>NC_064647.1:239296144-241917394 GCF_023864345.2 Schistocerca serialis cubense | reverse complement strand
GCTTTTCCGAAAGTCAGATGGTATATCGCCAGACTCATATATTCTACACACCAACGTGAATAGTCGATTTGCTGCCACTTCCCCCAATGATTTTAGAAATTCTGATGGAATGTTATCTGTCCCTTCTGCCTTATTTGACCGTAAGTCCTCGAAAGCTCTTTTAAATTCCGATTCTAATACTGGATCCCCTATCTCTTCTAAATCGACTCCTGTTTCTTCTTCTATCACATCAGACAAATCTTCACCCTCATAGAGGCTTTCAATCTATTCTTTCCACCTATCTGCTCTCTCCTCTGCATTTAACAGTGGAATTCCCGTTGCACTCTTAATGTTACCACCGTTGCTTTAATGTCACCAAAGGTTGTTTTGACTTTCCTGTATGCTGAGTCTGTCCTTCCGACAATCATATCTTTTTCGATGTCTTCAAATTTTTCCTGCAGCCATTTCGTCTTAGCTTCCCTGCACATCCTATTTATTTCATTCCTCAGCGACTTGTATTTCTGTATTCCTGATTTTCCCGGAACATGTTTGTACTTCCTCCATTCATCAATCAACTGTAGTATTTCTTCTGTTACCCATGGTTTCTTCGCAGTTACCTTCTTTGTACCTATGTTTTCATTCCCAACTTCTGTGATGGCCCTTTTTAGAGGTGTCCATTCCTCTTCAACTGTACTGCCTACTGCGCTATTTCTTATTGCTGTATCTATAGCATTAGAGAACTTCAAACGTATCTCGTCATTCCTTAGTACTTCCGTATCCCACTTCTTTGCGTATTGATTCTTCCTGACTAATGTCTTGAACTTCAGCCTACTCTTCATCACTACTATATTGTGATCTTAGTCTATATCTGCTCCTAGGTACTCCTTACAATCCAGTATCTGATTTCGGAATCTCTGTCTGACCATGATGTAATCTAATTGAAATCTTCCCGTATCTCCCGGCCTTTTCCAAGTATACCTCCTCCTCTTGTGATTCTTGAACAGGGTATTCGCTATTACTAGCTGAAACTTGTTACAGAACTCAATTAGTCTTTCTCCTCTTTCATTCCTCGTCCCAAGCCCATATTCTCCTGTAACCTTTTCTTCTACTCCTTCCCCTACAACTGCATTCCAGTCGCCCATGACTATTAGATTTTCGTCCCCCTTTACATACTGCATTACCCTTTCAATATCCTCATACACTTTCTCTATCTGTTCATCTTCAGCTTGCGACGTCGGCATGTATACCTGAACTATCGTTGTCGGTGTTGGTCTGCTGTCGATTCTGATTAGAACAACCCGGTCACTGAACTGTTCACAGTAACACACCCTCTGCCCTACCTTCCTATTCATAACGAATCCTACACCTGTTATACCATTCGTTAACACACCGAATCCGACAAACATGACAGAGGCAGCTCCGAACGACAGACAGACACTAACTGCCTAACAAATGCAGACGAGAGACAGACTAGCAAGCTGGGGACGAGAGACTGACCCCGACTTACTCCGACTGATCGGCTCAGACTGACTCACTGGCGAGCTCATAGCGCCCCTTAAATGCACGTGAACAGGCAACCTTTCCCCTTTCCCGCCAGAGGGAGACACCAAAGCTGCGATTGCCACAGCGGCGCCACCGCCAAAAACGGAAGGCGACTTCTTCACACTACGCGCTGTGGCGCGCTCTTCAAAACAGCAAATTTTACCACGGCTCACGTAAAGAAAGCGATTGTTAGGAGGTAACGCCCAATAGGTATGCAACACACGTAACAGACAGGTAATGTGTGTACGACCTAAACTAACCAAGGCTACTAGGAAAACTGCCACAGTCCACGCTACGTGTGATAGTCTACAGTAGCCTGCGGTAGTCATACAACGCTGCTCGTGACGTAACTGGGTGCTCGTGCCCGTAGGTGTCGGAGGATGCTAAGTTCACCGGACTTGGATACGATGTGACGTCATTATGACGTATACACGCTACATCGAAAACGATAGAAACCGTATATCGACTATTCGACTTTTGTGAACTTTCGACAGATTGTGACAGGGTAGCGCTGTGCTCTGCGACATTCGTTTAAATATGGTTTGCGTTCCTTGCGTTTAAATCGTTTATTGTACTGTGTTTGTGTCCTGTGCGTTGTTTTTCGTTTGCTTGTCTCTAATTATGTGTTCAGCATTCGAGAGACTAATGAGAGAAAAGCTTACCACCATGGAATGCTTTGACACTGCTTTCAATCATTTCATACGTCAATCAGTACTAGACACTAACCTTTGGTTAAGATTACATTGAGAAATCCACTTCCCCTCGTATTTCATCTCCGGTCGACGGTTTTTCTTCAACAATGCCTCATATTTTTCTTTTTAAGTTCGAAATTCAATCATTCTACACATCATTCATTACTGGACACTAAGGTACCTTGTCTCTGCGGTCCGAGTGTAAAATTACTTGGAATTATGGTTGATAAAAGACTATCTTGGGATGGACATATAAATTACTTAGCTAACAAACTTGACGAGTTCTCTTTCAGCTATATAAATTAAGAAAAAAAAAGTCAGCAAGAGTATGCTGCTACAATCTAATATGTACTGACAAGACCAATTGTATGAAACCATACTAAAATGTTGATAATAAATAAATATTATTTTCGGCGTAAGCATTCAATACAACAATCACACAATTTAATCTGGTGGGGACATAAGAAGACTTCACTTTTTTACGTGGTGTTTTCAAGGCCACGGTCAGGAATATTTCTATTAATATCCAGCTCTTTTATTTTGGCGAAATACATATACGCTACCACACTGAGCTGCTTTCAGAATCGCACGTGTCAAAACAAGCCACTAGCTGACGACAGTTTAGAGTCTCGAACGTTCGTAAAAGTCGATAGTTGTGTTAATCGACTAAAGCGTATATACGTCATAATGACGTCACATCATATCCAGGTTGGGTGAACTTAGCATCCTCCGCAGGTGTCTGGCCGTGCTCCAGCCGCCTCACAGGTAGCGTACACAGTACACACGCTGCCCGGGACAGACCAGCTGGGGTAGGCCGGCTTTCTTTTGTGTCGGCCGCTTGCCCAGTACAATAGAGCACAGATCGTTCCTCAGAGCAGACCAGCTGGCGCGCTACCTGCTGTGTAGCGCTGTCTGCCAGTTGGGGAGGGGATAGCAGCACACCTACTGGCCTCCTCCCCCCCCCCCCCCCCCCCGGTAAAAGCGGCGCAGGAAGCGGACGCGACTGCCGTGACGTCACAGCTGGCGTAACGGAGCCCGGTCGGCAGAGCACGGTGGTTCCGGCCGGTTCCCCGCACCAACCAGCCAGCCGATCCTGCGAAAGAACCACGCTGACCACCTCACAGCTCGACTAGCATCCGTGCAGCACGACACGAATCGTCCGCGAGACACACCGCCACTAGCGTGCAGGCGTTTGCTCCGATCCTCACTGCCTCGTGGCCCTAATGACGCAGCAGTCTCCGTCATAATCGGCAGCTGTGCACGGGCAAGAAGATGGTCGCTTAGGAGTGGGCTCTGCGCAGCTAGAGACGGAGAATACTTTGCGTCCCTGCGCTACAGCGCAGACTCCTACCGTCGCTTAAAGAGTCGTCACACGGACCGTGCTGTCTGACGTCAACGACGAGCGTGCTGGGTCCTCTGGTCCAACTGAACCGATCGTTGAGTGGAAGTGGTTATGTTTGGCTCCTTGGGAGGTCATTTGCATCCACTCATGAACTTCATGTACCCATGATTATGCAGCATGTCACTGGGTCACAACTGTTCGCCACTGGTTTGTAGGACATTCTGGACAATTCGTACGAATGATATGGCCACAAAGATCGCCAAACATGCAGCCCATCGCCGGCCGCGGTGGTCCCGCGGTTCTAGGCGCTCAGTCCGGACCTGCGCGACTGCTACGGTCGCAGGTTCGAATCCTGCCTCGGGCATGGATGTGTGTGATGTCCTTAGGTTAGTTAGGTTTAAGTAGTTCTAAGTTCTAGGGGACTGATGACCTCAGATGTTAATTCCCATTGTGCTCAGAGCCATTTGAGCCATGCAGCCCATCAAACATTTATGGGACGCATTCGAGAGGTCAGTTCGTACACCAAATGCCACACCAGCAACACTTTCGCAATTGTGGACGACTATTTGGGTAGCATAGCTCAATATTTCTGCAGGGGACTTTCAGTGACTTGCTGAGTCCACGCCATGTTGAGACGCAGGACAAAAGGAGGTCCGGTACGGTGTTAAAAGGTATCACGTTACTTTTGTCAACTCAGTGTAACCTTACGAGACACTGTCCTTTCCGCCCCTCACAGAATTAGAAAGTAATCGGCAAACTGCTAATATTTTATTTCTTGTCCCTGAACTTTAATTCGCTTTCCGTATTTCTCCCTGGTTTTCTTCACAATTTGTTCAGTGTACAAATTGAATAAATGGCGGGTAGGGTAAAGCGCTGTCTCACTTCTGAACTATTGCTTGCCTGTCGTGTCCTCTGACTCTGCCATCTGCTTTCTGCGCAAGTAATAACAACATTTCGAGTCCTGCATTTCATTCATACCATCTTCAAAATTTCCAAGAATGTAATCCAATATACAGTATTAAAAGCTTTCTCTAGATCCACAGATGCCACTGACCAGGGAATTCCTAACCCTGTGAGAGTAGAAACAAAGCGGTTAGATTGTTCACGAAAGTAATTTATTTAATCGATCATTACTATTAGATGACTATTTCGTAAGAGTGTACTACTGAATAGAGAAGTCACTAATAATTAAATTTATTCCAAATAGTATCATTAATAATGTGGAGGAGGTTAAAGCTTGTGAAATGAGTGTATGAAAAAAGATCTGTCTTGTTCCTGCTTCGGACTTATTTAGTATTTTGTACCGTGCATCTATGTCAGTAAAATTGAGACATAAACACTTAAATCTCTCACAGAAATGTCTTCGCTGAGTTACAGGTACTTCTCGCAGTAGACCAGAAATTTCTTAATTATTCGCTTCACAACAGGCAAACGAAATAATTGACAGGATAACACAACAGTAACAATGTAATGGCTACTATACTGCTGTAGCACCTGCACGGTATTATTATTATTACTACTACTTTCCTTTCTCAGACGTTATGTCTGGTTAAAAATGGAAAGTGACGCGGACCTTGATCAAGCGTCACTTCCTTTTAACTGTGCGGTATATGTTACATTGCATTTAGGAACTTTCAGGTAATTGAACATGTATCAATAATTACAGATTTCTGTAGCTGTATATATAAGTTTGGATGTAGCTGTATTGCATTGATGTACTGGTGGATATTGTGTGGTATGACTCCTGTAGTTGATAGTGTAATTGGTATAATGTCAACTTTATCCTGATGCCACAGGTCTTTGACTTCCTCAGCCAGTTGGATGTATTTTTCAATTTTTTCTCCTGGTTTCTTCTGTATATTTGTTGTATTGGGTATGGATATTTCGATTAGTTGTGTTGATTTCTTCTTTTTATTGGTGAGTATGATGTCAGGTTTGTTATGTGGTGTTGTTTTATCTGTTATAATGGTTCTGTTCCAGTACAATTTGTATTCATAATTCTCCAGTACATTTTGTGGTGCATACTTGTATGTGGGAACATGTTGTTTTATTAGTTTATGTTGTAGGGCAAGTTGTTGATGTATTATTTTTGCTACATTGTCATGTCTTCTGGGGTATTCTGTATTTGCTAGTATTGTACAGCCGCTTGTTATGTGATCTACTGTTTCTATTTGTTGTTTGCAAAGTCTGCATTTATCTGTTGTGGTGTTGGGATCTTTAATAATATGCTTGCTGTAATACCTGGTGTTTATTGTTTGATCCTGTATTGCAATCATGAATCCTTCTATCTCACTGTATATATTGCCTTTTGTTAGCCATGTGTTGGATGCGTCTTGATCGATGTGTGGCTGTGTTAGATGATACGGGTGTTTTCTTTTTCCAATTTACTTTCTTCGTATCTGTTGATGTTGTGTGATCCAAAGGGTTGTAGAAGTGGTTATGAAATTGCAGTGGTGTAGCCGATGTATTTATATGAGTGATTGCTTTGTGTATTTTGCTAGTTTCTACTCGTCCTAGAAAGAATTTTCTTAAATCGTCTACCTGTCCATAATGTAGGTTTTTTATGTCGATAAATCCCCTTCCTCCTTCCTTTCTGCTTAATGTGAATCTTTCTGTTATCATTATTACTATTATTATTATTACTATCATTATGATGGTTATTACTAGGAGTGGTCAGGCACAAAGCGTTGGCAGTCAATCCAATTTCTGCCAGTTCAGAAGTTATTATTTGCTCGTGTGAGAAGAATTCTAAGTACTGTATATACAGTCAAAAATACAGGAGTTTACTGACTTCAAGGTTAAGTTCCTTACGCAAAAACGAGCAAAAAATCTACTAACATGGGCTCTAAAATACATACCTTAAGAGCTGTGAGAGCTTCTTCATTAGAGGAGATGTGTTTCGTAGTAGTGAAAATGAGCAAATGCCCATAGTTCTTAAATTATGTCTTTTAGAGCCCACGTTTACTGTTTTTTTTTCTTGTTTTGTTCCATAAAAACTTCCTTCCAATATATGAAGAGCATAGAGCCTGTGGGAGAGGAGACATATCTTACAGAAACAAAGTAATAAATTTTTCTCCGAGCAAAATGGTTCAAATGGCTCTGAGCACTATGGGACTTAACATCTGAGGTCATCAGTCCCCTAGAACTTAGAACTACGTAAACTTAAGTAACCTAAGAACATCACACACACCCATGCCCGAGGCAGGATTCGAACCTGCGAGCGTAGCAGCAGCGCGGTTCCGGACTGAAGCGCCTAGAACAGCTCGGCCTCAGCGGCGGGCTCTCTCTGAGCAGGAAAATGGACAGAGAGGGCGTTGGCACATACGGATGTTCTCGGCCGCACTCGCACTTGCTGTCCTCTGATGTGAAGCCCGTCACTTATGTAATGACTTTGGATTGGTTGGTTGGCTGATTTGGGAGACTGGACCAAACAGCGAGGTCATCTGTCCCATCAGATCGGGGAAGGGTTGGGAAGGAAGTCGGCTGTGGCCTTTTAGGAACCATCCCGACATTTGATTGAAACGATATGGGGAAACCACGTAAAACGCAAATCAGGATGGCCGAACTTGAATTTGAACTGTCGTCCTCTCGAACGCGAGTCCATTATTCTGACCACTGTGCCACCTCACTCGGCATGACTTCAGAGCTCAGTTACAAACTGCACATATAGTGCACACATTTTAACTTGATTGATTTTAAATGGGGGGGAATCATGTGGGTGAAAAAAGTGTCGCTAAGGACAGGAATTTTGCTGGCGAATTACGTTGTAACAAATGTCTACCTTCTGTGGTATCATAGATCGATACCAAACTCACCGGAAATGGAAACGCACGTTTCCGACAGAAGCCGATAGCGGTTACAGGGAGGTTCGGCAGAACCAGTAATGCGCTCCCGCTGAGCCACAGCTTCAGTGGCTCCGACTACGAACGCACTCTGCCGTCGAGGTGTAAGATGGCCGGCTGCAACTACACGGCCCCATGTCAGTTGCACTCTTCGGCAGTTTTCAGTCTAAGTCAGCCTTTGAACAGTTCGCTGGTGCATTGGTAGTGGGCGCCTCAGACTGCATGATGCCCTTTAGTTTGCTTGTTGTGATAGCTGGACTTCACTGCCGTTTATTCTTTTTCAAATATTCTTCACAATACTTGGAGAATGCCACAGGTCAAATAAAAATTCTATTTAGTATGTTTGCGTGCTCGCTACTCGTTTCTATTCCCGTCTAGTTTCCCTACCACGACAGCTGCCACAACACTCTGTGGCCCATCTCTCATTACCATTGTGTCTGAAGTGGTTCACATAAAAAAAAAATTTTTGCGTCACCCCGGTTCCCAGAACCCCTGAAGACAGATGTTCACTGTGGATATTGTATCCCTTTGACTGTTCAGAGATATCACTAAACCCGCCCAACGATTAAAACAACCATGCATGAGGCGGAGGGGGTCCGACAGCCGATGAGTTCCAGTCATTCCACCAGGAAGGAGGTACACGGCTCGTGTTGTCTGTAGTTCAACCATGCCTAGACCGCCAATACCGCGGGTCGATTCCGTCCGCATTGTTACTTTGTACCAGGAAGGGCTCTCAACAAAGGCGTCTTGGAGTGAACCAAAGCGATGTTGTTCGGACATGGAGGACTTACAGAGGGACAGGAACTGTCGATGACATGCCTCGCTCATGCCGCCCAAGGGCTACTACTGCGGTGGATGACCGCTACCTACGGACTATAGCTCGGAGGAACCGTGGCAGCAACGCCAGCATATTGAATAATGCTTTGCGTGCAGCCACAGGACGTCGAGTTACGATTCAAACTGTGCACAACAGGCTGCATGAAGCGCAACTTCACTCCCGACGTCCATGGTGAGGTCCATCTTTGCAACCACGACGCCATGCAGCGCGATACAGTTTGGCCCAACAACATACCGAATGGAGCACTCAGGGTTGGCATCTCGTTCTCTTCACCGATGAGTGTCGCATATGCCTTCAACCAGACAATAGTTGGAGATGTGTTTGGAGGCAACCCGGTCATGCTCAACGCCTTAGACACACTGTCCAGCGAGTGCAGCAAGGTGGAGGTTCCCTGCTGTTTTGGGGTGGCATCATGTGGGACCGACGTACGCCACTGGTGGTCATGGAAGGCGCCGTAACGGCTGTACGATTCGTAAATGCCATCCTCCGACCTACAGAGCAACCACATCGGTAGCATATTAGCGAGACATTCGTCTTCGTGGACGACAATCCGTGCCATCATCGTGCACATGTTATAAATGACTTCCTTCAGAATAACGACATGGCTCTGAGCACTACGGGACTTAACATCTGAGGTCATGAGTCCCCTAGAACTTAGAACCACTTAAAACTAACTAACCTAAGGACATCACACATATTCATGCCCGAGGCAGGATTCGAACCTGCGACCGTAGCGGTCGCGCGGTTGCAGACTATTGTGCCTAGAACCACTCGGCCACTTCGGTCGGCGATAACGACATCGCTCGACTAAGCTGGCCTGCATGTTCTCCAGACATGAACCCTATCGAAGATGCCTGGGATAGATTGAAAAGGGCTGTTTATGGCCGACGTGACTCACCAACCACTCTGAGGGATCTACGCCGAATCGCCGTTGAGGAGTGGGACAATCTGGACCAACATTGCCTTGATGATGTTGTGGATAGTACGGCATGACGGATACAGTTATGCAACAATGCAAGAGGACGTGCTACTGGGTATTAGAGGTAACGGTGTGTAGAGCAATGTGGACCACCACCTCTAAAGAACTCTCTGTACGGTGGTACAACATGAAATGTGTGGTTTTCACGGGCAATAAAAGGGGCGGAAATGATGTTTATGTTGATCTCTATTCCAGTTTTCTGTACAGGTTCCGGAACTCTCGGGACCGAGGTGATGCAAAACTTTTTTTGATGTGTGTTGTACACAACATCCTCAGTGTGGATAGTTAGGCTTCCTTTCTGCCAAGGAGGTACGCGCACCATTCATGATGCACTAAGAAGTACTTCATAAATATATTCAAAAACGGTTTAAACGGTTCTGAGCACTATGGGACTTAACATCTGTGGTCATCAGTCCCCTAGAACTTAGAACTACTTAAACCTAACTAACCTAAGGACATCACACACATCCATGCCCGAGGCAGGATTCGAACCTGCGACCGTAGGGGTCGCGCGGTTCCAGACTGTAGTGCCTAGAACCGCTCGGCCACTCCGAACGATTGCTACAGACTGACCGGATTTTCCACAATTCATCCTGGTGACAGTACTGGTGTTTCGGAATCAGACAGCGACGAATGTGAGGGGAGCTGTCGAGAGCACCGACCCCACGACCACGACGGGTAGCAGCTGGTAGCTGGTAGAGACGTGTCGCGACAGCCTAGCAGCAGCCTTGGCAGAAGCGCAGGCCGGCTAGCCTTCAGGCGTGGCTGCTGTGGCTAGAGTAGACGCGGGGGGCGGGGGGGGGGGGAGGCAGTGTTGGAGAGGGAAGTGGAGGGGGGGGGGGAGTGGCGGCGTGTGGGCGGCAGGTGGTCTCGGCGCGCCGACAGGCAGCTGTCTCGTGTCCGCAGCAGCAGGAGGATGGGGTGGGGGTGGGGGGGGGGGGGGCCTGCTCTGCGGGTCCGTAGCAGAGGGCGGCAGTCGGTACAGCAGAGAATAGCTAGCCTAGGGACAAGTGGGGCTCAGTGGTGTGTGTGTTTGTGGGGCGGCTGGCATCGCGATTGCGTCTCTTCAGCACACACTCTTTCTTAATGACATTACACACAGAAGTAAAGCACCGAGAATGCGAGAAGGAAACAAAATGAAACTTCAAGGCTTGGAAGATATGCGATAATATTTTGGTGATTACAAAATCGAGTCAAGTTTACGAAGAACTAGCAGTACCTGGTGGTGTGCGGACATTTGCCACGCCGGACATTTGCCACGCTTTTACCTGCTCCGAAGGGTTGGCTCCCTTGTCTCCCCCGCCTCCTCCTCATCGCTGTCGCCCAGTACTTACTGAGCCTTTCCGTTGGTTTGCTTAACATAGGACCAGAATATCTGGATTATCCGCCACATTTCTAGGGAGACTTCCGTTGTGGAAACTATTAAATGCATCTCGCATTGAAATCCGCACCAAATTTCGAGCCTCAGTAAAACTTCGCCAATCTCGGAGATTTTGCGTTCGTCTAAATTATACGTGCCCTTTTCGGTGCTCCTGTAGCAGCTTTCTGTAGTGTTTTGTGTACCAGGGGGGATCAGTTCCGTCTCTTATTAATTTATTTGGTATGAATCTCTCGAGTGCTGTTGATACTATTTCTTGGAACTTAGGCCGGCCAGAGCGGCCGAGCGGTTCTAGGCGCTTCAGTCTGGAGCCGCGTGACCGCTACGGTCGCAGGTTCGAATCCTGCGTCGGGCATGGATGTGTGTGATGTCCTTAGGTTAGTTAGGTTTAAGTAGTTCTAAGTTCCAGGGGACTGATGACCTCACATGTTAAGTCCCATAGCGCTCAGAGCCACTTGAACCACTGAACCTTTGGACTTAAGCCACATATGCTCTTCGCTAACATAGTTTGGAAGGACTGGAGACTGTCGCTCAGAAAGACGTCAACCGAATTTTTAGCTGCTTTTATGAATAGATATATTACACGTTTAGTTTTGGTGAATTTCTTTGTTACGGAATTGATCCTCACTCGGCTATGTGTTCACTAATCCCTGTATCCATCGTGATGCTCAGGATTGTTTGTGGCTAAGAGGTCAAGTGGTCAAGTGTGTTTTCGTAACCATTCACAATTTGAATGGCCTCGTGAACAAATTGTTCAAAATAATTTTAAAAAAAGCATTTAGAACAATTACGGAATGTTTTCTATCTACAATAGGGTCTGAAAATGTATTTTTGTCAGCTTACGGAAGGTAGATTGAAGTCACTGCCAACTATAATTGTATGAGTAGCGTACCGATTTGTGATGAGACTCAAGTTTTCTTTGAACTTTTCAGCAACTGTTTCATCTGAGACCTTTCTTGTTGCTCCCATTCCGATGGATTGTTTCTATCGCAATCAGTAAGCGTAAAGGAAGCTACCCTACAGACAGAGGGATCTATATTTATACTTGGTAGAACTAATTACATACTGACATAATCGTCGGTATTGCTTTCGTTTCCCAATAGTTATAAATATTTCGATTTCGGAAAAGAAGCTATGTATTTCGCCAAGATGTCGAAGAAGAAGGTCCTTTACATACTGGTTGTATCGAGTAAGATGTGCAGCCGGCGGTTTGAAAGCGGACAGAAGAAGTACGAGGAAGGGCGTCCCCTACCTGAGGGATCGCTAAACAAGTTATCTGACGAAGGGGCAAGTGTGGCAAATGTCCGGCGTGGCAAGTGTCCGGCATTCGTACCTGGTCATGCATTGCTGTGTCTCAGTCTGCACAAAAATAGAGGGAGAAAGCACATGTTTCTCTCTCTCTCTATCTTCTCCTCCCCCTCTCCATCTCTCCCCCCTTCTCCTGCCACCCAACTCTCCCCCCTCTCAGCCTATCACCTCCTCCTCTCTTCCTGTGTCCATCTTCGCATGCCCCCTCAGTCTCCCTCTCTCCCTGCCACTCCCTCTGTGCATCTCCTCCTTCCCATTTTCTATGTGATTTCATCCCACCTCTCTGCCCACTTCCTCTTCCCCCCTTCTCTGATCTTGACCCTTGTTTAAATCAAGAGCCTTGTTTATTGTTATTGCAAAGTGAGATTATGTAGTACTGTTCTAATCAGAAGCTAATAGCCCATAAATACAAATTTCCTGTTCGCTATATACAGGGTGAGTCGCTAAGTATTGCCACCAATAATAACTCCGAAAGTAGGAGCTGAAAAGTTTGTGGGACAAATGTTGCATGGGGCAATGGGGACTATAATATGACGTTAGTTTTTTGTTGCTACGTGGGATCGCTTCAGAGATATGAAGATCAACTTTTTTTTATTTTTTTTTTTAGATGGGATGCTATAGTTTGCTACTTATTTTCTGGTAGTGGCTATCGAGACTAATCCAATGATGTGTAACAGTAAGGTCAACGAAGGTCACAAACGTGGCATGAACGTACATTTGCAGAAGGTATTCGAAATGATGACCATTGGTATCAGCGCAGTGCTGTAATCTTCTTATCATGGATTGAGGGGTATTCCTTATCACTTCGGCAAAAAAAAAAAAAAAGAAGTTCAAATGGCCCTGAGCACTGTGGGATTTAAGTTCTAAGGTCATCAGTCCCCTAGAACTTAGAACTACTTAAACCTAACTAACCTAAGGACACCACACACATCCATGCCCGAGGCAGGATTCGAACCTGCGACCGTAGCTATCGCGCGGTTCCAGACTGTAGCGCCTAGAACCGCTCGGCCACACTGGCCGACCACTTCGGCACTTATCGAAGCACATGATCTGATAATCCTCTCTCATATCTTCAGGTGTAGTTGGAACGTTCTTCTAAACAATGTCTTTTACAAATCCCCACAAGAAAAAATCCAGAGGCGTCAAGTCCGGCGAACGAGCCGGCACGACATATCTCCTCCGGGTCCGAACCAACGATCTGGGAATTGTCTCTGCAACTAATTTCTAGCCATCAATGAAAAATGTGCCAGACACCCATCGTTTTGATACCACCTTCTATTCCTTGTTCCTAAAGGTATTTCTTCCAGTATTAGCCGCGCGGTCTAAGGCACTGCAGTCATGGACAGTGTGGCTGGTCCCGGGGGAGGTTCGAGTCCTCCCTCGGGCAAGGATGTGTGTGTTTGTCCTTAGGATAATTTAGGTTAAGTAGTGTGTAAGCTTAGGGACTGATGACTTTAGCAGTTTAGTCCCATAAGATTTCACACACATTTGAACATTTTTTTTTCTAATAAGAGACGTGATGTTTCTTGCAGAAATGTGGTGTCCTTCCTACCAGTAAGGTTTCCTCCGATGAAATAGGATCCTATAGTTCTGTCCTCCAAAATCCCACACCATACATTCACCGAGCACGGTTTTCGGTGTGCAACTTGCCGCAGCTAGCATGGATTTTCTGTTGCCCAGTAATGCATGTTATGCAAATTAACATTTCCATGTTTTCTGAATGTAGCCCTCTCAGTAAATAAAATCAAATTAATAAATGTGTCATGCCTCTGAATCTGAAGTTCAGCCCATCGGCAGAATTCAATGCGATGCGCACAATCCATACCAGTTAATTCTTGCTGAAGACTGAAATAGTAAGCATGACATTTATGGCGATGCAGAACACGAACAACACTACCCTGGTTCATGCCAGATTCCCTTGCCATTTGACGCAAAGTAACACAAGGATCTCGAACCACAGTGGCAAGAGTACCCATTTCCGTTCCTTCGTCAGTAACTTACCTTTGCCGGATCTGTTTCCGATTCGTTAAAGGTCCAGTTGTTCTCAATTTATCATACACATATTTAAATGTACGACATGTAGGGTGAGTATGTTGAGGATATCTTTCAGCGTATAAGTCTCAAGCTTTCACTGAATTTCGTTGGCATTCTCCGTAAATGAGAAGCATATCGACTTGTTCCTCATTCACATTTGTTTGATTTGATGATACTAGTCTTACCGTTTCTATCAGTGTTGTATTGCGAAACCGTCTAATGGTGTTTACATGTCAATGGTACGTTAGATGGATACGCCATATTCGGCGAATATTTACTATTTGGACAATATAGGAGAGAGAATTGTCAGAGCATATGCTTCGATACGTGCCAAAGTGATAAGGAATACCACTCAATGCATGATAAGAACATTGCAGCACTTCATTGATACCAATGGTCATCACTCTGAACACCTTCTGTAAACTGAGGTTCATGCCACGTTTTTGACCTTCGTTGACCAAAGACGTTAGTGTTACACATCAAATGACTGAAATGACTCTGAGCACTATCGGACTTAACATCTGAGGTCATCAGTCGCCTTAGAACTACTTGAAGCTAACTAACCCAAGGGATCACACACTTCGATGCCCGAGGCAGGATTCGAACCTGCGCCCGTAGCGTTCGCGCGGTTCCAGATTGAAGCGCGTAGAACTGTTCGGCCACAACGGCCGGCTGTTACACATCATTGGATTCGTCTCGATAGATGCTATCAGAAAAGAAGTACCAAACTATAGCATTCCTCTTAAAAAAACAAAGTTGACCTTCATGTCTCTGAAACTGCCCCAGCTAGCAACAAAAAAGCAACGTCATATTGCGGCCCCCATTGTCCTATGCAACATTTTTTACATTATGACAACCGACATACTATCGATACAAGCCCATCCAGGAGATAGCAGCATCACATGGCAATGGAAATGGAAATGAGCGTTTGGCGTCATTGGCCGGGAGGCCCCTCGCGGGGCAGGTCCGGCCGCCATATCGCAGGTCTTATTACAGTCGGCGCCACATTGGGCGACCTGCACGCCGGATGGGGATGAAATGATGATGAACACAACACAACACCCAGTCCCTGAGCGGAGAAAATCTCCGACCCAGCCGGGAATCGAACCCGGGCCCAGAGGACGGCAATCCGTCACGCTGACCACTCAGCTACTGGGGCGGACATCACATGGCAATGAGCGACTGCTAGTCAGACACGTACATGGTGCATGTAGTAACAGTGAGTGTGCTGTCTGTGTCTGGAATGGGGAAGACGTATTCTCTCTCTGACTGTGACTAAGGGCAAAGTGTGATGCCCCAGAGGCACGACACAAGCATTTCGGAAACTGTACGACTTGTCTGGTGTTCGAGGAGTGCGGTGGTGCGTGTCCTCAAGACGTCGCGAAACCGAGGTGAAACCCCGTCCAGACGCCGTGGGGTTGGACAGGCACCTGCCGTTACGGATGTCGGACGTTGTAGGCTGGGCAGACTGGTAAAACATGACAGGCGGTGATCTGTGGTGGTAACAACGCCAGACTTTAATGCTGGGTAGAGTATAAGTGTGTCTGAAGACCATGCACTGGACACTTGTAACGATGGGCCTCTGCAGCCGACAACTCATGCATGTGGCGATGTTAACACCCCGACATTGGCAAGTACGACTGAAATGGCCACGTGACCACCGGCACTGGACATTGCTCCAGTGGCAGAGTGCTGAATGCTCTGATGAATCCCGATACCTTCTTCATCATGCTAAAGGCAAGGTGCGGATCCGTCGTCTTGAGGGGAACAGCTCCTTGGGATGGAGACAACCTGGCAGCGGGTCCATTCTGCTCTGCAGAACATTCATGTTGGCATCCGTGGTCCAGTGGAGGTTGTGCAAGACACCGTGATGGCCAAGGAGTCTTGTATTCTGGTTGCATACCACATACACGCCTTCCTGATGGCAGTAGAATTTTTCGACGAGATAATACGCCATGTCAAAAGGTCAGGAGTGTGATGGAGTGGTTCGAGGAACACAGCGACGAGTTCCAGTTGATGTGCCGGCCCCTCAACTCACCAGATCTGAACCCAGTGGAACACATCTGGGATGTGACTGAACGTGGCGTCAGATCTCATCGCCCCCTCCCCAGAATTTATTTGACTTGATGACATGGTGTGCAGATGTGGTGCCAGCTACCCCAGCGACCTACCAAGATCTCGCTGCTTCGATAGCACGACGTGTCGCTGTTGATATCCGTGTCGAAGGTGGGCATACCAGCTGTTAGAAAGATAGTCGTAATGTTCTGGCTGATCACGACGTGTCGCTGTTGATATCCGTGTCGAAGGTGGGCATACCAGCTGTTAGAAAGATAGTCGTAATGTTCTGGCTGATCACAGTATGGGTCTAAATATTTATTACACTAAGGTGTAAAAATTTGAAACAAATCGGGAAGGTACACTTTGAGATTTTTGGTAACAATGTTTTCCATTTATATATTACATATATATGTTTATATATTATGCATATTAACGTGTCCAGGCGCTACAGTACGGGACGTCCACAGTGTACGACACCACAAGAAGACCGATATCTCACCATCAGTGCCCGCAGACGGCCACAGAGTACTGCAGGTAGCCTTGCTCGGAACCTTACCACAGCTACTGGAACAGTTGTCTCCAGACACACAGACGACTGAATAGACATGGTTTATTCGCCCAGAGACCTGCAAGGTGCATTCCACTGACTGCATTGCACTGACCCCTTGTCACAGGAGAGCCTGTAAAGCCTGGTGTCAAGAACACTGTACATGGTCATTGGAACAGTGGTCCCAGGTTATGTTCACAGACGAGTCCACGTATAGTCTGAACAGTGATTCTTGCCGGGTTTTCATCTGGCGTGAACCAGGAATCAGATACCAACCCCTTAATGTCCTTGAAAGGGACCTGTTTGGAGGTCGTGGTTTGATGGTGTGAGGTGGGATTATGATTGGTGCACGTACACCCCTGAGTGTCTCTGACAGAGGAACTGTAACAGGTCAGGTGTGTCAGAATGTCATTTTGCATCAGTATGTCCACCTTTTCAGGGTTGCAGTGGCTCCCACCTTCCTCCTGATAGATGATAACACATGGCAGCACTGAGCTGCCATTGTGGACGAGTACTTTGAAACAGATCAGGCGACTGGAGTGGCCTGTCTGTTCTCCAGACCTAAATCCCATCGAGCACGTCTGGGATGGTCTTGGTCGACATTTCACTACACGTCTTCAAACCCCTATGACACTTGAGGAGCTCTGACAGGCACTGGTGCAAGAATGAGAGGCTATACTCCAGCACTAAGGCTGCAGTACATTAGGACTTTGTTTTTATGAAACAGATCTGATGATGGTAATTATAGACCGAAACCGGTAATCTGTTAACAAAAAGTTTGTGACCATTGACGTAAATTAAAGGAAACGTATACTGCAGCAGCTGCTCGACCACCTGATCCAGAGTAAGCCAAATCGTTGTGTGCCCTGTGTACATGTGCATGGTGATCATATCCCATATTGATGTCGGGGAACATGCACAGGAAACAGTGGTGTTTTGTAGCACATGTGTTTCAGGATGGATATCTCAACTTATCACCAACACTGTGGACTTACAGATCTGTGTCATGTGTGCTCCCTGTTTACCTACACAATTAGCGCCAGTTTTGTGCAGTGCCACGTTGTGTGGCACCACATTCTGCAATTACCCTTAATTTATGAGCGTAGGTCAAATATGGAAAGAGACCTAAGACAAGAAATATTTCGACATATTAAATTAGGCTGGCAAAGTTATGGAAGGTACTCTTCAGTTTTGAAGCTCAAAATGTCGGCTAAGCTGAAGGAAACAGTTTTTGACTAATGTATTATGCCAGCAACAGTGTAAGAAACAGTTTATGAACTAAGAAGAGAGTAAGAAATTTAAAAAAAATGTGTTAATATCGAATTGGATATGAAAAAAGCCAGGAAGAAATTGCATGACAACATAAAATGAATGGAACCGACCAGTTTAACCAGCTAACATGCGAAATTCTATGAAATTCACATTGAAGTTATGAGTGAACATCTGACTATTTCATTGAAATAATTCAGCATCTAGCAGAACTGGTGATGGTTGAGCATACGTAAACTTAACTAACAGATAAATTTGACAAACACCTGTAAATATGCTTTTTTGTTCCAGTCTCTGACCACAAATGAATTCTTTAAACGATGACCAGTTTCAGTCTGTAATAACCATCCTCAGATCTTTTTTACACCATGTCCTAAAGTGATACGGCCATAAAGGCATCGTCAAAACATATAAATATAATCAGCAGAGCATAGTCAGATAGATTGCTGATTGTATTTATATGTTTTGACGATGCCATTGTGGCCGTATCACTTTAGGACATGATGTAAAAAAGATCTGGAGATGGTCATTACAGACTGAAACCGGTCATCGTCTAAAGAATTCATTTGTGATCAGAGACTGGAATAAAAAAGCATTTTACAGTATTGGATCACTGTTTGTACACGCGATTATGTCGATTATGTCGCAGTTGGTGAAACCTGTAAGTATGATGTAATGCAGGGGCCAGGAGAGAGAGAGAGAGAGAGAGAGAGAGAGAGAGAGAGAGAGGGAGAGAGAGGTAGATGATGAGAGGGGCAATGTGAAGTAAGAGGAGCACTTCAGCTGGGACTCGATGTCATCGCTTGTTGACAGAAGAGCGGTCGAATGGGGCAAGTGCGACGACGGCGGTCCAGTCGAATGGGGCAGGCGCGGCAGGCGGACGATCGAATGGGGCAGTCAAACGCGGCAGTCAAATGCGGCAGACCTTTCGCGGCGGCTGCGGTTCAGCACGTGGTTCGGGTAGGAGGGAGTGATCCGGTCGGCAGAGGAGTGGAGACGAGAGGAGAGGAGAGAGAGGGTCAGGGAGAGGCAGGCCGACAGCAGCTGGCCGGAGGCCAAGTTCAATAAAGCAGGCAGGCGCCTGGAATGGCGGACAGCGCGGCACGGCTCCAGTAGCGGCGGCCTGGAGCGAGCGAGCGAGCGACCACTGTGCGCGACTCGCGCTGCCGACATACCGCCAGATTATTCCCCACCGTGTGTGTGTGTGTGTGTGTGTGTGTGTGTGTGTGTGTGAGGCGACCCGCGTAACGACCGCCACTAGCGGCGTTTCTCCTCCCCTGTTCCCCTCCCCCCACTCTCACTCACCCTCCCTCTCTCTCTCTCTCTCTCTCTCTCTCTCTCTCTCTCTCTCTCTCTCTCCGCTTCCTGCGTCGTCCTAGCTGGCATGGCACGCTGCTAAACACTGTGTGCCATGGCTGTGTGTAGTACAGCCGGTGGCGGTGTAACAGCATATTGTGGCGGTGGTTTCAAGCACTGTGCGCTAATGGAGTGCCTGTGTGTACGTGTGCACGCTCGCAGCTTGTACAAGAGGCGCCTGGTAAATCTGTTACTTTGACACCACGTCTTGTTTTGTATGCAGCTTGTAACAATTTCTCTTTACGTTTATGGGCAGCAGTAAAGGAGACCAAAGAGGTAAATACGAGGAAGGAAATAAAGTTCAGGGAGCAGGAATAAATACGTGAAGGTTTACTGATGACGATGTAACTCTGTCAGAGACGGAAAAATAACTGGAAGGTCAACGCAACAGAATGCATAATTATAAATGAGGAGTACAATATTGTGGTTTTCTATAGAATTAGATTATTTCCTCAATTGCGTTTCGTCTGTCTAGGACGCCATCAGAATTCAACTCACTATGGTTTTGGAAGAAGCTACAATATTCAAGAACAACTTTGGAAAAGATCTTTCTCATGAAAAGTGTGTCACCAGGGTGGCCGAGCGGTTCAGGCAGTACAGTCTGGAACCGCGTGACCGCTACGGTCGCAGGTTCGAATCCTGCCTCGGGCATGGGTTTGTGTGACGTCTTTAGGTTAGTTAGGTTTAAGTAGTTCTAAGTTCTAGGGGACTGATGACTTCAGAAGTTAAGTCTCATAGTGAAAAAAAAAGTGTGTCACGAATACAGTACTTTCTTAATGCAATTAAAAAATTAGAAGTTAGACACTAAATAGATGTAAAGGGAGCAAACTAGAAGTACATTAACACTAAACTAGAAAAAGAGTGCCCATAAACAATTTATATTAAATTAACGACTAATAAAATTAGTACTTGACAAGAGTACTAAAGAGTAGTGTGAAAAGGTGTTAGTTACTGCAAGCGAAAAAGTTTTTTTTTATGGCCAAATTCGGTATTACTTTTCGCCGAATTCTATTTTGTTTTGCCAAAAAAAGAGTTTATTATTTCCCAGATTCGTTGCTACTTTTGCAAATCAGTTAATACTTTTGCCTAATACGTTAGTGTTTTTTGTCCTATTCGTTGTATTCTTTTTTTTTGCCAAATTCGGTATCATTTTCCACCAAAGTCGATGTTGTTTTTGCTAAATACAGACAAAATTTATTTGCTTAGTTGGGTGAATTATTTTGTCATTCTTTTCAAATATTTGTAGATTTTTCGCCCAGTTCCGTGTTATATTTTTGCCATATTCAGTGTTATTTATTGCCGTATTCGGTGTCACTTTTTGGATTTTTTTGGCAAAATTCGGTATTTATTTCCCAAATTTGGTGTTTTAATTGTATTCAGTGTTTTTTTAACCAAATTCCGCCGTATTTTTGTAATGTTGTGCTGTATCTGACTGCCAGAAATAGTAAGTTTGATTTGGTTCAAATGACTATTAATTTTATCGTCTTTCTGAACATTAATCGAATGGACCTCTGTTATATATCAAATGATTCGTAAATCTGCGTGTAATTTGAATCTACCGTCCGGTAGGCTACAGAAAAGACCCTGGTCTCCATTGTTATCATCAGCCTTCGCTTCGACTGCATTCTTCTTGAACTAAGAGGGCATATCGCTAGTCCCCATCACCCGGATAACAGGTAGAAGTGCACTGATGGAAATGGAATGGTACGCCATGCATGAGCCCTACACTTGTCAAACTTCGTTGAGATGTTCATCATGTGACTGGCATTCAATGGCAGGACTTGCGTTCGATTCGATCATCATTAGTATGAAACGTTACCCTCAAGGACACGAAAAGATTCCGGTATTCGATGGGTCCTGGAATCAAACTGCTTCGGAATGCCACCTTCACGACTGTATTGCTATCCCTGAAACAGACGCTTCTTCAGTTCATGAAGACTGCTGCCTGGAGACCTGGTATGAAGATATCCATCTTCCCGTGGCATGCTAGATATGTGACGAATGAGGGAATCGGGCAAGCAAGTTAAGCGTTGGTACATTCCTCACGGAATCTGTGGTACGAGGTTCTGTGTTATCGTGCTGGAATGTACCATTTGTTACACTGGACCTAAAAGAGTGTAACAACAGGGTTAACCATTCTTGCCACGTACTGGCGAGTATTGCCTCCCTCCAACAATTACAAAATGAGCTCTCTTGTCACATGCATTCTCTCCCCCATCCCCCATTCCAGTGTTGCTAAGTTGTTAGTCTCACGAACAGCTGCTTCTAATGACCAGTCACCAGATCGTCTATGGACGCACTGGCGTCTATCTCACTGCCAAAGACAGAAGTGAGTCTCATCGCAGTAGTTCACATAATGCCACTCAACGATTCGACTGATCCTACTTTGTACACCATTCAAGTCTCTGCTGTTTGAGATATGGTGTCAGCGATAAACTACGCATGGAAACTCGAGACCTCTGCCTAACTCGTCCAGTAATTTACACCCTACGATCCACAGCGACACCCTGTCTGCAACCTCTGCCAGGAACTCAGCTGCTGATTACCCGTTTATTCGCCAGAACCAGCTGAACAATCCTACGATTCCACCGTCTTATCACTACAGCCAGCTGCTTGTGCGAACTGTCGATATGATGCACCGACAGTCCTCATCCCAATGGTTCGACCTTTCTCCAAGTTCTAAAGGTGGTGGATCACGTTATCATACTATTCTGCATTTGTAGGAATCACTTGTAGTACCGAAAATAAGCTCACAAAAGGAAGGAATTTTAATCAACATATCCTAGAGGCATAGAAATACTTGAGTATCAGGCTGGCAGTATTTGGGCAAGGCGTTAATAGTGTTGCTGAATCATGCTTATTCGTCGAGTTGTGGGTTGTCTAGGAAACCTGCTTTCTCGGATCGCTAGACAAACAGTTCAAACAAATCGTATTAATGAGTTTTATTACGAAAAGTAATTGACAATACTTTTTGTTGTTGTTGTGGTCTTCAGTCCTGAGACTGGTTTGATGCAGCTCTCCATGCTACTTTATCCTGTGCAAGCTTCTTCATCTCCCAGTACGTACTGCAACCTACATCCTTCTGAATCTGCTTGGTGTATTCATCTCTTGGTCTCCTTCTACGATTTTTACCCTCCACGCTGCCCTCCAATACTAAATTGGTGCTCCCTTTGTAACCTCCCCCTCACTTATCGACCTTAATGACAGTGAAAAATTAAACCGCGTGTACCTAATGGAAATTTGGGAAAAGCAATCGTCACCGAAGTTAACCTGTCGGTAAAGAGGGAGGAAAGGGTTACATCTAAACGAAAGGAAAAATGCAAATGAAACTGGTGGAAATTAATTTTGAAAAGTGGTAAAGTAAATAAAGAAAGTAAATGTGCGGCCGTTACGTTAACAATTAACTAGCGGTAATCAGATATTTGAGATTTGGGGGAAATCACGGTCGCCAGTCCTAAGGACAATTACTATAGTAACTGAAAAAGAAAGGTTATTACACATATAATTAACACTAGAAGCGTGGCAACTGAAGGTTGACACGTGTAGTGTGAAAACTGAAAGTTTGTCAGAAGTAATAAATTTCGCTACACTTTGACTTAATTTAGCAAAAGAATTAATAAAACCGGAAAATCGAAAGTTAATTTAGTGACTGAAGTTAATAGTGAGCTTTCTTTCTGAAGCACTTCGAAATCCCGTAAAATACGGTTAGTCTTGGACTACCTCAACAATCATTTCAAAAGCAACTTGACTCTACGCAATTTAGAAACAAGAGATTTTACTTTGAACTTGAATTAAATGATTCTGAACTATTAACAATAGTAAAATTTAGTACGTACCAAGCTGAGCTGCAGTCACAGGTAAGCTAAAATATGCTAACAAAACTCGCACTCTAAATATGTGCTCGTGTAACCTAAATATTGTAGCCAGCTACTGAACTTTGAAATTAAAGCAGTGAAATCTAATTATATTATTTTAATGCTGGCGTTTGAATTTCAACGACACTCGGGTTCATTTCGGAAAAGGAAGGGACCCTGCTTGGCAATGCAATTGGGACAATGAGCAACAAAGGTTCATGCTAAGTTGCTGTAATTTTGCGAGGCAAATGGAACAATTTGAAAAGCTGAGGTCTGCCATACAGTTCTGAAACTTTACGTGCTTTTAGTCTTCCTTGTTGGTTGATTGAAGGTTTGAAGCCGTCGATCGAGGAGGTGGCGACAGTCACTCATTGTCGGCCGTCGCTGTTGCAGAAGCTGGATGTTGGCGCCTTCTTCTCGACACGGTCACCAGGCGAAATGGGCTCTTGATGTGCGCCAGCTAATGCTTCCCGTCCGCGACACCATGTCAGAAACTATCATCGCGAGTCGAGCGCAATTACATGCTGCCAAACCCCGAAAGCGCGGCAACTCGCGGGAGCGTCACACAACACCTGCTCCACTCGCTACTCCCGCCAGACTCCTAATGCCCTGCCCGCGCTCCACGCGGCAGAGTTAACACTACCAAAGATCCTACACACTTTGATTCTTCACACGACCCATCGATGTAATCGTTCGATAGCAGTTTTCCCTAGGCAAGACCCAGCGTAAAATTACAAATAATATTTACGAAACAAACCAATTATACATCGACATAAGTGCATAAATATATATATATATCCAAACAGTAAAGCAATTACAATATATAAAGAGACAGAAATGTCATATCTTGAGGTAACAAAACAAGGAAAAAAGTAATAGTACAATAGATGGAAATAGGAGGATATGCATTTCCGGCGTTACACCTTGATGCCTCAGAACATGTCCTAGCAACCGATCCCTTCTTCTAGTCAAGTTGTGCCACAAACTTCTCTTCTCCCCAATCCTATTCAGTACCTCCTCATTAGTTATGTGATCTACCCATCTAATCTTTAGCATTCTTCTGTAGCACTACATTTCGAAAGCTTCTATTCTCTTCTTGTCCAAACTATTTATCGTCCACGTTTCACTTCCATACATGGCTACACTCCATACAAATACTTTCAGAAACGACTTCCTGACACTTAAATCTATACTCGATGTTAACAAATTTCTCTTCTTCAGAAACGCTTCTCTTGCCACTGCCAGTCTACATTTTATATCTTCTCTACTTCGACCATCATCAGTTATTTTGCTCCCCAAATAGCAAAACTCCTTTACTACTTTAAGTGTCTCATTTCCTAATCTAATTCCCTCAGCATCACCCGACTTAATTCGACTACATTCCATTATCCTCGTTTTGCTTTTGTTGATATTTATCTTATATCCTCCCTTCAAGACACTATCCATTCCGTTCAACTGCTCTTCCAAGTCCTTTGCTGTTTCTGACAGAATTACAATGTCATCGGCAAACCTCAAAGTTTTTATTTCTTCTCCATGGATTTTAATTCCTACTCCGAATTTTTCTTTTGTTTCCTTCACTGCTTGCTCAGTATACAGATTGAATAACATCGGGGAGAGGCTACAACCCTGTCTCACTCCCTTCCCAACCACTGCTTTCCTTTCATGTCCCTCGTCTCTTATAACTGCCATCTGGTTTCTGTACAAATTGTAAATAGCCTTTCGCTCCCTGTGGTTTCCCCCTGCCACCTTCAGAATTTGAAAGAGAGTATTCCAGTCAACATTGTCAGTCTCTAAGTCTACAAATGCTAGAAACGTAGGTTTGCCTTTCCTTAATCTAGCTCCTAAGATAGGTCGTAGGGTAACTTTGAGAAATACACAGATGTATCGCAAGCAAAGAGCGAGATCCGAAATAAACGAGCTTCTTCAGTGTAACAGTTCTAATACAAGAGATGTGATTCAGTTGGCGCTTCTGTTCAGGTCACTGGTCTTGAAGCTTCCGCAGAACTGGGCCGCATCGAGTCGGTCGCGGCGCTTATGTCCTCTTCACATGGGGGCCGCTGCTGTCGCGTTGTTGTCCTGGAGAGCGGTCGGTCAGCGGGCAATTGGCTGACGTCCTGCCACAACCGTCTCCGCTCTATCGTTCCCGATTGGCGTGCCGGCGCTTGAGTTTACGCCGTAACAGGTGTAATGCCTTGTTGTATAACACTTTGGTAGTGTTCAGCCAAGGTGTTCACGGTGTAACACTTTCGTAGGAGCTCAGGGCGCAACACTTTGGTAGGGTTTAGGCAACGTATTCTTGATGTAGCACTTCGGTAGTGTTCAGGCAACGTGTTAATGAAGTGTGACTTTAGTGGCATTTGGGGAAGATGTCCGTGATGTAACAGTTTGGCAGCGTCAGGTTTTCATTGTTTAACACTGTGGTAGCACTTATACAAGGTGTTGGTGGCGTTAAACTCCGGTAGTGTTTGAGCAAGATGTTCACGATGTACGAATCTGGTGGCATTTGGGGAAGGTGTTTGTGGTGTAACACTTTGTTTGTGTTCAGGCAATGTTACTTTTGAATCCATAATGGGAGTGAGCAGTTATCAATGTGTTACAAATCTTGATCACAATTTATTTTTTACGGTGACCGGTTTCGACCACTACTGTGGTCATCTTCGGATCTACAAGTCCTATACAAAGCTTTAATCAGCGGGCTACATACATTAAAGAAAATACAGTAAGTTATAAATCTATAAAATCATGAATTACCAATGAGTAAAAAAATGGTTCAAATGGCTCTGAGCACTATGGGACTTAACATCTGATGTCATCAGTCCCATAGAACTTAGAACTACTCAAACCTAACTAACCTAAGGACATCACACACATCCATGCCCGAGGCAGGATTCGAACCTGCGGCCGCAGCGGTCGTGCGGTTCCTGACTGTAGCGCCTAGAACCGCTCGGCCACCCCGGCCGGCGCCAATGAGTACGAACCACCTTCTGCTGGAGAATCATTACTGGAGTAAACCAGCGCACGTCTTACTATATATAATGGAGGCTCCACCCACTTCTGACGGAATGATGTCATTACTAACCAATGGTTATAGGTCGAATAACAATGTAAAATTTCTTAGTTGAAAGAACATCGCCAAGAAAAAAAACACACGCTAAACTTAGCTTATTTAACAGCTATTGTCAATTAAGAAGCGTCAAAAATATTTAAACATGTCGGATAAATGAACTTCGTTTTGCCAGTACATGGGTTGCCCCCTCAAGGCCTGTTAGTGAACCATTTGGAACCACTGGTTGCCATGGCGAAGTTGGACGTCGTTCTAAAGACGAGACAGCAGGCTTCTTTCCACCAAAGTAGTTGTAAAGTCGATAGGCAAAGTAGTGGTTGCCATGGCGGGGATAAACATCAGTGCAAAGTTGTGGCAGCAGGCTTCTTTCTAACGAAGTTGTTGCGAAAGTGGAATGGCAAAGACTGTGACCTCAGACGATGTACTATTGAGCGGCAACACGTCTTTATTGAAACGATTTTCAATGAGTAGGCTGCAATAATCTTTAGCTGACACGTACATTACATGCTGCACGGATAGGATTAACTGGCGTAATAAGAGACTTTCATTTACATTACATAATAATTCTTACAAAATGGTTCAAATGGCCCTGAGCACTATGGGACTTAACAGCTGTGGTCATCAGTCCCCTAGAACTTAGAACTACTTAAACCTGACTAACCTAAGGACATCACACACATCCATGCCCGAGGCAGGATTCGAACCTGCGACCGTAGCAGTCGCGCGGTTCCGCACTGCGCGCCTAGAACCGCGAGACCACCGCGGCCGGCTAATTCTTACAGCTTATAGCTTTATAACTATGTATTTTCTTTAATTGGAAGGAAAATCAGCATGGCCGTGTTTTGTTGTTTTATTGTCAGCAAAATCGATTTTCGGTCACTTAGTGACCATCCTCAGTGCTGTAATATACAATTAAAATTGGTAGGCACTGGTATCAAGCTATAACCACAAGCTTAGAGCGATCACATAAACTGAGGATTGTCACTAAGTGACCGAAAATCGATTTTGCTGACAATAAAACAACAAAATACGGCCAATGCTGATTTTCTTTCCAGTTCTATCCACTATTTGGTCGTGGTGCACACAACACGCCATGGAGTCGCCAATCAGTATTTTCTTTAATGTATGTAGCCCTCTAATTAAAGCTTTTTATACGACTTGTAGGTCTGAAGATGACCACAGTAGTGGTCGAAACCGGTCACGGTAATAAATAAATTGTGATCACTACTGTTTTTGACAGTATATATTCAGGCAATGTGTTTACGATGAAAGCTTAGATGCCATTTAGGGAAGGAGTTCACGAAGTAACACTTCGGTAGCATTCAGGCAAGACGTTCGTGGTGAAACATTTTTGGTAGCGCTCAGGCAAATTGTTCGCGATGTAGTGTTTTGGTAAGGTGTTCGTGGTGTAGCACTTTGGTACCGTCGGGCGAGGCATTCACGGTGTAATTGTCTGGTAGCGTTCGGGCAAAGTGTTGGTAGCGCGCCACCTTCACTTCCGTCGCGCCAGTGTGAGCTCTCTGGACCACAACAGACCAGCTGGCAGCAGGTAGCAGAGTGCAGGCGGCCCCTGAGCCAGCAGGTCTGCGAAAGTCGGCGGTCGCCCGTGTGCCTGCGGTCACGTAGCGCTTTAGTCGCGAGCGGCGACTCCGTGCGATGGGCAAAAACCCTCATTACTCGGACCGCCGCACTTTCTCCGCTCTTAGCCAACAAACACGGCCGGCAAAAGCTGATGCCGAAGTCTCGTGAAGCCGAAGGTAACAAGCGAGCTGAGCCTCAGGTGCTAACCCTGCAGTCCGGTTTTCTGCTTACGCAGAGCGACGCAGCTGAAGTGGGTAACCCAAACTGTATCCAGGATGTGGAAGTTTGTCAATCCGCAGCTACCGCTGAGCTATAGCGAAAATGCGACGAACTTTAACACGCAAGCAACTAATTTTTAACGCTTCTACCTGGCAAATTAACACATGGACATCTGAAACTTTCTGGCAGATTAAAACTGTGTGCCGGACCGAGACTCGAACTCGGCACTTTTGCAAAGATTCAGAGTTCGAGTCTCGGTCCGGCACACAGTTTTAATCTGCCAGGAATTTTAATATCAGCGCACACTCCGCTGCAGAGCGAAAATCTCATTCTGGAAACATCGCCCAGGCTGTGGCTAAGCCACGTCTCCGCAATATGCTTTCTTTCAGGAGTGCTAATTCTGCAAGGTTCGCAGGAGAGCTTCTGTAAAGTTTGGAAGCTAGGAGACGAGATACTGGCAGAAGTGAAGCTGTGAGGTCGGGGCGTGAGTCATGCGTGTTCGGTCAGAGGTTCAGCTACCCTCTGCAAAAAAACACCTGAAACGGGTGTCTTGCGACATCCGCCCCGAGAACATACAACGAAGAAAATTAGACTAAAAAAAAGTTGGTAGAGCACTTGCCCGCGAAAGGAAAAGGTCCCGAGTTCGAGTCTCGGTCCGGCTCACAGTTTTAATCTGCCAGGAAGTTTCATATGAGCGCACACTCCACTGCAGAGTGAAAAATCTCATTCCGGAAACATGGATAGCTTATTCCACCCATGAACCGCAGACCTTGTCGAGATGCAATAGTTTGCGTGTCTAAGTGATACAGACAGCCGTACCGTAGGTGCATCCAAAACGGAGGGGTATCTGTGGACCAGCCTCACAAACATACGTACACGGCGACAATTATTGAACTATATGAAATGAAATCGTCACAACTTCTGAACGTTTTGCGTTAGGAGGTTCAAACTGCATGGTTGGCCGCGGGGAATGATGCGAATTAGTATGCGCATGCCTGGTTTGGTTCAGCGACGAAGCCCACTTTCACCGGCCGGGGTGGCCGAACGTTTCTAGGCGCTACAGTCTAGAACCGCGCGACCGCTACGGCCGCAGGTTCGAATCCCGCCTCGGGTTTGGATGTGTGTGATGTCCTTAGGTTAGTTAGGTTTAACTAGTTCTAAGTTCTAGGGGAGTGATGACCTCAGAAGTTAAGTTCCATAGTGCTCAGAGCCATTTGAACCATTTTTGAAGCCCACTTTCATTTGGATGGGTTCGACAATAAGCAAAATTGGTTCATTTGGGGGACTATGTTTCATGCAAGACGGAGCTCGACCCAATCGAAGAGGGAGAGTGTTTGATGTCATGGAGGAGCACTTTGGGGATCGCATTCTGGCTCTGGGGTACCCAGAGGCCACTGGCAAGGGCCTCGATTGGCCGCCATAGTCTCCAAATCTGAACACATGCCACTCCTTTTTGTGGGACTGTATTCAAGACAACGTGTACGGCAATAACCCCAAAACCATTGCTGAGCTGACAACAGGCATTCAGAAGGTCATCGACTGCATCGATATTCCGACGCTTCAGCGGGTCGGGTAGAATTTCGCTATTTGTGTGCGCCGCATGATCGTCAGTGATGCAGGCATATCGAACATGTCATAACCTAAATCTGAATACCTGCAGTCACGTTTACATGTTGAATAAAGTATGTGCAGGGTGCAGTTTGTGTGGTGTCACCGCCAGATACCACACTTGCTGGGTGGTAGCCTTTAAATCGGCCGCGGTCCGTTAGTATACGGCGGACCCGCGTGTCGCCACTGTCAGTGATTACAGACCGAGCGCCACCACACGGCAGGTCTAGAGAAACGTACTAGCACTCGCCCCAGTTGTACAGCCGACTTTGCTAGCGACGCTACACTGACAAAAACGCTCTCATTTGCCGAGACGATAGTTAGCATAGCCTTCAGCTACATTTGCTACGACCTAGCAAGGCGCCGTATTTAATTGATATTGAGATTCTATTAATGTATCATCAAGAGAGATGTTCTACAAATGTGGATTAAAGTTAAGTATTCCAGAAGCTACGTACTTTTCTTTATAGCATTCATTACGTATCCTGTTTCAGACCTCACGCCAGCCTGCGTGAGTTTAAGCGCGTGCCTTTCGGCTTCCTCTCATTGTGTCTAGGCTGTCTTGTCTAGACACAACAGTTTGTAACTAGTTTACGCTTTTTTTCGTGTAGTTTAGTAGCTGTCACCCTGTACGTTCCCTGCAGAGGGGCAGCAGCCCTTTCAGCATTTGCAAGCGTAACCTGGCAGGGGAATCCTAATTGTAAATATCTGAGAAGGGGGTCTCCCAGCATTCTTCTAACAACCAACAGAAACCTCTCGAACACCTTGGTCAGAAATGAGGGATGGGAACTATTTGAAACAGATATGAGCGGCAGTGTTGTTAAAGCTGTGTGTGTGTGTGTGTGTGTGTGTGTGTGTGTGTGTGTGTGTGTGTGTGTGTGTGTGTGTGTGTACTTTTTTCCAGGTTCATACTTATAGAGGAATGTCATTTATAGTTATGAATTGGGATTTCTGTCTATTACATGATCTGTCAGTGATTGATTAATTATTTTCACTTGGCCACTTAGCAATAGTTTATTTTCTGCCTTTGCTTTATATATGTCATAATTGTCTTGGGAAGTTAGAACATGTCTTCCATTATTTATTCTAATCATTTTCGTTTCTTCTCTCTTGTAGAAGGCTTGTGAATCATTTATGAAAAAATTGAGTGACTCGACCAGTACTTCCATGCTCTGATATGTTCTCTGTATTGGATGTCGGGTGTTCTGCTGGTTTGCCCTAAATACCTTGCATCACATGTGGTGCATTGTAATTCGTATGTTCCTGCTCTGTGCCGCGTGGGGTAGCCGCGCGGTCTGAGGCTCCTTGCCACAGTTCGCTCGGCTCCCCCCGTCGGAGGTTGGAGTCCTCCCTCGGGCATGGGTGTGTGTGCTGTCCTTACCTCAAGTTCGTTTAAGTTAAAGTAGTGTGTAAGCCTAGGGGTTGATGACCTCAGCAGTTTGGTTCCTCACCTGCTTTCTGCCATCTGTCTGTATCTTTGGTTATTTTTAGACTGTACTTTTGAATCGAACTGTTAGTTTTCAACGCTGTGTTTATGCGTTATCTTTTAAAACTGTTTGTTGCTTTTACGTCTGAGCTGTGTTTGTGTGTCATTGTGTGCTATATTGCTTCTTCTTCTTTCTTGTTTTTGTGTTTTCTTTGTGTCATTGCTGTTCTATCATTGTGTGCTTGTTTGTGAGGGTTTTTATTGCGTTGTTACTGTCTGTGGCTGTGTGTGTACTGTGTTTATTGGCTGTATTTGCTGCTTAATTATTGTGTTCAGTTTTGTCACTAGATTACTACTGTACCCATTGTTTGTTGCTATTTGCATGATGATATGTAGTTCTTTGTCGTAGTTTTCTGTGCTGAGTGGTTCTGTGCTAATTCTTTATAACTGTGCGTATCAATGTCGGTATTGTCAACTGGAAGATATTTAAGCTATGTAAAACTGTATATCAAGTAAGATATACTTTAGAAGGGCAGATTACGCATCACAAAGTAACTTACATAATAACAAAAATATAGGTTTTAAGGTAATAGGGCATAGTAACACGGTTTATGATATTAGAACAGAACACGCATCATGGAAGAGAGGAAAGGATTTAAACGCTAAAACTGAAACTTCTCAATGTGAGCCGTTCCGTGTGCTCTGTTGAGTTGCCTTCGGCATTTATATACCTCGCAACACCTCTCTCTGTCGGCGCACCTGTCCTTTTGATCTAGGGGAGAAAAATAAACAGTACAGTTAAGTGCATTCATTCTTGCTTTGCTAAATGTTAGGGCAACAGCCGAAGAGGGGTTCTCAACTGTAAGACCATCTTGAATTTATTTTGTAGGCTACCGGCTCCACCGATATATTATAATACGCCATCATCAAGCCACGAACAACAAAATTACCAGCAATGTTATCAACAAGAATTGCATAAAATAAAGTTCAACCTATACACACATGAGGGTATACTTGTCATCGGCTAACAGTATCTGAGTAAGCCTGAAAAAGAAGCCGCCACGTACACATACTTCACAAGCTATGTTTCTTATGTAATATGATAGATAACAATATGAAAAGTTAAAACGAGCAGTCACCGACCATGGATAAGCCGATAACGAAGTAATTGTTTCTAATGCACAATACGAATATTAAAAGTCTGTGAACATATAAATTAACAGATATAATAGGAGGTCAGGCCTGCTACTAACGAACCTACCCTTAAAAATTACGTGTAAATACCAAAATAAAATCGTCATATGTCTACAAGACAAGTAAGCAATCTGAGCTGTTTACTTGTAACGTAAAATTAAGTAGAGGCAACGCCAAAAGCTAAATGAATGGAAATCAAAGTAGACTGCAAAACCAATATCAGATAGTAGGTACAGGGTAAACTGGAAACAGAAATCAATAGAATGCAGCGTTATTAAATACAGTACAGTGATCTACGTTAATACCATACCTAAATACACTGTATTTACACAACTCAGCTATATATCTTTAAGAGGTGACATTAAACAGAATGCACTAACCAACCACAATAATTAGCGTAGCCTACTGTATGCCGTGTTACGGAGAGTAAGAAACCAGAAATACCTGTATTGCCAGCCATTCTACAGCAGAAGAAAATTTTAACACATAGGAGTTGTATGATGAAAGAAGCCGTTTGACTAATACGTATAGCGTAACAGCATAACGAACCGGCTCACTAAGAGAATAAAGTCTATGACTTATGCAAAAATGGTTCAGTCAAAGCACACTACACTACGCTACCCACCCTCATAGCTGGATTAAGTAACAAACTTAATTGCTACGAATAATCTTACACAACACTATCGTGGTACATGTGCTGTTTGTTAGCAATAAGAGACACTTTTAAATCCGTGCCTCAACCAAATGCGCAAGCTACCAAATATGTAATCGAGAACAAGTTCCTTGTGTATCTCCTATAATAAATTCCGATGATAAGGTAACACAAGTCAGTGTTTGTTAGCAATAAGAGACACTTTTAAATACGTGGCTGAACAAAATGCGCAAGCTACCAAATATGTAATTGACAATGAGTTCCTTGTGAATCTCCTACAATAAATTCCGATCATAAGGTAGCAGAAGGCAGTGAAACAGCGTTATAATGGTCCCCATGTAAGTTACCTAGGAACGGTGACCACGGCGTACAGAAAACCAGTCAAATCACGTATTACGAACATCGTAGAAGGCAAAGTATACTCCCCAAGTTACTCTGACCTAAAATAACGAAATTGACCCCTGTTCAGGGACGAAGCCAAGGCACAGCAATGGGAAAACAGTTCTATAGCGTAAAAGAGTTAATAATATCACGGACTACAGAGAAGGAATGGCATGCTAGACAGTATAAAAATGGTTCAAATGGCTCTGAGCACTATGGGACTTAACATCTATGGTCATCAGTCCCCTAGAACTTAGAACTACTTAAACCTAACTAACCGAAGGACAGCACACAACACCCAGCCATCACGAGGCAGAGAAAATCCCTGACCCCGCCGGGAATCGAACCCGGGAACCCGGGCGTGGGAAGCGAGAACGCTACCGCACGACCACGAGATGCGGGCGCTAGACAGTATAATATTTGTCCAAGTTGATAGTTATGGAACTATACGTATGAAGAAAAACGTAAAGCAGTCACAAACTACGGCGTCCACACACTTTATTCAACGTGTAAAAGTCACAACAGATATTCGGATGTAGGTTATGACATGTCTGATATGCCTCCCATCATTGGTGATGATGTGGCGCAGACGAATAGCGAAATTCTGCGTGACCCGCTGAAATACTGGAACATCGATGCTGTCGATGACCTCTTGAATATCTATTTTCAGCTCAGCAATGGTTTTGGGGTTATTGTTGTACACCTTGTCTTTAATGTAGTCCCACAAAATGGAGTCGCATGTGTCCAGATCCGGAGAATATGGCGGCCAATCGAGGCCCCTGCCAGTGGCCTTTGGGTACCCCAGAGCCAGAATGCGGTCCCCAAAGTACTCCTCCAGGACAGCAAGTACTTCGACGGGGTCGAGCTCCGTCTAGCATGAACCACATATTGTCGAAATCAGGGTCGCGTAGGATACTGGTGATGAAATCCATCTTCCAAAACTTTAATGTACCGTTGGGAAGTTACCGTTCCATCAAGGAATATCGCACCGGTTATTCCGTGACTGGACACTGCACACCACACAGTCACCCGTTGAGGGTCAAGAGGCTTCTCGATCGCGGAATGCTGATTCTCAGTCCCCCAAATGCGCCACTTTTGTTTATTGACACGCGCTTATCATGTGCAAATAGCAGGTAACAAGAAGGAGCGTGAGCGTGCGCGTACTAATTCTCATCATGCCCCACAGCCAAATGTGCAGTTTGATTGTCCTAAGGGAAACCGTTTAGGCGTAATGACGATTTTATTTCATATAGTTCGATGATTGTCACCCTGTACATGCTCCTAGTGACTGACACATATTGACGTACTGATATTCCATCCTCTGGTTCCGCCGAGTCGATCATCGTATCTACTGAGCTGGACGAGGGCTTTGGGAGTGCAGGTCGACCATTATTTAGTGGACAGGTAGTTTCCACTTTCCAGGAATGCTGGGCGCAAATTTCACCGATTTTCGTACGAGTGTAAATTTCGATGGGTGGTTTTCATAATACATCGTGAGTGGGTGAGCCCCACGCCCTAGCACGATATCAGACCAGGCCGGCACACACCTCCCTCGTGAAAACATTTGTTTTGCGCCTTTCCTGATAACGCAGATCGGATACGAGGGAGAAGGGACGGGCAAAGTGAAAGAGAAAGAGAGAGAGAGAGAGAGAGAGAGAGAGAGAGAGAAGTGGGGAGGCAGACATGGAGGTAGAGATAGAGCGCTAGCTGTCAACCATGAAACAGGTCCCCACGCTCAGCTGCTGGCCAGTCACTATCGCGGCCGGTGGAAACTTTTCGGGCGCCTGATGACGCCCGCTCGTTCCCCGGCGGAAACCACTGACAGCCGAGGGGTGCGCTACAGGGAACAGCGTGCCGGACACCGCTCGCCTCTCAGGAAGCCGGTACGAGTGCCTTCAATTCCAGCCGCTGCCGTCATGGCAAGGCAATAAAACTGTCTCACGTCTTATTAAGTAGGCTGTTCAGGTGTGGAAGCAAACTGTACCCATGTAGCAGGTTCCCTCTCTGGTCCGCAAGACTGATCAAACAGGCAACATACAGAGTGTTTCAGTAACAGCATGCAAAAACGTAACAGGACGTAGAGACTCCTCCACTGAACAATTTGAGCTAGGGAACCTGGGGTCGGGGAAGCCAGCTTAAGGACGTGTGGAAGTAAACCTGTCTACCGCTTTGTCTAGCATTACTATTTCCCATCATATTTACAACTGACATACATACAAGTTTACTCGCACTGTGCTGCTTATTTACATGTACATTCTTTATTTCCTGCAAGGAAACGAGGATGACGATCCATATCTTCTACCTGTTGAAGTTCGTGCATAGAATTCTACCTGCGTTTTTCTACATCTACATCTACATGGATACTCTGAAAATCACATTTAAGTGCCTGGTAGAGGTTCCATGGAACCACCTCCACACTTCCCTATTATTCCAATCACGTATAGCGCGCGGCAAGAATGAACACCTGTATCTTTCCGTACGAGCTCTGATTTCTCTTATTTTATATTGGTGATCGTTCCTCCCTATTTAGGTCGGTGTCAAAAAAATACTTTCGAATTCGGAGGAGAAAGTTGGTGATTGGAATTTCGTGAGAAGATACCGTTGCAACGAAAAACGCCTTTCTTTTAATGATGTCGAGCCCAAATCCTGTATCAGTTCTGTGACACTCTCTCCCATATTTCGCGATAATACAAAGCGAGCTGCCCTTCTTTGAAGTTTTTCGATGTACTCCGTCAATCCAACCTGGTAAGGATCCCACACCGCGCAGCAGTATTCTAAAAGAGACGGACAAGCGTAGTGTAGGCAGTCTCTGTTACATTTTCTAAGTGTCCTGCCAATAAAACGCAGTCTTTGTTATCCTTCCCCACAACATATTCTACGTGTTCCTTCCAATTTAAGTTGTTCGTAATTGTAATACCTAGGTATTTAGTTGAATTTGCGGCTTTTAGATTAGACTGATTTATCGTGTAACCGAAGTTTAACGAGTTCCTTTTAGCTCTCATGTGGATGACCTCACACTTTTCGTTATTTAGGGTCAACTGCCACTTTTCCCACCATTCAGATATCTTTTCTAAATCATTTTGGAGTTTCTTTTGATCTTCTAATGACTTTATTAGTCGCTAAGCGACAGCGTCATCTGCAAACATCCCAAGACGGCTGCTCAGATTGATAAGGAACAGCAAAAGGCCTGTAACAGTACCTTGAGGAACGCCAGAAATCACTTCTGTTTTACTCGATGACTTTCCGTCAATTACCACGAACTGTGACGTCTCTGACAGGAAATCACAGATCCAGTCAGATAACTGAGACGATATTCCATAAGCACGGAATTTCACTACGAGCGGCTTGTGTGGTACACAGTCAAAAGCCTTCCGGAAATCCAGAATTAGGGAATCGATCTGAAACCCGTTGTCAATAGCACTCAACACTTCATGTGAATAAAGAACTGGTTGTGTTTTACAAGAACGATGTTTTCTAAACTCGTGCTGACTGTGTGTGAAATAGTTTTCTTCGAGGTAATTTATGATGTTCGAACACAATATATTTTCTAAAATCCTGCTGCACATCGTCGTTAACGATATGGGCCTGTAATTTAGTGGATTACTCCTACTACCTTTCTTGAATATTAGTGTGACCTTTGGAACTTTCCAGTCTTTGGGTACGGATCTTTCGTCGAGCGAACGGTTGTATAAGATTGTTAAGTATGGAGCTAATGCATCAGCATACTCCGAAAGGAATGTAATTGATATACAGTCTGGATCAGAAGATTTGCTTTTATTAAGTGATTTAAGTTACTTCACTACTGCGAGGATATTTACTTCTACGTTACTCGTTTTGGCAGCTGTTCTCGATTCGAGTTCTGGAATATTTACTTCGTCTTCTTTTGTGAAGGCATTTCGGAAGGCTGTGTTTAGTAACTCTGCTTTGGCAGCACTGTCTTCGATAGTATCTCCATTGCTATCGCGCAGAGAAGGCACTGATTGTTTCTTGCCGCTAACATACTTCACATACGACCATAATCTCTTTGGATTTTCTGTCAGGTTTCGAGACAAAGTTTCGTTGTGGAAACTGTTATAGGCATAGTCCGCGCTAAATTTCGACCTTCTGTAAAAGACCTCCAATCTTGGGGATTTTGCGTCTGTTTAAATTTGGCATGTTTGTTTCGTTGTTTCTGCAACAGTGTTCTAACCCGTTTTGTGCACCAAGGAGGATCAGCTCCGTCGTTTGTTAATTTATTTGGTAATATTTGGTATAATTTTGGAGGACGCAGCCTTGGCTGTTCGTGAGAGGATGTGGATACAACAGACGGAGCACCGCCTCACTTCAATGTGGATACCCGCAACCATCTCAGTGCTGTATTTCCAGGTCGCTGGATAGGAGGGGGAGGTCCTACTCCATGCATGGCCTGCGAGGTGATCTGGCGTGCATCCCCTGCTTATTTCTTATGGGGATGTCTAAAGTCACTTGTGTAAGAGACCCCAGTGGACACGGAGATGGAATTAGTTGCCAGAATTGCAGCTGCCTGTGATGTGATCCGAAACACACCAGGGATATTCGTCAGGGTGCGACATAATCTTGTTCGCCGATATCATGCTTGCATTGAGGTTGATGGCCGTCAGTTTCAGCACATTTTGTAAGATAAGGTACAGTGTGGGTGATGGTATTTGCAGTTAACTGTAACTAATGTAAATAGAGAAGTACACGAAGAACAAAAAAATTATAAGGCATGTGGAGAATATCAGGTTTTTGTTGAAATGTGGAAATATGCAAGTGACACAGTCAAGACCTCCTTACACATGGCTCTAACAAAAATTTGGGTAACAGAACAATTTCCCGAACATTGGACCACAGCTATCATCCACCCACTACACAAAAAGGGAGATAAGAGCAACCCAGACAACTACAGAGGAATCTCTCCCCTAGATTGCACATATAACATTCTATCCAAGATCCTATATGAAAGAATCAAGGAGCAATTAGAACAGGAGTTAGGGGAACATCAGGGAGGTTTCATACCATGGAGAAGCTGTACAGAGCAGATAATTAGTTTAAAATTGATTATGGCATACTACAAGAAACGGAACAAACCTCTGGCAATAACATTTGTAGATTTTAAGAAGGCATATGACTGTCTCCACAGACCTTCAATATTAAAAATTTTAAGAAATCTAGGACTCCATCCAAAACTAATTAAAATAATACAACTCACTCTAACCAACACCAAATCAAAAGTGAAGTTTAGAGGAGAAATTTCGGAACCATTCCTCATAAAAACAGGCTTAAGACAAGGTGACTGCCTATCACCATTACTTTTCAACTGTGCACTGGAATACATAATGAGAGAATGGTACAAGGGCAATCCAAAGAGGATAAGAATTGGAAGTGCAAAAGATGATATTAGCTTAAACTGCTTGGGATTCGCCGATGATCTTGCTCTCCTAGCCAACGCCGTTCAAGAAGCCAGGCAACAAGTGAAATCACTACAAGAAATAGCAGAGAAAGTAGGCCTTAGAATATCATTTGAAAAAACGGAGATTATGCTAACTGATCCACCACTTGCAAACAAAATTACAATAGGAGAACAGGAAATCAAAATTGTTGATAAATTTAAATATTTAGGCGAAATAATAACATACAATCTAAATGAGAAGCCATCATGGCAAAATAGAATGAAAAAACTGAACTATGCAAATTGCATTACCAAAACTACATACAACAAAAAAAGCCTATCTATAGATGCAAAATTAAAACACTATAAAACAGTTACACAACCAGAAATAACGTATGCAGCTGAAACTATCTTCAAAACAACTAATACAGCAGAAATTGACAGAATACTAAAAATAGAAAGAAGAATAATTAGGACATGTATAAATAAACAGTATAAAATAAATGGACATTGGAGAATAGCATCAAATGAAACAGTATATAAGAAAATAGAACCAGTCATGAGCACAATCAGGAAGAAACGCATCTCATTCTTTGGACATCTGATGAGAACTCCAGAAAACAGAATTAGTAAAAAAATAATTCAAAAATTGTGGAATAGCAAGAGCGACATTAAATGGATCACAGAAATTAAGGAAGATATAAAAGAACTTCAAATTACACTAGATGACCTAAAAAACAAGACAGAGAAAACCAGAATACTGCAAGACCCGCAAACCAGACTACAAATGAAAATCAATAAAAGGAGTACAGGAAGTGTTGTCTCAGATGAAGAAAGAAAGAAAATATCTGAAAGAATGAAGAAATATTGGGCAGACAGAAGAGAAAATCACCATTCATATAGCCTCTAATAACCTACCTAAACATCATATTAAGTTATTGTCGAACCAAATTGTATCCATGTGTAACAACTTGTTTAGAACTTTGTATTTTTGACTACAGTGGTCCAATGAAGGCCATAAAATAAATAATAATAATTATAATAATAAAGAAGTACACGGTAATGCGATTTTCTTCCTATTACGTGCTTAAGCTGGCTCCTCCGAACCCAGGTTCCCGACCTCAATTTGTTTACAGCAGCATCCTCTATCTCCTGTTAAATTTTCGCGCGCCCTTACGGAAATACCCTGCATGCTCGGTGTCCGTAACTGAAGTTCCAGTTTCGAAACGCTGTAGAAACAGAGCCACTGCTCAGAATGACGCCATATTTGAAGAGCCTATTATTGACGCAAGGGAAAAGACGTGGGAAAAAAAATTAACGAAAATTTGACCAATAGATGGCTTTGCAAGCGGCAGAATACGCACACCAACAGTTTCGGTCCGAGACGGCCAGCATGCCGAACCCCACGAAGGATCACGTGCTGCTATTAAAGATCTTTTACAAGAACAGTGACTGTGCAGCAATAGGCCTGTTGAACTTCCGGACACTCAGAGGCACGAAAAAGATGCACTGCTCCGATGTCTGCTAAGGGTCAGAAGAAAATGATTACGGAATTCGAGAAGAGAGGTTCTTTAGAAGTGCAGTGTGGGAGGAAAGCAGTGAGTTCGACGTCTGTCCGAGTTGTGGCGACAGCACTGTAGAGGGCGTGCAGCGGTGGTGTGCAGACATACAGCGCGCGGTGAACTGCCCGAACGTTGGACGTGCCTGCCAGCACAGTTGTAAGTAGGCTGTTTAGGTTTTATGTTGGTAACGCCACGTAGCGCTCTGCATGAAAATCACTGACTGTGCTGTGTGCAGTCTGTGGCTGGTTTGCATTGTTGAAATTTTTGCTATTGTAGTGTTGGGCAGTTGGATGTGAACAGCGCGTAGCGTTGCGCAGTCGGAGGTGAGGCGCCAGCAGTGGTGGATGTGGGGGGAAAAATTGCTGAGTTTTGAGAGTGGATGATCTGGACGTGTGTCCATCATAAAGAGTAAATTTGTAATACTGGATGTCATGAACTGATTATATATATATAATGACTTTTGAACACTATTAAGGTGAATACATTGTTTGTTCTCTATCAAAATCTCATTTGCTAACTATGCCTATCAGTAGTTAGTGCCTTCAGTAGTTAGAATCTTTTATGTAGCTGGCAGTATTGGCGTTCGAGTAACGAAGATTTTTGTGAAGTAAGTGATTCATGAAAGGTATAGGTTATTGTTAGTCACGGCAATTCTTTTGTAGGGATTATTGAAAGGCAGATTGCGTTGCGCTAAAAATATTGTGTGTCAGTTTAGTGATGATCAGAATAAGTAAAGAGAGAAATGTCTGAGTACGTTCAGTTTTGCTCAGCTGTTTGAAAATCAAATGACGTAAGAGGTTTATCAGGACTGTAATTCATAAATTTTTCCAAGGGGACGTTTCACAGTGTATACAATCCTACGAAATACGAGGGGCGTTCAGAAAGTAAGCTCCGATCGGTCGCGAAATGGAAACGACTATGAAAATCGGATAAAGCTTTGCACAGATGCGTTGGGTAGTGTCTCTAGTATAACCCCAGTTAGCATCACGTCGCTCTTCTCATTTCTGAGCTCGCAGTGAGTGCGTAAAGATGTCTAGAAAATAGTGTCTGCCGCCAAGTACGAGGGCCTGGTGAGAAATTTCGCCTGAAGCTATGCAGCTAAGATTAAATAACTGTCGTGCTGTTTCTTCTTCAAGACAATTCTCAGCCGCATTCTGCAGGGGCAATGAAGATGCACTTCAATCGTTTTCAAATGTAAATGTGAGATTACCCACAATACAGTCCGCAATTGTCTCCCCCTGAGTTTCATCTCTGGTCACATGAACCGCTGTCTTTGAAGACAACATTTTGACACAGGCAACGAGGTGTAGGCCAGCGTGGAGAATTGGCGGAAAGCACTGGTGGCTGCCTTCTATGATGAGGCTATTGAAAAGTTGGTACAACGCTATGACAAAAGTCTAAGTCAGAACGGCGACTACGTAGAGAAGTAGCTGAAAGGTGTAGCTAATTGTTACAAGTAAAACATTTCTGATGTTCACTGTGGTTTCAATTTGGCAATCAATCGGAGCTTACTTTCTGAACAGGCCTCGTAAAATCCTACAAAACATCCTGAATTGCTTTCCGTAGAGTATCACCCGTGTTCAGAAGTTGCTTCCTGCCATCAAGATAAACGTTCACTCTGGGATTTGTTGCTCGCATGGAAGTGGACAGTGGATCGCCATGAAACATTTTGTGGGCAGACGGAACACATTTACATTCCCAAAGACACGTCATTTCGCAGAGTTGCCGAATAATGGCAAACGGAAAATCGGCACGCACTGCAGCCTGTATTCCACTTCATTCTGCAAAGGCGACTATGTGGTGCAGGTTGACGGCATCTTTTGTCGTAGGGTCGTGGAGACGAGTCGTCCGTGTCCTGTTCCCTGTACTGCCACTGGTAAACGCTACGAAGTGTCTTTTGCGCACCAACGTCATTCCACCTCTTCAACAGCGCGGAAGGGTCACTTTTATCCAAAATGGCGGTCCTCCGCACATTGCACAGTCAGTGAGGCAGCTGCTGCAGAGGCATCTCTGGAATTATCGTTCGTCATTGCTCTACAGCCTGACCGTCCAGATCACCCTATCTCAATCCGTGTGACTTCTGCCTGTTGGGTTGTCGGAAAGATACTGAGTTCAACGCTCCAGTTCCGATCGTGGCTCAACTGAGGTGACGCACTGCGCATCGCGTTCTGAACGTGACGCCTGACACACTCCGATCTGTTGTGGAACCTGATGTTTCTCAGTTTCGGTTTATGGCAGCTAACGGTGGAGAGCATATTCTGCATGGCTTGCACCGGTCTCAGGGAAGTTAAAAGCCAATTTCATTGTTCCTTTTTATGCGGTTTTTCTACTCAGGAGACTTAAAACTCGATTCTTCTCATCCTATGTGGTACGATCTAGTCGTGGTGGATGGATCAGAAAATTCATGCACGCCAAATGTAAAGGTACGTACAAAAAGAAACGATCTGTTGTTTGATCTAAAGATGCACAAAATTTTATGATCATTTAACAAAAATGTTCACATTGCAGAATAAATAGAAACGAGAACCCACTGATGATGGCACAGTGGTGCCGAAACATGTTTGGATACTGAGAAAGGACGGTGTTTTGCATAACTGGCGGACCTCACGTCCAACAATTTTAATTGCAAACAAGGCCAATACAGGGAGCTGCAAATCAAAATTATACACATTTAGAAGACTGTACAAACCAGTTATTTACATAGAAAATTTTAAACCGCGTTGAATTACAAAACTATAGACTGGAATGTACTTCCAACTGGACAACAAACACTGACACACACAGAAGCATTGAACAAGTACATAACCAGGGATATGTCCAATTGATTACAGATACTTTTGATTACTATATGTGATGACACAGTCATTCCTAGAGCACGAGAGATTATTACTTACGTAATTGACAGCCGGTATATGGAAGTACAGGGCACATCCTTAGGTATAACATAGGCACATAACGTAGTACAGCAGCTGTAAAGTGGGAACTAACAAAAAACTGGACTAAAAAACCAACAATCCAGGCGAGGGCGGGGGACGGGGTGCAAGATGATGGAAGGGGGGAAGGGGAAGGTACAAAACAATTTTAAAAGAACAGGTGTCGCAATAAAACTACAGACAGGAACAAAGTTCCAGCTCAGAATATAAGTTGTCCATAAGCAGACATAGGGTCATATACACTACTGGCCATTAAAATTGCTACACCAAGAAGAAATGCAGATGATAAACAGGTATTCATTGGACAAATATATTATACTAGAACTGACATGTGATTACATTTTCACGCAATTTGGGTGCATAGATCCTGAGGTATCAGTACCCAGAACAACCACCTCTGGCCGTAATAACGGCCTTGATACGCCTGGGCATTGAGTGAAACAAAGCTTGGATGGCGTGTACAGGTGCAGCTGCCCATGCAGCTTCAACACGATAACACAGTTCATCAAGAGTAGTGACTGGCGTATTCTGACGAGCCAGTTGCTCGGCCACCATTGACCAGACGTTTTCAGTTGGTGAGAGATCTGGAGAATGTGCTGGCCAGGGCATCAGTCGAACATTTTCTGTATCCAGAAAGGCCCGTACAGGACCTGCAACATGCGGTCGTGCATTATCCTGCTGAAATGGAGGGTTTCGCAGGGATCGAATAAGGGGTTGAGCCACGGTCCGTAACACATCTGAAATGTAACGTCCAATGTTCAAAGTCCCGTCAATGCGAACAAGAGGCGACCGAGATGTGTAACCAATGGCACCCCATACCATCACGCCGGGTGATACGCCAGTATGGCGATGACCAATACACGCTTTCTATGTGCGCTCACCACGGTGTCGGGAAACACGGATGCGACCATCATGATGCTGGAAACAGAACCTGGATTCATCCGAAAAAATGAGGTTTTTGCATTCTTGCACCCAGGTTCGTCGTTGAGTACACCATCGCAGGCGCTCCTGTCTGTGATGCAGCGTCAAGGGTAACCGCAGCCATGGTCCGAGCTGATAGTCCATGCTGCTGCAAACGTCGCCGAACTGTTCGTGCAGATGGTTGTTGTCTTGCAAATGTCCCCATCTGTTGACTCAGGGATAGAGACATGGCTGCACGATCCGTTACAGTCGCGCGGATAAGATGCCTGTCATCTCGACTGCTAGTGATACGAGGCCGTTGGGATCCAGCACGGCGTTCCCCATTACCCTCCTTAACCCACCGATTCCATTGGATCTCGACCAACGCGAGCAGCAATGTCGCAATACGATAAACCGCAATCGCGATAGGCTACAATCCGACCTTTACCAAAGTCGGAAACGTGATGGTACGCATATCTCCTCCTTACACGAGGCATCACAACAACGTTTCACCAGGCAACGCCGGTCAACTGCTGTTTGTGTATGAGAAATCGGTTGGGAACTTCCCTCATGTCAGCACGGTTTAGATGTCGCCACCGGCGCCAACCTTGTGTGAATGGTCTGAAAAGCTAATCATTTGCATAACACAGCATCTTCTTCCTGTCGGTTAAACTTCGCGTCCGTAGCACGTCATTTTCGTGGTGTAGCAATTTTAATGGCCAATAGTGTAGATACAGATATAGAAAGCGGTAGGCTCATCACTGCTAGAGCGAAAGAAATTATTGCTTTATGTAATTCACAGCTAGTAATTCGAAACATATGGACATTGTTTAGCACTGAAGCTATATTAAGATGCATTGTAGTATAACAACCAAAAAGCGATATATCTAAAGTACTGGTTAACGTTGGATTCATGACAACATCATAAGCAGTGGCTGGTACTTTCGTAAGGTAAGTGACCTAAGAAACCAACTGGGGGGGGGGGGGGGTGGCGGAGCGGGGGTTGGAAGAGTGGGGGAGGGGCAGGCGGAGGGTGAAGAAGACGGAGAGAGAGATAATATGGTCCACAATGTATAACTGTTGCACAATCATACAGATCACTACATTAATGCTATTCTGCCCATACATTGTAGATCTGAGGACGGCAGCTAGTTATTGTCGAAACGGGTCATGGAATAAACTGTTTTACATCAGATGACTCTTCTTGTATTACAAATTACTTACGTGACTGATCAGAAGTTGAGGTCTTAATACCACGTCATCTTCAAAAGCCTGCGAGCGATGTTTGTTTGAGGAGACCACTGTGCGTGTTCTCGCGTGGCTGGTCGTGCGGCAGCGGTGGCTCGTGCCACAAACGCAGCAGGAGAGTGGAGACCTCATTTTGCAACAAGACGGAGCTCCGCCACGCTTTCCTTCGGACGTTCCTGATTACCTCAGTGCCGAACGGCCTCAACGTTAAACTGGATGTTTTTCCCACCGCCTGTCTCCTTCTCTGCAGCAGCCCCCACACTCACCTGCCTTTTTCTTCTGGACGGGGTGTGTCGAATATCGCGTGTTCCTGCCTCCTCTGCCGCTCGATTTGGAAGAGTGGCATGAAAGCGTAGGTAATGCGGTCGCTGCCACCGACCGTATCGTGTCGGGATGTGCACAGTAAGTTGTTGGCTAATGTACTGGTCATCGTCGCACCACAAATGCTAACCATGCTGAGTATTCGTAATGTAAGTTAAGATCTTGGTCGTATGTCAAAGCGGTAGGTGGATCAAACCAAAATGTCCAGACACTCTGTGACCAAAATGGTACTGAAATAGAGGATGACGGACTAAAGGCCGAAATACTAAATGTCTTTTTCCAAAGCTGTTTCACTGAGGAAGACTGCACTGTAGTTCCTTCTCTACATTGTCGCACAGATGACAAAATTTTAGATATCGAAATAGACGACATAAGGATAGAGAAACAATTAAAATCGCTCAAAAGAGGAAAGGGATACCAGTTCGATTTTACACAGAGTATGCGAAGGAACGTGCCGCCCCCCCCCCCCCCCCCTTTCTTGCAGCGGTGTACCGTAGGTCTCTAGAAGAGCGTAGCGTTCCAAAGGATTGGAAAAGGGTACAGGTCATCCCCGTTTTCAAGAAGGGACGTCGAGCAGATGTGCAGAACTATAGACCTATATCTGTAACATCTATCAGTTGTAGAATTTTGGAACACGTATTATGTTCGAGTATAATGACTTTTCTGGAGACTAGAAATCTACTCTGTAGAAACCAGCATGGGTTTCGAAAAAGACGATCTTGTCAAACCCAGCTCGCGCTATTGGTCCACGTGACTCAGAGGGCCATAGACACGGGTTCCCAGGTAGACGCCGTGTTTCTTGACCCGCAAGGCGTTCGATACAGTTCCCCACAGTCGTTTAATGAACAAAGTAAGAGCATATGGACTATCAGACCAATTGCGTGATTGGATTGAAGAGTTCCTAGATAACAGAACGCAGCATGTCATTCTCAATGGAGAGAAGTCTTCCTAAGTAAGAGTGATTTCAGGTGTGCCGGAGGGGAATGTCGTAGGACCGTTGCTATTCACAATATACATAAATGACCTTGTGGTGACATCGGAAGTTCACTGAGGCTTTTTGCAGATGATGCTGTGGTGTATCGAGAGGTTGTAACAATGGAAAATTGTACTGAAATGCAGGAGGATCTGCAGCGAATTGCCGCATGTTGCAGGGAATGGCAATTGAATCTCAATGTAGACAAGTGTAATGTCCTGCGAATACATAGAAAGAAAGATCCTTTATCATTTAGCTACACTATAGCAGGTCAGCAACTGGAAGCAGTTAATTCCATAAATTATCTGGGAGTACGCATTAAGAGTGATTTAAAATGGAATGATCATATAAAGTTGATCGTCGGTAAAGCAGATGCCAGACTGAGATTCATTGGAAGAATCCTAAGGAAATGCAATCCGAAAACAAAGGAAGTAGGTTACAGTACGCTTGTTCGCCCACTGCTTGAATATTGCTCAGCGGTGTGGGATCCGTACCAAATAGGGTTGATAGAAGAGATAGAGAAGATCCAACGGAGAGCAGCGCGCTTCGTTACAGGATCATTTAGTAACCGCGAAAGCGTTACGGAGATCATAGATAAACTCCAGTGGAAGACTCTGCAGGAGAGACGCTCAGTAGCTCGGTACGGGCTTTTGTTGAAGTTTCGAGAACATACCTTCACCGAGGAGTCAGGCAGTATATTGCTCCCTCCTACGTATATCTCGCGAAGAGACCGTGGGGATAAAATCAGAGAGATTACAGACCACACAGAGGCATACCGACAATCCTTTCCACGAGCAATACGAGACTGGGATAGAAGAGAGAACCGATAGAGGTATTGAGGGTACCCTCCGCCTTGCAGAGTATGGATGTAGATGCAGATGTAGATCTTGATGAGCTGCTCTATCCACTGTGTAACTTCCCGGAATGAAAATGTTTATTTGCTGTGAACTAAACCTGGACTGGCTTCCTATCTGTAACTTCGTGTGTGTGTCTTGTTGTCCTGTACAATACAAGCCGTGTAATTACGGAATCGCTATCTGACTAAATGGGTCACCAAAACTATCTGAAATTGTGTAACTGTATTTGAATAGACGTTTACCAAAATAATCAGAAAACCTAAAACTATATGCTAAAGAGACTGTACTGTGAAATTCTGTGTTATGCAGTGGAGTAAGCAGCACTACAACATGTGCGGCACAGTATGTGGCTTGTAATGACAGCATACAAGACTGACAAAATAAAAATGCTACACAAAGTTACGAACTGAATTTTGAAAGAATAAAGAACCAAAAATGTCAAAGTTGTGATGCAGGAATTTTGAAACAAGATACACAGAACATACCAGATGTTGGAAGTATGAAACAAACCATAGCACATTTGGAGAACATTTAAAACACCATAACCATCAGCCTACAAACATGGAACAAAAAATGAAAATAATGAAAATAAGCAACCATGACAAACATCTTATACAAACGCAAGAAAACTTCCACATCCAGAAAGCCATAGCAGAAAACAAACATGTGAGAAATGAACAAACACACATCAGCAGATGCTCCCTACTACACTTAATAAAGGAAGTGATAACATAAAACAAAAAACTTTTCCCCACACATACACACACACACACACACACACACACACACACACACACAGATCACAGATACTTCAATAATTACACTCGAAAGTTTGGCAATAACATTCGATCTTTGGCAAAAACATTTGACAGTCGGCAACAGAAACCAAAACATTGCATTGAAACAAGCGTGCAGTTCATAGTGCTGTGGAATGTGGGAAAAAACCGCAAATTGGCATTCATAAGAAGAAGAACAACACCAAAAATGCAACAGGAGCGTAATATGTAAGAAATTGTCCACGTAGCCTGTAAGTACAGTTCAAAACATTACTACTTAATAGGAAATACCAACTACTGTTTATAACCTATAGGCATAGTGACAAAAAATGTAAATTAAATAACTAACATATGTACATGTTCCAGGCCACTGATGTAAGAAATTGTCCACGTAACCTGTAAGTACAGTTCAAAACATTACTACTTAATAGGAAATACCAACTACTGTTTATAACCTATAGGCATAGTGACAAAAAATGTAAATTAAATAACTAACATATGTACATGTTCCATGCCACTGATGATGCCTTGCAGAAAATAAAGGCGAAACGCGTATGGCACTAAAATTGTGTTTTATTCAGTTGCTGTCAGACGGTCCATAAGTAAAAATTATCAATAAACCAGAAATGTTTCTATAAAAATGTCCTGAGAGTTTATGTATGCAAACTGACTAAATATAATTCCAAACACTGAGTAACACACATGCGAATTTAACACTGCACTGTGAATATACAACCGACTGCATATGATAATTGTAACCTGAACTGACTTTACCTAATTTGAATCTTATAATAAGTTTGAAATTTAAAGCTAACTGTAAATGATCTTGCCAGGTTCTGACTGTAATGTACCTGGTCCGTAACTAATTTCTTTGTACGGCACAGCTGTGCTTACAGAAATTGGGTATTGTTCGAAGTGCTGAACGCAGTGCAGCAGCAAACCGGCTTAATAACAAGGAAAGCCTTCCGCAGTGCAGGTAATGCTTCACTTTCCGCCACTGCGTTCTGCCCAGTGCAATGCGGCGACACATTTAATTAGAAAACAAACTCTCATGAGGAGGCGTGTTAAATGACTGAAAAGAAACTAACCTCTTTTTTTTTAAAAAAAAACTATATTGTGAATATTTCAACTCATTCTTTGACTATTACAGTGAGATTTACTAAAATTACTTTTTATAAGAAATATTAATCTGCCATGAAATTAATTACTGAATTGGTAAAGGAGTGGCAAATCTATAACCTCTGAGTGCAAACCATGAGAACTAATAACCTTATTTAATCACCCCTGAACAATAAAACTAACTAACCCAAATTAATAAAGAAAGTCCATTAAAACCTTCTGATATTCAGAAACTTCGTAACTACGCGCACGCAAGCAGTACGGCAGCAACATTACCTCAAATTTCACTCGCCAAATTACTCTTTACCAAATCTCATTTCCAAAATTCACCACCATCTGTAGCTTTATCTCTGTGTTCTGCGAGCTATTTCCAGATCGCCCACTAGCGACTCACTGACTAGCCTCTCTTAGAATGCTACAGCAACCGTAATGCCACTAAGAACCAAAGATCACATTCTTCGTATTTAGAAACTCTCAGGCGTAACATATCGACTATTGAAAACTACTGTTTAAAAATATGCAGATACGAAGTATGACACATCGAAAGAAAATGGAGCTTATAACACTTTTCTTGAGCACCACAAATAAGCTAGAAACCCTACAAATGGCGTGTGTCTTTTTTCTGTATGTCTTATACTTTTCATGCAGTTGTCTCCTGATACGCCACACACACTTATGAATAACCCGTATATTCCGTCAGGCCTGACGATGAGAAAAAACGAAGGTGCACACAGGTGGCTGCTGCAGCCATCAACTCGAATCATTTTCATACTCGGTAGTGGCGTGTACCAGTTCATGTACAGAATTGTGTCTACATCGAACCTGTCTCTCTATGTGCTCAACATTGTTTGTCACTGGATGTATATGTTAAGATGATGTCTGTAATGTCACTGCCTAATCCTTTGCTGTACTTTGCAATGGTACAAGGCGTCAGCTTCAGAAGTTTAAAATACTGCTGTTGTATTGAGCTTGTTTACGCAGATTCCGAAAACTGTGAAAACACATCTGTGGCGGAACCTATCCCTTCACATATGTCCCCTGTTTTACTCGTAGATACGCACCCAACATTCTGCTTACAACATGTGCAGTAACATCAGGAGGAACCAATAAAAACGTCAAGGGCAGCACTGGGTTCCCAACCCAGAGTAAGCAAAGCTTAATCGGGATCAGGCTTTATACGAGTAATTAGACTTACCTTTTCCCACCAACAAAAACTTTCGAGTAGTTTTTCGGGAGCATTATTTTATATCTAATACTAACTTTTTGTACACACTACATCGGTTAGGCCACGGTTTGTTCCTTGGGAAACGAACGTCAATAGAGGAAGGTGTCTGATGAAACATACTCGCCATCTCAGGAGTGTCGAGCAACATGTCTCGCGCGTCTGTTGCTCACTCATGTGTGACCACAGTGAAGGGACTCACGCCATCAGTATCGTTCCGACCTGCTCACACAACGAACATTCATGGCAGAAATCGGTTCCTCACCATACGCCATTCTTGCTTTAAATGACATTTTATAGTAACTGCAGATTTGAAAAAGGAGTTAATCTTTCCAGATGAATTCTCCTTTACTGTACAGTATCTGATCAAAAGCATGTAATGCGGAAGTGACTACTAGGTCTCACGAGGGCGAACGTGCGAGTATGTATGGTTAAGTGCAATATTTCTACTGGTGACCGAGAATGGTATAGTGAACAACACAACATCAGTATTTCCATCATTTGCAGACTAACAATTATAGCTATAACCAGTTATATGTTTTTAGGTTGGTTAGTACCTCCAAATGCAGGTAGCAAGAGCAAGCCATTAATGTTTATTTTCTCCTGGGCAGCACGCCAGGTGTTGTAAGTGTCGACGCGTGGTCGCTAAACAGTGTAGACTATACTGACTGGCGTAAACCATTTAGTTGTGCAGCTACGACCGTGCAGAAAACATCAGGTCGTTAACTTTACGACATGTTTGTGGGAAGACTTCAGTGCAGAGAAAAACAACCAAGATGCTGATGCGTGAACATATTAACGTATCATATATAAATATATCTGCACTTACCCATTACGTCCTGTACAAGACGATGGAGAGTATTGTGTTTTCACTAGAGAAGAGTAACAGAAAAATGGGTCAGTCTGGAGAACTCTGAAGTGGACCAGTCCCTGGATTTGACCTGAGCAATACCTCCATCACGGAAATTTCAGTCCTAAAACTGCACAAAGCTGTTGATGATATGACTGAAGTGGAAATGCGAAGGAACAGCCACAGCTAAACCACGGTCGAGTAGCCATATTGTTTTAGTGGACAAGGAGTGTCGAGCATTTCCGAGGCTGGTTGTAAAAACTCACATCAGAGGGAATCGCTCGTGAGTTCCAAAGTGCTGCCAGCAGTCCGTCTGGCACAGTGACTGTGTGTATCGAGTTATAGACTGGGGGGTGGGGGGGCACCGTAGGCGAGCAGCTGCTTATGAACCACACATTTCTGAAGCAGAGTTAAGTGGCGTTTGAGGTGGCATACACAGTGACGCCACTGGACAGTGGATGACTGGAAACAAGTGATTTGGAGCGACGAATCACGCTGTACCAAGTGTCAACCTCAAGGGAGTATCTGAGTTTGGTGAATGCCATTATATGTAGAGCTAGTGGTCAAGTACATAGGTGCTAGTGTTACAGTATGGGGTGTCTTTCGTGTTTAGGGTGTGGCGTCACTATTGCGCTTGACAAACACCAAATCCATAATTATACGAACACATTTTATGGCACTGAGTGCTATGTACATTAGAGAAACAGTTCGGAGATGATGACAATGCATTGTGTCTGTGAAGAAATGGTTTGTGGACAATAACGTTCCTCAAGTAGACTGGCCTGCCCGAAGTCCCGACGTGCACCCAACGGAAGACCTTTGTAATGAGTTACAACATCGACTTCGCTCCTACCCTAGCGTCCAATACCACTACCCTCTCTAGTTCTTCCTCTCCGTGAGGAAGAAAGGGCCAGTTTCCTCCACAGACATGCAGACCCATCAGTGAAAATCTTCCCAGCTTTCAACTAGTCATAAAGGCGAAGGATGAACACATCTAATATGATTGTCGACTAATAGGTGTCCAGAAACTTTTGATCACACAGTGTACAAATATGGTTTCCCAAGACTGGTGAATTTCCATCCTCATCCACGCTATCCACGAAATTTACTCCCATGTGACTACTTCCCGTCCCATTTTAAATCAACTTCCAATCTCCACTGTTACCTTAAGTTTGGAAACACATTGTAACCCAACTAATCAATACTGTATATTGGAGGGCAGCGTGGAGGGTAAAAATCGTAGAGGGAGACCAAGACATGAATACACTAAGCAGATTCAGAGGGATGTAGGTTGCAGTAGGTATAGGGAGATGAAGAAGCTTGCACAGGATAGAGTAGCATGGAGAGCTGCATCAAACCAGTCTCGGGACTGAAGATCACAACAACCACAACAACATATTAAGTATTGCCATTGTCAAGACAACACATGTAACAGATGTAACCACATACGCAGAAGGTATATAGGGAATTGCATCGCTCTCTCATATATATATAATATTATTTTACCCATTTGTAAAATTTTCAAGGAAAAAATTACTGGTAATAAAGCTGAATTTATATTATGTAACATGTAAAATCACACAATGTATGACCTGCTACATAATAACAGCCAGCAGGCCTTTGCTTGAGAAATAAATAAATAAATGAATATCTGTTCCCATTCCCTAACTTCAAACTTTGGCTTGCTGGAAAGAAATTTTCATGAAAAGAGGAACTGATAATTGCAGTAAACGAGTATTTTCCAGAGTTTGAGAGAACCTACTCGTATTTCTCCAATGGGATGGAAAAGATGGAGTATCGCTGGACCAGGTGTACATCCCTCAAAGGAGACTACGTCGAGAAATAAGGTGAGTTGTTTATGAAATAAACATTTTGTGTTGCGTGTTTATCAGACTTAACAAACCACCCTCATATGTCCTGAATGTGAGAAGCAATTTTGTACTGAACAGGACACACACAGCTGAAATGCAGGGCCGTGATTTTGTGGCCCATTCTGGTATTTTGAAGCGCGCTGTGAGGACAGCTGGCATTGTTGACTCCAACCCCAGGCCGCCCGACGGTTCCGCCCGACTTGGAATCGTTCGCTATAGTTGGAGTCACGAACGATGGCGGTCCAGCTGAAGCCACTTCTGTGCCTCTGCGTCGCGCATTCTCCGACAGCCGATGAGCGTTCAGCAGTGTTCTCTGCGCTCCGCTGTTAACGTCGTAGCCGATGCGAGCATTAAACGTGATTGTAGCGAGTTATTTAGTGAATTTCTATCCCACTAGTTGCGAATTGTCACCACTGATGGTGATGGTAAGCGACAAGTTCTGCACAGGCAGCCGAGAAGCGTAATTTGCAGTACACGCGCTTTCTTCAAGCACAGAGTTCGTGTGCGAACTTACAGCAACCGTCGCTTGCAACCGACAACATTCTATCTCTGTCAATGTCTCGAGCTGCGCGAACCGCCTTCATCCAGGCGTCAGACTATGGTCTTCCATGGGGTAGTGCTGCAGCGCGCAGTATCATCAACAAACAGGTATTTTGGCTCTCTTTCTGCCGGCGTTTGCATTCGTCTCCGCTGGTTTCTACTTATGCACCATTACTCACAACGACACTGGACTCACATTTGGGAGGATGACGGTTCAAATCGCTGTCTCGCCATCCTGATATCGGTTTCCCTGGTTGCCCTAAATCACTAGAGCCAAGTGCCAGGAAGGTTATACTTGAAAGGTTGCAGCTTGTGAACAGTCTCTAGTGACATCGCTGTTAACGGGATATTAAACATTAATCTTCCTTCTGTCCTTACACACCATTTTCAGAGTCCGTAACAGAGTCGGCAAAAAAGGGGAGCGTTATACACTGAAGCGCCAAAGAAGCTGGTATAGGTAAGCGTATTCAAATACAGAGAGATGTAAACAGGCAGAATACGGCGCTGCAGTCGGCAACGCCTATGTAAGTGTTTGGTGCAGTTGTTAGATCGGTTACTGCTCCTATAATGGCAGGTTATCAAGATGTAAGGTGGTGTTATAGTCAGAGCACGAGCGATGGGACAGAGCATCTCCGAGGTAGCGACGAAGTGGGGATTTTCTCGCACGAGCATTTCACTAGTGTACTGTGAACATCAGGAATCCAATGAAACATCAAATCTCCGACATCGCTGCAGATGGAAAAAGATCCTGCAGGAAAGGGACCAACGAAGACTGAAGAGAAACGTTCAGTATGACAGATGTTGAATCCTTCCGGAAATTGCTGAAAATGTCAATGCTGGGCCATCAACAAGTGTCAGGGTGCGAACCATCCAACGAGACATCATCGATGTGGGCTCTCGGAGCCGAAGACCCACTAGTTTACCCTTACTGACTGCACGACAAAAAGCTTTACGCGTCGCCTGGGCCCGTCAACACCGACGTTGGACTGTTGATGACTGGAAACATGTTGCCTGGTCGGACGAGTCTCGTTTCAAATTGTATCGAGCGGATGGACGTGTACGGGTATGGAGACAACCTCATGAATCCATGGACCGTGCATACCAGCAGGAGATTGCTAAAGCCGGTGGAGGCTCTGTAAGGATGTGGGGCGTGTGGAGTAGTGAAATGGGACCCCTGATACGACTGGATACAACTCTGACAGGTGACACGTATATATTCATCCTGTCTGATCATCTTCATCCATTCATGTCCATTGTGCTTTCCGACGGACTGGGCAAATCCAGCAGGACAATGCGACACGCTACACCTCCACAATTGCTACAGAGTGGCTCCAGAAACACTCTTCTGGGTTTAAACACTTGCGGTGGCCACCAAACTCCCCAGACATGAACATTATTGTGAATATGTGCGATGCCTTGCAATGTGCTGTTCAGAAGGTATCTCCAACCCTCCTACTCTTACGGATTTATGGACAACCCTGCAGCGTTCATGGTCTCAGTACCCCCCCGCACTACTTCAGACATTACTCGAGTCCATGCCACATCGTGTTGCGGCACTTCTGCATGCTCAAGGGGGGGGGGGGGGGAGGGGCTCACCATATTGGGCAGCTGTACCAGTTTCTCTGGCTCTGCAGCGTAAAATGTTTATAATTGAAACAGCAACCAACAACAAGAATGATGTGACGAGATTTATTTGGATCAAACCATGAGTGGTTTCGGATTTTTTTTACAAATCAGTCTTCAGATCTTTGTTACACCTTTCGTTTTATTTTCTTTGCTGGGGCTAGTTTTGTATCCGTTGTTGATTTGTTCCACTAGGATAGGCACGAAGTTTTCCGTTCACCATTTGGTGAAGTTTACGACTGATTTACTTCTTATGACCTGTATGAGAGTGTTTTTGGAAAGGCTTTAAAGTACTGAAATGTGAAATGTGGTGTAAACTTACTCGCTGTATGCTTCTACACGGCGAAATGGCCCACTGTTTTTGCTTCTGAATTACGTAATTAACACACTTGTGGACGTGCATAATGCAAATGCTGCTGAATTCCTTGAAAAACATCTTACACCATACCATTCTCTCTTTAATGTCAGCAGACGCATAAACATTTAGAAAGCGTGGTCCAGCATCACATGAGTAACATAAACAATCCTAGATCTTACAGTCGCAGAGATGTTACGATACGGATGCTGTGAGAGAGTATTGACTTAGTAAAGTATGTCTGTGCTTGTGCAATGGACTTGATTTACAAATTGAAAAAACAAATAACATTATTTACAATAGTTTCTGATATGATAAATGGTTAGCATTACACACACAAAGGTTATATATAGACAATACCAAACAATGTGTACAGTATGCAAGCACAAAAGGTACGTTTTCTATTACAGTGATAAAGCTATTGGGTGGCAATTATTGAACTATATGGAAAAAAAACGCAGATTAGTTACGAACTGCGGAGTGCAGACACTTCATTCAACATATAAACGCCACTACAGATACTGGGATTTAGGTTACGACATGTTCGATATGCCTGCCATCGTTGGCGATGATGTGGCGCAGACGAATAGCGAAATTTCTGCATGACCCGCTGAAGTGTCGGAACATCGATGCCGTCCATGACCTCCATAATGGCTGTTTTCAGCTCAGCAATGGTTTTGGGGTTATTGCTGAACACTTTATCTTTGATATAGCCCCACAAAAAAAGATCTGGAGAATATGGCGGCCAATCGAGGCCCGTGCCCCAGAGCCAGAACGCGGTCCCCAAAGTACTCGTCCAGAACACCAAACACTATCCTGCTTCGATGGGGTCGAGCTCCGTCTTGCATGAAACATATCCTGTCGAAATCAGGGTCGCTTAGGATGATCGGAATGAAACCATCTTCCAAAATCTTCACGTACTGCTCGTTAGCCACCGTGCCATCAAGGAATATCGCACCGATTATTCCGTGACTGGACACTGCACACCACACAGTCACCCGTTGAGGGCGAGGAGACTTCTTGACCGCATAATATGGATTCTCAGTCCGCCAAATGCGCAAGTTTTGCTTATTGACGAACCCATCCAAATGAAAGTCGGCTTCGTCGCTAAACCAAACAACAATGCGCTTGCTAATTCCTATCATGCCCCGCTGCCAACCGTGTAGTTTCAATGTGCTGGCGCAAACCGTTCAGAAGTTATTACGAGTTTATTTGATATAATTAAATAACTGTCACCTTGTAAGTTTCAACACGGAATCTTTGATTGTATTACACATTATAAGTAGTAATGGTTTTAATACATCAATCACAAACCTTATAGTATTACAGCCACGGTTGTGAAAAAAAAAAACGATTTTCGACAAAACAGTGTCACCCTTTAAAACCTAATGGGTACTTCCCGTTGACCGAGAGTCGTGAAATACGGCAGGAAGCAAGGTTCGACAGAACAAGGAAACGAAAAGAAAGTCCGAAAAATGTTAATCTGTTATCACGAGTGTAATCCCAAAAGTAACATCTATTTTTTTATAAGTACATAGACCTGTTTATTTCTATAATGGCTTACATCAGTTTACAGCTTGAACATTTAGCTATTTTTCGACATAAACACCATTTCTGTCGATGCATTTTTGCAGACGCTGTGGCAGTTTTTGTATGCCCATGTCATACCAGCTCGCCGCCATGCTGTTCAGAAAGTTATGGACCTCTTCTTTCACCTCGTCGCCAGAGCTGAATCGCTTTCCAGCCAAATGTTCTTTTAACGTAGGGAACAGGTGATGGTCACTGGGTGCCAAGTCAGGAGTATAGGGTGGGTGGGTGGGTGATTATGTTCCACTGAAACTGTTGTAGGAGAGCAACGGTTTGCCCAGCGATGTGTGGGCGTGTGTTGTCATGGAAAATGTGTACGCCCTTGCTCAACATTCCTCTTCCCCATTTCTGAATTGCCCGTTTGAGTTTTTTCAGAGTCTCACAGTACCTGTCAGCGTTAATTGTGGTCCCAGCGATTCAGCTCCGACGACGAGGTGAAAGAAGAGGTTCATAACTTTCTAAAGAGCATCGCGGTGAGCTGGTAAGACATGGGCATACAAAAACTGCCACAGCGTCTACGAAAATGCATCGACAGAAATGGTGGTTACGTCGAAAAATAGTTAAATATTCAAGCTGTAAACTGATGTAAACCACTATAGAAATAAACAGGTCTATGTACATATAAAAAAAGATAGGAGACCTTGCTTTTGGGATTGCCCTCGTACATTGCACAAAAATGTTTCTTTTTCTACTTGCTATCCGACTCCAAACTTAAAACAGTCTCCAAGGCCTTGAAAGTCCCGAGACCGATATTTTGCCAGTATCGGTGTCGATGACTCGCAAAAATCGTTGAGATTCTCTGTTTCCGGGATGGATGAACTGTGAACATACATAATTACGTTTGTACGGTTCCCACACAGTGCTATTCCTTCTCGCAGTTGGCCAACTGTTCCAGCATAACCACAGTACCTAAAAGCACACTCGTTGCCTCCACAGACGTGTGTCCCGTTCCATTACGCCCTATGCTACTGACCAAGGCGTCGTGTCCTGTCGACGTGAGCCTGATAGGAGGTAGTTCCCCACCCTCCCTGTCGAGGCAGAGACGAACACGGCGGAAGGAAATCGGTAAACGGGGGAACTGCCCCGCGGAGCAGACGTGCGCGGCGGGAAAAAGGCGCTACATCTACAACAATAGCCGGGGAAAGCTGGGGAAAAGGGAGGGGTGGGGGGTATTACGGCAAACGCGTGGAAAAGCCTTTCAGCGCAGGTCGACCACCAAACGACACAGATAGCTGGTGGCCGCGGCGCCTTAAGAACTTGTCCACTGTGCTGCCGGTATCTTGGTTCTTGCGGCCGGAGCTTTCACTGTTATTTCATGCGGGAAGTGTCGCGACCACTTTAGTTCCTCGAGGAAAGGAGTGGTCATGTGCAAGAACTTTTGCACCACCGGAGCCCATATAACGACATAATCGATGTATTCGAGAGGCAACAGAGTACAGGAAGAAAAGTCGAAAATAATGCTTCCAGCTAGAGGGACACGTGGTCGGCAAATAAGTCCGGAAGTCTCACCAAAGGACTGGTGTAAGAAAAGCTGTGTTACAAGCAGGATATGCAGGGTCATTCAGGAGGTTTCGCGTAAACTGAAAGAGCTGACAGAGGATCCGAAATACGGTAACTTCGGAAGAGGAACTTACGGTCTTGGAAGTTATCCTGAGCCGGTGAAAAATGCAGACAGTCAATGCACTCCAGTCGCAAGTTTATGAAAAATGCTGTACTGTTTACTGTTTACCCAGCAGTGTTGTACGGTAACAGGAAAATTTCTCGTATGTGATCTTGACGGACTCCACCAAGTACAAATGGCATCGCACATTCCAGACACTGCAACAATCCTGGGGAGAAGTGTTTCTTTGCTGGGAATTCATGTCACGCACACGAGGCTTTCGATATGTCATACCCACCGCGACACACACACACACACACACACACACACACACACACACACACACACACACACACACAAAACCTCACGAGGCTTCACTTCATGGGAACGCAAAATGGCCACGCTGTTGGACTTCCCTTTCCGATGCAGCGCCTGGGATATGTGGCACTGATAAGTCCACGTACTTGCACAGAAAATTGTGTAGAAGATCCTTTTAGTTGCATCCAACAGTACGTACGCTTAAAGTAGGTCTGCACTGATTGTTCTTCCTGGCATTTCAAAGCTTTCATTGACTCAGGATTATTTCCAAGACCATAAGCATAGATAACTGTGACTGAAACTTTAGTTTCACTCAATTCAATTGTTCCTGCACAGCATTCTATGACTTGCTCAGTGCAGTATTTTGATACATCAGTACATTCAAATGGACTCTGTTTACCGCGTATGTGGCCCATCCCCTACTCCACAAACAGCTCCTTATCTCCATCCCAGCATAGAATGGCTCTGAATCGTCACGTTCTTTACATGATGTTCTGATACACCAATAATCTCAGAGTCGACGTCTGTAAGCAGTCTGCGTAGTATCACTCTCGTATGATATACGGCATTGTATTCTAGGTAACTATTCCCATTTACAAAGCGTATTTGTGGCTCTGATAATTCTAGCCATATGTGGCGTAACTTCAGGAACCTCTTGTCGACCCCATCGTTCATCTTAGAAAATGTTCTAAGATCAAATACAACGAGGAATATCTCCAACGGCATCACCTCCTCCATGGCAACAAGCATGGATTCCGAAAGCAACGACTGTGTGAAATCCAACTCGCCCTTTCCTCAAATGAGATACTGAAAGCTTAGGATCACGGCGATCAGATAGATGCAGTATTCTTTGATTTCGAAAAGTCATTAGATTCAGTGCCACGTCTGCACTTGTTACCAAAAGCACGATCGCATTCGGTAACAAGCGAAAATTGTGAGTGGACTGAAGATTTGTTTGAAAGGAGGATGCGGCAAGTCATCTTGGATGGAGGGTCATCAACACATGTACAAGTAACTGTGTGCGCTGTGCACATTCCAGTCTTCCAAGAAGACAACAGCCACATTAGTTGGCTGCACACATTCATTCCTGGTTTGACAAAGATGCAGGTACCCCTATGGCACTTCAACTGGCCCACTAATCTGGGACTGTTTGGAACAGTGGGTGACACATAGCATCCAACATCACTGCAATGTAGCAGCTGTACGAGAGTAATGGGGAAACAAGGATGTCACCCCACATTCCATTGTTGCCAGATGTAGCCAAGATGGCGGCGATGACCTCATCCAAGATGGCGGCGTGTAGACTTGGCAACAGTGCATGACATCATCTAAGATGGCGGCTGTGAAGTCATTCAAGATGGCGGGTTTTGGTAGGAAGTTTGAAATTTGGTGGGAAGATAGATCAATTGGGCTACCTCCACTAATCTAACCCACCTCCCCTCCCCTCCCCTCCCCTCCCCCAGAAAAATGTCGGAAAATTCAGATTCCAACAGGATATTGCATCACACCTAAGAAAATCGCGAGAAGATAGGGCACTTGGGCTACCACCACTAACCCCTCACCTGACCGCCACCTCTTCCTATGAGTAAAAATTTCTCGGTGTACATGCCGCGTCAAATCAGGATAAATCTCCGAGCTTTCGACCACTACCTCCATGGTCGTCGTCAGGGCTAAAACTGACTGTCGTGAACTAGCGAGGTTCCCACTTTTATATGCAAAGGACGGCTTCTTATTGGCTGGAATACGTCAGCGATATGGCGCGTAGCGAAGTGGTGCCCTCTACTTCCATAGATGTAGTTGCTATCCCGCGTTGCTTGCAGCGCCATCCCTTAAATCAGGAGGTAAAGTGCGAGAAGTTTTTCTCAGCGATTTTTCTTTATCCAGTGCACTCTTCCAAGTGTTGCTAAGTGCATAGCCGTTGTCTCTATTAAAGTTATTATCGCTAAGCCTAATTTCGACTGCTTCCCGGATCACAGAGTCCCAGTAATTCGATGTGTGGGCTATTACTCTGGTTTCTTCAAATAAAATCTTATGCTTGTTAAGCAGGCTATGTTCAGCCACCGCTGATTTTTCCAGATACCTGTATTTCAGGTGACGTTGGTGCTCGATGCAGCAGTCGGCAACGGTTCTTACAGACTGGCCCACGTAATTCTTGCCGCATTCGCAAGGAATAGTATAAATTCCCGGCACTCTTAAGCCGAGACTATCTTTGACTGGTCTCAACATTTCCTTAATTTTCCTAGGTGGTCGGAAAACTGGTTTTATTCCTTGCCCCTTCAGGACTCTGGCTATCTTGCTCGTTGTAGCACCGCAAAAAGGAAGCCGCGCTAAGTGTTGGTCCTCTTCTTGTATGTGGCCGGCATCGTGTCTTACTTTCTTGGACAATACTGATTTAATTTCACCGGCAGAATAACCATTCCTCTTGAAAACAGTCGTCAAATGGTTGATCTCGGGACCGAGGTGGTCCTTGTCGGAAATAGTCCTGGCTCTGTGTACTAAAGTATTCAGCATAGCTCTCTTCTGAGACGGATGATGGAAGCTATGGCTATGCAGATATAAGTCTGTATGGGTTGGCTTCCTGTACACAGAATGGCCCAGTCGTCCATCCGGCTTTCGCTCTACCAACACATCTAAAAAAGGTAACTTCCCTTCCTTCTCTACCTCCAATGTAATTGGATGTACACCATTCAGATGTTCGACGAACTGCTGCAGCGTGTCGCTGCCGTGTGGCCAGATTAAAAAAGTATCGTCGACGTATCTGTAGAAGCATGATGGGCGGAGGTGTGCACTGCTCAGGGCTCGTTCTTCAAAGTCCTCCATGAAAAAATTCGCTATTGCTGGTGACAGTGGCGAACCCATGGCTGTTCCATCCGTCATTTCATAATAATTTCCACTGTATAAAAAATAAGTGGTCGTCAAGGTATGCCGGAACAACTTCAAAATTTCTGAGGAGAAATGAGCAGACAACAATTGTAATGTGTCATCCACAGGTACTTTGGTGAACAGAGAAACCACGTCGAGGCTGACCATGATATCACTTGGGCCTATCTTCATCTGTTTTATGATATCAACAAACATTTTTGAATTTTTAATATGATGTGAGCAGTGACCAACTATAGGCGCCAACAGTTTAGTTAAGTGCTTTGCAAGCTTGTACGTAGGAGAGCCAATAGCGCTAACAATCGGTCTCAACGGGACGTTCTCCTTATGAACCTTTGGCAAACCGTACAGTCTTGGTGGCCTAGGTTCTCTCGGCCGTAAGTTCTTCACCAGTTCGTCGGAGAGGCCAGAGTTTTTTAGTAGTTCCCTTGTCTTCCTGCTGAGCGCCGATGTGGGATCCCGTCTGAGAACCCGGTATGTGCTGTCCTCCAGTAACAATCCAACTTTCTTATGGTAATCTGTAGCATTGAGGATTACCGTGGCGTTCCCCTTGTCCGCAGGTAAAACAACTAGATCTTCATCCTTCTGCAACAATTTCAGTCCTTGTCTCTCCTCTCTGCTGATGTTTGACTTAGGCGGCTTGGATGTCACTAAAATCCGGCTAGTAGCAAGCCTTACGTCATCCGCTGCTTCTTGAGGAAGATGACGAACTGCTTGTTCCACTCCAGTAATGATCTCAACCACCGGTAACTTACGTGGAGCTGGGGCAAAGTTCAATCCAACAGTCAGTTTTAGCCCTGACGACGACCATGGAGGTAGTGGTCGAAAGCTCGGAGATTTATCCTGATTTGACGCGGCATGTACACCGAGAAATTTTTACTCAGGAAATACGTCGCGAAAGACTTCGTAGCCACCTCTTCCTATGGATTGGTGAGAAAAGGACTCAGCCTGCACGGGACTGCTGGAGAGAGTAAGGAAGGAGTGTACTTTATTTATTTTGGAACAATTTATTTAGGGATGGAGTATATTTATCACATTGATAAAGAACACACGCTCTGACATGCTTGGGGTCACGCCACACAGCCTGCAGACCACTGAAAGAGTCTGCAAACATGCTTACTAATCGTCAGGTGTCGAAATCATGCACCAGTATTTATTTAAACAATCTGAGCCATACCGCCATCCACTGTGTGTGTTCGTCACAAGGTCTGGAGCCCAACTTACTTAGTACACATTTCCACAACCAGAGGGGCTGTCGTCCAAGATGGTGGCCGTAGCGTCAGGTGATGATGCAAGTACCGTTATCCAAGATGACGTCAAACAGTGTGTTCTCCACAATGCCTGGACCTATGGACCTAGTACTCAGTACCACCGCCAGAGAGCGCTGTTGTGCGTTACGTGATGTAATCCAAGATGGTGGAGGTAAATGACGGGAAAACGACTCTGTCTGTGCTGGACATGAGTCTTTATTTTGCAGGCAGTCTCTCCACCTCGAGACCTAAACTGACCTAGTACACAGTACTGCCACCAGATGGTGCTGTGATCCCTCCTGTGATGTAATCCAAGATGGTGGTCTGTAGGGGGAAAATGGTGCTAAAATGACTCACCCTGCACTGGGCTGCTGGGGAGAGTAAGGAAGGAGTGCACTCTATTTATTTAGGGGCATTTTATTTAGGGGTAGAGTACATTTATCACACTGACACAAAACACCAGCCCTGATGTGCTTGGGGTCGCAAAACACAGTCTACAGACATGCAAACATCTCCTAATTTTCCGAAATAATTTCAGTACAGACCTGCAATCTGCTCCTAAATAATGCAGTACACAGATGTGCAGACACGAAATCTAATCGTAAACTGTCCAAATAGCACATAGCACAGCCTACAGGCCCGCTCACAAAATAATGCAACACACACACAATCAATGCCCCCCCACACCCCGTCCACTGGACTGCACAGGAGGTTAGCAGCAACCACCGGAGGTGACTTGGCCGTCAGCTGTCAAACCACACACAGGTGCCCTCAGGCATGAGGTGGCGACATCCCTTTGATACCTGACACCTGACAAATTCTTATCAAAATACGTGTTCACCTAGACACCAGTGCTGACGCTCGAGGGGTGCGCACAGCCGCGAGCCGCTGCTGGATGTAGGTCAAAGTTGTCTCTATTTTCGAGATTACAGTCACTGTTATACTGACGTTACAGAACTCCAAAGTGTGCTCACACCGGACTCATACCCGAGACACCTCCAGGCAGCACTTGTCTTTACCATTGCTGACAGAATAGTCCAAGCTGCAGGTCGGTTTCGCAGACTAATATTCAAGCTCCTGTGCTCAGTGGGAGAGCGGTGTAAATGAGTAAGAGTCTTTCTGTATTTGATGATATGTATGGCAGGAAGGGCAACACGTGATGGACTGGGTACCATGTTAGGTCCGTGAGGAATACTGCATTCAGCATTATTTTCGTAAACAAGGGCAATAATTTCCGTGCATACAATATGAGACATCAAGCCATGTGATGTAAGAATAACATTGAGAACCTTTTAGATGACGAGTCACCACCGTTTCGCAGTGAGGCGTCAGTCACGCTGGGACCGGGTATGCACGGCTGGACGCAGTTCGTATGTTCCGTTAGGTGGAAAGCAGCCTGTTCTATTCTGTCGTCAACAGTAAAGACAAGTGGTGCCTGGAGGTGTCTCGCGTATGAGCCTGGCGTGAGCATGCTTGGCAGTTCTGTAATGTGTTGGTCTCTTGAGCTTCAGAACATACGCGGGAAAGTTCTTAAAAACGAAAATTCACTGAAAAAGGAAGGATATGCAATTAGAAAGAAGAGAGCTATTGGAGGGTGTCTAAAGGTTGTGAAGGCCTGGGGATAAACGAAGGGGTCAGACTGGTCGCGATGTGTCCGTGTGGGGGCCAGATGGTAGGACATAAAAATGGTGTATGGGAGAGGAGTGTGGGTCGGCCATCGTGAAAAGGAAAGGAACGTGGAAAAGTTGACAGAGCAGCCCTGATTTGGGGTGTGATAGGGAATGAACAGTTAAGAAGTTAACGCTGATAGGATGGGTGTCAGGTGGGAATAGTGGGAGTCAGCAGTAGTCTCGTTGGAAGGGAGTTGGAGAGATGTTAGGCGTACGACTGGTGGAATGTATTGATGAAGGAGCGGAGAAGTATTAGCACTGGAAAGTGGCAACATGATCTAAATAATGAAAAGTGTGAGGTTATCCACCCGAGTTCTAAAACGAAGCCGCTAAATTTCAGTTACACTGGAAATCACGCAAATCTAAAGGCCGTGAATTCAATTAGGTACTTGGCGATTAGAATTACTAATAACTCATATTGAGGTGAGTAAAGTCATGTGATACCTCCTAACATCGTGTCCGACCTGCCTTTGCCCCGCCTAGTACAGCAACTCGTCTTGGCAGCGACTCAGCGTGTAGTCGGAAGTCCTCTGCGGAAATGTTCAAACGTGTGTGAAATCTTATGGGACTTAACTGCTAAGGTCATCAGTCCCTAAGCTTACACACTACTTAACCTAAATTATCCTAAGGACAACCACAAACACACACACCCATGCCCGAGGGAGGACTCGAACCTCCGCCGGGACCAGCCGCACAGTCTGCGGAAATATTGTGCCGTGCTGCCTCTACAGCCGTCCATGACGACGAAGGTGTTGCCACTGCAGAATTTTGTGTACGAACAGATCTCCCAATTATGTCCCATAAATTTCCGATGGGATTCATGTCGAGCGATCTGGCTGGTTAAATCATTCAGTCGATCTATCCAGAATGTTTTTACAAATCAATCGCGAACAATTGTTGCCTGGCCATTTGGGCATTGCCATTCATAAAATTTCCGTTGTTGTTTGGGAACATGAAGTCCATGAATGGCTGCAAATGGTCTCCAAGTAGCCGAACATAACCATTTCCAGCCAATGATCGGTTGAGTTGGACCAGAGGACCTTGTCCATTCCGTGTAAAGACAGCTCACACCATTACGGAGCCACCACCAGGTTGCAAAGTACCTTAGTGACAACTTGGTTCATGGCTTCGTGGGTCTGCACCACACTCGAATCAACAAGCAGTTCTTAACAAAGGAAATCAGGACTCATCTCACCAGTCCACGCTGAAGACGGACAAATATCTTATAGGGCAGTGCAGCGAGATTTGGTGTCAATTGGCTGTTGGCGGGGTGGTTAGAGGTTCTGAAGGCCTGGGGATAAACGAAGGGGTCAGACTGGTCGTAATGTGGAAATGTGTCCATGTGGGGGCCAGATGGTAGGACATAAAAATGTGTGTGGGAGAGGAGTGTTAGCAAACGCACCCGCATCGGTCGACTGCTCCCACAGCCCATTGACACCAAAATTCGCTGCACTGCCCTATCGGATACTTTCGTCGTACGTACAACACTGTTTTCTGCGGTTATTTCACGCAGTGTTGCTTGTTTATTAACGCTGACAACTCTGTACAAACGCCGCTGCTCTCGGTCGTTATGTGAAGGTCGTTGGCCACTGGGTTGTATATGGTTAGAGGCAATGCGTTATTCTCGGCATACTCTTGACACTGTGGATCTCGGAATATTGAATTCCTTAAGTATTTCCGAAATGGGATTTTCCATGTGTCTAGGTGGAACTACCATTCCGCGTTCGACGTCTGTTAATTCCCGCTGTGCGACCACAATCACGTCGTGTGCCGATTTTCGGCACGATTGTGTTCCGGCCGCGAGTGTTAAGGTCGATATTGGTCTCGTCAGAGATACTGGGGGCGCCGAGTTGGCGGCGAGTGGCCCTCTGGCGACGAGGAGAGGAGGATTAGGCAGTGCGGAGCGAGAAGGACAGAACGGCAGAGTGGTGGGGGTCCGGATGGTCCGAATTGTGCATTTAATAATTTTGGCACTCTGTGGTTGTGCACTGATGGTGAGACCGAGACGCTTGGGAATTCAACGTTGACTGTGGAACGATAAGCCGTGGGCTCTGCAATTGTCTGGACGCAGTTTACGGCGAGCTGTGGCCGATGTCGTTTGTGGGTGTTTTGCCGCGGTAGATAAACGAGACAGCGTGGGCCCAACCTGAACACGCTGTGCTGTAGCATGTTCGCCCACAATAAGGGTGTGATGATATTGGAGAAGAAAGCAGTGGAATACGGTACGTGTATTAATCATCAGTGGCTTCTGCGGTGTTAAATTACTTAACTGTGTGGAGATTGAGCAGTAACTGTCACTTTTCAACGAAATTTACGATTGTGTAAAAGTGTGGGCAATGCCGGATGGGCATTGTCATAAACTTATTACATTTCTTATTTGTGAACATAATTTTCTGTTATCAGGATTACTCTTTCGACAGATTTGAAATTGTCAGTTGTGTGCTGTAGTTCACCGGGTTATAAACACTGGAATTTGACAAATATGCTGACTGTGAGTTTTGGATATGTTTTTATATCTGCGTGTTAAATGAAAGCGAATTTTGAAGTCTGAAACCTACATTTCTACCATTACGACTCTGTAAGTTTTTATTTGGAAGTGGTGGTGTTTGCTACTTTTATTCGTTGAGAATTTATTACCAGATTAATCAAAGGAACAGTTATTTAACTAACCTTTCTATGAAGTGATTTAAGTCTTGTTTTTCAGTGAACTATTATTAATAAATTACGTAAATCAGTAATGTTGTGTAAACAGTTATTGAAGACACACATCTCCACTAGCCAATCAACCATGGCCAGTTGGAAACGGGCATTGATGTAACATTAGGGGACTAGAAGCTATTTTTTAAGTTGTGGCAACTCTAATCCTGTTTGTTGTTGTTGAAGTGTCTAGTCGCCCCTAAATTAAATACTAATTCCGCACAGTCGCAAACCTTTTCACATGAACCATCTGAGTACGAATCACAGCTCCGCCAGTGTACTGTTCTTTTATACATTCTGTACGCCACACTACTGCCATTTGTATACATGCAAATCTCTATCCCATGACTTTTGTCGCCTCTTGTAAAGTGGAACGACCACATAGCTAACGTTGTGGGGAGACTAACCAAAGACTGCGATTTATTGACAGAAGATTTAGAAGATGCAACACGTCTGCTGAAGAGAGTGCTTACACTACATTTGCCCGCCCTTTTACTCTAGTACTGCTGTGCGGTACAGAATCCCCACCCAGCGCTAGTCTATATCAACGATTTAGGGGACAATGTGAGAGGCCCTCTTGGATTGTCTGCATATAGTGGTGCCGATTACTGTGCGATGAAGTCATCAGAAGATCAAAACCAACCACGAAATGATTCATGGAATACACCTGCGTAGTACGGAAAGTGGCATTTGACCCTAAACTATATACCGTCTGCAATCCTCGTAATAATTACTAAAAATATCCGTTAAATTTGGGTTAGAGGCTCCGTAATGGTGTGGGCTGTGTTTTCATGGAATGGACTGGGTCCTGTGGTCCAACTCAACCGATCGTTGGCTGGAAATGGTTACGTTCGTCTACTTGCACACAATTTGCAGCGATTCATGGACTTCATGCTCCCAAAGAACAATGGAAATTTTATGAACGGCAATGCGCATATCGCCAGGCAACAATTGTTCGCGATTGATTTGTAAAACATTCTGGATGGTCCGAGAGAATGATTTGGCCAAACAGGTCGCCCGACATGAATCCCATCGGACATTTATGCGACATAATCGGGAGGTCAGCTCGTCCACAAAATTCTCCAGAGGCAACGCCTTCGTCGTCGTGGACATTTGGGTAAGTTACACAAACATAGAGGCTGTCGATTCAAAGAAATATGCAGGTATTACAGTTAGGAGCAACTTACGTTGGAGTCATCACGAAGAAAATGTTGCGGTGAAGGCGAACCAAAGGCTGCAGTTTACTGACAGAACACTTAAAAGACACAACAGGTCTGCTAAAGAGACTGCGTATCCTATGCTCGTTCGGCCTCTGCCACAGAACTGCTGTGGGGTATGGGATCCTTACCACACACGATTGACGGAGGAAATGGAAAATGTCCAAAGAAGGGCAGGTCGTTTTGTATTATAGCGAAATACGTGTGAGAGAGTGACGTATATGATACGCGAGCTGGGGTGGCAGTCATTAAAACAAAGTCGCTTTTCGTTCTGGCAGGAACTTTTCACAATATCTGAATCACCATCTTTCTCTTCCGAATGTGACAATATTTTGTTGGCTCCCATCTACATAGGGAGAAATCACCATTGTAATAAAATAAGGGACATTACAGATGGTACATAAAGGTGTATGTGTTCGTTTTTCCCGTGTGCTGTTAGAGAGTGGAACGATACACAAATAGTCTGAAGGTAGTTCGAAGAATCCTCTGTCAGGCACTTAAGTGTGAACTGCAGAGTATTCATGTAGATGTAGAGGGGAAGCTATGGCGGTAGCAGTCGAGTTTGTGGATGGTGTAGGATCCACACAAGGATGGAATTTTGCTGGTTTGTTGGATGGCTGATTCAGGAGAGGGGACCAAACAACGACGTCATCGGTCCATCGGATTATGGAAGGACGGGGAAGGAAGTCGGCCGTGCCCTTTCAAAGGAACCATTCTGGCATTTGCCTGAAGCGAATTAGGGAAATCACGGGAAATCTATATTAGGATGGCCGTACGCGGGTTTGAATCGTCGTCCTGTCGAGTGCTAGTCCAGTGTGCTAACCATTCCCCCACCTCGCTCGGTGAATTTTGGCGAGATTGTGAAGGATTGACGTGGAGAAAGGTGAACGAATCCGGAATGAAACGCAGTGAATGGCGTTCAAGAAACTTCGAGGGAGTGCTGGATCTGTAATGGAGACAACATTGGTGTAGAAGAGGGTATTTTGGATCAACGTTTCATAGCTGTAGAAGACGATAGAGTGCTGGATTCGCAGTATTTCTTTCGTTTCCTAATATGTGTAATTTTTATATTAAGCACAGACGGAGGGTTCCCGAGAGCACTGCGCGCTACACGGCTCGTGGAGGTCTGTGAAGTAGCAGCTGAAGTTTACCTGATGATGTCGCAACGTTTCGTGCAGAAACGGCGTGTGTCAGGCGTTTGTTTGCGTGCCTTGCCCTCAGCGCGATAAACGAGTAGCGGACTCGTCAGCGAAGCCCTCCCACGGCCGCTGAGAGCCGCTCGGCTCAAACTGACCGCTGCTTAACAGGCGCCTTCTCACTACCCAGTTCGCGGGACGAAAATTAATCCTGCTGCTGATCGCTTTGTGCAACATCCATATGATCCTCCAGCGTGGAACGCCGTATCTCCCTCTTTCCTGGAGATTACACCATCATTCGGTTTGCTCTGTTTTTCATGATTTATTGAATTTATTGTAACTCGACCTTCTCTCGGCGCACTGATTGATCAAGTAGCTTACGAGACTGCAGGCGGGTAACATCCGCGACATTTCGACAGGTGAACACTTTATCATCTTCAAGTTGGATAAACTCCGAGACAGAAAACTCGGACTGGAATTTATTATTTACAAGCGATCTGGAAATGCTTCACAATTGCTAAATATGTATGGGAATTGGATACACGTCCTGATCTTCTTTTCCACGTCTCTCTGGCCATCTTCTCGTCTCCCCTCTGTGTATCTCCTCCCCCTCCGACCCTCTCTGTCCATCACCTCCTCCCTTCCTTCTCTCTGCCCCTCTTCTCCTCCTCCCCCTCTCTGTCCATTTCCTCTTTCCCCTCTCCCTGATTTTGTGCCATGTTACAGCCAACGAAGCCTTCACTAGGAACTGCAGTCGCTTAAAATATATGGACAAATCGGTTAGGATCATTGGCACAATGCGTATGAGAGATCTTCTCACTTGCTGGACCTTTGACGATAGTATCACTCCGCAGACAGACATGATCACAAAGTTTCGTATGATCCGAATTCCGTAGCAGTATTCTAACCGTAAGTCCATGAGCTAAGATGTGGACACGGACCATAGTAAATTGGTTATGCATTATGGATTAAGACTGAAGAAACTACAAAAACGTGGGAATTAAGGAGGTGGGACCTGGATAAACTGAAAGAACCAGAGGTTATAGAGAGTATTAGGGAACGGTTGACAAGATCGGATTCAGAAGGATGCAGGTTGCAGAAGTCACTCAGAGATTACATAGCTTGCACAGGATAGGAAAGCATAAAGAGCTGTATCAAATCGGACTCTGGACTTAAGAAATAACAACAACAACCAGCCCATAAGCAATAAGTAAAACTTTCCAACTAAAATTGACGGCGAGACAGGAAACCTTCCCACACACAGTACAGCACCGGATTTTCTTCCTCACTGTCAATTTTGACACAAAACTTTTACATTGTTTTATCAAAAATATATAGCCTATATTCATCTGAATGTTTATGAGAGTATCAAGTAAAAATATGAAGTAAATTGATCTTGAATTTTTCAAAAACTTTATATATATTTTCGAAAATTTAGCTAATGATATAACCACTTAATAATACTAAATGTAGAATAAAAATGGTCTAATGAACCTATGTCCGGAAATGCATTTTTAGAGACCATTTATTCAATCATACTTTATTTAGATTCCATAGAAATATTGGAACACATGAGGCAATACTGACCATATGACTTAACTTAGAAGATAGATTAAGGAAAAGCAAACCTACGTTTCTAGCATTTGTAGACTTAGAGAAAGCCTTTGACAATGTTGACTGGAATATTCTCTTTCAAATTCTGAAGGTGGCAGGGATAAAATACAGGGAGCGAAACGCTATTTACAATTTGTACAGAAACCAGATTGCAGTTATAAGAGTCGAGGGACATGAAAGGGAAGCAGTGGTTGGGAAGGGAATGAGACAGGGTTGTAGCCTCTCCCCGATGCTATTCAATATGTATATTGTGCAGACAATAAAGGAAACAAAAGAAAAATTCGGAGTAGGTATTAAAATCCATGGAGAAGAAATAAAAACTTTAAGGTTCACCGATGACATTGTAATTCTGTCAGACACAGCAAAGGACTTGGAAGAGGAGTTGAACGGAATGGACAGTGTCTTGAAAGGAGGATATAAGATGAACATCAACAAAAGCAAAACGAGGATAATGGAATGTATTGGAATTAAGTCGGGTGATGCTGAGAGAATTAGATTAGGAAATGAGACAAAGTAATGAAGGAGTTTTGATATTTGGGGAGCAAAATAACGGATGATGGTCGAAGTAGAGAGGGTATAAAATGTAGACTGGCAATGGCAAGGAAAGAGTTTCTGAAGAAGAGAAATTTGTTAACATCGAGTATAGATTTAAGTGTCAGGAAGTCGTTTCTGAAAGTATTTGTATGGAGTGTAGCCATGCATGCATGTGAAACATGGACGATAAATAGTTTGGACAAGAAGAGAATAGAAGCTTTCGAAATGTGGTGCTGCAGAAGAATGCCGAAGATTAGATGGATAGATCACATAGATAATGAGGAGGTATTTAAGAGAATTGGGGAGAAGAGGAGTTTGTGGCACAACTTGACAAGAAGAAGGGATCGGTTGGGAGGACATGTTCTGAGGCATCAAGGGATCACCAATTTGGTACTGGAGGGCAGCGTGGAGGGTAAAAATCGTAGAGGGAGACCAAGAGATGAATACACTTAGCAGATTCAGAAGGATGTAGGCTGCAGTAGGTACTGGGAGATGAAGAAAGTTGCACAGGATGGAGTAGAATGGAAAGCTGCATCAAACCAGTCTCAGGACTGAAGACCACAACAACAACTTTGTTATTCGAACAACAATAGCTACTGAGAAACAACTTTAATGGGTATGCATGTAAGGCAGGGACTCATGAACGTAGATAAAATGAACATTCTAAAACGTAAGAAATATTAGTTTCAACACAGATTTGGTTTTCTAAAATGGACACCCCGCATTATTTCTATGTCAGAGAATTTGCAAGGCGACGTTCACGCTTGAAATAAAAGAAACGCGCCGCAACTGCACATCCTGAGATGCTAGCGTGAAACGCACGTTACTCCTAATCGCCACACGATTGACGTGCGTAATCTGACTTTGACTGTTATCACGTAGGCCGGAAGTAATAACTGGGTTTCCTGCCGCAAACACAGATATGTAAATAATTGTTGGTCTCTTGTGTGTTTTACATATCTACGTAAGACACTACGGAGTTGTAACGTAGTGTGCACGTTTGTATACACCACTGTTTGTTGCAGGGAACCTAGTTATTACTTTCGGCTTCCGTGATAACAGTGAAAGCAAGATTAAATACATCAATCACATGGCGATCAGAACGGCGTGGGATTCACGCTTGCGTCTCGGGATGTGCAATAACGGTGCGTTTCGTTTTTTCACGCGTGAACTTCGCTTTCCATATTCTCAGGATGTAATTGACGTGTTGTGGTGCAACCAACGCCATTGTTTGTGTGATTTTTCATTTTATTGATTCCGTAAGAAAGAATACGCGGTGGTCATTTAAACAAAAACATGTTTGATGAAACCAATACTTGTTCTTCTTTTAGAATGCCTCACTGTGTTTACTTTCATAAGCCCCTGTCTTACTTTATAACCGTGAAAGACTTTTTTCAATATCTGTTGTTCTAGAGATATCTGTGTTCGTTTAAATGGGCCACTCTACATAGTAAAAATATACACTGAAGCGCCAAAGAAGTTGATATAGGCATGCGTATTCAAGTGCAGAGGTACGTAAACAGGCAGAATACGGCTCCGCGGTCGGCAACGCCTATATAGGACAACAAGTGTCTGGTGGAGTTGTTACAGCGGTTACTGCTGCTACAATGGCAGGTTATCAAGATTTAAGTGAGTTTGTACGACGTGCTGGTGTAGTCGGCGCACGAGCAATGGGACACAAAACCTCTGAGCAAGCGATGACGTGGGGATTTTCCCGTACGACCATTTCACGAGAGTACCGTTAATATCAGGAATCCGGTAAAACATAAAATCTCCGACATTAGTGAGGATGGAAAAAGATCCTGCACGAACGGAACTAACAACGACTGAACGGAATCGTTCAACGTGGCAGATGTGCAATCCTTCCGCGAATTGTTGCAGAGATCAATGCTGGGCCATCAACAAGTGTCAGCGGGCGAACCATTCAACGAGACATCGTCGATATGGGCTTTTCGGAGCCGGAAGCCCACTCGTGTACCCTTGATGACTGGACGACATAAAGCTTTACGCCTCGCCTGAGCCCGCCAACACCGACACTAGACTGTTGATGACTGGAAACATGTTGCCTAGTCGGAAGAATCCCTTTTCAAATTCTATCGAGCGAATGGACGTGTACAGGTATGGGGCCAACTCCATGAATCCATGGACCCTGCACGACAGCAGCGTACTGTTCAAGCTGGTGGAGGCTCTGTCATGGTGTGGGGCGTGTGCAGCTGGAGTGATGTGGGACTCCTGATACGTCTAGATACGACTCTGACAAGTGGCACGTACGTATGCATCCTGTCTGACCACCTGCATCCATTCATGTCCACTGCGCATCGTGACGGACCTGGACAATTCCAGCACGGCAATGCGACAACCCACACGTCCATAATTGTTACAGAGTGGCCCCAGGAACACTCTTCTGAGTTTAAATACTTCCGCTGATCTCCAAACTCCCCAGACATGAACATTATTGAGTATATCTGGGATGCCTGGCAACGTACTGTTCAGAAGGTATCTCCACTCCCTCGTATTCTTACGAATCTATGGTCAGCCCTGCAGGATTCATGGTGTCAGTTACCTCCAGCACTGCTTCAGACATTAGCCGCGTCCATGCCACGTCGTGTTGCGGCACTTGTGCGTGCTCGCGGGGGCCCTACACGAAATTTGGCAGGTGTACCAATTTCTTTGGCTCTTCATTGTGTAAGTTGTGTAAGGATAAAGAGGCTCGCACATGGTAGAGTAGCGTGAGGAGATTCATCAGAGCAGTTTTTGGACAGAAGACCGCAAAAGCAACACTACGAAAGTGCAGTCAACGCCCAATGGACACTTGTCTGCTGAACATTTGTGCACATGTCGTTAGAGAATTGCTGGAGTGTGTGCGACCAGTGCCAGATATAATAAACAGGGGCTCTTCTATACAGACAAGGGCAGCACGAGTGGTAACAGGTTTTGTTCGACCCAAGTGGGATCGTCACTGAAATTCTGAAAATCCTGAATGTAGAGACACTTGAAGATAGTATCCGGCTGTGCCGCAAAAGTCTACTTAAAAAGTTTCAGGAACCGGTATTAAGTGAAATATACATTGATGGGCCAAAACGTTAGATCACCTGCTTAATAGCTTGTTTGTCCGTCTTTGGAACGAAATACATCACTGATTCTGCGGACCAGACAACCGACAGCTCGTTGGTAGGACTGTGGAGGTGTGTGGCATTAGATGTCTACGCACAGTTCATCTAATTCGAGTAAATAACGGGCCGCTGATTTGCGTCCGAGGTGAGGGCCCCGATAGCGAGCCAGACGGGTTCCGTCGCATGTGTCTTTGATTACTAACACAGGTTCCATACAAAAGCGGGAGAACGTCTCCCGAGCATAATACTGCTCTCACCGGCATGCGTCCGTGGTGTGCTGCACGTTTCGAGCCGTTGTTAAAGTCGTCGATCGCGTTTGTGGAGACGATGATCCAACTAGCGTAGCAAAAATGTGATTCACCCGAAGACACCACACGTTTCCATTGCTCTAAGGTCGAATCCGAATGGTCCCGTGACCACTGCAATCGTAAATGACGATATCGATGGGTCAACATGTGAACACGTAGGGGTGGTTTGCTGTAGGGCTCCATGTTCAACGATGTACGATGAACGGTGTGCTCAGAAACACTCGTGTGTGCACCAGCATTGTGCTCTTTCGGCAGAGATGCCACAGATCGCCATCTATCCTACTTTACAGAGCAGACAAGTCTCCGATCCCCACATTGTGTGAAGAGTCGTGGACGTCCAACCATTTAGCACCTAGTGGTAGTTTCACTGTCCTCCTACCTCTTTCCGTGGATGCTCACGACAGTAGCTCGTGAACAATCGACCAGCTTTACCGTTTTCGAGATACTCGTTCACAGGCTCTGCTAATAATAATCCGACCTTTGCCAAAGTCGGTTATATCAATGTATTTCTTTATTTTTTATTTATTTATTTACATGTCAAGTTCCGTAGGACCAAATTGAGGAGCAAATCTCCAAGGTCACTGAACGTGTCAGTACATGAAATTACAACATAAAAGTAATAACAGATAAAAATAAAATGTTTATAAACCCGAAACACTCAATCCATAAGTCTAAATTAACACAATCAACAACACAACAAGAATCAGCTTAATTTTTCAAGGAACTCCTTGACAGAATAGAAGGAGTGGCCCATGAGGAAACTCTTCAGTATCGATTCGAAAGCGCGTGGATTACTGCTAAGATTTTTGAATTTGAGTGGTAGTTTATTGAAAATGGATGCAGCAGTATACTCTACACCTTTCTGCACAAGAGTTAAGGAAGTCCGATCCAAATGCAGGTTTGATTTCTGCTGAGTATTAACTGAGTGAAAGCTGCTTATTCTTGGGAATAAGCTAATATTCTTAACAAGGAATGACAGTAAGGAATATATGTATTGAAAGGCCAATGTCAAAATACCCAGACTCGTGAACAAGGATCAAGAAGAGGTTCGTGAACTTTCACCACTTATTACCCAAACTGCCCATTTCTGAGCCATTTAAGAATGGGAAGAGCTACCCCAAAATATAGTACCATATGACATAAGCAAATGAAAATAAGCGAAGTAGACTAATTTTCATGTTGAACGATCACTCACTTCAGATACCGTTCGTATAGTAAAAATGGCAGCATTAAGTCTTTGAATAAGATCCTGAACGTGGGCTTTCCATGACAGTTTACTATCTATCTGAACACCTAGAAATATGAATTGTTCAGTTTCACTAATCATATGCCCATTCTATGAAATTAAAACGTCAGGTTTAGTTGAATTGTGTGTTAGAAACTGTAAACAGTGAGTCTTAACTGTGATTTAGCGTTAGCTTATTTTCTACAGGTCATGAATTTAGGTCATGAACTGTACTATTTGAAACCGAGCCCGTGTTGCACACAACATCCTTTACTCAGCTAACAGAAATATTTTAGAGTTACCCGTAATACTAGAGGGCATATCATTTATGTAAATAGGGAACAGGAGTGGCCCCCACACTGATCCCTGGGGCACCCCCCACTTGTCTGTACCCCACATCACGGCCATTCTCAACATTGTGAATAATGACCGTTTGCTGTCTGTTGCTAAAGTAAGAGGTGAACCAATTACGAGCTACTCCCCGTATTCTGTAATAGTCCAACTTCTGGAGCAATATTTTGTGATCAACACAATCAGATGCCTTAGTTAAATCAAAAATATGCCAAGCGTTCGAAACCTTTTGTTTAACCTATTCAGTACCTCACAGAGAAAAGAGAATATAGCATTTTCAGTCGTTAAACGACTTCTAAAGCCGAACTGTACATTTGATAGCAAATCGTGTGATATAAAATGATCAATTATCCCTACGTACACATGCTTTTCAATAACCTTAGCAAACACGGATGGCATAGAAATAGGTCTAAAATTATCTTCATTATCCCTTTCTCCCCCTTTTATAAAGCGGCTTTACTACTGAGTACTTTAATCGCTCAGGAAACTGACCATTCCTAAAGGAAAAATTACAAATCTGGCTAAATACACAGTACTTTAATATTCTGCTAGGAACTCCATCATAACCATGAGACTTCTTAGTCTTCAGTGATTTAATTATTGACTCAATCTCCACCATGTCTGCATGACAGAGGAGTATTTCAGACATCAATCTCGGAAAGGCATTTGCTAAGAAAGTTATATGATTCCCTGTAGTAATTAAATTTTTATTTAATTCACCAGCAATGTTCAGAAAATGATTGTTAAATACTGTACATATATCTGATTTATCAGTAACAGAAATATTTTTACTGCGAACTGACTTCATTCACAAATGACTATTTGGTTTTAATTTTATCCTGTGAATTAACTATTGTATTTGCATACCACATACTCTTTGCCTTCCTAATAATATTTTTAAGCACCTTACAATACTGTTTGTAATGGGCTACTATAGCTTGATTGTGACTACTTCTAACATACTGATATAATTTCCGCTTTGTTCTACAAGATATCCTTATCCCACTAGTCAGCCAACTGGGCTGTCCATTACTGCTTGTACCCCGTTCAGAATGTTCTAATGGAAAGCAACTCTCAAAGAGCATGAGAAATGTGTTAAGGAAGGCATTACATTTATCGTCTATGTTATCGGCACTATAAACATCCGTCCACTCTTGTTCCTTGACAAGGGTTAAAAAACTCTCTATTGCTGTTGGATTAACTTTCCTACACAGTTTGTAATTAAATTTAATATTTGTTTGAGTACTATACCCTCCTAGTGTTAAAATTTGTGCATCATGGTCTGAAAAGCCATTCACCCTTTTACTAACAGAATGTCCACCTAGTAACGAAGAATGAATAAAAATATTGTCTATGGCTGTGCTACTGTTCCCCTGCACCCTAGTTGGAAAAAAGCACAGTTTGCATCAGATCATATTAATTAAGGAGATCTACCAACAGCCTTTTTCTTGCTCCATCATATACAAAATTAATATTGAAGTCACCACATATAACTAATTTCTTGTACTTTCTACGAAGTGATTCAAGAACCCTCTCTAGTCAGAGATAAGAGAACTATAAACAAGAAGAATTGGAAGTTTAGTTTCACTAAATTCAACTGTCCATGCACAACATTCAAATATCTGTTCAGTGCAGTGCCGTGATACGTCTATGGACTCAAATGGAATACTGTATTTGACGTACATAGCCACTCCCCCACCCAGCAAGGAACTCCTTGAAAACCGGCCAGCTAATCTGTATCCTGGTAAAGGAAGCCTCTGAATTGTCAAGTTATTTATGCTGTGCTCTGATATACCAATAATTTCAGAGTCAACATCTATAAGCAGTTCACTAACTTTATCTCTAATACCTCTTATATTTTGATGAAATATGCTAATTCCTTCTCTACTTGGAAACATAACATCTTCAGAAGGTGAGCCCTTAGAGGGACTTCCTTTAAACACATGTACCTATCAGCTTAGTTAGAGGGACTTCCTTTGAACAGGTATACCTATCAGCTGACTTCAATCTAAAAAAGGTGCAGCTCTAACACGAACTACTACAAGAATTTTTCCATAAGTGTCCCACCACCAACGCCCACTACACTTTTACCTATAAGCTTTGCCAGCCTCTCCTTCCCATACCTACTGAGTTGCAAGCCATACCTCGTGAAACCCGGTCTACTGACAGACCCAACTGGCACCACTGAGATGTGACACATGCCCTCTGACATCAGTGCCCTCCCCAGTCCCACGTCAACGCGCCTAACATCCGCATTAAGATGACGACAATCATGACGCTGAGACAGTTGCTCTAAATGTACATTAGTGCCTCCAGTTTGAGTAGCTATCTTTACCAGGTCACCACATACATCATATTCGCCGTTCCTATCAAGACTGTTCCCTGCTCCAACCACTATCACTACCTGATCCTCCTCCGTAAAATTCCTACATTTGCAACCGATGTCTTCGCTAAGGGCTGGTGTGGCCGAGCGGTTCTAGGCGCTTCAGTCCGGAACCGCGCTGCTGGTAGGGTCGCAGGTTCGAATCCTGCTTCGGGCATGGATGTGTGTGTTGTACTTAGGTTAGTTAGGTTTAGGTGGTTATACGTCTAGGGGACTGATGACCTCAGATGTTAAGTGCCATAGTGCTTAGAGCCATTTGAACCATCTTCGCTAGGGTGATCCCCCATGCATGTCTGCTCCGCTTACATACACTATGTGATCAAAAATATCTGGACACCCTCAAAAACATACGTTTTTCATTTTAAGTGCATTGTGCTGCCACCTATTGTCAGCCGCTCAATATCAGCGAACTCAGTAGTCATTAGACATCGTGAGAGATCAGAATGGTGCACTCCGCGGAACTCACGGACATCGAATGTGCTCAGGTGATTGGGTGTCACCTGTGTCATACGTCTGTACGCGACATTTCCACACTTCTAAACATCCCTAGGTCCAGTGTTTCCGATGTGATAGTGATGTGGAAACGTGACGGGACACATATAGCACAAAAGACCGACCTCGTCTGTTGCCTGACAGAGACCGCCGACAGTTGAAGAGGGTCATAATGTGTAACAGCCAGCCAGACATCTATCCAGACCATCACACAGGAATTCCAAACTGCATTAGGATCCATTGTAAATACTATGAAAGTTAGGTGGGAGGTGAGAAAACTTGGATTTCACAGTCGAGCGGCTGCTCATAAGCCACACATCACGCCGGTAAATGCCAAACGACGCCTCGCTTACTGTAAGGAGCGTAAACATTGGACGATTGAACAGTGGAAGAACCTCGTGTGAAGTGAGGAATCACGGTAGACAATGTGGCGATCCCATGGCAGGGTGTGGGTATAGCGAATACCTGATGAACGTCATCTGCCAGCGTGTGTAGTGCCAACAGTAAAATTCGGAGGCGGTCGTGTTATGGTGTGGTCGTGTTTTTCATGGAGTGGGCTTGCACCCCTTGTTGTTTTGCGTTGCACTATGACAGCACAGGCCTACATTGATGTTTTAAGCACCTTCTTGCTTCCCGCTGTTGAAGAGCAACTTGATCTTCCAACACGATCGAGCACCTGTTCATGATGTGGCGGATTGGCTGCAACACAATAACTTCCCTGTAATGGACTGGCCTGCACAGAGTCCTGACGTGAATCGTCTAGAACACCTTTGGGATGTTTTGGAACGCCGACCTCGTGCCAGGCCTCACCGACCGACATCGATACCTCTCCTCAGTGGAGCATTCCGTGAAGAATGGGCTGCCATTCCCCAAGAAACCTTCCAGCACCTGATTGAACGTGTGCCTGCGAGAGTGGAAACTGTCGGTTAAGTGTGGGCCAACACCATATTGAATTCTAGCATTACCGATGGAGGGCGCCACGAAATTGTAAGTCATTTTCAGCCAGGTGTCCGTGTACTTTTGATCACATGGTGTACCTTTTTTACCGCGTCACGTGTACGCTGTGCCATCAGGCTGCATCCAACGTCGTCGTGCGCAGATGCACTTCCGCAGACAGTCCGAAGACAAGATAAGGCTAATTACAGCTCGCACAGAAACCATCCTTCCAGCGCTCTATACGCTATTAAAACGGGAAGAAACGATTATACGAGTACAAAGCTACGTACACTCTGCCACGCACTTGACAATGATTGGCAGAGTATAGATTTCGGGGTATGTCTTCATAATACGGCGTTGACTGCGTGTTTATACCTAATGTCGAAGAAAAAAATGGAAAAACCTGAATAACTGTGAACTGGCCTTGCGCTCCGGAGGTTCCGTACAAACTTAGTAACGTACTATACAGTCAGTTCCTCCGAGCCGGGAATCGAGAGTTTTGATGAGTTCTGCTTGTTATCGATATCGATACTCGCAAGATTTATAAAACTATGTTACATAAATGACGTATCATTTGGCTGCATTAACGGAGAAGCTTAAGTTTTTTACACTGAAAAGAGACCATGGACCTTAGCAGGCGAGACAAGTTCCAACCTGATGCGTCTATCCGTTAAGAAAAAGAGATCTCTACGGCCTGATGGACAAACAGCTGATAACAAATGAAGAAGGATACTATTTCTTCGGGTGATATTCCATGACCTACATACATGCTCCGCAAGCCACCGTACGGTGCGTCACGGAGGGTTCTCTGTACATCCTGTCAGTGTGTGGTTGTTCTGTTGACGAGTTGCGCAACGGATTGATCTGACAAGTACCCTTTGGCTCCAGCAAGAAGCAATTTCCACCCCACACTACTACAGAATCAGACAGACGCTCCTAACGTACAAAAAAGAAATGCCTGAAAAACTTTCAGCAATAAATATCTTCTGGAGTCGTCCACTGTAAGGAAAAAACACAAAAATTTCTATTTTCTTACGTAACTAGAGGGATACTTGGGTACTGGAGTATTGCTAGTTAGTGTAAGAAAAACATTAAACGAACGAAAAATATTATTTATTGCAAAATTTAAGAAAATTAAGTGAAACTTTTATTTATAAACGATACACAAATTTCCGGGTTCTTTTTGGAATAGGTGGTTACTTCTTGCGTCCTGTTGATGACGTTTATACAAAAAGTGTGGGAAAGCTCTTTTATCCCTATTCTTTAAGAATGTTATTTAGTTGGTAGAATGGTTGAGAGCCGCACCTACTCAACTTGCACGATTATCCGATTGAATTTTTCTAAGTATGGTAGAGGCTGTCGCGAGAGAAATGTAATGGAGTGATGTGAATGAAGGATGTTATTTCTAATGGAGGAAAGGTGGGTCTCGCCTACGCTGTAGCGCACAATGACTGCTACCTGCATCGTTCGCTGCTGAAAATATCAAAACTATCTCTTTCTATCTGGATTGACCTTCGCCAATCGAACTCTCACTACGCCTTGATGAAGTCAATGACTCCTATCTGCCCCTAGTCTAACTATTGGCGTGGTACGCTGGCCAGACTACCAGCCCACTGCGATGCCACTCGATGTTCACTTGCATGTGTTAACTAATACTCTGCCCGTGTTCACACCGCATATTAAGTGTCACGGCTAACACAGTGAACAAACGCTTAATCGCGAGCGGCTCACCATAGAGTATCACTCCGTTTCACTAGTGACAGAGGTGCTCTCTCAGCGCAGAACTGAGTAGAGACTTTGTCCCTCGTAGTCTGCGTACACGCACGAGTGCTCTCGTTCCTGCTGTGTGTTCCCGCTAAAAGAGCTTCACTGGAACGACTTCCCTCCACACAAAAAGCGAAAGGGCATATCACCCGCTGTCTTTCCCTCACTCCTCTGGCTCATTGCGTCAGAAATAGTCCACCAATCAGCATTACTCTTCAAAACAGGAGAATGGCGCTCCGTTTAAGCTGACCAACCCAGAAATATATAGCATCTGCATTAGGCATTTACTGTCCAAGTGTGAGAACTCTGATACTGCGCACTAGATCTGTCAAAAAAAATGCGTATGCTGGGGCTCTCCCAAACAATACAGCCGGTTTTGCTTTTAAAGTGAACACGCAGGCCATTGTCCCTTTTCTGTGGCAAAAACCGTTTTGGTCTGTGGGCGTTCAGTCGGCCGGTGCTGCTGCGTGCTAACTCATCCTCCTGCTTCTGCTGAACAAAAACTCCTGTGGCCGCCATGTCTTGAATGTTTGTGTACGCCAGCCTCGACTTTTTAATCTCAGTGAGCATTTGCGATTTATTTACTAGGTTTGCATATCGATTAAATGGAAATATGTAAAATTGAAGCTACCCTCTCGAGTGTGGGCTTGAATGAAACGTCTTGATACGCAGAATACGATGGTGAGGTCGGAATATGTAAGAAATGAAGGTCAGGAGACCACGCCACCTTACAATCTACTTTTCTTTCCCATTACACTCGCAAATAGAGTGAGGAAAAAACGACTGTCTATATGCGTCCGTATGAGTCCTAATTTCTCGTATCTTATCTTCGTGGTCGTTACGTGCAGTGTATCTTGGCGGCCGTAGAATCGTTCGGCAGTCACCTTCAAATGCCGGTTCTCTAAATTTTCCCAACAGTGTTTCTCGAAAAGAACGATGCGTTCCGTCCACGGATTTTTATTTGAGTTCCCGAAGCATCTCCATAAAACTTACGTGTTGTTCGAACCTACCGCTAAAAAATCGAGCAGCCCGCCTATGGATTTCTTTGATGTCTTCATTCTATCTGAGCTGGCAGAGATCCCAAACACTCCACCAGTACTCAAGAATAGGTCGGACCACTGTCCTATAGCCGTCTTCTTTACAGATGAACCACACTTTCCTAAAATTTTTCCAACAAAGGGAAGTCGACCACCATTCGCCTTTCCTGCCACAGATCTCAAATGCTCGTTCCACCTCATATCGCTTTGCAGCGTCATGCCCAGATATTTAAACGACTTGGCTTTGTCAAGCAGGGCACAAGTAATGCTGCATCCGAACATTACAGGTTTGATCTTCCTACTCATCCGCATTAACTTACATGTTTACACATTTAGGGCTAGCTGCCATTCATCACACCAACTGGAAATTTGGTCTAAGTCGGCTTGTATCTTCCTACAGTCACTCAGCTTCGACATCTTACCGTACACCATGGAAACAACCGCACATTGGTGGCCATCCTGTCCGCCAAATCATTTATGTATACGGAGAACAACAGCGGGTCCTATCACAGCTCCCTGTGGCACTACTGATGATCCCATTGTGTCTGATGAACACTCGCCGTCAATGACAACATACTGGGTTCTATTACTTAAGAAGTCTTCGAGACACTCACATATCTGTGAACTTATTCCATATGTTCGTACCTTCCTTAACAGCCTAAAACGGGGCACCGTGTCAAATGCTTTCCGGAAACCTAGAAATATGGAATCCACCTGATTTGATGAGTGAGTTTGTGAGTATGAGAATGTGTGACAAAGATGGCCGCATCTTTTGATTTCATTGACGTAGAAGTTTAAATTTTTTGCATCGTGAAGGGATCATAGATGTTAGTGTGTGGCATTGAAAGGTCTCTGTTGGATTCCTTTCCTGTTAATTTCTTAAATCTGTTGTCATTTACGGCATACATTCCACTTCTAAATTTGCTGTGGTGTTTCTGACTCTATCTGGGAGGAGACTGAGCAGTGGAACATGTTACTTTTACACATAATCATGAACGAACTGTCACACTACTACACTTTAAAACACAGTTTATATGTAATTCATGTCACACAGTCTCATACGGAACCTACATCCGCTTTCTTTTATATACTGTATATGATAAGATACTGTCATCCCCCTTCCCTTCTGCGTGAAAGGATGAATGAGCAAATGTATTTGTAGTTGCATGCTTGAGGGTAGCAGACAAGCCTGTCTGCTAGAGAACAGTAGGACCAACGTCGGAACAGGTAGCTATGCTTTCTAAAAGCAAAGAGGTTTCAATTCTTAGCATGGTCCTGTCCGTCCCTTGTCATGTTGGTATAGGAAGCTGCCTCTCTGGTCACTTCCGTTTTGTATCTGTTAAGCACGCTCGGTAGGGGCCCAGGTCAGTCTGTCCGCGGCGAGCGTCTGAAGTGGTAAGATCTCCGGCTAAGCGCGTCTCTGCTAAGTCCGTAGGACAATGGATTTCTTAAGTTCAGCCTAACTGAAAATTTATTCACCTTTATTTCAGGTTTATCTCTAAAATATCGAATCTTATCTTAAATTGCAACGCAGTGTAATTCGCGTGTGAAGTTCAGAATATCTTCCAGTAGTTGCTTTGTCACTACTTTGTGAGTAAAGTGGAACCACGTGTTGATCAGTAACTCTAACTAAGATCATCAATCTTAAATGCGAATGCTTGTGTGATTATAACGTCTCGTCTTGACAATATTTTTCAATATAGCAATTTTTTCTTTATGTTCAACCCACGTGGGGTGTACTTTGCGAGACCAGTACCACGTGCTTATATAACTGTTTGACCCATCAGGTTAATAGTAAGACGTTAGTAACCGTTCAAGGTTAATTCTTTAGTAAATTGCGTTTCGATGTAATTTATTTTAATTATCAAAATGATTGTGGAGTTACACTCCTTGTGTAAACCAAGTTGACCACGTGAAGCGTGTGGTGCAAGCATCAACGTAGCCCTCAGCTATTCTTTTCGGGAAGATTTCACAGAGAGTTAGTATGAATTTAGTATACCAGTGTGTGGTAATTACATGACGGACAGGATTGCGCTACGAACATAACTTCTTTGGGTGAAAATTGAATCGGTTGGTTGTGGTTAATTTCCTCTTGCATATGTTTCAACGTTCTTTGTGTGTTATTTTATGAATGCAGTGTTGTATGTAGTCTCCCAATCTTGGCTCCCTATTTGATGTGTTCCGTAAGATTACAAACTCACATTTTCACAGTCCTAAATAAGGCACCAGCTTAGTTATGACTCACGTTTAATATGCTGAAATTTCAATGATAAATGTTAAAATAAATTTCCAAATATAAACTGATTTATTTCTTTTTATTTAAATTCTCATTTTTATATATATACACTCCTGGAAATTGAAATAAGAACACTGTGAATTCATTGTCCCAGGAAGGGGAAACTTTATTGACACATTCCTGGGGTCAGATACATCACATGATCACATTGACAGAACCACAGGCACATAGACACAGGCAACAGAGCATGCACAATGTCGGCACTAGTACAGTGTATATCCACCTTTCGCAGCAATGCAGGCTGCTATTCTCCCATGGAGACGATCGTAGAGATGCTGGATGTAGTCCTGTGGAACGGCTTGCCATGCCATTTCCACCTGGCGCCTCAGTTGGACCAGCGTTCGTGCTGGACGTGCAGACCGCGTGAGACGACGCTTCATCCAGTCCCAAACATGCTCAATGGGGGACAGATCTGGAGATCTTGCTGGCCAGGGTAGTTGACTTACACCTTCTAGAGCACGTTAGGTGGCACGGGATACATGTGTACGTGCATTGTACTGTTGGAACAGCAAGTTCCCTTGCCGGTCTAGGAATGGTAGAACGATGGGTTCGATGACGGTTTGGATGTACCGTGCACTATTCAGTGTCCCCTCGACGATCACCAGTGGTGTACGGCCAGTGTAGGAGATCGCTCCCCACACCATGATGCCGGGTGTTGGCCCTGTGTGCCTCGGTCGTATGCAGTCCTGATTGTGGCGCTCACCTGCCAAACACGCATACGACCATCATTGGCACCAAGGCAGAAGCGACACGTCTCCATTCGTCCCTGTCGCGACACCACTGGAGGCGGGCTGCACGATGTTGGGGCGTGAGCGGAAGACGGCCTAACGGTGTGCGGGACCGTAGCCCAGCTTCATGGAGACGGTTGCGAATGGCCCTCGCCGATACCCCAGGAGCCACAGTGTCCCTAATTTGCTGGGAAGTGGCGGTGCGGTCCCCTACGGCACTGCGTAGGATCCTACGGTCTTGGCGTGCATCCGTGCGTCGCTGCGGTCCGGTCCCAGGTCGACGGGCACGTGCACCTTCCGCCGACCACTGGCGACAACATCGATGTACTGTGGAGACCTCACGCCCCACGTGTTGAGCAATTCGGCGGTACGTCCACCCGGCCTCCCGCATGCCCACTATATGCCCTCGCTCAAAGTCCGTCAACTGCACATACGGTTCACGTTCACGCTGTCGCGGCATGCTACCAGTGTTAAAGACTGCGATGGAGCTCCGTATGCCACGGCAAACTGGCTGACACTGACGGCGGCGGTGCACAAATGCTGCGCAGCTAGCGCCATTCGACGGCCAACACCGCGATTCCTGGTGTGTCCGCTGTGCCGTGCGTGTGATCATTGCTTGTACAGCCCTCTCGCAGTGTCCGGAGCAAGTATGGTGGGTCTGACACACCGGTGTCAATGTGTTCTTTTTTCCATTTCCAGGAGTGTATATCACCGGTTGTCGTATGACTATTAAAAGATTATAATTAATGTTAGTCTGGTTGGGAATTCGGTAAGCTAGACTGGATGCCTGGTGAAACAGTTGCTCAGAAATGCAAGGTTAACTTCCCCAGACAGCTCACAGCTTTTAAATCGCTTTTATTGTCTATCAGTACCGCTTTCATAGCAAATTAAAGTAACAACGTTACAGCATAAATTCCAAGTTGATACGTCCAACCGTTGCTGAGAAAAATGTTTCTTAACGCACGGACAGAGAGAGAACAAAGTGATCCTGTAAAGGCTCCGCAACCCTGAAGAAGAAGGAAGCTATCCACACGTCTTGCTAACAGTAACAGTAACCAGTTTATCATTGCACCAACTGGATATTATTGTTGCTTCGTCCTGTTGCATCAGCGCGACTCGTTGCTGGGTAGTTGGAAACGGCTAGTAGAGTACTGAAGGAAATATGGCGGCTGGTGCGCCGTGTTTCCTCATTGTGTCGCTTCGACCTTGAACTCGCGTGGACGATACAGCAGTGGTCAGTGGGGTCGTATCGATAAGTCGCCCATTAGCTGGGGATCTCGCCACAGCTGGCGTGGGCGACCGCTAAGCTGTGTCGTGTCTCTAGCGTAGTACACAGCAACAGCGGTACGGACGACGCAATACTGCCTTGCCGGGAACTGCTTCCATTAGCCAAATAAATTTATTGCCGTCACTGTCTGTGGAAGTGACACCTCAAGGCAGACGTCCGTGTTGCAGCGTTCTGTAGAAGTGAAACACAGGATAGCAGGAAAAAAGCACCACAAAGACAAACAGTAATCAGCTGAAATGTACCGCACTAAGAGGAACTGCAGGAATAGCGTGCATGGATAAAATATCCGATGAAGGTGTACTTAAAAAAATTGCAACTGAAGTAGTATACTGCGTAATATCTCTCTCTCTCTCTCTATTTGAAGCAATTCAGCTAGTAAATACCTCTGAGACAGGATCAGGCACTCGATAGGGTATACATGCAATGACTTTATAATTTTTAATGTAATGGGAGATATGACACTGCGTGAAAAGTTTGACAGAGCACTGACCCGACTCGAAAGAAGGCCCCAGGAGTAGACAACATTCCATTAGAACTACTGGCCGTAATAACAGCATTGATACGCCTGGGCGTTGAGTCAAAACAGAGCTTCGATGGCGTGTACAGGTACAGCTGCCCATGCAGCTACAACACGATACCGCAGCTCATCAAGAGTAGTGACTGGGGTAGGGTGACGAGCCAGTTGCTCGGCCACCATTGACCAGACGTTTTCAGTTGGTGAGCGATTTGAAGAATGTGCTGGCCACGGCAGCAGTCGAACATTTTCTGAATCCAGAAAGGCCCGTACAGCACCTGCAACATCCGGTCGTGCATTATCCTGCTGAAATGTAGGGTTTCGCAGGGATCGAATGAAGGGTAGAGCCACGGGTCGTAACACATCTGATATGTAACGTCCACTGTTCAAAGGGCTGCCAATGCGAACAAGAGGTGACCGACACGTGTAACCAATGGCACCTCATACCATCACGCCGGGTGATACGCCAGTATGGCGATGACGAATACACGCTAACAATGTGCGTTCATGATGCGACCATCATGATGCTGTAAACAGAACCTGGAATCATCCGAAAAAATGACGTTTTGCCATTGGTGCATCCAGGTTCGTCGTTGAGTACACCATCGCAGGCGTTCCAGTCTGTGATGCAGCGTCGAGGGTAACGGCAGCCATGGTCTCCGAGCTGATAGTCCATGCTGCTGCAAACGTCGTCGAACTGTTCGTGCAGATGGTTGCTGTCTTGCAGACGTCCCCATCTGTTGACTCAGGGATCGAGACGTGGGTGCACCATCCGTTACAGCCATGCGGATAAGATGCCTGTCATCCCGACTGCTAGTGATACGAGGCCGTCGGGATCCAGCACGGCGTTCCGTATTACCCTCCTGAAGCCACCGATTCCATATTCTGCTAACAGTCATTGGATCTCGACCAACGGGGGCAGCAACGTCGCGATACGATAAACCTCAATCGCGATAGGCTACAATGCGGCCTTCATCAAAGTCGGAAACGTGGTGGTACGCATTTCTCCTCCTTTCAGGAGGCATCAAAACAACGTTTCACCAGGCAACGCCGGTCAACTGCTGTTCGTGTATGAGAAATCGGTTGGAAACTTTCCTCATGTCAGCACGTTGTAGGTGTCGCCACCGGCGCCAACCTTGTGTGAATGCTCTGAAAAGCTAATCATTTGCACATCACAGCATCTTCTTCCTGTCGGTTAAATTTCGCGTCTGTAGCACGTCATCTTCGTGGTGTAGAAATTTTAATGGTCAGTAGTGTAGCTAGTAAATGCATTGATGAATAAAATGATACAAATGTTGAAATATGTGTGAATTCCTAACGGACCAAACTGCTGAGGTCATCGGTCACTAGACTTACACACTACTTAAAGTAACTTCAACTAACTTACTCTAAGGAGGACACACAATTCATTCCCGAGGGAGGACTCCCGTGAATCGTGATACGGCGCCTCTAACCGCACGGCAGAAGGATAACCTGACGGTCGGCGGCGTGTCATGGATGGCGGCGTCTGGAACGGACCGGCTCTCGTACGGGGCTTATAGGTATCGCCTCAGCCGGCAGGCAATTCCGCCTCATTTTGCACGCATGCCACAAGCGGCTGAGCGTAACGCCCCTCATAGTCTGCAAACGCGAGCAAAAACTGCGCGCAGCAGCAGCGACGACAAAGGAGTCCAGCCAGCGATTCAGGGAGAACGGACAGCTTCACGCTTTGTGGGGGCATCGCACGGTGTAGTTACTACGGTGGCCCTGCGCACGGACGCTCCTCTTACAGTTTAAAGCGGCGTACGTTACACCCTTAACATCTCAGGGTTGCGACGCCTGGGAACAGGTTGTATGCGATACAGCCAGAGATTATGCAGAATATGTCAGGCCCATAACAGCAGACACTCCGATTTGAAGCAGTCAGACACGCTGTAGCATCGAGTTATACCCTGCTTTATTTGTACATCGGAAGCAACAGAGGATCCAGAGTGAAACCCTGTGGCACACCGTGTCTGATTGCTTCAGAGTCGGAGTTTATTTCATTTATTTTTTTATTTCATTAACATTACAGAGTAACCCACCGCCTTGACATGTAAGGTGGGTCGGATGCTTCTGAATCTATTAGCAAAGACTTCTCATTGTTACAGTCTGAAGCCGACCAGTGTGACCGAGCGGTTCTAGGCGCTTCAGTCTGGAGCCGCGCGACCGCTACGGTCGCAGGTTCGAATCCTGTCTCGGGCATGGATGTGTGTGATGTCCTTAGGTTTTACTAGTTCTAAGTTCTAGGGGACTGATGACCGCAGATGGTAAGTCCCATAGTGCTCAGAGCCATTTGAACCATTTGTTACAGACTTATTGGCATACAGTTGTGAATGCTTTTTTTTAAATAATAGAAAGAACATTATATATAGATTTCTCTGAAGTTACAGCGAATTGAATGCTTAACAATTGTTAAAATGGTTCCATATAATTTGTTACTACATAGTTGATGAGAATATAATATATACAATGCATATATCAAATAAAAAAAAAGTAACACAATGAGCGTGGTTAAGAATAATTTGTAATATATAGAGGGAAGTGCTATCGTGTATTTGGACGAGTAATACAGTCTAAGTAGCAGGTTTTTAATAATGGCCTATTTCTATCTATTTAAGATGAGAAGGCATCGGTACAACCTCGAACTATTCTCATCTGAAATGGTTTGCACTAGTGTATGTTTACACAGATTATACAGATTAAATGCTGATTGAGCACTTCATACACGGAATTCATGAATTTTAACTTCGCATGAGAAATACACTTACATTTGTAACTTGGTTAGTTGAAATAGAATATAGTTCATTGCTACTTGAATGCATTATTCCTTAAATAACTTAATGCATTTCTGATATATGAAATTGATTGATTATAGCTTTGAACAGAGAAGAGAACATACTTCTGTCTGCACACAATAAGACGAGCAATACATTACTGCTTGTGTGCAGTGTATAAGCACTATGCATGAAGTCATTGTGGAGGAGGAGCCTCGGAATGAAAGTTCTTCTAGCCTTCTCCTCGCAAGCGACATTACCTCATTACTATAGTCTTAGTATGTGGGCCGGTGTTTATTTGTTCTACGATCGTTGTGTTGTTTGTGACTGTGTTGTGGCATGCAGTGTCATGCATTGTTGGTTTTGGTCCCTTACATGTTGATCCCTTCTGAGTCATGTTAACTTAGTGTTCCTTCCTCGGTTTCGGAATCTATGGTCGTGTTTGTGTCCTCCCATGTGGTTTGTTGTGTTGTTTGTGCTTGTATATACCTCCTTCCGTATGGATTTTGGCGCTTGTATTCTTCGTGCAGAGAATTCGATACAACATCGGCTACGCTATTTACTGAGTTCCAGTCATCGGGATTACTTATTATTATGGCGATGTCATTGTCATTCTATACAGGTCTCACTTGTGCTATCGTGTTGCACAGCAGTGTGGCATGTTCTGGTGTCCCAGTTTCTCCACAGACGCATACTTCATCGTTAGTTAGACCCATATGGTTTAAATGTACCGGATACGGTATGGTTTAAAGCCAACTCACTGACATTAAACTTCGAAAAGACTCACTATATGCATTTCAGAACCTGCAAGAGGTTTCCACCCAACATATGCATAAAGTATGAAGAAGAGCAGATAGAAGAGGTTGACAATCTTAAATTCCTGGGATTACAACTTAATAATAAATTCAGTTGGGAGGAGCACACCACAGAACTGCAGAAACGCCTTAACAAAACTGTATTTGCAATTCGAGTGTTAGCAGACATAGGCGACATAAAAATGAAAAAGCTTGCATACTTTGCCTACTTTCGTTCCGTAATGTCATATGGTATAATATTTTGGGGTAACTCTTCAAGTCAAACAAAAGTTTTCAGAGTCCAAAAGCGTGTAATACGTATTATTTGTGCAGTAAATACACGGACGTCCTACAGAATCCTCTTCAAAGAACTGGGCATACTAACTACTGCCTCTCAGTATATTTACTCCTTAATGAAATTTGTCCTAAATAATATATCTCTTTTTCCAACAAACAGCTCAGTTCATACATACAATACCAGGAACAAAAATGATCTGCACAAGGACTTAAAAGCACTTACTTTAGTTCAAAAAGGGGTCCACTTCTCAGGAACACTCATCTTCAATAATTTGCCACCAAACATAAATTTAGTTACAAATAAACATCAGTTTAAAAGGAGCCTGAAAGACTTACTAGTGGCCAACTCCTTTTACTCCATTGACGAATTTTTTAATAGAAACATATGATTTATATATTCATACTATTAGTATTGTTATTTGAGCTTAAAAATTTTAAAAAGAAATGGACTTGTTCCACATCCACGAGGATCTCCTCAGCACGGATGTATGGAACGAAAAGCTAACCTACTATAATCTAATCTAATCTAATCACGGCTCGTGGCCTGTCAGGAAATGGACCATCCCCCGGCTTGGGTCGACATGTTTCAGTTGTAGTCTATCGTGTTCATCAGGAAAGAAAGAGTGTAGTCGGCGACCCTTATTGGACGCATCCATTCTCTGTGCCATGTTTGAATCCGCCACTGTTTCATCTGTGTTTTGTTCATAAAGTTGGTTCCCGTAATTTCGGTGACTTTATCGACCCTGTCCCTCTTAAGCCAGTAAAGTGCAGCTCTCTAACGAAGTGCCTGTTGGGTTATTCCGGGTACTGTTCGTATCCCGCCGGCCGAAGTGGCCGTGCGGTTAAAGGCGCTGCAGTCTGGAACCGCAAGACCTCTACGGTCGCAGGTTCGAATCCTGCCTCGGGCATGGATGTTTGTGATGTCCTTAGGTTAGTTAGGTTTAACTAGTTCTAAGTTCTAGGGGACTAATGACCTCAGCTGTTGAGTCCCATAGTGCTCAGAGCCATTTGAACCATTTTTTTGTTCGTATCCCGTGCTCTCGCGCTTAGCACTGCTGTCTCTAGATACTAAGGTCGCCGGCCGTTGTGGCCGTGCGGTTCTAGGCGCTTCAGTCTGGAACAGCGTGACCGCTACGGTCGCAGGTTCGAATCCTGCCTCGGGCATGGATGTGTGTGATGTCCTTAGATTAGTTAGGTTTAAGTAGTTCTAAGTTCTAGGGGAGAGATGACCACAGATGTTAAGTCCCATAGTGCTCAGAGCCATTAGAACCATACCACATACGGTCCCGGGATCGCCTGCCAGACTGGCTGGAGATTTTCTGGGTGTTACATTGCCCCCACCACCATCATTTCATCGTCATCAATGTGCAAGTCACTAAAGTGGGAATATATAAAAATACTTTCTCTAGATGACCGAAAAACCCCAGAGCATCATTTCACATCATTCCGTATGTTCTGTGATTTTACCGTACAATTTTACAGTACAGAGTCTCTCCTCAGAAATAAAACATACACGGTAGAAATTACTGACCTATGTGGAAAAAAACCATAAATTATTTACGAACTACGGCGTGCACACAGTTTATTCAACGTGTAAATGTCACTACAGATTTTCGGATACAGGTATGACATGTTCGATATGCCTGCCATCATTGGAGATGATGTGGCGCAAACGAGTAACGAAATTCGGCATGAGCCGCTGAAGTGTCGGAACATCAATGCTGTCGATGACCTGCTGAAAGGCTGTTTTCAGCTCTGTAATGGTTTTGGGGTCACTGCTGTACACTTTGTCTTTCATACAGCCACACAAAAAGGCGTGGCATGTGTTCAGACCCGGACAATATGGCGGCCAATCGAGGCCCATGCCAGTGGCCTCTGGGTACCCCAGAACAACAATGAGGTCCCCGAAGTACTCCTCCAGCACATCAAACACTCTGCTCTTCCGACGGGGTCGAGCATGAACCACATCTGGTAGAAATCAGGGTCACTTAGGATATGAGGATGAAACCGTCCTCCAAAAGCTCCACGCCAGTTACCGAACCATCAAGGAATATCGCACGGATTGTTCCGTGACTGGACACCACTTTAAATAAAACAATGTTTATTAACTTTCTACTTATTTACCATCCATATCTAGATATTTATTTCTCAACATAGTCACGCTTGCGTCAAACACACGTCCCCCACCTCGAGACAAGTTTGTTGATACTGTCACTGTAGGAGGTTTCCCTTCATTGACGGAGCCACAACCTCGCCTGTGATTGAACCGCTGCATAACTATTAAAGAGAAGTCCTCGAAGGTGTCCTTTAAGTTGTAGAAACAGATTAAAATAGCATAAGCTGGGACTGTAAGGATGATGATCGGTTACAGAGAACCCAAGCCATAGGGATGTTCCAGATGTCTCAGCGCTCTTGTGTGGTCTGGTATTGTCGTGCTGAAAGACAGGGTGTCCCATGTGTCGAAAGACTCTGCGAATTATAACGTGATTATAGCACGCTGTTTCTCACTCAACGAAGTACTTACGTTGCACACAGCCATATTACACTCTACAATTTGGAACAGTCTAGTGGCACATGGTTGCAACTTACGTCGGCGAAGTGGGAATACTGACCGAGTAATATGCATCATGTGTGACACTTTAACCGATATTGTGAACAGAATAAAAAAGATGAAAGCCTTACATATATATATATATATGTGTGTGTGTGTGTGTGTGTGTGTGTGTGTGTGTGTGTAAGCAATTTTTGTTCTTCTTCGAGATGAAAGGAGAGGCAGCTTACGAAATATTTGGAAACTTACAACAGATGGTTCAAGGCACATGGTTTATCATAAAATTTTGACAGACAGACAGTGCATACAACTTAGTACCTTTCAGTGAATATCACAAGCTATAAATGTAGTAACGATGAAGTATTGAGAGGCACCCACTCAGTGAATATCACAAGCTATAAATGTAGTAACGATGAAGTATTGAGAGGCACCCACATGCCTTGCTCATACTGTGGCATCAAGCAGTCAGGCCTGCAAGATGAGTGGTCTGCCAAGCGAGTGGATTCATTCTTATTTATCGAGTAACATGAGCTCTAGTACTCACAATTGAGTTACAAATTATCCTCCGGTATGAATATTACGCAACGGATAACGCACATCTGACTGTTAGTAATTCACACAACTCTGACTGTACACTACGCTCTGGCAATACCACATTTTCTTTCTTACCCAACGGCTTTGAACAACACGTGGCCATCGCACTGAATATGAATGGCGCACACATTATAAATTCTGGATATCATGCCAACATACTATTCGAAGGAAAAGGCCACCAATCTTTTTCGTTTCACTATTTTTTTTATTCCGATAAATTCTATAACCTAAACACACCATTACATTTTCTACAACAATTACACATGAGAAACTCCGCCCAGTGGGCATGGCTTTACATTGGTGATTCTCTATCTTATGGTCTCGTAATTATCTAACGCTACAGTGCACTTTCTGGATAGGACGGTGGATCTTTTGCTATATCTCACACTTCGACTCCCACACCCATCATCACGAAAATTTCCTCCAGACCGAGCGGTACAAAAAGGAACATGCATAACCCACTGCCTCTGAACCTATCTTGCTACTCTCCCATGCAAACCACACATACTTAAATCACATGAAATACACCACACCGGCAACATGGAATACAACACAAGGCATAGTCACAACGTTATAATCACATCACTTTGAGCTTTCCTACTTCAATTAGTATTCATCCCAGTTTCACACGACACTGCCCCACTTCGTAACTTTTCTTTCCTACTACGAACTCTGGATGTTATATGCACGTCTTCCTGTGCAATGCAAGCCAAGTGGCGTTGCTGGATAGACGGCTGACTCACCTTGCTTCACTCTCAGAGTATTATAGTTTGAATCAAGCGTCACACGGAAACATAACACGCAAAGTAATATTAAGAACATATTCATCACACACGCGAGTCCTCAACTGATACCATGGACGAGTACTTCTCTTTGCCTCATACACAGATTGAGACTCACACAGTACTCACGACGTGGAAGTACTCGTCTCTAATTTCAAGTCGTGCACACGCCATTTCTTAAATATTTCCAACTTATAGTACACACTCCAGTAATTCAGCTTAACTTAAGCACTCGGAAGTATTTCAACTTATTGCTACACGTGGTTTCATTGTGACCGTTGGTCACTTCCGAAGATTACTACGATCCCGTTAATATTACCTGCCTGACATTTAATTCTCCCCACAAAAGTTCCTGAAATAGAGAAATTGTTATTCCAAACTACTCTTAAGTATTCCACATGCATACCATTCTATCCACTCTTTTGTCTTTACGGAGCACACCTAAGACAGGTCTTACCAACATGAGATCCAGCGCCCGAGTCCTGAAACATGGCCGTTCTTCTGGTCGTCTCGCACCTCCATCGAGGTGGAGGATCACCATGCTACCGTATTGGTCAGCCACATTTCAAGCGCTCAGAGCTCAGGTAAATTTCATCTCTTTGGTTCCACCAAAGGTGACCAAAGGACTATCTCAAAGGTGATCATATATTGCACATTCACTATCTGCAGTTAGCAGACGACCATACATTCATTCATTTCGCAGATCTCACCAAATTGGGTTTAGGGATTTATTTTGTGGGAGTGCACATGTGATCAATTAAATAAATAAATTGTCATTCTTTCCTACACTGGTATCCGGCTTCGGTGTATTAAGTGAAATTGAATTATTATTACAAAAATATGTTGTTATGACAGGAATACCGAAGAATGTTGTACCTATTTTCAATGTCGGGTGGTACTGTACCCTTTCAGTATAAAAAGTGCTAACTGTGTCCCATTTATCTTTACCACCCCAAACAAATTTTTGTCCAGAAGTAAAATGATGGGGAGAGAGAGAGAGAGAGAGAGAGAGAGAGAGAGAGAGAGAGAGAGAGAGAGGCGGGGGGGAAGGGCGTAAGATGGACAGATAAAGTGGGTGATTGAGTGATAGGGGGGGAGAGGGGAAAGGACGAGGTGGAGAGAGCGGGAGGCCTCTCGTATTGATGACCTTGCAGACGGTATTAATAGTAACTTCAATCTTTCCACAGACGATGCAGGTATCTCTAATCAGGTACAGTCTGACGATAGCTGCGCAGGTATTCACCCAGATATTAAGAAGATTTTGAAGTGATGCACAGATCGGCACCTTGGTTTAAAAGTTCAGAAATGTAAAATTCTACAGTTCAGAAAACGAAAACGCGTAGTGTCCTAGGGCTGTAATACCAGTAAGTCATCGGTCAGCTCATAGAAATACCCAGTCGTAACAATTTGTTGTGGCATGAAATGATACGATCACATAGCTTCAGTCGTTGGTCAGTCAGATGGCGGACTGCGATTAACTGGAACAATACCAGGGAAACATTATCACCTACAAAGGAGACTGTAAACAGAACACTTGCGCGAACCATCCTAGAATATTGCTCAACTGTGTGAAACGTGGACAAAACAGTACTGACGGCGTGTAATGAACGTTTGCAGAGAAGGGCAGCAAGAACGACCACTGGTGTCTTTAACCGGCGAGAGAGTGTTACGAAGATGCTGAAAGAACTGAACTGGTAGACTATTGAAGATGGGCATAAACCATTCCGTGAAAACCTACTTAGAATGTTTCTAGAAGGAACTTTATATGATAAATTTAAGAATATATCACAACCTTCTACGTATCGCTCCCATTGGGACTAATAGCAGTGCGGACAAAAACATTTGTGTAATCATTCTTCGCCCGATCCAAACATGAATGGAACGGGTAAAAGCTGTAATAACTGAAACAATAGAAAGTATCCTCCACCATGCTCCTCTCTGTGGTTTACAGAGTACAGATGTAGATTAGGATGCAGATTTAGGATAAACTGTAGGGATGGCGCTTATCGCTGAAACAACCGGTTTTCGGCTATGTCAATTTTTTCCCACGCCAGTTTAATCTATTAAAACCTCTAAAAATAACCTTTTCCTAAAGTAAGAGATTATCGGTTTTTTTATTCATGGTATTTCCTGTCATAAACGTAGAAATCGAAAAAAGACTGAAAAGTTTTGACTCTCTCAGTTTCAAGATACAAAGAATCAAAATATTTAATTAAAAAGGCAAATGAAAGGCAGCTCAGTCCGTCCATAGTTCGCTGCCCCATAAGGTAAGTGATCAGTGGCTGAATACTATATAAAATCACCTGTATTTTCCTATTGATTCTAATTTCTTTCAAACTCTGCTCAAAAATTGTGTTGTAATAGGGGAGAAGAGGAGCTTGTGGCACAACTTGACTAGAAGAAAGGTTCGGTTGGTAGGACATGTTCTGAGACATCGAGGGATCACCAATTTAGTATTGGAGGGCAGCGTGGAGGGTAAAAATCGTAGAGGGAGACCAAGAGACGAATACACTAAGCAGGCTGCAATAGGTACTGGGAGATGAAAAAGCTTGCACAGGATAGAGTAGCATGGAGAGCTGCATCAAAGCAGTCTCAGGACTGAAGACCACAACAACAACAATAGGGGATCATACCACTATTTGGGCATTACGAATAGTCAACGTTAAAACGGGAAAACTGAGATTGAAGAATTCTATTTTTCGTGTTAATATGCCAGTTTTCAAAGGCTACTAGCAGATAAAGGCATATTATGTAGATACAGGCGGGAGATCGGCTACTTCATATTTTTATCGTAATCTGCGAATGAGTTGTTAAGTTTTCTCCTCATTCGATGTCGCAAGTTCGTTGTGACACTTGCCGTTTTTGTCCATTATAATTATCCAGGCTGTTATGCCATGATCGGTTGATGAATTCTGTGTCAATTCCCAGCGTTTCGTTCCCGTCTGCGAAGGACATCTTCAGGGGGGTCTGTAGCTCGATGGAAGGTCCAACACACCCACTGGCTCGCTCGCTCAGGAATTGACACAGAATTCATCAACCGACCACGGCATAACAGCCCGGATAATTATAATGGACATGACATTTCCGGCCATGGACGTCTACATTTTAGTAGCTTACCGTTTTTAATTTTTTAAAGCAAATGAAACATCATTACTTCACTGATACTGTTCTCTGTAAAATACTTCCGGACTAAATGGTTCAAATGGCTCTGAGCAGTATGGGACTTAACGTCTGAGGTCATCATCCCCCTAGTACTTAGAACTACTTAAACCTAACTAACCTAAGGACAGCACACACATCCATGCCCGAGCCAGGATTCGAACCTGCGACCGTAGCGGTCGCGGGGTTCCAGACTGAAGCGCCTAGAACCGCTCGGCCACACCGGCCGGCCTTCCGGACTAGGTAGGGTCCATTCTGTAATACAACTGACGTACGACGACAGCGAGCAACCACTATATAGACCAGATGGGGCAATTCTTGCTACACTGCATGTTTACTCGCACCATTTAACAGGCCACACCACCTTGTAACTACGTACATTATTGTCTCAAAGATGCCGTACCAATTGTTATGCAATGAGTTTGTTGCTCGTTTCTGTCGTCACTGTTGCTGAAACAGCACTGATCGCTTTTGTGATTTTCTATAGTGACGCAATGTTTGAGAGCAGTGGAAAATTTATAAATAAAATTACTCTTTCTTTTTTTTAAAAAAATATTTATTTATCAACCTAATTTTAGCACTTTTGCAATGACTAACTGACCTATTTTTTTACCCGGTTATTAGTAAAAAATAAAAACAAACCACCTGTTATAATAGAGCCCAAGCAAATACCGAAAATTACAGGTTATTCAGAACTAACGTAACGGTATCGGTTTCAACCGATCGATTTTTTCCCATTCCTAATAAACTGCCGCTGGTCTGGCACTCGACTTCGTAAGTCGTCCGCGCGCGAGAGGCGATGCGGACCACAACTGCCTGTTGTGAATGCGCGCACCGCCTGCGCGTGTTCACGTGACTGCGTTTCCTGAAGACGCTGCTGCCGCGACACACAAACACCACCAAGGACTCCAGCGGCTGACTGCTGGCCAGCGAGTAAACACCCACCTACCTGTCCCACTAACGTCAGCTGCGTGTAGAACTATTGCCGTTGTGGGCTTCAATGCGAAGATTTTTTGACACAGGCGTTGCAACCCTTGTTCACTAAAGTACGAGCAGCCCTTAGCGGCTCGCCATCTTTCTTACAACTATTCATGACGTCGCCTTTCCGGCTTAGATCTTTTTTAATATGTGACTTGTAAGTACTGCATCTTTTTCCAGTCAGTACAAACTTTAATTTTATTAATGTTTATATACCTAATATGTTTTAGAACAGTTAGTCTAATTCTGAAGACGACGCTCATAGTAGCGTCGAAACCTAGTCAATTTTAACTTAATATTTGTGGCCGAGGGCCTATTTGTTCTAATATAACTGTTGATATTTTTAAAAATATGGTACAGCCTATATTTCAACATATTAAATATATGATCATCTGCTCTCAACATATCGTGAAAGGTATCGATATATCGGCTGGAAATATGTCGACGTACCTGACTATAAAAATATCGACTGCACATTGTAAACATACTGGCGGTTTTAGAGCTGTATATGTAAGTACTGATTTATTATTAGACATTCTGTAAATCAAGAAGCTAGAAGCCAGCCTGCCTATCTCCCTTAGAGAAATAAAAGCATCGTTTTCCCTTGAAAAGAAAACGATGCACCTTCACGCTTGGCCATAACTACTTTGCTAACAATGGCAACTGCACGTAAGTCACACAACAAAAGGTGTCGGATGGGTCTGTCGTTCGGTTTCGCCACGTATCGGATTTGTCTGGAACAATTCACGTGGACTTCCATGTTTTTTCTTTCTTTTCATTTCTGCAAACGCCGGTGACCTAGCAGTTGTAGTGTAAAAATTGCGTGGTGAAGCAGAAATAACCGATTGTAACAGTATGTGATGATATGAAATTGAACGATCACATATGTAATTCAGCTGGCAGATTGCGGTTAACTGGTATTATACAAGGGAAATGCAATCACTTAGAAAGAAGACTGCAAACAAAACACTCGTGTGAACCATCCCAGAATACTGCTCAGCTGTATGAAATATAACACTGTTGGTAGCGCCGAGCTTCTATTACGTCAGCATTTCCCGTCACACGTCACCGGCCAAAGCAAAGACCAGTCTTTCCACTGTTTTTGAAGAATGTCGATGTGAAGAAATAGACACTAGTTGATTTAAAAATTGTTTTTTAATGCAACTGGTATGCTGTTTCTTCACATCGGAAATCTGGGCAATCCATTCACACCGCCACCCCTCAGGTGAATCGGTGTTGCCGGCCGCGGTGGCCGTGCGGTTCTAGGCGCTGCAGTACGGAACCGCGGGACTGCTACGGTCGCAGGTTCGAATCTTGCCTCGGGAATGGATGTGTGTGATGTCCTTAGGTTAGTTAGGTTTAAGTAGTTTTAAGTTGTGGCTAAAGAAGTTCACCTCAACACATTCACATCTAACTTAATTATGTAACAGTTACATTGCAGACCCATACACAGTCCCTGATACACTTACACAAGGAATAACTTATCTGAAACCTAAAGATCAAGCAGACACAGCAAACCCAGCAAAATATCGCCCCATAACATGCCTACCAACAATATACAAAATATTAACTTCAGTCATTACACAGAAATTAATGACACATACAACACAGAACAAAATTATAAATGAAGAACAAAAAGCCTGTTGCAAGGAGCATGAGGATGTAAAGAGCAACTGATAATAGATGCAGAGGTGACATATCAAGCTAAAACTAAACAAAGGTCGCTACACTACGCATACATTGATTACCAAAAAACTTTTGATAGTGTACCACACTCATGGTTACTACAGATATTGGAAATATACAAAGTAGATCCTAAATTAATACAGTTCCTAAAATAGTAATGAAAAATTGGAAAACCACACTTAATATCCAAACAAATTCAAATAATATCACATCACAGCCAATACAGATTAAGAGTGGAATATACCAAGGAGACTCATTAAGTCCTTTCTGGTTCTGCCTTGCTCTGAACCCACTATCCAACATGCCAAATAATACAAATTATGTGTATAATATTACTGGAACATACCAACACAAAATCACACATTTGTTATACATGGGTGATCTAAAGCTACTGGCAGCAACAAATCAACAACTCAACCAATTACTAAAGATAACAGAAGTATTCCGCAATGACATAAATATGGCTTTCAGAACAGACAAATGTAAGAAAAATAGCGTAGTCAAGGGAAAACACACTAAACAAGAAGATTACTTATTGGATAACCACAGCGACTGCATAGAAGCGATGGAAAAAACAGATGCCTATAAATATCTAGGATACAGGCAAGAAATAGGAATAGATAATACAAATATTAAAGAAGAACTAAAAGAAAAATATAGACAAAGAGTAACAAAAATACTGAAAACAGAACTGACAGCAAGATACAAGGCAAAAGCTATAAATAGTTATGCTATACTAATATTGACCTATTCATTTGGAGTAGTGAAATGGAGTAACACAGACCTAGAAGCACTCAATACACTTACACGATCACAATGCCACAAATATAGAATACATCACATACATTCAGCAACAGAAAGATTCACATTAAGCAGAAAGGAAGGAGAAAGGGGATTTATCGACATAAAAAAGTACATTATGGACAGGTAGACAATTTAAGAAAGTTCTTTATAGAACGAGCAGAAACTAGCAAAATACACAAAGCAATCATATAAATACATCGGCTACACCATTGGAATTTCATAACCACTTCACCAACCCTTTAGATCACATAACATCAACAGATACGAAGAAAGTAAACTGGAAAAAGAAAACATTTCATGGCAAGCACCCGTATCATCTAACGCAGCCACACATCGATCAAGACGCATCCAACACATGGCTAAGAAAATGCAATATATACAGTGAGACAGAAGGAAAATGGCTCTGAGCACTATGCGACTTAACTTCTGAGGTCATCAGTCGCCTAGAACTTAGAACTAATTAAACCTAACTAACCTAAGGATATCACACACATCCATGCCCGAGGCAGGATTCGAACCTGCGACCGTAGCGGTCGCTCGGTTCCAGACTGTAGCGCCTAGAACCGCACGGCCACTTCGGCCGGCTGAGACGGAAGGATTCATGATTGCAATACAGGATCAAACAATTAACACCAGATATTACAGCAAGCATATTATTAAAGATCCCAGTACCACAACAGATAAATGCAGACTTTGCAAACAACAAATAGAAACAGTAGATCACATCACAAGCGGATGTACAATACTAGCAAATACAGAATACACCAGAAGACATGACAATGTAGCAAAAATAATACATCAACAACTTGCCATACAACATAAACTAATAAAACAACACGTTCCCACATACAAGTATGCACCACAAAATGTACTGGAGAATGATGAATACAAATTATACTGGAACAGAACCATTATAAAAGATAAAACACCACCACATAACAAACCTGACATGATACTCACCAATAAAAAGAAGAAAATAACACAACTAATCGAAATATCCATACCCAATACAGCAAATATACAGAAGAAAATAGGAGAAAAATTTGAAAAATACATCCAACTGGCTGAGGAAGTCAAGGACATGTGGCATCAGGATAAAGTTGACATTATACCAATTATACTGTCAACTACAGGAGTCATACCACACAATATCCATCAGTACATCAACGCAATACAGCTACATCCAAAAGTACGCACACAACTACAGAAATCTGTAATTATTGATACATGTTCAATTACCCGAAAGTTCCTAAATGCAATGTAACATATACCGTACAGTTAAAAGGAAGTCACGCTTGATCAAGGTCCGCGTCACTTTCCATTTTTGACCAGACATAACGTCTGAAAAAGGAAAGAAATAAATAATAATTGAAAATGTCACTTTACCACGAAAATTCCCAAATAAACTAATTAAAAATGTGACAATCTATGGAATATTATGGAAACAACACCATTTACGTATGTACTTCACTTCGATACATGCGTGTATATGGTTTCAATGTCATTTATGTTATAGACGTAGTGATAAAAACATTGTATGCTCAGCCTTATTGGCTCGAGATGCCTACTGAGCAAATATATCGTGTTCAGCAGTGGAGCATGAGAGCGCATCGTTGACGAGTTTCATTACGGACTTTTTCTGCTTTTTTGTTTTGTTTTGATTCTGATGAGGGGAACAGAGACGAGACAGTAACAATGTTGCGGTACATTCGATTCAGCGGTGCCGAAATACCGGAAATGTCGAAAGACTAAATAAGATTGGAAGCGGCGGCGAGAGAAAGTCTGCAATTACGCACCGAGCGTCAAGCCGCACAGAAACTGAAGTCCCGTTCAGAGGGCTAGGACAGGGGTCTCCAAACTACGGCCCGCGGGCCGAAACCGGCCCGCGAGAGCCGGCAAACCGGGCCGCGTTAGCTGGCCGGACATCCCCGATGTACAATGTCATCTATTCTTCGAGACACAGTGTTTGCCGACAAACTTATGTTTTTAAATAAATTAAATTTTTCTGGACACATTTCTTCTGCTGTTGCAATAATGCAGTTCTTAATTAATTCCCCGTCGGCCAATGGCTTTCGCTACTAAATGAGCAACACGAAAACTAGCACGAGTTGCTGTATGTTGTTCAGCATTTACTTTCTTAAACAGCGACTGCTGGCTTTTTAGCTGGCGTTTCAGAGACTCATACATTTCTAATCGTTCGCATCCTGTAAACTTGGAGTAATTCTGAGAGTGCTTAGTCTCATAATGACGTTTTATGTTGTACTCTTTGAAGACTGATATTGCTTCATTGCAAATAATACACATTGGTTTGTTGCTTGACTCCACCATGAAATATTGACATCACCACTGCTCTTTAAAAATTCTACATTCACGGTCAACCTTTCGTTTCTTTTCCATATTTGTACAGAACTTCACAAAAGATTGTAACCTGAAAATAAAATTGTGCTATTTAATACTAATAAAACTAGGGGGTAGTTTGCCTAAACAAAATGCAATGAATTTATTATTAAGGTACTTTAATTACTAAATTAAATACAATTACACTGTCGTTCCACTAAAAAATACTGTGAATACACACACAAGTCGTGCTATACGCATTTCGATTTTCAGATGTTCCTTATCTCTTCGAATTCAAACTTTGAATTGTCCCACACTTCGTCGTCTCACCTACTAGTACAGCGCATAAAACACTAAAAAACTCGCGAGACACTCGCAACATAGACACAATCACGCAACAGAACTATGAAATATATGCTCTGGCTCGGCTACTCGCTACAAGACTACATAACTAAACTTATTGTTGCGCCGCTTGAAATAACAATGCGTTGACATACTCTACCTCTGTTACGTCTTGCAATAATAGTGTTGCTAACAATGATTTTGAGATTTCGTTAACTTTGCAGGATGCTTTCGTGAAGAATCCTTTTTAGTCGGTGAAATTCGCCAGAATTTCGGTCAGGTACGTCCTCCAATCAAAATTATGTAATTAAATAAAAATCGTAGTTCGTTTCAGTGCTATTCCCACAATCTTAAATTTTTGCGATTTCATCTTTCCTTTAGCCTTACATTACGGTGATCTTGGAGTGCTAGGGTGGTTTAACCCCACCAGGTAGATCTTGGCCGTTATGACTTCGTGGAGGAGTCAATGTGGCCCGCGGACTATAAAGTTTGGAGACCCATGGGCTAGGATAATCGGGCCCATTACAGCGATGCAGCCTGGCTGCGGTGTTTCGCCACCAGGCGCTCGGCGACGAAGCGACGAGTTTTCGCAAGCCAGCTGAGCAGGGCCCCGTAGCTGGCTGTGGCAGAGCGCGCCGGGGGGAAGGGAAAGAGATAAGACGCCAGATGCCGGCCTGCCGGCTGGCTGGCTAGGCAAACGTTTACGTAAGGCGGCCCCGTGTTTACAGCCGCTAATCGCCGGCACTCTCTGCGCCGCTCAACTGCTTTGCTCCGCCCCTGCGCGTGTGCTCTGTCCGTTTGGGCCGGAACAACAGAAGGCGTTAGCTTACACCAAAGATCCTGTAGCTGCTCTTCGCACGGCCTGTCAGAATGGAGGGCAAAGAACGCTGATTCGTGTTCCCTCGCCTGTGTCCAGAGGTGCGTCGCTTAAACGAGTGGGACTTTTCCTGTGATGCCTAGCGTTGTTCCACACGGCTGTGTACTGGATCCAATGAAATTCGTGTCAAGCACCAACAGTCCTATTTGCTCTCCAAGTAATTTCCAAAAAATTCTAAAATCATTAGGGGAATGGTGTGTAGAATGTATGAGATGGCGATATACGATCAGGCTCTCGGGAAAACGTCATACATACAATTCTGAAGATAACAAGAGCCAGCAAGTGCGACAGTTATAGTTCAGCCGGCTTAACAGCTCATGCATCCAAGTTGCTGTGCAGAATAACGTACAGAAGAATGGAGGAGAAAATTGAGGATCTGTTAGATGACGATCAGTTTGGCTTTAGAAAAGGGAAAAGCACCAGAGAGGTAGTTTTGACGTTGGGAACGGAAACAGAGCGAAGAAAAGTCGAGACACGTTTATTGAATCTGTCGACCTGGAAAAAAAGGTCGACATCGTGAAATCGTACAATACGTTCAAAACTCCTGGAAATATAAGGGTAAGCTACAGCGAAAGACGAGTAATATACAACATCTACAAAACCAAGAGGAAATAATAAGAGTAGAAGACCAAGAACGAAGTGCTGGAATTGAAAAGTGTGTAAGGCAGGAATGTAGTCTTTCGCCCTTACTTTGCATTGCATACCTAAAGAGCTATGAACACTTGTTCAGTAGAGGATATGTGTTTCACATTAGCGAAGATGAATGAATGGTCATAGCTCTTTAGGTATGCAATTTAGAGCCCACGTTTATTGGACATTTTTTCTCGTTTTTGTCCACACTACCGCCACTCCTCGCAACATAAGAACCGGTACATGTATTCAACTGTCAGAGGTATCAGAACGGTTTTCGTTTATGACTTTCGACTCGTTAGTTTCCGGTACAGGGATCCTTACTTCAAATTAATACATTCATCGTTCTCCAGAATCCTAGAAAGTCTGTATACGTACATTTACAGACGCCCGCGCCTATAATTTTGACGCTATGTAGTCTCGTTGGATGACGTTTCCGGAAATGGGTTCCCATTCAAAATACGATGAACTCGCTCCTCTCTACAAGTCTGTAACGGGAATTTCCGACCACCCTATATATAGGTCTTTCAGAGATATTCTCAATTTTACTAATGGCAGATCTGGCCTACATGGCTGGATACCCTTTTCCGACAAGGAGTGGTGCGATGTCTTCTGACATATAAATGAGATAAAGAATCATGGGATTCATACACTATTTTTCATAGTTGCCCGGTTTCTTGCTTTTGTGATTTATACGTGTATGACTTATTCCAGTTTTTGTACTTGAAAACGGCCTATCGTCGAAATCTAGATCGTATAACAACAAAATTAAAAAAAAAATATTGTTACAGTCAAATGTCGGCATCATCAATCAAAATATAAAAATTATTCCCTGATTTCGTCTAGGTTCCATCACATCTTTCAATTTATGAGTCAAATCGTCGAGTCTTTTTTGAACAAATGGACGAAATAAAAATGGTTCAAATGGCTCTGAGCACTATGGGACTTAACTTCTGAGGTCATCAGTCCCCTAGACGTACAACTACTTAAACCTAACTAACCTAAGGACATCACACACATCCATGCCCGAGGCAGGATTCGAACCTGCGACGGTAACGGTCGCGCGGTTCCAGACTGCAACGCCTAGAACCGCTCGGCCACCTCGGCCGGCTGGATGAAATATCTCAGATGGTGTTTGCATACGTAAGAAAAAGAAAGGGAATACTTTTTCTGTTATTTTTCCAGTTATAGTATCGCCTGCTGTGAGAGAATGAGTAATCTTGTTCAAACTGGTTTTCGTTCCTTGTTCCGAAAAAGATCTAGCGTACGTCAACTGGTACTGAAAGCTAGTTTCGTCGCTACTGATTACATAATCGAGGTCAAAATTAGTGCTGAGTACTTTTGTCCGTATCTGGAATCCTTCTGCACCCGCTAGTACTTCAATCATCGTTGAGAAGTCTTTCGAGCTCTCCAATATCTGGATTTTTAACTGCTAATCACAGCACAATACACATTTGAAGGAAATGTGCTGCAACGATTCATTTATTAATGATATTACTACGGCGAAAATGACCTATTTTTGAATAATTTTGCGTGACATGTTCTATTTCATTATTTTCTCTACAATTGAACTGAAAAAAAGTACACAGACAGGGTTTGATCCCGAACCGCGAGCGTGCTAGCCTTGAACCTTAGTATTTGTACTACGGTCGATAGGTCGAAACGTCACTAACGTTACGAATGTAGGAGATGCGCATAAAACTTCGTCATCGATTTTCTCGAAAACTAGACGCTGTCGCATAAAACTCCGCTAGCCGGGTACGCAGAACAGGTCCTTCAACAAAATACCTAACACTCGTCAAGAGCCGTGATTAACAGGTCTGATATTCCCCCCTCGTGAGACTGTGGAAGCAGTGCTGTCGCGACATTTAACGGGCTGAGGAAGTGTGACGTCCCAGGAGATATTCTGGCAAGGTGCGTCGACGGGCAAGCCACACGGCGAGGAGAAAGTGCTGAAAGATGGAGGAGGCGGCGACACAGAAAGAGAGAGACGACGCTGCTTGTCTGGTGGATCAGTATGCGAGGCGCGCCGCCCGCCGTGGTAATGGATCAGGGGGTCGCATCCGCCTCGTGGGCCGGCTAGGCGGTTGGCTGGAGCGTGGAGCACGGGCCTTTCACCTCATCACGGGCGCGTCGCTACGGCAGCGACAGCAGGTGCCATTGTTGCGGCACTCCGCACCGACAGATATCAGAAACGGAGCGAGTGCGAAGCCAGTGTTGAGGGTTGCATGCATCAGAAGTCAAGGCGCCACTGTTACGTCAGGACTACATCGGGCGTAGCCTACGATAACTAGAGGGCCCAGCCCACGTCCGAGTGACGTCAGCATTGTAGTGTTACTGGGCCGACACAAATGCATGAAGCCTGAGGCTTGAATTATACTGTCGTCGAACTTATTTGAACCAACTATTTCACTGAAGGTATTATACGATCGTACAATTTTTCGTCATAGTTGCTTCCGAATGGATGCGGAAAAGTTAATTGCCTGCACAGCTGAAACGTCCCCTTTGAAAAAACTGACATACAATATTTTTAGCGCAACGCAATCTGACTTTCAAAAATCCCTACAAAAGAATGGCCCTGACTAACATTAACCTATACGTTTCACAAATCACTCACCTCACAAAAATCTTGGTTACTCGAACTACTGCAATACAGCGAGCACCACTACTGCCCGCTGAATAAAAGATTCAAACTACGGAAGGCACTAACTACTGATGGGGATAGTTAGCAAGTGAAAGATATTAATAGAGAACAAACAATGTATTTACCTTAATAGTCATAATATATATAGCAGTTCATGACAAATTACAAAACTCCGGCATCTCTCTCCCCACATCCACCACTGCTGGCGGCTCACCTCCAACTGCGCAACGCTACGCGCTGTTCACATCCAGCTGCCGCTGCCCAACACTACAATGGCGGACAACAATGCAAACTAGCCACAGACTTCACACAGCACAGCCAGTGATTTTTATACAGAGGTGGCGTTACCAATAAAAAAAACCTAAACAGCCTACTTACACAGCCTACGTTGGCGGCGAGCGCATTGTTTGAAAAGGACGATAGATGGAGACGATTTTGGGTAAAATCGCGGGTAGTGGGAAGAGAAACTCGACGTGTTCATCAGATTTTGCTTCGTGAACTGCAGTACGAGGACATAATGGACAACGAAAATTATTTGGGAATGGACGAACAAAAATTTCAGTTTGTCCTCATATTTCCATAAACGTCACTCATTTAAGAAACTCCATTTCCTAATTTCATTCATTATAATCTAAGTGTTTGGAAAGCCTGCCCTCGTGTCATTCACGATTTAAATAATGAAATACTGCACTAGTTGCGTATATTTTTCTGCTTAATACGACGCGTTTCGAGAATTTATTCTTATTATCAAGAGGAAGTATTTACGTAGACATTTTAAGTGGTGTTTGGGTATGTGTGTTGTTCTGGCTGTCTTGCCAGTAGTTGTGTCTTTATGCAGTCAAATATATTTCTTTTGTCCAGTCTTCCGAAACATCACATAAAATACCTATGTAAATATTTGTTCTTGATCATGAAAATATATTCTCGCGAAGTGTAGTGCGAATCGTTAAAAAAATCCGTAATTGGCGCAGCACTTCAGTATTTACATCATGAATTTTGTTTTTGCTAAAGAACCTCTCATGGCTCAATATATTTTCATACAGTTAAGTAACTTTTTATAATTTTTTTGTGATAAAGTCAACTAACATCCCATATTCTAAAACCAATCAGCCATCTCACAGATCAATCAAAGACCTCGCAATTATAACCGAACGATTATAGTTTCGTCAGGTCATAACAACGTGTTTCTTGAGAAGAATGTGAGTTCAGTGGAAACTGGTCAACGATGGTCAAGAGGATTTGTTTTATGGCTATTCTTTGTCTACATGAGGTAATTGTGTAAGCTGTTATCTACTGCCAGATATAAAACCATCAAATAATTTTCTCATTTACTGAACTAGAGCGCCGTATGACGATACGAGTGAGCTTGCCTTTAGGCCAACAGATTTAACTTGTTTGATGTGCATAACCCTCCAAATTATAGGCCTCTACTTAGTCATTTTATAGCTCAAATGCACTAAATCAAGCGAAGTGACATGTGTACAACGGTAAACTCCGTCAAAGTCAAGCCCACGCTCTACCTTTTATCAAAGATCTTTGTTGAAAGCTTCTTCACTACACTGTCAAAGATTTGAGCAAAGGTCTTCGACAAGTATTTATGCTTGGCCATGGACACTACATTGCAGACGTCACACAGGCCTGTATTCATCAGAGGACACGCTAACTGCCTACGTCACAGCACGTGATACTACAGGTCTTGCGAATTTCAGCTACCGTCTCCAGTGGTGAGTGAGTTACTATTTCAGACGAGTTAAACAATTGTTAACTGTGCATTTAACTATAAGAACGCTCTAGATAATACATGACAAACTTAAGACTTTAGTGAGCACTTTTTCACTGACTTTTTTTTCGTTCAACGTCAGTCCTCTCAACAAGTTTTCACGAGTGACCTTCGATGCTCCTTAAATCAATTTTTCATCCACTTTTTGTTTCTGCTTGCAAGAAAGTAATGCAGTTACCACAGCGGCAGCGTCTTCATCATCCAACATCCCGAAGCACACGGTATTGCTTTGATACTGAACAACATTACAGATACTATTATTGACAGTTTTATTGATCAGCCCAGGGATAATATCAAAAATATTGCACAATATTGTTCTACTATATTCTTGACGGTCTAGGGGCCGCTTAAGAAGCTGAAAGCCAGTCTGTTACCAAATAAGACTTTTGGGAAAGTTTAGGAAGTGCCTCGTATTTAATTTTAGTCTTGTATTTATTTGTTTTCGTGTTTGTCTGGTCATTATCTTCAAGTGCCCTAAATACAGTCGGCGTAGAAATACTGCTTAGAACCGTATTTTACGGCCTATAAGACGCACATTTTTCTTCAAAAAATTGCCTCCGGCATTCAGGTGCATCTTATACTCGAAATTAATATAAAAATGCCGTGTGTTGGATCTAAAATTCCACCCTTATTAAAACTGGTCATATAATGGAAGCCGCGGGAAACCTATCTCTATCTGGCAACACTGGATTGAAGTGGCAGTAGTAGTCCACCGATGCGACGAACCTCAGCTGCTGGGATTCAAAAGCTTGCTAGTCCGCCGCGTCATCACAAACGCAGAACACTTTTGAAATGTGTGTGAAATCCTAAGGGACCAAACTGCTGCGGTCATCGGTCCTAGGCTTACACACTACTTAAACTAACTCATCCTAAGAACAACACATACACCCATGACCGAGGGAGGACTCGAACCTCCGGCGGGAGGGGCCGCGCAGTCCGTGACATGGCGCCTCTAACCTAGCGGCCACTCTGCGCGGCTCACAACGCTGTCTAGCCTATGGTGTGCGTCACTGTAGTCTGCCAGTGAACTTGAATTGAAAGTGATTTCTGTTAACGCAATCACTACAATATTTTTGTTGTAGCTAGTTTCGTAATGGAAAAAATGAAAGGTAATCAAATGATGCGGGCTATAAACAGTAGTAGCATACACAGGAGAACACGGAAACAGACCACCTGAGCGGCATTTCGGCCCTCCACCAACAGTAAAAACCATTGCCGATTGGCGGGCTAGTGTAGAAGAGAAAGGCTAACTATGCAGATAGGGGAGTGAATGCTAAATGCCTGAAACTAAAAGACAACATACTGAAATTGATTCAAGGACACTGTCAAAACGGCATTGGTATTAATACAAAAATGATTCACATTCACGCTCGTAAGCAAGCGCTACAGTGGAGCTTAATAGACTTTAAGGGTGGAGTTGGCTGGCGCTACAGGTTTGTGAAACGTCATCGACTTAGCATGCGAACCAAAATCAAAGTATCTCAGAAAATGCCACGAGAGTATGAAGAGAAAATATTATCTTTCCGTAGCTTTTATTATTCAACGTGGAAAGGAAACCAATGTCGAACTAAACCAAATAGCGAATATGGAAGAAACTCCTCTGACATTTGATGTGCCGAGTAACAAAACAGTTGCCATGAATAAAACTAAACTGTAAGTACATAAACAAGTGGGCATGAAAAAATGCACCTCAGTTTCGTCCTTTCATGTTGTGCTGACGGTACAATGACCATTTTCAAGCGAAAACAATGCCAATACCTTCTGCAATAACGCCTGGTGTTCTCGTTCACGACCATGAGAAGGGGTGGATGGACGAGGCTGGTGTGAAATTAGGATTAACAGAGTGTGGGAGAGAAGAAGAGGTGATTTATTGAAGAAAAGTTCCCTTCTGGTGCTAGATAATTTTAGTAGTCGTTCAAAAAAATCTGTGAAAGAGAACGGAGGCAGGGAGATACAGAGCTTTCTGTTATTCCGGGAGGGCTTACTTCGCAGTTGCAACCACTTGTTGTCTCGATAAGTAAACCATTAAAGTGTATGTCAGAAAGGACGGTGTTTGAAACCCAATATGAATTCACGGTGAAGGGAGCTTTGAAACGACCTACAATCAAACAAGTGTGTCAGTGGGCAAAACAGTCCTGGTCTAGAGTTGGAGAAAACATTATTGTTAAATCTTTCAGCAGGTACGCCGTAAGTAACGCTCTCGATGGCAGTGAAGACCATCGTATACATGAAGAGGACAACGGTGAAGGTGAAGAAGAAGAAGAAGAAGAAGAAGAAGAAAGTTCAAATGACCATTTTCAGGGATTCTGAACATCAGTTGGGTTTTATAAACGAAGAACTTTTTTTTAGCCTGCCTTTGAAATTAAATAATAAAATCGGAAAAATGTTATTTTAAACAAATTGCTTAAAAATTAAAGTGCGTCTTATTAGTCCATAAAACCTTGTAGTCCGTAAAATACGGTAAACGACGCTGTTGTTACTAGTACATTCACTGCTGGCCATTAAAATTCCTACACCACGACGATGACGTGAAAGAGACTTGAAATTTAACCGACAGGAAGAAGATGCTGTGATACGCAAATTATTAGCTTTTCAGAGTATTCACACAAGGTTGGCGCCGGTGGCGACACCTACAACGTGATGACATGAGGAAAGTTTCCAACAGATCTCTCATACACAAACAGCAGTTGACCGGCGTCGCCTGGTGAAACGTTGTTGTGATGCCTCGTGTAAGGAGGAGAAATGCGTACCATCACGTTTCCGACTTTGATAAAGGTCGGATTGTAGCCTATCGCGATTCCGGTTATTCGTATCGCGACATTGCTGCTCGCGTTGGTCGAGATCCAATGACTGTCAGCAGAATATGGAGTCGGTGGGTTCAGGAGGGTAATACGGAACGCCATGCTGGATCCCAACGGCCGCCCGGGTTCCCGGATTCGATTCCCGGCGGGGTCAGGGATTTTCTCTGCCTCGTGATGACTGGGTGTTGTGTGATGTCCTTAGTTAGGTTTAAGTAGTTCTAAGTTCTAGGGGACCGATGACCATTGATGCTAAGTCCCATAGTGCTCAGAGCCATTTGAACCATTTGATCCAAACAGCGTCGTATCGCTACCAGTCGAGATGACAGGCATTTTATGCGCATGGCTGTAACGGATCGTGCAGCCACGTCTCGATCCCTGAATCAACAGATGGGGACGTTTGCAAGACAACAAACATCTGCACGAACAGTTCGACGACGTTTGCAGCAGCACGGACTATCAGCTCGGAGACCATGGCTGCGGTTACCTTGACGCTGCATCACAGACAGGAGTGCCTGCCATGGTGTACTCAACGACGAACCTGGGTGCACGAATGGCAAAACGTCATTTTTTCGGATTAATCCAGGTTCTGTTTACAGCATCACGATGAACGCATCCGTGTTTGGCGACATCGCGGTGAACACACATTGGAAGCGTGTATTCGTCATCGCCATTCTGGTGTATCACCCGGCGTGATGGTACGGGGTGAAACTGGTTACACGTCTCGGTCACCTCGTGTTCCCACTGACGGCACTTTGAACAGTGGACGTTACATTTCAGATGTGTTACGACCCGTGGCTCTACCCTTCATTCGATTCCTACGAAACCCTACATTTCAGCAGGATAATGCACGACCACATGTTGCAGGTCCTGCACGGGCCTTTCTGGATACAGAAAATGTTGGACTGCTGCCCTGGCGATCACATTCTCCAGATCTCTCACCAATTGAAAACGTCTGGCCAATGGCGGCCGAGCAACTGGCTCGTCAAAATACGCCAGTCACTACTCTTGATGTACTGTGGTATCGTGTTGAAGCTGCATGGGCAGCTGTACCTGTACACGCCACCCAAGCTCTGTTTGACTCAATGCCCAGGCTTATCAAGGCCGTTATTACGGCTAGCGGTGGTTTTTCTAGTTACTGATTTCTCAGGATCTATGCACCAGAATTGCGTGAAAATGTAACCACATGTCAGTTCTAGTATAATATATTTGTCCAATGAATACCCGTTTATCATCTGCATTTCTTCTTGGTGTAGCAATTTAATGGCCAGTAGTGTACTTAAACCTAACTAACCTAAGGAAAGCACAAACGTCCGTGCCCGAGGGAGGATTCGAACCTGCGACCGTAGAGGACGAGCGGTTGCAGACTGAAGCCCCTAGAACCGTTCGGCCACGGCGGCCGGCCAACATTTGTCATGTCGGAGTTGCGTCACGTCTTGGTTAACTTAGGTCGTCTGTTATTGCTGCAGTGTCAGAGTGTCTGCAGCGCACTCGTCTACAGTGACTAGATATGAATCATAGCAGACTGCGCTGATGAAGAAGACCACGGAGAGAACATAACGCCCATGAACGCTCGGAACAGCGCACGCTGAACGCATGAGCACGACTTCCTCAGTGTTTTTTTGTACCCGACGTTACGTTCTCCTGCGACGATTCCGGCCTGTTAAGGACGCCGTGCCGAGTTGTATCTGCAAGGAGTCCTCGTTGACTATTCCTGGCCACATTTTCATTGGTAATGTTCTCTAATGGCTTCCCAGAACTACAGCGTTGGGATTTACATGAGCCCGCCCACCCTCACCTGTGTTCACCTTGGACTTCATTCGCTTCCTAAGCAGACTGCTCCAGATTCCAGCTATCGCTGTAAGTTTCTCGACCTTCGCACGGAACTTAGCAACAGCGCCCATCTGTGGACACTGATGGCTCGCGGACAGACCGTAGCGTCTGGTGTGCCTTCGTCATTGGCGCTGACCATTTTCGGTATTGGCTTCTGGAACACTGCTCAGTATTTAGGCTTTTCAATTGTGTTGTGTGCTCAGATTCTCTCAGTACCGTTCAGAGCCTCTGTGTGCTGTATACAGCCCAGCCCTGAGTGCAACGGGTCCACGCAAGCTTCCACTTGCTCACTCTTGAGAGAGCCACTGTGATGATTGTGTTTTCCTACCTCGGCCCGCTACTTCTTCCATTCCTTCCGGTGATTTGTCACTTTGGCGTCACCACTGGTCTTCCCCCAATGGGAACAAGGTCCAAGGAACTACACCTCTCCCAACTTGGCCGATCTTCTCTTGGTCCTCTCGCCGCAAGAAGATCGTTTCAGCTCGGTTGCGTATTGGGCACTGTCGGTTTAGCCATCACCATTTGTTAAGTGTTGATCCCCCACCACTTCGTGCGCATTGTCATCAGCCTTCGATAGTTCGCCATTTCCTGACTCAATGCTCTGTTTCATAACCACTTACGTTCTAACTTATGTTTGCCGTCTGAGTTATCAGTCGTTTTAGAAAACGATACGTGGGCTGTCGACCGCATATTAATTTTTATCTGTTGTAGCAATATGACGAAGGACACTTAATCTTTAGTTCAGTATCTCCGTTGTCTCTACAGCGTATTATGTAGACTTCTCTCCCAGAGGAAGTCCTTATGACCTTGGTTGTTTTTGCGCCCTAAAATAAAACAAACAAAACCATCCTGACTGTTTCCATTGCGAAATATCCCTGTTGATATGATACTGGTTTCAGCAGTAGATAAACCTGAAGATGAGCTTTGGTCAAACATTGCTAAAGTACATTACTGGCCATTAAAATTGCTACGCCAAGAAGAAATGCAGATGATAAACGGGTATTCATTGGACAAATATATTATCCTAGAACTGAGATGCGATTACATTTTCACGCAATTTGGGTGCATAGATCCTGAGAAATCAGTAATAACAGCCTTGCTACGCCTGGGCATCGAGTCAAACAGAGCTTGGGTGGCGTGTACAGGTACAGCTGCCTATGCAGCTTCAACACGATACCACAGTTCATCAAGAGTGGTGACTGGCGTATTGTGACGAGCCAGTTGCTCGGCCACCATTGACCAGACGTTTTCAGTTGGTGAGAGATCTGGAGAACGTGCTGGCCAGGGCAGCAGTCGGACATTTTCTGTATCCAGAAACGCCCTTACAGGACCTGCAACATGCGGTCGTGCATTATCCTGCTGAAATGTAGTGTATCGCAGGGATCGAATGAAGGGTAGAGCCACGGGTCGTAACACATCTGATATGTAACGTCCACTGTTCAAAGTGCCGTCAATGCGAACAAGAGGTGACCGAGACGTGTAACCAATGGCACCCCATACCATCACGCCAGGTGATACGCCAGTATGGCGATGACGAATACACGCTTCCGATGTGCGTTCACCGCGATGTCGCCAAACACGGATGCGACCATCATGATGGTGTAAACAGAACCTGGATTCATCCGAAAAAAATGACGTTTTGCCATTCGTGCACCCAGGTTCGTTGTTGAGTACACCATCGCAGGCGCTCCTGTGTGTGATGCGGCGTCAAGGGTAACCGCAGCCATGGTCTCCGAGCTGATAGTCCATGCTGCTGCGAACGTCGTTGAACTGTTCGTGCAGATGGTTGTTGTCTTGCAAAGTTTCCCATGTGCTGACTCAGGGACCGAGACGTGGCTATACGATCCGTTACAGCCAAGCGGATAAGATGCCTGTCATCTCGACTGCTAGTGATACGAGGCCGTTTGGATCCAGCACGGCGTTCCGTATTACCCTACTGAACCCACCGATTCCATATTCCGCTGACAGTCATAGGATCTCGACCAACGTGAGCAGCAATGTCGCGATACGATAAACTGGAATCACGATAGGCTACAATCTGACCTTTATCAAAGTCGGAAACGTGATGGTACGCATTTCTCCTCCTTACACGAGGCATCACAACAACGTTTCACCAGGCAACGCCGGTCAACTGCTGCTTGTGTATGAGAAATCTGTTGGAAACTTTCGTCATGTCAGCACGTTGTAGGTGTCGCCACCGGCGCCAACCTTGTGTGAATGCTCTGAAAAGCTAATAATTTGCGTATCACAGCATCTTCTTCCTGTCGGTTAAATTTAGCGTTTGTAGCACGTCTTTTTTGTGGGATAGCAATTTTAATGGCCAGTAGTGTACTTGAGCCCCTTACGCAATGCTCCAGTAGGGACCGTGAAGAAAAAATTAGAGTTAGAAGTGCACCATACAGCAAACGAATGTTTGTATTTTTTTGTAGTTGCAGCACGTTAAGTTCAGAACTGAAATATAATTATAAAAATTGATCCTACTTAAGGTATTAAAGTCACTTGGAAAAATTTAAACTCGGTTTTCTCGAGAATTTATTACAATTGCACCCAAGAGCTTGTTGACATTTGAGTTTCGTAACTGACGTACCAGAAATACAGTGTGATTATAATTTAAGTTCCAGTTTCAAAACGGTGTAAAGAACAGATGTTCGGAATGACGTGACATTTGAACATTATCGATGAAGGGGTGGAACATTGTGGAAACTAGAAGAATTTAATGAAAATTGCAGCACTGTAAGCGGAAGAATATGCAAAATACACAGACGAAAAAAATCGCAACACCAAGAAGGAGTTGTGCGACATAAACTATAGTTGGTGGGCGTGTTTTACATCCGAAAGATGATGTCTACTCAGATTTCGCGACACTATGAGGACGCAAATCATGTTTGCTTTAAATACACGGCTTAACTGTCGTGAGCGTTGGCGATAAGACGTGGTGTAAGTAGGCTGTTTAGGTTTTTATGTTGGTAACGCCACGTAGCGCTCTGTATGAAAATCACTGGCTGTGCTGTGTGCAGTCTGTAGTGTTGGGCAGTTGCATGTGAACAATGCGTACCGTTGTGCAGTTGGAGATGAGCCGCCAGCAGTGGTGGATGTGGGGGGGGGAGATGGCGGAGTTTTGAGAGCGGACGATCTGGACGTGTGTCCATCAGAAAGAGCAAATTTGTAATACTGTATATCGTGAACTGATTATATATATGATGGCTTTTGAACATTATTAAGGTAAATACATTGTTTGTTCTCTAATAAAATCTTTCATTTGCTAACTATGCCTATCAGTAGTTAGTGCCTTCAGTATTTACAATCTTTTATTTAGCTGGCAGTATTGGCGCTGGCTGTATTGCAGTAGTTCGAGTAACGAAGATTTTTGTGAGGTAAGTGATTCATGAAAGATATAGGTTATTGTTAGTCAGGCCCATTCTTTTGTAGGGATTGTTGAAAGTCAGATTGCGTTGCGCCAAAAATATTGTGTGTCAATTTAGTGTTGATCAGAATAAGTAAAGAGAGAAATGTCTGAGTACGTTCAGTTCGTGCTCAGCTGTTTGAGGATCAAATAACGTAAGAGGTTTATCAGCATCATAATTCATAAATTTTTCTAAGGGGACGTTTCAGTGGTAAATTGATGTTAGTCAACAAACCTTTAAGGCGACAAAGACGCCATAATCAACATCCAAATGTTCAAATATGTGTGAAATCTTACGGGACTTAGCTGCTAAGGTCATCAGTCCCTAAGCTTACACCCTACTTAACCTAAATTATCCTAAGGACAGAAACACACACACACACACACACACACACACACACACACACACACACACACACACACACACACCCATGCCCGAGGGAGGACTCGAACCTCCGCCGGGACCAGCCGCACAGTCCATGAGTGCAGCGCCTCAGACCACTCGTCTAATCCCGCGCGGCAATCAACATTCCACTGAGTTCCAACGTGGATGTATAATAGGGCTACGAGAAGCTGAATATTCCTTCTGCGATATTGCAGAAACACTTTGAGAGGTGGCATGAGCCTCCTCTCATATTTCTATCTTACTCTGAGTAATTAGGTTTTCCTCTCTAATTGCATCCGGCGAGAAGTAGCTATTCCTTCAGATGCGGACTTCCCACACAGCGTCTCTCGTCACGCAGGTGGTCCAGTGACAGGCGGGTACCGCTGATCTTGAAAGGGTTATGCCGACGGGTGTGAGGGAGTCGAGTGGATGTTTTCCAGACGCCGACATTGTCATAAGAGCGGCGGCGACACGCCCACTGGGGCCTGACCGAGCGGCTGGGCTAGAGATTCCGTTACTTCGCAGAAACTTAGTGAAAACACTTTCTGGCGGGCTACCAGCGAGGCGTAGGAATGACTTGTGTTCCCAGGCAGTCTTGGCGGGCAAATTCTCGCGTTTTCTGCAAAGTCGTAACTGTGATTGGCTTGCTCAGGGCATAGCTCCGTGACGTAGCAAAATCGGCGCAGAAATTGGCGCCAAGAATCTCCATTGGTGGAAAGGTAGTGCTTCGGCAATGGAGTGGAATTTTCCGCCGGTTTTCGAGTTGCTGATTGGAACGTTTAACCACGGCCACTGTCGTGGGGGCGGGAATGTTCTGTGTTTGGCTTGTACGGGTGCTCTTGAGAGGGTCGGCTCTCGCATTTCGGTTGGAGTAGGTTACAAGACTGAGCTCTCGCTGCTCTGGACAGCCTGCCTTCCGTTGGCTGTCTAATATACTTTCATTTAATTGTAACTGTTTGACGAAGTTGTTGAATTTTCTACTTCAACGTCATTTTCCGAGTACAGTTGGCAATTGAGCGTTCTGCCTACAAGCGGCCCATGTTGTCCGTCTTGAGCAGTTTTGGCTAAAGTTGACTGTATCGGAGTTACTGTGTGACTTCGCTTGTTAAAAATGAATCGCTGTACAGTCAGTGATTGTGTGGCGAGCCTTCTTCGTCTCCCTCAGAGGCGCATTTGTACTGCTAGGAACAACCAGACCAGGATAATTTGTTTCGGACTATACTCGCGACATTATCATCACCTCGACGGGACGTCGAAGCAGCCAGCCATCGCTTCCGGTACGCCAGAGTGAGTCCTTGCAGTTAAGAAGACAGCTTGGTAACGTTTGTCCGCAGCAGCGGCAGATTAAAGAATTTGCTCTGTGATAATCAGAGCTCAGCAGAGCGCGCCTGTCCCCGTCCTTTCTTACGTGGTTCTGTCTTGGATGTTCATTGCCTGAGTTCTCACTGCTGCAATAGCAGTTAATGTTGGGTTGGCTGGGTGTTTCTCTTAAGATTTGAGTTACAAGGAATTGGCTCCACATACGACTTGGTGATAAACGTCACAAGCTAGTTTATGGACAACTTCGCCTTCACAGCATTTATTTGAGTATACAATTTGACGTATTGTAAATGTTTCATGTGTTTTGTTTATTATTTTGAGTTTAGTCATAATAAATCAAATTGTTAATTTGGACAGAACTTTCATTCTGTGGATCGGTAAAGCAACCCTTTCACTTCTCACTACGTTAATGTAACTTTCCTTTATCAAATAAAAATATTGCAGGTGCCAAAGTCTTTTCTACTCCATTTGCAGCGTCGATTACAGTCAGTTCGCGTTTCTTCTTAATCCATGTGCAACAGCAAAAGCCGGAGTTAGGAAAGGGGGCGGGGGCCTCAGCGCATCATTTCCATATGAAGATTCTAGAAGAATTTACTGTTAAATACACTGCTAGCCCCGGCACCTCGCAACTTGATGTAGCAACTGTACATCACTGCTGGCAACGGTGGTCACTAGAACGCACGGTCGTAAGAAGACCAGGCTCCGATGGGCAGGCGGCACTACTGGGAGGGAGGGGGTATCGCTCTGGCTCACAGTGTTGCATCTGCAGCAGCAGTTGGCACCACGGTGACACAACTAACTGTTACAAATCGGTTGCTGCAAGTACAGTTCTGAGGGAGAGGCCGTTTAGCCATCCTTCCATTGACCTCAAACCACCGCCATTTGCGGCTGGTTTGATGTGGCCTGCTGCGAATTCCTCTTTTGTGCCAATCTCTTCGTCTCAGAGTAGCACCTGCAACCTACGTACTTATTTGCAGGATGTGTTCCAATCTGTTTTCATCTACACTTTTTACCCTCTAGAGCTCCCTCTAGTACAGTGGAACTTATTCCCTGATACCTTAACAATCTTGTCCCTTCTTCTTGTCAGTGTTTTTGGTGTATTCCTTTCCACGCCGACGTTCCGGAGAACCTCCTCATTCCTTACTTTATCAGTCCCCCTAATTTTCAACATTCTTCTGTAACGCCACATCTCAAATGCTTCGATTCTCCTCTGTTCCAGTTTTCCCATACTTCGCTACCATACAATGCTGTGTCAAGAAGAATGTAGTAATTCCAATCCCAAAGACATCAGAGGTTGACAGATGTGAAAATTACCGAACTATCAGTTGAATAAGCCACAGGTGCAAAATACTAACGCGAATTCCTTACAGACGAATGGAAAAACTAGTAGAAGCCGACCTCGGGGAAGATCAGTTTGGATTCCGTAGAAACACTGGAACACGAGAGGCAATACTGACCTTACGACTTATCTTAGAAGAAAGATTAAGGAAAGGCAAACCTACGTTTCTAGCATTTGTAGACTTACAGAAAGCTTTTGACAATGTTGAGTGGAATACTCTCTTTCAGATTCTGAAGATGGCTGGGGTAAAATACAGGGAGTGAAAAGCTATTTAAAATTTGTACAGAAACCAGATGGCAGTTATAAGAGTTGAGGGACATGAAAGGGAAGCAGTGGTTGGGAAGGGAGTGAGACAGGGTTGTAGCCTCTCCCCGATGTTATTCAATCTGTATATTGAGCAAGTAGGAAAGGAAAAAAAATCAGAGTAGGAATTAAAATCCATGGAGAAGAAATAAAAACTTTGAGGTTCGCCGATGACATTGTAATTCTGTCAGAGACAGCAAAGGACCTGGAAGAGCAGTTGAACGGAATGGACAGTCTCTTGAAACCAGGGTATAAGATCAACATCAACAAAAGGAAAACGAGGATAATGGAATGTAGTCGAATTAAGTCGGGTGATGCCGAGGGAATTAGATTAGGAAATGAGACACTTAAAGTAGTAAAGGAGTTTTGCTATTTGGGGAGCAAAATAACTGATGATGGTCGAAGTAGAGACGATATGAAATGGAGATGGCAATGGCAAGGAAAGCGTTTCTGAAGAAGAGAAATTTGTCAACATCGAGTATAGATTTAAGTGTCAGGAAGTCGTTTTTGAAAGTATTTGTATGGAGTGTAGCCATGTATGGAAGTGAAACATGGACGATAAATAGTTTGGACAAGAAGATAACACAAGCTTTCGAAATGTGGTGCTACAGAAGAATGCTCAAGATTAGATTGGTAGATCACATAAGTGAGGAAGTATTGAATAGAGTTGGGGAGAAGAGGAGTTTGTGGCACAACTTGACTAGAAGAATGGATCGGTTGGTAGGACATGTTCTGAGGCATCAAGGGATCACCAATTTAGTATTGGAGGGCAGCGTGGAGGGTAAAAATCGTAGAGGGAGACCAAGAGATGAGTACACTAAGCAGATTCAGAAGGATGTAGGCTGCAGTAGGTACTGGGAAATAAAGAAGCTTGCACAGGATAGAGTAGCATCTGCATTAAACCAGTCTCAGGACTGAAGACCAAAACAAGAACAAACAATGCTGTGCTGGAATCGTACATTCTCAGAAATTTCTTCCTCAAGTTAAGGCCTATGTTTGGTACTAGTGGACTTCTCTTGGCCAGGGATGCCCTTGTTGCCAGTGCTAGACAGCTTTTGATGTTCTCCTTGCTCCACCCGTCATGGGTTATTTTGATGCCTAGACAGCAAAATTCCTTATATTCTTCTACTTTGTGACCACCGATCCTGATATTAAGTTTCTCGCTGATCATATTTTTGCTACTTACGATTACTTTCGTCTTTTTTCAACTTACTCTCAGTCCACATTCTGCATCCATTAGACTTTTGATTCCACTTTGCAGATCGTGTAATTCTTCTTCACCTTCATCGAGGATAGAAAAGTCGCCAGTGAATTTTCTGTCTGATATCCTTCCACTTAAATTTTAATCCCACCCCTGAAATTTTCTTTATTTCCATCATTGCTTCTTCGACGTAGAGATCGACAGTAGGGACGAAAGACTACACTCTGTCTTAAACCCTTTGTAATACGAGCTCCTCGTTCTTGGTCCTCCACTGTTCTCCTTGGATCCTGTGCGTATTGTGTATTACCTGTCTTCCCTATAGCTAATCCATACTTTCCACAGAATTTCGGAAATCTTGCACCGTTGGACATTGTAGAACGCTGTATCCTGGTCGACAAATCCTATGATCGTGGCTGGATTTTTTTTTAGTCTTGCTTCCATTATCAACCGCAACGCCAGAATTGCCAAACTGATCGTCATACGACAAATCCTCAGTTTCCTTTTCCATTCGTCTATATGTCATTCTTGTCAGCAATTTGGATGCATAACTTCGATTGTGCGACAATTCTGGCACTTGTCGGCTCCTGCTATCTTCGGAATTGTGTGGATGATGATTTTTTACCGAAAGCCAGAAGGTATGTCTCCAAACTCATACACTCTACACACCAATATGAATAACCGTTTTGTTGCCACTTCCCACAATGATTTTAAAAATTCTGATGGCATGTTATCTAAGCCTTCTGCCTTCTTCCATTTTAACTCTTATAAAGCTCTTGATTGCAATGCTGGATGTCCTATCTCTTTTATATCGACTCCTCTTTTTCTTGTATCACGTCATGAGACAAGCCTTCCTCCTCCCAGAGGCCTTCAGTGTAATCTCTTCACCTGTCACCGGATATTACTGTACCAGTACTTCACATTTTCTATGCCTTATATCGCGCTTACATTAACCTGTGACCTTGCAGTGTTAATCACTTAAAAATGTTGCTTAGATAAATGAATTCCCGAAATTTCGTTACTCTACATTAATTATTTGGTGGTGCTTGTAAGTAATGGCCACCGTAACTGTCTCAATGCAGGATCGAAATCGCGCTGCTGGTAAAGCTCATTTCTAAGAACGGTGACTGTGCGCCAGTATCTCTGGAGACGTTCTGGACACTTAGAGGTATGAAAAAAGGCATTGGTCCGACGTCTGGCAGCGGTCTGGAGAAATTGAGAACGAAATTGCCCATGTTCAGGAGTTGCTTCATGCTGACCTGCCAGTAAGACAAACGTTTGCTCAAGAATATTTTGCTCGCGTGGAAATGGACAGTGAATGGGCGCTGAATATTCTGTAGACAGACGATGCCCATTTCTGTCTCTAAGGACGCGTCAATGCACATAAGTGCTGAATAGGAGCAGCAGAAAATCCGTGCGCACATCAACTGTTACCGCTTCATTCTACAAAGGCAGCTCTGGGGTACAGGTTGACGGCACCGTTTATCGTAGAGGCGATGCGTCCTCTGGAGTTTTGTTAGCTGTACCGTGACTGCTAAACGCTGTGGAGTCTTTTTCGCATCAACGTCATTCATTGCACAGCCAGTGAAGCAGCTGCTGCTACTGCAGAGGCATTTCGGAAATTTTAGAATTATCAGGTTTTATCTCCTACAGCCCTGGCTGTCCATGCCACCTGATCTTAACCTGTGTAACTTCTGGCTATGAAGTTATTTGAAACATGTGTGTTCAGTGCTCCGATTACGAATGTAGCTGAACTGAAGTCACACACTGCGCAACACATTTTGACTGTAACGCCCGAGACACTCCGATCTGTTGTGGAACATGATGTTTCTCAACTTCAACTTGTGGCAGTAAACGGGGGACACCACATTCAGCCTGGCCTATATCTACATCTACATCTACATCCATACTTCGCAAGCCACCTGACGGCGTGTGGCGGAGGGTACCTTGAGTACCTCTATCGGTTCTCCCTTCTATTCCAGTCTCGTACTGTTCGTGGAAAGAAGGATTGTCGGTGTGCATCTGTGTGGGCTCTATAATCTCGCTGATTTTATCCTCATGGTCTCTTCGTGAGATATAAGTAGGAGGGAGCAATATACTGCTTGACTCCTCGGTGAAGGTATGTTCTCGAAACTTCAACAAAAGCCCGTACCGAGCTACTGAGCGCCTCTCCTGCAGAGTCTTCCACTGGAGTTTATCCGTCATCTCCGTAACGTTTTCCCGATTACTAAATGATCCTGTAACGAAGCGCGCTGCTCTCCGTTGGATCTTATCTACCTCTTCTATCAATCCTATCTGGTACGGATCCCACACTGCTGAGCAGTATTCAAGCAGTGGGCAGACAAGCGTACTGTAACCTGCTTACTTTGTTTTCGGATTGCATTTCCTTAGGATTGTTCCAATGAATCTCATTCTGGCATCTGCTTTACCGACGATTAATTTTATATGTTCATCCCATTTTATATCACTCCTAATGCGTATACCCAGATAATTTATGGAATTAACTGCTTCCAGTTGCTGACCTGCTATATTGTAGCTAAATGATATGGGATATTTCCTTCTATGTATTCGCAGCACATTAGACTTGTCTACATTGAGAGTCAATTGCCATTCCCTGCAATTCGCTGCAGATCCTCCTGCATTTCAGTACAATTTTCCATCGTTACAACCTCTCGCTATACCACAGCATCATCCACAAAAAGCCTCAGTGAACTTCCGATGTCATCTGTATATTGTGAATAGCAACGGTCCTACGACACTCCCCTGCGGCACACCTGAAATCACTCTTACTTCGGAAGACTTCTTTCCATTGAGAATGACATGCTGCGTTCTGTTATCTAGGAACTCTTCAATCCAATCACACAATTGGTCTCATAGTGCGTATGCTCTTACTTTGTTCATTAAACGACTGTGGGAACTGTATCGAACGCCTTGCGGAAGTCAAGAAACACGGCATCTACCTGGGAACCCGTGTCTAAGGCCCTCTGAGTCTCGTGGACGAATAGCGCGAGCTGGGTTTCACACGATCGTCTTTTTCGAAACCCATGCTGATTCCTACATAGTAGATTTCTAGTTTCCAGAGAAGTCATTATACTCGAACATAATACGTGTTCCAAAATTCTACAACTGATCGACGTTATAGATATAGGTCTATAGTTCTGCTCATCTATTCGATGTCCCTTCTTGAAAACGGGGATGACCTGTACCCTTTTCAAATCCTTTGGAACGCTACGCTCTTCTAGAGACCTACGGCACACCGCTGCAAGAAGGGGGCAAGTTCCTTCGCGTACTCTGTGTAAAATCGAACTGGTATCCCATCAGGTCCAGAGGACAATGAAAAACCAATTTCATTGTTTTTTTTTATTCTGTTTTTCGGAGAGTTAAAAACTGATTTTTCCCATCCTATGTGGTACGATCCAGTCGTGGTGGATGGACTTACCTAAGTAACAGTGCCACAAACGTTGAATGCCAAACTTGTGAGGATGTCCACATTGCAGTACGGCTGGTTTCCTGTGCAAACTCACACTACCCTCGTATAGCGATTCATCTCTCATTTTTAAGTTAAGAATCTTACAGAGCCGCCTAGCAGGAAAATCTTCTTTTTTGTTTTTTTTTTGTTTTCGTAACGTTTCCCCCTTTCATCGACAATATTCCTTTGAAGTATGACGTCATTCTGAGCAGCAGTTCTTTTTTCTGCGTCTTGACACTGAAACTTTAACTACAATTACCCTGTATAAAAAAAATAAAAATTACAGTAGTTCGATTGCAGGGTGTGGTCTCCTTGTTAGACTAATTACAGTGTGGATAGAGGCGTCCAAACAACCATTCTTCACACGCAAAAAAATCTCCGGTACGTGTTATAATGGAATATACCTTCTGCTATGCACTTCGCAACGATTTGCAGAGTACGGATTTAGAAGTAGGTATGTTCGCTTCAGATTTCGATGAGTTTGAAATAATTCCAGAGAACAAGTGACAAATGATATGAAGATTATCGAAGTGAAAGGCAATGGAAAATTTCACTAATTACCTGTAATGTTAAAAATTTCGTTCTTATCGATATTGCTGTGAGTCGCTCATCAAGTTAGTGACCAGAGGTGTGGGTTGCACTCCGTTTTGGAGTGGCCAGTTGATACACCGCAGGTGGAGGGGAAACACAAGTGATTGTCTCTGTTAAGAGCAATCAGCTTTCTCGCGTGTTATCGCTTTTGTCTATCTCATTCAAGCTTAGTTACAAACGGGAAGGCAGATTACATCTCGCGAGATCACAGCTAGTAACTCCTTTCACATTTTGGAGTCGAAAGCACTGAACGAACAAGCTGGTGAAAATGCCTGCAAACCATAATAAACTTAGGTCCATGTGTCGAGTGATCATTTTTAAAAGATTGTTCGTAGCGTTCTCCCACACAGTGCAACGAAAGTGTTCTGCTGTTCTCACTCCTTACTGCTAACCATTGAGCAGAGTAATTTTATTATTACTAAAGGAAATAAATTCCATGACTGACTCTACGATCGTCGTGGATTTTTGGGAACGACTTTTCGATTTAGTCGGCAGTCGCCACCCGCGTAGGCAAAAGTCTCGTTCCATCTGACACTGAACTTCATTTTACGAATTCTAACTTATATTCTGATAAGGCGAATAATCGAAACATAGGAAATGTACTAAGCGACCTATACGGCTTAAGTAGGTACTCCCCTTTCAACACGTGAAGAATCGGTGATTTTTTAAAGTAAAACGAAAAGTAATGGTAAAACTGATTATATATTTTTATTCCTTACACTTTTGTCGTTAGCCAACAGTCTGTGTGTCCACTTTGGACGTTCCCTGTAACCGTTGCATAAGGTGTAAGATGACTACTGAAAGATTATAATTAATGTTAGTCTGGTTGGGAATTTGGTAAGATAGACTGGACACCTAGTGAAAAAGTTGCTCAGTAATGCAAGGTTAACTTCCCCAGATAGCTCACAACTTTTGACCCGCTTTTATTGTCTTGAATATCAGCACCGCTTTCAGAACAACTTAATGCATCAACATTACAATGTTACGAAGAAAGCAGCCTCCGCCACGCACCTCGCAGCAGGTGGCGGGCTGCAGCCGCGGCCTCAGTTTGCAAGGTGAGCCGCAAGGCCGCCGCGGGCCTGCGCAACCAGCCGTCAGCCGCCCGGCAGCCCCGCCTCCGCTGTGCTTACGAGCGCTCCTTTCTCCCGCGCCCGCCGCCTGTCCTTTCCCTGCCACGCCCCCGGACTGCTCCCCGCGGTTTCGACAGACCAGCCGCCTCCTGCAGCAGGTCAGCACGCGCGGAGAACGCCTCAGGCGCCGAGAGTAACACTGCTCGTACTGCCACCAGATTCCGTTCTCTGCATTAAGCAGCCATTGCAGTGCGAGTCACATTGAAGAAAGTCAAAAGTCCCACAGTGCGTTTCGGCGCCGTTCACACTGCTCTTCTTGAGCGACAAACACTTTCTTCCTAAAAATGAGTTACCCCACGTAATCGTACTTGAATTACGTAACCATTCGGCATCTCACCTCAACCTCACGATACCAGCAATATTCTACTGTGTTTCTGTAAAGTAGTTAACATATTTCTGAGACAACATTCAGATTTGATTTTGTTAATGTAGAAGTACTTTGATACTTCGATATGTTTATATTGCTATGATATTATTCTTATGTGTATTCTTTCTTTTGTCACTATGATCTTTGTCGTACTTGTAACTCTGAATTTTTGGCCACGTAAGAGGTGATTAGAGAGTCAAGTCTTGGTCGTCGTGTTGAAAAGACGCAAATTGTAGTCAGTTTATACAATGTGAACTTTAACAGTCAGGAAGATATTTTCAAGGATGTTATATATTGTGTAGTGATGTTTTGTGAGTAACGTGATACTGCAGCAAACGTAATAAAAAAGGAGTGTAACTTAAATTCGGAGTGCTGATTACCTTTTTTACATCCCCATTGTCATAACTTTCAAAAGTTTAATCTTCAAGAATGGTTTATGAAACACATCTATAAAACTTTTTAATAACGCAGAATAACACCTAGGCCTTTTTAAAACCGAGCTTGGAATCATCACTACCAAGATTTTCGGCGATTGAGCCATGAGTTCACAACGAGAGACCAGCGTGGGAAACACAAAAAGATGAGTGCCTAGTTTATCCATTATTTCATGAAATGACTTAATTAACTGTGCTCTAATGACACCTGCCACATAATATAACTTTGATGTTGCCCAAAGATGCAATATTTAGCAGCGTGAGCAACACTCCAAATCATAATTAATTTTTGACCTTTGTTGTGGTAGGGTTGTTAGACCCAGAACATCATTAAATACGACACTATTGAATGAAAATGCGCAAACTACGTCAACTTGCGATTTGTCTGACCTCAAGATTTGTAATGATTTGGAACAGAATCGGACGGAACAGGGCTTAAACGTTAATCTTTCTTGGAAGGAAGTTTTGAGGGAAACCGTTTAATTCTCTGCTAACATCGAAAATTAGCTGTTTTCGCGCACACTGCTCAAGCTACAGTAGTGGATGCCTTACTTTTGCATCTTCTTAGTATTTATTTTTAGGAAGTATGTTCCATGTTCAATGGATCATTTTACACGATAAATCGTTATGACGCGGAACGCATTGCGTTCAAATCACAAATTATTTTGCAAATACAGCTGCTTGCAAAACGTGTGTGTGTGTGTGTGTGTGTGTGTGTGTGTGTGTGAGAGAGAGAGAGAGAGAGAGAGAGAGAGAGGAAGATTTGGTAATTTCTACTCTCCTCCTTTTATGCATTACAATAGCAGCAGCTCTTCTACAGAAGAGGAGAACGAGTAGTAGTAAAGGAAGGAGAAATTTTTCTAGTTTGTTTTCACATTTTACATTGCTGTCAGTCAGATATTTCTTATCCAGTGGGATAAATGATCAAAAATTTTTGTTGCAGCATTGTACACACTTTGTGCTAAAGACAACATTAATTTATGTATTGAATGTTAATTTCCCTTCTGGTGTTGTAATTACGTATGTCATTGTACCCTTTGAATTGTGGTGGGTTGCCTACAAATCTCATGAGGGAATGTTGTTGTTGTTGTTGCTGTTGTTGTTGTTGTTGTGTTCAGTCCTGAGACTGGTTTGATGCAGCTCTCCATGCTACTCTGTCCTGTGCAAGCTTCTTCATCTCCCAGTACCTACTGCAGCCTACATCCTTCTGAATCTGCTTAGTTCATGGGGAAAAATATATATCAACCAGTACACCGAATGACCAACTCCTTAAACAGATGTTTACAAGACGATCATGGATGAACACTACGTATTACTCTATCATACGTTTTTGACCAAAGAAGACTTCCTTTCTTAAAGGTGAGTTACCCCTGAACATTATTCCATATCAAATTGTTGAACGAAAATATGCAAAATTGTATCAGCTTGTTGATTTGTCTCTCCCCAAGATTAACAACGATTCTATGTGCAAATGTGGGTCAAATAACTTGTCTTATGAGTTCCAGATGTGCTTTTTCCAGTTTAAATTGTCATCAACATGATCATTAAAAGAATTTTGAAGTTTGCGCCTATTTATTATTTCTTCACTATGTGTTACACTTACCATTGGTGTCATATCCTCAAATGTGCAGAACTGAATCTGTTGCGTCTTTTTAAAATTGAGACTGACAATTTGCAGAAAACCACTCAGTGATACTTTTAAGAATGCTGTTTACTATTTCATCAGTTTCTGTATATACTCTTGGATTGAAAACTATACTAGTGTCACCTGCAAAAATAACTAAGTCTACTTGTTGTATATTACATAGGAGATCGTACACATAATTGAGGAACAGCAGTGGTCCTAAGGTTGAGCCTTGGGGTGTGATTTCTCCCCCAGTCAGAATTACATCCCTGAACTGTATTGGTTGAAATACTAAGTGCAACTTTCTACATTCTGTTCTTTGATACAACATTATCTACTGGTTGGCTATACCATTAATACAATAAAGTTTCAATTTATCTAGGACTGAAGGTGTTCTTTAAGTTTTAGAAACAGACGAAAATGAGATGGGGAACAATTCGGGACCGAATCGAGGACGATCGATAACGGTGAACCCAAGGCGTCAGATTGTTGCAGATGTCGCAGGGCTCGTGTGTCGTCTGGTACTGTCATGATGAGAGAGAGGTTACTCCACGTGTGGACGTATTCTTCGAATTTGTGCTTTCAGTTTTCTGAGAATCTCGCAGTACATTGTTTCTGACCCAATAACACAGTTAGGTTACACTGTGCCATGTTACACGCTGCAGTTCCGACGTCTCTAGCGGGAGAGGATTGCGACTTTGGTCAGCGCAGCGGGAAGGCCGAGCGAGTAATATATATGACATGTAATACCTAAACGGTACTGAGAACAGAAAAAAACGGAGGCATTACTTTTTAGCACGCTATCATGATCTCGTAAAGGATTATCGAAGCAAAGTTCATCACGCACACTTAAGAACAAAGTCTTTGAACCTAACCAGTAGTTTATACGTCGTGAATTAAATTTTTTTTCCTTACACATACGACAGATTTAAGGGGACCACACCCCGCCTATCTAACCCATATTAATTTAGGCAAGTATTTGATGCGGGACCTTATTACTTTCACTGTATGTTACATGATGCTAATAGAGTCAACTGTACTAAAATCTACGTTATCCATTTTACAATTTTTAAGAAATACTTTTTTAAATTTATTAACAAAAAATATTAAGTTTTTCTGCAGAAAATGTTTTTTGTGAACTTCCTGATGGGGGAATATTAACGAAAGTAGTACCAGAGGTGGCTTTTTATGTTATGCAGATCTCTGAAAATTTCATTCATTTATCTATGATAGTTTCTGATATAATGGGGCATATGTACTGAACATCTTAATTTGCGTGAAATTGACCTAAAAAAAAACTTTTGAAATTTGTTACTTACAGTTAATTAAAACTCTCTTGCTCCATATGATGGCCCTTCTTTGGCCTCTAGCAGGTCTTCCAGCTTCTTTTTCATCTTCCTGGATGTTTGTCTTGCTTTCTTGGCCATATTAGATGCAGACCTGTCTGCATCGGCTATCCTCATTTTATCGCAATGTTGCAGCCCAGTGATCATATTTTCACCAGTATTAATTCCCAGCTTTTTCAGTACCCAACACTTTCCAATATTACCACAACTGAATGTAATAACAGCATAATGAACTCCTAGTTTCATTGTATCCATGCCTACAAATACAGTTTTAGGAAGGCAGTTCAAAATTATGCTTTTGAAACATTCATTTGGGTTCTGTGTCTGCCCATGTAGACATTTCCTTAGAAGGTCAGGATGAGCCAAGTCACCGAAAATAGGTTTAATTGCTGTAATAACAGCAGCAGGAAGACAATGCTGCTGGGAATAAGATTCTCCAGTTGCCTGACCCCTATTGTATTTGCACCACGAATTTTCTCCTGATGGACACAATCCATGACATGGCTTATCATCAGTAGAGGACTTATGGAAGAATATGGCCCAAACATCTCTCTTCATTGCCTCCAGATTTTCTTTATTTCTCCTAATTGCCTGCCCATAGTATGCCTGCAAGTTTTCTATAACAACTACTCGCAATCACACTTGAACAAAACTAACTGCGTGTTTGAAAGCGTGTTGTTTACAAGCAGCAGAAACAAAAGAATACCGACCGTTGCACTCCAAGGATAGCCAACACACATGGGAGTAAAAAAAATCCCTAACGTGCAATGTAGGGGATATAAAGATCTAAAATATATGTAGAAAAGTAGGTGACAGAAAAGTGGGCGTGGCACCAAAACATATGTGGTAGGAACATGTTCTTTAAACGCTCGAAAAAAATTTTTTTCAGCAAAATCCTTTTCAGAGTACTTAAATAAAACCTTAATCTATCGAAATATGATGAAAACCGAAAATCGATTTTTTTCGACACGAACCGCGGTGTGGTCCCCTTAAGGGCAACAAAACCATTTTGCTGCTCGCTTCCAGATTCCACTGATACTACACACGCCTTACGACATTGTGTTTTAGGATTCCTGTGCGAAATCCCTATTCCTAATGTTGGAACCAGTTTAATTCATCACCCCATATTTTGCTACCATGGTAGCAACTAATGTCCATATTAGGGAACCGATTCATTTGGCTAATTCCAAAACGGTATCACAAATGAACCGCGGTAGCTGTTGTACATTTACATTGAATTAAAAGATTGTTTCGAAAAGTAACAGTATTTCAAGGCATGCCGGAAGACAAAATACCATGTTTTGCACATACAGCTGTAATCGAATTGCAGATGCTGAATTAATATTGCTCAAATATGAATCATAATACAAAATTATTAAGGCTTTCGTGGCAACTAGTAGACAAACTGCCTGTTGGCTTCTGTCTCGTGTTCTTCGTCTGATGATTTTTCTGATGATTCGGCAGCACGAGTGCAGCGGCATTGTCAGAGTTTCATCCTCCACTGCTGGTAGTGGACTGGGTGAAACGTTGACATTGCCAGCCACTTGTGCTGGTGAAACGCCAGGACAATCATCATACGAACGAGAATGAGATTTTCACTCTGCAGCGGAGTGTGCGCTGATATGAAACTTCCTGGCAGATTAAAACTGTGTACTACACCGAGACTCAAACTCGGGACCTTTGCCTTTCGCCGGCAAGTGCTCTACCAACTGAGCTACCCAAGCACGACTCACGCCCCGTCCTCACAGCACACAGTTTTAATCTGCCAGGAAGTTTCATCATACGAACGTTGGCCGAAGAACCCGTGACAGAAGCCAACAGGCAGTTTGTCATGAATCATAATATTTAAACCTCCCAAAGTTCACATATATTACAGACTTGCAAAGTCTGAGGGCAGTTTTGAAATCAGCACATGTATTTCTTTAAGATGAGGCACTTCGTACATAAATTCTTAGTCCTTTTTAATTTCCTAGAAATTTCAATTATTTTTTGTGATAAGAGGGCAGATATGTTTCAGGACATAATAGTAGACTCAAGTAGGCTTGTAATACCCAACAGACAATTTCTTTTAAGTTAATACTAATATATGAAGGGGAATCGTTGTTTCCAAAAAATTTGAAAAGTTTTTGACCGATTTACTTCCACTTTTTACACGCTACTCTAATAAACATTTGCATGGGCAGAGGCTAAATCTTTTTTAAAAAGTACTATATATAAATACATACATGTAATAGCCTACACAGAGGGGAAATGTTGTTAGCATAAATCTCGATAAGTTTTTGACCGATTTATTTTAAATTTCTGCAGAACACTGTAATGAAGATTGGAACAGACAGGGGCTGTGCATTTTTGAAACTGTGATGTCCAGATTTTCTGTTAAAACTAACCGTGGGAAAACAAATGGTATGATGTTATGTGCTGTGAAAATATGCAATTCCATTTTCTTTCTCACAGTCCATTTAATTACAGTAGAATAACAGGACATTATTTAAACTAAAAGGCGAATAATTGTTTCACCCCCTACACAGTCCTTCTACATAATTTCAAACAAAAGTAGTGTATAAAACTAAATGTCGTTTTGTTTTCTTCATCACAGTCGGTTTTAGCTTCGACAGCAGACCATTTAACCAATAAGACAAATTTTTCACAAGGTCAGTGTTATGTTGCCCTTTTATGATCCAGTAGTTCACAAAAGCAGTTCATACTCTTACCATGCAGTATCGATGAAAAGAATTATGTTGCATAGTCTGAATTTTTGTGATTATGTTGTGTACAGTAATAAAAAACCTAAAAACAATAAAAACCAAAAGCGGCAACACAAGAGTTTTTTATTCATATACTGTATGATTAATTACAATTTCAAGTTCCACACCATCAAAGTGGTCAAGTCGCAATGCGGAGCCGAAACCTGCCTCTCGACACAGTGAAATGGTACAGTACGACCCGACATTGAAAATAGGTACAACATTCTTCGTTATTCTTGTCAGAACAACATATTTTTTGTAATAACAACTCAATTTCACTTAATACACCGAAGCCAGATACCAGTGTAGGAAAGAAGGGCAATTTATTTATTTAATTGATCACACGTGCACTCGCACAAAATAAATCCCTGCATCCAATTTGGTGAGATCTGTGAAATGAATGAATGTATGGTCGTCTGCTAACTGCAGATAGTGAATGTGCAATATATGATCATCTTTGAGACGGTCCTTTCGTCACCTTTGGTGGAACCAAAGAGATGAAATTTATCTGAGCTCTGAGCACCTGAAATGTGGCTGACCAATACGGTAGCAAGGTGCTCCCCACCTCGGCGGAGGTGCGAGATGACCTGAAGAACGGCCATGTTTCATCACTCTGCCGCTGGATCTTGTGTTGGTAAGACCCGTCTTAGGTGTGCTCCGAAAAGACAAAAGAGTGGATAGAATGGTATGCATGTGAAATACTTAAGAGTAGTTTGGAATAATTATTTCTCTATTTCAGTGACTTTTGGGTGGAGATTAAATGACAGGCAGGTAATATTAAGGGGATCATAGTAATCTTCGGAAGCGACCAACGGTCACAATGAAACCTCGTGTAGCATTGAGTTGAAATACTTGCGGGTGCTAGTACTAAGTTGAAATACTTCCGAGTGCTGAAGTTAAGCTGAATTACTGGCGTGTGTACTATAAGTTGGAAATATTTAAGAAATGGCGTGTGCAGGACACGAAATTACAGACGAGCACTTCCACGTGGTGAGTACTGTGTGAGTCTCAACCTGTGTATGAGGCAAAGGATAAAGAGAAGTACTCGTCGAAAGTACCGGTTGAGGAGTCGCGTGTGTGACGAATATGATCTTAACATTACTTTGCGTGTTATGTTTCCGTGTGACGCTAGATTCAAACTCTAATACTCTGAGAGAGAAGCAAGGTGACTCAGCCGTCTATCCAGCAACGCCACTTGTCTTGCATTGCACAGGAAGACGTGCATATATCCTCCAGAGTTCGTAGTAGGAAAGAAAAGTTACGAAGTGGGGCAGTGTCGTGTGAAACTGGGATGAATACTAATTGAAGGGGGAAAGCTGAAAGTGAAGTGATTCTAACATTGTGACTATTCTTTGTGATGTATTCTATGTTGCCAGTGTGATATATTTCATGTAATTTAAGTATGTGTAGTTTGCATGGGAGAGTAGCAAGATAGGTTCAGAGGCAGTGGGTTATGCGTGTTCGTTTTCGTACCGCTCGGTCTGGAGCAAATTTTCGTTATGATGGGTATGAGAGTCGAAGTCTGAGATATAGCAAAAGATCCACCATGTTTCTCATGTGTAATTGTTGTATAAAATGTAATGGTGTGTTTAGGTTATCTTTGAATCATAATAGAATTTATCGGAATAAAAAAGATAGTGAAAAGAAAAAGATTGGTGGCCTTGTTCTTCGAGTAGTGTGTAGTCATGATACCCAGAATTTATAATGTGTGCGCCATTCATATTCAGTGCGATGGCCACGTGTTGATCAAAGCCGTTGGGTAAGAAAGGAAATGTGGTATTGCCAAAGCGTAGTGAACAATCAGAGTTGTGTAAATTCCTATCCGTTTCCCTTGCGTAATATTCAAACAGGAGAATAATTTGTAGCTTAATTGTGAGTACTAGAGTTCATAATCAGTCATTTATGTCACTCGAGAAATAAGAATAAATCCACTCGCTTGGCAGACGACTCATCTTGCAGGCCTGACTGCTTGATGCCACAGTATGAGCAAGGCATGTGGGTGCCTCTCAACAGTTTTCAGAGATACCCGACATTAGGACGTATACCCAATTCCCACACATACGAGCAACAGCGAAGTGTTTCTAAGATTGCTAGCGTATTATAAATGAAAACAGAGCTGGCCTTCAGGCGTCTTAATTCTATTATTAAATATATTTTTATAGTTCTCTTTGTGACGTTATATCCCTTAACCTGATGGGGACAGGGAAGTAATTAAAATACATGTTGAGTAGAAGCCTAATCTTCACATGAGAGGGATTTGATATAAATATACATACATATGCATACAAACATAATTCAGAAACTTGAGAGGGAGTTGCTGGTGTGACAGGTCACTTATAGACGTAAAGTACTTTCGGTATTTGCGAGTACTGATCAAAGGAAGGTTGGCAACACTGTGAAACATACTCTGATGTCAGGCACGTGCGATTTTGGCAGTTGTTTACAAAATAAATACTGAGCTATGACGAGGTAGTTTGATTTCGTAATACAGGGTGGCGCATATAAAGTGGTCCGTACGATGTGTGGCAGCATTAACGGAGTAGGAAAATACAGTTACTTCCCATACAGCAGGTCGAACCTTGGAGCACATTTACACAATCTTCCCGCCTGATATAGTTGTTAGCAGAGGTCAGTCTGGTTGCGGCCCAAGATGGCCTCCCAGGTCAGCTGCTCTGTCAGTGCGCGATTACTTTGTGGGGGGAGCCCTCAGGCCTAAGATGTATCGCAACAACCCTTATAGTCCTCAAGAGGTGAAGCAGAACATTTCTGAAGAGACTGTAGAAATTCCAGCAGCTTCGATCCGCCTTCAGCAACTTGGTAACCAGGTCCCAAAAGGGCCAGGCCGGCCGGTGTGGCCGTGCGGTTCTAAGAGCGTCAGTTTGGAACCGCGTGACCGCTACGGTCGCAGGTTCGAATCCTGCCTCGGGCATGGACGTGTGTGATGTCCTTAGGTTAGTTAGGTTTAAGTAGTCCTAAGTTCTAGGGGACTGATGACCTCAGTAGTTAAGTCCCATAGTGCTCAGAGCCGTTTGAACCATTTGAACCCAAAAGGGCCAACAGATGAACGATGTTCAATTTCAACATCTGCCAGAGTCAGCTTAGTACTGCATTTCCTTTCTTCTGCTGTGTGTCTTTGCACCCTGTAACTCTGTTCTCCGGGCAAGTTTTATTTGACCCACGCTGCTCTTACGCTGGATGCACGTATACAAACTTCAGGGCCAGAGAGACCTGTAATTGACTTGAGCCACCAAACTGATTACACTTCACTTATGAAGTCCACAAGTTGTATTCTTGGCATACTATAATGAATGGGGTCTCAAATGTTATTTTTATCGACCAGAAGCACAGATAACGCCAAAAACGTCGCTTCGCGTAGCCGCGATACAAAAAACTGAAAGTCGGGTTAACAGATACCATTTTTGATGCAAACAGTCACGGTGAAATAACAAAACTAAGAAACACCGATGATTAAGTTTATTAACGGTGAAGTAAAATTTACAACCGATGCTCCTAACCAATTTAGTATGGTACATTTTCCTCACTGCAGGAAAGTGAAATGACATAAAAAGCATTGTCGAAACATTTCAAATTATTCAACAAAAGATATACATACCAACGCAGCAAATAATATTTAGAAGGAAATAAAGAACGCCTTTTTACGTTCTGCTTTGTTTTCTCATAAAATAAAAAACTTATTTTTCCTTTCAATAGAGCTGATTTTTTCACGTGTATAACGTTGTGTATTTCAGTAAACAATGCCAAAAGCATTTTCTAAACCTAGAAATACTATAGTCGTACGTTTCCCCTTCCTATAGCCTATATTCTAAGCTATGCGACCAGTATCGCCTCGCGTTTGCCAACATTTCACAGAAATCGACAGTGGTGTTCCACGACGTCGACTTCCACCATTTTTTTTTCATTTATCTGTAAATCAGTCGTGTGAGTATATTGCAACCAAGCATTTTGCAGTTTCCACCTTACAGCCAGCCGTCAGTAACTACGCTGTACCATATTTCCGCTGACTGCCTTACGCTCGGGTAAGTTATCGTAGACTGAAGTAACCTTCCGCCGTCCCGCAGATTATTGGTATGCTGTGCGTATTCGGCGCGTACGTTAAGATCGTGCTGACAGTGTGACTAATCTACAAGGCGGTGTTCCAAAAGGATAGAATAAACGCAGTTGGCGGGGGCGTGTTTGTTTCTGTTAGAAGTAGTTTACCTGGTAACGAAACTGAGGCAAACAGTTGTTGTGAGTTAGTATGGGCAGAGGTCATTCTTGGTAACCGGAATAAAATAATAATGGGAACCTTTTACCGACCTCCCAACTCAGATACAGTTGCTGATAGGTTCAAAGAAAACTTGAGCTTAATTTCAAACACAGACCCAACTAATAAAATTATGGTTGGTGGTGACTTCAATTCACCCTAGATGTGTTGGCGAAATTCCATGTTTAAATCCAGATGTACGCATAAAACATAATCCGAAATTGTGCTAAACGCAACTAAATTATTTCGAGCAGTTAGTTCATGAGCCGAAGCGAACAGTGAACGGTTGTCGGAACACACTTGCAACAAATAATCCTGAGTTAATAACGAGCATCCAAACGGATACAGGGATTGGTGAACACAGGGTTGTCGTAGCGAGACTGAATATTGTAACCCCCAAATCTTCAAAAGAAAACCAACGAAAAATATACCTGTTTAAAAACCACACAAAAATTCAGGTGACGCCTTCCTGAAAGACAATTTCCATTCCTCCCGCATTAACAATATAAGTGTAAACCGGATGTGGCTTGTATTCAAAGAAAATAGTATCGACAGCAATTGAGAGATTTATACCAAATAAATTAACAAACGACGGAGCTGATTCTTCTTGGAACACAAAACGGGTCAGAACACTGTTGCAGAAACAATGAAAAAAAATTCCTAATTTAAACGGACGCAAAATCCCCAAATTGGCAATCTATTTTGGAAACTCGAAATTTAGCGCTAACATCAACGCGAGATGCTTATCATAGTTTCCACAACGAAATTTTATCTCGAAACCTGACGGAAAATCCAAAGAGATTCTGGTCGTAAGTAAAATATGCTAGCGGCATGTCTGTGCGATAGCAATGGGAATACTATCGACGAAAGTGCTGCCAAAGCAGAGTTACTAAACCCAGCCTATCGAAATTCCTTCACCTAAGAAGACGATGTAAATATTGCAGAATTCTAATCGAGAACAGCTGCTAACGTAAATAACTTAGAAGTAGATATCCTCGAAGCAGTGAAGCAACTTATATCACTTAATGAAAGCAAGTCTTCTGGCCCAGACTGTATACCTTTCAGAGTATGCAGATGCAATAGCTCCATACTTAACGACCATTTACAACCACTCGCTCGACGATAGATCCGTACCTGAGGAACGGAAAGTTTCACAGGTCATACCAATATTCGAGAAAGGTAATAGGAGTAATCCATACCATTAACGTTGATACAGGGTGTTTCAAAAATGACCGGTATATTTGAAACGGCAATAAAAACTAAACGAGCAGCGATAGAAATACACAGTTTGTTGCAATATGCTTGGGACAACAGTACATTTTCAGGCGGATAAACTTTCGAAATTACAGTAGTTACAATTTTCAACAACAGATGGCGCTGCAAGTGATGTGAAAGATATAGAAGGCAACGCAGTCTGTGGGTGCGCCATTCTGTACGTCGTCTTTCTGCTGTAAGCGTGCGCTGTTCACAAAGTGCAAGTGTGCTGTAGACAACATGGTTTATTCCTTAGAACAGAGGATTTTTCTGGTGTTGGAATTCCACCGCCTAGAACACAGTGTTGTTGCAACAAGACGAAGTTTTCAACGGAGGTTTAATGTAACCAAAGGACCGAAAAGCGATACAATAAAGGATCTGTTTGAAAAATTTCAACGGACTGGGAACGTGACGGATGAACGTGCCGGAAAGGTAGGGCGACCGCGTACGGCAACCACAGAGGGCAACGCGCAGCTAGTGCAGCAGGTGATCCAACAGCGGCCTCGGGTTTCCGTTCGCCGTGTTGCAGCTGCGGTCCAGAGTTTACACCTCTATCCATACAAAATTCAAATGCGGCAACCCCTCAGCGCCGCTACCATTGCTGCACGAGAGACATTCGCTAACGATATAGTGCACAGGATTGATGACGGCGATATGCATGTGGGCAGCATTTGGTTTACTGACGAAGCTTATTTTTACCCGGACGGCTTCGTCAATAAACAGAACTGGCGCATATGGGGAACCGAAAAGCCCCATGTTGCAGTCCCATCGTCCCTGCATCCTCAAAAAGTACTGGTCCGGGCCGCCATTTCTTCCAAAGGAATTATTGGCCCATTTTTCAGATCCGAAACGATTACTGCATCACGCTATCTGGACATTCTTCGTGAATTTGTGGCGGTCCAAACTGCCTTAGACGACACTGCGAACACCTCGTGGTTTATGCAAGATGGTGCCCGGTCACATCGCACGGCCGACGTCTTTAATTTCCTGAATGAATATTTCGATGATCGTGTGATTGCTTTGGGCTATCCGAAACATACAGGAGGCGGCGTGGATTGGCCTCCCTATTCGCCAGACATGAACCCCTGTGACTTCTTTCTGTGGGGACACTTGAAAGACCAGGTGTACCGCCAGAATCCAGAAACAATTGAACAGCTGAAGCAGTACATCTCATCTGCATGTGAAGGCATTCCGCCAGGCACGTTGTCAAAGGTTTCGGGTAATTTCATTCAGAGACTACGCCATATTATTGCTACGCATGGTGGATATGTGGAAAATATCGTACTATAGAGTTTCCCAGACCGCAGCGCCATCTGTTGTTGAAAATTGTAACTACTGTAATTTCGAAAGTTTGTCTGCCTGAAAATGTACCGTTGTCCCAAGCATATTGCAACAAACGGTGTATTTCTATCGCTGCTCGTTTAGTTTTTATTGCCGTTTCAAATATACCGGTCATTTTTGAAACACCCTGTGTATTGTGTTCGAACGTTATCGGTTATTTCGATGAGAACGGTCTATTGACACACAGTCAACATGGATTTAGAAAACATCGTATTTGTGAAACACAAATAGCTCTTTACTCACACGAAGCGCTGAGTGCTACTGAGAAAGGATTTCACATCGATTCCGCATTTCTAGACTTCCAAAAGGCTTTTGACACTATACCACACAAACGGCTTGTAGTGAAACTGTGTGTGCTTATGGAATATCACCTCAGTTATGTGATTGGATTCGTTATTTCCTGTCAGAGAAGTCAGAGTTCGTAGTAACTGACGGAAAGTCTTCGAGTAAAACAGAAGTGATTTCTGGTGTTACCCAAGGTAGCGTTATAGGCCCTCTGCTGTTCCTTATCTATATAAACGATTTAGGAGACAATCAGAACAGTCGTCTTACCTTGTTTCCAGATGACGCTGTCGTTTATCAGAAGATCAAAATAAATTACTGAACGCTTTAGGAATGTTATCTGAGTAGTGCGAAAATCAGCAATTGGCCCTAAATAATGAAAAGTGTGAGGTCATCCACACGAGTCCTAAATGGAATCCGTTAAGCATCGGTTGCACGATAAATCAGCGTAATCTAAAGCCGTAAATTCAACTAAATACCTAGGAATTACAGTTACGAACAATTTAAATTGGAAAGAACACATAGAAAATGTTGTGGGGAAGGCAAACGAAAGACTGCATATTATTGAGAGAACACTTAGAAAATGTAACACATCAGCTAAAGGATACTTTCTACACTAAGCTTGTCCGTCCCCTTTTAGAATACTGCTGCATGGTCTGGGATCCTTACCAAATAGGATTGACGGCGCACATCGAGAAAGTTCAAAGAAGAGCAGCACGTTTTGTATTATCGTGAAATAGGGGAGAGACTGTCACGGACATGATACAGGATTTGGGTCAGACATCATTAAAACAAAGGCGTTTTTCGTTGCGGTGGAATCTTCTCACGAAATTTCAGTCAACAGCTTTCTCCGCAGTGAGCGAAAATGTTTTGTTGACGCTGAGCTACATAGGGAGAAACGATCATCATAATGAAATAAGGAAAATCAGAGCTCACACGGAAAGATATAGGTATTCGTTTTCCCCGCGCGTTGTTTGATAGTTGAATAACTAGGGAATTATTGCGAATGTGGTTCGATGAATCCTCTGCCAGGCATTTAAGTGTGATTTGCATAGTATCCATGTAGATGTAGATGTAGAAGGCGGGTCGCGCCCTCGCTGGTGGAATTGCGGAACTCAGCTGCCCTCAGGGTTGTCGCTCGTCGTGGTCATCTGTGTACTGTGTGATTGTAGCATAGAACGAATCGTGTGAATGATAGAGCTCCAAGCGTTATTCGCAGTTCATCAGGTTTCCTGCCGTGTGCATTTCTAAGGATTATTTAACAATGGAGTCCCAAAAAGATGTTGCTACGGCCGGAATCAGTGTTTTATCATACTCTACTGAATATGCAGTGACGATACAGTGTTCGATAATAGCAGACTCTGTTGGTAGAAAAGGCGAGTGCAGCGCAAATTTTCGGTGTAGCATTTTACCTTGAGTTGTCTCGTCTGGCGTATGTAAGCCATACCACATTGTCGTGGTGTTTTGTTCATTTCGGCAGTCCACAGTAACTATCTGTCCCTCACTGCTCGAAGAAGGCCTGCTATGTTAGACTGCGAGTGGGAAACCTATTTCGCCCGAAATGTACGGAGGACTTTTCGCTGTCTTGAGCGGAGTATTGTCAACGAAGACGAGAAAATCTGAAGACCTTTCCAGCACGCTTCCCTCATCATCCACATCCTAGTTTTTCTTCTAATCGATAATTCTCTGTTATCCACTGCGTAGAATATCCAGAGCACGTGACAGATCCGCAGAGTGAAGCTTGTGTGGAGCTGGAGTGTACTGACATTTCTGCCGAGCCCAAGACACTGCAGGTAGTTATTTTTGTTTTACATCTACATTTACATCCATACTCGGCAAGCCACCTGACGGTGTGTGGCGGAGGGTACCTTGAGTACCTCTGTCGGTTCTCCCTTCTATTCCAGTCTCGTATTGTTCGTGGAAAGAAGGATTGTCGGTATGCCTCAGTGTGGGCTCTAATCTCTCTGACTTTATCCTCATGGTCTCTTCGCGAGACATACGCAGGAGGGAGCAATATACTGCTTGACTCCTCGGTGAAGGTATGTTCTCGAAACTTCAACAATAGCCCTCACCGAGCTACTGAGCGTCTCTCCTGCAGAGTCTTCCACTGGAGTTTATCTATCATCTCCGTAACGCTTTCGCGATTACTAAATGATCCTGTAACGAAGCGCGCTGCTCTCCGTTGGATCTTTCCTATCTCTTCTATCAACCCTATCTGGTACGGATCCCACACTGCTGAGCAATATTTAAGCAGTGGGCGAACAAGTGTACTGTAACCTAGTTCCTTTGTTTTCGGATTGCATTTCCTTAGGATTCTTCCAATGAATCTCAGTGTGGCATCTGCTTTACCGACGGTTAATTTTATATGGTCATTCCGTTTTAAATCACTCCTGGTGCCTACTCCCAGATAATTTATGGAATTACCTGCTTGCAGTTACTGACATGCTATATTGTAGCTAAATGATAAAGGATCTTTCTTTTTATGTATGCGCAGCACATTACACTTGTCTACATTGAGATTAATTTGCCATTCCCTGCACAATGCGTCAATTCGTTGCAGATCCTCTTGCATTTCAGTACAATTTTCCATTGTTACAACCTCTCGATATACTACAGCATCATCCGCAAAAAGCCTTAGTGAACTTCTGATGTTATCCACAAGGTCATTTATGTATATTGTGAATAGCAACGGTCCTACGACACTCCCCTACGGCACACCTGAAATCACTCTTACTTCAGAAGACTTCTCTCCATTGAAAATGTCATGTTGCGTTCTGTTATCTAGGAACTCTTCAATCCAATCACGCAATTGGTCTGATAGTCCACATGCTCTTACTTTGTTCATTAAACGACTGTGGGGAACTGTATCGAACGCCTTGTGGAAGTCAAGAAACACGGCATCTACCTGGGAACCCGTGTGTATGGCCCTCTGAGTCTCGTGGACGAATAGCGCGAGCTGGTTTTCACACGATCGTCTTTTTCGAAACCCATGCTGATTCCTACAGTGTGGGCTTCGCTAGTTCCCAACTGAACTCCCACACTGCAACGTAACCTGCAGCTCGGGCTAAGTTAACAGATCAGTCTGTCGCCACAATCACGTGTCTGTTTTCACGTTCATTGGAATCACGACGTCACAAGCACTTTCCAACATGACACGGACCTCGGGGATACACTCTGCCACCACAATCAGGCTTTCTGTTTTCACATTCGTCGCCTTCGCCAAAACGGAGCTATAGTATCCTCGAAAAACCGATTATCCCAGCCGGAGCCCTGAGTTCTGCAGAAGTATCCCTGCTCAGAAATGTCAACCCACACAAGTATTCTATCACAGAGTGTCCATATTCTGTGATCACCGTCTTTACGTGGGTGAGAGCTTTAGGCCAACTACCTGGATCTGACACTGTGTAAGCTCCGTGTGGAAACGTTTTTAGGCACACTCGTAGTCTGCAACGAGTGATGACGGAATTTTAAAATTCAGAGCGAAGAGGGTGACTGCCGATGTACATTACTGGCCATTAAAATTGCTACACCACGAAGATGACGTAGTACAGACGCGAAAATTAACCGACACGAAGAACATGCTGTGATATGCAAATGATAAGCTATTCAGAGCATTCACACAAGGTTGGTGCCGGTGGCGACACCTACAACGTGCAGACATGAGGAAAGTTTCCAACCGGGTTCTCATACACAAACAGCAGTTGACCGGCGTTGCCTGGTGAAACGTTGTTGTGATGCCTCGTGTAAGAGAGGAAATGCGTATCATCACGTTTCCGACTTTGGTAGCGGTCGGATTGTAGCCTATCGCGATTGCGGTTTATCGTATCGCGACATTGCTGCTCGCATTGGTCGAGATCCAATGACTGAGCAGAATATGGAATCGGTGGGTTCAGGAGGGTAATACAGAACGCAGTGCAGGATCCCAACGGCCTCGTATCACTAGCAGTCGAGATGACAGGCATCTTATCCGCATGGCTGTAACGGATCGTGCAGCCACGTCTCGATCTCTGAGTCAGCAGGGGTACGTTTGCAAGACGACAACCATCTGCACGAACAGTTCGACGACGTTTGCAGCAGCACGGACTATCAGCTCGGAGACGATGGCTGCGGTTACCCATGTCGCTGCATCACAGACAGGAACGCCTACGATGGTGTACTCAAGAACGAACCTGGGTGCTCGAATGACAAAACGTCATTTTTCCGGGTGAATCCAGGTTCTGTTTACAGCATCATGATGGTCGCATCCGTGTTTGGCGACATCGCGGTGAACGCACATTGGAAGCGTGTATTCGTCATCGCCATACTGGCGTATCACCCGGCGTGATGGTATGGGGTGCCATTGGTTACACGTCTCGGTCACCTCTTGTTCGCACTGAGGGCGCTCTGAACAGTGGACGTTACATTTCAGATGTGTTACGACCCGTGGCTCTACCGTTCATTCGGTCCCTGTGAAACCCTACATTTCAGCATGATAATGCACAACCGCTTGTTGCAGATCCTGTACGGGCCTTTCTGGATACAGAAAATGTTCGACTGCTGCCCTGGCAAGCACAATCTCCAGATCTCTCACCAATTGAAAACGACTGGTCAATGGTGGCCGAGCAACTGGCTCGTCACAATACGCCAGTCACTACTCTCGATAAAATGTGGTATTGTGTTGAAGCTGCATGGGCAGCTGTACCTGTAAACGCCATCCAAGCGCTGTTTGACTCAATGCCCAGGCGTATCAAGACCGCTATTACGGCCAGAGGAGGTTGTTCTGGGTACTGATTTCTCAGGAAGTATGCACCCAGACTGCGTGAAAATGTAATCACATGTCATTTCTGGTATAATATATTTGTCCAATGAGTACCCGTTTATCATCTGCATTACGTCTTGGTGTAGCAATTTTAATGGCTGGTAGTGTAATTTCGTGCAACTGCCTCATCACCTGCTATTCACTGTGGTTCACAGAGACCAGAGGAGGGTGCGTGGTACAGTATGTGCGTGGCTCGATGGCGGTCTATCTCCAAGTATGGTCTACTGGTACAGTACAGGTGTGCACAGGTCGGCAAAGGCACACCTGACCGCGGCTGCCTTTTGTACCAGCGGCAGTGCCTGCTCCGTGGGGGACCCAGGACTACACAGAAGGAGCAGTCGTCCGCCAGCTGGACAGGACACCCCACGGTGCACCCACCACCTGTGCCAGAGGTAGTCACGAAGTCCGAAAAAATTATATTACGTATCTGCACAAAATATGGCAAAATTTTTCAGAGGAACAGAGCGGCTTTAGGGCTGGTACATAGCGCTGGATAACATCCACTAGCTTAGATTAGCAGCTGAAAAAGACAGAGCTAGTAACAAGGAAACACGCATGACTTCTGCAGAGACTTGGTAAAAGCCCACAACAGCATCGCAAGATATGGGAGTCCACATGCCATCAGGAGACTAAAAGTATGGGGTGAATGGACTAATATACGGTACAGGCCATTAAAATTGCTACACCAAGAAGAAATGCAGATGATAAACGGGTAATCATTGGACAAATATATTATACTATAACTGACATGAGATTACATTTTCACGCAATTTGGGTGCATACATCTTCAGAAATCAGTATCCAGAACAACCACCTCTGGCCGTAATAACGGCCTTGATACGCCTGGGTATTGAGTTAAACAGAGCTTGGATGGCGTGTACAGGTACAGCTGCCCATGCAGCTTCAACACGATACCACAGTTCATCGAGAGTAGTGACTGGCGTATTGTGACGAGCCAGTTGCTCGGCCACCATTGACCAGACGATTTCAATTGGTGAGAAATCTGGGGAATGTGCTGGCCAGGGCAGCAGTCGAACATTTTCTGTATCTAGAAAGGCCCGTACAGGACCTGCAACATGCGTTCATGCATTATCCTGCTGATCCGAAAAAATGACGTTTTGCCATTCGTGCAGCCAGGTTCGTCGTTGAGTACACCATCGCAGGCGCTCCTGTCTGTGATGCAGCGTCAAGGGTAACCGCAGACATGATCTCCGAGCTCATAGTCCAAACGTCGTCGAACTGTACGTGCAGATGTTTCTTGTCTTGCAAACGTTCCCCATCTGTTGACTCAGGGATCGAGACGTGGCTGCACGATCCGTTACAGTCATGCGGATAAGATGCCTGTCATCTCGACTGCCAGTGATACGAGGCCGTTGGGATGCAGCACAGCGTTCCGTATTACCCTCCTGAACCCACCGATTCCAGATTCTGCTAACAGTCATTGGATCTCGACCAACGCGAGCAACAATATCGCGATGCGATAAACCGCAATCGCGATAGGCTACAAGCCGACGTTTATCAAAGTCGGAAACGTGATGGTACGCATTTGTCCTCCTTACACGAGGCATCGCAACAACGTTTCACCAGGCAACGCCGGTCAACTGCTGTTTGTGTATGAGAAATCGGTTAGAAACTTTCGTCATGTCAGCACGTTGTAGGTGTCGCCACCGGCACCAACCTTGTGTGAATGCTCTGAAAAGCTAATCATTTGCATATCACACCATCTTCTTCCTGTCGGTTAAATTTCGCGTCTGTAGCACATCATCTTCGTGGGGTAGCAATTTTAATGGCCAGTAGTGCAGATATGCGAATTTACAAAGAAACATAAGCAAAAGTAAAGATGGGAAGCAGAGTAACACCAAATATCTTAACCAAAGTTGCAGTCTACAGCCATTACAGTTTAACATATACACAGATTAAGCGCTGGAAGCATGCTACAAAAAATATTCACGAATGGGTATGTCAGCAGGACAGTGCAGAACAATTTATTTTTGCAAACAGCAGACAAGATATATGGCTAAATTGCGGGAGGAATATAGAAGATGGGATCTAAAAATTAATTTTGAGCAGAGAGTGTACATGCGTATTGATAAACTAGGGACAGATTTATTTTCAGCCATAATGGCTATGTTTGTGAACCGTGACTGTTTGGGATAATTATTTATTTCAAGTTACTGCTACCAGTCAATTTTTATTTTATGTTTAATCTAGCATTATGCAACGCGTTTGGAACATGTTCTGTTCATCTTCAAGATGTGTGTGTATAACATCGAAGCAATTTGTGCAGTGAATTACGTTGGAAATCACTGACAAAATATAATGAGTAATAGTGTAATGTCAATCAACAGTTCCGCCAGTACACCAGTGATGCAAGTGAAGCAGCAAGATGATGAAATTGCTGTGATATACATAGTCAACAACAAAGAAGAAAACCAGCAGAAGACATCACTGATTTCGATTTCTAGCCATACACTGCCCCCCTCTTTCCCCGTAAATGCCACGCCAGCAGCTACAGTAAAAAACCATGGACAAAGTGTTCTAGATTACTCATTTTTAAGTAACATTTCTCTATGTATGTATGTATGTATGTATAAACGCTTGAAGATGAACAGGACATGTTCGAAACGCGTTGTATTATGTTAGATTAAGCATAAAATAAAAAGTGACTGGTAGCAGAAACTTGAAATAAATAATTAAGGGACAGATTTACTGCTCGAGGACGGAAAAAAAAAGTTTTAAAAATGTGAAGATTTTGAGTATTTTGGTTCTGTGTATGCAGTGACGACACTTGTGACAGATGTAGGGTGTTAACAAAAAGTGTCAAACACTTTGGGAGGGCGTAGTGCATATCGTATCAAGGAAAGTAAGTCGAATAAACATGGTCCAGAAATGCATACCTTCTGCGATAAACACGTTCTTACATGAAGTGTTCAGCGTGGCGTCCGTTCATGACGATGCACCCCTCTGCCCTCTGGCGTAATGAATGATGCACCCTTTTATGTATACCCAGGTGTTGCCCCCACCCCCCGACCAATCCGGAAGTCCTGTAATGTCTGCGTCACGTTTTCGCGCACATTTTGACGAAAGTGTGCTGGTGCGCCATCATGAATGAACCAAATGTTTTCGTTTTGCAATGGCATACCCACCAGCAAGGTAGGCAATATATTAATGTGAAATTCCAGATAACGCGCCGCATTTTAATCTTTGTGGTAAGTCGTGTGGCCCTATTAGTCTATCGCCAAGTACGCCTCTCCGTACGTTGATTTAGAATCGGTGTAGATGCCCTCTTCCCTGAATTGCTTGGTGACTTATATCTGCCCATACATGCTGGTTATGGAAATTCACAACTTGTGAACGCTGCCTCACCGGTAAGCAAAATCTTGGATGTGAACAGTGGATCTACGGCACACTTCTGCAACAGCTATTGACAGAACCGCCGTCTCCCATGATGATTCTGTGGCCTTAGGGTCTGAACACGCTGTAGACGAAATAGCAAGTATTCATCAAGAACCCCCCCCCCCCCCTCCCAAATAAGAGAGTGCGACACCTGCTAATCGTCGCACACTGGTCCCAGGTGTTTCTTCCACCGAACGTAGCACACGCTCCTCCATGTCAGGCGTGAGGACTTTGGGGGGCCTTCCACTGTCAGCCTTCCGAGGTGCGTGGGTACCTGTGTCCCCCTTAGACGCTGGAAAAGACTACCGAGCACCTCATCAGATGGCACTCTGCACTGCACTGTGGATATTTTTCAGCATAGCAGGCACGGGCTCGCAGGCTACGACTGTTTGGTAAACCATAGCAGAATGTCATACCCGCCATTTTACTTGTCCGGTGGTAGGGCTTCCATTGGTAACGAGGGGTGCAAGAGCGAAAATGTAAATGTAGTATACCATTTGCACGACCGAGCCAGTTGGGCGGAGTGGTTAGCACGCTGTACTCGCATTCGGGAGGACGACGGTTCAAACCCGCGTCCGGCGTCCTGATTTAAATTTTCCGTGATTTACCTAAATCGCTTCAGGCAAATGCCAGGTGGTTCTCTTGGAAGCACACGGTCGACTTCCTGCCCCATCGTTCCGTAAGCCGATGGGTCCGATGACCTAGCAATTTTGTCCCCTTCCCCGAATCACCCCAACCCAACCATTTGTTGTACGTACAAACCCCGCAATAACACTAAACACGTAAGTGAATACGCGTTTGGAAGAAAGTAAAGCTCCATGATATGTACCCAGGGTTGACTGCACTATATGATAAGGCACGGAAACACGGCGAAAACTGAAGTAGCCTACAACATGACCAGAACCACACAACTAATTGCAGACCTCCTAATGGCAGGTAGAGTACTGTGAGGAAGACATCACAAACAATTCCCTGCCGACAAATCTGACCGAGCGCCAATCCATCGAATGTGATAATATCCGAACCATGGGTCGCCCACACCTTCCTATAAACACGTGTTTATCTCGCAAAGTATGCGTTTCCGGACCCATTTTTTTTTCTTGTTTCGATGAGTACTACCGCCTCTCGAAGTATTCGACACTTCTTTTGAACCCCCTGTAATCTGGGGCCAAAATGGTGACGACCAAAGTAGCGACGGAGTCCTTACGTTGACTGATTTGGGACAACAGTGTCAGTCATAAGACCAAAACAGGATCTTCCACAGTGCTATCGAGGAAATAGTTACTTATGGTGCAGAAACGTGACCACTTACGAATAAAAGAAGGGACAAGATTACGACTGTGGAATTACATTTTACGAGATGATGTCTGCAGGTCACCCTTGAAGATAAGATCAAAACATCAGAAATAAGAGAAAACATAGGAGTGAACCGGTCGTATCTTGCACAATGGAGAATAAAAGTGATGTGTGGTTTCGGCATATTAAATGAATGAAGAATGACTAGAGGCCCATGTTTTGAAGTGGGTCCCGAGAAGAACTGAGAGGAGAAGGTCACCTCAGTCAGGGGAATTATGCGGGTAGCAATGCTCAGTATTCAGGGATGTGACAGGAACGATCATTCGAAGTAAACAAGTCTAGTAAACACGGACTCCAAAACGCGTACCATGGGAGAGAAAGTACTCATTGCTCAAAAATTGCTGTAGGAATTGTGTGTGGTGTTCACCCATGATCGTGTGTTTAAGGAACTGTGTATTCTGACTACTGCTTCACAGTATATTTAGCCGGCCGGTGTGGCCGTGCGGTTCTAGGTGCTTCAGTCTGGAGCCATGTGACCGCTACGGTCGCAGGTTCGAATCCTGCCCCGGGCATGGATGTGTGTGATGTCCTTAGGTTAGGTAGGTTTAAGTAGTTCTAAGTTCTAGGGGACTGATGACCACAGATGTTAAGTCCCATAGTGCTCAGAGTCATTTGAATCATTTTAATCACAGTATATTTATTCCCCCATGAAGTTTGTTGTAAACAATGCACTGCAGTTCAAAAAGAACGGTGATGGACATAACTGCAGTAGAACAAGAAAAATGACGTTCATTACTCCACATTAAGGTCGTCTATAGCACGGAGAGGGATGCACAATGCCGAGACTAACTTTTTTGCAGCGATATAAAATGTCTGAGAGCAAAGTAAAATTTGAAAATAAACTGAGAAAGTTTCTCCTTGACAACTCTTTCTATTCCTTACATAAACTCCTATCGTTGTAATGTGTAGAAGGTGCTGGGAAGGAACTGATAACTCACATCTGTATATTTAATAACGATAATTAAAAAAGAAAAAGGCTTATCAGAGTTCAGCATGTAGTCAAATTTACAAATTAATTTTCGATGTGTGTATAAAGTGACTTGCTGCAGACCATCATTACGATTTATCGTGGAAATGATCCACAGAACATGAGACTAACTAAGAGCTACGGGTACTACTTCATCTTTGATAGTATGAAACATCTCTCTTCTACTGCGAGCTCTTTGCTTTCAACGCTTTGAGAGATCGAAGGATCGACCTAAACAAGAAAAAAAAATGTCCGGTAAGTATGGGCTTTAAAGGGCAAAACTTAAGAGCTATGGGCACATGTTCATCTATGCTACTGTCAAATACACCTCTTCCATTGAACAAAAGCTCATAGCTCGTAAGGTATGTGTTTTAGAGCCAACTTATGCTGGATGTTTTTGGGTTGAGTGATACCTCCTGTCGTTTCCCTGAATACTGACCATTCTTCCTGGGACAGTCTGTATATTGACGGAGCAATGGATGTGAAGGGATTAACAGCTTTCGATTGGAGTATCCGATACTACTGGAAGGAGAAATCGACTAACCTTTAGCGGGAAAAGTCGAAGAAAAAGAAGAAGGAAGAAGAAGACGTAAGTAACTTTCATATACTTGGAGGTACACACTTGTTGCCGCAGTACACATTGAAATGTTCAGCTTGTAAGGTGGCGTTGTCTCCTGACCTTCATTTCTTGCATATTCCAACCTCGCCATCGTATTCTGCATATCAAGACGTTTCATTCGAGCCCAAACTCGATAGGGTAGAGTCAATTTTACATATTTCCATTTAATCGATATGCAGATCCAGTAAATAAATCGCAAGTGTGCGCCAAGTTTAAAAAGTCGCGGCTGGCGTACACAAACATTAAAGACACGATGGTCACAGGAGTTTTTGTTCTGCGGAGGCAACCAGCCCGCTAAAAAGTCTGTAGGACGGTGAGTTAGCAAGCAGCTGCACCGGCCGCCCGGCCGTCCGACCGACCAGGGACCAGAACAGTTTTTTGTTAGAGAAAAGGGATAATGGCCTGCATGTGCACCTTAAAAGCAAAACCAGCTGTATTGTTTGGCACCTAATACGCAGCTTCAGAGTTCTCACAGGTGGACAGGAAATGCCTGACACAGATGCAATATATTTCCGGATTGGTCAGCTTAAATGGAGCGCCATTCTCCCGTTTGTAAGAGTAATGCTGATTGGCGGACTATTTCTGATGCAGTCAGCTGGAGGAGTGAGGGAAAGACAGCAGATGATATACCCTCTCAGTTTTTGCGTGGTGAGGGTTCGTTGTCGTGAGACTCTTGTAGCGGGAACAAGTAGCGGGACCGAGTGCGCTTGTGCATGTACACAGAGAGCGAGGAACAGTCTCTACTAAGTACTGCACTGAGAGAGCACCTTTGTTGCTAGTATATCAGAGTGATACTGTATATTGAGTCTCTTGCGATTAAGCGTTTGTTCTCTGTGTTGGCCACGACACTTAATGTGTGGTGTGAACACAGAGTATTAGTTAGCTCCTGTGAGCGAACATTGAGTGGCATCGCAGTGGGCTAGTAATCTGGTCAGTCTACCCCGCCAGTAGTTAGACTAGGGGCAGATAGGAGTCATTGACTTCATCAAGGCATAGTGAGAGTTCGATCGGTGAAGGTCAATGGTTCAAATGGCTCTGAGCACTATGGGACTTAACATCTGTGGTCATCAGTCCCCTAGAACTTAGAACTACTTAAACCTAACTAACCTAAGGACATCACACACATCCATGCCCGAGGCAGGATTCGAACCTGCGACCGTAGCAGTCGCGCGGTTCCGGACTGAGCGCCTGAACCGCTAGACCACCGCGGCCGGCGGTGAAGGTCAATCCAGATAGAGAGAGATAGTTTTGCTATTTTTCAGCGGCGAACGACGCAGGCAGCAGTCGTCTCAGCTGATGGTATTGTGTGTTACAGCATAGGCGAGCCCCATCTTCCTCCATTAGAAATAACGTACTTCATTCACGTCACTCCGTTACATTTCTCACGCGACAGCCTCGACCGTACTAGAAAAATTCAATTGGATAATTATTCAAGTTCAGTAGGTGTGGCTCTCAGCCATTCTGCCGAGTAAATAAGATTCTTAAAGAAAAGGGATGAAAGAGCTTTCCCACACTTTGTATATAAATGTCATTAACAGGATTCCTATCCATAAGAGGTAACCTCCTATTCCGAAAAGAACCCGGAAATTTGTGTATCAGTTTATAAATAAATGTTTCACTTGATTTTCTTAAATTTTGCAATAAACAATATTTTCCGTTCGTTTAATGATTTTCTTACACTAACTAGCAATACTCCAGTACCCAAGTATCCTACTAGTTACGTAAGAAAATAGAATTTTTTTTCTGTCTTTTCCTTACAGCCAACGACTCCAGAAGATATCTATTGCCGAAAGTTTTTCAGCCATTTCTTTTTGGTACATTAGGAGTGTCTGTCTGACTTCTGTAATAGTGTGGGGTGAAAATTGCTTCTTGCAGGAGCCAAAGGGTACTTGTCAGATCTGCCCACTGCGCAACTTGTCAACGTAAGACCCACACAGTTACAAGCTGCTTGGAGACCTTTTGCAGCCATTCATGGACTTCATGTTGCCAAATAAAGAAGTAATTTTTATGGATGAAAATGCGCCACGCCAGCGGGCCACACGTGTTCGCGATTCGTTTGAAGAACATTGTTTCCACTTACAGCCCCTGATATTATTCCCATCGAACATTTATGGGACATAATGGAGAGGTCAATTCGTGCACAAAGCCCTGAGCCTTTGCAGGACACTCTCACTTCTGATTTGGTGCAGGGAATACGACCTATGGCGATTTGACTTCATACATTGTGATGAAATGGTGGGCAGTAGTTTATGGTCTTGTTTGCGTGCTCTAGGGAAAGAAATACGGTAAGCTTTACCTGCATCCAAAGGAACAGGGTGTTGACTTAAACGACTGCAGTAAAAGCACGGTGTAGGTGGGCGCGAAAAAGCTCGTTTTTTCTGGAGAACGGTTGAGACATTTCCAGACGGCCCGTGCCGCAGTCGTATTGTGCAGAAACACATTAAGCTTGGCGCCACAGACAGGGGCAGAAGTCGAGATATACGGCCTAGCCGCGAAAAGTCGCCGACAGCGCATTATAGGCCTTGTTAGCGAGCAGGCCGCCAAAAGAAATGTAAACGTTCTGCAAATGTCTGTGGGACAGGGAAACTGGCGCCCAGACGTCCAGACTCTGTTTCAAAACATGCTTTGTCAATGCGAGTTTATGGCCGTTCTTTGCAAACTTTGAAATGGACGCAACAGGGGAGATAACAAGCTGTTTATGGAGGGCTGTGCTTCCACCCTGTATTGTGTTAGCAAAAGACATGGCAAACGTGTGGGAAAGAGGCTGTGAAGTTGAATTTTTTTCCGTTTTCTACGAATTAACTTTACGTCTCTGATTGGTCAAATCGGTTTGCAGTTTAAAGACCATTCACTGAGCTTAGAATGCCGGGCTCCAGCTCGTGATTGGCTTGTGTGATATTGGGGGAAGTCAAAAAAGAGAAATGTGCTTTTGGAACAGAGGTGAGGAGGCAAAACAGAGACAGGGAGATCGTCTCTCACTCTTGTACAAGTCTCTTGTACTGGCGCTTCGCTAGTAAAGAACTGCAGGTCTCTACCTAAACGGTGAGACTTGTGATCTTTGCTAGTGAGCCACTTATAGCCTGTGCCTGTGACCTTCTGAACCATCAGAGGTACTGCTTATATCATCACAGTCACAACGAGTGACACGCGGGTGTACGTATTTGTCTTGAGTCGGCCGTCTAAACATTTGACACGCACAGTTGTGGCATGGAGTCAAATTGGTTTGGAAGACCAGCAAACAGGTCCACCTGGACACTGGAATCCATCGGGGTTTCAGAGGCTCTTAGGGAAGCACCTGCATTCTGAATTAATCGAATGCGAGACCGCGTACTTGGGTTTTTCGAGAACGCGCATTTAATAACAGATTTCCGCCGTCCATGACTTCAGTCGCCGAACGCATCGTGGTTTGCCACCTTGACCAGTAGGAGGGTAAAGTACTCGCTGCTGCAACGTAGGGCTATAATATCTATTTCTCAGCACCCTGTTCTTTCGAAACTTTTGTATGGTAGAATATAGATGCTTGGTGGTGGCGTAGTTTGATGCCATAACCTGGATTCACGTGTATGAAGTGGGATAGAGCGAGTAGTGTTCTGGTTAGTGTCGTGTGTCGATCCCCAGCAGATCACTTTGTCCACCATAGATCCCATTTTAGAAAGGCTTTTGTTAAATAAATATTTTTTTGTATGATGATTCTTTAATAATTTTATTGTCTTGTTTAAGATCAATAAATCGATTGGGAATTAGACTACAACTTCTCCCTGAGTTCTGATTAACAGTTCCTTCGCATTTTTATAGCAGTCTAGATCAGAAACATAAGGAGTAGCTTTTTCACTTGGTGTCCACTGTGTGGACTTTTACTTCATTAACCGTAATCGCCTTTCAACCCTGCACCGACAACTCCTTCGCAGTTATGGATGGCTGTAGAGACAGCAGGGCTCAATAACTGCAGCAGACTTCAAGAATGGCTCTGAGCACTGTGAGACTTAACATCTGAGGTCATCAGTCCCCTAGAACTTAGAACTACGTAAACCTAACTAACCTAAGGACATCACACACATCCATGCCCGAGGCAGGATTCGAACCTGCGACCGTAGCGGTCGTGCGGTTCCAGACGGTAGCGCCTAGAACCGCTCGGCCACTCCGGCCGGCCAGCGGACTTGCAACGACTTGTTGAGTCCATACCACGTCGGGTTGCTGCGTTACGCCGAGCAGGAGGAGATCCGACACGATATTAGCAGGTACCCAATAGCTTTTGTCGCGTCACTGTAAAAAGTTTTATGTTTTCACCTTCGCGTGCGGTTGCGATGCACCGCTGCACCAAACGTCTGTCGAAAGCGGGTCCAATTCGGTTGGATTCGTCGTACCAAACTCTGGAAAGGAGTCTTTGGCAGATAAAACTGTTACCATAGATGGTTACAGAGTGTAAACAGCGTCCCAGTAAGAACAGAGGTTCCCGGGCAAAAGCTGTGAGCGAGTGTCGCAGGAATTTTCCGCTGCGGGCCAATGGCACACACCGGTCGCACACTGGGACGGCTCTGCCATTCATGAATGGAAATCCCGGATGTATTATTCAGCCGGCACGGTGCCTGCACGCCGGTGCAGCGAGCGTCAAATCTCTCGTTTCCACGCCGGCTATCTCAGCGGCCCATCGCCGACATTTCACTGTCTAATCGACCTCTAATGCGGTGGGCCGCTCTTACACTTCTCTCGAATCTTTCCTCTCTTCTCCCTTCATTCTCTCCCCTACATCCAGAAGAAGGAACTGTCATAGATGCAGTATGTTCCTAGCGTTTCTTTTGCTGCTTGCATAGTTTGATATAAAAGTATAAAAAGGAACATGTGAAGGGTATTGCGGCGCAAATGCATTCGCTTTCTAGCAGTATGGACGGGCCGGCCACGGTGGCGGAGCGGTTTAGGCGCCTCAGTCCGGAACCACGCGACTGCTACGGTCGCAGGTTCGAATCCTGCCTCGGGCATGGATGTGTGTGATGTCCTTAGGTTAGTTAGGTTTAAGTAATTCTAAGTTCTAGGGGACTGATGACCACAGATGTTAAGTCCCATAGTGCTCAGAGCCATTTGAACCATTTTTGAACTTGGCCATTGTGTTTTTTAATGGCCTATTGAAGGCCTACAAAGTTTGAAGTAAATCTCCCCTTGTTACTGTTGCAGTTACGACCGTGCACAAAGTCTCAGGTAGTAAATTATGTGACGTTTTTGCGGTAAGCTCGTTAGAGGCAAAGAAGAAACAACTGACACACTGAAGTGGGTACCTGTTAAGGTACTAATGATCACAATATCTGGAAACAAACTGCAATTGCACTTTATTTCCTTTATTTGTATGTCACACTTTAATATAGTCTATGGGATCGAAACTGGCCAAATGTGTAGATGTAACAGGTAAAACTTCGTAAATGACGTAATAAACAGCCCGGTTGGAATTGTTGTAGAACACTCGGATTTCACCTTGGACACGCTCTCGGATTTGGTATTGCTTTTGCGTTGGTGAACTGTTGCTACGGTTGCAGAGCTGACTGGTCTACCTCTCCGGTCGGCTAACTGTAGTGGTGCTGCTTCGTTAACTCAGCCAGCAAAGGTGGCGGCGTAATTCATGATACCAAGCCAGCATGATCGTGTGCTTAATTGAACTGGTGTGATATTTGGTTGAACGCGGTTCTTAATTCAAGACTTGTCACGGAGCCCTTTGGGATATTTCTCGACTGCAGAAATGAACGAAGAAACAAAAAAGTATTTTCTGTACTCACAGCGCACCGCCTCGCACCGCACATACTTCCGCTCGTACATGTCACGCCTTACCTGTGAACGAAACAAAAATCGCAGCTCATAATAAGATACCACTAATGTGCAATCATTCTTAATTCTTACCTCGGAACTGGAATCTGCAATGTTAAACCTGCAGTAAGCAGTCGTTAGCAACAGCGCTAGTGACAATAGGAACTATAGAAAACAAAGAAATTTTACTTATTGGGAGTATATAGTATAGTAGGGAGAATATGTGATTAAATTTGTAGGAGGTCTGGAAGTAAAGATGGTGCGAAATGTCTCCGTTTGAAACTTGTTGAATGGCGTTGCAGTTTTAACGGCCTGCAGTGTAGAATGTTACGGATGAAATAAGAGTTACGATACCGACAATGGTACAGTGTGCAAGCTTTCATTTGGACACCACTTTGGCAACTTGGGGTGTCCCTGTGGCAACGGCGTCCAGTGTGCCCTAACGGTCACCCATCCAGACGATAACCGGCGACAGAGTTGCTTAACTTCCGTGACCGGGCAAGAACCGTTGCTTCCATTGTGGTAAGGCTGTTGCTAAAGTTCAAAGACTGTCAGTTTATGGGAGCGAACGTCCTTTCAATATTTTAATTGTAACTAGATAATAACCACCAAAATGTTTTTGAAAGATAAAGTTCTGCCACAGAGCCTGTCACTGATTGTATTAGAATATCCTTTTGCATTTTACAGTAGGGGTAAATGCTAATAAAGTTGTATTTTAGTTCAACTAGAGACAGGCTGTGAGGCAGAATTTTATCTTTCATAAAACAATCATTCCTTGTTGCATATGATTTCCGGTCGCCACTCACTACCACTCTTTCATTACTATTACAAGCCCAAGACAACACCAAACCTCTCCACTGCATCGCCGTTTCCAAAATCAGAAACCCAAGAATGAGAATTACACGCGTAAGACGCAAGAACGTACATCTGGTGGTGATGGCATGGTATTCGATCTTATAGTATTAAGTGCAGCTCGCGAAATAGCTCTCAAGTTGACGCTCTGAGCTTTCGAACATGAATAGCGAATACTCCTTATTAAGCTATACGAACACTGTGTTGTCAATTAACACGTGAGAAATCAAGTACATCCAAAATAATTACACAGTCGAAGATAAATACAAGTACTTATCGCAAAGATACCACAGCTGAGATATTAATAATGGAGTAATTATGTACAGTCCTCAACATCTCGGTAGAAATCTGATGGATCAGATACAATCAAGAAGTGTGTGACGTACATTTCCAAATATCAAAAGTTAATTAAGTACAGCATACGATTGTTTTAAAGTTTTAACTTCAAATGCGAGCCGGCCGAAGTGGCCGAGCGGTTCTAGGCGCTTCAGTTCGGAACTCCGCGATAAGGCCTAACCTAAAATGTTCTCATTTGAAAAAAAAAATGGTTCAAATGGCTCTGAGCACCATGGGACTTAAACTTCTGAGGCCATCAGTCCCCTAGAGCTTAGAACTACTTAAACCTAACTAACCTAAGGACATCACACACATCCTTGCCCGAGGCAGGATTCTAACCTGCGACCGTAGCGGTCGCGCGGTTCCAGACTGTAGCGCCTAGAACCGCTTGGCCACTCCGGCCGGCCAGCTAATGGTTCTTCACACAAACCGCTAGCTCTTTATTTGCAATTACATTAAACCGAAAGCCTGCAACTTCTGTCTTTGTTGGGTTTAACAGCAGCCTCTGATCCCGAAAGTAGTTACTCATGATGGTAAGATCGTATGTCAATACGCTTTCAATTTCCTCCATGTCTTTATGCTGTTTGAACAGTGTCCAGTCATCAGCGTGTCCAGATTTTAAAGATGATATTTTAGGCATATGAGCGACATACATGCTAAACAGTAGGAGAGCCAACAATGACCCTTGTGGAAGGCCATTGTTCAATTTCCTTCGTTTGTCTGTTGTGTGTTCCATAATGACTTTGAATGATCTGTCGGTTAGCATTTCATTTCTCATCTGTGCCAGCCTTTTACGTGGAGTAATAAGCAGATATTTGTAAATTGAACCCTGTCTCCAAACTGTGTCGTACGGTGCCTTAAGGTCTAGATGTGCAACTGAAGTTTTAAGTTTCCTTTGATATCCCGTCTCAGTGAAATGTGCTAAGAGCCAAAACCTGATCGACTCAGCTTGTACCTGGTCGGAAACAAGCTTAAGAGCTACAGCGCTCAGTATTTTATGGGAAATTACGTTACGCAGTATCATGTATAGCAATCTGTAGATGGTGCAGAATAGTGATATGAGTAAAAAGTTCACCCCTTCCATTGGCTACCGATGCTTATTCATATTACATCCCCTGACTTGCGCAGGCAGAATACATTAATCAGAGTGTACAGAAAGATAGGAAACTACGCCCAAGGCCCTATTCATTCCTTTTCTGAAGATGTAAACATCAACAGATTTCCTTCAAGAAGTCCTCCAATTGTTACCACTGTAGAGCGGAAACGAGATGACGTTGACATGATTGGGTGTTGGCGTTAGAGAGTGGGAAATGGCTTTATTGACACGTAGCAGAGAGGTCAAGCGCATATCCGAAAAACCGCCAGCGTCTTATCTGGCTAGGAGAGTGAGGACCGGGTTAGACAGGTTAAGAACGAACCACAGACGATGTGCGGACTCCATGTACAACAGCGCAAAACTGAGTTTTTGTTATTAACCAATAATTTCCGTAAAATCGTTTGAGAAATATTGCGGAAACTTGCTCCTTGATTCTGTTATCGCCGACTGTATGAAAAGCAACATACAGTGTCGGCATAACCTGCCGAAAAAGCGAATGAACTCACCCAGCGCTTTGGACGAAAATTGATAATTGCGTATCGGCCACCATATTGTGCGCGGACTCTAACTAGAGAGGTATTTCACAGTAGTAGAGAAATACCATTAAAGAGCTCGATTCTGTGGTGTAAGGATATGATCGTCATACTCTCTTTTCCAATCTGAAATTATTCTTTAATTTTACTTTGATTTGCGATCCAAGGTGGATTTAAACACGGAATAACGCGCCATCCCTGGGAGGATATAAAGTTCTGGTGTGAGTGTTAGACTGCACTCAATTGAGGTTGTGATCGTAGAGGTTCAGGCTTAAGGTTACCAGGTAACACTACTATTTAAAGACTAAACCTTGATGAAAATTCTCCAGGAGTTCGCAGTGCCTTGTGACTCGGACTTCAATCCCTGACACGAGCACCTTCGCTACAAATCCTAAACTGACTCTGAGCACCCCCTATGGTGACAGCCATAAAAATACAGTTCAGTGTCACTGAAGACTGTATTAATGTTTATTCTGCTTTATTTGGTTTATATAGGCACGAGAATGTAACTGAGCTGTGAACCATTTTGTGTTAATTTTTGAGCAGACCAAGAATATTCGAAAGGATAAGAATTAAGCTGCAACATAGTTAAGACATCACGTCAGTATTGCAAAGAAAATGAGACTTTTAGGTACAAAAGAGGTCTTTTTTAGGACCCTGTAGGGTATGACACAGCGCACTCATTTAGTTAGGAATTTTGCAGTTCAGTTGTGCTCGCACTGTCTCACATTGGTGTGTCTAACTGGCGAGACTGCCTCGGTTCAGTCCCAGGTCGTTAAAAGCCAGCTGTACCAGCTAGTCAGGTGGTGATATCCGACATCAATCTAGTCATATACTGGCTCAGTACTACATTTTATCGAAGCAACTGACAAAAAGTAACTTTTAAGAAACATTTCGTTCAACATTAGTTACGTTAATGGAATACAAAACTTCATGCAATAAATCCTTTAACGCTATGAACAATTAATTTTTATAAGAAAAAAAAAGAGAGAGATTCTCATGGCATGGTACTTGAATAAGCCTTTTTAAACATTTATTTCTCACTCACTTCGAGAAGAATTAGTGCTGCTTCTTTTTTCTTTTGCTTATTTTTGTTAACGTTCGATGAGATTTCCTCAGCCGTTCTTTTTTCTATTCCGTGCTTTTAATTGTAAAGCTTGGGTGATGAATAACTCTTTTCGTAAATATATTCTAGCTTACTTCATGCCCTGTTGGATGGAATGGATTTAAAAACTTATCATCGTCGTCATCGTCATCGTCACCGTCATCTTGCGAGGTGCCGGGGCTAGCAGTGCATTTAACACTAAATTTTTCTAGAATCTTCATATGGAAATCACGCTCTAAGCCCCCCCCCCCCCTTTCCTAACTCCGACTTTTGCTGTTGCACATGGATTAAGAAGAAACGCAAACTGACTGTAATCGACCCTGCAAGTGGAGTAGAAAAGAGTTTGGCACCTGCAATAATTTAATTTGATAGAAATTAATTTGATAAAGGAAAGTTTCATTAACATAGTGAGAAATGAAAGGGTTGCTTTACCGATCCACAGAATGAACGTTCTGTCCAAAATAACAATATGATTTATTATGACTAAACTCAAAATAATAAACAAAACATATGAAACATTTACAATACGTCAAATTGGATACTCAAATAAACGTTGTGAAAGTGAAGTTGTCCATAAACTAGCTTGTGACGTATATGACCAAGTGGTATGTGGAACCAATTCCTTGCAGCTCAAATCTTAAGAGAAACACCCAGCCAACCCAACATTAATTGCTGCTACAGTAGTGAGAACTCAGACAGTGAACATCCAAGACAGAACAAAGTTAGAATAGACGAACAGGCGCGCTCTGCTGAATTCTGATTGTCACAGAGCAAAATTCCCTAATCTGCCAGTGCTGCGGACGTACATTACCAAGCTCTTAACTGCAAGGACACGATTAGGCGTACCAGAGGCGATGGCTGGTTGCTTCGACGTCCCGTCGTGGTCATGATAATGTCGCGAGTACAACCTGAAACAAATTATCCTGGTCTGGTTGTTCCAGACTGAAGACTTCCTAGCAATACAAATGCGCCTCTGAGGGAGACGAAGAAGGCTCGCCACACAATCACTGACGGTACAGTGATTGATTTTAACAAGCGAAGTCACACAGTAACTCCGATACAGTCAACTTTCGCCAAAACTGCTCAAGACGGACAACATAGCTGCTTGTACGGAGAACGCTCAACTGCCAACCGTACTCGGAAAGTTACGTTGAAGTCGAAACTTCAGCAACTCTGTCAAACAGTTACAATTAAATGAAAGTATATTAGACAGCCATCGGAAGGCAGGCTGTCCAGAGCAGTGAGAGCTCAGTATTGTAACTTACTCTGACCGAAAAGGCGAGAACCGACTCCTTCCAGAGCACCCGTACAAACCGAACACAGAACGTTCCCGCCCCCACGACAGTGGCCGTGGTTAAAACGTTCCAATCAGCAACTCTGAAACCGGCGGAAAATTCCACTCTATTGCCGACACACTACTGTTCCATCAATGGAGATACTTGGCGCCAATTTCTGCGCCGATTTTGCTACGTCACGTAGCTATCCCCTGAGCAAGCCAATCACAGTTATGATTTTGCAGAAAACGCGGGAATTTGCCCGCCAAGACTGCCTGGGAACACAAGTCATTACCACGCCTTGCTGGTAGCCCGCCAGAATGTGTTTTCACGAAGTTTCTGCGAAGTAACGGAATCTCTAGCCCAGCCGCTCCGCCAGGCTCCTGTGGGCGTGTCGCCCCCGCTCTTATGACAATGTCGGTGTCTGGAAAGCATCCACTCGACTCCGTCACACCCGTCGGATAACCCTTTTAAGATGAACAGTTCCCGCCTGTCACCGGACCACCCGGGTGACGAGAGATGCTGCGTGGGAAGTCCGAGTGTGAAGGAATAGCAACTTTTCACCGCATGCAATTAGAGAGGAAAATCGAATTACTGAGAGTAAGATAGAAATATGAGAGGGGCTCATGCCACCTCTCAATCTTCCTATCAAGGACTAGCCCGTTACCTCTTCCGAACTCACAAACAAAAACATTCCTCTCTTTTTTTCAGTCCTCCAGCATCTGTTTTCCCATTCGCCTTGTAGTTCAACTTCTTCCGGGATATTATGTGACCTGGCACTTTCATGAGCTGTTGTCTCCGATATCCATGATAATACTCTCATAGAAAAAAAGGATGTGCTACGAAGGAATTATCAGAATGGAATTGCTATTGGTAGATGTCACGTAATACATGTACGACAGTTAATTATTACAATTGCAGAAAAATTGGATGATTTATTCAAGAGAAAGATCTTCATAAATTGGGCCATTCAATAATGTGTCTGTCCACCTCTGGCCTCTATGAAAACAGTTATTCAGCTTGACTTTGATTGACAGAGTTGTTGGATGCTGTGAAGGATATCATGCCAAACTCTGTCCAATTGGTGCGTTGCATCGTCAAAATCCCGATCTGGTTAGAGGGCCCTGCCGATAATTCTCCAGTCGTTTGGTATGCACAAAGAGCGGGAGAAACTCTTACTGTCTGCGGGCGGCCATTATCTTGCTGAAATGTAAGCCTAGGATAACTTGCCCGCTGCTTGGCATATCGTCGACGTAGCGGTGCTTAGAGATGCGACATTATCGTGCCCCGTGTAACTGGTAACTCTTTCGACTGCGCTCCAAACATAGTAGTCGAGGGGGTTGAAATCCGGGCAATTCGGTGGCCGTAACTCCTTTGACCAGAACATGTCAACGTTATCCGAGAGCCATTTTTGGACTAAATTTGTCATACGAGGTCCTACTCTGCTCCTCTACCATCCGACGCATTTTCCGCTCGCTGATATTCAATACTGATGCCAATTTCCTCAGAGATTGCCCCGGGTCCTCCGAAATATGCGCCTGGGCATTTACGATGGCCGGCCGGAGTGACCGAGCGGTTCTAGGAGCTACAGTCTGGAACCGCGCGACCGCTACGGTCGCAGGTTCGAATCCTGCCTCGGGCATGGATGTGTGTGATGTCCTTAGGTTAGTTAGGTTTAAGTAGTTCTAAGGACAGCACACACATCCATGCCCGAGGCAGAATTCAAACCTGCGACCGTAGCGGTCGCGCAGTTCCAGGCAAGCGCCTAGAACCGCTCGGTCACAAGGGCCGGCGCTGGGTTAGCGGAACCTTCCACAGACTTCTTGGCCACAATATCGTAAACAGATGATCCCAGGCACCCGAGGAATGTAACTACACTCCTGGAAATTGAAATAAGAACACCGTGAATTCATTGTCCCAGGAAGGGGAAACTTTATTGACACATTCCTGGGGTCAGATACATCACATGATCACACTGACAGAACCACAGGCACATAGACACAGGCAACAGAGCATGCACAATGTCGGCACTAGTACAGTGTATATCCACCTTTCGCAGCAATGCAGGCTGCTATTCTCCCATGGAGACGATCGTAGAGATGCTGGATGTAGTCCTGTGGAACGGCTTGCCATGCCATTTCCACCTGGCGCCTCAGTTGGACCAGAGTTCGTGCTGGACGTGCAGACCGCGTGAGACGACGCTTCATCAGTCCCAAACATGCTCAATGGGGGACAGATCCGGAGATCTTGCTGGCCAGGGTAGTTGACTTACACCTTCTAGAGCACGTTGGGTGGCACGGGATACATGCGGACGTGCATTGTCCTGTTGGAACAGCAAGTTCCCTTGCCGGTCTAGGAATGGTAGAACGATGGGTTCGATGACGGTTTGGATGTACCGTGCACTATTCAGTGTCCCCTCGACGATCACCAGTGGTGTACGGCCAGTGTAGGAGATCGCTCCCCACACCATGATGCCGGGTGTTGGCCCTGTGTGCCTCGGTCGTATGCAGTCCTGATTGTGGCGCTCACCTGCACGGCGCCAAACACGCATACGACCATCATTGGCACCAAGGCAGAAGCGACTCTCATCGCTGAAGACGACACGTCTCCATTCGTCCCTCCATTCACGCCTGTCGCGACACCACTGGAGGCGGGCTGCACGATGTTGGGGCGTGAGCGGAAGACGGCCTAACGGTGTGCGGGACCGTAGCCCAGCTTCATGGAGACGGTTGCGAATGGTCCTCGCCGATACCCCAGGAGCAACAGTGTCCCTAATTTGCTGGGAAGCAGCGGTGCGGTCCCCTACGGCACTGCGTAGGATCCTATGGTCTTGGCGTGGATCCGTGCGTCGCTGCGGTCCGGTCCCAGGTCGACGGGCACGTGCACCTTCCGCCGACCACTGGCGACAACATCGATGTACTGTGGAGACCTCACGCCCCACGTGTTGAGCAATTCGGCGGTACGTCCACCCGGCCTCCCGCACGCCCACTATACGCCCTCGCTCAAAGTCCGTCAACTGCACATACGGTTCACGTCCACGCTGTCGCGGCATGCTACCAGTGTTAAAGACTGCGATGGAGCTCCGTATGCCACGGCAAACTGGCTGACACTGACGGCGGCGGTGCACAAATGCTGCGCAGCTAGCGCCATTCGACGGCCAACACCGCGGTTCCTGGTGTGTCCGCTGTGCCGTGCGTGTGATCATTGCTTGTACAGCCCTCTCGCAGTGTCCGGAGCAAGTATGGTGGGTCTGACACACCGGTGTCAATGTGTTCTTTTTTCCATTCCCAGGAGCGTATTTTATGGGCAAACGCCCAACGTTAAGACTTTTGATAATTGCGGCTCTTCCGTTGTACTCCGTAACATCTTGGCCGTTTTGAGATTCTGTCTGTTTACTAGGTGCCTATGGCTTTCAAGTAAGCCAATCGCTACGCCGGCGGAACTACGATATGGGGAGAAATTCAAACTGAAATTTGTCCGGATTTAAGCGCCGCCTCCTGTACTTGGTGCTCACCCACGATGATTAGACAGACATCTGTTTAAGGAGTTGGGCACTCGGACTGCTGCTTCACAGTATGTTTATTCCCTCGTGAAGTTTGCTGTAAATAGTCCACTACCGTTCAAAAGAAACAATGAAGTACGTAACTACAATACCGCAAGGAAAAATGATTTTCATTGCTCCCGATTAAGGTTCTCCTCAGTACAAAAATGGGTACATAATGCTGCAACAAAAATTTTGATAACCTCGGGGAAGATCAGTTTGGATTCCGTAGAAACAATGGAACACGTGAGGCAATACTGCCCCTATGACGTATCTTAGAAGAAAGATTAAGGAAAGGCAAAACTACGTTTCTGGCATTTGTAGACTTAGACAAAGGCTTTTGACAATGTTGACTGGAATACCCTGTTTCAAATTCTGAAGGGGGCAGGGGAAAAATACAGGGAGCGAAAGGCTATTTACAATTTGTACAGAAAGCAGATGGCAGTTATAAGAGTCAAGGGGTATGAAAGGGAAGCAGTGGTTGGGAAGGGTGTGAGACAGGGTTGTCGCCTCTCCCCGATGTTATTCAATCTGTATATTGAGCAAGCAGTGAAGCAAAGAAAAGAAAAATTCGGAGCAGGTATTAAAATCCATGTAGAAGAAATAAAAAGTTTGAGGTTCGCCGATGACATTGTAGTTCTGTCAGAGACAGCAAAGGACTTGGAAGAGCAGTTGAACGGAATGGACAGTGTCTCGAAATGAGGATATAACATGAACATCAACAAAAACAAAACGAGGATAATGGGATGTAGTCGAATTAAATCGGGTGATGCTGAGGGGATTAGGAAATGAGACACTTAAAGTAGTAAATGAGTTTTGCTGTTTCGGGAGCCAAATAAGTGATCATGGTCGAAGTAGAGAGGATATAAAATGTAGACTGGCAGTGGCAAGGAAAGCGTTTCTGAAGAAGAGGAATTTGTTAACGTCGAGTATAGATTTAAGTGTCAGGAAGTCGTTTCTGAAAGTATTTGTATGGAGTGTAGCCACGTATGGAAGTGAAATATGGACGATAAATAGTTTAGACAAGAAGAGAATAGAAGCTTTCGAAATGTAGTGCTACAGAAGAATGCTGAAGATTAGATGGGTAGATCACATAACTAATGAGGAGGTATTGAATAGAATTGGGGAGAAGAGAAATTTGTGGCAAAACTTGACTAGAAGAAGGGATCGGTTGGTAGGACATGTTCTGAGACATCGAGGGATCACCAATTTAGTATTGAAGGGCAGCGTGGAGGGTAACAATGGTAGAGGGAGATCAAGAGATGAATACACTAAGCAGATTCAGAAGGATGTAGGTTGCAGTAGGTACTGGGAGATGAAGAGGCTTGCACAGGATAGAGTAGCATGGAGAGCTGCATCATACCAGTCTCAGGACTGAAGACAACAACAGCAACAACAACAACAACAGCAACCCAGTGATACAAAACGTTTACAGATACATAAGTGAAATTTCAACGCACACTGAGAAAATTTCTTTCCTGTTCCGTAGATGAGCTTCTATTACTGCAATGCGTAAGAGGTGGTGGTTAGGAACATGTATTTCACATCTACACACTTAAAAAAATCATGGAATATGAAACAAACATATTGCGCTGGTCATCACAGCATCAGCTTGTTAGAAAGAAGTGTTATTTTTTTCCATTCAGTTACCTTTCTTGTTGATCCTTTTGTAATTTTTCTTCATGTAGAGAGAATGTTATAATTATTCTCAGCCATAATGGCTATGTTCGTGAACCGTGACTGTGTGGGATAATTACTTATTTCAAGTTACTGCTACCAGACACTTTTTATTTTATGCTTAATCTAACACAATGCAATGCGTTTCGAACATGATCTGTTCATCTTCAGGCGTTTATACATACATAGATACATACATATGTATGTCAATTAACAGCTCCGCCATTAAACCAGTGATGCAAGTGTAGCAGCAAGTTGGCGAAATTGTAAGTGATCAACTGTCATATAAAAGCCTTTCACACTATTTTCGTAACACATAACTGATGCAAATCTATCTGCATGCTAAACAGGCTGTGATGTACATAATCAACCAAAAGGAAGAAAATCAGCAGAAGACATCACTGATTTCGATTTCTAGCCATACTCTGCTCCCCTCCTTCCCCCCCCAAACGCCACACCAGCAGCTAAAGTAAAAAACAATGGACAAAGAGTTCTGGATTAATCTAGTTTAAGACTGTTGATTTTTAAGTAACATTTCTCTATATGTATGTATGTATGGACAGAGTAAAAAATGAAGAGGTACTGAGAAGAGTGGGAGAGAAAAGACAGTTACTAGATGTAATAAAGAGAAGAAAAAGAAATTGGATTGGGCATATACAGGGTGTTCCAAAAATGACCGGTATATTTGAAACGGCAATAAAAACTAAACGAGCAGCGATAGAAATACACCGTTTGTTGCAATATGCTTGGGACAACAGCACATTTTCAGGCAGACAAACTTTCGAAATTACAGTAGTTGCAATTTTCAACAACAGATGGCGCTGCGGTCTGGGAAACTCTATAGTACGATATTTTCCACATATCCACCATGCGTAGCAATAATATGGCGTAGTCTCTGAATGAAATTACCCGAAACCTTTGACAACGTGTCTGGCGGAATGGCTTCACATGCAGATGAGATGTACTGCTTCAGCTGTTCAATTGTTTCTGGATTCTGGCGGTACACCTGGTCTTTCAAGTGTCCCCACAGAAAGAAGTCACAGGGGTTCATGTCTGGCGAATAGGGAGGCCAATCCACGCCGCCTCCTGTATGTTTGGGATAGCCCAAAGCAATCACACGATCATCGAAATATTCATTCAGGAAATTAAAGACGTCGGCCGTGCGATGTGGCCGGGCACCATCTTGCATAAACCACGAGGTGTTCGCAGTGTCGTCTAAGGCAGTTTGTACCTCCACAAATTCACGAAGAATGTCCAGATAGCGTGATGCAGTAATCGTTTCGGATCTGAAAAATGGGCCAATGATTCCTTTGGAAGAAATGGCGGCCCAGACCAGTACTTTTTGAGGATGCAGGGACGATGGGACTGCAACATGAGGCTTTTGGGTTCCCCATATGCGGCAGTTCTGTTTATTGACGAAGCCGTCCAGGTAAAAATAAGCTTCGTTAGTAAACCAAATGCTGCCCACATGCATATCGCCGTCATCAATCCTGTGCACTATATCGTTAGCGAATGTCTCTCGTGCAGCAATGGTAGTGGCACTGAGGGGTTGCCGCGTTTGAATTTTGTATGGATAGAGGTGTAAACTCTGGCGCATGAGACGATACGTGGACGTTGGCGTCATTTGGATCGCAGCTGCAACACGGCGAACGGAAACCCGAGGCCGCTGTTGGATCACCTGCTGCACTAGCTGCGCGTTGCCCTCTGTGGTTGCCGTACGCGGTCGCCCTACCTCTCCAGCACGTTCATCCGTCACGTTCCCAGTCCGTTGAAGTTTTTCAAACAGATCCTTTACTGTATCGCTTTTCGGTCCTTTGGTTACATTAAACCTCCGTTGAAAACTTCGTCTTGTTGCAACAACACTGTGTTCTAGGGGGTGGAATTCCAACACCAGAAAAATCCTAAGGAATAAACCATGTTGTCTACAGCACACTTGCACGTTGTGAACAGCACACGCTTACAGCAGAAAGACGACGTACAGAATGGCGCACCCACAGACTGCGTTGTCTTCTATATCTTTCACATCACTTGCAGCGCCATCTGTTGTTGAAAATTGTAACTACTGTAATTTCGAAAGTTTGTCCGCCTGAAAATGTACTGTTGTCCCAAGCATATTGCAACAAACGGTGTATTTCTATCGCTTCTCGTTTAGTTTTTATTGCCATTTCAAATATACCGGTCATTTTTGAAACACCCTGTATTAAGAAGGAATGAGGGACTGATAAAAACAGTTTTAGAAGGTTACGTAGAAGGGAAAAGGAAGCGAGGAAGAAAGAGATTCCAGATACTGGATGACATGATGGACGGTACAACATACAGCAGCCTTTAAGAAGGAAGCAATGGATCGCAGAAAGTGGAGAGGCAAAGGACCTGCTAATATAGCAGACAACTGATGATGATGATGTATAAACGCCTGAAGATGAACAGAAAATGTTCGAAACGCGTTGCATTATGTTAGATTTAGCATAAAATAAAAAGTGGCTGGTAGCAGAAACTTGAAATAAATAAGAAAATTTCGGTTTCCCTAACAAACTCTGTACAGCGCTCATAACGAGGCCGCTGTGTGAAGCAAAGTCTTGGCCCCCAGATTGAAGTCGTGCTGCGTCACTTTCGGACCTCTCGTTTGGCGACGTTTCGGGGTGGGTTACACACACCAGTGGCGCACTCAGTCAGCTCGTGAGACCAGTAAGGCGCCGTTTACCGGGGCAGATGGACGTCCTGGCGTGGCGTGCCGTGCCGTGCATCTGATAAGCGGGCTGGCGCGTGACAGCCGGCCGTGCGCCGGCTACGGCTTCATTAGCGGCGCCTCGCCACAGACGTCATCGCAGCTCCGCCGCTGGCGCACACACCGCGTCACGCCGACTACCTGCTGTCTGCAGGCGGCAGGCCCAGCCAGCCTGTGTAGGGGGGGGAGGCTGCCGTCACATCTGCGCCACGCTCACTTCACCTGCCCAGCGAGACTACTCTATTGGCCATTAAAATTGCTGCACCAAGAAGAAATGCACATGATAAACGGGCATTCATTGGACGAATATATTATACTAGAACTGACATGTGATTACATTTTCACGCAGTTTAGATGCATACATCCTGAGAAATCAGTACCCAGAACAACCACATCTGGCCGTAATAACGGCCTTCATACGCCTCGATATTGAGTCAAACAGAGCTTGGATGGCGTGTACAGGTACAGCTGCCCATGCAGTTTCAACACGATACTACAGTTCATCAAGAGTAGTGACCGGCGTATTGTGACGAGCCAGATGCTCGGCCACCATTGACCAGACGTTTTCAATTGGTGAGAGATCTGGGGAATGTGCTGGGCAGGACAGCAGTCGAACATTTAATGTATCCAGAAAGGCCCGTACAGGACCTGCAACACGCGGTCGTGCATTATCCTGCTGAAATGTAGGGTTTCGCAGGGATCGAGTGAACGGTAGCGCCACGGGTCGTAACACATCTGAAATGTAACGTCCACTGTTCAAAGTGCCGTCATTGCGAACAAGAGGTGACAGAGACGTGTTAGCAATGGCACCCCATACCATCACGCCGGGTGACACGCCAGTACGGCGATGACGAATACACGCTTCCAATGTGCGTTCACTGCGATGTCGCCAAACACGGATGCGACCATCATGATGCTGTAAACAGAACCTGGATTCATCCGAAAAAATGACGTTTTGCCATTCGTGCACTAAGGTTTGTCGTTGAGTACCCCATCGCAGGCGCTCCTGTCTGTGATGCAGCGTCAAAGGGAACCGGAGCCGTGGTCTCCGAGCTGATAGCCCATGCTGCTGCAAACGTCGTCCAACTGTTCGTGCAGATGGTTGTTGTCTTGCAAACGTCCCCATCTGTTGACTCAGGGATCGAGACGTGGCTGCACGATCCGTTACAGCCATGCAGATAAGATGCCTCTCATCTCGACTGCTAGTGATACGTGGCCGTTGGGATCCAGCACGGCGTTCCGTATTACCCTCCTGAACCCACCGATTCCATATTCTGCTAACAGTCATTGGATCTCGACCAACGCGAGCAGCAATGTCGCGATACGATAGACAGCAATCGCGATAGGCTACAATCCGACCTTTATGAAAGTCGCAAACGTGATGGTACGCATTTCTCCTCCTTACACGAGGCATCAAAACAAAGTTTTACCAGGCAACGCCGGTCAAGTGCTGTTTTTGTATGAGAAATCGGATGGAAACTTTCCTCATTTCAGGACGTTGTAGGTGTCGCCACCGGCGCCAACCTTGTGTGAATGCTCTGAAAAGGTAATCATTTGCATACCACAGCATCTTCTTCCTGTCTGTTAAATTTCGCGTCTGTAGCACGTCATCTTCATGGTTTAGCAATTTTAATGGCCAGTACAGCGTATTAATAGGAGGTCTAATCCCGATGGTCCCGCGCCCATTGCAGTCGTAAATGACGATGTCGCTGGGTCAACGTGTGAACACGTAGGGGTGGTCTGCTGCGGAGCTCCACACTCAACAATATTACGATGAACGGTGTGCTCTGAAACAGTTGTGCGCGCACCAGCAGTGTGCTCCTTCGACAGGGATGTGACAAATCACATTCTATCCTTCTTTAGAGAGCAGACAAGCCCTCGAACCCCACGTTGTGTGAAGGGTCGTGGGCGTCCAACCATTCACCGCCTGGTGATAGTTTCACTGTCCTGCTACCTCTTACTGTAGATACTCACGACAGCAGCACGTGAACATTCGACCAGGTTCATCCTTTTCGGGACACTTGTTCACAGGCTCTGCGTAATAATAACCTGCCCTTTGTCAAAGTCGCTTATCTCATTTGCAGCTGACATCTTCGCTAGAGTGGACTCCGTCCGTGTCTGCTCCGGTTACGTACTGTTGTTACAGAGTCACGTGCCCGCAACTTCAACAGGCGACATCTAACGTCGCGGTGGACAGTGGACATAAATGTTTCGGGTCGTCAGTGTAAGGTTCGAGTAACAGTCTACGTATTCTTGTCTGCAAACGAGCAGAAACCATTGTATGGGCTGAGAATACGCCTGAAACCGTACTATGTGCATCCACGTATGTCTCCGTCAGCCGTACGTGATGTGTCTCGAAACGCCACAGGACGTGCTGTGGCCTTGTCGGCGACCGTGTCCGGTAAGCCTCCAGCGGTGCTAAAGACAGACGACTGACATAACTGGTTTGCGATCAAATTAGATATGGCCTTATTTTGTGCAACTGTGTAAATTTTTGGAAATTCGTGGTAAGTTCCTGTGGTACCAAACCAGAGGTCATCGGTCCCTAGGCTTACACACTACTTAATCTAACGTAAAATAACTTACGCTAAGGACAACACACACACCCACGCCCGAGGGAGGACTCGAACCTCCGACGCAGGGAGACGCGCGAACCGTGGCAAGTCGCCCAAGACCGCGCGGCTACCGGGCGCGGCTGTAACTGTTGTAAGAGGTCCATGATTAAGGAGTTTGTTGCTAGCGCGCTCGAGCAGATGTAATTTCGATGGATTGCTCACGCCCTGCCTGCGATGTGTAAGCTATAAGAGAATCTCAGACCAGAGAGCAGTGTTGTCAGCAGCAGGAACTGTTTGGCAGTAGGAGTAAGTAGTAGCTAGCAGTCTGGTGTATGGAGTTGGCTGGGCCGGTCGTGGGGAGCGATCGCAGAGCCCGAGCGATGTAGTGTAAGGCAAAAACAGCCTCGCGCATATGTGCTATTGTTATGTCAAGCCCCATGTAAATGTTTCTTAAAAAATCTCTTAATAATAATCTTTCCTATAAAAATTAACTTTTGACGATCATTCATCTCAATTTAAAGAATTTACTAATTTCTCCAATCCATGGTCATCCCGATTATTGTAAAGAAAAATCAGTTGTTTCTTTTTATACGTGACAAATCTATCGGCCAGCATTGCACTGGGCTGTGCCAGGAAAGTTTATTGTAAGAGCAGATAAATATACGCGTTATCCGGCGACCATATTGAGGTAAGAATTTTCAATTTATTCAGAATGAATTTTCAGGGCGATGACGCAGCACTGCTGACGCCCAAAATTTACCAGTTTAAATTCACAGTCAATTCTTGAAAGGTTATAAGTGAGCCACAATTTTATTGAGAGATTAGTCACACGTTATTATTGGTAGGTTACAGAATAATAAACTGTTGCTAGGTTACACTAAATGTCAATGCTATACATATTTTTACTGTTGGGTAGTTACGCTAAAATGTGAATTATATAATTATATTTTATCTATTGGGAGCATAAACTGAATGTGAATGATACAAATAATTATATTTTTTGCTGTTGGGAGGTTTCGGAATTTTTCTGTTGGGAGGTTACACTGTGTAAAAGTGATCATTCTTCGACTAATAACTTACTGGAAACCCTGCGCTTCGTTTTCTGTGTTTTGTTTTGTTTTGTGTGCCCCCGCAATATTGTAGAATACCGCAAGGCAACTGACGTAGTTTATTCGCCACTTTTAAGGGAGCAGTTAGATGTACTGAATTAACAGAAGGAGTGATAATGAGAAATACCAGGAACTTCGAGCAGAAATCGTCCCTGCAGTGTGTCGAGAGCTGATTATGACAGGAAACCGTCTTCAACTTTTGCAATCCTGTATCCCTCGGCTGCTTGTAATATTACGGTATGTCGATAATTTTTACTTTTGGATCAGGAAAGAGACATAAGAATCATAACCAAAAATGGCAGTCGAGCTCACTGTAAAGATCTGTACACTGGGGATTTTAACTGTTCCGTGTGAATACATTTACCAGTCAGCTGTACATGTCAAAAATAACATTGGTAATTACTGCACAAACAGTTCTGTCCATGGCCACGGAATAAGAGTTAGACTCAACTTACACTTGCTAAGAAAAAATAAACATAAAACTCAAAACAGCATTTTCTGCCAAGGAATAAAACTGTACAATAAATTACCAAAAGAGATAAATGAAATTGCAAAAATACACTTATTTAAAAAGGCAGTTAAAAAGTACCTGTTATGCAATACATTTTATACACTGAAGGATTACTTAGATAAAACAGAGTATGGGCTTGGTAAAAAAAAAGTTGTACAAATATATAAGAATAGTTATTATAAAACATCCAACATTCGACATAAAACCTTGACACTATGTTTTTTTCCCTTCTTTTTTCCTTTTCTAGAGAAACTTACCCCCAAGCTAGGCATTGCACGATACTACCACCACTTCCTTTTTGTGAGCTCAAGATCTCACTCATTATAGCGGGACGCTTACTCAGTTTTTCAGGACAGCAAATGGGAAGTTGTGGTATAGAAAGTGGCCCAGAGATCACTAATGTGTGTGTGTGTGTGTGTGTGTGTGTGGTGTTATGAAACTACGTGTGTATAGTGTGTGCAGTGCCTGATAGTGAGATACGAGTGAAGTGTGGCATTACATTATTAAATAAGTTATTTGTAAAACAAAGTATTGTATACCAGGAGTAAATCTGGTAATTGTCTGTAACTAGAAGTTTGCAAATGTATGTGGATACGAGTTAGCTTATTTTAAATTAGTCTAAACTTGTAAATACTTTGACATGGCCTATATCCTTGTCAAAAGAGATTTACGGATGGATAAAGCTGCTGCTGCTGCTGCTGCTGCTGCTACTACAAAGCCTGGGACCGTACCGCCTCACAACCACCACACATGTGGTCTACATCTACATCTACATCGATACTCTGCAAATCACATTTAAGTGCCTGGCAGACGATTCATCGAACCATCCCCACAGTTCTCTATTATTCTAATCTCGTATAGCACGCGGAAAGAATGAACACCTGTATCTTTCCCTACGAGCTCTGATTTCCCTTATTTTATCGTGGTGATCGTTCCTCCGTATGTAGGTCGGTCTCAAGAAAATATTTTAGCATTCGGAGGAGAAAGTTGGTGATTGGAATTTCGTCAGAAGATTCCGTCGCGATGAAAAACGCCTTTCTTTTAATGATGTCAAGCCCAAATCCTGTATCATTTCTGTGACACACTCTGCCATATTTCGCAATAATACAAAACGTAGTGCCTTTCTTTGAACTTTTTTGATGTTCTCCATCAGTTCCATCTGGTAAGGGTCCCACACCGCGTAGCAATATTCTAAAAGAGGACGGACAAGCGTAGTGTAGGCAGTCTCCTTAGTAGGTCTGTTACATTTTCTAAGTGTCCTGCCAATAAAACGCAGTTTTGGTTTGCCTTCCCCACAACATTTTCTGTGTGTTCCCTCCAATTTAAGTTGTACGTAATTGTAATAACTAGGTATTTAGTTGAATTGACGGGTTTTAGATTAGACTTATTTATCGTGTAACAGAAGTTTAACGAGTTGCTTTTAGCACTTATGTGGATGACTTCACACTTTTCGTTATTTCGGGTCAACTGCCACTTTCCGCACCATTCGGATATTTCTTCTAAATAGTTTTGGAGTTTGTTTTGATCTTCTGATGACTTTATTAGTCGATAAACATCAGCGTCATCTGCAAACAACCGGCGACGGCTGCTCAGAGTGTCTCCGAAATCGTTTATATAGATAAGGAACAGCAAAGGGCCTGTAATACAACCTTGTGGAACGCAAAAAATCACTTCAGTTTCACTCGATGACTTTCCGGCAATTAGCACGAACTGTAACCTCTCTGAAAGGAAATCGCAAATCCAGTCACATAACTGAGACCATATTCCATAAGCACGCAATTTCACTACGAGCCGCTTGTGTGGTACAGTGTCAAAAGCCTTCCAACATTTCAACACGACCCCTGGCAGCAGTTAAACCTTGCCGATTCACCCATACAATGGCATGAAGAGGCGTTCATGCGGTCAACATACTCCCTGCACACAACATTAGGGATACTCCTCGATATCGGTCTCTCTCTATAATGTTTGGGCGCAGAAATCGTATTCCACATTCCCTCCAGATGCGCATCCATCGAGATTCACATTCCAGACCAAATTGGAACCCATCTGTGAAAAGAACACTGGCCCACTGTTCAACCGCCCAGGTGGCATGTTGACAACTCCACTCTAGACGTTCCCTTCTGTGAAGACACGCCAGAGGTTAACGGACAGCAGGTCACCAACAACAAACACCACTTTGCCGAAGCCTTCTGTACACCATTTCCCTCGATACAACACGTCCAGTGGACGCTGCGAGGTCAGATGTCAGTTGCGTGCAGTGCTAAGGCGGTGCCCACGTGACCTGGCATCAAATAACGGTCCTCTCTTTCTGGTATCACACGTGGTCTGCCACACCCTGGTCTTTGGGGTACTGTTTCGGCTTCTATTAACTGGTGTCATATCTGGGAAACAATAGAACGAGTCACGTTAAGCCATCGTGTCTCATCAGTTGCGACTCTCCTATTTCCAATCTTCCTATGGCCCGCCACAGTAGAGTGTCTGTAGGCTGCTTCTCTGTGTGCACTGGCTGTGAGTGTTGTTCGTTGTTGTGGTCTTCAGTGCCGAGACTGGTTTGATGCAGCTCTCCATACTACTCTATCCTGTGCAAGCTTCGAGTACCTAGTGCAACCTACATCCTTCTGAATCCGTTTAGTGTATTCATCTCTTGGTCTCCCTCTACGATTTTTACCCTCCACGCTGCCCTCCAATACTTAATTGATGATCCCTTGATGCCTCAGAACATGTGCTACCAACCGATCCCTTCTTCTAGCCAAGTTGTGCCCCAAAGTTCTCTTCTCCCCAATTCTATTCAGTACCTCCTCATCAGTTATGTGATCTACCCACCTAATCTTCAGCATTCTTCTGTAGCACCACATTTCGAAAGCTTCTATTCTCTTCTTGTCCAAACTATTTATCGTCCACGTTTCACTTTCATACATGGCTGCACTCCACACAAATACTTTCAGAAACGACTTCCTGACACTTAAATCTATACTCGATGTTAACAAATTTCTCTTCTTCAGAAACACTTTCCTTGCCATTGCCAGTCTACATTTTATATCCTCTCTATTTCGACCATCATCAGTTATTTTGCTCCCCAAATAGCAAAACTCCTTTACTACTTTAAGTCTCTCATTTCCTAACCTAATTCCCTCAGCATCAGCCGACTTAATTCGACTACATTCCATTATCCTTGTTTTGCTTTCGTTGATGTTCAACTTATACCCTCCTTTCAAGACACTGTCCATTCTGTTCAACTGCTCTTCCAAGTCCTTTGCTGTCTCTGACAGAAATACAATGTCATCGGCGAACCTTAAAGTTTTTATTTCTTCTCCATGGATTTTAATACCTACTCCGAACTTTTCTTTCGTTTCCTTTACTGCTTGCTCAATATACAGATTCAATAGCATCGGGGAGAATCTACAACCCTGTCTCACTCCCTTCCCAACCACTGCTTCCCTTTCATGTCCCACGACTCATAACTGCCTTCTGGTTTCTGTACAAATTGTAAATAGCCTTTCGCTCCCTGTATTTTACCCCTGCCACCTGTGAGTGTATACACAGCGATTGTGGATGTGGGACTACCGGGCAAACACTACCCCGTTTCATAGGTACCCTGACGGCATCGCTGACGTAGCTGTCCGTTGACCGGAATGTCATTTTCCGTGCAGGAGATGTCATTTTCCGTGCAGAAGGTGGTTGGACGAACATGTGTAGGCAGTTTGTATGGTTATACGGTGAAGTAGACCTAACATGGGAAAACAAGGGTTCGTTGCTGTATTTTTGGACACCAGTCTACGTCGAGTAACTAATGAGGAAGTAATGTGTCATATAGGGGAAAAGAGACGCATGGCCCAAGAAGATACATGAATGATTTACCAGTTTAGTAATGAACGGAAGTGTGGAGGAACAAAAGCTGTAGATAGGGATCTTTGAATGAATACAGTTGGGATGAATGTAGGTTGCAGCAGTTACCTGAATATGATGAGGCTTACACAGGATCGAGTAGCATCGAGAACTGGATGAAAGCAGTGTTCGGACTGAAAGATACAGCCCGATTCTCTGGAAGAAGTTGCATGATTCGACGCCCTATGCCATGCTATTATTGTGGTGTCACCGCCAGACACCACACTTGCTAGGTGGGAGCCTTTAAATCGGCCGCGGTCCGTTAGTATACGTCGGACCCGCGTGTCGCCACTATCAGTGATTGCAGACCGAGCGCCGCCACACGGCAGGTCTAGTCTAGAGAGACTCCCTAGCACTCGCTCCAGTTGTACAGCCGACTTTGCTAGCGATGGTTCACTGTCTACATACGCTCTCATTTGCAGAGACGATAGTTTATCATAGCCTTCAGCTACGTCATTTGCTACGACCTAGCAAGGCGCCATATTCAGTTACCGTTGATATTGTGAATGATGTACTGGCCAGACCGACGCTCTTCATTACCGGATTAAAGTTAAGCATTCCACCAGCTACGTCCGTTTTTCTAAATTCTAATTTCCTTGTCCTGTTCCAGACCTCACGCCAGCCTGCGTGAGCTAAAACGCGTGCCTTTTGGCCTCCTCTAGTAATCCGGTGTTGGCTCTCCTGCCAACCAAAACAATTATTTTCTTTTCAGCCACATTAACAGAAAAATGATTACTGACATCAGTCGACGAGGACGGTGATACGTAATACTTTTTACCTTGACCATAGCCTAGATTATGTGACACTTCTTCAAACATTCTGCCGCCCCGGTGATGGCATGGCTTACGGAATAACGGCGTGGGAGCGAAAGGCGTCAGCAGTTGCTACAGCAGAGTTTGCTCCCTAGAACGTTTTTCGTATTCAGACACGAGCATCTCGTCTGCCACCCAGTGTTGCGAGGAGCGTGTTTACTTCGCTGGAGCCGACACGCTCCGCGGCCGCCTGGAACTGGAAAAAGCGGGCGGCCTGGAGATCCGGGCAGCGCGGCAGACGTCTGAGGTAGGCGAAGAAAACGTAACAGACGCTCATTTCGCATCGGGGACCGGCGACTGGATTCGCCGGCGCGTATCGTTCCAGTCGCCGCTTTGACAGCTGAAGAATCACCTCCTCCACGGACGTACGGCAGCTGTGTAGCGTTACGAGACGATCGTAAATCGCTATGCCGCTCAGGCTAGGCAGTCTTCACGGGAAACAGGCAACCAGCGTTAAGCTGTGTGTCTCGTGAAGGTACGGCATCGCTCAATTGCATTTTTTAGTCGAATTAGTAGGTCGGTGGCGTCTTTACCTATACGCGAAATCAAAACAGACAGGTTGTTCAGATAGAAGCCTGTTTGATCTGTTTATCTATACGCGAAATCAAAACAGACAGGTTGTTCAGATAGAAGCCTGTTTGATCTTGCCACGGTTACATGTATTGATTGCCAAGTGCAGGTGAGCATCGACTTTAGCCGTAAACGGTGTTTCCAAGGGTTCCATAAGTATTTTGTGGAGTGGGAAGAGTGCAACAAAAATGGTTCAAATGGCTCTGAGCACTATGGGACTTAACATCGGAGGGCATCAGTCCCCTAGAACTTAGAACTACTTAAACGTAACTAAGCTAAGGACATCACACACACCTATGCCCGAGGTAGGATTCGAACCTGCGACCGTAGCGGTCGCGGGGTTCCAGACTGAAGCGCCTAGAACCGATCGGACACCCCGGACGACTCCAAGGGTTCCATAAGTATTTTGTGGAGTGGGAGGAGTGCAACATAAACCACTACATGAAGCATACCTAAGTCTAATATTTTCATTTATTTGCAGCAGTGCAGCCGGCAACTGTGACCAAGTGGATCTAGGCGCTGCAGTCTGGAACCGCGAGACCTGTCTCGGGCATGGATGTGCGTGATGTCCTTAGGTTAGTTAGGTTTAAGTAGTTCTAAGTTATAGGGGACTAATGACCTCTGAAGTTGAGTCCCATAGTGCTCAGAGCCATTTGAACCATTTTTTTTTTTTTTTTTTGCAGCAGTGCCTAAAATTAAAGAATATTAAATAGATTTGAGACAAGCTGTCTCAGCAGCAGTGACAGGAGGCCACACTTAGTCGTTCATTGCGAAGGTGTTCAGCATCTCACAACAACTTCTGAGTGTCTGGCCCCGGCTTCAGGAACAAAAGGTGGACGATGGAGAACAATGCACGAAGCGGTCGCCACCGAAGAACCACCCAAAAAGGCCACACGGTCATCCGAAAACAATCAACGAAGGATCCCAAAAAATCAGAGAGGGCAAAACCTGATGATATACAAGTAAAACACGTGTTTCAGGTCCATGTTTCGACAGATAAACGTCGTTTAGAGCTGTGGATCTGAATGGCAGGCGACCTTCTCGAAAACCTCTGTAAGCAGCAGCGCGGTTCCAGACTGAAGTGCCTAGAACCGCTCGGCCATAGCGGCCCGCCCACCATAAATGCTCGACTGTGTTAGCATGAGGTGACCAGGGGTGCCGAGGCATGTCGGTGTGCTCATCAACGGGGTAGCAAGGGGTGTGACAATAGTACACCCCTACCGTCCAACACTCATCGTTCGTCGACTTGTGGAGCACTTATGTGGATGTTGATGTACAGAGATTGGACAAAAATATGGAAGCACACCGAGAAATATATGCTTGAACGTAAGCCTGCAGCTTGCGCTGTTGTATGTGACCACGAACGCCACCTGTGCAATGTGCTCAGTACATTGAAAGTGTTCTACGCACTTGTCAGTGCGTTTTGTTGCAGCGAAGTCAAGGCGGACGTGGGAAAATTGATGGGGCTCTTAGGTGAGTGCTTCAGTCACCAAGGTGGTTCGAGAGGGGCCGTGTCGAAGCTTTGTACTGTATACAGGGAAACCAGCCTCAAATCTCGTGCACTTGGAGGAATCATGGCTGAGTGTGGCGTGGTCTCTCAGAACCACCGATGGTACCATTTAGTTTGTGTTACTACGTTTTCTATGTACAAATTTAATGAAATTAGGAATAGGCTTCAACTCTAATGCATTCTCTTCTCCACTCCTGCTTCTCTTCCATGCCTTTCGAATCTTGTAAGAGCAGTCTGGTTCCTGTACACGTTGTAGGCAACGTTTGGCTCAGTGTATTTTACCTCAGATAACTTCAGCTTTTCTGGATACTTTCCAGAGCCCACTGGAAAAATGCTATGCACATATGTTTGTGTTTCTTCTATTGTAGGCGGTTGAGTCAAATGAAAACCTTAAAATTTTTTTAAAATATTATTTACTGTGCAGAAATGGTACAAAGCGGTATCACTTTTCAACATAATCTCACGCACGCTCAATGCAAGTCCTCCAGCGCTTACAAAGTGCATAAATTTCTTTATAAAGAAATTCTTTTGGTAATCCACGCAGCCACTCATGCAGCCCGTGCCGTACCTCTTCATTAGAACGGAACTTCTTTCCTGCATTGCGTCTTTGAGTTGTCCAAACACATGGAAATCACTTGGAGCAAGGTCTGGTGAGTATGGTGGATGAGCAAGACACTCAAAATGCAGGTCTGTGATTATTGCAACTGTTGTACGGGCAGTGTGGGGCCTTGCATTGTCATGTTGCAAAAGGACACCTGCTGACAGCAATACTCGTCGCTTTGATTTGATTGCAGGCCGCAGATGATTTTTTAGGAGATCTGTGTATGATGCACTGGTGACAATGCTCCCTCTAGGCATGTAATGCTCCAAAATGACGCCTTTTTCGTCCCAAAAGAGAGTCTGCATAACCTTCCCTGCTGATGGTTCTGTTCGAAACTTCCTTGGTTTTGGTGATGAGGAATGGCGCCATTCCTTGCTCGCTCTCTTCGTTTGCGGTTGGTGGAAGTGAACCCATGTTTCGTACGCAGTAACGATTCTTGCAAGGAAGCAATCACCTTCTCGTTCGAAGCGCCGAAGAAGTTCTTCACAAGCATCAACACGTCGTTCTCTCATTTCAGGAGTCAGCTGCCGTGACATCCGTCTTGCAGGCACTTTGTGAAACTGGAGCACATCATGCACAATGTGGTGTGCTGACCCATGACTAATCTGTAAACATGCTGCAGTGTCATTCAGTGTCACTCGGCGGTTTTCCTTCACTATGGCTTCAACTGCTGCAATGTTCTGTGGAGTCACAACTCGTTGTGCCTGACCTGGACGAGGAGCATCTTCCACTGAAGCCACACCATTTGCGAACTTCCTACTCCATTCGTAGAATTGCTGCTGTGACAAACATGCATCACCGTACTGAACCTTCATTCGTCGATGAATTTCAATAGGTTTCACACCTTCACGACGCAAAAGCCGAATAATGGAAAGCTATTCTTCTCTGGTGCAAGTCGCAAGTGGGGCGGCCATCTTTATAGTGATACTGCGACGGTATGTGTGCATCTGCACTATGCTGCCACCTACAGGCCATTCTGCACGCTGTTTGTAGCATGCTTACCAACTTACAGGATAACGGCGCGAAATTTCGATTTTTTTATTACAAATTTTAGGTTTTCATTTGACTCACCCTCATATCTCTGAGTTATATCGTATAGTTAGAATTATAGCGAGTGTCACTAAATTTCTAGGGGACTCAAACTGTGTCGGTCATTCCATTCTTCTCTAAATAGTTCATGTCAGTGTTCTGTACTCAGATCAACAAAGCGAACTTTAGACTCTAAACGACTCAAGGCGTGTAAAACTGCTTAACTGTGTGAAACAGTAAATTCGCTGACGCTCTTGCTAGTAGATCATCTCGTGAACTGTCTCTGTCGCCAAGCATATATCGCCGAACGAAACACCAAGTCGTGCAGCATCGTGAAAGAGAGAACTGTAATTACTTATTAATGTCCCCAAGTGTAGGCTGATCAAGTGTAAATTTGCCCCTATCGCGTAATCTGCAGCTTTTCAAAAGCCCCTCCTCTGAGATCGCTATCTTACAGCTACGCTTTACGTCAGCACAGCATATCAGTTGAGAAATTAATTACAAAACACGAGTTCATCGACATGAACTCTGCGTTCTCATTAAGAGATAACGGAAACTGAATGTCACATTGCTGCCGTTACTATATGCCACACTGGGGGAAAAAAAATGTATACTTTTCTCAGGCTAAAGTGGTACAGGGGCATCCAAAAGGTGTGTCAAAGGATCAGTGCCGCTCTCAGTACTTATGAATAACCAACCGAATATCGTCGGAACCACAATGGAGCTGTCCCTGGATGATGCTATAGTACGCACATCAATATAATTTTTGCACCACCGCTTTCTTTCGAAATTCATGATACAGAAACAAAAATCGGCTATGAGGCACGCGTATAACGGGTGTCTATATTAGGTTGAGACAGCTAAATATCTCGAAAACGACACATCGTACGAAAAAATGTTCAATGTGAAAAATTAATATTAATAAAGGGAACATCTTTTTGTGCTAGAGCTGACCACGTCCTACTAACCACCCCTCCTGTCCGAGCGGGGCCAACTTCGTGTTTTCAAAAGGGAACCCTGCCCCCACCCCAATCCTATTTTCCTGCATATTCGGAATCTACGCCAAAAAATACGTACAGTTTACTCAAAGCATTTCTTCCCATTCCTAATAGTTCGACAAATAACGAGTGTATCTTTTGTTGCAATTAAGAACGGCTGCATTTTGCATTTCATTTACGAAGTAAATGTAAACCTTTCTGTTCTGACGGTTGATATTTACAGTGTGACAACTACTGAACTATATGAATCGTCGTAGTTACTGAACAGTTTGCGTCAGGACGTTCAAACTGCACATTTGGCCGCGGGGCATGACGGGAATTAGTATGCGCGTGCGTGATTCAGTTTAGCGACGAAGCCCACTTTCATTTGGATGGATTCGTCCATAAGCCAAATTGGTGCATTTGGAGGGAGCAGAGAATCCGCATTTCGCGATCGAGAAGTGTCTCCAGCGCGATTTGTGACTGTGTGGTGTGCAGTGTCCAGTCAAGGAGTGATCGGTGCAATGTTCCTTAATGGCACGGTGATTACCGAATGGTACGTGAAGGTTTTGGAAAATGATTTCATCCCCGTTATCCAAAGTGACGTTGATTGCGACAAGCTGTGGTTAATGCAAGACGGAGCTCGACCCCATCGAAGCATCAGTGTGTTTGATTGTTTGATGTTCTGGAGGAGTACTTTGGGGACCGCATGCTGGTTCTAGGATATCCAGACGTCACTGAAATGGGCCTCAATTGGCTGCCATATTCTCCGGATCTGAACACATGCGACTTCTTTTTGTGGGGCTGTATTAAAGACAAGGTGTACAGCAATAACCCCAAACCCATTACTGAGCTGAAAATCGGCGTTCAGGGGGTCATCGATGTTAAGACATTTCAGCAGGTCCTGCAAAATTTCTCTATTCGTCTGCGCCACATCATCGCTAGTGATGGCAGGCATACCGAACATGTCGCAACGATAAAGTGTGTGCACGACGTGGTTTGTAACTAATTTACATTTTTTTCATGTTGTTCAATAATTTCACCCTGTATGTTCGAAATTAAATTTTTGTACTGCAGATGAAATTGTAGAGTACAATAACGTGGCTAGACATTGACATTTGTGGCAAATAAGCTGCTTGTTTGGTAACTTAGTTTCCTTTCCCGTACGGGTTTGAATGTGGTGAGTCACAAAACCATCGGAACGCTTGATTTCGGTGGGCGCCCTAGAACCCCACCATCATGGTGACTGATTTCTGTGTGTTTCCATCCAACCACAGTAGCTGTAGCGCTGGCCTGTACACGGCTACCGGCGGAATACAAACCACAACCACTGTAATGAAGCAAAATGTCCATGAAGTGGTAGTGACAGGAGCACCTGCCGTGGACACCCAACGAAATCAACCACCCCACCGGGGAGAGGCGAAGGGGACTCATCGATATCGAGTATCCCGAAGGGAACAGAAAACTCTTACAGTCAAGTCGCTGTTCCTGGATGACGCTGAACGAAGTTTCTAACCACGGACAGAAACGACTGACCATACTGTACTGTAGAATCAAACTTGCAACACTAAAGTAAATACGAAGCGTTAGAACACAAAGGTTTACATTTACATCGTAAATGAAATGTACTCACATCAAGAAAGTTTTGCATCACCTCGGTTCCGAGAGTTCCGGATGTTCCGGAACTTGTACAGCAAATTGGAATAGAGATCAACATAAACAACATTTCCGCCCTCTTTATTGCTCATGAAAACCACACATTGCATATTGTACCACCACACATCGAGACCTTCAGAGATGGTAATCCAGATTTCTGCGCACATCGGTACCTCTAATACCCAGTAGCACGTCCTCTTGCATTGATGCCTGCCTGTATTTGTCGTGGCATACTATCCAGAAGTTCACCAAGGCACTGTTGACCCAGACTGTCCCATTCCTCAATGGCGATTTGGCGTAGATCTCTCAGAGTGACTGGTGGGTCACGTCGTCCTTTAACAGACCTTTTCAATCTATCCCAGGCATGATCGATATGGATCAGGTTTGTAGAACATGCTGGCCACTCTAGTCGAGCGATGGCCTTTTCCTGAAGGAAGTCAGTCACTGACAAGATGCGCACGATGGGAGCCCGAATTGTCGTCCATGAGGACGAATGCCTCACCAATGTGCTACCAATATGGTTGCACTATTGGTCGGACGTTTGGCATTCACGTATCGTACAGCCGTTACGGTGCCTTTCATGACCACCAGCGGCGTATGTCGGCCTACATAATGCCACCCGGAAACATCAGGGAACCTCCACCTTGCTGCAATCGCTGGACAGTGTATCTAAGGCGTTCAGCCTGACCAAACACGTCTCCGACGATAGTCTGGTTGAAGGCGTATGCGACACTCATCGGTGAAGAAAATGTGATGCCAGTCCTGAGCGGTCCATTCGGCATGTTGTTGGGCTCATCTGTACCGCGCTGCATGATGTCATGATTGCAAAGATGGTCATCGCCATGGACGTCGGGAGTGAAGCTGCGCATCATGCAGCCTTTGCGCACAGTTTGAGTCGTAACACGACGTCCTGTGGCTGCACGAAAAGCATTATTCAACATGGTGGCTTTGCTGTGAGGGTTCCTCCGAGCCATAATCGGTAGGTAGCGGTCATCCACTGCAGTAGTAGCCCTTGGGCGGACTGAGCGAGGCATGTCAACGACAGTTCCTGTTCCTCTGTACGTCCTTCATGTCCGAACAACATCGCTTTCGTTCACCTCGAGACGCCTGGACATTTCCCTTGTCGAGAGCCGTTCCTGGCACGCGATCGAACAGCGGTGTGGTTGAATTACAGACAACACCAGCCGTGTTCCTCCTTCCTGGTGGAATGAGTGGATCCGATCGGCTGTCGGACCCCCTCCGTCCAATAGGGACTGCTCATGCATGATTGTTTACATCTTTGGGCGGGTTTAGTGACATCTCTGAACAGTGGAGGAGACTGTGTTTGTGATACAATATCCACAGTGAGTTCGGGGAACCGGGGTGATGCAAAACTTTTTTTGATGTGTGTAGAATCAAATGCGTCCATTCTTAATTGAAGAAACAAGCACACTTGATATTTGTAGCGCCATCAAACACGAATGGAAAGCAATGGTTTGAGTAAACTGTACGTATTTTTTTGGCACAGAACCCCCAATATCCAATAAAAATGGTGGATTTCCATTTAAAAATACGAAGTTGACGCCGCCGACGCAAGAGGCGTGGTTTGGAGGTGGCCAGTTGTAGTAGAGACAGATGTCTCCTTCCTGATATCAACTGCTCACCTAGAACACCTTCTACGTGTGTTGTGTCGTTTTTGACATATCTAGTTGTCCCAAGTTAAAACAAGCACTCTGTATTGCATTGTGTCTATGTTACAAGCATTTTTGTAATGGTAAAATAAAATCGTCTGTTCCTCATGGATGGTCTTTCACAGCTCTCCTGATCAACATCAGTATGTGGTGGAACACCCCCTTGAACACGTCATGGCATTTCATCACCGACATCATCAAGGTAGCCCTGGTCCAAACTGTTCCACTCTTCAATTACCAGTATGTGGTTGCAGTGGGGACCTCTGCCACCGAATGTATCAGGATGACCAAATGCACAAGGAAGAGGTAGAAAGCACTGTATTAAGACTCATCCAAGCTTTCCAAGTCATTTATTGTTTGCAAGTACAGTGCCGTGTTCCCCTCAGTCTGCGTCACTAGGTCCCACAATGCTGAGGATACCACTTCGCTGTCTGCAAAACGGCTTGGCGCGGAATGGCTGCTTCAGCAACCTATGCATGCCTTGTACGCCAGTGGAGTGTGGCATCGTCAGGATGTCGGCAATCGACTCAGCGGTCTGCGTCCCTCCCAACTCAGCACCGCTCGGTGTGAGCTGCAGGCGACCAGCTGCGTGCTTCTTGCCGACGTGGCTGAGATCTTGGCGACAACAAACGCCTGCGATCTGGAGTCCAAACCTGCAGCCCTCGCCTCGGGATGCCTCCAACGTGTGTTGGAAGCCAGGACGACTGCCTGCAGTAGCAAGCCGTGGAGCGGCCCACCGCTGGCTGACTACAGACCACGCTTCAGCCACAGAGGGTCGAACCAGTGACCTGCCGTGGACTGGAATGCAGGCGCCCTATCTGCTGCTGCGTGTAGTTAGTGGTGTGCACGCCCCGCCGTCCAGGAGAGCTACCACGCTTGAATGAATCTCGTTAAAAACCCGCATCTATTTATACACGGCTGTGTGCCTCTGTTTTGCCATACGTGCTGCTTCGTGTCGCATACTCATAACACGCTAGGTTGGCCAGTGGCCCCTTCTGCCTGTGATTTGCGACATGCAAAACCACTACGTATACTCTTTCAGCAATTTTATGACCTCTATTCTACTTCTCAACTGTTGGTATGCGTAACTCACTGCAATCCATCCCACACCTGGCTGTAACTTGTGCTCAGAATATTGCACAAAACTAACTGTCCCTATCCCAATCGGTGGTGCCGCTACATGGTCGTTGATGACACCCAAAACCACCTCGTCTCTATTGATCCCACACATGTTCGATGGGGTTAATGTCCTGAGAACAGGCAGACAACTCCATTCTGAAGATCGCACTACGCTAAAGGAACATGCTCACGAGAAGGGCAGTATGAGCTCGCGAGTTATGATCAGTCAAGATGAAACTGTCACCAAAATACAGCCAATATGGTCCCACAGCTTGCAGAAGCCTGTCCCTCTATTGCAGCGCAATGCGATTGCCCTTAACAGCCTCCAGAAGCGCACAGTGGTCCCATGTAATGCCACTCCAGAACACCACTCAGCTACCAACTCATTCCTTATGTAGGACACACGATTGGTGGCGTTCGATATTACCGAATCGTCTGCAAACAACGCTGTCAGCGACTGTCAGGGAGAAACGGATCCGAGTGTCATCTATAAACAACAGGTGACACCAGTGCTGTGGCGTCCATTCTGCACTATTTCTTGGCCACCTATAACCGGGCCCATGGTGCACGACGTGGTGCTCACTGTGGTCGTCAGGAATGGATTTTCGCGTCACGCAGTCGGCTCCTAACAGTTTGATGCGATACGTGACGTCCTGTACCCTCTCCGAACACAGAATTCAGGTCTAAGCATTCTGGCCAGTCTTCTTTTGACTCAGAAGTTGTAGATATCCATCATCCTGTTCAAATGTGAAGGAGGGCGCGTGCGATATAAGTCCTCGATACTACCTCTCAACTGGAACCCATTTCACATCACTTTGACTCCAGTACACACGTCGAGTGACTTCCCTGGTTGACAATCCTTCTGCACATAAGATCATGATACGGACCCAGTCGGTGGACGCGATTTTCCTTCGTGGCATGACGGATGTTCACTCTACTGTTCCGCAGATATCCCTAACGCATCCCTGCTGTTTCTTTAAATACAACAGAAATTGCTGCAATCCATTCGAATGCGGCGTTTAGCTTTGGTTGCTCCTTCGTGTATCCACTTCACAATCACGTCACCAACAGTCGGCTTGGGCAGGTCTAGAAGGGTTGAAATGTCCCTGACGGATTTGCTACTCAGGCGACACACGACATCTGCTCCACATTCGAAGAAACTGAGCTCTCGTCACCGACCCATTCTGGTACTACTCTCTCTCTACTGACAACACACTCTGACGCTGTATGACGAGCCGGTCATTGGCTCTAGATGGTGCAGTTTGGACAGAATTGCCATTCCTGCAGTTCCTGTAGGGGAGACATTACCTGTCTTCTTGATTCGTCCTTGCTGGTGAAAACCAGCTGGCGAAGTAAACACACTCTGCTGGGGGATTAATAAAACCTAATCCGTCAGCATGTCAGACCAACGAGTGGTTGGCCTGTGGTGTGGTGGTTGGCCCGATCCTCGTATGAGCTGGTTGCGGGACTGGCCCGTTTTCTCGTAGGACCTCCTGGCGGTGGCGCGGATCCTATCTCGGAGCGGCAGGATCCCAGTGTCATCGTGTAGTTGACGCATCGAACAGCGCCTCGGAAGATGCGTGCCGTCTTCAGGGCGCGGATCTGTATCCGCTGCAGAGTCACAATGTGAACATCTGCAGCTTTCCCCCAGACCACGGCTGCATTCCCTAACCTAACAGTGGGCGAACCAGTGTTAGGTATAGCGTGATGTCGTGTTGCGGTGGCAATGACGACTGCCGGCTTAGCAGCGGACACAGAGCGTGAAGGCGTTCTACTGCTCTCCCTTTGACGTCACGAATGTGAGACTTCCAAATGAGCCTGTGGTGTAGGGTCACCCCCAGGTATTTCGCAGTCCCGCTCCACGGGATAGCTCCCCTCTCACCCCCCCCCCCAACCCCTCCCCCGGATTTCGACTGGCGGCAGGAGTCTTCGGGTGAAGACAACTGCCTGGCTCTTCGTGGGGTTGAATTTCAGCCGCCACTTTGTTGCCCGTGAGCCCAAGGCGTCGCGCCCGCGTTGGAGGCGGTGTCTCAGCACTTGGGCGTTCATGCTGCGAGTGAACAGAGTGCAGAATTATTTAAGTTAGGGGCGACTAGACACTTCAACAATAACAACAAGCAACAGGATTAGCGTTGCCACAACTTAGCAAATAGCCTCTAGTTCCCTAATGTTACATCAATGCCCGTTCCCAACTGGCGATGGTTGATCGGCTAATGGAGATGGGTGCCTTTAATAACTGCTTACAGAACATTACTAATTTACGTAATTTATTAGTAATAGTTTAATAGTTCGCCAACAACAAAAAGTCTTAGAACACTTCATAGAAGACTGATTAAATAACTGTTGCCGGCCGAGGTGGCCGAGCGGTTCTAGGTGCTTCAGTCTCGAACCACGCGACCGCTACGGTCGCAGGTTCGAATCCTGCCTCGGGCATGGATGCGTGTATGATGTCCGTAGGTTAGTTAGGTTTAAGTAGTTCTAAGTTCTAGGGGACTGATGACCTCAGCTGCTGTCCCATAGTGCTCAGAGCCATTTGAATCATTTTTTGAAATAACTGTTCCGTAATAAATTCTCAACCAATAACAGTGACAAACAACATGACTTCCAAATAAAAACTTACAGAATCGTAATGGTAGAAAGGTACCTTTCAAACTTCAAAATTAACTTTCATTTAACACAGATATAAAAACCTATACAAAACTCACGTTAGTAGATTCCAGTATTTATAACCCGCTGAACTACAGCGCGCAACTGAATTTAAAATCTATCCAAAGAGTAATCTTGATAACAAAATTATGTTCAGAAATAAGAAATATAATAACTTTACAACAACGCCCATCCGGCATTGGCCACACTTTTACACACTCGTCAGTTCCTTTGAAAAGTGACAGTTACTCGTCAATCTCCACACAGTGAAGTAAACTAACACCGCAGAAGCCACTGATGATTAATACACGTACCGTATTCCACTGCTTTCTTCTCCAATATCATCACACCCTTATTGTGGGCGAACATGCTACAGCACAGCGTGTTCAGGTTGGGCCCACGCTGTCTCGTTTATCTACTGCGGCAAAACACCCACAAACGACATCGGCCACAGCTCGCCGTAAACTGCGTCCAGACAATTGCAGAGCCCACGGCTTATCGTTCCACAGTCAGCGTTGAATTCCCAAGCGTCTCGGTCTCACCATCAGTGCACAACCTCAGAGTGCCAAAATTATTAAATGCACAATTCTGACCATCTGGACCCCCACCACTCTGCCGTTCTGTCCTTCTCGCTCGGTGCTGTCTAATCCTCCTCTCCTCGTCGCCAGAGGGCCACTCGCCGCCAACTCGGCGCCCCCAGTATCTCTGACGAGACCAATATCGACCTTAACACTCGCGGCCGGAACACAATCGTGCCGAAAAGCGGCGCAACAGGGCTGTATCATCCGCGTACAGCGCCAGTTCAACTCCTGCCACTTTCGGAGCGTCGGCACTGTACAGGGAGTACAGCAGGGGGCCGAGTACCGACCCCTGTGGCACACCTGCACTTACGCACCGATCTGTGGACGTACCGCCGTCAGCCCTCACGTGGAAGCTTCGTTACACAATACACCCCGCCTTCTTTTATATTGTGGCGACAGCGTCTCGTGACATCTGGTGGTCAATTCCGCATTAGATAGGCGTGTCCGTATACTTTTGATCAGATACTGTGTTATCCTGTAGGACATAAATCCGAGTATGTCACCTGACAGACTACTGTTGCACAGAACATTCTGCGACTTCTTGCTGCATCAGTTCAAGACAAAACCTCGTGATTTCATACTGAATTTACATAACAAAAATTCCAAGATTATTTTATACAAGTTGAAACGTCCCCCTAGAAAAATTGTGAATGACTTTGCTAGTAAACTTCTACGTTATCTGATACAAAGACAGCTGAGCAGAACTGAGCGTACTCAGACATTTCGCTCTTTACCTACTCTGATATCACTAAACTGACACACAATATTTTTAGCGCAACGCAATATGACTTTCAATAATCCCTACAAAAGAATGGCCCTGACTAACAATAACCTACAGCTTTCATGAATCACTTACCTCTCAAAAATCTTCGTTTCTCGAAGTACTGCAATACAGCGAGCGCCAATACTGCCAGCTAAATAAAAGATTCTAACTACTGAAGGCACTAACTGCTGATAGGCATACTTAGCAAATGAAAGATTTTGATAGAGAACAAACAATGTATTCACCTTAATAGTGTTCAAAAGTCATAATATATATATATATATATATATATATATATATATATAAGTTCATGACATCCACTCTTACAAATTTACTGTCTCTGATGGACACACGTCCACCTCATCTGCTCTCATAACTCCGCCATCTCTCTCCCCACATCCACCACTGCTGGCGGCTCACCTCCAACTGCGCAACGCTACGCGCTGTTCACATCCAACTGCCCAACACTACAATAGAGAATATTCCAACAATGAGTCCAACCAGCCACAGACTGCACACAGCACAGCCAGCGATTTTCATACACAGCGCTGCGTGGCGCTACCAACATAAAAACCTAAACAGTCTACTTACAAACTGCGCCATCGCGGATGACTTCGTTCTTACATGACTGACTACTGTCTCCCTTAATCTGACAGTTAACCTTGGGGCAAATGTATATGAATCCAAACTTTAAGTAGATGTGTTATATTGTTTTCCAATTTAAGGTTTCATCGATGTGCATACCGAAGAACTCGGAATTTTTTTACCACGTTTATTATTTTTGTTGTTGAACTACACTAATAATAGTTGGGGTAGTCTTCAGAGTCCGAAACTGGATGGTTCGTTTATTTTTTTTTTTAAGTTCAAAGCAACTCTATTCCTGCAAAATCCTTTAATAACGTTAACGAAAAGGTCATTTACTGTTTTCCCTGTGGACGCTTGAATGGTCCATCTGATGCTTGCATCATATAAAAAAAGAACTTGCTTTGCCGTGGGATAAGCTATCTACGTGCTCTTCGTCGACACCTTAGAGAACGGAGGTCTGGTTCATTCTTCAGCTTCTCAACCTGGCCAATCGACCCAAAATTTCATTGTCGTAGCGAACGCCCGCTGCTCTGAAGAACTTAAGCGTGCCGCATTATCAGCAGAAGTGCTCGCCAGTTCGTGCTATCGGGCAAATATTATCGTGCTTATTCAGATAGTGCTGGTAACGACGTCTTTCAAAAAGAGAAGTTAAAAAAAAAGACAATTTGCTGTCGAGAGTGAAGAACAAGTGGACAGAGCCACTCGACTGGGGCTGTGCGTTCTAGGCATGAAAGTGGATTTTCAGTATTAAAAAGGTCACACTTTCTGTTTGTACTGCAAAAACACACTAAGACAAAAAATATAAAATAATAAAAAAAGACTCCCAAGAAGGAAGTGTGCTGAATGGACGGAGATCAGTAGACGCGATGTACACGTAAAGATAAACAAGGATTACAGTTTCGGAAAAAAATTGGATGATTTATTCGGGAGAAAGAGCTTCACAAACTAAGCACGTCAGTAACGCTCTAGTTCGCCAGTTGTCGGCAGTTGATGGTTGGAGTGCTGACACATTATCTGCGAATCCAGTAATGCTGGCAACTGATGGGTTATGCATGGGGATCATATCAACCTGGATTGCAATCAAAAACAGCCTGAAGATGACGCACTGAAGCGTTGAAACTGATAGCGACAAAATAAAATAAAATCATAAGGACGGCTGCAGGTGTTTTAATTTATTTGTCACGATAGTAAACGGCCGTCGTCCCAGAGATCTGCTAAAAGGATGGACATACAAAAGCTAAATCAGGATGGCCGGACGCGGGTTTGATCCGTCGTCCTCCCGATCGCGAGTCCAGTGTGCTAACCACTGCGCCACCTCGCTCGGTACGCCATTTTGAAGGCTACTTTTGGGACGCCTCCTATCGGAACTTCATGATACTATAGGAATATTCCACAATGTCCCACAACAAATTCCGCAATTTTTCCAACAGAAATTGGCCAAGGAAAAACATACACTACTCGCCACACCACGAAGATGACGTGCTACAGACGCGAAATTTAACCGACAGGAAGAAGATGCTGTGATATGCAAATGATTAGCTTTTCAGAGCATTCACACAAGGCTGGCGCCGGTGGCGACACCAACAACGTGGTGACATGAGGAAAGCTTCCAACCGATTTCTCATACACAAACAGCAGTTGACGCGTTGCCTGGGGAAACGTTGTTGTGATGCCTCGTGTAAGGAGGAGAAATGCGTACCATCACGTTTCCGACTTGGACAAAGATCGGGTTGTGGCCTATCGCGATGGCGGTTTATCGTATCGCGACATTGCTGCTCACGTTGGTTGAGATCCAATGACTGTTAGCAGAATCTGGAATCGGTGGGTTCAGGAGGGTAATACGGAACGCCGTGCTGGATCCCAACGGCTTCGTATCACTAGCAATCGAGATGACAGGCATCTCATCCGCATGGCTGTAACGGATCGTGCAGCCACATCTCGATCCCTGAGTCAACAGATGGGGACGTTTCCAAGACAACAACCATCTGCACGAACAGTTCGACGACGTTTGCAGCAGCATGGACTATCAGCTCGGAGACCATGGCTGCGGTTACCCTTGACGCTGCATCACAGATAGAAGCGCCTGCGATGGTGTACTCAATGACGAACCTGGGTGCACCAATGGCAAAACGTCATTTTTTCGGATAAATCCAGGTCCTGTTTACAGCATCATGATCCTCGCATCCGTGTTTGGCGACATCGCGGTGAACACACATGGGAAGCGTGTATTCGTCATCGCCATACTGGCGTATCACCCGGCGTGGTGGTATGGGGTACCATTGGTTACACGTCTCGGTCAGCTCTTGTTCGCACTGACGGCACATTGAACAGTGGAAGTTGCATTTGAGATGTGTTACGACCCGTTGCTCTATCCTTCATTTGATCCCTGCGAAACCCTACATTTCAGCAGGATAATGCACGACCGCATGTTACAGGTCCTGTACGGGCCTCTCTGGATACAGAAAATGTTCGACTGCTGCCTTGTCCAGCACATTCTCCAGATCTCTCACCAATTGAAAACGTCTGGTCAATGGTGGCCGAGCAACTGGCTCGTCACAATACGCCAGTCACTACTCTTGATGAACTGTGGTATCGTGTTGAAGCGTACCTGTACACGCCATCCGAGCTCTGTTTGACTCAATGCCCAGACGTATCGAGGCCGTTATTACGGCCAGAGGTGGTTGTTCTGGGTACTGATTTCTCAGGATCTATGCATGCAAATTGCTTGAAAATGTAATCACATGTTAGTTCTAGTATAATGTATTTGCCCAATGAATACCCCTTAATCATCTGCATTTCTTCTTGTTGTAGCAATTTTAATGGCCAGTAGTGTATGTTGCATTAGCTACGGAATGTCACTCGTACAACAGAAGTGAGTTACCGTATCACTTGGAGGTGCCAGAACTGTGCATAACGAGAAGGAACCTCGCGTTGTGCAGTTGTACCCAAAGAGGTGGCGCAGTGGTCAGCACACTGGACTCCCATTTGGGAGGACGGCGGGTCAAATCCCCGTCCTGCGCTCGAGGGTTAGGTTTTCTGTGATTTTCCTAAATCGCTCCTGGTGAATGTTCGGGTCGGTATCTTTGAAATGGCACGGCCGATTCCCTTCCCCAGCTTTGAAGCAACCCGAGCTTCTCCTCCGTCTGTAATGACCTCCTTGTCTACGGGACGTTAAACCTTGCTGTTGCTTCCGTCCCTCCTTCCACAGGGCGCGCCTGGGCAGGGCTGGGCTTTCGTCGGCCTCGGTGGTGGCGGCTCGGCGAGGCCACTTTCTCCAGTAGACTGCAACAGCCGCCAGCCGGCAGCCGGCAGCTGGGAGCTCACCCCTCACCTTTCCGCACGGGACCGCAGCAAGTGGGCCGGCCGGCTGCCTGGCAAGGACGGACACTCACAGCTGACCACGGGCTCCAGTTAACCGCCAGAGCGAGCGATTCCTATTACGCGAGTGGCACGCTCGACCGGTTGCGCACCAGCACCAGGACACGACCGGTACTACACTATCATATTTCTTTGATATAGAAATATTGAAAGGTCCTTTCATGTTAAACTCTTAAATCTGTTGCCATTTACGGCATAAATTCCTCTTCTAAATTTACTGTGGTGTTTCTATCTAGGAGGAGACTGAGCTGTGGAACGTGTTACTTTTACACATAATCAAGAACGATCTGTCACACTACTACACTTTAAAACACACTTTATATGTAATTCATGTCACACAGTCTCATACGGAACCTACATCCGCTTTCTTTTATATAACGTATATGATAAGATACTGTCATCCCCCTTCCCTTCTGTGTGATAGGATGAATGAGCAAATGTGTTTCTAGTTGCATGCTTGATGGTAGCAGACAAGCCGGTCTGCTAGAGAACAGTAGGACCAACGTCGGAACAGGTAGCTACGCTTTCTAAAAGCAAAAAGGTTTCTACTCTTAGTGTGGTCCTGTCCGTCCCTTGTCATGTTGGTATAGGAAGCTGCCTCTCTGGTCACTTCCGTTTGTATCTGTTAGGCACGCTCGGTAAAGGGCCCAGGCCAGTCTGTCCGCGGCGAGCGTCTGAAGTGGTAAGATCTCCGGCTAAGCGCGTGTCTGCTAAGTCCGTAGGACAATGGATTTCTTAAGTTCAGCCTAACTGAAAATTTAGTCACCTTTATTTCAGGTTTAGATCTAAAATATCTTATGTTATCTTAAATTGCAACACAGTGTAATTCGAGTATGAAGTTCAGAATATCTTCCAGTAGTTGCTTTGTCACTACTCTGTGAGTAAAGTGGAACCACGTGTTGATCAGTAACTCTAACTAAGATCATCAATCTTAAATGCGAATGTGCGTGAGGTTATAACGTCTCTTCTTGACAATATTTTTCAATATAGCAACTTTTCTTTATGTTCAACCCACGTGGGGTGTACTTTGTGAGACCAGTACCACGTGCTTATACAATTGTTTGACCCATCAGGTTAATAGTAAGACGATAGTAACCATTTCGAGGTTTTTCATTTGTAAATTGCGTTTCGATGTAATTTTTTTTAATTATCACAATTATTGTGGAGTTACACTCTTTGTGTAAACCAAGTTGACCACGTGAAGCATGTGGTGTAATCATCAAAGTAGGCCTCAGCTATTCTTTTTGAGAAGATTTCACAGAGAGTTAGTATGAATTTAGTATAACAGTGTGTAGTAATTTCATGATGGACAGGATTGCACTACGAACATAACTTCTTTGGGTGAAAATTGAATCGGTTGGTTGTGGTTAATTTGCATATGTTTTAACGTTCTTCGTGTGTTATTTTATGAATGCAGTGTTGTATGCAGTCTCCCAATCTTGGCTCCATATTTGATGTGTTCTGTAAGATTACAAACTCACATTTTCACAATCCTAAATAAGGCACCAGTTTAGTTATGCATCAAGTTTAATATGCTGAAATTTTAACGAAACAATGATCAATGTTAAAATAAATATCGAAATATAAACTGATTTATTTCTTTTATTTAAATTCTCATATATATATATATCACCAGTTATCGTAAGATGACTACTAAAAAGATTATAATTAATGTTAGTCTGTTTAGGAATTTGGTAAGCTAGACTGGATACCTGGTGAAACAGTTGCTCAGTGATGCAAGGTTAACTTCCCCACAGCTCACAGCTTTTAACCCGCTTTTATTGTCTTGAATATCAGAATATCAGAACCGCTTTCAGAACAACTTAATGCATCAGCTTTACAATATGATAAAATCAAATTCGTCACATATTCGTCACATATTCGGACAACAACTTGTTATGCGCTGCAGTTGCTTGTAGCACAGTTGCACTGTCTGCGCGTTTGGAAGAAAAAGCGGCACAGAAGAAAGGAAGCGTACTTGGGTGAAGCCACACGGGTATTAAGTCGAGATAATAAAAGCATTCACAAAAATTTGTTACAAGAGCAGCAGGTGGAGACATCGGGTCTTATATAAATTACTTACGAATGGTTGAGAGTATCTGCTCAGTAAAGTAGCTTCTCATGTTACAAAACAGAAGACTCACTTAAGAAAAGCTGTACGTGCAGAAGGCAGGCCCACCATGACACTGTGATTTCTTGCTACAGGAGAGAGCTATTGTAGGTTACAACACAGCACTCTAATACCACAGTGCTCATTAACCGAAATAATTGCAGAAACGTGTTTGACCGGCCTAGGTGGCCGACTGGTTCTCGGGGCTACAGTCTGGAACCGCGCGACCGCTGCGGTCACAGGTTAGAAACCTGCCTCGGGCATGGATGTGTGTGATGTCCTTATGTTGGTTAGGTTTAAGTAGTTCTAAGTTCTAGTCGACTGATGACCTCAGAAGTTAAGTCCCATAGTGCTCCGAGCCATTTGAACCATTTGAGCCTTTCCCGTCCCACTCGTATATAGAGCGAGGGCTAGACGACTGTCTAAATGCCTCCGCACGATCCCTAATTTCTCGTATCTTATCTTCGTGTTCGTTACGCACAGTGTATAATGGTGGCAGTAGAATCGTTCGGCAATCAACTTCAAATGCCGGTTCTCTAAATTTTCTCAATAGCGTTTCTGGGAAAGAACGTGGCCGTCCCTCCAGGGATTCCTATTTGATTTCTTGAAGCTTCTCCGTAACACTTACGTGTTGTTCGAACCTACCGGTACGGATACCATTTCTGGCAGGGTGGCCTAACTGTCATGTGTGCTGCTCAATCTCCAGTCTCCTGTGGGTTGTACGTGGTCACCACTGTAACAGCCTCGACAGTTGTTCCCGGGGATGGAAGATTTCGTCTAAAGCCCCGAAACTGTACCAAGATTTGATGCGCCAAGTCAACTGAGAGCGTTTATCGTGCCTCGCAGATGTGTTACGAGTCTGATGACATCAGCAAGATGCAGCGGGCGAGCTGGTGAGAGGAGCAATGCCAGACATTTGCCACTCCGGACATTTGCAATGCCGGAAATTTGCCACCCCCGACACTTGCCACCCCCGACACTTGCCACCCCCGACACTTGCCACCCCCGACACTTGCCACCCCCGACACTTGCCACCCCCGACACTTGCCACCCCCGACACTTGCCACCCCCGACACTTGCCACGCCGGACATTTGCCACACCTGCCCCTTCGTCAGGTACCTCGTACTTGTTCTGTTCGCTTTCAAACCGCCGTCTCCATATCTTACTCATTACAACCAGTACGTAAGGGACCTTTTTCTTCGACGTCTTGGTGAAATACAGAGCTTCTTTTCCGAAATCCAAATATTTATAACATTTCGGAAACGAAAGCAATACCGACGTTTATGTCAGTATGTAATTAGTTCTGCCAAGTATAAATATAGATGCCTCTGTCTGTAGGGTAGCTTCCTTTACGCTTACTGATTGCGATAGAAACAGTCATATCGGCATGGGAGCAACAAGAAAGGAGCGATGAAATGAGAATGCAAATGTACGCTACTCATTTGTTTTTTATCACTGCATTTGTGCCTACTTTGATTACTACAACTGCAGACCCAAAAGACAATAGGGAAAGAATAAATGGGTATGTGAATGTTTGAAAAGAAGAACGACATACTCCATATTAATTTACTCTCTAAAAACATTAGTTAATAAAGTGTAGCGGGACAATGTTCAAAACATGACTGAAAACACGTTCACTAAATAGACATAAGAGCATCTATGATTGACATGTCATCTAAATTGGACGTACAATTTTAAAATGTTAGAAATAAGGAAATGAAGTAATACAGAATGCTATGCTTGTAACGTACGTTGCTGTTCTACATTGTTTAGCTCTGCCATTTACAGAGTCACAGAGAAAGAATCCTTGGTTTTGGAGGGAGAAGCCGTAATTGTAATGATCTGCACTAGAACAGAAACAAGAAGCACAACTTAAGGGAAAATAATGTTATGTGTGTTTCAGCTCACAAGCGACACTGAAGCAGATAGTTCCTGTGACTTAGTATGGACAGAGGTTATATTCGACAACCGGAATAAATTAATAACTGGCTCCTTTTACCTACCCCAGCTCTCAGATGAAACAGTTGCTGAACAGTTCAAAGAAAACTTGAGTCTCGTCACAAATAGGTACGCTACTCATACAATTATAGTTGGCAGTGACTTCAATCTACCTTTCGTATGTTGACAAAAATACATTTTCAGACCCTATTGTAGACAGAAAACAACTTCCGTAATTGTTATGAATGCTTTTTTTAAAATTATTTTGCACAATTAGTTCAAGAGGCCATTCAGATTGTAAATGGTTGCGAAAACACACTTGACCTCGAAAAAAAATAATCTTGAGCATCACGACGGATACAGGGATTAGTGAACACAGAGTCAAGCGAGGCTTAATTCCATAACAAAGAAATTCACCACAACTAAACGCGATATATATATATAACTAAAAATTCGGTTGACTTCTTTCTAAGAGACAGTCTCCAATCGTTCCAAACTATGTAAGTGAAGACCATATGTGGCTGAAGTTCGAAGAAATAGTATCAACAGCACTCGAGAGATTCATACCAAATACATTAATAAGAGACGAAACTGATACCCCATGGTACACAAAGCACGACAGAAAGCTGCTGCAGGAGCACCGAAAAAGGCACGTATAATTCAGACGAAGGCAAAATCTCAAAGACTGGCGAAGTTTTACTGAGGCTCGAAATTTGGTGCGGATTTCAATGCGAGATGCATTTAATGGTTTCCACAACGAAAGTCGCATTAAAAATGTGTCAGAAAATCCAAAGAGATTCTGGTCCTATGTTACGTAAACCAGTGGAAAGGCTCAGTAGGTACCTTTACTGCGCGACAGCGATGAGGAGGAGGAGGAGGAGGAGGAGGAGGAGGAGGAGGAGGAGGAGGAAGGGGGGGAGGGGGGGGAGACAAGGGACTCAACCCTTAGGAGCGGGTAAAAGCGTGGCAAATGCATGGAGTTAAAAATAAGAGGAGTTGTCATGACGTCATAAACTTGAAGCCGACCCAACTGAAGATCCGCCATGTTAGCTACCCAAAAACATTCACTTCTGGTGGTTTGATACCGTGTAGTGTTGAAGTGTTTTGATAAAAAAGATACCGACTTACGTCGCTTACGGGTGTACTAATCGTTCTGATTGTAGTCCAAAGTTTAAACAAATCACATTTCATTCGTAAGTGGACTTATTTAAGCGTTATTTTCTTATATATACTTGAAATTCTGGTGCAGTGTAAAGTTTTACAGTATGGTTTTATTTCTGTGATTTGACTTTAGATTTCCCATCTATCCAACGCGAAGAGCTCTCTAGAGGTAAGCAATAGACATGGTTTTCAATGTTTGGTTATTCCCAAGTAACTGAAAAGTCATCACAAGAAATATCCTGGAAATGAGGACTAATGTTTTAAAATGCAATAATTTAATATAAAAGTAATGTAACTACATGTAGTTAATTAAATCTTCAATAAAATGTGTGGAACACGTGTTACAGTGGTTAAACTATATTTGTTAAAGCAAAGTTCCCTATTTAAGTGCAGGCTTAGATCATTACATTAGTGACTGTGTTGTCGTGTTACCCTGTAAATTGCTGTTACTTGCCACACTGAATGTCATTTGGAAGGTACAATTCAGAAACAAAGCAGATGTGCAAACTACAATGGGCCTGACAATCTTAAATTAGGTTCTTTTCCTTCGTAATTTAACGAATGTTTCACTTTCTTGACATGTCAGCTGGCTTAATTATATCATCTCTACATACATCTACGGGACACCAAAGGAAATAAGGTAAGTTTCTAGCAAACTTGAACAATTAAAATTTGCATTTGACTTGAAAATGCAACGAATAAAAATTGGTGTCTCTAAACTATCAATCATTGCTTTTAGAGTTCTGGCTTTATCAGTGATCGACACAAACACAATGAAAGTGAATAGAAATAGATTACGAAAGCACGCTTTTCATAGCACATACTTCTCTCCTCGGTTATTCGAAGTGTATAAACAAAAAGGAATTACGGTACTGAGGCCAGAAGCGTCATATTTTCGTGTCGTATTACTGTATCGAATACGCATTTAAGACCAGAAAAACGTTTGAAGTTGCGTTCCTTATGCAGTGTTGTTCACTAAAATAGTGTAACATTTACTATATAAAACAAATATCGCGTGTACACGACAGAGTTAACGAACAAGACGCAATTGTAAACAGTCGTCTGCTAATGTTTTGGGGGATCCAAGATGGCGGCAGGTCCAGCCTACTGGCTTCAAAACAACGTACAGCGTAAGTCTGTTTTATCAGACGGAACAGACGAACGTATGTGTCTTTCTTCTTATTCGGGAGCAGTGCAAATACAATAGGAAGAATGTTTGTTTCTTTAATCGGGCCTCCTAAGTCTACGTGTATGGTGTAGATTTGTGCGAGCTGCTTGCTGCAGCTCTTAAATGTTCCATCCATAAAAAAATGGGAACATGTTTTTAAACTTTCTTTTCCCTTGCTTCCACTAAAAATCATTGTTCTCTCCTCTAATGTATCGTCTTCCAGAAGAAAACTAGTGCCATCTCCCATTTTTAATAGATCTTCATGAAGATCAATTTCGTAAGAGTTCGTAGGCTCTTGTTGGTTCCCCCGCGCTTGACTCCGTCGACGACGCATGGTTCTCTTCATAGATTCTGAATTAGGCATCACTGTAACAAAGTCATAACCTTTATTATGAAGATTTCCCATTTCATCCGCGTATATCTCCGATAACTGTGTAGTTTCTTCTCGAGACCTTCTCTTCGCCCTTTCCACTTGCTTTCTCATTTCCAGAGCCACATCGTCAGGTGGTCCACAGAGATGTTCTGACACGTTCAACACTTCCCCGTTCTTCGAAAGCAGCTTTCCCTTGCAATGATCCCATTGTCGGCGTAAGCACATCCACGTAACAACACCTTCTTTAGATTCCCTCTGTTTAAGATACGCGTAACCTTTCTAATGAGCAGGAGGCCTGCCCTTGTTCGTTGTAGTAACTTCCGTACTGATGGTCACGTTAGGAACTTCGAAAGCAAACTGGGCGGGCGGGTGAGGAGGAGGAGGAGGAGGAGGAGGAGGAGGAAGGGGGGGGTAGGGGAGACAAGGGACTGAACCCTTCGGAGCAGGTAAAATCGTGGCAAATGTCCGGAGTGGCAAATGTCTGGCATTCATTCTGCAGTGCCATCTCCCCTTATTCTACCTCCATGGGCAAATGTCCGCCGTGGCAAATGTCCGCACACCGAGAGGAGAGCTGTATGGTTGGGAACGGCGGACGACCGCGGCGTGAAAGTAAAAATGTGTGTCAATGGCGCAGTGGCACGCCGCACAGCGGTTTGCTCGGGGGGGGGGGGGGGGGGGGGAGGGGGAGACCGCCACGAGAGGAACTGCGAGAGCAGCGGCCGGAGCAGGAGGGAGAAAGCTGGCCGGCTGGCTGGCTGGCTGGCGGCAAGTTCAGGGGACCGCGGCACGGCAAGGCAAGCCACGCTCTGCTCCACTCAGGGAGGCGGCATTGCGCGACCGCTGCTGGCCGGGGCCTTTCACTTTCGCGCAATCCCTGCACCGCGTCTGACACGCCCACAATCCGTACTCTGCCCACAGTCTCAACACTCCACGGCTAACCTCAGTTTTCCCTGCCCTGTTTCGGTGGAGGTGTGCCTCGAAAGGGAGTGACACAGGCCTTCTCTGGGAACGGCACTAGTTACACTGAAGAGCCGAAGAAACTGTCTGATACAGTCTGTCGGTAAACTGACGAGCGAGCGAGCGAGCGTGTCCCCACTCTGCCAACCCAGCTACGTCACAGTAATATTAACATAAGAACGGAAGTCAGGATTCTACTATAAACATAGGACCGAATGGCTGTTCATGTGAATGTATGTTCCTCTATTGCTACTCGTAAAACGAAGCCTATATAATGCAATCAGTCTGTAGAATTTAAGGCTTGTTCTTAATTTGTGTTATTACTAAAACGTAGTTTTCTTTGAAGGACTGCATTGAAACGTAACAATTCTTGCAACACAAAGAGTGTTTAAAAATTAAGCAGAAACTTATAATTTTGTGTGTTGTATTAGTCCGATTTGCACTACCTTTTTGTCACTGTCTTCGTAAACATGCCTCAAAAGTATGTGTTCAATGTTATGCATATTGGGTATTTACTGTGTTGTCAGCTGTCAGAAAAGTTACATGTGGGCACTGATGAGCTCAGAAGTTAAGTCCCATAGTGGTCAGAGCCATTTGAACCATTTGGGCCAAAGGTTACATGTGTTTTTGTAGCATCAACGATTATTTGCTTGGTATAAAAATAAATTATTGAATCTGTATTAAATTTTGTTATAAGAACGGAATGAAGTGTATGAAATTTTTAGAAATGTTAAATATTGCTTTTGGTGACCCTGTTATGTGCAGGGCAGACAAGTGGTATAAAAATTTCAAAGCAGGCCTTAAAGGACAGTGGTTTTACAAGGATGGATGAGGCTAAAAATGCACAGTTGAGAGACCTATAAACTATCCCAACGAAACCCTACAGTGTTTGGGGAATTGGAAAAAGCAGTTGCATAAATGTATAGTATGTAATGGGGAATATTTTGAAGAGGATAACATTGCTGTAGATTAACAAAGCTCTTACCAAAAAAATAAAAATATGTGAACGCACCTCGTATGTCAAGCTTTCTGCTTAGAAGTCCAAAACCGGTGTACATATTTCGAAGGAAATTTCATCAGTGGTTAGAATAGCTATTGCGCACATGTTTTAAGCAATATGTCTTAGAATCAGGTGACTAGTGACCCAGATAGAGATTTAGTGTTCCATAAGCAGCAAAGGCTTTACGTGATTTTGAAACTGTCTGTAACGATGGGTTTCCTCCCAAAATTATTAGTTTCCCTTCGTGACGATTCCAGTAAACCATGCGGCTTATTTTTCCATTCCTTCCTTATGCGTCCTATTGACCGAGGCTGACGTTTGCATAAATTGCAACACCTGTGATTGGGACTGGTAGTAGTATTAGCACACAGTTCTTTTTGGGTCGCCCCTTTAATACACGTTGCAATAACATTAGACGCGATGGAACGCTCGTTACTCCCCAAATACCTCCTCTTCTTCGTATTCTGCACATTATCTTGCAATGCTAGACGTATATCCATCACATCAGTAAGTATACAACGTCAACTCACTGACATTGGCAGCTAAGATCCCACGAACACAAACGACGTATATCACTGCACGCCGATCTACACCGCTGGACAGGTAACGGGCAATAGATTTAGGGAACCCCTGTAGGCAGGTGGCAGCGTTCTTCCGGGAAAGGCCACTTCCCCCACCAAAAGCACTGCTCGCTCTTGAGTTTACAGACAGCCTATATCGTGTAGGTCCGCGCGCGAGCACAAGGAAGTGCTGCGAATTGATTCCGTAATTTTAGATTTCCAGAAGGCTTTCGCCACCGTTCCGCACAAGCGTCTTCTGACCAAACTCCGTGCCTACGGAGTATCGCCTCACTTGTGCGTCTGGATTCGTGATTTCCTGCCAGAAAGGTCACAGTTCGCAGTAACAGACGGAAAGTCGTCGAGTAAAACAGAAGTAATATCCGACGTTCCCCAAGGAAGTGTTATAGGCCCTCTATTGTTTCTGATCTAAATTAACTACATAGGAAACAATCAGAGTACCCATCTTAGATTGTTTGCAGATGATGCTGTCATTTACCATCTTGTAATGTCATCAGATGATCAAAACGAATTGCAAAATGATTTAGATAAGATATCTGTAAGGTGCGAAAAGTAGCAATTGACCCTGAACAAAGAAAAGTGTGAAGTTATTCACATGAGGACTAAAAGAAATCAGCTAAATTTCGATTACGCGATAAGTCACACAAATCTGAAGGCTGTAGCTTCAGCTACATTCTTGATGTTTGCTGTGGTGTTCTTCAGTACTGAGACTGGTTTGATGCAGCTCTCCATGCTACTCTGTCCTGTGCAAGCTTCTTCATCTCCCAGTACTCACTGCATCCTACATCCTTCTGAATCTGCTTAGTGTATTCATCTCTTGGTCTCCCTCTAGAATTTTTACCCTCCACGCTGCCCTCCAATGCTAACTTTGTGATCCCTTGATGTCTCAGAACATGTCCTACCAACCGGTCCCTTCTTCTTGTCAAGTTGTGCCACAAACTCCTCTTCTCTCCAATTCTATTCAATACTTCATTAGTTATGTGACCTACCCATCTAATCTTTAGCATTCTTCTGTAGCACCACATTTCGAAAGCTTCTATTCTCTTCTAGTCCAAACTATTTATCGTCCATGTTTGACTTCCATACATGGCTACACTCCATACAAATACATTCAGAAACGACGCCCTGACACTTAAATCAATACTCGATGTTAACAAATTTCTCTTCTTCAGAAACGCTTCCCTTGCCATTGCCAGTCTACATTTTATATCCTCTCTACTTCGAGCATCATCAGTTATTTTGCTCCGCAAATAACAAAACCCCTTTACTGCTTTAAGTGTCTCATTTTCTAATCTAATTCCCTCAGCATCACCCGAAGTTCACTCGACTACATTCCATTATCTTCGTTTTGCTTTTGTTTATGTTCATCTTACATGCTCCTTTCAGGACACTGTCCATTCCGTTCAACTGCTCTTCCAAGTCCTTTGCTGTCTCTGACAGAATTACAATGTCATCGGAGAACCTCAAAGTTTTTATCTCTTCTCCATACTTAGGGATTACAATTACAGACAACATAAATTGGAATCATCACATAGATATTGTTGTGGGTAGAGCAAACCAAAGACTGCGATTCATTGGCAGAACACTTAGAAGATGCAACAGGTCTACTAAAGAGACAGCTTACACTACGCTTGTCCGCCCTATTCTGGAGTATTGCTGTGCGGCGTGGGATCCGCATCAGGTGGGACTGACGGATGACTTCGAAAAAGTACAGAGAAGGGCAGCCTCGCTTTGTATTATCGCGAAATAGGTGAGATAGTGTCACAGACATGATACGTGACTTGGAGTGGCAACCATTAAAAGAAAGGCGTTTTTCGTTGCGACGGGATTTTCTCATGAAGTTTCAATCACCAGTTTTCTCCTCCGATTGCGAAAACATTCTGTTGGCAGCCACTTACATAGGAAGAAATGATCATCACGATAAAATAAGAAAAATTTAAGTGCTCGTTTTTCCCGCGTGCCGTTCGAGAGTGGATCGGTAGAGAGACAGATTGAAGGTGGTTCATTGAACCGTCTGCCAGGCACTTTATTGTGAACAGCAGAGTAATCACATAAATGTTGATGAACACGACGCGGCATGGATTCGACTAATGTCTGAAGTACTGCTGGAGGGAACGGACACCATGAATCCTGCATGACTGTCCATACATCCGTAACAGTACGAGGGACTGGAGATCTCTTCTGAACAGCACGTTGCAAGGCATCCCACATTTGGTCAATAATGATAATGTCTGGGGAGTTTGGTGCCCAGCGGAAGTGTTGAAACTCAGAAGAGTGTTCCTGGAGCCATTCTGCACGGGTGGGGGGTCGCGTTGTCCTGCTGGAATTGCTCAAGTACGTCGGAATGCACAATGGACATGGATGGATGCAACTGATCAGGCAGGATGCTTACGTACGTGTCACCTATCAGAGTCGTATCTAGACCTATCAGGGGACCCACATCAGTCCAACTGCAGACGCCTCACACCATTACAGAGCCTCCACCAGCTTGAAGAGTCTCCTGCTGACATGCAGGGTCCATGGATTCATGAGGTTGTCTCCATAACCGTCCACATCTATTCGCTCGACACAATTTGAAACGAGACCCTTCCGACCGGGGAACATGTTTCCAGTCATTAACAGCCCAATGTCGGTGTTGACGGACCCAGGCGAGGCGTAAAGCATGAGGCGAGGCGTAAAGCATGATCCAGGGTAGACGAGTGGGTCTTCGGCTTCGGAAACCCATATCGTTGGTGTTTCGTGGAATGGTTCGTACGCTGGCACTTGTTGTTGGCCCAGCACTGAAATCTGCGGCAATTTGTGGAAGGAGTGCAATTCTGTCACGTTGAACGATTCTCTGCAGTCGTCGTTGCTCCTGTCCTTGCAGGATGTTTTTCCGTGCGCAGCGATGTCAGAGATTTCATGTCTTACCGGATTCCTGTATTCACGGTACACTCGTGAAATGGTGTAACGGGTTATCAAAAAAATGTGTGTGAGATCTTATGGGACTCAACTGCTAAGGTTATCAGTCCCTAAGCTTACACACTATTTAACCTAAATTACCCTTAGGACAAACACACACACCCATGCCCGAGGGAGGACTCGAACCTCCGCCGGGACCAGCCGCACAGTCCATGACTGCAGCGCCTAAGACCGCTCGGCTAATCCCGCGCGGCCTCCTAACGGGTTATCCCCACTTCATCGCTACCTCGGAGATGCTGTGTCCTATCGCCCGTGCCCCGACTATGACACCACCTGAAAATTCATTTGAATGTTGATAACCTGCCATTGTAGCAGCAGTAACCGATCTAACAACTGCGCCAGACACTTGTTGTCTTATATAGGCATTGCCGACCGCAGCGCCCTATTCTGCCTGTTAAATATCTCTGTATTTGAATACGCATGCCTATTTCTTTCGCGCGTCAGTGTAGTCAGCTTCATGGATTATTTTGCATGATAAACTGTGACGATGTGCAACGTGGCATTCTACATACGCATTGCAACTTAACTTTTAAATGTGACTACATGTTGAACTTTTGTAAAATTGTTTTATTTCTTGTAAATATCTAAACATGTCAGTTAGTAATACCTACCCACCGGCTTTTACACATTACACTAACAGAAATTCTTCTACAGATTGGAAGGAGGTGTCAAGGAGAAACCTTTTTAGTTTGTTTTCAAATTTCACTTCCCTACATCTCTAACCTTTTATATCACTGGGTAAGTTATCAAAAATATTTATTACAGGGTCATCCACACCTTTTTGAGCTAGAGAAAACCAACATGTGGAGTAATGAATGTCATTTTTCCCTTCTGGTGTTGTAATTATGTACATCAATGTCCCTTTTGAAACGCTGAGGATTATTTACAACATTCTTCATGAGGGACAGGGTGCTTCCGTAAGAGCGTGCAAAAACTTGACAGAACGTAGAGGATGCTCCACTGGACAATTTGAGGTGGAGGTACTGGTGTCGGAGAAGCCAGTTTAAGGCGACAACATAAATAAAGCCACATTAGTGTGTACATTTTTATTTCCATTAATTAACCACAAATAGCATCACTGACACAATGAATATGCTATTTGTACCGTATTTTACAAAATGTGCTGCAACTGATGGCCATCAACCTCAATGCAACCATGACATCGGCGAACAAAATTCTGACGCACACTGAAAACTATCAGTGGTGTGCTTCGGATCACATCACAGGCAGCTACAATTCTGGCAACTAATTCTATCTCGCTATCCACTGCGGTTACAGGTTTACAGACGAATGCAAAAACTGGTAGAAGCTGACCTCGGAGAAGATCACTTTGGATTCCGTAGAAATGTTGGAACACGTCAGGCAATACTGACCCTACGACTTATCTTAGAAGAAAGATTAAGGAAACGGAATCCTACGTTACTAGCATTTGTAGACTTAGAGAAAGCTTTTGACAATGTTGACTGGAATATTCTCTTTCAAATTCTGAAGGTGGCAGGGGTAAAATACAGGGGGCGAAAGGCTATTTTAATTTGTACGGAAACCAGGTGGCAGTTATAAGAGTCGAGGGACATGAAAGGGAAGCAGTGGTTGGGAAGGGAGTGAGACAGGGTTGTCGCCTCTCCCCGATGTTATTCAATCTGTATATTGAGCAAGCAGTAAAGGAAACAAAAGAAAAGTTCGAAGTAGGTATTAAAATCCATGGAGAAGAAATAAAAATTTTGAGGTTCGTCGACGACATTGTAATTCTGTCAGAGACAGAAAAAGGACTTGGAAGAGCAGTTGAACGGAATGGACAGTGTCTTGAAAGGAGGGTATAAGATGAACATCAACAAAAGCAAAACGAGGATAATGGAATGTAGTCGAATTAAATCGGGAGATGCTGAGGGAATTAGATTAGGAAATGAGATACTTAAAGTAGTAAATGAGTGTTGCTATTTGGGGAGCAAAATAACTGATGATGGTCGAAGTAGAGAGGATATAAAATGTAGACTGGCAATGGCAAGGAAAACGTTTCTGAAGAAAAGAAATTTGTTATCATCGAGTATAGATTTAAGTGTCAGGAAGTCGTTTCTGAAAGTATTTGTATGGAGTGTAGCCATGTATGGAAGTGAAACATGGACGATAAATAGTTTAGACAAGAAGAGAATAGAAGCTTTCGAAATGTGGTGCTACATAAGAATGCTGACGATTAGATGGGTAGATCACATAACTAATGAGGAAGTATTGAATAGGATTGGGGAGAAGAGAAGTTTGTGGCACAACTTGACCAGAAGAAGGGATCGGTTGGTAGGACATGTTCTGAGGCATCAAGGGATCACCAATTAGGCATTGGAGGGCAGCGTGGAGGGTAAAAATTGTAGAGGGAGACCGAGAGATGAATACACTAAGCAGATTCAGAAGGATGTAGGTTGCAGTAGGTACTGGGAGATGAAGCAGCTTGCACAGGATAGAGTAGCATGGAGAGCTGCATCAAACCAGTCTCAGGACTGAAGACCACAACAACAACAATCCACTGCGGTCTCACACACGAGTGACTTTAGATAGCCCCATAAGAAATAATCAAGGGGATTCAGGTCAGGTGATATCGCAAGCAATGGAACAGGACCTCCGCTTCCAGTCCAGCGACCAGGAAAAACAGCACTGGGATGGTTGCGGACATCCACACTGAAGTGAGGCGGTGCTCCGTCTGTAGTATCCACATCCCCTCTCGAACAGTCAGCGGTATATGTTCTCCAAGAACTCAGGTAGAAGTCTTTGCATGAATCTAGAGTACAGTTGACCACTGAGGGGGGGCAGGTAGATTTCCTTGTGATCAGGCTCGTCGTCCTTGTTTTCTTGCATGAAATAAATAATGTACATGTAAATAAACAGCACAGTACTCGTAAATTTGCACTCATGTTAGTTGTAAATAAGCTGGAAACAGGAATGTTATACAGAACGGTAGACAAGTTGACTTCCGTATCTCCTTAAGGTGGCTTCTCCGACCCCAGGTTTCGTATCTCAGATTGTTCAGTGGAGCACTCTCTATGTCCCGTTACATTTTTGCACGCTCTTAGGAAACGCCCTCTACAGGATGTTGCAAAAAGGTACGGCCAAACTTTCAGGAAACATTCCTCACACACAAATAAAGAAAAGATGTTATGTGGACATGTGTCCGGAAACGCTTAATTTCCATGTTAGAGCTCATTTTAGTTTCGTCAGTATGTACTGTACTTCCTCGATTCACCGGCAGTTGGCCCAATTGAAGGAAGGTAATGCTGACTTCGGTGCTTGTGTTGACATGCGACTCATTGCTCTACAGTACTAGCATCAAGCACATCAGTACGTAGCATCAACAGGTTAGTGTTCATCACGAACGTGGTTTTGCAGTCAGAGCAATGTTTACAAATGCGGAGTAGGCAGATGCCCATTTCATGTATGGATTAGCACGGGGCAATAGCCGTGGCGCGGTACGTTTGTATCGAGACAGATTTCCAGAACGAAGGTGTCCCGACGGGAAGACGTTCGAAGCAATTGATCGGCGATTTAGGGAGCACAGAACATTCCAGCCTATGACTCGCGACTGGGGAAGACCTAGAACGACGAGGACACCTGCAATGGACGAGGCAATTCTTAGTGCAGTTGACGATAACCCTAATGTCAGCATCAGAGAAGCTGCTGCTGTACAAGGTAACGTTGACCACGTCACTGTATGGAGAGTGCTACGGGAGAACCAGTTGTTTCCGTACCATGTACAGCGTGTGCAGGCACTATCAGCAGCTGATTGGCCTCCACGGGTACACTTCTGCGAATGGTTCATCCAACAATGTGTCAATCCTCATTTCAGTGCAAATGTTCTCTTTACGGGTGAGGCTTCATTCCAACGTGATCAAATTGTAAATTTTCACAATCAACATGTGTGTGCTGACGAGAATCCGCACGCAATTGTGCAATCACGTCATCAACACAGATTTTCTGTGAACGTTTGGGCAGGCATTGTTGGTGATGTCTCGATTGGACCCCATGTTCTTCTTCCACCTACGCTCAATGGAGCACGTTATCATGATTTCATACGGGATACTCTACCTGTGCTGCTAGAACATGTGCCTTTGCAAGTACGACACAACATGTGGTTCATGCACGATAGAGCTCCTGCACATTTCAGTCGAAGTGTTCGTACGCTTCTCAACAACTGATTCGGTGATGATGATGATGATGAGCGTTTGGCGTCATTGGCCGGGAGGCCCCTCGCGGGGCAGGTCCGGCCGCCATATCGCAGGTCTTATTACATTCGGCGCCACATTGGGCGACCTGCACGCCGGATGGGGATGAAATGATGATGAACACAACACAACACCCAGTCCCTGAGCGGAGAAAATCTCCGACCCAGCCGGGAATCGAACCCGGGCCCAGAGGACGGCAATCCGTCACGCTGACCACTCAGCTACTGGGGCGGACAACTGATTCGGTGACCGATGGATTGGTAGAGGCGAACCAATTCCATGGCCTCCACGCTCTCCTGACCTCAACCCTCTTGATTTTCATTTATGGGGGCATTTGAAAGCTCTTGCCTACGCAACCCCGGTACCAAATGTAGAGACTCTTCGTGCTCGTATTGTGGACGGCTGTGATACAATTCGCCATTCTCTATGGCTGCATCAGCGCATCAGGGATTCCATGCGACGGAGGGTGGATGCATGTATCCTCGCTAACGGAGGGCATTTTGAACATTTACTGTAACTAAGTGTTTGAAGTCACGCTGGTACGTTCTATTGCTGTGTGTTCCCATTCCATGATTAATGTGATTTGAAGAGAAGTAATAAAATGAGCTCTAACATGGAAAGTAAGCGTTTCCGGACACATGTCCACATAACATATTTTCTTTCTTTGTGTGTGAGGAATGTTTCCTAAAAGTTTGGCCGTACCTTTTTGTAACACCCTGTATACTGTGAAGCAGTAGTCAGAATGCCCAGGTGCTGAAGCGCATGTCTACTACATGATCGTGAACGAGCGCCACATAATATTCTTACAGCTCGTGTCTGAGCGATTATGACTCTCTTTGTTGAAGATGAGCTACCCCAGAACATTATTCCATATAACATTATTGAATGAAGAAACGCAAAATACGTCAGCTTACAGATTTGTCTCTCCCCAAGATTTGCAGTGATTTCAAGTCCAAGTATGGCTAAACTACGTTATTTCTGAATTTCAAAATGTGCTTTTTCCAGTATAAATTCTCATCAATGCGGATACCTAAGAAATTTCAAGTTTGCGCACTATTTATTATTTCTCCACCATGTGTCTTACTTATCACTAATGTAGCACCTCTAGATATGCAGAACTTAGTATGCTATGTCTTTTTAAAACTGATGTAAAACCATTCGCAGGAAACCAGTCAATTATACTTTTAAGAAGGTTGTTTACCATTTCTTCTGTTCCTGTATTTACGTTTTGATTGAATACGATACTAGTGCCATCTGCAAAAATAACTAAGTCTGCTTGTTGCATATTAGAGGCAAGATTAATAGCGGACCTAAGATTGAGGCTTGGGGAATCCCTTCGTGATTCCCACTCAGTCAGAATAACGTTTAAGGACTACAGTGCCTGAACAACTAAGTATAAGTTTCTACATTCTTTTGGTTAGATATGACTGTATCCATCGTTTGGCTACATCATCTGTCCCAAAAAATTCAATTTGTCGTGGAGAATATTGTGATTCACACAATCAAATGCTTCAGATAGGTTGCAGCAAATACCAGCCAGTGCTATTTTATTATTTAACGCTTGCGAAATCTGGCCAGTGGACGTGTTAGTGTCGTTCTCAGTACAACAACTCTTTTGAAATCCAAATTGTGATTTACTGAGAATGTTATTGTTGATCAGGTGGGATACTATTCCAGAATACATCACATTCTCAAAAATTTGGAAAACGATGGAGACACAGGCGACTTCGGATAATTCGAAGTGCATTTGTATAACATAATGCAGTTCTAAAAATCACTGACCGAGAAGAAATTTGTGAGGAGAATTACATTTCAGCGAGAAGAAATAAAATAGTTTTAGTTTTTCCGATGATACTGTAATTCTGCCAGAGACGGCAAAGGACTTGGAGAAGCAGTTACAGGCAACGGGAAGAACATCAACAAAAGTAAAACGATGGCAGTGTACAGTATGGAACCATTTTAGCCACCCTAGGCTGTTAGTTTTGTTCCCTTAATGTACCAAGCATATAAATTACGCTAGTGGACAGCTTTTACTATAGTAGCGAGGGACAGCAATGTTGAGCCACTTTATAATTTGTACAATAACAAGTATAGAGGCTATTTTCAGCAATGGCATGTAAAACTGAGGCCAATTTTTGAAAAGAGGCAGTAAGATCACGTTGCATCATTGCAGCAATAAAGAAAGATTTATTATGCCTATAATGGTTATATGTATTGTCGAAGGACATCATGTAAGAAGTTTAATAAGAATGTACGACATGAGCGCAAGACGGCGATCATATGACTACAGCTTCCTCCGGCGACGACGTCCATCGTCTCTGCAAAATTACAGGTCTTAGCATGCTCTTTGCTTGATGAACGTTTCCCGTGAGTTGTAACAGTTATGTGTACGTAAGAATGCGAAAAGTACACGGTATACTGCTAAACGAATGTGCAAAGGCTAGTAAGCTACCTGTTAGTACGGTTTTTGCCAACATGACGTGTTGTGAAAGTTGTTCTTGTAAGCTGATTGGTATGTGCAAGATCATACCTGTAACATTCGACTTGTGGCTGTGTGGGAACATGTCTGTCCTCATATAACACGAAAAAATTCTTTTTAACGTGTTACACACGTCACCAAAATCAGGCAAGTAATTTAAACAACTGCAATCTTCAAGAGTAATGTTATCCACTAATATGTTTTACCCAGTTACTGTGGTTTTGGTGTTACACTGTAGATGTTTGATAAATGGCTAGTAATGTAATTTATATCCATGGTGCATTAAAGGAATAAACCCGACATCCAACAGTGGTTAAGCTGGTTCCATCATTTGGACGGTACATTGAGGCTGTAGACCCGTACATGAAGAAGTTAATAAAAGGGTAACGGAATGTGGTCGAATTAAATCAGTCGATGCTAAGGGAACTGGATTACGAAACGGGACTCTAGTCGAAGAGATTTGCTATTTGGGCAGAAAAGTAAATGATGGTGGTCGCAGTAGATTCAAATGGTTCAAATGGCTCTGAGCACTATGGGACTCAACATCTGAGGCCATCAGTCCCCTAGACTTAGAACTACTTAAACCTAAATAACCTAAGGACGTCACAGGATTCGAACCTGCGACAGTAGTGGTCGCACGGCTCCAGACTGAAGCGCTTAGAACCGCTCGGCCACTACAGTCACAGTAAAGAGGATGTAAAATGTAGACTAGCAATAGCCATAAATGCGTCTCTGAAAATGAAACATTTCATATAAATTTAAGTGTTAGGAAATGTTTTTCTTAAGTATTTCTCTGGATTGTAGCCCTGCATGAAGTAAAACGTGGGCGATTATCAGTTCAGACAAGAACAGACTAGAAGCTTTTCGAATGCTATGTTCCAGAAGAATGCTGACGATCAGATGGGTCGACTGAATAACTGACGAGGAGTTACTTAACCGTGTTGTTGTTGTTGTTGTTGTTGTTGTTGTTGTTGCTGTCTTCAGTCCGGAGACTGGCTTGATGCAGCTCTCCATGCTACTCTATCCTGTGCAAGCTTCTTCATCTCCCAGTACCTACTGCAACCTACATCCTTCTGAATCTGCTTAGTGTTTTCATCTCTCGGTCTCCCTCTACGATTTTTACCCTCCACGCTGCCCTCCAATACTAAATTGGTGATCCCTTGATGCCTCAGAGCATGTCGTGCCAACCAATCCCTTCTCCTAGTCAAGTTGTGCCACAAACTCCTCTTCTCCCCAATTCTATTCAATACCTCCTCATCAGTTATGTGATCTACCCATCTAATCTTCAGCATTCTTCTGTAGGACCACATTTCGAAAGCTTCTATTCTCTTCTTGTCTAAACTATTTATCGTTCACGTTTCACTTCCATACACGGCTGCACTCCATACAAATACTTTCAGAAACGACTTCCTGACACTTAAATCTATACTCAATGTTAACAAATTTCTCTTCTTCAGAAACGCTTTCCTTGCCATTGCCAGTCTACATTTTATATCTTCCCCACTTCGACCATCATCAGTTATTTTGCTCCTCAAATAGCAAAACTCCTCTACTACTTTAAGTGCCTCATTTCCTAATCTAATTCCCTCGGCATCATCCGACTTCATTCGACTACATTCCATTATCCTCATTTTGTTTTTGTTGATGTTCATCTCATATCCTCCTTTCAAGACACTGTCCATTCCGTTCAGCTGCTCTGAACCGTATGGGGTAAAAAAGATATTTTCGGCGGAACTTCAGTAAAAGAAGCAATCGGCTGATAGAACACTTCCTGGAACATTTTAACAACATTTACTGCTTTTCCAGTACACTAACAATATATACAGAATGGCACGTTATGCAATCAAAATATATTTGGCTCGTTGATGGAATGATTTGCTGACGTGGGGTCTTGTTGCGTGACTGAAGATACAAATGCAAACATTTCTGCCTCACTTGAATTCAGGTGCTTGTAACAATATCTCATCAAAGCACTGAAACCTGAGTAATACGTATTACACCGAACGCACACTGAGCCCAGCTAAAACAAGAGTGGATCAGCGAGTCTGTCAGTAATGTGCCTAGGTGTAGTGAACCACACGGCCACAGCCACCATGCCATTTATAATTTTTCCGCGATCACTATATCTCCCTCTTTGTTAAATTTTAATCTTACATCGTTTATTACACTTCAAAATTTTTTTAATATTATGCGTGATAAGTTATTCAGTACACTTCGATAAATTCGTAGATATCAAAATCTTCTACAAAATTTGCCTCTCACAAACTATAGTACATTTATTTAAATACATACGTGTTTAATGTTTGTATAATAAATAAATGTCGAGTGGCTAGGGCCTCCCGTCGGGTAGACCGTTCGCCGGGGGCAAGTCTCTCGATTTGACGCCACTTCGGCGACTTGAGCGTCGATGGGGATGAAATGATGATGATTAGGACAACACAACACCCAGTCCCTGAGCGGAGAAAATCTCCGACCCAGCCGGGAATCGAATCCGGGCTCTTAGGATTGACATTCTGTCGTGCTGACCATTTAGCTACCGGGTGGCGGACTTTTAATGTTTGTTAAATGCTTTCATGTATATAGTAATTATATATCACATAAGCTCGTTAACCCTTTGTCTTATACCAACTGTCTTATTTTCAGGATTTCGCGGCCCCTCCCGACGGAGGTTCGAGACCTCCCTCGGGCATGGCTGTGTGTGTGTGTGTGTGTGTGTGTGTGTGTGTGTGTGTGTGTGTGTGTGTGTTTTGTTCATAGCATAAGTTAGTTTAAGTAGTGAATAAGTTTAGGGGCCGATGACCTCAGCAGTTTGGTCCCATAGGAATTCATACACACGTTCTTATTTTCATATGCAAAACAGTCGATTAACATCACGTAAAACAGTGATGTACCCATGACGGGCTTGTTGTTATAACAGGTAGTAAATTATGTAGATTTGATACTGGATGCCAGGACAACACAAAATACTTCAATAAATAAGCCGAAGTGTAATTCTTGACTCTAAAATTGTGTGTTATTGGCTATAATTTGAAATGACGAGTTATAAGACGGAAATGTAAGAATGAATCGATTTCTCGATTAAAGATACAGATGAAATAGTGTGCTGAAAAAAATAAACTAAGACGGTTACATTTTTAGAGACCTGACGAGAAGCTCGAGTAAATGAGAATTCGATCTAACACGAGTTCGTCTGATCAAAACAGAAGTAGGAGAAAGTCGAATTAAGAGTGTAAGTCAAAAACCCATACTGCAGCTTCAGCTACAGACGTATTTGTTTACAAAGTGAAGTGAAAATCAAAAGTAAGAACTAGAATTCAAAGTGAAGTTTTATTACCAGTTTTATTATCTTGAAATGATTTTAGTATTTCGAGAATACGTGAGAAAACTTCAGTTTCATTCTTTTTTTCTGATTCTGTCCGACCGTTGATTGCTGAAACTGTAGGACTTTACAAAGAATGCGTAAGGCAAATTTTACATAGAAAATTTAACACGAGAAAAGTGTGTGCGCAACTGGTGCCGAAAATTCTCACGATTGAACAAAAATAAGCTCATGAAAATGTCTTATTGACACATTCAATGTCACTGAAAATGATACTAATTTCTTAGAAGTAGTGATAAAATGTAACGAATCTCGGTTTTTCACCTATGATCCACAAACTAAGCAGCAATCAATGCACTGGAAGGGATGAACTTCAAGAGAGCGAAAAAAGCTTGAGTGAGGAAATGAAAGGGGTGATGATTGTCTTTTTTTATTCGATATTCACGGAATTGTCTATATCCACTGAGTTCCAGAAGGTCAAATTATTAATGAACACCACTAGATTGAGTTTCTTGCTGAACTTCATGTGAAAATAAGAAAGAAACGACGCGAATATTGGAAGAATAATTCATAGCAGCTCTCACACAAACGAAGGAGATGGCCACACTGGTTTGTCTAAATACACGAGGACTCTCACAGATATTATTCCTTCATATTTCGCGCATGTGCGCTTACTCTGAGAGATGAGCCCTGTTATTTTATAGACACTTTTAGTATTCGCATTAATTTAACAGGAAAAATCTCAGAAAATTAAAGAAAATGCGAAACCGGGAAAAGAGGGGAGAGGAAGGGGGGGGGGGTAGAGCAGGACATGAAACCCCTACAGGCCTACACGATACGGACGTGCTCAGAGTGGGACGTCCGTATCTCACCACTGACTTCTAGTATCAGCCGCACCCAGTTGACGTCAACAAGTGCATGGACCTGAAGACGACGTTGTTTCAACGCTGAAACTAGTTGCCAAAATAAAATCGACACCTTAAATACAGCTGGAGGAATTTCTCCATTTTTTAATAAATTTATAGCAGCTGACGTCCCACTGTACTCCATTTCAACTATGGATGTACGAAGATTAAATGTGAAATTCGCTTCACAAATTAGACCGCGCCAAGTTGTTTTATCTGTTGTCTGATGCTCCGTCAACCAGGGATATGCGCCTTCCCTGTTGCGCTTGCGCAGTTTCCTACAGCTTCCGTTGGGGCGTACAGTTTGTAAGTAGGCTGTCTGTTTTCTTATTGGCAACGTTACGTAGCGCTCTGTATGAAAATCACTGGCTGTGCTGTGTGCAGTCTGTGGCTAGTTTGCATTGTTGTCTGCCATTGTAGTGTTGGGCAGCGGCAGCTGGATGTGAACAGCGCGTAGCGTTGCGCAGTTGGAGGTGAGCCGCCAGCAGTGATGGATGTGGGGAGAGAAATGGCGGAGGTTTGAAATTTGTAAGACTGGATGTCATGAACTGCTATGTATATTATGATTTTTCAACACTATTAAGGTAAATACATTGTTTGTCCTCTATCAAAATCTTTCATTTGCTAACTATGCCTATCAGTAGTTAGTGCCTTCAGTAGTTTGAATCTTTTATTTAGCTGGCAAGAGTGGCGCTCGCTGTATTGCAGTAGTTCGAGTAACGAAGATTTTTGGTAAGGTAAGTGATTTGTGAAAGGTATAGGTTAATGTTAGTCAGGGCCATTCGTTTGTAGGGATTTTTGAAAGTCAGATTGCGTTGCGCTAAAAATATTGTGTGTCAGTTTAAGCACAGTCCTGTATAATTGTTTAAAGGGGACGTTTCAAGTTCTCCAACCGTTTGGTAAGGTAAAAATCTGGCAGTTTTCAGCATTTTTTAAAAATATTTGTATAGTGAGTTACCAGCTACAATGTTCAGTTAAACGATCGGGAAGAATCGGCGCTACTTTAGAACACTTTCATTCATGAGCGAGCCGGATTAAATCGCTTCGCGTGCCGCATCAAATTCCTTCGTAGGCAGGATTTGGGCCGCGGATCGTGTTTCTGTCTGAGCCATTGCGGACATCGAGGACTTCCACTGGTCAAATCAGGACGGGGGGGGGGGGGGGGGGGGAGCCGAAGTGGGAGGAGGAAGGCTACGTTGTAGACGGGGCCCGCAAGGTGCTCGGCGGACCGCTTTATACCGGAGCGGCGTGCCTCTGCCCGCGACGCCTGACCGGCTCGCTCGCTTGCCTGGCTGCCTGCTTTCCCCGGCTGTTGCGGACACAGCCGTTGCGTCACGGCCGGCCTCCTGAGGAATCCGCCTCGCTGACGCGGCGAAACGCAGCGCGCCAGCTCGCGACGGGGCAACCGCTGCGTTACCAGGCATCGCGGGGCATCAAACGCTGTCCACTAAGTAATAGAGTACGCTATGGACACAACCCAAAGTGAGAGTCTGATAGCCGCCGTGTAACACAGTGACTTACTGCTACTCTAACACGTAACACAAAGTGACGAAGCTACAGCGTTTGTCCAGACCGCACCCACAACAAAGGCAAAGAGAGTAACGACATTAATCCTTCAGTTCTGATCACAGATTTGAACTCCCCAGGCACAGGCCGGTCAGGTAATTAATGAACAAGTCGTCAATGTTAATAACTCCATTAATACTACTGTGAGCGTGGGGCTGAACTGCTATTCTGTTATTCTGCGCAAAGGATTAATCTGAGATGTACCCTTTACCCTGTGGCTCCTGCTACATGCAATTTCTACCCCCACACTACTACAGAAGTCAGACAGACGCTCCTAACGTTCTAAAGAGAAATGCCTGAAAAACTTTCAGCAATAAATATCTGGAATCAGCGGAGGAAGTCAGAAACATCTGCGGTGTATGTGAGGATAATGTCGTTGGACAGAGCACGGAAATAAAATGGTTTTCTAATTTTTAAGAAGGGTCGTTTTCACACTAGTGACTCTCCACGTTCAGGAAGGCCTTCGGGGTTTGGTAAAAATAAATGCCGTGTGGCGAGGGTCTCCCGTCGGGTAGACCGTTCGCTAGGTGCAAGTCTTTCGAGTTGATGCCGCTTCGGCGACTTGCGCGTCGATGGGGATGAAATGATGATAAGGACAACACAACAACCAGTCCCTGAGCGGAGAAAATCTCCGACACAGCCGGGAATAGAACCCGGACCGTTAGGTATGACATTCCGTTGTGCTGACCACTCGGGGTTTGATAAAGATCGTTTAAAGGCATTAATCCACAACGATTCAAATTCGTGCACTCGAGGACTTACAGATGTGATAAATTGTCATCATTCCACCATCGTGTGACATTTTCAAGCAATGGGGGAGGTTCAAACATCGCATGTATGGCTTCTGCACGCTCTGAGCCGAAATCACAAATATCAGTGGGTGTCCATATGTGCATCTCTGCTTGCTCGGCATCTGCATTTACATCTACATTTATACTCCACAAGCCACCCAATGGTGTGTGGCGGAGGGCACTTCACGTGCCACTGTCATTACCTCCCTTTCCTGTTCCACTCGCGAATGGTTCGCGAGAAGAACGACTGCCGGAAAGCCTCCGTGCGCGCTCAAATCTCTCCAATTTTACATTCGTGATCTCCTCGGGAGGTATAAGTAGGGGGGAAGCAATATATTCGATACCTCATCCAGAAACACACCCTCTCGAAACCTGGACAGCAAGCTACAGCGTGATGCAGAGCGCCTCTCTTGCAGAGTCTGCCACTTGAGTTTGCTAAACATCTCCGTAACGCTATCACGCTTACCAAATAACCCAGTGACGAAACGCGCCGCTCTTCTTTGGATTTTCTCTATCTCCTCCGTCAACCCGACATAGTACGGATCCCACACCGATGAGCAATACTCAAGTATAGGTCGAACGAGTGTTTTGTAAGCCACCTCCTTTGTTGATGGACTACATTTTCTAAGGATACTCCCAATGAATCTCAACCTGGCACCCGCCTTACCAACAATTAATTTTATATGATCATTCCACTTCAAATCGTTCCGCACGCATACTCCCAGATATTTTACAGAAGTAACTGCTACCAGTGTTTGTTCCGCTATCATATAATCATACAATAAAGGATCCTTCTTTCTATGTATTCGCAATACATAACATTTGTCTATGTTAAGGGTCAGTTGCCACTCCCTGCACTAAGTGCCTATCCGCTGCAGATCTTCCTGCATTTCGCTGCAATTTTCTAATGCTGCAACTTCTCTGTATACCACAGCATCATCCGCGAAAAGCAGCATGGAACATCCTGCACTATCTACTTGGTCATTTATATATATTGTGAAAAGCAATGGTCCCATAACACTCCCTTATGGCACGCCAAAGGTTACTTTAACGTCTGTAGACGTCTCTCCATTGATAACAACATGCTGTGTTCTGTTTGCTAAAAATTCTTCAATCCAGCGACACAGCTGGTCTGATATTCCGTAGGCTGGCACGTGAACAACACCGACCATTCGTATCCTCTGTCGTGACTGGTGACGACAAATCATGTCTTGACGCTTACATAAGGAAGAGGAAAGAACGGCTGGGCCCAAACAAAACAGCAACTGCCCGTACGAAGACCCGCACACAGCCGCAAAAGGTAAGTTATACATCTGGTGCAACGGCGGCGGTGTGGTGTACCGTGGATTGATTCCTCGAGGTGTGGGCATCGCTGCTGACATTTAATGTCAACAACTGAGACGTCTTGGTAACCCAATTCAAGAACAACGACCAAGAAGAGTGCGTGAAATCATGCTACTCCACGGTAAGCCAGCCTGTATTCTGCCAGATTGGCAAAAAATACTGTACAGGAGTTGTGTTGGAATGTCACTCCACACCGACGTTATTAACCCGATCTTGCGCCCTCAAATTTTCTCCTTTCATGGTCTCTGTCGAGCAGCCTTGAAGGAACTTCCTTTCCAGGTGAAAGTACACTCCGAACACAGATCAACAAGTCCTTCGCCTCAAAACCACGTGATTTCTGCAATCGTGGAATCGAAATGTTACCCCACCGTTGGCAGAGTGTTGTAAATAGCGAAGGAGGATATACGAGGGCAGTTCAATAAGTAATGCAACACATTTTTTTTCTGAAACAGGGGTTGTTTTATTCAGCATTGAAATACACCAGGTTATTCCCCAATCTTTTAGCTACACAACACTATTTTTCAACGTAATCTCCATTCAATGCTACGGCCTTACGCCACCTTGAAATGAGGGCCTGTATGCCTGCACGGTACCATTCCACTGGTCGATGTCGGAGCCAACGTCGTACTGCATCAATAACTTCTTCATCATCCGCGTAGTGCCTCCCACGGATTGCGTCCTTCATTGGGCCAAACGTATGGAAATCCGACGGTGCGAGATCGGGGCTGTAGGGTGCATGAGGAAGAACAGTCCACTGAAGTTTTGTGAGCTCCTCTCGGGTGCGAAGACTTGTGTGAGGTCTTGCGTTGTCATGAAGAAGGAGAAGTTCGTTCAGATTTTTGTGCCTACGAACACGCTGAAGTCGTTTCGTCAATTTCTGAAGAGTAGCACAATACACTTCAGAGTTGATCGTTTGACCATGGGGAATTACATCGAACAGAATAACCCCTTCAGCGTCCCAGAAGACTGTAACCATGACTTTACCGGCTGAGGGTATGGCTTTAAACTTTTTCTTGGTAGGGGAGTGGGTGTGGCGCCACTCCATTGATTGCCGTTTTGTTTCAGGTTCGAAGTGATGAACCCACGTTTCATCGCCTGTAACAATCTTTGACAAGAAATTGTCACCCTCAGCCACATGACGAGCAAGCAATTCCGCACAGATGGTTCTCCTTTGCTCTTTATGGTGTTCGGTTAGACAACGAGGGACCCAGCGGGAACAAACCTTTGAATATCCCAACTGGTGAACAATTGTGACAGTACTACCAACAGAGATGTCAAGTTGAGCACTGAGTTGTTTGATGGTGATCTGTCGATCATCTCGAACGAGTGTGTTCGCACGCTCCGCCATTGCAGGAGTCACAGCTGTGCACGGCCGGCCCGCACGCGGGAGATCAGACAGTCTTGCTTGATCTTGCGGCGATGATGACACACGCTTTGCCCAACGACTCATCGTGCTTTTGTCCACTGCCAGATCACCGTAGACATTCTGCAAGCGCCTATGAATATCTGAGATGCCCTGGTTTTCCGCCAAAAGAAACTCGATCACTGCCCGTTGTTTGCAACGCACATCCGTTACAGACGCCATTTTAACAGCTCCGTACAGCGCTGCCACCTGTCGGAAGTCAGTGAAACTATACGAGACGAAGCGGGAATGTTTGAAAATATTCCACAAGAAATTTCCGGTTTTTTCAACCAAAATTGGCCGAGAAAAAAATGTGTTGCATTACTTATTGAACTGCCCTCGTATTATTGATGACGAAAATCTCTGTTACGAGTATCTGTTCCGTTTATAAAACTTACTGAAAATTTCTATTGATTGCCGACTCCAAGCAGTGTTCTGTGCACCACGACCAAATAGTGGATAGTATTGGAAGGAGAATCAGCATTGGCCGTATTTTTTTGTTTTATTATCCGCAAAATCGATTTTCGGTCACTTAGTGACCATCCTCAGTTTATGTGATCGCTCTAAGCTTGTTGATACCAGTGGCTTCCAATTTTAATTGTATATTACAGCACTGAGGATGGTCACGAAGTGACCCAAAATCGATTTCGCGCATAATAAAACAAAAAAATACGGCCAATGCTGATTCTCCTTCCAATTCAATTACTGGAAAATGCTACGAATGTCTGCGCCAACTCAGTAATTTTCCCAGGTCAGCAGACGCAACGGAGGTATTATCTTAAAGGCGATGATCAGTTCGAAGGGCAGCATATTTTTGACGTTCCCCTTTTGTTAACATAAATAACGCTGAAGATGGCGAAATCTAGCTTGGTTACCTGGCGTTATTTGGAATCATCGTTTGAGGCTACACGGTGGCAAAGACGTAAAGAGTCTCCCGCGTTCTGGAAACCCGCGCCCGTTCGGACCACCCAACCTGGAGGCAAGATCTCAGCCGCTCCAGTCGGCCAGAATAATGGGAACAGCTACACATCCAACTTTTCTTCGGCTGGCTACAAGGACCTTTTCGTATACTATGTAGTTGAACTGTATTTCGTCGAGCGAGTCTTTAAACAGTCGAGAGAGCAGCTCTCCACCCCATTCCGTTGTAATTACTAAATGGTGTCGACATCGCGAGGCTAATAGTGCGGCAGTTACCGCCATTTTGCAGCAGTCGTTGTCTTCCATTACCTTTGGAGCAGCCTTGTGTTAAGCATGCGCAACTTGCTCGTGCTGTTTATCTTAATTATTTGTTTGCTGTTCCGGTGATCCATGTTGTGAATGTACCACAGCATATGGAATCTGCCAATTACACAAATTTTTTATGGCATTTCGTAAAAAGAACTAATCAGTTACATATTAAAGTTATCTACAGCTTAGGTTCTATCAGAGAAACGTGATTTTTATGGTTAAATAAACGCCGGCCGGAGTGGCCGAGCGGTTCTAGGCGCTACAGTCTGGAACCGCGCGACCGCTACGGTCGCAGGTTCGAATCCTGCCTCGGGCATGGATGTGTGTGATGTCTTTAGGTTAGTTATGTTAAAGTAGTTCTAAGTTCTAGGGGACTGATGACTTCAGAAGTTAAGTCCCATAGTGCTCAGAGCCATTTGAACCATTTTTGGTTAAATAAACAGTACTGAACAAATAAATATTGCAGAAAATATATTATAGAGACGTTTACAATAATAAACAGACAGGACCACGAATAAAGGTCTGGGAATGTATCTGAGAGTTTCAGATACATGAGACTACTCATTCTAGTCAGGAACTCGTCTCTAGCGTACATCAGCCCTTGCAATAAGAACTGCCTTAAGCTTTATTTCAACAAGAGCTGATCACGCACGAAACACTTTACTTTGTGAAAGGACGGCAGCAAAAATCGTGGACACACTGAAGCGGACATAACACACATCCATGTCCGAAGCAGGATTCGAACCTGCGACCGTAGCAGCAGCGCGGTTCCGCACTGAAGCGCCTAGAACCGCTCGGCCACAGCGGCCGGCGAGAGTTCTGCGGTGCTCTCATATGGCGAGAGGTGGAAACAGGTAATGAAGCCAGAAACATGGTCGGCCATGATCGTTTTGGTACTGTAGGTGCTGACTCCATTTTTATGGCTGACAACGCGCGACCGCATCGAATATAGCAGTGATAGAGGAGCTCTTGAAATTAGAAAACATTCGGCGAATGGACTGGCCTGCCCATTCCCCAGACTTAAAATCCTATACAACATGTGTGAGATGCGTGGGGAGACGCATTAGAGTACGTCCATATGCACCAACGATCATCGACCGATTGGCAACCGCGCCGTCAGAGGAATTTAAAGCCCTGCCACAGGAACTCCTTGACAGTGTGTAAATGGAAGGGTGGTCACTGTTGCCAGCTGCAGTGGTACATGACGCGGAATCAGTGGCGACGAGTGAAAATGTGTACCGACACCGGGGTTCGAACCCGGGATCTCCTGCTTACTAGGCGCCATCCGGGACACAGCGTTACCGCAAGAGCACCGGCTGTCTCGGTAACCTCCCGGACGATCCACACACGCACTGAACGCTATTGATTGAGCAAATATGTCGGTCCAATCGTACACTATGTGATCAAGAGAATCCGGACACCGCCAAAAACATATGTTTTTCATTTTAGGTGCATTGTGCTACCACCTACTGACAGATACTTCATATAAGCGACCTCAGTAGTCATTTAGATATTGTAAGAGAGCTCAATGGGGCGCTCCGCAGAACTCACTGACTTTGAACGTGGTCAGGTGATTGGGTGTCACTTGCGTCGTAAGTCTGTACGCGAGGGTTCCACACTCCTAAACGTCCCTAGCTCGACTGTTTCCGATGTGGTAGTGAAGTGAAGGGACAGGTACAGCACAAAAGCGTACAGGCCGACCTCGTCTGTTGACTGACAGAGACCGCCGACAGTTCAAGATGATCGTAATGTTTAATAGGCAGTCATCGATCCAGACCATCACACAGGAATTACAAACTGCAACTACTATGACGGTTAGGCGGGAGATGAGAAAACTTCGATTTCATAGTCGAGCGGCTGCTCATAAGCCACACATCACGCCGGTAAATGCCAAACGACGCCTCGCTTAGTGTATGGAGCGTAAACATTGGACGATTGAACAGTGGAAAAACCTCGTGTGAAGTGAGGAGTCACGGTACACAATGTAGCGAGCCGATGGCAGGGTGTGGGTATGGCGAATGCCCGGTGAACGTCATCTGCCAGCGTGTCTAGTGCCAACACTGAAATTCGGAGGTCGTGGCGTTATGGTGTGGTCGTGCTTTTCATGGAGGGGGCTTGCACCCCTTGTTGTTTTGTGTGGCACTATCACAGCACAGGCCTACATTGATGTTTTAAGGACCTTCTTGCTTCCTGCTGTTGAAGAGCAATTCGGGAATGGCGATTCCATCTTTCAACACGATCGAGCACCTGTTCATAATGGACAGGCTGTGGCGGTTACACGACAACATCCCTGTAATGGACTGGCCTGCACAGAGTCCTGACCTGAATCCTATAGAACACCTTTGCGATTTTTTGGAACATCGACTTCGTGCAAGGCCTCACTAACCGACATCGATACCTCTCCTCAGTACAGCACTCCGTGAAGAATGAGCTGCCATTCCCCAAGAAACCTTCCAGCATCTGAATAAACGTATGGCTGCGAGAGTAGGAGCTGTCATCAAGGCTAATGGTGCGCCAACACAATACTGAATTTCAGCATTACCGATGGAGGGTGCCACGAACTTCTAAGTCACTTTCAGCCAGGTGTCCGGATACTTTTGATCACATAGTGTACGTCATGCTACAGAAGAATCCTGAAGATTAGATGGCTAGATCACGTAACTAATGAGGAAGACAGGACAGAACAAACTTTAGAGGTAAGAAAATTGTGATGCCATAGTTAAAGAATACAACCTAACAGAGTAAGGTGTACCATGCACAATAACGTGAAATTTTAAACTGGTATGGTTATTAGTATAAGGACACAGATTAAGCTGTATGCGTATCAACAAAAATTCTTGGCTTTTTCCACAGAGCTATGATTTGGCACATGTTTCGAAATGTCTGCACATGGGACAACTTCGCCCCGTACACGTGGGGCTATTTACAGTCAGTGAAGTTATTACTGTAATTGATGTTTTACGGCGAAAATATAGAGAACGTGATTTCTTTGTTTCTTTTAAGATGGTCCGTACTTGCAAAAGGAGAAAGCTAAGTGCTTCAGGGTCCGACGAAGATATCAAACGAGCAGTAGCAACAGTTATAGGCAGCTCCTGTGGATAACGTGCCAGGAATGTGCTACAGTCTTTGAGTGTATGTGGGTGCAAAAGAAGGAAAAAGGTTTACTTGCGATAAATGCTTGTGCTTTTGACACTGAAATTCACTGGGCGGAATACCGTCTTGACTGGGTGAAATAGCCTCACCATTTTTATATGCTGTAATTTCTGCCTTCTTCAGATGTTGTTTAATACTTTGTACATCTACAGGAATTTAGACCATTTATATTGGACGATAAATAATTTAGACAAGAAGAGAATAGAAGCTTTCAAAACGTGGTGCTACAGAAGAATGCTGAAGATTAGATGGGTAGATCCCATAACTAATGAGGAGGTACTGAATAGAATTGGGGAGAAGAGGAACTTGTGGCACAACTTGACTAGAAGAAGGGATCGGTTGGTAGGACATGTTCTGACACATCGGGGGATCACCAATTTAGTATTGGAGGGCAGCGTGAAGGGTAAAAATCGTAGAGGGAGACCAAGAGATGAATACACTAAGCAGATTCAGAAGGATGTAGGCTGCAGTAGGTACTGGGAGACGAAGAAGCTTGCACAGGATAGAGTAGTATGGAGAGCTGCATCATACCAGTCTCAGGACTGAAGTCCACAACAACAACAACAACATATACTGGTTTGTATTCACAATTAAGTAACCATAATTGTACCACATTGAGAGATTTTTTAGAAGTTTGAAGTCATATTATATAGGGCTTACAGTTGAAATGTGCAGAACAGCCCGGCTGTCCATTACCTGTTTTGCGTCACTACCGTGGTGGCATTTTTCAACAGGACAACGCTTGTCTACACGTGGCAAATGTGTTCGTGGGCTGTGTGCGTGATGTTGGGTCACTGCTGTGGCCAGCGAGATGGCCAGGTCTGTGGCCGATAGTGCGTGTGTGGGGCCAGCTGAAAAGTCAACCCTGCATAAAGGCTACCAAAGACCAGATACAACGGCCGTGGGTCAGTTTGTCTACGGAGCAGATACAGCGGCCGTATGACACCTTTCGCAGCTGCATCAGTGCGTTCACCCAGACCAGCGAGGGTGCAAAGTCGCACTGATAACTGGTGACGTAATACCACCTTATTTGTACATTTGAATAGATTTTGAAACAACTGAAACAACATCGTATACCCTTCAAAACAGTGAAGATTAATTGTGTTTCTTCCTCCTTTGTGAGTGGTCCACTTTTCGCTGTCGGACAGCATACGATTGGACTGACTGGACTGTGTGGTGATACTTAGGACCCGTTCTTGCTAGTTTCAGCGGACAATGTGACGAAGTCTGACGTACGCAAGTACTATTTTACATTTAAAGCTACATGACTGTGAGAACAATCTTTATTGCATTATGTACTGTCTTCCGTCGCATTGGAAAGAGGCTCCGAACCGACTTTAAACGACGTGACGTGATTGGAGCATGATCAGAGTGGACGAATTGCACGTACTAAATACAGGGTGATTCAAAAATGACCGGTATATTTGAAACGGCAATAAAAACTAAACGAGCAGCGATAGAAATACACCGTTTGTTGCAATATGCTTGGGACAACAGTACATTTTCAGGCGGACAAACTTTCGAAATTACAGTAGTTACAATTTTCAACAACAGATGGCGCTGCGAGTGATGTGAAAGATATAGAAGACAATGCAGTCTGTGGGTGCGCCATTCTGTACGTCGTCTTTCTCCTGTAAGCGTGTGCTGTTCACAACGTGCAAGTGTGCTGTAGACAACATGGTTTATTCCTTAGGATTTTTCTGGTGTTGGAATTCCACCGCCTAGAACACAGTGTTGTTGCAACAAGACGAAGTTTTCAACGGAGGTTTAATGTAACCAAAGGACCGAAAAGCGATACAATAAAGGATCTGTTTGAAAAATTTCAACGGACTGGGAACGTGACGGATGAACGTGCTGGAAAGGTAGGGCGACCGCGTACGGCAACCACAGAGGGCAACGCGCAGCTAGTGCAGCAGGTGATTCAACAGCGGCCTCGGGTTGCCGTTCGCCGTGTTGCAGCTGCGGTCCAAATGACGCCAACGTCCACGTATCGTCTCATGTGCCAGAGTTTACACCTCTATCCACACAAAATTCAAACGCGGCAACCCCTGAGCGCCGCTACCATTGCTGCAAGAGAGACATTCGCTAACGATATAGTGTACAGGATTGATGACGGCGATATGCATGTGGGCAGCATTTGGTTTACTGACGAAGCTTATTTTTACCTGGACGGCTTCGTCAATAACCAGAACTGGCGCATATGGGGAACCGAAAAGCCCCATGTTGCAGTCCCATCGTCCCTGCATCCTCAAAAAGTACTGGTCCGGGCCGCCATTTCTTCCAAAGGAATCATTGGCCCATTTTTCAGATCCGAAACGATTACTGCATCACGCTATTTGGACATTCTTCGTGAATTTGTGGCGGTACAAACTGCCTTAGACGACACTGCGAACACCTCGTGGTTTATGCAAGATGGTGCCCGGCCACATCGCACGGCCGACGTCTTTAATTTCCTGAATGAATATTTCGATGATCGTGTGATTGCTTTGGGCTATCCGAAACATACAGGAGGCGGCGTGGATTGGCCTCCCTATTCGCCAGACATGAACCCCTGTGACTTCTTTCTGTGGGGACACTTGAAAGACCAGGTGTACCGCCAGAATCCAGAAACAATTGAACAGCTGAAGCAGTACATCTCATCTGCATGTGAAGGCATTCCGCCAGACACGTTGTCAAAGGTTTCGGGTAATTTCATTCAGAGACTACGCCATATTATTGCTACGCATGGTGGATATGTGGAAAATATCGTACTATAGAGTTTCCCAGACCGCAGCGCCATCTGTTGTTGAAAATTGTAACTACAGTAATTTCGAAAGTTTGTCTGCCTGAAAATGTACTGTTGTCCCAAGCATGTTGCAACAAACGGTGTATTTCCATCGCTGCTCGTTTAGTTTTTATTGCCGTTTCAAATATACCGGTCATTTTTGAAACACCCTGTATTAGCGTCTTGTCCAAGGATCCTGTCAGTATAAGGCAGAGAGCAAAAGTATATCCGATGGCAGAGATTTAAACAGAGATTTAAATTACTCGCGCTTCGTTTCTGCTGTACCAAGCATACGCTGCTAACCTACTAACATCATCTGTTACTCTTGCAAAATATTGTATCTGAAATATTGATTGATTGAGACGCTACAACATGCCGATCCTCTTCAATGATGATGCATAATGTGTAAATGTTTCCTGGCACAACAATAAATTTTGGTGGACCTTCACAAAATTCACCTCTGTCAGGACCACCCATCTAGAGGAAACTCTGCAAACCAGCTGCAAAGTCTTTCCTGGGCATGACTCATTACCGAAAGCTCAACACAACGATTAGAAACCCGCTACCTGACGTAAGTCTTTATTAAAACCGTAAATGAACTCATCCAATGAATACTTTTGAGTGAAATTTCATTTTTTTCCACTACACTGCTTCTATAATTGCCCACTCTCTGTACAAACTACTTGGCCAACGGATAAGCTGCCACTGTTTTAACAATAACAAATGTCGAATTTTGGGAGAACGGTAATGTTTCATCATAATATCGTTCGCTAGCGAAAGAAGATGTGTAGCTCGTAAAAAGAGAGTTTAATTCCAGTAAACACCAGTAAAAACCAGTTGCGAAACGACTCCATCGCTGCGAAAGCTAACTACGCAACCACAGCGTCACTAACGAGAAAATGTAAACAACATGGTATTGAATGTAATCTGGAAATACATTCCGATGTTAATGGAGATGTTTTTAATGGTGAGTGTTAGATTTTCAAATAAGAAAGTTGTGAACATTGCAGATAAATCGTGTTTGAGCTTCCCTTGTAATATTGCTTCGTTTGGCGTCATTTGTATACTAATGAAACGAGAGTAAGAGCCAAGTGAGCGGACGTGTGTAAGAAAAACACGCTGTATGTCAATCGAGGACACACACGACGAATACTAGCAGACAGGACACGGCTGCAGACGTACGGGGAAACCACGAACAACTCTGGCGGACGCCTGTTTCCAGTCCGAATTACATAACTCAGACTTTATGTAGAGTAATAAGGAACTATCGATATTATAATTATATTGTTACTTAAGACAGAAGACATTGGGGATTTAGTATTAGAGTCAGAGACTGAAAGAGCTTAGGAGGGCTTGCGATGAAATAAGCTAAAAGGCCCAAATAATTCCGAAGGAATTCATAAAATCATTTTATTCAAGTTATTATGTAGAATTTATGAGTGTGGAGATACAACATCGGTCTTGCGGGAGAATATGAGGCACACTTTCTCAAAGATGAGAAAGCCAGATACATGCGACAGGTGTAGCACATTCAGCTTGTCAACTCAGGCGCAGGAAATTCGTGAAAAGATTAATGTACAGAAGGGTGGAAATGCAAATGTAGGATATGACTCATGACCATCAGTTTGGCTTTAGGAAATGAGAAGCCCCAAAGGTTGATAATGGGGCCAGGTTTGAAAAATCAGACACTATCATTGGGTCTGAACACCTAGACAAAGAGTTTGACGAGGTAAATAGTTCAACATAGATGGAATTTCCACAGAAACAGGTGGAGACTACAGCCGGTGGAGAATGACAGATGGTGTACAATAAGAAAGAAAGAAAGAACAATAAGAATGAAAGGTCTAGAGTGAAGTGCTCGGCTGAAACAGGGTGTAATGCAAGAATCCACTACTCAAGCACCTGTACATTGGAGAAGTAACGGCGGAAATAAAATAAAGTTTCAGGAGTGGGACTGAAATTCAACGTGAAACATTCCCTCTGACAAAATTCGCTGATAATCTTCAGTTACAGTGCGGAAGAATTACGTGACTTGTTGAATGCAATGAGCAGTCTAAAGAACGCAGAGTATGAACTGAAAGTAAACCAAATAAAGGTGAAACCAATGAGATGTAGCAGAAAAGAGACTAGCGATAAACTTAACATCAAAACTAGGTACCAAGAAGATGGCGAAGTGAAGGAGTTCTCCTGCGTTGTAAGCAAAATAACACATAAGAAACGGAGCAAAACAAATTGCAAAAGATATCTGTATGGTGCGAAAATTGCCAATTGACCCTACATAACGAAAAGTGTGAGTTCATCCACAAGAGTGCTGAAAGGAATCCCTCAAACGTCGGATGCACGATAAATCAGTCAAATCAAAAGGACGTAAATTCAACTACATACCTGGGAATTACAATGACGAACAAATTAAATTGGGAAGAACACACAGAAAATATCGTGGGGAAGGCAAACCAAAGAATGCGTTTTATTGGCATGATACTTATTTATTTTATTTTTATTTATTTATTTATTTATTGTTCCGTGGGACCACATTAAGGAGAAGTCTCCATGGTCATGGAACGAGTCAATACATGAAATTACAACACGATTGTAGAAACAGATAAAATGAAATATAAGAAACATATTCAGTTGTAGATTGTAGAAACAGATAAAATGAAATATAAGAAACATATTCAGGCGACACGTCGTTAGTTTAAATAAAGAAAATCAAGAATGTAACACTGGAATTTGCTTAATTTTTTAGCTCTTCCAGGAGCTCCTCGACAGAGTAGAAGGAGTGAGCCATGAGGAAACTTTTCAGTTTAGACTTAAAAGCGTTTGGGCTACTGCTAAGATTTTTGAGTTCTTGTGGTAGCTTATTGAAAATGGATGCAGCAGAATTCTGCACTCCTTTCTGCACAAGAGTCAAGGAAGTGCATTCCACATGCAGATTTGATTTGTGCCTAGTATTAACTGAATGAAAGCTGCTAACTCTTGGGAATAAGCTAATATTGCTAACAACAAACGACATTAAAGAAAATATATACTGTGAGGGCAATGTCAAAATTCCCAGACTATTGAATAGGGGTCGACAAGAGGTTTTCGAACTTACACCACACATAGCTCGAACAGCCCGTTTTTGAGCCAAAAATACCCTTTTTGAATCAGAAGAATTACCCCAAAAAATAATACCATATGACATAAGCGTATGAAAATATGCAAAGTAGACTACTTTTCGTGTTGAAATGTCACTTATTTCGGATACTGTTCTAATGATAAATAAAGCAGCATTTAGTTTCTGAACAAGATACTGAACATGGGCTTTCCACAACAGCTTACTATCTATCCGTACGCCTAGGAACTTGAACTATTCCGTCTCGCTTATAACATGCCCATTCTGTCTGATTAAAATATCAGTTCTTGTTGAATTTTGAGTTAGAAACTGTAAAAACTGAGTCTTACTGTGATTTAGCATCAAATTATTTCCCACAAGCCACGAACGTATTTCATGAACTACATTATTTGATAACGTTTCAATATTACACACAAGATCCTTCACTACCAAGCTGGTGTTATCAACAAACAGAAATATTTTTGAATCACCTGTAATACTAGAAGGCATATCATTTATATAAATAAGAAACAGCAGTGGCCCCAGCACCGATCCTTGGGGAACGCCCCATTTAACAGTGCCCCATTGGGACTGAACATCATTACCACTCTCAATATTGCGGAGAATACCTTCTGCTTTCTGTTCCTAAGGTAAGAGGCGAACCAATTGTAAGCTACTCCCCTTACTCCAAAATGTTCCAACTTCTGCAGTAATATTTTGTGGTCAACACAGTCAAAAGCCTACGTTAAATCAAAGGAAACACCAATCGGTCGCAACCTTTTATTTAATCCGTCCAAAACCTCACAGAGAAAAGAGACTATAGCATTTTCAGTTGTTAAGCCATTTCTAAAACCAAACTGTACATTTGACAGCAAATTATGTGAATTTAAATGCTGCAGTAACCTTGTATATACAACTCTCTCGATAACTTTAGCAAACACCGATGGCATAGAAATAGGTCTATAATTATCAACATTATCCCTGTCTCCCTTTTTATAAAGTGGCTTCACTACCGAGTACTTTAATCGGTCAGGAAACCGACCACTCCTAAAGGAAAAGTTACAAATATGGCTAAGTACTGGGCTAACATACATGGAACAATACTTCAGTATTCTGCTAGATACCCCGTCATATCCATGAGAGTTCTTGGTCTTTAGTGATTTAATTATTAACTCAATCTCCCTCTTGTCAGTATCATGGAGGAGCATTTCAGGTAACAGTCTCGGAACACTTTTTTCTAGGAGCGCTATATGATTCCCTGTTGGGACTAGGTTTCTATTTAGTTCACCTGCTATATTCAGAAAGTGATTATTAAATACTGAACATATATGCGACTTATCAGTAACACGGCCATTCCCACTACGCACTGATTCTATATCCTCGACCTGTCTCTGCAGACCAGCCACTTCCTTTACGACTGACCATATGGTTTTAATTTTATCCTGAGACTTAGCTATTCTATCTGCACACCACATACTTTTTGCCTTCCTAATAACTTTTTTAAGCACCTTACAATACTGTTTGTAATGGGCTAGAAAATGTAACAGATCTACTAAAGAGACTGCCTACACTACGTTAGTCCGTCCTATTTTAGAGTACTGCTGCACGGTCTGCGATCCTTACCAGGTAGGACTGACAGAGTACATCGTGAAAGTTCAAAGAAGAGCAGTACGTTTTGTATTTTTACGAAATAGGGGACACAGTGTCACTGAAATGATACAGGATTTGGGGTGGGCATAATTAAAACAAAGGCGTTTATCGTTTCGGCGGAATCTACTCACGAAATTTCAATCACCAACTTCTTCTCCGAATGCGAATATATTTTGTTGATGCCGACCTATATAGGAAAAAAACAATCAACATAATAAAGTAAGGGAAATCAGAGCTCGTACGGAAAGATATAGGTGTTCGTTTTTTCCTCGCGCTGTATTAGATTAGAATAATAGAGAATTATTGTGAAGGTGGTTCGATGAACCCTCTTCCAGGCTCTTAAATGTGATTTGCAGAGTATCCATGTAGATGTAAATGCAGATGAAGCAGGGAATCCATAGAGGGCAGAGTAACAGAGGCGAAGAGGACATTGCTGGCTGAAAGAAGTCTGTCAGTACAGCACATAAGCGTCAATCTGAGGAAGAGATTGCTGAGAATGTACGCTCCTGGAAATTGAAATAAGAACACCGTGAATTCATTGTCCCAGGAAGGGGAAACTTCATTGACACATTCCTGGGGTCAGATACATCACATGATCACACTGACAGAACCACAGGCACATAGACACAGGCAACAGAGCATGCACAATGTCGGCACTAGTACAGTGTATATCCACCTTTCGCAGCAATGTAGGCTGCTATTTTCCCATGGAGACGATCGTAGAGATGCTGGATGTAGTCCTGTGGAACGGCTTGCCATGCCATTTCCACCTGGCGCCTCAGTTGGACCAGCGTTCGTGCTGGACGTGCAGACCGCGTGAGACGACGCTTCATCCAGTCCCAAACATGCTCAATGGGGGACAGATCCGGAGATCTTGCTGGCCAGGGTAGTTGACTTACACCTTCTAGAGCACGTTGGGTGGTACGGGATACATGCGGACGTGCATTGTCCAGTTGGAACAGCAAGTTCCCTTGCCGGTCTAGGAATGGTAGAACGATGGGTTCGATGACGGTTTGGATGTACCGTGCACTATTCAGTGTCCCCTCGACGATCACCAGTGGTGTACGGCCAATGTAGGAGATCACTCCCCACACCATGATGCCGGGTGTTGGCCCTGTGTGCCTCGGTCGTATGCAGTCCTGATTGTGGCGCTCACCTGCACGGCGCCAAACACGCATACGACCATCATTGGCACCAAGGCAGAAGCGACTCTCATCGCTGAAGACGATACGTCTCCATTCGTCCCTCCATTCACGCCTGTCGCGACACCGCTGGAGGCGGGCTGCACGATGTTGGGGCGTGAGCGGAAGACGGCCTAACGGTGTGCGGGACCGTAGCCCACCTTCATGGGGACGGTTGCGAATGGTCCTCGCCGATACCCCAGGAGCAACAGTGTCCCTAATTTGCTGGGAAGTGGCGGTGCGGTCCCCTACGGCACTGCGTAGGATCCTACGGTCTTGGCGTGCATCCGTGCGTCGCTGCGGTCCGGTCCCAGGTCGACGGGCACGTGCACCTTCCGCCGACCACTGGCGACAACATCGATGTACTGTGGAGACCTCACGCCCCACGTGTTGAGCAATTCGGCGGTACGTCCACCCGGCCTCCCGCATGCCCACTATACGCCCTCGCTCAAAGTCCGTCAACTGCACATACGGTTCACGTCCACGCTGTCGCGGCATGCTACCAGTGTTAAAGACTGCGATGGAGCTCCGTATGCCACGGCAAACTGGCTGACACTGACGGCGGCGGTGCACAAATGCTGCGCAGCTAGCGCCATTCGACGGCCAACACCGCGGTTCCTGGTGTGTCCGCTGTGCCGTGCGTGTGATCATTGCTTGTACAGCCCTCTCGCAGTGTCCGGAGCAAGTATGGTGGGTCTGACACACCGGTGTCAATGTGTTCTTTTTTCCATTTCCAGGAGTGTACTTTTGGAGGACAGCAGTGTATGGCAGTGAGTCATGAACTGTGGGGAAACTGGAAGAGAAGAGAATAGAAGCGGTTGAGATAGGTGCTACAGGTTGCCGAAAATGAACTGATCTGGTAGGACAAGAAATGAGGTGGTCTTCCAGAGGACGGGCAAGATTAGAATACGTGAAAAACAGTGACAAGAAGAAGGAGGGACAGGGCGATAGGACACGCGTTAAGACATCAGGGAATGTATTCTGTGGTACTAGAAGGAGCTGTAGGGGGTAAAAATCTGTAGCAGAAGACAGAGATTGGAAACGAATTCAACACATACAGCATCTGTTTCAGTCTACTGTAGCGTGACGGAATTTCCGATGACATTGCTGTCTTTAACGCCTGAGCAATATAAGGTAAATATTTCTTTCCAATCACCACCACCACCACCACCACCACTACAGCAGAAAAAAAGCCTCCCACACAAGGAAAATAAATAACAAAAAAATTATAAAGAAACACATTAAGAAAAGCACAATAAAAAAAGGAAAGTCTGTCACTTAGTCACAACAGAGGATGTAATTTACTGCAGACGGCAGTCCCTCGCTGTCGGCCTCTAGTCTCATCTTCAACCGCTGTCGGCTGCACTTGCTTAGGGGCTGTTAGTACTCGATCCTTCCGTCGTGTCCTTGGACGTTCTCTTGGGGGGTTGCCAATAAGTTGGGGAGTCGGTAGTGGAGGAATCCATCAGCCTGAGAAATGTGGCCAACCCACTGCAGTCTGTCTGCCGTAATATTCGGTCGACGTCAGACTGCCCAAACCCCTGGTACACGTCTTCTTTCGTTCCTTGTTCGCATTTACGTTACATGGCACTGTAGACGGGGCTACGTGGGGGTTTCCTACCGTGGGGTTTCCTACAAGGGCGCAGCAGGTAGCGAATCTGTCCAGAGCAGCCGGTTCCCTGACGAGGTGTTTGCGAACTGAGCCTCCCCCACTGCTTGTCTACCCCAGTCGCTCGCCCCCAGTGCAGGTGTTGTCACCGTTTCTCAGACAGTGTCGTCGTCGATCAGCATCAATAATTTCGCAAAGTTAACTTGCCGATTCTAGAGTTTCGTCATATATGTCATACGAAACTAATTATTTGTATTTGGCGGATCTCATTCACAAAAGTACGCTCTTCACGGTATTTCTAAAGTTCTAATACACAATCTACTATTTATTGAATTTTTATCTCAGCAAAACTGAACTTTTATTTCGTAAATTTCTTACATAACATGGTCACTCGTCCTGTGAAGCTTCCAGAATTTTTAGTGAGGAAGGCGGAATGAGGACTCAGACAGCTGGTGGCCCACTTTTCTGTCAGAAACTATTAAACACGATCATATTTACCTTTATTGTGCTCCAACAGGAGTATTTTTCAGCTGATTATTATGTAGTTAATTTTATAAAGATGAAATTCCAACTAGATGAACTTTCGTGGAGTCATCTATATTAAGCAACGAATTTTATCATCTGTAGACATCAAGAGCAACACTCGAGTTATCGAGACTTTATACGCCGCATCTAACCATAGGGAAATATTCTGTAATTTCTTTCAGATGAACACGCCCGTTGTCGCGTAAATCTTTATCTAATTACTAACTGTAAACCCGGCATTGACCGGATATTTATTAATCCCAGTTTTATGTCAGTTCATTCCCTCTTCTCTCATCTCTCTTGTCCACTTAGTCCCATCTCGTCTCTCTATCCACCTCCTCCTTCCGCCTATCCGTCTCTCTTTCCATCTCCTCCATCTGCCCCCCCCCCCCTCTTACAACACTTCCTCCTCCTCTCCATCATCCTCTCCTTCTCCATCCATCTTCCCGTCTCTATCCACCTCCTCCTCTGCTTTTTTTAATAGTGCATCAAATTCACAGTAACACCCCTAATTTATGTATTTATTACTGTGTTCCATTAGTCATTCATCACCTTCCCCTTTCTCTGTTTACCTGCTGCTCCCTCTCTCTTTTAATCTGGTTCTCTCACTTCTCTGGATGCACTTCCTCCCCCTTCCCCGCCCCTATCACGTTCTCCTCTCTCCGTATATCTCCTCCACCGCCTCCGTCATGCCATCTTCTCTTTCCACGTCTACGAAAAAATATGTATATTTGCCAACTTTCATGCTGATTGACGAGACGACGTTGAATTTATTTAAAGGTAGGCCAACCATCTGCCATCCAGCCTACGTTGGCTTGTGTAAATGCCTTCACCACGAAAAGATACAGGGCTATTACAAATGATTGAAGCGATTTCATAAATTCACTGTAGCTCCATTCATTGACATATTGTCACGACACAGTACAGATACGTAGAAAAACTCATAAAGTTTTGTTCGGCTGAAGCCGCACTTCAGGTTTCTGCCGCCAGAGCGCTCGAGAGCGCAGTGAGACAAAATGGGAACAGGAGCCGAGAAAGCGTATGTCGTGCTTGAAATGCACTCACATCAGTCAGTCATAACAGTGCAACGACACTTCAGGACGAAGTTCAACAAAGATCCACCAACTGATAACTCCATTCGGCGATGGTATGCGCAGTTTAAAGCTTCTGGATGCCTCTGTAAGGGGAAATCAACGGGTCGGCCTGCAGTGAGCGAAGAAACGATTGAACGCGTGCGGGCAAGTTTCACGCGTAGCCCGCGGAAAATTGGCTCATGCCAGAACTGGAGACCGACAGCGCCGACTTCATCTTTCAACAGGATGGTGCTCCACCGCACTTCCATCATGATGTCCGGCATTTCTTAAACAGGAGATTGGAAAACCGATGGATCGGTCGTGGTGGAGATCATGATCAGCAATTCATGTCATGGCCTCGACGCTCTCCCGACTTAATCCCATGCGATTTCTTTCTGTGGGGTTATGTGAAAGATTCAGTGTTTAAACCTCCTCTACCAAGAAACGTGCCAGAACTGCGAGCTCGCATCAACGATGCTTTCGAACTCATTGATGGGGACATGCTGCGCCGAGTGTGGAAGGAACTTGATTATCGGCTTGATGTCTGCCGAATCACTAAAGGGGCACATATCGAACATTTGTGAATGCCTAAAAAAACTTTTAGAGTTTTTGTATGCGTGTGCAAAGCATTGTGAAAATATCTCAAATAATAAAGTTATTGTAGAGCTGTGAAATCGCTTCAATCATTTGTAATAACCCTGTATATACGCGAGTCAACTCCCAAGCTGATCAGTCAAATGGTGTGTAATTCTGTTGTAAGGCACCCTCCGCCATACACCGTATGAAATTTGACGTAGACGGTGAGGCTCCCCTTCTTTTGAAGATCAAATGTACAAAATTTCATCAAGATCGTAGCAACACTGTGGCTGTTGTTGAAATCCGTAAGTAAAGTACCCTCCGCCATGCACTGAACAAAGTTTTATGTACACAGTGACCTTCCCCTTGGTTTGGGAAATAGGAATTCATTTTTATACACCCCGCTCGCTCTATGCCGCCTTAGATGCGAAACATAAATGATAGATTCGAACAGCAGAAATCACGTAATGATTTCTGTCGTATAAGGGACAATATAGCTATTAAATAATAGTAACGAGATTACGAGAGCAGTCACTTTCGGTGTTAACGTAAAATATCGTTATACCTTGTAAATTATCACGACACAAAATGAAGATAATAAGCAATGTGGGACTTCCTTCCGTTTGCGTTTGAAACTCTCGGAGAAATCCTGTGCGATGGGAAACGGTGGGAGGGGGCAGCAAGGGGAGGCTCAATTTGTTCTGCCGGCCTGGGCCTCTGACAGGTTTGACACGCCACTGCTCGTAGGAAACCCCACGACACCGTAGACGGGCCCACAGACTAAAGAAGATGCGATTAGCATTTATTTATCCGTCGAGGCACTTCTGTCGCCACTTCACTTTTATGAGTCGGTGTGTAACGTTAGCATATCGTTGAGAATTGTCACCTTGGACTGAAAGCTTAGCTTGCCGTGTAGCCGGTAGGACAGCAGATGTTTGGTTCTCACGCTTCGCTACTGGGCCGGCCGAGCGAGCAGTGTACTTGATTAACGCTGCTTGCAATACGTTGCACATACTCTCGAAGGATCTAAAGAAGTACTATTAAATATTAATCAATCTTTTTCATACTTTGTATACTAAATTCTATGGTTAACACAACCACACCGTTAAAATTTCAAATCAATAACTCCAATACTTTCGGAGATATAAGTTTTTACCTAAATCACATAACCGTGCTGGCACTGTGAAACAGAGTATTCATCTATAGTATGGACTGAAACCACAACCAAGAGGATAGGTTCATATAATCTAATTTTCTGCAATTTTCTTTAGGTTCATTACCACAGACTTCTAACATTATTAAAGGTAGTTTGTAGAATTATTATTTCATCGTGTTTTGGTTGTGTGAAGCTTTGGCGTGGTGCGCCCCGTGTTTCTTTTTGCTTAGCCATTTTGCACTTCCTGTCGATCTCATTCTTGAGACGTTTGTATTCCTTTTTGCCTGCTTCATTTACTACATTTTTATATTTTCTCCTTTCATCAATTAAATTCATTTCTTCTGTTACCCAAGGATTTCTATTAGCCCTCGTCTTTTTACCTACTTGATCCTCTGCTGCCTTCCCTACTTCATCCCTCAAAGCTACCCATTCTTCTTCTACTGTATTTCTTTCCCCCATTCCTGTCAATTGTTCCCTTATGCTCTCCCTGAAACTCTGTACGACCTCTGGTTCTTTCAGTTTATCCAGGTCCCATCTCCTTAAATTCCCACCTTTTTGCAGTTTCTTCAGTTTTAATCTACAGGTCATAACCAATAGATTGTGGTCAGAGTCCACATCTGCCCCTGGAAATGCCTTACAATTTAAAACCTGGTTCCTAAATCTCTGTCTTACCATTATATAATCTATCTGATACCTTTTAGTATCTCCAGGCTTCTTCCACGTATACAACCTTCTTTCATGATTCTTAAACAAAGTGTTAGCTATGATTATGTTGTGCTCTGTGCAAAATTCTACCAGGCGGCTTCCTCTTTCATTTCTTAGCCCCAATCCATATTCACCTACTATGTTTCCTTCTCTCCCTTTTCCTACACTCGAATTCCAGTCACCCATGACTATTTAATTTTCGTCTCCCTTCACAATCTGAATAATTTCTTTTATTTCATCATACATTTCTTCAATTTCTTCGTCATCTGCGGAGCTAGTTGGCATATAAACTTGTACTACTGTAGTAGGTGTGGGCTTCGTATCTATCTTGGCCACAATAATGCGTTCACTATGCTGTTTGTAGTAGCTTACCCGCATTCCTATTTTCCTATTCATTATTAAACCTACTCCTGCATTACCCTTATTTGATTTTGTGTTTATAACCCTGTAGCCACCTGACCAGAAGTCTTGTTCCACCTGCCACCGAATTTCACTAATTCCCACTACATCCAACTTCAACCTATCCATTGCCTGCTTCATTTACTGCATTTTTATATTATCGTGCATTATCCTGCTGAAATGTAGGGTTCGCAGGGATCGAATGAAAGGTAGAGCCACTAGTCGTAACACATCTGAAATGTAACGTCCACTGCTCAAACTGCAGTCAATGCGAACAAGAAGTGACCGAGAAGTGTAACCAATGGCACCCCATACCATCACGCCGGGTGATACGCCAGTATGGCGATGAAGAATACACGCTTCCAATGTGCGTTCACCGCGATGTCACCAAACCTGTATGCGACCATCGTGATGCTGTAAACAGAACCTGGATTCATACGAAAAAAATGACGTTTTGCCATTCGTGCACCCAGGTTCGTCCTCGAGTACACCATCGCAGGCGCTCCTGTCTGTGATGCAGCGTCAAGGGTAACCGCAGGTCTCCGAGCTGATAGTCCATGCTGCTGCAAACGTCGTCGAACTGTTCGTGCAGATGGTTGTTGTCTTGCAAACGTGCCCATCTGCTGACTCGGGGATCGATATGTGGCTGAAATATCCGTTACAGCCATGCGACTAAGATGCCTGTGATCTCGACTGCTAGTGATACGTGGCCGTTGGGATCCAGCACGGCGTTCCGTATTACCCTCCTGACCCCACCGATTCCATATTCTGCTAACAGTAATTGGATCTCGACCAAAGCGAGCAGCAATGTCGCGATACGATAAACCGCAATCGCGATAGGCTACAATCCGAACTTTATCAAAGTCGGAAACATGGTGTTGTTGTAATGCTCAGCCTTTATCTTTTTGACTCGCACTGGAAGGCTGCCTAACATATGATCGAACTCAAAAATTGTCACCATGCTCTGAAATTGTGGAGTATAATACTGCAGACGATAACTACCAATGAATGTCAGTCGAGTGCAATAAGGTAATAATTTAGTTTCAGTCAGATTATTTTGCCGAACAGTCTTCACCTGTTCAAGTAAAGAAAGACTGTAAGTGAAACAAAATATTTTACACTTCGAAATGCTGCACGAGCGAAGATTACATTGAGCAACTAATCGCTTCATTAATCTAGAAGATTTATGCCGAAAGTAATAACTAATATACAAGAGATATCAAAATAATGTACAAGAAAGAAAGAAAGTAATGAAAGATATCAGAGTGAGACATACAAACATGAATAACGCAAAATCTAATTTAACAACTGAAGTAATGGATCTCAGAGTTCTCGATAGCATCTACTAAAAAGTTCATCTCAAAAAAATGTAAAATCTGCAAACAAAGAGAGAATATGCCTGTACACAGTTACATAACTAAATACGTGTATCTGAGAAACGCAAACACGTAGAAAGCAGGTGTTGACAGATGTGAAAATTACCGAACTATCAGTTCAATAAGTCACAGCTGCAAAATACTAACGCGAATTCTTTACAGACGAATGGAAAAACTAGTAGAAGCCAACCTCGGGGAAGATCAATTTGGATGCCGTAGAAACACTGGAACACGTGAGGCAATACTGACCTTACGACTTATCTTAGAAGAAAGATTAAGGAAAGGTAAACCTACGTTTCTAGCATTTGTAGACTTAGAGAAAGCTTTTGACAATGTTGACTGGAATACTCTCTTTCAAATTCTAAAGGTGGCAGGGGTAAAATACAGGGAGCGAAAGGCTATTTACAATTTGTACAGAAACCAGATGGCAGTTATAAGAGTCGAGGGACATGAAAGGGAAGCAGTGGTTGGGAAGGGAGTAAGACAGGGTTGTAGCCTCTCCTCGATGTTGTTCAATCTGTATATTGAGCAAGCAGTAAAGGAAACAAAAGAAAAATTCAGAGTAGGTATTAAAATTCATGGAGAAGAAATAAAAACTTTGAGGTTCGCCGATAGCATTGTAATTCTGTCAGAGACAGCAAAGGACTTGGAAGAGCAGTTGAATGGAGTGGACAGTGTCTTGAAAGGAGGATATAAGATGAACATCAACAAAAGCAAAACGAGGATAATGGAATGTAGTCGAATTAAATCGGGTGATGCTGAGGGAATTAGATTAGGAAATGAGACACTTAAAGTAGTAAAGGAGCTTTGCTATTTGGGAAGCAAAGTAACTGATGATGGTCGAAGTAGAGAGGATATAAAATGTAGACTGGCAATGGCAAGGAAAGCGTTTCTGAAGAAGAGAAATTTGTTAACATCGAGTATAGATTTAAGTGTCAGGAAGTCATTTCTGAAAGTATTTGTAATGAGTGTAGCCATGTATGGAAGTGAAACATGGACGATAAATAGTTTGGACAAGAAGAGAATAGAAGCTTTCGAAATGTGGTGCTACAGAAGAATGCTGAAGGTTAGATGGGTAGATCACATAACTAATGAGGAAGTATTGAATAGGATTGGGGAGAAGAGAAGTTTGTGGCACAACTTGACCAGAAGAAGGGATCGGTTGGTAGGACATGTTCTGAGGCATCAAGGGATCACCAATTTAGTATTGGAGGGTAGCGTGGAGGGTAAAAATCGTAGAGGGAGACCAAGAGATGAATACACTAAGCAGATTCAGAAGGATGTAGGTTGCAGTAGGTACTGGGAGATGAAAAAGCTTGCACAGGATAGAGTAGCATGGAGAGCTGCATCAAACCAGTCTCAGGACTGAAGACCACAACAACAACAACAATGCACGACCGTATGTTGCAGGTCCTGTACGGATCTTTCTGGATACAGAAAGTGTTCGACTGCTGCCCTGGCCAGCACATTCTCCAGATCTCTCACCAATTGAAAACGTCTGGTCAATGGTGGCCGAGCAACTGGCTCGTGACAATACGCCAGTCACTGCTCTTGATGAACTGTGGTATCGTGTTGAAGCTGCATGGGCAGCTGTACCTGTACAGGCCATCCAAGCTCTGTTTGACTCAATGCCCAGGCGTATCAAGGCCATTATTTCGGCCAGAGGTGGTTGTCCTGGGCACTGATTTCTCAGGATCTATGCACCCAAACTGCGTGAAAATGTAATGACATGTCAGTTCTAGTATAATATATCTGTCCAATGAATTCCCGTTTATCATCTGCATTTCTTCTTTGTGTAGCAATTTTAATGGCCAGTAGTGTAAAATTTGGTATGAAGCAAGGTTTCGTAGTACAAGCAAAAGAAAAAGTGAGAAAATTGTGGAATTATAATTACATCACAGGAAAAAACATTTGTTTTGTCATTTCTTGTCTGTCCGTCTGTCTTCAGACTCCGTTTTAACTATATATGACGGTAGTATCTGTTCCCGAAAGAACAGTTACCGTCAATGACCATGCAGCTTTGCTAGAAATGAAATGATAATGAAATGGACACCCTAGCTGCAAGCAGGCGTTGATACACTTCATTGGGGACATGTTGAAAATGTGTGCCCGACCGGGACTCGAACCCGGGATCTCCTGCTTACATGGCAGACGCTCTATCCATCTGAGCCACCGCGGGCACAGAGAACAGTGCGTCTGCAGGGACTTATCCCTTGCACGCTCCCCGTGAGATCCACATTCCCAACATGTCCACACCACTACATTCGTAGTGCGCCTAATAGATGTTTGCCCATCATACTCATTACTCGTGGCAGATTAATCTACCAAGTCCCGTACGAGTTCGGGCATAGCGTGTGCGTTCGCGCAAGGTGGTCAGTGGCCGGGAAGCCATATTTTTAACTATATATGACGGTAGTATCTGTTCCCGAAAGAACAGTTACCGTCAATGACCAAGCAGCTTTGCTAGAAATGAAATGATAATTAAATGGACACCCTAGCTGCAAGCAGGCGTTGATACACTCAGTTTTCTAAAGATCGCGATAAGATATCGAGTATAAATTTATGTACCGTGCTAAGGAGGTGCAAAATATTTGAACATCTCAGCCAACGCAGTCAAAAGACACGGCTATTTTTGTCACAAATTCAGTTACTCGCAAACTTACTCTGGAAAATCTATAACATACTTCCAGTGGACCTAGAATCGTGTTGCTCTGTAACGCAGGGGCCGCTCACTAGGTCCAGCCGGTGTGTTGTATGCCGCGTGGGAGGCGGGCAGCAGGTACTGCCTCACAGAGCGAGTCGACCGATGGAGCGAGAGGGAGGGAGGGAGGGAGTGATGGTGGAGAATCGCTTTGTGCCGGCCTTGGCAGAGGCGCGCGTGCGCCCACACGTCACAGCCGCCTGCTGTCCTCCTGCCCGGTCTGCTGACTAGAGATGGGCAAACTCGTTCATCCTTAGGATCTAGTTCACTGCTGATCGTTCTCTTTTGAGAACCGTTCATTTTTTTTTCGTTCACCGTTCATTGGTATATGGTGTATGGTTCTTATGAAAAACTGAAAACTAGTAGTGTACACGACTGAAGGATGGAGGGTACCAAGAGGGGGCACTTGCCTCCCCTCTGGAGTATAGAGTTTTTATTCATTACAGAATTCTTACACATTTTTAGAAATAATTTCTGTGATTCTGCAGTACCTCTCGTTTAGCCAACTGTAGCGTTGTGTGGCTGATCGCAGGGGAATAATATAGGGTGGCGCACGTAAAACCGGTCCCGAGTACAGACTGCTCGCCAATTACGGAAGATGTGTTGCCCGTTACGAGCAGATACAACAGGCAGACAAACATGTAATAATTAGGCAGTGAAGAAATAACAAGCTAATGCAAGCAACAATTGCGAAACAATCGATGACGATGTGTAGGGAGCTGGAGATGAGAACATGAAAATCTCACGCGACGCGCATGGGTTCAAAATGGATCAAATGGCTCTGAGAACTATGCGACTTAACATCTATGATCATCAGTCCCCTAGAACTTAGAACTACTTAAACTTAACTAACCTAAGGACATCATACTACACCCAGTCATCACGAGGCAGAGAAAATCCATGACCCCGCCGGGAATCGAACCCGGGAACCCGGGTGTGGGAAGCGAGAACGCTACCGCATGCGCATGGGCTATAGCGCATGTAGTCTGGTAAACCTGTTGGTGGCTGTTTCCCAACTTAATAGACCATAAGTGTCACGTACAAAATTCTTCGTTTCGACTTCCACTATATAGCTATGCTACGTTGTAAACAATAATCGTTTATACCCTATATATACGTCACGTTCTCTCTGAGTTCGTAGGCGAAGTAGACTTTATGGAAGCATAAAATAAAATGTGGTTTTCTCATCATACTTGCGTCACACGCTTAGTAAAAATTAGGTTTTTATGTTGCATTATTAAAGTTAATGCAGCAATAATAATAATCATAATAATTAAGTTCGCGCAATAAAGTTTTTGGTTTGAAAGCTCCTTCTGAAGAAATGTTTTTGAGATAATAAGTAAATACGATTTTATGGCAATCTATGTCTTCACAAATGGAGAGGCACCGCTTTTCCTACTGAGCCAAAATGACCCACAACCCACTTTTTTTTTTCTCAAAGAAATCAAAGTAGCAGGTAATGGAAATTGGAAACAACCAAACTTAAAAATAATTAGAGCCTTCTAAATGTAATGTTTTGTATATGAAAGATGCAGGAAAATCGTTTTATATGAATTTTCTTACACTAAAAATTAAGCAAATTATTGAAAGTTAGTTGCTAAAGCAAGTCGATGAAACAAAAAAATATATGAATAACAGAAAAAAACTCGCCTTGTTATGTCTTCTGCTGTTCATCGATATAATGAAATGAGCTGATGTGCCCTTTTGTTACCTGAAAAGACGTACCTATTACGTACAACGTAATTTTTATGTAATTTACGTCACTATCAAATACTTTTTGATTACCGGTCGTGGACGCTGAATAGCCAGAACCAAGAGCAAGAACAGTTTGGAACAGATGTAAAATAGGCGAGCGCAGTGAACGAAACGAACAACTGGATACTGAACTAACTAGGAGCAGTCGGCAGTGGAACTGGGACAGGTGGACATGCGAAGAAAGACGAGTGCGGCCGAGGGAGACCGACAGTGAGACGAGCACGCGACCGAGGCTGGAGCGAGAACTGCCGAAGTGACCGCCGCGACCGAAGTGAACTATGAACCGATCTTTCCTCGGAATTCGTTCCTCGGTCCTTTCGTTCATCTTGGTGAACCGTTCCTTTGCACCCGTTCGTTCGCGAACTACCCATCTCTACTGCTGACCCTGGCCACTCTGCAGGCACTCAGCAGCGCATCAGCAGAGCCGCTTCCGAGAGTGCGCCCTACAGCATGTCTCAGAAGTATCGTCTCAGAAAGTACACCGCGTCTCTGCAGTTAGTGACACTTGCACCGAGTGACACTTATACGGAGAGGGAAAGTGTTGACATCTTCTCGGATACCAGGACACTGTAGGTGATAGACAGGGTCTTCCAGAAGCAGGATACGCCGGCGTGTCCGCCGATACCTGTGACGCATTCCGGAGAAGGACAAAGCGCATTTCCTGCCCTAACTTCCCTGTTCCCGCACCAGTTCTTAGTGAGCGCGGCTTTCTCCCAGAGTTTAGAGACCCTGTATTGGGAGAGACTGGCCAACCGGACGATACGGCGGCCATTTTTCTGCCAAACTGCGGGCGGGACTTTTGAATGGCCAGTAGTGGAGTACTGGAGTACAAACTCACGGTATCAAAAGCACAAGAAAATATGGCGAAGTCATTCGATAAATGACTTTCTTTACAGCTATAATATACTCATAGTAGCCTACTACGTACAGCACAGCAAAATTTGACACAGTGGCTGCAAAAATTATTCGTTACTTGCATTTATCTCCTTCAAAGTTCGTTTAGTAGACATATTGCAATGAAAGTAACGTAAATAAAAAAAAATATAGTGTACAGCATTTGTTTTGTATCAGAAGTGCATAACGCTAAAGATTTAACGTGCCTGTGTTACGTCAGATGAATGAAAGTCGTAAGCAGATGTTTACTCGTGACATGCAAAAAGTGTGAGACGTGTTAGTACTTCTTGTCACGTCTTCAAACTTTTTGCATGTCGCAAGTAAACAACTGCTTACGACTTTGTTTCATATATGTACTGAATACCTCTCGTAGATAACAAACGAAAAAGATTACAAAAATAAGGTAATGTTAGATGTAAAAAGAAATGGTTCAAATGGCTCTGAGCTCTATGGAACTTAACTTCCGAGGTCATCAGTCCCCTAGAACTACTTAAACCTAACTAACTTAAGGACATCACACACATCCCTGCGCGAGGCAGGATTCGAACCTGCGACCGTAGCAGTCGCGTGGTTCCAGACTGAAGCGCCTAGAACTGCACGGCCACACGGGCCGGCTGTTAAATGCAGGCTACTGTAATAACGACCAAATGTAACAAGAAAACTACCGTATCCCTTGTACTCCACAGTAAGTAGGGCTATTAAAAACTGTCTTCAAGAGTACCTACAATTATTTACTGCGAATAATGTTTCAGCAACCACGACAACTGCGGAAAACGTGCCTACAACTTGCCTGCGTCAACAGTCAGGCAACAATACTGAAACCAAAATAATGCCTAGTGTTCTGATTCGGAACGAAATGAAGCTTGACGCTGTAAAGTCGACTGAGCGTGGCACAACAATTACAGGAACTTTCCGTTTCCAGCAACGACTGTCAGGTGTTGGCTTCAGAAAAGCTTGTAATCCTACGAGTATGCACGCAAACGCTAATTACGTACTAAAAACGATATACAACTAAATCGAACATGCATGTACAACGCAGAACAAGTCTCTCAATAATTCAAATACCTTTTAATCGTTTCCTAAAAGTCCTCTGAACTTCATTTCAACTCAAAAGCACGGCGAACATAGGAAACGCGAGAGACGTTTGGCAGAAAAATGGCGCCAAAGCTGATCAACCAATCACAGCCAACTTCACCTGTGGCTCTCTACCAGAGTCCAGTGCTGCAGTTGACCTCTGACTGGCAAGTAGTGGTCCGTGTTTTAGTGCTGAGATAATGGAGTTCCCTGAAGTCACCAAAGGGAAGCTTTTACTGATTCACAATGGGGTCAGCACATAGTGGACTTCACAAATAATCAGAAGTGAGTTACTGGCATTGTCTAAACTTTAAAAAGGACATATGCAAAGGAAGACTGTCCAGAAAAAAATAGCGAAGTTCTAGGGGAAGGTGACCATATATAGGTTGATTCTTGCAGAGATGACAACAGCAACCAGCCACTTTCTACACTGCTATTATTTATTTAAATAGCGCCGTTACCGGTTTAGAGCCGAAAGGTTCATCCTAAGATGGCTAGTTCACGTGTTACACTAGCTTTCACTCTTTGTTTTCCCAAATGATGAAATCCCCTTGGGACGGTGGTGTCCTACAAGTGAAACAAGATGTGAGACAAGGTCTTTTTAACTGTAACTGTGGCTCACAACGATTTTAATTGATGTAAACAACTTACTCCAGTGAAGATGTTTTGGTTACTTACGCTGAAAAATCCGCGCTATCACGTTCCAGTGCTGACTGCTTGTGATCATGCCGCACTGGAGCGTAATGACGCGTGCTTTTCAAGGTAAGTAACCCAAACATCTTCAGTAGAATAAGTTGTTTACTTCCTTTAAAATCGTTGTGAGCCACAGTTACAGTTAAAGAGACATTGTCTCACATCTTGTTTCACTTGTAGGACACCACCATCCAAGAAAATATCGTCAGTTGGGAAAGAAAAGAGTGAAAGCTAGTGTAAAACGTGAACTAGCCATCTGAAGATGAACCTTTCGGCTCTAAACCGGTAACGGCGCTATTTCGGTAAATAAATAGCAATGTAAAAAGTGGTTGGTTGCTGTTGTCTTCTCTATACACAGCCACTGGCTCGGAATGTCAGTTTTCGAAAAATCGGCATGAAGGTAGCCATGTTTGTTTTCCAGATGAAGCAGCAAATGAAGTGTGACACCATTTTATCGGCGCAAAGAAGCGGGCAAAAAGAAACAGACGCTACAGCTTCATGAGTTTACGTTGAACAAGTGGGGCGGCTCTTCAGTCAAGGCTACGACCTGGCAACATCGTTACCGACGCACAGAAGTGCGAGACAATCGTTACATAGCATTAGGCGAAAATGTATGGGAATTACACAAGATCCTATCGCTTCCAGAGGGATATTCTTCCAAGAGAGTAATTTACTGATGAACAATGGTAGCTTTTTTACTTTCAGATGATAACAGGGGACTGGAAGTTCCAATACTGGTGCCGGCCGCGGTGGCTGAGGGGTTCTAGGCGCATCAGTCCGGAACCGCGTGACTGCTACGGTCGCAGGTTCGAATCCTGCCTCGGGCATGGATGTGTGTGATGTCCTTGGGTTAATTAGGCTTAAGTAGTTCTAACTTCTAGGGGACTGATGACCTCAGATGTTAAGTCCCATAGTGCTCAGAGCCATTTGAACCATTAGAATACTAGTGTTTACCAGCGAAAACGGAAAACTCTCAATCATTCTTTGTGGATTGAATGTTGCAAGAGTTCGAGCAAGCAGTTTGGACAGTTGTTTATACTCCATAACGACTTAATAATTCTTGAGAGCAAACAAACACCATTCAGGCTGTCTACGCTTTGCTGCCAAATGAAAAGCGAGAAACATATGAACGCTTTTTTTTTAAACTATTAATGTATTAATGTAACGTGCCTGGATAGAGCCCTGCATCTGTGATGACGGATTTCTAAATTGCAGTTGGCCAAGCAGCTATAAGTTTGTTTCTTGGTATTGTATTACTGACTGCAGTTGTTGCATTCAGCGTTTGCGAAAACAACTTCAGTGTTGTGACCTCGTTGCAGACTGGAAACATAACGAGGAAACACGCTCGCTGCCACGTAAGAATGTGTTCTGCGCTAGTACATCTTGCCCTACAAATGTTGAACGATGGTTTCCTTTGTGTTAAGGAGAGCACGCCTGAAAACCAAAGGCTTCAAGACTCGTATGACTAATTAGTGAACCAGTGGCTCTATAACTAACACATGCCAAGAGACTTGAAACTGCAGTGGAAGGCGCCATCGCAGAGGGTTGCTGCGTTGGTAAAGTACCGGAACTTCAAGCGCTGATAGAAAGCACCGAAGCTGAAACCGTTATAGGTACGGAAAGCTGGCTGAAGCCAGAGATAAATTCTACTGAAATGTTTACAAAGGCACAGACGGTGATAAGAAAGGATAAATTGCATGCAATCGACGGTGGCGTGTTTCTCGCTCTTAGTTGTAGTTTATCCTGTAGTGAAATAGAAGTGGATAGTTACTGTGAATTATTATGGGTGGAGGTTACACTCAACAACCGAGCTAGAATAATAATTGGCTCCTTTTACCGACCTCCCGATTCAGCAGCATTAGTGACAGAACAACTGAGAGAAAATCTGGAATACATTTCACATAAAGTTTCTCAGCATGTTATAGCCTTAGTTGGAGATTTCAATTTACCAGGTATAGACTGGGACACTCAGATGTTTAGGACGCGTGGTAGGGACAGAGCATCGAGTGACATTATACTGAGTGCACTATCCGAAAATTACCTCGAGCAATTAAACAGAGAACCGACTCGTGGAGATAACATCTTGGATCTACTGACAACAAACAGACCCGAACTTTTCGACTCTGTAAGCGCAGAACAGGGAATCAGTGATCATTAGGCCGTTGCAGCATCCCTGAATATGGAAGTAAATAGGAATATAAAAAACGGGAGGAAGGTTTATCTGTTTAGCAAGAGTAATAGAAGGCAGATTTCAGACTACCTAACAGATCAAAACGATAATTTCTATTCCGAAACTGGCAATATTGATTGTTTATGGAAAAAGTTCAAAGCAATCGTAAAATGCGTTTTAGACAGGTACGTGCCGAGTAAAACTGTGAGGGACGGGAAAAACTCACCGTGGTTCAACAACAAAGTTAGGAAACTACTGCGGAAGCAAAGAGAGCTTCACTGCAAGTTTAAACGCAGCCAAAACCTCTCAAACAAACAGAAGCTAAACGATGTCAAAGTTAGCGTAAGGAGGGCTATGCGTGAAGTGTTCAGTGAATTCGAAAGTAAAATTCTGTGTACCAACTTGACAGAAAATCCTAGGAAGTTCTGGTTTTACGTTAAATCAGTAAGTGGCTCGAAACAGCATATCCAGATACTCTGGGATGATGATGGCATTGAAACAGAGGATGACACGCGTAAAGCTAAATTACTAAACACGTTTTTCCAAAGCTGTTTCACAGAGGAAGACCGCACTGCAGTTCCTTCTCTAAATCCTCGCACAAACGAAAAAATGGCTGACATCGAAATAAGTGTCCAAGGAATAGAAAAGCAACTGAAATCACTCAACAGAGGAAAGTCCACTGGACCTCACGGGATACCAATTCGATTCTCACAGAGTTCGCGAAAGAACTTGCCCCCCTTCTAACAGCCGTGTACCGCAAGTCTCTAGAGGAACAGAAGGTTCCAAATGATTCGAAAAGAGCACAGGTAGTACCAGTCTTCAAGAAGGGTCGTCGAGCAGATGCGCAAAACTATAGACCTATATCTCTGACGTCGATCTGTTGTAGGATTTTAGAACATGTTTTGTGCTCGCGTATCATGTCATTTCTGGAAACCCAGAATCTACTCTGTAGGAATCAACATGGATTCCGGAAACAGCGATCGTGTGAGACGCAACTCGCTTTATTCGTTCATGAGACCCAGTGTAAGTAGGCTGTTTATGTTTTCTCTATGTAAGTAGGCTGTTTATGTTTTCTTATTGGCAACGTTACGTAGCACTCAATATGAAAATCACTGGCTGTGCTGTGTGCAGTCTGTGGCTGCTTTGCATTGTTGTAATACTCGCCATTGTAGTGTTAGGCAGCTGGCTGTGAACAGCGCGTAGCGTTGCGCAGTTGGAGGTGAGCCGCCAGCAGTGGTGGATGTGGGGAGAGAGATGGCGGAGTTTTGAAATTTGTCATGAACTGCTATATTTATATATGATGATATCAAGGTAAATACATTGTTTGTCCTCTATTAATATCTTTGATTTGCTAACTATCCCTATCAGTAGTTAGTGCCTTCCATAGTTTGAATCTTTTATTTAGCTGGCAGTAGTGGCGCTCGCTGTATTGCAGTAGCTTGAGCAGCGAAGATTTTTGTGAGGTAAGTGATTTGTGAAAGGTATAGTTTAATGTTAGTCAGGGCCATTCTTTTGTAGGGAATTTTAAAAGTCAGATTGCGTTGCGCTAACAAAATATTGTGTGTCAGTTTAAGCACAGTCATGTATAATTGTTTAAAGGGGACGTTTCATATGTCGACCCTTAGCCTAGGATACCTCACTGGAATCTTCTGATTTTTTTTTCTTGTAGTTTGTGTAATTAGTGTAGCTATTGTTTATTGCTAGCGCGTAATTGTAGAGAAAATCTCCTTTGTAGTTGCAGTCTTTCATTGTTGTACAGTAAAACAGTTGTGGCATGCATGTAGATTTGCACCAAGTATTTCGCAGCTGCAATTAACTAGATATTATTTTCAGTGCTATGTTAATGTGTTCTCTTATTTTTGATCTTCAAATTGTGTTTTTCTGTGTTGTCGTGTGAAATACTGTGACAATAATGGCGTGTGAAAAACGTAATACTAGGCTCCAAAGTAGACTGAGAAATGACAGTGAAAATGAAAGCAGTGTGTTAGCGCCACCGAGTAATGAATTAACTGATGTTCAAAGTAGTAATTTGGTAATTGTGCATAGGGAACTGGAGCGGGCTGCAAACAATGGTGTAGACATTGAAACAGGTAGTGAACAGGGAAGCATTATCGATCGATCGGTCGGCAACTGCTCGCCTCAGGAATCCGAAATGACAGGACACAATTTCGCAAATACTGTAGATTCAGGTTTTGGGTCATCACCGTTTTCTCAAATAAGTCAAGACACATTTTCTGCTTGTCAAAATGTGAATGTTGCCGGTGCAAATGCACTGCCGAAAAGCGTAGAGAAACAGATTCCAGACACTAATACATTATTATTGCAATTAATGCAACAAATGGAACAAAATCAGAGACAAATGGGACAAAATCTTAAAAAGTTAGACACAGTGGAACAAAATCTTAAAACGTTAGACACAATGGAACAACACCAGAGACAAACACAGCAACAGTTAGACGCAATGGAACAAAATCTTCAAAATTTAGACACCACACTTGAACAAACACGCGAAGATTTAACTACTGAGTTACATAACATTGAATCGAAATGTCAAAAAGTCTGTAATGACGTAAAAACACAAATTTGTGAGCATTTTCAACCTATTTTTTCGCGGCATGAAAATGCATTACAGAATCACGAAGCAGCCATAAAAGAACTGCAAACCATTGTTCATGAAAATCATGAGACCTTGTGGGCTAAAATTGACTCAGTTGCATCTACCGATTCGGTTACGCAACTTGCAAAAACTCAGGAAAACTTAAAGGACACAGTAGATACCCTGAAAATTGGTTCAGAAAGACACATGGAGGAAATAAGTACACTATCGGAGAAAGTAGCCGAACTTTCCGATCAGGTCACTAACTTATCTACAAAGGTAGATGATGATCTGAATGACACAAGACCCGTAGCCTTCACTGACACAGAAGAGTATGAACAAATTAGAAAATTCAAACAAAATCAAATCAATACACAGTACAAAAGAGAAATCCGGGAAGTGCAAGATCAGTTGGCACAAGTAGTACAAGAATTACGTATTTCAGAGGACACTCGCGCCCCAATATGGGAAGAGGGACATAGAAATACGGAACAGCCACAAAATAATAACACAGCGCATTTCGGAAGTTATGAAAGAAATTGGCAATGTGCACCGAATTTTGAGATGGAACGTCCGACACGACCTAACAATGACCGATATGCGACTCGCCGACATGATGATTTTGACTACAAGCTATTCATTACTACACGTAAATTCAAAACATTTAAGAATTCTGGCAACGACATTCATCCACAAGCATGGCTCCATCAATTCTCGCATTGTTTTCCTCCCAACTGGTCGTTAGAACACAGATTAGAATTTATGTGTGGCTACTTGGAGAATGAACCAGCTGTAAGAATGCGATCGGTAATTCACGATTGCCTCAGTGAAGGAGAGTTTTACCATGCCTTCCTCTCAGCATATTGGTCTCAAGCCACACAAGACCGAGTAAAACATAGCATCATAATGATGAAACGTTTCGAACAATCTGAATTTTCCAGTCTTATGAAATATTTTGAAGACATGTTGCATAAGAATCAGTATCTTTCAAACCCATACAGCCCCTCAGAACTCATCCGCATTTGCTTAATCAAACTGCCTGAACATTTACGACATATTATTTTGGCAGGACGTTGCAAAGACGACATTGAAGCATTTCAGGGACTCTTACAAGAATTAGAAATTGACACTGACAATCGCGGAACGCGAAACCAGGAACACAACAATTACAGGTCCCATCCGTCGCAATTCCGCGATGAAAGATATAATAACTGGACACGACAAGGCTATTCTCACAACGCAAATCGTGACCAAAACAGACACCACCCGTATGACAACCGTTGGCAGAGCAGTAATAATTACAGGGAAAGATCACCTCTCCGCAGTAATGACTATCACAGAGACAATCAGAGAAACAGACAATATGGGAACCAAAACAATTATTATCAAGGGAGACAGAATAACTTTAGACGCAACGGTCCAGCGCGCAGTTACGACTCAGGGAGAAATTCTGCACCACGTGACCGACAAGAAAGAAACTATGGAATCTACCGACATGACGACATACGATATGATCGTAACGACAGACCTGAATTGCATCAGAACTGGCGGGATTCAAACAGAGCAGGGCATTCTCGTCACGGTGAATTTGTAGAAGTTAGGTCTCCAAATCCCAATAACGACGCGCGCCAACAAAGAGACAATAGGCAATGACTCACACCGCTGGCAGCAACAAAACGTACTTATGAAACTGATGACGCAGCTGCCGTAGCTAGTAATTACGTAAAAATGGAAGACATTAGGGACATCTTACTCCAGGAACACGACGTAAAACTTAACAACATTGCATATCCTGTGATTCACATTACTGTAAATGACGTAAAATTTACGGCAGTACTTGACTCTGGCAGTCCCATCTCAGTAATTAGTGAAACAGCCTTTAGCAAATGCAACAAATCGAACGATTGCCTCACACTTCCGTTACGTAAGATTAAATTACAAGGTGCAATCTTTGGAAAAAGTGTAGATGTACGCCAACAAACCAACTTAGAATTCTTTTGTCAAAGCCACAGCTTCTCTACGAACTTTCTTATTGTTCCATTATTGTCGACGGAAATTATATTGGGAGTAGACTTTTTGAATGAATTCAAAGCAATCTTAAACTTTCACGATGCTGAAATAAGTTTAGAGAAGGAAGGTAAGTCAATAGCTTTGAAATTTGAAGATTGGCTCTCAAACCATGACGAAGAAATCAATCGGCTTTACCTTCTGTTGGACAACAATTCGGAATTTGCTACGGAACTAGACACTAACAATCACTCTGCAAGAACTGACAGGGATGATATCGACGGCATATTTGAAATTAATGAGTTAATTCAGAATAAAATTCAAACAATTGAGATTTGTAATGACACTGATAGGGAGGACCTTTTTGAGATTTTACAAGAACATTCCACAGTTTTTACTCATAAAACAGGAACAATCAAGGGATTTCAATACCAATTTCGTGTTCGTGAGCATACTAAATTTTGTGTTAGACCATATGTAATTCCAGCACATTATAGGGACCGTGTTAGAACAGAAATACAATCTATGCTTGACGAGGGCATTATTGAGCCTGCAGTAAGCTCATACAACAATCCGTTACATGTTGTTGAGAAGAAAAATGGATCGATCAGGCTTGTCTTAGATTCGAGACAAATCAATACGATCATTATTCCTGAAACAGACAGGCCGCAAACGTTGGAAGAACTTCTTCAAAATTTTAATGGTGTAAAAGTGTTGTCTTCCATTGATCTCAGATCCAGCTTTTATCAGATCGAACTTCATCCAGAATGTAGAAAATACACAGCTTTCCTTTGTTTCGGCGTTTGTTATCAGTTTCGGAAACTTCCCTTTGGTTTGAACATTTCTTCAGCAGCATTCATTCGCGGCCTAAATTCCATATTACCCGAGTTCTTAAAACGTCACATCACCTTATATGTGGACGATATTCTAATAGCAGAAGCTTCATGGGAACTACATAATTGCATCCTCAACAGTTTGTTACGTATTTTTGCAGAATCTGGAATTACAGTTAACTTGGAAAAGTCTGAATTCGGTAGGACAAAGGTGAAGTTTTTGGGACATATTATTTCTTCTGAAGGCATTCAGCCAGATCCTGAAAAGTTAGAAGCAATCAGAGCCATTCCAGTTCCATCCACAAAAAGACAAGTCCGCAGTTTTCTAGGTCTCGTAAATTTTTACCGTCGTTTTCTGAATATGCAAATTCTTGTTACACCAAAACTTTGTTCTCTCACTGGAAAAAATACTATTTGGAACTGGGACGAACAAGCACAATTGGAATTCAATTCTTTGAAAGAAGCGTTACTTCACGCGCCAATCTTAGCTCGTCCAGATCTGTCACAAGATTTCTGCCTTAGCACGGATTCTTCTAAAGTCGGTCTTGGTGCCCATTTATTTCAAGAAGCCATAGAAAATGACACTACCATTCAGAAAACCATTGCTTTTGCTAGCCGAGTGCTAACAAAATCTGAAAAAAATTATTCCGTTACTGAATTAGAAGCTTTAGCTATCGTTTGGGCATTTAACAAATTCCGTTTCTTTCTTTCTGGTAAGCACATAAAAGTATACAGTGATCATCGTGCATTACAATTTCTTATGTCTTCAAAATTAAATAATGACAGGTTAAAACGTTGGGCATTGTTTCTGCAAGAATTCCGCTTCACAATAGTCTACATTCCCGGCAAGGAGAACATTGTTGCGGACGCACTGTCACGCGCACCCGCTGGGCTTGAGAAAAGTAACACAGAAGGCAACCTCGAGAAAAATTTCAGTATTCTTTACATTCAGAAAGTCACCTTTGAAAACTTCATCACCACATCTTTAAAGGACATTGCTCATGAACAAGATAAAGATCCGATTTGGAAAGACATCAAGAGCAAATGGCATGAAAAGACACACACACAGATTCGGCATTATTATCTGGTTAGAAACAACATACTGTTCAAACGCTGCACTGTTGATGACAAGCTATGGGTACTTTGCATTCCTGACGATTTTGTTAATAAGCTCATTTGGTACATTCATTTCAGCTACGCACATTTTGGTCCACGAAAATGTTATCATATTCTTCGAACGATTTGTTATTTTAACAATATGGAAAAAAGAATTCGAAGAGTCTTGTCTATTTGTAAACTTTGTCAAAAGGCGAAACCATCTACTACCTCCCATCGTGCTCCGCTGTTTCCTATCATTCCTTCTAAATTAAAAGAATTTGCTGCTGTTGATCTCTTGGGACCGCTTGTCAGAACATCCAATGGATTTTCGTACATTCTAGTCGCTGTTGAACTTACTTCAAAATTTGTTTCTTTCACTCCGTTACGTAAAGCCACTGGACGATCTGTATCCAACGCCTTTGTTAAAAATTTCTTACGTGAAGTTGGCCACGTTGCTAAAGTCATTTCAGATAACGGACCGCAATTTAGATCTGCTGTTTGGTCACGCACGCTTCGGAATCATAAAATCAAACCTGTTTTTATTTCATTGTACTCACCACATTGCAACCCGTCTGAACGGATTATGAAAGAAATCAATAAGCTTTGCAGACTTTATTGTCACAGAAAGCATCAGCATTGGCACAGATATCTACAATTATTTCAAAATGTGCTGAATGAAATGCCTCATGATTCCACTGCTTTACCACCTATTCTTGTACTGAAGAATGAAGAACCACCGAACAGAATCAGAGAGCTTGTACCTTTCCCGAATACACGTAAACTTCGACACAAAGACATAATTGATTTGGCTCTTAAAAATATAAAATCTGCAGCAGACAAAAGGAGAGAACTACACGGTAAAGCAAATGCAAAGAAATTATATATTGGTCAGAAAGTTCTCATTAAAGCTCATTCATTTTCACATAAGAAGAAACACTTGAGTCACAAATTCTTTCTAGTTTACAATGGACCTTACAGAATCCGACGTATACCACATGATAATTGCGTTGAAGTTGAAACTCTGTGTACTAGGAAGAGTAAAGGTTTACACCACATTTCACATGTAAAACCGTTTATTGAAAGATAATCTGCTTTTTAACTTTGTCATTGCCATAAAACTTTTCACTTTACGTTACTAGTATGCTTGTCAGACTTAGAATCTGTTAACATGTAACAATGTTTGAAGTTAAATATCCAGCCAAGAACCAAGAGAACTTATTGAAACAGAAATGACGAATGCATTGTTATAGTGAACAGACGTCACAGTGTTATTGTGTGTGTACATTCTTGCTTGTTAGTTGCACGATTATGGAACGACTATAAGGCTTACATACTTAGAACATTTACCAGTACTGCTAATGAGATTTTAATGCAACGTTTTGGTTTACTTGAAAATATATTCTGGATTTAAAGTACTTTCAGTGAGATACCAGATGGCACAGTGGTTAGTTTATGTGACAGCTACACGATTTTATCACGACGCTACTAATGAGTGACAATTTACAATGTTGCTTTTGCAGTGTTTCTGTTTTATATCTGCACAGTTTTCTGTTTTATTCTGGAAAGTAAAACAGGTTTTAGTAGTAACGTTTGTGGTATAGCTACAATGAGACTGCCTTTTCCGTAGCACAACAATACGTTATAGCACAGTACTTTCCTCATCACGGCAATAAGCGTAATAACTAAGACATTTATACGCAAAGCATTTCACTTTTGTGTATTATGAGGTAAGTACATTGACTTCTGCAGAACGTAGCTTTCGGAGGACGATAACTACGACACTTCCACACAGATTATGTTGCAACAAGACGCACATTTAGCGCTACAGTACACATATTTGAGTGATTAATTTTGTACTTAAAACATTTATTTTTAAAGATATTTGAAGTACAATAATACAAAGGTTTTCCGTAATGCATTTCATTCCATTGCTGTAATCTGTAACACCTGAGGGTATAATTACATTAATCCTCAGGGGGGTACACGCCTACTTCGTGTACCATGTGTTTGGCAAGCACAAGGAGCCCTAGCTAATATAGTATTTGCTTATACAACTTTACACATCGGTACCATATTTCTCTAACACAAATTACACAGCTATCTGATCATTTAACTGAGAGAGACAAACTTTTTTATTACGTCAGTGACAGATGTTTACGTAATTACATCGTTGGATAACTTCACACTTACGAAATTGTATTTTGTCTGTACTGTGTGAACTCTTCATATTTTTTCGGAACCATTGTGATACTATGAGAGCTTTGAATGATGTATTTGGTATGGATTCATGATTTTTAAAGTACGTTTGAGGCAGATGACACTTTTGACATGAGCAGAGAATTTTTTTAATTATTGGAGGAAGCTACGACGATTTTGAGATTTGACTGAGGTGTTATGATGTTATTATTACGACGACGATGTGTATTATGTTGTTGAGGAATGTTTATTATGCTACGTATTTCTCATGATGAAATATTGAAGAAGTGTTGACGAATATGTATATGTATATGTATAATGAGGTAAGGAATAATGAGTAGTGTTTAGGGACTCTGATTTGTGGAAAAGGTTGTTGGAAACCAAGAATCGTACTTTAAGAGTTATGAAATGTGCGTAAATGCGTGACTGTATCACAATGCTGATGAATATTTTATTTGGACACTTATATTTATACGATTTTCTTTCTACAGATTTGCAACGCTAATTCTTGACCTGTGAAATATTTTTATGTGAGACTGTCACTGTAGCGGAAACTGGTGTCGTAAATATTTCCGTAAGAAAGTTAAGTGACCACCCGCACGTAATGCGTTGTGGGCACGCAGCTGTGTCAAACACCTGGAGAACAAGCCATTAGGGTGTGCCTTTCCGGAAGCACAGGTAAAAAAAAAAAAAAAAAAAAAAAAAAAAAAAAAAAAAAAAAGAAGAAAGGCAGGCCTTTATCCTCGCCATTGACATTCCTTTAGAGAAAATATTGCAAATGCGACACCCTCATTACTTCCATTAACCTTGCTATTGACATTCCTTTGTAGAAAGCATCGCAAATATTACACGCTCATTACCTGAAAACATATGATTACTTGTACTTTGTGCTAATTACTGCAATGCTTATGAATCGATGGGAAACATTCGTACATCTGCACACCTGATTATGACAAGTGTCTTTCTACGAGAGTTGAGAGCTACTGACTTACGAAATGCCACATAGCTATTGAATGATGTTTTATGCTTTGGTTTGCGTAATTGCTTATTTCATTTGACATCTGTTTTCCAGCTGTGTTGCAGCATTGGTTTCATAAAATAAAATTAAATGCATTTGCTAATGTGAACACTTTCTGTCAACAGATCTATTAAATAATAATTTTATGATCCACGTTCTTCAAAAAAAGGAGCACTTGGAAAGGAAAGAACAATAAGAAGGAACTAGTAACAGTAACACATAATTTTCTTTTCAAGTACATGGTAATATTTCTTTTACAATAAGTTGTTGTGGTGCACCACTTTAATTACATAGACATTAAGATGTGAATATACATTTCCCTTATCTGCATTGTTGTTTTTACTGTAATATTTTTTCTGCTTGAGCTATGTCATGTTTAGGTATAAGTTACTGCTGTTTGCCAGGCATAGTGTTATTAAATTTGACTTTGTATTGTTCTGTTAAGCCAGTTTTACTAATGATTTATTTTTATTGTTTGATGCACATTGCCTTAGATTAGTTGTAATATTACAATTGCTTTGCTAATGTCTTAATGCTGCTTGCTTTGCAAATCTGCGTTTTTTTTCATTGCTGTTTATATTAATTGTTTTATGTGATGCTGCATTGCCTCGTCCCTTGGTATATGTATCTGAGCTCAGTAGATTTAAGTTAGCTTAAGAGGGGGTAGCCTCTAAGAGAATGAGTTGCGATGATTTGAAGAAATGCATTGAGAAGTTATACGAAAAAAAGTACAGAAAACAGGTTTAGGTAGGGTTTTCTTGGAAATAAATGTTGAGGTACGAAATGTGTGAACATATAAATACAGAAAGCATGCTTAGATAGAATTTTTTGGTGGAAACAAAGGATGAAATAAGAGGAAAGATATATGAAGTTTTGGGTTGGACTGCAGTACCAAATGTTACACTGAAAACGAACCCTGTCCTTTCCTATTGGTGTTATCCCACTATGTGTTTGTGTACCCTTGTGTATTTGTTTTCTTCCTGACTCTGTGTAGTTTCATAGAATTTTTTCTTCTTTTAATATTAAGCTACATTCACTATGATGAGGAATACTGTTATCCTCGAATATAATTGGCATTAATAATATGTTATTTACTTTGTAAAGATGTTAGACATTATTAATTCTGTTCTGTTTAATGCTCATGTGTGAAGTTGATGTTTCAAAAGATATTGTGATCTTTTATGTATGTACTCATGTCATAATTCCACTGATGTATATGGTAGTTTGATTCTTTTGTAAAGCCTGTACTACAAATGTTATCTGTATTGTTATGTTTTTAATGATGTATTTTGTACCTTTGTTATTGTATTCTTATGTTATAAAATTGTAATTGTCACCAGTTCATGATATTATTAACTTGTTAGTTACATTTCACTGCACACGTTTCTGTTGGTCATAGTATATGGACAATATGTGAGAAGTTGGGACTGTTAGTGTTTGCACGTGTGTTACTAATTCAGCAATGGACTGGATAACAGCATTGCTGGTTCTAAGGACAATTCCAAAAACTTTGTGAGTGCACAAGTGGTGGTTTATGGACTTGCTATATTGTCCACAAGACTCTTCGATGGTGATTGTGGACCTGCACATTTGCAACAGATGGCTGCTGGCCGTCTCTACAAGGACTACAGTGGGTCTGCATCTTTGATGACCCACCAATACCATTATCTCTACCAGGACTACAGTGGGTCTGCTCTGTGATGACCTACCTACCAATACTCTTCAAAATTTCGACTGACTCTGCTGTGGGTTTGCTCTGTTGTGGCGCATTACCTGTCTGCATGTCAAGAGTCAGCACTGTCTTTCCATTGGAAGGACAACACTACTTCTTCAAGACAGCATGGAAATCCACTACTTCTGTGTGCATTTTCTTTTACTGCTCAGACTTTGAGAAAAACACTGCAATTTTACTGTGACGAATGATGAGGACTGTCTTTATGGACTGTGAGAAAAGGTTAGCTTTTGACCAACATTGTATCAATAAGTGTGTGCATTTGATTTCTTTGTTATTGTAATTATGAAAAATTTTATCAAATAATTATTGGCCACTGCCCAAAAAAAATTTGTAAAATTTTTTGTGGGGAGCATGGGGGCTATGTAAGTAGGCTGTTTATGTTTTCTCTATGTAAGTAGGCTGTTTATGTTTTCTTATTGGCAACGTTACGTAGCACTCAATATGAAAATCACTGGCTGTGCTGTGTGCAGTCTGTGGCTGCTTTGCATTGTTGTAATACTCGCCATTGTAGTGTTAGGCAGCTGGCTGTGAACAGCGCGTAGCGTTGCGCAGTTGGAGGTGAGCCGCCAGCAGTGGTGGATGTGGGGAGAGAGATGGCGGAGTTTTGAAATTTGTCATGAACTGCTATATTTATATATGATGATATCAAGGTAAATACATTGTTTGTCCTCTATTAATATCTTTGATTTGCTAACTATCCCTATCAGTAGTTAGTGCCTTCCATAGTTTGAATCTTTTATTTAGCTGGCAGTAGTGGCGCTCGCTGTATTGCAGTAGCTTGAGCAGCGAAGATTTTTGTGAGGTAAGTGATTTGTGAAAGGTATAGTGTAATGTTAGTCAGGGCCATTCTTTTGTAGGGAATTTTAAAAGTCAGATTGCGTTGCGCTAACAAAATATTGTGTGTCAGTTTAAGCACAGTCATGTATAATTGTTTAAAGGGGACGTTTCACCAGAAAATATTAGATACAGGCTCCCAGGTAGACGCGATTTTCCTTGACTTTCGGAAGGTGTTCGAAACAGTTCTGCACTGTCGCCTGATAAAGAAAGTAAGAGCCTACGGAATATCAGACCAGCTGTGTGGCTGGATTGAAGAGTTTTTAGCAAACAGAACACAACATGTTGTTGTCAATGGAGAGACGTCTACAGACGTTAAAGTAACCTCTGGCGTGCCATAGGTGAGTGTTATGGGGCCATTGCTTTTCGCAATATATATAAATGACCTAGTAGATAGTGTCAGAAGTTCCGTGCGGCTTTTCGCGGATGATGCTGTAGTACACAGAGAAGTTGCAGCATTAGAAAATTGCAGCGAAATGCAGGAAGATCTGCAGCGGATAGACACTTGGTGCAGGGAGTCGCTACTGACCCTTAACATAGACAAATGTAATGTATTGCGAATACATAGAAAGAAGGATCCTTTATTGTATGATTATATGATAGCGGAACCAACACTGGTAGCAGTTACTTCTGTAAAATATCTGGGAGTATTCGTACGGAACGATTTGAAGTGGAACGATCATATAAAATTAGTTGTTGGTAAGGCGGGTGCCAGGTTGAAATTCATTGGGAGTGTCCTTAGAAAATGTAGTCCACCAACAAAGGAGGTGGCTTACAAAACACTCGTTCGACCTATACTTGAGTATTGCTCATCAGTGTGGGATCCGTACCAGGTCGGGTTGACAGAGGAGATAGAGAAGATCCAAAGAAGAGCGGCGCGTTTCGTCACAGGGTTATTTGGTAACCGTGATAGCGTTACGGAGATGTTTAGCAAATTGAAGTGGCAGACTCTGGAAGAGAGGCACTCTGCATCGCGGTGTAGCTTGCTGTCCAGGTTTCGAGAGGGTGCGTTTCTGGATGAGGTATCGAATATGTTGCTTCCCCCTACTTATACCTCCCGAGGAGATCACAACTGTAAAATTAGAGGGATTCGAGCGCGCACGGAGGCTTTCCGGCAGTCGTTCTTCCCACGAACCATACTCGACTGGAACAGGAAAGGGAGGTAATGACAGTGGCACGTAAAGTGCCCTCCGCCACACACCGTTGGGTGGCTTGCGGAGTATAAATGTAGGTGTAGATGTAGAACCTCTTTTCCAAATTTTAAATTAACAAGGGCTAGAAATGAAAGTCTAACAATGATTAAGGAAACGTTAACCGACACTAGTTCTAAAGTTACATTCACGGGAGAAATTTCTGAACTATTTGATATTAAGATTGGTGCAACACAGGGAGATGGACTCTCCCTATTGCCGTTTAACTGTGTTTTGGAAATGGCGAGCGCAAAACTCGAGTCAAAATTTATATCAATCAATGAACTTTGGTAGAACTAATATTAGAGTAGATTGGCTCACCCTTGATGATGATCTGGCAGTGTTAACTAGGGATATTACCACAGCTAAAAAAAAAAAAAAAAAAAACAAAAAAAAAAAAAAAAAACTTAAATTTTAAAGAAGCTGCAGGAAAAGTAGGACTACAAATATCATTCGAAAAATCGGAATATATAACTTGCAACAAAGAAGCACCAAAGTTTTTGAACACGAAATACGGAAAAAGAAAATGATTTCTCAGCTTAAATACTTGGGGTGAAATCATAGAAGAAAACCGTCTGGAAAAAGCTGCGAACTAAGTTCGCTTTCAAAAAATGGCAACTGCATTCAGGTTAACACAAAATATTTATAATAAAAATAACTTTCTGAATTCAGTAAACTTATGCATTACAGAGCCGTAATCAAACATGAATGTCTTTATGGAGCAGGAACTTTAATTTTAAATTGAAATAGGGATATTGAAGAAATTCAAAAGAAGTAAAGAAAGACTATTAGAAAAATATTATGCCTCAAAATTACTGATGGAGAAACTTATAAGGTGACAAGTAATAAGGAAACAGAAGAATACACAGACATACATGGTGACATGAGAAAACGAAGATGTTAGTTTTATCGGCACATCAAAAGAACGGGACCCGCTAGGAAGACAAAACGAACAGTAAAATTCTACGAAAACAGAATTAAGGTCAAAACTGAGCCAATTAAATTGCTCACTGCGATTAAAGAGGATCTTAAAGTAGCCAGTATAATTCAGACAGACGTTACAGATAGCAAAACACCCAGACAAAAGATGTGTGACTGCAAAGTTGGTCAGAGGGATATTACAGAACGGACTGGAATACAGTGATTTGATGAAAGAAAGAGACTTCATTCTGAAAGAATGAAACAAATTTGGACACGAAGCAAGGCCAACCATCAAAAGCGACATTCATTGACTGTACCTCGCGTGGTCCTAATGGGTCCATACGTGAATAACAATAATAATAATAATAATAATAATAATAATAATAATAATAATAATAAATAATTGCCCAAACTGATGAAAAAGATGACTAAAATACACCTATTTAAAGAGGCAGCTAAAACATACCTCGTAAGTAATACATATTAGAGAAAGATTAGTTATAGGACTCAGAAAAGAGGTTAATATCGAAAAGGGACAATTAGAACACCCTGTCACATTACGGCATACAATCACAACGAAGTGCTTTTAAGATGTGTCCCGCTTGATTATAAAAATCTATCGTGGTTGAGAACGGGCGAAGTCATCACATAAGCATACTGAATGATTGCGGAAATTGTTGGTTGATAAAAATTCATACCTGCTCGGAGCAATAGTTGATGATTGACAGTACAGGAAGGGCCTTCTGACATTCAATTACTGCTCGAAGCGGCCTACGCGAAGAGAATTAACCAATTTGAGTAGCAATTAGTGCAGAATTTCCGGCGTGCATCGAAAAGCAATGCACAGCGGATTACATCTTGTTCCGCGACAAAACGGACCCCCATGGGTGTGTTTCAAAATTGTCGGACTAAACAACCTTTAACTGCTAAATCGCCTTTTTAAAAATTGAATTTATCAGTAGTATTCCCGTTGATGTGCAAGTAAAAGGAAAAAATGAGTTTCCATACTACTGAATTTATCCCAGTACCACGACGTGGTTAGAAAGAAATCAAAAGAAAGACGTGGGATTCGTCGTGTTAATCGAAAAATTCATTGTAATACAGAACATTATTCAGGGACAGTTGCGGTGATTCAGTTGTTTGCTTTGTAGCGTAATACAGTTTACACGTGTTTGCTTTTAGACTACCATCGGTAAACCAACTTCAAAAATGGCTCTGATCACTATGGGACTTAACATCTGTGGTCATCAGTCCCCTAGAACTTAGAACTACTTAAACCTAACTAACCTAAGGACATAGTATGAAGGCTTTCACGACCGGATGACATATCTTCTGGTAAACCTTGCGGGATGTAAGGTCGTGGTCCATGAAACTCTTCAGCTCCTAACGTTTCGTCCAGTGCTTCGCTGGACATCTTCAGAGGGGTGTTTCTCCTCCGGTGAGTCTTGCCGACTTGCCTCTGAAGATGTCCAGCGAGGCACTGGACGAAACGTTAGGAGCTGAAGAGTTTCATGGACCACGACCTTACATCCCGCAAGGTTTACCAGAAGATAACCTAAGGACATCACACACATCCATGCCCGAGGCAGGATTCGAACCTGCGACCGTAGCAGTCGCGCGGTTCCGGACTGCGCGCCTAGAACCGCTAGACCACCGCAGCCGGCGGTAAATCAACTCCTGGATACTCTAACTTGTCGCCACAACCACTCTTTTTCACTCCGTGTAGTACAAACGCTCTCTCTCTCTCTCTCTCTCTCTCTCCCTCTCCCTCTCCCACTCTCTCTCTCCCGCTCTCTCTTTTTTTATAGTTTGACATTCTGCTATCTCCATTACTACTGCTACCTATTCCTTCCCTGCCCTTCCCTTGCTTTTCTTCCCCAGCATTTTCCTTTAGTAACACGTTTCGTCTCTACATAAATGTGAAAAAATTTGGTTGTTATGTTTCGAATACTTGTGACGTTCGCTAACTTCCCTGAAACCATCGTCGTTGGTTTCTCTTTTTGTCCCTCTGGTCCTCGCCTGCCTTCTCCGAAGCAGCGTTCCAATCGCCCTTATGCGCTTTCTGTCTGTCTCCGCCGGCCAGAGTAGCCGAGCGGTTCTAGGCGCTACAGCCTGGAACTGAGCTCCCGCTACGGTCGCAGGTTCGAATCCTGCCTCGGGCATTGATGTGTGTGATGTCCTTAGGTTAGTTAGGTTTCAGTAGTTCTAAGTTCTAGGGGACCGATGACCTTGTAAGGTGCCAGGCAAATCCAACACCTTCCATGAAAACCCTGACATGAGAAGCAAATCTGGCAGTATGTCACATAGCCCCGAATAAATCCTAACATTAAATTAACCAAAGTAATACGGTCAACGAGTGAGCAAATGGAATACCACAGACAAACACAAGAACTCCTAAATACGTGTCATTCCTTCCCACCGTGAAACAGACGCAGTTCTGAGGGGAGGAACGAGAACAGAAGCCGAGAGCAGAGTCGTGTAGGCTAGGAGGCCCTACGATAAGGGACGGACACCCACGTTGCTGGCTGACCGCCAAGACCACCCCCCAGCCCATGTTAAAAGATAGAGCCCTCCAGAAGAACAGTATAGATCTTATGATAACACTAAAATGGCCACACCAGCTGCAAGTTTTAGCGTGATACTTTTTCGCGTCTCTGTTACGTTGCAAACGTTAAAAACATTACCCCACCACGAAAAGTATAACGTTTCTCATTGGACAGACAGAATTTTTGTAGGCGGAACTTAAGGTTACCATTGAGACCCTGATTGGTCAGTTGAAAATGCAGCCAGATAGCCTTTTTTAAACCAACTTCGGTAAATTGTAGTATGGAGAAGTTAGGAGAGAGTGGCTTCAGAGACGGCGAGGTGAGCGGAGCTGTGCTGCCCGCCCCCCCCCCCCCCCCCTCTCCTGACGAACACCGACGAGGTAATGAACGCACGCGATGCCGCATAACAGCACATAAAGCTTCACTCAGAACTGCAGAAGTCTCATCTGTTACAACCCCTTTTTGCGTAATACTAGTGTCGATCGTCAATTAAAGCTCATGGTATTCACATTTGCTACTTGAAGTTAAAATCTGAAACGCGATGATTTTTCTGTTATATAGTTATTGAAAAGCCACATCAGCCACTGTAATTTACGACAAGTTATATAAGTAATTAAAGATAATTGAGGGTTACTGTAGACCATTTTGATAGTTTTCTCTTTTGTGAAACTTAATTTAAACCTAGATTATAGATGTGATATGGCATAGGTCATCCTTCGATCCATTGTAGAACTTGGAAACCCATTCAGGGAATATTCGTTCACATTTTTGTTGAACGCAGTTGGTTTTTATCATCCTGTATTAAAACATTTCCTTTTATCAATAGTGCAATTTATAAACGATGTTTTGCGAGTAGAACAAAATTTCCAATGGTAAACTTAACTGCTTTTTCGACGTTATTTTACCAGCTAACTAAAAATAGGAAAGCCTTGAACCCCTTCCACTAAATTTAGTTAGTATTAAGATTCTTTTACAGGGAGTGCAGTGGAGCTGACGCTGAAATCATTAAGTATTTGGTTATATCATCGCTAGTCTCTGAACTCTTCTCAACTCTACACGTCATGTGTGGTCTGGCGTCTGCTTACCAGCAACAGGTCCCAGGTTCAAACTAGTCAGTTCCCTAAAAAACACGCTCAGAGCGTCGTTGCACGAAAGTGGTAGGGAGACACGACTTAGAACAAACAGACACCACATGTTAGAACCTCAGCAGTTAAGTCCCGTAGTGCTCAGAGCCATTTTGTCTGTATCCAGCTGTGTCTAACTTTGAAAGCCATACAGGGACTCACTCCAAGTAAGCGTCTTAAGATAACAATTTTTTTTCTCTTTTATAGTAAACGTTTCGTTCGCGAATAGTTGTCTTCCTTCACAGAACACAACATTTTCTCTTGCAATACATGCTTTTATTTCCGTCCAAAATCTGTCGATTTTTATAATTACGATGCCTAAATAACAGAACTTATCATCTTTTCCTATACTATACCTTTCAGATTTGACAGTAGCTGTTATCAGCATAGAAGACGGGGGGGGTGGTGGGGGGGGGGGGGAGGGGCGGGAGGGGCACTTGGCTGATTTGGGAGAGGGGACCAAACAGCGAGGTCATCAGTCCCACCGGATTAGGGAAGGAAGTTGGCCGCGCGCTTTCAAAGGAACCATCCCGGCATTTGCCTGAAGCGATCTGGGGAAATCACGGAAAACCTAAATCAGGATGGCCGGACGCGGGTTTGAACCGTCGTCATCCCGAATGCGAGTCCAGTGTGCTAACCACTGCGCCACCTCGCTCGGTGAGTAACTGTTCTTTCTAGCACAACTAGCTGAAGTGAATATAATTATCACGCGAAAGGAAGTTTCCTCTCGGAGTTTTATCTACGTCGGCATACCGTGCTTTTACACTTACACTGCTCACCGGTTGCTCTGGCAAGTGGAACACGATACAAGAGATTCAGTTCAGTGACTTGTCGAAAGTTGTTATCAGCACATGAGATAAGGGACTCCACTTTAAATAACTCGACGCTACTTACCAGGCTGTGGATCGTGAGAAGAATCTTGAGGAAATGTAAATCAGCCACATAATTAATAGTTACAAATTGACAGAGCTACAAAGCAATTTAAAATATCCGAAAACACATTCGTGCAGATGGACCAAACTTACCTAATTATCGTCTCTGTATCGTCTTGTAAACACACAGAACATTATCACACCGATTTTACCCGTTATTAATGAATAACTTACTCGCTAGACAAAGGATCAGACTTAAAACTAATACTCTCTGTAAGGCGGCCACCGGTTTAGGTGACACAGGAGAAGAGCAGCTATGACCTACAGAGTCTTGTAATTTTCACTTGCAACTCTCGAATGAATTTTTCTGAACCAGTGCTCCCTACCCCATAATTGTAGGCTCATATCGTTGACTTCAATCTGATGCAAAATTATCGAACGTGTTATAAGCTCAGACGTTAAGATGTTTTTGGACATGGAGATAGAAAAAGGGGAGATGGCGCTACAGACTTACGCTGTACGTTGTTTTGAAGCCAATGGGTTGGGCTTGCCGCCATCTTGGATCACCCAAAACATTAGCAGACGAGTGTTTACAATTCATTTTTGTTCGTTATTTCTGTCGTGTGCACGCGATATTTATTTTATATAGTTAATGTTGCACTGTTTTAGTGAACAACACGGCATAAGGAACGCAACTTCAAACGTTTTTCTAGTCTTAAATGCGTATTCGATACAGTAATACGACACGAGAATATGACGCTTCTGACCTCAGTACGGTAATTCCTTTTTGTTTATACACTTCGAATAACCGAGAAGAGAAGTATGTGCTATGACAAGCGTGCTTTCATAATCAATTTCTATTCACTTTCATTGTGTTTGTGTCGATAACTGATAAAGCCAGAACTCTAAAAGCAGTGATTGATAGTTTAGAGGCATCGATTTGTATTCGTTGCATTTTCAAGTCAAATGCAAATTTTAAATGTTCAAGTTTGCAAGAAACTTGCCGTAATTCGTGTGGTGTCCCATAGATGTATGCAGGGATGATACAAACAAGCCAGCTGTCATGTCAACAAAGTGAAAGATTTGTTAAATTACGAAGGAAAAAAAATGGAATTTAAGATTGTCAGGCCCATTGTATTTTACACATCTGCTTTGCTTTTAAATTGTACCTACCAAGTGACATTCAGTGTGGCAAACCCTTTAAGTACTCATAATTTAACCACTGTAACAGGTTACTTAAGATTTAATGAAATACATGTAGTTACATTACTTTTATATTAAATCAGCGCATTGTAAAACATTAGCCCCATTTACAGGATATTTCTTGTCAGGACTTTTCAGTTACTTGGGAATAACCAAACAATGAAAACCACGTGTATTGCTCACCTCCAGAGAGCTCTTCGCGTTGGATTGATAGGAAATCTAAAGTCAAATCACAGAAATAAAACCATACTGTAGAACTTTACAATGCATCAGAATTTAAAAGTATATATAAGAAAATAGCGCTTAAATAAGTCCACTTACGAATAAAGTGTGGTTTGTTTAAACTTAAGACTACAATCAGACCGATTAGTTCACCAGTAAGCGACGCAAGCCGGCATTTTTTTTATCAAAACACTTCACAACTACACGGAATCAAACTACCACAAGCGAATGTTTTGGGGTAGCTAACATGGCGGATCTTCAGTTGGGTCGGCTCCAAGTTTGTGACGTTATGACAACTCCTCTTACTTTTACCTCCATGCTTTTGGAGAACGGAACTCAGGGAGCCATAGACAAAGGCGGCCACGTAGATGGGTGCCGCGTCCCGTGCCTCCCGGAAGGCGTGTGACACGGTTCCTCACTGTCGTTCAGAGTGGAGAAAGTTCGAGCTTACCGTGCATCGGACCAGACCGGTGGCTGGATGCAGGTCTTTCTTGCTGACAGGACTCAACACGTAGCTCTTAACGGAATCAAACTGACAGATACGATGGAAATTTCAGTAGTGCCCAAGCAAGAGCGATACGACTGTTACTGTTTGACTGGGCGCATATAAAGTGTTTTCAACTTACAGACGTACAGTGTGCGATGTGATTGTCGTATGGCAGCGAAGCTTGTTAGACATGCTAATGCGTTAACGCGAAATTGGGCCACCAGGTACGAATCTAGTGATGTGAGTGCGAGAAGCACGTATATAAATGTTTCCATATGTAGTGAATTAGGGATGGTACGTGGGTGGAAAAGAAAGTGAGGCAGGTGAGAAAGGAATGATGTTTAATTTAGGATTAACCTCTTTGTTCAGTATGAGCACCGTAGACGTCAACGAAATGCTACACCCGTCAAAAGCCGTCATCAACAGTTGCTCGCAGCAGGTCCGGGGGATTAGGGGCAACGTGTCCCTGTTTTCTGACCTTCCGGTCAGGTTGAGGCAGGACGTGTCCCTGGTAAACCCGTCCTTTTAGATATCACGACACCCAAAAATCACATGGATTCAGATCAGGTGATCTTACACGCAACGCATATGGTAAACCTCTGGAGATAACACGTTCGTCGAAAGTTGCATTGCCGGCCGGGGTAGCCGAGCGGTTCTAGACGCTACAGTCTGGAACCGCATGACCGCTACGGTCGCAGGTTCGAATCCTACCTCAGAAGTTAAGTCCCATAGTGCTCAGAGCCATTTGAACCATTTTTGAAAGTTGCAGAGTCGATCTTTCACTGAGCGAGCGACATGAGGCGTTGCCCCATCTTGCACGAAAACAGTACTTTCCACATAGTTGTGCTCCGCAAAAGCAGCAACCAGATGCTGTGCTCTACAACGAGGTCTCTGTATCGTGTGGACTTCACTGTACACCTGATATGTCTCTGGGTGTATTCTCTCCAAGAAAAGAACTGTATCGTGTGGACTTCACTGTACACCTGATATGTCCTCTGGGTGTATTCTCTCCAAGAAAAGAACGTACTGACACTAAAAGCGCCTGTGAATCCGTACCACGCAGCCGCAGTGGAATGTCTCTTCGTACACAGCACGCGGTTGACCAGTATAAAAAATTCGACACCTCTGTATATTTACTGCGCCCTGTAGTGTAAAATGTGCCTCGTCCCTCCACAGAATATTGCCCGGCCACGTGTCATCAACTTACATCTACATCTACGTGATTACTCTGCTATGAACAACAAAGTGTTTGGCAGAGGGGTCAATGAACCACCTTGAAGCTGTCTCTCTACCGTTCCACTCTCCAACGACACGCGGCAAAAACGAGCTCTTAAATTTTTCTGTGCGAGCCCTTTTTTTCTCTTATTTTATCGTGATGATCATTTCTCCCTACGTAGGTGGGTGCCAACAGGATGTTTTTGCAATCGAATGAGAAAACTGGTGATTCAAATTTCATGAGAAGATCCCGTCGCAACGAAAAACGCCTTTGTTTTAATACTTGCCACTCCAATTCACATATCATGTCTGTGGCACTATGCCCTATTTCTCTGCCCTTCGTTGAACTTTTTCGATGTCATCCGTCAGTCCCACCTGATGCGGATCCCATACCGCACACCAATACTCCAGAATAGGGCGGACAAGCGTGGTGTAAGCAATCTCTCTCGTAGACCTGTTGCACCTTCCAAGTGTTCTGCCAATGAATCGCAGTCTTTGGATTGCTCTACACACAATATTATATACGTGATCGTTCCAATTTAGGTTATTTGTACTTGTAATCCCTAAGTGTTTAATTGAATTTACAGCCTTCAGATTTGTGTGACTTATCGCCTAATCGAAATTTAGCTGATTTCTTTTAGTACTCATGTGAGTAACTTCACACTTTTCTTTATTAAGGGTCAATTGCCACTTTTCGGACCATACAGATATCTTATTTAAATCATTTTGTAAGTCGTTTAGATCATCTGATGACTTTACAAGGCGGTAAATCACAGCATCATCTGCAAATAAGCTAAGACGGCTACTCAGATTGTCTCCTATGTCATTAATATAGATCAGGAACAGTAGAGAGCCTATAACGCTTCCTTGGGGAACGCCGGATATTACTTCTGTTTTACTCGTTGACTTGCCGTCTATTACTACGAACTGTGGCCTTTCTGGCAGGAAATCACGAATCCAGTCGGACAACTGTGGCGATACTCCGTAGGCACGCAGTTTGGTTAGAAGACGCTTGTGCGGAACGGTATCGAAAGCCTTCTGGAAATCTAAAAATATGGAATCAATTTGACATCCCCTGTCGACAGCACTTATTACTTCGTGAGTATAAAGAGCTAGTTGTGTTTCACAAAAACGATATTTTCTGTATCCGTGCTGACTATCTGTCAATAAATCGTTTTCTTTGAGGCAATTCATAATGTTCGAATACAGTATATGTTCCAAAGCGCTACTGAAAATCGACGTTAGTGATATAGGCCTGTAATTCAGCGGATTACTTCTACTTCCCTTTCTGGGTATTGGTGTGACATGAGCAATTATCCAGTCTTTAGATGCGGATCTTTCTGTGAGCGAGTGGTTGTGTATAATTGCTAAATATGGAGCTATTTTATCAGAATACTCGGGGAGGAATCTGACTGGTATACATTCTGGACCGGAGGCCTTGCCTTTATCAAGTGTTGTAAGCTGCTTCGTTACGCCGAGGATATCTGCTTCTATGTTTCTCATCTTGGCAGTTGTTCTTCATTGGAATTCAGGAATATCTACTTCGTCTTCTTTGGTGAACTTAGATCCGAGTCATAAACCGAAGAGCAAAGTCGGAAGCTTGCTGCCGATCATGAGGTTTCAGTTGGTGCAACGTCTGGATCTTGTACCGGTAGCAGTGTAAAATAGACCGAAAAGTCTTCTGCACTGTTGAACATGAGGAGGACCATTCCCGCGCCATTGGACGAACACTAACAGTAGCCGGGTCACGAGCTGCATTGTCAGTTAGAGCAACGGCAACCTTGTCAGTACCTTCCACCGGGATAAGACGTCTTCCTCCTCCACGTGCCATTCCAGGTCCACCCTATTTTCGAATATCATCATCGCCATCACCATCATCATCATTGTCCTCATCATATTTACCGACATCGGACTCTTCCTCAGACTTTTCAACCGGCGATATTCTCTCAATGCAGTACCGGTACTGTAATTGCTGCCGTTCACTTGAAACAGTTTCATAAATAGCGCACCGTTTCTCTTCTCTATAGCCGTACTGCTCACTCACGCTGTGGTGTGTTGACGTCATACAAACAGTGCACGGCGCCAGATTTGCGTCTGGTGGCCAAAACTGGATGTAATTTTTTCCCATCATCAATCAACATCACCTTAACGCATTAGCTTATCTACCAAATTTCGCTGCCATACGATAATTACAGCCCACACTGGGCCTCTGTTGAGTAGTAGCACTTTAATTATAACCACCCAGCATTCAGTGAATGATGTCACGGATAATGTGGATGGCTGCGGGAAGGTTGCAGCGACAGAGGACAGCGGGAACATTTGCAGACCATCGATGACTGTCGCAGAGACTGTCATTTCACGCTAGTGGTAGTTAAATATAACATGCACAGCATAAAAAAGGCGAAAAGATCCTGCGCTGTTGGATTAAGCTGTTGCCAAAAAGTCACTGCAAACAGTAACAAACCCGGAACACCTACAAATATCCGCCCGGGAAATGATAAAGCGGAATGACTGCATAAAGCAAACTGCAGGCAAAACGTATGCCAGCCTGAGATTGATTGCGTCAGTCTTAAGGAAATGCGATTCATCTACGGAAGAGCAGGCATACGTTCACTTATTCGCCCGGTTGTACAATATTTTTCGTCAAATCTAGCACCCTTGCCAAGTGGGATTGATTGAAGACACGTGTATAACTGAACCGCTGAAACCGTCACCCAACCACATTTGCAGGTTGCCTGTCTCACGGATCTAGGGGCACCAAAACTATACTTTTCAGTATTTCATAGGCTTCTGACGAAATTTCATGCTTAAAAAGCTGAAATAAGCTATTCGAAGAGCGGCATAATCTTACGCTAATGGTTTAACAGCATAAAAAGTGTCGCAGTTAGAAACGGTGTACCTCTCTTGATGCAGCGTAACGAATAGTGGCAAACTACCCAGACTGCTCTGAGGTGGCAAAAGTAATGGGATATTTCCTAATACCTTGTCGGGCCCCCCTCTGTCCAGCGTAGTGCGGCAGCTCCATGCAGCATGGAGTCCATACGTCGCTCTAAGTCCCCTTCAGGAGTACTGAGCTATGTTGCCTCTATGGCCGTCCACAATAGCGGAAGTGTTACCGGTGCAGTATGTTGCGCACAAAGTGACCTCTCGATTATGTCCCAAATGTGTGCAATGAGAGTCACGTCGGACGATATGGGAGGCCGCATCATTACTTCCAACCGTCCACATTGTTCTTCAAACCAGTCGCCAAAAGCTGTGGCCGGTGACATGGCGTATTGTCATCGACAACAATTCCACTGTTGTTTGGGAACTTGAAATCCATGAGTGGCTGCAAATGGTCTCCAGGTAGCCGATCATAACCATTCCCACTTAGTGATCGTACAGCTGGATCAGAGGATCCAGTCCATTCCACGTATACACAGCTAATTCCATTATGGAGCCATTAACAGCTTGTAAAGTGCCCTGTTGACAACCTGGCTTCATTGCTTCGGCGGGTTTCCGCCACACTCGAACCCTACCATCAGCTCTTCTGAGTCATTAGTCTTCTAACTGGTTTTATGCGGCCCGCCAAGAATCCTAAAGGATTCCTCTCCTGTGCCAACCTCTTCACCTCAGAGTAGCACTTGCAACCCATGTCTCCAGTTATGTGCTGGATGCATTCCAGTCTCTGTCTTCACCTACAATTTTTACCCTCTACAGCCCCCTTAGTAACATGGAAGTCATTCCTTGATGTTTTTACAGATGTCCTATCATCCTGTCCCTTCTTCTTGTCAGTGTTTCCGATACAATCCTTTCATCACAGATTCAAAAATGGTTCAAATGGTTCTGAGCACTAAGCGACTCAACATATGAGGTCATCAGTCCCCTAGAACTAACAACTACTTAAAACTAACTAACCTAAGGCCATCACACACATCCATGCCCGAGGCAGGATTCGAACCTGCGACCGTAGCGGTCGCGCGGTTCCAGACTGAAGCGTCTAGAACCGCTCGGCCACTGCGGCTGGCATCACAGTTTCCTCATCGAACCTTTTCATTCTTTATCTTACCCGTTCACCTAATTTTCAACTTTCCCCTGTAGCATCACATCTCAAATGTTTCGATTCTCTTCTTTTCTGGTTTCACCACAATCCATGTTACTCAGTCATACAATGTTGTAAATTAATGTCGTGTGACTAGGGCCTCCCGTCGGGTAGACCGTTCGCCGGGTGCAAGTCTTTCTATTGGACTTGCGCGTCGATGGGGATGAAATGATGATGTTTAGGACAACACAACACCTAGTCCCTGAGCGGAGAAAATCTCCGACCTTAGCCGGGAATCGAACCCGGGCCCTTAGTATTGACATTCTGTCGCGCTGACTGCTCAGCTACCGGGGTCAGACGTACAATGTTGTCATCTAAACGTACATTATCAGAAATTTCTTCCTCAGATTAAGAACTATGTTTGATACTTGTAGACTTCTCTTGGCCAGGAATGCCCTTTCTGCCATCGCCAGTCTGCTTTTCATGTCCTTCTTGCTCCGTCCGTCACATTTTATTTTGCTCCCTAGGTGGCAGACTTCCTTAAGTTCATCTATTTTGTGAGCACCGATCCTGATATTAAGTTTCTCGCAGTTCTCATCTCTGCTACTTCTCATTACTTTCCTCTTTCTTCGATTTACTCTCAGTCCATAATCTGCACTCAGTAGACTGTTTACTAAATTAAGCAGATCCGGTAATTCTTCTTCACTTTACAAAGGATAGCAATGTCATCAACGGATCTTGTTATTATTATCCTTTCACCCTGAATTTTGGTTTCACTCTTCAACCTTTCTTTTATTTCCATCATTGATTCTAGGGTGTATAGTTGAACAGTAGTGGCGAAAGACTACATCGCTGTCTTATACCCTTAGTTCGAACACTTCGGTCTTCGTCTTCCACTCTTATTATTCCTACTTGGTTCTTGTACAAGTTTTATATTATTCATCTCTCCCTATAACCTATCACCATTTTCCACAGAATTTCGAACATCTTGCACCATTTTACATTGTCCAACTCTTTTTCTAGGTCGACAAATCCCATGAATGTGTCTTGATTTTTCTTCAGTCTTGCTTTCGTTATCAACCGCGACATCGGAACTGCCCCTCTGGTGCCTCTATCTTTTGTGTACTACTCTTCTCAGAAACTTGGAATCATGAGCTGTTAAGCTGATGGACCGAGCGGGGTAGCGCAGTGGTTAGATACTGGACTCGCATTCGGGAGGACGACGGTTCAATCCCGCGTCCGGCCATCCTGATTTAGGTTTTCCGTGATTTCCCTAAATCCCTCCACGTAAATGCCGGAATGGTTCCTCTGAAAGGACACGGCCGACTTCCTTCCCGATGAGACCGATGACCTCGCTGTCTGGTCTCCTTCCCCAAACAACCCAACCCCTGTTAAGCTGATTGTGCGGTAATTCTCTCACTTGTTAACTCTTGCTGTCTTCGGAATTGTGAGGATGATATATTTTCGAAAATCAGATGGTATATCACCTGACTCGCACATTCTACACACCAACGTGAATAGTCGTGAATAGATTTTAGGAATTCTGACGAATGTTATCTATCCCTTATCTCATCATAAGTCTTCAAAGCTCTTTTAAATTCTAATACTGGTTCCGCCTGTCTCTTCTATATCTACTCCTGTCTCTTTTTCTATGACCTCAGACAAATCTGTTCCCTCACAGAGGCCTTCAGTGTATTCTTTCCGACTATTTGCTCTCTCCTGTGGATTTGATACTGGAATTCCCTTTGCACTCGTAAAGTTACCACACTTGCTTTTCATTTCACGGAAGGCTGTTTTCAATTTTCTATATGTCGAGTCAGTCTTTCCGACAATCAGTTCTTGTTTTGATTTCTTCATATTTTTCAGGGAACCATTTTGTCTCAGCTTCCCTACACTTCCTGCTTATTTCATTCCTCAGTGACTTGTGTTTCTGTATTCCCTAATTTCCCTGACCCTTATTGTACTTCCGTCTTTCAGTGATCCACTAAAGTATCTCTTCTGCTACCCATGGTTTCTTGGCAGTTACGTCTGTGAGTGCCCTTTTTAGAGATACCCATTCCCCTTCAAATGAAGTGTCTACAGAGCAGTTCGTGATGGCGGTATCTATAGCCTTAGAGAATGCAAGAGTATCTCATCATTCCTTAGTACTTCCGTATCGCACTTCTTTGGGTATTGTTTCTTGCTGATTAGTCTCTTAAACTTCATGCTACACTTCATCGCTACTAAATTCTGATCTGATTCTATATCTGTTCCTGGGTACACCTTACAATCCAATATCTGATTTCGAAATCTCTGCCTGAACATGATGTAATCTAGCTGAAATCTTCCCGTATCTCTCTGCCTTTTCCAAGTATACCTCCTCCTCTTGTGATCGGCCGCGGTCCGTTAGTATACGTCGGACCCGCGTGTCGCCACTATCAGTGATTGCAGACCGAGCGCCGCCACACGGCAGGTCTAGAGAGACTTCCTAGCAGTCGCCCCAGTTGTACAACCGACTTTGCTAGCGATGGTTCACTGACAAATTACGCTCTCATTTGCCGAGACGATAGTTAGCATAGCCTTCGGCTACGTCATTTGCTACGACCTAGCAAGGCGCCATTACCAGTTACTATTGATGCTGTAAAACATGTACCGTCAAGAGCGATGTTCACCATTTATGGATTAGAGTTAAGTATTCCACAGCTACGTCCTTTTTTCGCTAGTCTCATTTCCTTGACCTGTTCCAGACCTCACGCCAGCCTGCGTGAGCTAAAACGCGTGCACTTCGGCTTCCTCTCATAGTGGGTTGGCTCTCTTGCCAATCCACAACAGAGTATGCACTATTATCATCTGAGGTTTATTGCAGAACTCAATTAGCCTTTCTCCTCTCTCAATCCTAGTTCCAAGTCCACGTTCTCCCGTAACCCTCTCATCTACTCCTGCCCCATGACTATTAGATTTTCATCTCACTTTATGTACTGGATTACACGTTCAATATTGTCATATACTTTCTGTATCTCTTCATATTCTGCTTGCGACGATAAGAACAACCCTATGACTGAAATGTTCACGGTAACACACACTGTGCGCTACCTTTCTATTCATTACGAATCTGCTCCTGTTACACCATTTTCTTCTGCTGTTGATTTACCTTACACTCATCTGACCAGAAATCCTTGTCTTATTTCCATTTCACTTTGACGATCCCCACTATAACTAGATCGAGCTTTTGCATTTCCCTTTTCAGAGTTTCTAGTTTCCCTACCACGTTCAAACTTCTGATATTCCACGCCCCAGCTCGTAGAACGTTATCCTTTCGTTGATTATTCAATCTTTTTCTCATGGTAACCTCCCCCTTGGCAGTCCCCTCCCGGAGATCCGAATGGGGGACTATTCCGGAATCTTTTGCCAATTACAGGCCACATGTCCTGTGGATACACGTTACGTGTCTTTAATGCAGTGGTTTCCATTGCCTTCTGCATCCTCATGCCGTTGATCACTGCTGATCCTTCCGCATTTAGGGGCAGTTTTCCCACCCCCAGGACAAGAGTGTGTCCGCTCCTCCGTCCTCTTTGACGGTGACATCTTTTGGCGGAAGTCTTCGGCCGCCCCACTGGTGATGATTTTTATTCATTTTTTTTATTCTCTTCATTTTATTGGGCATTGTTCGTTGCGTTTGGTTTCGGTGGACGTCACATGACATCCGTTTAAGTTGATCGTTGACTCGTTTACTCAGTTTTTTTTTTGCAGGGGGCAACCAGCTCTCTGACCGAGCACGCTGAACTACCGCGCGGCTAAGCCAACTGAAATCGGGTCTCATATGACCTGGCCACTGTTTTCCACTAGTCTAAGGTCCAGCGGATATGGTCACTGGGAGAGGCGCTGCAGGTGATTTAGTGCTGATAGCAAAGGCTCTCACGTCGGTCATCCGATACCATAGCACATTTACGCGTAATTTCGCTCCACTGTATTAAACGATATGTTCGTCGTACGTCCAACATCCATTTCTGCGATTATTTCACGTAGTACCGCTTGTCTGTTAGCACTGACAACACTACGCAGACACTGCTGCTCCCGGTCGTTAAGTGAAGGGCAAGGGTGGTGGGTGAGAGGTAATGCCTGAAATTTAGTACTCTCGGCACACTCTTGACGGGTCGGTCTTGGAAAACTGAATTCCCGAACGATTTCCGGAAAGAATGTCCCATGCGGCTAACTTCAACGACTATTTTGCATTCAAAATCAGACCAGATACCTCAGACCAAACATTTCAAGTAACTTCCGTAATATGAATTCGACCCTCTGTACCCCAGTAGAAATAACGTCCATCACAACATCTTTAAAATCAAAAACATCTAGTGGCTATCATGAAATATCAACAAAGTTAATGAAAGGATGTGATTCTGAGTTAAGCAACATATTAAGCTATCTGTGTAACCAGTTGTTTATCAGAGGAATATTTCCTGAATGGTTGAAAATTGCTGAAGTTAAGCCACTGTTTAAGAAGGGAGATAAAGAAATAGCATCAAATTTCCGTCCAATTTCACTTTTATCAGCATTCGCAAAAATTTTAGAAAAAGTAATGTACAATTGGCTTTATTCCCATCCTATCTCAAATAACGTACTGTCAAAGTCCCAGTTCGGATTTCAAAGGGTTCTAATATTGAGAAGGCTATCTAAACTTACAGTGAAAATGTGCTTAATTCATTAAACAAAAAATTGGAGGCAACTGGTATATTTTGTCATCTGTCAAAACCATTTGACTGTGTAAATCACAATATCCTTTTAAAAATTAGAATATTATAGTGTAATAGGAAACGCTGCAAAATGACTCAAATCTTATATCTCTGGCAGGAAACAAAGGGTGTTACTAGGAAAGACACATGTATCAAGATATCAGGCATCATCCAACTGGGAACTAATTACATGTGGGGTCCCACAAGGTTCCATTTTGGGGCCCTTACTTTTTCTTGTGTATATCAATGACCTTCCATCAGTAACATTACCAGATGCCAAGTTCGTTTTGTTTGCCGATGATACAAACGTTGCAATAAATAGCAAATCAAGTATAGTCTTAGAAAGATCGGCTAATAAAATATTTGTGGACATTAATCACTGGTTCCTAGCCAATTCTTTGTCACTAAACATTGAAAAAACACACTACATGCAGTTCAGAACTTGTAAGGGGTGTCCCACGAGTATATGCCTAAAATACGATGACAAGCAGATAGAAGAAGTGGACAGTGTTAAATTCTTGGAATTACGGCTTGATAAAAAATTCAACTGGAAGGAGCACACCACAGAACTGCTGAAGCGTCTTAACAAATCTCTATTTGCAATGCGAATTGTGTCAGACATATGGGATATAAAAATGAAAAAGCTGGCATACTATTCTTATTTTCATTCCATAATGTCACATGGGATTATTTCTTGGGGTAGTTCATCAAGCCAAGCTAAAGTTTTCCGGGCACAAAAACGTGTAGTAAGAGTTATATGTGGTGTGAACTCAAGAACATCCTGCAGAAGCCTGTTTAGGGAACTAGGGCTACTAACTACTGCTTCCCTGCATATTTATTCCTTAATGAAATTGTCATTAAAATATATATCACTTTTTCAAATCAACAGCTCAATTCATGGAATCAGTACTAGAAACAAGAATAATCTTCACAAGGATTTAAAGTCACTTAGTCTTGTACAAAAAGGTGTGCATTATTCAGGGACACACATTTTCAGTAACTTGCCAGCAGCCATAAAAGCTTAACAACCAATGAAATTCAGTTTAAGAGAAGCCTAAAGGATTTATTGGTGGCCAACTCCTTCTACTCCATTGATGAATTTCTCAGCAGAACCAACTTTATATATATATATATATATATATATATATATATATATATATATATATATATAGTACAATGTAACTTTTGCACAATTTCAGTGCAGTAATGTAGTAGTTGTATTACACATTTACTTTCTTATGAATAAATAAAAATTTATTTTAAATTCAGTGGATTAGTATTTGTAAAGTGATTCTTTCATTAGTGTTCATTAAAAAAAATGACGATCATTCCACTTGGGACCTGTGGAATGGTACATTAGCTTATTTGTTTGAGTTGTAAATATTTGTCATGTACTACTGTTTTTCTGACAAGTTCTACATCCTGGAGGACCTCCTCACTGCGGATCAATTTGAATGAAAGTAAATCTAATCTACCCGACATGAGGCCCTAGTCACACGACAGTTCCCGTCGTGCGGCCAAAATCTCGTCGGAAACTTTTTCACATGGATCTCCTGAGTACACATGATAGCTCTGGCAACGCACGGCCCTTCTGTACCTTGTTGTTGTTGTTGTTGTGGTCTTCAGTCCTGAGACTGGTTTGATGCAGCTCTCCATGCTACTCTATCCTGTACAAGCTTCTTCATCTCCCAGTACCTACTGCAGCCTACGTCCTTCTGAATCTGCTTAGTGTATTCACCTCTTGGTCTCCCTCTACGATTTTTACCCTCCACGCTGCCCTCCAATACTAAATTGGGCATCCCTTGATGCCTCAGAACACGTCCTACCAACCGATCCCTTCTTCTAGTCAAGTAGTGCAACCAACTCCTCTTCTCCCCTATTCTATTCAATACATCCTTATTAGTTATGTGATCTACCCATCCAATCTTCAGCATTCTTCTGTAGCACCACATTTCGAAAGCTTCTATTCTCTTCCTGTCCAAACAATTTATCGTCCATGTTTCACTTCCATACATGGCTACACTCCATACAAATACTTTCAGAGACGACTTCCTGACACTTAAATCTATACTCGATGTTAACGAGTTTCTCTTCTTCAGAAACGCTTTCCTTGCCATTGCCAGTAAATTTTATATCCTTTCTACTTCGACCATCATCAGTTATTTTGCTGCCCAAATAGCAAAACTCCTTTACTACTGTATCTAATTTCCTAATCTAATACCCTCAGCATTACCAGATTTAATTCGACTACATTCCATTATCCTTGTTTTGCTTTTGTTGATGTTCTTCTTATATCCTCCTTTCAAGACACTGTCCATTCCGTTCAACAGCTCTTCCAAGTCCTTTGCTGTCTCTGACAGAATTACAATGTCATCGGCGAACCTCAAAGTTTATATTTCCTCTCCGTGGATTTTAATACCTACTCCAAACTTTTCTTTTGTTTCCTTCACTGCTTGCTCAATATACAGATTGAATAACATTGGGGATAGGCTACAACCCTGTCTCACTCCCTTCCCAACCACTGCTTCCCTTTCATGTCCCACGACTCTTACAACTGCCATCTGGTTCCTGTACAAATTGTAAATAGCCTTTCGCTCCCTGTATTTTCCCCCTGCCACCTTCAGAATTTGAAAGAGAGTATTCCAGTCAACATTGTCAAAAGCTTTCTCTAAGTCTACAAATGCTAGAAACGTAGGTTTACCTTTCCTTAATCTATTTCCTAAGATAAGTCGTAGAGTCAGTATTGCCTCACGTGTCCGAACATTTCTACGGAATCCAAACTGATCTTCCCCGAGGTCGCTACATAAGGTCTGTACCTTATGTACGCCATACTATCGCCATCTGTATGTGTGCATATGTCTATCCTGTGACTTCTGTCAAGTCAGTGTACATCCAGTCAGTGTTTCGGAATGAGAGCACATTGCCACTTCGAAATAATTTTAAACATGTTTTCAAATCTTTTCAAAACTCAATACACTTGTTTTTGTTTTTTACTTTTTCATTAGTCTCCTGGTGAATACTCGGAAACTAATAAAACCAACCCAGTTATGCCTCCAGAATGAGATTTTCACTCTGCAGCCGAGTGTGCGCTGATATGAAACTCCCTGGCAGATTAAAACTGTGTGCTGGACCGAGACTCGAACTCGGGACCTTTGCCTTTCGCGGGCAAGTGCTCTACCATCTGAGCTACCCAAGCACGACTCACGCCCCGTCCTCACAGCTTAACTTCTGCCAGTACCTCGTCTTCTATCTTCCAAACTTTAGATAAGCTCTCCTGCGAACCCTGCAGGACCAGCACTCCTGAAAGAATGGATACTGCGGAGACATGGCTTAGCCACAGCCTGGGGGGTGTTTCCAAAATGAGCTTTTCAGTCTGCAGCGGAGTGTGGGCTGATATTGCAACTGAACTCGGGCTCGATCACTTCCTATTTTTCACGTGGTTCAACTCAAATGGGGTGGTAGTAAGCGGTTGCATTTGCGCCCCTACTATTGAGTCATATATTGGCTAGCTTTTGAACAGCAGTGAATTGAACTATACACGTTCAGATTGAAACTTATTTATTCAAAAGAAACACTTTAACTTTGTGGCCATGCATTTTTAAGTTCACAAATAAATCCGATCTGTACAAATAATAATCTGTGCAATTTGTGCACTGTTTGTACCGCATCCACACACCATCACTTTGTTCCTTCACATACACTGGCGTCCATGCTTACACTCTCGGCACTTTGCCGCTCCCAACTTACCACCACGAAGGACCAACGACAAAAGACACGATTTTTCCGCTCATATCCCCAGTCCTGAGTCGGGTCAAGTGACACTACATTAATCAAAATAATCGCTAAACGTGGCCATAATTCGTTTACAATTTTTTAATAAGATTTAAATACTTAAATCTAAATACATTATATAATATTTGACACATTTATCACCACACTTTTACAATTCGTTGCAATTAAAAGAAAGCCAAAACACTATGCAACGGAACTACAATGCCCATCAAAACACAAAACAAGTATTTTCCGGTGTATTTTGCCCAATATATTATCTCTGCTGCTGTGCTTTAAATTTAAATTACGAACTACTTGAAACAGCTCCATATTATTCAATGTTACCTTGAAATATGAAATTTCCTGGCAGATTAAAACTAGCTCAGATGGTAGAGCACTAGCCCACGTAGGGCAAAGGTCCCGAGTTCGAGTCTCGGTCCGGCACACAGTTTTAATCTGTCAGGAAATTTCAACCCAGTTATGGTTTGGCGTCTTCAACCGTTGTGCTTTTATCAAGTATAAAGTCAAATATTTGGCACATTAACTCGTTTATAAAGTAACCAGACATCTGAAGTTGTTTTACACACGCGAGTTCGATTCACTACTGAACCTAAGGTGGGCTACGGGTGCAGACCGTCCGATCGGCGAGGGAGCGTTGTGGAGAAGGACAACAAACTCCAGGGGCAGACGCTGGAATCCAGGGGTCGCCTATCACCCACATGTTTAATGTCGAAATTCAGAAAATGTACGCTCCAAGAATAATTTGGTTCAAATGGCTCTGAGCACTATGGGACTTAACATCTATGGTCAACAGTCCCCTAGAACTTAGAACTACTTAAACCTAACTAACCTAAGGACATCACACAACACCCAGTCATCACAAGGCAGAGAAAATTCCTGACCCCGCCGGGAATCGAACCCGGGAACCCGGGAACGGGAGCGCGGAAAGCGAGAACGCAACCGCACGACCACGAGCTGCGGACCAAGAATAATTTGGCAAGATATTATCTCCTGCCAGATATGTCTCGCGAAATGACCATGACAATAAAATCAGATAAATTACAGCTCATACAGGAGATTGTAGATAGGCGTTCATCCGACGCAAATGGCAGTGGTGCCGGATGTACCTATCACCTTACACCTTGCAAGGCTTGCAGAGTAACAGACGTAGATATAGGTTAAGAAAAAAAAACTACCTTTTGTTCATTATGTGTAATTGTATTATGATGGAATGCAGCATAAAAATCGGAAGTATTATTCTGTCACTATTTTGTCTAAAACTCACATAGTGAGACCGTGGCTGTCCGCAATTAATGTAGTTTAATTCTTACAAAGAAGAAGACAGCAACCAACCACTATTAATACTGCTATTGATTTAGGTAAATAGCGCCGTAACCGGTTTCGACCTGGCAAGTTCATCATCAGACAGCTGTTCGCGTGATTTTCAAGATACACTTTACATAATCGTCAGGTTTCGATTCTTATTCTTCCACTGTGGCGAAATATTCTTGGTGTGTTGGTGCCGTCGAAAAATTCGCGCGATTTTGTTGCGAAGTAGCAGGATTGTATTTTTCAAATATTCCAAAATATATCGAGCACTTATGTAATTTGTACATAACGATATTGTGCAAAGCACCAGACACACACACAACGAGAGCCTTGCCAGCTAGAAACCGGTTACGGCGCTATTTACCTAAATAAGTAGCAATATTAATACACTCCTGGCCATTAAAATTGCTACACCACGAAGATGACGTGCTACAGACTCGAAATTCAACTAACAGGAAGAAGAAGCTGTGATATGCAAATGATTAGGTTCTCAGAGTATCCACACAAGGTTGGCGACACCTACAACGTGCTGACATGAGGAAAGTTTCAAACCGATTTCTCATACGCAAACAGCAGTTGACCGGCGTTGCCTGGTGAAACGTTCTTGTGGGGCCTCGTATAAGGAGGAGAAATGCGTACCATCACGATTCCGACTTTGATAAAGGTCGGATTGTAGCCTATCGCGATTGCGGTTTATCGTATCGCGATATTGCTGCTCGCGTTGGTCGAGATCCAATAACTGTTAGCAGAATATTGAATCGGTGGGTTCAGGAGAGTAATACGGAACGCCGTGCTGGATCCCAAAGGCATCGTATCACGAGATGACAGGCATCTTATCCGCATGGCTGTAACGGACCGTGGAGCCAAGTCTCGATACCTGAGTCAACAGATGGGGACGTCTGCAAGACAACAACCATCTGCACGAACAGTTGGACGACGTTTGCAGCAGCATGGACTGTCAGGTGGGAGACCGTGGCTGCGGTTGCCGTTGACGCTGCATCACAGACAGGAGCGCCTGCGATGGTGTACTCAACGACGAACCTGGGTGCACGAGTGGCAAAACGTCATTTTTTCGGATGAATCCAGGTTCTGTTTACAGCATCAAGATGGTCGCATGCGTGTTTGGCGACATCACGGTGAACGCACATTGGAAGCGTGTGTTCGTCATCGCCATACTGGCGTTTCACCCGGCGTGATAGTATGGGGTGCCATTGGTTACACGTCTCGGTCACCTGTTGTTCGCATTGACGGCACTTTGAACAGTGGACGTTACATTTAGATGTGTTACGACCCGTGGGTCTACCCTTCATTCGATCCCTGCGAAACGCTACATTTCAGCAGGATAATGCACGACCGCATGTTGCAGGTCCTGTACGGGCCTTTCTCGATACAGAAAATGTTCGACTGGTGCCCTGGTCAGCACATTCATCAGATCTCTCACGAATTGAAAACGTCTGGTCAATGTAGGTCCAGCAACTGGCTCGTCACAATACGCTAGTCACTACTCCTGATGAACTGTGGTATCGTGTTGAAGCTGCATGGGCAGCTGTAGCAGTACACGCCATTTAAGCTGTGTTTGACTCAATGCTAAGGCGTATCAAGGCCGTTATTACGGTCGGAGGTGGTTGTTCTGGGTACTGATTTCTCAGGATCTATGCACCCAAATTGCGTGAAAATGTAATCATATGTCAGTTGTAGTACAATATATTTGTCCAATGAATACCCTTTTATCATCTGCATTTCTTCTTGGTGTAGTAATTTTATTGGCCATTAGTGTATTGGCTTGTTTCTGTCTTCTTCTTTGTAAGAAGTAATCTACATTTATTATTCTGTCATCAAACTGTACGTTGACTGCGGCGACGGTTGCTATTCCAGAAGCGACACAGCCCAGAGGCAGCTGCGGTTATGCGTGACGTGTGATGTGTGAGGTGTGTGACGTCTGAGGTGGCAGAACTCAGCGGCAGTGGGCGGCCTTGGCGCAGTGTCCCTGCTGGAGACAAGCGCCGACAGGCACTTCTCCAGCGGCCTGGAGAATCCAGCCGTATACTGTATCGCGGGGGGAAACCACGGCGGCCGACGCCCAGCAGGTGGGATCCTGAACAGGACACCGAGGCGGATGCGGTTGTCGAGCCAGCGGACGCTGCCGCTCCCCCCAGGCCGAGCGCGAAGGCAGGCAGTGTCTGCGTGCAGTCGTTCGCACTGTAAACAAGTCTCGCCGCGCCAGGATATGTGTACGTGTCTCCAGCCGACAAACATCTGATCAAAACTATACAGACTGCAGAACTGGAAATTAGGGGACGCGAGAGTGGGACCGGTCCGTGTACGCTGCTAATTTTTGTAAGCAAAACGTCGAAGTCGACAGTGTCAAAAACTTTGCTGAAGTTTACAGTTGTGTCTTGTGCATCCATGGCAACCCCCAGGTCATTTTGAAACACGTATTATGTTCCAGTATATTGACAATTCTGGAGACTAGGAACCTACTCTGTAGGAATCAGCATGGTTTTCGAGAAAGACGATCGTGTCAAACCCAGCTCGCGCTATTCGTCCACGAGACTCAGAGGGCCATAGACACGGGTTCCCAGGTAGATGCCGTGTTTCTTGACTTCCGCAAGGCGTTCAATACAGTTCCCCACAGTAGTTTAATGAACAAAGTATGAGAATATTGACTAGCAGACTACTTGTGTGATTGGATTGAAGAGTTGCTAGATAACAGAACGCAGCAAGTCTTCCGAAATAAGAGTGATTTCAGGTGTGCCGCAGGGGAGTGTCATAGGGCCCTTGCTATTGACAATATATATAAATGACCTTGTGGATGACATCGGAAGTTCACTGAGGCTTTTTGTGGATGATGCTGTAGTACATCGAGAGGTTGTAACAATGCAAAATTGTACTGAAATGCAGGAGGATCTGCAGCGAGTTGACGCATGGTGCAGGGAATGGCAATTGAATCTCAATGTAGACAAGTGTAATGTGCTGCGAATACATAGAAAGAAAGATCCTTTATCATTTAGCTACAATTTAGCATGTCAGTAACTGCAAGCAGATTATTCCATAAATTATCTGGGAGTAGGCGCCAGGAGTGATTTAAAACGGAATGACCATATAAAATTAATCGTCGGTAAAGGAGATGGCAGACTGAAATTCACTGGAAGAATCCTAAGGAAATGCAGTCCGAAAGCAAAGGAAGTAGGTTACAACACACTTGTTCGCCCACAGCTTGAATACTGCTCACCAGTGTGGGATCCGTACCAGGTAGGGTTGCTGGAAGAGATAGATAAGATCCAACGAAGAGCAGCGCGCTTCGTTACAGGATCATTTAGTAATCGCGAAAGCGTTACGGAGATGATAGATAAACTCCAGTGGAAGACTCTGCAGGAGAGACGCTCAGAGAGATTAGAGCCCACACAGAGGCATACAGACAATCCTTCTTTCCACGAACAACACGAGACTGCAATAGTAGGGAGAACCGATAGAGGTACTCAGGGTACCCTCCGCCACACACCGTCAGGTGGCTTGCGGAGTAAGAATGTAGATGTAGATGTAGATGTACATCTGTTACCTTTATTAAGGCAAATGCTGTGTTGTGATGTTTACGGAAACTTGATTACTGTTCGTCCAGTAAGTTGTCTGTAGTTAGGTACACTACTGGCCATTAAAATTGCAACACCAAGAAGAAATGCAGGTGATAAACGGGTATTCATTAGACAAATATATTACACTACAACTGACATGTGATTACATTTTCATGCTATTTTGGTGCATAGATCCTGAGAAATCAGTACTCAGGCCTGGGCATTGAGTCGAACAGAGCTTGGATGGCGTGTACAGGTACAGCTGCCCATGCAGCTTCAACACGATACCACAGCTCATCAAGAGTAGTGACTAGCGTATTGTGACGAGCCAGTTGCTCGGCCACCATTGTCCAGACGTTTTCAGTTGGTGAGAGATCTGGAGAATGTGCTGACCAGGGCAGCAGTCGAACAATTTCTGCATCCAGAAAGGCCCGTACAGGACCTGCAACATGCGGTCGTGCATTATCCTGCTGTAATGTAAGGTTTCGCAGGGATCGAATGAAGGGTAGAGCCACGGGTCGTAAAAGATCTGAAATGTAACGTCCACTGTTCAAAGTGCCGTCAATGCGAACAACAGGTGACCGAGACGTGTAACCAATGGCACCCCATACTATCACGCCAGGTGATACGCCAGTATGGCGATGACCAATATACGCTTCCAATGTGCGTCCACCGCGACGTCGCCAAACATGGATGAGACCATCAAGATGCAGTAAACAGTAGCTGGGTACATCCGAAAAAATGACGTTTTGCCCTTCGTGCACCCAGGTTCGTCGTTGAGTACACCATCGCAGGCGCTCCTGACTGATGCAGCGTCAAGGGTAACCGTAGCCATTGTCTCCGACCTGATATTCGATGCTGCTGCAAACGTCGAACTGTTCGTGCAGTTGGTTGTTGTCTTGCAAACGTCCCCATCTGTTGACTCAGGGATCGAGATGTGGCTGCACGATCCGTTACAGCCATGCGGATAAGATGCCTGTCATCTCGACTGCTAGTGATACGAGGCCGTTGGGATTCAGCACGGCGTTCCGTATTACCCTCCTGAACCCACCGATTCCACATTCTGCAAACAGTCATTGGATCTCGTCGAACGCGAGCAGCAATGCCGCGATACGATAAACCGCAATCGCGATAGGCTACAATCCGACCTTTGTCCAAGTCCGAAACGTGATGGTACGCATTTTTCCTCCTTACGGGAGGCATCACAACAACGTTTCCCCAGGCAACGCAACTGCTCTTTGTGTAAGAGAAGTCGGTTGGAAATTTTCCTCATGTCAGCTCGTTGTAAGTGTCGCCACAGGCGCCATCCTTGTGTGAATGCTCTGAAAAGCTAATCATTTGCATATTACAGCATCTTCTTCCTGTCGGTTAAATTTCGCATCTGTAGCACGTCATCTTCCTGGTGTAGCAATTTTAACGGCCAGTAGTGTACCACAGGCTTTCCTTGTCTTTGAGCATGGGCTGCTTCAGGAGTTAGTAAAACCAAACTGGCCCGCCCGGTTGGCCGTGCGGGAAGGCACGGCCCCCGGCGGACTGGGGTCGAGGTGTGGTGTGCCGGCCAGCTTTAAGGTGGTTTTCCATTTGCCTCGGTGAATGCGGGCTGGCTCCCCTTATTCCACCTCAGTTTCACTATCTGGGCGATTGTTGCGCAAACATTTTCTCCACGTACGCGTACACGAAAATTACACTACCACGCAAACATTGTGGCTACACTTGTCTGATGTGAGACGTTCCCAGGGAGTCCACTGGAGGCCGAACCGCACAATAAAACTTGAGTGCGGTGTGGGGCGGCGGTGGGGTGGGTGGACTGCTGTAGCCTGTTGTGGGGTTGTGAACCACTGCGGGCTACGGCGGGGACGAAGCCTCTCCGTCGTTTCTAGGTCCCCAGTTCCATACAATACAATACAAAGCCCATTTGAATGTATCTCTAAATACACTTTCAAAAAGTGCGCTGAAGAGTATATTGCTTCAATTTTGCGATGTTTACTGCCACACTTGAACAAAGAAGACGTTACATGACTCTCGGAACTCACAGAACTCTACGGAGATACCTTGCCCCGTCTCGTTCGAACGAGTCTCTGTGTATTGCTATGATGTCTTGAGACACTCTGACGTTATTGAACTTCGTGTGAATGGAGTATTCTGATTGGCCCTTACTGAATTTACCCGCCAAACTGCTGCTGCTGCTGCCGCCGCCGGTGTGGGAGCACTGTCCGCAATTTTCTGCAGACGGACTGTGAGTGTGTGGCTTTTATTCTGTCAAGTTGCGCAATGAATTCATCCAGAAAGTACCCTTTGGCTCATGCAAGAAACAATTTCCACCTCACACTACTACAGAAGTCAGACAGACGCTCCTAATGTACCAACAAGAACTGCTTGAAAAACATTCAGCAACAAATATCTTCTGGAGTCGTCCGCTGTAAGGAAAAGACACAAAAATATTCTTACGTAACTAGTGGAATACTTGGGTACTGGAGTATCGCTAGTTACTGTAAGAAAAACATCAAACGAACGAAAAATACTATTTGTTACAAAAAATTCTGAGACATCAAGTGAAACTTTTTCTTATAAAGGAATAATAAATTTCCAGGTTCTTTTCGGAACAGTAGATTGCCTCTTATGGATAGGAATGCTATTATTTTACAAAGTATGGAAAGGTTCTTCTCTCCCTTTTCTTTGAGAATGTTATTTACTCGGCAGAACGGCTGAGAGCCGCTCCTACACAACTTTTCTACGTACAGTCAAGACTGTCGCGTGAGAAATGTAGTGGAGTGTACTGTTAGGGTGGGCCGGCCGGTGTGGCCTAGCGGTTCTAGGCGCTTCAGTCTGGAACCGCGCGACCGCTACGGCCGCAGGTTCGAATCCTGCCTCGGGCATGGATGTGTGTGATGTCCTTAGGTTAGTTAGGTTTAAGTAGTTCTAAGTTCTAGGGGACTGATGACCTCAGAAGTTAAGTCCCATAGTGCTCAGAGCCATTTCTTTGTTAGGGAGGACAGATGGGGCTCGCATACACTGAAGTACACAATACCGTGAGCTGCGAAGACTGCTGCATGCGTCGCTCGCTGCTGACAAATAACACTACTATCTCTTTCTATCTGGATTGACGCCAATCAAACTCTCCCTACGCCTTGATGAAGTCAAGGACTCTTATCCACCCCTAGTCTAACTATTGGCGTGGCACACCAGTCTGATAACCAGTCCACTTCGATGCCACTCAATACTCGCTCGCAGGCGTTTAACTAGTAGTCTGTTCGTGTTCACACTCTACAGTAAGTGTGGCGGCCAACACAGTGAACAACACCTAATTTGCAAGTGACTCAATACAGAGTGTCACTCCGATTCACTAACGACAGAGGTGGTCTCCCAGTGAAGTACTGAGGAGACACTTTGTTCCTCGCCCTTTGCGTACACGTATGAGCGCACACATTCTCGTTACATGTTCCTGCTCTATGACCGAGAATGGAACGGCTCCTTTTTCTGGAAAAGTTGCAACGGTATATCATTCGCTGCCTTCCCTCACTCCTCTGACTCTTTAAATCAGAAATATTCCACCAATCAGCTCTTTTAAATAGGAGGATGACATTCCGTTTAAGTCGACCAATGTGGAAATCTGTAGCATCTCCATTAGACATATACTGTCCTCCTGTGAGAACTCTGTAACTACGCAGTCAGCCCGTGAAAAAATGCGTCTTCTGGGCGCTCCCACACAATGTAGGGGAATTTGGATTTAAGTCGAACATGATGGTCATTATCCCTTCGCTCCAGCAAAAGCGGTCTTCTCGCTGGGCAGTCGCTTCGGCTGAAGTAGGTATGTTGTTGACCCAGCCCTCTGAAGGGACAATCTTCCCAGCGTGCTGGTTTCCTCTTTAGAACGAAAATTCCTGTGGCCATCAGGTTGTGTACGCCAGCCTCGACTTTTTTCAACCTTGGTGCGCACATGCGATTTACTTATTACGTTTACATATCGCTTACATGAATTCATACAAGATTGACTCTACTCTACCGAGTTTGGGTTCAAATGAAGCGTCTTGATGTGCAGAATACGATTGTGAGGACGGAATATGTAAGAAATGAAGGTCAGGAGACCATGCCACCTTACAGGACAAAATACGATACTTTTAGTGGCAAAACTGGTTTGTAAAGATCGAAAAGTAACATACAGCAGTCATATGGCACAGACAGTTAAATCCTGAAAAAGTAATCTATAGATTATGAAATATGGAAAATATCGACAAGGACACTTCCTCAATTACTCTGCTCTACTACTGTCGAGGAATTTTCCAGCTTGAAGCCGATCTCCAACCGGGCTACAGCCGGCCGAGGTGGCCGAGCGGTTCTGGGCGCTTCAGTCTGGAACCGCGTGACCACTACGGTCGCAGGTTCGAATCCTGCCTCGGGCATGGATGTGTGTGATGTCCTTAGGTTAGTTAGGTTTAAGTAGTTCTAAGTTGTAGGGGACTGATGACCTGAGATGTTAAGTCCCATAGTGCTCAGAGCCATTTGAACCGGGCTACATCACCACACACCATATCGATGCAGTAAACGCACAATTCGTATCCTGCACCATACAAAATCATCACCTCTGCATGCTACACATAGCTGTCGACCACGAGAGACATTTATACCGCTGAGATAGACAGATCCCAGAAAACATCTTACATGCACTGTATATACTCTAGATATTTCTCGCGAGGTCGGTCGGTCATCCAGTGCGGCCAACGGTCGCGAGTCGACCGCCCCAGCACACGCTTGCCTGATGCGTGATCAGACCGCCCTCCACGGACTGCGGACACACTGCGAACTGGTGTACGAATGCTGGGCTGGCTCCCCCGTAATAAAGGCGTTACCTTTTCCGGCTACTTAAAAACGCTTTTCTTCGATTATGTGTCAAGTTTACAATGTTCATTTTTCCCACTGTTTAGCACATATTTTTTGCATTTGACTTACAAAATTCGTAAGGTAACATCCAATCCTTTTCATGACAGGAATATGCATTTCACCTCACTCGAGAGCAAAAATAAATCATGTGTTAAGACAATTTACACCTGATGATGGACCCACAGGGTCCGAAACGCATCGTGTATTTCAAGGAACACGAAGATTTGTGACTGAAGGCGTTTTTTAATTCGTACTTCCACTGTATTGAATTCAGTCACGTTTGCAGCTGCAAAATAGGGATGAAATTAAAATGCAACAGTTCTTGTTCGAGCGTTTCCACTGCAGTCCTTTTCGTCAGTACACCACGCAGGAGCCCTTCTGCCTGACGCGAAAGTTGCGGAATTCGGACAAGGGATTAGTGCTCCTTTCCTCGATCTTTCTTGGGCTCAAACTTCACTGGACTCTGGGAGACTTACCGGACCAGTCTTAGTGATGGGTAGGTCTCCCTACCAAAGGGGTGTCTTACAAAAGACTCTCTCTACTGATTAGTAGACAAGGTTTGCAGAAGGGTAGTGCGATTCGTGACGGGTTCGTTTACTGTGCGTAAGATACGCTACAAAGACGCTCAAAGGAACCCCAGTGGCATACGCTAGAAGGCAGGCGGTGTGTATCACGGAGAAGGTAAGTCTCAAAATGAATCACATAACGCTATACGTTCCCCTGCATTGTTGTTGTTGTCGTCTTCAGTCCTGAGACTGGTTTGATGCAGCTCTCCATGCTACTCTATTCTGTGCAAGCTTCTTCATCACCCAGTACCTACTGCAACCTAGATCCTTCTGAATCTGCTTAGTGTATTCATCTCTTGGTCTCCCTCTACGAGTTTTCCCCTCCACGCTGCCCTCCAATGCTAAATTTGTGATCCCTTGATGCCTCAAAACGTGTCCTACCAACCGATCCCTTCTTCTAGTCAAGTTGTGCCACAAACTTCCCTTCTCCCCAATCCTATTCAATACCTCCTCATTAGTTACGTGATCTACCCACCTTATCTTCAGCATTCTTCTGTAGCACCACATTTCGAAAGCTTCTATTCTCTTCTTGTCCAAACTAGTTATCGTCCATGTTTCACTTCCATACATGGCTACACTCCATACAAATACTTTCAGAAACGACTTCCTGACACTTAAATCAATACTCGATGTTAACAAATTTCTCTTCTTCAGAAACGATTTCCTTGTCATTGCCAGTCTACATTTTATATCCTCTCTACTTCGACCATCATCAGTTATTTTACTCCCTAAATAGCAAAACTCCTTTACTACTTTAAGTGTCTCATTTCCTAATCTAATTCCCTCGGCATCACCCGATTTAATTTGACTACATTCCATTATCCTCGTTATTCTTTTGTTGATGTTCATCTTATATCCTCCTTTCAAGACACTGTCCATTCCGTTCAACTGCTCTTCCAAGTCCTTTGCTGTCTCTGACAGAATTACAATGTCATCGGCGAACCTCAAAGTTTTTATTTCTTCTCCATGGATTTTAATACCTACTCCGAATTTTTCTTTTGTTTCCTTTACTGCTTGCTCAATATACAGATTGAATAACATCGGGGAGAGGCTACAACCCTGTCTTACTCCCTTCCCAACAACTGTTTCCTTTTCATGTCCCTCGACTCTTATAACTGCCATCTGGTTTCTGTACAAATTGTAAATAGCCTTTCGCTCCCTGTATTTTACCCTTGCCACCTTCAGAATTTGAAAGAGAGTATTCCAGTTAACATTGTCAAAAGCTTTCTCTAAGTCTACAAATGGTAGAAACGTAGGTTTGCCTTTTCTTAATCTTTCTTCTAAGATAAGTCGTAAGGTTAGTATTGCCTCACGTGTTCCAACATTTCTACGGAATCCAAACTGATCTTCCCCGAGGTCCGCTTCTACCAGTTTTTCCATTCGTCTGTAAGGAATTCGCGTTAGTATTTTGCAGCTGTGACTTATTAAACTGATAGTTCGGTAATTTTCACATCTGTCAACACCTGCTTTCTTTGGGATTGGAATTATTATATTCTTCTTGAAGTCTGAGGGTATTTCGCCTGTCTCATACATCTTGCTCACCAGATGGTAGAGTTTTGTCATGACTGGCTCTCCCAAGGCCATCAGTAGTTCTAATGTAATGTTGTCTACTCCCGGGGCCTTGTTTCGACTCAGGTCTTTCAGTGCTCTGTCAAACTCTTCACGTAGTATCGTATCTCCCATTTCGTCTTCATCTACATCCTCTTCCATTTCCATAATATTGTCCTCAAGTACATCGCCCTTGTATAAACCCTCTATATACTCCTTCCACCTTTCTGCTTTCCCTTCTTTGCTTAGAACTGGGTTGCCATCTGAACTCTTGATATTCATACAAGTGGTTCTCTTCTCTCCAAAGGTCTCTTTAATTTTCCTGTAGGCAGTATCTATCTTACCCCTAGAGAGGCAAGCCTCTACATCCTTACATTTGTCCTCTAGCCATCCCTGCTTAGCCATTTTGCACTTCCTGTCGATCTCATTTTTGAGACGTTTGTATTCCTTCTTGCCTGCTTCATTTACTGCATTTTTATATTTTCTCCTTTCATCAATTAAATTCAATATTTCTTTTGTTACCCAAGGATTCCTACTAGCCCTCGTCTTTTTACCTACTTGATCGTCTGCTGCCTTCACTACTTCATCCCTCAGAGCTACCCATTCTTCTTCTACTGTATTTCTTTCCCCCATTCCTGTCAATTGTTCCCTTATGCTCTCCCTGAAACTCTGTACAACCTCCGGTTCTTTCAGTTTATCCAGGTCCCATCTCCTTAAATTCCCACCTTTTTGCAGCTTCTTCAGTTTCAATCTGCAGTTCATAACCAATAGATTGTGGTCAGAATCCACATCTGCCCCTGGAAATGTCCTACAATTTAAAACCTGGTTCCTAAATCTCTGTCTTACCATTATATAATCTATCTGATACCTTTTAGTATCTCCAGGATTCTTCCATGTATACAACCTTCTTTTATGATTCTTGAACCAAGTGTTAGCTATGATTAAGTTATGCTCTGTGCAAAATTCTACCAGACGGCTTCCTCTTTCATTTCTTCCCCCCAATCCATATTCACCTACTATGTTTCCTTCTCTCCCTTTTCCTACTGACGGATTCCAGTCGCCCATGACTATTAAATTTTCGTCTCCCTTCACTACCTGCATTCGTCTTGCGAAATGACCGCGGCCAGAAACTCAGAGAAATTAGGGCTCATGTGGAAGTTTATAGACGGTCGTTCTTGCAACACTCCATCTGTGACTGCAAGAGGGAACGCGGAAAAAGTATTGATGGCAGAAGTACCCTCCTCCAGACAGTGTAAGGTGGCTTGCGAAAGTGTAGACGGAGGTGAAGACTTTGAGGCGAGAGCGAAGAAGTGCACTGTTACAGTGATGGCTTCAGGTTAACCGTGGAGAGATAGTGCCACAAATGGAAGAAGCTGGTGGCAGTCTCTCAGTAATCCACTATCAGATGTTTTCAACATCCGGAGAACGTTGTGCCGTGGCAGTAGTCGAACACGCTCTCGGTAGGACAGCACGGGCGTTGTCTTGCTGAAACATGACTCCACGGAGGTGATACTGCTACAGGGAACTAGTGAACTTTTCTTTCAGTTTTATAACTAATAATTTTAACACGTGTATTAAAAAATTTCCAGAATTGACGCGGCATGTACACCGAGAGACTTTTATTCAAGAGACACGTCGCGAAAAACTTCGTAGCCGTATTAGAAAACTGTTTACTGTATGACTTGTGAATCATCTATAACATCACGGAGACCTCGGTGACAGCTTACACCCACCGACCTTAGCACGTCACAAATGTAACGACTGCAGTGCAGATTACCAGCTGTGCGAACCAGACGTTATCGTGTTGTGTATGCAATGCAACTCCATACTACCCCTCTAAGTGCCGAATCCATACGATAATGGCTATTGCAGTCGGGTAACGTTCGTTCCGCTCGGAGTGGCCAAACACCGATGTCACTATTGTGCTGCTGGGCACAGAACCGTATCTCATACAAAAAGTTACCAACCGACGATTGAATGGGACGCTGATATGACGTTCGACTGGCGCCCAGTCACGGGTCTGCCACATTTCTTCCGGCACACACTTTGGAAAAAAGCGTCCCGGTCGCAGCACATAGAAAGGGGGAGAGAGCGCTGACACTGGACGAAGCAGACGTCGAGGAATGACGGACATTTGCCACACTTGCCCCTTCGCCAGGTAGCGATCGCTCAGGTAAGGGACGCCCTTCCTCGTACTTCTTCTGTCTGCTTTCAAACCGCCGTCTCCACATCTTACTCGATACAACCAGTACGTAAGGGACCTTTTTCTTCCTCGTCTTGGCGAAATACAGAGCTTCTTTTCCGAAATCGAAATGTTTATAACTTTTCGGAAACGAAAGCAATACCGACGATTATGTCAGTATGTAACTAGTTCTGCCAAGTAGAAATATAGATCTCTCTGTCTGTAGGGTAGATTCCTTCCACGCTTACTGATTGCGATAGAAACAGTCCTTCGCCATGGGTGCAACAAGAAAGTAACGATGTAAAGAGAATGTGAATGTACGCCAATCATTTCTTTTTGATCGCTGCATTTGCGCCTACTTTAAATACTACAACTGCATGCCCAAAAGACAACAAGGAAAGAAGAAATGGGTATGTGAATGTTTGAAAAGAAGAATGACATACTCCATATTAATTTAGTCTCTAAAATGCGATATCCCTTGCGGCGAAATATTAGTTAATAAAGTGTAGCGGGACAATGTTCAAAACATGGCTGAAAATACGTTCACTAAATAGAAATAAGAACATCTATGACTGACATGTCATCAAAAGTCGACGTACAATTTTAAAATGTTAGAAATAAGGAAATGAAGTAATACAGAATGCTATGCTTGTAACATACGTTGTTCAATATTGTTTAGCTCTGCTATTTACAGGGTCGCAGAGAAAGAATCCTAGGTTTTGGAGGGAAAAGCCGTAATTGTAATGATCTGCACTATAACAGAAACAAGAAGCACAATGTAAGGAAAAATAATGTAATGTGTGTTTCAGCTCAAAAGCGACATTGAAGCAGATAGTTACTGTGACTTAGTATGGGCAGAGGTTATATTCGACAGCCGGAATAAATTAATAACTGGCTCCTTTTACAGATTCCCGGTCTCAGATGAAACAGTTGCTGAACAGTTAAAAGAAAACTCATCACAAATAGGTACCCTACTCATAAAATTATAGTTGGCAGTGACTTCAATCAATCTTCCGTATTTTGACCAAAATACATTTTCATACCATATTGTAGATAGAAAACAACTTACGTAATTGTTCTAAATGCTTTTTTTAAAATTATTTTGAAGAATTAGTTCACGAGGCCATTGAAAATGTAAATGGTTACGAAATCACACTTGACCTCTTAGCCACAAATTATCCTGAGCATAACGACGGAACAGGGATTAGTGAACACACAGTCGTACCGAGGCTCAATTCCGTAACAAAGAAATTCACCAAAACTAAGCGATATATATATATATATATATATATATATATATATATATATATATATTAAACGCGAAATATATCTATTTATAGAAGCAAATAACAATTCGGTTGACGTCTTTCTAAGACACAGTCTGCAATCCTTCCAAACTATGTAAGTTAAGACCATATGTGGCTTAAGTTCATAGAAATAGTATCAACGGCACTCGGGAGATTCATACCAAATGAATTAATAAGAGACGGAACTGATCCCCCGTGGTACACAAAACATGACAGAAAGCTGCTACAGGAGTACCGAAAAAGCCACGTATAATTTAGACGAACGCGAAATCTCCAAGATTGGGGAAGTTTTACTGAGGCTCGAAATTTGGTGCGGATTTCAACGCGAGATGCATTTAATAGTTTCCACAATGAAAGTCTTTTTAGACATGTGGCGGAAAATCCAGAGAGATTCTGGTTCTTTGTTAAGTAAAGCAGCGGATAGGCTCAGTAAGCATTGGGGGGGGGGGGGGGTGAGAGGGGGAGGAGCAGGAGGAGGAAGAGGAGGAGGGGAAGACAAGGGACCCGCCCCTTCCGAGCAGGTAAAATCGTGCAAATGTCCGGCTTGGCAAATGTCCGCACACCGACGTCGAGCTGCAGTGTTGGCTGGTTGGGAGTGCGGGAAAGTGAGAGGGTGGGAGGGTGGGTGGGAGGGAGGGGGTGTGGCAAGGGCGGGGAGGGGGAGGGCCAGCGGCAGGTATGTGTGTCGGCGCCACTTTGGGCGGACACACACATTCCGATGCGCTAACAGTTATCGCTGTCAGCTCTACTTTTCAGTAACTAGTATTTCTTATTGTGATTTGTCACAGTCTTCAGTAACAAACGCTAAACCCGTATCCCTCTGCACTCCACCAGCGTTAAGGTGTTCATATTTATGATCTGCAGCTGCTGTCTTTCTATCCGTGTTCGTAATTAAATTATTCGCTTTATTATCCGCCTTTTTATGCAAAATACTGTTTTTTGCTGTTACCCAAACATGTTTCAACATCTCTGTGCTATCGTCGGTGGATGTTATTTAATGGAAACGTGATTTTACATTACATGGTTTCGCGGGACTAACTTTATGGTGTCCTGCACTGATAGCTTGTCATCTTTTCTTGTGACTGATGCTTCTTCTTTTGCGTTCTCAGGGCACTGCGCTCGCATATTAAATGTACTTTGTGTAATTTCGTTTTTACAAGCACCTTTTCACTTCGCAAAACGCAGTGATCACTATCTTGCTGTTATGTAGTGCTCACCGCTTTTTTCGAAGTGAGAAGGCGATTGTAAAAACGAAATTACACAAAGTACATTTAATATGTGTGAGCAGTGCCCTGAGAACGCTAAAGAAGAAGCATCAGTCACAACAAAAGATGACAAGCTATCAGTGCAGGACACCATAAAGTTATTCCCGCGAAACCATGTAATGTAAAATCACGTTTTCAATACACAAATTCCGCTGATGACGCGACAGAGGTGCCAAAACATATTTGAGTAACAAGAAAAAACAGTGCTTTGCGTAAAATGCTGAACCTGTATCCAGGAAAATGTAGAATGTTCCCACTGTTATCTCTCACACTGTGATTAGTAACAAGTGACAACAACCAAGCAGAGCTAACTGCTACACCTGGCCCTGTGTCGACGCAAAGGAAGTGATACCTTCTCGCCTATAAAGATAAGTAATTGTCGGGACCTAAGGCGCGACTGTAAAAAAATCGATACGCGAAGCATACAACAGCTTCATACATGAGCTAAACATCATTCCCAGAAACCGAGAAAATTCTGGTTCCACATAAAATTGATAAGCGGGCGAAGGCTTCTACCAAATGTTCAAATGTATGTGAATTCCTAAGGGGAGGTCATCGCTCCCTAAGCTTACTCACTACTGAATCTAACTTAAACTAACTTACGCTAAGGTGAACACTCACACCCATGCCCGAGTGATACCTCGAACGTCCTACGGCGGGAATCGCGCGAACCGTTACAAGACGTCTCGAACCACGCGGCTACTGCACGCAGCTAAGGCTTCTATCGAGTCATTCGCTGATGAGTCTGGTGTGGCAGCAGAAGATACCAAAAGGAAAGCTGAACTTCTAAATTTCTCATTTAAGAATTTGTTCACGCACGCGGATCATTCGACCATCTCTCAGACTCCCGTAAGGAGCACGTACGGAAGCAAATGAAAGAGCTGAAAACAAATTCGTCGCCAGCTCCGGATGGAAACCAAATACAGTTTTACGAAGAGTACTCTACGGCGCTGACCGCTTAGCTGCCTTGTATTTTACGCGAATCTATCTCCCACCGCAAAGTCCCAAGAGACGAGAAAAACGTACAGGTGATTCCTGTATATAAGATTGTTGAAAGGACGAACCCGCAAAATTACAGGCCAATGTCCTTAGCCGGTCGTTGTGGCCGAACGGTTCTAAGCGCTTCAGTCTCGAACCGCACTGCTGCTACGCTCGCTGGTTCGAATCCTGCCTCGGGCATGGATGTGGGTGATGTCCTGAGGTTAGTTAGGTTTAAGTAGTTCTAAGTCTAGGGGACTGATGACATCAGATGTTAAGTCCCATAGTGCTTAGAGCCATTTGAACCAATGTTCTTAACGTCGGTCTGCTGCTGAATTCTTGCATATCTTCACACTTTGAGAGTAAAAAAAATTGCTTGAGTCGGAGAAGCTTTTGTTCACAAATCATCAGGGATTCGGAGAGCATCGCTTCTGCGAAACTCACCTTGTCCTTTCCTAAGATGATATCCTGTGAACCATGGATAAAGGACAACTGGAAGATGCTGTATTCATATATCTCAGATAAGCGTTTCACACGGTGCCCCATTGCAAACTCTAAAGCGAATGTTCGAGCATATTGAATAGGTTCCTCCATATTTGATGACTTGTGTTTAAATATACACTACTGGCCATTAAAATTGCTAAACCAAGAAGAAATGTAGATGATAAGCAGGGAATCATTGGACAAATATATTATACTAAAACTGACATGTGATTACATTTTCACGCAATTTGGGTGCATAGATCCAGAGAAATAAGCACCCAGAACAAACACCCCTGGCAGTAATAACGGCGTTGATACGCCTGGGCATTGACTCAAACAGAGCTCGGATGGCATGTACAGGTACAGCTGCCCATGCAGCTTCAACACGATACCACAGTTCATCAAGAGTAGTGACTGGCGTATTGTGACGAGCCAGTTGCTCGGCCACCATTGACCAGATGTTTTGAGTTGGTGAGAGATCTGGAGAATGTGCTGGCCAGGACAGCAGTCGAAAGTTTTCCGTATCCAGAAAGACCCGTACAGGACCTGCAACATGCGGTCGTGCATTATCCTGCTGAAGTCTAGGGTTTCGCAGGGACCGAATGAAGGGTAGAGTCACGGGTCGTAACACATCTGAAATGTAACGTCCACTGTTCAAAGTGCCGCCAGTGTGAAGAAGAGGTCACCGAGATGTGTAACCGATGGCACCCCATACCATCACGCCGGGTCATACGCCAGTATGGCGATGACGAATACACGCTTCCAATGTGCGTTCACCGCTATGTCGCCAAACACGTATCCGACACTCATGATGCTTTAAACAGAACCTGGATTAATCTGAAAAAATGACATTTTGCCATTCGTGCACCCAGGTTCGTCGTTGAGTACACCATCGTAGGCGCTCCTGTCTGTGATGCAGCGTCAAGGGTAACCGGAGCCACGGTCCCCGAGCTGATAGTCCATGCTGCTGCAAACGTCGTCGAACTGTTCGTGCAGATGGTTGCTGTCTTGCAAACGTCCCCATCTGTTGTCTCAGAGATCGAGACGTGGCTGCAGGATTCGTTACAGCCATGTGGTTAAGATGTCTGTAATCTCGACTGCTAGTGATACGAGGCCGTTGGGATCCAGCACGGCGTTCGTATTACCCTCCTGAACCCACCGATTCCGTGTTCTGCTAACAGTCATTGGATTTCGACCAACGCGAGCAGCAGTGTCGCGATACGATAAACCGCAATCGCGATAGGCTACAATCTGACCTTTATCAAATTCGCAAACGTGATGGTACGCATTTCTTCTGCTTACGCGAAGCATCACAACAACGTTTGACAGGAAACGCCGGTCAACTGCTGTTTGCGTATGAGAAATCGGTTTGAAACTTTCCTCATGTCAGCACGTTGAAAGTGTCGCCACCGGCGCCAACCTTGTGTGAATGCTCTGAAAAGCTAACCATTTGCATATGACAGCATCGTCTTCCTGTCGGTTAAATTTCGCGTCTGTAGCACGTCATCTTCGTGGTGTAGCAATTTTAATGGCCAGTAGTGTAGAAGACGTTTGGAGAGAAGGCAGAAGTCGAAAACTTGGATGCTGGAACGGGGTTCGACCCTCACCGCTGCAGAAGGTGAGTGCAGTATTTGTGTGTCGGCCTGATCCAGGAAGGAGAGGGCGGGAGGGGAGAGGGGGAGGCGGAGGTCAGAGCGACGCAGGCAGAGGTCCTCGGGAGCGAATGTGTCTGTGTGACAGCAGGTGGCGGTAGCGGTCCGCGACCGAGTATGTGGGCCGCAGCGCAGAGACGGCGAGGCGGTGCGCAACGAGGCACGCGAAGTCCCCCCTGCCCCCTCTCATCATACCCCCGCCCCCCACCTCTTTCTCCTCTCGTCCCCCACCCACCCACCGTCTCCTCCACCTCCTCCGTGTCCTCCTCGCAGTGACCAGACCTCCCGAAGTTCGTGAGCTCATCTGTAGACATCTCTCTACACAGCCGCCCACTGCGCTCGCATTAGGTTGGTCGGCTGTTCGGCTACGTGGAGTTTCCTACCGTGGGATTTCCTACAAGGCTGCAGCAGGTAGCGAAACTGTCCCGAGTAACCGGCTCCGTAACGAGGTGTTTGCGAACTGAGCCTCCCCCACTGCTTCTCTACACCAGTCGCTCACCCCCAGTGCAGGTGTTGCCACCGTTTCTCAGACAGTGTCGTCGATAGCTTTCGTTCCGTGCGTTTTTCTATACGACTTTTGTTCTATGCAGTTTACACTCCATCTGCCCCACTCTCTCACAACACTTCCTCCTCCTCTCCATCCTCCTCTCCTTCTCCATCCATCTTCCCGTCTCTGTCCACCTCCTCCTGCGCTTTTTCTAATAGTACATCAAATTCACAATAACACCCCTAATTTATGTATTTATTACAGTGTTCCATTAGTCATTCATCACCTTCCCCCTTTGTGTTTATCTGCTGCTCCCTCTCTCTTTTCATTTGCTTCTCTGACTTCTCTGGATGCACCTCCTCCCCCCTCCCCGCCCCCATCACGTTCTCCTCTCTCCGTGTATCTCCTCCTCCGCCTCCGTCATGCCATCTCCTCTTTCCCGGTCTATTAAAAAAATACGTATATCTGCCAACTCTCATGCTGATTGACGAAACTATGTTGAATTCATTTAAGGGTAGGCCAACCCTCCGCCATCCAGCATACGTTGGCTTGTATAAATACCTTCACCACGTAAACATACATACATGAGCCAACTCCCAAGATGATAAGTCAAACGGTGTGTAATTCTGTTATAAGGTACCCTGCGCCATACACCATATGAAATCTCACGTAGACGGTGAGGTTCCCCTTGGTTTGAAGGTCAAATGTACAAAATTTCATCAACAGCGGAGAAACGCTATGGTTTTTGTTGAAATCTGTATGTAAAGTACCCTCCACCATACACTGAACGAAGTTTTATGTAGACAGTGACCTTCCTCTTGCTTTGGGAAATAGGGATTCACTGAACGAAGTTTTATGTAGACATTGACCCTCCTCTTGGTTTGGGAAATAGGGATTCATTTTTATACACCCCACTCGGTGTATGCCGACTAAGTTGCGAAACATAAATAATAGATTCGAACAACAGAAATCATGTAATGATTTCTGTCGTATAAGGGGCAACATAGCTATTAAATAATAGCAACGAGATTACGAGAGCAGTCACTTTCAGTGTTACGTAAAATAACGTTACATCTTGTAAATTAACACGACTCAAAATGAAGATGATAAGCAATGTGGGACTTCCTTCCGTTTGCGTTTGAAACTGTCGGAGAACTCCTGCGCGGTGAGGAGGGTGGGAGGGGGCAGCAAGGGGAGCCTCGATTTGTTTTGCCGGCCCGGGCCTCTGACAGGTTTATCGCGCCACTGATCGGAGGAAACCCCACGGTAGGAAACCCCACGACACCAGCTGTTCAGACGTACAGTATCTGCTCAGCAGTACAGGACACTTCTATATTAAGCGGAATGGACTACTAGATGTCGCGAGATGCGGACCAGCCAGCATAAAAGGAGCCGGGTGGGGGTGTTGTTTTCCCAGTAGAAAAGCAGTAACAGGCCAACGGGATGGTATGGAGACTTGGAACGTGGACTATTCACTGGATATCAACCGAGTAACAACTGTGTCACGGACATTCCAACTCTTGTCAGGCTGCCCAAATCGACTGCTGGCGACACGTCTGTGAAGTGTAAATGCGAAGGAACGACCACAGATAGCCTGAAACTAGGCAAACTACGTAGGCAGGGACAGTCGAGCATTCTTGGTGAAAAAATCACTTGAAATCAGCGGAAGCAATCACTCTTCAGTACCGAAGTGGGACCAGGAGTCCAGGTAGCACAATGACTGTGCGTGGGCAGTTAAAAGCAAGAGTCTACAGTGGTCGACCATCTCTTCATACAACGAGGTGACAAAAGTCATGGGGTAGCTAGTGGGTCTTCCCTCTGCTTGGCATAGTCCAGCACCTCGACGTGGCATGGTGTCAGCAAGTCGTTGGAAGTCCTTTGAAGACATGCAGGAGGATCCGCACCGAATTGACGCATGGTGCAGGGAACGGCAGTTGCATATCAATGTAGAGAAGTCTAATGTGCTGCGAATACATAGAAAGATAGGTGCCTTATCATTTAGCTGCAATATAGCAGGTCAGCAACTGGAAGCAGTTAATTCCATAAATTATCTGGGAGTGGGCATTAGGAGTGATTTAAAATGGAATGATCATATAATGTTGATCGTCAGTAAAGCAGATGCCAGACTGAGGTTCATTGGAAGAATGATAAGGAAATGCAATCCGAAAACAAAGGAGGTAGGTTGCAGTACGCTTGTTCGCCCACTGCTTGAATATTGCTCAGCAGTGTGGGATCCGTACCAGATAGGGTTGATAGAAGAGTTGGAGAAGATCCAACGGAGAGCAGCGCGCTTCGTTACAGGATCATTTAGTAATCGAGAAAGCGTCGCGGAGATGATAGATAAACTTGTTGAAGTTTCGACAACATACCTTCACCGAAGAATCAAGCAGTATATTGCTCCCTCCTACGTATATCTCGCGAAGAGACCATGAGGATAAAATCAGAGAGATTAGAGCCCACACAGACGCATACCGACAATCTTTCTTTTCACGAACAATACGAGACTGAAATAGAAGGGAGAACCGATAGAGGTTGGTTGGTTGGTTTGGGGGATTAAAGGGACCAGACTGCCATGGTCATCGGTCCCTTTTTCCAAAGACAAAGAACACCCACAGAGAATAAAAACAAGGAACAGAAGAGATCACAGACGATACAGAACAAGAGATACTGAGACAAAGACAAGACAAAACAAACGAAAACCACACAGAGTGTGACGGTGGTTGGCCGACCATAGACATAAAAAAGGAAAGGCCAACCACTTAGAAACACATTAAAAAATCAGTGTAAAACCATAGGCCAAAGGCCAGAATCAACACAAAACAATAAAATAAAACAGAAACACTCAGAGTAAATGATAAAATCCCCCTGCCCGAATAAAACGTAATACTAAGTCAGCCATAGTGGAGTCGTCTGTTAAAAGGGCAGGGAGCGTAGCAGGCAGCGCAAATGTCTGCCTGACCACTGCTAAAAGGGGGCAGGCCAGCAAAATGTGGGCCACTGTCAAAGCTGCCCCACAGCGACATAGAGGAGGGTCCTCCCGGCGCAGTAAATAACTGTGTGTCAGCCGGGAGTGGCCAATGCGGAGCCGGCAAAGAACTACTGAGTCCCTGCGAGTGGCTCGCAGGGATGACCGCCACACAGCCGTCGTCTCCTTGACAGCACGGAGTTTATTGCGCATTGTCAGTTCGCGCCATTCATCGTCCCATAGCGCCAAGATTTTGCGGCGGAAGACTGCCCGCAAATCAGTCTCTGGGAGGCCAACGTCCAGAGATGGCTTACTGGTGGCCTCTTTCGCCAGGCGGTCAACATGTTCGTTACCCGGGATACCGACATGACCGGGGGTCCACACAAAGACCACAGAGCGGCCGCAACAGGCGAGAGCATGCAGAGACTCCTGGATAGCCATCACCAGACGAGAACGAGGGAAACACTGGTCGAGAGCTCGTAAACCGCTCAGGGAATCGCTACAGGTAACGAAGGACTCACCTGAGCAGGAGCGGATATACTCTAGGGCACGAAAGATGGCGACCAGTTCAGCAGTGTAAACGCTGCAGCCATCCGGCAAGGAACGTTGTTCGGAAAGGTCCCCTAGAGTGAGCGCATATCCGACACGACCAGCAACCATCGAACCGTCAGTGTAAACAACACCAGAGCCCTGATACGTGGCCAGGATGGAATAAAAGCGGCGGCGGAAGGCCTCTGGAGGGACTGAGTCCTTAGGGCCCTGTGCCAAGTCGAGCCGAAGGCTAGGGCGACGAACACACCATGGGGGTGTATGCAAAGTAGCCCGGAAAGGAGGTGGAACAGTGAAACCCTGGAGCCCAGAGAGAAGCTCTTTGACGCGGACCGCTATTGTACAACCAGACCGGGGCCGACGTTCTGGCATACGGACGACCGACCGCGGGAACAGGAGACGATAGTTTGGATGCCCGGGCGAGCTTAGAACATGGGCAGCATAAGCGGCCAGCAAACGTTGGCGTCGGAACCGCAGTGGAGGTACACCTGCCTCCACTAGTACGCTGTCCACAGGGCTGGTGCGGAAAGCACCAGTGGCAAGGCGTATCCCGCTGTGGAGAATCGGGTCCAGCATCCGTAACGCAGATGGGGATGCTGAGCCATAAGCCAGGCTCCCATAATCCAGACGGGACTGGATTAATGCCTGGTAGAGCCGCAACAGTGTAGAGCGGTCGGCGCCCCAGCGGGTGTTGCTCAAGCATCTCAGAGCGTTTAGATGCCGCCAACACGTCTGTTTCAGCTGCCGGATATGAGGCAGCCAAGTCAACCGGGCATCGAAAACCACCCCCAAAAACCTGTGGGTCTCCACCACAGCAAGGAGTTCGTCGGCAAGATAAAGCCGCGGCTCAGGATGGACTGTTCGGCGCCGGCAGAAATGCATAACGCAGGTCTTGGCTGCCGAAAACTGAAACCCATGCGCTACAGCCCAAGACTGCGCCTTACGGATAGCGCCCTGTAGCTGACGTTCAACAGCTGCAATGCCAGTAGAGCTGTAATAAAGGCAGAAGTCGTCAGCATACAGGGAAGCGGAGACAGAATTTCCCACGGCCGCAGCAAGCCCGTTAATGGCTATTAAAAACAGACAGACACTTAAAACAGAGCCCTGTGGCACACCGTTCTCCTGGACGTGGGAGGAACTATACGAGGCCGCGACTTGCACGCGGAAGGTACGACACGACAGAAAATTGCGGATAAAAATCGGCAGAGGACCCCGAAGACCCCATCCATGAAGCGTAGAAAGAATGTGATGACGCCAGGTCGTATCGTACGCCTTCCGCATGTCGAAAAAGACAGCGACCAGGTGCTGACGGCGGGCAAAAGCAGTACGGATGGCCGACTCCAGACTCACCAGATTGTCGGTGGCGGAGCGGCCTTTACGGAACCCACCCTGAGACGGAGCCAGAAGGCCCCGAGACTCCAGTACCCAATGCAAGCGCCGGCTCACCATCCGTTCAAGCAACTTACAAAGAACGTTGGTGAGGCTAATGGGACGGTAGCTGTCCACCTCCAGAGGGGTCTTCCCAGGTTTCAAAATGGGGATGACAATGCCTTCCCGCCATTGCGACGGAAACTCCCCCTCGACCCAAAGACGGTTGTAAAGATCGAGAAGGCGCCGCTGGCAGTCCACTGAAAGGTGTTTCAGCATCTGACAGTGGATGCCATCTGGCCCAGGAGCGGTATCAGGGCAAGCAGCTAGGGCACTGCGAAATTCCCACTCACTGAATGGAGCATTGTAAGATTCCGGGTGGGTGCTGCGAAACGAAAGGCTCCGACGTTCCAGCCGCTCTTTAATGGAGCGGAAGGCCTGGGGGTAATTCGCAGAAGCGGAACTCATAGCAAAATGCTCTGCTAAGCGATTTGCAATGACGTCAGAGTCGGTACAAACGGCTCCATTCAGTGAGAGCGCAGGGACGCTGGCAGGGGTCCGATAGCCGTAGACGCGTCGAATCTTGGCCCAGACCTGCGAGGGAGTGACATGGAGGCCAATGGTGGACACATACCGCTCCCAGCACTCCTTCTTGCCTTGGCGGATAAGGAGGCGGGCCCGCGCACGCAGCCGTTTGAAGGCGATAAGGTGGGCTAAGGAAGGATGTCGCTTGTGACGCTGGAGCGCCCGCCGGCGATCTTTAATCGCTTCAGCGATCTCAGGCGACCACCAAGGCACAGCCTTCCGCCGAGGGGACCCAGAAGAACGGGGAATGGCAGATTCGGCGGCAGTAACGATGCCGGTGGTGACAGATTGAACCACCGCATCAATGTCATCAGTAGAGAGAGGCTCAAAAGCGGCAGTGGAGGAGAACAAATCCCAGTCAGCCTTATTCATAGCCCATCTGCTAGGGCGCCCAGAAGAGTGACGCTGTGGTAGTGACAAAAAGAGCGGAAAGTGGTCACTACCACACAGGTCGTCATGCACACTCCATTGGACAGACGGTAAGAGGCTATGGCTACAGATGGAAAGGTCAATGGCGGAGTAGGTGCCATGCGCCACACTGAAGTGTGTGAAGGCGCCATCATTTAACAGCGAGAGATCGAGCTGCGACAACAAATGTTCAACGATGGCGCCTCGACCTGTGGCCACTGACCCACCCCACAGAGGGTTATGGGCGTTGAAGTCGCCCAATAGCAAGAAAGGTGGCGGCAATTGGGCGACCAGTGCAGCCAGGACATGCTGCGAGACATCACCATCCGGTGGAATGTAAAGACTGCAGACGGTAACAGCCTGTGGCGTCCATACGCGTACAGCGACATCCTCTAAAGGCGTCTGGAGAGGGACAGACTCGCTGTGCAGAGTGTGAAGGACATATATGCAGACGCCACCAGACACCCTTTCATAAGCTGCTCGGTTCTTGTAATAACCCCGATAGCCACGGAGGGCGGGGGTTCGCATCGCTGGAAACCAAGTTTCCTGGAGAGCAATGCAGAAGAAAGGGCGAAGGCTGAGAAGTTGGCGGAGCTCAGCTAAATGGTGGAAAAAACCGCCGCAGTTCCACTGGAGGATGGTATTGTCCATGGCTGAGAAAGGCGTGAAAGGACTGGGAAGGCAATTTACGCCGCTTGTTCACTCACTGCCACCGATTCAGTACCCGTACGAGAGGCATCCATGGCGTCTGAGGGACCAGCGAGATCAAGGTCCTCAGCGGACACTAGAATCCCGACTTCATCCTCAGACGCAGAGCGCGAAAGATGCGGTGGGGTTGGTGCCACCGCAAGTTCTTTAGCCTTAGAGGTCTTTCTCTTGGACTTCTCTCGCTGAACCTTGGGTTTCACTGGCTGGGAAGGCTTCACCGATTCAGTCTCCGGGACAGAGGAGGATCGTGAAGCCCTACGCCTGGCTGCTGGTGAGGACTTATGCCACTGGTGGCCGTCATCCTTCCCGCTGGTGGAACCCTGGGAAGGGAGGGTCCCAAGGGAACTCTTACGGGCGAGAGTAGCCGAAGAAGTTAGACGCTTCTCCGGCTGAGAAGCGGGGACGGACGTCCCCGACGGGTGGGAGGAGGTTGCTCCTGAGGTAGGTGGTGCAGGAGCAACCGGTTGGGGAGAGCCCCCCACGGGCAAGGGGGCAGAAGGAGTCGTACTGCTTATCGAGCTGGCTGGAAGTCTCGAAACTGATGGAGCTAGCACAGTTGTTGTAGCAGCTGCATACGAAGATCTCATTCTCACAGGATGGAGTCTGTCATATTTCCGTTTGGCCTCAGTATAGGTCAGCCGGTCCAGGATCTTATATTCCATGATTTTGCGCTCTTTCTGAAAGACTTTGCAGTCAGGCGAGCAAGGTGAATGGTGCTCCCCGCAGTTGACGCAGATGGGAGGCGGGGCACATGGAGTATCGGGATGAGACGGGCGTCCGCAATCTCGACATGTGAGGCTGGAAGTGCAGCGGGAAGACATATGGCCGAACTTCCAGCACTTGAAGCACCGCATCGGGGGAGGGATATAGGGCTTGACGTCACATTGGTAGACCATCACCTTGACCTTTTCCGGTAACGTATCACCCTCGAAGGCCAAGATGAAGGCACCGGTAGCAACCTGATTGTCCCTCGGACCCCGATGAACGCGCCGGACGAAATGAACACCTCTACGTTCTAAGTTGGCGCGCAGCTCGTCATCAGACTGCAAAAGGAGGTCCCTATGGAAAATAACAGCCTGGACCATATTTAAACTCTTATGTGGTGTAATAGAAACGTTAACATCCCCCAACTTGTCACAAGCAAGTAACCTGCGGGACTGGGCGGAGGATGCTGTTTGTATCAGTACTGACCCAGAGCGCATTTTAGACAAGCCCTCCACCTCCCCAAACTTGTCCTCTAAATGCTCGACGAAGAACTGAGGCTTTGTGGAGAGAAAAGACTCCCCATCAGCTCTCGTGCAAACTAAGAATCGGGGCGAATAACTGTTACCTCCATCCTGAGACTTACGCTCTTCCCACGGCGTGGCCAGGGAGGGGAACGTTTTCGGATCGTACTTCTGAGCATTAAATTGAGCCCGAGAACGCTTAGAGACTGCTGGCGGCTGGCCGCCAGCGAGAGATGATGTACCACGCTTCATTGCGGGTCATCCGCCCTGATGCCACCTACTCCGACCAAGGGCCCTCCCCACGGGCGCCACCCAGCCACAGCAAGGGCCACCTGGCAGGATGGCCATTGCCGGGAGTCCTGATGCCCCAGGGAGATGGGCATCTACTCCTTGGCATACGTGGGGAGTGAACGGCGCAGGCATCAGTAGAGCGATCCCTGTGTTGTCAGGGGGCTACAACCAAGAGGGTACATGGCGGCCCCACCACAACGGACTGGCTACCGTGCTGGATGTTAGGTGACATGTGGTCCATGGGCGTCGTCAGTGCAGAAAATGGCCCTGCACAGTGCTTGGCAGAAAGTGCACGCAGGGGCGCATCGATGCCCAAGAGATGGAGAGCGGGCAAGACTGCAATGCAACGACGAATAAGATGGCGAAAGTTCTCAACACAACACGGACACAATGCACCAAGTAAGGCGCCCTTCCCCAATCGGCTCGCTCTTCGGAAAAATTTTGAGATATGGAGGTCAAACCCGACAGGGGACCATCACATAAGGCCGAAACGTTTGAGACTCCTTTTAGTCGCCTCTTACGACAGGCAGGAATACCGCGGGCCTATTCTAACCCCCGAACCCGCAGGGGGGGAACCGATAGAGGTACTCGAGGTACCCTTCGCCACACACCGTCAGGTGGCTTGCGGAGTACAGATGTAGATGTAGAAACATGGAACCATGCGCCTCTCTAGTCGTCTATAATTGCGGAAGTGTTGTCAGTGCAGGATTTGTACATGAACTGACCTGTCGATTATGTCCCATAAATGCTGGACGGGTGACCAGATCATTCGCTCGAATTGTGCTCAATGTTCCGCAGAGTAAGTGCGAACAAAGTTGGCTCGCTGACAATTCCTTCCTTATTTGGGAACATGAAACGCAGGAATGGCTGCAAATCGTCTCGAACTACCTGAACACGACCATTTCCAGTGAATCATCGGTTCGTCGGCCGTACTGGCAGAGCGGTTCTAGGCGCTACAGTCTGGAACCGTGCGACCGCTACTGTCGCGGGTTCGAATCCTGCCTCGGGCATGGATGTGTGTGATGTCCTTAGGTTAGTTAGGTTTAGGGGACTGATGACCTCAGAAGTTAAGTCCCATAGTGCTCAGAGCCATTTGAACCAATCATCGGTTCACTTGGACCAGAGGACCCACCCAGTCCCATGTAAAGACAGCCCACACCTTTATGGAGGCACCACCAGCTTGTACAATGCCTTGTTGACAGCTTTAGTCTATGGCTTCGTGGAGTTCAGTCCGGAACCGCGCTGCTGCCTGGGTCCAGGTTCGAATTCTGCCTCGGGCATGGATGTGTGTGTCGTCCTTAGGTTAGTTAGGTTTAAGTAGTTCTAAGTTCTAGGGGACTAATGTAGTTAGATGCTAAGTCCTATAGTACTCTGAGCCATTTGAACCATTTTTGAGCTGTATCGGAACACACCCCTATGTAATGCGGAATCGACAATCGACCACTAGATGTCACAAGAAGTGGACCCACCAGTACAAAACGAGAAGAGAGGAAAGTATTGTGTTGCCTGCAGACAAGGTGTGACAGCAGGATGAAGCGGTCAGAAGAGTTCAGAGATTTCAAGCATGTAGGAGTCATTGGAATTAGCTTGAGTAACAAATCCGTCACGGACATTCGAAACCTTACAAAGCTGCCCAAGTGCATTGGTGATGTGATTATGAAGTGGAAATGAGAAGGAACAACCACAGTGAAACCAAAATAAGGCAGTACTAATGTGATGGACAGGGACCATGGAGCACTGTGGAGACTGCGTGTAAATTAGACGCATGAAAGGAATCAGTCCTGAGCTGCAAAGTGGTACCGGCTGTGCATTTAGCGCAATCACTGTGCCTAGGGGTATTAAAAAGACGTGGGAACAACTGTCGAGCAACTCTTCACTCACCACACATTTCTGTAGCAGGTGCCAATCCGTCTTTTGAGGTAGTGTGAAAAGTGACGCCGCTGAACGGTGGATGACTGGAAAAAGAGTGACTTTTAGTGTTGAACGACCCTATATCCTGTTGCTAACCGATGTAAGGATTTAGGTTTGGCGAATGCCTCGAGAACGTCACCTGCCATCATACGTAGTGGCAAAAGTCTAGCACGAAAGAGTTGGTGATGTGGTATATAAAGTATGGGGGTGTTTTTACTCGTTAACTTGTGGTACCCTTATTGTACTTACGGGAGAACGAGAGAGTGACGGACGAAAATATTGCTCAAATTCACGATTTTTTTTCTCCGCACTGGAATGTAGTAGACAAATGAGGTTTGTTGCAGTGAATAAAGCATACATTGAAGTTTTTATTGACATTTTTTATTGAAAATAATTGCGATTTTTCCCGACTCATCTCTGAAAGGAGGCAGATCGATGGGTGTCGGTGTAGCTCCGGTTGTGATGAGTGATTATCTGAAAACTGAAGTTCATATATCATCCTGACCTTTACAAATACACTCCTCGAAATGGAAAAAAGAACACATTGACACCGGTGTGTCAGACCCACCATACTTGCTCCGGACACTGCGAGAGGGCTGTACAAGCAATGATCACACGCACGGCACAGCGGACACACCAGGAACCGCGGTGTTGGCCTTCGAATGGCGCTAGCTGCGCAGCATTTGTGCACCGCCGCCGTCAGTGTCAGCCAGTTTGCCGTGGCATACGGAGCTCCATCGCAGTCTTTAACATTGGTAGCATGTCGCGACAGCGTGGACGTGAACCGTGTGTGCAGTTGACGGACTTTGAGCGAGGGCGTATAGTGGGCATGCGGGAGGCCGGGTGGACGTACCGCAGAATTGCTCAACACGTGGGGCGTGAGGTCTCCACAGCACATCGATGTTGTCGCCAGTGGTCGGCGGAAGGTGCACGTGCCCGTCGACCTGGGACCGGACCGCAGCGACGCACGGATGCACGCCAAGACCGTAGGATCCTACGCAGTGCCGTAGGGGACCGCACCGCCACTTCCCAGCAAATTAGGGACACTGTTGCTCCTGGGGTATCGGCGAGGACCATTCGCAACCGTCTCCATGAAGCTGGGCTACGGTCCCGCACACCGTTAGGCCGTCTTCCGCTCACACCCCAACATCGTGCAGCCCGCCTCCAGTGGTGTCGCGACAGGCGTGAATGGAGGGACGAATGGAGACGTGTCGTCTTCAGCGATGAGAGTCGCTTCTGCCTTGGTGCCAATGATGGTCGTATGCGTGTTTGGCGCCGTGCAGGTGAGTGCCACAATCAGGACTGCATACGACCGAGGCACACAGGGCCAACACCCGGCATCATGGTGTGGGAAGCGATCTCCTACACTGGCCGTACACCACTGGTGATCGTCGAGGGGACACTGAATAGTGCACGGTACATCCAAACCGTCATCGAACCCACCGTTCTACCATTCCTAGACCGGCAAGGGAACTTGCTGTTCCAACAGGACAATGCACGTCCGCATGTATCCCGTGCCACCCAACGTGCTCTAGAAGGTGTAAGTCAACTACCCTGGCCAGCAAGATCTCCGGATCTGTCCCCCATTGAGCATGTTTGGGACTGGATGAAGCGTAGTCTCTCGCGGTCTGCACGTCCAGCACGAACGCTGGTCCAACTGAGACGCCAGGTGGAAATGGCATGGCAAGCCGTTCCACAGGACTACATCCAGCATCTCTACGATCGTCTCCATGGGAGAATAGCAGCCTGCATTGCTGCGAAAGGTGGATATACACTGTACTAGTGCCGACATTGTGCATGTTCTGTTGCCTGTGTCTATGTGCCTGTGGTTCTGTCAGTGTGATCATGTGATGTATCTGACCCCAGGAATGTGTCAATAAAGTTTCCCCTTCCTGGGATAATGAATTCACGGTGTTCTTATTTCAATTTCCAGGAGTGTATAATGTTAGTTCTTGGCAGGGATTTGCAAAACATTTGCGAAGTTATAGATATTTGAAAGATTGCCATTTTGGGACTCCTGTTTTTTGGCCGAGAAAATAGTAAACGTCAATATATAAAAAGAAATCGGCTCCGATGAACTGCAGAGAATTCAATTTGCTTCAAGGGATGAAAATTGTAGCGTGGGCGACGACAACCATGCCGAAAAACGTTTTTTTAGGGAAAAACTCATGTAAAGTTTGACAAGTATTTATCATATAAAAAAACAGTGATGAAGATCGAAACTTCGGGATATCATCGATCCCTGGTGCACAGTAACTATCGCCCCAGCTAGTGGATGGCCGCTTCCTGCTACTTTGACCCGATAAACCCTCGTTTTCGTTCTCAAAACGCTTTTCTTCGCTGAGCGCATCGCCGCTGGAGTCTCTACCGTCAGAGAATCGCCGCATTTCGTCGTCGATTCTGATGTGAAGGGCATTTGTCACGTGCATTTATGCAGTATGGCCTACATTGAATAGACATAGGGCCAAATTTGAAGCAATGTTGACAATTTCGCTTCGGCTGTTTTTTTTTTTATCGTATTTCCAAATGATAGTATTGAATCAGTGGGGGAACGGTTTGAGGACGATAACATTTCTGCAATGGACTGGCCTGCTCACAGTCCCGAGCTCAGACCAACGGCAAACTTTTGGGGTGAGTCAGAACGTGGACTCCGCTCCACACCGCAACGTCCAACAGACACCCTTGCCTGGTTTCGGATCTTCAGGAAGAATGGCCCTCCATTACTCCACAAACATTCAGACGCCTCATTGAAATTGTCCTTAAGAGAGTTCAAGCCATCATATAGGGGAATCGTGGACACATCCCACAACTATTTCCACTTTTAGGGTTCGGGACACTTTCGATAAGAGAGAGTATATACATTTATTCTCTAGCCGAACCTGACCAGCCATTTTGCACTTCTTGTCAATCGGATTTTCTAGAAGACTTTATTCCGTTTCGCCTGCTTCAGTTATTAAATTTTTATATTTTCCCCTTTCATAAACTAAATTCGATATCTCGTCTGTTGTCCAAGGATTTCTACTAGGCCTTGTCTCTTTACCTATTATCTTGCTGTCTAGACGAAGATGAGATGGGAGGTATGATACTGTGGCAAGAATTTCACACAGCACTGAAAGACGTAAGTCGTAGCGAGATGCCGGGATTAGACGACATTCCGTCAGAACTACTGATAACCTTCTGAGAAACAGCTGTGAGAAAACTCTTCCATTTGGTATCTAAGGTGTATGAGACCTGCCAAACACCTTCGGAGTTCATGAAGAATATCACGAGTCCGGTTACAAAGAAAGCAGGTGCTGACAGGTGTGTATATTACGTTACCGAACTTTCAGTTTAATAGCCGGCCGAGGTGGCCGAGCGGTTCTAGGCGCTACAGTCTGGAACCGCGCGACCGCTACGGTCGCAGGTTCGAATCCTGCCTCGGGCATAGATGTGTGTGATGTCCTTAGGTTGGTTAGGTTCAAGTAGTTCTAAGTTCTAGGCGACTGATGACCTCAGATGTTAAGTCCCATAGTGCTCAGAGGCTTTCAGTTTAATAAGTCATGGTTGCAGAATATTAACACGAATTCTTTACAGAAGAATGGAAAAACTAGTAGAAGTCCGACCTCGTGAAAGATCAGTTTGGTTTCCGAAGAAATGTAGAAATACGCCAGGCATTTTGACCCTACAACTTCTCTTAGGAGAGAAATTTCTCACGGTCGGAGTCCATAGTCATGTAGAATTCTTTTTACTCCAGCTTAAGGGAAGCCAAACCTACAATTATAGCATTTGTAGACTTAGACGAGGCTTTTGACAGTGTTAATTGGAAAAGTCTTTTTGAAATTTTGAAGCTATCAGGGATAAATCACAGGGACCGAGAGGTTAGATACAACTTTTACAGAAACCAGACAGCAGTTAAAGGAGTCAAGGGGTATGAAAGGGAGGTAGTGGTTGAGAAGGCAGTGAGACACGGTTACAGCCTATCCCTCACGTTATTCAATCTGTGCACTGAACTAGCAGTAAGGGAAACGAAAGAAAAAATTGGAGAAGGAATTAAAGTTCAGGGACAAGAAATGAAAACTTTGAGGTTTGCTGATGTCAGTGACAGCAAAGGACTTGGAAGGGTAGTTAAACGTAATGGACAGTGTCTTGAAGGAAGGATATAAGGTGAACATCATCAGAAACAAGACAATAGAATGTAGTCGAATAAAATAAGATGATGTTGAGACAGTTAGATTAAGAAACAAGAAACTTAAATCAGTAGATGAGATTTGCTATTTGGGCAGCAAAGTAACTGATGATGGCCGAAGTCGAGAGCATATAAAACGAAGACTGACAATTTAAGGAAAGTGCTTCTGAAGAAGAGAAATTTCTTGACATAGTGTAATGTTGTTGCCTTAATTTGCTATGAAAGCGGTGCTGCTACTCAAGACCATAAAAGTGGGTTAAAAGCCGTGAGCTGTCTGGGGAAGTTAACCTTGCATCACTGAGCAACTGTTTCACCAGCCATCCAGTCTAGCTTACCAAATTCCCAACCAGACTAACATTAATTATAATCTTTTAATAGTCATACGACAACCGGCGATATATATATATATATATAAAAAGAGACTTTAAATAAAAAGAAATAAATCAGTTTATATTTGGACATTTATTTTAACATTGATCATTGAAATTTCAGCATATTAAACTTGATTCATAACTAAACTGGTGCCTTATTTAGGATTGTGAAAATGTGAGTTTGTAATCTTACGGAACACATCAAATATGGAGCCAAGATTGGGAGACTGCATACAACACTGCATTCATAAAATAACACACGAATAACGCTGAAACATATGCAAGATGAAATTAACCACAACCAACCGATTCAATTTTCACCCAAAGAAGTTAGGTTCGTATCGCAATCCTGTCCGTCATGTAGTTACCACACACTGGTATACTAAATTCATACTAACTCTCTGTGAAATCTTCCCGAAAAGAATAGCTGAGGGCTACTTTGATGATTACACCACATGCTTCACGTGGTCAACTTGGTTTACACAAAGAGTGTAACTCCACAATAATTCTGATAATTAAAATAAATTAGATCGAAAAGCAATTTACAAAAGAAAAACCTCGAACTGGTTACTATCGTCTTACTAATAACCTGATGGGTCAAACAGTTGTATAACCACGTGGTACTGGTCTCACAGAGTACACACCACATGGGTTGAACATAAAGAAAAGTTGCTGTATTGAAAAATATTGTCAAGACGAGACGTTATAACCTCACGCACATTCGCATTTAAGTTTGATGATCTTAGTTAGAGTTACTGATCAACACGTGGTTCCACTTTACTCACAAAGTAGTGACAAAGCAACTACTGCAAGATATTCTGAACTGTACACTCGAATCACACTGCGTTGCAATTTAAGATAACGTTAGATATTTTAGAGCTAAACCTGAAATAAAGGTGATTAAATTTTCAGTTAGGCTGAACATAAGAAAACCATTGTTCTACTGAGTTAGCAGAGACGCGCTTAGCCGGAGATCTTACCACTTCAGACGCTCCCCGCGGACCGACTCACCTGGGCTCCTACCAAGGGTGCTTCCGTATACAAAACGGAAGTGACCAGAGAGGCAGCTTCCTACACCAACATGACAAGGGACGGACAGGACCATACTAAGGATAGAAACCCCTTTGCTTTTAGAAAGCGTAGCTACCTGTTCCGACGTTGGTCCTACTGTTCTCTAGCAGACAGGCTTGTCTGCTACCATCCAGCATGCAACTAGAAATACATTTGCTCATTCATCCTCTCACACAGAAGGGAAGAGGGATGACAGTATCTTATCATGTACAGTATATAAAAGAAAGCGGATGTAGGTTCTGTATGAGACTGTGTGACATGATTACATATATGAATTGCCGGCCGGTGTGGCCGAGGGGTTGTAGGCACTTCAGTGTGGAACCGCGCGGTCGCTACGGTGGCAGGTTCGAATCCTGCCTCGGGCATGGATGTGTGTGATGTCCTTAGGTTAGTTAGGTTTAAGTAGTTCTAAGTTCTAGGGGACTGATGACCAAATATATTAAGTCCCATAGTGCTCAGAGCCATTTGAACCATACATATATGAATTACATATAAACTGTGCTTTAAAGTATAGTAGTGTGACAGATCGTTCTTGTTTATGTGTAGAAGTTCCACTGCTCGGTCTCCTCCCAGATAGTCAGAAACGCCACAGTAAATTTAGAAGAGGAATTTATGCCGTAAATGACAACTGATTTAAGAAATTAACATGAAAGGAATCCAACAGAGACCTTTCAATAGAATATAGATTTATGTGTCAGGATGTTTTTTTATGAAAGGATCTGTATGAGGTGTTTCCACGTATAGAAGTGAAAGATGGACGATAAACAGCTGAGACACGTTTCTCGAACGTGATGCAACACAAGAAATCTGAAGACTGGATGTGATGATCACGTAACTAATGAGGAGGTACTGAATAGAACTGGGGAGGAAAGAAACTTGTGCCACAACCTGACTAGAAAGAATGATCGGTTGATAGGGCACATTCTGAGACATCAAGGGATCACCAGTCTAGTGCTGGAGGGGAGCGTGGAAGGTAAAAATCGCGGAGGAAGGCCAGGAGGTGAATACAGTAAGCATATTCAGTGGGATGTAGGTTACAGTAGTTACTCGGAGATAAACAGGATTGCGCGAGATGTAGTAGCATGGACAGCTGCATCAAACCAATCTTTGTACTGAAGACTAGAACAACATTACTGTATGTAGGAAGTTCCCTCCGCCATGCAGTGTACTGTGCCTCGCAGAGTACGTAGATTTGGACGTTGGGCAGGAACCTATGACAGTTGGCAGACTGAGTGAGTGAGAGCAGAGCGAGGTGTGGTGGCCGCTTCACGTTTAACTGTTGCCCAACACGCAGCACTAGCCTAGCCTAGCCTAGCCTAGCCTAGCCTAGCCTAGCCTAGCCTAGCCTAGCCTAGCCTAGCCTAGCCTAGCCTAGCCTAGCCTAGCCTAGCCTAGCCTAGCCTAGCCTAGCCTAGCCTAGCCTAGCCTAGCCTAGCCTAGCCTAGCCTAGCCTAGCCTAGCCTAGCCTAGCCTAGCCTAGCCTAGCCTAGCCCAGCCCAGCCCAGCCTAACCCAGCCCAGCCCAGCCCAGCCCAGCCTTGCTGCAGAGCTGGCTGTGTGTCCTGCCTGAGCCCCACGTTCCACTTTCTTCGCCGCCCACTGTCCGCTCCTGGCCGGAGCTGTTACGGTCCGCGATTAGCTGACAGTTAGGCGGGGAGGCTCGCCAAGGGAGAAAAAGCAGACGAACTGCCATCACCTGCTGAGTCGGGGAACCCCAGCGTTGCAGTCGTAACAAGGGGATTAGGTTCGACAGACAACGCAGTTTCCTCTAAAAATTCATCCATCAGCTTTTTTGATTTGGCTTTAATTATTAATTAATCACTTTAGGACTTATCTTAGAAGCTATATTAAGGAAAGGCAAACCTACGTTTCTAGCATTTGTAGACTTACAGAAAGCTTTTGACAATGTTGACTGGAATACTCTCTTTCAAATTCTGAAGGTGGCAGGGGGAAAATACAGGGAGCGAAAGGCTATTTACAATTTGTACAGAAACCAGATGGCAGTTATAAGAGTCGAGGGACATGAAAAGGAAGCAGTGGTTGGGAAGGGAGTAAGACAGGGTTATAGCATCTCCTCGATGTTGTTCAATCTGTATATTGAGCAAGCAGAGAAGGAAACAAAAGAAAAATTCGGAGTAGGTATAAAAATCCATGGAGGAGAAATAAAAACTTTGAGGTTCGCTGATGACATTGTAATTCTGTCAGAGACAACAAAGGAATTGGAAGTGCAGTTGAATGGAATGGACAGTGTCTTGGAAGGAGGATATAAGATGAGCATCAACAAAAGCAAAACGAGGATAATGGAATGTAGGCGAATTAAGGTGGGTCATGCAGAGGAAATTAGATCAGGAAATGAGACACTTAAAGCAGTAAATAAGTTTTGCTATTTGGGGAGCAAAATAACTTCTGATGGTCGAAGTAGAGAGGATACGAAATGTAGTCTGGCAATGGCAAGGAAAACGTTTCTGAGGAAGAGAAATTTGTTAACATCCAGTATAGATTTAAGTGTCAGGAAGTCGTTTCTGAAAGTATTTGTGTGGAGTGTGGCCATGTATGGAAGTGAAACATGGACAATAAATAGTGTGGACAAGAAGAGAATAGATGCTTTCGAAATGTGGTGCTACAGAAGAATGCTGAAGATTAGATGGGTAGATCACATAGCTAATGTGGAAGTATTGAATAGGATTGGGGAGAAGAGGAGTTTGTGGCACAACTTGACTAGAAGAAGGGATCGGTTGGTAGGACATGTTCTGAGGCATCAAGGGATCACCAATTTAGTATTGGAGGGCAGTGCGGAGGGTAAAAATCGTAGAGGGAGTCCAAGAGATGAATACACTAAGCAGAGTCAGAAGGATGTAGGCTGCAGTAGGTACTGGGAGATGAAGAAGCTTGCACAGGATAGGGTAGCATGGAGAGCTGCATCAAACAAGTCTCAGGACTGAAGACCACAACAATAACAATCAGTTTAGGAGGTGGCCGGTTAAGATTTCGGTGGTGAAAGAAATATTCACTGTTGGTACTTTGCTGTTGAGGCAGAAGGGAGTGCTGTCGTACAGTTGCTAACCATCACACTTGACCAGAGATTAACTACAAATCTCTTGACGGACTGTACAATCTTACAGCGTATTCCGAGCTCAAAAACAACCAGGTTTCTCGAACAGAATGACTTCCTCGATGCCAACCAGCATGAATTAATTAATTTACATGCCCTGTGTAACACCGGAAAGGATGAGAATCGAAGCACTTATGATATGGAGATACAAAAGAATGTCAAAAACTAGATGGGCTGATAAATAACAAATGGTGAGGTGCGCTGCAGAATCGGAGAGGAAAGGAAAATGTGCAAAATACTGACAAGAAGAAGTGAGTCGATGTTAGGACGGGTGTTAACGCGTCAGAGAGTTCTATCCACGGTGAAACGTCAAGGCAGATTAAAACTGTGTGCCGCAGGACTCGAAGCCGGGACCTTTGTCTTTCGCGGGCAGGTGCCCCGCGACTCAGCTATCCGATGGCGACTCGCCAGCCGTCCTCGTGTGTTGAAATCTCCTCATCAACGCAAACGTTTCAGGTTTGAGACCACGTCCGACGCAGAGTTTAAACCCACCAGGAAGTTTCATAACAGCTCACATTCTTCTGCAGAGTGAAAATTCATTCTGTAAGCGTTCCCCCAGACCATGGCTTCGGCAACGTCTCCCCAATGTACGTTGTTCCAGGAGTGCTAGTCCTGCAAGATACCCATGAGACCTGCAGAGTCAGGGAGAGAGGTGGTGACGTACAGACGGAAGTAAGCCTACGAGGGCAGATCACCCTTCGTACTCGGGTAGCGCAGTTGGTAGACCACTTGCCAGCGAAACGCAAAGGTCCAAAGTTCGAGTCTTGATCCGGTATGCAGCTGTAACCTGCGAGGACGCTTCAAATCACAGTACACATCGCTGCAGAGTGAAAACTCATTCCGAACATAAATAAGAGGTAGGAATCAAACTGTCCTACAATGGGGTGTGATTGAATAGTCTCAGCTAACGAGTAAACGGCGTATATTATGGTCAAAACTGCAGGAGCACTCAAATCAAAACGAGACAGATGGAAAATAAACAGCCAGAAGCAAGTAGGGCTCACCCACAGACGGTTCGGTACAACCTGGGAATCAAAGATGATCGACACTGATATTCGGAAGAGATCATATGGGTATCAGGGATACCAAGACTTTCTAGAACATTTTAATTTCAAGTTTGAAGTCGGATAATAAATGAGAAGAGAAACATTTTTCATGTCATATAATTAGAAAAACAATTTTCGGATTGTTTTCCTTTGGCTGTAGTGTGAAACCTTGCTGCTTCCTAAATTTCATGGTTCTAGACCAACAGGAAGTACCCTATAGGTGGACTGCCCGGTTAGCCGTTCGGTCTAACGCACGGACTTCCGGATTGGCAAGGAGCGCCTGGTCCCCGGCACGAGGTCCGGTGAGCCGGCCAGTCTGTGGATGGTTTTTAGGCGGTTGCGGGCAAATGCGGGCTGGTTCCCCTTATTCCGCCTCAGCTACACTATGTCGGCGATTGCTGCGCAAACAAGTTCTCCACGTACGCGTACACCACCATTACTCTACCACGAAAACATAAGGGTTACACTCGTCTGGTGTGAGACGTCCCCTGGGGGGGGGGGGGGGGGGGGGGGGCACCGGAGGCCGAACCGCACAATAACCCTGGGTTCGGTGTGGGGCGGCGGAGGGGTGAAGTGGACTGCGGTAGTCGTCGTGGGGTTGCATACAATACAATACCCTATAGGTGTTGGTAAGAGACTTTGCGAGTATCAAAATGCGTGTCAACTTTCAACTACGTTGACTTAGAAGCTGATGTTTATAATACATACACGGTACCATACCGCTTAGTATGTGACATAAATTTCAAGTTGATACGTCTTTCCATTCCCGAGAAAAAGCGGCGTTAATGGACGGATGGACAGACAGACACTCAGTCTGATAACAAATGACACGAACATTTTATTCGTGTCACATAACTACAAATCAATAATTTCTTTCGGAATTTTTTTTTTCCTTTACTGAGACGACCGCTGTGGCCGAGCGTTTCTAGTCGCTTGAGTCCGGAATCACGCTGCTGTTACGGTCGCAGGTTCGAATCCTGCCTCGGGCATGGATGTGTGTGGTGTTCTTAGATTAGTTAGGTTTAAGTAGTTCTAAATCTAGGGGACTGATGACCTCAGATGTTAAGCCTCATAGTGCTTAGAGCCATTTGAGCCATTTCGTTTACTTGTACTGCAAAACCTTGCTTCTTGGCTTTGTACGTCAGGCAGAACTACCCTGTGGGTTTTGATGAATGAGTTTGCGAGTATCAAAATATGTGACATAAATGGCCGTATCTTTTGATTGCATTTACTTAAAAGCTTCAATTCTTTATACACAACGAGAGACCGTATACTTTAATGTGTGACATAAACTTCGACTTGAGATGTCTAACTATTCCCGAGAAAAAGGGTTATGAACAGTCGGATGCACGAACAAACAGACGGCCAACTATGATGTCCTACAAGAGTTCCGTTTGTACCGACTGAAGTACGTAACCCTAAGAAGTAAGTAAACTGCTTATCATTTCAAAGTAACCGCTGTAACTATTAAATCGTTTATTTCACTATGAGACAAGACGGGGATTTTCTCTGCCTCGTGATGACTGGGTGTTGTGTGATGTCCTTAGGTTAGTTAGGTTTAAGTGGTTCTAAGTTCTAGGGGACTGATGGCCATAGATATTAAGTCCCATAGTGCTCAGAGCCATTTAAAACATTTTATTTTATTTATTTTATTTTTGTTTGAGACAAGACGGTCAGTGCTTTCATGGAAAAATATTTTTGTGGTCGCCTGGGGTATCAAGGCTGTATCCAGCAGCGTACGTTGTCGTCCGAAGCAAATCGGCGGCCACGAATGTCTTTCTTCGGGGTTCCATTAATACGGAAATCGCATAGGGTGTGACTGGGGCTGTATAGAGTACATATGAAGGCTTCCCAGCGAAACTTCTGCACCGTCGTGGAAACAACCTTAGCAGTATGTGGTAGGGACAACATCCTCCATACAGTGCCCATCTCTCCCAAAGCAACTTCCGTCTTTTCGGACAACTGAGGAAAATTATTCGTGGCCGTCGGTTTGTTTCGCACGAAAAGAAGCACACCTGCTTACAATCATGGTTCCATAGCCAACTGCAAACGTTTTACCACGGAGGCACTGATCTACACTACTGGCCATTAAAATTGCTACACAACGAAGATGTCGCGCTACAGACGGGAGATTTAACCGACAGGAAGAAGATGCTGTGATATGCAAATGATTAGCTTTTCAGAGCATTCACACAAGGCTGGCGCCGGTGGCGACACCTACAACGTGATGACATGAGGAAAGTTTCCAACCGGTTTCTCATACACAAACAGCACTTGACCGGCGTTGCCTGGTGAAACGTTGTTGTCATGCCTCGTGTAAGGAGGAGAAATGCGTACCATCACGTTCCCAACTTTGATAAAGGTCGAATTGTAGCCTGTCGCGATTGCGGTTTATCGTATCGCGACATTGCTGCTCGCTTTGGTCGAGATCCAATGACTGTTAGCAGAACATGGAATCGGTGGGTTCACGCGGGTAATATGGAACGCTGTGCTGGATCCCAACGGCCTCGTATCACTAGCAGTCGAGATGACAGGCATCTTATCTGCATGGCTGTAACGGATCGTGCAGCCACGTTTCGATCCCTGAGTCAACAGATGCGGACGTTTGCAAGACAACAACCGTCTGCACGAACAGTTCGACGCCGTTTGCAGCAGCATGGACTATCGGCTCGGAGACCTTGGCTGCGGTTACCCTTGTCGCTGCATCACACACAGGAGCGACTGCGATGGTGTACTCGACGACGAACTTGGGTGGACGAATGGCAAAACGTCATTTTTTCGAATGAATCCAGGTTCTGTTTACAGCATCATGATGGTCGCATACGTGTTTGGCGACATCACGGTGAACGGACATTGGAAGCGTGTATTCGTCATCGCCATACTGGCGTATCACCCGGCGTGATGGTATGGGGTGCCATTGCTTACACGTCTCGGTCACCTATTGTGCGCACTGACGGCACTTTGAACAGTGGACATTACATTTAAGATGTGTTACGACCCGTGGCTGTACCCTTCATTCGATCACTGCGAAACCCTACATTTCAGGAGGATAATGCACGACCGCATGTTGCAGGTCCTGCACGGGCCTTTCTGGATACAGAAAAGGTTCGTCTGCTGCTCTGGCCAGCACATTCTCCAGATCTCTCACCAACTGAAAATGTCTGGTCAGTGGTGGCCGAGCAATTGGCTCGTCACAATACGCCAGTCACTACTCTTGGTGAAGTGTGGTATCGTGTTGAAGCTACATGGGCAGCTGTACCTGTACACGCCATCCAAGCTCTGTTTGACTCAATGCCCAGGTGTATCAAGGCCGTTATTACGGCCAGAGGTGGTTGTTCTAGGTACTGATTTCTCAGGATCTATACACCCAAATTTCGTGAAAATGTAATCACATGTTAGTTCCAGTATAATACATTTGTCCAATGAATACCCGTTTATCATCTGCATTTCTTCTTGGTGTAGCAATTTTAATGGCCACTAGTTAACTAAGGAACAGTTTCAATATTACAGTTTTTTTTATGTGATCTGTCTGTCTGATTGTCCTTCTGTTAAGATGTCTTTTCCTCGGGAACGGGTGGACGTATCAAGCTAAGGTCTATGAGCTCCATGCGGTGCAAAAATGTTAAGCTTCTACGTCAATGTAGTCGAAAGATACGGCCTTTTATGTCACATATTTTGATACTCGCAAACTCACCCGTCAAAACAAATATGGTGCTTCCCGTTGACCTAGAACCACGAAATTTGGCAAGAGTAAGGTTTCACACTGCAAGTAAAATAAAAAAAATTCACGATATTTTTAATTTTTAATTATGTCCTCGAGGAACCAGCAGTGAAAGCAGGATTGCAAATGTCTTTTGAGAAGACACAATATATGAACATAAATGCCACTGATCCAGTCTGGACAATGCGGACCAAGTATGGCGACATCAGAAGAGTACAGATGTTCAAGTACCTAGGAGAGATTTTGGCTCCAAACAACAATGAAAAGGCAGCAACTGAAGAACGGGGAAGAAAAATGGAAATAGCATTAGGATTGTGTCAGAACACATACAAATCTAAATCACTTTCATACCAGGCCAACACTACAGCACAGTCGTCAAACTTGAATGTTTATATGCATCTGAGACAATAGCCAAAAAGGGAGTTTCAGTTTTGGAAATGAAAGAAAGGAAATTCCTTAGAAATATTCTTGGGCCCAGGAAAATATCAAATGAATTTACGTTCTGCCAAAGAAAAAATCAAGAACTTTATCAACGATTTGAAAATATCACCACCACGATGAAGAAAAGAAGACTGTCTGTCTTTCTATAGACATATTAAAAGAATGGAATCAGAGAGGCTAACCAAGAAGGTGCTTCTCTTCCATGAGAACAGGAAGACACAAGTTCCATGGGTGAAAGAAGTGCACTGGCATCTAGAAACATGCGGGACCACTGCAGAAGAAAACGTGAACAGACAGATCTTTAGGAAAAAGGTTGCGGAGGTGAAGGATTTCTTCGAGGAGAAAACGAGGAAGAACAGTGTATTCTCGGCAGAAGAACGTGCTCGAGTGAGCCAGTGGATGAGGGAGTGAAACGTCCCCTTAGAAATATTAGACATGACTGTGCTTATACTGACACACAGTACTTTTTAGCGCAACGCAATCTGACTTTCAATAATCCCTACAAGAGAATGGCCCTGACTAAATTAACCTATACCTTTCACAAATCACTTACCTCACAAAAATCTTCGTTACTCGAACTACTGCAATACAGCGAGCGCCACTACTGCCAGCTAAATAAAAGATTCAAACTACTGAAGGCACTAACTAGTGATAGGCATAGTTAGCAAAAGAAAGATTTTGATAGAGACCAAACAATGTATTTACCTTAATAGTGTTCAAAAGTCATAATATAATATATCCTCATGACATCCAGTCTTACAAATTTACTCTTTCTGATGGACAAAACTCCAGATCGTCCGCTCTCAAAACTCTGCCATCCCTCTCCCCACATCCACCACTGCTGGCGGCTCACCTCCAACTGCGCAACGCTACGCGGTGTTCACATCCAGCTGCCCAACACTACAATAGCGAATATTACAACAATGCCAACCAGCCACAGACTGCACACCGCACAGCCAGTGATTTTCATACAGAGCGCTACGTGGCATTACCAATAAAAAAAAAACCTAAACAGCCTACTTGCAGGAGTACTGGCGAAAGAGGTTCAAATGGCTCTGAGCACTACGGGACTCAACTGCTGAGGTCATTAGTCCCCTAGAACTTAGAACTAGTTAAACCTAACTAACCTAAGGACATCACAAACATCCATGCCCGAGGCAGGATTCGAACCTGCGACCGTAGCGGTCTTGCGGTTCCAGACTACAGCGCCTTTAACCGCAGGGCCACTTCGGCCGGCAAGGGGAAAGAGGAAGGAAGAGAAGTTTAGAAAGTGAGGGAAGTTGTGTAAACGTAGCCCATATATGGCTGTAACGAAAATAAGTAAATAATACGTCACACGAAAAAAATTTTCTTCTTTTATTTGTTATCAGACTTCAGACTTAAAAATTTAAAACATTCTCGAAAGTCTTGAATTTCCCTGGACCAGCCATAATTAGTGTCAGTAACAGGTAAAAATGTTCGAGATTCTCTTCTCCCGGGCTGCATGAACTGTGTATATACATAATTAAGTTTGTACGTAACCCTGAGAGCGCATTTTTCCCATTTGTCTCGTTCCCCATTTGACTGCCCCGTTACAAAATCACATTCCTTAACGTGGACTCCACAGTTTATTATAAAAAACTTCTTATGGAGAAGGTTACTTCACAACTGGGAGGAAGGTCTCGCTGACAACTGGTGTTTCAAGTATTAACGGTGTTCACAAAAGGATGTGGGATCGTCGTTCGTGAAACGTGTAACAGCCGTACCGCCTACTGCAGCGCCTGACCCCTCGCTCATTTCCTTTGTCAGTGTGAAAGACCTGAGGGAGGCGCTGGCAGTGGTGACTGCGTCTGGAACTTGCAATCCCCGTCTGGCGCGCGAAGACGTGATCGGCTTAGTTATATCACGTCATAGAGGACGACTCTCAAGAAGCGACCTACGCTGCAGACTCTTCCGGCGAAGCAGTGCCAATTACCGGGCGCTCAAAGTGAAACTAGTAATTCTCAACAAGGCGAATGACGAACGAAACTCTACGACTGTTGGAAGCTGACTTGGAGGAGGAAACATTCAGCGCAGAAATGGGGCTCGGGGTTTTGTCTAAGCACACCATTCCTCCTTTCCATTTTACACCTTTTAAGATTCCGTACCTCATGCGGTAGAAACCGAACACTTAAAGCTTCACTTTGTTGTCCGCCTATCCGTTATGACCTCTTTTTCTGAGGAATGACTAAGGGTATCTAGTGCAAATTTATGTCAAATAGCAAGTTTTGTGTTTCCTTGACGGTGTAAAAAATTTAAGCTTCTAATTCAGTCGAAATCAAGAAAGGCAAACGTACGTTTCTAGCATTTGTCGACTTAGAGAAAACTTTTGACAATGTTGACTGGAATACTCTCTTTCAAATTCTGAAAGTGGCAGGGGTAAAATATGGGGAGCGAGAGGCTATTTACAATTTGTACAGAAACCAGATGGCAGTTATAAGAGTCGAGGGGCATGAAAGGTTCAAAAATGGTTCAAATGGCTCTGAACACTATGCGACTTAACTTTTGAGGTCATCAGTCACCTAGAACTTAGAACTAATTAAACCTAACTAACCTACGGACATCACACACATCCATGCCCGAGGCAGGATTTGAAGCTGCGACCGTAACGGTCGCTCAGCTCCAGACTGTAGCGCCTAGAACCGCACGGCCACTCCGGCCGGTGGGCATGTAAGGGAAGCAGTGGTTCGGAAGGGAGTGAGACAGGGCTGTAGCCTCTCCCCAATGTTATTCAATCTGTATATTGAGCAAGCAGTAAAGGAAACAAAAGAAAAATTCGGAGTAGCAATTAAAATCCATGGAGAAGAAATAAAAACTTTGAGGTTCGCCGATGACATTGTAGTTCTGTCAGAGACAGCAAAGGACTTGGAAGAGCAGTTGAACGGAATGGACAGCGTCTTGAAAGGAGGATATAAGATGAACATCAACAAAAGCAAAATGAGGATAATGGAATGTAGTCGAATGAAGTCGGGTGATGCTCAGGACATTAGATTAGGAAATGAGACACTTAAAGTAGTAAAGGAGTTTTGCTATTTGGGGAGCAAAATAACTGATGATGCTCGAAGTAGAGAGGATATAAAATGTAGACTGGCAATGGGAGGGAAAGCGTTTCTGAAGAAGAGAAATTTGTTAACATCGAGTATAGATTTAAGTGTCAGGAAGTCTTTTCTGAAAGTATTTGTATGGAGTGTAGCCATGTATGGAAGTGAAACGTGGACGATAAATCGTTTAGACAAAAAGGGAATAGAAGCTTTCGAAATGTGGTGCTACAGAAGAATGCTGGAGATTAGATGGGTAGATCACATAACTAATGAGGAGGTATTGAATAGAACTGGGGGGAAGAGAAATTTGTGGCACAACTTGACTAGAAGAAGGGATCGGTTGGTAGGACATGTTCTGAGGCATCAAGGGATCACCAATTTAGTATTGGAGGGCAGCGTGGAGGGTAAAAATCGTAGAGGGAGACCAAGAGATGAAAACACTAAACAGATTCAGAAGGATGTAGGTTGCAGTAGGTACTGAGAGATGAAGAAGCTTGCACAGGATAGAGGAGCATGGAGAGCTGCATCAAACCAGTCTCAGGACTGAAGACCACAACAACAAATCAACGTAATTGGAAGATAGGCTATTTATGTCACATATTTTGATACTCGCTAACTCACACAAAACAATGAAGTGTTTCACCAACTAATGGCTGCAGTAACCAGCCAAAAGGGAAACCAGCCCTTCTTGAGTGTGAACGGTTGTCTCGTATACCAAACTGTCCATTTACCGCGACAAAAAGAGGTCTGTAGGACTGAGGTCGGGATGACGTCGTCGCCGCACTACCGGCCCCACCCCTTCCAATACAATAATTAGGGAAAAACAGTATCTAAACCTTCCCTGGTGTCCAGGACAAAGTGTGGAGGAGCCCCGTTATGCTAAAACCGTAATCGTTGTCCGACTGCGAGTGGGACATTCTACAACATTTCCGGCAGTACTTCACAGAGAATGATAAGATAAATTTTCACCAGCGAGCATGTTAGACAGGAGAAACGGCCCAATCTCCGTAGATGGTGGAACACACGAATTGCCTTAGAATATTCCTACTGCCAAACATAGCAGTTTTGTCCAGACTTTGGCCTAAGGGAAGTCGATCGTCAAACCCTTCAGAGAGATTAGAGCCCACACAGAGGCATACCGACAATACGAACAATGCGAGACTGGAACAGAAGGGAGAACCGATAGAGGTACTCAAGGTACCCTCCGCCACACACCGTCAGGTGGCTTGCAGAGTATGGATGTAGATATAGATTTCTTCCTTCAACGACCCTTCAACGACCACTAGCGGTGACATTTTTGTCACATGCAGGAAATTTTATTCGGGATGTTATTCAAATTTGACGCGGCAAGTAAACCGAGAACTTTTATGCAATTTTATTTACCGCCCGTAAAAGCTCTAGAATTTAGTACACCTAGTGTTCTATACCCTGTTCAAGTAGTCCAAGTAGTCCACAGACTGGTTTGATGTGCCCCTCCCCCCCCCCCCCCCCCCCAGGCTACTCCATCCTGTGCGAGCCTCATCATCTCCGAATAACTACTGCAACCTACATCCATTTGAAGTTCCTTACTCTATATATCCCTGGGTTTACCTCTACAATTTCTACGCATACACTTCCCTCCATTGCCATATTAACAATTCCTTGATGCCTCAGAATGTGTCCTATCAACGATCCTTTCTTTTAGTCAACTTGTACCGCAAATTTCTTTTCTTCTCAGTTCTATTCACTACCTTCTCATTAGTTACCCATTTGACCTTCATCAAGCTTCTGTAGCACCACATTCCAAAAGCTTCTATTCTCTTCTTGTCCGAACTACCTATCGTTCACGTTTCACTTCCAAGGCTACACACACGACAATAATCGTCGAAAAATACATCCTAACACTTACATTTACATTCCAGGCCAAGAACTTCCTCTTTTTGAGAAATCTATATCTACATCCATACTCTGCAAGCCACCTGACGGTGTGTGGCGGAGGGTACCTTGAGTACCTCTATCGGTTCTCCCTTCTGTTCCAGTCTCGTATGGTTAGTGGAAAGAAAGATTGTCGGTATGCCTCTGTGTGGGCTCTAATCTCTCTGATTTTATCCTCATGGTCTCTTCGCGAGATATACGTAGGAGGGAGCAATATACTGCTCGACTCCTCTGTGAAGGTATGTTCTCGAAACTTCAACAAAAGCCCGTTCAGAGCTACTGAGCGTCTCTCCTGCATTCTTCCACTGGAGTTTATCTATCATCTCCGTAACGCTTTCGCGATTACTAAACGATCCTGTAATGAAGCGCGCTGCTCTCCGTTGGATCTTCTCTATCTCTTCTATCAACCCTACCTGGTACGGATACCACACAGGTGAGCAGTATTCAAGCAGAGGGCGAACAAATGTACTGATGTCGTTGCCGCAGCCAGCCTGAGTTTTATATTCCCTCTATTTCAACCATCATCATATTTTGGTGCCCAAATAGCAAAACTCATTTACTACACAAAGTGTCTCGTTTCCTAATCTAATTCCCTCAGCATCACATGGTTTAATTTGACTACATTCCATTAGCCTTGTTTTACTTTCGTCGATAGTTATAATGTTATTTTCAGGACACTTTCCGTTCCTTTCAACTGGTCTTCAAAAATGGCTCTGAGCACTATGGGACTTAACTTCTGAGGTCATCAGACCCCTAGAACTCAGAACTACTTAAACCTAACTAACCTAATGACTTCACACACATCCATGCCCGAGGCAGGATTCGAACCCGCGACCGTAGCGGTCGCGCGGTTCCAGACTGTAGCGCCTAGAGCCGCTCGGCCACTCTGGCCGGCTCAAGTGGTCTTTCAAGTCCATTGTAACCTCTGACAGAATGACAACGTCGTCGGCAAATCTCAAAGCGGAAACTCTTCTCGCTAAACATTAATTCTCTTTCGAAAGTTATCCTTCGTCTTCTTTACTGCATTGTTCAGTTTACAAACTGAGCTACTTCGGGGATAGGTTAGAGCCGAGTCTAACTTCCTTCTCAACTACGATTTCCCTTTCATGTCCGCAACTGTTTTAACTGCAGTTTGGTTTCTGCAGAACCTGTTCTAATGCTTCGGTCGCTACATTTTATTCCTGATACCATCAGAATTTCAAAGAGTGTACTCTAGTCAAAAGCTTTCTCTAAGTGTAAAATTGCAGTAAACATTGATTTGCCTTTCCTTAGCCTATGTTGTAAGATGAATTGTAGCGTCACTATTGCCTCTCGTGTTCCTAAATTACTCCAGAACAGAAGCTGATCGTCCCTAGGTCGCTTTCTACCAGTTTCTGTATCCTTCTGTAAATAATTCACGATATGTGGATACACCGGATGTCCCAGTAGGAATGGTGAACATTGAGAGGCATGACAGGAACGATAATTCGAAGCAAAAGAAGTCTACTGAATATAAGCACTAAAATGCATACGTTAAGTGCTGTGAGTACTTGTTCTGTAGAAGTGATGCAATTCACAGTAGCAAAGTTAAACAAGTGCTCGTAGGTCTTAAGGTATGCATTTTACAACTCATGTTTACTAGACTATTCCGCTTCGAATGAGTGTTCCTGTCACATCCTCGAATACTGACCGTCTCTCCTGGGACACCTGTAGACATACAGGCGTGAAAAGATTGGCAAAAAGTGGAATGAGTTGAACGCTACCTTCAAACTAGTACAACGAATGACGAGGTATGAAAAAGAATCACGTAGGTGGAAAACTGTGTGTGTGTTTTCGTGGGATGTCAGACTCTGCGATTACGTCGCACTGGATCGCCCCAGGCGGCCTCCGGTACGGCTGCAAGTGTGGAATGAGGTCAGTGGGTCATGGCGGCGCGTAACACGGCTTGCCGAGTCCGCTCAGTGGAATCACGAATCGCACGGATACTTTTTTGCAACACGCTGCTTCCCTCCAGCAAAGCGCTCGAAGCAGCTCACTGCATAAACGTTGAAGAAATCGCGTGATGCATCGACAGCGAAATCCCGGAACATTCCACCACACTACGGAAGACAGTGGTCATCTCGACAGCACAAGATTGCTGTAGCTTTCGTACACGGACGAATGCACACCTAATTCAAACGTACCTCGACAAGAACAGGTCTGTCTACTGACTTTTACATACGCCAACAAAATACAAAAATTGGATACTTGTCAATACAAAGCTGAAGAAGAATAAAAACCGTGGCATATCACTAAGGGACTAAAATGGCATCATGTGCTTGCACGTATTAAGTCAACACCGACTCAAAGGAAGGCCTCGGTGCTTGTTCGTGATGTCACGTCAGGTAGGCACGGCGAACGCCAGGTCTGTTTCAGGCGTACTCATAATGGTGGTGTCTCTGTCACTGACACAGGAAAATGTTAAACTATTGGCGGTAGTTGACCAACACACATCGTTCTGAGAGATTTCTGCAATCAATTAATTGTGCAGTTCATTACACTTCTTAACAAATAGTGTACTCCTGAACTTAAATTTCCACCTGTTTTAAGGATTGACATACAAAAACAACTCCATGGTCCAGCAGCAACAGAATTCGTGCTTCTTTACCTTATTTGTAGGTCTGAGGAAGTTACGTTTGTACTGGCTTGCTTTTACAAGAAACTGTGAACATATTGGTGCTCTTCTTTAGGTATCTTGGTTGACTATGGGGTGAGAGGCACTGAATGTTAATGAAATATCTTGCTATTGTACACGTTGGGGGAGGGGGTGGGGGACAGAAGAAGAGGTAAAAGAAAGAATACTTGTTTTATCAAATAAATTTTTTTTATCTTATAAAGTTTCTCGTTTCAGTTGCAAGATGGGAATATTTATCTTTTCTAATGTGCATGTTTAAAAAAGTTTAAGCTCAGCAGTATTTTCGATGTATGAAGCTACTTTGTTTCCTGTTTAGAATTTCATTCGTTGAAAACGACTATAATCTAATGACTGGCAACAGTTGAACATTTACGCATGTAAATTAGTTCACATTTCCAGTGACGATGTCAAACGAAAATAAATATATAAAAGAAACGAGTTAATTGTAAGGGGGTTGCAGTAAGTTTCGATAGCAAAATGGATCAAATAAACATAGTTACTTGAATGTAAAATTCCCGAAGCTTGCAATGGCCATAGCATCTTCTCATACTGATCTAGGTTTGTTTCGACACGATTCTTTAATACAGAACTATGATCTTCATCTGTAGCATTACGATAGTAAGAAAATCTTTCATCTAAATAAAACTGCAGAATCCAAAACAATACCAAACATTTTGTCCAAAAATAAGAGATTTATAGTGATAAGCACGCCCAGGCGTTTCTGCCTGCAACAGACCTCGCGTTAGCCGTGCCTAGCTGACGTGACGCCACCAACAAGCGCCGAGGCCCTCCTTTTAGTCGGTGTTGATTAAGTGCATTATATCTGTAGGGTAATGCAGCCGGCCGCGGTGGCCGTGCGGTTCTGGCGCTGCAGTCCGGAACCGCGGGGCTGCTACGGTCGCAGGTTCGAATCCTGCCTCGGGCATGGGTGTGTGTGATGTCCTTAGGTTAGTTAGGTTTAAGTAGTTCTAAGTTCTAGGGGACTTATGACCTAAGATGTTGAGTCCCATAGTGCTCAGAGCCATTTGAACCATTTTTTGTAGGGTAATGATTCATTTTAGGTGATTAAGCTGAAGAATATGTACTACAGGGCTTCTGCTAGAGTTCATCTGGTCAGTCAAAAGCGTACAACTGAAATAGGGTTCACGTAAGGAGCTTGAAAAAAATCAATAAATTTATACCGGACCTGGAAGAAGTTTTCATATTGTTGAACTGGAAGGAAAATGAAAGAATTTGTATTAGTGGAACATACTTGAACCATCTACTTTTCATGAACAAATTTTTGCTTTAGCTACAACTGTTTCCACTATTTGCGTCTTAGGCACTTCTAAATTTTGGCTTCAATTTTGTTCTTCCCTCCTTAGTCTTCTGAGTTATTTGTTGCATCTATTCCAGTCACTGCCTGTGTTCCCCTGAAGCCTCCCTCTACTACTACCCAACTTACTCTCTGATGTCTTAACACCTGCCGTATCATCCTGCCTCTTCTTCTTGTCGGTGTTTTCCTTATGTTCATTTTCTAGGGGATTCTGCGGATAGTCTCCTCGTCCCTTACCTTACCTCCCCACCTAATTTTCAACATTCTCCTGTAGCACCACACCTCAAATGCATCGATTCTCCTCTATTCTGGTTTTTCCATAGTCCGTGATTCACTAACATACAACGCTGTGCTCCTACGTGCATGGTCAGACATTTATTCCTCAAACAAAGACTGTAAGTAGGCTGTTTAGGTTTTTATGTTGGTAACGCCACGTAGTGCTCTGTATGAAAATCGCTGACTGCGCTGTGTACAGCCTGTGGCTGGTTGGACTCATTGTTGGAATATTCGCTTGTGTAGTGTTGGGCAGTTGGATGTGAACAGCGCGAAGCGTTGGGCAGTTGGAGGTGAGCCGCCAGCAGTGGTGGATGTGGGGAGAGAGACGCCAGAGTTTTGAGCAGATGATCTGGACGTGTGTCCATCAGAAAAAGGAAATTTGTTTATATAATTGTTTGTTCTCCATCAAAATCTTTCATTTGCTAACTATGCCTATCAGTATTTAGTGCCTTCAGTAGTGGCTGGCAGTAGTGGCGCACGCTGTATTGCAGTAGTTTGAGTAACGAAGATTTTTGGGAGGTAAGTGATTCATGAAAGGTATAGGTTATTGTTAGTCGGGCCCAGTCTTTTGTAGGGATTATTGAAAGTCAGATTGCGTTGAGCTAAAATATTGTGTGTCAGTTAAGTGATGATCAGAATGAGTAAAGAGAAAACTGTCTGAGCACGCTGAGTTTTACTCAACTGTTTCTGTATTAAATAACGTAAGAGTTTTTCCAGCACTGTCATTCTTCATTTTCAAAGGCGAAGTTTCAAGACCTAGCTTTGACGCCAGTACACTTGTTTTGTCCAGGAATGACGTCTTTGCCTGTGCTGGTTTACTTTTTATGTCTTGCCTCGTCCATCTTGTGTGACTTTACTTTCTAGGCAGAAGACTTTTCTTAACCTGGACTATTTCGTGATCACCAGTTTTGATGTAGAATGTATCACTAATCTCATTTCTCCTACTCCTTATTACTTTCGTGGTTATTCGGTTTATTCTCACTCAATATTCTGTATTCATTCGACTGTTCATTCCATTCAAGAGGTACTGAAAATCTCCCTCATTTTACTGAAAACTGCCATATCATCGGAAAGCCTTATTACTGATATCATTTCACTCCGAACTTTACTTCCACTTCTTAATCTTTCTTTTGTTTACGTCACTGCTTCTTCGATGTAGAGCCTGTACAAAAGGGGGCGAGAGACGGCATCCCTGTCTTACAGCCCACGTAATCCCAGCACTTCGTTTTTGGTCGTCCATTCTTATTTTTACCCCTTGGTTACCCGCCTTTCCGTATAGTTTACACCTATTTACTGAGGATAAGAACGACTTGCGCAGTTTGACTTAGTCGAACGGTTTTCCTAGATCGACAAATCCTGTGAACTGTCTTGATTTTATCCTAAGACTTTCTACCGTTATCTGCTGCTACGTCAGAACTGCCTCTGTGGCGCCTTTACCCTTGGTAAAGCCGAAATGGTCGCTGTTTAATAGATGTTCGCTTTTCTCTTCCATTCTTCTGTCCATTACTGTTTCCAGCATTTTGTATACGTCAACTGTTGAGCTGATGGTGAGGTAGTTCACGCACGTAGCTGTCTTTCCTGTCTTCGGTATGGTATTGAGTATATTTTTCCGGAAGTCTGATGGGACGTCTCCAGACACACGAGATTCCACAAACCAACTCAGCAGTCTTTTGATTACGTCATATTTACTTCTAAGTGTTGGATTCGACATTAGATGTGAAACTTCTAACAACATGCTTGTCGTAATGAATGTAACCCATACTAATTTATAAATGTAATGGTAAGTTTTTTAAGTTTTCTCAGCTAAACCGCAGAACCAATTTCTGTTAAATATGACAAGAAGACCTCGACAAATTTCTGACAACAATACCTCGTAAAACTCCTGGTAACCTATTAAGTAACTTGTTTAGCAAATGGCGGTCTAAAGTGCAGGACAGTGAAAAGCAGAACACATGGCATGTACTAAATGATGAGTTGCCTCGAGGGTCTGTTCTTGTTCCGGTGTTATTCAGTCTCTAAAAAGGAAGTTTGACCTGTTGGAAGCTGCAAAATGCAGACTGTCTTGCAATTTCATTTCAGAGTGAGGATTTTTCTGAAACTGAAGGGCAGTTAACGGACAGCCCCACGAAACGAAAATTTTGAGACGAGACGACTTCGGCCCAGCGTTTCTAAAACAGAAGTACGTCTTTTGCATCTCTCTAGTCGTCTAGCGACAGTAAAAATGAGCCACAGTTATGTTGTCTTGGCATAGTCAAATACGATGATAAGCCAAGATACCTTGGTGTGACATTAGACAGAACGCTCAGATATGGTAGCCAAATGAATTAAGTTTGGAAACTAGACGGCTGAAAGGTATTTGATTTGACATCCAGTAGCGAAAATCCGATTCCAGCAACCATCTCTGAAAAGATGGACGCACAGCAGTTTGTTAAGAAGGGCGGGGTATTTATGTTGGCGCTTCCAGGGCGGTCTGCGGCATTGGGGGTGGTTATGACGTCATGTATGCTGGTTTCACTTCGCTGTCACCCTCCTATTGCCTTCAGCCTTTAGCAACTTCAACTTTCAGAGTCTCTTTGCTGCTGGCCCGGCACCTAAATATATACTGTTGGTTGTACCTAGCCCTCCTTACGACTGCCTGCTTCGTCGCAAGTACGACGGTATCTCTTGATTTCCATGCCTCGTATGCAGTCATGGGCGCTAGGTGGTTCTCCACACTGTGACAGACTCCGTGTTTCACGCAACTTGCTCAGCAGTTCCCCCTAGCTGGCAGTCTACTAGTCGTTGACTCAGGCAGTCCAGATTCCGGGAGCCGCCCAGGAAGAACTTGGACGAATTTTTTTTGTGTCCGCTGGGAATACTATACCGAGGTGCAACGGTACACAAACAGCCATCCAGCAACTCGTTCAGGATTTCTCTCTAGCTGTCAGTCAACTGGTCACTGACACAGGCATTTCAGCTTCCAGGAGCTGCCATGTTAGAACTTGGACTGATTTTTAGTTTCATCTGGAGATACTGTCCTGGGGCGTAACACTATTCTTTACTGGTAGCCTTTTCCTTTCAGAATAGCTGGTGGAGAATTGTGTAGTAGCAGGGATGGAGGTACACATCGCTTTTGCAGATTTAGGAAAGGTTCCTAGAACTGTGGAAGGCTCTGAAAGATGACGATATGGATGGCTACCCTGTACAGATTGTAGTTTTCAGATTTAAAAAGAGTTGTCAGAAGCTGTTAACGTCACAATAGCTCTACGACATATGGCAGGCACTTGCTTAGCTTGTAAGGTGGTGTGGTCTCCTGACCTTCATTTCTTACATATTCTCCGTCCTCACAATCGTATTCTGCACATCAAGACGCTTCATTTGAAACCAAAATCGATAAGGTAGAGTCAATTTTGTATGAATTCATGTAAGCGATATGCAAATCTAATAAGTAAATGGCAAGTGCGCACCAAGGTTGAAAAAATCGAGGCTGGCATACACAACATGACAGCCACAGGAATTTTCGTTCTAAAGAGGCAACCAGCCCGCTGGGATGCCCATCCCTTCAGAGAGGTGAGTCAACACACACCTACTTTGGCTGGAGCGACCACCCAGAGAGAGGACAGCTTTTGTCAGAGCGAAGGGATAACGACCCTCGTGTTCGACTTAAAAGCAAATTCCGCTACATTGTGTGGGAGCACCCAGAAGACACATTTTTTGACGGACCGACTGCATAGTTATGGAGTTCTCACAGGAGGACAGTATACGCCTAACAGAGACGCTACATATTTCCACATTGGTAGACTTAAACAAAACGTCATTTTGCTGTTTAAAAGAGCAACGCTGATTGGCGGAATATTTCTGATGCGAAGAGCTAGAGGAGTGAGGGAAGACAGCGAAGGATATACCCTTGCAACTTTACCAGGTAAAGGATCCATTCCGTTCTCGCTCTTGGAGCAGGAACACGTAACGAGAGCGAGTGCGCTCGTACGTGTACGCAAAGAGCGAGGAACAAAGCCTCTCCTCAGTACTTCACTGGGAGAGCACCTCTGTCGAGAGCAAATCGCAGTGACACTCTATATTGAGTCACTTGTGATTAAGCGTTGTTCACTGTGTTGGTTCAAGTGGCTCGGAGCACTATGGGACTTAACTTCTGAAGTCATTAGTCCCCTAGAACTTAGAACTACCTACACCTAACTAACGCAAGGACACCACAGACTGTGTTGGCTGCCACACTTATTGTCCTGTGTGAACACGGACAGAGTAGTAGTTAAATGTCTGCGAGTGAATATTGAGTGGCATCGTGGTGGACTGGTTATCTGACCAGCGTACCATGCCAATAGTTAGCCTAGGAGTGGACAGGAGTCCTTGACTTCATCAAGGCTTAGGGAGAGTTTGGTTGGCGAAGGTCAATCCAGATAGAAAGAGATAGTTGTGTTATTCGTCAGCAACGAGCGATGCAGGCAGCAGTCGTCGCAGCTCATGGTATTGTGCGCTACAGCATATGCGAGCCCCATCTGTCCTCCATCACAGTGCACTCCATTACATTTCTCACGCGACAGCCTTGACCGGACCTAGAAAAGTTATTCAGGTTGTGTAGGTGCAGCTCTCAGCCATTCTGCCAAGTAAATAAAACTCTTAAAGAAAAGGGAGAAGAGAACCTTTCCATACTTTGTAAAATAATAGCATTCCTATCAATAAGAGGCAATCTACTGTTCCGAAAAGAACCTGGAAATTAATTAATTTATACGAAAAAGTCTCACTTGATTTCTAAGAATTTTTTTGCAATAAATAATATTTTTCGTTCGCTTGATGTTTTTCTTAAACTAACTAGCAAACCTCCAGTACCCAATTATTCCACTAGTTATGTAAGAATATAGAATATTTTTTGTCTTTTCCTTACAGCGGAGGACCCCAGAAGATAATTGTTGCTGATTGTTTTTCAAGCAGTTATTGTTGGTACTTTAGGAGCGTCTGTCTGACTTCTGTAGTAGTGTGAGGTGGAAATTGTTTCTTTCAGGAGCCAGAGGGTACTTGTTGGATCAATCCATTGCGCAACTTGACAAAATAAAACCCACACACACAAGTTTCTTCTTTATGACTGCGCTGGGAGGAGAGAAGAGACGAGTGTCGATGACTTAAGAGTGTTCGCTGCCCTGTTTCCGCTACGCCCACGGCTTGGCCGCTGTGTGTGCGACATAGAGAGAGAGAGAGAGAGAGAGAGAGAGAGAGAGAGAGAGAGAGAGAGAGAGAGAGGGGGGGGGGGGGGCGCAGCACTCGTGCCAGGCGAGGGCGAGACAGGCGTCGGTGTCTGTGTCAGTGGGGCCGCGGCTTGATGACGTCGACGCGTCATGTCGCCTGTTATGAGACGGGTTCGACTGCGACGAGCTGCGAGGAAGTGCAGCTGAGCTCACCGGCCACTGGCCGCCGCCCGACATTCCTTGGACGCTCGCCCAGCGGAGCGGATAGGCCACGTGTCTCTCAGACAGGCTGCTCTCTCTCTCTCTCTCTCTCTCTCTCTCTCTCTCTCTCTCTCTCTCTCTTCTGGCCATTTGGCGCACGTGCCGGCTACAGCGGCGGAACCGCGGCGCAAACTCGAGATACGGGCAGGCGCGCTAATGTTTGCGAACTAGCTCACTGCTGACCGGTTCCTTTACGCAGCCGTTCACTTGCACTCTGCCGTTCCTTTTTTTAGGCTATACAACAATCAGTGGGAATTTAAGTAGATGAGACCTGGATAAACTGACTAAACCAGTGGTTGTACAGAGTTTCAGGGAGAGCATCAGGGAACAATTGACAGGAATGGGGGGAAGAAATACAGTAGAAGAAGAATGGGTAGCTTTGACGGATGAAGTAGTGAAGGCAGCAGAGGATCAAGTAGCTAAAAGGACAAGGGCTAGTAGAAAACCTTGTGTAACAGAAGAAATATTGAATTTAATTGATGAAAGGAGAAAAGACAAAAATGCAGTAAATGAAGCAGGCAAAAAGGAATACAAACGTCTCAAAAATGAGATCGACAGGAAGTGCAAAATGGCTAAGCAGGGATGGCTAGAGGACAAAGGTAAGGAAGTAGAGGCTTATCTCACTAGGGCTAAGATAGATACTGACTACAGGAAAATTAGAGAGACCTTTGGAGAAAAGAGAAGCACTTGTATGTATATCAAGAGCTCAGATGGAAACCCAGTTCTAAGCAAAGAAGGGAAAGCAGAGAGGTGGAAGGAGTATATAGAAGGTCTATACAAGGGCGATGTTCTTGAGGACAATATTATGGAAATGGAAGAGGATGTAGATGAAGATGAAATGGGAGATACGATACTGCGTGAAGAGTTTGACAGAGCACTGAAAGACCTAAGTCGAAACAAGGCCCCTGGAGGAGACAACATTCCATTAGAACTACTGACGGCCTTGGGAGAGCCAGTTCTGACAAAACTCTACCATCTGGTGAGCAAGATGTATGAGACAGGTGAAATACCCTCAGACTTCAAGAATAATATAATAATTGCAATCCCAAAGAAAGCAGGGGTTGACAGAAGTGAAAAGTACCGAACTATCACTTTAATAAGGAACAGCTGCAAAATACTAACGCGAACTCTTTACAGACGAATGGAAAAACTGGTAGAATGACCCTACGACTTATCCTAGAAGATAGATTAAGTAAAGGCGAACCTATGTTTCTAGCATTTGTGGAATTAAAGAAAGCTTTTGACAATGTTGATTGGAATACTCTCTTTCAGATTCTGAAGGTGGCAGGGGTAAAATACAGGGAGTGAAAGGCTGTTTACAATTTGTACAGAAACCAGATGGCAGATATAAGAGTCGAGGGGCATGAAAGGAAAGCAGCTCTTGGGAAGGGAGTGAGACAGGGTTGTAACCGCTCCCCGATGTTATTCAATCTGCATATTAAGCAAGCAGTAAAGGAAACAAAAGAAAAATTCGGAGTAGGTATTAAAATCCATAGAGAAGAAATAAAAACTTTGAGGTTTTCCGATGACATTGTAATTCTGTCAGAAACAACAAACGACTTGGAAGAGCAGTTCAACGGAATGGACAGTGTCTTGAAGGGAGGATTTAAGATGAACATCAACAAAAGCAAAACGAGGATAATGGAATGTTGTCGAATTAAGTCAGGTGATGCTGAGGGAATTAGATTAGGAAATGAGACACTTAAAGTAGTAAAGGAGTATTGCTATTTGGGGACCAAATAACTGATGATGGTTGAAGTGGAGAGGGTATAAAATGTAGACTGGCAATGGCAAGGAAAGTGTTTATGAAGAAGAGAAATTTGTTAACATCGAGTATAGATTTAAGTGTCAGGAAGTCGTTTCTGAAAGTATTTGTATGGAGTGTAGCAATGTGTGGAAGTGAAACATGGACGATAAACAGTTTAGACAAGAAGAGAATAGAAGCTTTCGAAATGTGGTGCTACAGAAGAATGCTGAAGATTAGATGGGTAGATCACATAACTAATGAGTAGGTATTGAATAGAATTGGGGAGAAGGAGAGTTCGTGGCACAACTTGACCAGAAGAAGGGATCGGTTGGTAGGACATGTTCTGAGGCATCAAGGGATCACCAATTTAGTATTGCAGGGCAGCGTGAAGGGTAAAAATCGTAGAGGGAAACCAAGAGATGAATACACTAAGCAGATTCAGAAGGATGTAGGCTGCAGTAGGTACTGGGAGATGAAGAAGCTTGCACAGGATAGAGTAGCATGGAGAGCTGCATCAAACCAGTCTCAGGGCTGAAGACCACAACAACAATAATAATAATAATAATAATAATAATAATAATAATAATAATTAGTGCTACTAAAACACTACACCGAGGAGACAAAAGTCATAGTATACTACTGTGCACTTATTCAGATGGCGGTAATCTCTTGTGCACGAGGTGTAAGAGGGCAGTGCGTTGGTGGAGTTGTCATCCTTTTCGTGAAAATGTTTCCCACTTGATTATGTCCGCACGGCGGCAATTAACAGACTTTGAAAGCGGAATATTAGTTGGAGTTAGAGGCATAGCACCTACCATTCCGGAAAACGTTAAGGAATTCGGTATTCCGACATCCAAAGCGTCAATAGTGTGCCCAGAGTATAAAATTTCAGGAATTACCTCAATACTGGACAATGATAGCCTTCACGTAGCGATCGAGAGCAGCGGCGTTTATTTACAGCTGTCAGTGCTAATACGGCATGTTGAAAAGGCGAATGGGGGAGAGAGGGAAGGATATTTACGTGCATCTGACAAACTCTTTCCCTCGAAAGCTTCTCTCCTTCGTACCTCCTCTGTGTTACCACAGATGATGTGTCACTGATTTCACTTGTACTAAGAGTGCAGTACACGCGAAGTGCCTATTTGCATCCACTGCACTGACTGAAATGCAGAACTTCTAACATATGCCCATCAACTTGTAGTCTTCTGTAGTAGTTGTCCCCTGCGGAGAAAACAGGACGTAGTTCGTGAATCTGTTATTTTGAGGCTAAAACGAACTGCTAGCGAGGAATCGATATTGTGTGAATAATTAAATTTCCAATTAATTTGTTTATATGGGATGGCACTAGCTTTTTTATTGGCAGAACACGAGAAGCTGCACAATTACAGGATGACACACGGGAGACGGACGGTTTTGAACTGCGTAGTACTGAGGGCGCAGTGGTGGGAGGTGGTCGTGGTGGGGATAGTTCTGATCCACAAAAGACGCCATTTCATTTACTCAGTCACTGTGGAGCAGTGGGACTTGCAACGTCGAGTGTTTGTCTATGACAGTTTCGTGAAATGTGGTGAGTCTGTTATTTCTACACAGCGATTGTTTCGTGCGCGGTTTAATGTCGGTCGACGTGGAGCTGTTCCGAACCGTAACACAATCCTCAGATGGGTGGAAAACTTCAGATCAACTGGAAACATACTGGATAAGAAGCATCCTGGCCCGAGACGCAGAGTAACGACACCAGAAAATGTTGAAAGGTTAAGGCAAGCGGCAGTCAGAAGCCCAGGACGGTCAGCTAGGCGTCATGCTAGCGCGTTACGAATCAATCGCGAATCGGTTAGACGAATTCTGCATAAAGAGTTAAAAATCCCACCCGTACAAAATGCTCATTGTCCAACAACTTCAGGAAACTGATTTTGCTGTACGAGAAGACTTCGCTTACAGAATGCGAGTGATTTTGGGATCGAATGAAAATGGAATTTTATTGGCGAGCGATGAAGCTCATTTTCATTTAAACGGGACCGTGAATAAGCAAAACCTACGTTACTGGGCTCCAGAGCATCCACACCTCGTCCAACAGCGTCCTCTACACTCAGAAAAAGTAACAAAAAAATGGTTCAAATGACTCTGAGCACTAGGCGACTTAACTTCTGAGGTCATCAGTCGCCTAGGACTTAGAACTAATTAAACCTAACTAACCTAAGGACATCACACACATCCGTGCCCGAGGCAGGATTCGAACCTGCGACAGTAGCGGTCGCTCGGTTCCAGACTGTTGCGCATAGAACCGCATGGCCACTCCGGCCGGCAAAAAGTAACAGTCTGGTGTGCTCTTGGCTCTGTTGGCATTATTGGACTTTTTTTTTTTTTTAGGAGAACGGGGCCACAGTACCTGTTAATTCGGTTCGTTACGTTCGTATGCTTGAAACATTCTTGAAACCAGAACTAAGAAGACGACGAATCCCTTTAAAATGCGTTTGGTTCGACCAGGATCGGGCAACATCGCACACCGCAAACACTTCAATGACAGTTCTTGCACGCATGCTTCCCGGCCGGATTATCTCACGTTTTGGCAATGTTCCTTGGCCTCCCAGGTCTCCCGACTTGCCAGTATGTGACTCTTTTCTGTGGGGGTACCTTAAGAACTGTGTCCATATCCAGTAACCACGAAATTTGGACGAGTTGGAGAATGCAATCATTCAAGAAATTGCTGCCATCCCTGCAGAGATTTTAGTCCGTATGATGGAGGATTTTGAGAAGAGACTTGAGTCCTGCATTCGAAATGATGGACATTACCTTGATGACATTATTTTTGACAAATAACTTTGTTAACTAAAATGGCAAATAATGCGCTTCGATTGTGTGTAAATAAACATGCATTAATTTCAAAGTTGGCTGAGCATTATTTCATTAAAAATCGTCTGTCTCCCGTGTGTCACCTTGTACATTCCAAGAGTCACAAAAAATTCTTTTCTTCAACAAAATATTGAACTGTACATATCGGTAATTACTGTCACATTGTTCTCAATTACATGTCCAAATAACCATACATCGCTAATGAAGTCTTTACGGACACCGACCGCGTCAAAGAACATGTCTGTCCTCCGAGACTGCCCAACCAGAGCTGATTTACAAACTAGACATTTCTAATTAAGTCTTAACTGATACCGTGGCAGAAAATGTGTCTGTCCTTCGACACTGCCGAACCACTTCTCTCGCCATCCAAGTTAGGTGTTATCCGAAGAGCACCGACATGCTTCATCTACCTTTTCGTTTAGCAGTTGTTTATCTTTCCGCCGCTCATTAATACTTGTCAAATAATGGAATGTTGAGAGATGCTTTGATTTGAAATTCAAGTACGTGATGTGTTTAGTATGTCTATTATTAATAACAGAAGATTGTCATTCTGGCGCGCAAGTTCCGAACGCGGCAGCCAATCACAGAGAAGGAACACAATTCAGGCGCTCTTTCTCACGGTATCCGTACCTAACCCACTACCACCTGTCATCGCTAGCTCACACCACATTACGTCATCTTGCCACTTCTGCCTTCTCAACTGCTGTAACAAGACCTTCTTGTAGACGTATATGATGGTTTCAAAGCCAGAAATATTACACTGACAGACAATCAACACTACATGAAACAACCGCACAGATCAATGTGGGACGTTCAATGAACGTATTACTCAGGACAGTGTGGTGAAATTTGGCGTCAGTAGGCTATGGCAGGAGACGACCGAACCGACTGCTTTTTCCAACAGCACGACACCGCCTGCAGCGCCTCTTCTGGGCTCGTGACCGTATCGGTTCGACCCCAATCATATGCAACCGCTCGCTCGCCTACAGAGCTGTACCTACAGATTGGAAAATTGCGCAGGTCGAAAAAAAAAATGGTTCAAATGGCTCTGAGCACTATGGGACGCAACTGCTGAGGTCATTAGTCCCCTAGAACTTAGAACTACTTAAACCTAACTAACCTAAGGACATCACACACATCCATGCCCGAGGCAGGATTCGAACCTGCGACCGTAGCGGTCACGTGGTTCCAGACTACAGCGCCTAGAACCGCTAGACCACTTCGGCCGGCTGCGCAGGTCGCACCAGTGTTTAAGAAGGGTAGTAGGAGTAATCCATCGAGCTACAGACCTATATCATTGACGTCGGTTTGCAGTAGGGTTTTGGACCATATACTGTATTCAAACATTATGAATCACCTCGAATCTCGATATATTGATACGTAATCAAAAATGCTTCAAATGGCTCTGAGCACTTTGGGACTTAACTTCTGTGGTCATCAGTCCCCTAGAACTTAGAACTACTTAAACCTAACTAACTTAAGGACATCACACACATCCATGCCCGAGGCAGGATTCGAACCTGCAACCGTAGCAGCCCCGCGGTTCCGGACTGCGCGCCTAGAACCACTAGACCACCGCGGCCGGCGATACGTAATTAGCATGGTTTCAGAAAACATCGTTCTCGTGCAACGCAGCTAAATCTTTATTTGCACGAAGTAATGGCCGCTATCGACAGGGGATCTCAAGTTGATTCCGTATTTCTAGATTTCCGGAAAGCTTTTGACACCGTTCCCCACAAGCGACTTCTAATCAAGCTGCGGGCCTATCGGGTATCGTCTCAGTTGTGCGACTGGATTCGTGATTTCCTGTCAGGAAGGTCGCAGTTCGTAGTAATAGACGGCAAATCATCGAGTAAAACTGAAGTGATATCAGGTGTTCCGCAGGGAAGCGTCCTGGGACCTCTGCTGTTCCTGACCTATATAAAGGACCTGGGTGACAATCTGAGCAGTTCTCTTAGGTTGTTCGCAGATGATGCTATAATTTACCGTCTAATAAGGTCATCCGAAGACCAGTATCAGTTGCAAAGCGATTTAGAAAAGATTGCTGTATGGTGTGGCAGGTGGCAGTTGACGCTAAATAACGAAAAGTGTGAGGTGATCCATACGAGTTCCAAAAGAAATCCGTTAGAATTCGATTACTCGATAAATAGTACAATTCTCAAGGCTGTCAATTCAACTAAGAACCTGGGTGTTAAAATTACAAACAACTTACAGTTGGAAAGACCACAGAGACAATATTGTGGGGAAGGCGAGCCAAAGGTTGCGTTTCATTGGCAGGACACTTAGAAGATGCAACAAGACCACTAAAGAGACAGCTTACACTGCACTCGTTCGTCCTCTCTTAGAATATTGTTGCGCGGTGTGGGATCCTTACCAGGTGGGATTGACGGAGGACATCGAAAGGATGCAAAAAAAGGGCAGCTCGTTCTGTATTATCACGTAATAGGGGCGAGTGTGTGGCAGATATGATACGCGAGTTGGGATGGAACTCATTTAAGCAAAGACGTTCTTCGTCGCGGCGAGATCTATTTACGAAATTTCAGTCACCAACTTCCTCTTCCGAATGCGAAAATATTTTGTCGAGCCCAACCTATATAGGTAGGAATGATCATCAAAATAAAATAAGAGAACTCAGACCTCTAACAGAAAGGTTTAGGTGTTCGTTTTTCCCGCGCTCTGTTCGCGAGTGGAATGGTAGAGAGATAGTATGATTGCGGTTCGATGAACCCTCTGCCAAGCACTTAAATGTGAATCGCAGAGTAATCATGTATATGTAGATGTAGACCCTAGACGACTGGAAAATCGCTGCCTGGTCAGATGAGTCCCTATTTTATTTGGTACGAACTGGTGGCAGGCTTCGAGTGTGGATTAGACCCCACAAAACTGTGGACCCAAGTTGGCAACAAGGCACTGTGCGAGGTTGGTGGCTCCACAATGGTGCGGGCTGTGTTTACATACCACACACTGGGTCGTGGTTGTATTCGGCTACTCTGAGACCAATTGCAGCTATTCGTGGACTTCATGTCCACGAACGGCGGTGGAATTTTTATGGATGACAATGGTCCAAGTCAGAGGGGCACAATTGTTCGAGCTTGGGTTGAAGAAAATTCAGGATAAGTGGAGCGAATGGACTGGCCACCTAGATCGCAAGACACGGACTCCATCGAGCATTTATGGGACGTAATCGAGTGCTCATACCGTCCACAAAATCCTGCACCGGAAACGCTTTCACTATTATAGACGATTATAGAGCCATCATGGCTTAGTTTTCCTGCAGGCGACTTCCAACGATTTGTTGAGTCCATGCAGCGTCGAGTTGCTGCAGTACACTTGGCAGGAGGTGGTCCGACACGACATTAGGACGTATGCTATGACTTTCGTCACGTGAGTGCACTTGTCGAATGTCTGAACAGAGCGAAAACCAGTGGTTAAAAAATGGTTCAAATGGCTCTGAGCACTATGGGACTTAACATCTATGGTCATCAGTCCCCTAGAACTTAGACCTACTTAAACCTAACTAACCTAAGGACATCACACAACACCCAGTCATCACGAGGAAGAGAAAATCCCTGACCCCGCCGGGAATCGAACCCGGGAACCCGAGCGCGGGAAGCGAGACGAAATCCAGTGGGTTTTCTCCTGAGTTTTCATAGCCAAACGAGGAGTGGGAAATACACAAATGGGGTATCGAACTGATCAGCAATAGGTCTAATTTTGGAAAAACAAACACATAACTGAAACTTTCTGGCAGATTAAATCTGTGTGGCGGACCGAGACTCGAACTCGGGACCTTTACCTTTCGCGGGCAAGTGCTTTGGAAGGTAGGAGACGAGGTACTGGCAGAAGTAAGGCTGTGAGGACGGGGCGTGAGTCGTGCCCGCTTAAGGCAAAGGTCCCGAGTTCGAGTCTCGGTCCGGCACACAGTTTTAGTCTGCCAGGAAGTTTCATATCAGCGCACACTCCGCTGTAGAGTAAAAATTTTATTCTATAAACATATAACTGTTTTATAGCGGTAATTCAAAATAATAATTAGTAGTTTTTAACGCAGTGACTTTGTGAAGCGCACACAGCGTCTGTCCAGTGGAGTCCCCACCATAAAGGAATAGTGACTAAAATAATTAATCCTTCAATTCTAAAAATAGATTCGACCTCCTAATAAAATTCCAAGTAAACTCATGCCAAACTCTTACCTGTCAGTTAATTAATCGGGAAGTGGTCAGCTTTAATTACTTACTTAGTACTACTAAACTAATTTCCCTAGGTCTGCAGACGTTACCGAACGGCTACGCCTACAACTCCTGTTAGGCTGGCTACAAAGACCTTTTCGTAGACCGTCGACCGAATCTTTGTATAGTACCGAGAGCAGTTCTTCACCCATTCCGTTTCAGTTACTAAAGGTGTTGACGTCGCGAGGTTCATCGTGCAGCAATTACCGACGTTATGTGGTCAGTGATGTCTTCCATTACCTTGGGAGCAGCCTTGTCTTAAGCATCCGCGTGTGGCTCGTGATGTTTAGAATTAATAAGCACGCTGCTACTATGCTGAAGAACCAAATAAACTGGTGTACGCATGCGTATTCCAATTAAGAGATATGTAAACAGGCAGAATACGGCGCTACGCTCAGTAACGCCTATACAAGACAACAAGTGTCTGGCACTGTTGTTAGATCGGTTACTGCTCATACAATGACAAGTTATCAAGATTTACGTGAGTATGAAAGGGGTGCTGTAGTCGGCGCACGAGCTATGGGACACAGCATCTCCGAGGTAGCGATGAAGTGGGAATTCTCCCGTACGACCATTTCATCAGTGTGCTGTGAATATCAGGAATCTGGTGAAACATCAAATCTCCGACATCGATGCGGCCGGAAAAGATACTGCAAGAACGGGAGCAACAACGACTGAAGAGAATCGTTCAACGTGACAGAAGTGCAATCATTCCGTAAAATTCTGCAGATTTCAATGCTGGGCCTTAAACAAGTGTCAGCGTGCGAACCATTTTACGAAACATAATCGATATGGGCTTTCGGAGCCGAAGGCTCATTCGTGTACCCTTGATGGCTGCACGACACAAAGCTATCAGTCTCGCCTAGGCCGCCAAGACCGACATTGCACTGTTGATAACTGGAAACATGTTCCCTGGTCGGACGAGTCTCGTTTCAAATTGTATCGAACTGATAGACCTGTACACGTATGGAGACGATGACACGAATCCATGGAATCTGCATGTCCACAGGGGACTATTAAAGCGGTGTAGGCTCTGTAATGGTGTGGGGGGCGTGATATGGGACCCATGATAGGTCCAAACTCTGACCGGTGACACGTACGTAAGCATCGTGTCTGATCACCTGCAGCCATTCACGTCCATTGAGCGTTCCGACGGACTTGGGCAATTCCAGCAGGACAATGCGACACCCCACACGACCTGAATTGCTACAGAGTGGCTCCAGAAACACTCTTCTGAGTTTAAACATTTCCGCTGACCACCAAAGTCCCCAGACATTATTGACCATATCTGGAATACCTTGCAACGTGCTGTTCAGAAGAGGTGTCCACCCCCTCGTACTCTTACGGATTTATGGACAGCCCTGCAGGATCCATGGTGTCAGTTCCCTCCAGCACTACTTCAGACACTAGGCGAGTCCATGCCACGTCGTGCTGCGGCACTTCTGCCTGTTCGCGGAGGGCCACACGATATTAGGCAGGGGTACGAGTTTCTTTGGCTCTCCAGTGTGTGCTGTCGCTACATTTACACCGCGAGATTCCGACGCTGAAAATCGACATGCAGCGAGCTGAAACCTATTGTCGGACCGCCCTTACGGTGACCTCATTCTTGACAGATGGCTACCTTGTTTCATTACAGTGATTAATGATAAATTCATCTTGAGCTCTTTCTGGGGCCTTGTTTTCACACTGAAGACGTCACTGTTTACGTAAAATTTTGTTCTTTTGATTTATCCTACAGCAAGTCCATTACACAACTAGTGGATGCTTCATTGTGAGTGATAGATTACGAAACTGTGAAAGGGCTTCGTCTCATTTACGTGTCCATCTGTAAACAGATGCTTTTCCAGACGATACTGACTTCTTCACCGGTGTGTGCCTTCCCTACTGTCTCTTTCTGTTTATCAGTACTTTACTTGGCGGCGAAAAACGCGTTGTAAGAAGTCCGATGCCTGGGTCACATCAGCACGTGAATGCTCTGCCAGTGAGCAATGGTAGCTGAAACAGCAGCGAAGTGTATTTCTTACATCTTTCGATGTTGTTTATTTTGTTGGTGAGGTCTCCAGTCCGCAGACTGGTTTGATGCTACTCTATCCTGTGCAAGTTCCTTCATCTCCCAGTACCTACTGCAACCTACATCCTTCTGAATCTGCTTACTGTATTCATCTCTTGGTCTCCCATTACGATTTTTACCCTCCACCCTTCCCTCCAATATTAAATTGGTGATCCTTTGATGCCTCAGAATGTGTCCTACCAACCGATCTCTTCTTCTAGTCAAGTTGTGCCACAAATTTCTCTTGTCGCTAATTCTATTCAGTACCTCCTCATCTGTTATCTGATCCACCCATCTAATCTTCAGCATTCTTCTGCAGCACCACATTTCGAAAGTTTCTATTTTCTTCTTGTCTAAACTGTTTATCGTCAATGTTTCACTTCCATACATGGCTACACTCCATACAAATACTTTCAGAAACGACTTCCTGACACTTCAATCTATACTGGATTTCAACAAATTTCTCTTCTTCAGAAACGCTTTCCTTGCCTTAGCCAGTCTCCATTTTTTATCCTCCCTACTTCGAGAGTCATCTTTCGATAATCTGTATTAATTCAGACTCTTAAAGAGGAGAGGCGACATAGGCCCTAGCCACGCCAACAGCTATTCTCCCAACCAACACACGCTACAATTTGACGCAAAATTACTCATCGAATTTTTCTCAGAATTTGCACAGCCAAAGGAAGACAGGTAAGGGAACAAATGGGGTGTCAAACTCACCTGAAATGGGTCTACTTTTATAGAAATTATTTAATTTCTTCAAAGTAATTAGATTAATTAAGAAAAAACTTTGAGTGATTTAAGAGAAAATTAAAATATATTCATAGCTGTTAGCTATATAAATGAAGTTTCAAAATAATTCATCTGTTCAAAGACTAGATATTTAGTGCAAAAAAATTTACACTCGTCTAGTATTTAATTGTCAAAAAGTTTTCCTTCCAGCAAAGTGCTAAACTTAGGTCATTTCCAGAACAGAAGGCGCTAGCAAGGCAAATGCAGCGGTACGACCCCTCGTTACGGTAACCATATTGTGAGATCAGATTGCGTGACTGCCTCTCGTAATACACGCTCGATACGCCTACGCAGATCGTAAAACACCTGCATCCGTAGATACTCGTCAGTGTAATCAGGTTCTCGGTGCTTCACAGTTTAATTGTGGACAGTCAGTAGTATGTGGGAACAAGAAAGATAAGTCGCTCTTCACTTTCAAATTAGTTCGCTGCCGTAGTGATATAGTTTTTTCTTGTTGCCACAGCTACCAATGACAACTTTTAACTTCCATATCTTAATATTCTGCATTCGCGACAGAAGATAATACCATTTCGTATCTTGGGTAAGTACCGGTGTATCTCTAGATACAACCGAAGAAAAAGCTCACTCCCTCTCTTAACTTGTAGGTACTACTGTGAGTTTGGATCCTGATATCTACGCATATGCAGTGTTTTAATCGCGGCTCGCGAATAAATTCACATAACAGGAATTCACCAGACATTCTAAGGCTGATCGGTAACCACGGACGTAAAATTAAGGGGAGTTGTCATCGCGTCAAAAACTGGAAGCCAATGTCCGCTCGCCGTTCGGTTCTAGGCGCTACAGTCTGGAGCCGAGCGACCGCTACGGTCGCAGGTTCGAATCCTGCCTCGGGCATGGATGTGTGTGATGTCCTTAGGTTAGTTAGGTTTAATTAGTTCTAAGTTCTAGGGGACTAATGACCTCAAAAGTTAAGTCGCATAGTGTTCAGAGCCATTTGAACCATTTGAACCAATGTCCGCCATCCTGGTCGCCCCAACACATTACGTGCACGTGTTTTGATTCTGTCCAGAACACAGTAATCATAGAATATACTGAGACCATGCACAGAGTAATGCAAAATTCTCTAATCGAAATGTCACAACATGGAACACACTTGAGGATCTTTGAAGGGAAGTGTTTCGTTATATGTACAAAATACAGTTTCCCAAAAGATAGCAAATGAATATTGAATGAATAAAATTGTAGCTGTCTGCGGTGATATGCTTCACTGGTTGAAATATTAATAACAGGAAGATTCTTTCGGTCAATCATACAGATTTCATTCCGATTTGCAGATTTTGTGGACTTCAAAGGTTAGTAACGTTTAATTTCGTAAACCTTATCGTTTCCTCTCTTATTTAGTTCATTTTAAGTCGTTAGATACTGTTCCTACCTATTCAGACTTTGTATCTGAGTTGCATCCTTCTCGTTGTGTATCTGTAAATCAAGTTTAGAGTTGTCGGCTCTAAATTTGTCACGCAATGAGTGTGTGTCAGTTCTGGGGTGCTCAAAACCTATTTTGAAGTTGATCTCAAAAATCGGTCGATATTGTTCGTACGACACAGAGATCAGAGTTTCTTTTCTCTGAATATAACAGTTCTTCTCATAAATACAACCGTTTATTGTTATGAATACTATAATGTGATTTGTGGTCTCTCAGTGATTGCGGTTTCTCCTTGAAGTCTGCTTAGTCTTATGTTATGTTTTCCCCTGGTTTCCCTGTAGTAGCCAATGCCTTTTTGGAACAATGAGACGTCTGTCGGTGATGCAATGGAATGCCAAGAATGCTGGGTGACACATCCGAATATCCTGTATTTGTCCACCTCTATTACAAATGGTTCAAATGGCTCTGAGCACTATGGGACTTACCTTCTAAGGTCATCAGTCCCCTAGAACTTAGAACTAATGAAACCTAACCAACCTAAGGACATCATCAGACACATCCATGCCCGAGGCCCACTTCTATTACAATGCACCTTATAGAAGTAAGAGATAATGACATGCAGCTCCACCTGGGATTTTCTTTGGTCTTCCTCGCATCGCAGGAGTTACACTGTTAAATCCAATCAGATGATGTTTGTGTATCACACGAAGCCATTTGACGGAATTCCTTCAGTGACCTATTCCTTTCTACAAACGGAACATCGTAGAAACCCCTCAATTATAAGCTCTTACAATCGTCGCCTGTAACGCGACTCATTGCCCGTCATCTTTTTGAAGAATCTGAACTAAGTCACAACGCATTTCTTTTGCTTGTTTTGTATTCTGGATGTTCATCTTCATTATCCAACATTTCTGATGCTTTTTATGCAAATCTCGGTTACAGTAGCACGTCATTAGAGTTTCTGCTCAGCTTACAGAGAAAAATTTCTTTTCCAACCGATTATGGATGCACAATGGGGTGCAGTTGTATATCGGTCTTTTCTTTATTACTGAACAATGTAACAGACAGAACTTCGTTTACAATGTGTGAATGACTGGCAAGTATTGTTGGAAAACAAATAATATGAAGACACAAGATTATAAGATGAAATACAAATGGAGAAAAAAAGAGGTCTAAGTAGAAAGTGGATCTTGACTGTTCTCTTCCTGAGCACCGACTGGACTTTGATCGTTTTTGCTAAAGCGATGTACTTTTTCAAGCACATCGCTTTCACAAAAACCTTGACAGATTATAGTGTATTCATTGCTCTACAAGATGACTTTATAAACTAAACTTTGATGGACCTTGATCATTATTCCCTTGTACTCATCATATATATTAATATTTCTTATTATGCACACTTACTTTCATGAATGTATCTGATACGTATATTATGTCAAATTTAATCTCCTGCATGGTGGATGAATGAATAAATAAAAGGAGCAGCTGCATACTAGTATTATTATTGGTATTTCACAAAGCTTGGCGTAGGCTTATGTACTTCGAAAACCTCAAAATGAAATACAAAAGTAAAATGAAGCAGGTTATTCCTGAAAAACCTGACACAGAGAGGTCCTGGCAAGGAATATTCTGGGAAGTGAAACAAACAGGCTACCGTTAAAAAGATACAATAATTTAGTGTGAAAACGAAGTGTGAAAGTATGTGGTCTTAATTAAATCTTTATTAAAATATATGTGAAACACCTATTTGAGAAGAATGTAAATGTTACAGAGGTTAGGCCACCATTACTAAAAAATGAGTTACATATTTGTTGAAGCAAAATATCCATTGTACATGGTCTAAGCTATTGAGACCATTCCTTTATTCAACGTACAGTCTTTCGCAGTAACTAATATATGAGGTATTAGCTTAAATGCCCATGCGTACCATCAGAACTGTGCACTGGTGACATTTTATTGAGATGCAAATTGTTGGAGTATACTTTCAAAAATTAATTTATCGTTTTTTGCTGTTATTGGCAACACGTTAAATGACGCTTCAGGGGTAAGATTTCGAAGCGAGAATATATGTAAACTACAATGATACTGAAGCACTGACAGTCTAATAAACCCACTAAGTTCTACATGTAAGTATACCTGTGTATCCAGTACGTAAAATGGTGCCCGCAGCCCAGAGCAGGATTTAGACGAAAATACTTGGGTAGTATTCCGATACAGTAGCTTACATACCAAATTTTTTGCAGAAGTTTCAGCAAGATGTTCTAGACTGAACACCACACATATATTTCCCATAACACGCTTCTGTATTTTGAAAATACTGCCCCTGTGATTTCAATTTCCCTAGAAAATAATTTCGTAACGCATTACCGAATGGAAATGTGCATGATAAACTATTTCTTCAATTCTGAATTATCTGAAATAGGAATCATGTGCACTTTGAACATAGCTCAACGAAGCTACTTCATTAGCTCTGGTCCCAGGGTTTTCCAAGTAAGGTTCTCATCTGCCTGCAGCTTTAGTAACAGAACATTTGCTACTTCTTGTGTGACCTTGTTTGAGAAACATATTTTAGTAGCTTGTGGAGGTCTGCAGAAGTACTGAATTGTATGTATATAGTGCATCTCGTCTGGGTTCACTGATGATAATCCATTTGCACTGAAGAACCTGTTGATACTGACACATATGTCGTTAGCTACATTTACAGTAAAGGAAATCGTACAACTTTTTATTCGCATTCTTGTACGTCTTCAAAAAAGTATTAAATTTACAACTTGTGAGGCAGCAAGTGGATGATCACTTATGTGCATAAAAAACAGGACAGGACTAAAAAATGGTTAAAATGGCTCTGAGCACTATGGGACTTAACATCTATGGTCATCAATCCCCTAGAACTTAGAACTACTTAAACCTAACTAATCTAAGGACATCACACAACACCCAGTCATGACGAGGCAGAGAAAATCCCTGACCCCGCCGGGAATCGAACCCGGGAACGTGGGCGTGGGAAGCGAGACAGGACAGGACTCAAAATAGAACTCTGTATTACACCAAGCTTGACTGCTTTAAGTTCTGGTGCTGGAATGCAATAAACTCTACTCCGGCGCGTATGAATTTCAAAACTGATGCGCCACTCATTTCCAGTTTTGCCTTTTTAGTATCCTGCATAGTTCAGTACAGTTTTCTGGTTTTAGTCCTTAGTCTTGTGTCTGAGCTAGGACAGTGAGCGTTTCTGGATGACGAAATCTATCCTCGCGACGGCTATAAAACGGAACCAGACGGGAAGAGGAGGTTGCGACGCCACGGACGAGTGGAAAGTGGCTTTCTCCTCCGCTGGCACTCCGCCGCCTCACCGCGGGATAACATCGTCGGGCAGTGCTTCTAATTATCGTTCTATCAGAACATTTGTGTAGCAGTAGAACAGTCTTGAGCTACCGCACAGAGTGCTCAACAATTTCCGTGACTTCCGTGTGTCACAGTAAACAGGCAGTTACAAGTATAGTCCTTTTCTCTCTAATAAACAAAATAATAAGTGAAATTAATATTTCTTTACATAGTTAAACGTAAGAAATGTTAGTGTGTCTGCTGAGTTATGAGCATACGAGTAGTTATTTATTTGTTAAGAGAGTTGGAGCAACGGGGGAATTTTTTTTTAAATATAGCATTATTTTTCTGTCATGTAGCTGATGTATTTAAATCAGCTATGTGCAAACCAATTTCAATCACGTTTCTATCGATTTTAGTTAGGTAGTTACATCTACATCTACATGGATACTCTGCAAATCACATTTAAGTGCCTGGCAGAGAGTTCATCGAACCACCTTCACAATTCTCTATTATTCCAATCTCGTGTAGCGCGCGGAAAGAATGAACACCTATATCTCTCCGTACGAGCTGTGATTTCCCTTATTTTATCGTGGTGATCGTTCCACCCTATGTAGGTCGGTGTCAACAAAATATTTTCGCATTCGGAGAAAAAAGATGGTCATTGGAATTTAATGAGAAGATTCCGTCGCAACGAAAAACGCCTTTCTTTCAATGATTTCCAGCCCAAATCCTGTATCATTTCTGTGACACTCTCTCCCATATTTCGCGATAATCCAAATGTGCTGCCTTTCTTTGAACTTTTTCGATGTACTCCGTCAGCCGTATTTGGTAAGGATCCCACAACGCGCAGCAGTATTCTAAAAGAGAACGGACAAGCGTAGTGTAGTCAGTCTCCTTAGTAGGTCTGTTACATTTTCTAAGTGTCCTGCCAATAAAACGCAGTCTTTGGTTAGCCTTCCCCACAACATTTTCTATGTATTCTTTCCAATTTAAATTGTTCATAATTGTAATACCTAGGTATTTAGTTGAATTTACGGCTTTTAGATTAGACTGATTTATCGTGTAACCGAAGTTTAACGAGTTCCTTTTAGCACTTATGTGGATGACCTGACACTTTCCGTTATTTAGGGTCAAGTGCCAATTTCCGCCCCATTCAGATATCTTTTCTGAATCGTTTTGTAATTTGTTTTGATCTTCTGATCACCTCATTAGTCGATAAACGACAGAGTCATCTGCAAACAACCTAAGACGGTATGAAGATGGTATATGTTCTTTCGGACATGTCCGAAAGAACAGATACCATCTCCATATAGTTAACTCTGGCCATTGACCTTCTTCTTCTGTGCTGAATGCACACGCATTGCCCGAACTGTTACGGGAATCGGTAAGATTGTCTGCCACGAGTAATGAGTGTAATGAGCAGGGAACTACGAATGTAGTGTGTGGACATTAAATGGGGAATGTGGATCTCACGGGGAGCGTGCAAGATATAAATCCCTGCAGTCGCACTATCCTCTGTGCACTAGGCGGTTCAGATAGATAGAGCGTCTGCCATGTGTTCGAGTCCCGGTCGGGGAACACTGTCCCCCATCAACGCCTGTCGACAGCTTACGGTCTTAATTATCATTTCACCTAAGAATGTTGTCAGATTGTCTCCCAAATCGTTTATATAGATAAGGAACAACAAAGGGCCTATAAAACTACGTTGGGGAACGCCAGAAATCATTTCTGTTTCACTCGACGACTTTCCGTCAATTACTACGAACTGTGACCTCTCTGATAGGAAATCACGAATCCAGTCACATAAATGAGACGGTATTCCACAAACACACAATGTCACTACAAGCCGCTTGTGTGGTAGACTGTCAAAAGCCTTCCTGAAATCCAGCAATACGGAATCAATCTGAAATCCGCAGTCAATAGCACTCAACACTTCATACGAATAAAGAGCTATTCACCGAGAGCCGGGACGAAACATAAACAGTGTCACGTGAGCGACTACGCTCGTTTCCAGAGAAAGCATTCGGTGTTCACGTGATACGTAGGGGTGTCGAAAATCCTTGGCGCACGCTTTCCAGCTGGCGGCGTTCGGCTGGCTGCAGAGCAGTCACAGCGGATGGTGAGAAACCTGGGCAACAATGTACGAAATAAATTTAACAATAATGTTAAACTGAGTTTATTCTGTCGAAGCAGATTTATTTTCATTCAAGTTGCTAACAAAACGCTCCATTCAAACACAATTAATTTTTAACTTTAATAACAATACCAGTAATAATAAAGGACGAAACAAGGTTCACTCTGAAGAATTTGAACTGTTTTCATTGAGGTTTGTAACAAACCGCTCCTCTCTCTCCTCTATAATGCAGTCTAATTTCCACATTTGAGCTTGCACTTTTTCTTCGACATGGAGGACGCACTTGTTCCAATCCTCTGCAGTCACTGTTCTTACTGCTTCTTCTAGCAGTACTTTAACTACCGCCATTTTGTATGTTTTGTTTTTCGCTGCAACATAGCCTTTGTTTCTGGCCCACACTAACTCGATGGCGTTTAATTCACAGTAGTACGGAGGAATTCTGAGAACAGTTTTCCCTGCATTCTTGGCCATTTCATCTATTGCGTATTCGCTGTGCGCTGTTCTGCGATTTTTAACTATATCTAAAAGTTCTTTTTTCACCAGAACGTCTTCGAAATCGATGTTTTTAGATTTTCGCCACTCTGACATTTCGTGCTTATTGGAATTCGCATTGTGAACTTTTTATTTTCTCCGAGAATGGTACGGCGCGTTATCAAGAACAATAACTGCATTTTCCTAAAGCCGAGGAAGGACATCTTGAAACCACTTCTCGAAGGTTTCGGCGCACATCTCCTCATGATAGTCTCCACTTTTCTTGAATTCGAAAGTCCACAAACATCCTTCAACGAACCCTGCTTTGCTGCCAATGTGTGCGATAATCAGACGTTTCCCTTTACCTGATGGGCCCTTGCTTCCGGTGGATAATCCGGACAGAAACGCTTGTTTTGAGGAATTTATAGTGTCATCTACCCAGACGTAACTTCGGGTATGTCCTGCGTTCCCCCACGTCTCGTCCAAATAGTAAATGGGTCTGCCTTCATCTCTCAACCGTTTAATGGTTCGAAGATAACGCCGCTTCCATAAAACGATGTCATCCCTGTCTATTAGCATGCTATCGCGCCCACGCCGGACATATTTGAAATTAATTTCTCTCAATAACTTATAAAATGTGGTTCTCCGAAAATTGCCCAGTTCTGCATCTTCGTTCACGACTGTACTCACTTTATCAATTGTCGGCAACTTGTTACGAAAAAAAAAAAAAATCGTGTACTTTCCTTCGTATCGCATTTCTATCGAAGTCATCAACACTTTCAGAAAGTTTCTGTCGTAATTTTCCTTTCTTGGGAGATTTCAAAGAGTGTATGGGCTTGGACTCACTTATCACACGATACACTGAAGAACGTCCAACACCTGTAGCTGCAACTGTTTTCGAAACAATGTCACTCACCGACAGCTCTGGATGTAACAGTTCCGTTTTATACACATTAAGACTCAGAACTGACGCGTCGACCTCGCTCGCTGAATCCGTGGATGACATAATGAGGACAGCCGTATGTGATGCTAATGACATAAAATAATATGTAAAATAAGAAACCATGCGATGCTATTGGATGCGCACATAAACAGTGTATGCTCAGCGTGACTACAAACACATATACTTACTCTAATAATCAACAACTAGTCTTTCAAGCGTCTTTACAGATGAACTTACGATATCCTGAAATCGACGCTGTACAGCACCCACTAACGAGCTCACACCTGCAACTGAGACGGCCACACTGACTGAGCGCCGCGCCTGCGAACCGCGCAATGCATCGCTCATAAAGGACAAACAGTTGCACCCATCGCATTCGAACAAACTACAAAATTAAATTCAAAACTTTCTCAAGTTTTTCTCGCTTACACCCTCACAAAAAATTTAAAGGGAAAAAGTTTGTCGCTTACTGTATTTCGGATGATGATTTGGTAAAAGTTGTGCATCAGACGTGAGATTTTAATTTATTACTTCACTATTACTGACTCTATTGGGCAGAAAATTTGCAGACGTCATCAACATATTATAGTACTGAAGGCAATTATAAAATTATTTTGCTGTGCGACACACAGTTTAGGAAATATGGCGTGATAAATATAGAGCAACGCGAAAAGCAACTTTTCCCGAAAGCTTAAATATTTCTCTTTTTCAGTGACACTAAATTTTAATGTAATGTAAAAAGGGTGTCGGAAGGTAGCTCTCGGATCACTTTATTATGTTCAGGTGCCAAATTGTAAAAAACACGACTTTAATTTTTTAATTTCTGAAACCCCTGCCTTGTACACCCCTTTACGTCAGCTCTCTGGTCACGTGCATGGCCGTGTTTACAGTACGTCTCTTGTTTCGGTGAATGGGGTATAGTTGTGTTTCACAAGAACGATGTTTTCTAAATCCGTGCTGACTATGTATCAGCAGACCGTTTTCTTCGAGGTAATTCATAATGTTTGAACACATTCTAAAATCTTGGTGCGTATCGACGTTAACGATATGGGCCTGTAATTAAGTGGATTACTCCTACAACCTGTGCAACTTTCCAGCCTTTGGGTACGGATCTTTCGTCGAGCGAACGGTTGTATATGATTATTAAGTATAGAGCTAATGCATCAGCATACTCTGAAAGGAAGCTAATTAGTATACAGTCTGGACCAGAAGATTTGCTTTTATTGAATGATTTAAGTTGCTTCACTACTCAGAGGATATTTACTTCTACGTTACTCATGTTGTTGATTGGAATTCTGGAATATTTACTTCGTCTTCTTTTGTGAAGGCATTTCGGAAGGCTGTGTTTAGTAACTCTGCTTTGGCAGCACTGTCATCGATAGTATCTCCATTGCTATCGCGCAGAGAAGGCATTGATTTTTTCTTGCCGCTAACATACTTCACATACGATCAGAATCTCTTTGGATTTTCTGCCAGGTTTCGAGACAAAGTTTCGTTGTGGAAACTGTTATAAGCGTCTCTCCGGGCTAAATTTCGAGCTTCTGTAAAGGATCGCCAATCTTGGGGATTTGCGTCTCTTTAAATTTGGCATGTTTGTTTCGTCGTTTCTGCAGCAGTGTTCTGACCCGTTTTGTGTACCTAGGAGGATCAGCTCCGTCGTTCGTTAATTTATTTGGTATAAATCTCTCAATTGCTTCCGATACTATTTCTCTGAATTCAAGCCACGTCTGGTCTATATTTATATTATTAATTTGGAAGGAGCGGAGATCACCTCTCAGGAAGGCGTGAAGTGAATTTTTATCTGGTTTTTTGAATAGGTATATTTTTCGTTTATTTTTGGAGGATTTGAGGGTTACAATATTCAATCGCGCTACGACATCCCTGTGTTCACTAATCCCTGTATCCGTTTTAATGTTCGTTATTACCTCAGGATTATTTGTTGCAAAGAGGTGAAGTGTTTTCACAACCGTTTACAATTCGCGTAGGCTCATTGAACTAACTGCTCGAAATAATTTTCAGAGAATGCGTTTAGCACAATTTCGGACGATTATATGCGTACCTCCGGAATTAAACATTTATTTTCGCCAACAAGTCGAGGATAAATAAAAGTCACGAGCAACTATAATCGTATGTGTCGGGTACGTGTTTAAAATCAAACTCAAGTTTTCTTTAAACCTTTCAGCAACTGTATCATCTGAATTGGTAAGTCGGTAGAAAGATCCAATTATGATTTTATTCCGGTTGCCAACAATGACCTCTGCCCATACTAACTCACAGTAATATCTACTTCAATTTCACGACAAGTTAAACTCCTTCTAACAGCAAAAAACACGTCACCGTCAAACGTGTTTAGCCAATCCTTTCGGAATACCGTTAGATTCTTCGGAAAAATTTCGGCTGAGATTATGTCCGGCTTTAGCCAGCCTTCAGTGCCTATAACGATTTGAGCATCAGTGATTTCTATTAGCTCTTGAAGCTGTGGTACTTTCCCAGCACAGCTACGAGAATTTACAACTGTTATATCGATGGTTCCTGTTTCTGCGTTTTTCCTGTGTTCGGCCTGCGCCCTTTGTGACTTAAGCCCTTTTTGCGTTTTCCGGAGACGCTCCAATCTAAAAAACCGCCCAGTCCACGCCACACAGCCCCTGCAACCCATGTAGTCGCCTTCTGCGTATAGTGGACTCATGACCTATTCAGCGGAACCCGAAACCCAATTACCCTTTCGCGCAAGTCGAGGAATCGGTCGCACAACCGCCTGAGCCTCTGATTCAGACCGTCCACTCGGCTATGTACCAGAGGTCTGCAATCGGCCCTGTCGACCTTGCTGCAAATGGTCAGCCCTGCTTTCATCTTGCAAGCAAGACCGGCAGCCTTTACCACTTCTGTTACCCGCTCGAAATCAGAGAATATCTCTTCTGATCCAAAGTGACACACATCATTGGTACCGAGGTGAACCACCATTTGCAGTTGGCTGCACCCTGTGCTCTTCATGGCATCCGGGAGGAGCCATTACATGTCTGGAATGACGCAGTATGCACACGGAGTGCACATTTGTTTTCTTTCCCTTCTTGCCAGGCATGTTCCTAAGGGTCCCCGTTACGTGTCTAACGTGGGAGCTCCCAACTACCAATAATCCCACCCTCTGTGATTGCCCGGATCTTGCAGGCTGAGAAGTTTCCTCTGAAACAGGGCAGGTGACGGCGTCTGGCTCAGCGACAGTGTCATCCACAGACAGCACCTGGAACCTGTCTGTCAGACAAACTGGGGAGGCCTTACGTGCGGCCGCCAGGGAAGTCTTTCGCCGCCTGCATCGCCCCGGGGTGACCTCCCACTCGACCACAGGTGAGGGGTCAGCCTCAGTGCGAGCAGTAACTGCGTTGGCCACCGGTGAGGACCGATCGGAGGACTCTGACGTGCTGCATCTACGTTGGGTCCTCACGGCTGGCCCACAACAGTGGTGCCCTTCCACTGCAGCCTCAAGCTATGTAACCGAAGCCATCACAGCCTGGAGCAGAGTGCGAAGTGTCACCAACTCGGTTTGCATCTGCACACAACAATCGCAGTCGCTATCTATACTAAAGACGGTGGAAAACTATGCAAATAAATGGACTACCAATTCGTGCTACGGAAATCTACTGTAGACCCTGATGAAAACATAGGAACTGTGTGTAATAAATTACATTAGTACTCAGAGATTGAAAAACATAGCTTCCATAGCACTCAGGTGAAACTAAATAATTCGCCCCTTATTAGGAACTTGTACAATTTGGTTTACATTTCAACGCATATGATAACGTGAAAACTTTGGCTATTAGGTATTAAATTAACATGCAGATTTCATGTAACTAAACTATTGAATAATTCAGATGATATTATAAATTTCGCTCCTAGTTACGAACTCATAAAAGTCACAAAATTGGTTACTTCCCTGTTGCTGCATGTGTCTCGACCAGTAGCTGCTGCCTACGAGCTCTGATATTTGAAGAACAAAAGTAACTCAACTTGAACAAAAATACAAATACGTTCTCCACACTAAGACGTTCACTCAACTGATGCTGTGAAATTCGTAAGAGCCCTCAGCAAATGGCAGAACTAATCTTCCATTGATGGTAATGCTCCACCAAGAATGGTTCTGGACAGAAGTACTCTGTGTAAACGTGCCCTATACGTGAAAATATGCCCTGGTCCTCCTAGGATACTGATGTTGATATCGATGATGAGGATGATGGACATCAGTTCCAAATGGAATGAAAAATTTTGACATTTAATGCTGGTAACTGATAGATATCTCCACAAAAATTGATGTCTATTACAATGCTGCTTCATGGCGTAGGAGTTTCCATCTACATCAGCGTAGGTAAAAAGGTACACACCACAGGCGGTTGTCCAAAAAATTTTGAGTTGCAATTCTCTGTGATTGGCACAACAACCACCAGAGTGCGTTAGAGTTGTTTGTGTTTAGACCTGGCAGGGTGTATATAAGGCATGCGTGCAGTGTCAGATAGTGAGTGACCACTGTGAAGGACAGAAAGGCACCACGTACTCGTGTGAGACAGCATTATCAGCACCTGACAGTGTTTGAAAGTGGTCTCTGTTTGGTCTTTATTTGGCCCACTGGCAGAATCGTGCGACGTCTAGATTTGTGGAGCATTTGCATGTGACTATGGACCAATTTTGGACTGCGTGGGGAACGTGAAGGGGCGCATACTCGTTGTCGAGTATCGAGTCGATCAAGCCTGACGACCACACGGGAGGATCGCTGTATTCTGCACCAACTTCGTCGTTACCCCATACGAGAATCAGTATAATGGACTCTATGGTACACGCCTGCCATCCAAGAACCAATAATCGACTCCCTCCAACGTTCTGTGTGATCCTGCACCATTGGCTATAGACCAGAAGCCGTCACACTGTGGAATTGCCGTCCCACACTCTAGGCTGTCGTTAACACCAACACGCAAACGGCTGCGTTTGGAGTGGTGACGTGACAGAGCACAGTGGACTGCAGATGGTGTTTATTGATGGATCGTGGTTCTCCACTAGCCCGGACTACCATCGTCGGTCCGCATGTTGGCGACCTGGAGATACATACAATTCTTCCAGTCATATGGAGAGGGACAGCAGTGTTGCTCCTCGAGTCAACGGTTATGACTACAGGTGATGGCCGGTAGTGCTGGGGGAGCTCTCACGGTCTGACAGGAGCTCTCGGACATCCTGAGTCGTCTTCTGTGACATCTCACACGGCAGTATCGTGATGTTATATTTGGACAGGGAAACGCTCGGCCACACAAGGCACAGGTCCCTATGACTTGTCCGCGGGGTGCAGAGTTACTCCCATTGCCAGGAATATCTCCAGATTTGTCCCCAATAGAAGATGTGTGTTACCAGCTTGGATGTCAACTCTGTGCCAGTACTACTCGTAGTATGCAAGCTATCAAGAAGTACTTCCGACAGTTGTGGGCCAGTTGGCATTTCCAAACAAATCAGAGCCTGCTTACAGGCCCGATGTGATGGAACGTGGTACTGACAAGTGAGCTGATTGTGCCAAGTTCTCTGTAAATTTCGTCATTAGAAAGACAGTCTAGAAGGCTCAATTCGTATTTATTGGTGACCGGTGAGAGTCCAAAGGCCGACCATCTTCAGACAGTACTCCAAAGTTGGTGTGTGGAGAAGGGTCCATGGAGCAGTAACTGCAGAAGTCCCCAGACTCCGTCAATCAGCATCTGAAGACTTCTGCAGTTCCTGCTCCATGGATTCGTCCCCATACGTCAACTCTGGAGTACTGTCTGAAGGTAGTCTGCCTTCGGACTAAAACTTGTCACCAATAAATGTGATCTGTACAATCTATACTGTTTTTCTCAGTACAATTGTAAAACTAGTCGCTGTTTTCCCTAAATGATTTCGAAATTGTTCTTTGTAAATTTGACTAGATTTTTAAATTACTGAAATAAGAACACATGACCTCCCAAACCAATGAATTGCATTTCGTTTCCTCCTTTCCTTCGGGGCTCTTCCCTTTCTTTGTCAGACGATGTGTGTTAAATTTAACAACAGTATGGAAAATACGAGGTGCGTGAGGAAAGTAATGCGACTAATCTTTTATCTACTTTTTTTTGTCACACAGCAATATGGGTTCCTTCAAAGCAGTATCCTTCAGAAGTTATACAGTGGTGGAGTCGTCGTTCTCAGTCGTGGTAACAGCGCTGAGAGACTTCAACTAGCAGGGTCTTTAACATGTCTGTCACATTCTTTTTAATGTTGTCCAGAGTTTCAAAGTAACGTACTTTTACGACATTTTTCAATTTCGTGAAAAGCAAAAAAACTCGTTAGGATTCAGATCATGTGAGTAAGGGGAGCTGTGGAAAAACAGGAATGGCTTTTGAGGTCAAAAGTTCCTTGGTGGAAGTGGCCGTATGAACTTCGGTCGTTTCCATGATGCAGCATCCACTTGTCACCAGAGTCCGGTCTCACTCGATTCACCCTTTTCTTGAGCCTTTCAAGGACATCTTTGTGAAACACTTGCTTGGCAGTTTGTCCTCGAGGAACAATCTCACAATAGCACCCCATGTGTTCCACGTTTTCGTACGCTTTTGAAATTGTAGGATCCCTGGGCGAGGTTCATCTTGAACGTGCTCTCAGGCATCCAAAACTGATCTGTGTCAGCGGAAAACGGTTGCTCTTCATGAGGAATGTTCCTCATAGAACTGTTTAAACGTTTCAAAGCTTGCACCCTCGGATTCTCCAAGTTTAACACAAAACTTGAGGGTATAGCGTTACTCTAAATTCCGCAGTTCCATTTTCTTAACACAAAAAAGAAAACCACAGTTCCACTCATGTCGCTCTCAGAAATCACGTGATGGCTTTATGGAGCTGAAATTCGCATCGAGCATCTGGAATGGATGAACACACCGGACTACGCAAGTAGAACAACACAGCTGAAAGGGTACAGTACCGCCCGACATTGAAAATAGGTACAACATACTTCATTATTTTTGTCAGAACAACACATTTTTTTGTATAATAACTCAATTTCAATTAATACAGAGAAGCCGGATACCAGTGTGGGAAAGAATGACAATTTATTTATTTAATTGATCACATGTGCACTCCCACAAAGTAAATCCCTACATCCAGTTTGGTGAGATCTGTGAAATGAATGAATGTATGGTCGTTTGCTAACCACAGATAGTGAATGTGAATATATGATAATCTTTGAGACGATCCTTTGGCCACCTTTGGTGGGACCAAAGAGATGAAATTTACCAGAGCTTTGAGCGCCTGAAATGTGGCTGACCAATACGATAGCAAGGTGCTTCCCCCACCTCGACAGAGGTGTGAGAGCACCTAGAGAACGGCCATGTTTCAGCACTCTGCCGCTGGATCCTATGCTGTTAAGACCTGTTTTAGTTGTGCTCCGTAATGACGAAAGAGTGGAGACATGGTATGCATGTGGAATATTTAAGAGTAGTTTGAAATATTAATTTCTCTATTTCAGGAACTTTTGTGGGGAGAATTAAATGTCAGGCAGGTAATATTAATGGGATTGTAGTAATCTTCGGAAGTGACCAACGGTCACAAAGAAACCACGTGTAGCAATAAGTTGAAATACTTCCGTGTGCTTAAGTTAAGCTGAATTACTAGCGTGTGTACAATAAGTTGAAATATTTAAGAAATAGCGTGTGTACCATAAGTTGAAATATTTAAGAAATGGCGTGTGCAGGACTTGAAATTAGAGACGAGTACTTCCACGTGGTGAGTACTGTGTGAGTCTCAAACTGTGTATGAGACAAAAGATAAAGAGAAGTACTCGTCCATGGCATCAGTTGAGGACTCACGTGTGTGATGAATATGTTCTTAATGTTACTTTGCGTGATATGATTCCGTGTGACGCTAGATTTAAACTCTGAGAGAGAATCAAGGTGAGTCGGCCGTCTATCCAGCAACGCCACTTGGCTTGCATTGCACAGGAAGACGTGGAAATATCTCCATGGTTCATAGTAGGAAAGTAGAATTACGAAGTGGGGCAGTGTCGTGTGAAACTGGGATAAATATTAATTGAAGTGGGAAAGCTGAATGTGATAATGTTGTGACCATTCTCTGTGTAGTATTTCATGTTGTAGTGTGGTGTACGTCATGTAATTTGGGTATGTGTGGTTTGCATGGGAGAGTAGCGAGGTAGTTTCAAAAGATTAGTGGGTTATGCTTGTTCCTTCGGTACCGCTCGGTCTGGAGGAAAGTTTAGTGATGATGATTGTGAGAGTCGAAGTGTGAGCTATAATAAAAGATCCACCATCCTATCCAGAAAGTGCACTGTAGCGTTAAAAATAATTACGAGACCATAATATAGAGATTAACCATTGTAAAGCCATGCCCACTGGGCGGAATTTCTCATGTGATATTGTTGTAGGTTATAGAATTTGTGTGGTTAGGATAGAGAATTTATCGGAATAAATAGGATAGTGAAAAGAAAAAGATTGGTGGACTTTTCCTTCGAATTGTATGTTGTCATAATGTCCCAAATTTATAATGTGTGCGCCATTCATATTCAGTGGGGTGGCCACGTGTTGACAAAAGCCGTTAAATAAAAAAGAAAGAAAATGTGGTATTGCCAGTGCGTAGTGTACAGTCAGAGTTCTGTAAATTACTGATAGTCAGATGCGTGTTTCCGTTGCGTATTAATCATATAGGAGGATAACTTGTAACTTAAGTGTGAATACTAGAGTTCATGTTACTCGATAAATAAGAATGAATGCACTCGCTTGGCAGACCACTCATCTTGCAGGCCTGACTGCTTGATGCCACAGTATGAGCAGGGCATGTGGGTGCCTCTCACAGCATTGGCAAATCGCTTGCAGTGTTGCCAGCCTCATTACTTACCTCACACACCTCGTATGTACAAGCTATGGCAGACGCTGAAAATTAATTTCTGTTTCCTCTGTACAAGTGGGTCAATGAACCCGCTGCAAGAATCGTGCTTACCAACAGTAACCGCATTGTACAAAACTTTCCACTCCTCTATAAAAACTTACGAGGTTTCATAATTCGGGGTCGTATTTCATTTTTGGAAGCTTTCTGCGAGCACAATGAAACGTCTCTGTACTTTGAGATTACACGATTTCTTTTCCCCTTGATAATTTCGCCCAGGGCCGCAGCTTGTCCGCTACAGCGTCTCAATACCTGACTACAGCAGAGTCTCCGCGTTTGTGAAATCCCCTCGGCTGCCGCAGACTTTACGACCGCCCTGCTCCTGATAGCTCGTCGACTATGTTTCCCTCTCAACCTCAACCCCCACCCCTCCCCCTTAAGCCCCCTCCCTATGCTCTGCACCTCGTCTCCTTCCCTCATCTTTACCATCGCCTATAGCGCCACTTAATTTCACTTTTACGACGTCTCCAAATCGACCGCGGGCTCCACGCAGAAACCGATTACCGTTAAGGTCTTTACGAGCGCGGCATGCGAAGCTCTCAAGAAGTGCAGTGTGGGGGGAAAAAGTGTAATTTTCACGACGCGGACGGACCGATAGCAGAGCGAAAGGCGTCCAGATCCACTGCACACAGCCAGCAGTGGGGCACCTTTAGACTCGTTTGTCCTCATGTTTTCAGCTACTCAGTAAATCCACAAACAAACACCGTCTGGACCACAACTTTTATTACCGACTACCTATTTCAGCGCCACATCATTTTCAGGTCTGGCGCCGCAAAGTGAAGTTTGTCAACAGTAACTTAAAACTAACGTATAAATACAACGGATGTGGCGGGTAAAAAAAAAAAAAAAAAAAAAAAAAAAAAAAAAATTCGTATAGTCACGTGATGTGTGCGTAAGTCACAGGCTTGTATATGAAAACTAGGTAGAAATATCTCCAACCCCTGTGCGTTACCTTGCAGGAATGTTGTACGTCGTATTCCTAGGGATAAGATTATTTCACAAAAACGATAACGCGAGAACTAATGCGAAACTAACGGTTTTTGGCGAAGTAACACGACATCGGATGTTTTTATGACATATCGAGGAATTTGTCATGTTCCTGGACAAAAATGTTACGAGTATAAATTTGAGGGTGACACTCTACCAACTCTCAGTCTTAGCTGATAGTTATTGAACACTGAAATTGCATTTTGCCTTCTTTTTCTTTTCAAGGTTGAGTTTCGTATATAATCTTAAAAGGATAGTTCATTTCCGGCATAACGAACTATGATGTGACGTTAAAAAGTATCACTGAAGATGACAAAAAAAAAGAAGACAACGAAACTGGCAAGACAATAACCCCTAAATTCGCAAAAAAAAATTACACGGAAACCGAATTTAGCAATGAACGCACCGAATTTAGGAAAAAATAACACCAAATTTTGACGAAGATAATACCAAATTTTAACCAGGATAAAACCAAATTTTGTGCAAAATAACACCAAATTTTATCCAAAATAACACGAAATTCGGCAACAAATAATGCCGAACTCGGCGAAAAAAGAACTCCGAATTCGAAAAAAAGTAACATCGATTTGGGCAAAAACTAACACCGATTTGGGCAAAAACTAACACCGATTTGGGCAAAAACTAACACCGATTTGGGCAAAAACTAACACCGATTTGGGCAAAAACTAACACCGATTGTAGCAAAAACTAACACCGATTGTAGCAAAAACTAACAACGAATTTTGGCAAAAACTAACAACGAATTTAGCAAAAAGTAATACTGAATTTGGCAGAAAGGTACAGCGAATTTGGCAAAAAGGTACAGCGAATTTGGCAAAAAGGTACAGCGAATTTGGCAAAAAGGTACAGCGAATTTGGCAAAAAGGTACAGCGAATTTGGCAAAAAGGGTACAGCGAATTTGGCAAAAAGGGTACAGCGAATTTGGCAAAAAGGGTACAGCGAATTTGGCAAAAAGGGTACAGCGAATTTGGCAAAAAGGGTACAGCGAATATGGCAAAAAGGGTACAGCGAATTTGGCAGAAAGAGTACAGCGAATTTGGCAGAAAGGGTACAGCGAATTTGGCAGAAAGGGTACAGCGAATTTGGCAGAAAGGGTACAGCGAATTTGGCAAAAAGGGTACAGCGAATTTGGCAAAAAGGGTACAGCGAATTTGGCAAAAAGGGTACAGCGAATTTGGCAAAAAGGATACAGCGAATTTGGCAAAAAGGATACAGCGAATTTGGCAAAAAGGATACAGCGAATTTGGCAAAAAGGATACAGCGAATTTGGCAAAAAGGATACAGCGAATTTGGCGAAAGAGTAACCCAGAATTTGGCAGGAACAAACATGAAAATCGACAAAAAAGTTAACAGGGAAATTGGCAAAAAACATCAAAAATGGAAAAAATTGCACCAAAAATGAAGAAAATAGCAACAAGATAGGAGAAAAATAACACCGAAATTGAAAAAAAAAAATTACACGAGAAAGGAATAAGTGACGCCGAAATAGAAGGAAGTAGCGCTGAATGTGACGAAAATAACACCGACTTCGAGAAGAAATAACACCAAAATCGATAAAAAAATAACACAAATTGACTATAAAGTAAAACGATGTTTCCCTGTTCCTACGTATTCTTTACACAAAATGAGTAAAATAATGACGACCAACATTTCACTTATATCATTACGGACGCTTGCGAGCGCACACACACACACACAAACACACACACACACACACACACACACGCACACACACACACACACACACACACACACACACACAGAGAGAGAGAGAGAGAGAGAGAGAGAGAGAGAGAGAGAGAGAGCGGTTTTAAGCCGTCCCACCAGCTAGTGGCTACCGGCTACCTTCTACCAGTACTGTATAACGGCGCTATGCGACTGCAACGGCTCCGTTTCCGCGGTATCTGTGACGGGGGGCCATTTCACGCGCCAGATATGCCGCCGCCTGATTAAGCGGTTCTCCTTGTCGCAGACATTTGCCTCCGCGTTGACGGCTGGCTTTTAAGCTATGGCCGCGCGATAAAGAGTACGTAGATTACTGCCGGGGTCAGTGGCGACAGAAACCAGAGACTGATGTTGACAGTCACACGTAACCTAAGGTTAACGGCGGTTGGAAACGCTTTAACGCAAAGCCTTACAGCGAAAAATCTTTAGAAACGTATACCCGGAAAACTTTATCACACTCGACAAAAAATCGGCAACCAGGTCTATGACCATTTCATTTGCTGTAGTAAAGAATTCACTTGGCGTGTTCGCCAAAAAACGTCCTTACACTACTGGCAATTAAGATTGCTACACCACGAAGATGACGTGCTACAGACGCGAAATTTAACCGACAGGAAGAAGATGCTGTGATATGCAAATGATTAGCTTTTCAAAGCACTCACACAAGGTTGTCGCCGGTGGCGACACCTACAACGTGCATACACGAGGAAAGTTTCCAAGAGATTTCTCATACACAAACAGCAGTTGACCAGCGTTGTCTGGTGAAACATTGTTGTGATGCGTACCATCACGTTCCCGACTTTGATAAAGGTCGGATTGTAGCCCATCGCGATTGCGGTTTATCGTACCGCGACATTGCTGCTCGCGTTGGTCGAGATCCAACAATGACTGTTAGCAGAATATGGAATCGGTGGGTTCAGGAGGGTAATACGGAACGCCGTGCTGGATCCCAAAGGCATCGTATCACTAGCAGTCGAGATGACAGGCATCTTATCTGCATGGCTGTAACGGATAGTGCAGCCACGTCTCGATCCCTGAGTCAACAGATGGGGACGTTTGCAAGACAACAACTATCTAACCGAACAGTTCGACGACGTTTGCAGCAGCATGGACTATCAGCTCGGAGACCATTACTGCGGTTACCCTTGACGCACCATCACAGACAGGAGCGCCTGCGATGGTGTACTTAACGACGAACCTGGGTGCAAAAATGGCAAAACCTCATTTTTTCGGATGAATCCAGGTTCTGTTTACAGCATCATGATGGTCGCATCCATATTTGGCGACATCGCTATGAATGCACATTGGAAGTGTGTATTCGTCATCGCCATACTGGCGTATCACTCGGCATGATGATACGGGGTGCCATTGGTTACACGTCTCGGTCACCTCTTGTTCGCATTGACGGCACTTTGAACAGTGGACGTTACATTTCAGAAGTGATACGACCCGTGTCTCTACCCTTCATTCGATCTCTCCGAAACCCTACATTTCATCTGGATAATGCACGACCGCATGTTGCAGGGCCTTTCTGGATACAGAGAATGTTCGACTGCAGCCCTGGCCAGCACATTCTCCATATCTCTCACCAATTGGAAATGTCTGGTCAATGGTGGTCGAGCAACTGGCTCGTCACAATACGCCAGTCACTACTCTTGATGAACTGTGGTATCGTGTTGAAGCTGCATGGGCAGCTGTACCTGTACACGCCATCCAATCTCTGTTTGGCTCAATGCCCAGGCGTATCAAGGCCGTTATTACGGCCAGAGGTGGTTGTTCTGGGTACCGATTTCTCAGTATCTATGCACCCAAATTGCGTGAAAATGTAATCACCTGTCAGTTCTAGTGTAATATATTTGTCCAACGAATGCCCGTTTATCATCTGCACTTCTTCTTGGTGTAGCAAATTTAATGACCGGTAGTGTGTATGGAAACGAGTCTAATTAAGATCCGCACATAATCTGGGACCCATACCAAATAATACTGAAAGGGCAATTTGGGTGGGGGGGGGGGGGGGGAGAGGGAGGGGGCACTGAACGTGAACAGAGAAAGGCAGCACGAATCGCCACAGAATTGTCTGACGCGTGGCAGAGTGTTACAGAGATGCTGAAGAAACTGAACTGGCAGACATTTGAACACAGACGAGAACTATCCAGAGAAATCCTGCTTATCAACAATTTCCTTCACAGTGCGTCCGCGGCTTTTTTCTTTGTCACGGAAGATTCTGCATGTTGTACAACTTTTCCGAGCTGCTAGGTCTTAATAGTTCCCGTTTCTTTGCAATGCAATAAAGTTTTGCTCGAAGGTCTGTATTCATACGACAGTCAGGCTAGGGCTGGAGAAGATGAAGGCTGGGCGGTGGAAAACGGCCAACCCGACAAATAAAGTATGTCGTTCTTTGACCTCAGATTTACAAGAGAGTGCTGGACATGGGACGGTAGTAAGGATCGAACCCAAACTAAAGGCTGCTGAGCAACCTTATGCGCTATTCTCTACGCTATGACGAGAGCTGACGCTAACTGTATCAGCTTGTGTTGCAGAATTACATCTGCTAATGTTTCGATCATCTTCGTAGATCTTATTTATGCTGTCGCTCTCTGTCACAAGTATAAAATTGTTAACGCTTTGGTGGCCACATATTGAACTGCCTTTTCGTTTCTGTCTCGGTTTCTTCGGCCGACGTTCGTCTTAAGATTTTTGTGACGTTTCGCCAGTAGGAGTGGCGGGCATTGTCAGAGCTTCACCCTACACTGCTGGTGGTGGACTGGAGCCGAGCTCGCGGTCGCACAATACAAAACTATCCGGAGACCCCAAAAACATAAGTTTTTCATATCAGGTGCATTGTGCCGCACCTACTGCCAGGTACTCCATATCAGCGACCTCAGCAGCCATTAGACATCGTGGGAGAGCAGAATGGGACGCTCCGCGGAACTCACGGACTTCGATGGTGGTCGGGTGATTGGGTGTCACTTGTGTCATACATCTGTACGCGAGATTTCCACACTCCTAAACATCCCTAGGTCCACTGTTTCCGATGTGATAGCGAAGTGGAAAGGTGAAGGGACACGTACAGCACAAAAGCATACAGGCCGACCTCGTCTGTTGACTGACAAAGACCAGCGGCAGTTGATGAGGGTCGTAATGCGTAAGAGGCAGACATCTATCCAGACCATCACGCAGGAATTCCAAACTGCATCAAGGATCCACTGCAAGTACGCTGACAGTTAGGCGGGAGGTGAAAAAACTTGGATTTCATGGTCGAAGAGCTGCTCATAAGCCAGACATCACGCCAGTAAATGCCAAACGACGCCTCGTTTGGTGTAAGGAGCGTAAACATTGCACGATTGAACAGTGGAAAAACGTTGTGTGGAGTGACGAATCACGGTACACAATGTGGCGATCCGATGGCAGGATGTGGGTATGGGGAATGCCCGGTCAACCTCATCTGGCAGCGTGTGTAGTGTGTGTGTTCAGATGTATGTGAAATCTTATGGGACATAACTGCTAAGGTCATCAGTCCCTAAGCTTACACACTACCTAACTTAAATTATCCGAAGGACAAAGACAAACACCCATGCCCGAGGGAGGACTCGAACCTCCGCCGGGACCACCCGCACAGTCCATGACTGCAGCGCAGACCGTTCGGCTAGCGTGTGTAGTGCCAACAGTAAAATTCGGAGGTGGTGGTGTTACTGTGTGGTCGTGTTTTTCATGGAGGGGGCTTGCACCCTTTGTTGTTTTGCATGGCACTATCACAGCACAGGCCTACATTTATGTTGTAAGCACCTTCTAGCTTCCCACTGTCGAACAGCCATTCGGGATGGCGATTGCATCTTTCAACACGATACCAGCACCTGATCATAACTCACGGCCTGTGGCGGAGTGCTTACACCACAATAACATATCTGTAATGGACTGACCTGCATTGAGTTCTGACCTGAATCCTATAGAACACCTTTGGGATGTTTTGGAATGCCGACTTGGTGCCAGGCCTCACCGACCGACATCGATACTTCTCCTCAGTGCAGCACTCCGTGAAGAATGCGCTGTCATTCCCCAAGAAACCTTCCAGCACCTGATTGAACGGATGCCTGCGTGACTGGAAGCTGTCATCAAGGCTAAGGGTGGGCCAACACCATATTGAATTCGAGAATTAGGCATGGAGGGTGACACGAACTTGTAGGCTGTCATTTTCAGCCGGGTGTCCGGATACTTTTGATCACACAGTGTACATGTACTTGGCACGCCGATGTGTGAGGGCTTCTCCGCGGTCATTTCCGGTGCGATTCTGCTCTTGCTAACTGCGACGGTCGTTTCGTGCAGCACGGGAAGCCAGCCGGGCGCAGCCCCGAATCCTCCCGAAACCAGGTAGGTAAGCAGGTAACAGGACCGAACCCCCCCAAACTGACAACACAATGCGACGGAGCATTGTGTGCGCTGTTGACCACAGCTGCCTGCAGCCACTTCGCAGTCTGCGGCGGCAGAGCTTGCCTGCGGACACTTCGCAATCCGCGGCAGATCGTTGTAGAGTGAACATGTCCTCAGACGAGCTTACAGTTTCAGTAAGTAGGAAGGGAAGGAAAATGTTGGTTTTGAAAGGTAACACCTTAGATTTTCAAAAACTGCTGAAAGGTGGTCTAGCGCGATGGATGTGCAACATTAAAGGCTGCAAAAGTTTTGTTCAGACTATTTCTATTGAGGAGCTGGATGTCGTGGAGTGTCAAGAAGAGCACAATCATGAAGAAATGCCTCCTAACAAAATTCAGAGGCAATAAATCATTTATCGTCTAAAGAGAAAAGCAATAGAAGATATTCGTAAGAGACCGTAAAAAATAATTTACCAGAAGTTAAAAGGGGAAGACACGCAAGATATAACTACGAGAGATGTCAACAATTTTCGTAAATCTATTCACAAAGCTAGGCGCAAAATTCTGCCAAAACTGCCCACGAATGCTGCAGATGTTCATGATGTTATCAGCGCGTAGAATGTGGAAACCACAGGCGGGACAAAGTTTTTATTAGAAAATAACACCGAGAAAAAAGTGACCATATTTCGTGACTCTGCAAACATTAACCCAATATATTTTGCCGGGCTATTGCGCTTCTGTAGACCATTCAAATTAAGTTTTCTTATCTATCACCTATATTCAGACACTGGACACTTATAAATTTGTTATATGTGTAAATTTGCTGCAAATGTAACCATAATTCATAAAGTGGATACTGAGATAGAATATGTGTTGCAAAATCATTATTTGCTATTTTAATAAATTAATTATGAAAAATCAAGGCTATAAATGATTCCAGTTTCTAAAAATAAATATCTAAATAAGATAAAATATAAATTATTTAAACATACAAGGGTGAGTCAAATGAAAACCTTAAATTTGTAATAACAAATCGACATTTCCCGCAGTTATCCTGTAAGTTGGTAAGCGTGCTACAAACAGCGTGCAGAATGGCCTGTAGGTGGCAGCATAGTGCAGATGCACACATACCGTTGCAGTATCAGTATAAAGATGGCCGCCCCACTTGCGACTTGCACCAGGGAAGAACAGCGTTCTGTTATTCGTTTTTTGCGTAGTGCAGGTGTGAAACCTATTGAAATTCAACGACGAATGAAGGTGATGCATGTTTGTCACACCAGCAAGTCTACGAATGGAGTAGGAAGTTCGCAAACGGTGTCACTTCAGTGGAAGATGCTCCTCTCCCAAATCAAGGCACAACGAGTTGTGACTCCACAGAACATTGCAGCAGTTGAAGCCATACTGAAGGAAAACCGCCGAGTGACACTGAATGACACTGCAGCATGTTTACAGATTAGTCATGGGTCAGCACACCACACTGTGCATGATGTGCTCCAGTTTCACAAAGTGTCTGCAAGATGGGTGCCACGGCAGCTGACTCCTGAAATGAGAGAACGACGTGTTGATGCTCGTGAAGAAATTCTTCGGCGCTTTCAACGAGAAGGTGATTGCTTCCTTACAAGAATCGTTACTAGGGATGAAACCTGGGTTCACTTCCACCAACCGGAAACGATGAGAGCGAGCAAGGAATGGCGCCATTTCTCATCACCAAAACCAAAGAAGTTTCGAACAGAACCATCAGCAGGGAAGGTTATGCTGACTCTCTTTTGGGACGAAAAAGGCGTCATTGTGGAGCATTACGTGCCTAGAGGGACCACTGTCACCAGTGCATCATGCACAGATCTCCTAAAAAATCATCTGCGGCCTGCAATCATATCAAAGCGACGTGGATTGCTGTCAGCAGGTGTCCTTTTGCAACATGACAATGCAAGGCCCCATGCATTTTGAGTGTCTTCCTCATCCACCATACACACCAGACCTTGCCCCAAGTGATTTACATATGTTTGGGCAACTCAAAGACGCAATGAGAGGAAAGAAGTTCCGTTCTGATGAAGAGGTACGCCACGCGGTGCATGAGTGGTTGCGCGGACTACAAGAAGAATTTTTTTCTAAAGGAATTTTTGCACTTTGTAAGCGCTGGAGGACTTGCATTGAGCGTGGGGGAGATTATGTTCAAACGTGATACAGCTTTGTCCCATTTCTGCGCAAGAAATAATATTGAAAAAAATATTTAAGGTTTTCATTTGACACACCCTCGTACAATACACGCGAAAATTTTTTGCGTCTTCTTCTGTAACTTCATATGCTTTCCTTTGCATGCTTGGAGTATTCATAACGTTTAGAACTGCTACCTGCTTCAAACGGGAGGATTGGTCCCATCGTTTTTCAGACCTTTGCGGACTTGGGAGGATTCGGTACCATTTTCCTGACCAGGGGTGGATTCGGTGCTGCTCCCAGCCAGAAAGGATCCATTTAACCAGAGGCTCAAACGGTTCAAATGGCTCTAAGCGCTATGGGACTTAACATCTGAGGTCATCAGTCTCCTAGAACGTAGAACTACTTAAATCTAACTAACCTAAGGTCATCACACACATCGAAGCCCGAGGCAGGATTTGAACCTGCGACAGTAACAGCAGCGCGGTTCCGGACTGAAGTGCCTAGAACCGCTCGGCCACAGCGGCCAGCTAAGCAGAGGCTTTGTTCTTCCTTGTTGAAGTTATTCCCTTGTTTTTGTATTTTCACAGCTTCTCTGAACAAACGGGTGTGATAGTGCTCCACTATAGCCTGAACTACATTCTCTATACCAAGAACTATCACGCCCGCCTGTTCAGGAAAGATATAGAAATACAAAAAACGGGAAAAGCTTCAACGAGACAGAAGAAAGACTTTGGGTGAACGGATCCTGGCTTCTAGTGCTGCAGCGAAGTACCGTCGCAGGTAACGAGAGGAGAACCGCACCGGAAATGACCGCGGAGAAGCTCTCAGACGCTGGCGCGCGGCGCCAGGTGCACTACTGGCCATTAAAATTGCTACACCTAGAAGAAATGCAGATGATAAACGGGTATTCATTGGACAAATATATTATACTAGAACTCACATGTGATTACTTTTTCACACAATTTGGGTGCATAGATCCTGAGAAATCAGTGCCCAGAACAATCACCTCTGGCCGTAATAACGGCCTTGATACCCCTGGGCATTGAGTCAAACAGAGATTGGATGGCGTGTACAGGTACAGCTGCCCATGCAGTTTAAACACGATACCACAGTTCAGCAAGAGAAGTGACTGGCGTATTGCGACGAGCCAGTTGCTCGGCCACCATTGACCAGACGTTTTCAGTTGGTGAGAGATCTGGAGAATGTGCTGGCCAGGGCAGCAGTCGAACATTTTCTGTATCCAGAAAGGCCCGTACAGGACCTGTAACATGCGGTCCCGCATAATCCTGCTGAAATCTAGGGTTTCGGAGAGATCGAATGAAGGGTAGAGCCACGGGTCGTAACACATCTGAAATGTAACGTACACTATTCAAAGTGCCGCCAATGCAAGTGGTGACCAAGACGTGTAACCAATGGCACCCCATACCATCACACCGGTTGATACGCCAGTGTGACGATGACGAATACACGCTTCCAATGTGCGTTCACCGCGATGTCGCCCAACACGGATGCCATCATCACGATGCAGTAAACAGAACCTGGATTCATCCGAAAAGATGACGTTTGGCCATTCGTGCACCCAGGTTCATCGCCCAGTACACCATCGCAGGCGCTCCTGTCTGTGATGCGGCATCAAGGGTAATTACAGCCACGGTCTCCGAGCTGATAGTCCATGCTGCTGCAAACGTCGTCGAACTGTTCGCCGAGATGATTGTTGTCTTGCAAACGTCCCCATCTGTTGAGTCAGGGATCGAGACGTGGCTGCACGATTCGTTACAGCCACGCGGATAAGATGCCTGTCATCTGGACTGCTAGTGATACGAAGCCGTTGGGATCCAGCACGGCGTTCCGTATTACCCTCCTGAACCCACCGATTCCATGTTCTGCTAACAGTCATCCGATCGCGACCAACGCGAGCAGCAATGTCGCGATACGATAAACCGCAATCGCGATAGGCTACAATCCGACCTTTATCAAAGTCGGAAACGTGATGGTACGCATTTCTCCTCCTTACACGAGGTATCACAACAAAGTTTCACCAGGCAACGCCGGTCAACTGCTGTTTGTGTATGAGAAATCGGTTACTTTCCTCATGTCAGCACGTTGTAGGTGTCGTCACCGGCGCCAACCTTGTGTGAATGCTCTGAAAAGCTAATCATTTGCATATCACAGCATCTTCTTCCTGTCGGTTAAGTTTCGCGTCTGTAGCACGTCATCTTCGTAGTGTAGCAATTTTAATGGCCAGTAGTGTATATGTAGTGCGCGGCCGGCACTCGGCTCCAGTCCACCACTAGCAGTGGAGTGTAAATCTCTGAGAATGCCAGCCACTCGTGCTGGCGAAACGCAAGAAAAATCATCAGACGAACGTCGGCTGAGGACCCCGAGACAGGAGCCAATAGGCAGTTTGTTTGTGGGAAGTGTTCCTTCTGCTGCGAGTTTACACGGAAGGAAAATGACGGACGCAGGGTTGCACACACAGTTTTCACAGCAGTAGCGGTATAGCCCTCTTGCTCGGTTTGACGAAACCAAACGAAGAAAACGTTTGGCAGCAGGGTCTCTGGTAGGCGAGGGTGCTTGAATTTGCGTGCACAGTAACCTTGATTGGCTAACATCAGTGTTGATTAACTCGGATACGGCGCAATGTATCGTGTTGTTTTCTAAGCAGTCATTTGTCAGCGCAACCCACGCTGCAGCAGCCATACAACTTTTTCGAGCTGTTTCCGACCACATCGCAGATGTGAAAGGGAGGGAGCGCGAGTCTAGTGTTGCGGGTTGCATACTTTTTGAATCACGTCGTCGCTGTTACGGTGAGCGTTCTACCCCACATTGCTTCGTTCCCGCAGTAGTACCGCGAGTATGACGTTGACGTGTCTGGGAAATGTGGCGCTGCGGTCGCTTCATTCTCACTTCATTGTCGTAGACGCCGTCCCTCCTACTGAAACGTGCAGAAGTCTAAAACTAGTCGTGACTCAGGGAGGAAGTTAAGCACACGATCTTACTTATGAGAGTAGCAATAACGAGGCGTAATGACTGACCGTCACATCAGATGACCTTTAATGAAGCTGTCTTTTGTTAGAGTGCGTAGGCTGAAAGATGAAAATTAAGTGATGCAGTGTACACAGTACCATATGTGCTCCGTAAGAGGAAGATTCGAAAAAGTTCGATACTATGCAGGGTGGTCCATTGATAGTGACCGGGCCAAATATCTCAAGAAATAAGCATCAACCGAAAAAAACTGCAAAGAACGAAACTCGTCTAGCTTGAAGGGGGAAACCAGATGGCGCTATGGTTGGTCCACTAGATGGCGCTGCCATAGGTCAAACGCGTATCAACTGCGTTTTTTTAAAAATAGGAAGCCCCATTTTTTATCACATATTCGTGTAGTACGTAAAGAAATATGAATATTTTAGTCCCCAAGTTTCGCATCAGTTATGCGCCACGCTGACAGAACACATTCCCGCACTTGTACATAAGATTAACTCCAGACGTAGACAGACTGGGAACGCAGTGTATCCTCGAAGTTAATACGGGACTGATGACTGATAGCCATAACCAGCAGCAGAGACCCTTTCTTCGCTCCATACTAGAACTGCTGATATTTTTAAAAGTGTCGGCAATCCGATATATCGATATTTAAAACCATAACATGATCGGCCATCGATGAATCGGAAGGAGTGTCGTTATATCGAGATTCCGACGGTAAAATATCGATATACTGGCATATAAAAGTATATATTGTATATATACGGCCGGTTTTAGAGTTTTATATTTAAATATTGATTTATTATTAGTTATTCCGTACATCAACAAGCTAGTAGCCTGCTTATCCCCTGTAGAGCAAGAATTGAAAGCAAAACGGTGAATGTTCACGTTTGGCGATAACCACTTTGCTGGCAATGGGAACTGCATGTGAGTGGCGCCACAAAAGGTGTCCCTTCGGTTTCGTCATATGTCGCATTTGTCTGAAATATTTCACGTCTCGCTCCCCTGTTTTTTTTTTTTCATTTCTCCAAACGCCAGCGACGCATTACTTGCAGTGCCAAAATTGCGTGGTGGAGTTAAACGTTGCAGCCCCCGTTACGTCAGCATTTCCCCTCACACATCTTCGCCCACGGCAAAGACCAATATTGTCATGTAGATGTCTGTTTATCATTTTCAGCAGCTGTTTTTGAAGAATGCCGATGTGAAGAATTAGCACGGTAGCTGCGTTAAAAATTGTTTTTAACGCAACTGGTGGGCTATTTCTTCACATCGGAAATCTCGTCATTCCATTCACACTGCACCCCGCAGTGCAAAAATACTACTAGTTTGTGCCATCTATTCTTGCTTCACACAGTCAACGAGAAAGACTGGACGTGTTGAATGCTCAAAATGTAGTAAGGCTCTTTCAATAAAGAGAAAGTAAAATTATCTTCTACTACAATTTCAAAAGAACAACTTCAAATATTTTTAGAAAATTGTGAAAAAAAATAATACAAAATAAAAATATCGGCACCCGATACAGCCAATTCTATATCGATATATCGGAAAAAAAATATCGCCGAAATTTATCGACAGCTTTTGGAGAAAATATCGATACACCGATATTTTATCAACTTCCCTAGTTGAAAAACTTAACCAGCAGCAGACATCCTTTCCGTGCTCTACATTTACATCTACATGATTACTCTGCAATTCACACTTAAGAGCCTGGCAGAGGGTTCATCGAACCATTTTCATACTGCTCCTCCACCATTCCACTGTCGAAAGGCGCGTGGGAAAAAGGAACACCTAAATCTTTCCGTTCGAGATCTGATTTCTCTTATTTTATTATGATGATCACTCCTCCCTACGTATGTGGGTGCCAACAAAATATTTACGCATTCGGAAAAGTAAGTTGGTGATTGAAATTTCGTAAATAGATCTCGCCGCAAAGAAGACCGCCTTTGTTTCAGTGACTGCCACCCCAACTCGCGTATCATATGAGTGACACTCTCATCCCTATTGCGCGATAACAGGGAACGAGCTGCCCTTCTTTGCACTTTTTCGATGTCCTACGTCATTCCTACCTGGTAAGTATCCCACACCGCGCAGCAATATACCAGCGGAGGACGGACACGCGTGACGTAGGGTGTCACTTTAGTGGGTTTGTCGCATCTTCTAAGTGTTCTGCCAACAAAGCGCAATCTTTGTTTCGCCTTCTTCACAATATTATCTATGTGGTCATTCCAATTTAAATTGCTAGCAATTGTAATTCGCCGGCCGGGGTGGCCTAGGCGCAACCGTCTGGAACCGCGCGACCGCTACGGTCGCAGGTTCGAATCCTGCCTCGGGCATGGATGTGTGTGATGTCATTAGGTTAGTTAGGTTTAAGTAGTTCTAAGTTCTAGGGAACTGATGACCTCACATGTTAAGTCCCATAGCGCTCAGAGCCATTTGAACCAAATTACAGCGTCATCTGCAAACAGTCTAAGGGAGCTGCTCGGATTATCACCTAGATCATATACATAAATCGGGAACAGCAGAGGGCCTATGACACTGCCTTGCGGAATGCCACATATCACTTCTGTTCTATTCGATGATTTATCGTCTGTCCCTACGAACTGTGACCTCTCTGAGAGGAAATCACGCATCCAGTCACACAACTGAGACGATACTCCATATGCAAGCAATTTGATTAATAGTCGCTTGTGAGAAAACGTATCAAAAGCTTTCTGGAAATCTATGAATATGGAATCGATCTGGGATCCCTTGTTGACAGAACTCAATACTTCATGGGAATAAAGAGCTAGCTGTGTTGCACAAGACCAATATTTTCTGAATCCACGTTGGTTATGTGTCAATAAGTCATTTTCTTCAAGGTGATTCACAATGTTAGAGTACAGTAGATGCTCCAAAATCCTACTGCAAGTTGAGGTCAGTGGTATGGGTCTGTAATTCAATGGGTTACTCCTATTTCCTTTCTTGAATTGTGGCGTGACCTGTGCTACTTTCCAGTCTTTAGGAACAGACCTTTCGACAAGTAAGCGGTTGTATATGATTGCTAAGAAAGGCGCTATTGTGTCTGCATACTCTGAGAGGAAGCTGATTGGTGTACCATCTGGACCGGAAGACTTTCCTTTCTTAAGTTATTTGAATTGTTTCGCAACACCTGAGATATCTACTTTTATGTCACTCATGCTAGCAGCTGTTCTGGATTCGAATTCTGGAATATTTACTTCGTCTTCATTCGTGAAGGAATTACGGAAAATCGTATTTAGTAACTCCGCTTTAGTGGCACCATCATCGGTAACATTTCCATCGCTATCGTGCAATGACGATATTGACTGCTTTTTGCTACTGGTATACTTTACATACGGCCAGAATATCTTTGGGTTTTCTACCATATTTTGAGACAATGTTTCATTGGTGAAACTTGAGAGGTGGCATGAGCCCCCTCTCATATTTCTATCTTAATTTCACTAATTCGATCTTCCTCTCTCATTGCAGGTGGTGAAAAGTTGCTATTCCTTCAGGCCCGGACTTCCCACGCAGCGTCTCTCGTCACCCGGTTGGTCCGGTGACAGGCGGGTTCTGCTGATCTTGAAAGGGTTAAGCCGATGGGTGTGAGGGAGTCGAGTGGATGCTGTCCAGACGCTGACATTGTCAGAATAGCGGCGGAGACACGCCCACAGCGGCCTGACGGAGCGGCTGGGCTAGAGATTCCGTTACTTCGCAGAAACTTAGAGAAAACACTTTCTGGCGGGCTACCAGCGAGGCGTGGGAATGACTTGTGTTCCCAGGCAGTCTTGGCGGGCAAATTCTCGCGTTTTCTGCAAAGTCGTAACTGTGATTGGCTTGCTCAGGGGATAGCTCCGTGACGAAGCAAAATCGGTGCCGAAATTGGCGCCGAGTATCTCCATTGGTGGAGTAGTACTGCGTCGGCAATAGAGTGGAATTTTCTGCCGGTTCTCGAGTTGCTGATTGGAACGTTTAACCACGACCACTGTCGTGGGGGGGGGGGGGGGGGGGCGCAATGTTCTGTGTTCGGCTTGTACGGGTGGTCTTGAGAGAGTCGGCTCTCGCGTTTCAGTCGGAGTAGGTTACAAGGCTGAGCTCTCACTGCTCTGGACAGCCTGCCTTCCGTTGGCTGTCTAGGACAGTTTCATTTAATTGTAACCGTTTGACGAAGTTGCTGAAGTTTCAACTTCAACGTAACTTTCCGAGTACAGTTGGCAATTGAGTGTTCTGGGTACAAGCGGCCTATATTGTCCGTCTTGAGCAGTTTTGGCTGAAGTTGACTGTACTGGAGTTACTGTGTGGCTTCTCTTATTAAAATCACTCACTGTACCGTCCGTGATTGCGTAGCGAGCCTTTTTCGTCTCCCTCAGAGGCTTATTTGTGTTGCTAGGAAGTTGTTAGTCTGGAACAACCAGACCAGGAGAATCTGATTCGGGCTACACTCACGACATTATCATCACCACGATGCGACGTCGAAGCAACCAGCCATCACCTCCGGTATGCCACATCGTGTCCTTGCAGCTAAGAAGAGAGTTTGGTAATGTACGTCCACAGCACCGGCAAATCAGGGAATTTTGCTAGCTGATAATCAGAGCTCAGCAGAGCGCGCCTGTTCGTCTTTCCTAACTTTGTTCTGTCTTGGGTGTTCATTGTCCGATTTCTCACTACTGTAGCAGGAATTAATGTTGGGTTGGCTGGGTGTTTCTCTTAACATTTGAGTTGTAAGGAATTGGCTCCACATACCACTTTGTGATAAATGTCACAATCTAGTTTATGGACAACTACACCTTCACAGCATTTGTTTGAGTATCCAGTTTGACATATTGTAAATGTTTCATGTGTTGTGTTTACTATTTTGAGTTTAGTCATAATAAATCAAATTGTTATTTTGGACAGAACTTTCGTTCTGTGGATTGGTAAAGCAACCCTTTCATTTCTCAGTACGATAATGAAACTTTCCTTTATCAAATTAATTTCTATCAAATTAAATTATTGCAGGTGCCAAACTCTTTTCTACTCCACTTGCAGGGTCGATTACAGTCAGTTCGCGTTTCTTCTTAATCCATGCGCAACAGCAAAAGTCGGAGTTAGAAAAGGGGGGACCTTAGAGCGTCATTTCCCATATGAAGATTCTAGAAGAATTTAGTGTTAAATACACTGCTAGTCCCGGCACCTCGCAAACTATTAAAAGCGTCTCGCATTGACGTCCGCACTACATTTCGAGCTTCCGTGAAACTTAGCCATACGGGAAATGGAAGATGGAGGTAAACAGCTACCCTGTGTCATGTACTTCGCGGTTATTCTGTAAAAATGCATGTTAGACATAGGTGCAGTGTCATCTTAAGTGCTGTACAGTGGCGGTCACGTGACACCGGGCTGAGGGGCTGCAGCGCTTCTGACGGGCAGCTAGTGCCGAGCTTCTGAGTCGGAGCCACCTTGCGTAACGTTACGGGAGAGTCTGGCCTGCCGTGTAACGGGCCGCGGTGCCGCAGTGGAGGGGCGGCGTGCTGTGCTATGCTGTGCTGTGGTCTGGCGCCGCCGGCACCGCCGAACACTTTCACGGCGCGGCGGCTCGAATTAGCGGCCGCACGGCTGCCAACCTTGCTGACGACGAGCCGCGGCATCGGGGTTATTAGCAGGCGGCCTCCGGCGGGCCTTCTGCGCGTGTGCCGCTGCGTCCCTGGCTGCGTCACAATCTGTCCGCAACTGTCCTCTGGCGCACTGTCCGGAAACAGCCTTGGCATTCGTTGCGAGACTTTTAAGATGGTTGGTTGGTTGGTTGGTTGGCTGACTTTGGGGAGGGGAACAAACAGCGGGATCATCGGTCCCATCGGCTTAGGGGAGGATGGGGAAGGAAGTCAGCCGTGTCCTCTCGAAGGAACCATCCCAGCATTCGTCTGAGTTGATTTGGGGAAATAACGGAAAACCTGTGTCAGGATGGCCGGAATCGGGGTTTGAACCGTCGTCCTCCCGAATGCGATTCCAGTGTGCTAACCACTGCACCACCTCGTTCGGTAACTCTTTTGAGCCAGCGCTAAGAAACAAATGGGAAAAATATCTGGGGATTGTGTAACGCTGTGGTCCACAAAGTTCCTCGCTCAAGAGCCAGTACTGACATTGTTCGGCCGCACCCCGCACCGCGCATGTACCGATCTTGCTTGTTATTGTCATTTTTCTCTGGTGCCAGTGAAACAGAGAGGAAAAATCAGCAAATCGACGCATGGCGCTTAAGGGGGGGGGGGGGGGGGGGGGTAGGACGTCAAACGGGACGACTTGGAGCAGGAGAGAGAGCACAGGAATTTTTAATTTCCACTGTCTATACTTTTAAAAATAAATCCATAAAACTTTGTCAGAATGACCAGAAAGGATTCAGGATTTACACTTATAGTGGTGGAAGTTCAGAAATATAAGTAAATAATTTATTTCTTTACATTTGTATTCCACGTTTTTTTCACTTACCATTGGCTGCATTTGTTGCTATAGGTACACTTTTCTTCATAAGTAAGGGAGATTCTTCGTTGGATTTTGCACAGCATACAATACATACTTACAGGTGTATGAAACAGTGGAATTTTCCAAATCTATTAAAAACTGTGATAAAAATTGAGATAATTAACTATAAAATTTGAGTTTTTTCTAAAGATGAAGTTTAAAATATAACAGCACATTCATTTTTTCATAAATTAAATAATTTCTAGAGTTTCATACACCTGTAAGTATGGTTGGTATGCAGTGCAAAATTCAGCGAAGAATCTCTCTTACTTATGAAGAAATGTGTACCTATAGCAATAAACGCAGCCAATAGAAGTGAAAAAATGATGAACTTCCACACGTAAAAAAAATTATTTTGTTATGTTTTTGAACTTCCACTGCTATGATTGTAAAACCTGAATCCTTCCTGGTCATTCTGACAAAGTTTCATGAACTTATTCGTAAAAGTATAGACAGTGGAAATTAAAATGTCCTGTGGTGTCTCTCCTGCTCCAAGTCGTCCCGTCTGACGTCCTACCCCCCCTTAATGTATAACCGCCAAACACTTCCAGCTCGTCTTAAGTCAAGGAAGAGCTTCGTCCAATAGACTACAGCTGGAAGGCCAACATGAGACCCGACCCCCCTCTCTTTATGGTTGGACACTTTGCAAGATACAAACCTCCACCCCAAAGAGGGAGTCACACAAAACAAACGATAACGGTATTGTACGTGGAGGGCTGGGAATAGATTAAAAACGGGAGTCGCAAAATACAAAGTAAACATGGTTCAGTAGTATATTGATAGTTTTTACTTTTGGAACGTCTAAATACAACTGAATGAAACAGTTTTCGTGTACATTGCCCCAAAATGTAAACTAAATAGGAGAATTATGTACATATTCCAGGCCAGTGGAAATGCCTTGCAGAGAATAAAGATGAAACGCGTATGACACGAAAATTGTGTTTTATTCAGTTGTAGTTAGACGGTCCAAAAGTAAAAAATTATCGATGTACCGTAATATTACACGTAATTGAGGAAGATAGGACTACAAAAGCTGAAGATGGTTCAGTGAGGTTACTCTCAAAGGACCAGCGTGAATGTGAACACGCAGAGACGACTGAACATTTATGACAGAAGTTGCAGTATCACTACTTAAGAGGTTTACTGGTTATTACTACAGCTGTTTCGGTGACTTTTCTCGTTATATTTCACGTGATATTCTAAAATACTGATTTCAAGTCGATTTTGTGATATTTTATACATCCATGTTACTACGTAAACATAAAACATCTGTGGTCTGAACTGTCAAAAAATTACAGGAAATATTTACAATATTATACAAAAATATTACGCTACGCTGTATAAAATGGCACAAAATCGACATCTTAGAATTTCACGTGAACTATAACGAGAACACTCATCAGATTCAGTTATGTCAGATCTTATATATACGTCAGGACAACGCAGACCTACTTGAAAGCGGAGATCTTCCGAAACAGCTGTCGTATTAACGAAGAAATGTTTAGAGCAGTAATACTGGAACCTTACTTATAATCTCCTCTCAATACAAAAATTTCACTGGACGCCAGATCATCAAGAAAGACCGAACATTTGCTCACGTGCGCGCGGACTGAGTTTGTTCGCACAACGGAAGACCTATTTCTGTGCAATGACAAGACTATTAAACCTGCAGAGTTTTGGAGGAAGAGAGTTTAGATGTTCTAACTTGGACACGGAAAGTGAAGCAAGGAGCTTATCATTGATTGTTAGCCAAAGTAAGTTAGTGTGTTATGAGCTTCCTATAGACTAGACTCAATACGGGCGGTAAGTTGGCAGCTTGTAGCCGGGTACAGATCGTTAAAAGTCGGCAGCATTTGGAACACTTCGATTGTTCTCTGCTTCATACTGCGACCAACTTCAGAGCGACCCCAAACTAGCGGCACGGTAATTACCGGACGAAGTGTTGTCGTGTTGTCTGCGTGAGTGAACGATTAAGTGATCAATCACATTAATTGTACTTATATTTAAATGTATTATGTAATATGAGAGACTATCACAAACGTTTAGTAAATGTTTTGTATGTCGTTTTTCTCCTAATCATTGCGTTGTATTACAAAAGCGTTAACTTAAGTTAGAAGTCCTTGCTGCATATATCTAGGGCCTACTGTATTTGAAGATGACTGTCTCTGAAAGGCGCATTTACGAATCTGCCCTGCTTTTCTGTCAAAATGTACGCCACAGCAGCTGATCGATACTATGGTTTCATTAGAAGAACAATCTCCCGTGGCTAAGTTGGTACTTCACGACAGACCCACAGGTAGGGAATGAGAGACATCGGCGTAGACATTCCATCGAGGGGCTCCGTCCGCCACCGATGACGGATGGCTAGCTACGTCAGGGCGCAGCCCCGCCCTGTCCAGTCTCTGACGACCGCCTACGACGAGAGCACAGTCTGACGTCAGACCCGGATGGGTGAGTTGTGCCGGAAGTCAGAACAGGGAGCCAACGTTATAGTCAATTGCAGGCTAATGTAACGGTATCATTCTGTGTAGAATAAAGCGCTAGCTATTAAGTCACAGCGACAGTAACAAAAAGAGTACTGGCAATTAAAATTGCTACACCAAGAAGAAATGCAAGTGATAAACGGGTATTATACTAGAACTGACATGTGATTACATTTTCACGCAATTTGGGTGCATAGATCCTGAGAAATCAGTACCCAGAACAACCACCTCTGGCCGTAATAACGGCCTTGATACGCCTGGGCATTGAGTCAAACAATGATTGGATGGCGTGTACAGGTACAACTGCCCATGCAGCTTCCACACGATACCACACTTCGTCATTGGCTTAGTGTGACGAGCCAGTTACTCGGCCACCATTGACCAGACGTTTTAAGTTGCTGAGAGATCTGGAGAATGTGCTGGCCAGGGCAGCAGTCGAATATTTTCTGTATGCAGAAACGCCCGTACAGGACCTGCAACATGCGGTCGTGCATTATCCTGCTGAAATGTAGGGTTTCGCAGGGATCGAATGAAGGGTAGAGCCACGGGTCGTAACACATCTGAAATGTAACGTCCACTGTTCAAAGTGTCGCCAATGCGAACAAGAGGTGACCGAGACGTGTAACCAATGGCACCCCATACCATCACGCCGGGTGACACGCCAGTATGGCGATGACGAATACACGCTTCCAGCGTACGTTCACCGCGATGTCGCCAAACACGGATGCGACCATCATGATGCTGTAAACAGAACCGGGATTCATCCGAAAAAATGACATTTTGCTATTCGTGCACCCAGGTTCGTCGTTGGGTACACCATCGCAGGCGCTCCTGTCTGTGATGCAGCGTCAAGGATAAGCGCAGCCGTGGTCTCCTAGCTAATAGTCCATGCTGCTGCAAACGTCGTCGAACTGTTCGTGCAGATGGTGGTTGTCTTGCAAACGTCCCCATCTGTTGTCTCAGCGATGGAGACGTGGCTGCACGATCCGTTACAGCCATGCCGATAAGATGCATGTCGTCTCGACGGCTAGTGATACGAGGCTGTTGGGATCCAGCACGGCGTTCCGTATTACCCTCCTGAACACACCGATTCCATGTTGTGCTAACAGTCATCGGACCTCGACCAACGCGAGCAGTAATGTCGCGATACGATAAACCGCAATGGCGATAGGCTACAATCCGACCTTTATCAAAGTCGGAAACGTGATGGTACGCATTTCTCCTCCTTACACGAGGCATCACAACAACGTTTCACCAGGCAACGCCGGACAACTGCTGTTTGTGTATGAGAAATCGGTTGGAGACTTTCCTCATGTCAGCACGTTGTAGGTGTCGCCACCGGCGGCAACGTTGTGTGAATCCTCTCAAAGCTAACCATATGCATTTCACAGCATCTTCTTCCTGTCCGTTAAATTTCTTGTCTGTAGTACGTCATCTTCGTGGTGTAGCAATTTTAATGGCCAGTAGTGTATTATACTGAGGTGACAAAAGTTACGGATACCTCGTAATATCGCGTCGGACATGCTTTCTTCCGGTGTAGTGTACCAGCTGGACTTGCCATGGACTCAACAAGTCGTTGCAAGTCCCCTGCAGAAATACTGGGCAATCCTGCCCCTATAGCTGCCCACAATTGCGAAACTGTTGCCACTGACCTCTCGGTTGTGTCTCATAAATTTTCGATGCGATTCATATCGAGTGGTCTGGGTGGTCAAATCATTCGCCCGAATTGACCAGAATGTTCTCCAAAGCAATCGCGAACCATTGTGGGCAGGTGACATAGCGGATTGTGATCAATAAACATAACGAAATTGTTTGGAAGATGACGTCCATGAATGGCTGCAAATGGTCTACAACTAGCCGAACATAACCATTTCCATTTAATGATGAGTCCATTGGACCAGAGAAGCCAGTCAGTTCCATGTAAACAAAGCACACGTCATTACGGAGCCACCACCAGCGTGCACAGTAGTTGTTGACAACTTGGGCCCACGGCTTCGCAGGGTCTGCGCCACACTCGAACCCTACCATCAACTCTTACCCATCGAAATCGGAACATATCTGACCAGGAGACGGTTGTCCAGTCGTGCATGATCTAACCGATTTGGTCACGAGCCCAGGAGAGGCGCTGCAGGCGATGTCGTGTTCTCTCGCCACATTGTCCTGAAGGACACGTTCGTCGTACGTCCCACACAGATTTCTGCTTTCATTTCACTCAGTACTGCTTGTCTGTTAGCACTGACAACTCAACGCAAACGCCGCTGCAGCTATCGGTCGTTAATTGAAGGCCGTCAGGCACTCCACTGTCCCTTGGTGAGAGGTAATGACTGACATTTGCCGTTTCTCGCCACGCTGTTGACAATGTTGATCTCGGAATATTGAATTGCCTAACGATTTCCAAGTAACAGTCCGCGTTCAGAGTCTTCTTGTTCCTATCGCGCGGCCATCTAGATCTACATCTACATTTATACTGCGCAAGCCACCCAACGGTGTGTGGCGGAGGGCACTTTACGTGCCACTGTCATTACCTCCCTTTCCTGATCCAGTCGCTTATGGTTCGCGGGAAGAACGACCGCCGGAAAGCCTCCGTGCGCACTCGAATCTCTCTAATTTTACATTCGTGATCTCCTCGGGAGGTATAAGTAGGGGGAAGCAATATATTCGATACCTCATCCAGAAACGCACCCTCTCGAAACCTGGACAGCAAGCGACACCACGATGCAGAGCGCCTCTCTTGCAGAGTCTGCCACTTGAGGTTGCTAAACATCTCCGTAACGCTATCACAGTTACCAAATAACCCTGTGACGAAACGCGCCGCTCTTCTTTGGATCTTCTCTATCTCCTCTGTCAACCCGACCTGGTACTGATCCCACACTGATGAGCAATACTGAAGAATAGGTCGAACGAGTGTTTTGTAAGCCACCTCCTTTGTCGATGGCCGGCCGGAGTGGCCGTGCGGTTCTAGGCGCTGCAGTCTGGAAACGAGCGACCGCTACGGTCGCAGGTACGAATCCTGCCTCTGGCATGGATGTGTGTGATGTCCTTAGGTTAGTTAGGTTTAATTAGTTGTAAGTTCTAGGCGACTGATGACCTCAGAAGTTAAGTCGCATAGTGCTCAGAGCCATTTGAACCATTTGAACCTTTGTTGATGGACTACATTTTCTAAGGACTCTCCCAATGAATCTCAACCTGGCACCCGCCTTACCAATAATTAATTTTATATGATCATTCCACTTCAAATCGTTCCGGACGCATACTCCCAGATATTTTACAGAAGTAACTGCTACCAGTGTTTGTTCCGCTATCATATAATCATACAACAAAGGATCCTTCTTTCTATGTATTCGCAATACATTAGATTTGTCTATGTTAAGGGTCAGTTGCCACTCCCTGCACCAAGTGCCTATCCGCTGCAAATCTTCCTGCATTTCGCTACAATTTTCTAATGCTTCAACTTCTCTGTATACTACAGCATCATCCGCGAAAAGCCGCATGGAACTTCCGACACTATCTACTAGGTCATTTATATATATTGTGAAAAGCAATGGTCCCGTAACGCTCCCCTGTGGCACGCCAGACGTTACTTTAACGTCTGTAGACGTCTCTCCATTGATAAAAACGTGCTGTGTTCTGTTTGCTAAAAGCTCTTCAATCCAGCCACACAGCTGGTCTGATATTCCGTAGGCTCTTACTTTGTTTATCAGGCGACAGTGCGGAACTGTATCGAACGCCTTCCGGAAGTCAAGAAAAATAGTATCTACCTGGGAGCCTGTATCTCATATTTTCTGTGTCTCATGAACAAATAAAGCGAGTTGGGTCTCACACGATCGCTGTTTCCGGAATCCATGTTGATTCCTACATAGTAGATTCTGGGTTTCCAAAAACGACATGATACTCGAGCAAAAAACATGTTCTAAAATTCTACAACAGATCGACGTCAGAGATATAGGTCTATAGCTTTGCGCATCTGCTCGACGGACTTCTTGAAAACTGGGACTACCTGTGCTATTTTCCAATCATTTGGAACCCCCTTCCGTTGCTCTAGAGACTTGCGGTACACGGCTGCTAGAAGGGGGGAAGGGGGGGGGCAAGTTCTTTCGCGTACTCTGTGTATTCTGTGTATTCTGTCGTAATCACCAGATGACAAATGACAGCTTCGCCAATGAACTGCCCTTTTGTACCTCGTGCAAGCGACACTACCACTACCTGTATGTGTTTATATCGCTATCACATGACTTCTGTGGTCTCAGTGTAACTCTGTGTGTGTTGCAGTACCTGCTCGACCCTCTCGTGAAGCGGATCTGGGATTGCTATACCGGCCCTATAGATACGAGTGGCACGCGCTCCTGATCTGTCAGCACTGAGAGACAAACGAGAAAGCATTCCGCCTCGCACACCCTCTAACCCGGCTGTGGCCGCGCTACTTACACCTCTGTCCCTGCGGTAAGTGGCCAACTTTATCTAGCTCTCGGCCGAATTCACCGACTCAAATTGAAATTAAGCACATCTTAATACTGCACTGATCTGTGTGAGCATCTTTTTATAGCTGCGCGGAGAATGTAACATCCACGAGATAAATTTTAGCTACAGTGCGACGAGAGGAAATTATGCCTCTACAGTTATAAACATTATCTATTCGAAATATAAAAAAAACCGTGAAAACGATGCTAAATATTAAATATTTAATTATTTATATATATATTAATTATTTATATAATATTTTATGAGGTAATTGGACATATCGATGTGTATCATACAAAGAAAATGATAGCTGTAAATTCCTTTTATGATCTGCGTTTGTCTTCCCTTGTTTTTACCTTTTGTTGGATGCCTTTTGTAGGTTGCGGACGCATATCAAACTGAGGACTGTTGTTGTTGTTGTTGTTGTTGTGGTGGTCTTCAGTTCTGAGACTGGTTTGATGCAGCTCTCCACGCTACTCTATCCTGTGCAAGCTGCTTCATCTCCCCGTACCTACTGCAGCCTACATCCTTCTGAATCTGCTTAGTGTAATCATCTCTTGGTCTCCATCTACGATTTATACCCTCCACGCTGCCCTCCAGTACTAAAATAGTGATCCCTTGATGTCTCAGAACATGTCCTACCAACCGATCCCTTCTTCTAGTCAAGTTGTGCCAAAAGCTCCTCTTCTCCCCAATTCTATTCAATACCTCCTCATTAGTTATGTGATCTACCCATCTAATCTTCAGCATTCTTCTGCAGCACCACATTTCGAAAGCTTCTATTCTCTTCTTGTCCAATCTATTTATCGTCCATGTTTCACTTCCATACAAATACATTCAGAAACGACTTCCTGACACTTAAATCTATACTCGATTTTAACAGATTTCTCTTCTTCAGAAACGCTTTCCTTGCCATTGCCAGTCTACATTCTATATCCTCTGTACTTCGACCATCATCAGAGGTCTGTTAAGAAATTGTAATTATTTGTTAATTATTACTTGAGAATAGAGTTCATTATTATTATAAATATGAGTGAATAATTATTTGTAACTTTAACCCCTCTCTCAGTAAGCATTGCCTGTGTTAATTATTTCTTTTCGCGGCAAGGAGCGCAGCCATTGATGATAGCGATTTGTACCGCGTTTTTTTTTTTGTCTGTGTTTTCCTTAGAAAAAAATCAAATGTTTGCTTGTTTTAGTCTAAACAGTGCACAATACGAAAGTTGAGTTTAATAAGCATTTCAAATACTTATCCCATTTGCTCTAACAATAGAAAGTCTCCATCAATTGTCTGCCGCCATCTCAACAATTATCTCAGCGGCAAATTCAAATTACTCAACGCTACAGACATAAATGCCGAAGGTAATAAAAATGTGTAAAAATAAATGTGCACCGATGGTCCCGAACTCATTTTAATGAAAATAATTCGAATCAGATCGGTTCTTTAAAAACAGTGCTCATAGTACGATCCTTATAACAAACTTTTCTAGGTGATGTATGGAGCCGAAATGAAGCACGAGTTGCGAAGAATATTGTTTCAGGTAACATACATCAGTGTTGTGCGCGGCTGATATTCGGTGGTTTTAATGATCATTATGCTGAAGATAACTGCTTCCATCATAATCAATAGCTGTATAGAATCTGTTGTATGAACTGTGATTTAGTGACACTTACACAACTTACAGACAACACTTTAACACGACGTTATCTTTGAGTTCTTTAGCAACTTGACCAAATCTTTAGCCTGGAGAAAAATTATTTAATAATTACTCAATGCAATAAAATAAGATTATCATTTTCATTTACAAATTAATTAAATACCAATGCACTGAATAAAGCAGCGAACGCCACAAGAACCACACTCCTCAGGAACTCTTAAAGTTAGCTGACGTTTTCGACTTCGACTGTTAGTTGCTAGGTGCACAGTGTTATAAAATGGACAGAGTACCGCGTGTCGCACGATTACGTAATTTTGCTGGACAGCCAGTACTCTTAACGCATCTGGAGGGGAGTCCTCTAGCTGTCTTCATACTTGCATCCCGGCGACGTGCTGGTGTTCCAACCGAACGATCCGTCGCAGGCTCCAGGTGAAGGTGAGTGCTTACCATCGGTTATACTCCTATGGCTGCAACTGAACTAAGAACGCCATAAAAAATTAAAAAGAAAAGAAACACCAGCGATTACTCGGAGGAACGGAATCGCCCCACTGTGAACACGGAGAAGGAAGAAACACCTTAGCCACGGGATACGGACGGAATCCAGCGACGGACGCTTTACTCCAGCAGCGGAGGGCCGTGGACACAGCCGGGTGTGGAAATGTAATTTCGACAGTGCCTAACTCTCCCACAGCACAGTGGCAAATGCCTTGTAATAACATTAGTTCATTAACGTATTCATTATAAATGTAAATGCCGTGTGACTAGGGCCTCCCGTCGGGCAGACCGTTCGCCGGGTGCAAGTCTTTCGATTTGACGCCACTTCGGCGACTTGCGCGTCGATGGGGATGAAATGATGATGATCGGGACAACACGACACCCAGTGCCTGAGCGGAGAAAATCTCCGACCCAGCCGGGAATCGCACCCGGGCCCTTAGGATTGACATTCTGTCGCGCTGACCACTCAGCTACCGGGGGCGGACATATTCCTTATGTAAGCAATATTTCAGCCTTCCCGTAATTAATACGTGTTGTCATGTCTGTACCAACGTCATAAACACAGTCACTGTTGTATAAGTGGGTCACAGCAACCTAGTCATGTGGATTTTTGAGTGGAATATTTAGTGTGACTAGAATATTGTGCGACAATGTCATTGTGTGACAATGATGAGAGCCTTTTTCATGTATTCTAGACGGCTGAACGATTGTAGTAGGTGAGCTACACACGTAGTCCCACATTAACAGGGGGAGACCAAGACGTTGGGATCACAGATTTACATCAAAGTTTGTACACCTTCAGAGAAACATTAAAAACAACGTAACGTGCAAGCAGAAAATCGCAAGAGAAGTTTCGCGAGTCTGTTAGGTAACTGATATATCTGTGCGGAGCCACCGACTATAAGAAGTCATTGTGGTCAAGCGATTAACGCTCACGCTTTGCAGAAATGTCGTGGACGAGGCAACGGTACTAATTGTGCTGACACGTTTAATCTATATTTCTTTTCATTAGTAGTCACATTATTTATTTCATGTAACATTGGAGAGGTAAAGTAACAAAAAAAAACCTCACGTGCGTTTTCATGGAGCTGTAGTAAATTTCGTATGTTATTTCTCCATTTCCTACTTTTAATTAAATTTTCAGGGACGAGGGACAGGCTTCGAAACCCTGAGTCAAACCACAATAAATAATGATGCGAATGACGTCATTCACCATTAGTAATACAGTAAATCACGAAGTGCCAGACCACAAGACTAATGTACAATTACTCGTCGGATGTGCTCTAGAGCTCGAACGTTGCAGGATGGTATTTGTCATAAAGACGTGAAAAACAAAAATTAAAACTTCAAGCGTGGTTTTTTTCCGTTATATCACCTCTCAAACGTCGTATGAATTAAATAATATGACACGTGATAAAAAGAATAGGTTAATAGTTGAGTTTAAGCGGGAATCGAACCATCGCCTCATACACGTTGTCTTACTAATCTCGAACGCTAACGACTTGTCCAACAAGTACTCTGACCAGCACCTGCGCACAGATACATCGGTTACATAACAGACGCGTAAAACTTCTCTTACGATTTTCTCGGAACTTCCAGAGTAGTGCCCCTTGTAAATTGCACGTTACGTTGTTTTAATGGCGTACAAAAGGGGCACAAAATTTGAAATACCTCTGTGATCCCAACGTCGCGGCCTCCCCTACGCAACAAGAGTGACATACTGTCAGAAGAGAACACACGTTGCTGCAGACACGTATCTCACGCGCTACGGGTAACAGGTGGGAGAGAGTAATGCTGCAGCAGCTGGAAACATAATCCAAAGCTGGATTACGCGGCCAGAACGGTTCTTGCCAGAACAGCGTCTGAACTGCGCACAGATCCACGACGAAATTCTGGCGAGGCTTGGACCAAATGCGATTTCGCGTCCAGTCGTAGCGAAATGTAACCAACAATTTACCCGGGCCGCATAAACATGGGTGACGCTGACCGGATAGGCATTTAATAAAAGGTACTTCGCCTTCCGTAGCAATGTGTAACTTTCTTTGACATCCTTCATAATAATCATAGGCAATAAAATGATCTATTCTAGAAAAGTGATGATGTGAATGCTCTTTTGTTCATAACGGTCTTCACCTACTGCTTTGAAATTTTGACGTGATGTTCCATTTGTATACGAGCGTGTTTTTAAACATACATTTAATCCATAAATTTATATAAATTTAATACTGGAAAATATAGTATACAATAGCGAAATGTTGTTAGCAAACAAGAAAGTTGTGTTTATGGCTTATTGGTTTGTGATTAGAATACTATTACAGAATCTGAATTTCTAACAACAAGGAACAAGCCTCAAGGTCATAGAGAAAGGGGAAGGAGAAGATGGAGAGAGTAGGTGAGAGAGAGGGTAGGGGGGAGGAGACAGTAAGGAGGGAAGAGACAGTAAGGAGGGAAGAGACAGTAAGGAGGGGAAGAGAGAGTAGGAGGGGAAGAGAGAGTAGGAGGGGAAGAGAGAGTAGGAGGGGAAGAGAGAGTAGGAGGGGAAGAGAGAGTAGGAGGGGAAGAGAGAGTAGGAGGGGAAGAGAGAGTAGGAGGGGAAGAGAGAGTAGGAGGGGAAGAGAGAGTAGGAGGGGAAGAGAGATTAGGAGGGGAAGAGAGAGTAGGAGGGAAGAGAGAGTAGGGGGGAAGAGAGAGTAGGGGGGAAGAGAGAGTAGGGGGGAAGAGAGAGTAGGGGGGAAGAGAGAGTAGGGGGGAAGAGGGAGTAGGGGGGAAGAGGGAGTAGGGGGGAAGAGGGAGTAGGGGGGAAGAGGGAGTAGGGGGGAAGAGGGAGTAGGGGGGAAGAGAGAGTAGGGGGGGGAAGAGAGAGTCGGGGGGGAAGAGAGAGTCGGGGGGGGAAGAGAGAGTAGGGGGGGAAGAGAGAGTAGGGGGGAAGAGAGAGTAGGGGGGGAAGAGAGAGTAGGGGGGGAAGAGAGAGTAGGGGGGGAAGAGAGAGTAGGGGGGGAAGAGAGAGTAGGGGGGGAAGAGAGAGTAGGGGGGGAAGAGAGAGTAGGGGGGGAAGAGAGAGTAGGGGGGGAAGAGAGAGTAGGGGGGGAAGAGAGAGTAGGGGGGGAAGAGAGAGTAGGGGGGGAAGAGAGAGTAGGGGGGGAAGAGAGAGTAGGGGGGGAAGAGAGAGTAGGGGGGAAGAGAGAGTAGGGGGGAAGAGAGAGTAGGGGGGAAGAGAGAGTAGGGGGGAAGAGAGAGTAGGGGGGAAGAGAGAGTAGGGGGGAAGAGAGAGTAGGGGGGAAGAGAGAGGGGGAGGGAGAGGGAGGGGGAGGGAGAGGGAGGGAGGGGAGAGAGAGAGAGATGGGGGGAGGGAAGCAGAAGATGGACAGTGAAAGGGGGAGGAGGTCATGACAGAGAGGAGAATGAGAAGGAGATGGATACAGTGAGGGGAAGGGGAATACACGGACAGGGGAGAGAAGGAGATTATGACATATATTCAATTCCCGTACATATTAGAAACGTGCGCTTTCTGTTTTCTTCCTTTTCCATTTAAGCAGACTGAGCCCAGCCAGGCGTGGCCGAGTACAGCCAGTTTTATATAAATCTTGAAGACGAAAATTGATTTTTGGATTGGAGTTTTTACTGTCGTACGCAGTTAAGTTGTTTCTGCGTATTTCGTGGCTGATTTTCGCGACAACTCGCCGTAATGTTGGACGAGTCAGTGGGTTTGTACGTTTAGAAACAGGATTCTCCCTCTGAAACAATGGCTAGCTGTCCCTCTACGTAACTGGAATTTTTATTTTTAGTCTTAATCTATGTTAAAATATGACAGATGAAACCCAAACTATCTACTCAGAAGTACATCTATGGCATAGGAGTTGACTAGTCGAAAATATTTCAATTTATTCTTAAAAATTCGATTGTCTGCCAGAACTTAAAATTGACAAGAAAACTGCTCTGTGTTTGTGAAAACATGGCTTTTTAATCACGTTCAATTTCTTATTTTACGCGTTTTCGCATTGTTAGTACTTTCTTTAGCGTACGTAGTAATCATTTTCAAGCTTTACCTGCGTTAATTTTATTAACTGCAGGAAACAATGTGTTAATGTATACCCGATTTGTCGGCTTTCTCCGCGGAATTTTCGTTAAGATGCATATCGAGAAATAAGCCATCCAGATTCGTATTATTTGATTTATGACATGCTAGTTTTAATACGAAAAATCTTGAACGACTTGTGTGTTGTTTCTCGTCGTTTTAATACAGCGAAGTGCACCAATACTGACATGTTCTCGACATATCCTCAATGTGCTGGTGTTTTGAAACAGCATCTGTTCATATGCCATAAATCGTAGTACAACCGTGTTTAACAATTAACGGCGTAAGTAACTTCCGCATTATGCGTCTCTGCCTAGTAACATAGTTCGATGATTTTTGGACCATATATAGAAAGAACTGCTACAGTACAGCGCGGAAGGTAAGTGAAGGAAATAGGCAATGAGACGAACGAAAGTTACGTTTTTAGTCAGAGACAATACTTACAGTGATGTCACCGTAATTCATGCTGACCCGCTGAACTTTCATTTTCTTTTCCAAGACCTGCTGCGTGTTTTTAAATTCAGTTTCGTTACCAGTACAGTCTTCTGTTGGAAATTTTACAAAAGTGTAAAAAAATAAAAAATTTTATATACAGCGTGAGGCAGCAAAGTCGTAACACCCATTGTACCTCCCCAACCGTAATAGATACAAAGATGCCGTTTGGACAGTGAATTGCAGGGACACGGGCTACTTGAATACATCAAGTTTCATGTTTGTGCTATTTTTTATTACAGAGATATGAGGCCATCTTTGTTTTTTTTAAATGGAACCTTTTAGCGTAACATGATGAGTTTAAAAAGACGGTTTCAAGTATGAGTACACCATAATATTTAAGCGAATAGTTTTTGAGACACAGATATGTTCTCGTACCGTGTTCGTCCTTCGAAGCGGCGTTGTCCAATGCGAGCTTTCCTGTTGTGCATAGTACATGGTAAACGTTTCGAGTCCGTCCTTACACAAACACGCCCATTTACCCGACCATAGCAATACAAACTGCGATATTTTGCGCAAAATTTAACTGTTAATGTCGCGCAAATACTATTCGGTTATTTGACAACTGTGATACCAAAATAGTATGCAACATACAGTATTAAAATACTAGAAGATGTGAATACATTTTAAGTAACAGAAATACAAATGTAAATGAGGAGGCCCGTATTGGTCACAATTATTTCGTACGTATTTGTTTTTCATTTGAAAATATTTACTTTTGATCACAATACGAAGCAAATACATACAAACATGCAAAATGCATACTACACATGATACGAAACTTTACTGGAGCATGTGCTCAAAATGCTTCCCCTCTGCTGCAATGCACATTTGCAGTCGCCGTTCGGATGATTTGTGAACGGCTGCGAGGGTGTCCTGTGAGATATCAGCGCACGCTTCGATGATACGTTGCTTCACATCGTCTGGCGTAGTTGGTATTTGAGCATACACTTTGTGTTTGATTGCTCCCCACAGAAAAACATCAAGAGGGGTCAAATCAGGAGACCGGGCTGGTCACTTCACTTCAGCACGTCGTCCTATCCAACAATCCGGGAACTTTCCATTGTCAGCTGTGTAGCCACACTTGAAGAATGAGCAGGACAGGCGTCATGCTGGAACCCCATGCACTGACGCGTAGTTAGTGGTACCTATTCCAGCAAAATGGGCAGAACGTTTCGCAGGAACTGTGCGCAGTTATTGCCATTTAGTATACCCGGAATGACGTACGGCTCCACAATGACATATTCGACGATGCCGCACCACACGTTAACATTCCAGTGTTGCTGATGCTGAACCTGTCGAAGCCAATGAGGGTTCTCTATTAACCAGCGTAATGCATATTACGCAGATTCACATTACCGTAGTTGGTGAAAGTCGCTTCATCAGTAAAAAGAACCCGTTGGATCATCTGTAGAGCAAACCGGCAAAATTCCTGGTGCCGTTCGAAGTCCACACCGGAGAGTGCTTGATGTAATGAGAAGTGAAACGATGAAAACTATGCCGGTGAAATATGTGTAGAACACTTCTCTGACTTATACCACATTCCGAGGCAATACGTCGCGACGAAACAGTAGGGTCGTTATGTGCCAACGCAAGAACGCTCTCTCCATGTACCTCGCCAGTTGCAGTTTTCTGCCTTGTCCTGTGTATGACGTTCCATGACCCCGATTCAAGTGGTTTCTTGCAAATACGTGCAAGAAGCCGGCGCGTAGGACGCTCACGATCAGAATACAGCTCTCCATATCGCTTTATTGCTCTAACAGCATTTCTTCTGCTTTCACCACACACTACAAACATATCTAACTTTTATTCGTTGCTGCACACGTCTGCTCCAAGAAACTGTGACGAAAATGCGATGTCTCATTACCCCAGCAGCACATTTATACCCTTCTCTCCAGCTACCTCGTGCGTCACCTTGCGGCGTTATCGAGAAACAGGAAAACAGCGCCTTCCCTGTTAAGTTCCTCAGTGGTCAGCAGGAAAGGTCGCATTAGATAACGCCGCTTCGAAGGACGAACACAATACATGTCTGTGTCTCAAAAACTGTTCAACTAAATATTATGATATACACATATTTGAAACCGTCTTTTTAAGCCCACCATGTTACGCTAAAATGTAACATAGGGTTCGATTTAAAAAAAAAACCAAAGGTGGCCTCATATCTGTGTAATAAAAAATAGCACAAACATGAAACGTGATGTATTCAAGCAGCTCCTGTCCCTGAAATTCACTGTCCAAACGGCATCTTTGTATCTATTACGGTTGGGGAGATACAAGGGGTGTTATGACTTAGCTGCTTCACCCTTTATAAAGTACAAATGCATATACCCAGTTTTGTTTAAATGGATTGGCCCCCGCGCTACTTAAATCGAATCGAGAACGTGTAGGATGAATTGGGAATTTGTGAACAGCATGGGAGCACGTTGCAAAGCGTACTTTGCCACGCATGGTCATTACACAGCATATTGGTTCAAATGGGTCTCAGCACTATGGGACTTCACATCTGAGGTTATCTTTCCCCTAGAACTTAGGACTACTTAAACTTAACAAACCTAAAGACATCACACACATCCATGGCCGAGACAGGATTCGAACTTGCGACCGTAGCAGTCGCGCGGTTCCGGGCTGAAGCGCCTAGAACCGCTCGGCCACAGCGGCCGGCACACAGCATATTAAGAAACATGTTCCGGCTTACGCAATGTCCAGCGGACGACAGTGAATCGCGTTGCCTTTAAATGACTGTCTCATTTCTTATTTATGGATTCTTGCGTTACTTCTTGGCAGAACAATTCCATATTCAAGGTTGAATAACAAGTACAGTGTTTTCGTTCCACTGATTTCCTTTTTTTTCAATTTCGAACTAGTTTCCGGCTTATTACGCCATCTTCAGGACACAACTGACTAGCGTTTGGAAGGGAAACTGGTTCTTATGGAACCAAACATCATAGCCATTGATACAATTACTTTTATTTTATTTTATTTAATTTTACACGTCTAGTTCCGTAGCACCAAGTCTTCAACGTCGTGGAACGTGTCAGTTCATGAAATTGTAACAAAAAAGTAATAACAGAAAATAATTTTAATTTTAACAATCAACAGCCTCAGTTGCACCGTTTACCTAGAATTTACCTAGGTTTCAGTCGGGATAACCCAACCTTCTTCAGAGTAACAGTAACTACCGTTTGTCCATAGTCAAGCTAAAGCTACAAATCCAGTACAGCCTTCTTGGCTGCCGCATCGCGGTCGCGAAGTGGGGCAGAGGCAGTTTCAGATAAGTTTTTACAGTCTGACGATAATTTATGGATCTGTAGTTTTAGCTTGACGATGTCCACTATGGACAAACGGGAGATACTGTTATTCTGAAGAATGTTGGGTTATCCCGACTGAAACCTAGGTAAATTCTAGATAAACGGTGCATGTCGACTATTAAAATTAAAATTAATATTTATATAGTTGCTGACAGGGCCGCGAAATGTAGAAGATATTTAAATAACAGATAAAATAAACTCTTTATGGAGCCAAAGAAAGACAAGCCATAAGCAGAGAGTGTTGTGCATCAAACTTGTCTCTTCATATTGAAATTACACTTTACACAATGGACAATGTTAAGCACTATAAATAATTAATCTACACCAAAAAATCTTCTTTGTTGGACAACAAAAATGGAAAAAGTCCATTTAACCTGCAATATTGTGTAGTTTAATTATTTATTGGGCTTAACATGGTCCACTATGTAAAGCGTAATTTCAACATTAATAAACAAGTTTGACGCACAACATTCTATGCAAGTGATTGTTTCTTCGAGTATCATGTTTCGTTACCTAAGAACAAGTGTCCCTTCCAGACGCTAGTCAGTTGTTTCCCGAACATGGCCTTATAATGATGATGATGATGATGATGATGATGATGATGATCATTTGAGGTGAGTGGCGCTGCACATCATGGTTATCAGCGCCCTGACGAAAATTCAGCATGCTGATCTCATGGGTGGAGACAAAGGCACCTGCGGAGTAGTTTATAATGTGAAACTTCCACGCAGATTAATACTGTGTGCCGGATCGAGACTCGAACTCGGGACCTTTGCCTTTGCTCTAGTAGAGCACTTGCCCGCAAAAGGCAAAGCTCCCGAGTTCGAATCTCGATCCGGCACACAGTTTTAATCTGCCAGGAAGTTTCATATGAGCGCACACTCCGCCGCAGAGTGAAAATCTCATTCTGGAGTTTATAATGTGTTAAAGTCTGTCTCCCTTCTCCACCAATTTAGGGATGAGGCCTGGCAGTTCACAAAATTTCACCATTCTCGTGACACTGGAATCAGTATCTGCGAGGACGGCGGTCATATCTCCATCGAGACTGAGGGCTGCCCATATATCAGTACACAGGACACACGTTGCCAAAATATGCTGAACTGAAAGAGACACACCACAGACTTCACAGAGTGGTGGATCCTCTGGCCGGAGGAGGAAGCCTTTTGTTAAAGGACTGTGACCGATGCGCAGTCTGCTAAGATGGCCTTATAAGCCGAAAACTAGATCGAAATTAAATAAGAATCAGTAGAACAAAAACACTGTACTTTTTGTTCAACCTTAAAAAAGTGTAATTTCTGTTGCTCTCATTGCGTTATTCTTCAAGTTCCCTTTTGTACTGTACCGTACTGTACTGTACCAGTTCTCTGTATGTATGGTCCTAATTTCATCGAGGTATGTTGGTCGGTAGTGACACATCAAGCGAAAATTTCTTTGGTATTCAAGTCTTCGAGACAGTGTAACATCGAAAATGCAAGATGCATGGCACTTGCTACCGATATATATATATATATATATATATATATATATATATATATATATAACTTTTTTTAAAATTGTATGTAAATATTTGTAATTTAAATGCTTTCTTTTAATAAGTAAGGTCATTGCATGTGTACATTTAGGTAGAAGTCTTTTGACGTTTCATTGTATTATCTGTGTTTTACTGTGAAACTTATAAGCTTTGAGAAAAAGCCAAAGGAATTGTTATTTGCACAGACTAGCAACGATAATAGCAGTGCTTGTGGGTTGTAAAATCTTTGGGTAGGGGGTTGTTGCGAAGAGTGCGGGGAGAGAGCGAGAGACGGGTTCCAGCGCTTGTAGTGTGGTGTTAACGCTCTCGCAGTAGAGAGTACCATTTTCGGCGGCATGATGTACGCGCGCCGGCCAGATGTCTAGTAGCAGGAGGAAGGACAGTGGACGGGCGGAAGAGGCTGTATTAATTACGATTGCCCGTTACTATATTTAGCCGTGGCCCCACAAGATGCTACCGTCTTCAACAACAGCAGCAGTTCCAGCTACACACTTTCGTCGTTGGCTCCGAGTTTCGTCGCACGCACAGCACTCAAGTAAGACTGTTCATTAGTAGAAACTATTAACGGCTAACCCAGCAGCACGACTGAATGTGATTTTATTGGTAAGATTTATTTAAATAATAATCAGTCAAACTCAGGGCGATTGTGTCCTCATTGCCCCCCAGACATTGTTATCAAGCAGGATCCTTGTTCCTTTTTTCCCCTAATATGCTAACTCAGTGTCATAAGAAACAAAAAAAAATGGTTCAAATGGCTCTGAGCACTATGCGACTTAACTTCTTAGGTCATCAGTCGCCTAGAACTTAGAACTAATTAAAGCTAACTAAACTAAGGACATCACACACATCCATGCCCGAGGCAGGATTCGAACCTGCGACCGTAGCGGTTGCTCTATTGCAGACTGTAGCGCCTAGAACCGCATGGCCACTGCGGCCGGCCATAAGAAACAAACTGAATAGTTGCAGCCAGTTTATTAATGAATAATTGCTCTTTTAAGAATTTTAACCTCTATCTACTTTCAATTAACTGTTGTACAACAGAGGCTTCAGTATTTGACTAAAGTAAAGCAATTTCAATTTTCAAGTTTGAGAATCAACCACTGGAAAAAATCCAAATGTAAGGAAATGCACCAAGTAAGAGTGCGGAAGTTTTATTTATTTTGAATATAGCTTGGAGTACATGTCAGTTTGGTTTGGTACGTATTCTAGTATTTAATTCTGTTGAAGTCAGTAAAAAAAGGCTGAGTTGTTCAGACAATAATATGAAATCCAATTTGCAAAACAGGTAACTGCAAAGTAAAAAGTGCTTGCCTTTTTTCTACATTTCTTTGATGACGTTATGCTGAGGTCACTGGAAGTCATTGTTCACGTAACGAAGTTCAGTACTAACATACAGTTTAATTGCATATTTTCAAATCATTACTCCATTGCCTTTTTCAAAATTTAATGCCAAACGTAACGTAAGAGTGACTTCTCAGTTTTCTTTATTATTACATTCTGACTTAAAATTAGTGTCAAAAAAACGTGGCAACCTCAAGTTGCCACGTCAGTGTTTAATAATACATGTTTTTCTTTCCCATCGTCTTGTACAGGATTTTGGATGTAAATTGCCCTAGTTGGCTGGCAACCGTTAATTACTTCCTTTTCGTTCATTAGTGTAACTTTTGGATTCATGATCAGTGCTACCCCTTTCTGTCCAGTGATGCTTGTGAGTGAATGCACAAAATAATTTTCATTTTCCAAATTATAGCACTGTTCGGTTTAATTACTTTTATTTTTAGTAGACTTTCCATCAGAAGGGTCAGTTGTACACTTTCCTCCTACTTATCGGTATCACTTCTTCGGGAAAGATAGCCTTATATTAGAAAAAAATCCATTAGGTACACACGCGATGCATGGTCATATACGGGGTGATTCAAACAGAATACCACAACTTTAGGAATTTAAAACTCTGCAACGACAAAAGGCAGAGCTAAGCACTATCTGTCGGCGAATTAAGGGAGCTATAAAGTTTCATTTAGTTGTACATTTGTTCGCTTGAGGCGCTGTTGACTAGGCGTCAGCGTCAGTTGATGCCAAGATGGCGACCGCTCAACAGAAAGCTTTTTGTGTTATTGAGTACGGCAGAAGTGAATCGACGACAGTTGTTCAGCGTGCATTTCGAACGAAGTGTGGTGTTAAACCTCCTGATAGGTGGTGTATTAAACGTTGGTATAAACAGTTTACAGAGAATGGGTGTTTGTGCAAAGGGAAAAGTTCTGGACGGCCGAGAACGAGTGATGAAAATGTAGCACGCATACAGCAAGCATTTGTTCGCAGCCCAGGAAAATCGACTCGCAGAGCTAGCAGAGAGCTGCAAATTCCACAATCAACTGTATGGAGAGTCCTACGAAAAAGGTTAGTTATGAAACCTTATCGTCTGAAATTGGTTCAAGCACTGTCTGCAGCTGATAAGATTAAAAGAATCGATTTCTGTGATTTTATCCTTGCTCAAATGGAAACAGATGAATCTTTCGTTTCAAAGATTGTGTTTAGTGATGAAGCAACTTTCCACACTAACGGGAAAGTCAACCGTCACAATGTCTGTATATGGGGCACAGAGAATCCGCGGGAAACAACTCAGTACGAACGTGACTCGCCTAAGGTGAACGTTTTCTGTGCCATTTCAGCCAATAAAGTTTTTGGTCCCTTTTTCTTCGAAGGTGCTACTGTAACTGGACTACAGTATCTGGAGATACAAGAAGCACAACAATTCATATTTCAGCAGGATGGAGCGCCACCACATTGGCACTTATCTGTCCGTAACTACCTGAACGTCAACTACCCGAGGCAGCCCGTGACAGAGCACTTCATCACTGGCCTCCAAGAAGCCCTGATCTTACCCCCTGCGATTTTTTCTTATGGGGGTATGTTAAGGATATGGTGTTTCGGCCACCTCTCCCAGCCACCATTGATGATTTGAAACGAGAAATAACAGCAGCTATCCAAACTGTTACGCCTGATATGCTACAGAGAGTATGGAACGAGTTGGAGTATCGGGTTGATATTGCTCGTGTGTCTGGAGGGGGCCATATTGAACATCTCTGAACTTGTTTTTGAGTGAAAAAAAAACCTTTTTAAATACTCTTTGTAATGATGTATAGCAGAAGGTTATATTATGTTTCTTTCATTAAATACATATTTTTAAAGTTGTGGTATTCTTTTTGAATCACCCTGTGTTATACCGCAAGCAGGATAGGCTGATTAGTAAGAGGGAGGTTACAACTCGTATATAAAAGCGAGCAAATATGAGCTTCAACTAAAAATGCCTAAATGCAATGTGGCTTCTCTCAGGTTGCTAAGCCAGTGTTCTGAGGGCACAGAACGACCACGAAAGCCGGTGGTCAGCACTTGGCGTCTTCGATGCAGCGCGTGACGTCACAACGACGTCACGTTCGCCTCAGGCGCTGTGAAGTGAGTGTCACCCTACGACGCCGCCACCGGCGGCTGCTACCTACGTGCGACTTGGCAGGAAGAGAGTGACAGAGGGGGGAGGCAGGTTGGGAGAGAGGGGGGGAGGGGCTGCCTCCCGGTAGTAGCCTTGCCCGCGGGCCGGCTGGCTGGCTGGCTGGCTGCTGGTCCGGCGCGCTCTGCGCCAGTGTGGCACCCGAGGCGGGACCCGCGCTTGACCCGGAGACTCGCCGCGGCTGACGCAAGCCGACCCGACCCGGATCCCAAGTGGGCCACTGCCAGCCGTCCACCTGCCGCGGCCGGCGCTCCGCACGGCTCTAGGAGCGGACCGCCGCCACACCGCTACCTGCTGGTCGTCGCGCACCGCGACCCACACTCCATGTTGGCCAAAGACGAAACACCGTGTGACGGTCAGGCACACTGCACCGCTGGTCTATTCCTACACCAAGGTGAAGGCGTGTTATACATACACTGCTGACCATTAAAACTGCTACACCAAGAAGAAATGCAGACGATAAACGGGTATTCATTGGACAAATATATTACACTAGAACCGACATGTGATTACACTTTCACGCAATTTGGGTGCATAGATCCTGAGAAATCAGTACCCAGAACAAGCACCTCTAGCCGTAATATCGGCGTCAATACGCCTGGGCATTGAGTCAAACAGACTTTGGATGGCGTGTACAGGTGCAGCTGCCCATGCAGCTTCGACACCTTACCACAGTTCATCAAGAGTAGTGACTGGCGTATTGCGACGAGCCAGTTGCTCGGCCACCATTGACCACACGTTTTCAGTTGGTGAGAGATCTGGAGAATGTGCTGGCCAGGGCAGCAGTCGAACATTTTATGTATCCATAAAGGCCCGTACAGGACCTGCAACATGCGGTCGTCCATTATCCTGCTGAAATGAAGGGTTTCGCAGGGATCGAATGAAGGATAGAGCCACGGGTCGTAACACATCTGAAATGTAACGTCCACTGTTCAAAGTGCCGTCAATGCGAACAAGAGGTGACCGAGACGTGTAACCAATGGTACCCCATACCATCACGCCGGGTGATACGCCAGTATGGCGATGACGAATACACGCTTCCAATGTGCGTTCACGGCGATGTTGCGAAACACGGATGCGACCATCATGATGCTGTAAACAGAACCTGGATTCATCCGAAAAAAATGACGTTTTGCCATTCGTGCACCCAGGTTCGTCGTTGAGTACACCATCGCAGGCGCTCCTGTCTGTGATGCAGCGTCAAGGGTAACCGCAGCCACGGTCTCCGAGCTGATAGTCCGTGCTGCTGCAAACGTCGTCGAACTGTTCGCGCAGATGGTTGTTGTCTTGCAAACGTCCCCATCTGTTGACTCAGGGATAGAGACGTGGCTGCACGATCCGTTAAAGCCATGCGGATAAGATGCCTGTCATCTCGAATGCTAGTGGTACGAGGCCGTTGGGATCCAGCACGGCGTTTCGTATTACTCTCCTGAACCCACTGATGGCATGTTCTGCTAACAGTCATTGGATCTCGACCAACGCGAGCACCAATGTCGCGATACGATAAACCGCAATCGCGATAGACTACAATCCGACCTTTATCAAAGCCGGAAACGTGATGGTACGCATTACTCCTACTCACACGAGGCATCACAACAACGTTTCACCAGGCAACGCCGGTCAACTGCTGTTTGTGTATGAGAAATCGGTGGGAAACTTTCCTCATGTAAGCACGTTGCAGGTGTTGCCACCGGCTCCAACCTTGTGTAAATGTTCTGAAAAGCTAATCATTTGCATATCACAGCATCTTCTTCCTGGCGTAACAATTTTAATGGCCCTTAGTATATATATATATATATATATATATATATATATATATATATATATATATATATATATAGTGAAGAGGTGAAGAAACTGGTACGACTGCCTAATATCGTGTAGGGCCTCCGCAACAACACAGAAGTGCCGCACCACGACGTGGCAGGGAGTCGACTAATGTCTGAAGCAGGTCTGTCCATAAATCCGTAAGAGAACGAGCGGGTGGAGAACTCTTCTGAACAGCACGTTGCAAGGCATCCCATATATGCTCAATAATGACCATGTCCGGGGAGTTTGGTGTCCAGTGGAAGTGTTATACTCGGAAGGGTGTTCCTGCAGCCACTCTATAGCAATTCTGGACGTGTGAGGTTTCGCATTGTTCTGCTGGAATTGCCCAAGTCAGTCGGAATGAGTAATGGACATGAATGGATGCAGGCGATCGGGGAGGATGCTTACGTACGTGTCACCTGTCAGAGTCATATATAGAGGAATAAGGTGTCCCATAACACTCCAACTGCACTCGCCCCAGGCAATTACACAGGCTCCACCAGCCTGAGCAATTCACATGCAGTATCCATGGATTCATGGGGCTATTGCTAGACGGTACACGCCCACCGGCGCGACACAATTTGAGAACCAGACTCGTCCGCCCAGGCAACATGTCCCCAGTCACCAACAGTCCAGTATTGGCATTCACGGCCCCAGGCGAGGCGTAAGGCTTTCTGTCGTGCAGTCATCAAGGGTACACGAGTGTGGCTTCAGCTCCGAAAGCCCGTATGGATGATGTTTAAAAAAATGGTTTAGATGGCTCTAAGCACTATGGGACTTAACATCTGAGGTCATCAGTCCCCTAGACTTAGAACTACTTAAACTGAACTTAACGTAAGGACATCACACACATCCATGTCCGAGGCAGGATTCGAACCTGCGACCGTATCAGCAGCGCGGTTCTGGTCTGAAACGCATAGAACCGCTCGGCCACACCGGCCAGCGATGATGTTTCGTTGAAAGGTTCGCACACTGACACTTGTTGATGGCCCAGCATTGAAACCTGCAGGAATTTGCGGAAGGTACACTTCCGTCACATTGAACGCTTCTCTTAAACCGACGTTGGACCCGTTCTTGCAGGATCTTTTTCCAGCCACAGGGATGTCGGAGACTTGCATTCCTGATATTAACGGTACACTCGAGGAAGGGCCGTACGGGAAAATCCCCACTTCACAGCTACCTCGGAGATGCTGTGTCCTATTGCTCGTGCGCCGACTTTAACACCACGTTCAAAGTCACTTAAATCTTTATAACCTGCCATTGTAGCAGCAGTAACCGATCTAATGACTGCGCCAGACACTTGTTGTCTTATATTGGTGCTGTTACGACATCTGGAGAAGACATTTGACAATGTCAACTGATATGTATTATTCAGTATCCTTCTCCAATCAGTATTCAGATTTGGAGGGGGAAGACATATACGTGACAGCTACACGCGTGAACTCAGAGTAGTTCGCTGTAATGATAAAGAAGAATCAGCTAGCATTCAAAAGCGTCTATGGCAAGGTTTCTCTCTATCCAAGTACTTATTTGATCTGTACATGCAGCACACAAACGACAGGGTGAAAGAAGAAGTAAACGGAGGATCAATGGAGATAAGGTAGACATGCTCAGATAAGCCGATGTTATAGCAGTAATTGCAGAAAGTGAAAGAGATCTGCAAAAAATCCTGAACGCAATGGACAGATTAGTGGAGGAGGAATTCCATATGACAATAAACACACATAAAACAAGAGTCTGTATTAGAAACAAATAAAGGAAGGCAGCGGTAAAGTTGAGAGATGAAACAACTGAGGAGGTGAAAGTGAAGTATCTGGAAAGTAAAACGACTACAGATGGAAGAAGCTGCAAAGAGATAGTATGCAGGATTACACAGGCCAAGAACGTTTTTAATAAGAAGGCATAAAAAAAATTATTCACTACAAACACTGTAAGCCCGGAAGTGAGGAAACAAATGTCGAAGACCTACATGTGGAGCCCTGTAACATAATGTTGTGAAGCTTGGACGAGAGGAGTGAGAGAGGAGAGAAGACTCACTGAATCGGAACCACGGTGCTACAGAAGAATGATGAAAATCAGCTGGAGAGAAATGAGAGCACGAACGAGGAAGTTTTCATTGGAGCGAGAACAACAACATGCTTCATGAAGCACCCAAAACGGAGGAGAGCTGACAGGCCATATACTCCGACATGATGGTCAGAATAGGTGAGGAAGCAGTAGAGGGTACAAGTTACAGACGAAGACTCGGACTGGAGTACATTGAACAAATAATGGAGGATATGAATCGTTCTTCACACTACGAGCTGAAAAGGAAGGCGGACAAGCGAGAAGAAAGGAAGGAGGGAGAGGGAGAGGGAAGGGAAGGGGGAGGGGGAGAGGGTGAGGGGGAGGGTGAGAGGGGGAGGGTGGGGGGGGGGGGAGAGAGAGAGAGTTATATGTAAATTATAGGAGGATCGCTGCTGTCAGCTGCCCCGGGATATTACGCGGAATCAGCGGCGACGAGTGAAAATGTGTGCCAAACTGGGATTCGAACCCGTGATCTCCTCCTTGGCAGGCACGTACTGTAACCACTGCGCCACCCGGACACAGCGTTTCGCCACTGACCCGGCACGCGTCACGGCCGACCGACACTCCCATCCAACTCCACCTATCTGCAACCCCTAATATCACCTTGACATGTCCAGTCTCAAAGGCAGCGACCGTAACAGCGTGCATTTAAAGCAAACCTAGTTTGCATCCTCATAGTGGCCCTACTGGCGCCAGTTCTATGCTACAGGTGCGAAATTTGAACAGATGTAGAAACACGCCTACCAACTTCCCTTTATATCACACGATTCCTGCTTGGCGTTGTGATTTTTTTTCTTTTTTTTTTGCGCCAGTGTATATTAAAAAGTAGACATGGGGGTTGAACCCCTCTACCATCGTCCACACCCACAAATCCTTAATCCTTCCCATCCTCTGTTATGTTGGTCCCGTCTGGATATCCACCCCCCCCCCACCTCCCCCAAATTCTATGAGTCCATCCAGATCCTCAAGCACGATGCACTCCACCCTGGCTTCCGTATACGCCTCCCGTCCCCCACGCGGATCCTCTACGACTTGATTCCATTCCCCCATCTGCTCCTATTCATCGAACATATCCGCATACTCTACACCTCCCACCGCCTTGATCCCCCTCATCCCCTGGTTGCTCCTTTCCTCTCCAACCCCCGCCCTCTGCCGTGCCTTCACTGTCGTCTCCCCCCTACCCTCCATCTCTACACCCTACATCTCCTTTCCCAAGGTGGCTTCCATCAACTCCCCCTCCCGGATGATGCCCTCTCTCCCTCCATTTATCCCTCCTATCAACTCTGATCCTCACTCCCCCTCCCTTCCTCTGTCCTTTTCCTGGGCTTCCTCCCCCCACCCCTTCCATCCTGTTTTTTCCCTGCCTACCCTCTCTCTGGCTCCCTTCTCTCCCCTGAGTCCTTTTGCATTTCCGTCCTCTGCCTTTCCCCATTCCCTCTCACGTCTGCCCTGTCCCCTCCCCCTTATGGGTCCTCTCCCTCCGTCGGTTCCCCCTTTTTATCCTTCATCTGTCCAGGTCCCCCCGCCCCCATCTGCACTTGCCAGTGGTGTGTCATCTTCGTGCCGACTTTTTAGTGCAGTGTTTCCAGTGATTGTTAAGTGTTGCGAACGGACATCATACTGTCGCTTGGTGTGGTTTTATATCTCTTGTGAAGTAAGATGGCAAGAACTATGCCCCTTACATGAAGTTATTAAAGATCACCTAACTCACATTGACCAAACAGTAGGGCTGAACAAACATGACTGACAAGGCACAATGCATGTTGTAGAGGGCATAGTATGGACGTATTGGTATAATTAATGTTGGGTGATGGTTTTAAAGTAATTCGCACGACATGAAAACTTTGTGAAAATGCGTCGATTTACTGGAGGCTAGTTTATCCCAGGGAAGTATACAGAGTGGACCGTGGCTGGCTGGGGAGTCATGAAGGGAAGCAACAATAGGCAGCTTGGGGAGGCTCAAGCTCTGAGAAAGCAGTAATGGGGCGTGGCCTCCTGCTGCCTTAAGATGAGTGATAGTGACGGGGGGGGGGGGGGGGGAGGTGGTTCACCCCATGCTGGTGTACCGGGAAGCAGATAGAGAACTTGTACGCCTGTTGATAAATGTCCGTCATCCCGTTTTCAATGAAACATGCGAGTAAGCAGTGCAAAGCTACGGTGGAGCAGTCAACAGAGGTCAAAATATGCATGTTCGTGACTATAGCAACTTGACGCTGAAATCACGGTTCGCAGAGTCTGAAGTAAATGAGGTGAAGAGCGACAGAATGAAATACGCCAGCCTCCGATGGGAATGTAGGACCAAGGAATCTGAAGTACTCTCCTAGGAGTCAGAATTCCGGAAAAAATGGTGTTTTGTGCAGACGCTAACCTTGATGGGTGTCCTGGCAGGAGCTATATAGCAGAAGTTGAGAGGAAGGGAAATTTTGTGGGAATTTGTTCACTTCCCAGAGCAGGCATTGGTCGGCGCTGGGAAGCGACGCATGATTAACGCGACTTGCGCTGCAATTGGTGTAAGTGATGTTGCTGGAGGGGAAACCGAGGTGAAGAGCAGACTGGGAGAAGTCTCCATAGAGGTCTTCCGTTCCCAGCTTGCCTAGAGTGCGGATGTGGCTTTCTTTACTCAGCTTGCCTGAGAGAGAGTGAGCTTCTCTGCAGTTTAGGACTTAGCAAATGGAACGATTGAGCCTGGAGACAGGAAGTTTTGGTTCAGCTAGGTACTGAGCAACATAGCTAGGAGTGAATAGACGAGCGCAGCCTTGCAGCACCACGAGGCCGGCCGACGTCCTCACAACGACGACGCCCTGCCACACTGAATTTGGTGATATTGCACCCGCTCCAGCCACTGATTAATTTGTTGGATCACGTCGGCAAAGATTACACGAGGGTTTCATGGACCGTGTATTGTAGAATTCTTCTCGCACTTCGCATCACGCCTGGGTCAGTCGATAGGAATTACTTTTGAGTTATCGTGCTTTACTCTATGCAAATGCGATTTATTAACACTGCCTGACAGGAGAGTCATGTAATGTGATGATTGAAGGTCGTGAGTTAAAATAAATTTGTGCTAATCGACTGCATCTGTTTTCAATCAAGTAGTTGATATCCCAAGTCATTTTCTTAATTAATTTTATGTTCAACATTTGCATCTGATGTTCAATAGCTGAACATAACATCGATGTGCACCCCTTTGTAATTAAAAGTGATCAGTTCTGATCTGTTAGTCAATTAGCTGGGGTGAACACACGCCAAAACCAGATAAGTGACGAGTGGGGTGTTACAGCGAATAGAAACCAGGCTGTCGCCATGTTTTAGAATTGTCTGTCTACTGTTTTACATGTCTGTTTCCTGTGTATTTTATTAGCATCGCCCACCCTTTGTTTTATGTTTTAAGTCTCCACAATTTTCCACCGTTTTACAATTTACGTCACTGTTTTATCGCCTGCTTTTATTGTTTCTTATGTTTTAAAAATTCTGTATGCTGAAGAGCAGCGTACTAAGCTGCTGCCAGCTCTCTCCCTTCAGGGGGAGTCGAAATTCAATAAAGGAAAAACAAATTGAAAAGTAGGGGAGGTATAATCAATCCCTGACGTAGCCCTTCGTTTGCCACCCTCGGCCCCTCATAGCCATTTCCACTTCTTACTATCAGAAGTAAGTGCGTAATTTTGCTCATGAAGCTACAGGGCATTTTGGCAGCAGGTGATATTATCGTACGAGCGTTTATACCAGTAGAAACACTAATCACATACCCGTTGTAGTTGAGACGTATCTGGATGTCGGTTACTAATTCCATTAGTGTTTTATTCGTCATACGTCTGCTCCAAAAACCAAAAATCGTTTTTGGGAATAGATTGTGCCGCTCGTACCACGACTGAAGTCTGTGTTTGAACATCCGTTCCAGTACTTTGTATGCACAGCTCACGAGCATTATTTCCCTGCGCGAGTTTGCTTCATTAGGTGGTTTGCCGTGTCTCCCTATCGGCGCTCTTCGTGGCGTTCTCCACTGGACGATAACAACTCTTTGTTACGAAGATGATTAAAGATGCTACAGTGGTGGCGCCCCCCTTTCAGCGGAGAAGTACAGACAAGTTACCGGCGTTGCGAGAGCGCAGTCCGAGCGCACCGATTACCGGTAACGAAAGTGTGGGGCCGTGAAAGATTTATAGGAGACCTTTCGGCGGTCTGCGTTCTCGGGCGAACGTGCGCCAACGCTTTAACTACCCGTTACGTGGCGTGCGTTGCGCAACGAGGAACGAAAATTTCGTCGGGCTTTGGTTCAAGGATGTTCCGTCGTTTCTGACAGCAATCGTGACACAAGTTTCGCGTGTGCGTGTGTCTTCAGCATCGAAAAAACTGTTTCGTAGCAACTAGGAAGAACTCAGACAAGATTAATGCGCCGTCACGAACGCCATAGGTGAAGCGAGGTAGTAAAATGACCTCGCAATGGCTCGAAATATGGAGCTATAGAACAATGGTCAATACTGAAAGATATAATCCGGAGTTTAGATAAGCTGCACAGGGAGACGCACATTAAACTTGCAAGCCGGGCGCAGTGGCCGAGCGGTTCTAGGCACTTCAGTCTGTAACCGTGCTACCGCTACGGTCGCAGGTTTGAATATTGCCTCGGGCATAGATGTGTGTGTGATGACCTTAGGTTAGTCAGGTTTAAGTATTTCTATGTTCTAGGGGACTGATGACCTCAGATGTTAAGTCCCATAGTGCTCAGAGCCATTTGAACCATTAAACTTGCACAATTATTATTTCGTGAACGGTTCAGCGGAACGAAACGAGGTTATCGGAAAATTATTTCTGCCTGGAAGAAAAAGTGAGACGCACAGAAGGTAAGGAGGAAGCCAAATGAAACTTCACGGCGTGAGGCGTTATGTGATGCTCTTTCAGTCACTACTAAATCGAGTGACATTTAAAAAGAAATTAACGGTGTGTGCCCACTTATCACTATGAAGTTGCATCCTGTTGCGCCTGAATGCAGGCAGTGGTCCGGTTGGGGAAGACGTCATAGGGGTATTGCATTCTCTCCTAAGACCCACAACTGTCCCACAACTGTTTTAACTGGTTATTGATATCCTGAATACTACACTGACGGAACAATAATCTCAACACCAAGAAGGACTTATGCGAGATAACAGAAAGTTGTTAGGCGCGTTTGTAAATTTGAAAGACTGAAACGTTCCCTCAGAAAAATTAGTGAATTACTGTGCTGGTAAACCCCTTACGTTATTTGATTTTCAGACAGCTGAGCAAAACTGAACGTACTCAGACATTTCTCTCTTTACTTATTCTGGTCAACACTAAACTGACATGCAATATTTTTAGCGCAACGCAGTCTGACTTTCAATAATCCCTACAAAAGAATGGCCCTGACTAACAATAACCTATACCTTTCATGAATCACTTACCTCACAAAAATCTTCGTTACTCGAACTACTGCAATACAGCGAGCGCCAATACTGCCAGCTAAATAAAAGATTTTAACTACTGAAGTCACTAACTACTGATAGGCATAGTTAGCAAATGAAATATGTTGATAAAGAACAAACAATGTATTTACCTTACATCAGTTCATGATATCCAGTATTACAAATTTACTCTTTGTGGCACACACACGTCCAGATCGTCCGTTCTCAGAACTCTGCCATCTCTCTCCCCACATCCACCACTGCTGGCGGCTCACCTCCAACTGCGCAAGCCGGCCGGTGTGGCCGTGCGGTTCTCGGCGCTTCAGTCTGGAACCGCGTGACCGCTACGGTCGCAGGTTCGAATCCTGCCTGGGGCATGGATGTGTGTGATGTCCTTAGGTTAGTTAGGTTTAAGCAGTTTTAAGTTCTAGGGGACTTATGACCTCAGATGTTGAGTCCCATAGTGATGAGAGCCATTTGAACCAACTGCGCAACGCTACGCGCTGTTAACAGCCAACTGCCCAACACTACAATAGCAAATTCCAACAATGCAAACCAGCAACAGGCTGCACACAGCACAGTCAGTGATTTTCATATGGAGCACTACATGGCGTTACCAACATAAAAGCCCGCATCTCGTGGTCGTGCGGTAGCGTTCTCGCTTCCCACGCCCGGGTTCCCGGGTTCGATTCCCGGCGGGGTCAGGGATTTTCTCTGCCTCGTGATGGCTGGGTGTTATGTGCTGTCCTTAGGTTAGTTAGGTTTAAATAGTTCTAAGTTCTAGGGGACTTATGACCACAGCAGTTGAGTCCCATAGTGCTCAGAGCCATTTTTTGAACCAACATAAAAACCTAAACAGCCTACTTACATGATGACTTCTATTCAAGTTGCAAACACGTCAAAGAATATCTGGATCGCAGTATATAATGCCTTCTTAGTTTAGTTATATCTTGTTTTCTTTTTAAGTGTCAAATAACATCGAAAATTATTTTTCTCGTCAAATAATTTTCATTGAAAGACATTTATCTATTTACGTTCTCATCCATGTGTAGTGTACGCTTTTTCTGTGTCAAAGGTAAATGGTCGTATATTTTTTTTGCTTATCTTATTTCGTGTCCGCTGTAGGAGAGAACACTAGTAGGAAAATTACCAGGACCTTGTGCAACCGTTTCAGTGTGCCAGGAAAACAAAGCAAAAAACACAAAAAAAATTATGAAGGCAGTAGGAACAAGGACAGCCAGAATAGTTTAACTTCTCATGTTAGAAGACACCGCCACACTTCCTTGTTTCTACGCTTGCGCAGTGTCTAGTATACTCCACAATCAACACTGAACCGCCAAAGAAACTGGTATAGACGTGCGTATTCAAATAGAGAGATACGTAAACAGGCAGAATGCGGTGCTCCGGTGGGCAACGCCTGGATAAGACAACAAGTGTCTGGCGGAGTTGTTAGATCGGTTTCTGCTGCTACAATGGCAGGTTATCAAGATTTAAGTGAGTTTGAACGTGGCGATATAGTCGGTGCACGAGCGCTGGTACACAGCATCCTCGAGGTGGCGATGAAGTGCCGATTTTCCCGTATAAACGTTTCACGAGTGTACCGTGAATATCAGGAATCCGGTAAAACATCACATCTTCGACATCGCCGTGGGCGGAAAAAGATCCTGCAAGAACAGCACCAACGATGACTGAAGAGAGTTGTTCAACGCGACAGAAATGCAACCCTTCCGCAGAAAATAATGTTCAAATGTGTGTGAAATCTTATGGGAGGACTCTAACCTCCGCCGGGACCGGCCGCACAGTCCAAACTGCAGCGCCCTAGACCGCTCGGCTAATCCCGCGCGGCCCTTCCACAGACTGCTGCACATTTTAATACTGGGCCATCACCAAGTGTCAGCGTGCGAACCATTCGATGATACATCATTGGTATGGACTTTCGGAGCCGAATGCCCACTCGTGTACCCTTGATGACTGCACGACAAAAAGTTTTACCTCGTGCGGCCCCTCCCGCTGGAGGTTCGAGTCCTTCCTCGGGCATGGGTGTGAGTGTCGTCTTTGGTGTTATGTTGGTTTAAGTAGTGTGTAAGTCTAGGGACCCATGACCTCAACAGTTTGGTTCCTTAGGAATTCTGACACAGATGAACATTTGACCAAAGCTTTGCTCCTAGCCTGAGCCTGTCATCACCGACACTGGACTGTTGATGACTGGAAACAATTTGCCTGGTCAGACGAGTCTCGTTTGAAATTGTATCGAGCGGATTGACGTGTACAGGTATGGAAACAACCTCATGGACCTATGGACCCTGCATGTCAGCAGGGGACTGTTGAAGCTGGTAGATTCTCTATAACGATGTGGGGCGTGTGCAGTTGGAGTGATATGTGACCCCCGATACGTCAAGATACGACTCTGACAGGTGACACGTACGTAAGCACCCTGTCTGATCACCTGCATCCATTCATGTCAATTGTGCATTACGACAGAGTTTGGAAACTTCATTAGGACAATGCGACACCCTACACGTCCAGAATTTGCTACAGAGATGCTCCAGGAACACTGTTCTGGGTTTAAACACTTCCGCTGGGCACCAAACTCCCCGGACGTGATCATTATTAAGCATATCTCAGATGCCTTAGCCGGCCGTAGTGGCCGAGCGGTTCTAGGCGCTACAGTCTGTAACCGCGCGACCGCTACGGTCGCAGGTTCGAATCCTGCCTCGGGCATGGATGTGTGCGATGTCCTTCGGTTAGTTAGGTTTAAGTGGGGTAGGACGTCAAACGGGCCGACTTGGAGCAGGAGAGGCACCACAGGACGTTTTAATTTACACTGTCTATAATTTTACAAGTAAATTCATAAAACATTGTCAGCATGACCAGGAAGGATTCAAGATTCACACTCGTAGCAGCGGAAGTTCAAAAGATAACAAAATAATTTTTTTTACATGTGAAATTTCATCATTTTTTCACTTACTATTGGCTGCATTTGTTGCTATAGGTACACTTTAATTCATAAGTAGGAGAGACTGTTCGATGAAGTTTGCACAGCATGCAAATCATACTTGCAAGTGTCTGAAACTCTATAATCTATTTAATTTATGAAAAAATGAAAGAGCTGTTACATTTTAAACTTTATGTTTAGAAAAAAAAACAAATTTTGTAGTTAATTATCTCAATTTTTACCACAATTTTTAATAGATTTGGAAAATTCTAGAGTTTCATACACCTGTAAGTATGGTTTGTATGCTGTGTAAAATTCATCACAGAATCTCTCTCACTTGTGAAGAAAAATGTACCTATAGCAACAAATGCAGCGAACAGTAAGTGAAAAAAATTATGAAATTTCATATCTAAAAAAAATTATTTTGCTATGTTCTTGCACTTCCACTGCTATGGGTGTGAATCCTGAATCCTTCCCGGTCATGCTGACGATGTTTTATGAATTTATTTGTAAAAGTATAGACAGTAGAAAATAAAATGTCCTGTAGTGCCTCTCCTGCTCCAAGTCGGCCCGTTTGGCGTCCTGCCCCCCTTAAGTAGTTCCATGTTATAGGCGACTGATGACCCCAGAAGTTAAATGCCATAGTGCTCAGAGTCATTTGAACGTCTTTTTCCTTTTTTTTTTTTTTTTTTTGAATGCCTTGCAACGTGCTGTTCAGAAGAGACCTCTGCCTCCTTGTACTCTTGGGAATTTATGGACGGCCCTGCAGGATTCATGGTGTCAGCTCCGTCCAGCACTACTTCAGACATTAGTCAAGTCTACGCCACGTCGTGTTGCGGCACTTCTGCATGGCCGCGGGGCCAATACACGATATTAGACAGGTGTGCACCAGTTTCTTTGGCTCTTCAGTGTACGACTCCACACTATGTGTAACTCGTTGACATCACAAACAGCCACGCGACGTGTCTGGCTGCTGATTTAAATGCAGATACGACAGGCGCAGGGATTACGAGCGGTCGATTTTGGCCAAAAAGGCGCTTGTGCGAAACGGGCTTTGAGTCAGTGGCGGACGACGGCAGCCTGGAGTGGAAACCTGGCGCGCCCTGCCTTGTCTTGTCTTGTCTGGTCTGGTCGGGTGGACGTCGGCCAGCCGGGCCGGGGAAAGTCCGCACAGAGCGGGGCCCAGACTCCAGTCTGCCCGCCTGCCGGTGCTGCCACGTGGCGGCGGACTTCGCAACCTGGCCGCAGCGAGGGTCCGCCGCTTTTCGCTTTCGTCGCTCCGCCGGCTTCTCGCAGTGTCGAAACACCGGCCTCGCCTCGACGCCACCCTGCTTGCCCCCGCCTGCTCTTCCAGTCCGTCCAGCGCGACGCACATCCCTAGCCGGGCAGCGTAACGCGTCCTGCGTTGCGACCGTTTCACACCGGCCTAGCGTATCTCGAGTTGAGATGGGCAAACTCGTTCATCCTTAGGATCTAGTTCACTGCTGATCGTTCTTTTTTGGGAACCGTTCATTTTTACTCGTTCACCGTTCATTGGTGCTTGGTATATGGTTCTTATGAAAAACTGAAAACTAGTAGTGTAGGTGACTGAAGGATGGAGGGCACCAAGAGGGGGCACTTGCCTCCCCCCTGGAGTATAGAGTTTTTATTCATTACAGAATTCTTACACACTTTTAGAAGTAATTTCTGTGATTCTGCAGAACCTCTCGTTTAGCCAACTGTAGCGTAGTGTGGCTGATCGCATGGAAACAATATAGGGTGGCGCACGGAAAACCGGCCCCGAGTACAGACTGCTCGCCAATTACGGACGATGTGTTGCCCATTACGAGCAGATACAACAAACAGACAAACATGTAATAATTAGGCAGTGAAGAAATAACAAGCTAATGCAAGCAACAATGGCGAAACAATCGATAATGGTGATGAGTAGAGAGCTGGAGAAGAGAACATGAAAAACTCACGCGACGTGCATGGGCTATAGCTCATGTAGTCTTGTAAACCTCTTGGTGGCTGTTTCCCAACTTAATAGACCACAAGTGTCTTTTACAAAATTCTTCGTTTCGACTTCCACTACATAGCTATGCTACGTTGTAAACAATAATCGTTTACAGCCTATATATACTTCACGTTGTCTCTGAGCTCGTAGGCGAAGTAGAGACTTTATGGAAGCATAAAATAAAATGTGGTTCTCTCATCATACTTGCGTCACGCGCTTAGTAAAAATTAGGTTTTTATGTTCCATTCTCAAAGTTAATGTAGCAGTAATAATAATAATTAAGTTCGCAGTGCTAAAGTTTTTGGTTTGAAAGCTCCTAAACAAATGTTTTTGAGATAACAAGTAAATACGATTTTATGGCAATCTATGTCTTTTCAAATGGAGAGGCACCGCTTTTCCTACTGAGCCAAAATGACCCACAACCCACTCTCTCTTTTTTTTTCTCCAAAGAAACGAAACTAGCAGGTAATGCAAACTGGAAACAACGAAACTTAAAAATAATTAGAGCGTTCCTAAATGTAATGTTTTGTATATGAAAGATACACGAAAATCGTTTTATATGAATTTTCTTACACTAAAAATTAAGCAAATTATTGAAATTCAGCTGCTAAATCAAGTCGATGAAACCAAAAAATATATGAATAACAAAAAAAAAAAAAAAAAAAAAAACTTGCCTTGTTATAAGTATGTCTTCTGCTATTCATCGATATAATGTAGTGAGCTGACATGCCCTTTTGTTACCTGAAAAGACGTACCTACTACATACAACGTGAATTTTATGTAATTTACGCAACTATAAAATACTTTTTGATTACCGGTCGTGGACGCTGAATAGCCAGACCGAAGTGGAAGAACAGTCTGGAACACATGTAAACTGGGCGATAGCAGTGAACGAAACGAACAACTGGATGGATACTGAACTAACTAGGAGCAGTCGGCAGTGGAACTGAGACATGTGGACATGCGAAGAACGACGAGTGCGGCCGAGGGAGGCCGAGACTGAGACGAGCACGTGACCGAGGGTGGAACGAGAACTGCCGAAGTGACCGCCGCGACCGAAGTGAACTAGGGAACTATGAACTGATCGTTCCTCGTACCCGGGAACTATAAGTAGACCCCCGCGACGGAAGTGAACTGTGAACTGATCGTTCCTTGGTATTCGTTCCTCGGTCCTTTCGTTCATCTTGGTGAACCGTTCCTTTGCACCCGTTCGTTCGCGAACTACACATCTCTAATCTCGAGGTGTGCCTTCGGATGACGTCGCCGTACGTAGCGCGTATCCTGATTCCAGATGCGTACCCTTCAAACAGAAGGCTACGTTTTATGAGCTACGTTTTCTATTCCGTCTTCGTATTTGCTCATTTGCTGAGACGACGTGCTAACATGAGTACAGTTTATGGATGGTACTAGAAATGGCGTTCGGAGTGCCGTGATCTGAGCCAGACCTCACCTCCAGCCTGTCATGGGTGGACTGTAGTTCAGGGAGCGATAGCGACGGTGAACTACTGCTGTTATATTCAATATCAAATTAACCGAATTGGGTTCATCCGATGTTGTTGTTGTGCTCTTCAATCCAAAGACTGGTTTGATCTTGCTCTCCATGTCAATCTATAGCTTCTTCATCTCCAAGTAGCTAATGAAACCCACATCCATTGGAACCTGCTTACTGTATTCATCTCTCGGTCTCCCTCCGCGATTTGTACTCTCCAATATTAAATTGGTGACCCCTTCATCCCTCACAATGTGTTCTACCAACCGATCCCTTCTTTTCATCAGGTTATACCACAAATTTCTCTTCTCCCCAATTATCTTCAGTACCACCTCATTAGTTACGTCATCTGCCAATCGAATCTTCAGCATTCTTCTATAGCACCGCATTTCAAAAGCGTCTATTCTCTTCTTGTCTAAACTGCTTATCGTTCATGTTTCACTTCCATACAAGCCATACAAGTACTTTCAGAAGAGACTTCCTGACACTTTAATCTATACTCGATGTTAACAAACTTCCCATCTTCTGAAACGCTTTTCTCGCCGTGGCCAGTCCACATTTTATTTTCTCCCTATTTCGACCATCATCGCTTATTAGAATTATATTAATACCTCCAGCTGCCGACGGGCGTTGATACATATCAACGGGGATAGGTGAAAATGTGTGTCCCGACCGGGACTCGAACCCGGGATCTCCTGCCTATATGGCAGACGCTCTATCCATCTGAGCCATCGAGGGCACAGAGGATAGTGCGACTGCAGGGACTATCCCTCGCACGCCTCCCGCGTTCGTTCGGACATGTCGGAAAGAACGGACACCATATCCATATATGTATATAGTTCTGGCAATACCGGCCATGATATTCTCCTTCTGTGCGGATGCACACATATTCCCCGAACTCTTGCGGGACTTGGTAAGATGTCTTCCACGAGTAATGAGTGTGTTGGGGTGGGACACTACGAATGTAGTGTGTGGACATACAAGGTGAGAATGTGGGTCTCGTGGGAGGCGTGCGAGGGATAGTCCATGCAGTCGCACTATCCTCTGTGCCCTCGATGGCTCAGATGGATAGAGCGTCTGCCATGTAAGTAGGAGATCCCGGGTTCGAGCCCCAGTCGGGGCACACATTTTCACCTGTACCCGTTGATATGTATCAACGCCCGTTGGCACCTGTAGGTATTAATACAATTCTAATTTCGTTCTAGACGGCTGCAGGTCATCAATGGTGTCTGTTCTTTCGGACATGTCCCAAAAAACAGACACCATATTCATATATGTATATTACCAGTTATTGTGCTTCACAGATAGCAAAACTAATCTACTACTTTAAGTGTCTCGTTTCCTAATCTAGCATTTGATCTGTACATACAGCACACAAACGACAGGGTGAAAGAAGAAGTAAACGGAGGATCAATGGAGATTTATTTGGGCTACATTCCACTACCTTCGTTTTGCTTTCGTTGATGTTCATCTTATATCCTCCTTTCAAGATATTGTCTATTCCGTTGAACTGCTTTTCCAAGTCCTTTGCTGCCTCTACCAAAATTTCAATGTCATTGGCAAAGCTCCACGTTTTTATTTCTTATCCTTGGACTTTAATTCCTACTCCTAGTTTTTCATTTGTTTTCTTTGCTCCTTGCTCAATATACAGATTGAATAACATCTGGGATAGGTTACAACCTCGTCTCACTGCTTTCTCAACCACTGCTTCGCTTTCGTACCTCTCAATCCCAGTAACTGCCATCTGGTTTCTGTACAAATTGCAAATAGTCTTTTGCTCCCAGTATTTTACCCCTGCCACTTTTAGAATTTGAAAGAGTATTCCAGTCAACACTGCCAAAAGCTTTCTCTAAGTCTACAAAAGCTATAAACGTAGGTTTGGGTTTCCTTAACCTATCTTCTATGAGACGTCGTAGGGTCAGTATTGCCTCAGAATACAGACTGATCTTCCCCGAGGTCGACTTCTACCAGTTTTTCCATTCTTCTGTAAAATATTCGTATTACTATTTTGCAGACGTGACTTATTAAACTGGTAGTCCGGTAATTTTCACACCTATCAGCACCCGCTTTCTTTGGAATTGGAACTTATATTCTATTTGAAGTCTCATACCTCTTTCTCACCACATGGAAGAGTTTTGTCACAGCTGGCTCTCCCAACGCTATCAATAGCTCTAACGGAATGTTGTCCACTCCTGTGGCCTTGTTTCGACTTAGGTCCTCCAATGCTTTGTCAAATCATCCTATAAATGTTAGAAAAAAGTGTATGACGAATAGGACCAATTAATGCAAGATTTACGACTTCACGATGAAAAATTTAATACTTATTTTAGGCTTAATGAAGAGCAGTTCAATGAAGTTTTATCATTCATCGGCAGTGACATTAAAAAACGGGACACAAATATGCCCTTGTTTCGTTAACTGCAACTTGAGACGACTGGGCTGGTGTATCGTCAGCCAGAAGACGAACGCCTCCGAAGAACATATCGTGCCGTTTCTGAATCTGAGCTTGTCGTAACTTGTCCATAAGATCACTGTAATATCTGCAAGTGATGGGTTTTTACCCTCGGCAAGTTAATTTGTGAGGATGGCTCCTCGACAGTCCCAAAAAAAAACTGAAAACTTTACTTTCCCAGCTCACCTTTGAACTTTTGCCTTTTCGAGAGGGGCCTGTACGCTCCCATCCACGCCCCTGGATCATACTGGTATAGCAATGATTCATCCATAGTTACCAGAGGATCAAAAAACTCATCCTGGTCCAACAGCATCGACGACGGTTTTGAAAGGCCGCGCTGTGTTTGCTTTTGGAAGGGTGTCAGCAAACTTGGGGTACAGCACCGCCTTGTCTCCGGCCCCAGACCTGCCTGCTCCGTGACCTTTGTCAGTTTCCCAAGGGTAGTACCCCTTCACTTGTATATCGTCGGGCATTTGCTGCTCTATGTGCACAAATGAAGGAAACCACATTTATTTACACTGATGGCTCAAAAACATCGTTTGGTTTTGGGAGTGCCTATATTGTTGGCGACACCCCAAATCGATTTCGGCTTCCCGACCAGTGTTCGGTTTATACTGCGGAGCTTTACGCTGTTCTCCAGGCTGTCCAATACATCCGTCGCCATCAGCGGATACAGTATGTTATCTGCTCAGACTCTCTCAGCTCTCTCCTTAGTCTCCAAGCTCTCTACCCTGTCCACCATCTGTTCCACCGCATCCAGGACTGCCTCCACTTGGGGGGGGGGGGGGGGGGGGCTCTGTGACGTTCCTCTGGGTCCCAGGACTTGTTGGTATCTGTGGAAATGCGACCAAGGCTGCAGTCTCTCTTCTTCAGCCTGCTGTTTGCATGGTTCCCTTCGCCGATCTACGGAGTGTTTTATGTAGTCGTGTTGCTCTTTTATGGCACGCACATTGGTCGACACTTTCCAATAATAATTTGCGGGACGTGAAAGCTCTTCCCTGTGCTTGGACCTCTTCCTCCCGAACTCGTCGTCGGGAGGAGGTAATTTTAACTAGACTCCGGATAGGGCACTTTTTTTTAGCCATCGACATCTTTTAAGTGGTGATCCTCCCCCACTCTGTCCCCATTGGCCGGCCGGAGTGGCCGCGCGGTTAAAGGCGCTTCAGTCTGGAACCGCACGACCGCTACGGTCGCAGGTTCGAATCCTGCCTCGGGCATGGATGTGAGTGATGTCCTTAGGTTAGTTAGGTTTAAGTAGTTCTAAGTTCTTGGGGACTTATGACCACAGCAGTTGAGTCCCATAGTGCTCAGAGCCATTTGAACCATTTTGTCCCCACTGCTCTCAGCTGTGGACGGTGAGACACCTTTTACTTGAGTGCCCGTATTTTACTCCGTTACGCGCCCGTCTACAGCTGTCGCCTGATATATCTTCCATTTTAGGAGATGACACGCCTCAGCCGATCGCGTTCTCGAGTTTATTAGTGCCAGTGAGATGACGTCAGTCATTTGAAGCTCTTTTTGGGGACAAACAACCCCCCTTCTATAGTGGTTTTTTAAGCTTTCCTTCTGTTTTTGGTTTCCCCACTTTTTGAGTTTTGCTCCCATTGCTGCTGGTTTCCAGTTTCGTTTTTTTAGTATTTCCTAAGTCACAGACCGGGCGCTAATGACCGTAGCAGTTTTTCGCCCTAAAACCATAACAAAAAAAAAAAAAAAACTTGGAACCCACTCTACAGACATTTTAGACAACTGCAGTTGTCATGAATAGCTTTCCACACAGTACCATAACTGACATGAGTGTCATTCACGGTCATTTTTACCGATACTCGTCTCTTTTCAAGGATTAAACACTCCAGTCTCTTCTATGTGACCGCATCGTCTGTTATTGACGGCGTACCAGACCTTGAGTCGTGTGTCAGGGACATGTGGCCACTTTGGGCATTCCTTTTCCACTTCAGACAGCGTCATCACTGGGAAATCATTTCCTTAAACAACCGACATCTCGTTCTGGATTTTCCGGCTACTTGTACGCCTAAAATGTACGACTACGAGCCCTCAGTTTTCTCCAGAGAACACACTTAAATAAAATTTTGAACATCATACGCTGGGGGACACGGTAGCTGTGATAAAATGTCACCAATACAGCATAATAAATTCGAGATAATAATCAGAACTTTACGGTACTCCCTGGTACATGTGTCCGCGTGTGCCAGCTTCCCCCTCTACGTGTAGCTGAGCCCCCACACAACTCCGCCGGAGTAGCAGGTAGAACGGGGTAGGGCGCGAGAGGCTATCAGGCTATTTATAGCCCCCGGGGGGCGGCGGTGTGTTAATATTTAGGAGGCCATCTTACCTCCACCAGCGTACCCTGCTCTCGTACTGCAGCGAGGCACAGGCGGCCGAAGCCGTGAACGAGGCTGATTTCATGCAGCTGACTGTTCCGCACACGACAGACACAGTAGGCAAGAAATTTCTGCCAGAAAATTCCGCAAAGAGGCCGGGTGGTGATCTCTCCTAACCTACTCTGAAACGCACTCCCAAAACGACAGGTGTTGCACGTCATCAGAGAGAAATTCCTGTTCTTCTTCTTCCTCTTCTTCTTCTTTCACTAAAGCCCCTGTACAATCAGAGGTGCCCCTCCTATAATTTCGTTTTCATCTTCTCCTCTCAGTACTACTTCACCCTTTGTCTCTCTTCTCTCCCACTCTTCTTGTGAGATTTTAAGTATCCTCTTCTATTTTCCGCTCCACTGGAGATTCCCGATCCTTTTCCTTATGACCTTGGAAATGGTCGTTCTCTGGCTTTTTGGTCGGTGTGTACTTACTTCACCAATTTTCCGTCCTTTCCATCTTGATCATCATTTTCCCTAAGATGTACAACACACTCGGTTCCCGTCTTTCCCCTTGTCCTACCTATTCTTCCTCATGTTCCTTTTCTCGTTCTGTACATATTCATTCGTATCATATGCCCAATAAATCTTGCCCTTTTCAGTGTGATTTCTCCAGATATTTCCATCATGCTCTGCTATGGCCCTCCCCTACGTCTTCTTATCCATCTGTCTCCACTTTCAGATTTCAGTATTTTCCTCGGCGTGGTTCTCTTCTTTCGGTACTTGACCTGCACCACCATGTCTTCCTAGTATTATGGTCTCATCCGCATATAATGTCGTATTACACATCATTATCTTCTAGTGTCTGATCTTTGCATCCATAGGTATCTTCGTTTACTGAATGTCAGGACATACAGAAGGCCGACACCTTTTTCATTCTTTCTACTACCCTGTCACTGCTCCTGCTCCTTCTTTTTATATATTTCCTCGAACATTTAAATTCGTCCACCTTTTCCACTGTTTCCCAGAGCCCAGTGGTATCCAGTATTTGCGTGTTTTTCTAGGCGAGCGCCAGCCCGACCCTTCTGGCTACCTTGCTTCGATTTTCGGACTTCTCCTTCCGTGTCATTTTCGCTACGCCGTCCGCAAGGCAGACCATATGGGACCTGTTGCTCCTTTTTGTCTCTCCAGTGCCTCTTTGGTGTTCCCATTTCCTCCATCATTGCTCTCCATCGTCTGATCACTTCACACAGTCCTCCTCTAAATCTTACCCTCGCCTTTGTGTCTGTCAGAATTTTGACTGTGAGCTCCAGTGTAGCGTCATCTAGTCCTTCAGGATCCTTCCGAGAGTGCATCTGTTGACGGAATCTCATGTCTTCGCAACGTCCACGAAGATTACTGCCGTCCTTTTGTCCTTTAGCACTCTAAATTATACCAGTTGTTTCATCATAAAAATTGTTCTAGGAAAATTGTCTTCCCTTACTAAATCCCGTTTCATAGTCTCTAACTGTACTTCCTACCTGTTCTCCTTCTCTCTTCACGAAGAGTTTCGACCGCACCTTGTAGACGACCTCTAGTAGCGATGTTCCGCTATAGTTTTTTGCACCTCTCTTCTCCTCCTTCTTATGTATTTGGGCTATGATCGTGTTCTTGAGTCTTTCTAGTAACTTCTTTGCCCTACAAACCTGGCAGTTAGTTAATTACAGTGTACATTGAAGAGTTAAACCTTATGATGCCAGCCTACGAACATAAATTAAATGTATCAATTAATATGACTGTCGTAAATATGGTTCTAGGTAAGACGCAGCATGGCGTTGTGGAAACTCCATTTAAGATGTCAAATGGCTCTGAGCACTATGCGACTTAACATCTGAGGTCATCAGTCGCCTAGAACTTAGAACTACCTAAACCTAACTAACCTAAAGACATCAAACACATCCATGCCCGAGGCAGGATTCGAACCTGCGACCGTAGCGGTTGCTCGGCTCCAGACTGTAGCGCCTAGAACCGCACGGCCACTCTGTCCGGCACTTAAGATGTCGGTCAGTTGCACCGACGAAATATTGTGGAGTTTTCACAGCGACATACGACGTCTCGCCCGAGAACCATATTTACGACTACTCGTTGGAAAAGCCTCAATCAATACGATGTTGCCCTCGATTATAAAGAGTGTACCATAAAGAACGTAATTTTTAAAGTGCCAACTATTTCTGTTCTAGTAAATTGACGGCACTGAATATTGCACGATTTTCATCTGTTTTCTTTGTCGTTAGTAATGGAGCACTCCGCGATGGAACGGAGTTTTGTCAGAGTCATATTTCAAATGTTTTGAATCTTGCGAAGAGCCTGTTGCCAAACTCCGTGGAATGTTTGGTCAACGTAATGCACAGAATAAGTCGTCTGTAATGAGACTGGCTGCTAAAGACAACCGGTTCGACTGTGGACATTAAGACCCTGGGCAGTCCTCGTGCTAATAGCCGTCATGAGTGACAATGTTGTTCGAAGAGATTTCGCGATTGCAGCCGGTCGTCGTAAACTTCACTCCACGATATTTCAAATGGACACCTGCCAGTTATCTTCAGGTGAGCCGTAGAAGTCTTCGATGGCTCGCCTGAAGATGACTGTCAGCTGTCCATTTGAAATATCGTGGAGTGAAGTTTACGACGACCGGCTGCAATCGCGAAATCTCTTCGAACATTTAATTCGCCGCGAAAATTTTATATTTGACGGCGACGATATTGCTGTGAGTACGGTAAAATCTATTGGCCAACGTTCGCAACAGTTGAGTATTCCTAGAACCAGCATGCAATGAATTCTGAAAGAAAATCTGGACCTTTGGGCCTACAGAATCCAGCCGGGATGAGAACTGAAGCTAAACGATCACGAAAAGCACAGTGTATTTGCCCGTAGGCTGCTAGTGGAACAAAACAGAGACTCATTTCATCAAGAAAATGGTGTTCACTAGTGAGGTACACTTTCTGTCAAATGGCTCCGTGACCAAGCAGAACTGCAGGATTTGGGTCACGGAAAGGCTTCGAGTAATTATGGAGAAGCCATTACGTCCACAACGACTCCCTGTGTGGTGCGTCATTTGGTTCAAATGGTTCAAATGGCTCTATGGGACTTAACTTCTGAGGTCATCAGTCCCCTAGAACCTAGAACTACTTAAACCTAACTAACCTAAGGACATCACACACATCCATACCCGAGGCAGGATTCGAACCTGCGACCGTAGCGGTCGCGCGGTTCCAGACTGTAGCGCCTAGAACCGCTCGGCCACCCCGGCCAGCAGTTTGCTGCAATCTGGACCTCACATTTCATAGATAGCAAACTTAGGGACCCATAATGATCACATTTTTATAAAACGTGGCTCCTCGTGTTCCTGATACGTTCCGGAAGTTACAAAATTCTTCGTAATTAATGAAAAGAACCTTATGACATTTTGTGTGAAACATTTCGCGGCAACGTTGGGAAGTCAAAAGAAATAGTGTTACAAGTTATCTTCACATCTTGATTCCAGTTTCAAGTTAGTCACGTGCACTGACTCGCGAACCTGGAATGCTTCACAGCTGCTAGATACACCTTGTAATCGAATGTATCCGTACACCCCCTAAAACACACGTTCTTCGTATTAGGTGCATTGTGCTGCCACCTACTCTGTATCAGCGACCTCAGTGGTCATTAGACATCGTGAGAGAGCAGAGTGGGGCGCTCTGCGGAACTCACGGACTTCGAATGTGGTCAGGTGACTGGATGTCACTTGTGTCATTCGTCTGTACGCGAGATTTACACACTCCTAAACATCCCTAGGTCGACTGTTTCCCCAGCGATAGTGAAGTGGAAACGTGAAGGGACACGTACAGCACCAAAGCGTACAGGCCGACCTCGTCTGTTGACTGACAGAGACCGCCGATAGTTGAATTCCAAACTGCATCGGGATCCACTGCAAGTACTACGACAGTTAGGCAGGAGGTGAGAAAACTTGGATTTCATGGTCGGCCGGCCGGCGTGGCCGAGAGGTTCTAGGCACTACAGTCTGGAACCGCGCGACCGCTACGGTCGCAGGTTCGAATCCTGCTTCGGGCATGGATGTGTGTGATGTCCTTAGGTTAGTTAGGTTTAAGTAGTTCTAAGTTCTATGGGACTCATGACCTGAGCAGTTAAGTCCCATAGTGCTCAAAGCCATTTCATGGTAGAGCTACACATCGTGCCGGTAAATGCCAAACGACGCCTCGCTTGGTGTAAGGAGCGTAAACATTGGACGATTGAACAGTGGAAAAGCGTTGTGTGGAGTGACGAATCACGTTGTACAATGTGGTGAACCGATGGCAGGAAGTGGCTATGGCGAATGCCCGGTGAACATCATCTGCCAGCGTGTATAGTGCCAACAGTAAAATTCGGAGGCGGTGGTGTTATGGTGTGGTCGTGTTTTTCATCGAGGGGGCTTGCACCACTTGTTGTTTTGCCTAGATTGATTCTTTAAGCATCTTCTTGCTTCCCACTGTCGAAGAGCGATTCGGGTATGGAGATTGCATCTTTCAACACGATCGAGCACCTGTTCATAATGCACGGCCTGTGGTGGATTGGTTAAACGACAACAACATCTCTGTAATGAACTTGCCTGCACAGAGTCCTGACCTGAATCCTATAGAACACCTTTGGGATGTTTTGGAACGCGGACTTCGTGCCAGGCCTCACCGACCGACATCGATACCTCTCCTCAGTACAGCACTCTGTAAGGAATGGGTTGCCATTCCCCAAGAAATCTTCCAGCTCCTGATTGAACGTATGCCAGCAAGAGTGGAAGCTATCATCAAGGCTAAGGGTGGGCCAACACCACATTGAATTCCAGCAATACCGATGGATGGTGCCACGAGCTTGTAAGTCATTTTCAGCCAGATGTCCGGATACTTTTGATCACATAGTGTATCAGTGGGAATTGGATACACATGCTATCACCTTCGCCCACCTCTCTCTGACGATCTGCACCTCCCTTCTCTCTTTGTCCATGTTCTTATCTTCCCTCTCCCCTTGTCCATTTCCTCCTCTCGATTCTCTCTCTCTCTCTCTCTCTCTCTATCTATCTAACTATGTATCTATCTATCTCCTTCCTCCTCACCCTCTCTATCCATATCTTCCTTCCCTCCTCTCTCTGATCTTGAGCATTGTTTATTTTTGTATACGAAACTTCAATTGGGATCTAAAGTCGCTTAAAAATGATGTGTAAAACGGTTGGAATCACTGGTCAATGTCTTCTTATATCCTCTTTACAAGACACTGTCCGTTCCATTCAACTGCTCATCCAAGTCTTTTGCTGTCTCTGACAGAGTTACAATGTAACCAACAAATTTTAATGTTTTTGTTCCTTCCCACTGAACTTTAAAACCTAGAGCACGTTTGTCTCTGGTGTTCTTTACTACTTGCTCAATATACAGATTGCTGCTATGGTCGCAGGTTCGAATCCTACTTCGGGCATGGATGTGTGTGATGTCCTTAGGTTAGTTAGGTTTAAGTAGTTCTAAGTTCTAGGGGACTGATGATGTCAGATGTTAAGTCCCATAGTGCTCAGAGCCATTTGAACCATTTTTGAAAAATATCGAGGATAAACTGCAACACTATGCCACTCGCATCTCAACCATTGCTTCCCTTTCATGTCCCAAGACTTTCATTACTGCCCTATGTTTTCTGAACAAGTTGTAAATAGCCTTTTGGTGCCTGTATTTTACCCCTGTTACCTCCAGAATTTGAAAGAGGATATTCCAGTCAACATTTTCAAAAGCTTTCGCTAAGCCTACAAATGCTATAAACGTGGGTTTGCCTTTCCTTAACCTGTCGTCTAAGGTAAGTATTGCCTTGCCTGTTCCTGCATTTCCCGCTGTCGGCTTCTACATATTTTTCCCATTGCTCTGTAAGGAATTCGTGTTATTACTTTGCAACCATGACTTACCACCCTGATAGCTCGGCAGTATTCACACTTGTCAGTACCTGCTTTCTTTGTTATTGTAATTGTTACAGTGACAATCGTTGAACTATATGAAATAAAATTGTCATAACTTCTGAACGGTTTGCGCTAGATCGTTAAGACGGAACAGTTGGCTGCGGGGCATGATGAGAATTAGTATGTGAGTATGATTTGGTTTAGGGACGAAGCCCACTTTCTTTTGGAGCGGCACCACCATTTAGGATAGGGGAAGTTAGTTTTGTAGCGGATCTCGTATTGAGGTAGTGGCCATTATTAAACAAGAATAAAATATATTAATGTGAAAGTGACGGCTAACTACCACTGATTACTGAATCAAAAGCGATATTGTAAATAACTTGTATTTATTGTAAAATATCTCACGATAGAAATTAGATCATATTGAACAAATCATGAATGAAAACAAAGTAAACAAATTGTACACTGTTCTTAGATATACTACACTGGTAAGATTGGCTCTCAGCTGTTAATGTTAAGTTGATGCGAAGTTAGATTTAATTATGCCCCTGGATAAGCAAATGGTAAATGCGATCTGACTGCGTTCCTATAATCTGTTTTGTGTCTGAAATAATACGCACGTCGGACACCACCACCAAGAAACCAACCAAACAACATGTAAAAAGACAAATAACCAACAACGAATCGTAAGCAAAACTGCACGGATGCTCAGTGGATGGCAAGAACACGATCCAACAACTATTTCTGAACTTTACTGCCGCTGCTGCAAGTTTTACAATACCGTCTACCAGCGTGCTGCTGGGGCGACGACCGCAGCTGCGAAGTCGCTGAATTAAGATAAGTCTCTCAAATATCTTGAGCAGAATAAACTACTCAGAAACTGCTAATACCACAAGCCCTATATTTCCTCTAAATGGTATACAACGCTTTCAACACTGGCTCAACAACCTTTAAGGTGCAGCCCAGTGTGTCTTGTACTAACGTGCAATACCAGTATGGTAGCTCTGTGCACTGGTTGACTACGTTCAAAGGTGACTGCCAACCTATAAGGCGGAATCAACTGCAATTAAACTAGTAGTCAATGCAATGCCTATCGTGGACGCTGATGCCCTACTGTAGCTGCAGACTCTAGATCATACAGCACAGTATTCAGAATCTAAGTCCCTATCTCAGAGCTACCGAACTTTGCGACTCTCCGCTTTCACGGCACAAGACGCTCTCCTATGCCTCGCTTTGCACGATGCTCTTGCGACAATCTTGCCGCCAAACTCTAACCAGCCAATCCCGACGCTGCAAAGGCCTCCCACATCTCCCTCCCAGAGTGATACAATTTCTCCACCTATCAAAAAATTTCTCTGTTCAAACAGCGGGCGTTGACCCTCAGCGTTTCCCGCACTTTATCAACTGCCCAATCAGAGCTCAGCCCATTTGCCGCTAAAACAGCGCGCGACCGGACGGCGCCAGCGCGTACGTTGGACACTCTCTGTGTGCTCGACATTCCCCCCCCCCTCTCTCTCTCTCTCTCTCTCTCTCTCTCTCTCTCTCTCTCTCACCTGGCACCCGGAGGCGTTCCTTTTTGATGCTTGCCGGTCACTGGCCGCATCCCCTGGGACCCCCGGCCCCTGCACAATGCTCTTCCGGCGCTCGCCGGCCTTCGCCTCCTCGCCTCCACTGGCAAATTTACTTTGCTTACACCTACAGCATGCAACTAAATATTATTATCTCCAAAGCCTGTATTATTTCAGACATGTGTTTAATCATCACGTATCTCTCTCTCTAATCCACCTAATAAGACTAATTAACCATTATATGGGTTTATTCACTCCAAATATGCAGAATAATCTGCGAAATGAATGTCACAAATGAAAGCCACCTTTCAGTTTTGTACAATATTCTGAGCACAAGTTACAGCCAGGTGCGGGCCGGATTGCAGTGAATTACGCATACCAACAATTAGGAAGTAGAATAGAGGCCACAGGGCCATCAAACAGCTGAAAGAGCTATACATAGCGGTTTTGCATGTTGCAAATCACAGGCAGAATGGGCCGACTGGCCAACCTAGCACTTTATGAGTATGTGACACGAAGCGGCACATATGGCAAAACAGAGGCGCACAGCCGCGTATAAATAGGTGCGGGTTTCTAACGAGATTCATTCAAGTGTGGCAGCTCTCCTGGATGGCGGGGCGTGTCACACCACCAGCTACACGCAGCAGCAGGTGGGGCGCCAGCGTTTCACTCCACGGCGTATCGCTGGTTCCATCCTCTGAGGCTGACACGGTGTCCGTAGCCAGCCAGCACCGAGATTCTCCACGGCTCGCTACCACGGGCAGTCTTCCTGGCTTCCAACACACACCGGAGGCATCCCGAGGTGAGGGCCGCAGATTCGGATGCTGGATCACTGGCGCATGTTGTCGCCGCCATCTCAGAAACACTGGCGAGAAGGACGCAACTAGCAGCCGCCTGCGGCTCACACTGAGCGCAGGAATCGCTGAGGTAGCCGTTCCGCGCCAAGCCGTTTTGCAGACAGTGAAGTGGCGTCCTCAGCATTGCGGGACCCGGTGACGCAGACCGACGGGAACACGGCACTGTAGTTGGAAACAATAAATCACTTGGACAGCTCAGACGAGTCTTATTACGGTGCCTTCTACCTCTTCCCACTACATTTGGTCATCCTGATACATTCAGTGGCAGAAGTTGCCACTACACTTCTGCTGGGTTCGTCAATAAGCAAAATTGGAGCATTTGGGAGACTGAAAATCCGCATGTCGCGATCGAGAAGTCTCTTGACCCTCAACAGGTGAGTGTGTGGTGTGCAATGCCCAGTGACGAAATAATCGGTGTGATATTCCTTGATGGCACGGTGATTACCAAAAGGTAAGTGAAGGTTTTGGAAGATGATTTCATCCCCATTATCCAAAGTGACCATTATATCGACAAGATGTGGTTCATGCAAGATGGGGCTTGACCCCATCAAAGCACGAGAGTATTTGATGTCCTGGAGGAGCACTTTGGGGATGGCGTTCTGGCACTGGGGTACACAGAGGCCACTGGCATGGGCCTCGATTGGCCCCCATATTCTCCGGATCTGAACACATGCCATTCTTTTTTTATTTTATTTTTTTCTTTTGGGGGGGGGGGTTATACTAAAGATAATGTGTTGGGTTGGGTTGTTTTGGGGGAGGAGACCAGACAGCGAGGTGATCGGTCTCGAAGGATTAGGGAAGGATGTCGGCCATGCCCTTTCAAAGGACCCATCCCGGCATTTGCCTGGAGCGATTTAGGGAAATCACGGAAAACCTAAATCAGGATGGCCGGACGCGGGATTGAACCGTCATCCTCCCGAATGCGATAATGTGTTGTAATGGGACACCCTCGTCTGACATTACCTTTCTTTACAGAAGTAGCCGATACCAGCGATATTTTCGAATCTCGTGTACGTGAACATTATCTCGGCTGTTTCACTGAAATAATCTTATGTGATTTGCATACGATGTGTTGTATCTCAGGCTAAAAATGTATAAAAAGAAATTAATTTGTTATAATCGATATTTGCTAGCTCCGTTTGTACAGCTAGAATTATTCTTCTTTCAGAAATATTTGGAATTATGAAATCTCTCGCATACCTAACATTCATATTATTAATTGCGCAAGCTAACGCTAATTATTAAATTTATTTCTGGATTCATTTACAAAATAATGATATAACTTGTAGATGATTCTTGTTTTGTCAAGAAAGTTTGTAAACTTTTTGGAATGTTGCTAGTACCGCAGTGTGTAGTAGTAGTAGTCGGCATGCCTATGATGGAAACGGACGTGTTTTTAATTTTGCCGATATTAACGTAATTTTTGGTTTTATGAAAATGGAGATTGTGAAGTCAGTGTGGTACAGAAGACTGGGATAAAATAAAAAAAGTCACAAAAACAAAAAGTACTTCATCAATTATTGTGTCAACTGGAACCCACAGAGTCAAAATTGCAGCCTCAAGAATCTACCCGTCGACGAACTGCAGCCATCAACGAGAAAAAGAAGTAAAAAAAAAAAATCGTATAGCTTACGCCTCTAGAAGTTCTTTAAACTAATGAAGTGACTGAAAATTTACTAGTGATTAGTGGGAGGGTTACATTACAGTGTACAGCAATAACCACAAAACCACTGCTGAGCTGAAAACATCCATTCATGAGGTCATCGACAGCATCGATGCTCCGACCTTCAACGGGCCATGCAGAATTTCGCTATTTGTCTGCGCATATCAACTCCAATGATGGCAGGCATATCGAACATGTCGTAACCTAAATCCGATTATCTGTAGTGACGTTTAGATGTTGAATAAAGTGGGCGGACGCTGTAGTTTGTAACTAATTTACGTTTTTTTTATATAGTTCAGTAACTGTCAGCCTGCACATTTTGCTTAAAATTGGTGGGTGTCTCGCCGCTCTTATACATCATGCATACCAGATGAAAGAGTTTTGTCATGGCTGGCTCTCCCAAAGGCGCCAACAGTTCTGACGGAATGTCGTCTGCTCCCGGGGTCTGGTTTCAACTTGGGTCTGTGGTGTGTAGCGGAGGGTATTTTGAGTACCTCTATCGGTTCTCCCTTCTATTCCAGTCTTGTATTGTTCGTGGAAAGAAAGATTGTCGGTATGCCTCTGTGTGGGCTCTAATCTCTCTGATTTTATCCTCATGGTCTCTTCGCGAGACATACGTAGGAGGGCGCAATATACTGCTTGACCTCTCGGTGAAGTGTCTATGGCCCTCTGAGTCTCGTTGACGAATAGCGCGAGCTGGGTTTCACACGATCGTCTTTTTCGAAACCCTTGCTGATTTCTTAAGAGTAGATTTCTAGTCTCCAGAAAAGTCATGATACTCGGACATAAAATTCTACAACTGATCGACGTCAGAGATATAGTTTTGCACATCTATTCGACGTCCCTTCTTGAAATCGGGGATGACGTGTGTCCTTTTCCAATCTTTTGGAACGCTACGCTCTTCTAGAGACCTACGGTACACCGCGTACTCTGTGTAAAATCGAACTGGTATTCCATAAGGTCTGGCGGCCTTTCCTCTTTTGACCGATTTTCATTGTTTTTCTATCCCTCTGTCGTCTATTTCGATATCTACGATTTTGTCATCTGTGCGACAATCTAGAGAAGGAACTACAGTGCAGTCTTCCTCCGTGAAACAGCTTTGGAAAAAGACATTTAGTATTCCGGCCTTTAGTGTGTCATCCTCTGTTTCAGCACCATTTTGGTCACAGAGTGTCTGGACATTTTGTTTTGATCCACCTACTGCTTTGACATAAGACCAACATTTCTTAGGATTTTCTGCCAAGTCAGTACATAGAACTTTACTTTCGAATTCATTCAACGGCTCTCGCATAGCCCTCCTCACACTACATTTCGCTTCGTGTAATTTTTGTTTGTCTGTAGGGCTTTGGCTATGTTTATGTTTGCTGTGAAGTTCCCTTTGCTTCCGTAGCAGTTTTCTGACTCGGTTGTTGTACCACGGTGGCTCTTTTCCATCTCTTACGATCTTGCTTGGCACATACTCATCTAATGCATATTGTACGGTGGTTTTGAATGTTGTCCACTGATCCTCAACACCATCTGTACTTGAGACAAAACTTTTGTGTTGAGCCGTCAAGTACTCTGAAATCTGCTTTTTGTCACTTTTGCTAAACAGAAAAGTCTTCCTACCTTTTTTAATATTTCTATTTACGGTTGAAGTCATCGATGTAGTAACCTCTTTATGATCGCTGATTCCCTGCTGTGCGTTAACTGTTTCAAATAGTTCGGGTCTGTTTGTCACCAGAAGGTCTAATATGTTATCGCCACGAGTCGGTTCCCTGTTTAACTGCTCAAGTAGTTTTCAGATAATGCACTGGACTCCTGTCCCTGCCACCCGTTATAAACGTTTGAGTCACCCAGTCTATATCTGGCAAATTAAAATCTCCACTCAGAACTATAACATTGTCGGGAAATCTACTCGAAATATTTTCCAAATTTATCTTCAGGTGCTCTGACACAACAGGTGCGGAGGCAGGGGGCCTACACAGACATCCAATTACCATTTCTGAGCCTCCTTTAACCGTGACCTTCACCCAAATTATTTCACATTTTGAATCTGCATCCATATCCTTCGATACTATTGCACTTTTTATCGCTATAAACACGCCTCCCCCTTCAGTGTCCAGCCTGTCTCTGCGGTGTACATTCCCATCTGAGTTTAGAATTTCATTACTGTTTACATCTGTTTTCAGCCAACTTTCCGTCCCTAGTACTATGTGGGCATTGTGACCGTTTATTAATGAGAGCAATTCTGGGACATTTCTATAGACGCTCCTGCAGTTTACTATTAGCACATTAATATGGTTATTCCCTGTTCAGTTTCGCCTACTGCTACCTTGTCGCGTTTCAAGAGGCGTCTTGTCGGGCCTAGGGAGGGAATTCTCTAACCTAAAAAACCCACATCTGCGCTCCACATGTACTCCGCCACCCTTGTAACCGCTACCTGCGTGTAGTGCACGCCTGACCTGTCATCGCAGTAAGATCGATACCTGTTCGGGCGAGTCGTGAGCCGCGCCTTTTGGAGTACATGCAGATAGCGACACCCGCTCGGACCTCTAGTTACGGAGTGTACACGTAGAGGAGTAGGTGGGGAGGTGTGGGCAGACGCCGGCAGGGAGCCGCGTGTAGCTGGGATGCTGATTAGCGTAAATCACGGCGGAGCGTCCGCCTCCCCGCCACTATGTGAGGGCAATTCGTTACGGCTGGCCAGCACAGGCTTCCCTGCATACGAGATTCCAGCGCGACCAATTAGCGGCTGCTTTAGGGCGCGAGAGTCGAGAATTGTCTGCCGCAGCGGGTAGGCTGGATGGGTAAACACAGGCCGGGGGGGAGGGGGGGGGGCAGTGTCGGCTACCCAGGTGTGACGGCAGTTACGCAGGGTGCGCACATCTTCAATATTTATTTACAATTCGAGTCTGTCAGAGTTTCATTATACTCACTCTCAATAACACTGACATACTGTCAGTTGGCAACCAGATTTTATAAGGTTATAATGTCGGAAATCCAAAAGGAAACGTATGCTGCAGTTATACACTGAAGCGTCAAAGAAATATAGAGTGTAATGACTTTTCTGGAGACTAGAAATTTACTCTGTAGGAATCAGCATGGGTTTCGAAAAAGACCATCGTGTGAAACCCAGCTCGCGCTATTCGTCCACGAGACTCAAGAGGGCCATACACACGGGTTCCCACGTAGATGCCGTGTTTCTTGACTTCCGCAAGGCGTTTGATACAGTTAATGAACAAAGTAAGAGCATATGGACTGTCAGACCAATTGTGTGATTGGATTGAAGAGTTCCTAGATAACAGAACGCAGCATGTCGTTCTCAATGGAGAGAAGTCTTCCGAAGTAAGAGTGACTTCAGGTGTGCGGCAGGGGAGTGTCATAGGACCGTTGCTGTTCACAATATACATAAATGACCTTGTGGATGACATCGGAAGTTCACTGAGGCTTTTTGCAGATGATGCTGTGGTGTATCGAGAGGTTGTAACAATGGAAAATTGTACTGAAATGCAGGAGGATCTGCAGCGAATCGACGCATGGTGCGGGGAATGGCAATTGAATCTCAATGTAGACAAGTGTAATGTGCTGCGAATACATAGGAAGAAAGATCCCTTATCATTTAGCTACAATATAACAGGTCAGCAACTGGAAGCAGTTAATTCCATAAATTATCTGGGAGTATGCATTAGGAGTGATTTAAAATGGAATGATCATATAAAGCTGATCGTCGGTAAAGCAGATGCCAGATTGAGATTCATTGGAAGAATCGTAAGGAAATGCAGTCCGGAAACAAAGGAAGTAGGTTACAGTATACTTGTTCGCCCACTGTTTGAATACTGCTCACCGGTGTGGGATCCGTACCAGATAGGGTTGATAGAAGTGATAGGGAAGATCCAATGGAGAGCAGTGCGCTTCGTTACAGGATCATTTAGTAATCGCGAAAGCGTTACGGAGATGATAGATAAACTCCAGTGGAAGACTCTGCAGGAGAGACGCTCAGTAGCTCGGTACGGGCTTTTGTTGAAGTTTCGAGAACATACCTTCACCGAGGAATCAAGCAGTATATTGCTCCCTTCTACGTATATTTCGCGAAGAGACCATGAGGATAAAATCAGAGAGATTAGAGCCCACACAGAGGCATACCCACAATCCTTCTCTCCACGAACAATACGAGACTGGAATAGAAGGGAGAACCGATAGAGGTACTCAAGGTAGCCTCCGCCACACACCGTCAGGTGGCTTGCGTTTTATGGATGTAGATGTAAACTGATATAGGCATGCGTATTCAAATGCAGAGAGATACGTCAACAGGTAGGCGCTGCGGTCGGCAACGCCTATATAAGACAACAAGTGTCTGGCGCAGCTGTTAGATCGGTTACTGCTGCTACAATGACAGGTTATCACGATTTAAGTGAATTTTAACGTGGTGTTATAGTCGGCTCATGAGCGATGGGACACAGCATTTCCGAGGTAGCGACGAAGTGGGGATTTTCCAGTACGACCATTTCATGAGTGTACCGTGAATATCAGAAATCCGGTAAAACATCAAATCTCCGACATAGCTGTGGCTGGAAAAAGATCTTGCAACAACGAGACCATCGACGACTGAAGAGAACCGTTCAACGTGGCAGATGTGCAATCCTTCCGCGAATTGTTGCAAAGATCAATGCTGGGCCATCACCAAGTGTTAACGTGTAAACTGTTAAGGGGCTCCGGAAAGGCTCAAAATCATGAAAAGTTCAATTTTTACTTTTTTGCGTTTTCTGAATCTGCAGACTATTACCTTTTAATAGATATATAATTTATTCAATTCCGAAGACTACAACTATTTTTAAATTTTTTTTGAAATGTGTTCTACATGGGCGTGACCCACTGTGGCGTTTGTTAAACTGCTGTCAAATGGTGTTATTATTAACGTCCGTGTTCATCAGGTACATTTTAGTGATGTGAGATAAAGTATGTGTTGTGGCTAACCTGTGATGGTTCAATATATATCGCTGGTGTGATTGTCGATTGTTTCATGTTTATTTACTCTGTCGTTATCTCGAAATTATTCGTAATTAATTCTGTTTCTTGAGTCTCTGTTTTGTTGAAGTATAATAATGAGTAAAAGCAAGTTATTAGAAATCCTCTGAAGGCTTTTAAGAAAAGGAGAAATGTTGGAAAGCCAAAGGTATGTGTTATTACTGTAAACAATAAAGACGACAACCAAGTGAGTGAACCTAACCTCTCAAGTACACCTGCCCATAGCAGTCAAAGTGGGAAAGAAAATACTTCACAGAAGAAGCTTGGTTCAATGAGTGAAAACTATGAATGTTTTGTGGGCGAATCTGATGTGAATGAAATATTTGATATGTCGGTTCTCAATGGAATTTTTTCAAACTGTGTAAGATGTATTCATTGTAGTGAAGTTGGACTGGAACTCTCCATAATAAAGCACGTAGGACTTGCTAGTGAAATACAACTGAAATGTGATAAGTGTTCATACATGACCACTTTTTGGGACAGTGTCGCAGTAACTGCAACTGAAGAAAATGGTAGCAAAATCTACGAACACAACAACGAGCGATGCTTGCTTTAGACAAGGAATACCTTCGGACTGCAGACAGGGCTATAAAGAGTCTAGAAATACAAGCAATAGTAAACAGGAGGAGGAACAAGAGGAAGCTGGAGGAGGAGTTTGCAGAGGATGAAGGTAATCCATCCGATGGACCTGGAATGCACTAAAAAGTTAATCCAATCTTTGTCGCTCGATTCCCAAAACTTTTATTTTCTCATACTAATTACATGTTTTCTAAGGATCTTCCAAACATATTTGTTTCAAACTTTCAGTAAATGTTACACAGTACATTCTGCATAATTTAACACAGCCTTTTTCCAAAAAACTGTATATTTTTGAATATATAAATAAAAAATTGCAAAAAAATGTTGTGAATTTTCATTACAATTGAAAAAAAATCATCTTTAATAACTGAACTAAAATTTTGTAAAATCCCTGTGTTAAGTTGTAGCCCATATTCCAATAAATAATCTGTAAAAGTTCAACTTCCTACCTCAAATACTTTGTGAGGAAAGATGTAATTTATAAGCGTTATTTTAACATTGCAAGTATAGGGCGTTCCGGAGCCCCTTAAACGAAACAACATCGATATGGCTTTCGGAGCCGAAGGCCCACTCGTGTACCCTTGACGACTGCACGGCACAAAGCTTTACGTCTCGCCTGGGTCCGTCGACACCGATATTTGACTGTTGACGACTGGAAACATGTTGCCTGGTTGGACGAGTCACGTTTCAAGTTGTATGAATCCATTGAACTTGCATGTCAGCAGAGGACTGTTCAAGCTGGTGGAAGGACAGTAATGGTGTGGGATGTGTGCAGTTGGAGTGATATGGAACCCCTGATACGTCTAGATACGACTCTGACAGGTGACACGTACGTACGCATCCTGTCTCATAACATGCATCCATTCATGTCAATTCTGCATTACGACGGACTTGGGGAACTCCACTAGGACAATGCGACACCCTACACGTGCAGAATTGCTATAGAGTTGCTCCAGGAATACTTTTCTGAGTTTAAACACTTCCGCTGGGCACCAAACTCCTCAGACATGGTCATTATTGAGCATATCTGGGATGCCTTGCAACGTGCTCTTCAGAAGAGATCTCCACATCCTCGTACTCTTACGGATTTATGGACAGCCCTGCTGGATTGATAGAGTCAGTTCCCTCCAGCGGTACTTCAGACATTAGTCGAGTCTGTGGCACGTCATGTTGCGGCACTTCTGCGTTCATGATAGCAGGCAGGTATACCAGTTCCTTGGCTCTTCGGTGTATTAGCTACAGAAAACAACGAAAAAGACAAAACGGGTCTGAGAACGGTTGAAAAAAAGGAACGACTGGTCACGTGTTAATTAACTGACTGAAATCAAAACCATGGACCCGAATCATGTCATAAATTGTGTTCCGATGAGTGCAGCATCGTACGTCTAGTTATTAGCGCTGATGTGAGACAAAATAGAGAAACAAAATAAATTAACGACAGGGGCAATAGCAGTCGACAAGGGAATAGGAGTAACTAAGTGATTTCTGGTGGCGGCAGGGTCATTCTAATGCTCGGAGTTTAGTTCTGTATTATCAGCTAGCACAATTAGTGAAATTCTGTAGAAACCTGTGAAGCCATTTTATCTGCCTGGCAAGGATAACTTTCGGCAATTAACGTATAACAATTTCTGTTTTCGCTTTGAGATAACGTGGTTAAATTGACGTATTTCGCAGACCTCTTGCTAGTCATTGCAGACATGTGGCCTATTTTTCGAAATGGGAGCGTTTTTTCAAACTGCTATATAATACACCAATCTATAGTATATTTTCAATTTAAAGAAGTAAGCAGTGTCGTTGGCAATCCTCCATTAACCATCCTCAATTACACTGATTACCTTTGTATAGGGCTATTAAAATTTTATTCTGTTAAAAAGATCCCTCCAGAATGGAATCTGAGGTATGGTACGCGCATCGGCCTATTGAAAAATAAACAGAGCACACTAACGCCGCGTGGCTGGTTCCTGAAGCTATGTCAACATCCGAAGGGAGAATATTGTCAAACCGTCTATACTTCACCTCACACGTTCAGTATGTATTGACAATACTGAGAATACTTTGAGGCCCATCAACACTGCTTGTCAATGTTTCTAGTACTGACAATACTTCAATACGCGTCCTCAGTCGGGGACGAGCTACCAAACTGTCAACTGCTCATGTAAACGTTGTATATTGTGCTGGTGCCGAGAGAGGCTTTCCGTGCCGCTTTCCAATGCCTCGGATGGATGGATAAAGAGCAGGAACTATTCTGGAATTGATATCCATCGTCGCCACCAAGAAATGACAGTCCAGAAATTCTATCTGCAAATCCACCTACCAACATACAATCGCCACCACATTGAAAAGAACCAAGGAATAGTAGAAATGCATGGTGAAGGATCAGTTCATTGGATGTTTTAGTGTGCACAAATATAAGGTAACTTAAACTCGTATACCTACCTTGATTTTTCATCCCTAGTCACACAACCACTTAGGGTCCTTCCCATGCTAAAATGATTACCGAGTGTCCTTAATGAAAGAACATTAAAGCTCAGTGTTTTAGCAGAACTGAGTAATATAGTGAATAATGCTTGCTGAAAATAATTTTTCTATTAAAACTGCTTAGTAAAATTTTGTTGCCAGCTTCTAAAATGAAAGTTCTCAAAACTGAGGCTTACAAAGTTTTGCTTAGTAAGTGATCACAGTGCAGTCTGTTGAAAATCAACCGAAGGTGAACTATTGTCTTATAACCACATCAAGTTGTGTTCTACTGCAGTAAGAGTTGGGAACTAATACTGTTGAAAGTTACACGTTCAGACTTGTTAAGGGCTTATTTCTTTAGTGTATTGAAAGTGTGTTTAGTATGCTCTACTACAGTGGTGAAGATTAAGGGCCCCCCTCCACTGAAAGCAGTTCAAACGCACAGAGTTACTTAATTATAGCGAGTTTCAATTACCCTTCCTATTCAAGTGAACTTCTGTACAATATTGGACTCCCCTTGTCTATTAAAAGTGTATATTAATAGTGTAACAGGATCAACAATTTGTCTATTGTGCTCATGCTAGATAACGATTAATAGAAAGACCACTATCTATGAAAAAAATAATTTCTTTATTCAAAAGACAGTGAGAAGCAATCTGTTAGTGAATTCCATTTAATTTTCATTCTAAATAAAAAGGTATTTAGCTGAGAGAGACTTAACCTGTGACCAGTTTATAATTTTGCAGTGAAATACATTTACAATTTTTTGTCAGATAGGAAAATGTTTGAAAAGTAATATTGAACTTGTGCCCAATTTACGATTCTGCAGTGAATATTAACAGTAACCATTCAGTTTGACTAAGTCCTCAAGGTAATAGTGTGTTTTGTTATCTGTTATATTTATGCAAATAGTTTGTTCTGACCTGGTAGCTCCAACCTTAACCTGAACATACTGTATTCAGGTGCGAGAGTTCATTGCACTCGCGTGTGGCAAAGTATAGGTTGTGTTTGTCCGTTAAAGTTACTCACACTTATTTTCCTGAAATAGAATGTCAATCATTCTCTTGCCTAATTAGGCTGGCGACCGTTTCCTTTGCCCTCTGAACAGTGTGGACTGGTTAAATATTGTTTACTACTGTTTAAATATTTAAGTGCTTCTGACTTTCACTTCCGATAAGCCACCTCCGTTAGGTACATCAGGGTCAACACAACTAAAATCCTCTCAGCGGGTAACACTGCTCTGCTTCTTTTTACTATAATTACTTGAATAAAAATAATTTCAGTATACGAACTGCCTCCAGCTTTGAGGTTATGGTATAGCAGTATCGGGCAGTAGCGTTATAAGTAGACATAGGTTACAGAAGTCATGGAATAGAGATACGCACGTATACAGATGACGGTGGTGTAAAAGGCCAGTGCATTGGGGGAACCGTCATTTTATATTCAGGTGATCTAAGTGAACAAGTGTCCGACGTGGTCACGGTAGCCTGACGGCTATAATAAGACTTTGAATGTGGACTGGTAGTTGGAGGTAGAAGCATACGATATTCCATTTCGGAACTATGTAGGGATTTCAGTATTTCGAGACCCACAGTGTCAAGAGTGTGTCGAGAATACCAAATTTCAGGCATTATCTCTCACCACGATCGACGAATTGGCCGACGGCTTCACCTAATGTCTGTGAACAGTGTCGTTCGCATAGAATCGTCAGTGTTGACAGACAAGCAACACAGGGTAGCATAACTGGGGAAGTCAACATAGGACGCACGAAGAATGTACCCGATAGGACAGCGTGGCGACATTTGGCTTTATCCTAGGACGCCTAAGGACAGGGGGGGGGGGCGGGGGACGGTTCGTTGAACCCATAATTTCTTTATGTCCCCTGCTTTTGCCCAAGTAACTTTCATACTACATATTCCCTTTGACTTATTGTTTGTTGGCTATTTTATGAAACATTAGTGTCAATATATTTTATAGAAAATTCCTGCTTTGAAAGAAAAAAATTAATAAACTTCTTATGGGTCCAACAACCCCCCCCCCCTTTTGGCTTCCATGCTATAGAAAACTTCCCTTAGTAAGATTTCGTATTTCTCATCTCTACAACAATGCTAGTTAGTTTCTTGTTCGTTGGTATTCTTGATATTCACAACAATCGGTTTACTTTTGGAGGAAGTGATTGTTAATGTCAGTCAGCTGTTATTTATCTTGTAAACTTGCAGTGAGTTAGTGCAGTTTCCGACCCATAGGCCTCCAGTAACTTTGGTGTCCTACACAGCAGAAACGAAACCAAGTAAAAACTTACTGATGTTGTCAGCAATGTACCAAGATAAAGGCACTGTTGGAGGAGAGAAGAATAACATCGAGATAAATGCATATTACAATTCCACTAAAGGTGCAATTGATACCATTGATCAGATGGCGCGTAAGTAACCCTGCAAGAGGGGAACAAAGAGATGGCCTCTATCTGTATTTTACTCTCTCATCGACATCTGTGCTATCAATGCAACCACCATATTCATCCAGCAGCATCCAAGATGGAATTAGAAGAAACACAACAAACGGAAACTTTATCATCTGCAAGCTGGGATGGAACTAGTGAAATTGCAGGTAGAAGAAAGAAGTGCCAATGCAAGAGGGTTATCTAACCAAATTGTTCAATCAGTGGAGACTATTCTACAAAAGAAAATCAAAGAAGTGACAACAGAAGCACGTCAGCCCCCGGCAGGGAAAGGTCGGTGCCATATATGTGTAAGGAAAGCTAAAACAAAGAAGCAGAAGTACAACAATCTAAGTAAATCAAAACAGTATTGTGGACAGTGTCATAAACATGTGTGTAACACACATTCAGAAAAAATTGTGAAGCGTGTCTTTTGCCTTCAAGTTGAGGACTCAGAGTAGTCTATTGTATATGAACACATCTGTATTTTGTATTTTAATATGTCAATTTTTTAATCACTCAACCCAATATTTATAACAATTAACAACATTATTAAACCGATGCCTTAGTCAAAATACATAAACCATTTTGAATGTTGTAATTTTTCATCAGTAAACTTATTTAATACCTGTGGGCTCGCCGAACACCCCCCCCCCCCTTCCCTTAGGTATCCAAGTTAGAGAAAAAGGTTTGGGCGTCCTAGGGTTAATGGACTAGGGCAGCTCTGCAGTCCTAGAGCACTGACTGCACACTGACCAGTGCAGCGGCACGAAATGGCATCAAAGAGGCGCTGACCCGCGCCCCAATGGAAGGAGCGGGCAGCGCCACACCTCCAGCAGAACACACACAGTTCAGCGGCCTCTCTCAACACTCACTCAACCAGCCGCCAGTCGATGGTCGGCACAGTTTGGTCGCATACTACGAGTGCACCAGTACTGAGCAATAATTTCAAGCCTGCTCATCACAACTACACGACCTCTCTCAAACGCCGGTTGTAAGATGTCGTGGTCTCCTGACCTACATTGCTTACGTATTCCGCCCTCACAATCATATTCCGCACATCAAGACGCTTCATTCGAACCCAAACTCGATAAGATAAAGTCAGTGTTGTATGAATTCATGTAAACGATATGCAAATAACTAGTAAATCGCCAATGTGCACCGTGGTTGAAATACTCGAGGCTGGCGTACACACATACATTCCAGACACGACGGTCACAGCTTTTAGTTTGAGAGAGGCAACCACACACCAGAAGGCCGGTACCAACCCATCTACGTCAGCCGGTGTCCGCCCGTGGAGCGGACAGCGTTCGCCCGAGTGAAAGGGGGAACGACCCCGTGTTTGGCTTAAAAGCATATTCCGCTACATTGTATGGGAGCGGCCAGCGTACGCATTCTTTACACACAGCATGCAATGTCAGAGATTTTCACAGGGAGGTAGCAAACGCCAAACGCTGATACTACAGATTTCCGGATTAGTCGCCTTAAACGAAACGTCATTCATCCATTTTAGAAGAGTAATGCTGATTGGCAGACTATATTTCTGCCGCCTTGAGCTGAAGGAATAATGGAAGAGACCAAAAGATATACCCTTCACGTCTGGCGTGGAGAGGGGCCATTCTGTTGTCGCTCTTGGAGTGAGGAACAAGTCTCTCCTCAGTACTTCACTGGGAGAGCACCTCTGTCGAGAGCGAATCCAAGTGCGACTCTCTGTATTGAGTCCTTGCGATTAAGCGTTGTTCACTGTGTTGGCCGACACACTTATTGTGCGGTGTGAACGGACAGAGTTATAGTTAAACGCCTGCGAGCGAATTTTTGAGTGGCATCGCGGTGGACTGGTTATCTGACCGGTGTACCACGCCAATAGTTAGACTAGGGGCGAATAGGAATTCTTGACTTCATCAAGGGGTAGGGAGAGTTTGATTGGCGCAGGTCAATCAAGATATATGTCAGCAGCGAGTGGCGCAGACAGCAGTCATCACAGCTTACGGTATTGTGCGCTACAGCTCTTGCGAGCCCCATATTTCCCCCACAAAAGTACACTTCACTGCATTCCACATGCGACAGCCTCGACCGTACCTAGCAACATTCTAAAGGATAATTATTCAAGTTAAGTAGGCGCGGCTCTCAGCCATTCTGCCAAGTCAACAACCATCTTAAACTTTGTATAGAAATTTCATTAGCGAATCCTATCCTTGACAGTTAACTTCACATTCCGAAAGGAACAGGATATAACTTGTTCAATTCATAACTAAAAGTGCCATTGTGATTTCTCAGAATTTTTGCAAAATAAATAATAACTTTCGTTGGTTCCATGTTTTTCTTACACTAACTAGCACTACTCCAGTACCGAAGTATCCCACTAGTTACATAAGAAACTTTGTGAATTTTTGTGTCATTTCCTTCCAGTGGACGACTCCAGAAGATATTTATTGCTGAAAGTTTTCAGGCATTTCTCTTTAGAACGTTAGGAGCGTATGTCTGACTTCTGTAGTAGTGTGGGGGTGGAAACTGCATCTTGCAGGAGCCACAGGGTAAAGGGTACGTCTCAGATTAATCCATTGCGCAGAATAACAGAATCTCAGGTCAACCCCATACGCACCACAGACGGTGTCTGTGTATATTGTTCACGCGCCCCCGAGGCATAGTTCCTGTCCAACTGAATACACAGAATAAAATTGTCAAAGACTTTTTGCCCTGGTATCGACAGGTCTCCTGTTTAATATCCTTGCCAGTTGCGTCGTGAAACCGCGCTGCAGCATCACACATTCATCCATCGGCTGCCAAAGCTTACAAATGTGCATTTATGTCGATACATTGTCAATTTGTTTAACTACTTTGTGCTTTTCCGGTTTTTTGTCTTAGAATGTATAATCATGTATTCTTCCTACTACACCGTTGCTAGAGGACAAATGTAAGGATGCAGAGGCTTATCTCACTAGGGTTAAGATAGAGACTGCCTACAGGAAAATTAGAGAGACCTTTGGAGAAAAGAGAATCACTTGTATCAATAACAAGACCTCAGATGGAAACCCAGTTCTAAGCAAAGAAGGGAAAGCAGAAAGGTGGAAGGAGTATATAGAAGGTCTATAAAAGGGCGATGCACTTGAGGACGATATTATGGAAATGGAAGAGGATGTAGATGGAGATAAAATGGGAGATACGATACTGCGTGAAGAGTCTGACAGAACACTGAAGGACCTGAGTCGAAACAAGGCCCCAGGAGTAGACAACATTCCATTAGAACCACTGACAGCCTTCGGAGAGCCATTCCCGACAAAACTGTACCATCTGGTGAGCAAGATGTGTGAGACAGGCGAAATATCCTCAGACTTCAAGAAGAATATAATAATTCCAATCTCAAAGGGAGCAGGTGTTGACACATGTGAAAATTACCGAACTATCAGTTTAATAAGTCATAGCTGCAAAATACTAACGCGAATTCTTTACAGACGAATGGATGGTTCAAATGGCTCTGAGAACTGAAGTCGTCAGTCCCCTAGAACTTAGAACTACTTAAACGTAACTAAGCTAAGGACATCAAACACTTCCATGCCCGAGGCAGGAAGCGAACCTGCGACCGTAACGGTCACGCGGCTCCAGACTGTAGCGCCTAGAACCGCAGGGCCACTCCGGCCGGCGAGGAGGTATTGAATAGAATTGGGGAGAAGAGGAGCTTGTGGCACAACTTGACTAGAAGAGCGGATCGGTTGGTAGGACATGTTCTGAGGCATCAAGGGATCACCAAGTTAATACTGCAGGGGAGCGTGGACGTTAAAAATCGTAGAGGGACACCAAGAGATGAATACACTAAGGAGATTCAGAAGGATGTAGGTTGCAGTCGGTACTGGGAGACGAAGAAGCTTGCACAGGATAGAGTAGCATGGAAAGCTGCATCAATCCAGTCTCAGGACTGAAGACCACGACAACAAACATACCGTGTATTAACAAGAAGTAAAACTGTTATCCGCTGTCGTTCCTAGCACTTCAGTATTTTAACGATCAGCAGCGTGTTACACACTACTTAGCACATTAAAAGAAGACCTCATTTCTCATCCTCTTCATCTGTCATTTTGCAAGTACCGTGCGGTGTATCCACATCTTGAAAGCTTCCATTTTGTTGACGCTCTTTGGTTTTAATGCCTGACCATCTCAACCGAAAAGAAGTATCCACTAAACTTTGTAATTTACAAGTCATAGTCTTAGGTTAGAGGAACGACAGGATCTGTTGAATGGAATGAACAATCTTATCAGGACAGAATATGGACTGAGCGTAAACCGAAGAAAAACGAAACTGATGAATTTTACCAGAAATGAGAACAATGAGAAGCGTAACATCAAAATTCTGCTACCTTGTAAACAAAATAATCCGTACCTGACGAAGCAGAGAGGACATAAAAGATAGACTAGAACTGGCAAAAATGGCGTTCTTGGCCAAGACAGTTATCCTAGTATCAAATGCAGGTCTTAATTTGAGGAAGAAATTTCTGAGGATGTATGTTTGGAGTATAACATTCTTTGGTAGAGAATCATGGACTTTGGAAGAAACAGAACACAGGAAAATCTAACCGTTTGAGATATGGTGTTACAGAAGAATGTTGAACATTATGTGAACCCAGAAGGTGGAGAAACAAGAGGGTCTCCGCAGAACCGGCGAGGAAAGGAATGTATGGAAAACACTGAAAAGAAGAAAGAAAAGCATGACAAGACAGCTATTAAGATAAGACGGAATACCTTACATGGTAGTAAATGAATGTAAAGAGGGTACAAACTGTATAGAAACACAGATACTGGAAAACATCGAGAGAATAATTGAGGATGAAGGATACAAGTGCTACTTTAAGATCGAAAGAGTGGTGCAGGAGAGGAATTCGCATAGGTTCAGATAAAGTCCAAGCATTTTTGGCTTTTTTCTGTTATAAAAAGCCATACGAGAGACGCTTTACTTGGTTGTTTAATATCGATATTTCAGAAAGTTATGTCATGAAGTACTTGAACTTGCCGCTTCTTTCTATGGGCAGTGAATCGAGTAACAGGGGATTCAAAAGGTAAGTTACATGTTACCATGGCAGTCCCTCTACGTTTTAGCTAATTCTACACTACAATTCAAAGCGACCCAGGTACATGACACCATTTTCCGCCATCATGACTAACTCTTTGTAAAAACCGTTCGGATTGTTGTACCAATTTTTTAATTCTTCTGGGATAGAAATTAGCTCCCTGCTCAAGGAGCCACTCCAGAACCTGTGTGTGAACTCCCACGTAGCTGGAAAATCTCTTCTCCCCCCCCCCCCAACCTCCCCCGCCCCACCCAGATGTTCTCTGAGCTTGTCTAAGGGAGGGAAACAGTCTGAAGCGAGATCTCATCTTCGCTATTAACATGATCCACGTCTGTGCGACCTTGATCAAGTTACTGGAACCATTCCACTATTCCAGGAAGCGACAGTGCATTTGGCTAATGCACCAGCAGAGTATCAAGGTGAATTTGTGTGAAATGTATACGTTCTGCGCACAAGAATCGTAATACTCTGCATACTTCAATTCTCAAGTTTGTTTGCAGCTGCCGCGCCATTTCACTCGAAGCCGTGCAGGAAGCCCGGAGCATGTTCTCGCCTCTGACAGTGCGCTGTTGTCATTGCGCAATAGTCACAGCGCGGGACGACACGTGTAACGTACTCTCTGAAACAACTAGCACTCCGCTTGCTGACCACCGCAGCCAGGTCGCTGGGCTGGCAGCGCCTGTAACACGGCAACACGCAACACAGGATGCGCAGCAAGTTACACGTGTCGACATCCACGACTGATTCTGCGAAAAACCTGATTCTCCCAAATCAAGCTATCTAGGCGCCATGCCACTACTATGACGCACATCCGTCTGCGTCACGGCTGTTACCCTTCCTTCAAAGTCCTCCCAACTGAGACTGCAGACCTCAGCCGTGTGATACTAGGGTGTTCACGCTATGACAGACACCACTGCAAGTTTCTTAAGACTCTGATCAGAGCTGGAACGCCCCAACCTCTATCTGTGACGGGCCTGTTTTGTCGGCGGTCATAACGGACTCCGTCACTATTGTCCGGTTGCTGCAGTAAGAGGATATCCAGTTATTGGTGAGAGACAAAGGAACCGGCGTGAGAAGTTCTGATATATGGACTGTGTTGACTGCGTGCGTGTACGAAGTGTACCATGAAGTATACATGGAATTCACGTAATTTATAATGCCTGTGCTACATACAGGGTGTTCATACAGGGTGTTTCGAAAATGACCGGTATATTCGAAACGGCAATAAAACCTAAACGAGCAGCGATAGAAATACACCGTTTGTTGCAATATGCTTGGGACAACAGTACATGTTCAGGCGGACAGACTTTCGAAATTACAGTAGTTACAATTTTCAACAACAGATGGCGCTGCAAGTGACGTGAAAGATATAGAAGACAACGCCATTCTGTACGTCGTCTTTCTGCTGTAAGCGTGTGCTGTTCACAACGTGCAAGTGTGCTGTAGACAACATGGTTTATTCCTTAGAACAGAGGATTTTTCTGGTGTTGGAATTCCACCGCCTAGAACACAGTGTTGTTGCAACAAGACGAAGTTTTCAACGGAGGTTTAATGTAACCAAAGGACCGAAAAGCGATACAATAAAGGATCTGTTTGAAAAATTTCAACGGACTGGGAACGTGACGGATGAACGTGCTGGAAAGGTAGGGCGACCGCGTACGGCAACCACAGAGGGCAACGCGCAGCTAGTGCAGCAGGTGATCCAACAGCGGCCTCGGGTTTCCATTCGCCGTGTTGCAGCTGCGGTCCAAATGACGCCAACGTCCACGTATCGTCTCATGCGCCAGAGTTTACACGTCTATCCATACAAAATTCAAATGCGGCAACCCCTCAGCGCCGCTACCATTGCTGCACGAGAGACATTCGCTAACGATATAGTGCACAGGATTGATGACGGCGATATGCATGTGGGCAGCATTTGGTTTACTGACGAAGCTTATTTTTACCTGGACGGCTTCGTCAATAAACAGTACTGGCGCATATGGGGAACCGAAAAGCCCCATGTTGCAGTCCCATCGTCCCTGCATCCTCAAAAAGTACTGGTCTGGGCCGACATTTCTTCCAAAGGAATCATTGGCCCATTTTTCAGATCCGAAACGATTACTGCATCACGCTATCTGGACATTCTTCGTGAATTTGTGGCGGTACAAACTGCCTTAGACGACACTGCGAACACCTCGTGGTTTCTGCAAGATGGTGCCCGGCCACATCGCACGGCCGACGTCTTTGATTTCCTGAATGAATATTTCGATGATCGTGTGATTGCTTTGGGCTATCCGAAACATACAGGAGGCGGCGTGGATTGGCCTCCCTATTCGCCAGACATGAACCCCTGTGACTTCTTTCTGTGGGGACACTTGAAAGACCAGGTGTACCGCCAGAATCCAGAAACAATTGAACAGCTGAAGCAGTACATCTCATCTGCATGTGAAGCCATTCCGCCAGACACGTTATCAAAGGTTTCGGGTAATTTCATTCTGAGACTACGCCATATAATTGCTACGCATGGTGGATATGTGAAAAACATCGTACTATAGAGTTTCCCAGACCGCAGCGCCATCTGTTGTTGCAAATTGTAACTACTGTAATTTCGAAAGTTTGTCTGCCTGAAAATGTACTGTTGTCCCAAGCATATTGCAACAAACGGTGTATTTCTATCGCTGCTCGTTTAGTTTTTATTGCCGTTTCAAATATACCGGTCATTTTTGAAACACCCTGTAAATTCCCATTACAAAATTTAGGACTTGTAGAGGGGTGCGAGTACGTAATATTTTGAACAGGAACCTATGTCCAAAAATGTCATCCAACGAGCGTCGTTCCATTATACAGCCGATAGTTGTCCATGTAAGCAACTGCAAATATGCCTACATGTCATGTACTTATATTTCTGATAACGAAGTTCTATAATTTCTTGTTTTCTGCTGTCTGAACTGGTTCAGTTATTACTGAGAGGTTGTTGAGATATGCTCAGATTTACGTTGACGTGAATGAAAGTAAGTGTTAATTGCAGGTTACCGATCCTTATTTACGTGCTGTTAAATATCTGACAATACGGGAATGATTTATTAATATAACGAAAGTTATTGTTATTAAGTGATATATTTAAATTTTAGAAGCTGAGAAGGCAGACGCAATCTTTACAGAATATTCTAAGCAAAAAGACACTTTTTTTGTGGAAGATTTAGGATATACCAGCAAATGCCCGATTGTTTAAAGAATTGAACTCCCAAGTATGAAACACTTTCAAACGGCTGATTACCAAAGAGTTAATGTGTTATATGTTTGATGTTAAGACTGTAAGCGAGAAAAAGAGTAGAAAAGGTTTGACATTCTGTTTAAAATTAGTTTGGAGTCGCTAAATGCTCTCATTATGAAACAGTGGATGAGTATGGTGGAGGTAAATTCTGCGTAGCGAGTTTTTCGATCTGAAGACATATACGAGAACACACTTTCTAAGTGTAACACATGTCCTGTTGTGTTAAACTTATAAGGTCATCCAGGGTGACAGTTACTGAACTACACGATAAAAGCGTACAGTAGCTACAGACTACGGCGTGCACACCCTTTGTTCAACATGTAAACGGCACTAAAGGTATTCAGATTTAGGTTAGCACATGTTCGATCTGCCTGTCATCATTGCCGGTGGTGTGGGGCAGACGAATAGCGATATTCTGCATGACCTCCTGAATGGCTGTTTTCAGTTAAGCAATGCTTTTGAGGTATTGCTGCACACCTTGTCTTTAATATAGCCCCACAAAACGAGTCGCATGTGTTCAGATCCGGAGAATATGGCTACCAATGGAGGCCCATGCCAGTGACCTGTGGGTACCCCAGAACCAGAATGCGGTCCCCAAAGTGTTCCTCCAGGACATCAAGCACACTCCTGCTTCGATGGGGTCGAGCTCCATCTTGCATGAACCACATCTTGTAGAAATTAGGGTCACTTTGGATAATGGGGATGAAATAACCTTCCTAAACTTCACGTACTGCTCGGTAGTCACCGTGCCATCAAGGAATATCGCATCGGTTATTCCCTGACTGGACACTGCACTCCACACAGTCACCCGTTGACGGTGAAGAGACTTGTCGATCGCGAAATGCGGATTCTCAGTCCGCCAAATGTGCTAATTTTGCTTCTTGACGAACCCATTCGAATGAAAGTGGGCTTCGTCTCTAAACCAAACCATACAGCGCATTCTAATTCCCACTATAACCCGGGGCCTACCGTGCAGTTTGAATGTCCTAACGCAAACTGTTCAGAAGTTAAGACAATTTTACTTAATATAATTCAATAATTGTCACCCTTAGTGAGTAGGTTATGACAGAATTTCAATATATATATATATATTTTTTTTTTATTCGGTCAGTAATCATGCGAAATATTGAAAATGGAAGTTCTGAATTTTTGTTGCTCCTCGAATCCGTTAGATGGGGAACTTGTAATCGCGAGTGTGAACCACGAACCATGAACCATGAAGCGGGTTAATCGGTTACAAATACATATTTTAAGTCGAGAAAGAATTTCATTTAGTGTAATTTTTTTGGAACTTTATGTATAAGCTCTTTGCCGCTCTATGGCGAACAATTGATTTACATGAAGTTAGTTCGAATTGTAGAATTTAATCACTATCTTCCTGACTGTTAGTCTTATACCAAGATTTCTTTCTCGGATATTTGATGGTGATAGGGTCCACAGCCTTCGTGAACTAATTGAATGGCATCATTCCTCTCTGGCTGTTTGAATATTATACACTGCCATTGCAATTTCGACACGTGGTCATTTTCAAACATTCTGAGCAGGGGGTCTACCACCGTTACAAGTGTGTAGTCCTCAGGTAAGAATGAGTATTTTGAGTTCATCTCCTGTGTGTATCCTGTGTGTATGAAAATAACAGGGCAACACGTAAGTGCTGTTTTTTTCTGCTCTCTAAACTGACAGCACGTATTCGGCAGCGACATGGCTTAACCTCTAAAATGTTTGTCAGTGTTATCCAACATCCATCCACCTCAAAGCCGAAGACAAACAGCTATGATTCACAACAGTCCTGATGGTCAAATAGTGAATAGTGAAAGCTAATGTGAGCTACTGCGAGATCTGAAGTCCAAACGAAGATGAGAGAGAATAAAACAAAAGAAAAGAAAAAACAACGAAAAATGCGTGACTTCGGTTCAGAATAATATCTGCTCTCGGACAGCTGGGAAAACAACGCAGTGCATTCAGAAACTTGCTTCTGAGCTGCTGCAACATCCTAGCTGCAAGTGTTTTTCATCTTTTTGGTCCGATGGAGGTGTACCTGCGTTTATCCAAATTTCATTCTTGTGGCGAGGTTGTGCAGGCGCTGTCACAACAATGGGCACAATGTGGCAGGATTGCTTCCATGGTGGAATTATGACGAAGGATGTAGAAGTTGAGGCAGGCTATGTATGACGAAATGTCACTTGCAACGTCAGTTTCCCAGTAAAAGTTGCTTTAAAAAAATTGCGTTGAAGTTTTGACATGCCCTTCTTGAATACTACAACGACAGCACACGTAGGACACTTGAATTCTCTAAGATTCGGAAACATTATGTTGCATCAACTGTGCGTTTAGAATTTCAGTGGAAACTTCAGGTAGGACAGCCTTCACGACCAACGTCACAGCTAAAATTAAGTCCATAGCCTTCTTTTTGTACTATATCTACAGCCTCATTACATTTTAAACTTCTTACGGAAGTTATTTTTCTGCAACGGTTGTGATGCTTGGTAATGTCTAAGGAAAGAGAAAACGGATCATTGACGAAACAAAGTGTTTCACACAAAAAACAGCCTGACACAGGCAAATGATTTGTTTCAATAAAACAACGCTCACTCGTCATTTACGCTGCTGGTAACTGATTCCGTTAACAGGATCAGCCAGCATAATCTATACAAAGTCCAATCACCGCTGTGACGCATCGCTTTTGAAACAACTATTTGTAGTTACTTGACTGGCTACTTACTGTTTCGGTGAGCTGTCTATAATGTGATGCTTCCGCTTACCTGGAACAAAAAAAGCACTGGTGTAAATATCACCAGTAACATAACAATAGTAATAATAATAATAATAATAGTATATAAAATTAAATTTATGGGACAAATAAGCCATCTGAATTAAAAACTGGTGTTAGATAAGCAGATGGCTTATGACCTTTACTGTTTACCAGCGTTTTATGCAAAGAAAAAGTAAGTAGATGGACTTCAGGTGAAAAGGAAATCACAAAACAGAACCAATAACTCTGGGAAGAAAATCGAATAGAATTCAGGTATACAACCTAGTTTTTGCAGACAATTTTGTAAAACTTTCAGAAAAAGCTGATAAAAGAATTTACTGGAATCCTTTCCGGAAAACAGCGAATAGAAACGATCTCAAAATTTCATCTGAAAAAAAAAATGCGACAGATATTAAAAACCCACCGAAATTCATACAAACGCAAAAGGGTTAAGTAGACTGAGTTACAAAAATTAAATATATTGAAGAAACTGTACAACATAGTGGCCTAAAAAAATTGTAAACGCTTCAAGAGTCAATAAAATGGAAACAGCATATGGTCTTCGAAAAGACCTCTACAATGAGAAATGTGTGTCCCGAGTAACGTGACTACACTGTACCACGGTGGCAAGAGCACATCGTTTATATGAATGTGAGTCCTTATCGGTCTACTATAAGCTGGACAGTTTAGAAGTACTTGAAAGACATATCATTAGAAAAATAAAGAGCCCAATGCACAACACAGATGGTTGGCAAATAATAAGTAACGAGAAGATCTCAGAAAATATGGTAGCAGCAAAGCAAAGATTAATGTTCTTTGTACACCTTTACAGAATGAACGAGGAGAGGCTAACGAAGCAAATATTCGTGTGTATCTGGAAAAGAATCAACAACAGGTGGATTGAAGAATGAACAAAAGAACCGGAAAGAAACAACATCAAAAAATCGGAAATAACAGAAAAAACCTTTTTAAGAATAGAATACTGAAGTTGAAAAGCTTCCAAGGCAGAAGAAATTAGAAGTCGGGAAACACTTTAACAAAAGAAAGGAAAAACAAAAAAAATACGGGGGAAGATGAAGGAATACTGGAAAAATAGGAAACAGGGAAGAGAAAGAAGAAATAAAGATGTTGCGTGATCCTGAGTAACAACTGGAAAGAACTGAAAAAAAATAAAAAAATAATAATGATACAAAATTGTTAAGGTTTTCGTGGCCACATGTTGACAAACTGCCTATTGGCTTCTGTCTCGGGTTCTTCGGCCGACGTTCATCTAATGATTTTTCTGACGTTTCGCCAGCACGAGTGGCTGGCATTGTCAAAGCTTCACCCTCCATTGCCAGTTCACCACCGGCAATGGAGGGTGAAGCTTTGACAATGCCAGCCACTCGTGCTGGCGAAACGTCAGAAAAATCATTAGATGAACGTCGGCCGAAGAACCCGAGACAGAAGCCAATAGGCAGTTTGTCATAATAATGATAAATAAATAAAATGAGCTGGCAAAATTAGCGCAACCACAAAAAAAAGGAATCACAGATGTTGGAACATAGCAGCTAACAGAGCCGTAGAAGACAGAATATAGTCCTGGAAAAAAGTAGTCCATAGAGAGAAAAACAAGGTTAAGAAAAAACAGACTGTATGAGCTGATAGTCGACATCAACAAAAACAAGACAAGACATTTTCACAGAATTTTCAAAGAAAGTGTGACAAGGTATCAACTATCGAGCTTATGCTTCAAGAGAGAATACGGAGCACTGGACACAAACCTCTGAAAGACCTCTGAGCTTGTGGTACAACACTTTGACACACTGTTCAACTGTGACAAACCGATAGAGAGACTGCAATTCTAAAAATCGGAACCTAACCTGAATCGCAAGCCCCCACACAAAGAGATATTGCGAACATAATAAAATGATTAGAATATAACGGAGTACCTTGGGAAGATGAATTGATTTCGGAAGTCTGGAAATTAGACAACGGAAACATTACATTCAAAATACATAGAATCATCGAAAACATATGCGGAACAGAACGGTATCATAACAATGGAAGCCAGCCCTAATATACCCCCTCGGCAATAAGGGAGACAAAACAGACCCTAATAACGACAGAGGAACTAAAATCTTGACTGTGTCATACGAAATTATATCCAAAGCCTTGTTAAATCGGATAGATCTACAGATAAGACAATACCAGGGAGAGTACTGGAAGAGAAGATTATGTACTGAACAGATCTGGTGTCTGAGAACAATATTAACAACGAGAAAGTACAAGAACACCACGACGACATTCTTCGACTTCAAGGAAGGCCTACGACTCCATAGACAAAGAAACGCTTTCCAACACATTTGAAGAAATGAAGGTGAACAGCAACTAGACAGCTGATCGAGGAAAGACTGAAAAATACAACATCCAAAGTGAAGTTGATGGGAGAGATCTCTGAACAACTTGACATCAGGACAGGGGTGGTGCAGGGAGACGCCCTTTCACCCCAACTATTTAACTCGGTTTTGGAGAAAATAATCAGGACAAGGGAAAAAGGAGTGAATGGGGTGAAGATAGTAAGATACAAGGATAGACCGGTCAACATAAAATGTTTGGCCGCTGCTGATGATGTTGTGGTCTTCAGTCCTGAGACTGGTTTGATGCAGCTCTCCATGCTACTCTATCCTGTGCAAGCTTTTTCATCTCCCAGTACCTACTGCAACCTACATCCTTCTGAATCTGCTTAGTGTATTCATCTCTTGGTCTCCCCCTACGATTTTTACCCTCCACGCTGCCCTCAAATACTAAATTGGTGATCCCTTGATGCCTCAGAACATGTCCTACCAACCGATCCCTTCTTCTGGTCAAGTTGTGCCACAAACTTCTCTTCTCCCCAATCTTATTCAATACTTCCTCATTAGTTATGTGATCTACCCATCTAATCTTCAGCATTCTTCTGTAGCACCACATTTCGAAAGCTTCTATTCTCTTCTTGTCCAAACTATTTATCGTCCATGTTTCACTTCCATACATGGCTACACTCCATACGAATACTCTCAGAAATGACTTCCTGACACTTAAATCAATACTGGATGTTAACAAATTTCTCTTCTTCAGAAACGCTTTCCTTGCCATTGCCAGCCTACATTTTATATCCTCTCTACTTCGACCATCATCAGTTATTTTGCTCCCCAAATAACAAAACTCCTTTACTACTTTAAGTGCCTCATTTCCTAATCAAATTCCCTCAGCATCACCCGACTTAATTCGACTACATTCCATTATCCTTGTTTTGCTTTTGTTGATGTTAATCTTATATCCTCCTTTCAAGACACTGTCCATTCCATTCAACTGCTCTTCCAAGTCCTTTGCTGTCTCTGACAGAATTACAATGTCATCGGCGAACCTCAAAGTTTTTATTTCTTCTCCATGAATTTTAATACCTACTCCGAATTTTTCTTTTGTTTCCTTTACTGCTTGCTCAATATACAGATTGAACAACATCGGGGAGAGGCTACAACCCTGTCTTACTCCCTTCCCAACCACTGCTTCCCTTTCATGTCCCTCGACTCTTATAACTGCCATCTGGTTTCTGTACAAATTGTAAATAGCCTTTCGCTCCCTGTATTTTACCCCTGCCACCTTTAGAATTTGAAAGAGAGTATTCCAGTCAACATTGTCAAAAGCTTTCTCTAAGTCTACAAATGCTAGAAACGTAGGTTTGCCTTTCCTTAATCTTTCTTCTAAGATAAGTCGTAAGGTCAGTATTGCCTCACGTGTTCCAGTGTTTCTACGGAATCCAAACTGATCTTCCCCGAGGTTGGCTTCTACTAGTTTTTCCATTCGTCTGTAAAGAATTCGTGTTAGTATTTTGCAGCTGTGACTTATTAAGCTGATAGTTCGGTAATTTTCGCATCTGTCAACACCTGCTTTCTTTGGGATTGGAATTATTATATTCTTCTTGAAGTCTGAGGGTATTTCGCCTGTCACATACATCTTGCTCACCAGATGGTAGAGTTTTGTCAGGACTGGCTCTCCCACGGCCGTCAGTAGTTCCAATGGAATATTGTCTACTCCGGGGGCCTTGTTTCGACTCAGGTCTTTCAGTGCTCTGTCAAACTCTTCACGCAGTATCGTATCTCCCATTTCATCTTCATCTACATCCTCTTCCATTTCCATAATATTGTCCTCAAGTACATCGCCCTTGTATAGACCCTCTATATACTCCTTCCACCTTTCTGCTTTCCCTTCTTTGCTTAGAACTGGGTTTCCATCTGAGCTCTTGATATTCATACAAGTCGTTCTCTTATCTCCAAAGGTCTCTTTAATTTTCCTGTAGGCGGTATCTATCTTACCCCTAGTGAGATAGGCCTCTACATCCTTACATTTGTCCTCTAGCCATCCCTGCTTAGCCATTTTGCACTTCCTGTCGATCTCATTTTTGAGACGTTTGTATTCCTTTTTGCCTGTTTCACTTACTGCATTTTTATATTTTCTCCTTTCATCAATTAAATTCAATATTTCTTCTGTTACCCAAGGATTTCTACTGGCCCTCGTCTTTTTACCTACTTGATCCTCTGCTGCCTTCACTACTTCATCCCTCAAAGCTACCCATTCTTCTTCTACTGTATTTATTTCCCCCATTCCTGTCAATTGCTCCCTTATGCTCTCCCTGAAACTCTGTACAACCTGTGGTTCTTTTAGTTTATCCAGGTCCCATCTCCTTAAATTCCCACTTTTTTGCAGTTTCTTCAGTTTTAATCTGCAGGTCATAACCAATAGATTGTGGTCAGAGTCCACATCTGCCCCTGGAAATGTCTTACAATTTAAAACCTGGTTCCTAAATCTCTGTCTTACCATTATATAATCTATCTGATACCTTTTAGTATCTCCAGGGTTCTTCCATGTATACAACCTTCTTTCATGATTCTTAAACCAAGTGTTAGTTATGATTATGTTGTGCTCTGTGCAAAATTCTACCAGGCGGCTTCCTCTTTCATTTCTGTCCCCCAATCCATATTCACCTACTATGTTTCCTTCTCTCCCTTTTCCTACACTCGAATTCCAGTCACCCATGACTATTAAATTTTCGTCTCCCTTCACAATCTGAATAATTTCTTTTATTTCATCATACATTTCTTCAATTTCTTCGTCATCTGCAGAGCTAGTTGGCATATAAACTTGTACTACTGTAGTAGGTGTGGGCTTCGTATCTATCTTGGCCACAATAATGCGTTCACTATGCTGTTTGTAGTAGCTTACCCGCATTCCTATTTTCCTATTCATTATTAAACCTACTCTTGCATTACCCCTATTTGATTTTGTGTTTATAATCCTGTAGTCACCTGACCAGAAGTCTTGTTCCTCCTGCCACCGAATTTCACTAATTCCCACTATATCTAACTTTAACCTATCCATTTCCCTTTTTAAATTTTCTAACCTACCTGCCCGATTAAGGGATCTGACATTCCACGCTCCGATCCGTAGAACGCCAGTTTTCTTTCTCCTGATAACGACATCCTCTTGAGTAGTCCCCGCCCGGAGATCCGAATGGGGGACTATTTTACCTCCGGAATATTTTACCCAAGAGGACGCCATCATCATGTAATCATACAGTAAAGCTGCATGCCCTCGGGAAAAATTACGGCTGTAGTTTCCCCTTGCTTTCAGCCGTTCGCAGTACCAGCACAGCAAGGCCGTTTTGGTTATTGTTACAAGGCCAGATCAGTCAATCATCCAGATTGTTGCCCTTGCAACTACTGAGAAGGCTGCTGCCCCTCTTCAGGAACCACACGTTTGTCTGGCCTCTCAACAGATACCCCTCCGTTGTGGTTGCACCTACGGTACGGCTATCTGTATCGCTGAGGCACGCAAGCCTCCCCACCAACGGCAAGGTCCATGGTTCATGCTGATGATACAGCCATCATAAGAGATAACAGGAAATAAGCCAAAGAAGCTTTAGGGACACTAAACGAAATTTCAGCCAAAACATGACCACAAATCTCGTACAAAAAAAACGCACTACATGGGTTATGATCTACAGACCCCTCTGGTAACAATGTACGGAAAGATAACGCTAGTTACCAAGTTCCAGACACCTGGGAGCGAGTATATAGGAAAAGTACTGAACTCGAAATTCAGTGAAGAAAGGGCCACAAAACTACAGAAAGAATGAGACTTACACTATGTGATAAAATATATCTGTACGCCCACAAAAACATAAGTTTTTCATATCAGGTGCATTGTGCTGCCACCTACTGGCAGGTACTCCATATTAGAGAACTCAGTAGTCATTAGACATCATGAGAGATGAGAATTGGGCGCTCCGCGGAACCCACGGACTTAGAATGTGGTCAGGTGATTGGGTGTCACTTGCATCATACGTCTGTATGCGACATTTTCACACTCCTAAACATCCATAGGTTCAATGTTACCGATGTGATAGTGAAGTGGGAACGTGGAGGGACACGTACAGCACAAAAGCGTAAAGGCCGACCTCGTCTGTTGATTGACAGACACCGCCGATAGTTGAAGAGAGTTGTAAGGTGTAATAGGCAGACATCTATCCAGACCATTACACAAGAATTCCAAATTGCATTAGGACCCACTGCACATACTATGACAGTTAGACGGGAGGTGAGGAAACTTGGATTTCGTTGGTCGAGCGGCTGCTCATAAGCCACACATCACGTCGGTAAATGCCAAACGAAGCCTCGACGACGTGAACATTGGGCGATTGAACAGTGGAAAAACGTTGTGTGGAGTGACGAATCACGGGACACAATGTGGCGATCCGATGGTAGGGTGTGCGTATGGCGAATGCCCGGTGAACGTCATCTACCAGCGTGTGTGGCGCCTAGAGTAAAACGCGGAGGCAGTGGTGTTATGGCGTGGTCGTGTTTTTCATGGAGGGGGCTCGCACCCCTTGTTGTTTTGCGTGGCACTATCACAGCACAGGCCTAAATTGATGTTTTAAGCACCTTCTTGCTTCCCACTGTTGACGAACAATTCGGGTATGGCGACTGCATCTTTCAAGACAATCGAGCACCTTTTCATAATGCAAGGCCTGTAGCGGAATGGTTACACGACAATAACATCCCTGTAATGGACTGACTGCACAGATTCCTGACCTGAATACTATAGAACACCTTTTGGGATGTTTTGGAACGCCGACTTCGTGCTAGGCCTCACCAATCGACATCTAAACCTCTCCTCAGTGCAGTATTCCTTGAAGAATGGGTTGCCATGCTCCAAGAAACCTTGCAGTACCTGACTGAAAATATGGCTGCGAGAGTGGAAGCTGTCATCAAGGCTAAGGATGGCCCAACACCATACTGAATTCCAGCATTACCGATGGCGGGCGCCACGAACTTGTGCATGAGTGCCAACTTAAGACACGGTAGTACGGTAGTCTTACAAGTGGCTTTGCACACTTCAGAAACAACAGCAATCAAGGGAAGAAAGAAATTAAGGAGACGGAAAAGGAGGAGAGGAAAATACCGATCAAGATCTACGGGCCGTTTTAGAAAATGGGAGTCTGGATAGGGAGGCCGACAAAAGGGCTCTACGAACAGAGGAGATCGGAAACAGCTTCGGTAAAGTGAGGGCAGAGCTCTACGGGCACATACGTAGGACGAACGAAGAAAGACAGACCAAAAGGATTTGTAGCATTGTGGTGACTAATACCATCTGAGTTAAAGAAACCATGGAAGATCTCGAGAAACTAAAACATCGCTACAAAAGACATGACAGAAGGGAAAAGATACAGAGAAAAATATCAGAAAACATAAATTTGAACAAAAAAAAGAGAGAACAGGAAAGAAGTGGAAAAAAGAGGGGAAGAAGAAACGCAGTGAAGATAAGGGAGTTTTTTGAGAAGAAAAAAGAAACAGAGAAAAAGGTAGTGAAAACTGATTGTGATAATAATAATAGTTTTATTAATAAAAGCAACTTTAAATGCTAACATTTTAACATTTAGGTTAGGCTTCACCGTGACTGTTATTGACATCAAATGAAACAAGTTTATTGTTACCAGTCACTGTTTATTTATCGCCACGACGCGTCTCAAAGGTTTAAACCTCCATCATCAGGTGGATTTATATTTGTTAGTATGACGTGTGTGTGTGTGTGTGTGTGTGTGTGTGTGTGTGTGTGTGTGTGTGTGTGTGTGTGAATTTACGGAACTGTCAAGTGGAGGAACAAAACGCTATTTCAGAACATAGTTTTGAGTTTTTTTGACAAAAAACTAAACGTATATCTGCTGGTGAAAATGAAATAAGTACAATAGAGTACGTACAGTGGTCACAGGTTCCTTTCACTGTCGTAATACGTCACATATGATCCTTGCACCTAATAGTTAGCCGGCCGGAGTGGCCGATCGGTTCTAGGCGCTACAGTCCGGAAACGCGCGACCGCTCCGGTCGTAGGTTTGAATCCTGCCTTGGGCATGGATGTGTGTGATGTCCTTAGGTTAGTTAGGTTTAAGTAGTTCTAAGTTCTAGGGGAGTGATGACCACAGATGTTAAGTCCCATAGTGCTCAGAGCCATTTGAACGATTTTTATTCCGGCGCAGCTGCGACCAGCAGACGGTTCGCGTAGACTACACCAGAGCTGGGCAGGGCAAAGTAGACAGCTGAGTTGACGAGGCGGCCTCTAATTAAAGGGGACGCAACGTGGCGGGCCTGCGCCGGTACGCACCAGTTTTGACTGCCGCCGCCACAGCAAGTGTTTGCCCATAGGGACCGCGCGCCGCTCCTGCCACACGTCTCTGGGCTCGCCTCACAGTACCGGCCTCTCCCTATCTCCACCACAAACACGCTTCTGAGTTCACACCGAGCCGCAGGCGCTGCGGTACCGCTAACCTGTCCCTCACATTCTACTAACGCCCCAGACACGAGGAAAGAAAAAAATGGTTTCGCTTTATTTCGAGGGGCGTTCAACAAAATATGCAACATGGGAAGAGGAATTCCGCTTTATGCAAGACACCTTTTTTTCCAGTTTCGTTTCACCCAGACATGTTTCAGCTCGTTTTGTACTATGTTCAGTTGCTTCTTTTTTTATTTTTAACTGTAAAATTGTTGTTACAAATTAACATTTGTAAGGTGGCTATAATTACGCACCTTACAACTACTCATCTACACTCACGCTCAAGTTAAGGATAACTGCAGAATGTGGTGCCATGCAACGTACCTCTACACAGATCTACGTTAATAGCATAGACACGTAGGGAACAAACACGACACAGATCTGTAAATCCACGGTATTTGTGGTAAGTTGAGAAAACCGTCCCGAAACACATGTGCTACAAAATGCCACTGTTTCCTGTGCATGTACCCCGACATCAACATGGGTTATGATCACCATGCACACGTACACAGGCCGCACAACGGTTTGGCATACTCTGAATCAGGTGGTCGAGCAGCTGCTGGGGTGTAGCCTCCCATTCTTGCAACAGTGCCTGCCGGAGCTCCTGAAGTGTCCCACGGGTTTGAAAACGTGCAGCGAAACATCGACCAAGAGAATCGCAGACATGCTCGATGGGGTTTAGGTCTGGAGAACAGCCAGGCCACTCCATTCGCCTGATACCTGCAGTTTTAAGGTACTCCTCCACGATGGCAGCTCGGTGGGGCCGTGGATTATCATCCATCAGGAGGAAGGTGGAACCCACTGCACCTCTGAAAAGGCGGACAGACTGGTGCAAAATGGCGTCCCGATACACTTGACCTGTTACAGTTCCTCTGTCAAAGGCATGCAGGGGTGTACGTGCACCAATCATAATCCCACCCCACACCATCAAACCACGACCTCCATACAGGTCCCTTTCAAGGACATTAAGGGTTTGCTATCTGGTTCCTGGTTCACGCCAGATGAAAACCCGGCGAGAATCACTGTTCAGACTATACCTGGACTCGTAAGTGAACATAACATGGGACCTCTGTTCCAATGACCATGTACTGTGTTCTTGAGACAAGACTTTACGAGCTCTCCTGGGACCAGGGGTCAGTGGAATGCATCTTGCGGGTCTCTGGGCGAATAAACCATGCCTGTTCAGTCATCTGTAGACTGTTCCAGTGGTTGCGGTAAGGTCCCGAGCAAGGCCACCTGCAGTACTCCGTGGCCGTCTGCGGGCACTGATTGTGAGATATCGATCTTCTTGTAGTGTTGTACACTGTGGACGTCCCGTACTGTAGCGCCTGGACACGTTTCCTGTCTGCTGGAATCGTTGCCATAATCTTGAGATCACACTTTGTGGCACACGGAGGGCCCGTGCTACCACCTGCTGTGTTTGACCAGCCTCCAGTCGCCCTAGTATTCTGCACCTCATAACGTCTTCAATATGTGTCCTTTGAGCCATTTTCAGCACACAGTCACCATTAGCACGTCTGAAAACGTCTGCCCACTTATTCGCTTCACCGTACTCTGACATGCACCAACACACCTCTGCATATGTGGACTGCTGCCAGCGCCACCGTGCGACGACCGCAGGTCAAATGCATTGCATGGTCATACCCCGAGGTGATCTAAACCCGCAAACCGCCCACCAGAGCGTTGTTTCACCATGTATCAGCATTATCCTAAATTTATGAGCATGAATTACTTTGCCGTGATCTACAACCACAATTAGGTGTCGTTTCATAGGTTGTACATCGTATATATGAATATTGTTATGTACACCTTGTAAATAATTGTTAACGCTTTTCATGAAAGGTGACGGAGTGTATTATCAAAACGGCGTAATGAATGATTGCCTATACTACTAGTGGTTGGAACGTCATTGGAGATGAAACGGCATGTGGAACTCAAGCACTGGGTGGAAAACGCCCGCACAGGTGTGCTGATCCTGTTTAGACACAAGAAGTAGCAAGACGGATGTCGTAGCACCTGAGCTCTGGAGCACAATAGGGTGGCGGCTGGCCTGTATTGTAGCGGGGCCGGAAGGATAACCGGGAACTCAGCAAATCTTGAATGCAGCTGAGAGGAATGAGGAGGTGTCACCTCGAAAATCATGCAACTGGGTTATTTCCGCGGATTTTACTCAGAAGCGTACCATTTTACGAGTATAGGTATTTCCTCGCAAACTTTCGGCGCAGGACGACAAAAGACTGAAATATGGTTGGGTCGGCGTTCGGATGAATGTGTAGAGAGGGAGAATATTCCGCGGTTTCGGGAATATGATTCGTTTTCTGAGTTAGGAGGGTGGGGAGCCGAGCCTTGCTGGGGAGCCAGCGGTGGAGGGGAGAATGTCTTCAGTTTCTCAGCGTCCGTGCGTGACGGTCGCTCAGTATCAGCTTTGTCGGTACAGGCAGACACGCTGTCTCTGCTCTCAGCAGAATTTATAGTTAGAGCGGTTAGGCACTGTACTGTTGCGAACTTATACGATTCTGCACTTCACCTCCGGGTTCTAAGTCGTCGTTGAGTACGCTGCGTTCAGTGATTGAGAGCACTTCTTCTGCCTATACTTACATTGAGACGTTATTTGAACTCCGTCCTCGTGGCTGGGAGTTCGCGTTTCTCGTCTGTAGAACACAGAGAGGAGAAGACAGTATTAGAGTATAGTAGTCAGAGGACCGTCTTCTTCCGTCCTAGTGTTTGAAAGAGTTTTATTTCGTGGCTGGAGTTCTTCCGTCGTTGCAGACGTCTACGAGAACCATCACTCCGACGAACCGGAAGCAGTACATACGGTAATATTGGTAATCGCTTCGACTTTTTAGGGCTATAAAGCTAAACAGCTGTGATCACGTTAGTTTATTTCCACTGAGGATCCACACCACCGTAGATCATCTTTGAAAGTGGTGTCTTCTAATGTTTGGTACGTAGATGATGTCAGTCATTTCGCGTTATTTATGTTAGAGCTCGTGGCTATAAAAAGGGACAGAGTTGGGCAATTGATCAGCAATTTTTAGTCAGGAAATACAGACAATTGTACTTAAAGGGTTCATTTTAATCTATAATAAATATATATTGAACAACAAAGTTTATCATTTAATAGTATTACTTGCCTTCATCACTCATTTATGTTTAGATTGTAACTAATATGTAAAAAAGAGCATTAAGAGATTCTAAGATCTGCTTGAATGCGTAGTCAGACAGGACCAAATCATTATTTGAGCGTTCAGTATTTTTCCGTTGCAAACATGCATCTTCCACCCGCCTTGAGTGGCGTCTTGGACATTTAGCGAAACGTTTGGTGCATAATATTTACGGTTGTGCATGAATAATTGATGCAAAATATTATACATCATTTGTTCATAGTTCACAGTTGAGATATTTATTAACGACACGACCTGATGCACTATGTGTTGTTTATAACATTATGTAAAAGTTTTGTTTGTAGCTAACTGGTCAAAAGAATGGATATATGCACTAGTTTAGCTACAAAAAATGGCTCCGAGCACTATGGGACTTAACTTCTGAGGTCATCAGTCCCCTAGAACTTAGAACTACTTAAACCTAACCAACCTAAGAACATCACATACATCCACGCCCAAGGCAGGATTCAAACCTGCGACCGTAGCGGTCGCGCGGTTCCAGACTGTAGCGCCTAGAGCCGCTCGGCCACCCCGGCTGGCCCAGGAGAGTCGCCATAGACAGACTTGCAAGCAATGTGCCGCCAACGCCCCCTGCACCGCAAGTGTTTTGATCGCCGCCGCTGACCGTGGTGCTCAGTCGCGGTCATTAGCTCAGTCACTATCATAGTTGGCGTCCGTCAGTTCACATCATTGGCTACGAAAGTGTATAGTGACTGGAGTAGTGTTTATAGCAAGAGTCGTACTTCACCGGGAATGAGGCTAATGTGGATATTTAAAGAGCTTGTATCACAGCACATGGGCACTCAAAGATAAGTAGCTTCCTGTTAATGTAAATAAAGAACCCTGTTAATACACGTGTGCAGTTGTGTTGTAGAAAGAGGACTCCAGCCACCAAAAAACATTCTCTCCCGTGATACAAGACTCAACAGCAAGTCCTACACATACCCTTCCAAGCTGGGTGTTGTGTGCTGTCCTTAGGTTAGTTAGGTTTAAGTAGTTCTAAGTTGCAGGAGACTGATGACCATAGATGTCAAGTCCCATAGTGCTCAGAGCCATTTGAACCATTCCAAGCAGAGAGCAGTCACTGAGGTTCTTTTCATGGGGAACCAGAGCAACGCAGCTATTCACAGCCGCTTGCCTGATGTCTATAGAGACCTGGCAGAGAACAAAAGTATGGTGAGTCGTTGGGCGAGGCGTCTGTCACGCTCGCAACAAGGTCGCACAAACCTATCTGATCTCCGACTTGCCTATTGGCCGCTCGCACCTGTGATTCTTGCAATGTCGGAGCGTGCGAACACGCTCATTCGAGTTAATCGACGGATCACAATCAGACACATCGCTGCACAGCTGGACGTTGAAACGTCTCTGTGAAGTCGTTCGTAAGATGCTTGTCGAATTCGGTACATCTTATTCACTTTTCTGCCTGATTTTAGCTCAATTCATGAACTCTTCCAGAAAGACTGAGGACTCAAATAAGGCCTATTGAATATTGCATGTGTGTTTTAAAGCGGGGTTTCGGTTTTGTTTCGTGGGAAACACTGAGTTGGTCATCGTCTGCTGGGAGCAGAAGATGTTGCCTCTCTTTCGAAGGAGAGCACAGGATGACCAACTTAGGTTTCCAGTACCTGAACAGAGCGGTTTACCCATCTTAGTCGAAGGTTGTGTCGAAGGCTGTTTTTGTGTGAGAGGTTGGTGACGGAGGGCTACCCCTCCGGTAGCTTCCGCTGCACGGGGAGCTAGGTAATCTCGAAAGAGAAAGGGGCACTCTTCGGGGCACGCTTGGTGAGTACGGATCGTAGCTCTAAAGGGAGGTTTCAGGTGACAGGAAGCAGGCTGAGTTAGGACTTCGTTATGCTCAACTGTTGAAATACTTCAGCTTAACTGAAGCGAGTTATTTTTCCCAATTTGCCATAATTATATTTTTTTAAATAGGCGGTTTTTGGGTGTTTGAGTTAAAAGTGTGGAAGTTACTTACTTTGTTTTGAACAACGATGAAGTGGAATTTCAAACGGTAAATCTGATTAGGAAAAGCTGGTTAGGATCACTTCAACCGTGTAATACTGTGTCGAGGCGAGTATGATTTTTAATCTTATATTTTGTGGAAGTTGCTCTTGTCATTGTCGATTTTGTGCCACGTGTTTGGTAATCAATGACCCTTCTGGTCCACCACGGCACCGCAATAGGCTTTATTTTAACAGTTTGCGTGTTTAATGAGCTATAATTTCGCCAAGAATATCTGTTCTTTCGTGCGCTTTCTACAAAGCAGCACAACAGTTTGATTCTGAATGCACCACGTGCTCTAGTTCGGCCGTTTGCAAGCAGCAGACGCAGTTAGTATGTTGACTAATTATCGCACAACCTCGTGCGTTGGTTAAACCTCTGTCCAGAATAGTGCGTGCCTAGAATCGTAATGCGAGTCTCACTGAGATATTTTTACGGTATGAATGCAAAGGAGATGATAGTATCATTGTCCCCCACCCCCGTTTTCTGTGTTTCTTCTTGCTGTAGTTAAATTGTGCTCTGTAACATTCTCACGTAATTCTTTTAAACCAGTTATGTGTAGTTAGGATGTGCAACCAAATACTTAGATACAATAAATAACCTACGTGAAGGACAAATTCTGTAGTGTTGATCACAGTTTGGGCCGATGGGCTTTCAGGACGAGAATGCTCGACCTCATAGAGCACGCGTGGTTGATGTTTTCTCGGAAACGAAAGAGACTGCACGCATGCCGTGGTCTGCTCGATGTCCCGATTTGAGTTCCGTAGAGCACGTCTGGGATGCACTGGGGACACGGAGTGCATCACGTCAGCATCCACCAACCACTCCCCAAAGACTTGCGAGCAGCTCTGCAATAAGAATGCACCTTGTTGCCTTAACATGAGATTGATGACGTCATTCACAGCACGCCACGTCGTTGTCAGGTACAGATTAATCTGGACGACTATAAGTCACAAATCGATATGACTTCTTACTAGTATACTTCCTCCAAGGAGCACCAGTTGAATCAAATCCTTGAATACTAAATTTAACAAGCGTATTACTAATACACAGCTTTACTTTCTCCATATTACCTCGTTCTTCACAGAATTTCTTATTAGCACTACTATCCAACGTTAGTCTCTCAAAATGGCTCTGAGCACTACGGGACTCAACTTCTGAGGTCATTAGTCCCCTAGAACTTAGAACTAGTTAAACCTAACTAACCTAAGGACATCACAAACATCCATGCCCGAGGCAGGATTCGAACCTGCGACCGTAGCGGTCTTGCGGTTCCAGACTGCAGGGCCTTAACCGCACGGCCACTTCGGCCGGCGTTAGTCTCTCAACCCTTACATTAATACGATATACAGGGTGTTACAAAAATGTACGGCCAAACTTTCAGGAAACATTCCTCACCCACAAAGAAAGAAAATATTTTATGTGGACATGTGTCCGGAAACGCTTACTTTTCATGTTAGAGCTCATTTTATTACTTCTCTTCAAATCACATTAATCATGGAATGGAAACACACAGCAACAGGACGTACCAGCGTGACTTCAAACACTTTGTTACAGGAAATGTTCAAAATGTCCTCCGTTAGCGAGGATACATGCATCCACCCTCCGTCGCATGGAATCCCTGATGCGCTGATGCAGCCCTGGAGAATGGCGTATTGTATCACAGCCGTCCACAATACGAGCACGAAGAGTCTCTACATTTGGTACCGGGGTTGCGTAGACAAGAGCTTTCAAATGCCCCCATAAATGAAAGTCAAGAGGGTTGAGGTCAGGAGAGCGTGGAGGCCACGGAATTGGACCGCCTCTACCAATCCATCGGTCACCGGATCTGTTGTTGAGAAGCGTACGAACACTTCGACTGAAATGTGCAGGAGCTCCATCGTGCATGAACCACATGTTGTGTCGTACTTGTAAAGGCACATGTTCTAGCAGCACAGGTAGAGTATCCCGTATGAAATCATGATAACGTGCCCCATTGAGCGTAGGTGGAAGAACAAACTAAAATGAGCTCTAACATGGAAATTAAGCGTTTTCGGACACATGTCCTCATAACATGTTTTCTTTATTTGTGTGTGAGGAATGTTTCCTGGAAGTTTGGCCGTACCTTTTTGTAACACCCTGTATATAAATTTTCACCTTGTTAATAATTACATTCTGATATTTATTAGGAAAAAATTAATTTGATCTTCATTATAATAATGTCTGAAAGAAGGAAACTGAACGGCATATGTATCGAATTTCCCTTCGACACGATCTGTTTTGCACCATAATTAAATTCCACATTAATGGTTTCCACAATTAGAGGAGTTGTGGTATTACAAACCCAATTTGGAGCAGTTCTTAACACAATTTTTGAGAATCTTACCGAGAAAATGTGTTTATGCCTTTTTTCGTCTGCCGTTATGTTTTGTTGGAATTATTTAGGTTCTGCATTCTGCACATTATTCCTATTTTACTATCACTTGTTTATAGTGTTCTGTGGCAAAATAAAAGCGGTCAAGGAAAATTTCCTTTTGTTGCTTTAATTTTGAGCGCCAGCGTAGTTTGTAACATAATTAGGACAGCGATTTCGCTCGTGGCCACCATGGCTGCGTTCCGGAGGAACACTTGTCTGCGTGTGTGGCTTGACGTGTGGGTCTGGGAACTCTTGCGCCGCTGTCCGCCCACGCACGCTTCGGGACAAAGCGGAGGCAGCGGCTCGCTTAGCTAACAGTGTCGCTACGGCGCCGGCGTCTCGGCTCGCGATGAGTGAGACAGGATGCGTGGTAGTGGGGGGAGGGGCGGCGACGGGTGAAGAGGGGGGGAGGGACACGACGGGGGGGGGGGGAGGGTTGGGGTGGGGCAGCCGGCAGCTCACCGGCAGTGGCAGCCAGATAGCAGCGGCTCTCTATCTCTGACCGTGTTGTCTACCGTCTCTCTCCCTCTCTCTCTCTTTCTGTGTGTGTGTGTGTGTGTGTGTGTGTGTGTGTGTGTGTGTGCTGCTGCTGCTGCGCCTACAAGACGTCCTTCTTCCCTCCGACGACGAAGCTTTTCTCGGCGACTATCCTACTCTTGTAGTCCCCCGCTGTTTTGGCTGTTGCAAATCGCCACATTTAAGCTGGGCCTTAGTTGTTCACCGGCGGGGGCGTGTTTGTCACCTCTAGAGTTGTAAGACTGCCGTTGTCTACCGTAGACTATCGTGAGTGAGTGCAGACTATGGTAGTTTCCTTGTAGCGTAGGTCAGGTAGTAGCCGCGTTACCTGCATGTTAGGTGTGTTGCATACCTATCGGGCGTTGCTTCATTTCGATCCCCTCGTTTGCAAATCCGATCAGTGTCTCGCTAGACCGCCCTAGAAACTGGAAGCAGTGTACTGTCTACAAACTGAGTGAGGATATATGAAGGGCTCCATAACCTACCGGACGTTTTTATTCTACATAGTTATCATGCAGTCTGTTACTTAAAAATAAACAGTATTTGTGGTAAAATTGAAAATGTCAATGTTTGATTCAGGATTAATTTGAAAATTCTTGTTTGTTACGTGAAACACGGGGGTGTTGTACTAAAAATAAAGAAAATCTGGTAAATAACGCCAGAAAATGCAACTTCCCCAGAAAAAAAGAAAAGGACTATGTATCAAGTATCGTTTCAGTACTTGGTTAGGCTTCTGTTATTCACGATCATTTATCATCATTGATCGTCATGAAGATCGTTCTACACAGTGCAAGAAAAACAGTAATTATACAGACTTTTTATGTCTGCGCATGCAACCAGCAATTGCATCAAAAGTATTTGCTTTGCTTATATAAAAGGATAGAAGTTACGTGGTCAGATAATTCTTAGGACATAAAATTCAATTTATATTTTGTACGGATATGAAATACGGAAAAATGTGGTAACACTGAATGATGTGCTGTTCTAGTTATGTGAAAAACAAACAAACGAGGAAACGAGGAAAAAACAAACAGAAGTCGTTCGTTCGCTCTTCCTCGAACTTCATTTATGCGTCTTTCCCTACCAATGTTATCAATACTAATGGTAACCCTACCGTTTATTACGTCACTCATGTAGTGTGCCAAAACTGCCGAACCGTAGCGCAGCTCACTCATCGTCATGCATGTCCAGTGCGGCGTCCATCGCCACCGCTGCACGTTCCGAAACGACGTTCTGTTGCAGCTACGTATCACGGAACATCTTGTGCTGCCCCCCATCGCGATCTGCGACCTCAGCTCTCTCCGGCTGCACCTGGTGCGTAAACCACAAGGCTTCTTCGCGGAGGCGGACTAGCGTAAAAATAGCTGCGTTAACTTGCCAGTAAGAGTGGACAAAATCGCGAATAAGATTGTGGATTCGTCGAAGGCCTGAGCGGAGAGAACTGCTGGTAGATGAAAACTACATAATGGTCTACAACGATCTGAGATACATACTGGCAGAAGTTATCCGTTAATAACCGAGCGAGGTGGCGCAGTGGCTAACACACTGGACTCGCATTCGGGACGACGACGGTTCAATCTCACGTCCAGCCATCCTGATTTGGGTTTTCCGTGTTTTCCCTAAATCGCTAGGTTGGTTCCTCTGGAAGGGCACGGCCGACTTCCTTTCCCGTCCTTCCCTAATCCGACGAGACCGATGACCTCGCTGTTTGGTCTCTTCGCCCAAATGAATCCAATCCAATCCTATCCGTTAACACAACTGAATCTTCATCCCGTTTTCGATTACAAACTGAATAGAACTATACTGTCTAACGAAGGTCTACACTTCCGTAATATCCATAATCTCGGTGTTTCATTGACAACCATCACTCTGAAGTAACTTATTTCATCATATAAATTTCAAGATAGAGATTCGTTTCGTACTTTCGCTTGAATGGAAGAGGAGATTTTTTTTCTCGAATCTGCTTGCAATAATTGAAAACACGTTACAAATGTTCCAAAGCGAAGCTTCTTCGTAAAACAATTGACTGCTTACTTTTTGCGAATATCTTCTTCTATTCTACATCTTCGTAATTACTCTGATATTCACAATAAAGTGCTTGGCAGAGGGTTCAATGAACCACCTTCAAGCTGTCTCTCAACCGTTCCACTCTGGAACGGCACGCGTGAAAAACGAGCATTAAAATTTTTCTGTGCGAGCCCTGATTTCTCTTATTTGATCATGATGATCATTTCTCCCTATGTAGGTGGGTGACAGCAGAATGTTTTCGCAATCGTAGGAGGAACCTGGTGATTGAAATTTCATGAGAAGACCCCGTCGCAACGAAAATCGCCTTTGTTTAAATGATTGCCACTCCAATTCACGTATCATGTCTGTGACACTATCTCCCCTATTTCGCAATAATACAAAACGAGCTGCCCTTCTTTGTACTTTTTCGATGTCATCCGTCAGTCCCATCTGATGCGGATCCCACACCGCACAGCAATACTCCGGAATAGGGCGGACAAGCGTGGTGTAAGCAGTCTCTTTTATAGTATTCTTACTAATAATGATGGTAAATTTTGGGAAAATTTTTGAAATTAAAAAACTTTTTACATTGTTGGGACTCAGATGGTTAACAGCTTCTTTGCGTGCGCAGCGATCTTCAACACGCCATAATCTGATCTCACAGTTGTTTATTTCACACTTCAAAACATAAACAGATGCAACACTAACACCGTAAACCCATTTCCACACGAATGTTCCTGAAGAGAGGTATTAAAATGACGTAGCACGTTCACTGCCACACAGTGCTTGTTTATCCCGCAAAGATTTAAGCTGTACGCCTCTTCTTAGGTTGCTGCCCAAACACAACCTTTGGAAATAACGAAATACAGGGTGTATCAAAAGAATCATCCGATTTAAAAAATCATAATTAGTTTGTTACTTGAGGTATGTGCGTGAGCAACGTACTGTTGGAAAGAGCAAACTCACGAGTTTTACATAGTTCCCGCTAGATAGCAGCAGTGTGCTGCCACTTCATTTCTAATAACTATAGTGTCCGGACAACAGAAAGAGTTTTGTGTTCTACGCTGTGTGCAGCCCGGGTCAGTAATAACTGTTCAAAATGGTTGAAATGGCTCTGAGCACTATGTGACTTAACTGCTGAGGTCATCAGTTCCCTAGAATTTAAAACTACTTAAACCTAACTAATCTAAGGACATCACACACATCCATGCCCGAGGCAGGATTCGAACCTGCGACCGTAGCGGTCGCGCGGTTCCAGACTGTAGCGCCTAGAACCGCTGGGCCACTCCGGCCGGCCGTAATAACTGTTCAGCGTTATTTTCGTACTAGGTATTGTGTGGATCCTCCCGCCGCACGGAGCATTAGACGATCGCCGGACCAATTACGGCAAAAAGGTTGTTTGTTTGAAGGCAAATCGCCAGGTCGTCCCCGAATGTCTGACACAGACGTCGAACGCATCCGCCATAGTTTCGTAAGGAGTCCGCAGAAGTCCGTTCGCCGTGCAGCTCGACAGCTCAATATGCTCTCAATGAACGTCTGGGGTGTGTTACGTCAACGTTTACACATCAAACCACACAACATTCAGCTACTGGAAGCTCATCGTGGAGGTGGCAAACAACAACGTGTCGAGTTCTGTAATTTCGTTCTTTGCAAGGTGGAGGATGACAGTCTTCTTGATTGTCAGTGATTATGTCTTCTGGAGACTCTGTTTATGTGCCTCCGTTACCAATAGCAATGAATGAACTCACACATTGCATAACACCAGCTGTGGAAGCTGTAACTGAAGATACGCTCGCTGCAATGTGGGAACAATTTGAGTGGCTGTTGATATACTTTCCAGGATGTGAGCTCGTGGTCCAAGAACTTTTCTGCTCCTTACGTTTCGTCCAGATCTGCGCTGGACTTCCTCAGAGGCGCTGCTCCGCTGAGTCTCGCCGACTGACTGGTCGGGTGTCTGAGAGCGACTTATATATTGTGAGAAAGGGGGGCGTGGTTCAGGTGACACGTGATGAGCAGTGATAATCCATAGCAAAGATAAGGTTGACTATCGATTACCACCTTGTCAAAGATAAAAATTGTTAGCAATTTTGTAGAGCCACTGTAATCCATAGCAAAGATAAGGTTGACTATCGATTACCACCTTGTCCAAGATAAAAATTGTTAGCAATTTTGTAGAGCCACTGTCCATATATCGCTAAGTTTCATAGCCTCCTCTTTCCTATTAAAATTATCGTGATGTTTATAAATTTCGATAGCTTCTCTATATAGCCGTGGATAGTAATTTAACGTTGTAGATAAAACTTCGGTATCCGAAAACTTCACTTGGTGGTTGCCTGGTTGAAGAGCATGTTCCGCTACAGCTGACCTTTCTATTTTTCCAAGTCGACAAAGACTTTTATGCTCTTTCAGTCGCGTGTTTACGCTTCTTTTGGTAGTACCAATGTAAACTTTACCACAGGTACATGGAATTTTATACAAACCACATGTCGACAGAGGAGGGCGTTTATCCTTCACAGATCGTAGTACTTGATTCTCTTTCTTTGTTGGTTTAAAGATCGGTTTTATGTCATGTTTTCGTAAAATCTTACCGATCCGATCTGTTACTTTTTTAATAAAAGGGAGAACTACTGTATTTTTCTGTCGTTGTGGTTCATTCTTATCTTTTGGGTTTCCGTTCCTTGGACGCAAAATTCTATTTCTCTCTTTCCTTGAGTAGCCGTTTTTTTCAAAAGCCTACTTCAGATTTTTCACTTCAGCATCCAAATGTTCAGGTGTACATATCCGTTCCGCTCGATCGACAAAACTTTTTATGACACCTCTTTTTTGTTGAGGATGATGATTAGTCGCTCTCAGACAGCCGACCAGTCAGTCGGCAAGACTCAGCGGAGCAGCGCCTCTGAGGAAGTCCAACGCAGTTCTGGACGAAACGTAAGGAGCAGAAAAGTTCTTGGACCACGACCTCACATCCCGGAAAGTATATCAACAGCCATGTCACCCGGTCGTGAAAGCCTTCATTCTACAACAATTTAAGTACCACATTGACATATGCCGTGCATCTCAAGGAGAGCATACTGAACACCTGTGAAAAGGTAAGAAAACAACTTTTTGAGATTTCCGTTTATCAAAAAACAAAATTAATTGTATATGTTTATATGTTATGAAATACAGACGTGCCAAATCCTATGATTCTTTTTGTTACGCCCTGTGTTCGGAAAAAACTGCCACATATCCACTTCTTGTCCTTGTGCCGGTGTCCCGCAATTTCGAGGGTCGGCATAGTTATGGGCGGATTTGGAAAGGTTAATTTAAGGGGTGGCCGGATGGCCTTCCTGTCAACACCCCGGCAGATGAGATGATGATGACGAAGACAACACAACACGATGACGAGGATGAGGATAACACAACACCCATTCCCTGAGCGAAGAAAAATCGCCAACTCACCCGAGAATCGAACTCGGGCCCTTGGCGCAGCATTCCGGCGCGCTGACCACTCAGCCACCGGGGCGGACCGGCCAAAAATATACCATGTGATCAAAACTATGCGGACACCCCAAAAACATACGTTTTACATATTAGGTGGATTCTGCTGCTATATACTGCCAGGTACCCCACATCAGCGACCTCAGCAGTCATTAGAGAGCAGAATGGAGGGCTCCGCAGAACTCACGGACTTCGAACGTGGTCAGGTGATTGGGTGTCACTCGTGTCATACGTCTGTCCGCGAGATTTCCACACTCCTAAACATCCCCAGGTCTACTGTCTCCGATGTGATAGTGGAATAGAAACGTGACCTGACACGTACAGCACAAAAGCGTACAGGCCGACCTCGTCTGTTGACTGACAGACACCGCCGACAGTTGAAGAGGATGGTAATGTGTAATAGGCAGAAATCTATCCAGACCATCACACAGGAATTTCAAACTCATCAGGATCCACTGCAAGTACTATGACAGTTAGGTGGGAGGTGAGAAAACTTGGATTACATGGCGGAGTGGTTGCTCATAAACTACACATCACGCCGATCAATTCCAAACGAAGCCTCGTTTGGTGTAAGGAGCGTTAACAATGGACGACTGAACTGTGGAAAAACGTTGTGTGGAGCGACGAATGATGGTACACAATGTGGCGCTAAGATTACAGGGTGTGGGTACGGCAAATGCTCGGTGAACGTCATCTGCCAGCGTGTGTAGTGATAACAGTAAAATTCGGAGTCGGTGGTGTTATGGTGTGGTCGTGTTTTCATGGAGGGGGCTTGCACCTATTGTTGTTTTGTGTGGCACTATCACAGCAGAGGCCTACATTAATGTTTTAAGGACCTTCTTGCTTCTCGCTGTTGAAGAGGAATTCGGGGATGGCGATTGCATCTTTCAACACGATCGAGCACCTGTTCATAATGCACGGCCTGTGGCGGAGTGGTTACACGACAATAACATCCCTGTAATGAAATGGCCTGACCTTTGGAAGTTTCGGAACGCCGACTTCGTGGCAGGTCTCACCGAACAACATCGATACCTCTCCTCAGTGCAGCACCCCGTTAAGAATGGGCTGCCAGTCCCCAAGAACCTTCCAGCACCTGGACAGGACAAATGACAACTGAAGAGAATCGTTCAACGTGACAGAAGTGCAACCCTACCGCAGATTGCTACAGATTTCAGTGCTGGACTATCAACAATTGTCAGAGTGTGAACCATTCAGCGAAACATCATCGATATGGGCTACTCGTGTACCCTTGGTGACTACACGGTACAAGCCTTTACAACCCGCCTGGGCCCGTCAATACCGACATTGGGCTGTTGATGACTGCACACATATTGCCTGGTCGAACGAGTCTCGTTTCAGATTGTATCGAGCGGATGGACGTGTACGGGTATGGTGACAACCTCATGAATCCATGGACCCTGCGTGTCAACGGGGGCCTGTTCAAGCTGGTGGAGGCTCTGTAATGATGTGGGACTTGTGCAGTTGGTGGTATGGAACCCCAGATATGTCTAGATACGACTCTGATAAGTGACACGTACGTAAGCATCCTGTCTGTTCATCTTCATCCATTCATGTCCATTGTGCATTCCGACGGACTTGGGGAATTTCAGCAGAACAATGCGACACATCACACGTCCAGAATTGCTACAGAGTGGCTCCAGGAACACCCTTCGGAGTTTGAACACTTCCTCTGGCCAACAATTTCGCAGACACGAACATTATTCAGCCTATTTATGATGCCTCGCAAAGTGCTGTTCAGAGAAATCTCCATCCCCCCGTACTCTTACGGATTCATGGGACAGTCCTCGCACTATTCATGGTGTGAGTTCCTCCAGCACTACTTCAGACATTAATCTAGTACATGTCACCTCGTGTTGCGACACTTCTGCGTGCTCGCGGGGGCCCTACACGATATTAGGCAAGTATACCAGCCTCCTTGTCTGATCAGCGTATAATCTATGTACTGACTCGTCCCACGGCCCAACAGCTGTGGCTGAAATCATCCCACGAAATCTGATAAATAAATGACTAGGGACTCGCATTAGTCTGACATTGCGGCAGATACACTACTGGCCATTACAATTGCTACTCCACGAAAATCACGTGCTACAGACGCGAAATTTAACCGACAGGAAGAAGATGCTGTGATATGCAAATGATTACCTTTTCAGAGCATTCACACAAAGTTGGCGCCGGTGGTGACACCTACAACGCGCTAACATGAGGGAAGTTTGCAACAGATTTCTCATACAAATACAGCAGATGACCGGCGTTGCCTGGTGAAAAGTTGTTGTGATGCCTCGTGTAAGGAGGAGAAATGGGTACCATAACGTTTCCGACTTTGATAAAGGTCGGATTGTAGCCTATCGCGATTGCGGTTTATCGTATCACGACATTGCTCCTCGCGTTGGTCGAGATCCAATGACTGTTAGCAGAATATGGAATCTGTGGGTTCAGGACGGTAATACGGAACGCCGTGCTGGATCCCAACGGCCTCTTATCACTAGCAGTCGAGGTGACAGGCATCTTATCCGCGTGGCTGTAACGGATCGTGCAGCCACGTCTCGATCCCTGAGTCAACAGATGGGGACGTTTGCAAGACAACAACCATCTGCACGAACAGTTCGACGACGTTTGCAGCAGCACGGACTATCAGCTCGGAGACCATGGCTGCTGTTGCCCTTGATGCTGCATCACAGACAGGAGCGCCTGCGATGGTGTACTAAACGGTGAACTTTGGTGCACGAATCGCAAAACGTCTTTTTTTCGGATGAATCCAGGTACTGTTTACAGCATCATGATGGTCGCATCCGTGTTTTGCGACATCGCGGTCAACGCACATTGGAAGCGTGTATTCGCCGTCGCCATACTGGCGTATCACCTGGCGTGATGGTAAGGGGTGCCAATGGTTACACGTCTCGGTCACCTCTTGTTCGCATCTCCGGCACGTTTAACAGTGGACGTTACATTTGAGATGTGTTACGACCCGTGACTCTACCCTTCATTCGATTCCTGCGAAATCCTACATTTCAGCAGGATAATGCACGACAGCGCGTTGCAGGCCCTGTACGAGCCTGCCTAGATACAAAAAATGTTTGACTGCTGCCCTGGTCATCACATCCTCCAGATCTCTCACCAATTTAAAACGTCTGGTCAATGGTGGCCGAGCAACTGGCTCGTCACAATACGCCAGTCACTACTCTTGATGAACTGTGGTATCGTGTTGAAGCTGCATGGGAAGCTGTACCCGTACACGCCATCGAAGGTCTGTTTGACTCAATGCCTAGGCGCATCAAGGCCGTTATTACGGCGAGAGGTGGTTGTTCTGGGTACTGATTTCACAGGATCTAAGTGTAATAAGAAATGCCAAGAAAGGAAGGAAAATATATTTGCTTAACAAGAGTGATAGGGCACAAATCGCAGAATATCTGAGTGACCACCATCAAACGTTCATTTCTGAGGAAGAGGATGTGGAACAAAAATGGAAAAAATTCAGAAACATCGTCCAGTACGCCTTAGATAAGTTCGTACCGACTAAGGTCCAAAGCGAGGGGAAAGATCCGCCGTGGTATAACAATCATGTACGAAAGGTACTACGGAAACAAAGAAAGCTTCATCATAGGTTTAAGAGTAGTCGAATCATAGCTGATAAGGAAAAGCTGAACGAAGCGAAAAAGAGCGTAAAGAGAGCAATGAGAGAAGCATTCAACGAATTCGAACATAAAACATTGGCAAACAATCTAAACAAGAACCCTAAAAAGTTTTGGTCATATGTAAAATCGGTAAGCGGTTCTAAATCCCCTATTCAGTCACTCGTTGACCACGATGGCACCGAAACAGAGGACGACCGAAGAAAGGCAGAAATACTGAATTCAGTGTTCCGAAACTGTTTCACTGCGGAAAATCGTAACACGGTCCCTGACTTCAGCCGTCGCACGGACGCCAAAATGGAAAATATTGAAATAAACGATATCGGAATTGAAAAACAACTGCTATCACTTAGTAGCGGAAAAGCATCCGGACCAGACGAGATACCCTTAAGATTCTACAGTGATTATGCTAAAGAACTTGCCCCCTTTCTATCAGCAATTTATCGTAGATCGCTGGAAGAACGTAAAGTACCTAGCGACTGGAAGAAAGCGCAGGTCGTTCCCATTTTCAAGAAGGGTCATAAATCAGATGCGAATAATTATAGGCCTATTTCGCTTACGTCAATCTGTTGTAGAATAATGGAACATGTTTTGTGTTCTCGTATTATGACGTTCTTAGATAATACAAATCTCCTTCATCATAACCAACATGGATTCCGCAAACAGAGATCATGTGAAACTCAGCTCGCCCTATTTGCCCAAGAAATTCACAGTGCCGTAGACACTGGCGAGCAGATTGATGCCGTATTCCTGGACTTCAGGAAGGCATTTGATACGGTTCCGCACTTACGTTTAGTGAAAAAAATACGAGCTTACGGAATATCGGACCAGGTTTGTGATTGGATTCAGGATTTCCTAGAAGAAAGAACACAACATGTCATTCTTAACGGTTCAAAATCTGCAGATGTAGAGGTAATTTCGGGAGTACCGCAGGGAAGCGTGATAGGACCTTTATTGTTTACAATATACATAAATGACTTAGTTGACAACATCGGTAGCTCCGTGAGGCTATTTGCAGATGACACGGTTGTCTACAAGAAAGTAGCAACATCAGAAGACTCGTACGTACTCCAGGAGGACCTGCAGAGGATTAATGCATGGTGCGACAGCTGGCAGCTTTCCCTAAACGTAGATAAATGTAATATAATGCGCATACATAGGGGCAGAAATCCATTCCAGTACGATTATGCCATAGGTGGTAAATCATTGGAAGCGGTAACGACCGTAAAATACTTAGGAGTTACTATCCGGAGCGATCTGAAGTGGAATGATCACATAAAACAAATAGTGGGAAAAGCAGGCGCCAGGTTGAGATTCATAGGAAGAATTCTAAGAAAATGTGACTCATCGACGAAAGAAGTAGCTTACAAAACGCTTGTTCGTCCGATTCTTGAGTATTGCTCATCAGTATGGGACCCTTACCAGGTTGGATTAATAGAAGAGATAGACATGATCCAGCGAAAAGCAGCGCGATTCGTCATGGGGACACTTAGTCAGCGCGAGAGCGTTACGGAGATGCTGAACAAGCTCCAGTGGCGGACACTTCAAGAAAGGCGTTACGCAATACGGAGAGGTTTATTATCGAAATTACGAGAGAGCACATTCCGGGAAGAGATGGGCAACATATTACTACCGCCCACATATATCTCGCGTAATGATCACAACGAAAAGATCCGAGAAATTAGAGCAAATACGGAGACTTACAAGCAGTCGTTCTTTCCACGCACAATTCGTGAATGGAACAGGGAAGGGGGGATCAGATAGTGGTACAATAAGTACCCTCCGCCACACACCGTAAGGTGGCTCGCGGAGTATAGATGTAGATGTAGATCTATGCACCTAAATTGCGTGAGAAAGTAATCACATGTCAGTTCTAGTATAATATATTTGTGCAGTGAATACCCGTTTATCATCTGCATTTCTTCTTGGTGTAGCAATTTTAATGTCCAGTAGTGTATTTATGCACCATCGTCGCAGTAGCACTCATCGCCGTGTTCGCTGCGGCTTTGAACTTACAACAGGCAGGGCGTCCGTGCTCGCAGAAAAGCTCTGCATCCTTGGAAGGATTTCCGCGAACCGCATGTCAGCGCAGTCACCGTGCTTAACGACGCACGCCAGACGTGACGTCACGTGACGTAACGTGAGTCGCCCCCGCGCCGCCCGCACCTGCTGCCGACATCGGCGCTGCACCAGGCGGCTGCACCCCAGCTGGCGGACCTGCCTGCAGCCATGGCGACCAACTTGTCGAGCTGTGGGGGGGTCCCGGATTCAGAGCGGCAGGTGGCTCTCTCTGGTGGCGTTTCTGATCAGACGCGACACGGGTACAGGTACGTGCCGGAACTCTTAAGGTCACTCGTAAAATTTTAATTACCAAGTAGAAAACATAAAGTTACTCCATCACTGCGTTGTCAGTTAGGAGCTACATATCTGTCCTACATCTACATTTATACTTCGCAAGCCACCCAACGGTGTGTGGCGGAGGGCACTTTACGTGCCAGTCATTACCTCCCTTTCCTGTTCCAGTCGCGTACGGTTCGCGGGAAGAACGACTGCCGGAAAGGCTCCGTGCGCGCTCTAATCTCTCTGATTTTACATTCGTGATCTCCTCGGGAGGTATAAGTAGGGGGGAAGCAATAAATTCGATACCTCATCCAGAAACGCACCCTCTCGAAACCTGGACAGCAAGCTACACCGCGATGCACAGCGCCTCTCTTGCAGAGTCTGCCACTTGAGTTTGCTAAACATCTCCGTAACGCTATCACGGTTACCAAATAACCCTGTGACGAAACGCGCCGCTCTTCTTTGGATCTTCTCTATCTCCTCTGTCAACCCGACCTGGTACGGATCCCACACTGATGAGCAATACTCAAGTATAGGTCGAACGAGTGTTTTGAAAGCCACCTCCTTTGTTGATGGACTACATTTTCTAAGGACTCTTCCAATGAATCTCAACTTGGCACCCGCCTTACCAACAATTAATTTTATATGATCATTCCACTTCAAATCGTTCCGTGCGCATACTCCCAGATATTTTACAGAAGTAACTGCTACCAGTGTTTGTTCCGCTATCATATAACCGTACAATAAAGGACCCTTCTTTCTATATATCCGCAATACATTACATTTGTCTATGTTAAGGGTCAGTTGCCACTCCCTGCACCAAGTGCCTATCTGCTGCAGATCTTCCTGCATTTCGCTGCAATTTTCTAATGCTGCAACTTCTCTGTATACTACACATCATCAGCGAAAAGCCGCATGGAGCTTCCGACACTATCTACTAGATCATTTATATATATTGTGAAAAACAATGATCCCATAACACTTCTCTGTGGCACGTCAGAGGTTATTTTAACGTCTGTAGACGTCTCTCCATTGAGAACAACATGCTGTGTTCTGTTTGCTAAAAACTATTCAATCCAGCCACACAGCTGGTCTGATATTCCGTACGCTCTTACTTTGTTTATCAGGCGACAGTGCGGAACTGTATCGAACGCCTTCCGGAAGTCAAGGAGAATGACATCTACCTGGGAGCCTGTGTCTAATATTTTCTGGGTCTCATGAACAAATAAAAGGTTGTAAAATTCTACAACAGATCGATGTCAGAGATAAAGACGTATAATTTTGCGCATCTGCTCGACGACCCTTCTTGAAGACTGGGACTACCTGTGCTTTTTTCCAATCATTTGGAACGTTCCGTACCTCTAGAGACTTGCGATACACGGCTGTTAGAAGGGGGGCAAGTTCTTTCGCGTACTCTGTGTAGAATCGAATTGGTATCCCGTTAGGTCCAGTGAACTTTCCTCTGTTGAATGATTCCAGTTGCTTTTCTATTCCTTGGACACTCATTTCGATGTCAGCCATTTTTTCGTTAATGCGAGAATTTAGAGAAGGAACTGCAGTGCGGTCTTCCTCTGTGAAACAGCTTTGGAAAAAGGTGTTTAGTATTTCAGCTTTACGCGTGTCGTCTGCTGCTACGTATTGAAACCCACGCGCCACGCTACCGCATCAAACGAATAAGAGAGAGCCAAAATACGCTAAGATGACCAGGTCATGGGATAGCGATATCCACATACACAGATGGCGGTAGTGTCGCGTACACAAGGTACCAATGGGCAACCCGTTGGTGCAGCTGTCATTTGTCCACAGGTGATTGATGTGAAAAGTTTTCCGACGTTATTATAGCCGAGAGCAGCAGCGTTTGCGCAGAGTTGTCAGTGCTACCAGACAAGCAGCACTACCTGAAGTAACCGCAGAAATCAACGTGGGACATAAGACAAACCTAACCGTTTGGAGACTGTTGCGAAATTTCGGGTTAATAGGGTATGCCAACATACCACAGACGCAAGTCCTTTTGCTAACAGAACGACATCCCCTACAGTACCTCTCCTGGGTTTGTGACCGTTTCAGTTGGACCCTCGTCGACTGGGAAAGTGTGGCCTGGTCGGGTGAGTCCCGATTCCAGTTGGTAACGGCTGACGGTAGGGTTCGCATGTCGCACACAGCCCAGGAAGTCAAGGACCCGAGTTGTCAATGAGGTGTTGTGCACACTGGGGACGGCTCCTTAATGGAGTGGACTGTGCTTACGTGGAACGGATTGGGTGCTCCGGTCCAACTGAACCGGCAATTGATTGGAAATTGTTATGGTCGACTACTTGGAGACCATTTGCAGCCGTTCATGGACTTCATGTTCCCAAACAACGATGGTATTTTTATGGACTATAAGGCACCATACCACTGGTTCTTAATGTTCGAAGAACATTCTGGACCGTTCGAGCGAATGATTGGGGCACCTGGATCTCCCGACATGAATTCCATCTGACATTTGTGGGACATATGAGGGCACAACATCCTATACCGCAGCACTTTTGCCGTTATGGTGGTCTGAAGTGGTCGGATGGCTCACTATTTCTACAGGGGAGTTTGAAATTGTGACAAGACTCATGCAAGGAGATGGATTGTCCCCTATCCTGTTCAACTTTGTCCTCGAGAAAGTCGTACGTGAGACCTTCCAAGAGAGCGAAGGGATTGAAATCGTAGGAAGGAGACTGGCATACTTAGCCTATGCAGACGACATCTTTTTACTGTCTAGGTCGGAAGAGGAGTTGGAGCAAATAGCCAAAGCACTAAAGGAGGCTGCCAGCAAATTTGGGCTAAACATAAACGAAGCCAAGACAGAGTACCTCGTTATGACGCGTGGTCATTGTCAGACTGCTGATCATCTAGAATCACTGCAGGTTTGGGACCATTCCTACAAGAGAGTGCAAGAATTCAAATACCTAGGGGCACTTTTCACTGAGAACTCGTCATGTGAAGCAGAGATCAATGCAGTACAAGCAGAAAAACGATCTTACCACAGCCTAGCACAACTGCTTCGCTCCAAATATCTCTCCAGACAGTTCAAGATTCGACTGTACAAAACCCTGATCCAGCCTGTTGTTCTATATGGCTGTGAGACATGGAGTATCCGGAAACAGAACTTCCATAAGCTCCTTGTTTTTGAGAGAAACGTGTTTCGGAAGATCTTCGGTCCAGTTGTGGATGCAGATGCAGGGGAATGGAGGGACAGATACAACAAAGAGCTTGAGGAACTATACCAGCAGCCCATCATAGCAGGAACTGTCGAAGCCAAACAAATGCAGTGGGCCGGCCATGGAGGATCACAGATGGCCTCGGAAGCTCCTGGATTTCACTCCTACAGGAAAGAGACCGCCAGGGAGACCCAAGAAACGTTGGAGGGATGGACTCCATGAAGATTTAAACCAAGTGTCAATAGATGTGGACGGATGGCGGATAGTAGCAATGGACAGAATACAGTGGAGGAGGAAACTTGTAGATGCGTGCGGTCCACTGGGCCTGATCACGTAGTAGTAGTAGTAGTAGCAACTTGTTGAGTCCACGCCACGTCGAGCTGCTACAAATACCCCGGATAAAGGAGGTCCGACACCATTCTACGAGATATGACTTCTCACCACAGGCGATCGACATAAATATACAGAAAATATCAAAAGTCGTGGCAAAGCTAAAGACTGTCTCCTTTAGAGACCTCTACCAAATGAAACAGGACAAGCTAGGGAAAAAAATATCCCAGTAATTCTGAAAAAAAAGTCACCAATAGCATGGATTGCAGAAATGAGCAAAGGTATGGAGAGAAAAAACTGGAAAGAATCGGAAAATACAAACAGAAAGAAAAATACGTAATTTAGAGGGGAAATACGAAATCAGATATAACGCGGTCAGAAGAAACCACAACATGGAGAGACGATGAAGGAGCATTGAAATGAAATGATCGCATCATTGGTCAAGAGACTTCGTCTGCGATAGGCAAATTCGGTGACCTGCGCGTCCTTGTGATGATGACCTGAAATGGTGAGGACAACACGAACACACAGTTCTAGAGCGAAAAAAATCTCCGGCCGGACCGAGACTCGAACAGAGAAAACTCAGGGTATAGAGATAGCTACGCTGACCACTAGATGACGAGTTGTGAACTAAAGAGGACTGAATAAAAAAGAGCTACTGAAGTTATGCTATACTGGTCCGACAATACGAAGATGGAAAAAGGAAGCAGGAAAACAGTTAAGTCCGTCTTAAAGGCACGGGAGGTCAGGGGTGTTTTAAATGTCATCCGCTTTTCTCGTCCTTCCATTTTTTGCCAGTGTCTCTGAAGACTGCGCCAAACGGTCTATTTTTCGTTATGACAGTGTCAGTCACGCAACCTGGGTCCCAAGTAGATCGTTAAGTGGCATGACTGAGCTGAACGGCGATTCACGGAAGTCGTCATTCGAAGTACAACCCCCAACTGGCAGCAGAGATGCTTTCAAAAGCAGATCGACGGGAGGAACGAATTCTGTGAGGAGGTGTGCCGACAGTAACAGATTCTGTGTTGATAGCCCTCCACGTCTTTCGAACTGCTTACTTTCTTATCGCAGAGAACGAAACAGTTCCGTGAGTGGAAGAGGCGGTGAGCTGGCGGTAAGCTAACGCACTAACAGTCATTCCAGCTCCTTGAATCTTGCAACGGGAGAGTTCAAGGATGATGACCGTAATCTTTCGATTAATCCTTTAATTGAAATAATGTAAAGGATAAATCTGAAATTTTCCATAAGGCTTTTCGTGGATGATGCCGTTGTATACGGAGAACTAGCAACGCTTGAAAATTGTAGAGAAATGTAGAAAGACCTGCGAAGAACTGAGATATGATGCACGGACTTGCAATTCACAGACAACATAAACAAGTGTAGCAAATTGTGCATACATAAAAAAGTCATTGAAGGCTGGTTACAGACATAGATTCAATTGAAATAATGCTCAGGAATTGTGGACCATCTACGAAGTAGACACCTTTGAAAAACCTCTTCCGCTGTTACTTCAGCATTCATCGTCAATGACCCGCACCAGACTAGGCTGATACAGGGAACAGAGAAAATCCCACGAAGAGCAGCGCCTTTCCTCTCAGGTTCGCTCAGTGAACAGGGAAGGTTCATGGAAATGCTTATCAAATTACAGTGGCATACGTTACAAAAGAAGTGTTATTGTGGTGTCACCGCCAGACACCACACTTGCTAGGTGGTAGCCTTTACATCGGCCGCGGTCCACTAGTATACGTCGGACCCGAGTGTCGCCAGTATCAGTGATTGCAGACCGAGCGCCGCCACATGGCAGGTCTAGAGAGACTTCCTAGCACTCGCCCCAGTTGTACAGCCGACTTCGATAGCGATGGTTCACTGACAAATTACGCTCTCATTTGCCGAGACGATAGTGAGCACAGCCTTCAGTTACGTCATTTGCTACGACCTAGCAAGGCGCCATTATCATTTGCTATTTATCTTGTGATGCATGTACCGTCAGACCGATGTTCACCAATTATGGATTAAAGTTAAGTATTCCAGAAGCTACGTACCTTTTTTACTAGACTCAACTCCTATAACTGTTCCAGACCTCACGCCAGCCTGCGTGAGCTTAAACGCGTGCCTTTCGGCTTCCTCCTAGTGGCTTGGCTGTCTTGCCAAGTCACAACAGTTATAGTTTTTATTACAATTCACAGACTCTTTTCCTACATGTATACAACTACATGACTATTCTGCAGTTCACACCTAAGTATGTGCCGGTTCTTAGAATCACATTCAGACTAAATGATTCAAATGGTTCTAAGCACTATGGGACTTGACATGTGGGGTGTCACGTTGTCCTGCTGGAATTGCCCAAGTCCGTCGGAATGCACAATGGACATGAATGGATGCAGGTGATCAGACAAGATGCTTATGTACGTGTCACCTGTCAGAGTCGTATCTAGACGTATCAGGGGCCCCATATCAACCCGAATGCACACACCCCACACCATAACAGAGCCTCCACCGACCTGAACACTGCCCTGCTACCATGCAGGATCCATGGATTCATCACGCTGTCCACATACCCGCAGACGGCCGTCCTCTCGATACAATTTGAAACGAGACTCGTCCGACCAGCCAACATGTCTGTAGTCGTCAACAGTCCGATGTCGGTGTTGACGGGCCCAGGCAAGGCTAAAGACTTGTGTCGTGCAGTCATCAAGGGTACACGAGTGAGCCTTCGGGTCCGAAAGACCGTATCGATGATGTTTCGTTGAAGAGTTCGCGCGCCGACACTTGTTGACGGTCCTGCATTGAAATCTGCAACAGCTTGACGAAGGGTTGCACGCTTGTGTCACGTTGAACGCTTCTCTTCAGTCGTCGTTGGACCCGTTCTTGCAGGATCATTTTCCGGCCGCAGCGATGTCGGAGATTTGATGTTTCACCGGGTTCCTGATATTCACCGTACAATCGTGGAATGGGCTTACACGAAAATCCTCAATTAATCGCTACCTCGAAGATTATGTCTCCCATCGTTCGCGCACCGGCTGTAACACCACGTTCAAACTCATTCAAATCTTGATAACCTGCCATTGTAACATAGCAGAAGTAACGATCTAATAACTGCGCCAGACTCTTGTTGTCGTATACAGGGTGGTCTATTGATCGTGACTGGGCCAAATATTTCACGAAATAAGCGTCGAACGAAAAACCTACAAAGAACGAAACTTGTCTAGCTTGAAGGGGGAAACCAGATGGAGCTATGGTAGGCCCGCTAGACGGCGCTGCCGTGGGTCAAACTGATATCAATTGAGTTTTTTAAAAATAGGAACCCCCATTTTTATTACATTTTCGTATAGTACGTAATGAAATATGAATGTTTTAGTTGGACCACTTTTTTCGCTTTGTGATAGATGACGCTGTAATAGTCACAAACAAGTGGCTCACAGTTTTAGACGAACAGTTGGTAACAGGTAAGTTTTTTCAAAAAATTAAAATACAGAACGTAGGTACGTTTGAACATTTTATTTCGGTTCTTCCAATGTGATACATGTACCTTTGTGAACTTATCATTTCTGAGAACGTATGCTGTTACAGCGCGTTTACCTGTAAATACCACATTAATGCAATAAATGCTCGAAATGATGACCGTAACCTCAATGCATTTGGCAATACGTGTAACGACATTCCTCTCAACAGCGAGTAGTTCGCTTTCCGTAATGTTCGCACATGCATCGACAATACGCTAGCGCATGTTCTCAGGCGTTCTCGGTGGATCACGATGGCAAAAATCCTTCATCTTTCCCCACAGAAATAAATCCGGCGACATCAGATCCGGTGAACGTGCGGGCCATGGTATGGAGCTTCGACGACCAATCCACCTGTCATGAAATATGCTATTCAGTACCGCTTCAACAGCACGCGAGCTATGTGCCGGACATCAAATGGTTCAAATAGCTCTGAGCAGTATGGGATTTGACTTCTGAGGTCATCAGTCGCCTAGAACTTGGAACTACTTAAACCTAACTAACCTAAGGACATCACACACATCCATGCCCGAGGCAGGATTCGAACCTGCGACGATAGCGGTCCCGCGTTTCGAAACTATAGCGTGCCGGACATCCATTATGTTGGAAGTACATCGCCATTCTGTCATGGAGTGAAACATCTTGTAGTAACATCGGTAGAACATTACGTAGGAAATCAGCGTACGTTGCACCATTTAGAGTGCCATCGATAAAATGGGGGCCAATTATCCTTCATCCGCCGGCCGAGGTGGGCGAGTGGTTCTAAGCGCTACAGTCTGGAACCGAGCGACCGCTACAGTCGCAGGTTCGAATCCTGCCTCGGGCATGGATGTGTGTGATGTCCTTCGGTTAGTTATGCTTAAATAGTTCTAAGTTCTAGGGGACTGATGACCTCAGAAGTTAAGTCCCATAGTGTTTAGAGCTATTTGAACCATTTGATATCCTTCCTCCCATAATGCCGCTCCATACATTAACCCATCAATGTCGCTGATGTCATCGTCCTGTAATTTTCTCTTGTGCCCAGTGGCAGAACTGTACACGACGTTCAAAGTCGTCGCCATGCAATTCCTGGTGCAGGGAAATATGGTACGGGTGCAATCGATGTTGATGTAGCATTCTCTACCCGATTCTCGCACAATTTGTCCGCTACTGATGTGCGGATTAGCCGCGACAGCAGCTAAAACACCTACTTGGGCATCATCATTTGTTGCAGGTCGTGCTTGACGTTTCACATGTGCCTGAACACTTCCTGTTCCTTAAAATAACGTAACTATCCAGCGAACGTTCCGGACACTTGGATGGTGTCGTCCAGGATACCGAGCAGCATACATAGCACACGCCCTATGGGCATTTTGATCACAATATCCAAACATCAACACGATATCGACCTTTTCCGCAATTGGTAAACGGTCTATTTTAACACGGGTAATGTATCATGAAGCAAATACCGTCCGCACTGGCGGAATGTTACGTGATACCACGTACTTATACGTTTGTGACTATTACAGCGCCATCTATCACAAAGCGAAAAAAGTGGTCCAACTTTTTAAGTACTACACGAATATGTAATAAAAACGGGGGTTCCTATTTTTAAAAAACGCAGTTGATATCCGTTTGACCATCGCATCATCTGGTTTCCCCCTTCAAGCTAGACAAGTTTCATTCTTTGTAGTTTTTTCGTTTGATGCTTATTTCGTGGGATATTTGGCCCGGTCACTGTCAATGGACCACCCTGTATAGACGTTGCCGACCACAGCGCCGTCTTAGACCTGTTTGCACATCTCAGTATTTGAGTACGCATGCCTATACCGATTTATCTCCCGCTTCAGTGTATATGGGTGTGATATGAAACACACCAAATACGAGCTTGACGAAAACCAGTATGGCCTCACCCAGGTGCAACCGCAGTACCTCTCGTAACGTAGAGTTTATGTAAATGAAGGCACGTTCCGCTCTGTTTTGTCGACTGGCGTTACCCGCCCCTCTGTATTACAGACGAGTGGCTGACCTGTGCCGTCAATCAATTAGCTCAATTGTGGCTGCAGACGGCGGCCTTATAACGGTGCGCTCAGCGCCCCGTCTGTAAGGTAGTAAGGTCGTCTGAGAGCACGTGAAAAACTACAATCTGGTGTGGAGGGAGGGGCGGGGGGGCAGACGTGCAACGACCGTTCATAACTGCATCTGCAGTCTACGGCAACACCTTGTAAAAGCAGACTCACGGTAGGACGTCAGAGGAACGGTACGTGACGTCACGTTAACGCAAGGTCACTTCGCTTACACCGCCACCGAATGATGGAAATGAGGTTATGGAATACCATCCGTCATGCCAAATACAAAAAATGCAAAATGCAGAAGGATGGCGAAATTTTACAGAAACTCGAAATCAATAGCGAACTTGAATGCGAGATGCTTTTAATAGTTTCCACAAAGAAACTCGTAATCTTGCAGAAAACCCAAAGAAATTCTGGTCATATATAACTTACACCAGGGGCGAGATGACATCAATACCTTCGCTGTGCGATAACAACGGTGAAGTCACTGACGACAGAGTTACTAAACACGATTTTCCGGAACTTCTTCACCAAAGAAGTAAATATTCTAGAATTCGAATCTTAACAACTGCCAACATGAGTAACTTAGAAGTAGACATCCTCGGTGTAGCGGAGCAGCTTAAATCACTTAATAAGAGTGAAAGGTGGCATGAGCCCCCTCTCATACTTCTATCTTACTCTGAGTAATTCGATTTTCCTCTCTAATTGCATGTGATGAAAAGTTGCTATTCCTTCACACGCGGGCTTCCCACACAGCGTGTCGCGTCACCCGGCTGGTCCGATGACAGGCGTGTTATGCTGATCTCGAAAGGGTTAAGCCGATGGGTGTGAGGGAGTCGAGTGGATGCTGTCCAGACGCCGACATTGTCATAATAGCGGGAGCGACATGCCCACAGGGGCCTGACGGAGCGGCTGGGCTAGAGATTCCGTTACTTCGCAGAAACTTAGTGAAAACACTTTCTGGCGGGCTACCAGCGAGGCGTGGTAATGACTTGTGTTCCCAGGCAGTCTTGGCGGGCAAATTCTCGCGTTTTCTGCAAAGTCGTAACTGTGATTGGCTTGCTCAGGGAATAGCTCCGTGACGTAGCAAAATCGTCACAGAAATTGGCGCCAAGAATCTCCATTGGTGGAATGGTAGTGCTTCGGCAATAGAGTGGAATTTTCTGCCAGTTCTCGAGTTGCTGATTGGAATGTTTAACCACGGTCACTGTCGTGGGGGCGGGAATCTCCTGTGTTCGGCTTGTACGGGTGCTCTTGTGAGAGTCGGCTCTCGCCTTTCGGTCAGAGTAGGTTACAAGACTGAGCTCTCGCTGCTCTGGACAGCCTGCCTTCCGTTGGCCTGGCTAATATACTTTCATTTAATTGTAACTGTTTGACGGAGTTGCTGAAGTTTCGACTTCAATGTAACTCTCCGAGTACAGTTGGCAATTGAGCGTTGTGCGTACAAGCGGCGTATGTTGTCCCTCTTGAGCAGTTTTGGCTAAAGTTGACTGTACCGGAGATACTGTGTGACTTCGCTTGTTAAAATCACACACTGAACCGTCAGTGATTGTGTGGCGAGCCTTCTTCGTCTCCCTCAGAGGCGCATTTGTGTTAGTAGGAAGTCTTTAGTCTAGAACAACCAGACGAGGAGAATTTGTTTCTGGCTATACTCGCGACATTATCATCACCACGCTGGGACGTCGAAGCAACCAGCCATCGCTTCCGGTACGCCAGATCGTGTCCTTGCAGTTAAGAAGAGAGCTTGGTAATGTATGTCCGCAGCACCGGCAGATTAGGGAATTTGCTCTGTGATAATCAGAGCTCAGCAGAGGCCGCCTGTCCCCATCTTTTCTTATGTGGTTCTGTCTTGAATGTTCATTGCCTGAGTTCTCACTACTGTAGCAGCAATTAATGTTGGGTTGGCTGGGTGTTTGTCTTAAGATTTGAGTTGCAAGGAATTGGCTCCACATACCACTTGGTCATAAATGTCACAATCTAGTTTATGGACAACCTCACCTTCACAGCATTTATTTGAGTATCCAATTTGATGTATTGTAAATGTTTCGTGGTTTTGTTTACTATTTTGAGTTTAGTCATAATAAATCATATTGTTACTTTGGGCAGAACTTTCATTCTGTTAATAGGTAGAGCAAGCCTTTCATTTTTCACTCCGTTAATGAAACTTTCCTTTATCTAATTAATTTCTATCAAATTAAATTATTGTAAATGCCAAACTTTTTTCTACTCCACTTCAGGGTCGGTTACAGGCAGTTCGCGTTTCTTCTTAATCCATGTGCAACAGCAAAAGTAAGAGTTAGAAAGGGGGGGGGGTCTTAGGTCATCATACGAAGATTCTAAAAGAATTAAGTGTTAAATACACTGCTAGCCCCGGCATCTCGCAAGGGCCAGGCTTCCGGTCCCGATTGTATGCCAGTCGTGTTCCTTTCAGAGAGTGCTAATGCAGTAGCTCCATATTTAACAGTGACATACAACTGTTACTAAAGACCGAAAAAGTTGTGTAAGTCACACCAATACCCAAGAAAGGAAACGAGTAATCCGCTGAATTACAGATCCGTATCACTAACGTCGTTTTGCATTAGGGTTTTGGAACATGCTCTGTGTTCGAACATTACGAATTATCTCGAAGAAAACGATTTAGTTACTAATAGTCAGCGTGGATGCAGGAAAAATCGTTCTTGTGGAACGTAACTAGGTCTTTATTCTCACCAAGTAATGAGTGCAATGAAATTGATTCCAAATTTTTAGATTTCCAGAAGGTTTTCGACACCGTTCCTGACAAGAGCCTTCTAACCAAACTGCGTGCCTATGGAATATCGCCTCAGTTGTGCGACTGGATTCGTAAGTTCCTGTCAGAGAGGTCAAAGTTCGTAGTAACTGACGGAAAGTCATCGAGTAAAACAGAGGTAATATCTGGCGAGATATGGGAGAGAGGGTCACTGAAATGATACAAGATTTGGGCTGGAAATCATTAAAAGAAAGGCGTTTTTCGTTGCGACGGAACCTTCTCACGAAATTCCAATCACCAACTTTCTCCTCCGAATGCGAAAATATTTTGTTGACACCGACCAACATAGGGAGGAACTATCACCACGATAAAATAAGGGAAATCAGAGCTCGTACGTAAAGGCATAGGTGTTCGTTCTTTCCGCGCGCTATACGAAATTGGAATAGTAGAGAATTGTGAAGGTGGTTCGATGAAGCCTCTGCCAGGCCCTTAAATGTGATTTACAGAGTATCATTGCAGATGTTGATGTAGGCCTTTTGCTCCTCCTGATCTGCATATACGACTCAGCAGACAATACGAGCACTGCTGTTAGGTTAGTTGTAGATGGCGCTCTCATTTACCGTCTTGTAAAGTCACCAGATGATCAAAACCAACTGCCAAATGATTTAGAGAATATATGTGCATGGCGCAAAATGTGGCAATTGATTCTAAATAATGCAAAGTGTGAAGTTATCCATGTGAGTGCTGAAAGAAATCCGCTAAATTTCAGTTACGAGATAAATCATAGATATATAAAGGCTGTAAATTCAACTACATTACAATTACAAATAAGTTCAATTGGAACGCTCACATAGATAATGTAGTGCATAAAGCAGACTGAAGACGCGATTCAATGGCAGAACACTTAGAAGGTGCAACAGGTCCACTAAAGGGACTGCTTACACCCCGCTTGTCCGTTCTGTTCTAGCGTATTGCTGTGCGGTGTGGGATCCGCATCAGGTGGGACTGACGGATGGCATCGAAAAAGTACAAAGAAGGGCTGCTCGTTTTGTACTATCGCGAATGAGGGGAGGGAGTGCAACGGACATGATGCGTGAATTGGAGTGGCAGTCATTAAAACAATGGCGTTCTTCGTTGCGACGGGATCTTCTCATGAAATTTCAATCACCAACTTTCATCTCCGAATGTGAAAATGTTGTATTGATTCTCACCTACGTAGCGACAAATTATCATGATAAAATAAGAGAAATCAGAGCTCGCACAGAAAGATTTAAGTGTTCGTTTTTCCCTCGCGCCCTTAGAGAGTGGAATTGTAGAGAAATTGCTTTAAAGTGGTTAGATGAACTCTCTTACACGCACTTGATTTTGAATTGTAGATTAATCATGTAGATGTAGTGTAGGTGTGATAGAAAAAGTTGGAATAAGGATGAGAATTAAGGAACTAGCAGTACTAAAGTTTATTACTGGGCTACGCAAACATCATAACGAATGTTCTTGATAAACACGAAATCTATCCGCAGTTGGGAATACGGACATTTATTACATCTATGATGGAATGATGACAATGAAAATTTGTGCCGAACTCGGATTTCCCGTTCTACGCGAGCTGTGGTGTTAACAGCTTTGGCTACCCGTACACGGGTCACGGCCTGACCCAAACTTCCGTAAGTCGTCGTTCGTGCGTCGCACTCCGCACTCGTAAACACCTTGTGATTCCCGTCCAAGGGGAGGACATTTTTTTATTGAAAACCGCTGTCTCGTATAAACGGCTGAATACTATACTGCAGTGCTCGTGTTGTTAAGAACTAAGAAGCAACATTCCTTCGGACATGCACGGATGCATGCATGAAGGAGAACTGTATCGTACACTACTGGCCATTAAAATTGCTACACTACGAAGATGACGTGCTACAGACGCGAAATTTAACCGACAGGAAGAAGATGCTGTGATATGCAAATAATTAGCTTTTCAGAGCATTCACACAAGGTTGGCGCCGGTGGCGACACCTACAACGTGCTCACACGAGGAAAGTTTCCAACCGATTTCTCATACACAAACAGCAGTTGACCGGCGATGCCTGGTGAAACGTTGTTGCTATGTCTCGTGTAAGGAGGAGAAATGCGTACCATCGCGTTTCCTACTTTGATAAAGGTCGGATTGTAGCCTATCGCGATTGCGGTTTATCGTATCGCGACATTGCTGCTCGCGTTGGTCGAGATCCAATGACTGTTAGCAGAATATGGAATCGATGAGTTCGGGAGGGTAATACGGAGCGCTGCGCTGGATCCCAGCGGCCTCGTATCACTAGCAGTCGAGATTACACACATCTTATCCGCATGGATGTAACGGATCGTGCAGCCACTTCTCGATCCCTAAGTCAACAGATGGGGACGTTTGCAAGACAACAACCATCTGCACGAACAGGTCGACGACGTTTGCAGCAGCATGGACTATCAGCTCGGAGACCGTGGCTGCGGTTACCCTTGACGCTGCATCACAGACTGGAGCGCCTGCGATGGTGTACTCAATGGCAAAACGTCATTTTTTCGGATGAATCCAGGTTCTGTTTACAGCATCATGATGGTCGGATCTGTGTTTGGCGACATCACGGTGAACGCACATTGGAAGCGTGTATTCGTCATCGCCACACTGGCGTATCAACCGGCGTGATGGTATGGGGTGCCATTGGTTACACGTCTCGGTCACCTCTTGTTCGCATTGACGTCACTTTGAACAGTGCACGTTACATTTCAGATGTGTTACGACCCGTGCCTCTACCCTTCATTCGGTCCCTGCGAAACCCTACATTTCAGCAGGATAATGCACGACCGCATGTTGCAGGTCCTGTACGGGCCTTTCTGGATACAGAAAATGTTCGACTGTTGCCCTGGCCAGCAGATTCTTCACATCTCACACCAACTGAAAACGTCTGGCCAATGGTGGCCGAGCAACTGGCTCGTCACAATACGCCAGTCACTACTCTTGATGAAATGAAATGCCGTGGGGCTAGGGCCTCCCGTCGGGTAGACCGTTCGCCGGGTTCAAGTATTTCGATTTGACGCCACTTCGGCGACTTGCGCGTCGATGAGGATGAAATGATGATGATTAGGACAACACAACACCCAGTCCCTGAGCGGAGAAAATTTCCGACCCAGCCGGGAATCGAACCCGGGCCCTTAGGATTGACAGTCTGTCGCGCTGACGATTCAGTTACCGGGGGCGGACACTACTCTTTATGAACTGTGCTATCATGTTGAAGCTGCATGGCGAGCTGTACCTGTACACGCCATCCAAGCTATGTTTGACTCAATGCCCAGGCGTATCACGGCCGTTAGTACGGCCAGAGGTGATTTTTCTAGGTATTGATTTCTCACGATCTATGCACCCAAATTGCGTGAAAATGTAATCACATGTCAGTTTTAGTATACTAAATTTGTCCAATGAATACTCGTTTATCATCTGCATTTCTTCTTGGTGTAGCAATTTAAAGGCCAGTACTGTACTTCCTAATAATAACGGTAAAGCTTTGCTGCCACGCGGAGTGGCCGAGCGGTTTGAGGCGCCATGTGACGGACTGCGCGGCCCCTCCCGCCGGTGGTTCGAGTCGTCCCTCGGACAGGAGTGTGTCTGTGTTGATCTTAGCATAAGGTAGTGTAAGTGGCGTGTAAGACTAGGGACCGATTGCCTCAGCGGTTTGGTCCCTTAGAAGAAACTTAAAAAAATTAAAAAATTAAAAAAATAAAACAAGCTTTGTTGATAAAGTTTGTATGGGTAAACTGCTGAGAAGTGAAACTTCAGCAAATGTGTCGTCCAAATATATCCAAACATTATATAGGTGCTAGAGATAACGTATTCTTACACTCACACAACACATCAGACAATATTTATAAGGCAATAGACACAGCCGTTTTCCAGCGCTCATAGTGTTTTTTCTTCCTTCCTTTCTTTCTTAGTAGTAAGCTTAGAAGCTAAAGTACGCAGTCCACTAGACGATGACATCCGCTCCCATCTCCCGCCCTCACCCCTTTACTCCGTTGCAACCAACGACAGCGTCAATTTTAATTTCTTTTCCGCGGAAAACCTTTGTGTTCATGTTTCATGAAGTTCCATTTCACTGGCGGACGGTGTGAATGCCACTGTCTGAAATGTACTGTGAAACGTGCTCACGTCCCGTACCACCCCCTTTCGTTTCGTCAAGTCTGAATCGGCCTTGAGTGGAGAAGTTCATGAAAAACACACACTATTTAAAAGCTGCACCAGATCCACACATCTGAAGAAATGGCAATAGAATCTAGTACCATGATTCACATTAAATTAACGAATTTACCGTTTCTTCAGTTACGGTATACAAATTTAACTCTTTTATGGAATTTAAATTTTTATTTTCAAAAAACGATTTCTGGAACAGAAAACTGGACTCGCATTCGGGAGGACGACGGTTCAATCCCGTCTCCGGCCATCCTGATTTAGGTTTTCCGTGATTTCCCTAAATCGTTTCAGGCAAATGCCGGGATGGTTCCTTTGAAAGGGCACGGCCGATTTCCTTCCCAATCCTTCCCTAACCCGAGCTTGCGCTCCGTCTCTAATGACCTCGTTGTCGACGGGACGTTAAACACTAACCACCACCACCATCTGGAACAGAAAGTCCATGGGTCTGTTAATTCCCTACCTGCGGCCATTATCACGTGGGAAACCTCTTCACATCTGAGTACAAATGACGGTTCCTCCAATGCACTGTGCTTTTATACCTTGGTCCATACTACCGCCGTGTGTATTTGAGCATATCGATATCCCATGACGTAGAATCGCACCGAACGGTTTTTGCACAGTTAGATTTTAGTGGTCGTAGGTTAAACGAAACATATATTTCAGAACAGAACCCAGACACGTGCCGCATTACATTACATAGGTTATAAATATGTCTAAATGACCTGTCCGTAAAGTAACATACAGTGTTACAAAAATAAACATCCCTCTCTTGTACCCAAAAAAAGTATTGGCACACGCGTATGGATAGGACAGTGCGTTCGTTTCCTTCATTCATGTTCACCTTCTAATTGCTAGTGTGCATCCCTTTAGCATCTATAACAGCACGTAAACGCCTAGGAATGCTTTGTATTAAATTCCGGGTGATATCAGGGGTAATTTTCGACCATCCCTCCAGGAGCACTTTCTCCAGGTTGTTTTTACCGGACGGACGCCTTTTTCTGACTTGTGTCTCAGGATGAGCCCACAGGTTCTCAAATGGGGCTCAAATCAGGGCTCTGAGGTGGTGTTAGAGCCCTTCTGGGGGCATTGTACAGCAAACACTCCCGGGTTTTCATGGCGGTATGTTTTGGGTCGTTGTCTCGCTGGAAATGAACACCCCAGTAAGGTCCAATGTCTGTGCACTAGCGTGTAAATTACCTCGCAACACGTCGAGGTATCTCATATGATCCATTGTACCGTTGATTGCAGCTACATTTCCAACGCCGGACGCCGCCGTATAGCCCCAGACCATGATACCGCCGCCACCGTGTTTGACCGTGGGATGCATGTGTTTGATGTCGATGTCTGTGTTCGGCTTGCGCCAAACTTTCTTTCTTGCATCAAATCCGAACACACTGAACTTCGAATCGTCGCTCAGTATCGCAGTGTTCCAAAACTCCATCGGCTTGCTGATGTAGACCTTGGCAAACTGCAGGCGTTTCTGCCGCTTAATTTCCGATATGTATGGCTTTTTCCTGGGAGAACGTCCATGTATGTCAGTCTCATACAACACATTTAGTATAGTTTGAATACCAACCGTCTTGTCGGACGTTGTCTGAACAACCTCAGCAATAGTTGTTGCACTTTTAGCAGGTTCTTTCCGAGCAAGTGCGATGATACGGCGACGCTCTCGGTTTGTAAGCACTTTTGGACGTCCAGGACGACACGTATTCACTGCAGTTCCAGTGTCTTTATATTTATGAACGATTGCACGTGCCGTGGTGTAGCTAACAGACCCCTCTGCTCCGATCTGTCGATAGCTTCTCCATTGTGATTGGAGCAATATCACTCTCTCACGCAACGCCACTGAATGTTCCTTCTGAAACGTCCCCTTAGAAAAATGAATGAATTACTGTGCTGATAAACCTCTTACGTTATTTGATTTTCAAACAGCTGAGCAGAACTGAACGTACCCAGACATTTCTCCTTTACTTATTCTGATCAACACTAAAGTGACATACAATATTTTTAGCGCAACTCAATCTGACTTTGATCAATTCCTACAAAAGAATGGCCCTGACTAACAATTGCCTCTAGCTTTCATGAATCACTTACCTCACAAAAATCTTCATTACTCGAACTACTGCAATACAGCGAGCGCAATACTGCCAGCTAAATAAAAGATTCTAACTACTGAAGTCACTAACCACTGATACGCATAGTTAGCAAATGGAAGTTTTTGGCCGGCTCGGTTCTAAGCGCTATAGTCTGGAACCGCGCGACCGCTACGGTCGCAGGTTCGAATCCTGCCTCGCGCATGGATGTGTGTGATGTCCTTAGGTTAGTTAGGTTTAAGTAGTTCTAAGTTCTAGGGGACTGATGACTTCTAGGGGACTGATGACCCCAGAAGTTAAGTCCTATAGTTCTCAGAGCCATTTGAACCATTTGATGTTGCTGTGTACCGGAAGGTGTGGCGTTTGTAACCAGCAATGATAAACACGCACGTGTGCCAATATTTTTTGGTGCGATTGTATGTCCTCTCACCGTGCACAGGAACGAAGGCTGTCGGCGAGGGCACTGCTCCACTGACGGTGACACCGTATGCGCTGCAGGTGAACGATTGGCGTAAATCAGCAGAGGAGTCGGGAAAGCCACTGTGCGTAACCGCCGTAAACACCACGGTCAGTAAGACCACGTAGCCAGGAGAACGCCGGACCTTTGCCACACTTGACCCTTCGCCAGGTAGCTTGAGTAGCGATCCCTCAGGTAAGGGACGCCCTTCCTCGTACTTCTTCTGTCCGCTTTCAAACCGCCGTCTCCACATCTTACTCGATACAACCGGTACGTAAGGGACCTTCTTCTTCGACATCTTGGCCAAATACAGAGCTTCTTTTCGGAAATCGAAATATTTACAACTTTTGGGGAAACGAAAGTAATACTGACGATTATGTCAGTATGTAATTAGTTCTGTCTCGTATGAATATATATCCCTCCGTCTGTACGGTAGCTTCCTTTCACGCTTACTGATTGCGATAGATACAGTCCATCGCCATGGGAACAACAAGAAAGGAACGATGTAAAGACAATGCGAATGTACACTAATCATTTCTTTTTGATCACTGCATTTGTGCCTAGTTTAATTAGCGCATTTGTGCCTACTTTAATTACTCCAATTGCGCGCCCAAAAGACAATAAGGAAAGAAGAAATGGGTATGTGAATGTTTGAAAAGAAGAACGACATACTCCATATTAATTTATTCTCTAAAATCCGATATCGCTTGCTCCGAAACATTAATTAATAAGGTGTAGCGGGACAATGTTCAAAACATGACTGGAAATACGTTCACTAAGTAGAGATAAGAATATCTTTGATTGACATGTCATCTAAAGTCGACGTACAATTTTAAAATGTTAGAAATAAGGAAATGAAGTAATACAGAATGCTGTGCTTGTAACGTACGTTGTTAGCTACATTTTTAGCTCTGGTATTTATAGGGTCACAGAGAAGGCATCCTAGGTTTTGGAGGGAACAGCCGTAATTGTAATGATCTGCACAACAGAAACAAGAAGCGCAACTTAGGGAAAATAATGTAATGTGTGTTCCAGCTCACAAGCGACGTTGAAGCAGATAGTTCCTGTGACTTAGTATGGGCAGAGTTTATATTCGACAACAGGAATAAATTAATAACTGGCTCCATTTACCGACGCCCGGTCTCAGATGAAACAGTTGCTGAATATTTCAAAGAAAACTCGAGTCTCATCGCAAGTGGGTACCCTACTCATACAGTTATAGTTGGCGGTGACTTCAATCTACCTTCCATATGATGACAAAAATACATTTTCGCACCCTATTGTAGATAGAAAACAACTTCTGTAATTGTTCTAAATAATTTTTTTTAAATTATTTTGAACAATTAGTTCACGAGGCCATTGAAAATGTAAATGGTTACGAAAACACACTTGATCTCTTAGCCACAAATAATCCTGAGCATCACGAGGGATACAGGGTTTAGTGAACACACAGTCGTAGCGAGGCTCAACTCCGCAACAAAGAAATTCACCAAAACTAAATGCGAAATATACGTATTTATAAAACCAGCTAAAAATTCGGTTGACTTCTTTCTAAGAGACAGTCTCCAATCCTTCCAAACTATGTAAGTGAAGACCATATGTGGCTGAAGTTCAAAGAAATAGTATCAACAGCGCTCGAGAGATTCATACCAAGTAAATTATTAATAAGAGACGGAACTGATCCCCCATGGTAAACAAAACAACACAGAAAGATGCTGCAGGAGCACCGAAAAAGGCACGTATAATTTAGACGAACGCAAAACCTCCAAGATTGGCGAAGTTTTAATGAGGCTCGAAATTTGGTGCGGATATCAGTGCAAAATGTATTTAATAGTTTCCACAACGGAATGTGGCGGAAAATCCAAAGAGATTCTGGTCCTATGTTAAGTAAACCAACGGAAAGGCTCAGTAAGTATCTTTACTACGCGACAGCGACGGTAATGTTATTGATGACAGTGCCACTAAAGTGAAGTTACTAAATGCAGATCCAGGGGTGGGCGGCGGGTGAGGAGGAAGGGGGGGGGGGAGGGGAGACAAGGGACCCAACCCTTCGGAGCACGGAAAATCGTGGCAGATGTCCGGCGTGGCAAACGTCCGCACACCAGCCAGGAATGGTATGTTAGAACCCTCAGCTGTATCCACTACTGTTCCGTCTTTAGCGTCAGCGCCGTTGACGGTACACAAAACCTTAACAGTGGTTCTTATATTCAGTAGCGAGTACACGCACGCACACACACACTCGCCAAGAACAACGGGCGAGCCACGCGTGGAGCCGGCCCGGATTCCTTTGTGTGGGCGGCAGGGCAGCGGCCGACGGCGAGCAGCACGTCGGCTTTAACAGGCGTTCTGTCATCCCGAGGACGGCGCGCTGAGACACGGGCCGGAACACAGCTGCCGGGCTAGCTCGCTTGTAACGGGACGGCAGCGGCGATGATGGAGACGTTTTCAAGTAGCCGGTGTCTTCACCGAACAGTGTCACGTGGCAACCACAGTCAAGTCCAAGCCGAAATGCTGGGTCGTCAGGGAGGTGTAGCACATAGCACTCAAAGAATGTTTATTACCAACACCACTGTACAGACAAGATATCCTGGTCGGAAAGAGCTGCTACTGATACTAGGGTTACCAAACACTGCGTTTTGACGGATTTTTCTGTTCTGTTGCCCAAATTTTCTTCTTGCATTTATTTTGAAGTCTATTACCGATGTTTTACTGAATAAATATAATCTTAAAACTTATCCTCTTGAAAAACCACTTTATTATAATTTTCAATTCAAAAAAATTTTAACCAAGAGCAGTCGACGAAATCGGTGATGGCGAGTGGGCGCGGTCCCTTTGTTAGGGAGAGAGCGTCACAGAGGTTCCAAACGAAGTGCAGTGGCAAGCGCTGTAACAGAGGCGTGGTGTGTCACGGACAGGTTTGTTACTGAAATTACGAGAGCGTTCGTTCAGGGAAGAGTCGGTCAGTTTATCTTTTTTTTAAATTTATTTATTGCCAAATTATAGACCTGTTACCTGACGTTTAAAACAGGTCGTACATGTTACAATTTTCGTTTTTCATCTTTTTACAGTTTCTTTCCTTTTGTTTTATCTAAAACATTTACGAAGAGTGATACTTTTCAAAATAACAATAATATAAGGTTAAAATATAAATAAAATTTTGTAGTTCTTTAAGAAGAATATAAATAGAAGGTAGGATACATGAGACATTTGTTAGTACCATCACCGAGTGTGACTGACGGTGAATACCTCGGAATGGTTTCTTCGAGCCGTTGACCGCCAGTCACACACACACACACACACACACACACACACACACACACAAATTGTTATTAGTAGAGAAGTAATGTTGCTTATCCTATTTGTTACTAATCCTATGTATTAACTACTTTAGGTGCGCATCCATGTACAGCATTTGGTGTTTTCTTGGCTGGAGCGCCAGCACTTTTGCTTATTTACTGTCACATCTCAGCTTCCTCCTCCTGTTCCTCCTCATTGCCACTATTTTCGCTGTCACTGTGGGTATCGCTGTCCATCCTCTGGAGATTTCTGTTACGCTGCACATAGGCATGTCTGTGATGTCGTGTCCGCATATACTCTTCATGTGTTGTTTTTGAAATACTGTTTGTTAGTGCGTTTAATTGTGCCCATTGTTCTTCGTCTCTTCAAATGGTTCAAATGGCTCTGAGCACTATGCGACTTAACTTCTGAGGTCATCAGTCGCCTAGAACTTGGAACTAATTAAACCTAACTAACCTAAGGACATCACACACATCCATGCCCGAGGCAGGATTCGAACCTGCGACCGTAGCGGTCACGCGGTTCCAGACTGAAGCGCCTTTAACCGCACGGCCACACCGGCCGGCTTCTTCGTCTCTTATTGCTGTGTATATATCTATGGCTGTATCTGTGTAACCTAAGTGTAGTGTATGTGTATTGTTCGCGTATTGCCCGCAGAAAAAGATAGTGTGTTCTGGGGAACCTTCTTCCCCGCACATGCATGTAGGTGTCTGCTTCAGACGCACGCGGTTTAAGTGCGTGTGATAAGGTCCGTGCCCGGTTAAGAAATGTACCATACCGCGGCTGGGGTCGATATGTCTCATTCTCAACCGCTCCCTTATGTCAGGGAGGAAGTCGTGCAGTCTACGTCCCTTATCACTTACATCCCTCTCACCTTGCCATGTATCCAAACGCCAACTTTTAAGGTGACGTATCGTCTGTATGGGCACACCGGTTATTGTTTGTACCGTATCTAGTCTCCCCACCTTTAACCAGTACCTAGCAGCTCTGTATTTGATCATGATATCTATGGGGCATATTCCGAGCACCACACACAGTGCATCCGCCGAGGTGGTACCGAAGGCTCCAGATAGCCTAAGTAGGACACTTCTCTGCCCTCGTCTGACGGATGTTTTGTTGGTGACCACGTTCAGTCTACGTGCCCACGTGCTAGCTGCAAAGCTGAGTACTGATTCGAAGAGCGCACAGTGGTACGTACGTATGACTGGTAGAGGTAGTCTGTACTGTTTTGAATTTAGCCTCACCAGTTTGTGGAGTATTTTTTCTGCTTTGTCTGTTGTTAGTCTTATGTGTTCGTGGAAATTCAGCTTTTCATCTATGTGTACCCCAAGATAGCGCGTAATGCGTGCTCGTTTGCTGTTTGTGTCCCCAATTTTAACCGAAGGATTCCTTTGGAGTGATCCTTTCAGTAAAGTGTATGTTGTTTTGTTTTCGGCTATCCTGCATTTCCATTATCATTTCCTCCCACATACATATCGAGAGATGAACGCTACGAGGAAATCTAAGCTCATACGCAAGTTCACTGACAACTCATTCTTTCTACTCGCCATTCACGAACGGAACTGGAAAGCAGGCAACAGGTAGTGGTGTGAAAAGCACCCTGCGCCACACGCCGTAAGGAGTACAGATGCAGTCGAACACGCGATATATTTGACAGCTCGCGCTGCAGGAAGAAGGTATCACGAGACGAGGCCAGCGCTCGTGTCCTTTTTCTTTTCCCGGCGCCAGACGACCTAACTAGAGGATGAAGACCGCGATTTTAAAATTAGCCCCCGTCCACGGCGAGTCTTTTGTTTGGTTGTGCGTGGGCGGGAGCTATTCCAGGGAAAGCCCGCTCCCAGAATACGACAAAGGCCGAGCGGACGGCTTAGTTATGGCAGGGACTTCTCCTCTCTGTAATCCGGGAAGCGAGCAAACTTCTCGCCGACACCGCTCGTCAGAGTCACACAGGCGAGGAAGTTTTCACCAGCTCACCGTTTGAGTATACGGTGCGGACACTCCTGAGGAATACCGGCTGGGTTAAAGCTCCCCACATCCGTATCCAGCCTGCCCTGCGCAGGCTGCACTGCGATGCTTTGTACTTCGTGCCTGTGCAGTCATCCGTGAACATATCCACGAATGTTGGTGTTGGGACAGCAACCAGCCACAAATTTACTTTCAGTTGCTTTATTCAAAGGGTACCGTTACCGGTTTCGAATCGTTTGATTCATCTTCAGACGGTTTACACGCTTTCCTTATAACATGTGGTGCGTTTTTTTTACAGATTAATTGTCTTAAAATATAAATAATACATAATTATAAGCACGCCACACACAGATGGTTGCGTCACAGATTTTAGTTGGAGGTGACTTACGTGAAATGTCGGTTTGGAGTGTTTCTTTTCATAACATTCGTCCAACAGATGTGGATACATTCCCACTGGATTCTTATTGTTGCACACGTAAATTTTTCTCACTGAACACTTCAGATTTATCACTGAAAAGATTTCTACTACGCACCACATGTTTTGATACATACGAAGAGCTGACAAACATATGAGTATCAAAGATGCTATAATATATCGTAACATTTGAAGATGTCCTATATTTGGAAAAGGATCATATATTCACTTATGCAACTGAAATGCTTTTTATATTAGTAGAGAGACATTGATACTGTTACATAAATTATAAAGTTCCTTTTTTTTAGTACTGTATAGGTAAAACAGTAAATAATTCAATTACATTTAGCATAATTTGTCTTCAAATAATAGCCACGGTCTCCAACCATGTCATCATATGAGAAAATTGCATATCAACCGATATTCGCAGTAATGTTGGCTCTGCAGAGAAAAGCCTGCGTTTGACGTGTCCAGCAGGTCGCATTAAAGCAAAAATCAGAGGCGGGCTGCTACATTTGTAGGTTCGATCAACACGCAAGTACTGTGGAGATGCTTCGGGAACTCAAGTGGAGATTTCTGATGGCAGAACGGCGTTGCTTTTGAGGAACACCAATGAGAAAATATCCACGGTTGTACCCGTGCATGCCGCACAGTGATAACTAAATCGTGATATTACTAATGATGCTACGGTATACGTGAGGGTAGCCTCATCGAATGACTTTGGTAGTATAGAAGCTGAATTACACAAAATTTCTAGTTGCTGTGATGAACAGCATATAGTTCTATGTGTAGAAAAATATAAGTTAATACAGGTAAGTAGGAGAAACAAACCTGTTCTAATACAGCATTATAAGTGTGCTGTTTAACACAGTCACGTCGGTTGAATATGTAGGTGTGATGTTACAAAGCAGTATGAAATGGAAAGAGCTTGTAAGAATTTTAGTACCGAAGGCGAAAGCTAAAATCGTTAGATGAACGTCGGCCGAAGAACCCGAGACAGAAGCCAATTGGCGTAACTTTAGGAAAGCGTTGTTCGTCTGTACAGGAGACTGCATATGTGACACTAGTGAGACCCATTCTTGAGTGCTGTTCGAGTGTTTGATATTCCCACCACACCGGATTAAAGCAAGACATCAAAAATGGTTCAAAATGGCTCTGAGCAGTATGGGACTTAAGGTCTGATGTCATCAGTCCCCTAGAAATTAGAACTACTTAAACCTAACTAACCTAAGGATATCACACACATCCATGCCCAAGGCAGGATTCGAACCTGCGACCGTAGCGGTCGCACGGTTCCAGAATGAAGCGCCTAGAACCGCTCGGCCACACCGGCTGGCAGAAAGACATTGAAGCACTACATTGGCGGACTGCTGCATTTGTTATCGGTAGGTTCGATCAATACGCAAATACTGTGGAAATTCTTCTGGAACTCAAATGGGGATTTCTGAAGGGCGGATGGCTTTCTTTTCGAGGAACACTAATGAGACAGTTTAGTGAACTGGTGTTTGGACTGACTACAAAACTGTCCTACTGCCGTGAACGTGAATTTCACGTAAGCACCAGAATGATAAAGGAAATCCGGGGTAGGGTGGACGCATATAGACAGTCGTTTTTCCCTCGCTCTGTTTACGAGTGGAACAGGAAAGGAAATGACTAATATTGGTAAAAAGTACCCTCTGCCACGCACCAAGGCTTGCCTTGCGTAGTATGTATGTAGACGCAGATGTAGATGTAGATATCAGAAAGAGAAAGACTTCCTATTGTCGTGAAAAATTACTTTTATTTGGACACAAACCGGCTTTCCGCTTCGTAGACCATCTTCAGGTGGCAAATGAATGATGAAAACGCATACAAACATGATGTGCGACTTACACAGATACTGTTTTTTATAAAGGATACAAAAATCAAGGAGGTTAAGAATAAATGGAGACGCCCATACACCGAAAAAGTGAAGCCTCGCTTCCGCCACTTTGGTGACTCTTGGGAAAGTGTTGTGTTCGTATGGCAGTGCCGCTCTTCTATTCCAGATAAAACGGGAATAAAACGTTCGGCTGTTTTGCCGTAATGTGCACCGTGTTCGACGAGTAAGAATTGGTGTTAAAAAATTAAGTTTGCGTTTGTCCGATGACGGGTATTCACCCACGAAAGTATATTGTTTCAAAGTACGTATTCAGAACTGACTGTCAATTCAATACGTTAACGCTAAGAGGGCAGGTTTAACAAAGGGCTTCAAGGAACGCAGAACCAGTCATCTAAGACTCCCCAAGTCGACGGACACGCTTCAACTGAAGTCTGTTACTGGCGTAGATAACGCCATCTCCCGTTGACAAAAATGACGGAGTGTCTACACGAAAAAATGCTACAGTTTTTGTAACACATATTTTAACAGAATGTGAAGTTTTACATTCTGTTAAGAAAAGTAGAAAGATGAGTCTGCTGAAAACACTGAAAATCAACCAGAGCATGACACAGAATACCAGCTTAGTATTTCATTGTAAAACTCTATTTCCTTTCTCACCTTCGCTAAAAATGTTTTCATTACCGATACTGGATTCAAACAGTAAGTTCATCTTATTTCTCATCATCCGTTAAATTTATTCCCTCCTCTTTTTTTACTCAATGTAATTATTTATTTGTGACAAAAATGTAATTTTTCCTGCGTAAACTATGTCATTTTTATATAGTCTGTGAAAATAAATAAGTAAATCTGCACGTCCTCTTGCCGGCCGATGTGACCGAGCGGTTCTAGGCGCTTCAGTCCGGAACCGCGCGACTGCTACGGTCGCAGGTTCGAATCCTGTCTCGAGCATGGATGTGTGTGATGTACTTAGGCTAGTTAGGTTTAAGTAGTTCTACGTCTAGGGGACTGATGACCTCAGATGTTAAGTCCCATAGTGCTCAGAGCCATTTGAATCATTTGCACATCCTATTCACATCTGTGTTTGCGACCCACATGTCACATGAAGATGGCTTGAGGAGCCGAAAACCGGCTCGCGACCCAAAAATATAATTTTGCAGAACATTATGATTATTGTGTTCTGCCTGTCAAAATTCAGTTAATGATAATTGCTTTTTGGTTAAATTCAAAGGAGAATGTCAACATTCGATTGTCGTCCATTTACAGATTAGAAGCGAACGGTACTAATAATAATAATTATTATTATTTGAAGTGATTATTATTAAGATCAATATTGGCTGGAATGTCATAATATTGGCTAGAATTCACAGTACCCTGGACACGATACGTGCTTTCCAGAAATACACGTGCGACAAATGTGTACGCTCAGAATGGCTCTAAGCACTGTGGGACTTAACTTCTGAGTTCATCAGTCCCCTAGAACTTAGAACTACTTGAACCTAACTATGCTAAGGACATCACACGCACCCATACCCGAGGCAGGATTCGAACCTGCGACAGTAGCGGTCGCACGGTTCCAGACTGAAGCGCCTAGAACTCCCCGGCCGCAACGGCTGGCGAAAATCAGTGACGATGGTCGACATGGAGACGACATAAAATACAGACCAACAGTAGGAAACTTCCCTGAAAAAGAGAAATTTGTTAACATAGAACATAAATTTAAGTGCTAGGACGTCTCTTCTGAAGATATTTATCTCGAGCGTATTCTTGTACAGAGTGAACCGTGGAAAGGTACAATTTTCAGAAGAAAATGGAAACAGCACCTTTAAAAGTGTGATGCTACAGAAAAATGCTGTAGAATAGATGGGGCAGATGGGTGGATACTGTTACTGATGAGGAAGTAGAGAATGGAAATGGGACGAAAATAATTTGTGACAACATCTGTCTAAACCAAAGCATCCGCTGATGGGGCACACCCTTAAGCGTGGACGAATAGTCGATTCAGTAACGGAAGGAGTTGTGAGGGTTAAAAATTGGATGGATAGAGAGAGAGAGAGAGAGAGAGAGAGAGAGAGAGAGAGAGAGAGAGAGAGAGAGCAAGGCACGAATACAGTAAGCAAGTGAGATCGTGGGTAAACTGCAGTGGTTATGCAGAGAACAGAAGTCCTGCACAGGATACATGAAAGTCGAGAACTGCATCAAACCAGTCCTTCAAATAAAATCAACAATAATAATCCCGAAAATTTAACCTCTTACCCTCTTCTACCTTCACATCCTTGTATTTTCCGGACTTAACAGTGTACCTTCGTGCTTCACTGCAGCCGCTAGACTTCTCCAAGGCACGAAAAACGTGTAGAGCATCAGTACTTTCGGGTATTGACCGACTGTAGTTATCTCTGCTGCTCTTAATGCCTTAAAAGTTTCCTGGAAGAACAAGAAGCGTGCAAAGTGTTTGTCCGGAGATTGGGCGCCAGCTTTGCTGCCGTTTAATTGGCCACTACTGTATTCCGTTTATGCCCAGACAGAGGCACTCGCCTCCCAGTGCGAGGGTAGCGATTCTAGACTTCTCTTCAAAGCACTCCGCGGTCATAAATTATTTCGCCGGGAAGGAACTGTTCGTTTCATAGCTTTTTCCTCCTTCCGAACACAAAAGCACATTGCTTGAGGTTTCTGTTACTTATATTTACCCGCATAGAAGCACACAAGCCGGCCAGAGTGGCCGAGCGGTTCTAGGCGCTACAGTCTGGAACCGCGCGACCGCTACGGTCGCAGGTTCGAATCCTGCCTCGGGCATGGATGTGTGTTATGTCCTTAGGTTTAAGTAGTTCTAAGTTCTAGGGGACTTATGACCTCAGCAATTGAGTCCCATAGTGCTCAGAGCCATTTATTTGAAGCACACAAAAAAAAGAAAAAAAAGGTGTAAGTGGAACTCGTGATCTGAACGTTCCATACAAACCAAACTTAATTATGTATCTGTACACAGTTCATCTACAGGTTTTGATGAATGAGTTTGCGACTATGAAAAAGTATAACATAAATGACCGTATCTTCTTGTTACATTGACTTAGAGGCTTAAATTTTTTTACACACCCAAGAGACCGTAGACCTAAGTATGTAATTACAATGAAATGAATACCCCTAGCTGCACACAGGCGTTGATATAAGTCAACGGGGACAGTTGAAAATGTGTGCCCCGACCGGGACTCGAATCCGGGATCTTCTGCTTACATGGCAGACGCTCTATCCATTTTTTTAAATCTCCTTTTAGCCGATATTGTTCGTTAAATTTGTTCGTGGCGGATGTCCGATGACACTCGTTCAGATTGTTCGTTGATCCGTTTACTCACTTTTTTTTATTACAGAGCGTAGCTAAACCCTCTGACCGAACACTCTGAGCTACTGTGTCGACATCCATCTAAGCCACCGAGGACACAGAGGATGGTGCGACTGCAGGAACTTATCTCTGGCACGCCTCCCGTGAGACCCACATTCCCAACTTATTGACCCGCACTATATACATATGCCCCGCCCATTACACACATTACTCGCGGCTTTCTGCCGATTCCCATAAGAGTTCGGGCACTGTTTGTGCATCCGCACACAAGAAGATGGTCAAATGGCCGGTGAGGGTTAACTTTACATATACAGGGTGTTACAAAAAGGTACGGCCAAACTTCCAGGAAACATTCCTCACACACAAATAAAGAAAAGATGTTATGTGGACATGTGTCCGGAAACGCTTAATTTCCATGTTAGAGCTCATTTTAGTTTCGTCAGTATGTACTGTACTTCCTCGATTCACCGCCAGTTGGCCCAATTGAAGGAAGGTAATGTTGACTTCGGTGCTTGTGTTGACATGAGACTCATTGCTCTACAGTACTAGCATCAAGCACATCAGTACGTAGCATCAACAGGTTAGTGTTCATCACGAACGTCGTTTGGCAGTCAGTGCAATGTTTACAAATGCGGAGTTGGCAGATGACCATTTGATTTACGTATTAGCACGGGGGAATAGCCGTGGCGTGGTACGTTTGTATCGAGACAGATTTCCAGAACGAAGCTGTCCCGACAGGAAGACGTTCGAAGCTATTGATCGGCGTCTTAGGGAGCACGGAACATTCCAGCCTATGACTCGCGACTGGGGAAGACCTAGAACGACGAGGACACCTGCAATGAACGAGGCAATTCTTCGTGCAGTTGACGATAACCCTAATGTCAGCGTCAGAGAAGTTGCTGCTGTACAAGGTAACGTTGACCACGTCACTATATGGAGAGTGCTACGGGAGAACCAGTTGTTTCTGTACCGTGTACAGCGTGTGCAGGCACTATCAGCAGCTGATTGGCCTCCACGGGTACAGTTCTGCGAATGGTTCATCCGACAATGTGTCAATCCTCATTTCAGTGCAAATGTTCTCTTTACGGATGAGGCTTCATTCCAACGTGATCAAATTGTAAATTTTCACTATCAACATGTGTGGGCTGACGAGAATCGGCACGCAATTGTGCAATCACGTCATCAACACAGATTTTCTGCGAACGTTTGGGCAGGCATTGTTGGTGATGTCTCGATTGGGCCCCATGTTCTTCCACCTACGCTCAATGGAACACGTTATCATGATTTCATACGGGATACTCTACCTGTGCTGCTAGAACATGTGCCTTTACAAGTACGACACAACATGTGGTTCATGCACGATGGAGCTCCTGCACATTTCAGTCGAAGTGTTCGTACGCTTCTCAACAACACATTCGCTGACCGATGGATTGGTAGAGGCGGACCAATTCCACGGCCTCCACGCTCTCCTGACCTCAACCCTCTTGACTTTCATTCATGGGGGCATTTGAAAGCTCTTGTCTACGCAACCCCGGTACGAAATGTAGAGACTCTTCGTGCTCGTATTGTGGACGGCTGTGATACAATACGCCATTCTTCAGGGCTGCATCAGCGCATCAGGGATTCCATGTGACGGAGGCTGGATGTATGTATCCTCGCTAACGGAGGACATTTTGAACATTTCCTGTAACAAAGTGTTTGAAGTCACGCTGATACGTTCTGTTACTGTGTGTTTCCATTCCATGATTAATGTGATTTGAAGAGAAGTAATAAAATGAGCTCTAACATGGAAAGTGATATAAATGTCAACTTGACACCTCTACCCGCTCCTGTAGAAAAGGGGTCATGGCAGACGCATGGATAACAAACAAAAAAGATATTTTTTGTGTGATGTAATTACAAATTAGCAGTTTTTGGAATTTTTTCTTGGTTAATACTGTGAAACCTTGCTTCCTGCGAAATTTCACAATTCCAGTTCAACGGGAAGTAGCCTGTAGTTTTTGATGTGCGTGTTTGCGAGGGTCAAAATTATGTGACACAAATGTCCGCATCGCTTCAGTACGCTGACTTAGAAGCATTCTGCCAAGGGACGATAGACCTTAGTCTTTAAAATAAATTTTGATACCTCGCACTGTTGCTGATAAAAACGGGTCATAACAGACGCACACACAGACAGACGAATGGATCGATAACAAATAGCAAAAATACATTTTTATGTGATATAATTACGCCAGCCGGAGTGGCCGAGCGGTTCTAGGCGCTTCAGTCCGGAACCGCGCGACTGCTACGGTCGCAGTTTCGAATCCTGCCTCGGGCATGGATGTGTGTGATGTCCTTAGGTTAGTTAGGTTTAAGTAGTTCTTCGTTCTAGGAGACTAATGACCTCAGATGTTAAGTCCCGTAGTGCTGAGAGCCATTTGAACCATTTTATAATTACGGATTAATAATGTTTCGGTTTTTCTTCTCTTGCTCTTTGAAAGCGTGCTTCTTTCCGAATTTCATTACTGTAGGTCAACAAGAAGCATAAAACAGATATTGATAAGCGAGTTCGCGTTATCAAAATATGTGACGCAAATGGCCGTATCTTTTCATTGCATTGACTTAGACGAGGGCCTCCCAACTTTTTCAGCTGGCGGACCCTTCTTCAGTCGAAAATCCAAGGCGGACCCCTAGTCAGACAAGAGCACAGTAACTTTAAATTTCAGAGCGAAACCTATGGGAACTGAAAGTTTCTTAATGCAAGTGCCATGTTTCCAATGGCGAAGACAAGGGTCCAAAAGTTTCTTCCGGTATGCCAATCCACCAGAAGTCACTCATGATTGATTAAAGCCCGTATAGCGATGCTAATTTCTGCGTTTCAGCCGCTTCCTTTCCTATGGGATTAATATCGGGCGATTTAGATTGGCAATAGAGGATGGGCAGCAGAAGTGTGACAACGTGCCTGAGTGTTCACTGCAAAACCCCACACGTGTGTGTTGGTGAATTTAACTAAACCGGAATTGAACGTGATACAGTCTCGCCCTCGAGACATAATGCTGCAATTAATGTACGCAACAGATTGATTAACGCTAAGAAATATTGTGGCCCTAGCAGTGGCTCTTAAAGTGGGTAATTTGCTTTCTAGTGTTGGAAAGTATTAAATGTTATGATAAAATCAATACTCAAATGGACTCTGCAGTTTATTACACACATTATCAGAATTGTAGAGCATCCAAGACATTCGTGAAATTACTGAAGTTACAATCGCAGAATTACCATGAGAATTACAAAATTGGAACTATTAGCAGGCAAAGTTGCTCAATGGCGTCAAAAAATAATTGAAATGGCTCCGAGCACTATGGGACTTAACTACTGTGGTCATCAGTCCCCTAGAACTTAGAACTACTTAAACCTTACCAACCTAAGGACAACACAAACACCCATGCCCGAGGCAGGATTCGAACCTGCGGCCGGAGCGGTAGCGCGGTTCCAGACTGAAGCGCCTAGAACCGCTCGGCCACCCCGGCCGGCTCAATGGCGTGAGACCTGCTTGGTAATCTCACGTCTGACTGTATGAAATTTATCTCGGGCTGGATATATGACGATTACAGTGACTGTCAGAACAGAGAAACGAAGAAACCCATAGAGCTGAGCATGCAGTGATGAATGTGGGACAGTGAAGTGTATCTTGATCCTGGACTTCAAGCTCTCGATTGTCCTAACATTCCGGAGCTGATAGCTATGCTCACCATGATCATTGGTGTAATACGAAAAGGGTGGTCACACTTCGTCTCGCTGCCACGAAGTCCCATAGTAAGATCGCTCTGTTTCAGGCTCGAACACTGAACCCCAGTTAGCTCCTCCAGTTCATAACGCAGGCCGCACAGTACCGATGTGTTCAGCGCTAAGCCCAGAGATGAAATCCTGTCACCAGAGCAGTAAAGAACTGACAGCTGCCTTCTACCCGCCAAGAAAAACTAGACCACTCATCCTCTCTAAACGTGCGTCGATCTGCTAATGGCGTAATCGTCTCTGTAACAAAATTTCCTGTCAAGGCAAAGTAAAACATTGCAACCTCCCCACAGAAATTTAAATTAGAAGTAACCATGAACCAAGTGTAACCTCCCCACAGAGTTATTTTAAATTAGAAACCATGAACCAAGTGTAACCTCCGCACAAAAATAATAATTAAATGAATTTTATATATTGTAACCGCTGAACAAAATTGGCTTCCATTTATAATCTCTGTGCAGAAATGCATTCACATTTAATGTAACCACAAAATTCAATTCCTAAACACCAAAACAATAAAAAAGATTCAGTAACCTGGTAAATTTTATGACGACAGCAGCGCTGCGTCTCGGCCCTGAATTCTGAATAAAAAAGCAAAAATTCTTACCTCAATAAAAGCTGGGAACATATCTGCTCTTATGTACAAATTTTTTTGGCACAGCTTCGTGCAATGCTGGCCTATATTTTTTTTTATTCTTGGAAGGAATGATCGTTCATGCATTGGAAATATTCTTTAAATTGAAATGAATGCTGTTTTTAAAAAAAATTACTTTATATTATAAAAATTATTATTGGGGCATTTTTTTAAAGAAATTAATGACAGTTAATATACATTACTAGATATGCGCAAGGCTGCTTCTTTACCTTCTACAATAATACTCATCCTCCAAAGTCCCGACCAGAGCACACTGCCGACACGCCCCGACTACTACAGACTACTGCCGACTAACGCAGACTACTACCGACTACTGCCGACTAGCGACAAGCAACAACTACCTACATACCACTCTCTGGTCAGAGACTCTGCCATGCCTCGCCCATCGCCGGCAACGCATGCGTCTCACAACATAAAAAAACCAATGAGCTCATTTTCCTTCCCCATTTTCAAAGAAATGTTCCCACTACACTTTACGTTTACCTGACGCCTGACGTCACTTCTGTCTCACCAATCTGTGTCCTGTGAACTACCAGCTGGTCTCACATTGCAGGTCCAGGGAAAAGATGAAAACCTGCTACCTGGCAAGCTACCTGCCAACTCCTGGCAGGATACCTGCCAAATCTGTATGTTCTTCTGAACCTGTATTATGTCAAACCTAGTCTGCCACATTTTTTTTGGAAAGTTGGGAGATGCTTACCCGCTAAGCGTACACTGAAGAGCAAAATAAACTGGTACGTTCTCCTAATATCGTGTAGGGTCCCACAATCATTTAGAAGCGTCGCAACACGACGTGGCATGGGCTCGACTAATGTCTGACGTAATGCTGGAGGGAACTGACACCATGAATCCTGCAGGACTGTCCATTACTCCGTAAGAGTACGAAGGGGTGTAGATTTATTCTGAACAGCACGTTGCGAGGCATCCCAGATATGCACAATAACGTTCATATCTGGTAAGTTTGGGGACCAGCGGACATGTTTAAACTCAGAAGAGTGTTCCTGGAGACACACTGCAGAAATTCCGAACGCGTTGGGTGTCACATTGTGCTGCTGGAATTGGCAAAGTCCGTCGGAATGCACAATGGACAAAAATGGGTGCAGGTGACCAAACGGGATGATGACGTACGTGTCACCTGTCAGAATCGTATCTACACTCATGCACATAAATTAAGGATAATTGCAGAATGTGGTGCCACACAACGTGGCACTACACAAAACTGGCGCTAATAGCACAGGCACATAGGGAACACACACGACACGGATCTGTAAGTCCACGGTATTGGTGATAAGTTGAGAAAACCGTCCCGGAAAACATGTGCTACAAAATGCCACGATTTCCTGCTCATGTACCCCGACACCAACATGGGATATGATCACCATGCACAAGCACACGTACACAGGCCGCACAACGGGTTTGCATACTCTGGATCAGGTGGCCGAGCAGCTGCTGGGGTACAGCCTCCCAGTCTTGCACCAGAGTCTGTCGGAGTTCCTGGAGTGTCCAAGGGGTTTCAAGACGTGCAGCGATACGTCGACCGAGAGCATCCCAGACGTTCTCGATAGGGTGTAGGTCCGGAGAACAGGCAGGTCACTAAATTCGCCTGATATCTTCTGTTTCAACGTACTCCTCCACGATGGCACCTCGGTGGGGCCGTGCGTTATCATCCAGCAGGAGGAAGGTGGGACCCACTGTACCCCTGAAAAGGCGGACATACTGGTGCAAAATGACGTCCCAATGCACCTGACCTGTTACAGTTCCTCTGTCAAAGACATGCAGGAGTGTACATGCACCAATCATAATCCCACCCCACACCTTCAAACCACGACCTCCGTAGAGGTCCCTTTCAAGGACATTAAGGGTTTGGTATCTGGTTCCTGGCTCACGCCAGATGGGAACCCGGTGAAAATCACTGTTCAGACTATACCTGGACTCGTCCGTGAACATAACCTGTGACCACTGTTCCAATGACCATGTACTGCGTTCTTGACACCAGGCTTTACGTGCTCTCCTGTGACCAGGGGTCAGTGGAATGCACCTTGCAGGTCTCCGGGCGAATAAACCGTGTCTGTTCAGTTGTCTGTAGACTGTGTGTCTGGAGACAACTGTTCCCGAGCTAGGCTTCCTGCAGTACTCCGTGGCCGTCTGCGGGCACTGATGGTGAGATATCGGTCTTCTTGTGTTGTTGTACACTGTGGACGCCCCGTATTGTAGCGCCTGGACACGTTTCCTGTCTGCTGGAATCGTTGCCATAATCTTGAGATCACACTTTGTGACACACGGAGGGCCCGTGCCACGACCTGCTGTGTTTGACCAGCCTCCAGTCGCCCTAGTGTTCTACTCTTCATAACATCATCAATATGTGTTCCTTGAGCCATTTTCAACACACAGTCATCATTGTGACGTCTGAAAACGTCTGCACACTTACTCGCTGCACCGTACTCTGAAATGCACCAACACACCTGTGCATATGTGGACTGCTGTCTACGCGACCGTGCGACGACAGCAGGTAAAATGCAGCGCATGGTCATACCCCGAGGTGATTTAAACCCGCAAACCGCCCATCAGAGCGTTGTTTTACCATGTATCAGCTTTATCCTTAATTTATGAGCATGAGTGTAGACGTATCAGGGGCCCCATTATCACTTCGATGGACACGCCCCACACCAATACAGAACCTCCACCAGTCTTAACAGTTCCTTGCTGACATGCAAGATGTATGGATTCATGAGGTTTTCTCTATACCGTAAACCTCCATCCGCTTGAGGGGCCCAGACGAGGCTTAAAGCTTTGTGACGTGCACTCATCAAGGGTACACGAGTGGGCCCCAGGCTCCGAAAGTCCATATCGATGACGTTTCGTTGATTGGTTCGCATGGAGACACTTGTTGACGGCCGAGCATTGAAATCTGCAGCAATTTGCGGAAGAGTTGCTGTTCTGTCACTCTGAACGATTCTCTTCATTCGTCGTGTTGCAGGATGTTTTTCCGTCCGTGATGTTGGAGATTTGATGTTTTTCCGGATTCCTGATATTCACGGTGCACTCGTGAAATGGCCGCACAGGAAAACCACCTCGGAGATGCTGTGTCCCATCGCTCGGGCGCCGACTATAACACCACGTTCAAACTGAAGTAAATACTTATAACCTGCCATTCTAGCAGCAGTGACGGATCTATCAACTGTACCAGACACTTATTGTCTCATGTAGACGTTGCCGACCGCAGCGACGTATTCTCCCTGTTTGCATAGCTTTGTATTTGAATGCGCGTTCGTATACAAGCCTCTTTGGCGCTTCAGTGTATTTTTTCTTTACATGGTCCGAGCACCTGCCTCTTGCCGCGCGGGATTAGCCGAGCGGTCTGAGGCGCTGCAGTCATGGACTGTGCGGCTGGTCCTGGCGGAGGTTCGAGTCCTCCCTCGGGCATGTGTGTGTGTGTGTGTGTGTGTGTGTGTGTGTGTGTGTGTGTGTGTGTGTGTGTCCTTAGGATAATTTAGGTTAAGTAGGGAGTAAGCTTAGGGACTAATGACCTTAGCCATTAAGTCCCATAAGATTTCACACATATTTGAACATTTTGAACCCGCCTCGTGCTGAGAGAATTCCGTCATTTGGAACGAATGTCTTCAGCTTGGCTATCCAAAGTGGATACGTGCAATAAACGGCACAACAGGCCAGCGCTAGCACTATGCTAGCCAAGGCGGCTTTCTCTAAGACAATGTGAGTGCGGCCGTGCCCACCTGTCCGCTGCTCACAGTTCTGCAAAGGTTCGCCATTCCCTCGAATCAACTGGCGCTGTTTCGCTGAGTATCATAGCACGCCGCCTGCACTCCTCACTTCTAAAGCCCACCCAGAGAAGCAATTCACACAGCCAGCAGCACGTTACATTGAGGACTTTTGGAAAGAGGAAATGAACTCGGCCCTTAAAATCACAGCAATCTCATTAATCCCTGCAAACTAACCCAACTCTATTCCAGTCGCATTCTTTTATGATACATAAATGATAAGAGATGAACCGAAAGGATTGCACTTTTCACCATCAAACCACGGATGTATGCTTGCATCACTGACTGAGAAAAGCTGTAAACCCTTTTCCATTTCCGGTACGTCACAAATTTTCACTAACCACGACATGCTCGGTACAGACAGGTTTCTTTGCCTTCCCACGATTCGCCCGTGCAGTAACCTAGGGGCAGTTGTTCATGAGAAATGCTCTCGCAGTACAATATATTAGTCGCCCGGTTAAAATAGCACACTGATTATTTCAGAGCGCTTTCGATTGTGTAGACCAAGAATCCTCGGCCGCAGATGGTCGTCAAGTCATTGACGGGTTGCTTGGTTGGTCGGTCTCGTTGATTTGAGGGAGCGGGCCATACACCGAGGACATCGATCTCGTCGGATTGGGAAGAGAGTCGGTCTTGCCCTTTCACAGGAACCATCCCGGGATTTGCATGAAGCGATTTAGGGAAAGTACGGAAAACCTTACGACTTATGTTAGAAGAAAGATTAAGGAAAGGCAAACCTACGTTTCTAGCATTTGTAGACTTAGAGAAAGCTTTTGACAATGTTGATTCGAATTCTCTCTTTCAAATTCTGAAGGGGGCAGGAGTAAAATACAGGGAACAAAAGTCTATTTACAATTTGCACAGAAACCAGATGACAGTTTTACGAGTCTAGGGGCATGAAAGGGAAGCAGTGGTGGGGAAGGGAGTGAGACAGGGTTGTAGCCTCTCGCCGATGTTATTCAATCTGTATATTGAGCAAGTAGAAAAGGAAAAAAAATCAGAGTAGGAATTAAAATCCATGGACAAGAAATAAAAACTTTGAGGTTCGCCGATGACATTGTAATTCTGTCAGAGACAGCAAAGGACTTGGAAGAGCAGTTGAACGGAATGGACAGTGTCTTGAAAGGAGGGTATAAGATGAACATCAACAAATGCAAAACGAGGATAATAGAACGTAGTCGAATTAAATCGGGTGACGCTGCGGGAATTAGATTTTTGCTATTTGGGGAGCAAAATAGCTGATGATCGTCGAAGTAGAGAGGGTATAAAATGTAGACTGGCAATGGCAAGGAAAGCGTTTCTGAAGAAGAGAAATTTGTTAACATCGAGTATAGATTTAAGTGTCAGGAAGTCGTTACTGAAAGTATGTGTATGGAGTGTAGCCATGTATGGAAGTGAAACATGGACGATAAATAGTTTGGACAAAAAGAGAATAGAAGCTTTCGAAATGTGGTGCTACAAAAGAATGCTGAAGATTAAATGGGTAGTTCACATAACTAATGAGGAGGTATTGAACAGAATTGGGGAGAAGAGGAGTTTGCGGCACAACTTGACGAGAAGAACGGCCGGTTGGTAGGACATGTTCTGAGGCATCAAGAGATCACCAATTTAGTAATGGCGGTCAGTGTGGAGGGTAAAAATCGTAGAGGGAGACCAAGAGATGAATACACTAAGCATAATTCAGAAGGATGTAGGTTGCAGTAGGTACTGGGAGATGAAGAAGCTTGCAGAGGATAGAGTAGCATGGAGAGCTGCATCAAACCAGTCTCAGGACTGAAGACCACAACAACGACAACGGGAAACCTAAATCAATGTTGTCGTCTTGGAGGACAGAGGTGTACACAGCACCGAGTGAGTGGATTTGATTTGCGCAGGGAAAGAAAAGCGACAGTTGTCTCAGCCAGCTACTGTCCACACTGAAACTGAAATTATTTTGTCATTTCGAAGCCTGAGATTCTGCGAGGCCAACCAGTACCCTTAAAGCATAGTAGGAGACGCTTTTCTTCAGTAGTTTCTGATTAGACACGGCTTCTTCAAGACTTAATGGGCTATATACGAGGTCTGTTCAAAAAATTCCAGAACATTCGTAGTTTCTCACCAATGGTGTATTGCAGCGAAACGCGGTTGGCATACTTCACACCCCTGTGTTTAATGTGTAACTGCCGGAAGTGTCATTGTTGTGTGTCTGTCAGTTATAGTTGAGTGCTGTACTGAGGAGAGCGTCGTGTCGCACAGTTTGCGAATTCCGAGATGGCAGAGTTAGAGGAGCACCGTGTCTGCATTAAATTTTGTGTGAAACTCAAGAAGACCTTTACAGAGACACACCAAGTGGTGCAATAAGCCTACCATGAAGGGTGCTCAAGCCGTACTCGGTGTCACGAATGGTTCACACGGTTTAAAAATGGCCGAACGGAGGTTAAAGATGACCCTCGTTCAGGACACGCTTCGCGCGACCGACGACTCTCATGTCTGGAACGTTTACGAAATTGTGCGTGCCAATCGCAGACTGACTCACCGAGAGATTGCAGAAGGATGTGACATTTCAGATGGATCATGTCAGGAAACCATGACAACATTTTTGAATGCATCGTGTCGCCGCAAAATTCGTCCCATGGCTCATGAGTGAAGACCAAGAAAGACCCTCGCATCGCTATCCGTGAGGAGGTTTCGGATCGCCCAAATGAGAACGAGATGTTCCTTAAGAGAATCACAGCTGATGGTGAGACGTGGGTCTACGGTTATGAGGTTAAGACCAAGGCCCAGTCTTCACCATCTGTCGGGAACCAGAAAAAGTTCATCAGATCAGGTCAAATGTCAAAGCCATGCTGATAGTTTTCTTTGACTCTGAAGGGTTAGTTCGTCACGAATTCGTGCCACAGCGACAAACCGTTAATCGATGGTACTATCGGAAAGTGTTGCGACGCCTGCGAGAAAATGAGACAAGCAAATAGCCTGAAATGTGGTGAGACGATTCATAGCTCTTGCATCACTATAACGCACCCTACATTCATCCCTATTGGTGCGTGACTATTGCACAGGAATCGACATTATGGTGCTGCCTCGTCCTCGGAGTACTCTCCAGACATGGTCCTTGTGGACTCTTCTCCATGTCCAAAGTTAAAAAGCCCGTTGAAAGGATGAACACTTGCATCGATGGATGACATTAAAGAAAATTCGCAGACGGCGCTTTTCGCGATCCAGCAAGGGGCGTACCAAGACTGCTTCCGGAAGTGCAAACGGGGTTGGCAACGGTGTATCAGTTGTGGAGGATAGTATTTCGAAGGAGACCATACGACTAAAAGGTAAGCTAGAAAAATTCGGTTGACGAAGTACATGAAATTTTTGAACAGACCTCGTATTCTGTGTCTTTTGTACCTCCATCTGGAAAATCAGGTGTCGTGCGGTTTCATCAGCCTCATCACACAGTCCAAATCTTTCTCTATGCCCGTTGTATGCAGGTGTTTTTTTATAGTTCAAGTGGCCAGTCAATAGTCCTGCCGTGAGTTTAATCTATGTTCTGTTCGAGTCCAGGATTACAGAATTTCTCTTGAAACTTAGCTGTCGCATCATTAGCTTGCCATGGTTTTATTTTTGAATCATAATCCAAAAGTCTTCTTCCTGTCTTTGATCCAGCTGTGTAGTTTTGATTTTACCATCAACCTGGTGACGGTTAGGACGGAGTCTGGCCGGCCGGTGCGGCCGAGCGGTTCTAGGCGCTTCAGTCTGGAACCGCGCGACCGCTTCGGTCGCAGGTTCGAATCCTGCCTCGTGCATGGATGTGTGTGATATCTGTAGGTTAGTTAGGTTTAAGTAGTTTTAGGGGACTGATGACCTCAGATGTTGAGTCCGATAGTGCTCAGAGCCATTCGAACCATTCTGAACCATTTGCCGGGGTCTGGAGAGTAAGTGGAGTCGTCGCACCTAGCTTTGCTAGCCTACGAGTCCTTTATGGACACTGATTCCTAAATGACCAGGGATCCTCCTGTTGCTTTCTCCCAGTCTCAGAACGGCACCACGACATTCTGTTGCGATCTTTGATGTCGTTGATGGGGCTGACAGAGAATTCAGAGCTGCTTCACTGTATGAATCAATGTAGAAGCTACGATCCTTGTAGCGCCTACGCTCTACGAACTACGTGTTAAACGCCTAATGAGCGGGCGTCGGTGAACCCGATGCCTTGCGTCATTTGAAAAGAGGCAAAATTGCGACTTGTCGGACCATACACAACACGCTTCCAGGCAGCTAGCATCCACTTTCTGTTTTGCTTGGTCAATTCTAGACGTCCAGCCTCATGAGTCACTGCGAGAAACGGCCTTTTTTTTGGGGGGGGGGGGGAGGGGAGGGGTATGTCGCTCGAAAGAAGTTTCCTTCGCAATGTTCGCTCGGGAACCGGTGGAGGCCGACCTAGATTCACTGAGAGCACCAATCCACGTTCGGTGTGAAACCACTTGCCACTGACGAGGCGTGGTGCTCGTCCGTGGTTACTGTCGGTTAGGACATTTTTACGGCTATTTTTCGTATGCCACGTTATGTGACAGACATGTTAAGAGTCCACTTTGATACATCAAAAAATCCGGTAGTTTCATTGTCGGCGTGTTCAAATGGCTCTGAGCAATATGGGACTTAACTTCTGAGGTCATCAGTCCCCTAGAACATAGAACTACGTAAACCTAACTAACCCAAGGACATCGCACACATCCTTGACCGAGGCAGGATTCGAGCCTGCGACCGTAGCGGTCGCGCGGTTCCAGACTGTAGCGCCTAGAGCCGCTCGGCCACTCCGGCCGGGTTCGGCGTGTTCACGATAGACCCCTTTCTCTAATTCTGTAAACGCTCCACTCAATCCACCTTACAGCACTGGTTCCATACAACCGACTTGAACGTATATACAAAGCACTTCACTGGCTCGAGGTCCGAGCGAGGTGGCGCAGTGGTTACCATACAGCACTCTCATTCGGGAGGACGATGATTCAAACCAGCGTCCTGCCATCCTGATACTGGTTTTTCGTGATTTCCCTAAATCGCTTCACGCAAATGTCGGGATGGTTCCTGTGAAAGGAGCGTCCTGCCATCCTGATGCTGGTTTTTCGTGATTTCCCTAAATCGCTTCACGCAAATGTCGGGATGGTTCCTGTGAAAGGACTAGGCCAACTCCCTTCCGAATCCTTCCCTAATACGATGGGACCGATGACCTTGCTGTTTGGTCCCCTCCCACAAGTCAACGAAACCAACCAATCAAGCAACCGATCAATGACTTGACGACCATCTGTGTCTGAGGAACCTTGGTCTACGCAGGCGGAAGCGCTGTGAAATAATCAGTGTGCTCTTTTAAGCGGGCGACTAATATATCGTACTGCGAGAGCATTTGTCATGAACAGCTGCCCCTAGGTTACTGCACGGGCGAATCGTGGGAAGGGAAACAAACCTGTCTGTACCGAGCATGTCGTGGGTAGTGAGAATTTGTGCCGTACCGGAAATGGAAAAGGGTGTACCACTTTTCTCAGTCACGAGCGATCTACAGTATACACGGTGATCTAGCTGCCCCTATCGTTTTATGCAACCCGCCTTCATAAGCCATGCGCGAGATTTTCATATGCTCTCGCACGCTACGGGATAGCTTAGTCCTACCGGAAAAAAGAACAGGACCTCCTCGTAGGTCATTTAATTTACCTAAATTTTGTACTGGGATACGAAGAAATAATTTTCGAGATAGTAAAGAAAAATGTTCAAAAGTCACCTTCAAACTCACCCCCACTCCCATACACAGTCTGTACCGATCAGTATTTCTACTATGTTATTCATGACACTCCCTTCCAGAACCAAAGAAAAATTTGCGACTGCGCGAATTATTTCCCATATTCGACGTTTTTGGTATTCATTGAGTGGCCTTATTACGCCACCGTCTTAGCTGAGCACTTAAGAAATTGTAAAATGGACGTTTGTGTAAACTTTACGTAACAGTTTTGTGGATTTTAAGAGCATAAAAAAAGCAATTTTTCTGTCATTATCCTGATGGACAAGTTTAAATTAATAATGTTAACGGAGTAGCCGGCTATTCTGGTGGCGTAGTAGCCCAATCAATAGAGGTGAAAGAAGGTCGCATATCGAGGATGGTTGATAGACAGACAGATATTCAGCGATGACAGGCCCTGCAGACCACGCGTTGCTACCACAAACTGCCTCCATTCCTTCCTGTTTTGGGCCCGGTTCCCCCAGGTGTGTTCAATTCCCAGGACTGCTGGGTTCTTTGCCAGGTCGTCCATCCAGCGCTGCCTTGGTCGTCCAGTGGGGCGTTTGGTGTTTGGTTTCCCCGCTAGTGCCATCGTCGCCTGTCCTCCATCTGGCATACGGGCTACATGCCCCTCTTCCCCCCCCCCCCCCGCCCCCATTTTATTCTTCTGCTCTTTGTCTTTTGTAGGATAGTTGATTGTTCCATCAGAAGACAGATTTCCTCGTTTTTCCTCCTCCTCCATTCTCCGTTATCTAAAACTGGTCCCCATATCTTCCTCATTACTCTTCTTTCAAATATTTATTGTCCCTTTCTCGCTTAGTCATGATCCATGTTTCTGAACCGAACATTACTGCTGGGCAGATTTTCATCTTAGTGAAACTTCCTGGCAGATTAAAACTGCGTGCCCGACCGAGACTCGAACTCGGGACCTTTGCCTTTCGCGGGCAAGTGCTCTACCAACTGAGCTACCGAAGCACGACTCACGCCCGGTACTCACAGTTTTACTTCTGCCAGTATCTCGTCTCCTACCTTCCAAAGTTTCATATCAGCGCACACTCCGCTGCAGAGTGAAATTCTCATTCTGGTTTCATCTTAGTGTTCACTGAGATCGATTTAGGGCCGAGCGTCTGTCTGAGGGAATGCATGCATTTCATTCCCACTGCTATTCCTTCCTTGATGTCCATTTTCATGTTGTTGTCCGTAGTAAACCAAGATCCCAAGTATTATAACTGGTGTACGCTCTTGAACCTCTTGCCATCTATCTCAAGAAATTCTTCCTTCCCTTGTCTTCTTCCTAATTGCATGAACTCTGTTTTCTTTTGATTCACTTTGAACCCTACCTATTGTGCATAACTGTTCATTTCCCGGTACATTTCTTTCAACTCGTGCTTTGATTCACTTAGTAGTACTATGTCATCTGCATACGCGAGACAATTCAAATTACTGTCCACCTCTACTCCAGCCCACTCCTGTTGCCTAAACTCTTATTCCTTTCTCTAAGATGACATTGAACAGAACACATGAGAAAGCATCCCTTTGTCTGAGGCCTGTGTCAATCTCGAGTGTTTCTGATGTGGCTCCTCGGAAACGTACTGCTGCCTTTGGCCCTTCCATACAAGGTAGCACCATTCTCACTAGCTTCTCAGGTCTTCTGAAGTCACGCTTAGCATTGTATAGGCTATTCCTGTAGATGCTGTCATATGCACCTTGAAAATCGACGAACGGGCTATAGATATCTTTATCATATTCCCAGTGTTTTTCTAACAATTGTCTTAGAGTGAAAATGTGATCTATTGTCGATCGGTTTGGTCGAAAGCCAGCTTGGTACTCCTGTATGTTGTTCTCTATGAATGGTTGCAATTTTCTGAGGATAATGATGGACAGTACCTTATACGCTACATTCAACAAGCTGATTCCTTTGTTGGTACCGCATTCCATTTTGCTTCCCTTCTTGTCTATTGGGCATATTATAGCCAATTTCCATTCGTCTGGCAGTGTCTCCTTCTCCCATATCAACTGGATCAGTTTATATATCTCTAAGTGTAAGTTCTCTGCTCCCTCCTTGATTAATTCTGATGTTTTTCTCTCCTTTCCTGGGGCTTGTTTTTTCTGAGTCCTGTGATTGCGATCTCCACGTCTTCTTCACTAACTTCCCATTCTTCACCATCTTTTCTTCCCCCCGTAGTGATTACAGGTAATATCTCATCTTGAAAAGAGCGATTTAACAGTTCTGAGAAGCATTCTTTCCACTTTTCTACAATTCATTCCTTGTCATTTATCAAGTTGCCGTTCTTATTTGCAATGAAAAAAGTTGGGCTCTGAAATCCACGTTTCCGATTTTTTATGTATTGGAAGAACTGCCTTGAGTTACTGTAGTCGTAAATTTTTGAAAAATAGTAGGAGGAAGTGCCACGAACAAACATGCTGGAAATCCTGATTGGTGTGGAATAACTCGAAACCCACGGCCTCCAGCGAAAATGTATCTCAGAACAAAAATTAACTACATTAAATTTCCTACAAAGTGGTCCTGTTCATTTCTTTCTGAAGGACTAATAGTTTGCGCGCAGCGAGCGAGAGACTATGAAAGTCTCGCTTGTCGTTTACGAAGTCCAGGTACAACATTGCGGATTGCATAAAACGACATCGATACCGGCAACTGAATCACCCCGTGTAAAGTCAGCTGCATTCACTGACTTGAAATGAATGATTATATTAGGTATGAGTAGATTGGATGTACTTTTTGTTCCGTACGCCTTTACCGAAGAGATCATCAAGCTTACAGAACATGCCATAATACAAAAATACGAAGGTATTTCAAAAACTAAATTACACATTACTACTGCAGACCAAGTAATTTTTATTGGGTGTTGCGCTACAGAGTGACAGAAATAAAAGGGTTGGACAAAAAGAGGGAAACACAACGAGAAATGTATGGTGGAAGATAAATAAAGCACTCCGTCTTCTGGCCATCCGACCGCCGTGTCATCCTCAGTGGATAGGAGGGGCGTTGGGTCAGCACTCCCCTCTCCCGGTCGTTATGATGGTATTCTTGACCGAAGCCGCTACTATTCGGTCGAGTAGCTCCTCAATTGGCATCACGAGGCTGAGCGCACCCCGAAAAATAGCAACAGCAGATGGTGGCCTGGATGGTCATCCATCCAAGTGCCGACCACGCCCGATATGGTGGAAGATAAATGCAGATAGTAACCAAGCCTGTAGGTTGCGCTGTTGCAGTTGACCACGAATGGCACCTGTGCCACGTCCTCAATACTTTTCAGTTGTCAGCCGTAGTCAGAGCAGCGTTCTGTTCAGATTTGAGCGCGTTACGTCGGAACTAGGAGAATTCGACCGTGAGCAAATTGTTGGTGCTCCTACGGTGGGTGCTTCCATAACCGAGGTACCAAAAGTGTTTGGTCTTTCAAGAGGCACAGTATCGAAGGTTTATCCACGTACAGGGAAAGAGGAAAAACATCGTCTGCTAAGTCATAACGTGTCTGTTAGGTCAATGATGGTCACCGATGGTTATTGAAGAGGACTGTGACTAAAAATAAGAGGACAACAGCTGCAAAAGCGGCCGTAGAAAAGAACGTCACACTTGCGAATCCTGTCAGCGCTAAATCAACACCAGTGGCGCTCCAGAAACAGGGTACTGCAGGGCGACCTGGAACTCCAGAAGAACTCATCAATGATGCAAATGTCCTTAACATGGAACGTGACGCCGAAGCCATAAAGCCTGGCCTGTGAAGCAACGGAAGAATGTCATTTGGTCGGATGAGTCTGGCTTCACACTGGTTCTAACTTCTGGCCGAGTTTGCGTCCTATGAGTGAAATATGGTTTGGGTTCCATGAGGATTTGGGGCGCCACACTGTGATTTTCCAAGGGCCCCATGGTTACTCTGTAAGGTCATATTACTGCCAAGGACTGTGGGATCATTTTGGCTCATCATCAGGTCCATCCCATGGTACAGCGTTTGCTCCGCAATGGTGATGCCGTATTCCAAGACGACAATGGCACTCACTGGACTGTGTGACCATTTTGGCTCATCAGGTCCATCCCATGATACAGCGTTTACTCCGCAATGGTGATGCCATGATACAAGGCGGCAGAGACGCTCGCTGTTAACACAGCTCTCTTCACCCCAGACAGGTCTTGTCAGCTCGAGGATGAATTGTCGAATCTCCCCTGGCCACCACAGTCAGCAGATGTCAACATTACTGAGCCTTTGTGGTCTATTTTGGACCACGACATTCACCAGATGTCAGTCCGCTCGCTTAGCTGAGTGGTAATGTGTTTGCCTACAGTGCAGCAGGCCCGGAAGCGCCGGTTGACATGAGGCACATTCCTTTCAGAATGCGACACGTCAGGCTGCTCTACGCCAACAAAAGTTACGTTCTGGACACCGTGGTGAACCCCAGCCACAGAACAGCCAAGAGAATATACTGGGCCCTCAGGGGGAAGCCGGCAAAAAAACAAAATTGAACACAAACTCCCGCAATACAATTGGAAACAAATATGGGGAAACGTCTCGGAAAACGTGTTGCCTAAACATGCGAAGGAGACATGGTACAAATTAGTTAACAGAACGGTACCAACCAACTAAAGACTGGCGGAGATAAAACTCGTCGCAAGTGACAAGTGCATGACCGACACCCTCGAGCAACGAGTCACCTGCGGGAATGCCACCAACATCTGGGAAGCGTGAGAGCAGATGGTGGCCCATATCAACAGAACGGCGCCGGGAAGCAGCACAGTGGAAGCTATCACCGCCCCAGACTGCAACCCATTTCCACGGCCCGAGCGACTGGCGACTCTCTGGATCCTCGCCATGATGGCACACGCCATCGTAGCGCGGAGGCAGACCGACCAGCTGGCCTTCCTGATGGACCCCTGGGAGGAGAACAAGGCGGCCCAGTAGCACAGGCGATACCACGAGAACTTCAGAAACTTCCTGCTGAATCCACTGCAGACAGCAACCGCCGGAGTCCTCCCCAGCCTGTGGCCCTCAGCACCGCCACCTCACCACACTAACCACAAGAATAACGTGTGCAGTGACAGTGAACAAGTGCAACAGAAAATGGTGAAGTATAGTGGTATAAAGTGTTTCTTCTTAGTGAAATCAGTGATACAAAGTGCTTCTCACCAAACATCTGTCATGCTCGCAGCCAAAACAGTGTCAAAAGTATGCACAGTAGTACTACCAGTTTTTTTAATTAATTAATTTTTTCCTCATTATTTGTACTATACTGTCTAGCAGACAAGCATTGCTTAGTGTGAAAGTGCCAACTACTCAATTTTTTTAAAATGATTTCCCTTGCTATGTGCCCTAGAAAATTATATTGTTTACTCACACTCTCCTTTCTGCTTCTCTTATATAATATGACAAAATTTTCTCTCTTCTTCAATTTAGGTATAATCTGTAGTATATGCAAAAAAGTTTCTTCCACTTCTGCTCCATCTATCACGGTGATGTTTCCCTCATAGTGTCCCACCTAACAGTGTAAACTAGAGGAAGAGATCAAATCAGAATACACAATGTGCCTGTGGCATCACAAGTGCATCACATACAGAAACATAAACTCAAAATCAATGTGTCGATGCTACATATAATTTTTTGTACCTGTCCTGCAATGTCTACCAAAAAACAAAGATGACAAATGGCCATGTAAAAGGGTTCAAGGAACAACAATACGAAAAAAACGAAAAAGGAAAAAATATAAAAACGAAAACCTATAAAATGACAGTAATATTAACCAACACTAAGAATATAGTAGGTTAATAGAATGAAATGCCCTTTTTTAAAATGTATCGTTGTTAATATATTTAAATAAATATATATGGTTACACAAAAAGAAAGGTTCGATTCCCGTGCGGGTCGGAGATTTTTCTCCGCTCGTGGCATGGGTGTTGGTTCAAATGGTGCAAATGGCTCTGAGCACTATGGGACTCAACTGCTGAGGTCATTAGTCCCCTAGAACTTAGAACTAGTTAAACCTAACTAACCTAAGGACATCACAAACATTCGAACCTGCGACCGTAGCGATCTTGCGGTTCCAGGCTGCAGCGCCTTTAACCGCACGGCCACTTCGGCCGGCCATGGGTGTTGTGTTTTGCTCATCATCATTTGATCATCACCGACACTCAACTCACCCAATGTCGTGTCACCTGAAATAAGACTTGCAACTCGGCGGCCGAACTTCACCAGTTGGGACTTCCCGCCATCAGTACCACTAATCATTTCATCCTTTACCAGCTGTCAGTGCTATTGAGCCTTTGCGGTCTGCCTTCGAGAGAAGGGTTCGTGTTCGTTCTCCACATCCGCTGTCGGTACCTGTAATTGCAGCTATTTTGCTGGAAGAATGGAATAAGATTCTCTTGAAAACTATACAGGACATGTATTTACCAAATTGGAGACGACTGGAAGGTGGTTTGAATACAAGTCACTTTCGTACACCATTTCAGGCATGATAATGTTTTGTGATTGTGGTGTTTCCATGGTTTGATCCACCCCCTGTATATGACAGTACTTTTCAACACAGTCACCAAGTGTCTCTAAACTATTCTCGGCACATTCTACTAATCGCTTAGTTCCTTGATGATAAAAATCTACTTGTTGCTCACAGAGCAATTTGAGAACCACTGTGTGAACGTCTTCTTCACTGGAAAATCTATTCCTCCCCCCCCCCTCCCCCCCACAAAGTTGTACCTTCAGCTTACCGAGAACATGGTAATCGCTTTACTGAACACTTCCGGGTTGAGATGCCGTGGTCCATACATAACACTCTCCTCTGACGTTTCGCCTTCGACTGCGGGAGGCATCCTCCGAAGACAATCGGCGAACTGCTAGTGAGCGCCGTATATATAAGCCATCCAGAGGGCGCCGCTGTCAGTCACGTGACGGCGGCTGTGCTACGATCTCTGATTTTGCCAACTTTCTCAATTGAAATTAATCGATTGTCACGTTGTTGCTGCAATGTTGACATCCATATCTTATCCAGCTTAATGCCTTCATCTTTTCTATTAAAATTATTGCAGTGTTTGGCAATCTCAATGGCCTTTCTGTACATTCGCGCATAATACGAGGTGCATTCAAGTTCTAAGGCCTCCGATTTTTTTTCTCCGGACTGGAAAGAGATAGAAACATGCGCATTGTTTTAAAATGAGGCCGCGTTCGTTGTCAATACGTCCCAGAGATGGCAGCACCGTACGGCAGATGGAATTTTACAGCCAGTGGCGAGAATGAGAACTGCTTTAAATACTTAAAATGGCGACGTTTTCCTTACTTGAACAGCGTGCAATCGTTCGTTTTCTGAATTTGCGTGGTGTGAAACCAATTGAAATTCATCGACAGTTGAAGGAGACATGTGGTGATGGAATTATGGATGTGTCGAAAGTGCGTTCGTGGGTGCGACAGTTTAATGAAGGCAGAACATCGTGTGACAACAAACCAAAACAACCTCGGGCTCGCACGAGCCGGTCTGACGACATGATCGAGAAAGTGGATAGAATTGTTTTGGGGGATCGCCGAATGACTGTTGAACAGATCACCTCCAGAGTTGGCATTTCTGTGGGTTCTGTGCACACAATCCTGCATGACGACCTGAAAATGCGAAAAGTGTCATCCAGGTGGGTGCCACAAATGCTGATGGACGACCACATGGCTGCCCGTGTGGCACGTAGCCAAGCAATGTTGACGTGCAACGACAGCACGAATGAGACTTTCTTTCCATCGGTTGTGACAATGGATGTGACGTGGATGCCATTTTTCAATCCAGACACCAAAAGCCAGTCAATTCAATGGAAGCACACAGATTCACCGCCACCAAAAAAATTTCGGGTAACCGCCAGTGATGAAAAAATGGTGGTGCCCATGTTCTGGGACAGCGAGGGCGTAATCCTTACCCATTGCGTTCCAAAGGGCACTTACGGTAACAGGTTGTAGCCTCCCCACCGTAATTTTAAAAGAAAAAGAAATGACAATACTTAATAGAAATGGGAGCCGAGTGTAACCTCCCCACAAAAATTTTAAAAGAAAAGGACGATACTAATTAGAAATGCTGATGGACATGGCTCTATGCGTAACCTGCCCACAATGAAATGTACTGACAATGGCAACAAAAATGTGAAATTCGCAATCTGACTCAAATATAAATTCCTCATGAAAAATTAAAGTCCATTCAGTGATAAGGAAATTCAATTAAACCGAAATATCGGTCTTTGGCCCTGTGTAAAACAATCAGAATTAAAGTCTTACCTCAGAATAAATCGATGTCACACATCTGCTCTTGTTGTTGCGCACCGCTTGGAGGAACTGCATTGCAAATAATAATATTCTCTTTTTTTTTTTGTGATTCTAGTGGAATTTTTCTTCAAAAGAAGTGGAATGAAATGGGAAGTGCAACGAAATCTTGAGTTCAATAAAAAATTAAATTTTTGAAAAAATGCTTTTGAAATAAAAAATTATTATTGGGGGACTTGTTGGAGAATAATTACAGTAAATAAAATTTTTCATTATCTAATGATTATATTAATTAACAGTATACCTCATTCCTCATCTTGACCAGTGTTGCCGACCGCCTACATCACACAACCGCACTGGGCTGCTACTACTGACCGACCGCTCTGCATGACGACTACAGACTGAGTACTGCTCTCAACTAGACAGAGCTACAGACTCGCAACGACTGACTACTAACAGACTCGCAACGACTACTACTGACTCGCAACGACTAACTGAGAGACTGAGAACCGCTCGCAACACTCGCGCGGTCAAGCGCAAACTCTCTGGTCACAGATGCTACAATGCCTCGCCATCGCTGCTATGTTACATACGTGTTTCATAACCCTCCACTGGGGGGGCAAAAATTTGGCAGCGATGGTGAGTCATTTGGACTTGCCAAGTGCGGCAAAATTTTTCTTTAATTAACAAAATTCTACAACTTACAGAATATTTAAATGTTGTGCACACGCACTAAGTACAAAATATATCAGACAAAGACAAAATGTGAGTACAAAACATAGTAGCAAATCAGAAAAGTATATACAAATTATTTGACAGATAAAGTGCACAGGCACTGAAAAAATTCTTTAGCATATTCAGAACAAATAAACAGACTGGCAAGAATAATTAGATGTAGTACATAAAGTATATGTTGTGCACACGCACTAAGTACAAAATATATCAGACAAAGACAAAATGTGAGTACAAAACATAGTAGCAAATCAGAAAAGTATATACAAATTATTTGACAGATGAAGTGCACAGGCACTGAAAAAATTCTTTAGCATATTCAGAACAAATAAACAGACTGGCAAAAAATATTATGTTGACAAGTGACATAAGTGTACTCACATTGGAGTTCAGCGAATCGAAAAATGTATAACCTATGAACATAAATGATGTTACCAAAAAAAAATTTTTTCTTTATGTGACAAGAATCAGGATAGGAAAGGGAAGGATTGCATCATGGTTGTAGCACTTTAGATTGCACACAGCTGCTCTGAAAGTCCATATCTTTCCACAGAAGTACAACACCAAGTGACACAACTTGAAGATCTTTTCCATCAGAATTTATCAGTGTAGCCAAGACACTGAACTGTCGTAGTAATGTTCCATGTTTTCATTTTGGCAGTACATTACGTACACCAAACAGTGGGACCATAATAATGTCTTCATCGCTCATGGTGGTGGACAGCATGTCGTGTCAACACCACGCTCTTACAAGGCACACCAACGTAGAATTAGTGCAAAACCAAAGATAGTGCTCCATGATCACTAGGATAAACAGGACAAATGGACATTGCAGTAATTCAGGGTAGTTAGCTTATGAGGAGAAGGACATTATGTCACATAATATTGACAATTACAGACTTAATTAGTAGTTTGTGGCATTCATAGCCCAGTTATTGAACATTTCTGTACCACAGAAAAATGTTCATTAATTGTTTTACATAGAATCAGTAGCCTTCTTTTCCTGGTTACAAAGCATTATGAAATAATTGCATTCTTTTCAGTTACAGAGTATAATCAAGAATCATTAACCTTCTCCTAATTACAGTTAATTAATCATTTGTCATTCCAATAATCATTAGCCTTTGCCCAATTACAGTTAATTAATCATTTGTCGTTAATTAATCATTTGTCTAATTACAGTTAATTAATCATTTGTCTAATTACAGTTAATTAATCATTTGTCGTTAATTAATCATTTGTCTAATTACAGTTAATTAATTGATCATTTGTCATTTCAATATAGTAAGAATTATTAGCCTTAATTAATTACAAAGCATTATTAAACAGTACCATAGTTAATTAATTATGTGTCATTCCAATCTATTAAGAATCATTAGTCTTTTCCTAATTACAAAGCATTATGAAACAGTCACATTCATTTCCAACAACAAAGTATGGCATCGTTAATTAATCATTTGAAATTCCAATATATTAAGAATTATTAGTCTTCTCCTAATTACAAAGCATTATTAAACAGTCACATTCATTTCAAATTACAAAGTATCAACATTGGAAACAAGAGCTAATCAATGGCATAATTAATAACAATTCGTGGAGTGACATTAATTATTGGCACTCAGTGGCCAGCAAGTATTGAATAAAATCATCATTCAGTATTATTCAGATTATTACGAAGTCATTATTAAAAATCAGTTAATTACAGTCATAGCATTAATAATCATGGGCATTACAAGTACTCATTACAATAAACAGTGTTCCTCATTCAGTAGTATTCAGATCATTACAAAGGCATTATTAAAATCAGTTAATTACAGTCAAATCATTAGTAATCACAAACATTATAAGTAGTATCATTACAACAAACAGTGGCAGTTATTAGCTAGTGACAAAGCATTATTTTGAATATAGTCTCATTAAGAGGTCATTACTCAAGTGACATGCTATTCAGAGTTGATCAGTATTATTCAGAATTATCATAAACTAGTGACATTATGTGGGACTGGTAATACATTTTTTTTTGGTAGCAATGCATTGCGTTGGGATCGATAATTAATTGCTGAGGCATAATACTTTTTGCTTTTGACCTATTGCTGCAAATGAGGATAGGTAACGTCATTCGTCATGAGTCAGCTGTAGCAAGATTATGTAACAAGGCAGTACATGTGATCACATTTATAAATGATAAACACAAATGGGTAAAAAATATAAAAATGCAAGTACTAGAACAGGTATAATAAGTAACAGGTTTAGTAAGTGTCATGAAAAACTTCTCCTGGAAAAAAAATACAAAAACGGATTATTGACCTGAAAGAAGAAACGCACACTATGCTGAAAAGTAGTGAACTTCGAATTAACAGGCAGTGAAGTGTGTATAAAAATGTGTTCCATAGCTGTCCTTTCCAAAACTTTCAGTCATCCTACTATGCAATGTAACACCTGCTGTCAAAGCAAACTGCAACAAATACTTAAATAACTACGTAGCATAAATACATTACTTCAACATTATCCTCATCTGTAAAGAAAAAAACTTCATTATCCATATCATCATAACCTCCATCATTATTCATCAGTATTCATTATCATCTGCAAAAAATCACTTCATTACTCATTATACAACTATTCCTTATCTCTAGCATATTTCATCACTAAAACTAAGATGTGTAGTTCTCTCTGACAGCCTGCATCAATCACCTTGTATTCTGAAAGAAAAAATTAGTTAAGACTGCTATTCTGTGATGAGTATAGTATATTCTTGTTAATGTTTGTTAATCCTGATCCATTTACTCTTCCTCATAAAGTTATTGCATCTCCTTTCGTTTATTCCGTAGGTGAAATTCCCATTTCTGTTGAATTTATTTCTTACACGCACCATTTCTTTCTGAAATTGACGACAGAGATTAATGTCTTGCATTTAAATCATATACCCCCCAGACAATGACTGGTTTATGGTAACACAATCAACCCTACAGCATAACATGACAGAAAACGTAATATGTCAAAAACATTGACAGTGTTCAAAAACAAAATTATACACAGAATAATACAATGCAGCAGCAAAAAAAAAAAATGTGAAACAGTCACGATGTTGAGATGTCATAAGGCAAAAAAAAAAAAATGTCAAAGTCGACTGGTGTGTGTTATATCTTAACTATATCATAGTCCATACAAACAAAACTGGAGTACAGTCACATACACAAAAAAAATGGAAAATGTGCACGGTCTGATGTGTAACGACAAGAAAAGCGACCTGCTAACCTTACCTTGCCGGGCACTTGCCAAGAAAAAACACGATAATCATCGATAAGTAGTCACATAAATATAATTGCTGAAATAGTCGTAAATGTGTAAATTCATCTGGAAAAATATGCACGGTCTGATGTGTAACGACAAGAAGAGCGACCTGCTAACCTTACCTTGCCGGGCACTTGCCAAGAAAAAATACGATAATCATCAGTAATTAGTCACGTGAAATAATTGCATTAGTAAATGGCATCATAGTGTGTTGAATCATACAGTGGTTTCACTCAATAAACGGTTTAATGTTTGATATATGGTGATTGCCTTTCGATTTTCTGGTTCTCAAAGTTTCGACGTGTACAACATTGGGGTGAGGGATGCTGCGAATCCGATATGGACCTGCGTATAGAAGTTCAAATTTACTGCACTTACCTTTTAATTTGCTGGATAAATAGTGTGTACGCACTAATATTTTCTGTCCAACGTGAAAGTCTCGGCGTTTACAAACCTGTTTTTGCTGTCTTCTCCGGCGCTCTGCGGCACGTTTGATGTTGTTCAGCGCAATGTTAATTATTTCGTGGTGTCGTAGGCGACGACTTTTGGGTAGTTTTACTAATTCTTTAATTTTGTTTGGTGGTTCAACGTTTTTCAGTATAATAGACGGAGATAGCATAGTGGATTCATTTGGAATGGAATTAATTACATCTTGGAATGAGAGTATGTGTGTATCCCAATCAATATGTCTTTTGTGGCAGTATATTCGGCACAGTTTACCAATTTCTTTCATTAATCTTTCACAGGGGTTCGAAGAAGCGTGGTACTTGGATATATAAATCGGAGAAATGTTTCTGGCTCGTAACATGCGTGTCCATACGCTACTACGAAATTGAGATCCATTGTCAGAAATTACTTTCATTACATGCCCTACATGAGATAGAAAATGTTTTATAAATGCATTTGAAACAGTTTTAGCAGTAGCTTTGCGTAATGGAGTGAAAGTAACAAATTTTGAAGTGAGCTCAACAGCGACAAATATGTAGCAAAAACCTCTGTTAGTTCTCGGAATCGGACCAAAAATGTCTACTGCAGCCATGTGTCTTAATTTAACAGGTATAATGGGATATAAAGGAGGAATATGTGAAGTGGTGTCTGATTTAGCTTTCTGGCAAATTTTACAAGACGCTAAAACTCGTCGTATACGTTTCTCCATGTTAGTAAAATAACAGTTCTGTCTCAGTATAAGAAAACATTTTCGTGCTCCGTAATGTGCGTAACTTAAATGAGTGTACCAAATTAATTTATTAACCAGTTCGTCAGGAATGCATAATAACCAGCTGTTGCTGTCAGGATGAGAGCGGCGAAACAGAATGTCATTGCGTACAGTGTAGTGGTTTCTAATCGTAACATTATTCCTATCTTGCCAAAGGTGTTTAATTTCTTTCCACACATTGTCTTTATTTTGCTCCTTTGCTATGTCCTGTAATGACGATGAAATAAAATTTTCAAATGCAACTTGCTGAATGTACATGACACTGAAATTTGTTTTGCAGAAGTTGGTTGCTACGTCTTGCTGATTGTTGCCGAGAGAACGCGATAGTGCGTCTGCTATAACATTTTGCGTGCCGGGAATGTGAACTATTGTAAAATTAAATTCCTGTAAATATAGTTTCCATCTGCTTAACCTGTCGTGAGTGAATTTAGCCGAAAGCAAAAATTGTATAGCTCTGTGGTCTGTGTAAACAGTGGTATGTCTGCCATAAAGAAAATGCCGAAATCTCGTAAAAGCCCATACAACACATAATGTTTCAAGTTCTGTAACGGAGTAATTTCGTTCAGCAGGTGACAAAATGCGACTTGCAAATGCGATGTTTTTAATTATAGTAGAACCATCTTCTTCAATTTCCTGGAAAATGTGTACGCCTAAAGCGGTGTTGGAACTGTCAGTGGCAATGGAAAAATTTCTAGTAAGATCTGGGTGCGATAATAGCGGTGCATTCAACAAAGCATGTTTCAGGTTCATGAATTCAGAGTGTGCTTGCTTATCCCAAGACCAAATACTGTTTTTACCTGTTAAATGGCATAATCTGGGTGTGTCTAAAGCAGAGTGATGAATAAATTTGCGAAAAAAGTTAATTAAGCCCAAAAAACTGCGTAATTGCTTCTTCGTCGTAGGAACACTAATGTCACGTAGAGCCTGAAGTTTTTCTGGATCAGGCGCAATGCCTTCTGCTGAAATTACGTGTCCAAGAAATTTTATGGAAGTTTTGCCAAAATGTGATTTACTGAGGTTAACTGTAAGTCCTTGTGCATGAAAAGTTTGCAGCAGTTGTTCAAGAATCAGATTGTGTTCATACCAGTTAGCTTCTGCGATAAGAATGTCGTCTACATACGTCGTAATTCTGTCTTTAAGTTCTGTCGGAAGTATAGTGCTCAAACCGCGAATAAAAGCTGCAGAAGAAATAGTTAAGCCGAACGGTAGTTTGCAAAATTGATAACAGTCGCCGAAACAGAGAAAAGCTGTATATTTTCTACAATTCGGATGAAGTTGAATTTGCCAAAATCCTGATTTCAAATCTAATGTGGAATAAATAGCAGTGCCGTGAAATTTCTGTAAAAGTTCCTCTAATGTCTGTGGTCGGTCTGTTTCATTAATAATAATGTCATTAATGTGACGTGAATCAAGTACAAGGCGAAGTGAGCCATCTTTCTTCTTAACAATATGTAGCGGGTTTATGTACGGACTAACTGCTGGTTCAATAATTCCTTGATTAAGCATATCCTCCAATTCTTTTTTAACCTGTTCTCTGTGAATATATGGAATGGGATAATGCTTTGCTTTAAATGTGTCGTGCGGTTTGACTTGAAATTCATACATAAAGCCGGACATAGTACCAGGAATGTTGTCAAAAACTGGAGCTTGCTGTAAAAGAATTTTGTGTAATTGCGTTCGTTCGTCGTCTGTAGTTGCACTGCTCTCTTTAACCTTATCAGAAATTAACTGCATAACGTCGTAGTCAGCTTCGTCTGGAGTATTATAGTTATGTACGTACGTATCCGTGAACAATGTGGGATTACAGTCTATGTTACATGTTGCGGAAATGACCTCTGTGCGGTTAATTGTTTGTTCTTCCGCAGATAAAGAGTGCTGAAATTCTAAGGCCAATTGTATATTTTCATCCTTTAGCATTAAATAAGAATTCTGAAAATCGATAACTGCGTCGTGTTGTACCAGAAAATTCGTACCTAAAATTACGTCTGTTGTCAATAAAGGAACAATCCAAAAATTAGAGTGAAAAGTGTGACCTGCGATACAAAATGATAAATGCGTCTGTAATTTAACGTCTACTCCTTTACTTGATACTGCTCCTTTCACTTTTATTTTGCCTAAAGGTAGTGTCGGATAGGTATTCTCTTTGTTGCACTCATTAAAAGTCTCCTCATTTATTACTGATATAGGTGAGCCGGAATCAATTACTGCTGAGAATTTCGATGAACCAATTTTAATTTCGATAACAGGATGTGAAATGGTTTTCTGAATAACTGGTCTTTCCTGTAAAAGAGTGTCTCTGATGTCGTCAAAAGTAATTACATTTTCGTGAACAACATTTTGCGTGTCTAAGGTAGTGCTTGTATTATTGCAAGATGCGTCCTGTACATTATCTAGTCAGATTCTATCTGACGTGTTATTATTATTAGGAGGATTCTGTGGCATTTCGACTATTTGAACTGTTCTATTACTTCTTCCAGACGTGTTACGCTCTGGATGGTATCTACTGTCGGGTTCATTCATGAGAAAATGTTCTTGCGTATGATTTTGCTGTTGGTATGACCGACTGTTGTTAGATGTTCGCTGAAAATTGTCCTCATTATTTTTACGTCTGTCGTAATAGTCATTCCTATACGGTGTATTGCGATGGGAATTGAAATACTGTCTTCTTTGTACATAGTCGTTTCTCTGCTCCCGTGCGTTACTATTTGTTGGACCAGGGACTATGCGTCCACGCGGCGAAACATTAAAGCCTGGTTGACCTTGTGTATTCCATTGTTGGTTAGGTATGTTAACCGGCTGGTTTTGATGTTGTTGTTGTGAAACACCTCTATTGTTACTAAAGTGTTGTTCCTGTTGCTGAAAATTTTGACGGTATTGATAATTAGAATTTTGCCTGTTATTAAAGTTTTGGTAGTTGTCGTTCCTAAAACGTCTGTTATCTTTCCGATTGGAATTACGTCCCTGATCATAATTGCAGTACTGTTGTTGACCTTGGTTGTTACTCGAAAAGTTTTTGTTTACAAAAGAATAATCGGATTGCTGTACTTCCAAGAGCTGTAAAAGATCCCTGAATGCTGAAATGTTTTCTTTTTGCTGGCCTGTTAGAAGCGACACTCGTAATGACCGTGGTAATTTGGAAATGCATAATTGTATAAGTGCAGATTCACTGTACGGTTCACTTAGGTACTGATTTTGTTGGACCATATGCTCAAAAAATTGCGTTACACTGGGAAAATTTGAGTTCTCGTAGTTTGGCAAACTAATTAGTTGATCTTTAATTCCGCGCTGTGTCGTCTTCGACCAGTACGCTGACAGAAAAGCATTCTGAAATTCCTCTACCGAGTAACACTGTCTCGCGATCGGTCTCATACGAGTTGCCGGTTCGCCTTCCAAAAAACTGCAAATAAATTCAAGTTTATGTGTTACAGGCCAAGTCGGTGGAAGAGCAAAACTAAACTGTTGAATCCAATCCAGTGGGTGAATCTGCGTTCTATCGTTTTTGAAAACCTTAAACTTTCTCACTGACAGAAAATGTTTGTAGTCGAAGTTATCATCTCTGCATGATGGAACAGGTTCAGGATCGTAAGAGTATCTATTGAACTGTGGTTGTTCGGAATCTAAGTCCCGTACTCTCTGCAGATTACCCAAATTATACGCGCTGCGTGAGTCTGACACATGTTCATAAAGTGGCGTCTGTTGTGTATTATTAACAGAAGTGTTTTTCATTTCTGTTACTTCTTGTTGTAAATTTGACAACTTCCTACGCAACGTGTTGTTAGATGAATCGATCTCATTAATTGTCTGCTGTAAATTTTGAAATTCAGGCGTTTGGATAAATGAAACCGGTGCAGTATCGTCTGATTTATTGTCATTAGTATTTTCGATAGCATCAATACGACTGGCCAATTCATCACATTTTTCAGTCAGTATTTTAACCTGATCATCGGTTTTAGAATCAGACGCATTAATCTGTTTTTGCAACTTGCGCGTAGTTTCGCTCAGTTTTTTAACATCACCTTTGATAACATCACAATCCTGTGTTAGATCTAATTGTTCGAATCTATCTGTCACTGTTTGAATATTTACTGTGTGTGTATCTGTTTTTGATTTAAGGTCAGAAATTTCATCCCGTAATTCCGCGTTCAATTGTTCTATGGTATTAATTTTGTCGGACACTGTAGTAATATTATTGTCTACATACGTCTTCGCTTTCGCGAATATTTTACGTTTGTCCTCTTGTCTTTGTGCAGTGATTGTTTCCATGACTTGTCGTTTTACTTTGTTTTGATCCTGAATAAATCTGCGGAAACGCGTATCACTGTTCTGTATGTGCTGATTAAAGCGCTCGTTAATCTGAGTGTTCTGCTGTTCGAATTTCGCGTCTATCTTTGCGTCCATAGTGCGCGAAAGTTCTACCGTCATTGCTCTAAACTCGTCCCGTAATTGTGTAGCTTTTTCAGAGCACTGTTTGGCGACTCCGCTAATTTCGTCTCTGAGTGTATCTGTCGCGGCTGTTTGCATTTCCCTTAATTCTTGCGCAACCGACTTTATTTCTTCGCTATTTTTTTGTGAACAAGCCTCAATTTCCGTGCGCAACTGTTCCTTAGTGTCATGGCACTGCGCGGCAACGTCTCTAATTTGTTCACTAAGCTGTCTGTTCTGTTCCCTAAGTTGTTTGAAATTTTCACTCTGTTGTTTGTTATCTTCCCTAAGTTGTCTAAAATTTTCATCATTATTGTTCTTAGACTGTAGCATTATTGTCATAAATTGTTCCAAAGTAACATTACCTACTTTATTCTCACTACTGTTTGATGGTGTATCTACAATTGTCGCGTTTTGTGTGACCATTTGGTCATTCTGTAATTTACAAAAACGTTTATCAGTCGGATGTACATTGTCAGACACTGTTCCGGAATTAAATAAATCCGTCGTACTTTCACTACACTGACCATTTTCATTCGAAAAATTTGTTTGTATGTTACTTGAATTTTCCAAATCGGGTGTGTTAAGCTGGGCAGCGCTCATTACAATAGAGCGTCCCGCGTCATCAATTGTCGTCAAATTAACAGACGAGACAATTGAGTTCGCTTGTTCATCATTAATATAAAAGTCATCACTAGTGGTTATAATGCACTGATTGTTAGTGGACGCAGGATTGTCATCATCACACTGCGTGTCATAATTACTATCGGTCACGCTGTTTAAGTCGGTAATTTCATTCACAATACTTCGCGATACACTATTCACAGTCTTTCGCGGCATTTTTACAATAGTCAAAATTTTTCACAAAACAAATCAACACAATGCAAAAGCAACACACAAATACAACAAAGCAACAAATTGCCGTTGACCTGTAGAGAGAAAGTCACAATATTATTAAAAGCGTTGCGCTAAATCCTAATTATATCTAAGCAAACAAGAGCAGATATCTGACTGTTGTTCAAAAGACTCTCAACGAAATACGATCCTGGACTGGGTGTCGCCAAGTGTAGCCTCCCCACCGTAATTTTAAAAGAAAAAGAAATGACAATACTTAATAGAAATGGGAGCCGAGTGTAACCTCCCCACAAAAATTTTAAAAGAAAAGGACGATACTAATTAGAAATGCTGATGGACATGGCTCTATGCGTAACCTGCCCACAATGAAATGTACTGACAATGGCAACAAAAATGTGAAATTCGCAATCTGACTCAAATATAAATTCCTCATGAAAAATTAAAGTCCATTCAGTGATAAGGAAATTCAATTAAACCGAAATATCGGTCTTTGGCCCTGTGTAAAACAATCAGAATTAAAGTCTTACCTCAGAATAAATCGATGTCACACATCTGCTCTTGTTGTTGCGCACCGCTTGGAGGAACTGCATTGCAAATAATAATATTCTCTTTTTTTTTGTGATTCTAGTGGAATTTTTCTTCAAAAGAAGTGGAATGAAATGGGAAGTGCAACGAAATCTTGAGTTCAATAAAAAATTAAATTTTTGAAAAAATGCTTTTGAAATAAAAAATTATTATTGGGGGACTTGTTGGAGAATAATTACAGTAAATAAAATTTTTCATTATCTAATGATTATATTAATTAACAGTATACCTCATTCCTCATCTTGACCAGTGTTGCCGACCGCCTACATCACACAACCGCACTGGGCTGCTACTACTGACCGACCGCTCTGCATGACGACTACAGACTGAGTACTGCTCTCAACTAGACAGAGCTACAGACTCGCAACGACTGACTACTAACAGACTCGCAACGACTACTACTGACTCGCAACGACTAACTGAGAGACTGAGAACCGCTCGCAACACTCGCGCGGTCAAGCGCAAACTCTCTGGTCACAGATGCTACAATGCCTCGCCATCGCTGCTATGTTACATACGTGTTTCAAGGTGCATCCTACGAAAATGTTTTGAAGAACAAATTCCTTCCTGCACTGCAGCCGGCCGCGGTGGTCTAGCGGTTCTAGGCGCGCAGTCCGGAACTGCGCGACTGCTATGGTCGCAGGTTCGAATCCTGCCTCGGGCATGGATGTGTGTGATGTCCTTAGGTTAGTTAGGTTTAAGTAGTTCTAAGTTCTAGGGGACTGATGACCACAGATGTTAAGTCGCATAGTGCTCAGAGCCTGCACTGCAACAAAAACGTCCGGAAAGGGCTGCGCGTGTGCTGTTTCACTAAGACAACGCACCCGCACATCGAGCTAACGTTACGCAACAGTTTCTTCGTGATAACTTTGAAGTGATTCCTCATGCTCCCTACTCACCTGACCTGGCTCAAAGTGACTTTTGGCTTTTTCCAACAATGAAAGACACTCTCCGTGGCCGCACATTCACCAGCCGTGCTGCTATTGCCTCAGTGATTTTCCAGTGGTCAAAACAGACTCCTAAAGAAGCCTTCGCCGCTACCATGGAATCATGGCGTCAGCGTTGTGAAAAATGTGTACGTCTGCAGGGCGATTACGTCGAGAAGTAACGCCAGTTTCATCGATTTCGGGTGAGTAGTTAACTAGAAAAAAAATCGAAGGCCTTAGAAATTGAATGCACCTCGTAATGCGACGTCTTTGCTATGACGGTCGTCTCACTAAATTTTATTTCATGATCACCTCCCTGAAACACATGTTACGCTACAGCCGACTTATCAGTATGTCCGAGGCGGCAGTTCCTTGTATGTTCACACAGACGGGTGTTGACGCTTCTTTCTGTTGTGCCTATATAAACCTTTCCACAACTGCACGGAATTTTGTAGACGCCTGGTGTAGCTAGAGGATGTCGTTTACCTTTTGCCGATCTTAAACGTTCTTTTATTTTCGTGGTGGGTCTGAAAACACTTTCCACATCGTACTTGCTTAAAATTTTTCCAATGCGATCAGTGACCTTACTGATGAATGGTAAGAACACTTTACCCTTGGGTCGGTGCCGATCCTCGCCCGTCCTGGTTGTCAGTCTGGGGCGTAGTGCACGATCTATCTCTCTGTTGGAATACCCATTCTTCTTGAAGGTTGCTCTAAGGTGTTCAATCCCATCATCTAAGTGAGCTGGTTCACATATTTTGTGCGCCCTGTCTATTAATGTTTTAATAACCCCTGTTTTATGTCTTGGGTAGTGGTTAGAATCTTGCTGCAGATAACGATCAGTGTGTGTGTCTTTTCTGAAAACCTTATGACCCAATGATCCGTCCTCTCGTTTGATTACAGTCACATCTAAGAAGTTCAGGTGACCATCCATTTCCTTTTCCATAGTGAATTGAATTCTTGAATTAATACTATTCGGATGTAACAGGAAGGCATCCAGTTCCTCTTCCGAATGGGTCCATTTAACAAATGTATGGCCTACATAACGATACCATCTGGCCGGTCTTTTTCTAGCTGCTTGTAGCGCCCGTTGTTCAAAGTTCAAAGTTCTCCACAGCTGGACTAAGAGGACTTCCCGTCAATCTGTTCATAAAAAACATTATTATAATGAAAATAACTTGTTGTAAGGCAATGTCTGAATAATGCCAAACTATGACTAGGAACAATGTCCGCTATACATGTGATCGCTTCATTCACCGGAAACATGGTAAACAACGACACCATATCAAAACTGACCAGAATATCATTAGGGCCCGCACTAATTTCCTTAATAATATCGATGAAGTGATATGAATTTTTAACATGACTGTCAGTTCCACCAGCATGAGGTTTCAGCAGCGAGGCAAGGTGTCCAGCTAATTCATGGATGTGAGACCCTATTGCGCTGACTGCAGGTCAGGTTTATGGACCTTGGGTAACCCATAGAGATGCGTAAGCTTCTGACTTAAAGAGTTGCTTCTAGTCGACTGAAGAGAGGAAAGACGCTTTCACTAATTGACTTGTCATTTTTAAAATCTTCGATGTCGGATCCTTCCGAAGTTGTTTGTAATTGTGGGGATCCAAAATGTCCATTAAGTTTTTCATGGGAATCTTTACTCTTCATGGCGTATGTATACGGCGCTGACTCGCGCTCTCGTCGCAGTTCGCCGACTGTCCTCGGAGGTTGCCTTCCACAGTCGAAGGCGAAACGTCAGGGGAGACTCTTATGTATGGATTGCAGCATCTCAGCCCGGAAGTGTTAAGTGATGACCACACCTGCCGTGAAAGCCTTCATTCTCTGATGGTATTCGCTCGTTGGGAAGTTCCTGACTTGCCAATAAGCGGTCCCTATGCGTATGCGGCCTTTGTCAAACTGCTGTCATCATTTCACTACGACTGGACGTAACATTGCATTTGGTTCGTATACTGCCAGAAGTTCATGGCGAAACTGTGTGCAGTTTAGACGTTTTGCCCACAATAATCATACTGTGGCACATGTGGGGACTTTGGAGTATGTCTCCAGTTGCTGCGCCCTTTGACCCCCACCCTCTTATCTGTACCGCAGTAGAACGATGTCGACAGGAAACCCGAGACATTTTACTCTCTTCTGATGACGTTCCACTCTTGTTTCGTGACGGCTTTAGCTTGGCACGGTATGTGCAGCTTACTTTGTAAAGTCATCACGTAAATAATACAGAATTACACAAAAGGGTATATGCTAATATTCCTTCCACATATCGTAAGTGAATCTCGAGTAAGGCAAAAATTCGTAAACATATATTAATTTAAGAGATAGTAACAAATCAACTGATTCTTCCGTCGCTTCTTGGTAGAACTACTTCATAATTATAAATGAAAATTACAATATTGTAGAGGTTCTACAGTACTAATTTATTTCGTTAAGCTGTTGTCTTATAAGAGCGTCTTCATACGACGATAGCCAGTTTAAGTCTGAAGATGGCCTTGATCCAACAATATCATAGATAAATTCTGTTGGTGTATACCAGTTAATCTGCAATTATTGATATTCAGTGTATGCGGGACTGTCATGCGAAAATTTCATAGTAAGGTACATTGAATACCCAAGAGCAGTGGAAACGAAAGCACTCTCCCCACATTTGCAGACCATCTCACCGAAAACAGACAGCACCATACTGGTATAGAAACAGGTCTTAAAAAATTACAATCACCGGTACCACTTAATAACAATAGAATAAAATTACCACTTCCCAAATAGTTATCATAAAGGACAAACAAGTCATCTATGATCAAACAGAACATTTTGTCTTAACGTTCTGCGACTGAACATTATGCTATTCAACACTGGAAGTGAACCATCAAACAACACAAAACATAACACTCACTCTCTCTCTCTCTCTCTCTCTCTCTCTCTCTCTCTCTCACACACACACACACACACACACACACAAGGGCGCGCGTTCACTCACAACAAAACCATATCGTAAAAAATCTAAACTTTGTGGTCGAAAATTGAGAAACAAATATTGAAACAAGCGACTGACAACAGCGTATCCGAAACATGAATCTTCTCTGAAATGTGTACTTAAGCCAAGCAACGTAGTAACATACAGAATTCGCTAATGAGCAATAAAAAACGTAAGTAAATGCTATCATAAATCCGCAACACAACCTACAAACAGCAAACCATTCAATACAGCCTCACGAAATTTTAGCGACATCGACAGGTCATTTTAAACATAAAAGCAACAATAACAGCACAATTAGGAGGCAAATAAAATCCAAGGAAAGGTCACAATAGGTCAACTACAGAAATGCTAAGCGTCAAAGGAAAGGAACATATGCTACAATTTTACCGAAATACATAGTTTAAAGATTATGTTCCAAACAAAAATTCAGTTTTAACGTTTCCCTAACATCTTTACGTTGCGATTGATGTGATGTATTAATATAGACCTGCTGCTATTTCTGTGGACAGTAAAAGTGTAAGGTACATAGGTAATCAAGGCAGTAACAAAATCTGATGTCAACATATTCCCAAGGCTCATAAAATTTGTATGTATATATTTTAGAATCAAACAAAGGAAAAAACGGAAAACAGCTGAAAATGCTACAGCTGTGCTGGAACATGTTTAGGGATTAAACAAAACGAAAACTGTGTTTCTACGAGAATGCCGGCATTATTTAACTCATTGTTCTCGAAATGTTAGACTTGTGTTTCATGGTGAAACACTTTTCATTTCAGAAAGGAAAAAAAGTCGTGATTCACCGCCAACACGCGCAGATAAAAATTTATTCGTTGTAGCCCACAGATCGTCCTAGGGTGTCATAAAATATTTACAACAGTCTACAAGGCGATAAAAAATTAGTAGTGTACGAAAATATAGAATGGATAATGCATCATTTTATTTTCATCTGTGTTTTTCCTCTAGTGTACTTATTTGTAGAAGAACTGGTATGCTAATTTTCCTTCCATAGATCCTAAATAGGATGATGTTTGAGGATATAGAAAAATACTTTTTTTAAAAAAAATTTACGTGTTAAGTAAAATCATCGTAAAATATATTTAAATGTACATACATTAATTTCATGGGACCCATAGGGGTTTTATTGACCAAATCGAGAAATGAGTATGAAACTTAATAACTACGACCATATATTTTCAATAGCTGTTGTTTCATCAGAAGGATCTCATCTGTTACTGAACAATGAAGTATTACTTTATGCAAATGCGCTATTTACCTTTTTTCTTTTTTGCATCATTCAATAGACACCTGTGTCTCGCGGGTATGTGACCTTTAGTTTCTTTGAATACACGAAAGTTTCTCGTAAATCTCTATAACTCAAGAACCATAATGTAAATGCAGTCGCAAAGGAAAATCAGCGCTATAGAGTTAACCTGTGGTCGATACAAAGTGCACATTAAAAATTATTTTTCACTTTTATTTTCGTAAGAGCGTAGTTCTGTTTATTTTTCACGTGTGTTCTCCCTCAGTCTGCCGTAACAAGCAGACGGGTATTGGCAGCTCATTCAATGTCTCTTGGGATTATTCTTAGAATCAAATATGAAACACATGTAAAAAAAAAAGTTTTGTTGTTTTCCTTACTATACTTTCTCCCAGTGTGGATATTTACCTGACTGTGCAGATTAACACTGTTTCACATCGTTTTGGCTGGAATAGTGGATCTATCATTCATTTTGAAGAGACGTAGTGGCGGAACGGCAATTACAATCGCCCTGAGATTAAATGTTGGTCATTTTAAAGCGTCTTGCTCTCATTAAGTGCAAAAAATTACGAAGAATTATTCGGTGATTCATCTCAGATCAGTGATTCTGTCAGGCTTCTATCCGGCAAGATACCGGCCCCGCTAAATAATACTGACGGATGGTGGTTGATCATACCTGGCTCAGGTATTCGTTGGTACCATACCTACACCCCTTACTGAGCATGTACAAATAACGGCGTGTTATTAAGACCACATTCCCAACACCGAAATCATATGTTGTTGCACTGCCGGTCTCTGGCGATAGCTGCGTGATTCTTGAAGACTTTCATTCACTGCAGTTACCATTAAATTAGAGCGATTGCCACAGCTGCGAACTTAACGCTCAAACAAACCTATTATTAACTTACGTAGAGGGGAAAGTAGTCAACGACCTTGTTTTCCAGTGATTGAATGACAGAACGCGTATCTGTCAATTTTGCTTATTTCTGTTGTATGTGACATCACAGTGGTGTAGAGAAGTCGAGAGTAAAAAGTCATCCTCATTTAGATTTGCCGTGGTTTCTCTAAAACGCTTCAGGCAAATGCCGGGATGGTGGCTCCTTTGAAAGGGCACGACCGACTTCCTACCCAATCCTTGCCTAATCCGAGCTTGTGCTCCGTCTCTAATGATCTCGTCTTCGACGGGACATTAAATACCAATCGCCTTCCCCTTCTCTCGCTCTCTACGTGCACACTATTTGTCCTTGTGAAAAAATAAACAGGACCGTTTTGGTAGGAAATTTAATGTAACTTGTACATCTACATCGACACTCTGCAATTCACCTTACGGTGCGTGGCTGAGGGTACCCCACACCGCTACTACTCGTTAATTTTCCTGTTCAACTGGAAAACAGGACGAGGGAAAAACAACTGTCAATATGCCTCCATATGAGCCCTGATTTCTCGTATCTTATCTTCCTCGTCGATACGCGCATTGTATGTTGGAGGAAACAGAATCGCTCTGCAGTCAGCTTAAAATTCCGGTTCTCTGAATTTTCTAAATAGCCTTCCTCGAAAAGAACGTCACCTTCTGTCAAGACATCCCATTTGAACTCCCTAAACATCGGCGTAATCCTTGTGTGTTGTTCGAACCTATGGATACCAAATCTAACAGCCGGCCTCTCAACTGCTTCGATGTTTTCCTTTAACCCGACCTGGTACGAATCCGAAACACCCGAGCAGTACTCAAAAATAGGTCGCACTACCGTCTTACATGCGACCTCCTTCACAGATGAACCACAATTTACTGAAATTCTCCCAATAAACCGAAGTCGATCATTCGTCTTTCCTGCCACAACCCTCACATATCTTTTTACAACGCTACTCCAATATGTTTAAACGACGTAACTGTGTCATGAAAGACGCTATTGGTACTGTATCCGAACATTCGTGTCAGACGCTTTTCGGAAATCTAGAAATATGGGATCTGCCTGTTGCCTCCATCCTTAGTTACGTGAAAACAGGGCAAGCTGAGTTTCGAACGAGCATTGCTTCCCAAAGTCTTTCTGATTCGTGGACGTAAACTTCTAGGTCTCAAGAAAATTTATTATATTCGAACTCAGAATACGTTCAAGGACTCTGCCTCAAACTGATGTTAGGGATATTGGTCTGTAATTTTGCGGGTACTTTATTTCGCTCTTCTTACATACAGGAGGTACCTACGCTTTTTTCCCAGTCGCCGGGAGAGAGATTCGTAATAAATGCAAGCTAGGAAAGACATCAGTGCCGTAGAATCCTCTTTGAATAACCGAACTGGGATTCCTTCCGGACTTCGAGCCTCATTTGTTTTTAACTCCGTCCGTTGTTTCTTTCCCTAGGGATGCTAATTACTATGTCATCCATACAGGAGACTATTAGATGGTAAGATGACGGTACGTTTGTACGGTTCTCCTGCGTGAACGATCTCTTAAACGCGGAAGTTAAAACTTCGGCTCTTGTTGTGATTCCTTCAGCTGCCACGCCAGGCTGATCAATAAGTGTTTGGATGGAAGTCTTAGACCCACTTAGCGTTTCTACATTGGACAAGAATTTTCTCGGGTTTCCTAAAAAGGTTGCTAAGGTTTAACGGTGGTAGTAGTCGTATGCTTCGCGCATAGAGCTTTTCACAGAAGCACTAACCTTGGCTTGTCGTCATTTGTGCGTTCTCTTTTTGAACCGCGAGCGTAACAGCCCGTTATTAAACCATGGTTGGTCTTTTTCACCCTTAATTCTCCGGACCACGAATTACAATTTGCTCTAACTTTGCCCATAATTCCCCTACGTCCGTCTTACTCAAACTAAGTCATGTCAGTTCACTGTCTAAGCGAGATGCTAACAACTGGTTATCTACTCTTTCCAGGCTTCTTAACCAAGTTACACTGCTGGTCATTAAAATTGCTACACCACGAAGAAATGTAAATGATAAACGGGTATTCATTGGACAAATATATTATACTAGAACTGACATGTGATTACATTTTCGCGCAATTTGGGTGCATAGATCCTGAGAAACCAGTACCCAGAACAACCACCTCTGGCCGTAATAACGGCCTTGATACGCCTGGCCATTGAGTCAAACAGAGCATGGATGGCGTGTACAGGTACAGCTGCCCATGCAGCTTCAACACGATACCACAGTTCATCAAGTGTAGTGACTGGCGTATTGTGACGAGCCAGTTGCTGGGCCACCATTTAACATACTTCTTCAATTGGTGAGAGATCTGGAGAATGTGCCGGCCAGGGCAGCAGTCGAACATTTTCTGTATCCAGAAAGGACCTGCAACATGCGGTCGTGCATTATCCTGCTGAAATGTAGTGTTTCACAGGGATCGAATGAAGGGTAGAGCCAAGGGTCGTAACACATCTGAAATGTAACATCCACTGTTCGAAGTTCAAAAAAATGGCTCTGAGCACTATGGGACTTAACATCTGTGGTCATCAGTCCCCTAGAACTTAGCACTACTTAAACCTAACTAACCTAAGGACATCACACACATTCATGCCCGAGGCAGGATTCGAACCTGCGTCCATAGCAATCGCGCGGTTCCGGACTGAGCGCCTAGAACCGCATGACCACTGCGGCCGGCACTGTTCGAAGTACCGTAAATGCGAACAAATGGCACCCCATGCCATCACGTCGGGTGATACGCCACTGTGGCGATGTCGAATACACGCTTCCAAAGTGCGTTCACCGGGAGGTCGCCAAACACGGATGCGACCATCAAGATGCTGTAAACGAAACTTGGATTCATCCGAAAAAATGGCGTTTTGCCATTCGTGCACCCAGGTCCGTCGTCGAGTACACCATCGCAGGAGCTCCTGTCTCTGATGCAGCGTCAAAGGTAACCGCAGCTATGGTCTCCGAGCTGGTAGTCGATGCTGCTGCAAACGTCGTCGAACTGTTCGTGCAGATGGTTGTTGTCTTGCAAACGTCCACATCTGTTGACTCAGGGATCGAGACGTGGCTGCACGATCCGTTACAGCCATGCTGATAAGATGCCTTTCATCTCGACTGCTAGTGATACGAGGCCGTTGGGATCCAGCACGGCGTTCCGTATTACCCTCCTGAACCCACCGATTCCATATTCTGCTAACAGTCACTGGATCTCGACCAACGCGAGCAGCAATGTCGCGATTCGATAAAACCGCAATCGCGATAGGCTACAATCCGACCTTTATCAAAGTCGGAAACGGGATGGTACGCATTTCTCCTCCTTACACGAGGCATTACAACAATGTTTGACCAGGCAACGCCGGTCAACTGCTGTTTGTGTGTGAGAAATCAATTGGAAACTTTCCTCATGTCAGCACGTTTTAGGTGTCGCCACTGGCGCCAACCTTGTGTGAATGTTCTGAGAAGCTAATCATTTGCATATCACAGCATTTTCCTCCTGTGGGTTAAATTTCGCGTGTGTAGCACGTCATCTTCGTGATGTAGCAATTTTAATGGCCGGTCGTGTATTAACTTTTTTAGTGACAGTTGCTACAAGACATTATGATCACTAATGCCCGTTTCTGTACTGACACTGTCGATAAGGTCCCAACTGTTTGTAGCTACAAGGTCCAAGATATTTCCATTGCGTGTGGGCTGCCGAGCTAGCTGCTCAAGATAGTTTTCAGAAAGTGCGTTCAAAAACATTTCGCATGATTGTCCGTACCCCTCACAGTGAATCCACAGACATCCCAGTCTGTACTCGGTAGTTAAAATTGCCTCCAACTAGTAATGCATGATCTAGGTATTCACGTGCTACTGTTCATGAACATTCTTCGAATAACTCTTAGAACTATCACAGCAGAATCGAGTGACTGGTAAAAGCAATCAGCAAATGGCTCAAATGGCTCTGAGCGCTATGGGACTTAACATCTGAGGTCATCAGTCCCCTAGAGCTTAGAACTACTTAAACCTAACTAACCTAAGGACAACACACACATCCGTGCCCGATGCAGGATTCGAACCTGCGACCGTAGCGGTCGCGCAGCTCCAGATTGTAGCGCCTAGAACCGCTCGACCACTTTGGCCGGCCAGCAATCAGATTGTTTTCACCTAGACCTGTTATACGCGACGAGATAACTTCACTGTCACACTCAACTTCGACCTCGATAGAGACAACATTTTTGTCAGCTGCAATTAACACTTCTCCCCCTACGATCTCTAATCTGTCTTCCTGATACAGCATCCATGACTCGTTAAATATCTCAGAGCTTTCCACTCCGGGTTTCAGCCAGCTTTCGTCACGAGAATAATTTGAACGCGACGACTCTCCTGGACGGCCGTATATTCGGGAACTTTTTTACGAATACTTCCGTAATTTAATTATAAAATTCTTACTGTCGAAGTATCTTTACTTCGAACGCGGTCTGACTTCTCTTGCTGCGCATCGACAGGTGAGTGTTGATCAGAGCACCTCGAACTACCGCGTAACCTAAGAAACCCTCACGCACACTTCGCAAGTACTCTGCTACACGAGTAACTGCTTCCTTTGTGTAGTGCGTCCATGACCTATCAACTTCTAAAAATCCTCACCGTTGGCGTGCGGGGGGTGAGGGGATGGGATTAGTGTGGGGTTCGGTGTGGGTTGCGTGTGAAGGTCACTTTTTTAAGTTTTTATTGAGTAACTCGAAAACCGTAGCGTCTAGTGAAAACATGTCCTAGCACAAAATTAAGCTACAATAAATTTCCTCCCAGAAATACCTTGTGCAATATTTGTCTAGATTAATAGTTTGCTTGGAGACAGCGAGAGAATACTGAAAACCTCTCGCTAGCGCTTGCCCTGTACCTCAGGTAGTTTTTGTACATCAACCTGAGGTTGTTCGGTGATTGGTAGACCGCAAGTGTCCTGCATCTATTCGGTCGTCTCGACTTCCTCTACTCCACTGCCGCAGGCTGTAAACAGTTATCGCTTAAGAGGTATCATCAAACTCTACAGACACGCATTTCTGCCGTGCTGATATCACAATAACGTATTGAGTCGTTGGTGATGAAGCTGTGCTTCATGATGTACGTAAGTCAAGTAGAAACGCTACTGAATCGAAATAGAACGTGGCTAACAAGTTTCCTGACATCCTAATGTGATTGAAAGACTCGGTGGACTATTTTAGCTGAACAAAATGAAAGGAAAAGCGGTTTACGAGCCTTACAAACACAAGCAGCACCAATGCAGCGAATACATGCCGAAGACAATCATTACATTGCACTCACACTATGTGATATGCTCACTAATAACTGCATCTACTTGTTCTGCTAAGAAGTTCATCACTGGAGTAGAAGGATATTGTTACAAGATTTGCAGCCACTTCTCCTCAGTTGCTAATTCAATTAGACTATGGTTTATCATAGAGAGCCCATGAGCAACAACAAGTGCAGTGTTCTAATGGTTCAAATGGCTCTGAGCACTATGGGACTTAACTGCTGTGGTCATCAGTCCCCTAGAACTTAGAACTACTTAAACCTAACTAACCTAAGGACATCACGCGCATCCATGCCCGAGGCAGGATTCGGACCTGCGACCGTACCGGTCGCTCGGTTCCAGACTGAAGCGCCTAGAACCGCTCGGCCACACCGGCCGGCAAGTGCAGTGTTCTACAAATGCGTCATGTGCAGTGAAATATTTAAATACGACACACCAATTGTAAGAAACTTGTACTATCTGCAGCTAGTACAGGGGTAATCAACCTTTTTTTTACCCATCACCATCACCGACTTTTGCTTCTCTGTTGGTAGTACAACTGTTTAACTGCCCGACAGTTTCACAGTAATGGTGATTTATAAAGTAAGAAAGTAACTTTGTTTTACAAAATTTATAAAGAGGAGTTACAGAGAGATTAAGAATAAAAGATAATTAATTACGAAAAACTTTATGTCAAAATTTTATGAAGACTTAAGGAAAATGATTTTAAGACCCTTACCGTCTACTGCCGACCATGAAACCAGGAATGTCCACTAGTGGACGATAGGGACCAGGTTCCATACCACTAATCTAATACATATAGAACAACAAAAGGATGTATGAACAGTAAAAAATGTATATAACGGTAAAAAGTACAACCATGAACCATATAGTTGTTAAATTGAAATGAGCTGCGAAGAATCACTACACAGCTCAAAATATGTGTAATTAAATAATTTTCTTTTTTTTCACAGAACACGCAATAAATTATGTTTCTTGTCTATGTGATAAAGTGAAATTGGAGTAGAAGCAGCTGGCCGTCAATAAACTATCCAGGCTTCTGTGAAACGGTAGTTAAAATTCATGATCTAATGAACAAAGATAACACAACCAGCCTTAGCAAATGTGTACCGCCTTAACGTTTGTTAACGCGATCAGCAAACCCAAGCCCCGCCTTGTATGTCTGGTAGCATTATTGCGTGTTCAGCGAATTTATCCTGCGTCAAGACTTAGAAGAATGAAAAAAGAATTCCATAAACTGCACCGCTGTTTTACTTACGATGTTCTAAGTATTGTCGTAGCTCCTCGCCTTTTTCTGTGTTAGGAGGAGTAAGTGTTCTGGCAATTTCTTTTTTAAACATCACCAGATCTATACATAAAGACTACACAAATAAAAGAAGTTAGTCGTTAAGGACTCACCGCATTTTCATCCACTGCCACACACCCCATCACGCTTAGTGCGTCCTCTTTAGTATACAGTGCTGACGACACACTCACAAAATTAGCTACCAACATGGATATCGCAGAGATGTTAGAAAACGTCTGCGAACGTTGCCCAGCAACTGACCACTTACAATCCATATGCAGCAAAGAATAGTAGCACACATCAATTGAGTATTTATTACTCTTTCCGACCTGAGAGGTTAGAGACATGCCGAAATTAAAGGTAAATAATTTCGGAACACTGCAAATGAAAAGTCCGTCAATGCGTTTTTGGACGTTCCCGACCAGAAATTAACTAATACAGTACGTTGTTGTACTAACATGTAATAATGACAATGTGCTGTGTCGACCTCAATTTAAAGACGTTTAAAAAAGTGAAGAGCAACAGAAATGTATTGCAGAAAACAAACGATCGCCTCCCTAGCAACCAATTGACGCAGCCTATTTGTACCAAGTGACCAGCACAATAACACCAACAACATCTACATCACAGGAAGTCTTTTCTAAAGATATATACCATACATACTTACCATTTCTGTATAGAGAGGCATATTCTATCGATGTAATGAAGACTCTGGCAGCTCAAGACATTAACGATAAACTACACTACTGGCCATTAAAATTGCTACACCACGAATCTGACGTGCTACAGACGCGAAAATTAACCGACAGGAAGAAGATGCTGTGATATTCCAATGATTAGCTTTTCACAGCATTCACACACCTACAACCTGGTGACAGGAGGATTGTTTCCAACCGGTTTCTCATACACAAACAGCAGTTGACCGGCGTTGCCTGGTGACACGTTGTTGTGATGCCTCTTGTTAGGAGGATAAATGCGTACCATCACGTTTCCGCCTTTGATAATGGTCGGATGGTAGCCTATCGCGATTGCGGTTTATCGTATCGCGACATTGCTGCTCGCGTTGGTCGAGATCCAATGACTGTTAGCAGAATATGGAATCGGTGGGTTCGGGAGGGTAATACGGAACGCCGTGCTGGATCCCAACGGCCTCGTGTCACTAGCAGTCGAGATGACAGGCATCTTATCCGCATGGCTGTAACGGATCGTGCAGCCACGACGCGATCCCTGAGTCAACAGATGGGGACGTTTGCAAGACAACAACCATCTGCAGGAACAGTTCGACGGCGTTTGCAGCAGCATGGACTATCAGCTCGGAGACCGTGGCTGCGGTTAACCTTGACGCTGCACCAAAGGCACGAGCGCCTGGGATGGTGAACTCAGTGACGAACCTGGGTGCACGAATGACAAAACGTCAATTTTTTCGGACGAATCCAGGTTCTGTTTACAGCAACATGATGGTCGCATCAGTGTTTGGTGACATCGTGGCGAACGCACATTGGAAGCGTGTATTCGTCATCGCCATACTGGCGTATCACCCGGCGTGATGGCATGGGGTGCCATTGGTTACACGTCTCGGTCACCTCTTGTTCGCATTGACGTCACTTTGAACAGTGGACGCTACATTTCAGCTGTGTTACAACTCGTGCCTCTACCCTTCATTCGATCCCTACGAAACCCTACATTTCAGCAGGATAATGCACGACCGCATGTTGCAGGTCCTGTACTGGCCTTTCTGGATACAGAAAACGTTCGACTGCTGCCCCAGCCAGCACATTCTCCAGATCTCTCACCAACTGAAAACGTCTGGTCAATGGTGGCCGAGCAACTGGCTCGTCACAATTCGCCAGTCACTACTCTTGATGAACTGTGGTATCTTGTTGAAGCTGCATGGGCAGCTGTACCTGTGCACGCCATCCAAGCTATGTTTGACTCAATGCCCAGGCGTATCAAGGCCGTTATTACGGCCAGAGGTGGTTGTTCTGGGTACTGATTTCTCAGGATCTATGCACCCAAATTGCGTGAAAACGTAATCACATGTTAGTTCTAGTATAATATATCTGTCCAATGAATACCCGTTTATCATCTGCATTTCTTCTTGGTGTAGCAATTTTAGTGGGCAGTAGTGTAGTTAATACTAATAGTAGCGTAAATAATATCGGAGTGATTTGTGTGCAGCGATGTCTGATGGCGATCATTGGCGACGCAAAGGCGTCGCTAAAATTAACATTCCTTAAACACTGTGACTGGTTGCTGTACATACTCTACATCTATCCTTTAAGCTCTTAATTCGTGTGCACATATTGTCCGTAGTTCCTTCACAATTAATAAGGGAATTGTTGTTCTGTCGTGATAACTAGGGGGGAAAAAAACGTGTTTTTCTCACCAGATGCATTTCGATGTATCGAAGTAGAGCATCATCTGCGGTGTGTCATTAGAGATACTTACAAAGTGCTTTGTTTTCTGGATCGGAAAACAGTTCATGAACAAACGAAAAATTTGCTAACGAATCGTTTTTCGATCTAGAAAACAAATCAAATTTAAACATCCTTAACTAAAGACCACTGATGATGTTCTACTGAAATGAAGCAAAATACATCTGGTGAAAAAAAAACACGCATTTTCTTGTAATTGTAACGACGGAACAACAAAAGCTCGGAAAATACTGTAAATATTTGGGAATTTTTTATTTTCTACCTGGTATCCACATACACGCATATCCGATGAACTGTACATCGTAATTCGGAGTAACAGAGGTACTGAAGTATCGCATTTATCCCCCGTCACGGGGCAAGCGACTTTCAAGTGAAATGTCTCCCCTGTACGGAAATGTACATAATGGATGTACGAGTACTGGTGGTAGACACGTGGTTCGAGACATATGTAAGTTCGGGTCTGTCCGTGACCAGTGCTCGCATAGCCAAATGGTGAGGCGACCTCTCGCGAAAAGTAGGAATCTCGATTCGAGTCCCGGTCTGGCACAATTTTTAATTGCTGCCATTCCATTTTACAGCTGATGGTAGTCCACATTCGCAACTGCGAATACATTTCGTGTGTTTCATAACGAATGTAGTCGCCGCAGTACCTGCTCCTTCAGACATGCAGGCTTATGGGAAGAAACTTTTCATCGTAATTCGTGCAGTATCGTAGCATCTGACGCTGTGCTCCACTGCAAACTGTTGACGAAAGCACGAGAATATGGAATACGTGGCAAGGTATGTGGGTGGCGAAGATTTCTTAAGGGATAGAACACAGTATGTTGTTCTCGAAGGCCAGTGTTCATCAGAGACAAGGGTATGGTAAGCAGTGCCTCAGGGTTCAAATGGGTCAAATGGCTCTGAGCACTATGGGACTTAATATCTGAGGTCATCAGTCCCCTAGAACTTAGGACTACTTAAACCTAACAGTTGCAGCTGTAGCGGCGCATCGAAAGCTAAGTACTAATTAATTGTTTGTGTATAGTGGTTTATTTAGGAACTTTAGTCGTCTTCAACCGGTGTTCTTGGTGTTTTCTGGTGAAATAATTTCAGAAGAATCTTTTGGGAACTGTTTTCAGCTTCGTTACTGTGTCATTAGACGTTTGATTCTCTTTCTGTATTAGTCTTCTGTTATATTCACATTTGTTGTTTATTAATACTGTTAATAATAGTAGTTACTTCCCTTGTAGAGTAAGTTTGTGATTATTGTAGTCAGGTTTTTAACATCTTCTTATTGTAGTAGCGGAACTTAGAAAAAGTAAAATTTTACCATGAGTGAGAAGTGTGTGCTTTGCCGTAGGTTCGTGAGTAGTGGATTGCGGTGTGAGACTTGTTCGAAGTATTTTCACTGGGGGCAATGCAGTGGGAAAGCCAGTGGGCATTCTGGTGAGATCCTCTCCTGCAACTGCAGGTTATGTAGCAAGAGTAAGTTGATAGAGGAGCAGGAGCGTAAGATCTGTGCCCTTCAGGTTCAGTTGAAAAACGCACAGGAGGAGCTAGATAGGATGAGGAGGAGAAGGGGGTTGGGGAATGGGAGCTGGCTGTTGGCAAGAGATCTGCTAGGAGAAGAAGATTTTCAGATAGTTTTTCTATTGGTGTTTACAATAGATATGACGAACTGTCAGAGTCTAGTGGAGAGGAATCTCTAGTAGCTGTAGATGTAGGAAGTATGCAGCAGACCTCAGTAGATACTGTGCCCAGAACAGCTGCAAAGTCGAAGAGGAAGAGGAAGAAGAAGGTTCTCCTGTTAGGTAGTTCTCTTGGCAGGGGTGTATGCCAGCAGTTGCAGGAAGTGTTAGGGAGTGAGTACCAGGTCACCAGCATTGTGAAGCCTAATGCAGGATTGGCTCAGGTGACTGTTAACATAGGGGGCTATGTAGGGATTTTACTAAAGAGGATCAGGTAGTGATTGTGGGTGGGGCTGGTAATAGTATTGATAGTGATGGGGAGTATGACATAGATGGTGACCTGGAAAAGATAGCCACTCAGACTGGCAACACGAATGTGCATTTCGTGGAACTGTTTCAGCGTCACGATCGGCCTCATCTTAATATAGCCGTCAGGCGTAATAACATGAGACTTGGGGGTGCACTAATGACAGAAGGCATGAGTCACATTTCAGTGGTGTCGGTGGAGTCTATCAGCAGGACGGGTTTCACTAGACACGGCCTGCACCTCAACAGGTATGGGAAGGGTAGGTTGGCAAAGCTTATAGGTGACAGCATAGGTGGGGTTGGTGGGATCACTCATGGGAAAATTCCTGCAGTAGTGGGTGTTAGAGCTGCACCTTTTTTAGATTGAAGTCAGCTGATAGGTATACCTGCTTAAGGGAAGTCCCTCTAACAAAGGAACCACTTCTGACAAAGCTTAGGTATCCGAGTAATGAGGGAAATAGTATATTTCATCAAAATACACAAGGTATTGGAGATAAAGTTAGTGAACTGCTTATAGATGTTGACTCTGAAATTATTGGTATATCTGAACACTTCTTAAATAAGGAGATAATTCAGAGGCTTCCTTTACCAGGATACAGGTTGGCTGGCAGCTTTTCGAGGAGCTCTTTGCGGTGTGGGGGAGTAGCGATGTATGTGAAAAACGGCATCCCACTTGAGTCAATTGATGTTTCAAAGTACTGCACTGAAAAGGTGTTTGAATGTTGTGCAGGTGTGGTTAAAACTGTTGTTATTTATAGATCCCCAGACTCCGATTTCACAACATTTTTGCTAAAGCTAGAGGAGGTTCTTGGTTCACTTTATAGGAAATACAAAAAGTTAGTTATATGTAGTGGCTTCAATATTAATTGTATAAATGACTGTGCAAGGAAGAGGATGCTGGTACACCTCTTTAATTCATATAACCTTATGCAAACCGTATTCTTTCCAACGAGAGTGCAAGGGAACAGTAGAACAACCATAGACAACATTTTTGTTCATTCCTCATTACTAGAAGGGCATTCTGTTAGCAAAAAGGTGAATGGCCTTTCAGATCATGATCCACAAATTTTAACTCTAAAAGATTTTTGTGCTGCACGTGTTAAATATAGTCATCAGCTGTTCAGGAAAGCTGATCCAGTTGCTGTAGAGACCTTTATAAACCTTATAAAGGAACAAGAGTGGCAAGATGTTTATAGCGCTGATACAATAGACGGTAATATAATGCTTTTCTCAAGACTTTTCTCACGGTTTTTGAAAGTTGCTTTCCGTTAGAACGTCTAAAACAGGGTACCAGCACAAACAGGCAGACTGTGTGGCTGACTAGAGGGATAAGAATATCTTGTAGAACAAAGTGGCAATTATATCAAAACATTAGAAACAGGCAAAATCTAAATGCAGCAGCCCCATTACAAACAGTATTGTAAGGTGCTTAAATATGTTATTAGGAAAGCAAAAAGTATGTGGTATGCAGATAGAATAGCTAAGTCTCAGGATAAAATTAAAACCATATGGTCAGTCGTAAAGGAAGTTGCTGGTCTGCAGAGACAGGTCGACGATATAGAATCAGTGCGTAGTGGGAATGTCCGTGTTACTGATAAGTCGCATATATGTACAGTATTTAATAATCACTTTCTGAATATAGCAGGTGAACTAAATAGAAACCTAGTCCCAACAGGGAATCATATAGCGCTCGTAGAAAAAAGTGTTCCGAGACTGTTACCTGAAATGCTCCTCCATGATACTGACAAGAGGGAGATTGAGTTAATAATGAAATCACTAAAGACCAAGAACTCTCATGGATATGACGGGGTATCTAGCAGAATACTGAAGTATTGTTCTATGTATGTTAGTTCAGTTCTCAGCCATATCTGTAACTTTTCCTTCAGGAGTGGTCGGTTTCCTGACCGATTAAAGTACTCGGTAGTGAAGCCACTTTATAAAAAGGGAGACAAGGATAATGTTGACAATTTTAGACCTATTTCTATGCCATCGGTGATGCTAAAGTTATCGAAAAGGTTGTATATACAAGGTTACTGCAGCATTTAAATTCACGTAATTTGCTGTCAAATGTTCAGTTTGGTTTTAGAAATAGTTTAACAACTGAAAATGCTATATTCTCTTTTCTCTGTGAGGTTTTGGACGGATTAAATAAAAGGTTGCGAACGTTAGGTGTTTTCTTTGATTTAACGAAGGCTTTTAATTGTGTTGACCACAAAATATTACTGCAGAAGTTGGAACATTATGGAGTAAGGGGAGTAGCTTACAATTGGTTCGCCTCTTACTTTAAGAACAGAAAGCAGAGGGTAATTCTCCGCAATATTGAGAGTGGTAGTGATGTTCAGTCCCAATGGGGCACTGTTAAGTGGGGCATTCCCCAAGGGTCGGTGCTGGGGCCACTGCTGTTTCTTATTTATATAAATGATATGTCTTCTAGTATTACAGGTGATTCAAAAATATTTCTGTTTGCTGATGACACCAGCTTGATAGTGAAGGATCTTGTGTGTAATATTGAAACAGTAACAAATAATGTAGTTTATGAAATAAGTTCATGGCTTGTGGAAAATAATTTGATGCTAAATCACAGTAAGACTCAGTTTTTACAGTTTCTAACTCGCAATTCAACAAGAACCGATATTTTGATCAGACAGAATAGGCATATTATAAGCGAGACGGAACAGTTCAAGTTCCTAGGCGTTCGGATAGATAGTAAGCTGCTGTGGAAAGCCCATGTCCATGATCTTGTTCAGAAGCTAAATGCTGCTTTATTTACCATTAGAACAGTATCTGAAATAAGTGACACTTCAACACGAAAAGTAGTCTACTTCGCATATTTTCATACGCTTATGTCGTATGGTATTATTTTTTGGGGTAATTCTTCTGATTCAACAAGGGTATTTTTGGCTCAAAAACGGGCTGTTCGAGCTATATGTGGTGTAAGTTCGAGAACCTCTTGTCGACCCCTATTCAAAAATCTGGGAATTCTGACATATTTTCTTTAATGTCGTTTGTTGCTAGCAGTATTAGCCTATTCCCAAGAGTTAGCAGCTTTCACTCAGTTAATACTAGGCAGAAATCAAATGTGCATGCAGAATGCACTTCCTTGACTCTTGTGCAGAAAGGAGTGCAGTATTCTGCTGCATCCATTTTCAATAAGCTACCACAAGAACTCAAAAATCTTAGCAGTAGCCCAAACTCTTTTAAGTCTAAACTGAAGAGTTTCCTCATGGCTCACTCCCTCTATTCTGTCGAGGAGCTCCTGGAAGAGCTAAAAAATTAAGCAAATTCCAGTGTTACATTGTTGATTTTCTTCATTTAAACTTACGACTTGTCACCTGAATATGTTTTTTTATATTTCATTTTATCTGTTTCTAATATCGTGTTATAATTTCATGTATTGACTCGTTCCATGACCATGGAGACTTCTCCTTAATTTGGTTTCACGGAGCAATAAATAAATAAATAAATAAATAACCTAAGGACATCACACACATCCATGCCCGAGGCAAGATTCGAACCTGCGACCGTAGTGGTAGCGCAGTTCCACACTGTAGCGCCTAGAACCGCTCGGCCACCCCGGCCGGCGTGCCTCATGGAAGTTGACAGGAGTGCTATTATTTTCTATATAAATAAATCATCTGGCGGGCAGGGTGAGCAGCAATCGGTGGTTGGTTCTTGACGATGCTGTGGTGCACGGTAAAGTGTCGAAGCTGAGTGACAAGAAGAGGATACAAGATGACTGAGACGTAATTTCCAGTTGGTGTGACGACTGGCAGGTAGCTCTAAATGTAGACAATTTGAAGTTAATGTGGATGAGCAGAAAAAACAAACACTTAGTGCTCGGATACAACATTAGCAGTGCCCTGCTCGATAGAGCCACGTCGTTTACATATCTTGGAAAAATGCAGCAAAGCGATATGAAATGAAGCGACCGTGTGAGGATTGTGGTAAGGAAGGTGAATAGTCGACTTCCATTTATTGGGGAATTTTAGGGAAGCGACGTTGATCTGTAAAGGGGACCGCATATAAGACGGTAGTGGTGCGACCTGCTGTTGAATACATCTCGAGTGTTTGAGATCCGCACCTGGTCACATTAAACGAAGACATCGAAGTAGATCAGAGGCGGTCTGCTCGATTTGTAGCCGGTAGGTTCCAACAAAACTTAAGTGTTATGGAAGTGCCACGGGAACTCAAATGGAAATCACTGGAGGGAAGCCGACCGGAGTGACCGAGCGGTTCTAGGCGCTACAGACTGGAACCGCGTGACCGCTACGGTCGCAGATTCGAATCCTGCCTCGGGTATAAGTGTGTGTGATGTCCTTAGGTTAGTTAGGTTTAAGTAGTTCTAAGTTCTAGGGGACTGATGACCTCAGAAGTTAAGTCCCATAGTGCTCAGAGCCATTTTGAACCTGGAGGGAAGGTGGCGTTGCCGGCCGAAGTGGCCGTGCGGTTAAAGGCGCTGCAGTCTGGAACCGCAAGACCGCTACGGTCGCAGGTTCGAATCCTGCCTCGGGCATGGATGTTTGTGATGTCCTTAGGTTAGTTAGGTGTAACTAGTTCTAAGTTCTAGGGGACTAATGACCTCAGCAGTTGAGTCCCATAGTGCTCAGAGCCATTTGAACCATTTGAAGGTGGCGTTCTTTCCGGGAAACACTGTTGAGAAAATTTAGAGTACCGGCATTTGAAGCTGACTGCAGAATGATCCTATTGCCACCAGTACACAGTTCGCGTAAAGACCAGGAAGATAAGATACGAGTAATTAGGTCCCATACGGAGGCATATAGACAGTCGTTTTTCCCTAGCTCTATATGAGAATAAAACAGGAAAGGAAACATCGATTAGTGAAGGCGTGTTTGCAGACGTCCCAGACGACGGTGGGATACCAGTCTGATTGTCGGCGGCCGTAATGCCCGACAACCAGGAGGTGCCATTTCTTTTGGTAGCAGGACCGCTTTTTTTCTTGCATTCAGCGATTAGTCGACGATGTTCTACACCACGTTTTGCAGCCCTTCAGAACAAACCATTGTGGGCTCATACTCCAGCAAGATAATGCCCGCCGGCACACACGACAAGAGTTTCTGTTGCTTGTCTTCCTACTTGCCAAACGCTATCTTGGCCAGAAAGGTCGCCAGATCTTTCCCCAACTGAGACCGTTTCGAGAATTACGGGCAGGGCGCTCCAACCACCTCGAGGTTTTGACGGTCTAACTCGCCAGTCGAAAAGAATTTAGCATGATATCCCTCAAGAGGACATCCAGCGATGTCAAGCACAGCAGCTGCTTGCATAAGAGCCAGAGGTGGATTAGCGCTTTACTGACTTGCTCAATTTGAGAAGCTCTATTATCCAGTTTTTCTGAAAGTACAGTCATTTGTCTGTGCAGGTACGTGACATGTACGGGTTTCTATCCCATTCGGGTAATCCCTTCGTGGAGCGTCCCCACCTACATCTACATGGATACTCTGCAAATCCCATTTAAGTGCCTGGCAGAGGGTTCATCGAACGACCTTCATAATTCTCTATTATTCCAATTTCGTATAGCGCGCGGAAAGAACGAACACCTATATCTTTCTGTACTAGGAAAGAAGAGCGGCGCGTTTCGTCACAGGGTTATTTGGTAAGCGTGATAGCGTTACGGAGATGTTTAACAAACTCAAGTGGCAGACTCTGCAAGAGAGGCGCTCTGCATCGCGGTGTAGCTTGCTCTCCAGGTTTCGAGAGGGTGCGTTTCTGGATGAGGTATAGAATACATTGCTTCCCTCTACTTATACCTCCCGAGGAGATCACGAAAGTAAAGTTAGAGAGATTCGAGGGCGCACGGAGGCTTTCCGGCAGTCGTTCTTTCCGCGAACCATACGCGAGTGGAACAGGAAAGGGAGGTAATGACAGTGGCACGTAAAGTGCCCTCCGCCGCACACCGTTGGGTGGCTTGCGGAGTATAAATGTAGATGTACTCGGATTTCCCTTATTTTATCACGGTCATCGTTTCTCCCTATATAGGTCGGCGTCAACAAAATATTTTCGTATTCGGAGGAGAAGGTCTGTGAGTGGAATTTCGAGAGGAGATTTCTCGGCAACGAAAAATGCCTTTGTTTTAATGATGCCCACCCCAAATCCTGTATCATTGTTTTCTCTTTGTCGTAGAGGGAACTTTGCTTTAGGAATCTGAGGTTCGGATGCTGAGCTCCAGATCCTGAGAGTATGACGAAAATTGAAGAGGAGCAGTGCGTCAGATATTATTGTTATCGCTGGTTTTCGTGGTCTTGAGGTATGTTCCCATTTCCCAAAAAGAGCTTTACCTCGCTTCTGCACCGCCGTGGAGATGACCGGACAGCAAACAGATGGGCAGACCTTCTGTGATGTGTTACGCTTGTGAACCTAAATGTACGGCCTGCCGGAGTGGCCGAGTGGTTCTAGGCGCTACAGTCTGGAGCCGCGCGACAGCTACGGTCGCAGGATCGAATCCTGCCTCGGGCATGGATGTGTGTGATGTCCTTAGGTTAGTTAGGTTTAAGTAGTTCTAAGTTCTAGTAGACTGATGACCTCAGATGTTAAGTCCCATAGTGCTCAGAGCCATTTGAACCTAAATGTACCTAGGAAAATATATCAAAGTACTACACAGGTGATATGACGCCATAAACAATGAGATGCGTAAAAACTTCCGCTTCACGCATGACGTTTTAATTTGTTACTTTCTTACTACTAACGCTATTCACAATACATTTCACAGACAGTAGCCACATATACTGTCGGACATACTTGCAAAATTATATTATTGTACAGCGGTTAGTTCAAAAGATACCACGTGATCAACATTGAGCTGCATTGAAGTGGAACTGCAGGCCGAATTTCACTTGAGATATATTTGAAACATGTGTACAAATATGTGTGAAATATGTTAATTACATGTGAAATATAGTTGAATTGTTTGTATGCAGGCAAAGCGATGTGTAAAGAGGTCATCCTAAACCCCCGTAACTATTTCAACCAAAATATTGTGTGTGTGTGTGTGTGTGTGTGTGTGTGTGTGTGTGTGTGTGTGTGTGGTGCGTCGCAAGCGCGAGCTGGCAGTGACGCCCTGGGCGTTCATCGCGGTCGCCGAGCTGCCTGTTGTCTGGGTCAGGTCATGGAGCCGAGCCAAGTACGCCGTGGCTTCTGTCCGCACTGCGGGAGAGAAGTGAGCCATAGCTGGCCGTCCAGCCAGACAGCCAGCCGTCAGAACCCTTCCACGTTTTGTCACCTTGGGGCCTGCGTAGCGACTGGAGAAGTCCCGCTCGCGACCAGGGGGGAGGCTCTGGACACGACGCGACCTAATGTCCCGCAGAGTCAGTCCGAAACGTTTGTTGGAGAGACCACTATTATTTGCATGTTCCGCTACACGTGTACTATCGAGCTAAATAAGGGTGAGATGAAACTATTGTGAGCGCGTGGGTGCTATTCTGTCATTCTGCGCAACGGATTAATCTGAGATTTACCCTTTACCCTGTGGCTCCTGCAAGATGCAATTTCCACCCCCACACTACTACAGAAGTCAAAAAAACGGCTCTGAGCACTATGGGACTCAACTGCTGAGGTCATTAGTCCCCTAGAACTTAGAACTAGTTAAACCTAACTAACCCAAGGACATCACAAACATCCATGCCCGAGGCAGGATTCGAACCTGCGACCGTAGCGGTCTTGCGGTTCCAGACTGCAGCGCCTTTAACCGCACGGCCACTTCGGCCGGCTACAGAAGTCATACAGACGCTCCTAACGTTCTAAAGAGAAATGTCTGAAAAACGTTCAGCAATAAACATCTTCTAGAGTCGTCCGCTGTAAGGAAATGACATAAAAATTCACAACATTTATTACGTAACTAGTGGGATACTTGGGTACTGGAGTAGTACTAGTTAGTGTAAGAAAAACATGAAACTAACGAAAGTTATTATTTATTTTGCAAAAATCCTGAGAAATCACGATGGCACTTTTAGTTATGAGCTGAACAAGTTATTTCCGGGTTCTTTTTGGAATGTGAAGTTACCTCTTAAGGATAGGATTCACTAATGATATTTCTATACAAAGTTTCAGATTGTTATTGACTCGGCAGAACGGCTGAGAGCCGCGCCTACTCAACTTGAATAATTATCCGTTAGAATGTTGGTAGGTACAGTCGAGGCTGTCGTGTGTGAAATGCAGTGAAGTGTACTGTTGTGGAGGAAATATGGGGCTCACAATAGCTGTAGCACACAATACCGTAAGCTGCGATGACTGCTGTCTGCGGCGCTCGCTGCTGACAAGTAAGATAACTCTCGTTCTATCTGGATTGACCTTCGCCAATTAAACTCTCCCTACGCATTGATGAACTCAAGGACTCCTATTCGCTCCTAGTCTAACTATTGGCGTGGTTCACCAGTCAGATAACCAGTCCACCGCGCTGCCACTGAAAAATTCGCTCGCAGGCGTTTAACTATAACTCTGTCCGTTCACACCGCAGAATAAGTGTGGCGACGAACACAGCGAACAATCTTTAATTGCTAGGACTCACCCCGATTCACTCTCGACAGAGGTGCTCTCCCAGTGAAGTACTGAGGAGAGACTTGTTCCTCACTCTTTGAGTACACGTACGAGAGCACACGCTGCCGTTGCGTGTTCTCGCTCCAAGAGTGACAACGGAACGGCCCCTCTCCACGCCAGATGTGAAGGGGTACATTTTTCGGTCTCTTCCATTACACCTCCTTCAGCTCAAGGCGTCAGGAATATCGTCTGCCAATGAGCATTGCTCTTCTGAAACGGGAGAATGACATTTAGGTTAAGGTGACCAATCCAGAAATCTGTAGCTTTGGCGTTTGCTGTCTCCCTGTGAAAACCTCTGAAACTGCGTGCTGTGTTTGTAAAGAATACGTAGGCTGGGTGCTCCCACACAATGTAACGGAATTTGCTTTTAAGCCGAACACAGGGTCGTTCTCCCTTTCACTCACGCAAACACTGTATGCTCTAGGGGCCGTCGCATGCCGACATAGATAGGTTGACTCGTCCTCTGAAGGGACCGGCCTCCTGGCGTGCGGTTTTGCTTTCCTGAACTAAAAGCCTTTGTGACCATCGTGTCTTGAATATGTGTGTGTATGCCAGCATCGAGTATTCAACCACGGAGTGCACTTGCAATTTACTTGTTATTTGCACATTGTTTACATGAATTCATACAACATTGACTTTATCTTATCGAGATTGGGTTCGAATGAAGCGTCTTGATGTGCGGAATATGTTTGTGAGGGTGGAATATGTAAGCAATGAAGGTTAGGAGACCCTGACATCTTACACTACACAGGGTGATTTTTTCCACAGTGTACGGAATCTAGAGACTGCTTGATGAAAGGATACGGAACAAAAAATGTCTAATGAAGTTATGCTTTGAAATGCATGGTTTCCATGATAGAGACCAGTTATTGAATCACATTTTGTTACAGAGACTGTGGTCTAATACACACTGTACCATGCAGCCACTGTTACAGTACGTCTTGAAAATGGTTTCCACGTGCCTTAACGCACCTGTGTACGCACCATAGCACGTTCTATCTCACAGGTTCATACCAGCCAGGCTGCATCCGAACATTGCCAAAAGCAGCACGAATACCCTGCACCAGTGTCTCCACATCTTGAATGGGTTCTGCATACACGATGCTATTGAAATGACCCCATGTCCAGAAATTGCACGGCTTGAAATCCGGTAAACGAGCAGGCTACGCAACTGGATCCCCTCGTCCATTGCGTCGATCAGGGAATACACGATTGAGATGAGTTTGGACGTTAACAGTGAAGTGGGCTGGAGCACCATGATGTAGTAACCACACAACCCTTCCGATCATCAACGGCACTTTTTCCAGCAGGGGAGGCAAAGACTCCAGCAAAAAACGCCGATAGTTCCGGTCAGCCGGCCACTGTGGCCGAGCGGTTCTAGGTGCTTCAGCCCGGAACCGTGCTGCTGCTACGGTCGCAGGTTCGCATCCTGCCTTGGGTGTGGATGTGTGTGATTTCCTTAGGTTAGTTAGGTTTAAGTAGTTATAAGTTTAGGGGACTCGGATGTTAAGTTGGGTTGGGTTGGGTTGGGTTGTTTGGGGAAGGAGACCAGACAGCGAGGTCATCGGTATCATTGAATTAGGGAAAAATGGGGAAGGAAGTCAGCCGTGCCCTTTCAAAGGAACCATCAAGGCATTTGTCTGGAACGATTTAGGGAAATCGCGGAAAACCTAAATCAGGATGGCTGGATGGATGTTAAGTCCCACAGTGCTCAGAACCATCTGAAGTTCCTGTCTGTTAGGCGACGTGGAAGGAAGACTGGGCCCAAAATACGGTCGCCAATTACCCCGGCCCTCACTTCCCAGTTGCACCGATGCTGATGATTTGCTGTCACCATACCATGGCGGTTCTGCATACTTTCCCACAGATGGTTGTTGTGAAGGTTGAAGATACCACCCCGCGTAAAGGTGGCCTCAATTGTGAATAGGATGGATCAAAAAAATCCCGAAATCATGGTTGCCTGGTGAAGAAACCAGCGACAAAACCGCTCCCATTGTGGAAAGTTTGTCGGTAGTAAGCTCCACACACGCTGTAAGTGATAAGGGTAGTAACGGTTGTCATGGAGAACGTTCCACACGGTCGTCTGGCTTAGCCTGTACTGGCGGGCCAGCTGCCTGGTACTGACACCGCGGTCTCCTTCCACAGTGTTAATCACATTTTCCTCCAACTCTCGTGTACGAACATTTCGGGTACGTCCTTCATGATATCCTACTTCCTGAAACGACCTCGTCTCAGACAAACAGCGAAACACAGTTCCAGACAATGAATGCTGTGGTTGTTGTCGGCGTGGACAGGTCTCCAGATACAACCTTGCTACCCGCCGCCCGTTGCCATTTGCCTTTCGGTAACTAGACGTCATGTCGGCAAGCTCTCGATTCGAATACAGAGCCATTGTGTATAACGCTGTATCACATCCACTGGAAGGTGAGTCAGCAAGAGACACAACATTACGAATTACTATGGCCGGAGAGGGAACTAGAGCCTGCCGCAAGAGAAACAATGCCACCCTTCAGGAGGAACCCATGCATACCGTACCTGTTGGCTTCATGGTACAGCGCGTATTAGAGACCGCACTCTCTGTAACAAAGTATCATTGAGTAAATTCATTTCCGGACGTAAATTAATTGGAAATTTTTGTTCCTTATCCTCTCATCGATCAATCCCTAGAGTTTTTATACGGTACATACAAATGACTCCAAGTCTCGACATTATCTGTGATAATGAATACAGGCCGAATGAATGAATTCAAATCTCTACCAAGGCTCGGAGTCGAACCTGTGTCTCCTGCTCAAGAGACAGATAACGCAAAGCACTACACCACCCTGGCAGTGCGGCCAACACAACCGAGCGGATTATACCACTACCTCGGTCTCTTTAACACAAACTGGAATTCACGTCTCAGCCCCTCTCGATGTTCTTCCTCGTAACCCATTATCATAGGTAAAGTTTAGACTCAACATCTCTCTGGAATACATAATTTCATCTGGTTAATATATGACCTAAGCTTGAGGTAAAAGTAGGAGCATCCCCACTTCGTTAAAATCTAAGGCGCTATTCCAATGTTGGAGAGCCTCTGCAACACTGATACAAGTTAATAAGAGGGACATCAAAATGCGCTGAGGTGTCAACTGAAGTTGGTATTAGGGATGGAGACCTGCTAGGATAATCCGTGGAGCCCCATTGGCCACAGTACCAGCGTGGTGCAATGGCCCGCTGGCGCAGTGGCTCAGCATGTTGGGTCAGACGATTGGCTGCCTTCTGTAAAAGACAAAATGAGTGAACGGATCATCGATGAACTTGAACTGGTTCAAATGCCTCTAAGCACTATGGGACTTAACATCTGAGGTCATCAGTCCACTGGAACTTAGAACTACTTAAACCTAACTAACCTAAGGACATCACACACATCCATGCCCGAGGCAGAATTCGAACCTGCGACCGCAGCGGTCGCGCGGCTCCAGACTGTAGCGCCTACAACCGCTCGGTCACACCGGCCGGCGGTGACACACTGTGTTCTGTATTCGTCCACCACGGTGCTCGGGGTCACAGCACAAAGTTGTAAGACCTGAAGATGGGGATCTAAGAGCGCGAAACCGGTCGTGTTTTAACTACTGAAAAATTCAAAGAACCTCACAACTGAAGCGGTATTTTCAGTCTCAGCTATGATGCTCAGTTGTGAACGTTCCACCAGCAGGATTCTTTGTTCTGCAATGGTTCTGATATTCCCGTCTGTGCTTAGACACCAGTGCACTTCGAAAAGCGAGGAAAATAAGAAACAAGAGCCTTAACATCACAGACTCCAGCAGCAAATATAAATTAAGCCCGCCCAGCGTTTCAGAAAAGTGATGCACACCAGAGCAACTGTAGAACTCAGAAATTTTTCTCTCTCTCTGACAATGGTTTCAAAGAAGCAGCTAAAACTCGGAAAGTAGTGACTGCCCTATTTAGAGTTGGAGAGGTATTTATTTCCTTATTTCCAGTTGTAGGTGAAGCGGCGCTCTATGCAGAGTTTGAGTCTGCTTGCCACTGGTTTTGAGTCGTACTGTGAATGTTTGTAACACCAGTTGTGTGACATAGTCGATTTGATGCTGTATTGTGATCTTCAGACACAAATAAATAAACTGTGTGGAATCCATCCCTGAAAACCGGTTAAATAAACAATATTCCGCACTGCCTTGTCCCCTGAAAATTGTTTAAATAATATTCCAGTGTCTTAAATTGCCTACTGTCATTAGATCCTCCCAGTACAACAAAAACTGAGCAACTTTTCCCATCATTTTTTTCTTAGAGGGTGTGAGGAGGAAGGTGGCTAAGGGTACGACGTCCATTCCTAATTGTTTGGATAAATAAATAATCAGGATGAAATTGGTTAAATAAATACTATATTGATCTTAAATATCTTCAACATTTCACGGCCCTGTCAGCAACTCTATAAATATTAATTTAAATTTTAATAACCAACAACCTCAGTTGCACTGTTTACCTAGAATTTACCTAGGTTTCAGTCGGGATAAGCCAACCTTCTTCAGATTATCAATAACTACCGTTTGTCCATAGTGGACATCGTCAAGCTAAAACTACAAATCCATAAGTTATCGTCAGACTGCAAAAACTAATCTGAAACTGCCTCGGCCCAACTTTGCGACCGCGATGCGGCAGCCACGAGTGCTGTACTGGTTGCGAAGTGGGGCCGAGGCAGTTTCAGATATGTTTTTACAGTCTGACGATAACTTATGGATTTGTAGTTTTAGCTTGATGATGTCCACTATGGGCAAACGGTAGTTATTGATGATCTGAAGAAGGTTGGCTTGTCCCGACTGAAACCTAGGTAAATTCTAGGTAAACGGTGCAACTGAGGCTGTTGGTTAATAAAATTAAAATTACTATATTGATCCCCCCAGTCCAGCAGCTCAGCATAAAATGAGCGAGTTTCCCTCCATTTCCAGAGGTGTGGGGATTGTTGGGGGATGGGAAAGAAGGGGGGGGGGCAGGGAGGGGGAAGCGATTGGTGAAGGGTTGGGATTTGCCAGATGGGCAGTGGGGGAAGGGACCCACGTGCCGGCCAGGAAAAACCAATGATGTCATCAGGGGGCAAGGGTAATTAATTGGTCAATTAATTAATTTGCATAATTACTTTGATATCAGTTTGACATCAAAAGTGTGCTTGAACGCCTGTTGCCATGCTACTATCATGATCATCACCATCAACAACTCTGTCAACATCACCAAATCACCACCCTCAGTCATTTGGCAGCCAATACTTGACGAAGACTTCATCTAGACTTCTTCTTGGATTTCATTGATCATTATGTGCCACTTGCTGCTGGATATACACTTCTTCCAGATGTCTGAGATTGAAAGAGGATGAGTCACTCCTTCACTATTCTCCATATTCAAGGCTCCTCTTTAATGCTGATTTTACACCCAAGACATCGGTTTTGTCAGACGATAGGAAGTTATCAGCATGCACTGATAGCAGCATTTATGTTGTTAATGCATGTGGAATGTTTATGGTGTCTCTCCTTTGTATGGTATTTTTTGGAGTTGAGAACAAGCAGATTATTTGGTCATATAACAGTAGATCTTGCAGCGGACATTTGGGGTTTTGAAGCCACGTGTAGTTATTAGGTAAAGGAACATCTTGAAGCACTTACTGGGGACAGAATGGTTGTCCTACGAATTTTTCGGACCAGTTGGCAGACAATGCATTCAGCCAAAGAGGCGAACAACTGACTACCTTTATGTACCTGCCGGGCACTTCCAGCCACAGTAGGGGCAGGGGTGCAAGAGAAATCTAGGTCACCCACCCAATCCGTTTAGACAGTGTCGTAAGTGCCCTTTGTGGAGAGGGATGGCGACCATAAAAATTCGCGAATTTCCACGTCCACCGTGGACTCGAAACCATCGAGGGTGTGGTCAGGTGGTGTCAGACCCTCTGCCTACTGAGTTTTTTTGGGAAGCCTCATATCTTCGAAACAATTTTAGAAGATATTCAACTCTTGTGACAGCTCTGAAATGGTCTATGCTGGGATACAGAAGCACTTCTCCTGGTTTAGCTGAGGCCCCTGGGGCCGGCCGAAGTGGCCGTGCGGTTAAAGGCGCTGCAGTCTGGAACCGCAAGACCGCTACGGTCGCAGGTTCGAATCCTGCCTCGGGCATGGATGTTTGTGATGTCCTTAGGTTAGTTAGGTTTAACTAGTTCTAAGTTCTAGGGGACTAATGACCTCAGCAGTTGAGTCCCATAGTGCTCAGAGCCATTTGAACCATTTGAGGCCCCTGGTTGCATGCACTTTAACATACTGGACCTACACGCGGATTTACGGTATGGGGTGTGATTCCATGTGAGAATAGGAGCACTCCAGTGTTTATCCAACCCACACTGACTGTAAATTCCGACGTTAATCTGGTGATTCGATCTATTGTACTGCCACTCATTAACAGCATTCCAGGGGATGTTTCGCAACAGCACAACGCTCGCGCACATATGACTGCTATTACCCGACATGCCCTAAAAAGAGTCGAGATGTTGTCTTGGCCTGCTCGAGCGCCAGATCTGTTTCGAGTACACAGGGGACATTATGCAGAAGCAGCATTAACCGTTCCTGTACCGACTGACCAAGTGCAACAGGCGTGGAACTCTATCCCACTAACTGACATCCGGCACCTGTACAATACAATGCGTGCACGTTTGTATTCGTGCTTATAACATGTTGGTGGTTACGCTGTTTATTAATATATCACCATTTCACATTTGCAATGGCATATCTCGCGCTTACATTAACCCGTGATCTTGCAATGTTAATCAGTTAAATATGCTACCTAGACGAATGGATAACCGAAATTTCAGTGCTCAACATTAATTATTTTTGTTGGATGTGAGGTCCGCCAGTTATGCAAAACACCGTTGTTTCTCAGTACCCAAACCTGTTTCGGCGTCACTGTGCCATCATCAGTGGGTTTTCGTTTTTATTTATTATTTACATTTAGTGTGCATGAATTTTCTGGATGACTTGTGTGTTCTGGTGAAGTGAAAAGTGTTTTACTACGCTATTTGTGAAAAATACTTGTTATAGTTACGTGTGCCTCACAACACCTCAGCATTATGCGGAGAATGGAAGTACAGGGCTATTACAAATGATTGAAGCGATTTCATAAATTCACTGAAGCTCCATTCATTGACATATGGCCACGACACACTACAGATACGTAGAAAAACTCATGAAGTTTTGTTCGGCTGAAGCCACACTTCAGGTTTCCGCCGCCAGAGCGCTCGAGAGCACAGTGAGACAAAATGGCGACAGGAGCCGAGAAAGCGTATATCGTGCTTGAAATGCACTCACATCAGTCAGTCATAACAGTGCAACGACACTTCAGGACGAAGTTCAACAAAGATCCATCAACTGCTAACTCCATTCGGCGACGGTATGCGCAGTTTAAAGCTTCTGGATCCCTCTGTAAGGGGAAATCAATAGGTCGGCCTGCAGTGAGCGAAGAAACGGTTGAACGCGTGCGGGCAAGTTTCACGTGTAGCCCGCGGAAGTCGACGAATAAAGCAAGCAGGGAGCTAAACGTACCACAGCCGACGATTTGGAAAATCTTACGGAAAATGCTAAAGCAGAAGCCTTACCGTTTACAATTGCTACAAGCCCTGACACCCGATGACAAAGTCAAACGCTTTGAATTTTCGGCGCGGTTGCAACAGCTCATGGAAGAGGATGCGTTCAGTGCGAAACTTGTTTTCAGTGATGAAGCAACATTTTTTCTTAATGGTGAAGTGAACTGACACAATGTGCGAATCTGGGCTGTAGAGAATCCTCACGAATTCGTGCAGCAAATTGGCAATTCACCAAAAGTTAACGTGTTTTGTGCAATCTCACGGTTTAAAGTTTACGGCCCCTTTTTCTTCTGCGAAAAAAACGTTACAGGACACGTGTATCTGGACATGCTGGAAAATTGGCTCATGCCACCACTGGAGACCGACAGCGCCGACTTCATCTTTCAACAGGATGGTGCTCCACCACACCTCCATCATGATGTTCGGCATTTCTTAAGCAGGAGATTGGAAAACCGATGGATCGGTCGTGGTGGAGATCATGATCAGCAATTCGTGTCATGGCCTCCACGCTCTCCCGACTTAACCCCATGCGATTTCTTTCTGTGGGGTTATGTGAAAGATTCAGTGTTTATACCTCCTCTACCAAGAAACGTGCCAGAACTGCGAGCTCGCATCAACGATGCTTTCGAACTCATTGATGGGGACATGCTGCGCCGAATGTGGGAGGAACTTGATTATCGGCTTGATGTCTGCCGAATCACTAAAGGGGCACATATCGAACATTTGTGAATGCCTAAAAAAGCTTTTTGAGTTTTTGTATGTGTGTGCAAAGCATTGTGAAAATATCTCAAATAATAAAGTTATTGTAGAGCTGTGAAATCGCTTCAATCATTTGTAATAACCCTGTACTTGCCACACGAAAACATGACAAGCTACCTGTAGTAATTAACAAACTAGTGATCCAGAAAATTCATGCACACCGAATGTAAAGAATAAATAAAAACGAAAACCCACTGGTGATGGCACAGTGGTGCCGAAACATGTTTGGGTACTGAGAAAGAACGGTATTTTGCGTAACTGGCGGAACCCAAATTCCAAAAATTTTAACTGCAAACACGGCCAATACAAGGAGCTGCAAATCGAAATGATGGTTAATTATTTTTTTGTGTTGCCATTTTTTTCCCGTTAGTGTATCATGTGGTTCCCTTAGTCTTTTACGGTCACGAGAACCAGAATGTCTTTTGTCCATTCCCCATCACTTCGTCTCGCTCCGTGATAAGCCCTTTTTTTATTTCAGTTTGGGATCAGTCAGCTGCTATCACATCCTCGGCTCCTGTTCTTCCTCTCGCCATTCTTTTTGCGTCTAATTGTTATGCCCAAAATGCATCTTTCGATCGTTCATTGGTCAGAACTCAGTTACTGAACTGGTATCACATTTGTTTTCTGTATTTTTCTGTATGTTATGAGATCTTACCCAGAGCACTGTTATGAAACAAGAAGCCGATAGAACAGTGTAGAGCGTGTGCTGACGGAGTTCTCTCGTTCTCTCTCTCTCTCTCTCTCTCTCTCACACACACACACACACACACACACACACACACACACACACACTGTAGTGGTTCTGGACCCTACCGCTTGGCGGAGCTGCTGTCGCAGTGTGTCGGATTTAGGTCTGTCACATCCCTCCAACAGCCGCAGCTCACAGAGAGAAACCGCCTGTTCGCACCACACCGTCACGGCGTTAAGAAACGGCTGGTCCGGCCCGCAGAACGGCGGAACGAAAATAATCTCGGAAAATGGAGTTTACACTCGCCGGTTCTGAGACTCGGCCGCGCTCGGGACAGAGGTGAGAGACGAAGGCCAGCTGGGACACTCGTACGTCTCGATAAACTGCTTCCTGTGGTCGCGAACGTAACCAGAGGAAGGCGGCAGCGGGATGGATGCGTGGCTTCACGGCCGACGACAGACGGAAAGCAGGTAACAGTTCGCCCTTTACAGAGAACCAGGGTCCGGATAAATGAGGAATAAGCGACGCCATTAGGCAATGTACGAGGGCAGTTCAATAAGTAATGCAACACATTTTTTTTCTCGGCCAATTTTGGTTGAAAAAACCGGAAATTTCTTGTGGAATATTTTCAAACATTCCCGCTTCGTCTCGTATAGTTTCATTGACTTCCGACAGGTGGCAGCGCTGTACGGAGCTGTTAAAATGGCGTCTGTAACGGATGTGCGTTGCAAACAGCGGGCAGTGATCGAGTTTCTTTTGGCGGAAAACCAGGGCATCTCAGATATTCGTAGGCGCTTGCAGAATGTCTACGGTGATCTGGCAGTGGACAAAAGCACGGTGAGTCGTTGGGCAAAGCGTGTGTCATCATCGCCACAAGGTCAAGCAAGACTGACTGATCTCCCGCGTGCGGGCCGGCCGTGCACAGCTGTGACTCCTGCAATGGCGGAGCGTGCGAACACACTCGTTCGAGATGATCGACGGATCACCATCAAACAACTCAGTGCTCAACTTGGCATCTCTGTTGGTAGTGCTGTCACAATTGTTCACCAGTTGGGATATTCAAAGGTTTGTTCCCGCTGGGTCCCTCGTTGTCTAACCGAACACCATAAAGAGCAAAGGAGAACCATCTGTGCGGAATTGCTTGCTCGTCATGTGGCTGAGGGTGACAATTTCTTGTCAAAGATTGTTACAGGCGATGAAACATGGGTTCATCACTTCGAACCTGAAGCAAAACGGCAATCAATGGAGTGGCGCAACACCCACTCCCCTACCAAGAAAAAGTTTAAAGCCATACCCTCAGCCGGTAAAGTCATGGTTACAGTCTTCTGGGACGCTGAAGGGGTTATTCTGTTCGATGTCCTTCCCCATGGTCAAACGATCAACTCTGAAGTGTATTGTGCTACTCTTCAGAAATTGAAGAAACGACTTCAGCGTGTTCGTAGGCACAAAAATCTGAACGAACTTCTCCTTCTTCATGACAACGCAAGACCTCACACAAGTCTTCGCACCCGAGAGGAGCTCAAAAAACTTCAGTGGACTGTTCTTCCTCATGCACCCTACAGCCCCGATCTCGCACCGTCGGATTTCCATATGTTTGGCCAATGAAGGACGCAATCCGTGGGAGGCACTACGCGGATGATGAAGAAGTTATTCATGCAGTATGACGTTGGCTCCGACATCGACCAGTGGAATGGTACCGTGCAGGCATACAGGCCCTCATTTCAAGGTGGCGTAAGGCCGTAGCACTGAATGAAGATTACGTTGAAAAATAGTGTTGTGTAGCTAAAAGATTGGGGAATAACCTGGTGTATTTCAATGCTGAATAAAACAACCCCTGTTTCAGAAAAAAAATGTGTTGCATTACTTATTGAACTGCCCTCGTATCTTTTACTCTGTAGTTGTGTGTGCGGCTATACGAAATTTTCTGAAGGACAGAAACTGTGCGCGCGATCGGGATTCGAAGCATGAACCTATCTTCCGCAGGCACTGTCCTTCCCCGTTGATCTACCCAGGGACCACTTGTGGAGAGGTGAAACGGTGTTGCCAGCGGTTTCTCTGAGAAATGGGCACCACCGTCCTACTCAGTAACCAGACTGTGCCCCAAGCACTGAACTCATCTCCTACTACAAGTGCTGTCCACTTTGTCTTCACACCGACGATAGGGTAGAGACTGGGAGGTGCCTGTTAGTAGGCTCTTTCCATTCCTCACTTACAAGGGGAGGCCGCCAATTATATTTCATACATGCCGCAGCGAATTTGTGTTCGTGGGGTCTCTATTCTAATTCGAACGTTTGACTTACGCTACACGTATTCGCTTCGGAATACCGTTTCTACGTCTTCCGTTAACTATACGTGGTTAACATTATGAAGACAATTAATAACATTTGTGAAATACAACTTTGTTTGCGGAAAACATGACGATGTTCGAAGTCGCCAGTTTTTCCACGACAAACGACTTTCAACAACTTATTATATGCATAATTGTTGCAACTGATTGCCGGGAATTATATATGAATTACTAAAAACAAAAAAAACAAAAAATGGGTTGCATGGCGCGAGATTCGATCCGGCGACCTTCGTATTACGAACCCGAGCGCTTACCGCTGCGCCACGACGCTGTAGAAAATTATTAATCGTAGAGAGCATTTCACGGCAACGGTTTCTTTTAACTGTCGATTTTCTCAACAACGGCTGAGAAGTGCATCTTGGTGCTTTGCCACATTACACCTCTGGCCATGAGCTTTTCTTATGCGCAGTATGAATCGAATCTGAATTTCACAATTGGCGGCCTTCCCTTGTTAGTGAATTTTAGAATGAATGACAACAGGTGGCGCAAAAGAAATTCTAAAAATAGCTTTACTGATGAAGAACTGGAAGCAACAGACTAACAGAAATGCATAAAAACGTGACGTAAATTGGCACGCACGAGGAAATATTTCAAGACAGAAAAAAAAAAAAAAAAATTGGAGCTACAGTTAAAGTTCACAAATTTCCTTGACAAGCTACCAGTGGACAGAAGAACACAAGGAGAAATACATCCAGCGGATGATGATGCACTGGGAATAGAAGAAGGAGTTTCTCGAATGAGTACTAACTATACTGAACGGCCAAAGAAACTGGTATAGGCATGCGTATTCATGTACAGAGATGTGTAAACAGGCAGAATACGGCGCTGCGGTCGGCAACGTCTGTATAAGACAAAAGTCGTCAGGCACAGTTGTTAGATCGATTACTCCTGCTACAATGGCAGGTAGTCGGTCATGGTGGCCGTGCGGTTCTTGGCGCTGCAGTCCGGAACCGCGGGACTCCTACGGTAGCAGGTTCGAATCCTGCCTCGGGCATGGCTGTGTGTGATGTTCTTAGGTTAGTTAGGTTTAAGTAGTTCTAAGTTCTAGGGGACTGATGACCTAAGACGTTAAGTCCCATAGTGCTCAGATCCATTTGAACAATGACAGCTTTTCAAGATTTAAGTGGGTTTGAACGTGGTGTTATAGTCGGCAAACGAGCGACGGGACACAGCAGCTCCGAGGTAGCGATGAAGTGGGGATTTTCCCGTACGACCGTTTCACGAGTGTACCATGAAGATCAGGAATCCGGTAAAGCATCAAATCTCCGACATAGCCGCGGCCGGAAAAAGATCCTGCAAGGACGGTGCCAACGACGACTGAAGAGAATCGTTCAGCCTGACAAGAGTGCAACACTTCCGCGAATTACTGTACATTTCAATGCTGGGCCATCAACAAGTGTCATCGTGCGAATCATTCAAAGAAACATCGTCGATATGGGCCTTAGGTCCTCGCCTGGGACCGTCGATACCGAAATACAGTCAGTAAGAGTGATTTCAGGTGTGCCGCAGGGGAGTGTCGTAGGACCGTTGCTATTCACAATATACATGAATGACCTTGTGGATAACATCAGAAGTTCACTGAGGCTGTTTGTGGATGATGCTGTATTATATCGAGAGGTTGTAACAATGGGAAATTGTACTGAAATGTAGGAGGATCTGCAGCGAATTGACGCATGGTGCAGGGAATGGCAATTGAATCTCAATGTAGACAAGTGTAATGTGCTGCGAATACACAGAAAGAAAGATCCCTTATCATTTAGCTACAATATAGCAGGTCAGCAATTGGAAGCAGTTAATTCCATAAATCATCTGGGAGTAGGCATTAGGAGTGATTTAAAATGGAATGACCATTTAAAATTAATCGTCGGTAAAGCAGATGCCACACTGAGATTCATTGGAAGAATTCCAAGGAAATGCAGTCCGAAACCAAAGGAAGTAGGTTACAGTACACTTGTTCGCCAACTGCTTGAATACTGCTTACAAGGGAACCTCCCCATCGCACCCCCCTCAGATTTAGTTATAAGTTGGCACAGTGGATAGGCCTTGAAAAACTGAACACATATCAATCGAGAAAACAGCAAGAAGTTGTGTGGAACTATGAAAAAAATTAACAAAATATACAAACTGAGTAATCTATGAGCAAGATAGGCAACATTAAGGACAGTATGAGAACAGGTGCGCCGTGGTCCCGTGGTTAGCGTGAGCACCTGGGAAACGAGAGGTCCTTGGTTCAAGTCCTCCCTCGAGTGAAAAGTTTAATTTCTTTACTTTCGCAGTTATGATCTGTCCGTTCATTGACGTCTCTGTTCAATGTAATAAGTTTAGTGTCTGTGTTTTGCGACCGCACCGCAAAACCGTGCGATTAGTAGACGAAAAGACGTGCCTCTCCAATGGGAACCGAAAACATTTGATCGCAAGGTCATAGGTCAACCGATTCCTCCACAGGAAAACACGTCTGATATATTCTATACGACACGGTGACGGCATGTGCGTCACATGACAGGAATATGTTGTCGACCCACCTAACTTGTACACTTGCCGAATGGGTAAAAAGATTCTTCTACCTTGCCCGATTTAGGTTTTCTTGTGGATGTGATAATCACTTCCAAAAAAGTGATGAAAACATAAGAGTTTGTCACATAAACTGCAACAAATGAATGCAATAGTTTCACAGTCGCACAGTTTTCCCTGTGCTCTGTCAAAACATATGTTTTTAACGTTTTCAAATATTTCCGCGTGTAGCCCGTCAAATCCTGCATATGTCCAAGCAAATCTGAACATGTCCTGGAATTGTGGAGAGCAAAGTTGATTGTGTGTGTGTGCCTGAACTTTCATAATTGTCTGAAAATAAAAAATTAAAATTTTCACGCGAGAGAAGACTTGAGCCAAGGACTTCTCGTTTAACAGCTGCTCACGCTAACCACAGGACCACGGCGGTACTAAGCTTGTACACTCCTTAATGTTGCCTATCTTGAGCATGGACTACTCAGTTTGTATATTTTGTTAATTTTTTTCATAGTTCCACACAACTTCTTCCTCTTTTCTCGATTGATCTGTGTTCAGTTTTTCAAGGCCTATCCACTGTGCCAACTTATAACTAAATCTGAGGGGGGTGCGACGGGGAGGTTCCCTTGTTAGCAGTGTGGGATCCGTACCAGATAGGGTTGATAGAAGAGATAGAGAAGATCCAACGGAGAGCAGCGTGCTTCATTACAGGGTCATTTAGTAATCGCGAAAGCGTTACGGAAATGATAGGTAAACTCGAGTGGAAGGCTCTGCAAGAGAGACGCTCAGTAGCTCGGTACGGGCTGTTGTTGAAGTTTCGAGAACATACCTTCACCGAAGAGTCAATCAGTATATTGCTCCCTCCTACGTATATCTCGCGAAGAGACCATGAGGATAAAATCAGAGAGATTAGAGCCCACAAAGAGGCATACCGACAATCTTTCTTTCCACGAACAATACGAGACTGGAATAGAAGGGAGAACCGATAGTGGTGTTTAAGGTACCCTCCGCCACACACCGTCAGGTGGCTTGCGGAGTATGGATGTAGATGTAGAAATTGGACTGATGATGGCTGGAGAAATGTTGCCTGGTCGGACGAGTCTCGTTTCAAATTCTGTCGAGCAGATGGGCGTGCATGGGTGTGGATACAACCTCACGAATCCATGGACCCTGTATGTCAGCAGGGGACTTTTCAAGCTGGTGGAGGCTCTGTAATGGTGTGGGGCGTGTGCAGTTGGAGTGATATGGGACTCACGAGACGTCTTGATACGACTCTGACAGGTGAGACGTACGTAAGCATCCTGCCTGATCACCTGCATCCATTCATGTCCATTGTGCATTGCGACGCACTTGGGAAATTCTAGCAGGATAATGCGAAACCCAACACGTCCATAATTGCTACAGAGTTGCTCCAGGAGCACTCCCCAGAGTGGCCGCCAACCTCCCAAGAGATGAACGTCATTGACAATGCCCGGGATGCCTTGCAGCGTGCTGTTCAGAAGACATCCCCATCCCCTGGTACTGTTACGGATTTATGGACAGCCCTGCAGGATTGATGGTGTCAGTTGCCCCCAGTACCACTTCAGACATTAGTTGAGCTCATTCCATGTCGTATCGCGGCACTTCTGCATGCTCACGGGGCCACTACATGATATTAGGCAGGTGTACCAGTTTCTTTGGCTCTTCAGTGTATACCGTACAGCGTGCGCTCATTTCAAACTTACAGGAGTCCCAGTCCCGGCAGGCGTGCAGGAGAACGTTTGTGGCGTTTGCAGTTTACGAGAAGAGGCGTTGGTGGAGGTGAAGCTGTGAGGCCGAGCAAGCCAGTGGTCCCATATTTGACTCCCATTCCGTCACACAGTTCCAATCTCCCATGGAGTTTCAAGGAAATACTTATTTGTTTTATCGATTATGAAATGGCTTTTGAGAGCCTGCGAATATACTGGTAAAAATGTTTTTTTTTTTCTTACTAAGTAACACTTGCTGCTGGCATTAACGATTTTTCTTCATCGTCAGCACGAAGAACAATTCCCACTCGCGAGTGCTTTTTCCGTGTATTATGACTCGTTACGGGTGATGTTTGCGATGTGGAGCTGCTGCATTATTGTGGTGCCTTTACCATAAAATGAGTAATTTTTTAACCACTTAACAAAACCTAGTCTTCCGGCCCAAACTAGGTTCGTTTCAGAGTATGATGATGCAGTAGCTCCTTACTTAACAATCACGTACAACATCTCGCTCGACGGGAGATCCTTACCCGAAGACTGGAAAGTCGCACAGGTCACACCAATATTCAGGAAAGGCGGCAGGAGCAATCCACCAAACTGCAGGCCCATACTATTAACGTCGATACGCAGCAAGACTTTGGAGCATATATTGTATTCGAACATTATGAATGACCTCGAAGAGGATGGTCAATTGATACACAGTCGAGACGGATTTAGGAAACATCATTCTTGTGAACCACAACTAACTCTTTACACACACGAAGCGCTGAGTGTTACTGGTAAGTTATTTCAAATTGATTCAGTGTTTCTAGATTTCCAGAAGGCTTTTGATATTGTGACACACAAATGGCTTGTAGAGAAATTGTGTGCTTATGGAATAACGTCTAAGTTATGTGACTGGATTCGTGATGTCCTGTCAGAGACATCACTGTTCGTAGTAACTGATGGAAAGTCGTCGAGTGAAACAGAAGCGATTTCTTGCGTTCCCCACGCTAATGTTATATGGTATCTGCTGTTTCTTCTCTATACAAACGATTTAGGAGACTACCTGAGCCGCCGTCTTAAGTTGTTTGCAGAGGTTGCTGTCGGTTATCGTCTAGTAACGTCATCAGAAAATCAGGACAAAAATAGCAAAACGATTTAGAAAAGGTATCTGTATGGTGCGAAAATTGGCAAGTGGCCCTAAATAATGAAAAGTGTGAGATCATCCACTTGAGTGCTAAAAGCAATCTGTTAAACTTCGGTTACTCGACAAATCAGTCAAATCTAAAGGCCGGAAATTCAACTAAATACCTAGAAATTACAATTACGAACAATTTACATAGGAAGAAACAGATAGAAAATGCTTTGGGGCAGGAAAGCTAAAGATTGCGTTTTATTGGCAGGACAATTACAAAATGTAACAGATCTATTAAGGAGACTGCCTACGCTACTCTTGTCTGTCCTCTTACATCTGACCAGGAACAACACAGTTATATTACCAAAACATTCATGAAAATGAAAACAATCTTAGAGATGATAATAACCTAACAATAGTAATAATAATAATAATAATAATAATAATAATAATGGGACGACGCTTGAACCCTATGCCCGTCCACAATGGTAACGACATTGCTAGCCACACGGAAAATGATTTAAATACAAATAGAGGTGTTTTGCAGGATATGCTTCCTGCAACCACTCTAGAAGGAAAAGAAAGACAGAGGATGAGATGGTCAGACACCTCATGTTCTGTAATAACCAAGCAACAAACTTAGGAACCAACAGAACTGGATACAGATTACAAGTATACACAACATTTATTATCAGATACCCAGAATTAAAATTTTTAACAGAACAACGACTAGCTGATCAGATCCGTGTAATAATCAAAAATAACAGGATACCCCAGTCAGAATTAGAAAACATCAAACCACAAGTACAACAAATACTGGAACAAAATAATGTACAGTCAGAAGAAGAACAAAATACAGTAATGGACACAAACATCCCAGAGCAAGCAAACAAAGAACAATGCGCATCAATTAAACAATCAGAGGAAAACGAAATCTTAAGACAGCCACCAGAACAAGCACAAATAGAACATGAAGTGGCACACATGTTAGATATATAAGAAAAATTTCAGCTGACATATATAGAATACAAAGACACAAATGCAGACATTAGACCATTCTTGCACAGACCACCAAATAACCCACAAGTCGAAACAACAATAAAAACTATCAACAAAATCATACACAACAAAATAAGTGAAAACACAACTATGGAAGAGTTACAACCACTGGTTTATATAGGAGCACTCACTACTCTAAATATACACATTAGGCAGAGATCAGAACCAACCAACACACAGAAGAAACCCACAAAACCAGCATGGCAACACAGGCTACAGATCAGAATAGAAAAACTGAGAAAAGACATTGGACGTCTAACACAATTTATAAGAAATGAAATGTCAGGAAAAAACGAAAAAGGTTAGGTAAAATCTCACAACAAGAAGCGATAGAGCAATTAGATGAAAAGAAGCAGAAATTACAAGCATTGGCCAAACGACTTAGAAGATACAAAAAAAGTGAAAATAGAAGGAAACAAAACCAAACATTCAACACAAACCAAAAGAAATTTTACCAGACAACAGATAACACACACATTAAAATAGACAATTCACCAAACATAACAGACATGGAACACTTCTGGAGCAACATATGGTCAAACCTGACATGCACGGTGGATACAAGCAGAAAGGTAATTTTGCAACATGAAGTCACCTGAGCAATTAATTCTATGCACAATTGGAAAGCCCCTGGAAAAGATAAAATAGCAAATTTCTGGTTAAAGAAGTTAACCTCAACACATTCACATCTAACTAAATTATTTAACAGTTACATTGCAGACCCATACACATTCCCTGATACACTTACACACGGAATAACATATCTGAAACCTAAAGATCAAGCAGACACAGCGAACCCAGCTAAATATCGCCCCATAACATGCCTACCAACAATATACAAAATATTAACTTCAGTCATTAAACAGAAATTAATGACACATACAACACAGAACAAAATTATAAATGAAGAACAAAAAGGCTGCTGCAAAGGAGCACGAGGATGTAAAGAGCAACTGATAATAGATGCAGAGGTGACATATCAAGCTAAAACTAAACAAAGGTCGCTACACTACGCATACATTGATTACCAAAAAGCTTTTGATAGTGTACCCCACTCATGGTTACTACAGATATAGGAAATATACAAAGTAGATCCTAAATTGATACAGTTCCTAAACATATTAATGAAAAAAAAATTTGAAAACCACACTTAATATCCAAACAAATTCAAATAATATCACATCACAGCCAATACAGATTAAGCGTGGAATATATCAAGGAGACTCATTACGTCCGAGCGAGGTGGCGCACTGGTTAGCACACTGGACTCGCATTCGGGAGGACGACGGTTCAATCCCGTCTCCGGCCATCCTGATTTAGGTTTTCCGTGATTTCCCTAAATCGCTTCAGGCAAATGCCGGGATGGTTCCTTTGAAAGGGCACGGCCGATTTCCTTCCCCATCCTTCCCTCACCCGAGCTTGCGCTCCGTCTCTAATGACCTCGTTGTCGACGGGACGTTAAACACTAATCTCCTCCTCCTCTGGTTATGCCTTGCTCTGAACCCACTATCCAACATGCTAAATAATACAAATTATGGATACAATGTTACCCACACAAAATCACACATTTGCTATACATGGATGATCTAAAACTACTGGCAGCAACAAATCAACAACTCAACCAATTACTAAATATAACAGAAGTATTCAGCAATTATATAAATATGGCTTTTGGAACAGACAAATGTAAGAAAAATAGCATAGTCAAGGGTAAACAGACTAAACAAGAAGACTACATATTGGATAACCACAGGGACTGCATAGAAGCGATGGAAAAAACAGATGCCTATAAATATCTAGGATACAGACAAAAATAGGAATAGATAATAAAAATATTAAAGAAGAACTAAAAGAAAAATATAGACAAAGAGTAACAAAAATACTGAAAACAGAACTGACAGCAAGAAACAAGACAAAAGCTATAAATAGTTATGCTATACCAACATTGACCTACTCATTTGGAGTAGTGAAATGGAGTAACACAGACCTAGAAGCACTCAATACACTTACACGATCAAAATGCCACAAATATAGAATACATCACATGCATTCAGCAACAGTAAGATTCACATTAAACAGGAAGGAAGGGGATTTATCGACATAAAAAACCTACATTATGGACAGGTAGACAATTTAAGAAAATTCTTTATAGAACGAGCAGAAACTAGCAAAATACACAAAGCCATCACTCATATAAATACATCGGCTACACCACTACAATTTAATAACCACTTCTACAATCCTTTAGATCACATAACATCAACAGATACGAAGAAAGTAAATTGGAAAAAGAGAACACTACATGGCAAGCACCCATATCATCTAACACAGCCATACATCGATCAAGACGCATCCAACACATGGCCAGGAAAAGGAAATATATACAGTGAGATGGAAGGATTCATGATTGCAATACAGGAGCAAACAATAAACACCAGATATTACAGCAAGCATATTATTAAAGATCGCATTACCACAACAGATAAATGCAGACTTTGCAAACAACAAATAGAAACAGTAGATCACATCACAAGTGGATGTACAATACTAGCAAATACAGAATACCACAGAAGACATGACAATGTAGCAAAAATATTACATCAACAACTTGCCATACAACATAAACTAGTAAAACGACACGTCCCCACATACAGGTATGCACCACAAAATGTACTGGAGAATGATGAATACAAATTATACTGGAACAGAACCATTATAAGAGATAAAACAACACCACATAGCAAACCTGACATCATACTCACCAATAAAAAGAAGAAATTAACACAACTAATCGAAATATCCATACCAATACAACAAATATACAAAAAAAAACAGGAGAAAAAATTGAAAAATGTATTCAACTGGCTGAGGAAGTCAAGGACATGTGGCATCAGGATAAAGTTGACATTGTACCAATTATACTATCAACTACAGGAGTCGTACCACACAATATCCACCAGTACATCAACGCAATACAGCTACATCCAAACTTTATATATATATATATATATATATATATATATATATATATATATATATATATACACAACTACAGAAATCTGTAATTATTGATACATGTTCAAGTACCCGAAAGTTCTTAAATGCAACGTAACATATACCGTACAGTTAAAAGGAAGTCACGCTTGATCAAGGTCCGCGTCACTTTCCATTTTTTAACCAGACGTAACGTCTGAGAAAGGAAAGAAATACCAATGATAATAATAGTTCACAGTAATGAAAGTAAGGATAAATGGCAATAATAACAGTGATAATAAAACAAAGTGTATTAAAAATAATATGGACTAGTTTAGAACAACTTAAATTATGTTTAGTACTGCCAGAAAAAGAAAGGATGAAGAACAGGAAAATTGGAATGACAGTAAAAGTGGCTGTCAGGAGAGGACTTGATTTAAGTAAATAACTCTGTAAGCGAGGGGAAGGGAAAAGTTGCTGTGGTAGGGTGGATTGAAGAGTGCGGGCTGCAGACCAGTATGTGGGAGAGATAACTATTGCGAGAGAAGGTGAGCCATTAACTGCTTTTTGAAGCCTGAAAGTGATTTAATTTCTCTGATATTTTGAGGAAGATTGTTCCAAAGTCGGGTTCCGGATACAGAAAATGATTTAGAAAACATGAAAGTGTTGTGTGGTGGTACTGAGAGGATCTTACTTCGTTGAGAACGAGTATTTCTGCTGTGCTGTTCAGATAGTAATGTAATGGCTGAGGATACGTAAGAGGGAGTCTGAAGATTGAGAAGCCGATGGAGTAAACATAAAGTGTGGTAATCCCTACGTTTATCAGCATGAAGCCACGATAAATGCTCATAGGCTGGAATGATACGATCATAATAACGAACGTCACAAATATATCGGACGCAAGCATTCATCGCCAGTTCAAGCCTGCGAGAGTTTTCGTACGAAAGTCCTTGAAGAATAGGATCGCCGTAGTCGAGAATAGGGAGTGTTAGAGATACTACGAGCGTCTGCAGAAGCTCGAGTGGAAATACTTTTTTATATTTCTGTAGACAATGAAGGGCTGCAGAAACTTTCTTGCAGACTGCAGTAGTGTGTTCAGTCCAGTCTAAGTGGTGGTCCAGGAATATCCCCAAGTTCTTTGCAGAAGGAGAAAAGGTTATTGCGGTGCCATTTAAAATTAAGCATGGAAGAGATTCTCTGTACTGCGTTGTAATAAGTCTTTTGTGGGTGACTAAGATTGCTTGCGTTTTGGAAGGGTTTAGTTTCATACCCAAGTTCTGCGACCATTCTGATAAAGCAAGAAAGTCAGCATTTACGTGATCGGATGGCTGTGTGCAGGTTTACTGGACTTGCACTGAGATATAACTGTAGGTCATCAGCGTATAGGTGGTATCTACAGTGGAAGAGAATAGTTGACACATCATTAACATATAATGAAGAAAGTAGTGGGCCCAGTACTGGTCCTTGTGGGACCCTTGATACAACATCCTTCCACTGCAACCTTTTAGTGAATGAGCACCAAACAATCAAGTAAGCAGTGCAGGTACGAAACGGCGGTTACCACGCATAACGAACAAAACCAGTGAATGAACTGGTACGCAACCTAAAATTTGCTTCTCATTTGGACAAAATAAATACTGATGATAAAATGCTGGAAGCTGAGGTTCATTTTAGCTGTGGGAATTAACCTTATAGTGTACCTTGATTTCTTATTCGAGTCACAGTGTGAGTGTGTGTGTGTGTGTGTGTGTGTGTGTGTGTGTGTGTGTGTGTGAGAGAGAGAGAGAGAGAGAGAGAGAGAGAGAGAGAGAGAGTGTGTGTGTAGCGTTTAACACAGTTTAGGAGTTGAGTCCCACCGCAATCGGACTAGGGGGCAGCTGATATGGCTTTGCTGTTGTTTGTCCAGTACCACTGCACGCACCTGTTTATTAATACGTGCGGCCGGTATTATTTGATCTCACACGGTTTGCTTCATTAAGTAAACAAACGGAAACGGGAGAAAAACAGAATACATCACTGCCCGCCGGGGGGGGCTTTGGACACGGCGTGTCGCCGCAGTTGTATTTCCCCTTGCGTAATGGATACGCAAACACGGCGTGCTGGATGCATCCTGACACGCATATTGTGACGGAAATGCTTTTAATGACTCTACAGCATATCCTCTCTCTCTCTCTCTCTCTCTCTCTCTCTCTCTCTCTGTGTGTGTGTGTGTGTGTGTGTGTGTGTGTGTGTGTGTGTGTGTGTTTGTTTTGTCATCCCTATCCAACGCATTGATTTCGGCATTGACTGTATACTCTAAAGGTACGTGACATTTTGGGTTTCACTGTTTCAGATTGATCTGGTCTTTCCACAGCGGTCGTAAGAGTTGACGAACGTATACAGTGTCCCAGTCATATCTACTGATTAATGCGACCGCGTATGTATTACCCAGTAGATCTCATCTACCGGAAACAAATCATAGATGGGAACGTTTGCTTGCCCTCCTAGTCTAGGTCGCGTTCAGGATCTCGTGTGCAGAGTTCAGTGCAGGCATATACTATAGCAAGAGAGAGAGAGAGAGAGAGAGAGAGAGAGAGGAGAGAATTCATTAATTTTTTGTGCTGTAGTAGTTTGAATAAATGTAACCATGATAATCGAGATTATATTATGGATTGATTTATTTAAGTTTGAAGAATTATTGCTATCAGGTCATCTGTTACATCTAACCACGCATTCTAAGCATTTTGCATTGCATTCGCAACGACAAGCATTTTATAGCCTGCGTCTAATGCAGGATCTAACATTCGGAAATTACTACGACATAACTAGTACTTGCACTCCGCCTTCAGGCCACAAGTGGCCCATCGGGACCATCCGACAGCCGTGTCAACCACAATGAGGATGCGGATAGGATGGGCGTGTGGTCAGCACATCGCTCTCGCGGTCGTTATGATGGTTTTCTTTCACCGGAGCCGCTACTGTTCGGTCGAGTAGCTCCTCAATTGGCATCACGAGGCTGAGTGGAACCCGAAAAATGGCAACAGCGCATGGCGGCCTGGATGGTCACCCATCCAAGTGCGGACCAGGCCCGAGAGCGCTTAACTTCGGTGATCTGACGGGAACCGGTGTATCCACTGTGGCAAGGCCGTTGCCTAACTGGTACACGACAAAACAGAATTTATATTCTCTAATGACGAGTGCAAGAGTTAAGACTTATTAATATCATAAGCGCACGAATAGCTGCGGACAGGATAGAAGGGGTGAGGGAGCGACAGGAAGAAGAACGTAACAAAGCAAAATTAATGAAGAGAGAGGAAAAGAAAGTGATTTGACTGTATGAGAAGTGTGAAGAGATAGAAGCGTGACTGGGCGAGTATGTGAGAATTTGCTTCACTGTTTGACTTAGGGAAAATAGACACATACAGTCATGTTTGGGGCAACATTGTGAGGGAGGCAAAAGAAATTTCAACGCAGCAGCACAGAGAATAGGGTCGTCTGTTCCAGAGGCTGACGAAAGAGACAGATAAGCAGTTTGCGAATATTTTTATTTTATGGATCGGCACAGCTAGGATAGCAGATAAGTGAGAACTTGAATTGTGATTATGATGAAATGACAAGTACTTAACCTGTGATACAAGGTATTGTTATGCAAGCTCACTAAAGACGCGATGAATGGACATATGTCACCAACCAACGAAGTAATCAGAGATATAATTAATACTCTTAGATCTCCCATCGGTGGCCTCCCCAGTTGGCGAATAGGGGAAAGCCTCTCAGATATGGGTGGTACTGGGGAAATGAAATACGACATTATAATACAGTTGTAACATCTGAGGGCTTATACATGTTCGAAACTTTGACTATGAATAGACAAGGTCAAGCTGAGCGGCTGGAAAAGCGAAAGCGTAGGATGTTAAGGAAAATCCTAGGTTATCGATGGGTTGATGGACAATGAGAGAAAATGAGGACTTGTACAGCAAGACAGAACCTATCACAGCATCCATTAAGAAAAGGCAATTGTAATTTTACGGTCATCTCACGAAAATGGACGGTGTCCGACTAACAAAAAGAATGTGGAGTTTCATTCAATGAAAGAAAACAAGGCCGAGATGGTTCAAAGAATGTGAAAAAAATCTTAGGCAGATTGGTATCTCAGAGAGAAAAATTCCTGACAGGAACAAATTTAGAAGATTGGTGAGCAACTACCAAGGTTTTAAAATGGTATCAGTGTCAAAAACGTATCACACTCACTCTCTGGAAAAAGATACTAATAAGGAGGCTTTGAGAATTTCAAAAAGATTTGGCAATACGCAACATAAAACAAAAGAAGCAGCAGGAAGAGAAATTTTGAGAAGGAAAGTGTTAAACTAAGAACGATGCCAAAGCAGTAGGAGTAGGAGAACAGGTGTAGAGCAGTCCAAAAAATAAAAAAAAGAGCTTTGTTAGGAATATGGAAGAATGCTGAAGCAACTGATATTATCACATGGTCCCTGGATGACCAAAACGGAAGGTGAAAAAAAAGGACGAATAAATCGGTCGCCAGTGCTACTGGGCATACGATGTTGCAACCACTTGGATACTAGCGTTTTCAGTATACTTATTACACCACGGAAAGTGATCAAATTTGCAGTTTGTAGTGCATATATGAACAGTAGCCTTGACGTTCAAAATGCTATGAAGGAAGGAAGGAAGATTAGGGATTAATGTTCGTCGAGGATGAGGTCTTTAGAGACAGAGCACAGGGTTGGATTGTCGACTCACACTAATATCTAGGTACAACAATTTGTACGGATGTCGAATGGAATGAACACATACGCTCGGTCGCTGGTAAGACAGAAGGCACTCTTTGGTACATTAGTACCATACGGGGAAAATGCAGTCAGCCGACAAACGATACTGCTTACAAAACACTTGTGCGACCTAGCCTAGAACATTGCTCTAGAGTGTGAGGGCCAAAAAAGGAAAAGAAAGAAAATACCACTGACGGGAAATACCGGACAGATACAAGTAGGAGCAGCACGAATGGTCACAGTTTTGTTCTCCACACTAGAGTGTCGTGGAAATGTAGAAAAACCTGAATTTGCAGACGACTGAAGATAGCCGTCAAATATCCCGCCAAATTTTGCTTTCAGAATTTCAGGAACTTGTAAAACAATCATTCTCCAGGAGCATCAAAAGTGACTATATCTACGTCAATACTCCGCAAACCACCGACCAATACGTGGCGAAAGATACCCTGTCGCACTATTAGTGGTTTCATTTCCTGTCTCACTCACAAATAGAACGAGGGAAAAACGACTATCTATATGTCTCCGTAGAAGCCCTAATTTCTCTTATCTTATGTTAGTGGTCTTTACACGAATTGGATATCGGTGGCACTAGAATAGTTCTGCAGTCAGCTTCAAATGCCAGTTCTCTGAATTTTCTCAGCAGTGTTTAGCGAAAAGAACGTCGCCTTCCCTTCAGGGATTCCCATCGGAGTTCCCGAAGTATCTCTGCAACACTTGAGTGATGTTAGAACCTACCGGTAACAAACCTAGCAGCCCGCCTCTGAATTGCTTCCATGTCTACTTCTAATCATATCTGGTGCGGATCCCAAACACACCAGCAGTACTCAAGAATAGGTCTCCTTTAAAGACGAACCACAGTTTCTTAAAATTCTCCCAGTAAACCGAAATCGACCATTCTCCTTCCCTACCATAATCCTCACACGCTCGCTATATTTCATACTGATTTGCAACGTTACTCCCAGACATTTAAACGATGCGACTAATGCTGTATCCAACACTGCGGATCTGTTGTTGCTGCTATCCGCATTAACTTACACACTCATGCTCATAAATTAAGGATAATGCTGATACATGGCGAAACAACGCCCCGGTGGGCGGTTTGCGGGTTTAAATCACCTCGGGGTATGACCATGCGGTGCATCTGACCTGCGGTCGTCGCACGGTGGCGCTGGCAGCAGTCCACATACGCAGAGGTGCGTTGGTGTGTGTCAGAGTACGGTGCAGCGAGTAAGTGTGCAGACGTTTACAGACGTCCTAATGATGACTGTGTGTTGAAAATGGCTCAAAGAACACATATCGATGACGTTATGAGGAGTAGAATAATAAGGCGACTGGAGGCTGGTCAAACACAGCAGGTCGTAGCACGGGCCCTCCGTGTGCCACAAAGTGTGATCGCAGGATTATGGCAACGATTCCAGCAGACGTGAAACGTGTCCAGGCGCTACAGTACGGGACGTCCACAGTGTACAACACTACAAGAAGATCGATATCTCACCATCAGTGCCCGCAGACGGCCACGGAGTATTGCAGGAAGCCTTGCTCGGGACTTTACCGCAGCCACTGGAACAGTTGTCTCCAGACACACAGTCTACAGACGACTGAACAGACATGGTTTATTCGCCCGGAGACCTACAAGGTGCTTTCCACTGACCCCTCGTCACAGGAGAGCCCTCAAAGCTAGGAGTCAAGAACACACTACATGGTCACTGGAACAGTGCTCCCAGGTTATGTTCACTTACGAGTCCAAGGCAGGATTCGAACCTGCGACCGTAGCAGTCGCGCGGCTGGCCAAACACGAAAAGATGAGTGCCTAGTTTATCCATTATTTCATGGAATGACTTTATTAACTGTGCTCTAATGACACCTGCCACATAATGTAACTTTGTTGTTGCCCGAAAATGCAATATTTAGCAGCGTGAGCAACACTAAAAATCATACATAATTTTTTACCTTTGTTGTTGTGGTAGGGTTGTTAGAACCTAGAAATGTTTTCCGTGCGATTTACGAGATATTTACTCGTCTGAAATTAGAAGGGACACCCTGTAGAAATCTTGCGTAACGCGCATGCCCTTTAGCTTACGTTGCCTTTCAGATTGTTTTCCAGCTTTATAGATCTCAAGTGTGCAGTAGAAAATTGTTCCTATCACCTTCTTCCACATCACTGTGATACGTTGTAAACAGCCATTGTTTACACGCTGTAAATTCAGGTGCCAGGTAGACGATTCCAGGCTGGGCAGCAACGCTGAGTAACATATTTATGGAGGCCCGTGTAGAGCAGAGAGCAGGCCGGGGTTTTGCGGCCCTCTCTGGTGTCACTGCTGATGCAGACGTCGATGACGCGTGGGAGGCTGGGGACACGCGCCTCACCACGGCGGTGGCCCGTCGCTGCGTGTCCTATACACGCCCACGTGGGGCCTTATCAGCAGGGCTTCATCGCCCCTGAGAGGATTCCCGTGTTCTGTGAATCAACCGTCCACCTCTGGAGCCGGCAGTCTGGAATGCGGCGACCGCGCTGTCTGGAGCCCGCCTCTGTTGACAGCGCCGCGCGAACAGGTAGCTGCAGGTAGGTCGGCTGTGTAGGCGCGTAGCGGGTTCCATCTCGCCCACTGTGCGGTATTTGGGACAGAGGACGACAAGTGATCCAGGGGCGGTGCTGCTGAAGGTGGTTACGACGACGTCCGGCGGGGGGCGTACGAGCTCGTCAGTGTTGCAGCTGGCCTTCACGGATTTCAGAGCACAAAAAAAAGGTCATCCTAACAATGTAGTGAACGTCACTGAGCCTTAAGACGTGTGTGGCGTAGAGATGGGTAGTTCGCGAACGAACGGGTGCAAAGGAACGGTACACCAAGATGAACGAAAAGACCGAGGAACGAATTCCAAGGAAAGATCGGTTCCTAGTTCACTTCGGTCGCGGCGGTCACTTCGGCAGTTCTCGTTCCAGCCTCGGTCGTGTGCTCGTCTCAGTCTCGGTCTCCCTCGGCCGCACTCGTCGTTCTTCGCATGACCACCTGTCTCAGTTCCACTGCCGACTGCTCCTAGTTAGTTCAGTATCCAGTTGTTCGTTTCGTTCACTGTGCTCGCCTATTTTACACGTGTTCCAAACTGTTCTTGCACTTGGTTCTGGCTATTCAGAGTTCACGACCGGTAACCAAAACGTATTTTATAGTAACGTAAATTACATAAAAATTACGTTGTACGTAATAGGTACGTCTTTTCAGGTAACAAAAGGGCATATCAGCTCACTTCACTGTATTGATGAACAGCAAAAGACATAACAAGGCAAGTCTTTTTTGTTATTCATATATTTTTTAGTTTCATCGACTTCATTTAGCAGCTAACTTTCAATAATTTGTTCAATTTTTAGTGTAAGAAAATTCATACAAAACGACTTTCACGTATCTTTCATATACAAAACAATACATTTTGGAAGGCTCTAATTATTTTTAAGTTTGGTTGTTTCCAATTTGCATTACCTGCTTGTTTGGTTTCTTTGGAAAAAAAGTGGGTTCAGGGTCATTTTGGCTCAGTAGGAAAAGCGGTGCCTCCCCATTTGAAAAGACATACATTGCCATAAAATCGTATTTGCTTATTATCTCAAAAACATTTGTTCAGAAGGAGCTTTCAAACCAAAAACTTTATTACTGCGAACTTAATTATTATTATTATTATTATTGCTGCATTAACTTTAATAATGCAACATAAAAACCTAATTTTTACTAAGGGTGTGACGCAAGTATGATGAGAAAAACACATTTTATTTTATGCTTCCATGAAGTCTCTACTTCGCCTACGAACTCAGAGACAACGTGAAGTATATATAGGGTGTAAATTATTATTGTTTACAACGGAGCATAGCTATGTAGTGGAAGTCGAAACGAAAAATTTTATACAACACTCTTGTGGTCTATTAAGTTGGGAAACAACCACCAACAGGTTTACAAGACTATATGAGCTATAACCCACGCGCGTCGCGTGAGATTTTCATGTTCTCTTCTCCAGCTCTCTATACATCGTCATCCACTGTTTCGCAATTGTTGCTTGCATTAACTTGTTATTTCTTCACTGCCTAGTTATTACTTGTTTGTCTCTTTGTTGTATCTGCTCGTAACGGGCAACACATCGTCCGTAATTGGCGAGCAGTCTGTACTCGGGGCCGGTTTTCCGTGCGCCACGCTATATTATTCCCCTGCGATCAGCCACACAAGGCTACGGTTGGCTAAACGAGAGGTTCTGCAGAATCACAGAAATTACTTCTAAAAGTGTGTAAGAATTCTGTAATGAATAAAAACTCTGTACTCCAGGGGGGAGGCAAGTGCCCCGTCTTGGTGCCCTCCATTCTTCAGTCACCTACACTACTGGTTTTCAATTTTTTATTAGAACCATATACCAAGCACAAACGAACGGTGAACGAGTAAAAATGAACGGTTCCCAAAAAAGAACGATCAGCAGTGAACTAGTTCCCAAGGATGAAGGAGTTTGCCCATCTCTAGTCTGGCGTAACTTCAGCTCGGAGCGTGTGCTACTCGACAGAGTGAATCGTACAGCCAGCTGTAGCGGTAATTAACTCGGATATGTTGAAAGCCGTCTGTTACAAACGACTCTCGTGTCATATACAATGAAGCACCACGGGCAGAATGCGGCGCTGCTGTCAGCAACGCCAAGACAGCAAGTGTCTGACGCAGTTATTAGATGAGTTACTGCTGCTACAATGGCATGTTATCAAGTTTGAACGCGGTGTTACAGTCAGCGCACGAGTTATGGGACACAGTATTTCCGAGGCAGCGATGAAGTGGGTATCTTCCCCTAAAGCTATTCACGAGTGTACCATGAATATCAGGAATCCGGTAAAACATCAAATCTCAAACTTCGCTGCGGCCGGAAAAAGATCCTGCAACAGCGGTGAAACGTCCCCTTAGAAAAATTAGTGAATTACTGTGCTGGTAAACCCCTTACGTTATTTGATTTTCAAACAGCTGGGCAAAACTGAACGTACTCACACATTTCTCTCTTTACTTATTCTGATCATCACTAAACTGACACACAGTATTTTTAGCGCAATGCAATCTGACTTTCAAAAATCCCTACAAAAGAACGGCCCAGACTAACAATAACCTATACCTTTCATGAATCACTTACCTCACAAAAATCTTCGTTACTCGAACTACTGCAATACAGCGAGCGCCAATACTGCCAGCTAAATAAAGGATTCAAACTACTGAAGGCACTAACTACTGACAGGCATAGTTAGCTAATCAGAGATTTTGATAGAGAACAAACAATGTATTTACCTTAAAAGTGTTCAAAAGTCATTATATATATATATATATATATATATATATATATATATATATATATATATATATCATTTCATGACATCCAGTCTAACACGTCCAGATCATCCGCTCTCAGAACTCCGCCATCTCTCTCCCCACATCCATCACAGCTGGCAGCTCACCTCCAACTGCGCAACGCTACGCGCTGTTCACATCCAACTGCCCAACACTACAATAGCAAATTCCAATAATGCAAACCAGCCACAGACTGCACACAGCACAGTTAGTGATTTTCATACAGAGCGCTACGTGGCGTTACCAACATAAAAACCTAAACAGCCCACTTACAGCGGGACGAATCTCACTCCAAACATGCGAATTGCGCATGTTGAAGACTACATCACGCCTGAACGTTGCATCATCGGTAAACAAAACAGAGGATGGAAATGCAGGATGCATTTCACAGTGTTCCAGGTACCACTTCGAAAACTGTGCTCTGGGTGGACAATCAACTGGTTCCAGGTTGTGAACACGCTGTAAGTGAAATGGACGTAACAATTGCCCTCGAAGGACTGTTCCAAATGACTCTGAGCACTATGGGATTCAACTTCTGAGGTCATCAGTCCCCTAGAACTCAGAACTACTTAAACCTAACTAACCTAAGGACATCAAACACATTCATGCCTGAGGCAGGATTCGAACCTGCGACCGTAGCGGTCTCGCGGTTCCAGACTGTAGCGCCTAGAACCGCTCGGCCACTCCGGCCGGCCAGGCTTGTTGCAGGTAATCTGCTAAATGACCCGGTCTCACGCAGACGTCAGCAAAGGCTGTATGATGCGGAATAGGGCGATTAGGATATTGTTGTTGATTAACCCACCATGCAGCTCGTCCGTGGTTGTGGTGCGCTACGTAGTACGCACCAACCATACATATCAGTGTACTCCCTCCAGGTGTATCGCTCCATTAGTAAGCAGAGACAATGCACTACTACACTGGTGGACAGTAGTTGCCTACAACTGAAGAGCGTAATACGCCCTCTAACAACTGAATAGCGTAATAAGGAGTCTACCAATTTAAATAATGCTCATAGGGAAAAATGACATTAGGGAAAAATATTTGTTTTGATGTCCCCTACAACCTCCCAGAGTTTGTCGGATTAAATACTTTTCACCCTCTATGTTATATAATTTATCAGCCTTATTTATGGGGTGTGCTTTTACAACTGTGTTTCACTGAGTCAATCTTAGCTCTTTCTACGCTGTGCGCGTTGGTTAGAATACGTGATAATCATTATGTAGTCTTCGATGGGTTAACTGTGCATACCAGCGGTTTATGACATTACTTTCATAACATCTGTATGTGCTATTCATGAGCCTTTGTCTCTGCCTTTCACGTAATATCTGACTTCAGCTCTCTCTTGAATTCTCTTCTTTATGAAGTCATTCTGCAACCCTGCAATTTTTCAGCGTTCATCCACAGCTGTGCTCCTTTAAGCTTTCCTCGTGTAGACACCACGTTCAAGTTCACCGTAGACTGTAATAGAAAGGAAAAAAAGAAATGCACCAACGTACCACGGAGGAATTATCGGAAAGGGACGGAAATCGGTAGGTGTGATATACTTGTACAAAGAAACAAATGGCTGCAATTTCAATTCAGGAGACAGAGCTTCACAAATTGAGCAAGTCAATGACGCGTCGCTTCACCTCTGGTTCTTACGGCAGCAGTTATACGGCTTGGCATTAATTGACTGAGTTGTTGGATGCACTGCTGAGGGATTGTTGTTGTTGTGGTCTTCAGTCCTGAGACTGGGTTGATGCAGCTCTCCACGCTACTCTATCCTGTCCAAGCTTCTTCATCTCCCAGTACCTTCAACCTACATCCTTATGAATCTGCTTAGTGTATTCATCTCTTGGTCTCCCTCTACGATTTTTACCCTCCACGCTGCCCTCCAATACTAAATTGGTGATCCCTTGATGCCTCAGAACATGTCCTACCAACCGATCCCTTCTTCTAGTCAAGTTGTGCCACAAACTCCTCTTCTCCCCAATTCTATCCAATACCTCCTCATTAGTTATGTGATCTACCCATCTAATCTTCAGCATTTTTCTGTAGCACCACATTTCGAAAGCTTCTATTCTCTTCTTGTCCAAACAATTTATTGTCCACGTTTCACTTCCATACATGGCTACACTCCTTACAAATACTTTCAGAAACGACTTTCTGACACTTAAATCTATACTCGATGTTAACAAGTATCTCTTCTTCAGAAACACGTTCTTTGCCGTTGCCAGTCTATATTTTATATCCTCTCTACTTCGACCATCATCAGTTATTTTCCTCCCCAAATAGCAAAACTCATTTACTTCTTTAAGCGTCTCATTTCCTAATCTAATTCCCTCAGCATGACCCGACTTAATTCGACTACATTCCATTATCCTCGTTTTGCTTTTGTTGATGTTCACCTTATATCCTCCTTTCAAGACACCGAGGGATATAGTGCCAAATTCTGTCCAATTGCCGCGTTAGGTCGTCAAAATTCCGAGATTGTTGCAGGGCCCTGCCCATAATGCTGCAAACATTCTCGACTGGGGAGAGATCCGGCGACATTGCTGGTCAACGTAGGATTTCATGGGAAGGAACCAGTAGAAATTTTCACTGTTTGTACGCAAGCATTATCTTGCTGAATGGTAAGTGCAGGCTGGGTTGCCATGAAGGGCAACAAAATGGAACATAGGATACCGTAGAAGTACCGTTGTGCTGTAAGAGTGCCCTAGGAAAAGAAATGGCGCTCCAGACCACCATTCCTTGTTGTCAGGCTGTACCGTTGGGATTAATCCGGTATTCCACCACTGTCCGGAGTGCCTCCAGATACGTCTTGGGCCTCCAGTCTCATTGTTGAAGTAGAAATATCTCCAGTGATGCGTTTCGCTTCTAAGCGAGCCCCGGAGATCAGGGACGATGTGTCTGGATGTGCCTCAGGTAGCGATGGGACACCAACCTGAGTGTTGCCCGCCATGCGGCCCGACAACCAAGGCTGATGGTGTGGAGTACCATTTCTTTTCACTGCAGCAGACCTTTGGTTGTCGCCGGCGGCACCTTTACAGCACAACGGCACGACCAGGATATTCACTCGCTCCGTTTTGCTCTCCTTCATGGCAAGCCATCCAGTGCTTACATACCAGCAAGATAAAGCCCGTCCGTACACATCGAGAATGTCTTCTGCTTCGCTTCATCCTTGCCGAACCCTATCTTAGGCAGCAAGTTCGCCAGACCTCTCCTTAGTTGAGAACTTTTGGAGCATTATGGGCAGCGTCCTCCAATCATCTCGGGATTTTGACGATCTAACGCGTCTCCTGCACAGAATTTGGCACTACACAGGACAGAGGTAGACCAAAGCTACGTTGAAATGTTCAGTTTGTAAAGCTCTTACTACTGAAAAAGTCATTAAATTTTTTTAAAAATTGAAATAAATTGAAATCATTTGTTTGTCTGTACATGTTCTAAGGTGGCTATAATTTCACACCTTACAAGCACTCATCCACATACTTTGCCGTGAACGACAACCACCATTAGGAATCATTTGATACGGTGTACACATCGTATACAGGGTGGTCCATTGATCGTGACCGGGCGAAATATCTCACGAAATAAGCATCAAACGAAAAAACTACAAAGTACGAAACTTGTCTAGCTTGAGGGGGGAAACCAGATGGCGCTATGGTTGGCCAGCCACATGGCGCTGCCATAGATCAAACGGATATCAACTGCGATTTTTTAAATGGGAACCCCCATTTTTTATTGCATATTCGTGTAGTACGTAAAAAAATATGAATGTTTTAGTTGGACCACTTTTTTCGCTTTGTGATAGATGGTGCTGTAATAGTCACAAACATATGGCTCACAATTTTAGACGAACAGTTGGTACCAGGTAGGTTTATTTAAATTAAAATACAGAACGCAGGTACGTTTGTACATTTTATTTCGGTTGTTACAGTCTGATACATGTACCTTTGTGAAGTTATCATTTCTGAGAACGCATGCTGTTACAGTGTGGTTACCTGTAAATATCACATAAAATGCAATAAATCCTCAAAATGATGTACGTCAACCTCAATGCATTTGGCAGTACGTGTAACGACATTCCTCTCAACAGCGAGTAGTTCGCCTTCCGTAATGTTCGCACATGCATTGACAATGTGCTGACCCATGTTGTCAGGCGTTGTCGGTGGATCGCGATAGCAAATATCCACACTGAAAGAAATCAGGAGACGTCAGATCCGGTGAACGTGCGGGCCGTGGTATGGTGCTTCGACGACCAATCCACCTGTCATGAAATATGCTATTCAATGTGCCGGATATCCATCATGTAGGGAGTACATCGCCATTCTGTCATGCAGTGAAACATCTTGTAGTAACATCGGTAGAACATTACGTAGGAAATGAGCATACGTTGCCATCGATAAAGTGGGAGCCAATTACCCTTCCTCCCATAATGTCGCACCATACATTAACCCGCCAAGGTCGCTGATGTTCCACTCCTCGCAGCCATCGTGGATTTTCCGTTGCCCAATAGTGCATATCATGCCGGTTTACGTTACCGCTGTTGGTGAATGATGCTTCGTCGCTAAATAGAACGCGTACAAAAAATCTGTCATCGTCCCGTAATTTCTCTTGTGCACAGTGGCAGAACTGTACACTACGTTCAAAGTCGTCGCCATGCAATTCCTGGTGCATATAAATATGGTACGGGTGCAATCGATGTTGATATAGCATTCTCAATACCGACGTTTTTGAGATTCCCGATTCTCACGCAGTTTGTCTGCTACTGATGTGCGGATTAGCTGCGACAGCAACTAAAACACATGCTTAGGCATCATCATTTTTTGCAGGTCGTGGTTGACGTTTCACATGTGGCTGAACACTTCCTGTTTCCTTAAATAACGTAACTATCCGGCGAACGGTCCGGACACTTGGATGATGTCGTCCAGGATAGCGAGCAGCATATATAGCACACGCCCGTTGGGCATTTTGATCACTATAGCCATACATCTACACGATATCGACCTTTTCCGCAATTGGTAAACGGCCCATTTTATCACGGGTAATGTATCACGAAGCAAACACCGTCCGCACTGATGGAATGTTACGTGATACCATGTACTTATACGTTTGTGACTATTACAGAGCCATATATCACAAAGCGATATAAAAGTGCCATCTGGTTTCCCCCTTTTAGCTAGACGAGTTTCATTCCTTGTAGTTTTTTTCGTTTGACGCTTATATCGTGAGATATTTGGCCCGGTCACTATCAATGGACCACCCTGTATATGAATATTTCAAGGAGACTGATATTGTCACGTACGCCTTGTAAATAATTGTTAACGCTTATTTCATGACAGGCGACGGGTTGTCTTTATTATCAGAACGGCGTAATGAATCATTGCCTACACTAGTAGAGGTTGGAACGCCTGTGGAGATGAAACGGCAGGCAGAACTCCACCTCTGGGTGGGAGGCCCGCACATGTGTTGGTCCTGCTTACACACAGGAAGTAGCTAGACAGACGTCGTGGCACCTGAGCTCTGGAGCACAATAGGGTGACGGCCGTCCGCTATTGTAGCAGGACCGGAAGGATAACACGGAACTATGCAAATCTTGGACGAAGGTGAGACGAACGAAGAAGCGGCACCTCGGAAACCATGCAGGCTGGGTTATTTCCAAGGAATTTTATTCAGAAGCATACCGTTGTACCAGTATAGGTTTTTCCTCGCAAACTTTCCGCGCTGGACGACAGAAGACTAGAATGTGGTTGGTCGGCATTCGGAAGAATCTGTAGAGAGGGTGAATATTCCATGGTTTCGGGAATATGATTCGTTTTCCGATTTACGATGGTGGGGAGCCGAGCCTTGGTGGGAGGCCAGCGGTGGAGAGACGAGGTCTTCCGTTGTGAGCGCCCGTGTGTGACGGTCGCTCGGTATCAGCTTAGTTGGTACAGACGGACTTTTTGTCTTAGTTCAAAAAATGTCCGACAGATGGCACTTCATCTGATCAGAATAGCAATAATTAGCACAACAAAGTAAGACAAAGCAAAGATGATGATGTTTACAGGAAATGCTCAATATGTTCACCATCATTCCTCAACAATAGCTGTTTTTTTTTCGTCATCAGTCTACGGACTCGTTTGATGCGGCCCGCCACGAATTACTTTCCTGTGATAACCTCTTCATCTCAGAGTAGCACTTGCAACCCACGTCCTCAATTATTTGCTTGGCGTATTCTAATCTCTGTCTTCCTCTACAGTTTTTGCCCTCTACAGCTCCCTCTAGTACCATGGAAGTCATTCCCTCATGTCTTTGCAGATGTCCTATCATCCTGTCCCTTCTCCTTATCAGTGTTTTCCACATATTCCTTTCCCCTCCGATTCTGCGTTGAACCTCCTCATTCCTTACCTTATCAGTCCACCTAATTTTCAACATTCGTCTATAGCACCACATCTCAAATGCTTTGATTCTCTTCTGTTCCGGTTTTCCCACAGTCCATGTTTCACTACCATACAATGCTGTACTCCAGACGTACATCCTCAGAAATTTCTTCCTCAAATTAAGGCCGGTATTTGATAGTAGTAGACTTCTCTTGGCCAGAAATGCCTTTTCTGCCATAGCGAGTCTGCTTTTGATGTCCTCCTTGCTCCGTCCGTCATTGGTTATTTTACTGCCTAGGTAGCAGCATTCCTTAACTTCATTGACTTCGTGACAATCAATCCTGATGTTAAGTTTTTCGCTGTTCTCATTTCTACTACTTCTCATTACCTTCGTCTTCCTCCTATTTACTCTCAAACCATACTGTGTACTCATTAGACTGTTCATTCCGTTCAGCAGATCATTTAATTCTGCTTCACTTTCACTCAGGATAGCAATGTCATCAGCGAATCGTATCATTGATATCCTTTCACCTTGTATTTTAATTCCACTCCTGAACCTTTCTTTTATTTCCATCATTGCTTCCTCGATGTACAGACTGAAGAGTAGGGGCGAAAGGCTACAGCCTTGTCTTACACCCTTCTTAATACGAGCACTTCGTTCTTGATCGTCCACTCTTATTATTCCCTCTTGGTTGTTGTACATATTGTATATGACCCGTCTCTCCCTATAGCTTACCCCTACTTTTTTCAGAATCTCGAACAGCTTGCACCATTTTATATTGTCGAACGCTTTTTCCAGGTCGACAAATCCTATGAAAGTGTCTTGATTTTTCTTTAGCCTTGCTTCCATTATTAGCCGTAACGTCAGAATTGCCTCTCTCGTCCGTTTACTTTTCCTAAAGCCAAACTGATCGTCACCTAGCGCATTCTCAATTTTCTTTTCCATTCTTCTGTATATTATTCTTGTAAGAAGCTTCGATGCATGAGCTGTTAAGCTGATTGTGCGATAATTCTCGCACTTGTCAGCTCTTGCCGTCTTCGGAATTGTGTGGATGATCCTTTTCCGAAAGTCAGATGGTATATCGCCAGACTCATATATTCTACACACCAACGCGAATAGTCGTTTTGTTGCCACTTCCCCCAATGATTTTAGAAATTATGATGGAATGTTATCTATCACTTCTGCCTTATTTGACCGAAAGTCCTCCAAAGCTCTTTTAAATTCCGATTCTAATACTGGATCCCCTATCTCTTCTAAATCGACTCCTGTTTCTTCTTCTATCACATCAGACAAATCTTCACCCTCATAGAGGCTTTCAATGTATTCTTTCCACCTGTCTGCTCTCTCCTCTGCATTTAACAGTGGAATTCCTGTTGCACTCTTAATGTTACCACCGTTGCTTTTAATGTCACCAAAGGTTGTTTTGACTTTCCTGTATGCTGAGTCTGTCCTTCCGACAATCATATCTTTTTCGATGTCTTCACATTTTTCCTGCAGCCATTTCGTCTTAGCTTCCCTGCACTTCCTATTTATTTCATTCCTCAGCGACTTGTATTTCTGTATTCCTGATTTTCCCGGAACATGTTTGTACTTCCTCCTTTCATCAACCAACTGAAGTATTTCTTCTGCTACCCATGGTTTCTTCGCAGCTACCTTCTTTGTACCTATGTTTTCCTTCCCAACTTCTGTGATGGCCCTTTTTAGAGATGTCTATTCCTCTTCAACTGTACTGCCTACTGCGCTATTCCTTATTGCTGTATCAATAGCGTTAGAGAACTTCAAACGTATCTCGTCATTCCTTAGTACCTCCGTATCCCACTAGTTTGCGTATTGATTCTTCCTGACTAATGTCTTGAACTTCAGCCTACTCTTCATCACTACTATATTGTGATCTGAGTCTATAACTGCTCCTGGGTACGCCTTACAATCCAGTATCTGATTTCGGAATCTCCGTCTGACCATGATGTAATCTAATTGAAATCTTCCCATATCTCCCGGCCTTTTCCAAGTATACCTCCTCCTCTTGTGATTCTTGAGCAGGGTATTCGTTATTACTAGCTGAAAATTGTTACAGAACTCAATTAGTCTTTCTCCTCTTTTATTCCTTGTCCCAAGCCCATATTCTCCTGTAACCTTTTCTTCTACTCTTTCCCCTACAATTGCATTCCAGTCGTCCATGACTACTAGATTTTCGTCCCCCCTTACATACTGCATTACCCTTTCAATATCCTCATACACTTTCTCTATCTGTTCATCTTCAGCTTGCGACGTCGGCATGTATACCTGAACTATCGTTGTCGGTGTTGGTCTGCTGGCGATTCTGATTAGAACCACCCGGTCACTGAACAATAGCTGTAGTCGAGGAATAATGTTGTGAACAGCACTGTAAAGCATGTTCGGAGTTATGGTGAGGCATTGGCGTCGGATGTTCTCTTTGAGCATCCCTATAGATGTCGGTCGATCACGATACACTTGCGATTTCAGGTAACCCCAAAGCCAGTAATCGCACGGACTGAGGTCTGGGGACCTGGGAGGCCAAGCATGACGAAAGTGGCGGCTGAGCACACGACCATCACCAAACGACGCGCGAAAGAGATCTTTCACGTGTCTAGCAATATGGGGTGGAGCGCCGTCCTGCATAAACATCGTACGTTCCAGCAGGTGTTTATCATCCAGGCTGGGGATGATGCGATTCTGTAACATATCGGCGTACCTCTCACCCGTCACGGTAGCAGTTACAAAACCAGAATCACGCATTTCCTCGCAGAAAAAAGGCCCGACAACGGTAGATGTGGTAAATCCAACCCATACCGTGACTTTCTCGTCGTGAAATGAAGTTTCCACAACAGTTCTAGGATTTTAGGTAGCCCAAATTCTGCAGTTGTCGGCTTTGACAGACCCTCGGAGCGTGAAATGAGCTTCGTCGGTCCACAACACGTTACTCAACCAATCGTCTTCTTCCGCCATCTTTTGAAACGCCCACACCGCAAATGCCCTACGCTTCACTAAATCGCCAGGTAACAGTTCACGATGCCGATGGATTTTGTACGGATAGTATCGGAGGGTACGCGTAAGTGCCAACCAAACAGTAGTGTATGAAATGCCGGTGCGAGGTGCGACAGCAAGGGAGCCGACTTCCCCCGTGCATAGACGAACCCGATACAGTCTCAATTTCTTCCTGAACTGTCTCAGCAGCATTACGACTTGTGCTCGGTCGGCCACTACGGGGTCTATCGTCTAAACAACCCGCGGCTTCGAACTTCGAAATCATTCTCGCCACAGCTGCATTTGTCAACGGACCTTTACCCGTTGTAATCCCCTTCCAACGGCGATAGGATCGTAACGCTGAGCTAGCACATTCCCCATTCTGATAATACAGCTTCACTAAAAGCGCCTTTTCAGGTAACGTCAACATGCTGCGACTGCTGGCGCATCTGATTCTCTCTCTCATTACAGCTCCTTTTATAAACGATTGTCATTCGCAGTCACTGACGTTTTGCTGTCCAGCGCCATTGTCGGACATTTTGTGAACTTTGTTTTTTTCCGTGTCATTCCGTGTCATTCCCCGCACGTGTGCCAATTTTTACCTCTCTATCCACATTATTCCGTGGTTTATTAAGTTTTCAAATTTATACTGACTTTTTGATCACCCGGTACATCACATCTACAAATCGAGGTTCCATTCGGATAATTCCTTCTAGCTGTATCCTTTTTTTTGTCTTAGACTGTATATTTGTTTGCATGTTTTCCACCTTCTGTATTACTCTGAGCTAATATTTTCAGGAGGCACTGTATACAGGGTGTTTCAAAAATGACCGGTATATTTGAAACGGCAATAAAAACTAAACGAGCAGCGATAGAAATACACCGTTTGTTGCAATATGCTTGGGACAACAGTACATTTTCAGGCGGACAAACTTTCGAAATTACAGTAGTTACAATTTTCAACAACAGTTGGCGCTGCAAGTGATGTGAAAGATATAGAAGACAACGCAGTCTGTGGGTGCGCCATTCTGTTCGTCGTCTTTCTGCTGTAAGTGTGTGCTGTTCACAACGTGCAAGTGTGCTGTAGACAACATGGTTTATTCCTTGGAACAGAGGATTTTTCTGGTGTTGGAATTCCACCGCCTAGAACACAGTGTTGTTGCAACAAGACGAAGTTTTCAACGGAGGTTTAATGTAACCAAAGGACCGAAAAGCGATACAATAAAGGATCTGTTTGAAAAATTTCAACGGACTGGGAACGTGACCGATGAACGTGCTGGAAAGGTAGGGAGACCGCGTACGGCAACCACAGAGGGCAACGCGCAGCTAGTGCAGCAGGTGATCCAACAGCGGCCTCGGGTTTCCGTTCGCCGTGTTGCAGCTGCGGTCCAAATGACGCCAACGTCCACGTATCGTCTCATGCGCCAGAGTTTACACCTCTATCCATACAAAATTCAAACGCGGCAACCCCTCAGCGCCGCTACCATTGCTGCACGAGAGACATTCGCTAACGATATAGTGCACAGGATTGATGACGGCGATATGCTTGTGGGCAGCATTTGGTTTACTGACGAAGCTTATTTTTACCTGGACGGTTTCGTCAATAAACAGAACTGGCGCATATGGGGAACCGAAAAGCCCCATGTTGCAGTCCCATCGTCCCTGCATCCTCAAAAAGTACTGGTCTGGGCCGCCATTTCTTCCAAAGGAATCATTGGCCCATTTTTCAGATCCGAAACGATTACTGCATCACGCTATCTGAACATTCTTCGTGAATTTGTGGCGGTACAAACTGCCTTAGACGACACTGCGAACACCTCGTGGTTTATGCAAGATGGTGCCCGGCCACATCGCACGGCCGACGTCTTTAATTTCCTGAATGAATATTTCGATGATCGTGTGATTGCTTTGGGCTATCCGAAACATACAGGAGGCGGCGTGGATTGGCCTCCCTATTCGCCAGACATGAACCCCTGTGACTTCTTTCTGTGGGGACACTTGAAAGACCAGGTGTACCGCCAGAATCCAGAAACAATTGAACAGCTGAAGCAGTACATCTCATCTGCATGTGAAGCCATTCCGCCAGACACGTTGTCAAAGGTTTCGGGTAATTTCATTCAGAGACTACGCCATATTATTGCTACGCATGGTGGATATGTGGAAAATATCGTACTATAGAGTTTCCCAGACCGCAGCGCCATCTGTTGTTGAAAATTGTAACTACTGTAATTTCGAAAGTTTGTCTGCCTGAAAATGTACTGTTGTCCCAAGCATATTGCAACAAACGGTGTATTTCTATCGCTGCTCGTTTAGTTTTTATTGCCGTTTCAAATATACCGGTCATTTTTGAAACACCCTGTATATGCGTATGTGATTGTACTGGTAGCAGGAAGGTTTAAACGGCCTGCTCACAGCGATACACGTGGTGACATTCCCTTCCGATTGGCTTAGTTACAACTCGCGGAAGTTTTTCACTTCAGATATTACTTTTTAAGTTCGGCAAAGACAGTAGTACTTTCAGTTATGGCTTGTTTCGTACAGATGCATCTGTGATTTGAAATACGGGGAAGAAGGAACAATTCTGAAAGGTGTCGTTGTGACAAGCATCTTTCAGCGTTAATGTGTAACTGTTGTGCCATGCAGGCAGTTGACGTTTAGGCGTGTAGTGTGTGGCAGCGCTGGAGTAGTAGCAACGCCGCAGTCCACACTGTGCGTTACAACTGTGCGTCCAGAGAGTAAACACGACAGTGATGGCACTCCATCCCGGCTGGCCAGGTGTTCGGTTTGCTTTGCCGGGCAGCAGGGCGGCTGTGTGTGTGTGTGTGTGTGTGTGTGTGTGTGTGTGTGTGTTGATAGTTATTGCGCCGACGTAGGCGAGAGGTACGTGACGGAACTATGTTCACGAGTACTGAATGCACCTCCGGACGGAGGGTTGTTAGTTGCAATTTCAACGGTGGGACATGTAAACGCTTAGGTTTCCATCTCCGCAACCACGATCTCTTCGGTATGCAAGCGCACGCAGGAGAGGCAATAACAAGCCGTGAGCAGTAGTCGACCGCACGCGAGCTATCGATGAATGTGTCGACCCTGGCAGGTGACGAATTATGTGTGTGTACCACCGGCGGCGCAAATGGTTCAAATGGCTCTCAGCACTATGGGACTTAACATCTGAGGTCATCAGTCCCCTAGAACTACGAACTACTTAAACCTGACTACCCTAAGGACATCACAAATCCATTCCCGAGGGAGGATTCGAACCTGCAACTGTAGCGGTCGCGTGGTTCCAGACCGGCGGCGCAAAGCTTTACGTCCGTTCAAGAACGAATGTAGACGGGATGCTACAATCGTAAATTTACATAAACGACGCACGGGTGCACAGCTCAGCAGTAAAGCCGCCTCGTCGACTTTCTTTTAGCAGAAAGGTACAAAATCCATACTTTCATTTCGCAAATCACTCCTTCAGACTACAACAACGATCCTGCATTGAGACGCTCTGCTAAACCCGCAGGACAGGACGAGTAGTAGGAATTGTGGACGGGGGCCAGAATGAGTGGCTGTCAGTTACATTCCAAACATAACACTTTATTTACACTCCTGGAAATGGAAAAAAGAATACATTGACACCGGTGTGTCAGACCCACCATACTTGCTCCGGACACTGCGAGAGGGCTGTACAAGCAATGATCACACGCACGGCACAGCGGACACACCAGGAACCGCGGTGTTGGCCGTTGAATGGCGCTAGCTGCGCAGCATTTGTGCACCCCCGCCGTCAGTGTCAGCCAGTTTGCCGTGGCATACGGAGCTCCATCGCAGTCTTTAACACTGGTAGCATGCCGCGACAGCGTGGACGTGAACCGTATGTGCAGTTGACGGACTTTGAGCGAGGGCGTATAGTGGGCATGCGGGAGGCCGGGTGGACGTACCGTCGAATTGCTCAACACGTGGGGCGTGAGGTCTCCACAGTACATCGATGTTGTCGCCAGTGGTCGGCGGAAGGTGCACGTGCCCGTCGACCTGGGACCGGACCGCAGCCACGCACGGATGCACGCCAAGACCGTAGGATCCTACGCAGTGCCGTAGGGGACCGCACCGCCACTTCCCAGCAAATTAGGGACACTGTTGCTCCTGGGGTATCGGCGAGGACCATTCGCAACCGTCTCCATGAAGCTGGGCTACGGTCCCGCACACCGTTAGGCCGTCTTCCGCTCACGCCCCAACATCGTGCAGCCCGCCTCCAGTGGTGTCGCGACAGGCGTGAATGGAGGGACGAATGGAGACGTGTCGTCTTCAGCGATGAGAGTCGCTTCTGCCTTGGTGCCAATGATGGTCGTATGCGTGTTTGGCGCCGTGCAGGTGAGCGCCACAATCAGGACTGCATACGACCGAGGCACACAGGGCCAACACCCGACATCATGGTGTGCGGAGCGATCTCCTACACTGGCCGTTCGCCACTGGTGATCGTCGAGGGGACACTGAATAGTGCACGGCACATCCAAACCGTCATCGAACCCATCGTTCTACCATTCCTAGATCGGCAAGGGAACTTGCTGTTCCAACAGGACAATGCACGTCCGCATGTATCCCGTGCCACCCAACGTGCTCCAGAAGGTGTAAGTCAACTACCCTGGCCAGCAAGATCTCCGGATCTGTCCCCCATTGAGCATGTTTGGGACTGGATGAAGCGTCGTCTCACGCGGTCTGCACGTCCAGCACGAACGCTGGTCCAACTGAGGCGCCAGGTGGAAATGGCATGGCAAGCCGTTCCACAGGGCTACATCCAGCATCTCTACGATCGTCTCCATGGGAAAATAGCAGCCTGCATTGCTGCGAAAGGTGGATATACACTGTACTAGTGCCGACATTGTGCATGCTCTGTTGCCTGTGTCTATGTGCCTGTGGTTCTGTCAGTGTGATCATGTGATGTATCTGACCCCAGGAATGTGTCAATAAAGTTTCCCCTTCCTGGGACAATGAATTCACGGTGTTCTTATTTCAATTTCCAGGAGTGTAGTTGTCCAAACATTACAGCGCAACTTCTAACCCTGATTATCGACAGAAAACGTCTTTAATTCTAAAACAGCTGGAGGCCCACGAATTAAATACAACTACTATAAATTTTTTTGAGACTGAAGGATCTAGGCTTTGACCTTAAATAGTATTTAAGCCCAAGCTATGTAAGACTTGACTAGTCAGATAGACAAAGTTTTTTAAAAGCGGCTGAAGGCCGATAAATTTAAAACAACATAACTACAACAACCTTTCAATAGGCAGAAGGGCCAAGCTTTATGACCAATAAGAAACCTTAACCCAGAACGGCTCAAGGCTTTTGTTTAAAAAAAACTGCAACCAATTTTGCAAGGCAGAAGGCCCTAAGCTTTTAACCTTAAATAATATTTAAGCCCAAGCCACGTAAGACTTGATAAGTAAGAATAAAACATTTTAAAGCGGCTGAAGGTCCATCATTTTAAGAACAATACAACTGCGATAAATTTTCATCTGGCAGAAGGCCACAGCTTTATCTCGAAAGAATGTAATACTTGATAAGTAAGAACCTTAAAACTTAAAGCGGCTGAAGGCCTATGCAATGTAAGACTTGCCCAATTTAGATAAACTTACTTTAAAGACGGGTGAAGGCCTTTGATTTAAAAAACACAATTCCAACCATCGGCTATGAGCCGTTAAAATAGACAACTAAATGCCAACAAAAAGGCAGTATTGGCAACGCTGCTCAGAAGTTTCCAGGGAGCTCGGTCTGCCCTTGCAATCTTAACGCTCACTTAGGTGAGACAAGAAGTCGGCACAACTATACTCGATCCGCCGGCAACACAACCAAGAGACAGTCAGGGACCCACCGACATGACGACTTGCTAACCACCGACCAGTATACGAGAATTCCAAAGCCAAAATGTTACAGACACAGCCGCCCACAACCAAAAATACAGTAAGCTGTCAAAAACTACACACCATGTTGGACAGCGACAACAGGCGAGGAAAGGACACTGCCTGAATTTACTTGAGCGACCAGGGCAGGTAATCGGAACACTAACGGCCACAAGGCAGAAAATTCCACTGGTGCACTTGAATTTCAAACCGACAAACATAGTTATTTCCACCACACGGCGGCTAAATCTTCACCAACTCGAGCACTCGCTATTGTTCCCAGGAATACCGCCAACAGCGAACCAGCAACCAAGGGGACAATGTGAACAGACATGGCTTCGGTAATTAAATCTCCACTCAACTTTCATGACCTGGGTCGGTGAGCCACGAACCTCGTAGCACTCTGAACAGCCCCCCACACGCTCCGACACTGCATAGGGACCGCCAGCAGGCCCGGCCGACTGCGCAGCGTGGAGACTTGCTTGCTGATCCGGTCCAACCGACCGACTCACTGCCAGTACGCCGACAACATTTAAAACAAGCTGTCAGTGGAAATGACACCATCAACACACAGTTTGACAAACACTTGCACGAAGACGTGAACGACACTCAGCAGTGGCTGTGCAATCACGAAGACAAATCGGGAGTCGATACACACACACAGCCAACCCATAAGCTATCAGCGAGCCAATTCACGTCGTACGATCTACGAAGACCGTCCCCGGGTAAAAGTGACTCGTGGCGGCAACGGTCGGGCGAGCCATGGACATCCAGGGCTCACTGCTGCTCCAACCCGACTGAACTAGTGCCGTATTCCAACTTCACGGCTGGCAGGCCCCAGTTGCCCTCTAGGCACCTTCCAACTCCTCCACGACAGATGATAACCGCGAAGTAATAGAAGTGCAGCAAAGATAACAAGTGAGAGCTATATCGATAGGTACTGCTGCTGCTGCTGCTGCCGCTGATGGGCGACAAAGCAGCAACTCAGTGACAATAGAAATTGAAACTAACATAACGAGGTGGCAACACGAAAAAAAAGGTGTAAACTAAGATATGGCGTGAGCGCGAGCCACGCACGGTTCATGCAATATACTTGGGTCTGGCGCTAAACCACTGATGGTTCACAGGCTCACAATAACTGAGGTTATGTTCATTACTTCCACGGTAAAAAATGTTACTGGTATCCAAACATTTCTCAGACTGCCACAATGATGTCGATTAATTAATGAACTTGCCGGCCGGAGTGGCCGAGCGGTTCTAGGCGCTGCAGTTTGGAACCGCTCGACCGCTACGGTCGCAGGTTCGATGTGTGTGATGTCCTTAGGTTAGTTAGGTTTAAGTAGTTCTAAGTTCCAGGGGACTGATGACCACAGCAGTTAAGTCCCATAGTGCTCAGAACCATTTGAACCATTTTTTGAATTAATGAACTTTGTTGTATTTATTCTCTACAACTGATATCAGTCGCATTGAAGTTTGGCAGTATAAGGGTGTTTCAGAGGTGATGGTCAATTATTCACACATGAAAAGTACGGGCCAAAAATAACGATGCACAACACATATTCTGTTGCTGTTCATCAGTGTTTAGGAACACATGGCATCTCTGACGTTGAAGTAGGTGTTCGAAATGTTGTCGCGTATTTGAACGCAACACTCAACTACACTACTGACCATTAAAATTGCTACACCACGAAGATGACGTGCTACAAACGCGAAATTTAACCGACAGGAAGAAGATGCTCTGATATGCAAATGATTAGCTTTTCAGAGCATTCACACAAGGTTGGCGCCGGTGGCGACACCTACAACGTGCTGACACGAGGAAGGTTTCCAACCGATTTTTCATACACAAACAGCAATTCACCGGCGTTGCCTTGTGACACGTTGTTGTGATGCCTCGTGTAAGGAGAAGAAAAGCATACCATCACGTTTGTAGCCTATCGCGATTGCTGTTTATCGTATCGGGACATTGCGCTCTCGTTGGTCGAAATCCAATGACTGTTAGCAGAATATGGAATCGGTGGGTTCACGAGGGTAATACGGAACGCCGTGCTGGATCCCAACAGCCTCGTATCACTAGCAGTCGAGATGACAGGCATCTTACCCGCATGGCTGTAACGGATCGTGTAGCCACGTCTCAATCCCTGAGTCAACAGATGGGGACGTTTCCAAGACAAAAACCGTCTGCACGAACAGTTCGACGACGTTTGCTGCAGTATGGACTATCAGCTCGGAGACCGTGGCTGCGGTTACCCTTGACGTCATTTTTTCGGATGAATCCACGTTCTCTTTATAGCATCATGATGGTCGCATCCGTGTTTGGCGACATCGCGGTGAACGCACATTCGAAGCGTGTATTCGTCATCGCCATACTAGCGTATCACTCGGCGTGATGGTACGGGGTGCCATTGGTTACACGTCTCGGTCACCTCTTGTTCGCATTGACAGCAAATTTGAACAGTGGACGTGACATTTCAGATGTGTTACGACCCGTCGCTCTACCCTTCATTCGATCCCTGCGAAACCCTACAAATCAGCAGGATAATGCACGGCCGCATGTTGCAGTTCCTGTGCGGGCCTTTCTGGATACAGAAAATGTTCGACTACTGCCCTGGCCAGCACATTCTCCAGATCTCTCACCAATTTAAAACGTTTGGTCAATGGTGGCCGAGCAACTGGCTCGCCACAATACGCCAGTCACTACTCTTGATGAACTGTGGCATCGTGTTGAAGCTGCATGGCCAGCTGTACCTGTACACGCCATCCAAGCTCTGTTTGACTCAATGCCCAGGCGTATCAAGGCCGTTATTACGGCCAGAGGTGGTTGTTCTGGGTACTGATTTCGCAGGCTCTATGCACCCAGCCGGCCAGGGTGGACGAGCGGTTCTAGGCGCTACAGTCTGGAACCGCTTGACCGCTACGGTCGCAGATTCGAATCCTGCCTCGGGCATGGATGTGTGTGATGTCCTTAGGTTAGTTAGGTTTAAGTAGGTCTAAGTTCTAGGGGACCGATGACCTTAGAAGTTAAGTCACATAGTGCTCAGAGCCATTCTATGCACCCAAATTGCGTAAAAATGTAATCACATGTCAGTTCTAGTATAATATATTTGTCCAATGAATACCCGTTTATCATCTGCATTTCTTCTAGGTGTAGCAATTTTAATGGGCAGTTGTGTAGTCTCTGAAATGAGTTGCGGATCCTGTCAGGCAGTCCTTGGGAAATTTTGTAAATGCTGGAAGGCGGCATCAATTTGCAAGCGTAATGCCCAAGACAGTTGACCTCGGTAGCGTAGACCAGGCTTTTGAAATGACCTTCGAGGCCATGGCACAGGTCCTCATCCACCAATGCAATGTTGACCATACGTCCAAGCTAGAAACTGGCGCACTTCTAAATGAAAATATGCTGGAACACCGTTAGGTCTTAACCGCATGTTCGGACTTTGGTTCAGTGTGACATCATCATGTACATCTGGAAGTACACTCCGCAGAATCCGCATGTACTGCTGTCCAGTTAGCGTCTGTGATAGGAAGCGTGGTCCAGTTATGCGGTCTCCGAGTAGTCCTGTCCAGACGTCCAGCGAATAACGCTGCTAATGTCGTGGTACGTGTTTTGCATTAGGACCGACATCGCCCCAAATGTGACAGTTATGGTAATTAAAAACACCGTCACGGGTAATTCAAGCCTGATCCCTGAACAGAATACCGCTTACAAACTGGAGATTCAGAGCACACTGTTTATTTATTTATTTATTGTTCCGTGGGACCACATTAAGGAGAAGTCTCCATGGTCATGGAGCGAGTCAATACATGAAATTATAACACGATTGTAGAAACAGATAAAATGAAATATAAGAAACATATTCAGTTGTAGATTGTAGGAACAGATAAAATGAAATATAAGAAACATATTCAGGCGACACGTCATTAGTTTAAATAAAGAAAATCAAGAATGTAATACTGGAATTTGCTTAATTTTTTAGCTCTTCCAGGATAGAATGAGCGAGCCATTAGGAAACTCTTCAGTTTAGACTTATAAGCGTTTGGGCTACTGCTAAGATTTTTGAGTTCTTGTGGTAGCTTATTGAAAATGGATGCAGCAGAATACTGCACTCCTTTCTGCACAAGAGTCAAGGAAGTGCATTCCACATGCAGATTTGATTTCTGCCTAGTATTAACTGAGCGAAAGCTGCTAACTCTTGGGAATAAGCTAATATTGCTAACAACAAACGACATTAAAGAAAATATATACTGTGAGGGCAATGTCAGAATTCCCAGACTATTGAATAGGGGTCGACAAGAGGTTCTCGAACTTACACCACACACAGCTCGAACAGCCCATTTTTGAGCCAAAAATACCCTTTTTGAATCAGAAGAATTACCCCAAAAAATAATACCATATGACATAAGCGTATGAAAATATGCGAAGTAGACTACTTTCCGTGTTGAAATATCACTTACTTCAGATACTGTTCTAATGGTAAATAAAGCGGCATTTAGTTTCTGAACAAGATCCTGAACATGGGCTTTCCACAACAGCTTACTATCTATCTGTACGCCTAGGAACTTGAACTGTTCCGTCTCGCTTATAACATGCCCATTCTGTGTGATTAAAATATCAGTTCTTGTTGAATTGCGAGTTAGAAACTGTAAAAACTGAGTCTTACTGTGATTTAGCGTCAAATTGTTTTCCACAAGCCACGAACTTATTTCATGAACTACATTATTTGATACTGTTTCAATGTTACACACAAGATCCTTCACTATCACGCTGGTGTCATCAGCAAACAGAAATATTTTTGAGTCACCTGTAATACTAGAAGGCATATCATTTATGTAAATAAGAAACAGCAGTGGCCCCAACACCGACCCTTGGGGAATGCCCCACTTAACAGTGCCCCATTGGGACTGAACATCACTTCCACTCTCAATATTGCGGAGAATTACCCTCTGCTTTCTGTTCTTAAAGTAAGAGGCGAACCAGTTGTAAGCTATCCCCTTACTCCATAATGTTCCAACTTCTGCAGTAATATTTTGTGGTCAACACAGTCAAAAGCCTTCGTTAAATCAAAGAAAACACCTAACGTTCGCAACCTTTTATTTAATCCGTCTAAAACCTCACAGAGAAAAGAGACTATAGCATTTTCAGTTGTTAAGCCATTTCTAAAACCATACTGTACATTTGACAGCAAATTATGTGAATTTAAATGCTGCAGTAACCTTGTATATACAATCCTCTCGATAACTTTAGCAAACACCGATGGCATAAAAATAGGTCTATAATCATCAACATTATCCCTGTCTCCCTTTTTATAAAGTGGCTTCACTACCGAGTACTTTAATCGGTCAGGAAACCGACCACTCCTAAAGGAAAAGTTACAAATATGGCTAAGTACTGGGCTAACATACATGGAACAATACTTCAGTATTCTGCTAGATACCCCGTCATATCCATGAGAGTTCTTGGTCTTTAGTGATTTAATTATTAACTCAATGTCCTTCCTGTCAGTAACATGGAGGAGCATTTCAGGTAACAGTCTCGGAACACTTTTTTCTACGAGCGCTATATGATTCCCTGTTGGGACTAGGTTTCTATTTAGTTCACCTGCTGTATTCAGAAAGTGATTATTAAATACTGTACATATATGCGACTTATCAGTAACACAGACATTCCCACTACGCACTGAGTCTATATCCTCGACCTGTATCTGCAGACCAGCCACTTCCTTTACGACTGACCATACGTTTTAATTTTATCCTGAGACTTAGCTATTCTATCTGCATACCATTGGCCCATTGCGCCCACTGGATTCTCTCTAGGAGTCTGCATTGTTGAGGGCTTGCACTCGCTGGAGACGATATGGATCCACTTGCCGATGTAAATCGCCACACACTCCTATGACTCAGGACACGCTCTTGGGTAGCAATCCTATTTGTTGAAGTACTCGGACGTTCAGGTACAACGCGTAAAACCCTTTCCTCACCATCGAGTGTTATGGATCTTGGTCGACCTTCTCGTACATGACACGCAAAATTCCCGGTTTCTCTATGGCGCTGATGTAATAGGCTAAATGCACGCTTGTCGGGCTGCCTGCAGAAAGGAAAAGCTTCTTCATTCAATCTTGCAGCCTCAAGGGCACTGCCATTGGCTTTGCCATACATAAAGCGCATATCGGCGTACTCTTCATTGGTGTAACCTCTATCCACGGTGCCTTCATGTTCGTAACTGATTGTATGGCCGGTACGGCACGCTGCACGGAGGGGGAAAGGGAAGTAGTTGAGCATGCGTAAAGAGATGGTCGATCCAGATTTTGTGGTACCAACGTAAATACCGCGGTGTCCAGGGAATTTTACAGTTGGTCTCCAATTCGAATTATTGCGATACCTCGGCAACGGTTCATTTTCGGAACCGTGTTCATTGGAGTTACTTTCGGCATGTGCTTTCCAAGTGTCAATTATTGACAATCACGTCTGAAACACACTGCATAGCCTAGTTTTAGAGGCAAGTGTAGCATACAGGACTGACGTTGTAGAAGGGACTAACAATATGTATGAATTGACGTCATGAATCGATTTCACAGAATTTGAGGGCATTCTTAGTACAGTTTCGGCAAAATGTTTACGTCCAGTCCTCGGTAAGCAAGTCACTGATTCATCCTGCATCAGTACACTGACGTATGTGCAAGCGACGGCTACAGTTTCGAATAGACATTATTACGATAGAGGGCAATACAGAATTGTGAGGTACGTCTGTCGGGGAGATGCTCCATCAGCTGAACAATCTCAGAAGCCTTGCAGAAAGATTTCTTCTACGTCCCAAAACTGGAGAAACAATGAAAAGACGCGTGTTACTGTAACATACCTACACCACCTCTGTTATAGTGACGACACTGTTCTCTTCGCCATAAATGTGGGTAAGACGAAAAAAAGTAATGGAATAACTTAAAGGAACAAGATTTAGTTAGCCGGAAAGTCAAATGCTCTAAAACTAGAATAATGTAATACCAACACGTTGAAACTAGAACAATATGGAATGACAATGAAACCACTCGATGAGTTAGTGACAAAGTATTTAGAAAAGTTGAGAACAACTTGTTCGAGAGCAAGAGAATTAAACAGAACAGTAAAAATGGCCTCAAATGCTTCTGTTAAACTAAGTGGGGTATTCATTTCTAAGTAAGCGATGTAGAGGGTGACAGTTATTGAACTATACGAAAAAAAACGTAGATTCGTTACAGACTACGGCGTGCTCACACTTTAATTCAACACGTAAGCGTCACTACAGATATTCGGATTTACCTTATGAGATGTTTGATATGCCTGCCATCATTGCTCCTCCATGACATCAAACACATTCCTCCTTCGACGAGGGTGAGCTCCGCCTGTATTGGGACAAGGGGGACACCACCCCAAAGTACCGTTATCCAAGATGGCGGCGATGACGTCATCCAAGATGGCGGCCATGACGTTATCTGATGACACCATCCAAGCTGGCGGCTCTTGGTGGGAAGTTTGAATTTTGGTGGGAAGATTGGTCAATTGGACTACCTCCATTAACCTAACACCCTCCACCAAAATAGGAAGTTAAAATTCCATCAGGATAATGCAGCCTCTACTAACATAGGGAAAACGGCCAGGAAAGAAACGGCAGTTGGGCTACCTCCACTACCCCAAGTCATCCAACTGCTACCTTTTCCAAAGCATTGGTGCGAAGTTTGAATTTTGGCGGTAAAGAAGGGTCACTTGCACTATCTATACTAACCTAAGAAAATGATGGGAAAGTAAGGGCACTTGGACTGCCCCCACTAACCTAAGTCAACTGACTGCCACCTCTTCCTAGGGACTGGCAGGAAGAGGACTCGATGTGTGCTGGACATAAGTCTTTATTTTGCATGCACTATTTATTTAAACAATTCGAGGTAGTACCACCATCAAGTGTAGTCACCATGGGGTTCAGAGTCCAGATGACCTAGTACACAGTACTGCCACCAGAGGGTGCTGTCGTACCTCCTGTGACATAATCCAATCCCTAGGAAGAGGTGGCAGTCAGGCGACTTAGATTAGTGGAGGTAGCCCATGTGCCCTTACTTTCCCGCCATTTTCTTAGGTTAGGAGAGATAGCCCAAGTGACCTTTCTTTACCGCCAAAATTCAAACTTTGCACCAATCCCTAGGTGGCGGTCAGATGACTTGGGTTAGTGGAGGTACCCCAACTGCCGTTTCTTTCCCACCATTTTTCTTATGTTAGTAGAGGCTGCATTATCCTGATGGAATTTGAACATCTCATTATTTTCTGGGGGAGGGTGTTAGGTTAGTGGAGGTATCCCTATTGACCTATCTTCCTGGCAAATTCAAACTTCCCACCAAAAGCCGCCATCTTGTATGGCGTCACCAGATGACGTCACGGCCGCCATTTTGGATGACGTCATCACCGCCATATTGGATAACGGTACTTTGAGGTGGTTTCCCATTGTCCCAATACTGTCAGCTCCATTGTCAAAATTCTAACTGGCAAAGTTTAAATGTAATCGAGGTGAAACTATTACATTAACTAAAGCCAACTTAACTTCATTTATATAAAAACTACAAAGACTATAAACTGTTACTGTGGTGGTGGTGGTGGTGGTGGTGGTGGTGGCAGATGTTGCTCAGTAATCGGAATACCACATAGACTTAACACTCTGTTTTCTATGCTTTATCGCCAAATGGAAGTGACTGAAATTTAGTACTGCTCTGTTACTTCGTTTAAAAGAAATAGGCAATTACCAGTTTAATTCAAACGTGGCCAGACTTCTTGCGACATTAAAAGATGGAACAGCCACTCAGAAACTACATTCGTAGATGTGAAGGTGAAAGACGTGCATAATGTGGAACTGGTCCATTAAAAGCGTTTGAAAGGTTTATACCTCATGGGTATCATCACTCCATCTCTCTCTCTCTCTCTCTCTTATATATATATATATATATATATATATATATATCACACACACACACACAGATATTTGACTTTCGCGTGTCTGGATAGTTGACAACGTGATTCTAGACACAAAATAAAACATTGTTCCAATCTCCAAGTTCCGATCGATGTCTTAAGTTTCTTTCCCGTGGTTATAAAGGAACTCCCATAATTGTAGTCCACTTCCACATACTTCCAACTGGGAATTAGAGACCAGAAAGTCGCTTCGAACGCGTCACAAGGCACTATGACGTCATCGCCGAACTCTGCTTCTGCGGCGTCTTGAGTCGCCCGTGTCCGCTGCTGCCCACCCAACTGAAAACTCATCCCCTGAACGTGTTTTCGGGTACTAGTGGAAGGCAGAAAGCAATGTGATTGCACGAGTTCGCAAGCATAACCGATGACTCTTGGCACTTCCGACAGAAACGCAAACGTTGATAATGACGATTATTATGCACCAGTACATGACTGATCGGTTATCGGTGAATAGTGTTCTGTTATACGGATACATTCCAAGTTCATATAAACTGTGATAACTGTTTTTGCTCGTTACGAGGACGATCAAATATGTTTAATCTATGTTCGATTACGAGCGTATGCTCATGTACGAATGAAGTCATCCACCACAATAGTACTAAAACACAGTTCATAGCCGATGGATGATGATAAAGGCTGGAGTACATATGTGAGCAGCCAGCGATAAAGAACACCTAAGGCTTAGAACAACTCTGTTAGGAGTACTATGCACTATTCCCCTCAGTCGTGCGCATGACTCAAACGACCGAACTATCAGGTTAGTAAGTCATGGCTACAAAATACTACCACGAACTCTTTACAGAGGAATGAAAGAACTTGTAGAAATAGATCTCGGGGAAGATCAGTTTGGATTCATATCAAGTGTAGGAACAAGCGAGGAAATACTGACCCTACGACTTCTCATAGAAGATAGGTTAAGGAAAGGCAAACATACGGCATAGCTTTTGTAGATTTAGAGAAAGCTTTTGTCAATGTTGACTCGAATACTCTCTTTGAAACACTAAAGGTGGAAGGGGTACAATATAAAACGAAACTTCCTGGCAGATTAGAACTGTGTGCCAGACCGAGACTCGAACTCGGGTACTTTGCCTTTAGCGGGCATTCTGAGGGGTACAATATAGTTAGCGAAAAGCTATTTACGATTTTTACGGACACCAGATGGCAGTAATATGACGCTAGGGGCACGAAAGGGAAGCCGTGGTGGAGAACGGCGTGGGACAGGGTTTTAGCCTATCCCCGATGTTATTGAATCTGTGTACTCAGTAGGTAATAAAGCAAACACAAGAGAAATTTGGGGTAGGAACTAAAGTCCAGGGAGAAGAAATGAAAACTCAGAGGTTTACCGATGACACCGTAATTCTGTCAGAGACTGCAAAGGTCTTGAAAGAGCAGCTGAACGGAATGGACAGTGTCTTGAAAGGAAAATATAAGATGAACATCAACAAAAACAAAAGAAAAAAAACATAACGCAGTTTAGACAAAATGAATCAGTTGATGCTGCGGAATTACATTATGAAATGAAATACTTAAAGTAGTAGACGAGTTTTGCTATTTGGGAAGAATAATAACTGATGATAATCGAAGTAGAGACGATATAATATGTAGCTTGAAAATGGAAAAAAAAATCATTTCTTAAAAAGATAAATTTGTTAACATCGAGTATAGCTTTGAGTGTCAGGAAGCCTTTTCTGAAAGTATTTGTATGGCGTGTAGCCGTATATGGAAGTGAAACATGGACGATAAACAGTTTCGAGAAGTTGAGAATAGAAGCTTTTGAAATGTGGTGCTACAGAAGAATGCTGAAGATTATATGGGTAGATCACGTAACTAATAAGGGAGGTACTGAACTGGGAAGAGAAGGAGTTTATGGCACAACTTGACAAGAAGAAGAGACCAGATGGTAGGACATGTTCTGAGGCATCAAGGGATCACCAATTTAGAGCTGAAGGGAAGTGTGGAGGATTAAAATCGTAGAGGGAGACCAAGAGATGAATACACTAAGCAGACTCAGAAGGATGTAGGTTAGAGTAGGTACTGGGAGATGAAGAGGCTTGCACAGGATAGAGTGGCATGGAGAGCTGCATCAAACCAGTCTCAGGACTGAAGACCACAACAACAACAACAACAACTTATCCGTTAGCGGTGATTATTGTTCTTTTATACAGATATATTCCAAGTTCATATACATTGTGATCACTGTTTTTGCTGGTTACTACGATGATAAAACATAATTATTTATCTCTGTTCCATTAAGAGCGTAAGCTCATGAACGAATGAAGTCACGCACCACAACAGTACAACGACACAGCTCATAGCCGATGGGTGGTATCAAACGCTCAAGTACATATGTGAACAGCCAGCGGTAAGAAAAACCTAAGGCTTAAAAACAACGACTAATTACAAGTTTGTTATGAGTGTTGTGGCCTGTTTCGCTCAATCGTGGGCATGACTCAAAGAGAAGTTGAAAACGATTTGCTCTCTAAGAAAAATATCCATATTTGTATGATCCAAGTTCATGAAAATATCTCGCTGGGGAACTGATCATGATGTATTCCAGTCTACCTAGTCGCTTCAGGAGTAAGAAGTCGCTATTTCTATTTTATAAACTGCAATCTACTGCCAATTGGATGATTGGAAAGATACTTACTCAATAGGCATTGTCCACCATCACTTCCTCCGACAGCCTCTCACTTACCTGCAACAAAGAAACGTACGTTCTGTTTACCAGGACAGTATGAAATGCATCTTTCTTGTGTGCGTTCTGCCAGCTTTACAGAGCTCTTATCGTAAACCAACAGTTTAACCAACGGTGCCAAATGAGTTTGAACTCAAAGCTCTTGTCAAGATATTATTCTTCATCGACATCGGTGATAGTCGATCTGAACTGTCTCAACGAGCTTCAGCTGTTCCAATAGAGTCAAGAGAATACTCAACCATTCCACCATTAGTCCTCAAGGTACCCATGTTAGGTTACTCTGTAATCTGTATAACCTATTAGTGCTATCTGTTCTGAAAGTGGAACGTTACTGAAAGCTGATACCAAAGTTTCTAAAGCATTGCAAATCGTTCTTTGTACCAACAAAAAAGTAGAATTTTGGAACATAAACTGCATTTCAACATTATGGAATACTTCGAAGAAAAGTATCTATTGACACGTATCATTCTTGACAGGTTGAGGGTCGGGGGGGGGGGGGGGGGGGGAGGAGGGGGGCGGTAGGAATTGGTGAAGGTAGTTGGATTTACTTCTGAAGTAAAAACCTTTTAAAATCTTTGGAGCGACAGCTTGGAGACAGTGATCCTTGAGTGAAAAGCCACTGGACGATAGATGTACAGCCGTGCTTTTCTAGGCTCTACAGTCTGGAGCCGAGCGACCGCTATGGCCGCAGGTGAGAATCCTGCCTCGGGCATGGAAGTGTGTGATGTCCTTAGGTTAGTTAGGTTTAAGTAGTTCTAAGTTCTAGGGGACTGATGACCTCAGAAGTTAAGTCGCATAGTGCTCAGACCCATTTTAACCATTTGATAGAAGTACAAAATACCGGGTGATCAAAACGTCAGTATAAATTTGATAACTTAATAAACCACGGAATAATGTAGATAGAGAGGTAAAAATTGACACACATGGTTGGAATGGCATGGGGTTTTATTAGAACCAAAAAAAACACCCCATATTGCTAGAAGCGTGAAAGATCTCTTGCGGGCGTCGTTTGGTGATGATCGTGTGCTCAGCCGCCACTTTCGTCATGTTTGGCCTCCCAGGTCCCCAGACCTCAGTCCATGCGATTATTGGCTTTGGGGTTACCTGAAGTCGCAAGTGTATCGTGATCGACCGACATCTCTAGGGATGCTGGAAGACAACATCCGACGCCAATGCCTCACCATAACTCCGGACGTGCTTTGCAGTGCTGTTCACAACATTATTCCTCGACTGAGGAATGATGGTGAACATACTGAGCATTTCCTGTGAAGAACATCATCTTTGCTTTATCTTACTTTGTTATGCTAATTATTGCTATTCTGATCAGATGAAGCGCCATCTGTCAGACATTTTGTGAAATTTTGTATTTTTTTGGTTCTAATAAAACCCCATGTCATTCCAAGCATGTGTGTCAATATGTACCTCTCTATCTACATTATTCCGTGATTTATTCAGTTTTCAAATTTATACTGACTTTTTGATCACCCAGTATTTATTAACATCATTTAAGGAACATACACTGGTACTTAGAGCATTCAACAACAGGATTACTTATGTTGTGATTCCAAATCGTGACCTGTTTTACCCAAATAAACAGAAACAGTTAACATTACTGATTGGTAGCAATAAGCCACTTAGAAGGTTCTTAACAAAACAAGCAACATTTCTTCAATTAATTCGAGTCACTAGCCACACATAAAGATAATTACAACATACAGTGACATGTTGACTAAAGCCAATGAGTATAGCTTCAGATCTGCGAAGTGGCCACCCGCTGTATTATCTTCAACTTAAGACAAAACCGACAGCCATTAGTGCACGCGACTGGATAACTTTTAATAGTGGCAACTATTTATTTACAGCTCGTACAAAATAGATATGCATTTCATAGTTTTACTGACCTCCAAAGCAGTCACCAGCATTGTGTATAACCCGTTGCCAGGGATGTGGAAATCGTAGGATACTCTTAGCAGTGCCAGTTGTGTTGACAGTTCGAAATGCATGGTCTATTGCCCGAAGAATTTGCAGCAGCTCTGAAGAGAATGCCGTGAAGTGTTTCCTTCAGCTTAGAAATTGAGTTGAACTCACGAGGGCTTAAGTCATGGGAGTGCAGTAGGTGGTATAGCACTTAGCAGCCCTGTAAGTCACACAAATCAGTAACAGCTTGCACTGTACGTGCTTGAGCATTGTCCTGCAAAATAATGGCCAGGTCCTGCAGAAAGTGTCATCACTTCTGTCTCTGTGCTGTTCATTTTTGGAACACAACCTACGACCAGCTTGCCTATCTACGTTTATTAAAGATTGCCTCTACTGCACCGTAAATCATCTTAAATTTCTTTGCTAAATACCCACAAAAAATGAAATTGTGCGCAAAGGAGAGATCCTCATGCATGAAACTTTATAGTCATTCGGGTCTGCAATGTTCTGCAACCCAAGAAAATGTTCTGATATTCATTACGGATATCTCTAGTTAAGGTATGCTACATTTGGAGAACAAAAAATCAATAATTAATGATAGATCACTCCTATGCAACATAAAGACTTTTAATTTTTAGCACCCAAGGGCTATTCGTATGGCACTATGCTTCCACAGCACCAGATGTCAAATGTTTCGATTCTCTCCTCTCCGGTTTTCCCACAATCCATAATTCACTAACATGCACTGCTCTGCTCAAAACATACGTTCTCAGACTATTCTCTCCTAAATTAATTTCCTTTTTGCGAGGAATACCCCCTTTTGCCTGTCATAGTCTGCTTATTACCCTACTTGCTTCGTCCGTCTTGTGTTATTTTGCTTCCCAGCTGACAAAATTTCTTCATTTTGTCTATCCAGTTTTGATGTTAAGTTTATCTCTAATGTCATTTATGCTACTCCTCATTACTTTCATCTTTCTTCAGTTTACTCTCAATCCAGAGTGTGTTCTCATCACACCGTTCATTCCTTTTAACACATCTGCAATTCTTCGTTGCTTTTATAGAGGATATCAGTTGCATCAGCGAACTTTGATATCCTTTCGCTCTGAGTTTAATCCCACTCCTGAACCTTTCTTTTATTTCCTTCATTGCTTTTTCCATCTGTAGATTGACCAGTAGGGGCGAAATACTACATCCTTATCTTGCAGCTTTTGTGATCGGAGTACTTCGTTATTGGTCTTCCATTCTTATAGTCCCTTCTTCGTTATTGTACATATTGTATATCACCGATTTTCCCTATTGCTTACTCTTATTTTCCTGAAAATTTGGAACTTTTGCACCACTTTACTTTGTTGAACGCTCTTTCTAGATCGATAAATCATACGGACGTGACTTGTTCTTAAGCCTTCGTTACATTACCAAACCTGACGTCGGAACTGCCTCTCTGGTGCCTTTACCTTTGCTAAAGCCAAACTGATCGCCGGATAACGGACATTCAGTTTCCTTTCTCATTCTTCTGTACACTGTTTTTCTCAGCAGCTTGAATGTACGAGGTGCATTCGAGTTCTAAGGCCTCCGATTTTTTTTCTAATTAACTACTCACCCGAAATCGATGAAACTGGCGTTACTTCTCGACGTAATCGCCCTGCAGACGTACACATTTTTCACAACGCTGACGCCATGATTCCATGGCAGCGGCGAAGGCTTCTTTAGGAGTCTGTTTTGACCAATGGAAAATAGCTGAGGCAATAGCAGCACGGCTGGTGAATGTGCGGCCACGGAGAGTGTCTTTCATTGTTGGAAAAAGCCAAAAGTCACTAGGAGCCAGGTCAGGTGAGTAGGGAGCATGAGGAATCACTTCAAAGTTGTTATCACGAAGAAACTGTTGCGTAACGTTAGCTCGATGTGCGGGTGCGTTGTCTCGGTGAAACAGCTCACGCGCAGCCCTTCCCGGACGTTTTTGTTGCAGTGGAGGAAGGAATTTGTTCTTCAAAACATTTTCGTAGGATGCACCTGTTACCGTAGTGCCCTTTGGAACGCAATGGGTAAGGATTACGCCCTCGCTGTCCCAGAACATGGACACCATCATTTTTTCAGCACTGGCGGTTACCCGAAATTTTTTTGCTGGCGGTGAATCTGTGTGCTTCCATTGAGCTGACTGGCGCTTTGTTTCTGGATTGAAAAATGGCATCCACGTCTCATCCATTGTCACAACCGACGAAAAGAAAGTCCCATTCGTGCTGTCGTTGCGCGTCAACATTGCTCGGCAACATGCCACACGGGCAGCCACGTGGCCGTCCGTCAGCATTCGTGGCACCCACTTGGATTACACTTTTCGCATTTTCAGGTCGTCATGCAGGATTGTGTGCACAGAACTCACAGAAATGCCAACTCTGGAGGCGATCTGTTCAACAGTCATTCGGCGATCCCCCAAAACAATTCTCTCCACTTTCTCGATCATGTCGTCAGACCGGCTTGTGCGAGCCCGAGGTTGTTTCGGTTTGCTGTCACACGATGTTCTGCCTTCATTAAACTGTCGCACCCACGAACGCACTTTCGACACATCCATAACTCCATCACCGCATGTCTCCTTCAACTGTCGATGAATTTCAATTGGTTTCACACCACGCAAATTCAGAAAACGAATGATTGCACGCTGTTCAAGTAAGGAAAACGTCGCCAATTTAAGTATTTAAAACAGTTCTCATTCTCGCCGCTGGCGGTAAAATTCAATCTGCCGTACGGTGCTGCCATCTCTGGGACGTATTGACAACGAACGCGGCCTTATTTTAAAACAATGCGCATGTTTCTATCTCTTTCCAGTCCGGAGAAAAAAAAAATCGGAGCCCTTAGAACTTGAATGCACCTCGTATAACATGTTATTTTGATTGTGTGAGGGTTCTCAAGCGTACCTGCGTCTGCTATCTTCCGGAATGTGTGGATGATAATTTTGGTAAACTATGTTGGCATGTGTCCAGATTCATAGGTTCTAGATTCTAACTTTATAAAATAATTGGGAGAAGTGGAAACCAAACAAATTCCGAAGAGGTATTGTCCATGGCATTCGTTACACCACACATTTACTTCGCCGGCTGCTGTGAGCGAGAGGCTGTAGGCGCTTCTGTCTGGAACCGTGCGACCGCTACGGTCGCAGGTTCGAATCCTGCCTCGGGCATTGATGTGTGTGATGTCCTTAGGCTAGTTTGGTTTAAGTAGTTCTAAGTCTACGGGACTGATGACCTCAGATGTTAAGTCCCATAGTGCTCAGAGCCATTAGCGACATTTATTTCGTTAACGTATTTCATTGTTTATTTGACGATAATGGCGTAGCATTTTTTCTAGCGGATTTCTTTTCTAAATTTTTAATTCATCAGCTTCCATAGAAACACATTAGCCAAAGCTACTTGGCCATGGAATCAGTCACTATATCATTCGCAGGAAGTTAATAAGACAACTGAAAAACGTAAAAAGAAGAGTTTAAAACATCTTCATAACAGAACGTACGCTAAATACGAGTAATTCGTTGCGCTGGAAGATTATAAAGCTGCAGCAAGAAACTCCTGTACAAAATAAAAGGGATGTGCCACAAGAAACTATTTCAACTGATTTGAAACTATGAGGTTTATCGTTCATATTTTTCAGCTTTCATGGAAGCCTTCAGGTAATTAAAATTGAAGAATAGTGCAAACCTTTCAGTACAACAGTTAAAAAATTGTATCCTAGTTGAAATCGTTTTTCCCGTCCAGAGATTGTTTCTATCAATGAGGAAGTTCCTTCTGAATGAGACAAATTAAAAATAAAACTCTTGAGATAGTGGATGTACTACACTCATGCTCATAAATTAAGGATAATGCTGATACATGGCGAAACAACGCCCTGGTGGGCGGTTTTCCGGGGTATGACCATGCGGTGCATTTGACCTCCGGTCGTCGCACGGTGGCGCTGGCAGCAGTCCACATACACAGAGGTGTGTTGGTGTGTGTCAGAGTACGGTGGAGTGAGTAAGTGTGCAGACGTTTTCAGACGTGCTAATGATGGCAGTGCGTTGAAAATGGCTCAAAGAACACATATTGATGATGTTATGAGGAGTAGAACACTAGGGCGACTGGAGGCTGGTCAAACACAGCAGGTCGTAGCACGGGCCCTCCGTGTGTCAGAAAGTGTGATCTCAAGATTATGGCAACGATTCCAGCAGACAGGAAACGTGTCCAGGCGCTACAGTACGGGACGTCCACAGTGTACAACACTACAAGAAGATCGATATCTCATCATCAGTGCCCGCAGACGGCCACGGAGTACTGCAGGTGGCCTTGCTCGGGACCTTACCGCAACCACTGGAACAGTTGTCTCCAGACACACAGTCTACAGATGATTGAACAGGCATGGTTTATTCGCTCGGAGACCTGCAAGGTGCATTCCACTGACCCCTGGTCACAGGAGAGCCCGTAAAGCCCGGTGTCAAGAACACAGTACATGGTCATTGGAACAGTGGTCCCAGGTTACGTTCACGGACGAGTCCAAGTGTAGTATGAACAGTGATTCTCGCCGGGTTTTCATCTGGCGTGAACCAGGAACCAGATAGCAAACCCTTAATCTCCTTGAAAGGGACCTGTGTGGAGGTCGTGCTTTGATGGTGTTGGGTGGGAGTATGATTGGTGCACGTAAACCCCTGTACGTCTTGGACAGAGGAACTGTATCAGGTTAGGTGTATCGGGACGTCATTTTGCACCAGTATGTCCGCCTTTTCAGGGTTGCAGTGGGTCCCACCTTCCTCCTGATAGATGATAACGCAGGGCCCCACCGAGCTGTCATCGTGGTGGAGTACCTTTGAAACAGAAGATATCAGGAAAATTGAGTGGCCTGCCTGTTCTACAGAGCACGTCTGGGACGCTCTCGGTCGACGTATCGCTGCACGTCTTCAAACCCCTACGACACTTCAGGAGCTCCGACAGGCACTGGTACAAGAATGGGCGGCTATACCCCAGCAACTGCTGGACCACCTGATCCAAAGTATTCCAACCCGTTGTGCGACCTGTGTACGTGTGCATGGTGATCATATCACATATTGAGGTCTGGGTACATGCGTAGCAAACAGTGGCGTTTTGTGTTTCGGGACGGTTTTCTCAACTTATCATCAATACTGTGTACTTACAGATCCGTGTCGTGTGTGTTCCCTATGTGCCTATGCTATTTGCGCCAGTTTTGTGTAGTGCCACGTTGTGCGGCACCACATTCTGCAATTACCCGTAATTTATGAGCATGAGTGTAGGATGGCAGAGTTGGAATCCAGAGGCGGGCTACTGGAGGTTTGCGAACTAACATAGCAGATCGTTCTCCGTGACTTTTCTGCTCTTAGGATAAACTTTGCGGACAAAACCAGAGTTGTCCAAAAATGCGATTTCTCGGGCTGTAATTGAAAAAAGTGTGGAAAATAAGCAAACTTTCTCATTACCGTGTCAGAGAAAGTGGAAAAATTTGTTCTCATAGTAAAGACAGCACCTCAAGTTTTCGCACAAAATGCTGGATGTGATACTTCCAAGGTAATTTTTCATCTATCCTCAGCACGAAAAACTTTCGATTTGACTGATTACATAATCACATTCCGAGACAAAACCTCACTTCTTTGGGCCAGGAACTAAGTGCCTCTTATGTTGTTGCGGATACGCGTCAGTCTGTTTTCTGTAAGCTATGAATCGATTCCACATAGTACTAAATCCTCAGCATTGAATTCACAATGGTATTTGTGTCATTTCTGAGAGGAAAAATGCTTGAAGGCCCTACTGCGTTTAGAGGAAGATCATCGGATCCAGAACAGAACCCACTGATTCACGCAGACGGTGATCTGGACAGCAACAGCTACATTTCTGACATAATATGGCCTGTGGCTGTGCCCTATCTTCTAGGTCTCCTTGACGCTGTCTTTCAACAAGATAACACAAGACCGCTTGTTACCGTTTCCTCCCGGCCTACCTCGATGCAGAGTCATCTGGTCGTGGGTTGCCAAATAACAGACACGTCATTATCCGCCAGCACCTAGGAGTGACAAATTCCAGTATATATCTGAGGCTGCATGGAATGACGTAACCCTATGGGTCAACCAAGCACGTTTGTACCAGATGCGCAGCCAGGTGAGAGCAGATTTGACAGCTCTTCCTAGCAAATTCCGCACCCAGTATAGCCCTACAAATTCAATCATGTATTTTTCCCTCTGTATTCTACACTCACAGTTAGTGAAATTCCGTTCTTTGCTCTCCCTACCGGTGTTGCATTTCTAACGGGCCGCAGCGTACGCAGATCTACATCTGCATCTACGTGACTACTCAGCAATTCACACTTAAGTGTTTGGCAGAGGGTTTACCCAAATACTTTCAGACTGTTTTTCGACCGTTCCACTATCGAATAGCACGTGGGAAAATGATCACCTAAATCTTCCATTGCGAACTCCGATTTCTCTTCTATTATTACTATGGTTATTTCTGCCTGTGTAGGTGGAACTCAACAAAATATTTTGGCATTCGGAAAACAAAGTTAGTAAATGAAATTTCGTGACAGACTTTGCTGTAACAGAAAAACAGGTTTGATTTAATGTCTACGTCTCCATCTACACGACTACTTTGCAAGTCACATTCAAGTGCCTGACAGAGGGTTCATCGAACAATCCCCAGGCCACTTCCCTATCGTTCCACTCTCAAACAGTGTATAATGTCCCTTTCCATATATTTGACACGAACAATACAAATAACGACAAAAGAAGTATACATGCGTTATGTTGTGTGAACTTTAATGTCTAATTGTGATCCGGATAAAGTGACGAAATAACTTTGAAGGCAATTTACCGATTCTGATAATAGAGAAAAAGACATTATTCTCAGTGATATAAGATCATGTGTGCAAACTAAACAACTGAACACTATAATCTTTGTTATATTATAAAAGGACTGGAAGACAATGAACTTGGTCGTCTTCTGATGTTTTATTGTGTCTTAGCTATTGTTTGAGTGCAGAAGGTACGATTGTGTTGCGATAGCTTTTTTCTTGCCTCTTGCCCTCGTTTAATTACTGGTACATAATTGATGTGTAAGAGCGCAGAGTGATCACTTAAGGAACCCACGCCACATTTGTTATAACGAAAGTGTTTGTGTAGCATTTTTTGCAACTGCTGCGGAGCTAGCTACGATCATCTTTGACTGAGAAAGTTGACCGCCATTACGCGGCGCATTTAAGCTTTTTATTTCCACAGGAAATACGACGAACCCGGAGCAGAAGAACTTATTTAAAAATGCTATCAAAATTAATTAGCATCAATTAGATTTATTTTATCATTTAGTGACTATTTTCAGTGATACAATTTATTATAGGTCAGGTGCCTCTCTGCATAAATTTTATTACGCTAACGCATCTGATATTATTTGTAGGGAGCCTGGCGCTCGGTTTCAATCCGAATTTAAAGTTTAATTTGGCAACCTACAAATGTAATATTGCTTATTTGTAATTGTTTCTTACGAGGTTTTTTGAAAGACAGCTTCACGGGATTTAAATTCACGAACTCAATAGAATCCTCATATAACTTATAGCAGAAAGAGACATTACAAGTGCTTGGGAAAAATGAACAACTTAGATCTTTCCGCACGAGCTATGATTTCTCTTATTTTATTATGATGACCATTTATACCTACGTAGTTTGGCACCAATAAAACATTTTCGCAGTCGGAAGAGAAAGTTAGTGATCGAAATTTCATGAGAAGGACCTCCTGCAACGAAAAACGCTGAACGTTTTCATATGTTTTCGGCCATTGCTGTACTGGGACAAAGATGAACGAGCACGCTGCACGAGTAGTGTGTAAGATCGTTGACACTCTGTTTATCTGTGGTTCTCTTGCTCGTCAGTCCGTTGTGCACCGCTGGGGCATTCTTACGTGGGGCGTAGCAGCGAGCAACCTAATTATTTCAGGTGGAGGCTTGATATCTGCGAATCTGGGACGAATTATCTGGAACATTTTATTATGGTGATGAAAACGCAATTATAATACTTTTTAGTTATTTATACTGACCGAGAAGATTTTAGAAGAATTTTTCAAGGTGACCAATGCATGCGGAAGAACGAAATATTTGTTCGTCAGAACTATTAACTGAAGAAATATTTGTCCCTCAGATAACTAAAGTCGCTCACTTTAGTATCAATTTGATCTCCTTGTTTCCATTGTCACAAATAACGCAGTCGGTTGGAATGTCTCTAATTTCTGTATTGAGATACTTTCGTAATTGTTAAGGTCTTCTTATGTTGTACAGTTTTTTTTTGCAATAACCAGAGTTTAATTTTACAAGAACAACTTTCTTTAAAGTAAAAACACTAGTCCATCATTCTTAATAAAGTTTTGAGTATTTTGTAGTGAATGCATTTCACCCAACGCCACATGAAGCCACAGACTGTTTCTGACAAGCGAAAAATAAATTTTCTAGTCAGTGGTTTACTTTTTTTCCCTCTGGCTGCTGTATCTGCTGATTTCTATTTGCTTCCGAGAACGTCAATAGACCCGACGCAAAACAACATTCTGTGCATGAGGTAAGCTACTTTTATTTCAGGGCAGATCTCATTTAGCGTTCTAATTAGGAACAGTTGGTAGTCCTAATTATCAGGTGCTTCGATAAGCAAGCAAATTAATTTACAGTGACTGGTGTAGATAATCTCAAACAATTATTTTTTTTCTGAGTAGAGCAAGATTTTATTTTTGGGGACATTTCAAGTCATAAATTGCACTTCCCGTGACGGGACTTTGATAATGTTGTTCAGTATTGATTTTGAGTTAAACAGTTCTCACTGAGTACACAATTAGTTACTTTTGGCATTTAATTGTATTGGTTTTTATCATTTAAAATTCAGTATTTCACCAAGTTTAAAGTTTTGTTTCACAACACTGTTGACATGCGCAACACAGGGTCAACAACATCAGAATTGCTCAGCAGCTGAATACGATATCTTAACGATTCATTAAACGAGAAGGAAGCTTTTTAAAAACAATGTTCAGTATTTTCATTTACAGATAAATTTTAAGTGAAAGCTTACAAAAGCCTTTGTTTTAATTACTGGCACCCCAATTCGCGTATCACATCCGTGACACTATCTTCGTTGTTTCGTGACAATATATAACAAGATTTCTTTTTCTGTAAGTTTTCAATGTCCTCCGTCAGTGTTGTCTGATGCAGATCTCATACCGCGCACCAATACTCCCTAACAGGACCCTCAAGCGTAGCGTAAACAGTTTCTTTTGACGACCTGCTGTCTTTCCTGAGTGTTCTGCCAATGAATGACAGTCTTTGGTTCGCTTTCCCCACATCATCGTCTGTTTGATGGTTCCAGTTTAAGTTGTTGGTAGTTGTAATCCATAGCTATGTAGTGACGCATTAAAGAGAGCTCGCATTCTTGCAAGAACACAGTTTTTCTTTCATTCAGACCACAAATATATGTCCCCACAGCTGTGACGTCTGCAGTTTTTTTTTCTTTTATCGTTTCTGAAATATGTATATATGTATCTAAGGATTATGTTAAGGCCAGATTTTTTTTACGTTATGTAAGCCCTGTTACAGTCAACAGAAAATAGCCACAAGTCTTTATTAATATAGCACGTCACCTGCAATCATGTTAAACAAACGTCTGAATCGATTTCCTTTGTTTATAACGTAACCGTTCAATTAGTGGCGTAAGCCCCTTTTACTTTGTCCTTTGTCATTGCTGTAACTGACTTTCTCTAAGTGGTACTTCGCTTCTATTTGCCTGATAAATGTGTTCGTGCTATGGTTTCGATGTTGAAAATCACCTGTGGAGATTGGTGGTGAGGTTTTCCTTTGGAAAACTATTTGGTGTAGTTTGTTATTTATGGATTGTGTTGCGGATGTTTAACAGCGTTTACTTACGTTTTCTCGATCTCATTGGCGAATTCTCGCTATTATTATGTTGTCGTGGGCACGTCCGGCTAAGTATGGGGACAGGCGGGAAATCAGTACGTCAATGAAAAGGAACCAAAGAAGTTCTTACTTTGTCACATGTTATAGAGCAGGAGTCTATTTCAGTGCGCACCAACGTAAGAATTGCCGCGCAGTTTAAGGCACCATGTTACGGACTGCACGGCCCCTCCCGATAATGGTGCGAGTCCTCCCTCGGGCATGTGTGTGTGTGTGTGTGTGGGGGGGGGGGGGGGGTTCTTATCGTAAGTTAGTTTAAGTAGTGTGTAAGTCTAGGGACCGATGTCCACAGCAGTTGGGTCCCTTACGAATTCACACACATCTGTACAAAAATATTAAACTATTCCCAAATAGTGACTTGGTCCTCGTTGGAGACACGACCGTTGGAACACGTAAGATCCTTACTCAGAGGTGAAGACATGCTGCTTTCAAGCTTACCTCTTAGTCCGGCAGGAAGCCTGCCGCATCTTATCAGTAGAATGGGCAGACTGCTTTGTTCGTATCCAAGCCAAGCGATTCGCAACGCAAGCATTGTAAAGCAATCTCGCTTCCCTGCCCGTCTTCCCGCTGTTTTACGCTACGTAGCATTCTGGTCTGTGCGCTTTCATTGTAGTTTTATGAGTAGGTCTCGGAAGTTGAAGGGTTCTTTTTTACCCAAGTATCACAAGGCGAAGTCCAATATATATACACATTCGTTTATTGTCATCCAGAAGGAAGTGTATTATATTTGCCCTTTTTTCCTTTTCGCCATATTTCGGATTTATTTATTTACTGTTTATCTATTTACGCTGTTTGCTCAGAACATGCTTCAAAACTGTGTTTAGACTATGAGCCAAGCACTGAAGACGTTTACGTACGTCGAGGCGTTGTTGGGCGGTCGGGAAGCGCAGAGCACATCGACACATATTCAGTACACCACCAGTCCGAATTTATGTAGTGCTTTGTTACAGGCACGTGAAGCATCCATATGTAACTATCCATAAATCGGTTGTACTTTCGCGGAAGCCGGAATGGGTTATATGTGTCGGTGCGTATTCTGTTCCGCTCTTACAAACCAAGGTTAGGAAATTCCTAGGTGATGTCGCTTGGGATGATTTGGAGTTTTAATCACCCATTGAGTGACATTTGAGCGGATTATTTGTATGGTTCGAAGACGCCTTACGACTGCGAGAGGCAGATTATCTCTGAGTCGTGACACGAAGATTCTGTGGATATAACGTGGAACATTACGTGCACTGTGGACTGACAACTTCTGACTGAGAATTTCGGAGAGTAGAATCGGAGTCGAACTGAAATTAGCGGCATTGTTGTAAGCTGCCTTTTTGAATAATGGATGTAATTGGATTAATTATGCTAACATTTCATCCATACAAGACGATGATGTATCCTGAAATGTTGCCATGAAGATTGTTTACGAAAAAAGTATAATTTTATGAATGAAAAAGGTACTTTCCGTTGTTTGGTTATTTTGACTTCTCCCTTGTATGTGGCTCGGAACATTATTTGGAGTGTCGTAACTCGTAAGGAACTTTGTATCCTGGGAAATCAGCAGAGTCTGCTCCACTGTCGTTTACGCTCAATTTTAAGAGATTAATTTCTGGACTTCATCGAAATTAATACACAACTTGGACGCTGATTCCCACGCTGCGGAGTGACCAGTCGTAGCACCCGAGACGGCCTTCCCCACGCCGTACGACTGCGCCTCTGGTTATTATTTTAAGAATTTTCAGTGTCGACGATAACCGGAATTCCACAGAGCCACAGAAATTTTACTCCAGGTGCTGACTTAGACAAAGAGGGTCAGACAGAGTATGATTATGAACCGTAACTAACTCATCATATTTTTTGTAGACATGAGCTTTCGAAACAGTAACAAAATTTCTAGCTGGAAGTGTGGGAGATAATTGTGTAAAAATATTGGGGAAGCGACTTCTCTCACTGAAAAGTTTCCATGTAAGAAACTAGGTACTATTCAGTCATAACAATTTATTACTTTTGAATACATTATGGCAGTGATCAATGCCTTACAAATATTCACTATTAAAAACAGTCATCATCACGATTTATTTATCAAGGTGACCGGTTTCGACAACTATTGTGGTCATCTTCAGACCATTGAGTAGGAACCTCTTTCTTTCCTACTCAATCGTCTGAAGATGACCACAGTAGTGGTCGAAACCGGTCACCTTGATAAATAAATCGTGATCAAGACTGTTTCTAACAGTAAAAAAACTGCAATTAGATGGGAAGGGAAGTTAAACTGTAATCACGGCGAATTTAACGCGCAACCTGTTGCCAAGTGCAGCAGGCTGAACGGGTCCCGTGTAACTTGCCATGATCTGCTTTCACCACTGCGCTTCGGTACATATGTACTCTCAGGTCTCCGTTGCGACAGGCATAGCTGCTTTGCTGGTTGCGGCGGAGCAAGGGGCAGGCAGGCTCGAAAGAGAATTCGTGCACCTCTGTAGTTCTTAGTGCTGTGGCGTACATCACAGGGCGCGTACAGCTCGTTGGACCGTGTTTTTAGTTAAACGGGCAGCGGCTGAGACCCGCGAGACAAGACTTGAAGCATACGGAGACGGCGCGATCGGAGATGACGACACAGGACCCGCTGGCGAGTTCGAAGAGAGTAGACAGAGCCCATTTCTGACCTTCGGTCGCCAGCTGCGCCTATCGCCGCAGAGGCGCGCCCGCTTCTGCAATGGCAGGCACGGGTCGCGTGCGAAAGCCGTGTGGTTGCGTCACAGGCGGCGAACAGCGAGCGGCGATGTAGCGGTCGCGTTCCACAAACATTGACACACATACGGCGAGGTTGCGCGCCGGGACCTCGGCAGCGGAGAGCCGCTTCGCATAGTACAGTGTGGCGCTGTGTACAAGGCGATGCGGCTGAGACAGACCATCCCGAATGCAAAGGCCGACAAAAAATAGTGAAGCGCCCAGAAATGGAGGACGAAACGAAATGAAACATTGCAGGTTGAGAGGATGTGTGATCATGTATGAGTGATTGCAAAACCGAGTTAAATTAATAAGAGACTGGGAACACGATCCCACCTATCGGTAAGGCGTTGAGGAACCTCGGACTTGGATGCAAAATTTGATTCTGTATCCCTTCTGAGACAAGTTGGACCACAGCTTCTAACAATACCACCACTTGCAAAGTAGGTAAGAAATCAGATTAATAATGTTGCTCACGGAGCATATGTTCGCATTATCGGGCAACAACAAAGTTATTGACTGTGGATGGTATCGTCAGAATGGAAATAATGAAGTCACTGTAAGCAAGTCATTAATTTTGGCACTTATCTTGAATGGATTCCCACGTAGATTCTAGGGTGATTCCACTTTGACTGCTAGAAGGTCCAGATCTGTATTTTAGCAATATTTGAAGACCTAACAAATGCGTTTTTCAGGAAATTCTTAATGATCAAACAATCCCAGATCAGAACAATGGTATGGTAGAAATAATTTTTGACTTGGTGTTCACGAACCACATTTTTATTAAACTTCTTGTAAATTCACATATAATTCTTCTTAATCGTCATATCATCAAGAAAACAGTTTTGTATCAATCTTCATATATTTAATTTCCACTTTAACCAAACACAAGACCTGCTGTTCTTTTGCAAAGCGAAATAACAACTTAACTTCTGCAAAGTGAAACAAAGACTGCTCTGTGCGCACTCGCGCCAAAACGGGTACAAGTAAGTCAAAGACTATGGCAGTCTCACAGAAATGAAGACACACAAGATCCATATCACCGTAATATATCGATACATCGGAGAACCTATATACATTAATAAAACCAAATGTGGATATTGTCACAAAAATATGTCTGTTACTTCGCAGAAAATGTGTACGATATTACTGGTATCGAGAACTGGGGTTGGAGTGGCGTAATGGTCACGTAAATAAAGAACCATTACAAGCTGATGTAACTGGTTCTTGATATTCTGGATATAGGCACTTGAACGAGGCTAAAGTCCGAGCTGGTCTGTCAGCGATGAACCTGGGAATGTTGCTATCCTCGGGAGCATCTGAACACCATAGAGACATCGTCATTTTGTCTGTTTTCTGTCGTTCCTTAGTTGCTTAAAGATTCATGGAGGTATGTTCCGTGTATGCAACTAAACGAATGGCAGTTTGTTTATTGCCATATGCGTTTCGCTTCTTTTATTTGTGAAACATCTTCAGTAGCCTGTAATACGTCTTCCTTTTTTTACATCGAGTATGATAAGTGTATTATGTAGTAGTTACAATATGTTACTTTGTTATATTTTGTCAAGTTTCTCTGTTGTTTTTCAGATTAGAATCAACTTTTCAGCACAAATTTCGTGAAGTGTCTAAGTAGGCTGTTTCAGTTTTTATGTTGGTAACGCCACGTAGCGCTCTGTATGAAAATCACTGACTGTGCTGTGTGGAGTTGTTCGAATATTCACTATTGTAGTGTTGGGCAGTTGGATGGGAACAACGTGTAGCGTTGTGCAGTTGGAGGTGAGCCGCCAGCAGTGGTCGATGTGGGGAGAGAGATGGCAGAGTCTTGACAGCGGACGATCTGGACGTGTGTCCGTCAGAAAAAGGAAATTTGTAAGACTGGATGTCATGAACTGACATACACCGGGTGATCAAAAACTCAGTATAAATTTGAAAACTGAATAAACCACAGAATAATGTAGATAGAGAGGTACAAATTGACACACATGCTTGGAATGACATGGGGTTTTATTAGAAAAAAAAAAAAAAAATACAAACGTTCAAAAAATGTCCGACAGATGGCGCTTCATCTGATCAGAATAGCAATAACTAGCATAACAAAGTAAGACAAAGCAAAGATGATGATCTTTACAGGAAATGCTCAGTATGTTCACAATCATTCCTTAACAATAGCTGTAGTCGAGGAATAATGTTGTAAACAGCACTGTAAGGCATGTCCGGAGTTATGGTGAGGCATTGGCGTCGGATGTTGTCTTTCAGCATCCCTAGAGATGTCGGTCGATCACGATACACTTGCGACTTCAGGTACCCCAAAGCCAATAATCGCACGGAAGTTTGAGTCCTCCCTCGGGCATGGGTGTGTGTGTGTTTGTCCTTAGGATAATATAGGCTGAGTAGTGTGTTAGCTTAGGGACTGATGACCTTAGCAGTTAAGTCCCATAAGATTTCACACACATTTTTGAACAATAATCGCACGGACTGAGGTCTGGGGACCTGGGAGGCCAAGCATGACGAAAGTGGCGGCTGAGCACACGATCATCTACATCTACATCCATACTCCGCAAGCCACCTGACGGGTTGTGGCGGAGGGTACCTTGAGTACCTCTGTCGGTTCTCCCTTCTATTCCAGTCTCGTATTGTTCGTGGAAAGAAGGATTCTCGGTATGCTTCTGTCTGGGCTCTAATCTCTCTGATTTTATCCTCATGGTCTCTTCGCGAGATATACGTAGGAGGGACCAATATACTGCTTGACTCTTCAGTGAAGGTATGTTCTCGAAACTTCAACAAAAGCCCGTACCGAGCGTCTCTCCTGCAGAGTCTTCCACTGGAGTTTATCTATCATCTCCGTAACGCTTTCGCGATTACTAAATGATCCTGTAACGAAGCGCGCTGCTCTCCGTTGGATCTTCTCTATCTTTTCTATCAACCCTATCTGCTACGGATCTCACACTGCTGAGCAGTATTCAAGCAATGGGCGAACAAGCGTACTGTAACCTACTTCCTTTGTTTTCGGATTGCATTTCCTTAGGACTCTTCCAATGAATCTCAGTCTGGCATCTGCTTTACCGACGATCAACTTTATATGATCATTCCATTTTAAATCACTCCTAATGCATACTCCCAGATAATGTATGGAATTAACTGCTTCCAGTTGCTGACCTGCTATCTTGTAGCTAAATGATAAGGGATGTTTCTTTCTGTGTATGCACAGAACATTACACTTGTCTACATTGAGATTCAATTGCCATTCCCTGCACCATGCGTCAATTCGCTGCAGATCCTCCTGCATTTCAGTACAATTTTACATTGTTACAACCTCACGATATACCACAGCATCATACGCAAAAAGCCTCAGTGAACTTCCGATGTCATCCACAAGGAAGGTCATTTAAGTATATTGTGAATAGCAACGGTCCTATGACACTCCTCTGCGGCACACCTGATATCACTCTTACTCATCAAACGACGCGCGCAAGACATCTTTCACGCGTCTAGCAATACTTTTGTTTTGCTATAATGAAACCCCATGGCATTCCAAGCATGTGTGTCTATTTTTACCTCTCTATCTACATTATTCCGTGTTTTATTAAGTTTTCAAATTTATACTGACTTTTTGGTCACCCGGTATATTGTGACTTTTGAACACTATTAAGGTAAATACATTGTTCGTTCTCCATCAAAATCTTTCATTTGCTAACTATGCCTATCAGTAGTTAGCGCCTTCGGTAGTTAGAATCTTTTATTTACCTGGCAGTATTGGCGCTTGCTGTATTGTAGTAGTTTGAGTAACGAAGATTTTTGTAAGGTAAGTGATTCATGAAAGGTATAGGTTCATGTTAGTCAGGGCCATTCGTTTGTAGGGATTGATTATTGAAAGTCAGACTGCGTTGCACTAAAAAAAAAAAAACAACTGTGCATCAGTTTAGGGCTGATCACAATAAGTAAAGAGAGAAATGTCTGAGTACGTCCAGTTTTGCTCAGCTGTTTGAAAATCAAATAACGTAAGAGGTTTACCAGCACAGTCATTCATAATTTTCCAAAGGGGACGTTTCAAGTGAAATTATCGTACGATGTTACTTAAGATTTTTAGTGCTGTTAGCCCTTGTGTGTGGTCCTATAGATGTGTTTACTAGTCCCCGTACGCCAGCTGGCCAAATTTCGACCGAGCGAGGTGGCGTAGTGGCTAGCACACTGGACTCGCATTCGGGAGGACGCGTGTTCAAACCCACGTCCGGCCATCCTCATTTAGGTTTTCCGCGATTTCCCTAATTCGCTTCAGGCAAATGTCGGGATGGTTTCTTTGAAAGGGCACGGCCGACTTCCTTTCGCCGGCCGGTGTGACCGAGCGGTTCTAGGCGCTGCAGTCTGGAACCGCGCGACCGCTACGGTCGCAAGTTCGAATCCTGCCTCGGGCATGGATGTGTGTGATGTCCTTAGGTTAGTTAGGTTTAAGTAGTTCTAAGTTCTAGGGGACTGATGACCTTAGATGTTAAGTCCCATAGTGCTCAGAGCCATTTTTGAACATGTTGTAACTACTGCATAAAACACATGTTATGCACATAGAAATAAACATTTATTACAAGCCACTCAGGATGCTTCACAAATAAAAGAAGCGAAACGCGTATGGCAATAAACAAACTGTCTTTCATTTAGATGCGTAGACGGAATTCACCTCCATGAATCATATACACAGTTTATACGGACACGTGCCATAAGTGCATGAGCATTGCCCTGTTGAAAAATGGCATCATCATACCGTTGCACGAGAGCTAATACTTGACGACGCAGTACTTACCCTAGCCCCCGCAAAGTTCCCTGAATCACTGCCGGCTGTGACCCTAAGCCAAACACGATGGCTCGTCACACAGTGATGCCAGCAATAGCACATCGATGCCTGTCCAGAAACCTAGCTGTCATTTGTATTTCGCGTTTTACCATATACACTTTTTTTTCAGCAGTTATGGATAAGCTGGGTATCTGCAAGTTGGCTTCTATAACACTAAAAACAGTGGCTGGCAAACCACGCTTATGGATGTATGGCTTACAACAGGCTTCTGCCTGAAGATATTTGCCACAAGATACGTCACGCAGGAAGTGCTGAAGATTCTCCTCTGTGGAAGGTTGGTGGAAGAATACTGCCCACACTACTTGGTGCATCGTTTTCACGTTACTTACATTGTCCCATAACATATTTGTGTCAGTCTCTTAGCACATCCCAGTGGATTTTATCTTCTAATTTCTTGGCCTTCATTCCTTTCACAGCCTTCTAGATACATCTGCAGATTGATTCGACTGTGTGACCGAAAAATTAACACAAAAAATATCTAGCGCAGACAAGGTGAGGTACACAGCACGGAGAAAAGGGGGTGTGGCAAGTGCAGAAGAAGAAAGAAACCATTTTGAATCATATTTCTAGGCAGATTTCGATTTTGAAACATTGAGATGTCATTGTTAAAGCATCAGTCTAATAAAATAAGCAGTAAAAAATTTCGAATTTTTTCGCTGTTCTGCTCTACATCTTGCAAGAAAGCCCCACTTGTACTAAACCTCGGTGAGTCGGTAGATGTTGGTATAAGGGGGCGTACAGAATAACTGGTCACGCTGTCCTACCCAAGTTTTGCGATAGTTAAGCCAGTCCGTCCTTGAATTGCCTGAGTCACCTTCCTACCTGTTACTGAGATGCTCTCGTAGTTTTATGGCCCCTTGCAGAGCCGTAGCAGCGCCATCGGATTCGGATATGTGTAAATAATTTTTACACGGGATAGCTTTATGGTACGTTTATTTAAGAAACACCGTAAAACGAACTTGTTGACACTGATTATAAGCTAACTATTAAAGATATGAGGGCCTGGTTTACTGCATGAGTAGATCGAAAGGCGTCCTATCGACAACTGATGACTATGGTGCACAGGGTGTTACTTGAGCCCGCTATCGGTATAGTTCGTATAAGATCATACATTTTCAGTTATGCCCAAGTTATTCATTTATTTATTAATATCAGCGTTTTCTGACATCGTAATATTACTAAAAGATAGTATTTATGACCTGTGGACTACTCGTTTCTGATTGCCAAAAGGCATGTTTTGTCAGGAAATACAGGGTGTCCGAAAAGTCTTTCCCTGATTACATAAATTGGTAACTCAGGCTAGACGTAAGATACAAATATGGATCTGGTGTCTAATTGTTTACAAACTATCAAAGTTTCTTTCACACATCAGTAAACTTCCACTTCCATTGTTGCCCAATGACAGTACACGTCGATATGACTTTGCGGTCGGAATGCTATCACGTATTGAGGACGATGACGGTTATCTCAGACGAATTGCCTTTTCCGACGAAGCGACCTTTTTTGTCAGTGGAGTAGTGAATCGCCATAATGTGCGCATTTGGGGTTCACAACCTCCTGGCGAGGTTACGGAGTGCACCAGAGGCAGTCCAAAGGTGAATGTTTGGTGCGCGCTATTGCACGATCCAATTATCGGGCTATTCTTCTGCGCTGAGGCTACCATCACATCTGCAGTGTATCTGGACATGTTGCAACTGTATGCTGTTCCTCAGCTGCTTCAGTATCACCCCGATGTCTTGTTTCAGCAGGACGGTGCACCGCCTCATTGGGGTTTGGATGTCCGTGCCTATCTCGATATGACCTTTCCTGGGCGATGGATTGGTCGTGATGGGACAACGGTTTGGTCTCCACCCTGTCCTGACATAACCACATTAGACTTCTTTTTATGGGGTTATGTCAAGGACGAGGTCTACCGAACACGTGTACCAGATCTTGAAACCCTGCGGCAACGGATAACCACAGTCGTTGAATCGATCCCTCCAGTGATGCTGGCTAATGTGTGGACGGTAATTGAATATCGCCTAGATGTGCTACATGCTACAAAGGGTGCTCATGTGGATGTTTACTGATGTGTGAAAAAAACTTTGATAGTTTGTAAACAATTAGCCACCAGTTTCATATTTGTATCTTACTTCTCGGCCGAGTTATCAATTTATGTAATCAGGGAAAGACTTTTCGGACACCCTGTATTTCCTGACAAAACTTGCCTTTTGACACTCAGAGACTACTGTTATCGATGTAAATGTTCAAAGTGAATGCTTGCCACAATTTAATGTTAATACTCATCAAACGCCACGCTAGCAATTGTAGGAAGTCAGTCCTGCGGCAGCCGGCCGGAGTGCCCGTGCGGTTCTAGGCGGTGCAGTCTGGAGCAGCGACCGCTTCGGTCGCAGGTTCGAATCATGCCTCGGGCATGGATGTGTGTGACGTCCTTAGGTTAGTTAGGTTTAATTAGTTCTAAGTTCTAGGCGACTGATGACCTCAGAAGTTAAGTCACATAGTGCTCAGAGCCATTTGAACCATTTTTTCAGTCCTGCGGCGACACGTGAAAATACGACATACGGAAACCGAGACTAACTCACTGGAGTCATTCCGTAATTAACACTTTACCACAATGCGAACTTACTGTTAAGTGCATATCGAGTTACGTAATACGGCATCCAAGGCTGTTCCTGGCAACTGCACAAACGCGACGCGGCTTCCGACACGGAGTGCGCGCTGATGCGAACCTAGAAGAGAACTGGGGCCTGACACTATCTCGCAGCACTCATATTCGTATAGCCGCGGTGCGGACCGCCGAAGGCGCAGCCGACAACATTTGCCTTCCTGGCTAGTCGCTTGGGCTAGCAGTACACCACTTCAAGTTGCTAAATAATTAATTGCTTCATTCGCTGAAGGCCAATGAAGCTCTCGATTTAATTGTGGAATCAGCACACACGTAAGTATCTATAATAAAATTCTAATGTGGCTAGGTTAAATACTTTTGGTGAGAGAATTATTTTAGTTGCACTGCACGCAATAGATGAGCTCTGAACTTGCCCTTTGGAAAGAAACTACAGCTATAGTCTTATAGCTACCTCTTGGAAACTTCTCAAATCTTTGTTATTATAGCTTATCTCCATTCTACCTAAATCTAAACATCCTAGCTTTATCTTATCACTTACTAAATCTACCTTGCTTCAGTACTTTTAGGACACAAAAACAGAAAATCATGAATTTCAACCAAGATATTACTTTGTCAGATCCAGCAGGCTGTTTCCATTAAATTACAATGAAAAATGAACCCGACTATATATTTTGAGGTTTCTAGCTACTTTCTGTTGCGTCGACGATTTTTACGTAAAACGTCCAAATTTCGAAAACTGTTAACTGAAACTCAAGACATTATCATTTTAGCATCACTCCTGACATGCTATTAGCTTTTCAGATCATTTACTTTACTTTTAAGGTCTTCCGCAACATCGTGACGTCATAGCTAGTTACAGCGGACTAGACTGGCACACAATGGAAAGTACATGAATTCTATAAGGGGTGAGTAGGCTGCTTCCCTACAGGTATGTTTCGCGCGTATGTCTGCGACGCATGGGCCACTTCTGCTCAAGTCACACTGTCCAATTACTTCAGTTTATAGCGACAAAGATAGCCGCAGGCACGTTTTAGCCGTAAGTGGTGTTGCGCCGCGATACCGATGTTGGTCTCGAACCCGCGGGTCGACACGGTTCAAATGCTAATCGTTTCTGCAGATCTCTTCTGCAGATCATTCTAATGTACATGTCTTGTAAGTATGAACGTCCTATGTCTTATCATTCAAGGTTTGTTTCTCAATATGAGTGTGTAGGTATTATCAAAAATAGTAGTCCTACAACAGTTATATACATCTACACCTACATTTATACTCCGCAAGCCACCCAACGGTGTGTGGCGGAGGGCACTTTACGTGCCACTCTCATTACCTCCCTTTACTGTTCCAGTCGCGTATGGTTCGCGCGAAGAACGACTGCCGGAAAGCACCCGTGCGCGCTCGAATCACTCTGATTTTACATTCGTGATCTCCTCAGGAGGTATAAGTAGGGTTGGTTGGTTGGTTTGGGGAAGGAGACCAGACAGCGTGGTCATCGGTCTCATCGGATTAGGGAAGGATCGGGAAGGAAGTCGGCCGTGCCCTTTTAGAGGAACCATCCCGGCATTTGCCTGGAGGGATTTAGGGAAATCACGGAAAACCTAAATCAGGATGGCCGGACGCGGGATTGAACCGTCGTCCTCCCGAATGCGAGTCCAGTGTCTAACCACTGCGCCACCCCGCTCGGTATAAGTAGGGGGAAGCAATATATTCGATACCTCATCCAGAAACGCACCCTCTCGAAACCTGGACAGCGAGCTACACCTCGATGCAGAGCGCCTCTCTTGCAGAGTCTGCCACCTGAGTTTGCTAAACATCTCCGTAACGCTGTCACGCTTACCAAATAACCCCGTGACGAAACGCGCCGCTCTTCTTTGGATCTTCTCTATCTCCTCTGTCAACCCCACCAGGTACGGATCCCACACTGATGAGCAATACTCAAGTGTAGGTCGAACGAGTGTTTTGTAAGCCACCTCCTTTGTTGATGGACTACATTTTCTAAGGACTCTCCCAATTAATCTCAACCTGGTACCCGCCTTACCAACAATTTTATATGATCATTCCACTTCAAATCGTTCCGTCCGCATATTCCCAGATATTTTACAGAAGTAACTGCTTTCAGTGTTTGTTCCGCTATCATATAATCATACAATAAAAGATCCTTCTTTCTATGTATTCGCAATACATTACATTTGTCTATGTTAAGGGTCAGTTGCTACTCCCTGCACCAAGTGCCTATCCACTGCAGATCTTCCTGCATTTCGCTGCAATTTTCTAATGCTGCAACTTCTCTATATACTACAGCATCATCCGCGAAAAGCCGCATGGAACTTCCGACACTATCTACTAGGTCATTTATGTATATTGTGAAAATCGATAGTCCCGTAACACTCCCCTGTGGTAGGCCAGAGGTTACTTTAACGTTTGTAGACGTCTCTCTGGGACACACCAGAAGTTGCTACTTCGTCTGGAGACATTGAGAATGACATGTGTGTTCTGGCTGCTAGAAACTCTTCACTGTACTCAAACAGTTTGTTTGACATAGCGTACGCTCGTATTTTATTCATGCGGCAGCGCGGTACTGTATCGAACGCGTATCAGAAGATAGGTGTTCGGAAGTCTTTTCTGGACGTGTTTGTCTTCAGTGTAGACATGTATGGAAGTGAAAAGTGGACGATAAGCAATTCAGACAAGTAGAGAATAGCAGATTTTGAAATGTGGTACTATGAAAGAGATATGAAGACTAGGTGGTAGATTGAGTAACTAATGATGAGGTACTAAATCGAAGTGAGAGAAAGAGATCTTCATGGTACAACTTGGCTTAACGCAGGGACCGGTTGACAGGACACATCCTGAGGCATCATGGGATCGTCAGACTGGCAATGTGGTGAAGGGTTGGTTTTAAATTTGTAGTCGGGGACTACCGCCTAAGTGGGTAAGTAGATTTAAATGGATGTAGCCCGCGGCAGCTGTACAGAGATGAAGAGGCGTTCACAAGGTACATTTAACTAAATGTCTGGGCTCACAATCACCAACAGTTTAAAACGAATCCATCACTTAGACACTACCGTCAAATCTCCAGTTTCTAAGGAATTGAGATCCATTGTATGAAACAGCTTCAAATGTCTGATTACAAATACCGGGTGATCAAAAAGTCAGTATAAATTTGAAAACTTAAGAAATCACGGAATAATGTGGATAGAGAGGTAAAAATTGACACACATGCTTCGAATGACATGGGGTTTTATTGGAACCAAAAAAAAAAAAAAAAAAAAATTGCTAGACACGTGAAAGATCTGTTGCGCTTGTCGTTTGGTGATGATCGTGTGCTCAGCCGTCACTTTCGTCATGCTTGGCCTTCCAGGTCCCCAGACCTCAGTCCGTGCGATTATTGGCTTTGGGGTTGCCTGAAGTCGCAAGAGTATCGTGATCGACCGACATCTCTAAGGATGCTGAAAGACAACATCCGACGCCAATGCCTCACCATTACTCCGGACATGCTTTACAGTGCTGTTCACAACATTATTCCTCGACTACAGCTATTGTTAAGGAATGATGGTGGACCTATCGATCATTTCCTGTAAAGAACATCATCTTTGCTTTGTCTTACTTTGTTATGCTATTTATTGCTATTCTGATCAGATGAAGCGCCATCCGTCGAACATTTTGTGAACTTTTGTATTTTTTTAGTTCTGACAAAACCCCATGTCATTCCAAGCATGTGTGTCAATTTGTACCTCTCTATCTACATTATTCTGTGGTTTATTCAGTTTTCAAATTTATACTGACTTTTTGAGCACCCGGTATTTTAAATATTTGACCTTAAGAACCTAAGCGAGGGCGAGCTTACTAAACGTTTGAAATTATGTTTACTGTTGTATCCCGCATACTCGTCAAGTGTGGGGTGCCTAGAAAACCTGCTTTCTCGGGTCGCTAGACAACAATTCAAGCAAATCGTATTAATGAAATTTACTATAAAAAGAAATGATAAAAATACTTGACTTTGAGAATTTACAATGATATGTCGCAAGCAAAGGCCGACATGCAGCATAAGCAATCTCTTCAGTATATACAACACGCAATACAAGAGAAGTAATACAGTTCCTCAGTCGCTGCTATAGGCGTGGGCCAACTGGGCTGCAGCCAGGAGGTGCGGCGTCATGTTTCTCTTCGTCTAGAGGCCGCTGCTGTCTCGCTGGCGTCCTAGAGAGGCGTCGGTACGCGTAGTGTTTATTGGCTGGCGCCTTCTTCACAGCCCCCTCTCCTGTAACGTTCCTGGCCGGCGGGCCGGCACATGACTTTGCGACGGAACGCTTAAAGTTTGACGGAACTCGCTAAGTGCTTTCATTATCAGTCACTGGATCACTATATTCGCGGTATTTTGCGCTGCGTTTCTAGAAATGCAACATTGTTACGCATGTCGATGGTCACGGCATCATGTTTCCTGAATTACGTGTCGTAACAGCGATATACTTTTGTAGGTACGTTCATTGGTTTACGTGGAGACTGTTTGCAAAATCTGCTGCGAGTAGACTTAGTAGTAAAGAAGTCACGAGTTCAAACTTCAAACCTGATGCTAATCTCTTACAGCATTTACAGCGAAAATGTAATAAGCGACAATTTTTTTCCTTTTATTGTTTTCTGGGGCGTGTCAAAGAGAAAACAAAAAAAGTTTCGTAAAGGTTTGAAATAACCTGCAAGTTTAGTTGCACATCACTAAGTACTCTCGTTCGCAAACACTACACGATTATACAGGTTGATTCAAATAGAAAGAACAGGTTTCACTTATTTCTTACAGATAAACTGTGAACGGTAGGAACACATTGTGTATGTCACTGGGCTGAGGAAATTTCAACGTTTTATATTCGCACAAACACTATACAATACGGTTAACTTTAGCACTATGCGTTGCTCCAGAAACATCGAAACGGTAGTCTATTTCATTCCCCAGACGAATCAACAGGTCCCTGTTTATTGGATATACACCTACGACAATTCGATTTGTCGTATCTTGGGGAGTAGCTGCCATAGGTGGAACAAAGAGTCTGTCATTTATACAGGGTGGTCCATTGATGGTGACCACGCCAAATATCTCACAAAATAAACATCAAACCAAAATACTACAAAGAACGAAACTCGTCTAGCTTGAAGGGGGAAACCAGATGGTGCTATGGTTGGCCCGCTAGATGATGCTGCCATAGGTCAAACGGATATCAACTACGTTTTTTTATATAGGAATTCCCATTTTTATTACATATTCGTGTAGTATGTAAGGAAATATGAATGTTTTAGTTGGACCACTTTTTTCGCTTTGTGATAGATAGCGCTGTAATACTCACAAACGTATAAGTACGTGGTATCACGTAACATTTCGCCAGTGTGGACGGTATTTGCTTCGTTATACATTACCCGTATTAAAATGGACCGTTTACCAATTGCGGAAAAGGTCGATATCGTGTCGATGTATGGCTATTGTCATCAAAATGTCCAACGGGCGTGTGCTATGTATGCTGCTCGGTAACCTGGACGACATCATCCAAGTGTCCGGACCGTTCGCAGGATAGTTACACTATTTAAGGAAACAGGAAGTGTTCCGCCACATGTGAAACGTCAACCACGACCTGCTACAAATGACGATGCCCAAGTAGGTGTCTTAGCTGCTGTCGCGGCTAATCCGCACATCAGTAGCAGACAAATTGCGCGAGAATCGGGAATCTCAAAACCGTCGGTCTTGAGAATACTACATCAATATTGATTGCATCCGTACCATTTTTCTGTGCACCAGGAATTGCATGGCTACGACTTTGAACGCTGTGTACAGTTCTGACACTGGGCACAAGAGAAATTACTAGACGGTGACAGATTTTTTCAACACATTCTATTTCGCGACGAAGCGTCACTCACCAACAGCGGTTACGTAAACCGGCATAATATGCACTATTGGGCAACGGAAAATCCACGATGGCCGCGACAAGTGGAACATCAGCGACCTTGGCGGCTTAATGTATGGTGCGGCATTATGGGAGGAAGGATAACTGGCCCCCATTTTATCGTTGGCAATCTAAATGGTGCAATGTATGCTGATTTCCTACGTAATGTACTACCGATTTTACTACAAGATGTTTCACTGCATGACAGAATGGAGATGTACTTCCAACATGATGGATGTCCGGCACATAGCTCGCGTGCGGTTGAAGCGGTATTGAAAAGCATATTTCGTGACAGGTGGACTGGTCGTCGAAGCACCATACCATGGCCCGCACGTTCACCGGATCTGACGTTCCGGATTTCTTTCTGTGGGGAAAGTTGCTATCGTGATCAACCGACAACGCCTGACAACATGCGTCAGCGCAATGTCAATGCATGAGCGAACATTACGGAAGTCGAACTACTCGCTGTTGAGAGGAATGTCGTTACACGTATTGTCAAATGCATTGAGGTTGACGGACATAATTTTGAGCATTTATTGCATTAATGTGGTATTTACATGTAATCACGCTGTAACAGAATGCGTTCTCAGAAATGATAAGTTCACAAAGGTACATGTATCACATTGGAACAATCGAAATAGAATGTTCAAACGTACCTACGTTCTGTATTTTAATTTAAAAAACCTACCTGTTGCCAACTGCTGGTCTAAAATTGTCAGCCATATGTTGGTGACTATTAGAGCGCCATCTATCACAAGTGGTCCAACTAAAACATTCATATTTCCTTACGTACAACACGAATATGTAATAAAAGAGAGGGTTCCTATTTTTAAAAAACGCAGTTGATATCCGTTTGACCTATGGCAGCATCATCTAGCGGGCCAACCATAGCACCATCTGGTTTCCCCCTTCAAGCTAGACGAGTTTCGTTCTTTGTAGTATTTTGGTTTGATGTTTATTTTGTGAGATATTTGGCGTGGTCACCATCAATGGACCACCCTGTATATCTTGTGACTAGGGCCTCCAGCCGGATAGACCATTCGCCGGGTGCAAGTCTTTCGATTTGACGCCACATCGGCGACTTGCGCGTCGATGGGGATGAAATGATGATTATTAGGACAACACAACACCCAGCCCCTGAGTGGAGAAACTCTCCGGCCCAGCCGGGAATCGACCCCGGGCCTTTAGGATTGACATATCCGTTAGATGAAATGTCGATTCATCCGAGAAGACTAGCCGTTCAGGGAAAGTGTCCTCTGTCACATTCTGGAGAAATGAAATGTACCCGTACCTTCTGTTACGCTCTTCGGGACGCAACTGCTACAGTAACTGCCACCTGTAAATCTTCATATCTGGGTGACGTTTCAGAACACGCCGTGCCGTTGTCTGAGGAACCTGAAGTTGCTGGGGAACTTCCGAGGGCTCCGTGTGGACGCTTGACATTTTCATCAGACGTGCATGGCCGACTAGCGTTCTTCCCTTCGTATATGCAACCAACCTACAATAATTTTTTTGTGCCAGTCATAAATCCGATTTTCCAGAGACCGCTTCTTGCTCAGTCGACGGTGGAATACACGTTGCACTCCATCAATGGACTGACATAGCGCAAATTCCAACACACTAAACGATTTCTCTTTTAGTGTAGTCGTCATGTTGCCGTAAACAAAGCAAAGGCGTATCTGTGTCACAACTCTGAATCTTCCTCTGTCCGGTGACATGCGCTAGTTTGTCATAACATTAATACCTGAACACGAAAATTGAAGTACCGATTTGTATAGTTGGTTCAATGAAACTTATATAATTCGAAAGGTATTTTGCCACAGATGTGCACAAACGAAAACTCACGAGTGCACGTAACTGTTAACAATGGTGAAAAGAAGTAGATGCTTTCGTATTCATAACTCTGTCGATACCTTCTGTGTCATTCACGAAAATCTCCAATACGCGAACATCAACAGCTGGTGTGGTAGAAATGACACATGAAAATAACGTTTCATTTGCAGTAACACACACATAGCAGGCAGCTACCATGCGACAACTGCTAGGTCGATAATGTTTTCAATAGTGTTAATAAGGATATTTACGGCTTCCGACTTCCCTTATAATACGGAAACTGTATATTCGTTGCAGGGAAACACTGGAAAGCCAACGTTTGACGGGTCGGAGTGAAAGGCGCAAAGCTCGAGAGAGAGAATTTTTGTGTAGAGAAAGTAATAGGAACGTAGACTTCCATGATGATAATGCAACTGTTTTATTGAACGGCGCATTTAAACGTGCACTGGAGCTAATTCCACATAGTTCTGATAGTTACAATTGCGGTCTGATGAATTTACAGTGAAGATATTGCGAAGTAAAACATTTCGCAGCAGAGGTTACGTGATACAACGGCATTCATGTTGTGTTTCCATAAGGGAAAGTTGTAATTTGCCAACTAACACAAAATTTGTTTTTCTGCGCAATATACCAAGGACGCGCTTCGAATGATCTAAGAAGTCAAGAGAAATCATTGAATCATTTCAATACTATAGAAATATTTCAATAACATCGAAATGACACACAGAGAATAACGACATTTCGTGAAATCGCCTCCTAAAGACGTTCGCGCTTAAATTTTGCAGATCGTTCCTTTTCAGTAACACACGCATACCGGACAGCTACAAAGGCACAACTGCCTGGTCGTTGACCTTGTCAGCAGTGGTAAACAATACGTCATAGTAACGAAGCTATTGAGGGCAACGCAGACTGTACATAACGTTGTTTCAAAAATGGTTCAAATGGCTCTGAGCACTATGGGACTCAACTGCTGAGGTCATAAGTCCCCTACAACTTAGAACTACTTAAACCTAACTAACCTAAGGACAACGCACACATCCATGCCCGAGGCAGGATTCGAACCTGCGACCGTAGCGGTCGCGCGGTTCCAGACTTTAGCGCCAGAACCGCTCGGCCACCAGCCGCCGGCATAACGTTGTTTGTTGGCGTCGTTTTTTGGTTTAGTTTTGTCTAAGAGTAAATGGAACTAACTCCCTCCTCATTTGCCGCCGTTATCATAAAAATTGTAGTAAGCTCTTGACTTCCTATTTCTTCAATTTGAATACCTACAACTTCCGTTATTACACTTTGTGCTAAGCCTTGAAGAAGAACACTAAAAAGTCGAATTGAAAGACGAAGAGCTAGACAGATACAATTTTAGCGTTGACAAAGTAATATAAATAATGTGGACCTTGATAACGGTAAGTATATTGTTGTTTTGAAACGTGTGAACAGCTAAGAACTAAATTCCATTTAATTATATAAAACGATGGACTTTCGTTACTTTATAAACAGAGTTTGTCGAATTTCGACTACTTGAGAAGCTAGTAAACAAAATACGATCTTCCTTTTTGACTCACCCTTTATTCTACATAATTTACGTGCCGCTTGTTACGCTGTGTCTGGCATATTCACAGTTTGTAGCCGTAATAGCTGTCCTACTGTGTTAAACTTTTCACGTCATGCTATAGCTCTTAATGAGTAGATTATGACAGCTATTTACGTTTTCAAATTCGGCCACTAATCATACGAAATATTGAAAATCAATGTTTTGTTAGATAGCCCGCGACCGGCTCTGGGAACCATAGATTTGGGAGAAGTAACATAGATTGGGGAGAAGACCAACCAATGACTGTCATGTATTAGCAGAACACTTAGAATGTGCCCCAAATCCACCAAAGAGACTGTCCACACTACGCTTGTCTGTCCCCGCCTGTAGTATTGCAGCGCAGTGTGTTATTCTTACCAGAGGGCATTGATGGACGTAATTGAAAAGCATAACTGGAGAGATAATGTCACGGGTGTGATAAGCGAGTTGAAGTGACAATTATTAAAGCAAAGACGATTTTTCGTTACAGTAAGATCTGTTATAAACTGTCACTCACCAGATTTCTTGTCCTAATGCGAACATATTTTGGCGATTCGCAGCTACGTAGGAAGAAATGACCATTGTGGTAGAACAAGAGAAATCATAGCTCGCACGAGAAGATTTTTATGTTAATTTTTGTGAGGTGCTATTCGAGGGTGGAAGGGTGGAGAAATTGTCTGAATGTGGGTCTACGGCAGTGGTGCCCAACCTGGGGGTAATTACCCCCTTAGGGGTAAAATGAAATTTTCTGAGCGGAAAAAACTATACCATTCGATTCTGTTTCAGTCAGCCGGTCGCTGTGGCCGAGCGGTTCTAGGCGCTTCAGTCCAGAACCGCGCTTCTGCTACGGCCACAGGTTCGAATCCTGCCTCGGGCACAGATGTGTGTGATGTCCTTCGGTTAGTTAGGTTTAAATAGCTTTAAGTCTAGGGGAGTGATGACCGCAGGTGTTAAGTCCCATAATGGTTAGAGCGATTTAAATCATTTTTGTTTCTGTCACGAAACTGAATTACTTTCTACAGACCATTACTATTATCACAATTTTGTAAGACTAATACTGATTATACAAGTTAGCAATAATTACTTTTTTCAATTAGTAGCATAAATGCGGCGGAGATACTTCACATAGTCCATCCACTACACACGTATGTTGTGTTTTGTCCCGTACGTCGCTGATGATAAAAGGGAGACGTATACGTAAGGAATGCTAAATATCTCAAGAAAGTATCTTCAAGTTGTAGGTAGTAACTGCAGTAGTCCAGAAATTGCTTCATTGCTCGCTTCGAAACAGATAAATGGGTATATTAACAGCATGAGACAGCAGTAACTACATAAGTGCTACTACAGTGTTGTACACAGTTTTTTGTTTTTATTATTGTTATTATTATTAGAATGGTTAGACACAAAGCGTTTACAGTCTGAAGTTGTCCAGTTTCTGCCAGTTCAGAAATAAGGAGTGCAGCAACGAAGTGATTTACGAACAGTAAGTATGGGGCACACATTTGAACTTGTTTGATTTTAAATGCGGGTTGCAGCGTGCAGGTCAAGCAAGTACAATGGAGAAGAGTAATGCAGGGGAAGTATGTTCACTAACAAGTGTCTACCCTCACCGTGGATAGTTAGCTTTCTTATCTGATAAGGAGTTGTGGGTAGCATTTGTGATGCACCACGAATCGCTTCGTCCCCCATTATAAAACACACACAGCCACACTCACGCATGCGCGCACCCACACAAATTAAATATCATTTATCTTTCATCATTTTAAAAATAAGTGTTCCAAGAAAAGTTTTTCGTTCTACAATTTATTTACGTCCTAGAGATGATGAGAATGTGGGGGAGGGGGGCGGACAATAGATGGTAGGGGGAGGGGGGAGGGGGAGGGTACTAGCTAATGTCTGATTGCACTCAGGGGTAACGGTCTAAGAGAGCTGGTCTACGGAAACCTCTGCCATCATCATCATCATTATCATCCACGATGAGATTTTCACTGTGCAGCGGAGTGTGCGTTGATATGAAACTTCCTGGGAGATTAAAACTGTGTGCCGGACCGAGACTCGAACTCGGGACCTTTTTCTTTCGCGGACAAGTGCTCTGCCACCGAGCTACCTTCCGAACTTTACAGAAGCTCTCCTGCGAACCTGCAGAACTAACACTCCTAAAAGAAAGTGGCAGAAGTAAAGCTGTGAGGACGGGGCGTGAGTCGTGCTTGGGTAGCTCAGTTGGCAGAGCACTTGCCTGCCAAAGGCAAAGAAAGGTCCCGAGTTCGAGTCTCGGTCCGGCACACAGTTTTAATCTGCCAGGAAGTTTCATCATCATCATCATCATCATTAACATTATCATTGTCATCAGAAACAACAACAGCAGCAACCACAAGGGAAATTTTAACATCCGACCACGATATTGCCTCACTTAGCCTTCCGTGGCCGTTATCGCGAAAATGTGCTGATGCTATAGTGAACGGTTGACACTAAGGTAAACGCGTCGTACTGTGAATGCTTGCAAGATGCATGTGCATACAACTACCAACTTGTTCAGCGTGTTCTCGCGATAAAAACCCACGACAAACCGACTGAAGTGACCTCACTACCGGAGCAACAATTCTGTGGTCGACTAATATTGGTATTTAGAGTTGAGTAACACAAGGCAGAAATTGGATTCTGATAAAAGAGCGATGCTGTACGCTGTGAAAGCCGATTTCTGCGTTTGAAAGGCAAATGTACCCACCGAACGGGACGAGAAGTACCACATCGGTGTGGCTCCCTTCGCGTCCGGCGGCAGTTCGCCTTTTCGCCGAACCACACAGGTCGTAACGGACGGCGGAGCTGTGCCAAAAGACCGGAAGGAGGGCGCCCAGGTGGCAGGCAGGCAGGCGGGCTCACTGAGTGCGTACGGCACGGCGCGGCAGAGCTGCAGCTGCGACCGCCGGAAGCCGCTCCACACCCGGCCCCTCGCACTCCGCGAAGTAGAAGGGTGTCTGCAGCGTTACGAAGTGGGGGGGGGGGGGGGGAGGGGCAGTGGTCAGTTGATTTGTTCTTCCACTAATCTGAGAGCGACATTCGGGGATTGATCTGTATTAACAAACCACTATCCCGGGTCCACGTACCAGTTGCAGGGTGTAAGGGTGTAGACAGTAATTCTATACCTGAAGGACCGCTGACGGTGATTACCCGCCTTTCTGCAGATCATTCGGGTCGAAACAGTGAGGCAGTAGGCCGGCCGCTGCGGCCGAGTGGTTCTACGCGCTTCAGTCTGGAACCGCGCGACCGCTGCGGCCGCAGGTTCGAATCCTGTCTCGGGCGGTGGTGGTGGTTAGTGTTTAACGTCCCGTCGACAACGAGATCATTAGAGACGGAGCGCAAGCTCGGGTTAGGGAAGGATTGGGAAGGAAATCGGCCGTGCCCTTTCAAAGGAACCATCCCGGCATTTGCCCGAAACGATTTAGGGAAATCACGGAAAACCTAAATCAGGATGGCCGGAGACGGGATTGAACCGTCGTCCTCCCGAATGCGAGTCCAGTGAATCCTGTCTCGGGCATGGATGTGTGTGATATCCTCAGTTTAGTTAGGTTCAAGTAGTTCTAAGTTCTAGGGGACTGATTACCTCAGATGTTGAGTCCCATAGTGCTCAGAGCCTTTTGAACCACTGGAAGTAAGGCAATAGAGTCGTAACATTCACTACTGGCCATTAAAATTGCTACATCACGAACATGACGTGCTACAGACGCGAAATTTAATCGACAGGAAGAACATGCTGTGATATGCAAATGATTAGCTTTTCACAGCATTCACACTAGGTTGGCGCCGGTGGCGACATTTACAACGTACTGACATGAGGAAAGTTTCCAACCGATTTCTCAGACACAAACAGCAGTTGACCGGCGTTGCCTGGTGAAACGTTGTTGTGATGCCTCGTGTAAGGAGGAGAAATGCGTACCATCACGTTTCCGACTTTGATAAAGGTCGGATTGTAGCCTATCGCGATTGCGGTTTATCGTATCGCGACATTGCTGCTCGCGTTGGTCGAGATCCAATGACTGTTATCAGAACATGGAATCGGTGGGTTCAGGCGGGTAATATGGAACGCCGTGCTGGATCCCAACGGCCTCGCATCACTAGCAGTCGAAATGACAGGCATCTTATCCGCATGACTGTAACGGATCGTACAGCCACGTCTCGATCCCTGAGTCAACAGATGGGGACGTTTGCAAGACTACAACCATCTGCACGAACAGTTCGACAACGTTTGCAGCAGCATGGACTATCAGCTCGGAGACCATGGCTGCGATTACCCTTGACGCTGCATCACAGAGTGGAGCGCCTGCGATGGTGTACTCAACGACGAACCTGGGTGCACGAATGGCAAAACGTCATTTCTTTGGATGAATCCAGGTTCTGTTTACAGCATCATAATCGTCGCATCCGTGTTTGGCGACATCGCGGTGAACACACATTGGAAACGTGTATTCGTCATCGCCATACTGGCGTATCACCCGGCGTGATGGTAGGGGGTGACATTGGTTACACGTGTCGGTCACCTGTTGTTCCCATTGGCGGCACTTTGAACAGTGGACGTTCCATTTCAGATGTGTTACGACCCGTGGCTCTACCCTTAATTCGATCCCTGCGAAACCCTAAGTTTCAGCAGGATAATGCACGACCGCATGTTGCAGGTCCCGTATGGGCCTTTCTGGATACAGAAAATGTTCGACTGCTGCCCTGCCCGGCAAATTCCCCAGATCTCTCACCAACTGAAAATGTCTGGTCAATGGTAGCCGAGCAACTGGCTCGTCAGAATAGGCCAGTCACTACTCTTCATGAACTGTGGTATCGTGTTGAAGCTGCATGGGCAGCTGTACCTGTGGACGCTATCGAAGCTCTGTTTGACTCAATGCCCAGGCCATATGTGGTTGTTCTGGGTACTGATTTTTCAGGATGTATGCACCCAAATTGCGTGAAAATGTAATCACGTGTCAGTTCTAGTATAATATATTTGTCCAATGAATGCCCGTTTATCATCTCCATTTCTTCTTGGTGTAGCAATTCTAATGGCCCGTAGTGTAGTATAACATAAATGTTTTGTCCAACCGAAACCTGTCAACCTGACAGTTGATGATGCACTGGTGACGAAGAGCGCATCTGTGCAGTATCATTAGGTGGGTGGTCGTAGTTCGGCGATCGCACACTCCGCGAGCGTACGCAATCTCATTAGGAGAATCAGACGCGGGCTGGGCTCCACCGATATCCCTCGCGGGTCAGCTGGAGGACGCTCATTGTTCCAGTGCTAACAACCGCGGCGGCTGGCACTACAATTACAGTAATTGAGCCCGCGCCGCAAGGGGGGCGCCGGGTGCTGATCCGCCAGGCGAAAGGGCTGTTGCATGCGCCGACCCGCAGCCACCCCTGTGTGCGGCGCCACTGACTCACCCCTGCCCGGGGGGGGGTGGGGTGGGATCCACCCCTAGACACGCGTCCGGAGCGCCTCCCCCGGCCTTGCCCAGACCGCCCCTTATACCGACGTGAAAATATTTCAGTTTCCCCGCAGCGTAATTATCACTGACGCCGCTAGCCGCTCCTGCCTCTAAAGGAGGGCAGTGGGGGGAGAAAGCGGGTAAAACGGCGCAAAAACGAGGGTGCGTTCCTTCCACCACAGGGGCAGAGGGATGCGGCAGCTAAAACACAGGTTCGGGAATGGCTCCCAGGCGGCATCGAGGGGACGGAAAGGAGAGATATAAATAGGCCCCGTCTCTGCCGCTGCGGTAGCGGCCGATACGGCGGGTTCCTCAGGGCACAGTGTCTGGACCACAATTTCTTTTTTAATACACGGAACTCTCTACAAGAAGCTACCAGCGTCCAGTCTTATTCAACACACGTTCTAAATGAGTTGGTGACGTTCTTTTATGTCGACTGTCCACAGTAGGGTGCACCATTTGTTGTTTTTTGTTGTTGTAGTCTTCAGTCCTGAGACTGGTTTGATGCAGCTCTCCATGCTACCCTAACCTGTGCAAGCTTCTTCATCTCCCAGTGCTTACTGCAACCTACATCCTTCTGAAACTCCTTAGTGTATTCATCTCTTGGTCTCCAAAAAAAATGGTTCAAATGGCTCTGAGCACTATGGGACTCAACTGCTGTGGTCATCAGTCCCCTAGAACTTAGAACTACTTAAACCTAACTAACCTAAGGACAGCACACAACACCCAGCCATCACGAGGCAGAGAAAATCCCTGACCCCGCCGGGAATCGAACCCGGGAACCCGGGCGTGGGAAGCGAGAACGCTACCGCACGACCACGAGATGCGGGCTTCTTGGTCTCCCTCTACGATTTTTACCCTCCACGCTGCCCTTCAATGCTAAATCTGTGACCCCTTGATGCCTCAGAACATGTCCTACTAACCGGCCCCTTCTCTTTGTCAAGTTGTGCCACAAACGCCTCCACAATTCTATTCAATACTTCATCATTAGTTATGTGATCTACCCATCTAATCTTCAGCATTCTTCCGTAGCACCACATTTCGAAAGGTTCTATTCTCTTCTTGTCCAAACTATTTATCGTCCATGTTTCACCTCCATACATGGCTACACTCCATACAAATACTTTCAGAAACGACTTCCTGGCGCTTAAATCTATACTCGATGTTAACAAATTTCTCTTCTTCAGAAACGCTTTCCTTGCCACTGCCAGTCTACATTTTATATCCTCTCTACTTCGACCATCATCAGTTATTTTGCTCCCCAAATAGCAAAACTCCTTTACCACTTTAAGTGTCTCATTTCCTAATCTAATTCCCTCAGCATCACCCGACTTAATTCGACAACAATCCATTATCCTCGTTTTGCTTTTGTTGATGTTCATCTTATATCCTCCTTTCAAGACACTGTCCATTCCGTTCAACTGCTCTTCCCAGTCCTTTGCTGTCTCGGACAGAATTATAATGTCATCGGCGACCCTCAAAGTTTTTATTTCTTCTCCATGGATCTTAATACCTACTCCGAACTTTTCTTTTGTTTCCTTTACTGCTTGCTCAATATACAGATTGAATAACATCGGGCAGAGGCTACAACCCTGTCTCACTCCCTTCCCAACCACTGCTTCCCTTTGATGCCCCTCGACTCTTATAACTGCCATCTGGTTTCTGTACAAATTGTAAATAGCCAGTATGTGATGACAAAATGTAATCACGTGCCACTGACAGGGGTACCTCTCCATCGCATCGCCCTCACATTTAGTGGTAAGACGGCCAAGTTCATAGTCGGTCAAAAACTGCAGGCAGATCAAGCATGAAAACTGGAAGAAGGTGTACCGTTCTGCGTAAAAAGCAAAATGGAAACAGTCAACGGTGCAAGACAAAGACGTGTAATATAGATAGAGCAGCCTCCAACAGCAGCGGCGTCGTGGGTAAGTGGTCGTGATGCTGGACTGCCGAGAGGGCGAGCCGTGTTCACAACTCCCTTGTGCCTTTTTTTTTTCTTTATTTTCTTTTTTTCTACAACATTATGAACGGTCCGTCAGCTCACTGAAACGTTTTTTTCTCTTTCTGTAGTCTTGGCAGTTGTCGTACTATACATTGGTTACAGAGTATCAGTCATGTGGTACGAATACGTTACTGTCGCAAGTAAATGTTGTACAGTGGGGGCCGGTACTGAATGGATTTATTAGTATAAAGTTTGATTTTTATCTTTTCAAACTACCTTTTGGCTTCTTTCCCTGGTACTTCAGCCGACTCACTCACTCACAGGAGCATGCAGAACGAACTCGAGCGCTGCACCGAGCGACAGAAGAAAAAGTTTCAAAGATGCCGGAAGCAGACCGACAAGGCGATTCCCGACATGTCGCACACAGTGGTCAACCTCACTGAACGACAGTTGACCGAAGAGGAAGTGTCTGTTCTTCAAAAAGGAGGGAATTTCGCTATCGTCCCGAGAACTATACCTATGGAGGACGACATTGCCAACACCGAAGCAGCCATTCGGACCCTTCCTTGTGAAAGGGCAGAGGAAATACGCACTGAAACAGCCAGGATACTGCGCCGAGCAAAAATACCAGCTTGCAACTTGAAGAAAGAAGAGGTACAAGCCGTTAAGAATCTCAACGCCGACAAGAGTATATTGGTATTGCCTGCCGATAAGGGGAATGCGACCGTCGTAATGAAGACCGAAGATTATGAGCAAAAGATCCGAGACCTATTAGATCCGACGACGTACCGAAAACTAAGCGCAGATCCGACGCAGCGTACCATACGAAATACGAATCGATTAATCAAGGCGTCTTCTCTGCCGGCGGACATACAGAGAAACCTGCGCAATACAGAGGCCCTACCACCTCGGCTGTATGGATTACCCAAGATCCATAAGAACAACGTTCCACTGAGACCGATCGTTAGCGCTTCTGGATCACCGACATATAAACTGGGAAAACTCTTGGCCTCTCTGCTCCAGCCACACGTGGAGAAGACCGACACATACATTAGGGACTCAGGACATTTCATTGAGAAGCTGAAGAAACTGAAACTTGCACCAAACGACATACTGGTCAGCTTTGATGTTGTTTCGTTATTTAGGAAAGTGCCACTCAGTGACGCTCTGGAGCACATCGGTTCCATTTTCCCACAATACATGAAAAAGCTCTTCCATAAATGTCTCACCACGAGCTATTTTCGTGGAATGGTGATTTCTATGAATAGCTGGAAGGCGTCGCCATGGCTAGTCCTCTCAGTCCAGTGGTGGCCAACTTCTTCATGGAACAATTCGAAGCACAGGCACTGGACTCGGCGACTTGCAAACCTAAGGTGTGGTACAGGTACGTCGATGATACTTTCGTGGTGTGGAGCCATGGTGAAGAACAGCTCGGTGACTTCCTAAGACACTTGAACAGCCTCCATGCCAACATAACATTTAACATGGAAGTAGAAAAGGACAAGAAACTGCCATTTCTAGTTGTGCTGGTCACAAGGGACGGCGAAAACCTGGGACATAGCGTGTATCGAAAACCGACACACACGGACCGATACCTGCACAAACTGTCAAACCACCACCCGAGCCAGAAAAGAGGCATGATTAGTACGCTCGTAACGGGAGCAGGACCAATATGTGAGCCGCAACACCTCAAACGAGAAATGCAACACCTGGAAACTTCTGCGGAGCAATGGGTACTCCACAAATTACATTAGAAGTGTAACAGAGCCAAACACTCGGCGAAGTAAGGAACCAGAAAAAGAAATGTCAGTTACGACCATTCTGCCATACATTCCCAGAGTGACGGACATAATCGGCCGTATATTGCGCAAAAATGGCGTAAAGACGATTTTCAAACCGACAAGGAAGATGAAAGAGTGTCTTAGATCGGCGAAGGAGAAAAAGAGACCCACCTGCAATGTCGGGAATATACCGTATACCATGCACATGCGGAAAAGTTTATGTCGGAATGACTGGACGATCCATTAACACCAGGGTCAAAGAGCATAAGCGACATTGCAGGTTGGGGCAAGTAGAGAAATCGGCCGTGGCAGAGCACGCACTGAATGAGACCGACCACGTAATAAAATTCGCCGACACGGAAGTTCTGGCTGTAGAAAAGCACTATCACACGCGTTTGTTCAGAGAAGCTGTAGAAATACAAAAACACGCGATCAGTTTCAACAAAAAAGGGGAAAGCCTTAACGTAAGCGGATCCTGGCATCCCGTACTGCAGCGAACGACCGTCGCAGGTAGCAAGAGGAGAACCGCACCGGAAATGACCGCGGAGAAGCCCTCGGACGTTGGACCGCCAGGTACATATAGTCTGCGGCCGCGAGCTCGGCTCCAGTTTACCACCGGCAATGGAGGGTGAAGCTTTGACAATGCCAGCCACTCGTGCTGGCGAAACGTCAGAAAAATCATTAGATTGTAAGTAGGCTGTTTATGTTTTCTTATTGGCAACGTTACGTAGCGCTCTGTATGAAAATCACTGGCTGTGCTGTGTGCAGTCTGTGGCTAGTTTGCATTGTTGTCTGCCATTGTAGTGTTGGAAAGCTGGATATTAACAGCGCGTAGCGTTGCGCAGTTGGAGGTGAGCCGCCAGCAGTGGTGGATGTGGGGAGAGAAATGGCGGAGTTTTGAAATTTGTAAGACTGTATGTCATGAACTGCTATGTATATTATGATTTTTCAACACTATTAAGGTAAATACATTGTTTTTTTTCTATTAAAATCTTTCATTTGCTAACTATGACTATCAGTAGTTAGTGCCTTCCGTAGTTTGAATCTTTTATTTAGCTGGCAGTAGTGGCGCTCGCTGTATTGCAGCAGTTCGAGTAACGAAGATTTTTGTGAGGTAAGTGATTTGTGAAAGGTATAGGTTAATGTTAGTCAGGGCCATTCTTTTGTAGGGATTATTGAAAGTCAGATTGCGTTGCGCTAAAAATATTGTGTGTAAGTTTAAGGACAGTCATGTATAATTGTTCAAGGGGACGTTTCCAGATGATCGTCGGCCGAAGAACCCGAGACAGAAGCCAATAGGCAGTTTTTCAACAAGTGGCCACGAAAGCCTTAACAATTTTGTTTTATTTTTCACTTAATGTTCGTCAGTGCCTTCTGCCTGGCGGTAAGTTGCAACGTCCCAGTCACGTTGCCAGAACCTGACAGAAACACCCTGAGACTCACGTGTTGAACCATCAGCAGCTGAACTCACATCTTACTGCCGAGGTAACGCTACCAAACTACGCGTCTTACGATCTGACCGACCGATAGGGAGGCTTGGAGGTGGTCAGGTGGGGGTCGAACCGCGACCGGCTGCCGGGAGCGGACACGCCGTTCGCTCTCTTCTGCTGGCAGCTTCCAAACCACTGAGACGCCCTCCTCACCGGCTCTCTTGGGCGGCTTGCCCATTCAGTCTCGGCGGCTTCTCCAGGTCTGCTTTTCTTTACAGCATTAACGGGTGTGTACTGCTTTCTCCTCGTAGCCAATCCTGACGCATTAACAATGCGATGAACAGTTAGAGCAGGCGAGATACCACATAGACGTCTCACAGAAAAGAAAACAACAAGTAAATGGGAGCGAACTATGTTACAACAAACGAATTCAAGAGTTAAAACTTCCGAAACGGAGCGCAACTTTATAAAAAGAAGTTAAAAACATGTGTTTTGACAGAGCACAGAGAAACTGTGTGATTGTGAAACTGTTGCGGTGATTTGTTGCAGCTTATGTGACTAACTATTATGTTTCCCTCATTTCCTTCCGAGTGATCACATTCACATTCATACGAACGCCTAAATCTGGCAAGGAGGCACACGTCACTCACTCACCAGTCGTACAAATCAGGTGCGTCTGTGAGGGAGTCCTATCACAGGACACACGTCCTGTCACTAATGTCGTGAAAGACGCACCATACGTGTTTTCCGGCGGAGAATTCGGCTGACTTGTCGCCTTGTTTGCGGTTCTTATTCGAAAGCAACTTCCTTTCAGCTGCTAATAGAGTTGTTGTGCACAATCAACTGCCATCATCTACATCTATACCTCTGCAAATCACATTTAAGTGCCTGGCAGAGGGTTCATCGAACGATCTTCACAATTCTCTATCATTCCAGTCTCGTATAGCGCGCGGAAAGAATGAATACCAATATCTTTCCGTACGAGCTCTGATTTTCCTTATTTTATCGTGGTGATCGTTCCTCTCTATGTAGGTCTGTGTCAAAAAAATATTTTCGCATTCGGAGGAGAAAGTTGGTGGTTTGAATTTCGTGAGAAGATTCAGTCGCAATCAAAAACTCCTTTCTTTTAATTATGTTCAGTGAAAATCCTGATCATTTCTGTGACGCACTCTCCCTTATTTCGGGATAATACAAAACGTGCTGCCTTTCTTTGCACTTCCTCCATGTACTCCGTCAATCCTATCTGGTAAGGATCCCACAATGCAGAGCAGTATTCTAAAAGAGGATAAAGAAGCGTAGCGTAAGCAGTCTCTTTGGCAGATTTGCTGTTATTTCTGTGTGTTCTGCCAACAAAACGCAGTCCTTGGTTTGCCTTCCCCACAATATTTCCCGTCTGTTCTTTCCAATTTAAGTTGTTCATAACTGTAATTCCAAGTTGTTTAGTTGAATTTACGGCCTGTAGATTTGTTTAATTTATCGTTTAAGTGAAGTTAAACAGATTCCTTTTAGAACTCATAAGGATGCCCTCATACTATTCATTATTTAGAGTCAATTGTCAATTTTTGCACAGTACAGATATCGTTTCTAAATCGTTTTGCTATTTGTTTTGACCTTCTGATGACTTTGATTGACGATAACCGACAGTATCATCTGCAAACAACCGAAGACGGCTGCTCAGATTGTCTCCCAAATCGTTTATATAGATGAGGGGAACAGCAAAGGGCCTATAACACTACCTTGGGGAACGCCAGAAATTACTTCTGTTTTACTCGATGACTTTGCATCGATTGCTGCTAACTGTGACCTCTCTGGCTGAAAATCACAAATCCAGTCACACAACTGAGACGATATTCCATAAGCACGCAATTTCAGTTCGAGCCGATTGTGTCGAAGAGTGTCAAAACCCTTCCGAAAATCCAGAAATACGGAATCGATCTGAAATACCTTGTCAATAGGTCGCTTCCTTACACCTCGCCGGTGCAATCGGACGTTACACCCCGACACAGACACAAATCTGAATGAAGCGAACAGGAGAAAAAAAAAGAAAAGAAAAGAAAAATTGGCATGAGGGAGGCTTGAACACTGCTCGTCCGTTTGGCAGTCCAACTTCTTTTTTATTCCACAAAAAGAGTAACAAAAATGGCTACACTGAAATGACATAAAAAAGGTGACAGATAATTGCAGTCATAAATTGCAGCATTCAAAGAATGAGTCTTTAGCAGTGACCACTTAGCTACGACGCCATTTCTGCTGCTGCCTGCTCTATATTGTACTTCCTGCTCTTGCACTGTAAGGTGTCAGGCAAATCCAACACCTTCCACGAAAACCCTGACATGATAGCAAATCCAGTAGTATATCACATAGCTCCGAATAAATCCTGACATTAAATTAACCAAAGTAATACGAGTAACGAGTGAGCAAATGGAATACCACAGACTAACACAAGAACGCCTAAATGCATGTCATACCTTCCCACCGTGAAACAGACGCAGTTCCGAGGGAAGAAACGAGAACAGAAGCCGAGAGCAGAGTCGTGTAGGCTAGGAGGCCCTACGATAAGGGACGGACACCCACGTCGCCAGCCGACCGCCAAAACCACCCCCCAGCCCATGTTAAAAGACAGAGCCCTCCAGAAGAACAGTATAGATCTTACGATAACACTAAAAGAACCACACCAGCTGCAAATTTTAGCGTGAGACTTTTTCGCGTCTCTGTTATGTTGCAAACTTTAAAAACATTGCCTCACCAAGAAAAGTATAACGTTTCTCATTGGATAGACAGTATTTTTGTAGGCGGAGCTTAAGGTTAACATCGAGACCCTGATTGCTCAGATGGAAACACAGCCAGATAGTTTATTTAAACAAACTTCGGTAAATGGTAGTAAGGAGAAGTTAGGAAGTGGCTTCCGAAACAGCGAGGTGAGCGGAGCTGTGCTGGCCGCCGCCCCCTGACGAACACCGATAAGGTAATGAATGCACGCGATGCCGCATAACATCGCATAAAGCTTCACTCAGAACTGCAGAAGTCTCATCTGTTACACCCCCTTTTTGCGTAATAATAGTGTCGATCGTCAATTAAAGCTAATGGTATTCACATTTGTTACGTGAAGTAAAAATCTGAAACGCAATGATTTTTCTGTTACATAGTTATTGAGAAGCCACATCAGCCACTGTAATTTACGACAAGTTAGATAAGTAATTAAAGATAATTGAGGGTCACTGTAGATAATTTTGATAGTTTTCTCTTTTATGAAACTTAACTTAAACCTAGATTATAGATGTGACGTGGCATAGGTCATCCTTCGATCCATTGTAGAACTTGGAAACCGATTCAGGGAATACTCGTTCACTTTTATGTTGAACACAGTTGGCTTTTATCATCCTGTATTAAAATATTTCCTTTTATCAATAGTGCAATTTATAAACAATGTTTTGTAGGTAGAATAAAATTTCCAATGGTAAACTTAACTGCTTTTTCGACGTTATTTTACCAGCTAACTAAAAATAGGAAAACCTTGAGCCCTTCCACTAAATTTAGTTAGTATTAAGATTCATTTACAGGGAGTGCAGTGGAGCTGACGCTGAAATCATTAAGTATTTGATTATATCATCGCTAGTCTCACTGAACTCTTCTGAACTCTACATGTCATGTGTGGTCTGGAGTCTCCTTACCAGCAACAGGTCCCAGTTTCAAACTAGTCAATTCCCTAAAAAAACAGGCTCAGAGCGTCGTTGCGCGAAAGTGGTAGGGAGACACGACTTAGAACAGACAGACACCACGCATAATGTTAGAGCACCGTTGACTGTTTCTATTTTGCTTTGTTTCCCCCACAGTCCGATACACATTCTTCTTGTTTTCGTGCCTGATCTGAGTTGAGTTTTTGACGGACTGCCCACTATGCCATCTTACAACAAACTCTGAGGGTGGTGCGATGCGGAGTTTCCCTTATGAGAGTTGTGGGGTCTCGCCCACTCGCCGCTTATAGGGTGCCTAAGGGATGGAGCATTCTCGGAATGCTATACAAGAATCCGAACAAATAACATTAGTATTTTTAGTTCTATAAAGCAACTGACAATGCTTAACTTTGGAGTTACACCGTCGTCGCAAGTAACATGCAAACAGTAACAGTCGTTGCTATGGGCAAAGTCCAGACAAGGAGCTGATAAGGGTCACAACCAGTTATTCTTGTAGCCCGATCCGCAAATGCGTTCCATTAATGCCAGTACACCAAGGCGATCTGAGCAGCCGAGGTATACTGGAGCGGTGTTTACACTCACTTCTTGCAGGGGGCGCTCCTGACACGGCGCGGTGCAATTCCGCAGACTGTAACACTGGAAATGCATCTCCTCCTATTTCCATCTATTGTACTATAATTTTTTTCCTTGTTTTGTTACCTCAAGATATGACATTTCTGTGTCTCTAATATATATATATATATATATATATATATATATATCTACACACTCCTGGAAATGGAAAAAAGAACACATTGACACCGGTGTGTCAGACCCACCATACTTGCTCCGGACACTGCGAGAGGGCTGTACAAGCAATGATCACACGCACGGCACAGCGGACACACCAGGAACCGCGGTGTTGGCCGTCGAATGGCGCTAGCTGCGCAGCATTTGTACACCGCCGCCGTCAGTGTCAGCCAGTTAGCCGTGGCATACGGAGCTCCATCGCAGTCTTTAACACTGGTAGCATGCCGCGACAGCGTGGACGTGAACCGTATGTGCAGTTGACGGACTTTGAGCGAGGGCGTATAGTGGGCATGCGGGAGGCCGGGTGGATGTACCGCCGAATTGCTCAACACGTGGGGCGTGAGGTCTCCACAGTACATCGATGTTGTCGCCAGTGGTCGGCGGAAGGTGCACGTGCCCGTCGACCTGGGACCGGACCGCAGCGACGCACGGATGCACGCCAAGACCGTAGGATCCTACGCAGTGCCGTAGGGGACCGCACCGCCACTTCCCAGCAAATTAGGGACACTGTTGCTCCTGGGGTATCGGCGAGGACCATTCGCAACCGTCTCCATGAAGCTGGGCTACGGTCCCGCACACCGTTAGGCCGTCTTCCGCTCACGCCCCAACATCGTGCAGCCCGCCTCCAGTGGTGTCGCGACAAGCGTGAATGGAGGGACGAATGGAGACGTGCCGTCTTCAGCGATGAGAGTCGCTTCTGCCTTGGTGCCAATGATGGTCGTATGCGTGTTTGGCGCCGTGCAGGTGAGCGCCACAATCAGGACTGCATACGACCGAGGCACACAGGGCCAACACCCGGCATCATGGTGTGGGGAGCGATCTCCTACACTGGCCGTACACCACTGGTGATCGTCGAAGGGACACTGAATAGTGCACGGTACATCCAAACCGTCATCGAACCCATCGTTCTACCATTCCTAGACCGGCAAGGGAACTTGCTGTTCCAACAGGACAATGCACGTCCGCATGTATCCCGTGCCACCCAACGTGCTCTAGAAGGTGTAAGTCAACTACCCTGGCCAGCAAGATCTCCGGGTCTGTCCCCCATTGAGCATGTTTGGGACTGGATGAAGCGTCGTCTCACGCGGTCTGCACGTCCAGCACGAACGCTGGTCCAACTGAGGCGCCAGGTGGAAATGGCATGGCAAGCCGTTCCACAGGACTACATCCAGCATCTTTACGATCGTCTCCATGGGAGAATAGCAGCCTGCATTGCTGCGAAAGGTGGATATACACTGTACTAGTGCCGACATTGTGCATGCTCTGTTGCCTGTGTCTATGTGCCTGTGGTTCTGTCAGTGTGATCATGTGATGTATCTGACCCCAGGAATGTGTCAATAAAGTTTCCCCTTCCTGGGACAATGAATTCACGGTGTGCTTATTTCAATTTCCAGGAGTGTATATATATATGCATTTATGTCGATGTATAATTGGTTGTTTTGTAAATATTATTTGTATTTTTATGCTGGGTCTTGCCTAGGGAAAACTATGCTATCGAACGGATACATCGATAGGTCGTGTGGAGAACCAGAGTGTTTAGGATCTTTGGTCGTGTTAACTCTGCTGCGCGGAGTGCAGGCAGAGCAGAGAGAGTCTGGCTGGAGTAGTGCAGTGGAGCAGGTGTTTTGTGTGACGCTCCCGCGAGTTGCCGCGCTTTCGGGGTTTGGCAGCACGTAATTGCGCTCGAATTGCTATGATAGTTTCTGACACGGTGTCCCAGAGGGGAAGCATTAGCTGGCGCACATCAAGAGCCCGTTTCGGCTGGTGACCGTGTCGAGAAGAAGGTGCGCCAACATCCAGCTTCTGCAACAGCGACGACCGACAATGAGTGACTGTCGCCACCTCCTCGATCGACGGCTTCAAACCTTCAATCAACCGACAAGGGAGACTGGAAGCACGTAAAGTTTTAGAACTGTATGGCAGACCTCAGCTTTTAAAATTGTTGCATCACGAAATTACAGCAACTTAGCATGAAGCTTTGTTGCTCATTGTCCCAATTGCATTACCAAGCAGGGCATTTCGGAAAAGGAAGGGAATTTCGAGTGTAGTTGAAATTCAGACGCCAGCGTTGAAGTAGTATCATTCGATTTCACTGCTTTAATTTCAAAGTTCAGTTAAGGTATTCATAGCTGGCTACAATATTTGGATTGCACAAGCACAAATTAAGAGTGCGAGTTTTGTTACTGTATTTTAGCTTACCCGTGACTGCGGCTCAGCTCGGTACATACTAAATTTTACTATTGTTAATTGTTCAGAATCATTAAATTCAAGTTCAAAGTTAAATGTCTTATTTCTAAATTGCGTAGATTCAAGTAGCTTTTGAAATAATTGTTGAGGTAGCCCAAGACTAACCTTATTTTACTGAATTTCGATGTGCTTCACAAACAAAGCTCACTATTAATTTCAGTCACTAAATTAACTTTCAATTTTCCGGTTTTATTAATTCTTTTGCTAAATTAAGTCAGAGTGTAGCGAAATTTATTACTTCTGACAAACTTTCAGTTTTCAGACTACACGTGTCAACCTTCAGTTGCCACGCTTCTAGTGCTAAATTATATGTGCAGTAACTTTTCTTTTTCAGTTACTATAGTAATTGCCCATAGGACTGACGACCGTAATTTTCCCCAAATCTCAAATATCTAATTACCGCTAGTTAATTGTTAACGTAACGGCCGCACATTTACTTTCTTTATTAACTTTACCCCTTTTCAAAATTAATTTCGACCAGTTTCCTTTGCATTTTTCCTTTCATTTAGATGTAACCCTTTCCTCCATCTTTACCGACAGAGTAACTTCGGTGACGATTGCTTTTCCCAAATTTCCATTAGGTACACGAGGTTTAATTTTTCACTGTCATTAAGGTCGGTAAGTGAGGGGGAGGTTACAAGACCACTGTGCGACGTTTCCTCACCTCCTCCTCTGGACTTCGGTTCTGCATCTTCCTCCCGGCGCTTGTGGTTACGCCAGAACAAGAGCAGCACCTTGCGAGCTACTGCTGTCATCCGGCCGCGTGTATGACCCGGTGTACTTCTGCCGGCACTCTGCTGACGCCCTCACATTTCGCCGGCGTGGCTGCCCGAGCGCACCGAGCAGACTCACCGTCTTTCCAACTCAGTTTCCACTGCTGTGATTCATTCGGAATAAAAGATTTGTACAACCAGCATCGCTTCAGTGAAGCATCACGTCCCGATACCTACCACCACACCACCGGAACCGCACCTTGGTGGGTGAACTGCCCTACATCTCGACTTACCACAACCATCTTCACCTGCCACCGTATGGGACGTGTACCCCGACCTCTACACATTCTACCGAGAACCTCCTTATTTCTTATCTACATCTATATATACATAAACACAGAAGCGCCAAAGACACTGGTACAGGCGTGCCTGTTCAAATACAGAGGTGTGTACACTACTGGCCATTTGAATTGATGCACCAAGAAGAAATGCAGATGATAAACGGGTATTCATTGATTTGATGTTTTACCAGTTTCCTGATATTCGCGGTACCCTCGGTCGTACAGGAAGATACCCGCTTCGTCGCTACCTCGGAGTGTCCCATCGCTCCTGCGCCGTCAAACTCACTTCTTGACAACCTGTCATTGTAGCAGAAGCAACCGATATGACAACTGCGCCATACACTTGTTTTCTTACATACGCGTTGTCGACCGCAAGCGACGTATTCTACCTGTTTACACTACTGGTCATTAACATTGCTGCACCACGAAGATGACGTGCTACAGACGCGAAATTTAATCGACAGGAAGAACATGCTGTGATATGCAAATGATTAGCTTTTCAGAGCATTCACACAAGGTTGGCGTCGGTGGCGATACCTACAACGTGCTGACATGAGGAAAGTTTCCAACCGATTTCTCATACACAAACAGCAATTGACCGGCGTTTCCTGGTGAAACGTTGTTGTGATGTCTCGCGTAAAGAGGAGAAATGCGTACAATCACGTTTCCGATTTTGATAAAGGTCGGATTGTAGCCTATCGCGATTGCGATTTATCGTATCGCGACATTGCTGCTCGCGTTGGTCGATATCCAATGACTGTTAGCAGAATATGGAATCGGTGGGTTCAGGAGGGTAATACGGAACGCCGTGGTGGATCCCAACGGCCTCGTATCACTAGCAGTCGAGATGACAGGCATCTTATCTGCATGGTTGTAACAGATCGTGCAGCCACGTCTCGATCCCTGAGTCAACGGATGGGAACGTTTGCAAGACAACCACCATCTGCACGAATATTTCGACGACATTTCCAGCAGCTTGGACTATCAGCTCGGAGACCAAGGCTGCGGTTACCCTTGACGCTGCATCACACACAGGAGCGCCTGCGATGGTGTACTCAACGACGAACCTGGGTGCACGAATGGCAAAACGTCATTTTTTCGGATGAATCCAGTTTCTGTTTACAGCATCATGATGATCGCATCCGTGTTTGGCGACATCGCGGTGAACGCACATTGGAAGCGTGTATTCGTCATGGCCATACTGGCGTATCACCCGGCGTGATGGTATGGGGTGCCACTGCTTACACGTCTCGGTCACCTCTTGTTCGCATTGACGGCACTTTGAACAGTGGCCGTTACGTTTCAGATGTGTTACGACCCGTGGCTCTACCCTTCATTCGATCCCTGCGAAACCCTACATTTCAGCAGGATAATCCACGACCGCATGTTGCAGGTCCTGTACGGGCCTTTCCGCATACAGTAAATGTTCGACTGCTGTCCTGGCCAGCACATTCTCCAGATCTCTCACCAATTGAAAACCTCTGGTCAATGGTGGCCGAGCAACTGGCTCGTCACAATACGCCAGTCACTACTCTTTATGAACTGTGGTATCGTGTTGAAGCTGCATTGGCAGCTGTACCTGTACACGCCATCCAAGTTCTGTTTGACTCAATGCCCAGGCGTATCAAGGCCGTTATAACGGTCAGAGGTGGTTGCCCTGGGCGCTGATTTTTCAGGATGTATGCACCCAAATTGCGTGAAAATGTAATCACATGTTAGTTCTAGTACAGTATATTTGTCCAATGAATACCCGTTTATCATCTGCGTTTCTTCTTGGTGTAGCAATTTTAATAGCCAGTAGTGTATATTCGAGCATTACGGGAGTGTTTTCCCATTCATCCGCATTAACTTCCATTGTTCGACATTTAGAGCATGCTGCCATCTATCACGCAAACTACGAATTTAGTCTAGGTCATCTTGCATCCCCCTACAGTCATTCAACGACGATACCTTCCAATATACCACAGCATCATCAGCTAGTAGCTGCAGATTGTTCCCCACCCTCTTCGTGAGACCGTGTATCTCTACAGAAAGTAAGAGCAGTCCTGCGACACTCTCCTGGGGTTCTTCTGACGGTATCCTCGCCTCCGACGAATTGTCGCTGTCGAAGACAACGTACCCGGTTCTGATACTCGAGAATTCCTTGGACCACTCACATGTCTGGAGGCCTTGTCCGTATGCTTGTACCTTCGTTAACTGTGTGCAGTGAGGCACTGTTTCTGATGCTTTCTGGGAATCTAGGAATACCGAATCCCACTGATGCCCTTCATCTAAAGGGCAAGTTGTGTTTCACGCACTCGATGCTTTCTAAATCTGTGCCGATTTGTGGACAGAAACTTTTCCGTCTAACGGACCTTTATTATTATTTATTTCTAGTTTCTGCTACCAGTCTTTTTTTTTATTTTATGTTTAACATAACACAACGTGTTTCGAACATGTTCTGTTCATCTTCATGCGTTTGTACATACTTACATACAAAGAAATGTTACTTAAACAGTCTTAAACTAGATTAATCTAGAACTCGTTGCCCACTGTTTGTTACTGTAGTGGCTGGTGTGCCATTTTGGAGGGGAGGGGAGGGAGGAGGGGAGCAGTGTATGGCTAGGAATCGAACTCAGTGATGTCTTCTGCTGGTTTTTTTCCCTTGTGGTTGACTATGTACGATATCACAGCCTGTAAAGGATGGAGATAGATTTGCAGCAGTTATGTGTTACGAAAATAGTGTGAAAGGCTTTTATATGAGAATTGATCACTTACGTTTTCATCGTCTTGCTGCTTTACTTGCATCACTGGTGTAATGGCGGAGCTGTTGATTGACATTACACTATTGCACATTGTATTTTGTCACTGATTGCTAACGTAATTCACTGCACAATTTGCTTCGATGTTACGCACACAACACGAGATGGCGGACTGTAGCATGTGAGTCTGTATCGATTATCGAGCTTTTGTATCGATATTATTGCTACTGACAGACAGATTTGTAGTCTATTATTTACATTGACATATCTTAAATCTATTGAGTTAGGACTAGCTTAAGACTGTTGAAGAATTTTGAGTTTCATTAAGAATGCTACCTCTACGCTTTGTATTATGTATGAAAATTTCCGTTTCTTCCATGATATCCATTATTCTACTTTTTCCTATTTCGTGTAAAATTTCGAGGTTGTCTTCGATTTTCAAAGGGTGGCCTGTGTCTTTAATTTGAGTTGCTACTGCTGAATTGTTACGTTTATCAAGCCTGTAGCAGTCTAAACGTTCCTTGAATTGGGTTCCGAAAATTCTGCCTGTTTGGCCGATATAGTATTTACTACAATGACTGCAGGTAATTTTGTAAATGTCAGTTGCATCAAGACTTGCATCTGGTAGTTTTATATTGTGAATAAGCTTCCTACTTAGGTTGTTGTTGGTGCTGATTTTTACTTCTGTGTTTTTGAGTAGTCTTGCTAATTTCTCAGATACTATTACAAGATATGGCACTTTTACTTATTTGACTGAAATTTATTATATTCGAAATGAGAATATGTTTTACAAATCTGCAGCAAACCGATGTTAACGATATTGGTCTGTAATTACGCGGGTCCACTATTTTCCTCTTCTTTAGACAGGAGTCACCTGCGCTTTTTTCCAATCTCTTTGACTCCGCGCTGAGCGAGAGATTCGCTGGAAATGTAAGATAAATAAGGACCATAAAAGAGAATTGGGTTTCCACCCGAATGTGGCGACTTGTGTTATTTTATCATATCAGCCCACCTAATTTTCAACTTCCCCCTATAGCACCACATCTCGAACGGTTCATTTCTCTTCCTTTCCCATTTTCCCACGATCCATGATTCGCTAGCGTACAATGCTGCGCTCCAAACATACATCCTTAGGAATTTCTTCCTCAGGTTAAGATTACTCTTGGGTCTGTTATTTATGTTCTCCTTCCATTGTCAGCCATACATTACTTGCCTTCCAAGGTAGTAGCATTCCTTCAGTAGTGGGTCTACTTCGTGGAACCCAATTTTCATGTTTATGGCTAACCGTCGTCTCTCTTCGATTTACTGTCAACCGATACGCTTTAATCATTGGATTCTTCATCCTGTTCAACACATCCTGTAAATTATCTTCACTCTCGTCGAGGAGAGCAACGTTAGCTGCGAATATTGTCACTGATATCATTTCACCCCGAATTTTAATCCCCCTGTTGAACCTCCCGTTTATTTTTAAAAACAATGGCTCTGAGCACTATGGGACTTAACATCTGAGGTCATCAGTCCCCTAGAACTTTATTGAATAACATCTATAATATTTATACAAATTAACCCACCACCTTAGTGATTAGTGGGTCGTAATGTTACTACAAAATTATATATTATCAGCAGCTATTATTATTATTTCTTTCTTTTCTCAGACGTTATGTCTCGTTAAAAATGGAAAGTGACGCGGACCTTGATCAAGCGTGACTTCCTTTTAACTGTACGGTATATGTTATATTGCATTTAGGAACTTTCGGGTAATTGAACATGTATCAATAATTACGGATTTCTGTAGTTGTATATATAAGTTTGGATGTAGCTGTATTGCGTTGAGGTACTGGTGGATATTGTGTGATATGACTCCTGTAGTTGATAGTATATTTGGTATAATGTCAACTTTATCCTGATGCCACATGTCCTTGACTTCCTCAGCCAGATGGTTGTATTTTTCAATTTTTTCTCCTGTTTTCTTTTGTATATTTGTTGTATTGGGTGTGGATATTTCAATTAGTTGTGTTAATTTCTTCTTTTTATTGGTGAGTATGATGTCAGGTTTGTTATGTGGTGTTGTTTTATCTGTTATAATGGTTCTGTTTCAGTATAATTTGTATTGATCATTCTCCAGTACATTTTGTGGTGCATACTTGTATGTGAGAACATGTTGTTTTATAAGTTTATGAAGGCAAGCTGTTGATGTATTATTTTTGCTACATTGTCATGTCTTCTGGGGTATTCTGTATTTGCTAGTATTGTACTTCCGCTTGTGATGTGATCTACTGTTTCTATTTGTTGTTTGAAAATTCTGCATTTATCTGTTGTGGTATTGGGATCTTTAATAATATGCTTGCTGTAATATCTGGTGTTTATTGTTTGATCCTATATTGCAATCATGAATCCTTCCGTCTCACTGTATATATTGCCTTTTCTTAGCCATGTGTTGGATGCGTCTTGATTGATGTGTGGCTGTGTTAGATGATACGGTGTAACCTCCCCACAAAATTTTAAAAGAAAAATAGAATGACAATACTTAATAGAAATGGGAGCCGAGTGTAACCTCCCCACAATAATTTTACATGAATGACAATATTATTTAAGAATACTAATGGTCATTGCTGTATGCGTAACCTGCCCACAATGAAATGTACTGACAATGGGAACAAAAATGTGAAATTCGCAATCTGACTCAAATAAAAATTCTTCACCAAAAAATTAAAGTCCATTCAGTGACAAGAAAATTCAATTAAACCGAAATATCGGTCTTTGGCCCTGTGTAAAACAATCATAATTAAAGTCTTACCTCAGAATAACTGGATGTCAAATTTCTGCTCTTATTTCTGCGCACGGCTTGGAGGAACTGCATTGCAAATAATAATATTCCTTTTTTCTGTGAATTTACTGAAATTTTTCTTCAAAAGAAGTGGAATGAAATGGGAAGTGCAACGAAATCTTTAGTTCAAAAAAAAAATAAAATTTTTGAAAAATGCTTTTGAAATCAAAATTATTATTGGGGGACTTGTTAGAGATTGATTACAATAAATAAGTTTTACATTGTCTAATGATTATATTAATTAACAGTGTACCTCATTCAGCATCTTGACCAGTGTTGCCGACCGCTTACATCACACAACCGCACTGGGCTGCTACTACTGACCGACCGCTCTGCATGACGACTATTAGCGTACTGCACTGCACGACTACACAGAGCTACAGACTCGCAACGACTGCCGACAGAGAACTGCTCGCAACACTCGCGCGGTCAAGCGCATACTCTCTGGTCACAGATGCTACAATGCCTCGCCATCGCTGCTGCGTTACATACGTGTTTCATAACCCTCCACTGGGGGGGCAAAAATTTGGCAGCGATGGTGAGTCATTTGGACTTGCCAAGCGCGGCAAAATTTTTTTTTTAATTAACAAAATTCTACAACTTACAGAATATTTAAATGTTGTGCACACGCACTAAGTACAAAATATATCAGACAAAGACAAAATGTGAATACAAAACATAGTAGCAAATCAGAAAAATGTATATACAAATTTTTTGACAGATAACAAAGTGCACAGGCACTGAAAAAATTCTTTAGCATATTCAGAACAAATAAACAGACTGGTAAGAAAAAATATCATGATGACAAGTGACATAAGTGTACTCGCATTGGAGTACAGCGAATCGAAAAATGTATAACCTATGAACATAAATGATGTTAGCAAAAAAATTTTTTCTTTATGTGACAAGAATCAGGATAGGAAAGGGAAGGATTGCATCATGGTTGTAGCACTTTAGATTGCACACAGCTTTTCTGAAAGTCCATATCTTTCCACAGAAGTACAACACCAAGTGACACAACTTGAAGTTCTTTTCCCATCAGAATTTATCAGTGTAGCCAAGACACTGAACTGTCGTAGTAATGTTCCATGTTTTCATTTTGGCAGTACCTTACGTACACCAAACAGTGGGACCATAATAATGTCTTCATCGCTCACGGTGGTGGACAGCATGTCGTGTCAACACCACGCTCTTACAAGGCACACCAACGTAGAATTAGTGCAAAACCAAATATAGTGCTCCATGATCACTAGGATAAACAGGACAAATGGACATTGCAATAATTCAGGGTAGTTAGCTTATGAGGATAAGGACATTATGTCACATAATATTGACAATTACAGACTTAATTAGTAGTTTGTGGCATTCATAGCCCAGTTATTGAACATTTCTGTACCAAGTATGCAGTATTACAGAAAAATGTTCATTAATTGTTTTACATAGAGTCAGTAGCCTTCTTTTCCTGGTTACAAAGTATTATGAAATAATCGCATTCTTTTCAGTTACAGAGTATAATTAAGAATCATTAACCTTCTCCTAATTATAGTTAATTAATCATTTGTCATTCCAATAATACTCATTATCATTTTCCTAATTACAGTTGATTAATCATTTGTCGTTAATTAATCATTTGTCTAATTACAGGTAATTAATCATTTGTCGTTCCAATAATAATCATTAGCCTTTTCCTAATTACAAAGCATTATTAAACAGTCACATTCATTTCCAATTACAAGGTATGAACATTGAAAACAAGAGTTAATTAATGGCATAATTAATAACAATTCGTGGAGTGACATTAATTATTGGCACTCAGTGGCCAGCAAGTATTGAATAGAATCATCATTCAGTATTATTCAGATTATTACGAAGTCATTATTAAAAATCAGTTAATTACAATCATAGCATTAATAATCGTGGGCATTATAAGTAGTCTCATTACAATAAACAGTGTTTCTCCTTCAGTAGTATTTAGATCATTACAAAGTCATTATTAAAATCAGTTAATTACAGTCAAATCATTAATAATCACAGGCATTATAAGTAGTCTCATTACCATAAAACATTGTTCCTCATTCAGTAGTATTCAGATCATTACAAAGTCATTATTAAAATCAGTTAATTACAGTCAAATCATTAATAATCACAGGCATTATAAGTAGTCTCATTACAATAAACAGTGGCAGTTATTAGCTAGTGACAAAGCATTATCTTAAATATATACCCCCTTTTTTTTTTTTTGTCTCATTAAGAAGTCATTACAGAAGCGACATACTATTCAGAGTTAATCAGTATTATTCAGAATTATCATAAACTAGTGACATTATGTGGGACTGGTAATACCTCTTTTAGCAATGCATTGCGTTGGGATCGATAATTAATTGGTGAGGCATAACACTATTTGCTTTTGACCTATTGCAGCAAATGAGGATAGGTAACGTCATTCGTCATGAGTCAGCTGTAGCAAGGTTATGTAACAAGGCAGTATATGTGATCACATTTATAAATGATAAACACAAATGGGTAAAAATACAAAAAAAAAATGCAAGTACTAGAACAGGTATAATAAGTAACAGGTTTAGCAAGTATCATGAAAAGCTTCTCCTGGAAAAAATTACAAAATGGCGTATTCCAACCGGCTGCCTTTCATACTGTTGTGGTGGAAAACGTCTATTGTTACCAAAATGTGTTTCCTGTTGCTGAAAATTTTGACGATATTGATAATCTGAATTCTGTCTGTTATTAAAGTTTTGGTAGTTGTCGTTCCTAAAACGTCTGTTATCTTTCCGATTGGAATTACGTCCCTGATCATAATTGCAGTACGGTTGTTGACCTTGGTTGTTACTCAAAAAGTTTTTGTTTACAAAAGAATAATCAGATTGCTGTACTTCCAAGAGCTGTAAAAGATCTCTGAATGCTGAAATGTTTTCTTTTTGCTGACCTGTTAGAAGTGACACTCGTAATGGCCGTGGTAATTTGGAAATGCATAATTGTATAAGTGCGGATTCACTGTACGGTTCACTTAGGTACTGGTTTTGTTGTACCATGTGCTCAAAAAATTGCGTCACACTGGGAAAATTTGAGTTCTCGTAATTCGGCAAACTAATTAGTTGGTCTTTAATTCCGCGCTGTGTCGTCTTCGACCAGTACGCTGACAGAAAAGCATTCTGAAATTCCTCTACCGAGTAACACTGTCTCGCGATTGGTCTCATACGAGTTGCCGGTTCGCCTTCCAAAAAACTGCAAATAAATTCAAGTTTATGTGTTACAGGCCAAGTCGGTGGAAGAGCAAAGCTAAACTGTTGAATCCAATCCAGTGGGTGAATCTGCGTTCTATCGTTTTTAAAAACTTTAAACTTTCTCACTGACAGAAAATGTTTGTAGTCGAAATTATCATCTCTGTGTGATGGAACAGGTTCAGGATCGTAAGAGAATCTATTCAACTGTGGTTGATCGGAATCTAAGTCCCGTACTCTCTGTAGATTACCCAAATTATACGCGCTGCGTGAGTCTGACACATGTTCATAAAGTGGCGCCTGTTGTGGTATGTTATTAACTGAAATGTTTTTCATCTCTGTTACTTCTTGTTGTAAATTTGACAACTTCCTACGTAACGTATTGTTAGATGAATCGATCTCATTAATTGTCTGCTGTAAATTTTGAAATTCAGGTGTTTGGTTAAATGAAACCGGTGCAGTATCGTCTGATTTATTGTCATTAGCACTTTCGATAGCATCAATACGACTGGCCAATTCATCATATTTTTCTGTCAGTATTTTTGCCTGATCATCGGTTTTAGAATCGGACGCATTAATCTGTTTTTGCAACTTACGCGTAGTTTCGCTCAGTTTTTTAACATCAGCTTTGATGACATCGCAATCCTGTGTTAGATCTAATTGTTCGAATCTGTCTGTCACTGTTTGAATATTTACTGTGTGTGTATCTGTTTTTGATTTAAGGTCAGAAATTTCATCTCGTAATTCCGCGTTCAATTGTTCTATGGTATTAATTTTGTCGGACACTGTAGTAATATTATTGTCTACATACGTCTTCGCTTTCGCGAATATTTTACGTTTGTCCTCTTGTCTTTGTGCAGTGATTGTTTCCATGACTTGTCGTTTTACTTTGTTTTGATCTTGAATAAATCTGCGGAAACGCGTATCACTGTTCTGAATGTGCTGATTAAAGCGCTCGTTAATCTGAGTGTTCTGCTGTTCGAATTTCGCGTCTATCTTTGCGTCCATAGTGCGCGAAAGTTCTACCGTCATTGTTCTAAACTCGTCCCGTAATTGTGCAGCTTTTTCAGAGCATTGTTTAGCGACTCCGCTAATTTCGTCTCTGAGTGTATCTGTCGCGGCTGTTTGCATTTCCCTTAATTCTTGCGCAACAGACTTTATTTCTTCGCTATTTTTTCGTGAACAAGCCTCAATTTCCACGCGCAACTGTTCCTTAGTGTCATGGCACTGCGCGGCAACGGCTCTAATTTGTTCACTAAGCTGTCTGGAATTGTCGTCTAATTTTTCATTTAAGTGTTGTTTGAGATTTTCATTATCTTGTTTGTTCTGTTCCCTAAGTTGTTTGAAATTTTCACTCTGTTGTTTATTATCTTCCCTAAGTTGTAGCAGTATTGCCATAATTGGATCCGAGCCAAAATTACCATTTCTATTATCTGTACTGTTCAATAGTGGATCTGGAATTGTTTCACTTTCTGTAACCATTTGGTCATTTTGAAATTTACAAAAAGGTTTGTCAGTCAAATGTATATTATCAGTCATTGTTTCGGAATTAAATAAATCCGTCCTACTTTCGGTACATTGTTCATTTTCACTAGACAAATTTGTCTGTACGTTACTTGAATTTTCCAAATCGCGTGTATTAAGCTGGGCAGCGCTCATTACAATAGAGCGTCCCGCGTCATCGATTGTCGTCAAATCAACAGAGGACATAACCGAGTTCGTTTGTTCATTATCAGGGTAAAAGTCATCACTAGTGGTTGGAATGCACTGATTGTTAGTGAACGCAGGATTGTCATCATTACACTGCGTATCATATGTCCTATCGGAAAAGTTGTTTGAGTCGGTAATTTCATTCATAATACCTCGCGATACACTATTCACAGTCTTTCGCGGCATTTTTACAATAGTCAAAAAATATTCACAAAACAAATAAGCACAATGCAAAAGTAACACACAAATACAACAGAGCAAAGAATTGCCGTTGACCTGTAGAAAGAAAGTCACAAGTTAATAAAAGCGTTGCGCTAAATCCTGATTATATCTAAGCAAATAAGAGCAGATATCTGACTGTTGCTCAAAAGACTCTCAACGAAATACGATCCTGGACTGGGTGTCGCCAAGTGTAACCTCCCCACAAAATTTTAAAAGAAAAATAGAATGACAATACTTAATAGAAATGGGAGCCGAGTGTAACCTCCCCACAATAATTTTACATGAATGACAATATTATTTAAGAATACTAATGGTCATTGCTGTATGCGTAACCTGCCCACAATGAAATGTACTGACAATGGGAACAAAAATGTGAAATTCGCAATCTGACTCAAATAAAAATTCTTCACCAAAAAATTAAAGTCCATTCAGTGACAAGAAAATTCAATTAAACCGAAATATCGGTCTTTGGCCCTGTGTAAAACAATCATAATTAAAGTCTTACCTCAGAATAACTGGATGTCAAATTTCTGCTCTTATTTCTGCGCACGGCTTGGAGGAACTGCATTGCAAATAATAATATTCCTTTTTTCTGTGAATTTACTGAAATTTTTCTTCAAAAGAAGTGGAATGAAATGGGAAGTGCAACGAAATCTTTAGTTCAAAAAAAAATAAAATTTTTGAAAAATGCTTTTGAAATCAAAATTATTATTGGGGGACTTGTTAGAGATTGATTACAATAAATAAGTTTTACATTGTCTAATGATTATATTAATTAACAGTGTACCTCATTCAGCATCTTGACCAGTGTTGCCGACCGCCTACATCACACAACCGCACTGGGCTGCTACTACTGACCGACCGCTCTGCATGACGACTATTAGCGTACTGCACTGCACGACTACACAGAGCTACAGACTCGCAACGACTGCCGACAGAGAACTGCTCGCAACACTCGCGCGGTCAAGCGCATACTCTCTGGTCACAGATGCTACAATGCCTCGCCATCGCTGCTGCGTTACATACGTGTTTCAACGGGTGCTTGCCATGTAGTGTTTTCTTTTTCCAATTTACTTTCTTCGTATCTGTTGATGTTATGTGATCTAAAGGGTTGTAGAAGTGGTTATGAAATTGCAGTGGTGTAGCCGATGTATTTATATGAGTGATTGCTTTGCGTATTTTGCTAGTTTCTGCTTGTTCTATAAAGAATTTTCTTAAATTGTCTACCTGTCCATAATGTAGGTTTTTTATGTCGATGAATCCCCTTCCTCCTTCTTTTCTGCTTAATGTGAATCTTTCTGTTGCTGAATGTAAGTCATGTATTCTATATTTGTGGCATTGTGACCGTGTAAGTGTATTGAGTGCTTCTAGGTCTGTGTTACTCCATTTCACTACTCCAAATGAGTAGGTCAATATTGGTATAGCATAAGTATTTATAGCTTTTGTCTTGTTTCTTGCTGTCAATTCTGTTTTCAGTATTTTTGTTAGTCTTTGTCTATATTTTTCTTTTAGTTCTTCTTTAATATTTGTATTATCTATTCCTATTTTTTGTCTGTATCCTAGATATTTATAGGCATCTGTTTTTTCCATAGCTTCTATGGAGTCACTGTGGTTATTCAATATGTAATCTTCTTGTTTAGTGTGTTTTCCCTTGACTATGCTATTTTTCTTACATTTGTCTGTTCCAAAAGCCATATTTATATCATTGCTGAATACTTCTGTTATCTTTAGTAATTGGTTGAGTTGTTGATTGGTTTCTGCCAGTTATTATTATTATTATTACAGTGTTACAATGTTTGTTTATGAGCTACAGACAGTGTGACACAGTACAAGTTAATAGGCAGACTACAATTATTAATCTATACGCTACTACCTAGTTGTTAATTTTCCTACCTACTTGTTAATTCCTAACTGCCTGCAGCGTTGCAGGTGTGTCAGCCTAGATATAAAGCTACTACTTTAGGCCCTGCGCATCGAGCTAATCCCGATGAGCGTGCCCCTGACACTGGGCAGGCCAAGATTGTTTGTCGCTGCAAGTTCCTAACTTTATATCTTTATCTAATGCTACAACTACTGTACTAACTAGCAATTCCGGTGCTATCTTAGTCAGAAATAAGTGTACCCCTGTCCCTCTAGTCCTGTACGTGGCGGATTCCAACTGAAAGTCGACCTGTCCACGCACAGGCGGTACAGGATTAGGGTACTAGGAGGCGTTCAGTGGTTGTCTAGTCACGAAAGTCCCTCAGGTATGCAGTCAGTACTTTTCGTGATACCTCGTTTGCCAAACTTTTTAGAGTTCCAAAAGTCTCTTCATGTCTTAATACGTCATATGTGCTGTTGTTTGGAAGTTGTTGTCTTAATGTCGCTGCTACATCATCGAAAAGGGGGCACTCGTAAACCACATGGTCGGGAGGCCCTCCAAGGCGCCACAGTCGCACTCAGGTGTAGCCTTTTTCCCAAACCGACATAGGTATGTCGAGTAGGGCCCATGACCAGTGAGAAAGTGTATTAGACCCCGTGTTGGCTCGAAATACCTCATGCCTAACCTTTCTTTAACATTTGGCAGGAATCCGAAGGTTCTTCTGCCAGATTCATCCATTTCCCAAGATTCCTGCCATAAGTCCTCACCCCTTCTTCGTATGTCTACCTTGTCCCTAACCTGAGCTCCCAGGATATTCTCTATTTTCATGTTGTTCCCCTTCTTGATCCAATACCATGCTGCTTGTTTTCGTATTTTGATATCTAGAGGACAGAGCCCCATTATTACTAATAGGGCACTTCCGGGGGATGTTCTGTACGCCCCTACAGATCTTAACAGCATGTTTCTCTGTCCGCTTCTCACTGCCATGGCAGGCACCACCCTCGTGAGCCTGTGTGCCCAGACCCCCGATACGTAACCCACCATTGAAGTTAGAACTACTTAAACCTAACTAACCTAAGGACATCACACACATCCATGCCCGAGGCAGGATTCGAACCTGCGAACGTAGCGGTCGCGAGGTTCCAGACTGAAGCGACTAGAACCGCTCGACCACACCCGTTTATTCCCATCATTGGTTCTTCGATGTACAGATCGAACAATACGGAGCGAAAGTATACGTAACGACTTAGCTGCTTCAAAGAAAAGACACTCATCTCAGTTACGCTACACCTGTTCCGCGAAGCCAACCGACATCTGGTTACGACTCTACAGACCAAACATTTTCATTTTTCCCCGCAGGGAGTATTGCTTTATTTGACAACACGATACGGCCGCACATAATTTCATTATGGAACGAAGAACACAGGGTCCATTCTATCTGCCGCAGTTAAAAAGTTTAATAAAGCTCTCGGGCAGCCTTTCCTGAAAAGTACCCAATCTAATGGCCGGGGTTTATCGAATACGAATAGACGATAACGTGGAGGGTGGGAGCAAGGGTGGGAGGGAGGGAGCTTTTTCCTCTCCTCTGCAATCCCAGCCCGGAGGCGAGCGCACGGTCGCGCTTACAATTTTCAGAGAAATGGTCGGCGCTCGTTGCAAACCTCCCCCCTCCCTCCCCCAACCCCCCAGTATCCTACTACCCACACTCCCTTATCCCTCCCCTTTCCTCCCCCCCCCCCCCGCCCCCTCACCTAGCCCCTTCTGTAGACCCATCGCTCGCCGCTCTTTTTCGCCATCTCTGAAAACTCGCTCCCAGCTTTTGCTGACCTCCTCCCCCCCTCCGCCACCCCCTCACATCCAACGCCCCCTTTCCCGGACCGTTGAAGAAGGGGGTGGGATGGGAAGAGTAGGATGAGGATAAAAGCGGGAGCTGGAGAAATGCGCGAAAATTTCTGGAGTCTCCGTTTCGCACGCATTTTCTCCTCGGCTCTCGGCAGACGCGCGGCCTTTGTAGCTGTACGACCGCGCCGCGCACAACCCTCTCCCACCCCTTCTCACCCTCCCCTGTGCAGAGTTTGGCGGGTCGGCACACACAAAGCAAGGTCAACCATCAGACCGCCCACTTCGTGTGATTCCGAGTTTCGGGATTAATTTATTCAGCTGCTGGGATTCCTTCGTCACGGACGCGAGCGGGCTCCAAGCCGCTGCTAACACGTGAGCTCCGGCATATGGAGCACTCTATGCAGTATTATGAAGCAAGATCGATACACGAGATACTTATCAAATCACCGGACAACACACTGAATGTACAGAGGGTTCCAGAAAGTGCTTTACAACTTTAAAATTTCATGCAAATTTATTGATGAATACACAGAGCTGTGTTTAGTGCTATAGTGTAGGGAAACACATCAAGTTCTTATACCCTAAACCAGGGGTCTCCAAACTACTGCCCGCGGGCCGTAACCGGCCCGCCAAATATTCGAGGTGCTACCTATACTGTCAACAATTGAGTTTCGAGGCCTATCGCGACCAATACTCTGCGACATTGTCGGAGCTCTATCTTTACAAAGCGGAAGGTCATGGTTAAACTTGTGGCTAGCCACAATAAACAGACAGACCATTCTCCGTGCGATAGTGAAAAAAAAAGAACGGTTAACAGACTAGTTTGGCGAACACATTTTAAGTAAAAAAATTCTTTGCGTTTTATTCTACTCACGAGTCTGGTGCAAGTCTTTCAAATGGACGCCACTTCGCCGACTAGCCTTAGTAGTCAATCATTACGGAAGATCCTTCTTAAGCAAGGTTTCACTATGTTTTGATTACGTTGTAAAATACATACAGAATGTGCAGTGACATACTTTTTTGTCGGTGAAATTCGCCAGAATAAAATACGCCAGAATTTCGGTCAGGTACGTCCACCAATCAAAATTATGTAATTAAATAAAAATCGTAGTTCGTTTCAGTGCTACCTATTCACACAACCTTAGATTTTTGCGATTTCATCTTTCCTTTAGCCTTACATTACGGTGTTCATGGAGTGCTAGGGTGCTTTAATCCCACTAGGTAGATCTTGGCCCTTATGACTTCGTGGAGGAGTCATTGTGGCCCGCAGACTAAAAAGTCTGGAGACACCTCCCCTAAACTAAAGATGTTGTATGTGGCTTCCGTTGGTTAACCTGCACACACCCCATCGGAAGTCAATTTCTTCCCAATCTCGCTGTAGCATTGCAAGTGTAACTCGCTCAGTGGCGGCGTAAATTCTTGCTGTAAGTTCAGGTAGAAAAGCCGGCACAGGAGGTACAAACACGATATCCTTGATGAATCCCCATTAAAAAAAAATTGGCCAGTGTTAGATCTGGGGATAGTGGGGTCATGCAATTGGTGCATCACAGCCAGTCCATTGACCTGGAAAGCGGTCACTGAGAAAATCCCGGACGTCAGCCAGATAGTTGTATTGGGATTTGCAGTACGAGAATGCACGCCAGGTCGATTTCGTAGGGCTGTTGACAAGACGTTGTCTCACTCGCTCAATGACGTCATATGTACTTGGACGACCTGATGATTTCCCGTGTCTTACACAGCACCCTGTTTCCACAAAACATTTATGTCACCCATGAGTTGTAGGCCTACTAGGAGGATCTTTAGCGCACTTGCTGCGGAAATTACGCTGAACTGTTGTCGCCGACTTCGATGTTCCAAACGAAAACACACAGCTAGCACGCTCGAGTCCAGTGAAGGCAGCCACTTTTGACGCAACTGCCGCTAGCGCTCCTTACGGTGCGATTCGGCACTAGCGAACTTGATGTATTTCCCTACAATAACCTCTGTGAGTACTATGAATTTTCAAAGTCGTAATGTCCTTTTGGAAACATCCTGTATATTACTGCACGGCTACCCCTTTGCAAGATCCCAGTTGCGGGTTGCCTACTAACGGCTTCTTTGGGCTACAAAAAGGGAGTGAATATTTCATGTAAATACTGACCGAACTTGAAAATTTAATTATAATATAATGATTAAGAGGTACAATCTTACGTTAAGCGTTTAACACAGTGAGTCACATAGTTGTAAGATGGTCTTCTCATTTGGTTTTTATATGTCATTAATGTTCACGTCAGAGAGAGAGCGAGTTATGTTACTGTTAAACAATCTTTGGTCTTGTCGTTGCACACTCTTTGCCTCTTCTTAGTCTGAGACATCCTTAGTTGAAGTGTGGTAGGTGGTGGACGCATTCAGTAGTGGTGTAATGACTTGTGATTGTGTCTGTTAGATGAGGAATATTGTACAGGACAGCAAGAGCGGATACGATGTACATATTACAAAGCGAAGAGATCATAGATTTTGAATAATGTTGTTATTCTTTAAGAGAAGCAGTTTCAGGTAAGACTTCAACACTGCGCAGCTAGGAATGATTATTGTCAGCTAGTTAACTTGCTCCGAGCTAAGAGGAAGACGACCTAACTTTCCTGAGTGATGCATTATCATATTAACCGATTACGGTGTTTGCTTTTTTTTTTAAATAGAAATCCTCTGTTAACGTCGTATACTTTTTAAATCGCTGTTCACTTTGTTAAGCATAGTATTTTTTAGAGCAATGTTATGTGAGAAGAGCAAGCTAAGTTTTCCTCTGTCTTTCTGAATACACACTTCAATCTAAAATCGTTGTCTTGGAATAACATTTCATACTGAAACACGTATGTAACGTAGCAGCGATGGTGAGGCACGTTAAAATACGAGCAGTACTGTGTCAGTAGTCGTGCAGTACAGTGGCGAGCAGTCTGTCAGTACGCTAGTAGTCGTCGTGCAGTTCAGTAGTAGTCGTCATGGAGTTCGCTAGTAGTCGTCATGCAGAGCAGTCGGTCGGTAGTAGCAGCCCAGTGCGGTTGTGTGATGTAGTCTGTCGGCAACACTGGTCAAGATGCTGAATGAGGTAAATTGTTAATTAAGGTAAACATCAGATAATGTAAAGTTTATTTATTGTAATTAATTTCCAACAAGTGCCCCAATAATAATTTTGATTTCAAAAGCAATTTTACAAAAAAAATTTATTTAATTGAAGTAACGATTTCGTTCCACTTCCCTTAAAGTAAAGTTTCAGTTTTCAGTTAAATTACAAAGAAAAAGAATATTATTATTTGCAATGCAGTTCCTCCAAGCCGTGCGCAAGAATAAGAGCAGAAATTTGACTAGCAGTTACAATGAGGTAAGAATTTAATTCTGATTTTTGCACAGGGCCAAAGACCGATATTTCGGTTTAATTGAGTTATCATTATCACTGAGATTTTCTTATCACTGAATGGACTTTAATTTTTTGTGAAGAACTTATATTTGAGTCAGATTGCGATTCTCATTTTTATTGTCATTAAATTTAATTGCTAGGGAAGTTACGTTTGGCTCCCATTCATTTATTATTTCTGTTTTTAAAATTTCAGTGGAGAGGTTACACTTAGCGCAATGTCCATTTCTATTAAGTATTGTCATTTCATTTAAAATTTCTGTGGGGAGTTTACACTTGGCGACACCCAGTCCAGGATCGTATTTCGTTGAGAGTCTTTTGAACAACAGTCAGATATCTGCTCTTATTTGCTTAGATATAATTAGGATTTGGCGCAACGCTTTTATTAACTTGTGACTTTCTTTCTACAGGTCAACGGCAATTCGTTGCTCTGTTGTATTTGTGTGTTGCTTTTGCATTGTGCTTATTTCTGTTTTTGAACAATTGTGACTACTGTAAAAATGCTGCGAAAGACTGCGAATAGTGTATCGCGAGATATTATGAACGAAATTACCGACTTAAACAACGTGACCGATAGTAATTGTGACACGCAGTGCAATGATGACAATCCTGCGTTCACTGACAATCAGTGCGTTCCAACAATTAGTAATGATGTAGACCTTAATGATGAACAAACGAACTCGATTGTGTCTTGTGTTGATTTGACGACAATTGATGACGCGGGGCGCACTATTGTAATGAGCGCTGCCCTGCTTAACACAACCGATTTACTAAATTCACGTGACGAACAGACAAATTTGTCTAATGAAAATGAACAGATCACACAAAGTAGGACGGATTTATTTAATACCGAAACAATGACTGATAGTGTACATTTGACTGGCAAACCTTTTTCTAAAATGCAGAATGACCAAATGGTCGCACAAAACGTGACAATTGCACATATACCACCACACAGTACTGAGAATGCAACAGCTACTTTTGGGTGGGATCAAGTTATGGCATTTTTACGACAAATGAATCAAAAACAGAGTGAAGATTTCAGACAACTTAGGGAAGATAACAAACACTTAAATGAAAAACTTGACAATAATGACGAAAAACAAGACAAACTTAGTGAACAGGTCAAACAACAGAATGAAAAACAGAGTGAAGATTTCAGACAACTTAGGGAAGATAACAAACAAGATAACGAAAAACTCAAACAATACTTAAATGAAAAATTAGACGACAATTCCAGACAGCTTAGTGAACAAATTAGAGCCGTTGCCGCGCAGTGCCATGACACTAAGGAACAGTTGCGCGTGGAAATTGAGGCTTGTTCACGAAAAAATAGCGAAGAAATTAAGTCTGTTGCGCAAGAATTAAGGGAAATGCAAACAGCCGCAACAGAAACACTCAGAGACGAAATTAGCGGAGTCGCTAAACAATGCTCTGAAAAAGCTACACAATTACGGGATGAGTTTAAAGCAATGACGGTAGAACTTTCGCGCACTATGGACGCAAAGATAGACGCGAAATTCGAACAACAGAATACTCAGATTAACGAACGTTTTAATCTTCACATACAAAACAGTGATACGCGTTTCCGCAAATTTATTCAGGATCAAAACAAAGTAAAACGACAAGTCATGGAAACAATCACTGCTCAGAGACAAGAGGACAAACGTAAAATGTTCGCGAAAGCGAAGACGTATGTAGACAATAATATTACTACAGTGTCCGACAAAATTAATACCATAGAACAGTTGAACGCGGAATTACGGGATGAAATTTCTGATCTTAAATCAAAAACAGATACACACACAGTAAATATTCAAACAGTGACAGACAGATTCGAACAATTAGAACTAACACAGGATTGCGATGTCATCAAAGCTGATGTTAAAAAACTGAGCGAAACTACACGTAAGTTGCAAAAACAGATTAATGCGTCCGATTCTAAAACCGATGATCAGGCAAAAATACTGACTGAAAAATATGATGAATTAGCCAGTCGTATTGATGCTTTTGAAAGTAATAATGATAATAAATCAGACGATACTGCACCGATTTCATTTAACCAAACACCTGAATTTCAAAATTTACAGCAGACAATTAATGAGATCGATTCGTCTAATAACACGTTGCGTAGAAAATTGTCGAGTTTACAACAAGAAGTAACAGAGATGAAAAACATTTCAGTTAATAACATACCACAACAGACGCCACTTTATGAACATTTGTCAGACTCACGCAGCGCGTATAATTTGGGTAATCTGCAGAGAGTACGGGACTTAGATTCCGAACAACCACAGTTCAATAGATACTCTTACGATCCTGAACCTGTTCCATCATGCAGAGATGATAACTTCGACTACAAACATTTTCTGTCAGTGAGAAAGTTTAAGGTTTTCAAAAACGATAGAACGCAGATTCACCCACTGGATTGGATTCAACAGTTTAGTTTTGCTCTTCCACCGACTTGGCCTGTAACACATAAACTTGAATTTATTTGCAGTTTTTTGGAAGGCGAACCGGCAACTCGTATGAGACCGATCGCGAGGCAATGCTATTCAGTAGAGGAATTTCAGAATGCTTTTCTGTCAGCGTACTGGTCGAAGACGACACAGCGCGGAATTAAAGATCAGTTAATTAGCTTACCAAATTATGAGAACTCCAATTTTCCCAGTGTGACGCAATTTTTTGAGCACATGGTGCAACAGAACCAGTACCTAAGTGAGCCGTACAGTGAATCCGCACTTATACAATTATGCATCTCAAAATTACCACGGTCATTACGAGTGTCGCTTCTAACGGGCCAGCAAAAAGAAAACATTTCAGCATTCAGAGATCTTTTACAGCTCTTGGAAGTACAGCAATCTGATTATTCTTTTGTAAACAAAAACTTTTCGTGTAACAACCAAGGTCAACAAAAGTACAGCAATTATGATCAGACACGTAATTTGAATAGGAAAGATAACAGACGCTTTAGAAACGACAACTACCAGAACTTTGGTAACAGACAAAATTTTAATTATCAATATATTCAAAATTTCCAGCAACAGGAATCACACTTTAGTAACAATAGAGGTGTTTCACAACAACAACATCAAAACCAGCCGGTTAGCATACCTAACCAACAATGGAATGCACAAGGTCAACCAGGCTTTAATGTTCCGCCGCGTGCACGTATAGTTCAAGATCCAACAAATAGTAACGCACGGGAGCAAGGAAACAACTATGTACAAAGAAGACAATTTTTCAATTCCCATCGCAATACACCGTGTAGGAATGACTATTACGACAGACGTAAAAATAATGAGAACAATTTTCAGCGTACATCTAACAACAGTCGGTCATACCAACAGCAAAATTATGCACGAGAACCTATTCTCATGAATGAACCCGACAGTAGGTACCATCCAGAGCGTAATACGTCTGGAAGAAGTAATAGAACAGTTCAAATAGTAGAAATGCCACAGAATCCTCCTAATAATAATAACACGTCAGATAGAATCTGACTAAATACTGTACAGATCGCATCTTCCAATAATACAAGCACTACTTCAGACACGCAAAATGTTGTTCACGAAAATGTAATTACTTTTGACGATATCAGAGACACTCTCTTGCAGGAAAGACCAGTTATTCAGAAAACCATTTCACATCCTGTTATCGAAATTAAGATTGGTTCATCGAAATTCTCAGCAGTAATTGATTCCGGATCACCTATATCAGTAATAAATGAGGAGACTTTCAACGAGTGTAACAAAGAGAATACCTATCCGACATTACCTTTAGGCAAAACAAAAGTGAAAGGAGCAGTACCGAGTAAAGGAGTAGACGTTAAATTACAGACGCATTTATCATTTTGTATTGGAGGTCATACTTTCCACTCAAATTTTTGGATTGTTCCTTTATTGACAACAGACGTTATTTTAGGTACGAATTTTCTGGTACAACACGACGCAGTTATTGATTTTCAGAATTCTTATTTAATGTTAAAGGATGAAAATATACAATTTGCTATGGAATTTCAGCACTCACTATCTGCGGAAGAGCAAACAATTAATCGCACAGAGGTCATTTCCGCGTCACATAACATAGACTGTAATCCCACATTGTTCACGGATACGTACGTACACAACTATAATACTCCAGACGAAGCTGACTACGACGTAATGCTATTGATTTCTGAGAAGGTTAAAGAGAGCAGTGCAACTACAGACGACGAACGAACGCAATTACACAAAATTCTTTTACAGCAAGCTCCAGTTTTTGACAACATTCCTGGTACTATGTCCGGATTTATGTATGAATTTCAAGTCAAACAGCACGATACATTTAAAGCTAAGCATTATCCTATTCCGTATATTCATAGAGAACAAGTTAAAAAAGAATTGCAGGATATGCTCGATCAAGGAATTATAGAACCAGCAGTTAGTCCGTACATAAACCCGCTACATATTGTTAAGAAAAAAGATGGCTCACTTCGCCTCGTACTTGATTCACGTCACATTAATGACATTATTATTAATGAAACAGATCGACCACAGACACTAGAGGAACTTTTACAGAAATTTCATGGTACAGCTATTTATTCTACATTAGATTTGAAATCGGGATTTTGGCAAATTCAACTTCATCCGAATTGCAGAAAATATACAGCTTTTCTCTGTTTCGGCGACTGTTATCAATTTTGCAAATTACCGTTCGGCTTAACTATTTCTTCTGCAGCTTTTATTCGCGGTTTGAACACAATACTTCCGACAGAACTTAAAGACAGAATTACGACGTACGTAGACGATATTCTTATCGCAGAAGCTAACTGGTCTGAACACAATGTGATTTCAGAACGTCTGTTACAAACTTTCCATGCACAAGGACTTACAGTTAACCTCAGTAAATCGCACTTTGGCAAAACTTCTATAAAATTTCTTGGACACGTAATTTCAGCAGAAGGCATTGCGCCTGATCCGGAAAAACTTCAAGCTCTACGTGACATTACTGTTCCTACGACGAAGAAACAACTACGCAGTTTTTTTGGGCTTAATTAACTTTTTTCGTAAATTTATTCATCACTCTGCTTTAGACACACCCAGATTATGCCAATTAACAGGTAAAAACAGTATTTGGTCTTGGGATAAGCAAGCACATTCTGAATTCATGAACCTGAAACATGCTCAGTTGAATGCACCACTTTTATCGCACCAAGATCTTACCAGAAATTTTTCCATTGCCACTGACAGTTCGAACACCGCTTTAGGCGTACATATTTTCCAGGAAATTGAAGAAGATGGGTCTACAGTAATTAAAAACATCGCATTTGCAAGCCGCATTCTGTCACCTGCTGAGCGAAATTACTCCGTTACAGAATTGGAAACATTATGTGTTGTATGGGCTTTTACGAGATTTAGGCACTTTCTTTATGGCAGACATACCACCGTCTACACAGACCACAGAGCGATACAATTTTTACTTTCGGCTAAGTTCACTCACGACAGATTAAGCAGATGGAAACTTTATTTACAAGAATTTAATTTTACAATAGTTCACATTCCCGGCACACAAAATGTTATAGCAGACGCACTATCGCGTTCTCTGAGCAACAATCAGCAAGACGTAGCAACCAACTTCTGCAAAACAAATTTCAGTGTCATGTACATTCAGCAAGTTGCATTTGAAAATTTTATTTCATCGTCATTACAGGACATAGCACAAGAACAAAATAAAGACAACGTGTGGAAAGAAATTAAACACCTTTGGAAAGATAGGAAGAATGTTACGATTAGGAACCACTACACTGTACGCAATGACATTCTGTTTCGCCGCTCTCATCCTGACAGCAACAATTGGTTACTATGCATTCCTGACGAACTGGTTAACAAATTAATCTGGTACACTCATTTAAGTTACGCACATTACGGAGCACGAAAATGTTTTCTTATACTGAGACAGAACTGTTATTTTACCAACATGGAGAAACGTATACGACGAGTTTTAGCGTCTTGTAAAATTTGCCAGAAAGCTAAATCAGACACCACTTCACATATTCCTCCATTATATCCCATTATACCTGTTAAATTAAGACATATGGCCGCAGTAGATATTTTTGGTCCGGTTCCGAGAACTAACAGAGGTTTTTGCTACATATTTGTCGCTGTTGAGCTCACTTCAAAATTTATTACTTTCACTCCATTACGCAAAGCTACTGCTAAAACTGTTTCGAAAGCATTTGTAAAACATTTTCTATTTCATGTAGGGCATGTGATGAAAGTAATTTCTGACAATGGATCACAATTTCGATGTGGCATATGGACACGCATGTTACGAGCCAGAAACATTTCTCCGATCTATATATCCAAGTACCACGCTTCTTCGAACCCCTGTGAAAGATTAATGAAAGAAATTGGTAAGCTGTGCCGAATATACTGCCACAAAAGACATATTGATTGGGATACACACATACTCATTCCAAGATGTAATTAATTCCATTCCAAACGAATCCACTATGCTATCTCCGTCTGTTATACTGAAAAACGTTGAACCACCAAACAAAATTAAAGAATTAGTAAACTTCCCTAAATGTCGTCGACTAAGACACCACGAAATAATTGACATTGCGCTGAACAACATCAAACGTGCCGCAGAGCGCCGGAGAAGACAGCAAAAACAGGTTTGTAGACGCCGAGACTTTCACGTTGGACAGAAAATATTAGTACGTACACACTATTTATCCAGCAGAATAAAAGGTAAGTGCAGTAAATTTGAACTTCTATACGCAGGTCCATATCGGATTCGCAGCATCCCTCACCCCAATGTTGTACACGTCGAAACTTTGAGAACCAGAAAATCGAAAGGCAATCACCATATCTCAAACATTAAACCGTTTATTGAATGAAGACACTTTATAATTCAACACACTATGATGCCATTTACTAATGCAATTATATTCACCTAACTAATTACTGATGATTATCGTATTTTTTCTTGGCAAGTGCCCGGCAAGGTAAGGTTAGCAGGTCGCTTTTCTTGTCGTTACACATCAGACCGTGCACATTTTCCACTTTTTTTTTGTGTATATGATTGTACTCCAGTTTTGTTTGTATGTATTGTGAAATAGTTAGGATATAACACACACCAATTGACTTTGACATTTTTTTTTGCGCTATGACATCTCAAGATCGTGACTGTTTTACATTTTGCTGCTGCATTGTGATATTCTCTGTACATTTTGCATCTGAAGACTGTCAATGTCTTTGACATACTACGTTTTCTGTCATGTTATGCTGTATGGTTAATTATGTTACCATAAACCAGTCATTATCTAGTGGGTATATGATTTAAATGCAGGACATTAATCTTTGTTCATCAATTTCAGAAAGAAATGATGCGTGTAAGAAATAAATTCAACAGAAATGGGAATTTCACCTACGGAATAAACGAAAGAAGATGCAATAACTTTATGAGGAAGAGTAAATGGATCAGGATTAACAAACATTAACAAGAATATACTATACTCATCGTAGAATAGCAGTCTTAACTAATTTTTTCTTTCAGAATACAAGGTGATTGATGCAGGCTGTCAGACAGAACTACACATCTTAGTTTTAGTGATGAAATATGATAGAGATAAGGAATAGTTATGTAATGAGTAATGAAGTGATTTTTTTGCAGATGATAATGAATGCTGATGAATAATGATGAAGAATATGCTATTATGAATAATGAAGTTTTTCTTTACAGGTGATGATAATAATGAAGTTTTGATGATATGGATAATGAAGTGATTGATAATGAAGTTTTTTTCTTTACAGATGAGGATAATGTTGAAGTTATATATTTAGGCTATGTAGTTATTTAAGTATTTGTTGCAGTTTGTTTTGACAGCAGGTGTTATATTGCATAGTAGGATGACGGAAAGTTTTGGAAAGGACAGCTATGGAACACATTTTTATACACATTTCACTACCTGTTAATTCGAAGTTCACTACTTTTCAGCATAGTGTGCGTTTCTTCTTTCAGGTCAATAATCCATTTTGTATTTTTTCCAGGAGAAGCTTTTCATGATACTTACTAAACCTGTTATTTATTATACCTGTTTTAGTACTTGCATTTTTATTTTTTACCCATTTGTGTCTATCATTTATAAATGTGATCACATATACTGCCTTGTTACATAACCTTGCTACAGCTGACTCATGACGAATGACGTTACCTATCCCCATTTGCAGCAATAGGTCAAAAGCAAATAGTGTTATGCCTCAGCAATTAATTATCGATCCCAACGCAATGCATTGCTAACAAAAAAAAAATGTATTACCAGTCCCAAATAGTGATACCAGTTTGAGAAAGTTCTGAGTAATGCTGATCAGCAATGAGTAATATGTCACTTGGAAAATGATTAATTAATTATGATATGCTTTGTAATTGGAAATGAATGTGATTGTTTCATAATGCTTTGTAATTAGGAAAAAGCTAATGATTATTACTATTGGAATGACAAATGATTAATTAATTATGCTATGCTTTATAATTGGGAAAGAATGTGATTGTTTAATAATGCTTTGTGATTAGAAGGCTAATGATTCTTAATTATGCTTTGTAACTGGAAAAGAATGCGACTGTTTAATAATGCTTTGTAATTAGGAGAAGGCTAATGATTCTTACTGTATTGGAATGACAAATGATTAATTGACTATGCTATACGTAGTAACTGGAAAAGAATGCGATTATTTAATAATGCTTTGTAACTAGGAAAAGAAGGTTACTGATTCTATGTAAAACAATTAATGAACATTTTTCTGTAATACTACATACATGGTACAGAAATGTTCAATAACTGGGCTATGAATGCCGCAAACTATTAATGAAGACTGTAATTGTCAATATTATGTGACTTAATGTCCTTCACCTCATGAGCTAACTACTCTGAATTACTGCAATGTCCATTTGTCCTGTTTATCCTAGTGATCATGGAGCACTATATTTGGTTTTGCACTAATTCTACGTTGGTGTGCCTTGTAAGAGCGTGGTGTTGGCACGACATGCTGTCCACCACCTTGAGCGATGAAGACGTTATTATGGTCCCACTGTTTGGCGTACCTAATGTACTGCCAAAATGAAAACATGGAATATTACTACGACAGTTCAGTGTATTGGCTACACTGATAAATTCTGATGGGAAAAGAACTGCAAATTGTGTCACTTGGTGTTGTACTTCTGTGGAAAGATATGGACTTTCAGAACAGCTGTGTGCAACCTAAAGTGCTACAACCATGATGCAATCCTCCATTTCCTATCCTAATTCTTGTCACATAGTGAAAATCATTTTTTGCTAACATCATTTATGTTCATGGCTATACATTTTTTTCGATTCGCTGAACTCCAGTGCGAGTACATTTATGTCACTTGTCGACATGATTTTTTTTGCCATTATGTTTATTTATTGCGAAAATGCTAAAGACATTTTTTTGATTTGTTCTGAAGTACAGTATATGTACACTCTTGTCTTTTATATTGTATATACACTTTTATTTTAATGATATGTTCTGAACTACAGTGCATGTGCACTTATGTTAGGTGTTAATATGTTTTCTACTGAACTTCTGTGCCTGTGCACTTTTCTCATTTTTCAATATAATTTGTACTCATTCTGTATGTTCAATACTTCAGTGTGTATGATTTCTTTTGCCATTCTGTTTATGCTACAGAATTTTTTCAGTGCCTGTGCACTTTGTTATTTGTCAAATAATTTTTATATACAGTTTTCTGATTTACTACTATGTTTTGTACTCACATTTTGTCTTTGTCTGATATATTTTGTACTCGGTGCGTGTGCACAACATTTAATTTATGTACTAAATTTGAATATTCTGTAAATTGTAAAAATTTCTTGCGATGGCAAGTCCAAATGACTCACCATCGCTGCCAAATTTTTGCCCCCCCAATGGAGGGTTATGAAACACGTATGTAACGTAGCAGCGATGGTGAGGCACGTTAAAATACGAGCAGTACTCTGTCAGTAGTCGTGCAGTACAGTGGCGAGCAGTCTGTCAGTACGCTAGTAGTCGTCGTGCAGTTCAGTAGTAGTCGTCATGGAGTTCGCTAGTAGTCGTCATGCAGAGCAGTCGGTCGGTAGTAGCAGCCCATTGCGGTTGTGTGATGTAGTCTGTCGGCAACACTGGTCAAGATGCTGAATGAGGTAAATTGTTAATTAAGGTAATCATCAGATAATGTAAAGTTTATTTATTGTAATTAATTTCCAACAAGTGCCCCAATATTAATTTTGATTTCAAAAGCAATTTTACAAAAAAAATTTATTTAATTGAAGTAACGATTTCGTTCCACTTCCCTTAAAGTAAAGTTTCAGTTTTCAGTTAAATTACAAAAAAAAGAATATTATTATTTGCAATGCAGTTCCTCCAAGCCGTGCGCAAGAATAAGAGCAGAAATTTGACTAGCAGTTACAATGAGGTAAGAATTTAATTCTGATTTTTGCACAGGGCCAAAGACCGATATTTCGGTTTAATTGAGTTATCATTATCACTGAGATTTGCTTATCACTGAATGGACTTTAATTTTTTGTGAAGAACTTATATTTGAGTCAGATTGCGATTCTCATTTTTATTGTCATTAAATTTAATTGCTAGGGAAGTTACGTTTGGCTCCCATTCATTTATTATTTCTGTTTTTAAAATTTCAGTGGAGAGGTTACACTTAGCGCAATGTCCATTTCTATTAAGTATTGTCATTTCATTTAAAATTTCTGTGGGGAGGTTACAATACGAATGCTTATGCTCGCCATCCCACTGTTCGTCATTACGCATTAGCACATACAACAATTTGAATATGTCTTCAGAGACAGAAATCTAGCTTACCCACTGCCTGTTTGCTGTTATGCTTTCGAGGAATCTGCAAAAATGTTGTCAAGACGCGAGGTAAGTGCAAATTTTCATCAGAGCCAGATAATTGTGTTATTTCAGTTACGCATTTAAAATAAAGACAAGGTACATTCAGCTCACCGGCCCCTAGAACTTAGAACTACTTAAACCTAACCAACCTAAGGACATCACACACATCCATGCCTGAGGCAGGATTCGAAACTGCGACCGTAGCGGTCGCACGGTTCCAGACTGTAGCAACTAGAACCGCTCGGCCACACCGGCCGGCCACCGAATGTACCTACACAATTATATCACTGTACGACGCATAACGTTGAGATGCGTGAAAATCTAGCTTTTCTTGAGACGGAGCTATTGAAGCTGATTCATGCGTCGAAGGTCGAATCTTTTACCACTGGTGGGAGGAGAGGTTGTTTGAGAGGCGATAAGATAAAAATGCTGCAATAAAGTAAGGAAAAGGGGGACACAGACGTCCAGATAAATGGGATCTGCGGGAAGAGCAAAATGGCCAAGAAGGAATGGCTGGGGGATATATGCAAAGCTTTAGAAACATGCATGGATAGTGGAGTGGCTTGTGCCACCTACAGGGAATTAAAAAGCCCTTTGGAGAAAAGGGATGCAGCTGTATGAATATCAGTAAATCAGATGGCAAACCAGTACCAAAGAAGGGAAGGAACATGTACAAAGGCTACAAAAGGGAAACAAACAGGAAGTGTCATTACAGAAAGGGCGAAAAAAGTAGATGAGCTGAGTTAGATATGATACTCCGTGATGAATCTGAGAGAGCACTGAGCGAGCCTAGCCCAAGAAACACACCCAGACCAGTCGACATTCACTAAAGGATGGAGAAGGAAATCGGTCGTGCCCTTTTCAAAGAAGCCATAACGGCATTTGCCTTAATAAGTATAGGGAAAATACGATAAAAGTAAATCAGAATGGCCGGACTCAGATCTGAACCCTTGTCCTCTTTAATGCAGGTTCAGTATGGTAACCACTGCGCCACCTCGCTCGGTTGGAAAACACAAAACACAGAGACGCTATACCACTGGCGACAAGGTTCTCTCTGACGCTTTGCTATCGGAGACCAATACCCCAGACTGAAGTCCCAGTTCAAGGAATCTACTGCACCGAAATCTAACATCATCCCTGAAGTTTTCCAGCCTCTGATGAAATCCCTGGAAAATTACGTTAAGATTGGTCGACGACTATACAGGTTGGTCCATTGATAGTGACTGGGCCAAACATCTCAAGAAATAAGCATCAAACGAAAAAACTACAAAGAACGAAACTCGTCTAGCTTGAAGGGGGAAACCAGATGGCGCTATAGTTGGCCCGCTAGATGGTCAAACGGATATCAACAGCGTTGTCTTTAAATAGGAACCCCCAGTTTTTTATTACATATTCGTGTAGTACGTAAAGAAATATGAATATTTTAGCTGGACCACTTTTACCGCTTTGTGACGGATGGCGCTGTAATAATCACACGTAACATTCCGCCAGTGCGGACGGTATTTGCTTCTTGATACATTACCCGTGTTAAAATGGACCGTTTACCAATTGCGGAAAAGGTAGATATCGTGTTGATGTATGGCTATTGTGATCAAGATGCCCTATGGCCGTGTGCTATGTATGCTGCTCGGTATCCTGGACGACAACATCCAAGTTCGCCGGTTAGTTACGTTATTTAAGGAAACAGGAAGTATTCAGCCACATGTGAAACGTCAACCACGACCTGCAACAAATGATGATGCCCAAGTAGGTGTTTTAGCTGCTGTCGCGGCTAATCCGCACACCAGTAGCAGACAAACTGCGCGAGAATCGGGAATCTCAAAAACGTCGGTGTTGAGAATGCTACGTCAACATCGATTGCACCCGTACCATATTTCTATGCGCCAGGAATTGCATGGCGATGACTTTGAACTTTGGGTACAGTTCTGCCAATGGGCATAAGAGATATCACGGGACGATGACAGACTTTTTGCACGCGTTCTATTTAGTGACGGAGCGTCATTCACCAACAATGGTAACGTAAATCAGCGTAATATGCACTATTGGGCAACGGAAAATCCACGATAGCTGCGACAAGTGAAACATCAGCGACCTTGGCGGGTTAATGTATGGTGCGGCATTAAGGGAGGAAGGGTAATTGGCCCCCATTTTATCGATGGCCATCTAAATGGTGCAATGTATGCTGATTTCCTACGTAATGTGCTACCGATGTTACTATGTTTCACTGCATGACAGAATGGCGATGTTCTTCCAACATGATGGATGTGCGGCACGTAACTCGCGTGCGGTTGAAGCGGTATTGAATAGCATATTTTCATGAGAGGTGGATTGGTCGTCGAAGCACCGCACGTTCACCGGATCTCAATTACCCGGATTTCTTTCTGTGGGGAGGATATTTGCTATCGTGATCCACCGACAACGCCTGACAACACTCGTCAGCGCATTGTCAATGGATGTGCGAACATTACAGAAGGCGAACTACTCGCTGTTGAGACGAATGTCGTTACACGTATTGCCATATGCATTGATGTTGACGGAGATCATTTTGAGCATTTATTGCATTAATGTGGTATTTACAGCTAATCACACTGTAACAGCATGCGTTATCAGAAATGATAAGTTCACAAAGGTACATGTATCACATTGGAACAACCGAAATAAAATGTTCAAACGTACCTACGCTCTATATTTTAATTTAAAAACCTATCTGTTACCAACTGTTCGTCTAAAATCGTGAGCCGTATGGTTGTGACTATTACAGCGCCATCTATCACAAAGCGAAAAAACTGGTCCAACCAAACATTCATATTTCTTTACGTACTACACGAACATGTAATAAAAAATTGGGGTTTCTATTTTAAAAAAAAAACGCAGTTAATGTCGGTTTGACCTATGGCAGCGCCATATAGCGGGCCAACCACAGCGCCATCTGGTTTCCCCCTTCAAGCTAGACAAGTTTCCTTTGTAGTTTTTTCGTTTGATGCTTATTTCGTGATATATTCGGCCGGTCACGATCAATGGGCCACGACTCTTTCTCTGGAAGATGAAACAGTTATTTCATGATTAAAGTTTACAGTCAGTAGTCCAAGAATATGGCAGTGTGTGAAACATGTTCGCAGATTAGAGGCGTGTGCCCGACGGGGACACGAACCGGGGACCTTTGCTTTCCGTATGTAAGTGTTCTACCGACTGAACTATCCGAACACGATTGTCGACCCGACCTCGCACCTTCACTTCCGCATACTACCTCCCCTCCTACCTTCTAAACCGGCGCACACCCCACTCAAGAATGAAAATTCGTTCCGGATGTCAGTATGAGTGTATTTCTGACCGTGTATTTTGACAAAAGGATGTATTTAGATTGTTTAGTTTTGTACTGTTTACCTTCACCCGACAAACACGAGAGAGAAGACCGGTTGGACACGTCAAGAAATTTTAGAGTTTGGGGGAATACCGCGCACTGTTTGGATCCTTTGGACGAGAAACGTATGGTTCTGCAATTCCCATGTAACAGTGAAAGCAGTTATTTGAAATAAAAGCACGTTTAATTGGATTGGACGACGAGAACTATTTATGAAACAAAATACCGCATCAATAAACTGAGGCGACTTTGGCACCTCGGGGGACGCAAAATTACTCACTTCCTTCAACATACACTGACGGAAAAAATTGCAACACCAAGAAACAATTGAAGCAGAGTATTGATGTTGGTTTACAATTACAACAGCAGCGCGTGGGTGGGCGAGCATTATCCTACTGGAAAACATGCCCTTGAACGCTTTTCATGAATAGCAGAATAACAGGTCGAGTCACCCGATTAACGTGCAATAATTTTGCAGGCAGTGTGCGTGGGATGACCGTGAGTGTGTTACTGGAGTCTTAGAAAATAGCATTTCAGACCATAGCTGAAGGTGTGGGTCCGGTGTGTGTCTAGCACGCAGACATGTTGGTTGCAGGCGCTCAACTGCCCTCTTCCTAACCAGTACACAACTATCAACGGCAACAAGGCAGAATCAACTTCACCAGAAGACACAACAGACATGCACCCTGCCCTCCAATGAGTTCTCGCTACACACCACAAAGCACGAAGCGGACAGACCACCACGGCTGTGGCACTTGGCGTGTAACCCCGTCTGGGATGCGGAGACTTCTGCTCCCGCGCCCAAGACGGAGGCAGTGCGTGACTGTGTTCTGTTGCATGGGCTCCCGTGTCTCTTCGGGCAACGGTCGCACGTATCTAGTGCGTACGGAAAGTTGTACATGAGCTGAGGCACCTTTATCTTAAGAAGAGACTGGCTGGAAACAGGAAGGAACGGGGCGGGGGAAATATACTAGCGGGGAGAAGGAAACCGTAAAACGGACCGAGACTAAGGATGATTAGACCAACTGAATGTTACGATACCACCTACATTTGTCCAGAACTTGGTCGCATCTCAGTAGTAAAGTATACGATGTATCAGTAAGTTTTCATATTTGTGTATAAATTACGAAAAAGTTATTGTCAGTCACAATGTATAAGTCCAGAATCACTAAAAAGACAGCCGTCCTATCGATTTCACCTTAAAACTAAAAGGCAAGCTTGGAAGTAGGCTGTTTAGGTATTTATGTAGGTAACGCCACGTAGCGCTCTGTATGAAAATCACTGACTGTGCTGTGTGTAGTCTGTGGCTGGTTGGCATTGTTGGAATATTAGCTTGCGTAGTGTTGGGCAGCTGGATGTTAACAGCGCGTAGCGTTGCGCAGTTGGAGGTGAGCCGCCAGCAGTGGTGGATGTGGGGAGAGAGATGGCAGAATTTTAAGAGCGGACGATCTGAACGTTTGTCCGCCAGAAAGAGTAAATTTGTAATACTGGATATCATGAACTGATATATATATGATGACTTTTGAACATTATTAAGGTAAATACATCGTTTGTTCGCTATCAAAATCTATCATTTGCTCACTATGCCTATCAGTAGTTAGTGTCTTCAGTAGTTAGAATCTTTTATTTAGCTGGCAGTAATGGCGCTCGCTGTGTTGCAGTAGTTCGAGTAACGAAGATTTTTGTGAGGTAAGGGATTCATGAAAGGTATAGGTTATTGTTAGTCAGGTCCATTTTTTTGTTGGGATTATTGAAAATCAGATTGCGTTGCGCTAAAAATATTGTGTGTCAGTTTAGTGATGATCAGAATAAGTAAAGAGAGAAATGTGTGAGTACGTTCAATTTTGCTCAGCTGTTTGAAAATCAAATAACGTAAGAAATTTACCAGCACAGTAATTCATAATTTTTCCAAGGGGACGTTTCAACCTAATTTTGTAGAGAATTTGTATCCGTAAATAATGTAATTTGTCTTCATATCAATCATACAATTAATAATGAATGCCACGTGGTCTCAACAAATCTCCAAATTTTATATAAATTATACCGAACTGTAATTTATTATTCATTAAAGTAATAGCCATCATGCTATTCCGAAAACACAGTTAAATCCACCGGAAACATTCGCACTTGACTCAAAATTTTCACATGTAAACAAACTTTTTCCGCGCAGTATGTTTCTTAAGGTCCGATTATTAATTCAGAACTATTTGTAAATTGCCATTTTGTGGTAAGATCTTATGGGACCGAACTGCTTAGGTCATCGGTCCCTGAGCTTACACACTACTTAATCTAATCTGACTTACGCTAAGGACAACACACATACCCATGCCCGAGGGAGGACTCGAACCTCCGACGGGGGGGAGCGGCGCGGACCGTGACAGGTCGCCTCAGAAAAGCCGCAAGGCGAGAACTATTTAAAATATCTTTTGTCAACTATCTTGATCCTCAGATCTTTTTTTCTGTTCACAAGAATAGGCGACATTAACCAAATTCTCACTGTTATTGAAGCCAGAAATTATTACCATAATTAATTTGACAAAGAAATTTTCAGAATACTCTGGCGATAAACGTAATATACAAATATTACAAAATGCTCGCCAAAGAGACGCAGTTCATACTTTGCACTGTGCTGATACACATCATAGATGTCTCTGCCTGTAGTTCACAGTACGCCTTTTCTCCACTAAAACTGCGCGGAAATTAAAACTTCTTTGCTACAGATCAGCACGTAGTTGTAAAACTTTATGATGTGAGCTTTGTATACCGTTGAGCGCAAAAGTATGAATTACCTTCTAATGTAACAATTTACTGTGAAAAATCTTTAATAGCTCAAGCAAATGTGCAACAACACTGACAAGGATTAATGAGATGGGGCAAATGAGTCGAATATTGAACATACAACAGAACGTAGTGATCTTTCTCGTTATATCGCCTAGCCAACAAGGCCCAAGATTCAGTGATGACTAGCAAAAGACGAGGATAATGATCCATCTCTCATATCTAAGAACAGTAAAAACATACATCCACTGGAAGTATGTATCTGAAATCTGAACTTTTTTTTTTAAGCTTGCTTGTTTCGACAGAAAGTTTATCAGTACGGTGAACGGGTGCAGAGAGTGATATCAACTGGAATAGGCAAAACAAATTATTGAGCACGCTTAGTATAGTAGTTACGCAGAGGCGAAAACTTTTGCATGAGAAGCAAAATGGTGGATGCAGCATCAAACTCGAGAAGTTTGCGACGCCTTTCACACGCGGATAATTGATTCTGGATTCAATGATTTTTGTCTTGGAACTCTTCCATTTGGTCCGTGTTTGCATAGAAGAACAGTAATATCAGAAATTGAGTCCGCCTTGATGCAAATCACCTTGTTATTCGTTTATTTCTTTATTCTCCCAAACTAGTTTCGGCGATAAATATCAGCATCATCAGTGGGGTGTTTTTAATCCAAAACATGCAGAAAGTAGCATGGTTATACAAACACAGTAGCACATTATTACATTTTTACTATTAGTTTTTTGAAATATGGTTTTCTATGGATACTTTCATACTACCTTACTTATTGTATGTTACAGCATGATTTAAGCAATTATTGTCGCTGTTTGCGACATATTTTCTGTGCACTTTTTTTTCTGTTCCCGTTTTTCACTTAGCGAACACCATGTCGTGCAACCATGTAAGCGTCTGTTACTAAACAAAATACTAAAAGGTGAACTTCGTATGCCAGCAATATATACTTGGGGTTGTGATAGTGTTGTGGAAACCAGTTATTTCGTGTGTACCGAGCTTTTACTTAGCTATTCGTGTACTCACGTTCGTTGGATGGTATGTAGCTGCTTTTATACACAGAAAAACAAAACTTTCGTACTTTGTTTCTTATCCAGAATATTACGCCATCTTGCTGTTCACGTGTGTCGCGAGAGGTGTATCGCATGTGGCAATAAAGGCTATGAAAAACTGTAGCGCGAATTACGACCACTTCTGTTCCCCATCACACACACAGACATAAATAATGAACAGAAGTCGCCGTAATTCGCGCTTCTGTTCCCCATCATACACAGAAACACAAATAATGGACAGAAGTCGTCGTAATTCGCTCTACAGTTTTTCATAGCCTTTCTTGCCTCATGCGATACACCTCTCGCGACACACGTGAACAGCAAGATGGCGTAATATTCTGGATAAGAAACAAAGTACGAAAGTTTTTTTTTCTGTGTATAAAAGCAGCTACATACCATCCAACGAACGTGAGTACACGAATAGCTAAGTAAAAGCTCGGTACACACGAAATAACTGGTTTCCACAACACTATCACAACCCCAAGTATATATTGCTGACATACGAAGTTCACCTTTTAGTATTTTGTTTAGTAACAAACGCTCACATGGTTGCACGACATGGTGTTCGCTAAGTGAAAAACGGGAACAGAAAAAAAAGTGCACAGAAAATATGTCGCAAACAGCGACAATAATTGCTCAAAACATGCTGTAACATACAATAAATAAAGTAGTATGAAAGTATCCACAGAAAACTATACTTCAAAAAACGAATAGTAAAAATGTAATAATGTGCTACAGTGTTTGTATAACCACGCTTATTTCTGCATGTTTTAGATTAAAAACACCCCACTGATATGATATTTGTCGCCGAAACTAGTTTGGGAGAATAAAGAAATAAACGAATAACAAGGTGTTTTGCATCAAGGCGGACTCAATTTCTGATATCACTGATTATGGATTGGTTTTCTTCCCATCGCCGAGGTCACAGAAATACCTAATGCTCGACAAAGCGAACTGTAGAATCGACGGCTTGATGACAACTTGGTTATCGGTCAAGTACAAAGCACTCTTCGCTTCATTTTGCACAGCAAGCCATAGCAGAATGCGTCTTCGTGCAGTATACGGGCCCCAAGTTTCTCCTGACGTTTGTAAGGTAATCGACGATTAAGAAAAGATAAGGGGATGCCGTATTATTAAGGGGACGGCGTATTATTAATAAAACTATTCTTAACATGTAACGTATAGCCACTGCCAGCCCGTGACAAAATGCCTACTAAAAATATGGGTTACTGGTATATTACTATTCCCCACATTTCTTTCTTTTCAAACAGATAATTTGCTGATGAGTTCAGTACTTTGCTAAGAACTTCAAAACGGCTGTGATAACACTCAACACGAACGTGGAAGGAGTTGAATCCCAATAATGAAAATAATAACAATAGTAATAATAACCATCATTATCATAGATGAAACAGAAGGAAGGCGCATTAAATGTGGCGGAGCTCTGCACCAATGCCGGTTACGAGGGTTCCTGTGGGAATCGGGAATGGCTGAACCAGTTGCGAAACGTGACTCACATACCATCGTAATTAAGTACTACACTTGATTAGATACATACTTTTTGTTGCATAAGTGGGCTACAATACAGATCAATCCCCTACCAAAAGCTTAATTTCGAATTTTATTTTGTATGCATGTATTTGAATTCGGGGAGGGAGTGGAAAAAGATGAGGGTTACGAGTGCTTGACAGGGGGTCCAGTCGCACCAGACACTAGCAACTAAATAAATTACATATTTTCAAAACATTGCACTGTACTTTGCAATTTAACAGTATGGAAAGTTTTCATTTCATCTTGAAATCGATGGAGTGCAATTACATGGCGAAGTGCGAACCTTTTTTTTTAGTGATTACATGATTCCAGTAAAAATTAATTGTTAATATTCTTAAGAAATAAGGTATAAACCTAGCGTGCCAAAGTAATAGCTCAGTACAGAAATGTTTAAAAGTGGAGGGTAAGACAGACATATTTAAAAAAATATGCGGCCTGTAAAAACTGCAGTGTGACAACACTTAAGACAGACAGGGTTTGTGCGGCCGCCTACAGCAAGTCCATTTACTTGCTTCCATTTGGACGACTTGTGCGTCGGTGGTGATGAAATGATGATGAGAACAACACAAAACCTAGTCACATAATGGGTAAAATCTCCGACCCGACCGGGAATGAAACCTGGGAACCTATGATCCAGAGGTACCACCACTAAACACTTTCCTTTTAAATAATTTCTTGGCAAAAATTTTTCGTATTGCAATCCACAGGTATCTCAATTCTTGTTTCACATGCGCATAGACGGTACATGGAACATCAACAAATATCACAACACCGGTACGATACATTGATCTCTGACAAAAAACCACGAGACCTTGAGCTTCGGACACATGCAGAGGAGCAGCAGACACCATTCGACAAACACAGAAACAAAACAAAAGACGAACCGATCTCGCAACACCAAAACAAAGTACACGGGGTGTAAGCGGATCTACGTTACATGGAAACGGCAATATACCGCGTGTCAGCGAATTGCAGTCTACTAAAACTCAACGCTTATGTGTAGAAGGATGTTAGCAATGGAATAGGAAACAAAAAATAGTGAGTAATAATAACAGTAGTTATAATAACAGTAATAATAATAATGCTATTATTTTTATTATTATTTAGTACTATGTAATAGTAATGATTTAAAATATGATAGATTTTGAGAAACTACGTGTTTGAAAGAAAAAAAAATGGTTCAAATGACTCTGACTACTATGGGACTTAACGTCTGAGGTCATCAGTCCCCTAGAACTTAAAACTACTTAAACCTAACTAACCTAAGGACATTACACACATCCATACCCGAGGCAGGATTCGAACCTGCGACCGTAGTGGTTGCGCGGTTACAGACTCAAGCGCCTAGAACCGCTCGGCCACAACGGCCGGCGTTTGTAAGAAAAGCACATTGTTACAATGACCACTGAAGGTGCTTTAAAATAAAGTGCAAAGCGTATGGTCGAAATAAGATTATTATTGCAATCGCAAAGAATGATATATGGCCTGTAAGACTATTACTTGTGTAACTGTGACTACGGAAAAGACAGTTAAAAATAAAAAAAGGGTACCATGTAAGCTGAAGTTATTTACGAAACCATGCATTTAACATTAAGGCAAAATAAGTCGTTAGTCCACCGATCATTCTTGTGTGTACTTTCATTGGAAGAATCACGAATTTTACTAGAGAGTGGGTCACTATGGGCGTCCACAGATCGTGGAAGTAGGGGAAGGTGAGCAGGGGACAGAGGACTGGAGGGGGGGAAGTGTGTGCGGGAAGGCCAAGAGGAGAGAAATGAGGGGGAGGATGGTGGGAGGGAGGGGACCATGGGGAAGGGAGAAGGGGAGGGGGAGAATATGGGGAGGGAGGATATGTATGGGGAGGGAGGGTGGAGGGCTGATAGAGGGAGGGTGGTGAAGAGGGCAGAAGGAAGGAGGATGGTTTGGAGTGAGAGTGGTGAGAAATGATGAAGGATGGAGGGGGGAGTATGAACAAAGGGAGGGAGGAGGAGAGGAGGGAGGGAGGAGAGGATGAGAGGATGGAGGGAGGGAGAGAGGAGGTGAGGGTAAGGGGAGGTTATAGGGTCCCCAGTGAAATAATACGAGAAGACTTAAAAACAGCATTTATAAAGAAGAGACATTTCAGACTTGAATAATGTATATATTTTATCACGTACCCATAAAATAATAATTTCTCTATGTAAGTTTCGAGTGCAAAGAAATATAACGAAATGATCTAAAGAGACGACAAAATAGGCTCTTTTGTTAATTTTTTAGTTGTCAACACTTCTCTTGTCTTGGTTGCGTGTAGACGGACATCTTGCGAGTGCTGGCAAATGTAAGCATATTTGTACTAATTAAGCAGATAATATATTGATTTAATATCATTGTTCACTTTTAATTTGTAAGATTTCATGTCCGCCTTACTTTGAATTAACCTGCATTCGAGTAATTTACAGTTCAACAATCGCAGCGGCCGATGTAGCCAACGAAGCCATTACGTGGCGATATTAACATATAAAAAATTAGCGGAAGCGAAAAACTCGCCCACTATTAACATAATATACATTTTTCTCCACAGCCGCCCGACGTTGCAGAAAAAACGTAGCTTTAAGATTCTTATTTTCAATACAACAGCCGAGAGCCAGGGCCAGGACTCCGACTACAGTGCCCCTCCGCCACACACCGTCAGGTGGCTTGCGGAGTATGGATGTAGATGTAGATGCAATGGTTAACGGAGGTAAGAAGGAATACTCTCGCGCGTGTGTGGGCCGCAATTGTAATAACTAAAGATTTTTTGCTTTAAAGTGGACTGACTAGCCGAGGAAATTAATATGAAAAGTTTATTCCATTGTTCAACTTAATATGTTCATGCTTTAAGATTCATTGAGTCTAACGTTCATTAGCGTAAAAAATAATTTATACTGAAGATTAATATTGTTAAAAAAGAGGGACAACTTCACAAAGGCATTTAATTGTAAATCAAAATAAAATGAAATATCATTTTTATTAAGGCCCACCACGTAAGTCGGTAACAATCAACATAATAATAATAATAATAATAGTAATATATTAAATTACGCCCGTGTGGAGTTGATAGTCTCCCATCGGACGGCTCCCCAGATGGCGGATAGGGGAATGCTCTCCAGATATGGAGGGTACTGGGGAAATAAAATACCCGGGGTGGACCAAAACTATCAACCGAAAGCCACTAACGTCTGCCTGGTATCCAGCGGTTAGGGGTCAGCGTCTGTTCGCCTAGATGGTGGCGGCTGCAGCAACAATCAAGTCGTATTCCTCGTGATCTTTCCTCGGAAGGACCACCACCAAGTTAGTTTTCAACTTGAAAACCAAACATGATGATAACACAAGGAATGAATCCACTACCCCGGGCACCAGTCGCAAGGCTGGCTTTCCTGGTCATCGGATTCCGGGGGACCACGAGCATCATGTTACGCTTAAGGTTCAGAACCAGACAACGTCCAAATTATCACACACAAAACAAAGACACTTCATCGGTACACTTAATACTAATACTCTTTTCAAACTGGGCAAGATCAAACAACTTACAGACGTGCTGCAAAAATTCCACATCAAAATCCTTGCAATCCAGGAAACACGATTTACGGACGAAAACCATTTTGATACAGACAACTACAGGATCTACAAAGGAAAACCAGCAGTTAAAACTAATGAGAAAGGACTCAAACAGTTTGACACAGCATTTGCAGTCCACAAATCTATCAGCGACTCTGTCATTGACTTCCAGTCTGCCTCAGAACGTGTATCAACGCTCTCCGTCAAATCGGCCAACAAAGCATGTACCTTGATCAACGCACACGCACCCAAAAATAACTATAACAAGAAGAACCGCCAGAAAGTGAATGACTTCTGGAATGACCTTGAAGATACGACAAACAAAATTGCCAAACACCATGTAATAATCTTGTTAGGCGACTTTAACGCACAATTAGGTAAAGAGAAAAAATACAGGAAAATCACCGGAATCCATACAGCTCACAAGAGAACTAACAAGAATGGGGAAAGATTGATAAGCTTTTGCCAAAATTTCGGCCTCGTAATTATGTCAACACAATTCAAAAAACCCAACAAGAAACTGTATACTTTGAAGTCGCCCAACACAATGTTGGGTGAATTCCAGATAGACCATGTGGCCATCTCCAAGAGTAACACAGCAGAAATTCTGAATGTGAAAACGAGAAGAGGATTTTTTGACTCAGACCACCATCTTCTACAGATAAAGACCAGATTACAACCCAATAGAAAAAAGCCAAAACAAAACAAAGTGCTGAGACGAGACCCCGAATACATAAAACTCAACAAGGAAAACATCTTACAGGAAATTAGTCAGACAAACACCACAAACTGGACAGAACTTGTGGACGTCCTCAAATCCACGATGAAATTGGGTCAACCCCCGAGAAGGAGAAAACACAGGTGGTGGAATATAATATTTGAACAAGCAATAGAAGAAAGGACCAATGCCTGGAAAAACTTCAATAGTCACAAAACATCAGAAAAATGGCAACAATTTCTTGTGATCCGAAAACAAACATCGAAAACTATTCGGAGGGAAAAAAGAAATTATGACAAACGGCGACTAGATGAGATAGAACAAGACTTTCAGAAGAACAACACCAGGAATTTTTATAAGACGTTTACAGAACATATTGTAGGACACCAGCCACCCAATCTTTGCTTCAAGAAACCGGATGGTTCACTAGAAACTAACACGAAGAATAACTGCCAAATCCTCGCAGACTATTTCAACAAACTTAACTGCGAAAGACCTACAGAGGATATTCACTCTGAGACGTCTACACCAAATCTTCACGCTAAACCGCTAACCATCAACGAAATAGTAGAAATTATCAAGACACTGAAAAACAATAGAGCCCCAGGAGAAGATGAAATTATTGCAGAACTATGGAAACTAAATGATGAAAGATTAACAGGAAAAATTCACAAAATCATATTAAACATTTGGGAAACAGAACAGATCCCTTCTGAATGGAAATGCGCACTCATCCATCCACTCCACAGAAAAGGGGACAAAACTGAACCAAATAATTACACGGGTATCTCACTCGTACCGGTCACATATAAAATCCTATCAAAAGTTCTCATGAATAGGTTAGAAGAACAAGCTGATACACAAATAGGAGAATACCAGGCTGGTTTTCGCAAGGGGCGATCATGCATGGAGCAGATCCGGAATCTGAAAATGATTCTCCAGATGAGAAACACCCGAAACACAATGGTTACTTTTGTAGATTTTAAAAAAGACTACGACTCAATAGACAGAGTAGCGCTCTGCAAGACGCTGGAAGAATTCATCATTGACAGAAAGACAAGAGCAATCATTCGGGAAACATTAACTGACACAGTCTCCAAGGTTAAATTTATGGGAGATATCTCGGAACCATTTGAAATCCAAACCGGAGTCCGACAGGGTGACGGACTTTCACCATTACTCTTTAATATCATTCTTGAAAAAATTATCAGGACATGGGAAAAAGAAGTCAAAGGAATCCAAATTGACAATAGAAAAGATAATAAATTCAGTGTGAAGTGTTTAGCTTTTGCAGATGACCTTGCAATCCTCACAAATAATAGAAAAGAAGCCATTAACGCCATAGAGAAGTTACACAAAATTGGACGAAGAACTGGCCTGCAAATCTCATATGAGAAAACCCAGTACATAGAAAGAGAGCCACAAGACAAATTGCCTATTGTGACAACCCATGGGAAAATCGTACAAGTACCACATTTTAAGTACCTGGGAGAAATCATCCAGCCATCAGGGATCAACCTAAAGGACAATGAGGAAAGAATAAAAAAAAACTACAGAGGCAATACAACACTGTCGTACTTCCGGAGGCACTGTATGCATCTGAAACAACACAAATACGTGGGCAAACCAAAATCAAAGAAATAGAGAAACAAGAGAGGAAAATTCTCAGGAAAATTGTTGGTCCGATACAAGAGCAAGGAATTTGGTAGAAGAGACCAACATCAGAATTATATAAATACACAGACAAGATTACGGATACAATAAGGAAAAGAAGAATGCAGTTCTACAGACATCCACAGGATGAATGAAAACAGAATTTCAAAGCGAATTCTTAAAGTCATCAACTTAGGCAGGGGAAAAACAAAATGGATAAAAGAAGTTGAAGAGGACCTCAGACAAGCACACATAACAGTAAACGATGCAGAAAACAGAACTGAATTCAGGAATATCATCAAAAAACATAAATTTGACACCACAACACAGAAGAGACCAGGATGAAAATGGACAGCGGAGCGAAAGAAACAACACAGTGAACACATGAAGAAAATTTGGGCTCAGAAAAAACATAAACAATCATCATAAAGGAATTCAAGTTCAAACGCTCTCTTAAATGGGAATAATAATAATAATAATATTAAATTATGACGGCCGACGGACGCGAGAAGGTGAAGGGAGGGATGGAGGGTGGGTGGTGAGGAGGGCAAAGAGGGAGGGAGAGAGGGAGGTTAAGAGAGCAGAAAGAGGGAGAAAGGAGAGAAGGAGGGAGAAGGGGGGAGTGAGGGAGGGAGGAGGTGAGGAGGAGGGAGGTGGTAATGACGGAGGCAGAAGGTGAGGAGGGACGGAGGAAGAAGGGCTGCAAGGAGGGAGTAAAGGAGGTAAGCAGGGCAGAACAGATGGACAGTGGAGTGGGACTGCAGGGGGAGGAAAGGGTAGAGGGGGAAGAGGGGAAGGAGAAATGGAGGGAGAGAGGGGCACGGAGGAGAGGGGATGTCAGAGAGGAGGGTAGAGGGAGGAAGGAATGGAGGGCCACCTTATGTTGCTTCCACAGTGAATGGCGAAACAGTTCTGAAATTTCATGACCGATTACTGTGAGTACATTTGCTATTAATCACTATCCACTACATGTTCTAGCATTCTTAAAACTAAAACTAAAATGATACGTCTGGGTTGGAGTGGCGGGGGGGGGGGGGAGGGGAGTGGGGAGGGGGAGGAGGGTGTAGGAGGGAGGGGGAGGGGGAGGGGGAGGGAGGGCAGGGAGGGAATTTGAAAATTTCCTTCCTGACTGGGGGACAGGCAGATTCCCTCCCTTCCCTTCCCTCCCCCTAACAGGGCATACCCGAGTGGATCGGGATTCACACTAACGTGGTAAGTAACATAATGACACAGGCACTACAAGGAAAATACGTCGTTTTGTAGGCAACTGGAACGTTTTTATTGGCATTACGGCGGTGCATGCACTCAATAGCGATTAATACTGAGAAACTTAAGTGCAATACCGCCATCTGAAGAAAAATGTAACGCACAAACTCTGTAATGGTACAGAATAATAAATTATTCTGGAAAATATCGTTTATTTAGTGCGGTTTTCATATATAAAAACGTATTGTTTGTTCAACCACTGATTCTAGAAAATTTCACTACTGACAAAATTATTTGGTCTTAATAGCCTTCAAAATCATAAAACATCACTGTTTTCAATTATTGTTTGAAATGTGCATAACGAAATACGCAACTGAAGTTCAGAATTTAAATAACTGCATCGTTTCTGCCAGGTTGTAGTCTAGAATACTGCTTACTAAAGCACTACTAAGCAGTTTGTAACATTGTTCATTCTGAAGAACGTTAATAGATGCATGTCACCGCCATATGTTGTATGAAACAAAAATCAGATGCCATGTACAGTTAAGCGATACAGAGTAGTCAATATACAAAGCAATTTACAGATCCTGTGCGGATAACTATGCAACTATGCGATTTTTATGTCATACAACTTATGGTGGTTGTGTATCCGTAGCTGCTATGTCCTTGAGGATTAGCAACTCTCGAATGTAGCTAGCAGTGCGTCGTAAAACACTATTTTTAAATGAAAGACTGGTAGAAATTTTATCGAAGCTGTCGTGCTCGCGACAGAACAAATTAGTCAGTTTGAGAAACACGGGAAATGTTTTGTGATTCAAGTAAGTTTTAACAAGAAACTGAAAACAAACCTTTCGTCGCTGACTTCTGGCGATTTCGGAACCGCTGCGTCGGAAACGCCCACACTTTCCACCACACCACATCGAAATTACTTGATACAGCGGGCAAGTCGTCACTAATAACTCCGACTGTCATTTTCGACCCGTACAATTGACGCGCGCGACTTGTTTCTGAAGTAGCGGCATTCGAACTAATGCCCAACCGACGGCGCGAACCGCAGCACTGCGCTTGCGCAAACGCGTCACCCGAGAGAGCATGCTGTTTCGGTACTTAATTTTCGCTGTTAAATGGCCGCTGTTTGTGTGACGTAGCGGTGGGGCGGGGAAGGGGTGCGAAACCCATGCCTGTGATCTTCGGTGATGCGTAGAGGGGGCTCGCCATGTGCTTAACTGCCTAGCCTTTCAATAATGGCGGTTTATCTTCCGGCTACTCTCTGATAGAGTCGGAGTTGGGAAGAAATTATATTACGTTCTGTTACTATGCTTCGCCTACAGAGCGAAGAGTTACTATTCTTTAAGCAGGAAAGCTCGCCTATCCTAAGTAGAAACACTCCGGTCAAAAAGTTTGTATTCTCAGGTTTTTTAAATGGTTTGGCCTACGGAGGAACACATTAACTTACTTGTGTCTCCTTTCTTTCTCTTTGTCTCCTTCCCAGCGATTTCTCATTCTTTCCCAGTGCTCTTCTTACATCATATTGTAGCTAGTCTAGTTCAGGGCGATGTCGAGCGGATACTGCAACACGCACACAGATTATTATTACTTTATTAAAACTTGAACGTGGTGAATACTTAACCCTGTAAACAAGTAGTACTCACGCAGATGACTTGAAATTGATTCACATGAAATGTATTCGCAGTTGCGAATACGAACAACCATCAACTGTTTAAGAGGTCGACGAGTGAAAATTTGTTCTAGACCGGGTTTCGAACCCAGATCTCGGGCTTCACGCAAGCGGTCGCCTTATTCGCTGTGACTATCATTGCACCGCCCAGGGTCTGACGCAAACTTCGATATTCCGTCGTTCTTGCATCACAAACTGTACTGGTGCTCACATCACGTCATTCCCGTACAGCGGAGGACATTTTAACTGAAAGTGGCTGTCTGGTATCAGGGTCTGAAGGAACAGGCACTGTTGGGACTACAGCCGTTACGAAATACATGAAATGTATTCACGAATGTGACGTGACGTCCGCGCAGACCAAACGAAACCAACAATACCGAAAAAAAGGTGTAAAACAAAAACCTGAGTAAAGGAATCAGCGATCAATTTGAACGAATGTCACGTGACGTCCGCGCAGACCAAACGAAACCAACAATGCCGAAAAAAAAGAAGGTAGCTGAGTGATCAGCGCGACGGAATGTAATACCTAACGGCCCGGGTTCGATTCCCGGCTGGGTCGGAGATTTTCTCCGCTCAGAGACTGGGTGTTGCGTTGTCCTTATCTTCATCATTTCATCCCCATCGACGCGCAAGTCACCAAAGTGGCGTCAAATCGTAAGATTTGCACCCGGCAAACGGTCTACCTGACGGGAGGCCCTAGCCACACGGCATTTACATTTTATCATAGTACAATAGGCTTTAATTAATAATAAGTTCATTTCTACGTGCACGAAGCCGGATCCGATACTGTCGTCGTAGTACGAATACGGCTGCGTGCGTACAGAATACGTAGTCTGAATGTATTATTAGTTAAAGACTGAACTAAAGAAATAACTTTCCGGCTGCGGCGGTGTAAGGAAATGTTTGGGGGCGTGTCTACGCAGATGCTCCGACTAGTTTCTGTGTTTGTCAGCTATGGTCTTTAATTATGGTGTCGGCTTGAGGCACAAACTTTTGCACCTCTCTTCCTTTTCTCCTTGAAGTCCTTGAAACTTTTAACCTTTGCTTTGAACTTATCTCTTTTTACCATTTCGTCATCCGTTATCTCAACTTTCCTCAGGTCTGTTTTAAATTCTTTGATCCAAGTCATTGATGTTTTTGCGTTTCTGCCAAAAAACTTAAAAATTCTTTATTTCACTCTGGTTTCTTGTAGTCATTTTAAGGTGTCCATAGAATACAACTCTTCTCTTTCTCATTGAGTCTAATATTCTATTTTCCATATGCTTCTGTGTTACTTCTTAATCTATTCGTTCTATTTTTCCATAAAACTCTTGGTTACTTCTCAATTTCCACTTTGCATTGTCATATTTTACTGCCAAGATTTTCTGACTATTTTTCTTTCCTATTTGACCTAACTGGCTGTATTTACCGGAGGGAATTCTGAAGCATAAAAGCATTCTGGTCTAATGACAGGTATGTAGAGTCGGATTTTTGCATTTACGGATAAAGATTTCTGTTGAAACTTCCTGGCAGATTAAAACTGTGTGCCGGACCGAGACTCGAACTCGGGATCTTTGCCTTTCGCGGGCAAGTGCTCTACCAACTGAGCTACCCAAGCACGACTCACGCTCCCTCCTCACAGCTTTACTTCCGCCAGTACCTCGTCTCCTACCTTCCAAACTTTGCAGAAGCTCTGCTGCGAACCTTGCAGAACTAGCACTCCAGGAAGAAAGGATATTGCGGAGACACGGCCTAGCCACAGCCTGGGGGATGTTTCCAGAATGAGATTTTCACTCTGCAGCGGAGTAAAAAATCTCATTCTGAAGATTTCTGTTACGAAAGCGTTTTGCTACTTGAAAAGTCCATTCCATCTTCTTTGCCCTTACTGTCTTCTTTGTCCGCAGCGTTCGGTTGAACTACTTTACCTATATATTTAAATTTCGTAGCCTTTTTTCATTCTTCTATAACCATTTTCCACGAATTTCGGTGGCTCTTTCGCGTCCCTAATATAATTTTATTTTTTCCGAAAGATGTACCTATATGAGCCTCTTTTTGAAGCCGTCTGTTGTAGGAGGTATATCTGCATTGTTATATCTTCTGTACATTCAACTAAGATGTAAAGATCGTCCGCAAAAACGAAAAAATCCTTTCTCTGATTATCCCCTTTCCTCCAAATAAAGATTTTTTTTTTAATTCCTTCTTTTTCTGTTCCTTTCCTCGTTCTTTGATCACCTTTTACAGTACACAAGTGAACAGCAGTGGGGGCACTCCGTCTCCTTCTCTCACGTCAGTTTTGATCTCATTTTTGCTTATCAATATTTTTATTACTACTACGTGACGCCTAGTAAGATACATTATATTTGTTTGTCAGACAGCCTCTGCCGTCGATAATAGAAATTCGTACGCGGCAATGTGCAACTTGCGTTTACATCTGTTCCTATATCACTAAAGCTACTTTATGGTGTGTGGAGGAGGGTATTTCTTGTACCGCTACCATCTTTCCATTTCCCTGTTCCCTTCGCGAATGGCGGATGGAAGGACAAGTATCGGTAAGCCGTGGTTGGAGGTGTAATTCCTCTGAATGTCCCACCAGGGGCACTTCGAGGGGCGTATGAGGGAGCTGGTATGATGTTGCCTAGTTCTTCTTGCAACGAACGCACTAGCAGTTTTAACTGCACAAATTCACAGGGGAACAATCAACAACGTATTGAAAGTTTCAGTTCCCACTAAAGTTATTACGTCCAGTACAGATCTGTTCAGAGGAAATCTAACGCAGAGTATAGATCAGTACAGGAATGGCAGAACATTTTGAAGTCAGAACTTATGTCAGGCAAGGAGACGCACTACCTCCGATACTGTTTAATTTACTTTTAGAAAGGATAGACAAAGAACACAAAAAATTAAGCCCATCTGAAATAAGACTGGATAGTAACACAATAAATCGGCTTGCACATGCGGTCTATGTTGTTCTGAAAAGTGATAGCGGAGAGGAGTTGCAGCTCATGACACGCTCTTACAGAAATTTTACAAGGAAAGCAGGGTTACGAACGCACGAGGGTAAGACGGTCGTAAGCAAGGCACGCAATAATGGTACCCCACTGGCAGTTGATTAATTCACTTTCAGCAAAGTAGACGCATTTAAATATTTGGGAAACATCTTTAGCGAACAGAATAGTATGGAAACTGAGATCAAGGTAAGGACCGCAGTAGCAGACAGACCATGCTTTCGGTTACGTGATGTGCTGTGCCTTAGAAGCTTTAAAGTGAGACTGTACCAGACTGTAATTATTCCAATAGCTATGCGGCTGTAACAATTACATTAAGATAATCTTGTCTGAACACGGGTCCGTGTCCTCGAGGTATTTTGCGAAAGAAAACATTGTCTGCTATAGGCTGTAAAATTTTTCCATTTCTTTGCATTGAGGAAAACAGACGAACAAAAATTGCGTCTTCGATAGAAACATCTACATCTACATACACTATGTGATCAAAAGTATCCGGACACCCCCAAAGACTTACGTTTTTCATATTAGGTGTATTGCGCTGCCACCTTCTGCAAGGTACTCCATATCAGCGACCTCAGTAGTCATTAGACATCGTGAGAGAGCAGAACTCACGGACTTCCAACGTGGTCAGGTGACTGGGTGTCACTTCATACGCCTATACGCGAGATTTCCACACTCCTAAATATCCCTAGGTCCACTGTTTCTGATGTGATTGTGAAGTGGAAATGTGAAGGGACACGTACAGCACAAAAGCGTACAGGCCGACCTCATCTGTTGACTTACAGAGACCGGCGACAGTTGAAGAGGGTAGTAATGTGTAAACGGTTGACATCTATCCAGACCATCACACAGGAGTTCCAAACTGCTTCAGGATCCACTGCAGGTACTATAACAGTTAGGTGGGAGGTGAGAAAACTTTGATTTCATGGTCGAGCGGCTGCTCATAAGCCACACATCACGCCGGTAAATGCCATACGACGCCTCGCTTGGTGTAAGGAGCATAAACATTGGACGACTGAACAGTGGAAAAACGTTGTGTGGAGTGACGAATCACGATACACAAGGTGGCAATCTGATGCAGGTTGTGGGTATGGCCAATGACCGGTGAATGTCACCGTGTGTACTGCCAACAGTAAAATTCGGAGGTGGTGGTGCTATGGTGTGGTCGTGTTTTTCGTGGAGCGGGCTTGCACTCCTTGTTGTTTTGCGTGGCACTATCACAGCACAAGCTCACACTGTTGTTCTAAGCTCTTCTTGCTTCCCACTGTTGAAGAACAACTCGGGGATGGCGATTGCATCTTTCAACACGATCGAACACCTGTTCATAATACACGGCCTGTGGCGGAGTGGTTACACGACAATAACATCCCTGTAATGGACTGGCCTGCACAGAGTCCTGACCTGAATCCTATAGAACACTTTTGGGATGTTTTGGAAAGCCGACTTCGTGCCAGTCTTCACCGACCGACATGAATACCTCTCCTCAGTACAGCACTCCGTGAAGAATGGGCTGCCATTCCCCAAGAAACCTTCCGACACCTGATTGAACGTATGCCTGCGACGGTGGAAGCTGTCATCAAGGCTAAGGGTGGGCCATCACATATTGAGTTCCAGCATTACCGATGGAGGGCGCCACGAACTCGTGAGTCATTTTCACCCAGGTGTCCGGATGCTTTTGATCGCATGGTGTATGTACTCCGCAGGCCACGGTACGGTGCTTGACGGAGGGTACCCTGTACCACTACTAATCGTTTCGTTCACTGTTCCACCCGCAGATACAGCGATGGAAAAACGACTCTCCGTATGAGTCCCAATTTCCCGTGTCTTACCTTCGTGGTCCTTATGCGTAATATTTGATGGCGGCAGTAGAATCGTTCGGCAGTCAGCTTCAAATGCCGGTTCTCTAAATTTTTTCAATAGTATTTCTCGAAAAGAACGTCGCCTTCCTTCCGTGATTTCCATCTGAGCTACCGAAACATCTCCGTAACACTGGCGTGTTGTTCGAACGTACCGGTAACAAATCTAGCAGCCTGGCTCTGAATTGGTTCGAAGTCTTCGTTTCAGCCGACCTGGTTAGGATCGCAAACGCTAGTGCCGTACTCAACAACAGGGCGCACAAGCTCCCTACATGCCGTCTCCTTTACAGATAAACAACACTTTCCTAAAGTTCTTCCAACAGGGCGAAGTCGACGATTCGCTCTCCCTACCACAATCCTTACATGGACGTCCCGTATCATATTGCTCTGAAGTAACTGTGTCAAGCAGGACACTGCGAATGCTGCATCAGAACATTGCGGGTTTTAGTTTTTCCTGCTCGTCCGCATTAACATACGTTTTTCTACACTTAGAGACAGCTGCCATTTATCATACCAACAAGAAATGTTGTCTAAGTCATCTTGTATCATCGTACAGACGCTCGTACACACTGCACCACAGTATCACCACCAAAGGGCCACAGATTGGTGCCCACCCTAAGATTATCGAGAATATGTGGCCGAGGGTTGGAGGAGACTAAACAAAAAGAAAAGAAAGGCGTTTTTCGTTGCGACGGAATCTTCTCACCAACTTTCTCATCCGAATGCGAAAACACCGGGTGATCAAAAACTCAGTATAAATTTGAAAAATTAATAATCCACGGAATAATGTAGATAGAGAGATAAAAATTGACACACATGCTTGGAATGACATGGAGTTTTATTAGAACCAGGCGCTCCACCCCATATTGCTAGACGCGTGTGAGATCTCTTGCGCGGGTCGTTTGGTGATGATCGTGTGCTCAGCCGCCACTTTCGTCATGCTTGGCCTCCCAGGTCCCCGGACCTCAGTCCGTGCGATTATTGGCTTTGGGGTTAACTGAAGTCGCAAGTGTATCGTGATCGACCGACATCTCTAAGGATGCTGAAAGACAACATTCGACGCCAATGCCTCACCATAACTCCGGACATGCTTTACAGTGCTGTTCACAACATTATTCCTTGACTACAGCTATTGTTAAGGAATGATGGTGGACCTATTGATCATTTCCTGTAAAGAACATCATCTTTGCTTTGTCTTACTTTGTTATGCTAATTATTGCTATTCTGATCAGATGAAGCGCCATCTGTCGGACATTTTTTGAACTTTGTAATTTTTTTATTCTAATAAAACCCCATGTCATTCCAAGCATGTGTGTCAATTTTTACCTCTCTATCTACATTAATCCGTAATTTATTCAGTTTTCAAATTTACACTGACTTTTTGATCACCCGGTATTTTGTTGACACCGACCTACGTAGGGAGGAACGGTCACCACGATAAAATAAGGGAAATCAGAGCTCGTACGGAGAGATACAGGTGTTCATTCTTTCCGAGCGCTATACGAGATTGGAATAATAGAGAATTGTGAAGCTGGTTCGATGAACCCTCTGCCAGTCACTTAAATGTGATTTGCGTAGTATCCATGTAGATGTAGATGTAGGTAATTGGTAGAGCTGCACTCACATATTGATACTGGTGGAAGGATGAAGAAAAGTATATTGACGTGACCTGGAAAGGTAATTATGGGGGAAGTGGGAAGACCGAAGCGAGTAGCATTCTGAGGATGCACGTAGGGAAGAAGAGGCTGAGGGCGGCCGCAAATAAGGTGGAATGGTGACGTCAATAGGGGTACGGAGGAGATGGCCGTGAGAAAAGGGGAATGGGCCACGAAAGTCAGGAGCACAAATGGCTGGTAGTGAATTGCTGAGAACGCATATAATCTCCTAGGCCAAAGCGACAATTGAGGGGAATTAGTAGTAGAAGAGGAAGAAGAAGAAAAGAAAGGGCATATCTTGGGACACGATGGGATCGTGAGTGTGGCTGTAAGACGTCGTGGTCTCCTGACCTTTATTGCTTACATATTCCGCCCTCACAATCATATTCTGCACGTCAAGACGCTTCATTCGAACCCGAACTTGATAAGATAAAGTCAGTGTTGTATGAATTCATGTAAACGATATGAAAATAACAAGTGCGCACCGGGGTTGAAATACTCGAGGCTGGTGTACACACATACATTCCAGAGATGATGGTCACAGGAGCTTTTAGTTCGAGAGAGGCAGACCGCACGCTGGGAGGCCGGTCCATTCAAAGGACAAGTCAACCTCGGCTGCCCACGGAGCAGACAGCGTGTGCCCGAGTGAAAGGGGGAACGACCCCGTGTTCAGCTTAAAAGCAAATTCCTCTACATTGCGTGCGAGCGTTCAACCTACGCACTCTTTACACATAGCATGCAGTTTCAGAGATTTTCACAGGGAGACAGCAAACGCCAAACGCCGATACTACAGATTTCCAGATTGGTCGCCTTAAACGAAACGCCATTCTCCCGTTTTAGAAGAGCAATGGTGATGGGCAGACGATATTTCTGACGCCTTGAGCTGAAGGAGTAATGGAAGAGACCGAAAGATGTACCCCTTCATATTTGGCGTGGAGAGGGGCCGTTCCGTTGTCGCTATTGGAGAGAGAACACGTAACGAGAGCGTGCGCGCTCGTACGTGTACTCAAAGAGCGAGGAACAAGTCTCTCCTGACAAGGGAACCTCCCCATCGCACCCCCCTCAGATTTAGTTATAAGTTGACACAGTGGATAGGCCTTGAAAAACTGAGCACAGATCAATCGAGAAAACAGGAAGAAGTTGTGTGGAACTATGAAAAAAATAAGCAAAATATACAAACTGAGTAGTCCATGCGTAAGATAGGCAACATCAAGGACATTATGAGCTCAGGAGCGTCGTGCTCCCGTGGTAGCGTGAGCAGCTGCGGAACGAGAGATCCTTAGTTCAAATCTTCCCTAGAGTGAAAAGTTAACGTTCTTTATTTCTGTAAACTTATGATCTGTCCGTTCGTTCATTGACGTCTCTGTTCACTGTAATAAGTTTGTGTTTTGCGACCGCACCGCAAAACCGTGCGATTAATAGACGAAAGGACGTGCCTCTCCAATGTGAACCGAAAACATTTGATCGTAAGGTCATAGGTCAACCGATACGTCCACAGGAAAACACGTCAGATAATAACTGAAAATAAAAAATTAAACTCTTCACGCTAGGGAAGACTTGAACCACGGACCTCTCGTTCCGCAGTTGTTCACGCTAACCACGGGACCACGGCGCTCCTGAGCTCATAATGGCCTTGATGTTGCCTATCTTACGCATGGACTACTCAGTTTGTATATTTTGCTTATTTTTTTCATAGTTCCACACAACTTCTTCCTGTTTTCTCGATTGATCTGTGTTCAGTTTTTCAAGGCCTATCCACTGTGCCAACTTATAACTAAATCTGAGGGGGGTGCGATGGGGAGGTTCCCTTGTCAGTACTTCACTGGGAGAGCGCCTCCGTCGAGAGCGAATCGAAGTGCGACTCTGTATTGAGTCCTTGCGATTAAGCATTGTTCACTGTGTTGGCCGACACACTTATTGTGCGGTGTGAACTGACAGAGTTATAGTCAAAGTTAGCGTAAGGAGGGCTATGCGTGAAGCGTTCAGTGAATTCGAAAGTAAAATTCTATGTACCGACTTGACAGAAAATCCTAGGAAGTTCTGGTCTTACGTTAAATCAGTAAGTGGCTCGAAACACCATATCCAGACACTCCGGGATGATGATGGCATTGAAACAGAGGATGACACGCGTAAAGCTGAAATACTAAACACCTTTTTCCAAAGCTGTTTCACAGAGGAAGAGCGCACTGCAGTTCCTTCTCTAAATCCTCGCACAAACGAAAAAATGGCTGACATCGAAATAAGTGTCCAAGGAATAGAAAAGCAACTGGAATCACTCAATAGAGGAAAGTACACTGGACCTGACGGGATACCAATTCGACTCTACACAGAGTACGCGAAAGAACTTGCCCATCTTTCTAACAGCCGTGTACCGCAAGTCTCTAGAGGAACGGAGGGTTCCAGACGATTGGAAAAGGGCACAGGTAGTCCCAGTCTTCAAGAAGGGTCGTCGAGCAGATACGCAAAACTATAGACCTAAATCTCTAACGTCGATTGTAGAATTTTAGAACATGTTTTTTGCTCGAGTATCATGTCGTTTTTGGACACCCAGAATCTACTATGTAGGAATCAACATGGATTCCGGAAACAGCGATCGTGTGAGACCCAACTCTCTTTATTTGTTCATGAGAACCAGAAAATATTAGATACAGGCTCCCAGGTAGATGCTATTTTTTTTGACTTCCGGAAGGCGTTCGATACAATTCCGCACTGTCGCCTATAAACAAAGTAAGAGCCTACGGAATATCAGACCAGCTGTGTGGCTGGATTGAAGAGTTTTTAGCAAACAGAACACAACATGTTGTTATCAATGGAGAGACGTCTACAGACGTTAAAGTAACCTCTGGCGTGCCACAGGGGAGTGTTATGGGACCATTGCTTTTCACAACATATATAAATGACCTAGTAGATAGTGTCGGAAGTTCCATGCGGCTTTTCGCGGATGATGCTGTAGTATACAGAGAAGTTGCAGCATTAGAAAATTGTAGCGAAATGCAGGAAGATCTGCAGCGGATAGGCACTTGGTGCAGGGAGTGGCAACTGTCCCTTAACATAGACAAATGTAATGTATTGCGAATACATAGAAAGAAGGATCCTTTATTGTATGATTATATGATAGCGGAACAAACACTGGTAGCAGTTACTTCTGTAAAATATCTGGGAGTATGCGTGCGCAACGATTTGAAGTGGAATGATCATATAAAATTAATTGTTGGTAAGGCGGGTACCAGGTTGAGATTCATTGGGAGAGTGCTTAGAAAATGTAGTCCATCAACAAAGGAGGTGGCTTACAAAACACTCGTTCGACCTATACTTGAGTATTGCTCATCAGTGTGGGATCCGTACCAGATCGGTTTGACGGAGGAGATAGAGAAGATCCAAAGAAGAGCGGCGCGTTTCGTCACAGGGTTATTTGGTAACCGTGATAGCGTTACGGAGATGTTTGATAAACTCAAGTGGCAGACTCTGCAGGAGAGGCGCTCTGCATCGCGGTGTAGCTTGCTGTCCAGGTTTCGAGAGGGTGCGTTTCTGGATGAGGTATCGAATATATTGCTTCCCCCTACTTATACCTCCCGAGGAGATCACGAATGTAAAATTAGAGAGATTAGAGCGCGCACGGAGGCTTTCAGACAGTCGTTCTTCCCGCGAACCATACGCGACTGGAACAGGAAAGGGAGGTAATGACAGTGGCACGTAAAGTGCCCTCCGCCACACACCGTTGGGTGGCTTGCGGAGTATAAATGTAGATGTAGATGTAGATAGTTAAACGCCTGCGAGCGAATTTTGAGTGGCATCGTGGTGGACTGGTTATCTGACCGGTGTACCACGCCAATAGTTAGACTAAGGGCGAATAAGAGTCCTTGACTTCATCAAGGTGTAGGGAGAGTTTGTTTGGCGAATGTCAATCCAGATAGAACGAGAGTTATCTTATTTGCCAGCAGCGAGCGGCGCAGACAGCAGTCATCGCAGCTTACGGTATTGTGCGCTACAGCTCTTGCGAGCCCCATATTTCCTGCACAACAGTGCACTTCACTGCATTTCACACGCGACATCCTCGACCGTACCTAGCAACATTCTAAAGCATAATTAATCAAGTTGAGTAGGCGCGCCTCTCAGCCATTCTGCCAAGTCAATAACAATCTTAAACTTTGTACAGAAATTTCATTAGCGAATCCTATCCTTGAGAGGTAACTTCACATTCCGAAAAGAACCAGGATATAACTTGTTCAATTCATAATTAAAAGTGCCATTTTGATTTCTCAGAATTTCTGCAAAATAAATAATAACTTTCGTTAGTTTCATATTTTTCTTACACTAACTAGCACTACTCCAGTATCCAAGTATCCCACTAGTTACGTAAGAAATATTGTGAAGTTTTGAGTCATTTCCTTACAGCGGACGACTCCAGAAGATATTTATTGCTGAAAAGTTTTTCAGGCATTTCTCTGTAGAACGTTAGGAGCGTCTGTCTGACTTCTGTAGTAGTGTGGGGGTGGAAAATGCATCTTGCAGGAGCCACAGGGTAAAGGGTACATCTCAGATTAATCCGTTGTGCAGAATAACAGGACAGCAGATCAACACCACTCTCACAGATGGTGATGGAGTGAAGTTTTGGGCGGTAAAAATTGTAAAGGGAGACGAGGAAATGAATACAGTAAGCTGGTTCAGATGTATGTAGGTTTGAGTTGTTACGTGGGGATGAATAAGCGTGCAGAGGACAGAGTTGCGTGAATAGCTGCATCAAACCAGCCTTTGGACTGAAGAGCACAACATCCGTTGTCCGCTACCGACTGTGAAGTGTGTGACAAAGCGAACATTTTACTGTACCACCCACCAACGGTTTCTACCGTTCCGTTCATGAACGGTGCGGGTTAACAATAAATGCTTTTACAGGGCGGGGCAAATTGAAGTAGCCGGACGAGTGGATACGGCTGAACGTGAATGTTTGCATACAACCACACCCTATGACGGGCTCACCGCGTGTATACGCACCACATGACGCACACCGGTTCAGAGCGTAGAGCGAGCTGAGTGGAGCAGTGCAAAGGGGACGATGGTACTGACAGTGGGGCAGCGGGTGTTCTACATCTACATCTACATCTACATCTACATCTACATCCATACTCCGCAAGCCACCTGACGGTGTGTGGCGGAGGGTACCTTGAGTACCTCTATCGGTTCTCGCTTCTATTCCAGTCTCGTATTGTTCGTGGAAAGAAGGGTTGTCGGTATGCCTCTGTGTGGGCACTAACCTCTCTGATTTTATCCTCATGGTCTCTTCGCGAGATGTACGTAGGAGGGAGCAATATACCGCTTGACCCCTCGGTGAATGTATGTTCTCGAAACTTCACCAAAAACTCGTACCGAGCTACTAAGCGTCTCTCTTGCAGAGTCTTCCACTGGAGTTTATCTATCATCTCCGTATTCGCAGCAGATTACACTTGTCTACATTGAGATTCAATTGCCATTCCCTGCACCATGCGTCAAGTCGCTGCAAATCCTCCTGCATTTCAGTACAATTTTCCATTGTTACAACCTCTCGATATACTACAGAACCATTCGCAAAAAGCCTCAGCGAACTTCCGATGTTATGCACAAGGTCATTTATATATATTGTCAATAGCAACGGACCTACGACACTCCCCTGCGGCACACCTGAAATCACTCTTACTTCGGAAGACTTCTCTCCATTGAGAACGACATGCTGCGTTCTGTTATCTAGGAACTCTTCAATCCAATCACACAATTGGTCTGGTAGTCCATATGCTCCTACTTTGTTCATTAAACGACTGTGGGGAACTGTATCGAACGCCCTGCGGAAGTCAAGAAACACGGCATCTACCTGGGAACCCGTGTCTATGGCCCTCTGAATCTCGTGGACGAATAGCGCGAGCTGGGTTTCACACGATCGTCGTTTTCGAAACCCGTGTTGATTCCTACAGAGTAGATTTCTAGTCTCCAGAAAAGTCATTACACTCGAACACAATACGTGTTCCAAAATTCTACAACTGATCGATGTTAGGGATATAGGTCTATAGTTATGCACATCTGTTCGACGTCCCTTCTTGAAAACGGGGATGACCTGTGCCCTTTTCCAATCCTTTGGAACGCCACACTCTTCTAGAGACCTACGGTACACCGCTGCAAGAAGGGGGGCTAAGTTACCTGGAAACGGTGTGGTCATTTGTTTGCTGTGAAATGTATTAGTTCAAAGTGCGAGCAAACAGTGTCATGCAAAGCTTGGACCGAAAACGGCGTCAAACAGGATCTGTTTTGTAAAAGTCAAAAACATTCCGGAACTTGCCCGCACATAAGGAAATGTGGCTGCAGAGCCCTACCAAATTAACCCGACACCTGTCACAAGAGACCGCCGTATCACGTCGATCATGCGCACGAATACCCCACCTGGACGGGGACATCCATCCCTACCGAGTGTCTGTTGTTCCTGTACTAAAACCAGCAGGCGCTCCTCAGCGCCCCCCCCCCCCCCCCAGTTTTGTGAGTGGCTGTTCACTGAGATAAAAATGAATGGTTTCTACATGGATTTCTTCCTTATGGCTCAAGAAGTATGGTTTCACCTGGGTGGTTATGTCAAGTCACAGCATCGCACGTCCTGCTGTTTGGTGTGGGGTGTTGCGCGCCGCATTATTTGTCCTGTCTTCTTTCACCAGACGCTGACTTCTGTGCGTTACATTGCCACCACTTTAAAACCATTTGTGATAGCACTGATGGAGGGGGCAAAGAATACAGTTACACTACTGGCAATTAAAATTGCTACACCAAGTAGTAGACGTGCTACAGACGCGAAATTCAACCGACAGAAAGAAGATGCTGTGATATGCAAATGATTAGCATTTCAGAGCATTCACACAAGGTTGGCGCCGGTGGAGACACCTACAACGTGCTGACATGTGAAAGTTTCCAACCGATTTCTAATACACAAACAGTAGCTGACCGGCGTTCCCTGGTGAAACGTTGCTGTGATGCCTCGTGTAAGGAGGAGAAATGCGTACCATCACGTTTCCGACGTTGATAATGGTCGGATTGTGGCCTATCGTGAATGCGGTTTATCGTATCGCGACATTGCTGATCGCGTTGGTCTAGATCCAATGACTGTTAGCAGAATATGGAATCGGTGGGTTCAGGAGGGTAATACGGAACGCCGTGCTGGACACCAACGGCCTCGTATCACTAGCAGTCGAGATGACAGGCATCTTATCCCCATGGCTGAGTCAACAGATGGGGACGTTTGCAAGACAACAACCATCTGCACGAACAGTTCGACGACGTTTGCAGCAGCACGGACTACCAGCTCGAACACCGTGGCTGCGGTTACCCTTGACGCTACTTCACAGACAGGAGCGCCTGCGATGATGTATTCAACGACGAACCTGGGTGCGTGAATGGCAAAACACCATTTTTTCGGATGAATCCAGGTTCTGTTTACATCTTCATGAAGGTTGCATCCGAGTTTGGCGACATCGCGGTGAACGCACATTGGAAGCGTGTAATCGCTATCACCATACTAGCTTAACACCCGGCGTGATTGTATGGGGTGCCACTGGTTACACGTCTTGTTCGCAATGACGGCACTTTGAACAGTGGACGTTACATTTCGGATGTGTTACGACCCGTGGCTCTACCCTTCATTCGATCCCTGCAAAAACCTACATTTCAGCAGGATAATGCACGACCGCATGTTGCAGGGCCTTTTGGATACAGAAAATGTTCGACTTCTGCCCTGGCCAGCACATTCTCCAGATCTCTCACCCATTGAAAACGTCTGGTCAATGGTGGCCGAGCAACTGGCTCGTCACAATACGCCAGTCAGTACTCTAGCTGAACTGTGGTATCGTGTTTGAAGCTGCATGGGCAGCTGTACCTGTACACGCCATCCAAGCTCTGTTTGACTCAATGCCCAGGCGTATCAAGGCCGTTATTACGGCCAGAGGTGGTTGTCTTGGGTACTGATTATTCAGGATCTATGCGCCCAAATTGCGTGAAAATGTAATCACATGTCAGTTCTAGTATAATATATTAGTCCAATGAATACTCGTTTATCATCTGCATTTCTTCTTGGTGCAGCAATTTTAATGGCCAGTAGTGTACTCCCAACAGGACGGAGCAAGAGCCTATGCAGCCGGCCGAACCTAGGATAGCACTTACACAGTCGTCACGCCTGACACTGTTGTTAGCAGAGGTCAGACTGGTCGCGGTCTCGGCCCAGGTCACCTGATCTGTCAGTGTACGATTTCGTTGTGTGGGGAGACCTCAAGTGTAAGGTGAATCGCAGCAAACCTCATAGTCTTCAGGAACCGCAGCAAAACGTTTCGGATGAGACTGCAGCAATTCCAGCAGTTACCTTGGATCCGCCTTCAGCAGCTTGCGACTAGGGTCCAGACGTGCCAAGAGATGGATGGTGTTCACTTTAAACACCTGCTATAGTCAGGTCAGTACTGTATTTCCTTTCCTCTGTTCTGTTTCTTTGTACCGTGGAACTCTCTTCTACGGGTCACTTTTATCTGCCCCACGCTATATTTCTCTGTGAAAGTTATTATTCGCCTAATTTTATGAGCGCGAGGGACAGAAACAAAGTGGGCTGCAGGATATTCGCAGTTCTTGCGCTAACCGTTGGCTCTTGGGAGTATTATAACCAATTTACGCGACAACATTGGGGCCTTTCTACACCTGCATGACTACACTTAAGAGCCTGTCAGCGGGTTCATTTAACCACTTTTCCTCCATTTCTCTAGCGTTACACTCTCTCGAACAGCACATGGGAAAAAACGTACACTTAATTTTTTTATCTCCCTACGAGCTCTGATTTCTCTTATTTTGTTATGATGAACACTTCTCCCTATGTAGGCGGGTGCCGAAAAAATATCTGCGCATTCGGAGGAAGAAGTTGGAGACTGAAATTTGGTTAAACATAATGTTGCAACGGAAAACGGCTTTGTTTTAATGATTGCCACCTCAACTCGCGTATAATCTCCGTGACACGCTCTCCCTTTTTTCACCATAGTACAAAACGAGCAGGCGTTTTTTGAACATTTCCTATTGTAAGCAGGCTGTTTAGGTTTTTATGTTGGTAACGCCACGTAGCTCTCTGTATGAAAATCACTGACTGTGCTGTATGCAGTCTGTGGTTGGTTGGCATGGTTGCAATATTCGCTATTGTAGTGTTGGGCAGTTGGATGGGAACAGCGCGTAGTGTTGGGCGGTTGGAGGTGAGCCGCCAGCAGTGGTGGATGTGGAGGGAGAGATGCCAGAGTTTTGAGATGTCACTATATATATATATATATATATATATATATATATATATATATATATATATATATATATATAGAGAGAGAGAGAGAGAGAGAGAGAGAGCATTATTAAGGTAAATACATTGTTTGTTCTCTATTAAAGTCTTTCATTTGCTAACTATGCCTATCAGTAGTTAGTGCCTTCAATACTTAGAATCTTTTATTTAGCTGGCGGTATTGGCGCTCGCTGTATTGCAGTAGTTAGAGTAATGAAGATTTTATTGAGGTAAGTGATTCATGAAAGGTATAGGTTATTGTTAGTCAGGGCCATTCTTTTGTAGGGCTTATTGAATGTCAGACTGCGTTGCGCTAAAAATATTGTGTGTCTGTTTAGTGATGATCAGAATAAGTAAAGAGAAAACTGGTTGAGTACGTTGAGTTTTACTCAGCTGTTTGAAAATCAAATAACGTAGAAATTTACCAGCACAGTAGTTCATAATTTTTCTAAGGGGACGTTTCACTATATCCTCGGTGAGTACCATCTGGTAAGGATCCAGTACTGCACAGATGTACTGTAGCAGAGGACGTACAAGCGTACCGCATGCTGTCTCTCTACCGGATTCGTTTTATCTCCTAATTGTTCTTGCCAAAAAAGACGCAGAACTCTTAGAAGGTTCGCTTTCCCAACAACTTTATCTATGTGACAGTTACAGTTTAAGTTGTTCACAATTGTAATCGCTGGATATTTATTTCTATCGACAGCCCTTAGGTTTGTATGATGTACAATGTAACCGAAAGTTATCGGATTCCTATAAGAATGCGTGATGATTACCTCACACTTTTCATTATTTAAAGTCAGTTGTCACTTTTTGCACCCTGGAGATACGGCTAAATTATTTTGTAATTGGTTTTGATCTTCTCATGACTTTGTTATATCTAAATGACGCCAACACCTGCAAACACCCTACGATAGGTGCTCAGATTGTCTTCTAAATTTTGTAAGTTGGCTGTCTAGGTTTTTATGTTGCTAACGCACTCTGTATGAAAATCACCTACTGTGCTGTGTGCAGTCTGGGGCTGGCTGGACTCACTGTTGGAATATTCGCTATTGTAGTGTTGGGCAGTTGGATGTGAACAGCGCGTAGCGTTGGGCAGTTGGAGGTGAGCCGCCAGCAGTGGTGGATGTGGGGGGAGAGATGGCGGAGATTTGAAAGGTTACTATAAGCGGACGATCTGGAAGTGTGTCCGCCAGAAAAAGGAAATTATATATATATATATATATATATATATATATATATGTATATATATATATGATGATGATGATGACTTTTGAACATTATTAAGGTAAATACATTGTTTGTCCTCTATCAAAATTTTTAATATGTTAACTATGTCTATCAGTAGCTAGTGCCTTCAGTAGTTAGAATCTTTTATTTAGATGACAATATTGTCGTTTGCTGTATTGCAGTAGTTCGAGTAACGAAGATTTTTGTGAAGTAAGTGATTCATGAAAGGTAGTTGTTAGTCAGGGCCATTCTTTTGTAGGGGTTATTGAAAGTCAGAGTGCGTTGCATTAAAAAAATATTGTATGTCAGTTTAGTGATAATCAGAATAAGTAAAGAGAGAAATGTCTGAATACGTTCAGTTTTGCTCAGATGTTTGAAAATCAAATAACGTAAGAGGTTTAATAGCACAGTCATTCATAATTTTCCAAAGGGGACGTTTCAATTTTAATATTGATTTGGAACAGCAAAGGGTCTGTAACACTTCCATGGGGAACGCAAGGTGTCACTTCCATTTTACTCGTTGACTTTCCGTCAAATACTATTAACTGTGACCTTTTTCACGAATACAGCGGCACAACTGAGGCGATACTCCATAGGCACAAGTATGATTAGAAACCGCATGTGAGGAAACCGTAACACGGTCCCTGACTTCAGCCGTCGCACGGACGCCAAAATGGAAAATATTGAAATAAACGATATCGGAATTGAAAAACAACTGCTATCACTTAGTAGCGGAAAAGCATCCGGACCAGACGAGATACCCTTAAGATTCTACAGTGATTATGCTAAAGAACGTGCCCCCTTTCTATCAGCAATTTATCGTAGATCGCTGGAAGAACGTAAAGTACCTAGCGACTGGAAGAAAGCACAGGTCGTTCCCATTTTCAAGAAGGGTCATAAATCAGATGCGAATAATTATAGGCCTATTTCGCTTACGTCAATCTGTTGTAGAATAATGGAACATGTTTTGTGTTCTCGTATTATGACGTTCTTAGATAATACAAATCTCCTTCATCATAACCAACATGGATTCCGCAAACAGAGATCATGTGAAACTCAGCTCGCCCTATTTGCCCAAGAAATTCACAGTGCCGTAGACACTGGCGAGCAGATTGATGCCGTATTCCTGGACTTCAGGAAGGCATTTGATACGGTTCCGCACTTACGTTTAGTGAAAAAAATACGAGCTTACGGAATATCGGACCAGGTTTGCGATTGGATTCAGGATTTCCTAGAAGAAAGATCACAACATGTCATTCTTAACGGTTCAAAATCTGCAGATGTAGAGGTAATTTCGGGAGTACCGCAGGGAAGCGTGATAGGACCTTTATTGTTTACAATATACATAAATGACTTAGTTGACAACATCGGTAGCTCCGTGAGGCTATTTGCAGATGACACGGTTGTCTACAAGAAAGTAGCAACATCAGAAGACTCGTACGTACTCCAGGAGGACCTGCAGAGGATTAATGCATGGTGCGACAGCTGGCAGCTTTCCCTAAACGTAGATAAATGTAATATAATGCGCATAGATAGGGGCAGAAATCCATTCCAGTACAATTATGCCATAGGTGGTAAATCACTGGAAGCGGTAACGACCGTAAAATAGTTAGGAGTTACTATCCGGAGTGATCTGAAGTGGAATGATCACATAAAACAAATAGTGGGAAAAGCAGGCGCCAGGTTGAGATTCATAGGAAGAATTCTAAGAAAATGTGACTCATCGACGAAAGAAGTAGCTTACAAAACACTTGTTCGTCCGATTCTTGAGTATTGCTCATCAGTATGGGACCCTTACCAGGTTGGATTAATAGAAGAGATAGACATGATCCAGCGAAAAGCAGCGCGATTCGTCATGGGGACATTTAGTCAGCGCGAGAGCGTTACGGAGATGCTGAACAAGCTCCAGTGGCGGACACTTCAAGAAAGGCGTTACGCAATACGGAGAGGTTTATTATCGAAATTACGAGAGAGCACATTCCGGGAAGAGATGGGCAACATATTACTACCGCCCACATATATCTCGCGTAATGATCACAACGAAAAGATCCGAGAAATTAGAGCAAATACGGAGACTTACAAGCAGTCGTTCTTCCCACGCACAATTCGTGAATGGAGCAGGGAAGGGGGGATCAGATAGTGGTACAATAAGTACCCTCCGCCACACACCGTAAGGTGGCTCGCGGAGTATAGATGTAGATGTAGATGTAGATGTCAAAAGCCTTGTGGAAAACTAAAAAATATGGAATCAATTTAAGATCCCCTGTCGGTGACCCTCATTACTTCCTACGAACAAAAAGGTAGTTGTGATGCACAACAACGATGTTTCCTGAATCTGTGCTGTGTGTCAATAGATTGGTTTCGTCGAGGTAATTCATAACGCTCGAACACAGTATATGTTCCGGAATCCTACAGGAAATCGGCGTCAATGATAAGGATCTGGAATTTCTGTTTCCTTATTTTCATATAGGTGTGACCTGTGCTACTTTCCAGTCATTAGGCACTGATGTTTCAACGACTGAACAGTGGTACACGATTGCTAGGAATGGAGCTATTGTTTCAGCATATTCTGTAAGGAATCTAATTGGTATCCTGTACAATCGGGACCGGAAGATTTGCTTTTATTAAGTGATTTGAATTGCTGCACTACAACGAGGATTTCTACTTTTAAATTACTCTGTTTAGTATCAGTTCTTGATTCGAATTATGAAATATTTATTTTGTCTTCTTTAGTGAAGGAATTTTGGAAAATCGTATTTAGTAACCCAACTTTTGTGGCTTTGTCCTCAATAGCATTACCACTGCTATGGCACAGTGACTGTATGCTTGTGTCATGCTACTGGTGTACTTTACATACGACCAGAATCTCTTTGTATGTTCTGCCACATTTTGGGACTGAATTTCGCTATGAAAACTATTAATAGAATCTCGCATTGAAATCCGCGTTTCAAGCTTCTGTAAAACATCACCAATCTCGGATATTTTACGTTCTTTTAAATTTGGCACGATTTTTACATTCGTTTCTTTGACCTGCTACCAGTTTAAAACATTTCGGAGTTTCTGTTACACTGTCTCGTCCGTGAAACAAGTGGCCATTAGCGCAATCCTGTATCTACGCACAGATCTACACTCCCCAAGCCACGTTATGGTGTGTGGCGGAGGGTACATCGTATGCCACTGTCACTTCCTTCCTTCCCTATCCCAGTCGCGGACGGAGAGTTGGTAGGTTTCCCTGTGAGCTCGAATGTCTACGTACGAGGAAGCGACACTGAAGCACCACAGAAACTGATATAGGCAGAGATATGTTGTAACGTATTACTATCTTTACGACGTTTCTCATCGAGCCATATACCTTGTCTCGCATTTCTAGCTGCTCCTCTCACACAAATAATGATAAAAATTCAGAAATTCAGGGTCGCCACCAGCCCAAGCCCTTCCTAACCATTTAGAAAAAAACGGAGCTGGAAAATTATTAGTTTAATTACTTTAATAATATAATTACAAGTATGCAAATTTCTTTAAGTAGCCAGATAAATAGCACTCCATGTCGTGCATGAAGCAACTTGATTAATTCAGAATTGGAAGTCGGAGTAAGTGGGTAAGATCAACACCACAGAATTTATCTTTCAGGTTGATTATTTATTGTATCTAAGTATTTGGTTGCACATCCTAACTACACATAACTGGTGCCTGACTAGAAATATTTAAGTAAGAATTACGTGAGAATGTAACAGAGCACAATTCAAGTACAGCAAGAAGAAACACATAAAACGAGGGTGGAAGACAATGATACTATCATCTCCTTTGCATTCGTACCATAAAAATATCTCAGTGTGATTCGCATTGCGATTCCACGCATGCACTATTCTGGACAGAGGTTTAACCAGTGCACGAGGTTGTGTGATAATTATTCAACATACTAACTGCGTCTGCTGCTTGCAAACGGCTGAACTAGAGCACGTGGTGCATTACGAATCAAACTGTTGTGCTGCTTTGTAGAAAGCGCACGAAAGAAGATACTCTTGCAGAAATTATAGCTCATTAAACACGCAAACTGTTAAAATAAAGCCCATTGCGGTGCCGTGGTGGACCAGAAGGGTCATTGATTACCAAACACGTGGCACTAAATCGACACACAAAGCCAAAAGCAACTTCCACAAAATATAAGGTTAAAAGTCATTAAAAATCGTACTAGCTTCGACACGGAATTACACGCACGTACGGTTGAAGTGATCCTAACCAGCTTTTCCTAATGAGATTTACCGTTTTAAATTCTACTTCATCGTTGTTCAAAACGAACAAAGTTATTTCCACACTTTTAACTCAAACACCCAAAAATCGCCTATTTAAAGCAATATAATTATGGCACGTTCGGAAAAATAACTCGCTTCACACACTTCAGTTAAGTTGAAGTTCTTTAGTTTTTCAACAGTTAAACACAACAACGTCCTAACTCAACCTGCTTCCTATTACCTGAAACCCCCCTTTAGAGCTACGATCCGTACTCACCAAGCGTTCACCCAAGAGTGCCCCTTTCTCTTTCGAGATTACCTAGCTCCCCGTGCAGCGGAAGCTACCAGAGGGGTAGCCCTCCGTCACCAACCGCACACACAAAAACAGCCTTCGACACAGCCTTCAACTAAGATGGGTAAACCTCTCTGTTCAGGTACTGGAAACCTAAGTTGGTCAACCTGTGCTCTCCTTCGAACGAGAAGCAACATCTTCCGCTCCCAGCAGACGATGACCAACTCAGCGTTCCCCACAAAACAAAACCGAAACCGACATTAAAAGACACATATAATAATGAATAGGCCTTATTTGAGTGCTCAGTCTTTCTGGAAGAGTTGATGAATTGAGCTAAAATCAGGTGGTAAAATGAATAAGTTGTACCGAATTCGACAAGCGTCTTATGAAACGACTTCACAAAGGCGTTTCAATGTAAACAGGCAGATTCCGGGGCTGCGGTCGGCAACTTCTATATAAGACAACATAACTCTCGCCCACTCACCGCTGTTGTAACCCAACATACACCACAGAGTGTCAACACATTCCCTTGGCCTGCTCCATCACCAGAACTGACTCCAATTGAGCACACTGGGACATCATTGGACGACAATTCTGGAGTCACGAAGCAGCATTAACCGTCCCTGTAATCACCGACTAACTGCAACAGGCATGGAACTCCATCCCACAAACTAACTTCCGGCACCTGTACAACACAATGCGTGAGCGTTTGCGTGCCTGTATTCAACAGTCTGGCTGCTGCTCCGATTATCAACGTACCAGCATTTGACATTTACAATGTCGTATCTCGCGCTTACATTAATCTGTGATTTGCAATGTTAGTCACTTCAATATATTACCTATACAAACGAAATTCTGACTCGAAATCTGGAAGAAAACATAAAGAGATTCTGGTCATACATAAAGCACACCAGTGGCAAGACGCAATCAATACCTTCACTGCGCGATAACAACGGTGAAGTCACTGATGACAGTGCCACTAAACCAAAGTTATTAAACATGGTTTTCCGAAACTCCTTCACCAAAGAAGACGAAGTAAATATTCCTGAATTCCAGTCAAGAACAACTGCCAACATGAGAAACATAGAAGTAGATATCCTCGGTGTAACAAAACAGCACAAATCACCTAATAAAGGCAAGGCCTCTGGTCCAGATTCTATACCAGTCAGGTTCCTCTCAGACTATGCTCATACAATAGACCCATACTTAGCAATTATATACAACCACTCTCACACAGAAAGATCCGTACCTAAAGACTGGAAAATTGCTCAAGTCACACCAATACCCAAAAAGGAAAGCGCGAGTAATCTGCTGAATTACAGGCCCATATCACCAACGTCGATTTCCAGTAGGGTTTTGCAACATATTCTGTATTCGAACATTAGGATGTATCTCGAAGAAAACTCTTCACTGACACGTAGTCAGCACGGATTCACAAAATATCGTTCTTGTGAAACACAACTAGCTCTTTATACTCATGAAATAATGAGTGCTATCGACAGGACATGTCAAATTGATTCCATATTTTTAGCTTTTCAGAAGGCTTTCGACACCGTTCCTCACAAGCGTCTTCTAACCAAACTGCGTGCCTACGGAGTATCGCCTCAACTGTGCGACTGGAATCGTGATTTCCTGTCAGAAAGGTCACAGTTCGCAGTAATAAAATGGTTCAAATGGCTCTGAGCACTATGGGACTTAACACCTATGGTCATCAGTCCCCTAGAACTTAGAACTACTTAAACCTAACTAACCTAAGGACATCACACAACACCCAGTCATCACGAGGTTGAGAAAATCCCTGACCCCGCCGGGAATCGAACCCGGGAACCCGGGCGTGGGAAGCGAGAACGCTACCGCACGACCACGAGATGCGGGCTCGCAGTAATAGACGGAAAGTCATCGAGTAAAACAGAATTAATATCTGGCGTTCCCCAAGGAAGTGTTATAGGCCCTCTATTGTTCCTGATCTTTATTAAAGACATAGGAAACAATCTGAGTAGCCGTCTTAGATTGTTTGCAGATGATGCTGTCATTTACCGTCTTGTAAAGTTATCAGATGATCAAAAGGACTTGCAAAATGATTTAAATAATATATCTGTATGGTGCGAAAAGTGGCAATTGACCCTGAATGAAGAAAAATGTGAAGTTATTCACACGAGTACTAAAAGAAATCAGCTAAATTTCGATGACGCGATAAGTCACACAAATCTGAACGCTGTAAATTCAGCTCAATACGTAGGGATTACAATTACAAATAACCCACATGGGAACGATCACATAGATAATTTGTGGGTGGAGTAAACCAAAGACTGCGATTCATTGGCAGAACACTCAGAAGGTGCAACATGCCTACTAAAGAGACTGCTTACACCACGCTTGTCCGCCCTATTCTGGAGTACTGCTGTCCGGTGTGGGATCCGCATCAGGTGGGACTGACGGATGACATCGAAAAAGTACAAAGAAGGGCAGTTCCTTGTATATTATTGCGAAATACGGGAGATAGTGCCACAGACATGATACGTGAATTGGAGTGGCAATAATTAAAACAAATTCGTTTTTCGTTGCGACGGGATCTTCTCATCAAATTTCAATCACCAGTTTTCTCCTCCGATTGCGAAAACATTCTGTTGGCACCCACCTACATAGGGCGAAATGATCATCACGATAAAATAAGAGAAATCAGGGCTCGAACAGAAAAATTTAAGTGCTCGAGTTTCCCGCATGCCGTTCGAGAGTGGAACGGTAGAGAGACAGCTTGAAGGTGGTTCATTGAACCCTCTGCCAGGCACTTTATTGTGAATACCAGAGCAAACACGTAGATGTAGATGTATTCGCAAACTTTCGTGGCCCTTATTAATTACGTTTTTGTGCTGCGATTTTTTTTCCTATCAGTGTGAATTATGAAAAGTAATGGTCCTGTAACATCCCTTTGGAGTGTGCCACGTTACGTATGTTACTTTAGGACTAAACTGTAAACTCAAAAATATTTTGTAAACTATGCATCACAAAATCTTTGTTATATTTTAGGACACACAATGTAAAACTTGCAAGAACTCATCGCTACCATCTGACGACGGGCTCAGCCCCGAAATTTCTGATGGAAAATTTGTGGCTGGCTGCTGTATTTCCTGCAGTGTAGTTTACGAAAACAGCTGCGGTGCTGTCCTAACAAAATAGAAAAAATAATGTGTTACAATCTGGGTCCGAAACCTTTGTCTTCAATCTGAAGCCTTTCAGTGTCTTCAGGTGTCTTCCATGTATACGACCTTCGTTTATGATTCTTAAACCAAGTGTTAGCGATTATTAAACTATGTTGTGTTCAAAATTCGACCAGATGGCTTTCTCTTTCATTCTTTCCCCTCAGTCCATGTTCACCTACAACTTTTCTTCTGTTCCTTTTCCTACTATCGAATTCCTGTGCCCTATCACTATTAAATTTTAATCTCTACTATCTGAATAATTTCTTTTATCTCATCATATTATTAAATAATAAAAATTATTTATTTTTTCGATATAGCGATGGTGTACACAAATGAGGGCAAAGGAGATAGTCACTGGAGCAATGTCACATGTAGGGGGATGGTGACGGAGGGGGTGGATTTCGTGACACCCGCAACCACCTACTGATTCCTAAATTGTACATTGAAGAGGAGAGGAACAAACGAAGGGAGACTGGTGTTTAGCGTCCCGTCGATGACCAGGTCGTTAGAGACGGGAAGAGAAGAGTCTTGAAGAAAAATCCACACAGTGCTGACGACAAAAAGGGTTTTGTGGGTGTTCGGTCATTTTCATCTCAAAACAAGAAAAGGAAATTTACGACCATTTCCTGTTGCTGGACACAAGATTTTTCGGTGAGGCGTGTAAGGATCTGCGGTGCGTGGCAGTTGAACTGTACCAGCGGAACGATCTTACACTGATGAGACAAAACACTATAAACATGTGCTTAAAAGCTTGTTTGTCTGTCTTTGGAACGACATACATCAGTGATTCTGCGTATTAGTAATCCGACAGTTTGTTGGCAGGTTTGTGGAAGTACGTACCATTAGATATCTACGCACAGGTCATGTAATTCGCGTAAATAACGGGTCACTGATTTGCGTGCGCGATAATTGCGCCCAATAGCAACCCAGATGAGTCCTACAGGACCTACATTAGGTTCATTTGGTCGGCAAGACATCAACGTGAGTTCACTATAAAGCTCCTCAAACCACTGTAGCACGGTTCAGGCTCCGAAACACGGACAGTTGTACTGCTGAAAGATGTCATCAAATGGTTCAAAATGGCTCTGAGCACTATCGGACTCAACTTCTGAGGTCATCAGTCCCCTAGAACTTAGAACTACTTAAACCTAACTAACCGAAGGACATCACATACATCCATGCCCGAGGCAGGATTCGAACCTGCGACCGTAGCGGTCTCGCGGTTCCAGACTGAAGCGCCTAGAACCGCTCGGCCACTCCGGCTGGCAAAGATGTCATCGCCATCGGAGAAGACATCAGTCATGAAGGGATGCAGTTGGTTACTAAAAACAGTTTTTCGCAATTTCTTCACGAAAGAAGACGAAGTAAATATTCCAGAATTCGAAACCAGAACAGCTGTTAGCATGAGTGACATAAAAATAGACATCTCAGGTGTTGCGAAATAACTAAAATCATTTAAGAAAGGCAAGTCTTCCAATCCAGATGGTATACCAGTCAGGTTCCTCTCAGAGTATGCAGACACAATAGCGCCTGTCTTAGCAATCATATACAACCGCTCACTCGACGAAAGGTCTGTTCCTAAAGACTGGAAAGTAGCTCAGGTCACACCAATATTCAAGAAAGGAAATACGAGTAACCCATTGAATTACAGACCCATATCACTGACCTCAATTTGCAGTAGGGTTTTGGAGCATTCGAACATTATGAATCACCTTGAATAAAATGACATATTGATACATAACCAACACGGATTCAGCAACACAGCTAGTAGCTCTTTACTCCCATGAAGTAATGAGGGATCTCAGATCGATTCCATATTCCTAGATTTCCAGAAGGCTTTTGATACCGTTCCACATAAGCGACTATTAATCGAATTGCGCGCATATGGAGTATCGTCTCAGTTGTGTGACTGGATTCGTGATTTCAAATGGTTCAAATGGCTCTGAGCACTATGCGACTTAACTTCTGAGGTCATCAGTCACCTAGAACTTAGAACTACTCAAACCTAACCAACCTAAGGACATCACATACATCCATGCCCGAGGCAGGATTCGAACCTGCGGCCGTAGCGGCCGCTCGGTTCCAGACTGTAGCGCCTAGAACCGCACGGCCACACCGGCCGGGATTCGTGATTTCCTCTCAGAGAGGTCACAGTTCGTAGTGATAGATGACAAATCATCGAGCAGAACAGAAGTGATATCTGGCGTTCCGCAAGGCAGTGTCATAGGCCCTCTGCTGATCTAGGTGATAATCTGACCAGCCCCCTCAGATTGTTTGCAGATGACGCTGTAATTTACCGTCTTGCAAAATCATCAGACGATGATCTAGAGAGAATTTCTGTACGGTGCGAAAAGTGGCAGTTAGCACTAAACAAAGAAAAGTGCGAGGTCATCCACATGGGTATTAAAAGAAACCCGATCAATTTTGGGTATATGGTAAATCGCACAAATCTAAGGGCTGTCAATTCGACTAAATACCTAGGAATCACATTTACGAGAAAGTTAAATTGGAAAGTCCACATAGATAATATTAAGGGGAAGGCGAAACAAAGACTGCGCTTTGTTGGCAGAACACTTAGAAAATGCGACAAACCCACTAAAGAGACAGCTTACATAGTACTTCTCCGTCCTCTGCTGGCATATTGCAGCGCGGTATTGGATCCTTACAGGTGAAAATGCGACAAACCCACTAAAGAGACAGCTTACATAATACTTCTCCGTCCTCTGCTGGCATATTGCAGCGCGGTATTGGATCCTTACAGGTGGGATTGACGGAGGACATCGAAAAAGTGCAAAGAAGGGCAGCTCGTTTCGTGTTATCGCGCAATAGGGGCGAGAGTGTCACTTATATGATATACAGGTTGGGGTGGCAGTCACTGAAACAAAGGCGGTTTTCTTTGCGGCGAGATCTATTTACGAAATTTCAATCGCCAACTTTCTCTTCCGAATGCGTAAATATTTTGTTGACACCCACCTACGTAGGGAGAAATGATCAGCCGGCCGGAGTAGCCGAGCGGTTCTAGGCACTACAGTCCGGAACCGCAGGACTGCTACGGTCGCACGTTCGAATCCTGCCTCGGGCATGGATGTGTGTGATGTCCTTAGGTTAGTTAGGTTTAAGTAGTTCTAAGTTCTAGGGGACTGATGACCTCAGAAGTTAAGTCCCATAGTGCTCAGAGCCAGCCAGAAATGATCATCATAATAAAATAAGAGAAATCAGAGTTCGAACGGGAAGATTTAGGTGTTTCTTTTTGTCACGCGCCATTCGAGAGTGGAATGGTAGAGAAGCAGCATGAAAATGGTTCGATGATCCCTCTGCCAGGCACTTAAGTGTGAATTGCACCGTAACAATGTATATGTAGATGTAGATAGTTCGCAGCTGTCAGTGTATCTTCAATTTGTACTACATGTCCCATGCAACTGCTGTAGAATGTCTCCCTAAGCATAATACTGCTGCCACCAGCCTGCGTCTGCTGCGCGTTACATATGTCGAGCCGCCGTTCATCTCGATGACGACGTTTGTGGAGGTGACCAGCGACCTAGTGCAGCATAAATGTGATTCACTCGAAGAGTCGACACGTTTCCATTGGTCGACGGTCGAATCCCGGTCGTCCCGTGCCCAACACGTGAACACGTAGGGATGGTCTACTGAGGAGCTCCACGCTCAACAATGTACGATGAACGATGTGCTTCGAAACACTTGTTCGTGCACCAACATTGTCCTCTCTCGTCAAAGATGCCATAGATCACCATCTAGCATACGAAGCTGAGTCAAATGAAAACGAAATAGACGACAGAGGGATAGAGAAACAATTAAAATCGCTCAAAAGAGGAAAGGCCTCTGGACCTGATGGGGTACCAGTTCAATTTTACACAGAGTACGCGAAGGAACTTGCCCCCCTTCTTGCAGTGGTGTACCGTAGGTCTCTAGAAGAGCGTAGCGTTCCAAAGGATTGGAAAAGGGCACAGGTCATCACCGTTTTCAAGAAGGGACGTCGAGCAGATGTGCAGAACTATAGACCTATATCTCTAACGTCGATCAATTGTAGAATTTTGGAACACGTATTGTGTTCGAGTATAATGACTTTTCTGGAGACTAGAAAACTACTTTGTAGGAATCAGCATGGGTTTCGAAAAAGACGGTCATGTGAAACCCAGCACGCGCTATTCGTCCACGAGACTCAGAGGGCCATAGATACGGGTTCACAGGTAGATGCCGTGTTTCTTGACTTCCGCAAGGCGTTCGATACAGTTCCCCACTGTCGTTTAATGAACAAAGTAAGAGCATATGGACTATCAGACCAATTGTGTCATTGGATTGAGGAGTTCCTAGATAACAGGACGCAGCATGTCATTGTCAATGGAGAGAAGTCTTCTGAAGTAAGAGTGATTTCAGGTGTGCCGCAGGGGAGTGTCATAGGACCGTTGCTATTCACAATATACATAAATGACCTTGTGGATGACATCGGAAGTTCACTGAGGCTTTTTGCGGATGATACTGTGGTGTATCGAGAGGTTGTAACAATGGAAAATTGTACTGAAATGTAGGAGGATCTGCAGCGAATTGACGCATGGTGCAGGGAATGGCAATTGAATCTCAATGTAGAGAAGTGTAATGTGCTGCGAATACACAGAAAGATAGATCCTTTATCATTTAGCTACAAAATAGCAGGTCAGCAACTGGAAGCAGTTAATACCATAAATTATCTGGGAGTACGCATTAGGAGTGATTTAAAATGGAATGATCATATAACGTTGATCGTCGGTAAAGCAGATGCCAGACTGAGATTCATTGGAAGAATCCTAAGGAAATGCAATCCGAAAACAAAGGAAGTAGGTTACAGTACGCTTGTTCGCCCACTGCTTGAATGCTGCTCAGCAGTGTCGAATCCGTACCAGATAGGGTTGATAGAAGATATAGAGAAGATCCAACGGAGAGCAGCGCGCTTCGTTACAGGATCATTTAGTAATCGCGAAAGCGTTACGGAGATGATAGATAAACTCCAGTGGAAGACTCTGCAGGAGAGACGCTCAGTAGCTCGGTACGGGCTTTTGTCAAAGTTTCGAGAACATACCTTCACCGAAGAGTCAAGCAGTATATTGCTCCCTCCTACGTATATCTCGCCATGAGACCATGAGGATAAAATCAGAGAGATTCGAGCCCACAGAGAGGCATACCGACAATCCTTCTTTCCACGAACAATACGAGAATGGAATAGAAGGGAGAACCGATAGAGGTACTCAAGGTACCCTCCGCCACACACCGTCAGGTGGCTTGCGGAGTATGGATGTAGATGTATATGTAGATGTAGATGTAAAACTTTAAATTTGTAATAACAAATCGAAATTTCGCGTCGTTATCCTGTAAGTTGGTAAACGTGCTACAAACAGCGCGCAGAATGGCCTGTAGGTGGCAGCATAGTCCAGATGCACACATACCGTCGCAGTATCAGTATAAAGATGGCCACCCCACTTGCACCAGGGAAGAACAGCGTTCTGTTATTCGGCCTTTGAGTAGTGAAGGTGTGAAACCTTTTGAAATTCATCGACGAATGAAGGATCATTACGGTGATGCATGTTTGTCACAGCAGCAAGTCTACGAATGGAATAGGAAGTTTGCAAATGGTGTGACTTCAGTGTAAGATGCTCCCCGTCCAGGTCAGGCACAACGAGTTGTGACTCCACAGAACATTGCAGCAGTTGAAGCCATAGTGAAGGAAAACCGCCGAGTGACACAGAAAGATAGTGCAGCATGTTTACTGATTAGCCGTGCGTCAGCACACCACATTGTGGATTATGTGCTCCAGTTTCACGAAGTGTCTGCAAGATGGGTGCCACGGCAGCTGACTCCTGAAATCAGAAAACGACGTGTTGATGCTTGTGAAGAACTTCTTCGGCGCTTTGAACGAGAAGGTGATGGCGTCCTTGCAAAAATCGTACCTGGGGACGAAACCTGGGCTCACTTCCACCAACCGGAAACGAAGAGAGCCAGCGAGCAATGGCGCCATTCCTCATCACCAAAATCAAAGAAGTTTCCAACAGAACCATCAGCAGGGAAGGTTATGCTGACTCTCTTTTGGGACGAAAAAGGCTTCATTTTGGAGCATTACATGCCTAGAGGGACCACTGTCACCAGTGCATCATACACAGATCTCCTAAAAAATCATCTGCGGCCTGCAATCAAATCAAAGCGACGTGGATTGCTGTCAGCAGGTGTCCTTTTGCAACATGACAATGCAAGGCCCCACACTGCCCGTACAACAGTTGCAACAATCACAGACCTGCATTTTGAGTGTCTTCTTCATCCACCATACTCACCAGGCCTTGCCCCAAGTGATTTCCATATGTTTGGACCAATCAAAGACGCAATAGGAGGAAAGAACTTCCGTTCTGATGAAGAGGTACGCCACGCGGTGCATGAGTGGTTGCGCGGACTAACAAAAGAATTCTTTGTAAGGAATTTATGCACTTTGTAAGCACTGGAGGACTTGCATTGAGCGTGGGGGAGATTATGTTGAAAAGTAATACAGATTTGTACCATTTCTGCACAATAAATAATATTTTTAAAAATATTTAAGGTTTTTATTTGACTCACCCTCGCACTTTGCAGAGCAGGCAAATCTCCAAACCACAAGTTCTGTGAAGATTGGTTGACGTACAGTCCTTTAGGGCCTCGTGGTAGCTTCACTGATTTTCTAACGTTGAAAGGGAACCCAGTAAAGGGCAGTAACGAGATATTTAGGGCTACTTCTGGACGAACGTCATAACTTTGCACATCATATAGAGGAAGCAGGCAGAAAAGGTACAAACGTGATAAATACAATTTTGACCATTCCAAACAGGCAATTTTGGCTTCCCTCGTAAACAATCATTGTATACCACTAATCTATATTATCATCAGTCGTAGGACATGGTGCGAGCGTTTCAGCTCATAGACTGCAGATAACGAAGACCGTCTCATTAGTGACAAGAGTTCAACTAGGAGTGCTGCGAAGATGAAAGGTGCGCCTACTACACTACCCCGTATGATTCGTTGTTAGTAAATCTAGGAATATGCCCCACTACACTTGGAAATTAGGAAAAGGGGAGCCCTTTACCGGTTAAAGAAAGGCAGTTAAATGGAAGTACGAAGAGTTCTTCGAACTGAGGGCAATTTGAAAAAGGTAATGAAAGGTCGCCAAAATGAATGCGACACTTCACACACAGGCAGGAGAACATGCGAATTTCTCCCTAACATGAAGGAGAGATCAAAAATGAGATTTCTTAACCAGTCGGGTGGAGTGACGCATTACCTGACTGGCCATGGCCCGGATGCTACCTGTCTATACAGTGCCAAAAGACAGATCAGATTACATTAGATTAGATTAGTACCTGTTTTATACAGCATGAATACGACACTTCGTAATGATGTGGAACGTGTCATGTTAATAAACGGTGTGTATACAAGATACTACTTTACAAAAAGTATTACATGACGCTTAATATTTTTTTGCGTAGGGGTGGGGGTGCGGAAATTACCCACTTACTATATCTAAAAATTCATCTAATGAGTAGAAGGAGTTACCATTCAGAAATTCTTTTAATTTTCATTTGAATGCTATGTGGCTATCTGTCAGACTTTTGACGCTATTAGGTAAGTGACCAAAGACTTTTGTGGCAGCATAATTTACCCCCTTCTGAACCAAAGTTAGATTTAGCCTTGAGTAGTGGAGATCATCCTTTCTCCTAGTGTTGTACCCATGTACACTGCTATTACTTTTGAATGCGTTCGGATTGTTAATAACAAATTTCATAAGTGAATATATATATTGTGAGGCTACAGTGAAGATTTCTAGCTCTTTAAATAAGTGTCTGCAGGATGATCTTGGATGAGCTCCAGTAATTTTTCTGATTACACGCTTTTGTGCAATGAACACTCTTTTACTCAATGATGAGTTACCCCAGAATATGATGCAATACGAAAGCAGAGAATAAAAATAGGCGTGGTAAGCTAATTTACTGAGATGTATATCGCCAAAATTTGCAATGACCCTGATAGCATGAGTAGCTGAACTCAAACATTTCAGCAGATCCTTAGTGTGTTTTTTCCGAGTTCAACTCCTCATCAATCCATACACTTAGAAATTTTGAATATTCTACCTTAGCTACCGATTTGTGATCGAAATCTATATTTATTAATGGTGTCATTCCATTTACTGTGTGGAACTGTATATACTGTGTTTTGTAAAATTTTGAAGAGAGTCCATTTGCAGAGAACCACTTAATGATTTTCTCAGAAACATCGTTTACAATTTCATCAGTTAATTCTTGTCTGTTTGATGTGATAGCTACAGGGTGTTACAAAATGGTAATGCCAAACTTTCAGGAAACATTCCTCACACACAAAGAAAGATAATATTTTATGTGGAGATGTGGCCGGAAACGCTTACTTTCCATGTTAGAGTTCATTTTATTACTTCTCTTCAAATCACATTAATCATGTAATGGAAACACACAACAACAGAACGTACCTGCTTGACTTCAAACACTTTATTACAGGAAATGTTCAAAATGTCCTCCGTTAGCGAGGATACGTGCATCCACCCTCCGTCGCTTGCAATCCCTGATGCGCTGATGCAGCCCTGGAGAATGGCGTATTGTATCACAGCCGTCCACAATACGAGCACGAAGAGTCTCTACATTTGGTACCGGGGTTGCGTAGACAGGGTTGAGGTCAGGAGAGCGTGGAGGCCATGGAATTGGTCCGCCTCTACCAATCCATCGGTCACCGAATCTGTTGTTGAGAAGCGTACAAACACTTCGACTGAAATGTGCAGGAGCTCCATCGTGCATGAACCACATGTCGTGTCGTACTTGTAAAGGCACATGTTCTAGCAGCACAGTTAGAGTATCCCGTATGAAATCACGATAACGTGCTCCATTGAGCGTAGGTGGAAGAACATGGGGCCCAATCAAGACATCACCAACAATGCCTGCCCAATCGTTCACATAAAATCTGTGTTGATGATGTGGTTGCACAATTGCGTGCGAATTCTCGTCAGTCCACACATGTTGATTGTGAAAATTTACAATTTGATCACGTTGGAATGAAGCCTCATCCGTAGAGAGAACATTTGCATTGAAATGAGGATTGACACATTGTTGGATGAACCATTCGCAGAAGTGTACCCGTGGAGGCCAATCAGCTGCTGATAATGCCTGCACACGCTGTACATGGTACGGAAACAACTGGTTCTCCCGTAGCACTCTCCATTCAGTGACGTGGTCAACGTTACCTTGTACATCAGCAACTTCTCTGACGCTGACATTAGGATTATCGTCAACTGCACGAAGAATTGCCTCGTCCATTGCAGGTGTCCTCGTCGTTCTAGGTCTTCCCCAGTCGCGAGTCATAGGCTGGAATGTTCCGTGCTCCCTAAGACGCCGATCAATTGCTTCGAACGTCTTCCTGTCGGGACAGCTTCGTTCTGGAAATCTGTCTCGATACAAACGTACCGCGCCACGGCCATAGCTCCGTGCTAATCCATACATCAAATGGGCATCTGCCAACTCCGCATTTGTAAACATTGCACTGACTGCAAAACCACGTTCGTGATGAACACTAACCTGTTGATGCTACGTACTGATGTGCTTGATGCTAGTACTGTAGAGCAATGAGTCGCATGTCAACACGAGCACCGAAGTCAACGTTACCTTCCTTCAATTGGGCCGACTGGCGGTGAATCGAGGAAGTACAGTACGTACTGACGAAACTAAAATGAGCTCTACCATGGAAATTAAGCGTTTCCGGACACATGTCTACATAACATCTTTTCTTTATTTGTGTATGAGGAATGTTTCCTGGAAGTCTGGCCGTACCTTTTTGTAACAGCCTGTATACTTGTATCATCGGCAAAAAGTACCAGCTTTGCATCTTCGTGAATATAGAATGGCAAGTCATTAATATATATTAAGAACAGCAGACGACCCTAGACCGAATCTTGAGGCACCCAACTCTTGATTGTTCCCCAGATGAATGACAGCTGCGCCTACGGCAGTGTGGTCACACCAGAACACACATTGTTGGACTGCGCGGTCTGTCAAGATGCGGCGGGTACTGGACGTAATGTGTTAAGGATGTTGGATCCCATCGACCTGGCGCTCCTCGGACGACACTGTAGCGACAGTATACGGGAAGGATAAGGCAAACTTCACCAGACATTGAAGCACAAGTCAGAATCTTACCATCCAGGTTGGACAACATGCGCTGCTGATAGAAGGTACAGGGTGTTTCAAAAGTGACCGGTATATTTGAAACGGCAATAAAAACTAAACGAGCAGCGATAGAAATACACCGTTTGTTGCAATATGCTTGGGACAACAGTACATTTTCAGGCGGACAAACTTTCGAAATTACAGTAGTTACAATTTTCAACAACAGATGGCGCTGCAAGTGATGTGAAAGATATAGAAGACAACGCAGTCTGTGGGTGCGCCATTCTGTACGTCGTCTTTCTGCTGTAAGCGTGTGCTGTTCACAACGTGCAAGTGTGCTGTAGACAACATGGTTTATTCCTTAGAACAGAGGATTTTTCTGGTGTTGGAATTCCACTGCCTAGAACACAATGTTGTTGCAACAAGACGAAGTTTTCAACGGAGGTTTAATGTAACCAAAGGACCGAAAAGCGATACAATAAAGGATCTGTTTGAAAAATTTCAACGGACTGGGAACGTGACGGATGAACGTGCTGGAAAGGTAGGGCGACCGCGTACGGCAACCACAGAGGGCAACGCGCAGCTAGTGCAGCAGGTGATCCAACAGCGGCCTCGGGTTTCCGTTCGCCGTGTTGCAGCTGCGGTCCAAATGACGCCAACGTCCACGTATCGTCTCATGCGCCAGAGTTTACACCTCTATCCATACAAAATTCAAACGCGGCAACCCCTCAGCGCCGCTACCATTGCTGCACGAGAGACATTCGCTAACGATATAGTGCACAGGATTGATGACGGCGATATGCATGTGGGCAGCATTTGGTTTACTGACGAAGCTTATTTTTACCTGGACGGCTTCGTCAATAAACAGAACTGGCGCATATGGGGAACCGAAAAGCCCGATGTTGCAGTGCCATCGTCCCTGCATCCTCAAAAAGTGCTGGTCTGGACCGCCATTTCTTCCAAAGGAATCATTGGCCCATTTTTCAGATCCGAAACGATTACTGCATCACGCTATCTGGACATTCTTCGTGAATTTGTGGCGGTACAAACTGCCTTAGACGACACTGCGAACACCTCGCAAGATGGTGCCCGTCCACATCGCACGGCCGACGTCTTTAATTTCCTGAATGAATATTTCGATGATCGTGTGATTGCTTTGGGCTATCCGAAACATACAGGAGGCGGCGTGGATTGGCCTCCCTATTCGCCAGGCATGAACCCCTGTGACTTCTTTCTGTGGGGACACTTGAAAGACCAGGTGTACCGCCAGAATCCAGAAACAATTGAACAGCTGAAGCAGTACATCTCATCTGCATGTGAAGCCATTCCGCCAAACACGTTGTCAAAGGTTTCGGGTAATTTCATTCAGAGACTACGCCATATTATTGCTACGCACGGTGGATATGTGGAAAATATCGTACTATAGAGTTTCCCAGACCGCAGCGCCATCTGTTGTTGAAAATTGTAACTACTGTAATTTCGAAAGTTTGTCCGCCTGAAAATGTACTGTTGTCCCAAGCATATTGCAACAAACGGTGTATTTCTATCGCTGCTCGTTTAGTTTTTATTGCCGTTTCAAATATACCGGTCATTTTTGAAACAGCGACCTCCGAATGAAACAGTTTCCCCAGAATCTATATTGCGTTGGTGCAAGTCATCATGGGAGTGTGAACTTGAACACGTAACAGTGATAGGTGGAACTGTGCGCTATAATGGAAACGCGGCTGACGTGCTGTCCGCCGCCCAAGGAATCCAGCAGAAAGTGACCGTTGACTGGGATACTATGAGGGCGGATCCAGTAGCGGAAACAACCACCTGCAAGCCAAATGCACCAAAGTAAGTGAAAAAGAGAATGGATTCTGTAGGGCTTATACACTGAAGCACCAAAGAAACTAGTATAGGCATGTGTGTTCAAATACAGAGGTATGTGAACAGGCAGAACACGCCTACATCAGACAACAAGTCTCTGGCGCAGTTGTTACATCGGTTACTGCTGCTGCAATTACAGGTTACCACGATATAACGAATTTGTACGTTACTAGGTCCACTAGCAATGGAATACAGCATCTCCGAGGTAGCGATGAAGAGGGGATTTCCCCCTGCGACCATTTCACGAGGGTGCCTTGAATGTCAGGAATCCGGTAAAACATCAAATCATCGATGGTGGAGGCTGTGTAATGGTACACACAGCGTTGGGGCGCGTGCAGTTGGAGTGATATGGGTCCGCTGATACGTCTAGATACGACTCTGACAGGTGACACGTACGTAAGCATCCTGTCTGATCACCTGCATCCATTCATGTCCATTGTGCATTCCGACAGACTTGGGCAATTCCAGCAGGACAACGCGACACCCCACATCTCCAGAATTGCTCCAGAGTGGCTCCAGAAACACTCTGTAATGTTTTTGTGAGCCTCACTGCACCTTTTCTGTTTTTAACTAATTTGTGTCTGATTTTACTCTGAGTAGCTCAGTAATGTATGTAAATACCGTAAATGTAAATTTGATTCAAAAAGTACTTGACGTGAAGTGAAGTGAAGCGCAGCTGGACAGCAACAAACTCTTTAGCGCGCAATCCCCGAACGATAGTAGTTATGAATCTTTGACTATGGACTCTAAAAAAAAGACAATTGATTAAAAAAAAGAGAACTAGAAATACCTTTTTTTTATTTTTGTAAACGGAGGTGAACTTCATTATCATCTCCGTCTATCAATCAACAGAATTGTAAGTGTACAAAGTTCACTAAAATACAGGAAAAGAAATGCATTCTCTATAGTTTTCATTCAATAAGTAACAACCTCTCATAATTTCTTAGTTTCAGTAATTGGATTATGTTCTTGTACAATAGTATGATGCTGAACTCCACTGACCAATTCTGATGTAGCAGGACGTGTAGTTTGAAGGAAGTTTGTGTGCCAAGCAATCTCCTTTTCTCACGAAAAGCAGATTGCTGTTTGATCTTATTTACTTACAAAAGTGGTCCCTTAGGTATGAAAAGCTAGGAAAACTTGGGCTCAAAGCTATCCGCAATACGGGCAAGTAACTAACAGAGTTGTATTTTAAACCTTAAAGAACAATAACTTCCTCCAAATTATAATACGTCACCAACTGGTGAAGAAGCTGATCATTCGAGGAGGCAGCAACCAAAATTCAGGTACCAGTTACGACTTAAAGTAAAAATCTCAATCAAAAATCAATCTCTTCCTCTCTCTCTCTCTCTCCAAACACATATATAAATATTCATAATATTAAAAAAAAAGTTATTTTATAACTCTTCTGAGTTTAAACACTTCCGCTGGCCATCAAAATCCCCAAACATGAACATCATTAAACATAGCTGATATGCCTTGCAACGTGCTGTTCAGAAGAGATCTCCACATCCTCGTACTCTTACGGATGTATGAACAGCCCTGCTGGATTTATGGTGTCATTTCCCTCCAGCACTACTGCAGACATCAGTCGAGTTCACGCCACGTCGTGCTGGGACGCTTCTGCGTGCTGACGGGGGCCCTACACGATATTAGGCAGGTGCACCAGTTTCCTTGGCTCTTGCATGTAGCAGTAGTAGATGTTGTTTATTGTTGTTTAGTGGTAGTAGAAGTAGTTGTAGCAGTTAGAAAACTAAGTATCATAAATAAATCGTTAACATATGAATTCATCGCTACACAAAGAAGTTTGATCTGTGTGGTCTATTTTAGCTTTTCAGATAATGGTCTGTAATTGTAAAGAATAAATAAATGTATAATTTGAGTGATGTTAAGATACTTCAGAGTCTTCATCATCGATATTGAAAATCGAGTATATAATATAAAGTTCCAACATCCATATTTTGTATGTGTGGATACCATCGATCATCCCCGGCCTGCGCTGTACGCTGTATAAGTACTCGCCACACACAGTGGACAGCGTTATGTGCCGACCAGGTGATCTATCAGCACCGTACCGTCCTAACGCAGCGTCCATCACTTTACTACACTTCAGTCTCCCATAGCGGTGTGTGTGTGGTCATTAGGCGGGACCACGCTGTGTGTCTAGTGCCGGCTGCCCCCCCCCCCCCCCCCCCCCCCTCCACACGTGGCGCGACAACGCGCCAGCTCTCTGGGCTTGGGCTGCCCCGCTCTCGCCTCTCCTCCTCCTCCTCCTCTCCTCCACACTTTTCTCACCGCCCCCTCTCTTTTCTCTCTCTTCTTTATCGGCCGCGCGCCTCCCGCCGCAGTCCTCGCCAGCGCTCCGGCGCCCGGTCCCCCTACCACTCCACGGCGCGCGGCTTGTTTATGAGTGCTACGTGACAGTCTTGCCAACCTCCCGGCAGCCCTGCGCGGGGAATTCCAAACGAGCCGGAGGTTGGGCCTAATGCTCGCACGAGCTGCGCCCCGGGCAGCCGCAATACCATTTTCCACGCCCCTAACATCGCCGCTAAGCGACGCACGCAGACACACACACACACACACACACAGGACAAATAGGAAAAGGAATGGAAGGAAAACAAGTCAACTCATAGAGAGCCAGTTTAATCCAATTACCTGTATATGGCCATTTCTGAGACGCACACTTCATCTTTTCCTTTCACGTCTCCCCTAAGACAAAGTTACCAGGCCCCTCTACAGTAGCACTCATTTGTTTCTCAAATACACTGACAGATATGGAAAGTGCCCCATTACGAACCATGCGTCAGAAATTTATGAAACTTTGCCGAGATGCCCATCACGTAACGACTATTAAATCACCGGTTGGCTGATCTGCAGGAGTGGACCAAACAGCGAGGTCATAGGACCCATCGGATCAGGGAGGGATAGGGAAGGAAGTCGGTCGTGCGCTTTCGAAGGAACCATCCCAGCATTTGCCTATCGTCGTCCTCCGGACTCCGATTCCAGTGTGCTAACCACTGCACTACCTCACTCGATTTAAATCATTAATGTTTCATTCCATTCTGAATGGATGTTCATCATCAGCATTAATAAATGGGGTGTTACCTCCTTCTCCCTTCATGAGGGGTGGAAGGAAACAAAAAATAGTATCGGCAGCAATTGAGAGATTTATACCAAATAAATTAACAAACGACGGAGCTGATCCTCCTAGGTACACAAAACGGGTCAGGACACTGTTGCAGAAACAACGAAACAAACTTGCCAAATTTAACTACTACTACTACTACTACTACTACTACTACGTGATCAGGCCCAGTGGACCGCACGCATCTACAAGTTTCCTCCTCCACTGTATTCTGTCCATTGCTGCTATCCGCCATCCGTTCACATCTATTGACACTTGGTTTAAATCTTCATGGAGTCCATCCCTCCAACGCTTCTTGGGTCTCCCTGGCGGTCTCTTTCCTGTAGTTGTGAAATCCAGGAGCTTCCGAGGCCATCTGTGATCCTCCATCCGGGCCATATGGCCGGCCCACTGCATTCGTTTGGCTTTGACAGTTCCTGCTATGTTGGGCTGTTGGTATAGTTCCTCAAGCTCTTGGTTTTATCTGATCCTCCACTCCCCTGTATCCGCATCCAGAACCGGACCTAAGATCTTCCGAAGCACTTTTCTCTGAAAAACAAGGAGCTTATGGAAGTCCTGTTTTCGGATACTCCATGTCTCACAGCCATATAGAACAACAGGCTGGATCAGGGTTTTGTACAGTCGAAATTTAAACAGACGCAAAATCCCCAAGATTGGTTATCTGTTACAGAAGCTTGAAATTTAGAGCGGAATGGGATATGCCTATAACAGTTTCCAAAACTAAACTTTATCTCGAAACCTCGCAGAAAATACAAAGAGATTCTGGTCGTACGTGAAGTATGTTAGTGGCAAGAAACAATCAATGCCTTCTCTGCGCGACAGCAATGGAGATACTATCGAAGACAGTGCTGCCGAAGCAGAGTTACTAAACACAGCCTTCCGAAATGCCTTCACAATAGAAGACGAAGTAAGTATTCCAGAATTCGAATCGACAACAGCTGCCAACATGAATAACGTAGAAGTAAATATCCGCGGAGTACTGAAGCAACTTAAGTCACTTAATAAAAGCAAGTCTTCTGGTCCAGACTGTATACCAATTAGGTTCCTTTCGGAGTATGCTGATGCAGTAGATCCATACTTAACGATCATATACAACCGTTCGATCGACGAAAGGTCCGTACCCAAAGACAGGAAAGTTGGACAGGTCACAGCAATAGTCAACAAAGGTAGTAGGAGTAATCCACTAAATTACCGGCCCATAACGTTAACGTCGATATGCAGCTGGATTTTAGAACATATATTGTGTTCGAACATTATGAATTACCTCGAAGAAAACGGTCTATTGACACACAGTCGGCATGGGTTTAGAAAACATCGTTCCTGTGAAACACAACTAGCTCTTCTCTCACATGAAGTGTTGAGTGCTATTGACAAGGGATTTCAGATCGATTCCGTATTTCTGGATTTACGGAAGGCTTTTGACACTGTACCACACAAGCGGCTCGTAGTGAAATTGCATGCTTATGGAATATCGTCTCAGTTATGTGACTGTATTTGTGATTTCCTGTTAGAAAGGTCACAGTTCGTAGTAACTGACGGAAAGTCATCGAGTAAAACGTAAGTGATTTCTGGCGTTCCCCAAGGCAGTGTTATAAGCCCTTTGTCGTTCCTTATCTATATAAACGATTTGGGACCCAATCTGAGCAGCCGTCTTCGGTTGTTTGCAGATGGCGCTGTCGATTATCGACTAATAAAGTCATCAGAAGATCAAAACGAACTGCAAAACGATTTAGAAGAAGTATTTAGGAGAAATATCGGGATAGCACGAAAAGTGGCAAATTGACCTTAAGTAACGAAAAGTGTGAGGTCATCCACATGAACTCGTTTAACTTCGGTTACATGATAAATCAGTCTAATCTAAAACCTGTAAATTCAACTAGATACCTAGGTATTACACTTACGAACAACTTAAATTGGAATGAACACACAGAAAATGTTGTGGAGAAGCTAACCAAAGATTGCATTTTATTGGCAGGACACTTAGAAAATGTAACAGACGTACTAAAGAGACTGCCTACGCTACGCTTGTCCGTCCTCTTTTAGAATACTGCTGCGCGGTGTGGGATCCTTACCAGATAGGACTGACGGAGTACATCGAAAAAGTTCAAAGAAAGGCAGCACGTTTTGTATTATCGCGAAATATGGGAGAGAGTGTCACAGAAATGATACAGGAATGGGCTGGACGTCATTAAAAGAAAGGCGTTTTTCGTTGCGACTGAATCTTCTCACGAAATTCCAATCACCAACTTTCTCCTCCGAATGCGAAAATATTTTGTTGACACCGACCTACATAGGGAGGGACGATCACCACGATAAAATAAGGGAAATCAGAGCTCGTATGGAAAGATATAGGTGTTCATTCTTTCCGCGCGCAATACGAGATTGGAATAACAGAGAATTGTGAAGGTGGTTCGATGAAGGCCAGGCACTTAAATGTGCCTTGAAAAACTTAACATCTATGGTCATCAGTCCCCTAGAACTTAGAACTACTTAAACCTAACTAACCTAAGGACATCACACAACACCCAGTCATGACGAGGCAGGGAGAATCCCTGACCCCGCCGGGAATCGAACCCGGGAACCCGTGCGCGGGAAGCGAGAACGCTACCACACGACCACGAGCTGCGGACGAATATTGCCGATTAAAGTGACTAAAGCTAGGAATGAAAGTACGAAATGGTTCGATAAGTAATGGAACACATGTTTTTCTCGGCCACTATGGCTGAAAAAAATGCGGAATTGATTGTGGGACGTCCCGCTTCAGTCCCCATAGTTTCATGGTGTTCCAATAGGCAGCGGCGCTCTATGTAGCCTTCAGAATTGCGCCTGCAACGAAGGTGCGTTCCAAGCAGACAGCTGTCATTGAGTTTCTTTTGGCGGAAAACCAGAGAATTGCAGATATTCAGAGGCGCCTGCAAAGTGTCTTCGGGATCTGGATGTAAACAAAAGCACGCTAAGTCGCTGAGCGAGGCGTGTGACATCATGGCAACGACGTCGCGCCAACCTGTCGTAGCTGCCCTGTGCTGGCGGTCGGCAACACAGCTGTGACTACCGCAGTGATGGGACGTGTGGGCACACTCGTTCGAGGTGATCGACGGATCTCACGAGGGAAACTCCCCATCGCACCCCCCTCAGATTTAGTTATAAGTTGGCACAGTGGAGAGGCCTTGAAAAACTGAACACAGATCAATCGAGAAAATAGGAAGAAGTTGTGCGGAACAGTGAAAAAAATTAGTAAATTATACAAACTGAGTCCATGCACAAGATAGGCAACATCAAGGAGAATGTGAGCTCAGGAGCGCCGTGGTCCCGTGGTTAGCGTGAGTAGCTGCAAAACGAGAGGTCCTTGGTTCAAGTCTTCACTCGACTGAAAATTTTACTTTCTTTATTTTCCCAAAGGTATGATCTGTCCGTTCGTTCACTGACGTCTCTGTTCACTGCAATAAGTTTAGTGTCTGTGTTTTGCGACCACACCGCAAAACCGTGCGATTAGTAGACGAAAGGACGTGCCTCTCCAATGGGAACCGAAAACATTTGATCGCAAAGTCATAGGTCAACCGATTGCTCCAAGGGAAACCACATCTGGTATATTCTATACGACACTGGTGTCGGCATGTGCGTCACATGACAGGAATATGTTGTCGACCCACCTAACTTGTACACTTGGCGAATGGGTAAAAAGATTCTTCTACCTTGCCCGATTTTGGTTTTCTTGTGGATGTGATAATCACTCCCAAAAAAGTTATGAAAACGTATGAGTTTGTCACATAAACTGAAAATAAAACGTTAAAGGTTTCACTCGAGGGAAGACTTGAACCTAGGACCTCTCGTTCCGTAGCTACTCTCGCTAACCACGGGACCACGGCGCTACTTTACCCCCAGTGTCCTTGATGTTGCATATCTTCGCATGGACTACTCAGTTTGTATATTTTACTAATTTTTTTCATAGTTCCACACAACTTCTTCCTGTTTTCTCGACTGATCTGTGTTCAGTTTTTCGAGGCCTATCCACTGTGCCAACTTATAACTAAATCTGAGGGGGGTGCGATGGGGAGGTTCCCTTGTCAGTCAAACGCCTCGCTGCAGAATTGGACGTTCCTGTTGGTAATGCTGACACATTCGTCCACCAGTTGGGGTGTCCACTCGCTTCCTCGCTGCCTAACAGAAGAGCATAAAGAACAACGAAGGGCCATCTGTGCGGAACTGCTTGTGCGTTTAAGAGGCTGATAGTGTCAGCTTTCTGTAGAACGTCGCCATAGGTGATGAAACACTGGTTCGTCACTTCGAACTGGAAACGAAACGCAATCCATGAAAAGGTGCCACAGCACCTCTGCTCCGACGACAAAGTTCAAAGCCGCACTGTCATGGCGACAGTTTTCTGTAACTCTAAACGGGTTATCCTGTTTGATGTCCTCCGTCGTGGTGCAACTATCAACTCGGAAGTGTGTTGTAGTACCCTCAGAAAATTGAAGAAATTTCTTCGGCGTGTTTGTCGCCGCAAAAATGCAAACGAACTACTCTTTCTCCACGATAACACAATGGCTCACCCATGTCTGTACGCCCAAGAGGAGCTCACAGAGTTTCACTGAGCTGTTCTTCTTCGTCCACCCTACGGTCTAGCATCTCGCACCTTCCGACGTCCGTCTGTTAGGCCCAATGGAGAACACACTCCGCGGGAAGCAGTACGTGGATGACGGAGATGTTATCGATGCAGCAAAAAATTGGCTCCGACGTCGATCGGTGGAGTGGTATCGTGCGGGCATACCGGGCCTCACGGTACGGTGGCGTAAGGCTTTCGAACTGAACGGAGTCTATGTTGGAAAATAGGGTTTTATAGTAGTAATGTGGTGTACTGGAATCCTGAATAAAACCAACCTCCTTTCAGAAAAAGAGTGTGTTGTAGTACTTACTGAATGCCCCTAGTATACTGATTGTTGATTGATTGTATCAGCCGGCCACTGTGGGCGAGCGGTTCTAGGCGCTTCAGTCTGGGACCGTGCGCCCACTACAGTCGCAGGTTCGACTCGTGCCTCGGGCATGGACGTGTGTGATGTCCTTAGGTTAGTTAGGTTTAAGTAGTTCTAAGTTCTAGGGGACTGATGACATCAGATGTTAAGTCCCATAGTGCTCAGAACCATTTGAACCATTTGGATTGCATCACAGACGTTCTGTATGTGTGGCTAACCTGAGGAACAGGCAGACCAGTCAAGGATCCCTACATCCCCATGTGGGTGTCGTGCGAACTGCAATGTAATTCCTTTTTTTGTGCTGGAAATATTCCATTTGGGACCCTGGTAACTTACAGTTACGACTATAAGCTTTACCACTCGTGTAAGATACTGTCGAGCATCCAGCCCCCAATCATCAATTAGCAAATGACCTTGTTGACAGATCCACAACCACAGCATGAGTTCACGAGAAGAAGTGGTCCTGGTCTTGAGAACTGCTGCGTGACATGACCTTTCACCAAGTCGACTACCGTGACGGACCACCACAAATACGAGGGTTGGAACTTTAATAGTGGCAACTACTTGTTTACAGCTCGTACAAAATAGACACGTGTTTCAGAGTTTTACTGACCTTCAGAGTAGTCACCAGCATTGTGTATAACCCGTTGCCAGCGGTGCGGAAGTCATAGAATACTTTTAGCAGTGCCAGTTGTGCTGACAGTTAAGTCAGGGGAGTGCAGTAGGTGGTATAGCACTTAGCAACCCCATCGGCCAAACAAATCAGTAACAATCGAAACTTCCTGGCAGATTAAAACTGTGTGCCGGACCGAGACTCGAACTCGGGACCTTTGCCTTTCGCCGGCAAGCGCTCTACCGTCTGAGCTACCCCAGCATGACTCACGCCTCGTCCTCACAGCTTTACTCCTGCCAGTATCTCGTCTCCTACCTTCCAAAACTTCAGCACTTGCCTGCGAAAGGCAAAGGTCCCGAGTTCGAGTCTCGGTCCGGCACACAGTTTTAAGCCACCAGGAAGTTTCATATCAGCGTACACTTCGCTGCAGAGTGAAAATGTCATTCTGGAAATCAGTAACAGCTTGGACTGTACGTGCTTGAGCATTGTCCTGCAAAATGATGATCAGGTCCTACAGAAAGTGTCATCACTTCTGTCTCTATGCTCTTCATTTTTGGAACACAACGGAGGACCAGCTTAGGGACTTAAGCCCTCGTGAGTTCAACTCGATTTCTAAACTGAAGGAAACATTTCGCGGCATTCGCTTCAGACCTGCTACAAATTCGTCGGGCAATAGACCGCGCCACTCGAACTGTCAACACAACTGGCACTGCTAGGAGTATCCTACGACTTCCACATCGCTGACAACGGGTTATACCGAATGCTGGTGACTACTTTGAAGGTCAATAAAACTTTGAAACACGTGTCTATTTTGTGCGAGCTGTAAATAAATTGTTGCCATTATTAAAGTTTCAACCCTCGTAGAAGCAAACACCACAAAATGCCAGACAACCTAAAAATTGTCTCTAACTCTAAACCATGAAATTTCCCGTTTCCTTTACTACGGTGTAACAGGTAGAATTCCACATCTGAACGCAGTTCCCAGTTCGCCCTTCCCTACAGTTCGTGGTGACCCTCTGCCTGTAACCTCTGCCTGGATTTCACCTGTTGTCATCCGTCTTCTCGTCAGAGGCCGTCGAACAACCCAACGGCCATCCCATGTTTCAGTCCTCCTGAAAGGACTTCTTCCCACTGTTCCTGCCACGTCCTTATCGCCAGACCATGCAGTCGCCAATCGTACTGCCAATGATTTCTCTGATCTGTTGGTATAATCCTGTCCTGTACCTCATGCCAATGATGGGTTGTGTCTTAAAGTCGGAAATACGTAGAAACAGTAGTCTACATCTGTCGGAATAGATTTTTTTCTGCACTCAAAATTAGCTCCCATAAGGATGTTTCTAGCATTTGTAGACTTAGAGAAAGCTTTTGACAATGTTGACTGGGATACTCTCTTTCAAATTCTAAATGTGGCAGGGGTAAAATACAGGGAGCGAAAGGCTATTTACAATTTGTACAGAAACCAGATGGCAGTTATAAGAGTCGAGGGGTATGAAAGGGAAGCAGTGGTTGGGAAGGGAGTGAGACAGGGCTGTAGCCTATCCCCGATGTTATTCAATCTGTTTATTGAGCAAGCAGTAAAGGAAACAAAAGAAAAATTCGGAGTAGGTATTAAAATCCATGGAGAAGAAATAAAAACTTCGAGGTTCGCCGATGACATTGTAATTCTGTCAGAGACAGCAACGGACTTGGAAGAGCAGTTGAACGGAATGGACAATGTGTTGAAAGGAGGGTATAAGATGAACAGCAACAAAAGCAAAACGAGGATAATGGAATGTAGTCGAATTAACTCGGGTGATGTTGAGGGTATTAGATTAGGAAATGAGACACTTAAAGTAGTAAAGGAGTTTTGCTATTTGGGGAGCAACATAACTGATGATGGTCGAAGTAGAGAGGATATAAAATGTAGGCTGGCAATGGCAAGGAAAGCGTTTCTGAAGAAGAGAAATTTGTTAACGTCGAGTATAAAGTGTCAGGAAGTCATTTCTGAAAGTATTTGTATGGAGTGTAGCCATGTATGGAAGTGAAACATGGACGGTAAATAGTTTGGACAAGAAGAGAATAGAAGCTTTCGAAATGTGGTGCTACAGAAGAATGCTGAAGATTAGATGGGTAGATCACATAATTAATGAGGAGGTACTGAATAGGATTGGGGAGAAGAGGAGTTTGTGGCACAACTTGACCAGAAGAAGGGATCGGTTGGTAGGACATGTCCTGAGGCATCAAGGGATCACCAATTTAGTATTGGAGGGCAGCGTGGAGGGTAAAAATCGTAGGGGGAGACCAAGAGATGAATACACTAAGCAGATTCAGAAGGATGTAGGTTGCAGTAGGTACTGGGAGATGAAGAAGCTTGCACAGGATAGAGTAACATGGAGAGCTGCATCAAACCAGTCTCTGGACTGAAGACCACAACAACAACAACAAGGATGAAAGTTTGATCAGTATGCACCTTTCGCATCTTAAAATACTGGTGCACGAGTTTGACGGCATTCGGCTGAGATGTTAATGATGTAACACTTTACATTTCAGTTCGTATACATGCCCATATACATGTTGTGAGGTGTGCATGTCATCTTGGTCGTTACAGAAATAGTAATATCTTAGTTTCAGGTATCGATATACACACATCGGAGAGCAAGCCATGTTGATGCGCGATCTTTAGTTGTGTGGTTGCACCGTCTCTGCCTGATGGCGCTCACAGAGAGAGATTTTCGTTATTTGTCGTGGTGTGTTGGGAAACTGGGGTGAAACTGAATGGTCAAGAGACTTTTATCTAGAACTGAGCAACTAAATACTAAAAACAGATTTACTGGAAATGATTGAATAAGATTATGATTATGAGAGTATTCATGTATTTTGAAAAGAGTTTTGTGAAGAATTGTGATTTAAGGTAAATTTCTAGCTTTGCATAGTTGTGCATAGTTAGCAATCTGTTGTAAAATTAATTGTTGTACCGAAATTTGGTTGAAACTCGTCCCATGGGTTCCTCACGGCTGGGGAAGTTAGTTCCCCTCCCGACATATACATTTTTTTGTGAATGAATAGAGATCACTTTGGATGAGTTAATCCTTATGTAAAGTAAAATTTTTGAATAACAAACCAGTTAAAAAAAGGTCTTTTTGTATAAAGTCGATATTGTTCACGATCTTGGAGGTCAAGCTATAAAGTAATTCTTTGATATAAAATTGTTTCACAGAAATCATTTGTTCAACATTAGCACCCAAAATTATTCCCATACAGGAAATTCTATGTTTCTTGTGTCCGCACTGCAACGTGGCAATCTACACGCTTCTGAATGTCGTTTTTAGCTTACCATTTCATTTTAGCTATGCTGCGGTGGTGCTTGCCGTACCGTATTTTCGAGAGAAAATGTTTACTGTACCGAGGTAAGTGCAAGTATAGATCAGGGCCATAGTCATACAGTTACACTACAGAAGTTAGAAATATAGCACGTACTTCAATGCGAGATGCTTTTAATAATTTCCGCAACGATATTCTGTCTCGGAATCTGGCCGAAAACCCAAAGAGAATCTGGTCATACATAAAGCACACCAGTGGCAAGTTGCAATCAATACCTTCACTGAGCGATATCAACGGCGAAGTCACTGACGACAGTGCCACTAAAGTAGAGTTATTAAACACGGTTTTCCGATACTCCTTCACCAAAGCAGACGAAGTAAATATTCCTGAATTGCAATCAAGAACAACTGCCAAGGTGAGAAACATAGAAGTAAATATTCTCGGTGTAGCAAAACAGCTTAAATCACTTAATAAAATCAAGGCCTCCGGTCCAGATTGTATACCAGTCAGGTTCCTTTCAGAGCATGTTGATAAAATAGCTCCATATTTAGCAAATATATACAATCGCTCGCTCACAGAAAGATCCGTACCTAAAGACTGGAAAATTGCTCAAGTCACACCAATATCCAAAAAGGGAAGTGCGAGTAATCCGCTGAATTACAGGCCCACATTATGAAGTACCTCGAAGAAAACGATTTATTGACTCGTAGTCAGCTCGGATTCAGTAAATATCGTTCTTGTGAAACACAACTAGCTCTTTATACTCATGAAATAATGAGTGCTATCGACAGGGGATGTCAAATTGATTCCATATTTTTAGATTTCCAGAATCCTTTAGACACCGTTCCTCACAAGCGTCTTCTAATCAAACTGCGTGCCTACGGAGTATCGCCTCAACTGTGCGACTGGAATCGTGATTTCCTGTCAGAAAGGTCACAGTTCGCAGTAAGAGACGGAAAGTCATCGAGTAAAACAGAATTAATATCTGACGTTCCCCAAGGAAGTGTTATAGGCCCTCTCTTGTTCCTGATCTTTATTAACGGCATAGGAGACAATCTGAGTAGCCGTCTTAGATTGTTTGCAGATGATGCTGTCATTTACCGTCTTGTAAAGTTATCAGATGATCGAAACGACTTGCAAAATGATTTAAATAATATATCTGTATGATGTGAGAAGTGGCAGTTGACCCTGAATAAAGAAAAGTGTGAAGTTATTCACATGAGTACTAAAAGAAATCAGATAAATTTCGATTACGCAATAAGTCACACAAATCTGAAGGCTGTAAATTCAACTAAATACTTAGGGATTACAATTACAAATAACCTAAATTGGAACGATCACATAGATAATATTGTGGGTAGAGCAAACCAAAGACTGCGATTCATTGGCAGAACACTTAGAAGGTGCAACAGGTCTACCAAAGACACTGCTTACACCACGCTTGTCCGCCCTATTCTAGAGTATTGCTGTGCGGTGTGGGACTCGTATCAGGTGGGACTGACAGATGACATCGAAAAAGTATTATCGAGGAATAGGGGAGAGACTGTGTCACACACATGATACGTGAATTGGAGTGGCAATCATTAAAACAAGGGCGTTTTTCGTTGCGTCGGGATCTTCTCATGAAATTTGAATCACCAGGTTTTCTCCTCCGATTGCGAAAACATTCTGTTGGCACCCACCTATATAGGGAGAAATGATCATCACGATATTATAAGAGAAATCAGGGCTCGCACAGAAAAATTTAAGGGCTCGTTTTTCTCGCGCGCCGTTCGAGAGTGGAACAGTAGAGAGACAGCTTGAAGGTGGTTCAATGAACCCTCTGCCAGGCACTTTATTGTGAATAGCAGAGTAATCACGTAGATGTAGAGACGGAATAATGTTATTACACAGTTAATCAGTGTTTGGGTAAGACAGCTTACTTTCAGTTTGGAAGTTATTTTCTTGTTATACAAAGTACATTTTAGTGGAGAGTGTGATACATCTGCTTGCGAAACGTTTTTCGTATTCTGAGTTTTCATTGGAAGTTATTGCGTAAATCAGGCGTGAAGTTTAATTAAAGTAATTTGGTTGATTTATTCAGAAAAAGTAAGTGGTTCATTTGATGTATAAATTTTATTGGTTTTATTTTGGTGTATTTTTGAGATGTTGAAAACTGTCCATTGTGACACCAGGAAACACACCACTGTATACTCGACTGCACAACACAAGGCTTAAGTAATGTCTTTTTCTGTAAGTAGTTTCGTGCACTTACACTTTATACTACACACTCAACATACGCACAGAGAGTTTGTTTATTTATTTATTTACAGAAAAGTTACAAAGTTCAGAAAGGACATTGCAATTCTGAGAGTCGAGGAACGTCGCAGGAAGAAAGTTGTCGAGAACAATGCGAGACGGTGCAGCGGTCGGCCATGGTATTCCATCTGATCATGGAACGAATTAAAGTTCGAGGAGAAGAAATAAAGACATTAAGGTTTTTGCTAGTAAGTTTGTGATCCTGTCAGAGGCGGCAAAGGACTTGGAAGAGCATTTGAAAGTTGTGTGTAGTGTCTAGAAAAGGGGCTGCAAGATGAATGTCAAATGTGATGGAATGTAGGTAGAATAAATCATGCGATGGTGAGTGAATTAGATTAGGAAATGAGAAACTAAGAGTAGTTGATGAATTTTGCTATTTGGGGAATAAAATGACTGATGATGGTAGAAGTAGAGCGGACGTAAAATGCAGGCAGGCACTAGCAAAAATAGCGCTTCTGAAACACAGAAGTTTGTTGATATCGGCATTAAATTTAAATGTTAGAAACTCTTTTTTGTGTTGGCAGTTGTTTGGAGTTCAGCTTCGCACGGAAGTAAAATGTGGGCGATGAACAGTTTAGACAACCAGTCAGTAAAGCTTTTCAAATGTGATGTTAGAAAAGAATGCTGAGGACTACGTGGGTACGTCACGCAACTAATGAAGGTGCACTGAATGGAATGATGGTGGGAATAAACTTAATTAATGCCTACGTTGACTAAAAGAAGCGATCAGGCGACAGGACAAATCCTGAGGCGAAGAGAAAATTAAAAACGCCAACGGGATTTGTCGATAATAATTTTTTCATTAATATCGGAAATTTGTCTTCTTTCGATCTCCGTCTAGGTGTTTAACGAAGCTGCCAACAGGCATGTGTTGAAGCATTTACAGTTGCACTGACAGCAGAGGCGTTCGGCATTCTGACGAGTCGTCACCCATAGCATAACACACGTCGTCGTGTTCCGTCTGAGTGTATTTCTGAGACGTCATCGACAGAGCCATTCGTCAAACTTTCAGCTTCGCACGTCATCGCGTCGAGGAAATAGAGAGGATAAATTCTTTGACACTCCAACTACAGGCGTAGATTTACTGCGGTCGTGACCGGATCGCGAATAAATAATTCATCCGGCGCCATGGCTATCGCCGGCTGCGTGATGGCGGCCTGTCGGGAAACAAATGACGAGCGCGGCCGCCTGGCGGTTAAGTGGCCGGGCTGCAAAAAGAAGGAACGAATACAATGGCTGCCCCGGGAGGGGGAGAAAGGCAGGGGGAGGGGGCGTAATGACCGGCACAATAGCAGCGGCGCGCCGATCAACTTAAGCGTGGGAAATCGGACACGAAAACATTTGTTTTATCCTCGGCTGTCGATACCAGTCTCCGTCGTTACGTAATACCAACGATTATTGACTGTGGAGTCCGGCTGCACGCGATTGGGGACTGCTACGACAGTTTGTCCGACAGAAACTGATGTTTTCTTTTTCTGTGGGGAGCTTGATAGACAGACGTTGACAGCAGAAACAATGAGATGATAGACACAGGCGTGCATTATACTACGAACCGGTAAGCAGAAATTGATTGTTTTCTTCCCAGTAGAAGCGTCCGTGTTACGTAATTTTTGCTCAAGGACTCTGTCGCTTCGCACACAATACGTGTCTGCGATAGCAGAGTAAACGACATTTACCTTCTCCTTGTGATAGCACATCATGTTGAAGTTGCGATAGACTGCCTTCCTTTTGCAGATGGCCTCGACTCGTGACGCCACAACTGCCTAGAAACAGATTTATTTCGAAAAACGAATCTCAGGAAATATAGGTTTACCGATTTCATTCGAAAAGACAAAATCTATTCCTTGTAACAAATGGCCACCACCCTAAGTGGTAGCAAAATATGTTGCCGGTAACATATCTCTGTTGATTTCTTCTTCTTGTGGTTGAAAGGCCTTCCGGCGTCTAGCGCGTTTCATTATTGCGTTTCTTTTAACAATTTATTGTTTTTATTTTTATTTATTAATTTTTTTGAAAAGTTAGCCAACCCTCTGGTTTTTCCAAGGAATTTCATGTTGAAAGATTCATTCTTGTCTAGCGAAACTTTTAACTGAATAAAGAAATTAACCCCTCCCACCGGAGGTTCGAGTCCTCCCTCGGGCATGGATGTGTGTGTTGTTCTTAGCATAAGTTGGTTTAAGTACTGTGTAAGTCTTAAGTCTAGGGACCGATGACCTAAGCAGTTTGGTCCCTTAGGAATTCACACACATTTGAACATTTTAAATACAGTGATTTCGACAGGAAATTTTGTACATATTTATAAATAAATTCTTTTTCTTTTTTTGTAATTCCCACCCGTACCCATTCCACAGTAATACTGCCACTAGTTACATTTACATTTATTTTCTGTTTAACTTAACATAATGCTACGTGTTTTGAACATGTTCTTAAGACATAAATTCCAGTATATGTATATTATTTAATGATAAAATGTCTGAATTTATCTAAATTAACGCAGAAATACGTTATCTACAACTCTCTCTCTGTCTCTCTCTCTCTCTCTCTCTCTCTCTCTCTCTCTCTCTCTCTCTCTCTCGCTCTCTGTGTGTGTGTGTGTGTGTGTGTGTGTTTGTATGTGTTTGGCGGGATTGGTAGTGGGTGTAACAGGGATACAGAAGTGGTTTCTGCTGGTATTACTTTGATGAGGAGTTCAGTAAGATGCATCTCGCACCTCTTTGTCTGTTCACTTGGACAACACAGAGGTTTCGGCGTTACAAGGCATCATCAGAAATTAATTTTCTTCTGGTGCCCTAGCAGTAGGCCCTGCTGTCAAGCTTTACGAAAATAAATATAAATGTGAGTGTTAGTAGTAGAACCGAAACAATTACTTGTAATGGTGTATTTCCCTTGAAACTGAGAAATGTTCAGCAGCCAGTCGCTAATAGTCTGTTGCACATCCAGCTCGACTTAAACTACTTTGTGGCTATCGTAAGTGCTAAAAACATATAAGAACACACTTGCTTGTATCATAACGTATTATAGTTGTGTATTTTTTCTGCAAGAGTAGATGGTAAAGTAAAATACCTGTAAGATGCGAATCAAACCATCATTATCTCTCGAAACGGCCGTGAAACTTTCCGTACCACAAGTTCCTTCTGTGCATTTTAGTCCAAGTGTTTGGGGCAGGTTGGCAACATCTGGTGACGATGTCTCAGCGTCTCCTTCCATATCCAGAGTTAGTGTTTCACAGGTGTTCAGTCATTCTGGTTTAATGATGGAATTATAATGTTTCAGTTTGTGCATCTCTTGTTGTAGGTATTTTCGATGAGACTGCACGCTGTTTCATATTTTTTTGTACTAATTTTATTAGTTTTCTTCCATTTCATTTTCTCGAATTGTTTCGCCAGACAATGTAAACTCTCGAACTCGCTCTATTTTATCATATTTTGCTACCACTTAGGGTGGTGGCCATTTGTTACAAGGAACAGATTTTGTCTTTTCGATTGAAATCGGTAAACCTATATTTCCTGAGATTTGTTTTTCGAAATAAACCTGTTTCTAGGCTGTTATGGCGTCACGAGTCGAGGCCATCTGCAAAAGGAAGGCAGTCTATCGCAACCTCCGTCTTACGTGGTCGAACATATGTTTGCTGATTCCGTTCTTGTATCAGCTTCTCAAGCGTGTGATTCAAGAGTAATGTGCAGAGCCCAACTGAATCTCTTGACACTAGTTTCTGGGGAAAAGTTGTGGAATTACTTTCGGTTATTTTACTTTCGATTTTGTGTTATTTTCGGGAATCGCTTATGATTCCATTATTTTTGGGTCTTAACGTTGTTCTTTCAAATTTTGGAAAGATCAAGTTAATCTAAATATTATTTGAAATTTTCCCATAACATATCCACTGTGGCTCTATGATTAGTTATCGGAGCAGAGCTTCTTCAGCGAAGAAACATCATTATTATTATTTGATTTCTTTTCTTCAGGCTGGTACCACAGCCGTACAAAATTTGTGAAATAACGTTCTGCCCCCTCCACTGTCATTATTTTTAATTTACCCGCTGTTGTCCGATTTCGGATATTCCTGCATTTTCAAACGGTAGCTGAGAGTGTACGGTTCAGTTGTCATCTTTTATAGAAAATGTGTTCAAAACAGTACGTCTGCCATGTAAACAACAAGAAGAAGAAACTTCTTCGCGATATCATTGGCAAGAAAGCAGTTATATTCTAGGCTATAGCTTGAAAATGGCATAACAGCCGAAAGTAGAATTAAACAAGGAGGAGGAAAATGTCATTTCATACATTATTATTACTCAATGGACTTTTTATCAGTCTTTTATTTTAGTTATTAAGTACCCGACGTCTAGGGGTAGCGTCTTTGATTCATAATCAAAACGTCTTCGGTCCCGGGTTCGATCCCCGCCACTGCCTAAATTTTGATAAATAATCAGCATTGGCGGCCGAAGACTTCCGGCATAAGAAGTCAGCTTCATTCTGCCAACGGCCTTGTCAAAGGGGGCGGAGGAGCGGATAGAGGTTCAGGGCACTCTCTTGTCCTAGGGGTGGGAAATTGCCCCTAAAGGCGGAAGAATCAGCAATGATCAACGACATGAGGATGCAGAAGGCAATGTAAACCACTGCATTAAAGACACGTAACGTGTATCCACAGGACATGCGGCCTGTAATTGAAGATGTGTCATGATGATCTCTCCATTGGCAAAAGATTCCGGAATAGTCCCCCATTCGGATCTCCGGGAGGGGACTACCAAGGGGGAGGTTACCATGAGAAAAAGATTGAATAATCAACGAAAGGATAACGTTCTACGAGTCGGGGCGTGGAATGTCAGGAGCTTGAACGTGGTAGGGAAACTAGAAAATCTGAAAAGGGAAATGCAAAGGCTCAATCTAGATATAGTAGGGGTCAGTGAAGTGAAGTGGAAGGAAGACAAGAATTTCTGGTCAGATGAGTATCGGGTAATATCAACAGCAGCAGAAAATGGTATAACAGGTGTAGGATTCGTTATGAATAGGAAGGCAGGCAGAGGGTGTGTTACTGTGAACAGTTCAGTGACCGGGTTGTTCTAATCAGAATCGACAGCAGACCAACACCGACAACGATAGTTCAGGTATACATACCGACGTCGCAAGCTGAAGATGAACAGATAGAGAAAGTGTATGAGGATATTGAAAGGGTAATGCAGTATGTAAAGGGGGACGAAAATCTAATAGTCATGGACGACTGGAATGCAGTTGTAGGGGAAGGAGTAGAAGAAAAGATTACAGGAGAATATGGGCTTGGGACAAGGAATGAAAGAGGAGAAAGACTAATTGAGTTCTGTAACAAGTTTCAGCTAGTAATAGCGAATACCCTGTTCAAGAATCACAAGAGGAGGAGGTATACTTGGAAAAGGCCGGGAGATACGGGAAGATTTCAATTAGATTACATCATGGTCAGACAGAGATTCCGAAATCAGATACTGGATTGTAAGGCGTTCCCAGGAGCAGATATAGACTCAGATCACAATATAGTAGTGATGAAGAGTAGGCTGAAGTTCAAGACATTAGTCAGGAAGAATCAATACGCAAAGAAGTGGGATACGGAAGTACTAAGGAATGACAAGATACGTTTGAAGTTCTCTAACGCTATAGATACAGCAATAAGGAATAGCGCAGTAGGCAGTACAGTTGAAGAGGAATGGACATCTCTAAGAAGGGCCATCACAGAAGTTTGGAAGGAAAACATAGGTACAAAGAAGGTAGCTGCGAAGAAACCATGGGTAACAGAAGAAATACTTCAGTTGATTGATGAAAGGAGGAAGTACAAACATGTTCCGGGAAAATCAGGAATACAGAAATACAAGTCGCTGAGGAATGAAATAAATAGGAAGTGCAGGGAAGCTAGGACGAAATGGCTGCAGGAAAAATGTAAAGACATCGAAAAAGATATGATTGTCGGAAGGACAGACTCAGCATACAGAAAAGTCAAAAAAACCTTTGGTGACATTAAAAGCAACGGTGGTAACATTAAGAGAGCAACGGGAATTCCACTGTTAAATGCAGAGGAGAGAGCAGGTAGGTGGAAAGAATACATTGAAAGCCTCTATAAGGGTGAAGATTTGTCTGATGTGATAGAAGAAGAAACAAGAGTCGATTTAGAAGAGATAGGGGATCCAGTATTAGAATCGGAATTTAAAAGAGCTTTGGAGGACTTACGGTCAAATAAGGCAGAAGGGATAGATAACATTCCATCATAATTTCTAAAATCATTGGGGGAAGTGGCAACAAAACGACTATTCACGTTGGTGTGTAGAATATATGAGTCTGGCGATATACCATCTGACTTTCGGAAAAGCATCATCCACACAATTCCGAAGACGGCAAGAGCTGACAAGTGCGAGAATTATCGCACAATCAGCATAACAGCTCATGCATCGAAGCTTCTTACAAGAATAATATACAGAAGAATGGAAAAGAAAATTGAGAATGCGCTAGGTGACGATCAGTTTGGCTTTATGAAAAGTAAAGGGACGAGAGAGGCAATTCTGACGTTACGGCTAATAATGGAAGCAAGGCTAAAGAAAAACCAAGACACTTTCATAGGATTTGTCGACCAGGAAAAAGCGTTCGACAATATAAAATGGTGCAAGCTGTTCGAGATTCTGAAAAAAGTGGGGGTAAGCTATAGGGAGAGACGGGTCATATAAAATATGTACAACAACCAAGAGGGAATAATAAGAGTGGACGATCAAGAACGAAGTGCTCGTATTAAGAAGGGTGTAAGACAAGGCTGTAGCCTTTCGCCCCTACTCTTCAATCTGTACATCGAGGAAGCAATGATGGAAATAAAAGAAAGGTTCGGGAGTGGAATTAAAATGCAAGGTGAAAGGATATCAATGATACGATTCGCTGATGACATTGCTATCTTGAGTGAACGTGAAGGTGATTTAAATGATCTGCTGAACGGAATGAACAGTCTAATGAGTACACAGTATGGTTTGAAAGTAAATTGGAGAAAGACGAAGGTAATGAGAAGTAGTAGAAATGAGAACAGCGAGAAACTTAACATGAGGATTGATGGTCACGAAGTCAATGAAGTTAAGGAATTCTGCTACCTAGGCAGTAAAATAACCAATGACGGACGGAGCAAGGAGGCCATCAAAAGCAGACTCGCTATGGCAAAAAGGGCATTTCTGTCCAAGAGAAGTCTACCAATATCAAATACCGGCCTTAATTTGAGGAAGAAATTTCTGAGGATGTACGTCTGGAGTACAGCATTGTATGGTAGTGAAACATGGACTGTGGGAAAACCGGAACAGAAGAGAATCTAAACATTTGAGATGTGGTGCTATAGACGAATGTTGAAAATGAGGTGGACTGATAAGGTAAGGAATGAGGAGGTTCTACGCAGAATCGGAGAGGAAAGGAATATGTGGAAAACACTGATAAGGAGAAGGGACAGGATGATAGGACATCTGCTAAGACATGAGGGAATGACTTCCATGGTACTAGAGGGAGCTGTAGAGGGCAAAAACTGTAGAGGAAGACAGAGATTGGAATACGTCAAGCAAATAATTGAGGACGTAGGTTGCAAGTGCTACTCTGAGATGAAAAGGTTAGCACAGGAAAGGAATTCGTGGCGGGCCGCGTCAAACCAGTCAGTAGACTGATGACAAAAAAAAAAAAAAAAAAAAAATGTAATTATTATTACAGGAGCTCTATTAACAAATCGTATTGTTCTGGTCGTTGTATTAAATGCAAAGATTAAAACAACAAAGAAGTTAGGGAAACTGATTCAGAAACGTGGCACTTTCTTTTCCTTAAATCACCTCCTTTTTTTATCTCTTTAGGATCACATGCTACTGTTAAGTTGTAAAATACATGTTTTAAGTAAATCACGTTAATTAGTGAGACTGTAAGACTGGAATAAATGTAAAGTTTGTGCACTCATATACAAAATGTAGCCCAAGAGAACTGTTGAGAAGCACCATCATTAAAAGCAAGCTTTTCCAGGAACACTTCGCCGTAAACGCATTCATTTACTCTGAAGCCATTAGAAATGCATAACAGGCGGTAGAAATCATGAAAGCCATCGAATGAGACTCTTAAGCAATACTGAATAAACGAGCGTGTGTCCTCGTCAGTTTCCTTCGTGTCTGAGCTCGTTACGGAAAAGAAGTTCACTCTCAAACGGCGGGCAAGTTCAGAAAGAATAGATTGTTCCGTAAAGTAACGTCTTTATACAGCAACAAAAATTAGTAACCACGTTCCTGAGTGTTTAAAATATGTTTGTTGTCTTGCGTAACACTGTGATCAATACAGACACACTTATAATTTTGTTTAGACTTCTATAAGGCGAGAGCTGCTTGCAGGGTGAAATATGTAGCCGACAGTAGCCAAAGCATTTCGTCTGCAGGGACAGTCCACCCGCATTCACAAAGAGCATGCGGCTGGTCTGCGCTCAGACCTTACCTGAAGAAGCCGACAAAAGGAAGGCTACGGTGGTGGATGGGGGGGGGGGGGGGGGGAGGTAGGGAAGAGGAAAAGAAACAAAACCAAAGGGAGAGACTGAATAGCGAGTGGTTAAAAAAGAAAAGGGGAAGCAGAACGCAGACAGATATAATGCAGCGGCGCTGGGGTAGACGGTCATTACGTGCGCCTCTAAATCAACGGTTTTCCAGCCTCTTTGGACCGGTGAATCAACTAAATTAAAGGGACGGTTACAGAATCTCCGTGCTCGTGTGCGTGTTATTTACTGTTAGCATCCTTTAAAGTATACGCGCTGTGTACGTCTTGGCGTCGGCGTGTATGTGAGTCAGCAAGTGTGTGTGTGTGTGTGTGTGTGTGTGTGTGTGTGTGTGAAGTCGCGTAAGGCAGCCGCGTAATCGGATCTCCATTATGGCGGCGAAAGAGAAAGAGCGAGAGAGAGAGAGTTCTCGTTTATCTCGACAGAGGGCATTAGTGCGCAGTAGCAGCGTAGCCGCGGGGCCAATAAAAGCGAGACGAGGAACTCCTGCGATTCTCTTTGGAGAGCCCAAGTCTGCTGCCTTCTCTCCCGCGAGGCAGTTTAGCGACACAGATTACGGCCACTTTGCACTCTAAATCGCGGCGCGCAGACACTGCAGCGGAGAAGAGAGGTGAATCAATCAAGCGCGCAGACAAAACAAGTCGCCTCGCCTGGCAGTGTTAACTGCTGCAGCTGAACGATTTGCGTCAACACCAGGGCTACACAGGCTGAAGCCTGCAATGGAGTCTCATCAGCGGATCATCTTTTGCTATGCAGGGTGATACATTGATAGTGAACGTGTCAGATATCTCACGAAATACGTAAAGAAATATGAATGTTTTAGTTGGACCACTTTTTTCGCTTTGTGATAGATGGCGCTGTAATAGTCACACACACGTGGCTCACAATTTTAGACGAACAGTTGGTAACAGGTAGGTTTTTTAAATTAAAATGCAGAATGTAGGTACGTTTGAACATTTTATTTCGGTTGTTCCAACGTGATACATGTACCTTTGTGAACTGATCATTTCTGAGAACGCATGCTGTTACAGCGTGATTACCTGTAAATACCACATTAATGCAATAAATGCTCAAAATAGCGTCCGTCACCCTCAGTGTATTTGGCAATACGTGTAACGACATTCCTCTCAACAGCGAGTAGTTCGCAGTCCGTAATGTTCGCACATGCATTGACAATGCGCTGACACATGTTGTCAGGCGTTGTCGGTTGATCACGATAGCAAATATCCTTCAACTTTCCCCACAGAAAGAAATCCGGAGACATCAGATCCGGTGAACGTGCGGGCCATGGTATGGTACTTCGACGACCAATCCACCTGTCATGAAAAATGCTATTCCATACCGCTTCAACCGGACATCCACCATGCTGGAAGTACATCGCCATTCTGTCATGCAGTGAAACGTCTTGTAGTAACATCGGTAGAATATTACGTAGGAAATCAGCATACATTGCACCATTTAGATTGCCATCGATAAAATGGGGGCTAATTATCCTTCCTCCCATAATGCCGCACCATACTTTAACCCGCCAAGGTCGCTGATGTTCCACTTGTCGCAGCCATCGTGGATTTTTCGTTGCCCAATAGTGCATATTATGCCGGTTTACGTTACCGCTGTTGATGAATGTCGCTTCGTCGCGAAATAGAACGCGTGAAAAAAATCTGTCATCGTCCCGTAATTTCTCTTGTGCCCAGTGGCAGAACTGTACACGACGTTCATAGACGTCGCCATGAAATTCCTGGTGCATAGTAATCTGGTACGGGTGCAATCGATGTTGATGTAGCATTCTCAACAATGACATTTTTGAGATTCCCGTTTCTCGCGCAATTTGTCTGCTACTGATGTGAGGATTAGCCGCGACAGCAGTTAAAACACCTACTTGGGCATCATCATTTGTTGTAGGTCGTGGCTGACGTTTCACATGTGGCTGAACACTTCCTGTTTCTTTAAATAACTTAACTATCCGGCGAACGGTCCGGACACTTGGGTGATGTCGTCCAGGATACCGAGCAGCTTATATAGCAAACATCCGTTGGGGATTTTGATCACAATAGCCATACATCAACACGATATCGACCTTTTCCGCAATTGGTAAACGGTCCATTTTAACACGGGTAATGTATCACGGAGCAAATATCGTCCGCACTGGCGAAATGTTACATGATACCACCTACTTATACGTTTGTGACTATTACAGCGCCATCTATCACAAAGCGAAAAAAGTGGTCCAACTAAAACAGCGAAAAAAGTGGTCCAACTAAAACAGTATTACACGAATATGTAATAAAAATGGGGGTTCCTATTTAAAAAAGAAATAAAATAAAAATGCTGTTGATATCCGTTTGGCCTATGGCAGCGCCAGCTAGTGGGCCAACCATAGCGCCATCTGGTTTCCCCCTTCAAGCTAGACGAGTTTCGTTCTTTGTAGTTTTTTGTTTGATGTTTATTTCGTGAGATATTTGGCCTGGTCATTATCAATGGACCACCCTTTATATAGTACTTGTGGATACATTAAAAGAAATGAAATATTCGATAAACTCCATAAATCTACTGGACGATGCAGACGAGTTCGAAATTGTAATTTCGCATTCCATACGGTTTTAAAGACATATTTATATTTTTGTACCATTGTATACAGAATATGGGTTCAGGCATCGATGTAACGTAAATTATATTAATTTTACGAACTTTCAAAAACACTTGACTGTTCCTCATATATTGGAGTTATTTCGCATTGTCTTTAAAAATAATGTCAACGAGAAAACTATAGGAAACTTATTTGTCGTGGAAAATTATTTCCTCGAAAGATGTGTTCGTTTTTCTGACTTACTTGTGAGAAGTTGTTGTCATATGATATTGGCGAGAAGTTGTCGTACTGTGTATAGTATTTAGTAAGCTGTGTTTAAGACATAACGGAATGTTCAAATCGTTATGTCTCATAACGAAGAGATTTAAATTCTTAATGCGAAAGATAAAGTGAGTGCTTCAAGTTATTTGAACGTATATACACTCCTGGAAATTGAAATAAGAACACCGTGAATTCATTGTCCCAGGAAGGGGAAACTTTATTGACACATTCCTGGGGTCAGATAAATCACATGATCACACTGACAGAACCACAGGCACATAGACACAGGCAACAGAGCATGCACAATGTCGGCACTAGTACAGTGTATATCCACCTTTCGCAGCAATGCAGGCTGCTATTCTCCCATCGAGACGATCGTAGAGATGCTGGATGTAGTCCTGTGGAACGGCTTGCCATGCCATTTCCACCTGGCGCCTCAGTTGGACCAGCGTTCGTGCTGGACGTGCAGACCGCGTGAGACGACGCTTCATCCAGTCCCAAACATGCTCAATGGGGGACAGATCCGGAGATCTTGCTGGCCAGGGTAGTTGACTTACACCTTCTAGAGCACGTTGGGTGGCACGGGATACATGCGGACGTGCATTGTCCTGTTGGAACAGCAAGTTCCCTTGCCGGTCTAGGAATGGTAGAACGATGGGTTCGATGACGGTTTGGATGTACCGTGCACTATTCAGTGTCCCCTCGATGATCACCAGTGGTGTACGGCCAGTGTAGGAGGTCGCTCCCCACACCATGATGCCGGGTGTTGGCCCTGTGTGCCTCGGTCGTATGCAGTCCTGATTGTGGCGCTCACCTGCACGGCGCCAAACACGCATACGACCATCATTGGCACCAAGGCAGAAGCGACTCTCATCGCTGAAGACGACACGTCTCCATTCGTCCCTCCATTCACGCCTGTCGCGACACCACTGGAGGCGGGCTGCACGATGTTGGGGCGTGAGCGGAAGACGGCCTAACGGTGTGCGGGACCGTAGCCCAGCTTCATGGAGACGGTTGCGAATGGTCCTCGCCGATACCCCAGGAGCAACAGTGTCCCTAATTTGCTGGGAAGTGGCGGTGCGGTCCCCTACGGCACTGCGTAGGATCCTACGGTCTTGGCGTGCATCCGTGCGTCGCTGCGGTCCGGTCCCAGGTCGACGGGCACGTGCACCTTTCGCCGACCACTGGCGACAACATCGATGTACTGTGGAGACTTCACGCCCCACGTGTTGAGCAATTCGGCGGTACGTCCACCCGGCCTCCCGCATGCCCACTATACGCCCTCGCTCAAAGTCCGTCAACTGCACATACGGTTCACGTCCACGCTGTCGCGGCATGCTACCAGTGTTAAAGACTGCGATGGAGCTCCGTATGCCACGGCAAACTGGCTGACACTGACGGCGGCGGTGCACAAATGCTGCGCAGCTAGCGCCATTCGACGGCCAACACCGCGGTTCCTGGTGTGTCCGCTGTGCCGTGCGTGTGATCATTGCTTGTACAGCCCTCTCGCAGTGTCCGGAGCAAGTATGGTGGGTCTGACACACCGGTGTCAATGTGTTCTTTTTTCCATTTCCAGGAGTGTATTTTAAACCAAAACTGAATATCCTCCTGCAAGCAGAAATATGCCTCTAATTGTTGAGCCAAAAATAATGTCGAAATACGTAGAATGAATTTATATGAATCAGAGATTGGTGAAAAAAAGGGAAGGGACGGGTGGGAATTCGTGACGTCTAGCCGCACAGGGCATTGTGGTAATGCAATGGCGAGAGCTCAAAAGTTGCTCTGGACAGGTACTCGAACCTGGATTTACCGCTCCTCATGAGCAGTTGCCTTAATCCCTTCGACCATCTGGCCAATCTCCCTGACAGACTCAAATTTCCAACTTTTCGCATGCTGCAGTGCAGTGTCCATCGTTCATTAACCCCTACTCGAAAATTATTGATTCTCTCAGAAATTCGGATGATATTAGTGAGTCCGCACTGAAACAAATGTCAAGGGCCGTCGCGCTTTTAGGGATATATATATATCCGAGGTAGCGATGAAGTGGGGATTTTCCCGACATCGTTGCGGCCGGAAAAAGATACTGCAAGAACGGGACCAACGACGACTGAAGACAAACGTTCAACGTGGTAGAAGTGCAACCCTTCTGCAAATTGCTACAGATTTCAGTTCTGGGCGTTCAACAAGTGTCAGCATGCTAACCATTCAACAAAACATCATCAATATGGGCTTTTGGAGCCGAAGGCCCACTCGTGTACCCTTGATGTCTGCATGACACAAAGCTTTACGCCTCACCTGGGCCCGTCAACACCGACATTCGACTGTTGGTGACTGGAAACATGTTGCCTCGTCGGACAAGTCTCGTTTCACATTGTGTCGATGAGTCCATGGACCCTGTATGTCAGCAGGGGACTGTTCAACCTGGTGGAGGGTCTGTAACTCTGTGGGGCGTGTGCAGTTGGAATGATATGGGACCTGTTATACGTCCAGATACGACTCTGGCAGGTGACACGTACGTAAGCATCCTGTCTGATCATCTGCATCCATCCATGTCCATTGTGCACTACGACGGACTTGGGCAATTCCATTGGGACAATGAGACATCCCACACGTCCAGAATTGCTACACAGTGTCTCCAGGAATACTCTCCTGAGTTTAAACATTTCCGCTGGTGACCAAACACCCCAGAAAATAATATTATTGAGCATATATGGGATGCCTTGCAACATGTTGGTCGGAAGAGGTTTCCATCATCTCGTTCTCTTACGTATTTATGGATAGCCCTGCAGGATTCATAGTGTCAATTCCCTCCAATCCTACACGATATTAGGCACGTGTAATAGTTCCTTTGGCTCTTCAGTATATATATATATATATATATATATATATATATATATATATATATATATATATATATATATATATATATATATATATTGAAACGTCCCCTTAGAAAAATTAATGAATTACTGTACTGATAAACCTCTTACATTATTTGATTTTCAAACAGCTGAGCAAAACTGAACGTACTCAGACATTCACTAAAGTGACACACAATATTTTTAGCGCAACGCAATCTGACTCCCAGTAATCCCTACAAACGAATGGCCCTGACTAACAATAACCTATACCTTTCATGAATTCTTACCTCAAAAAAATCTTCGTTACTCGAACTACTGCAATACAGCGAGCGCCAATACTGCCAGCTAAATAAAAGATTCTAACTACTGAAGGCACTAACTACTGATAGGCATAGTTAGCAAATGAGAGATTTTGATACAGAACAAACAATGTATTTATCTTAATAGTGTTCAAAAGTCATTATATATATATGTTTAATGGTGTAGCCGTTCAACTTCATAGCTGTAGCGAGTTTGAGTCGGTGACAGTAATTGGGGACATTCCGTGAGTACTATGCACACAGTTCTCTAGTCACTTGCTTGGAAGTTATTGTGTGAGAGAGATCAGAGTAAGCTAGTGTTGTATTCTGATCAGATCTCGTTCAGTATGCTCCTACGACATCTGGTAAGTTCAGACCTCAAACGCTGCTGCCCTCACATGTCTGTTTTTATCACCTAGCTCACTTTCATCGCACTGGCCTGCGAGATGCGTACTGATAATAGGAGGTTTTTGTAAGCAACCAACTTTGGCAAATGACAAGATGGCAGCTACTGTAGGCATTGGCTAAAACTAAAAGCAAGTTTGTTGTACGTAAACAATGTGTAGATGAGATAAAGTACCTTTTGTCGAGGCTTCCCGAGATTCTAAAGGTACTTCAGCAACGAAATACGTAAACCCAGTGTAGCTGAGATGAAGTGCCACTAAACATGTGAAATTATCATAATATTCCACTATATTCCCGTAGGTATTTACTTCTTCTGCCCTTCCCCAAAGGTGGTCTCACAAACCTTTTCTCTATTTCGCTCTCGCGTTCGTAATGACAATGTCAGTGACGTGATTTCTAACTTATTGTGAGCGTGGTTGACTGATTGTATGTTTTTGGATTTTTGTACAAATTATTCCTCTCTGCTCACAATATTTCGGCAGCTGAATTCCTAAAGTGCTCTGACCAGGTGTTTTCATCTTTGCGCCACTGTATGTTTCTGACTATAGCACCTCCCTGCATACAGCTACATCTTCTGCTAATACTTTCATAGGGCCACAGGCCGTTCCCTTCCTTCGCAACTTTCTCATTTGAATTCTCAGAGCATCTCTGCTACACTTTCGTATGGTTGGTGTATTGACCTGTTATGATCCTAGTAACATGTCGATATATGCTGCCATGTCTGCTTGATGTCTAATTCCATTGGGAACCGTGTACACCAAGACCATATTATTGTCAATATATTTTGGATAAATGGCAGCATCGGTCCTAAAGCTTGAAATCCTTTGTTTTAAATATTCATTTTAGTCACTGTGTGACAATCTTCAGTCTACTTCATGTCTACTTGGTGACAACACCAAACCAGTCGGTGAGCACTCTAGAACTGAGTAGACGTAGAAAACTCTTCTCTTGAACGTCGCATTTTCTCATATTCTGCCTTTTTTACCTAGAACTTTCACTGTAAAACCATTAAAACAGCAATTATATCATTGCATGTTAACCCAGACTCCAACAAAGGTAGCGAATTCTAGACCGCCACAGCTCTGCCACCGGTAAGCTACAGCCTTCGTCTGCTAGGGGGCACTAGTCGTCGTGTACATAGCACTGGTGGTCGTTTCTCCTCTCGAAATGCATCACAAAACAAGAGTGCAGGCCATTACTCCCACAACACATTTCTGTCGTTACATTTTTTCAAATGTTTTGTAAGTAGGCTGTTTATGTTTTCTTATTGGCAACGTTACGTAGCGCTCTGTATGAAAATCACTGGCTGTGCTGTGTGCAGTCTGTGGCTAGTTTGCATTGTTGTTGGAATATCTGCTATTGTAGTGTTGGGCAGTTGGATGTGAACAGCGCGTAGCGTTGCGCAGTTGGAAGTGAGCCGCCAGCAGTGGTGGATGTGGGGAGAGAGATGGCGGAGTTTTGAAGTTTGTAAGACTGGATGTCATGAACTGCTATATATATTATGAATATTAAGGTAAATACATTGTTTGTTCTCTATTAAAATCTTTCATTTGCTATCTATGCCTATCAGTAGTTAGTGCCTTCCGTAGTTTGAATCTTTTATTTAGCTGGCAGTAGTGGCGCTCGCTGTATTGCAGTAGTTCGAGTAACGAAGATTTTTGTGAGGTAAGTGATTTGTGTAAAGGTACAGGTTAATGTTAGTCAGGGCCATTCTTTTGTAGGGATTATTGAAAGTCAGATTGCGTTGCGCTAAAAAAAAAATATTGTGTATCAGTTTAAGCACAGTCGTGTATAATTGTTCAAAGGGGACGTTTCAGTTTTTGATGGTAAAATTCCTACTTGTCACTTCGTTTAACCGTGTTTAGCTTTCTAATGTGGTTGATGCGTGCATAGAAGACGGAACTTCAATTGTTTCTATGGTGACGAATTTTTAAAACATAGAACCTGAACCTTTCGGCTCCTGATCTATTGCACAAGTTATTAGCATAGCGTGAATGTCCATTTGTGATTCTCAGTTCCCCTACAGAACATTAGAAATAACACAGTGTTGTGGGGCTTGTGTGTAGGCTGTTGCACAACTGCCAACGTTTTAAACTTACGAAAGTTTTGAATTTCCATCTGTTTTTCAACCGAGGCTAATACATCAGTGTGCTCTTGTATTTTCGTACTTCCCTGCCATTTTAAATTAGGTCCATGGGCTGTGAGATCAGAGAGGTTGTATGGATAACCGCAGATAGTACTATCTTGGATCTTATGATTTCCTGCAGTTTGTAAATTAGGGTGAGTGGGCTCTTGGATCCTAAACTAGAGATTCTGCACCCACAGTCTGTGGCGAGGTGAAGATGGTGCAGGACGAGGAGAGAGGGTGAGGATTGGGGGGAGGGGGGGGGGGACAGTTCAGTACTATTTCCACCACCTTGGGTTCTGAATTTCCCAACAATTTTTTAACTTATGAGGTGTGAGGTCTCGGGTTCTAAATTTAGGGCTCCGTATCTGCAATCTGCGGCTACACTGGACAACTGAGGGGCCTGTGGTGGTGTGGGGTCAGCTGAGGGACTTTGGAGGCCCTCCATGGCATGAAATTTTTTGAAATAAAGATGCAGTGACTCCCACATCTTTCCTACTGTACAAACACATCATAAATGTTTAAACACATTTTAAAATTAGGCAAGTGAGCTGTCGCCATTGGTGATGGAGGGTGAGCAAATTGTTTAGGTGCCATTTTGAAATGGACTATTTGAATTTCCTATCATTTTGAAGTCAGCTTTTGGATGACAAGTGGCTTGTGACAGCCCAGCGGCCATCTTGGATTTTTACGAGTGACCCCCTCAGATTCTATACCTAGGCCAAGTGACCAGACAACGATGCAGGCTACCCTCAGGTACGCCATTTTGGGTTCTATAGGTAAGACAAGTGACGTGGCAGCCACGCAGACTGTCCTCGCATACCCAAGTCCGTCATCTTGGGTTCTATATACAGAAAAGCTGACAGGGCAACCACGTAAGCTGTCCTCGCAGGTATAGATCCGCCATACTGGATACACATAGAACAAGTGACCTGTGAACCATGCATAGTGGTCTTTTTATTCCAGGTCCGCAATCTTGGGTCACCATAGTGTTTGCTGACGTGATAGAGGTCGTCTTTGTAGGCGCAGGTCCAATATCTTGGATCGCCAACCTGGATTCTGACGTGATAAAACCTTCTTTTAGCTCCGCCATCTTGGACCTTATACTTTGGATAATTGAGCGAAGTCCACAGTCTTGAATTTCTGAATTTCCCACCTTTGTACATTTTGCACAACTGGGCTATTTTGAATTACTAGTCATTTTTTGAATTTCCCGCCATTTTATACCTACGGAAATTGGCCTATGTCTACTAGGGTGTCATACAATTACGGCATAATGCAGGCAACAACGCATGATGATGTGATAGATAACTTGGGTATAATGATGACTTTCTTTGTACACACTCAGCCCACGTATAATAAAATTACGGCTCACTACTGCAGAATCCGTGTTTGTTATATATATATATATATATATATATATATATATATATATATATATATATATATATATATTGAAACACGTATGTTGTGTGACGGCGATGGCGAGGCATTGCAGAGTCTCTGACCAGAGAGCCATTTATCGTGGCTAGTCTGCGCTTGACCGCGCGAGAGTTGCGAGCGGGACTCTGTTAGTAGTAGTCGTGCAGTTCAGTTGCGAGCAGTAGTCAGGAGGCAGTCTGTGAGCAGTGCAGTTTGTCGGTAGTAGCAGCCCAGTGCAGTTGTGTGTGAGGAGTCGGCGGGCGTCGACATGGCACTCTGGTCAAGATTCAGGATGAGGTATATTATTTTGAAATGCGCTCAGCTAATAATGTAAATTAACTGTAACTAATTTGTGCAACAATCGCCCCAATAATAATTTTGATTTTCAAAGCAATTTTTTTAACAAAGAATTCTTTAATGAAAGAAATATTCCCTTGATATTCCTTAAAGAAAAGCTTCCCTTAAATTCAAAATTTTTGCAATCAATTTCCTCCAAGCTATGGCAAAAATAAATATGAGCAGATGCAGGTTAACTAAGGTAAGAATTTCAGTTTAATTGAAGAACAGGGCCTAAGATCGACATTTCGGTCTGTTTTTGTTTTCATTGTCACTGAGATTTTATTATCACCGAATTGACTTTCATTTTTTGTGAGGAACTTATACTTGGGTCAGATTGCTAATTTTTGTTTAATTGTGATTGTCAGTAGATTTCATTTGCGCGGAGGTTACACTTGGCGACACCCAGTCCAGGATCGTATTTCGTTGAGAATCTTTTGAAAAACAGTCAGATATCTGCTCTTATTTGCTTAGATATAATTAGGATTTGGCGCAACGCTTTTACTAATCTTGTGACTTTCTTTCTACAGGTCAACGGCAATTCGTTGCTCTGTTGTATTTGTGTTTGTTGCCTTTTGCATTTTTGCTTATTTGTTTTGTGAATAATTGTGACTATTGTAAAAATGCCGCGAGAGACTGTGAATAGTGTATCGCGAGGTATTGTGAACGAAATTACCGACTTAAACAACTTAACCGATAGTAATTGTGACACGCAGTGTAATGATGACAATCCTGCGTTCACTAACAATCAGTGTACTCCAACCAGTAATGATGACTTTTATCTTAATGATGAACAAACGAACTCAACTGTCTCTTCTGTTAATTTGACGACAATTGATGACGCGGGACGCTCTATTGTAATGAGCGCTACCCAGCTTAACACAACCGGTTTGGAAAACTCAAGTAACATACAGACAAATTTTTCGAATGAAAATGGTCAGTGTACTGAAAGTACGACGGATTCATTTAATCCCGAAATAGTGACTGACAGTGTACAGTCAACTGGCAAACCCTTTTGTAAATCTCAGAATAACCAAATGGTTACAGAAAACGAGACAATTCCAGATCCACCACTAAACAGCACAGAGAGTATAAACGCTAATTTTGACTTGGTACGAATTATGACAAGTTTGCTACAACAGCAAAGTGAGAAAATAGACAACAATCTCAAATAACAACTTAGTGAACAGAACAAACAGTTAAATGAAAAATTAGACGACAATTCCAGACAGTTAAATGAAAAATTAGACAACAATTCCAGACAGCTTAGTGAACAAATTAGAGACGTTGCCGCGCAGTGTCATGATACCAAGGAACAGTTGCGCGTGGAAATTGAGGCTTGTTCAAGAAAAAGCAGCGAAGAAATTAAGTCTGTTGCTCAGGAATTAAGGGAGTTGCAAACAGCTGCAACAGAAACACTCAGAGACGAAATTAGCGGAGTCGCTAAACAATGCTCTGAAAAAGCTACACAATTACGTGACGAGTTTAAAGCAATGACGGTAGAACTTTCGCGCACAATGGACGCAAAGATCGACGCGAAATTCGACCAACAGAACACTCAGATTGACGAACGCTTTAATCACCATATACAAAACAGTGATACGCGTTTCCGTAAATTTATTCAGGATCAAAATAAAGTCAAACGTCAGGTCATGGAAACAATCACTGCTCAGAGACAGGAAGACAGACGTAAAATGTTTGCGAAAGCGAAGACATATGTAGACAACAATATTGCTACATTGTCCGACGAAATTAATTCCATCAAACAGTCGAACACAGAATTACGTGACGAAATTTCTGACCTTAAATCGAAAACAGACACATACGCAACCGATATTCAAACAGTGACAGACAGATTCGAACAATTAGAACTAACACAGGATTGCGATGTCGTCAAAACTGACGTTAAAAAACTGAATGAAACTACGCGTAAATTGCAAAAACAGATTAATGCCTCTGACACTAAAAATGATGAGCAGGTAAAAATACTGACTGAAAAATATGATGAATTGGCCAGTCGTATTGACGTTATAGAAAGTAGTAATGACAATAAGTCAGACGATACTGCACCGGTTTCATTTAACCAAACACCTGAATTTCAAAATTTACAGCAGACAATTAATGAGATCGATTCGTCCAATAACACGTTGCGTAGAAAGTTATCGAGTTTACAACAAGAAGTAACAGAGATGAAAAGTATTTCAGTTAATAACACATCACAGGAGACGCCACTTTGCGAACATCTGTCAGACTCGCGGAACGCGTATAATTTGGGTAATCTACAGAGAGTACGGGACTTAGATTCCGAACAACCACAGTTCAATAGATTCTCGTACAATCCTGAACCTGTTCCATCACACAGAGACGATAATTTTGATTACAAACATTTTCTGTCAGTGAGAAAGTTTAAAGTGTTTAAAAACGACAGAACACAGATTCACCCACTGGATTGGATACAACAGTTTAGCTTTGCTTTTCCACCGACTTGGCCTATAACACACAAACTTGAATTTATATGCAGTTTTTTGGAAGGCGAACCGGCAACTCGTATGAGACCGATCGCGAGACAATGCTATTCAGTAGAAGAGTTTCAGAATGCTTTTCTGTCAGCGTATTTGTCGAAGACGACACAGCGCGGAATTAAAGATCAATTAATTAGTTTACCAAATTATGAAAACACAAATTTTCCCAATGTGACGCAATTTTTTGAGCACATGATCCAGCAAAATCAGTATTTAAGTGAACCTTATAGTGAATCCGCACTCATTCAATTATGTATCTCTAAATTACCACGCTCATTAAGAGTGTCACTTTTAACAGGTCAGCAAAAAGAAAACATTTCAGCATTCAGAGATTTGTTACAGCTCTTGGAAGTACAACAATCTGATTATTCTTTTGTAAACAAAAACTTTTCGTATAATAACCAAGGTCAACAAACTTACAGTAATTATGATCAGGGACGTAATTTCAATAGGAAAAGTAACAGACGCTTTAGGAACGACAACTACCAGAACTTAAATCACAGACAGAATTCTGATTATCAATATCGTCAAAATTTTCAGCAACAGGAACCACCTTTTAGTAACAATAGACGTTTTCCACCACAACAGCATGAAAGTCAGTCGGTTAGCATACCTAACCAACAATGGAATGCACAAGGTCAACCAAGCTCTGATGTTTCGCCGCGTGCACGTATAGTCCCAGATCCAACAAATAGTAACGCACGGCAGCAAGGAAACAACTACGTACAAAGAAGACAGTATTTCAATTCCTATCGCAATGCACCGTATAGGAATGACTTTCACGACAGACGAAAAAACAATGAGCATAATTACCAACATACGTTTAATAATAGTCGGTCCTACCAGCAGCAAAACGTTCAGCAACAACATATTCTGGTGAATGAACCAGACAGTAGGTATCATCCAGAGCGTAACACGTCTGGAAGAAGTAATAGGACAGTTCAAATAGTCGAAATGCCACAACATGATAGAATCTGACCAGACACGGTACAGGTTGCATATTCCAGTAACGTAAGCAATAATTTAGACACGCAGAATCTTGTTCACGAAAATGTTATTAATTTTGACGCCATCCGACATACGTTTGCATTAAAGACAGAATTACAACGTACGTAGACGATATTCTTATTGCAGAAGCTAACTGGTCTGAACACAATGTGATTTTAGAACAACTGTTGCAAACTTTTCATGCACAAGGACTCACAGTTAACCTCAATAAATCGCATTTTGGCAAAACTTCTATAAAATTTCTTGGACACGTAATTTCAGCAGAAGGCATTGCGCCTGATCCGGAAAAACTTCAAGCTCTGCGTGACATTACTATTCCTACAACGAAAAAGCAACTACGCAGTTTTTTGGGTTTAATTAATTTTTTTCGTAAATTTATTCATCACTCCGCTTTAGACACGCCTAGATTATGCCAATTAACAGGTAAAAACAGTATTTGGTCTTGGCATAAGCAAGCACATTCTGAATTCATGAACCTGAAACATGCTTTGTTGAATGCACCACTTTTGTCGCACCCAGATCTTACTAGAAATTTTTCCATTGCCACTGACAGTTCCAACACCGCTTTAGGCGTACATATTTTCCAGGAAATTGAAGAAGATGGTTCAACAGTAATTAAAAACATCGCATTTGCAAGTCGCATTTTGTCACCTGCTGAACGAAATTATTCCGTTACAGAACTGGAAACATTATGTGTTGTATGGGCTTTCACGAGATTTAGGCACTTTCTTTATGGCAGACATACCACCGTCTACACAGACCACAGAGCGATACAATTTTTACTTTCGGCTAAATTCACTCACGACAGATTAAGCAGATGGAAACTTTATTTACAGGAATTTAATTTTACAATAGTTCACATTCCCGGCACACAAAATGTTATAGCAGACGCACTATCGCGTTCTCTGAGCAACAATCAGCAAGACGTAGCAACCAACTTCTGCAAAACAAATTTCAGTGTCATGTACATTCAACAAGTTGCATTTGAAAATTTTATTTCGTCGTCATTACAGGACATAGCACAAGAACAAAATAAAGACAACGTGTGGAAAGAAATTAAACACCTTTGGCAAGATAGGAATAATGTTACGATTAGAAACCATTACACTGTACGCAATGACATTCTGTTTCGCCGCTCTCATCCTGACAGCAACAACTGGTTATTATGCATTCCTGACGAACTGGTTAACAAATTAATCTGGTACACTCATTTAAGTTACGCACATTACGGAGCAAGAAAATGTTTTCTTATAGTGAGACAGATCTGTTATTTTACCAACATGGAGAAACGTATACGACGAGTTTTAGCGTCTTGTAAAATTTGCCAGAAAGCTAAGTCAGACACCACTTCACATATTCCTCCTTTATATCCCATTGTACCTGTTAAATTAAGACATATGGCCGCAGTAGACATTTTTGGTCCGATTCCGAGAACTAACAGAGGTTTTTGCTACATCTTTGTCGCTGTTGAACTCACTTCAAAATTTGTTACTTTCACTCCGTTACGCAAAGCTACTGCTAAAACTGTATCGAAAGCATTTGTAAAACATTTTCTATTTCATGTAGGGCACGTGATGAAAGTAATTTCTGACAATGGATCACAATTTCGTTCTGCTACATGGACACGTATGTTACGAGCTAGAAAAATTTCTCCGATTTATATATCCAAGTACCATGCTTCTTCGAACCCCTGTGAAAGATTAATGAAAGAAACTGGCAAGCTGTGTAGAATATACTGCCACAAAAGACATATTGATTGGGATACACACATATTCTCATTCCAAGATGTAATTAATTCCATTCCAAATGAATCCACTATGCTATCTCCGTCTGTTATACTGAAAAACGTTGAACCACCAAACAAAATTAAAGAATTAGTAAACTTCCCTAAATGTCGTCGCCTACGTCACCATGAAATAATTAACATTGCGCTGAACAACATCAAACGTGCCGCAGAGCGCCGGAGAAGACAGCAAAAACAGGTTTGTAGACGCCGAGACTTTCACGTTGGACAGAAGATATTAGTGCGTACACACTATTTATCCAGCAGAATAAAAGGTAAGTGCAGTAAATTTGAACTTCTATACGCAGGTCCATATCGGATTCGCAGCATCCCTCATCCCAATGTGGTACACGTCGAAACTTTGAGAACCAGAAAATCGAAAGGCGACCACCATTGGTCAAATATTAAACCCTTTATTGAATGAAGACACTGTATGATTCAACACACTATGATGCCATTTACTAATGCAATTATATTCACATGACTAATTATTGATGATTATCGTATTTTTCTTGGCAAGTGCCCGGCAAGGTAAGGTTAGCAGGTCGCTTTTCTTGTCGTTACACATCAGACCGTGCATATTTTTCCAGATGAACTTACGTATTTTATGAATAATTATGCAATTCTATGTAATGACGTATTAATTTTATCAAATTCTCTCTCCATTAAAGTCTTTAATTCTCGCCTCTATTAACTACACTACATACAAGCTGAACACAACGAACGTCGCATTTTGTCTTTTTATGTACGATTGTTTTCATGTTTTGTTTATATGCACTGTGAAATAGTTAAGGTATAACACACCAGTTGATTTTGACATTCTTTTTGCCCTATGACATCTCAAGATCGTGACTGTTTTACGTTTTTTGCTGCTGCATTGTATTATTCTGTGTACATTTTTGCATCTGAACACTGTCAATGTCTTTGACATATTACGTTTTCTGTCATGTTATGCTGTATGGTTAATTATGTCACCATAAACCAGTCATTATTTAGTGGGTATATGATTTAAATGCAAGACATTAATCTTTGTTCATCAATTTCAGAAAGAAATGATGCGTGTAAGAAATAAATTCAACAGAAATGGGAATTTCACCTACGGAATAAACGAAAGAAGATGCAATAACTTTATGAGGAAGAGTAAATGGATCAGGATTAACAAGCATTAACAAGAATATACTATACTCATCGTAGAATAGCAGTCTTAACTAATTTTTTCTTTCAGAATACAAGGTGATTGATGCAGGCTGTCAGACAGAACTACACATCTTAGTTTTAGTGATGAAATATGCTAGAGATAAGGAATAGTTGTGTAATGAGTAAAGAAGTGATTTTTTGCAGATGATAATGAATGCTCATGAATAATGATGAAGAATATGCTGCTATGAATAATGAAGTTTTTCTTTACAGGTGATGATGATAATGGAGTTTTTGATGATATGGATAATGAAGTTTTCTTTGCAGATGAGGATAATGTTGAAGTTATATTTAGGCTATGTAGTTATTTAAGTATTTGTTGCAGTTCGTTTTGACAGTAAGTGTTATATTGCACAGTATAATGACTGAAGGTTTTGGAAAGGACAGCTATGGAACACATTTTTATACACATTTCACTACCTGTTAATTCGAAGTTCACTACTTTTCAGCATAAAATGCATTTCTCTTTTCAGCTTAATAATCCATTTTTATATATTTTTTGCAGGAGAAATTATTTATGAGATTAATGTGCTATAAGCAGTTGTTCATTAAATCTATGAATGTGGTTACATATACTCTACTTGTTTCATAATCTTGCCACAGCTGACTTATGACGAATGACGTTACACATTTTTCATTTATACCAATAACCCAGAAGCAAATTCTTCTCTCTTGCTTTCCCCTATAATTACCCTAAGCAATGCATTGCTAACAAAAAAAAATTTATTACCAGTCCCAAATAATGTTACTAGTTTAAGAGAATTCTGAATAATACTGATCAGCTCTGAATAGTATGTCACTTCAGTAATGACTTCTTAATGATACAAAAAAAATATATATATAAAATAATGCTTTGTAACTGGCTAATAACTGCCACTGTTTATTGTAATGAGACTACTTATAATGCCCATGGTTATTAATGCTATGACTGTAATTAACTGATTTTTAATAATGACTTCTTAATGATCTGAATAATACTGAATGATGAACAATGTTTTATACTATTCAATACTAACTGGCCACTGAGTGCCAATAATTAATGTCACTAAAGAATTATGTTATTAATTATGCCATTAATTAGCTCCTGTTTTCAATGATGTTTTTTTCATGTTTTGGTACCTGGCCAATGAGTGCCAATAATTTGTATAACTCAATGTATTATCTTAATGCTAGGCCAATAATTGACTTTTTTTTCTCTTTGTATAACTCAATGTATTATGTTAATGCTAGGCCAATAATTGACATTTTTTTCTCAATGAAGACTTCTGATGAACATTATTCTGTCATACTAAATATGCTTTGTAACTGGCCAAGGACTGCCACTGTTTATTGTAATACGATTACCCATGATGCCAATAATTTAATTTTATGGACATTATTCTGTAATACTACATACTTGGTACAGAAATGTTCAAGAACTGGGCTATGAATGCCGCAAACTACTACTGTAATTCTCAATGAAGCCTATTATGTGACTTAATGTCCTTCACCTTATGAGCCAACTACCCTGAATTACTGAAATTTGTCCTGTCCATCCTCATGATCATGGAGCACTATATTTGGTTTTTGCACTAATTCTACGTTGGTGTGCCTTGTAAGAGCGTGGTGTTGACACGACATACTGTCCACCACCATGAGCGATGAAGACGTTATTATGGCCCCACTGTTTGGTGTACCTAATGTACTGCCAAAATGAAAACATGGAACGTTACTACGACAGTTCAGTGTCTTGGCTACGCTGATAAATTCTGATAGGGAAAGAACTTCAAATTGTGTCACTTGGTGTTGTACTTCTGTGGAAAGATACGGACTTTTAGTGCAGCTTTGTGTAACATAAAGTGCTACAACCATGTTGCAATCCTCCCCTTTCCTATCCTAATAGTGAAAATCATTTTTTTGCTAACATCATTTATGTTCATGGGGTATACATCTTTTTTCGATTTGCTGAACTCCAGTGCGAGTACACTTATGTCACTTGTCGACATGATTTTTTTTGCCATTATGTTTATTTGTTGTGAAAATGCTAAAGACATTTTTTCGATTTGTTCTGAAGTACAGTATATGTGCACTCTTGTCTTTTATATTGTATATACATTTTTATTTTGATGATATGTTCTGAACTACAGTGCATGTGCACTTATGTTATGTAATAATATGTTTTCTACTGAACTTCAGTGCCTGTGCACTTTTCTCATTTTTCAATATGATTTGTACTCATTCTGTATGTTCAATACTTCAGTGCGTGTGCACTTATGTCATTTGTTACTCATTGTATATACATTTCGTCATTTGCTGATATGTTCTCAACTGCAGTGCATGTGCACTCATGTCACTTGTCAACATGATTTTTTGCCATTCTGTTTATTTGTTCTGAAAATGCTAAAGAATTTTTTCAGTGCGTGTGCACTTTGTTATCTGTCAAATAATTTGTATATACATTTTTCTGATCTGCGAATATGTTTTGTACTCATATCTTGTCTTTGTCTGAAATGTTTTGTACTCGGTGCATGTGCCCAACATTTAATTCATGTATCTAAATATTCTGTAAATTGTACAAGTTGATTAATTAAAGAAAAAATTTTGCCACGCTTGACAAGTCCAAATGACTCACCATCGCTGCCAAATTTTTGCCCCCCCAGTGGAGGGTTATGAAACACGTATGTTGTGTGGCGGCGATGGCGAGGCATTGCAGAGTCTCTGACCAGAGAGCCATTTATCGTGGCTAGTCTGCGCTTGACCGCGCGAGAGTTGCGAGTGGGACTCTGTTAGTAGTAGTCGTGCAGTTCAGTTGCGAGCAGTAGTCAGGAGGCAGTCTGTGAGCAGTGCAGTCTGTCGGTAGTAGCAGCCCAGTGCAGTTGTGTGTGAGGAGTCGGCGGGCGTCGACATGGCACTCTGGTCAAGATTCAGGATGAGGTATATTATTTTGAAATGCGCTCAGCTAATAATGTAAATTAACTGTAACTAATTTGTGCAACAATCGCCCCAATAATAATTTTGATTTTCAAAGCAATTTTTTTAACAAAGAATTCTTTAATGAAAGAAATATTCCCTTGATATTCCTTAAAGAAAAGCTTCCCTTAAATTCAAAATTTTTGCAATCAATTTCCTCCAAGCTATGGCAAAAATAAATAAGAGCAGATGCAGGTTAACTAAGGTAAGAATTTCAGTTTAATTAAAGAACAGGGCCTAATATCGACATTTCGGTCTGTTTTTGTTTTCATTGTCACTGAGATTTTATTATCACTGAATTGACTTTCATTTTTTGTGAGGAACTTATACTTGGGTCAGATTGCCAATTTTTGTTTAATTGTGATTGTCCGTAGATTTCATTTGCGCGGAGGTTACAATATATATACAGGGCTATTACAAATGATTGAAGCGATTTCATAAATTCACTGTAGCTCCATTCATTGACATATGGTCACGACACACTACAGATACGTAGAAAAACTCATAAAGTTTTGTTCGGCTGAAGCTGCACTTCAGGTTTCTGCCGCCAGAGCGCTCGAGAGCGCAGTGAGACAAAATGGCGACAGGAGCCGAGAAAGCGTATGTCGTGCTTGAAATGCACTCACATCAGTCAGTCATAACAGTGCAACGACACTTCAGGACGAAGTTCAACAAAGATCCACCAACTGCTAACTCCATTCGGCGATGGGATGCGCAGTTTAAAGCTTCTGGATGCCTCTGTAAGGGGAAATCAACGGGTCGGCCTGCAGTGAGCGAAAAAACGGTTGAACGCGTGCGGGCAAGTTTCACGTGTAGCCCGCGGAAGTCGACGAATAAAGCAAGCAGGGAGCTAAACGTACTACAGCCGATGGTTTGGAAAATTTTACGGAAAAGGCTAAAGCAGAAGCCTTACCGTTTACAATTGCTACAAGCCCTGACACCCGATGACAAAGTCAAACGCTTTGAATTTTCGGCGCGGTTGCAACAGCTCATGGAAGAGGATGCGTTCGGTGCGAAACTTGTTTTCAGTGATGAAGCAACATTTTTTCTTATTGGTGAAGTGAACAGACACAATGTGCGAATCTGGGTGGTAGAGAATCCTCACACATTCGTGCAGCAAATTCGCAATTCACCAGAAGTTAACGTGTTTTGTGCAATCTCACGGTTTAAAGTTTACGGCCCCTTTTTCTTCTGTGAAAAAAACGTTACAGGACACGTATATCTGGACATGCTGAAAAATTGGCTCATGCCACAACTAGAGACCGACAGCGCCGACTTCATCTTTCAACAGGATGGCGCTCCACCACACTTCCATCATGATGTTCGGCATTTCTTAAAGAGGAGATTGGAAAACCGATGGATCGGTCGTGGTGGGGATCATGATCAGCAATTCATGTCATGGCCTCCACACTCTCCCGACTTAACCCCATGCGATTTCTTTCTGTGGGGTTATGTGAAAGATTCAGTGTTTAAACCTCCTCTACCAAGAAACGTGCCAGAACTGCGAGCTCCCATCAACGATGCTTTCGAACTCATTGATGGGGACATGCTGCGCCGAGTGCGGGAGAAACTTGATTATCGGCTTGACGTCTGCCGAATCACTAAAGGGGCACATATCGAACATTTGTGAATGCCTAAAAAAACTTTTTGAGTTTTTGTATGCGTGCAAAGCATTGTGAAAATATCTCAAATAATAAAGTTATTGTAAAGCTGTGAAATCGCTTCAATCATTTGTAATAACCCTGTGTATATATATATATATATATATATATATATATATATATATATATATATATATATATGAGGGGGTTCAATAAGTAATGCAAGTCATTTCTTTTCTGAAAGCAGGTTGGTTTTATTCAGGATTCGAATACACCATGCTATTCCCCACTCTTTTAGCAACAAAACCCTATTTTTCAACATATTAGCCTTTCAATGCGGCGGCCTTATGCCACCTTACTGCTAGAACCTAAATGCCTGAATGGTACCACTCTAATGGTCAATGCCAGGGTCGATATCTTGCTGCATCAATAACCTCCCCATCATCCACTTACTGCCTCCTTCGGAGCGCATCCTTCATACTGCGAAACAGATGGAAGCAGATGGAAGTCCAAAGACGCAAGGTCCAGGGTGTAGGGTGGATGAGGGAGAACGGTCCAATTATGTTCTGGAGGAAGAGGAGTTCATTTGCATTTTTAGGTGAAGATAACGCTGAAATCATTTCTTGAATTCCTTAGGGTAGCTCAATACACTTCAGAGTTGATCGTTGCACCATGAAGGAAGACATCGAACAGAATAACCCCTTCAGAGTCCCAGAAGGCTACCGCCACCGTTTTACCTGCTGAGAGTGCTGCGTTTAACGTTTACTTCAGAGGAGAGTTGGTGTGGGGCCACTCCATGGACTGCCGTTTTGCATCTGGTTCGAAGTGGCGAACCTGTGTAGATGTTCGACTGAAACTTGTCACAACCAACCTCGTAACGCACAAGCTCATCTTCTGCTACGCGGCGAGAAACTGAACGGGCACAAACCTTTGGGTACCCCAACTGGTGGATGAGTGTACCAGCACTACAAACAGACACGCTCAGTTGTGCAGCGAGGTGTTTGATTGTGATCCATGGATCACCTCGAATGGGAGTGTCCGCACGTTCCAACATTGCAGGAGTCACAGCTGTGTGCCGCCAGAAGGCACGCGGGCCGTCGGACGGACAGGTCTGCGCGACCTTCTTGGGATGATGACAGATCCACGAGAGTCAGAGGGCCATAGACACGGGTTCCCAGGTAGATGCCGTGTTTCTTGACTTCCGCAAGGCGTTCGATACAGTTCCCTACAGTCGTTTAATGAACAAAGTAAGAATATATGGACTATCAGACCAGTTGTGTGATTGGATTGAAGAGTTCCTAGATAGCAGAATGCAGCATGTCATTCTCAATGGAGAGAAGTCTTCCAAAGTAAGAGTGATTCAAAGTGTGCCGCAGGGGAGTGTCGTAGGACCGTTGCTATTCACAATATACATAAATGACCTTATGGATAACATCGGAAGTTCACTGAGGCTATTATTTGTGGATGATGCTGTGGTATATCGAGAGGTTGTAACAATGGAAAATTGTACTGAAATGCAGGAGGATCTGCAGCGAATTGACGCATGGTGCAGGGAATGGCAACTGAATCTCAATGTAGACAAGTGTAACGTGCTGCGAATACATAGAAAGAAAGATCCTTTATCATTTAGCTACAATATAGCAGGTCAGCAACTGGAAGCAGTTAATTCCGTAAATTATCTGGGAGTACGCTTTAGGAGTGATTTAAAATGGAATGATCATATAAAGTAGATCGTCGGTAAAGCAGATGCCACACTGAGATTCATTGGAAGAGTCCTAAGGAAATGGAATCCGAAAACAAAGGAAGTAGTTTACAATACACTTGTTCGCCCACTGCTTGGATACTGCTCAGCAGTGTGGGATCCGTACCATATATGGTTGATAGAAGAGATAGAGAAGATCCAACGGAGAGCAGCGCGTTACAGGATCATTTAGTAATCGCGAAAGCGTTACGGAGATGTTAGATAAACTCCAGTGGAAGACTCCACAATAGAGACGGTCAGTAGCTCAGCACGGGATTTCGTAGAAGTTTCGAGGACATACCTTCACCGAGGAGTCAAGCAGTATATTGCCCTCTCCTACGTATATCTCACAAAGAGACCATGAGGATAAAATCAGAGAGATTAGAGCCCACACAGAGACAATCTTTCTTTCCACGAACAATACGAGACTGGAATAGAAGGGAGAACCGATAGAGGTACTCACGGTACCCTCCGCCACACACCGTCAGGTGGTTTGCGGAGAATGGATGTACGAGTATATGTAGATGTAGAGATGGCTCACCGTTTTTTTGCTCACTGTGCCGTCTCCGTAAACTTTCTGCAATCGCCTACGAGTATCTGCGATTCACTGGTTTTCCGCTAAAAGAAGCTCAGTGACTGCTCTCTACTTAGAACGCACCAATGTTACAGGCGCCATTTTGAAGGCGCTGAAGCGGGAACGTTCCCCAATGTCCTAGAGCAAATTACAAATTTTTTCAACTTAAACTGACAGAAAAAAAGTGTTGCATTACTTACTGAACGCTCCACGTGGATTTCTGTGTTTGCTATAGCTATGCTCATACTTGTAGACATCATATTTATGGCTTTCATGGTTATCTTGTTTATGTACTTCTATACTGCTGTTTTTGTTGTGGTCTTCAGTCCTGAGACTGATTTGATGCAGCTCTCCATGCTACTCTATCCTGTGCAAGCTTCTTCATCTCCCAGTACCTACTGCAACCTGCATCCTTCTGAATCTGCTTAGTGTATTCATCTCTTGGTCTCCCTATACGATTTTTACCCTCCACGCTACCCTCCAATGCTAAATTTGTGATCCCCTGATGCCTCAGAACATGTCCTACCAACCGATCCCTTCTTCAGTCAAGTTGTGCCACAAACTCCTTCACAATTCTATTCAATACCACCTCATTAGTTACGTAATCTATCCATCTAATCTTCAGCATTCTTCTGTAGCACCACATTTCGAAAGCTTCTATTCTCTTCTTTTCCAAACTATTTATCGTCCATGTTTCACTTAAATACATGGCTACACTCCATACAAATACTTTCAGAAACGACCTCCTGACATTTAAATCTATACTTGATGTTAACAAATTTCTGTTCTTCAGAAACGATTTCCTTGCTATTGCCAGTATACATTTTATATCCTCTCTACTTCGACCATCATCAGTTATTTTGCTCCCCAAATAGCAAAACTCCTTTACTACTTTGTCTCATTTCCTAATCTAATTCCCTCAGCATCACCCTTCTTAATTCGACTACATTCCATTATCCTCGTTTTGCTTTTGTTGCTGTTCATCTTATACCCTCCTTTTAAGACACTATCCATTCCGTTCAACTGCTCTTCCGAGTCCTTTACTGTCTCTGACAGAATTACAATGTCATCGGCGAACCTCAAAGTTTTTATTTCTTCTCCATGGATTTTAATACCTACTCAGAATTTTTCTTTTGTTTCCTTTACTGATTGCTCAATATAGAGATTGAATAGCATCGGGGAGAGGCTACAACCCTGTCTCACTCCCTTCCCAACCACTGCTTCCCTTTCATGTCCCTCGACTGTGCCATCTGGTTTCTGTACAAATTGTAAATAGCCTTTCGCTCCCTGTATTTTACCGCTGCCACCTTCAGAATTTGAAAGAGAGTATTCCAGTCAACATTGTCAAAAGCTTTAACTAAGTGTACAAATGCTAGAAACATAGGTTTGCCTTTTCTTAATCTTTCTTCTAAGAAGTCGTAAGGTTAGTATTGCCTCACGTGTTCCAACATTTCTACGGAATCCAAACTGATCTTCCTCGAGGTCGGCTTCTACCAGTTTTTCTATTCATCTGTAAAGAATTCGCGTTATTATTTTGCAGCTGTGAGTTATTAAACTGATAGTGCGGCAATTATCACATCTGTCAACACCTGCTTTCTTTGGGATTGGAATTACACTGCTGTAGATAGTAAATACCTTGAGCTTTCTCTACTGAAAGTAAGCGCGCCGTCTTTGCAACTGAAGCGAAATAATACTGTTCCAGCCGGCCGCGGTGACCGTGCGGTTCTAGGCGCTCCAGTCCGGAGCCGCGCTGCTGCTACGGTCGCAGGTTCGAATCCTGTCTCGGGCATGGGTGTGTGTGGTGTCCTTAGGTTAGTTAGGTTTAAGTAGTTCTAAGTCCTAGGGGACTGATGACCACAGCAGTTGAGTCCCATAGTGCTCAGAGCCATTTGAACCATTTTTTGAATACTGTTCCGTCGCTGATATTACGCTACTTGGCGCTGCAGCACTGTCAGCATGAGGGTGAGAGGGACAGATTTTTCAGACAAGGAGAGAGGAAAATGCTATCGGCCATAAGAAACATTCTCCTATGTTGGTGGGCAACACCAGCAACATCTAGGCGATACGTCGGCAACTTCCTGCAACAGCAATGTTGGCCGGCCTTGCGGCAATGCTGACGTATATTGCAGACACAGAGCAGCTGTGTGGACGGCGACACTACTGCGTGTCTCATGTACATGCACCTTTATTGTGTCTCGTGCGAGATCAGCGTTGCTGCTTCTCGATCACGGGGCCCCGGCTTCGATTCCCGGCCTTGCCAGGGATTTTCATCACTCATTACTAGTTGTGGGTACTGCACTGATCATCATATCATCATCGATGCACAAGTCACCGAAGTGGCGTAAGATAAAAAGACTTGCAGCTCGCGATCGAACTCCCTGGAAGGGGACTCACGGTCAAATTGCGAGGTGCCGGGGCTAGCAGTGTATTTAACACTAAATTCTTCTAGAATTTGCATACGGAAATGATGTCCGAAGCCCCCCCCCCCCCAACCCTTTTCTAACTCCGACTTTTTCTGTTGCACATGGATTGAGAAGAAACGCGAACTGACTGTAATCGACCCTGCAAGTGGAGTAGAAAAGAGTTAGGCACCTGCAATAATTGAATTGGATAGATATTAATTGGATACAAGAAAGCTTCATTAACGTAGTGAGAAATGAAAGGGTTGCTCTACCGATTAGCAGAATTTATTATGACTAAACTCAAAATAATAAACAAAACACATGAAACATTTACAATACGTCAAATTGGATACTGAAATAAATGCTGTGACGGTGAAGTTGTCGATAAACTAGCTTTTACATTTATGACCAAGTGGTATGTGGTGCCAATTCCTTGCAACTCAAATCTTGAGAGAAACACCCAGCGAACCCAACATTAATTGCTGCTACAGTAGTGAGAACTCAGACAGTGAACACCCAAGACAGAACCACGTAAGAAAAGACGGGAACAGGCGCGCTCTGCTGAGCTCCGATTATCACAGAGCAAAATTCCCTAATCTGCTTACATTACCAGGCTGTCTTCTCAACTGCAAGGACACGATCTGGCGTACCGGAGGCGATGGCTGGTTGCTTCGACGTCCTGTCGTGGTGATGATAATGTCGAGAGTATAGCCCGAAACAAATTGTCCTGTTCTGGTTGTTCCAGACTAAAGGCTTCCTAGCAATACAAATGCGCCTCTGAGTGAGACGATGAAGGCTCGCCACACGGTCACTATCCGTACAGTGATTGATTTTTACAAGCGAAGTCACACAATAACTCCGATACAGTCAACTTTAGCCAAAACTGCTCAAGACGGACAACATAGGCCGCCTGTATGCAGAACGCTCAATTGCCAACTGTACTCGGAAAGTTACGTTGAAGTCTAAACTTCAGCAACTTCGTCAAACAGTTACAATTAAATGAAAGTGTATTAGACAGCCAACGGAAGGCAGGTTGTCCAGGCAGCTAGAGTTCAGTCTTGTAACCTACTCCGACCGAAAGGCGAGACTCCACTCTCTCAAGAACACCCGTACAAGCCATAAACAGAACATTCCCGCCCCCACGACAGTGGCCGTGGTTAAAACGTGCCAATCAGCAATTCGAAAACCGGCGGAAAATTCCACTCTATTGCCGAAGCAGAACTATTCCTCCAATAGAGATACTTGGCGTCAATTTCTGCGCCGATTTTGCTACGTCACGGAGCTATCCCCTGATCAAGCCAATCACAGTTATGATTTTGCAGAAAACGCGGGAATTTGCCCGCCAAGACTGCCTGGGAACGCAAGTCATTCCCACGCCTCGCTGGTAGCCTGTCAGAAGGTGTTTTAACTAAGTTTCTGCGAAGTAGCGGAATCTCTAGCTCAGCCGCTCTGTCAGGCCCCTGTGGGCCTCCACTCTTATGACAATGTCGGCGTCTGGACAGCATCCACTCGACTGCCTCACACCCGTCGGCATGAGAGATGCTGCGTGGGAAGTCCACGTGTGAAGCAATAGCAACTTTTCACCGCTTGCAATTAGAGAGCAAAATACTCATATCTTCTGGGTTCTCAATGCTAGCCTTGTAATGACCATACTCGGCTATACTTCCCCAAATCGAATTACTCAGAGTAAGATATAAATATGAAAGGGGGCAAGTCACTGTACTCATTTTTTTTTTGTTTTGTTTTTTTACGAGTATAGTGGGACGCACCAGAGTTCAACATGTATTCGAAAGCACAATGCCGCTGTGTATTTTCATGTTTAGAAACGATTGCCAAGTGTGAAAGAAACAAGACGGATAAAAAATAGTGCTCAAATGAACTGGAGATCGAGTACCGTACTTCTGTAACACTCGTCTGGTTGTTTCTGCGCCAGTGAGCTCCACTGACTGCGTTGTTTGCACATTGTTTTGTTTATTTTGTTTATTTATTTATTTCACCTGGAAAGATTACGACATTTAGGCCCTCTCTTATTTCTAACCAGACATCCTCAGTGAATCAACATTACAGTCCGTACACTGAGATGAGAGAGGTATCGCGTACACAGGGTATAACAGTCCAGTGGAGCAGCTGCCATTTGTCCTCGGGTGAATCATGTCAAAATGTTTCCGACATGATGACGGCTGCACGGCGACAAGTAACAGACTTCGAAAGCGGAATGGTACTTGGAGCTACAAGTATGGGACATTCCATTCCGGAAATTGTTAGCGAATTCAGTATCCTGAGATCACAGTGTCAAGAATGTAAGGAGAATACCAAATGCCGGTCGGAGTGGCCGTGCGGTTCTAGGCGCTACAGTCTGGAGCCGAGCGGCCGCTCCGGTCGCAAGTTCGAATCCTGCCTCGGGCATGGATGTGTGTGATGTCCTTAGGTTAGTTAGGTTTAATTAGTTCTAAGTTCTAGGCGACTGATGACCTCAGAAGTCAAGTCGCATAGTGCTCAGAGCCACTTGAACCAGAATACCAAATTTCAGGCCTCACCTCTCACCATAACGCAGTGGCCGACGGCCTTCACTTAACGACAGAGAGCAGTGGCGTTTGCGGAGAGTTGTCAGTGATAACAGACAAGCAACACTGCACGAAACAATGTTGGATGTACGAGGAACGTATACTTTCGGACAGTGCAGTGAAATTTAGAGTTAATGGGTTGTGGCAGCAGACGACCGACGCAAGTGATTTTGCTAACAGCACGACATCTCCTGCAGCGCCTCTCGTGGGCTCGTGACCATCTACATCTACACATCTACATCTACATTTATACTCCACAAGCCACCCAACGGTGTGTGTCGGAGAACACTTTACGTGCCACTGTCATTACCTCCCTTTGCTGTTCCAGTCGCGTATGGTTCGCGGGAAGAACGACTGCCGGAAAGCCTCCGTGCGCGCTCGAATCTCTCTAATTTTACATTCGTGATCTCCCCGGGAGTTAGAATTAGGAGGAAGCAATATATTCGATACCTCATCCAGAAACGCATCCTCTCGAAACCTGGACAGCAAGCTACACCGCGATGCAGAGCGCCTTTCTTGCAGAGTCTGCCACTTGAGTTTGCTAAACATCTCTGTAACGCCATCACGCTTACCAAATAACCCTGTGACGAAACGCGCCGCTCTTCTTGGGATCTTCTCTATCTCCTCCGTCAACCCGATCTGGTACGGATCCCACACTGATGAGCAATACTCAAGTATAGGTTGAACAAGTGTTTTGTAAGTCACCTCCTTTGTTGATGGACTACATTTTCTAAGGACTCTCCCAATGAATCTCAACCCGGCACCCGCCTTACCAACAATTAATTTTATATGACCATATCGGTAGGACCCTAGACGACTCTAAAACAGTTGCCTGATCAGTCGAGTTCTGGTTTCAGCTGATAAGAGCTGATGGTAGGGTTCGACTATGGCGCAAACCCCACAAAACCATAGACCTAAGTTGCCAACAAGGCACTGTGCAAGTTGGTGGTGCCTCCATAATGGTGTGGGCTGTGTTTCCTTGGAATGGCTTCTCTGGTCTACGTGAACCAATAACTGGCAGGAAATGGTTATGTTCGACTACTTGGAGACCATTTTTAGCCATTCGTGGACTTCATGCTGTCAAATAATGACGGGATTGTCACAGGGCCACAATTACTCGTGGTTGGTTTGAAGAACATTCTGGGCAGTTCTAGCGAATGATTTGACCACCAAGATCGCCCGATGCGGATGCTGTCAAACCTTCATGGGACATAACCAAGAGGTCAGTTCGTGCACAAAATCCTGCACCAGTGACACTTTCGCAGTTATGGGTGCGTGTAGGGGCAGCATGGCTCACTATTTTTGTAGGGGACTTCCGACGACTTGTTGAGTCCACGCCGGGCAAAACGAGGTCCGACACGACGATAGGAAGTACCCCGTGACTCTTGTCACCTCAGCGTACAGTACGAAGTGCATTCAAGTTCTAACGCCTCCGATTTTTTTTCTAATTAACTACTTACCCGAAATCGATGAAACTGGCGTCACTTCTCGACGTAATCGCCCTGCAGACGTACACATTTTTCACAACGCTGACGCCATGATTCCATGGCAGCGTCGAAGGCTTCTTTAGGAGTCTGTTTCAACCACTGGAAAATCGCTGAGGCAATAGCAGCACGGCTGGTGAATGTGCGGCCACGGAGAGTGTCTTTCATTGCTGGAAAAAGCCAAAAGTCACTAGGAGCCAGGACAGGTGAGTAGGGAGCATGAGGAATCACTTCAAAGTTGTTATCACGAAGAAACTGTTGCGTAACGTTAGCTCGATGTGCGGGTGCGTTGTCTTGGTGAAACAGCACACACGCAACCCTTCCCGGACATTTTTGTTGCAGTGCAGGAAGGAATTTGTTCTTCAAAACATTTTCGTAGGATGCACCTGTTACCGTAGTGCCCTTTGGAACGCAATGGGTAAGGATTACGCCCTCGCTGTCCCAGAACATGGACACCATCATTTTTTCAGCACTGGCGGTTACCCGAAATTTTTTTGGTGGCGGTGAATCTGTGTGCTTCGTTTGAGCTGACTGGCGCTTTGTTTCTGGATTGAAAAATGGCATCCACGTCTCATCCATTGTCACAACCGACGAAAAGAAAGTCCCATTCGTGCTGTCGTTGCACGTCAACATTGCTCGGCAACATGCCACACGGGTAGCTGTGTGGTCGGCCGTCAGCATTCGTGGTACCCACCTGGATGACACTTTTCGCATTTTCAGGTTGTCATGCAGGATTGTGTGCACAGAGCCCACAGAAATTCCGTCTCTGGAGGCGATCTGTTCGGCGATCCCCCAAAACAATTCTCTCCACTTTCTCGATCATGTCGTCAGACCGGCTTGTGCGAGCCCGAGGTTGTTTCGGTTTGTTGTCACACGATGTTCTGCCTTTATTAAACTGTCGCACCCACGAACGCACTTTCGATACATCCATAACTCCATCACCACATGTCTCCTTCAACTGTCGATGAATTTCAATTGGTTTCGCACCACGCAAATTCAGAAAACGAATGATTGCACGCTGTTCAAGTAAGGAAAACGTCGCCATTTTAAGTATTTAAAACAGTTCTCATTCTCGCCGCTGGCGGTAAAATTCCATCTGCCGTACGGTGCTGCCATCTCTGGTACGTATTGACAATGAACGCGGCCTCATTTTAAAACGATGCGCATGTTTCTATCTCTTTCCAGTCCGGAGAAAAAAAATCGGAGGCCTTAGAACTTGAATGCACCTAGTACACGAGCAATATATCACTGTGATAATGATGAGGTGAATAGAAAATAATTTAAGAAATGTAAATCTTGTTAACACTAATCAGTATCCTTATTACGTCCTTGTCGAATCTGCATCATGACAGCTAATAGAAACGTGTCACAACACTACAGAAGGAACCAATTTGTAGAAGAAGCTGACTGGTCAGAGGAAGATCGGGGGATAATAGCCTAAGATAAGCAAACGAGATACAAGAAAGGAAACATGCATAGAATAGAATGATAAAAGTGCGTACAATTTACAATATGGCAGAGATACTGGTTTCGTGTTGAACAGAAAGAAAACAGCTCACGTGTTTCTAAAGGGAGGCTGCGCCGACAATGACAGATAAAGCTGTAACACCGTCTTGAATGCAGACCGGTTTTGGAGGAGACGTAGGCTGGACAAGGTAGCTTGTTCCACAGACGTATGGCTGGTAAGTAGAAGGAGATAGGGAATGATGTAGCCAAGACGCTGAATGTATGCGGCGTGGCACTGCAGCTATGGAATGGTGATTGTTGCGTGATATGTTGAGGATACCACTGAAGAAGTAAACAGAACGTGTGAGAATAACGCCGCCTGTTTGGCTGCATCCAAACTGTTGTTGTAGTCTTCAGTCCAGAGACTGGTTTGATGCAGCTCTCCACGCTACTCTATCCTGTGCAAGCTTCTTCATCTCCCAGTACCTACCGCAACCTACATCCTTCTGAATCTGTTTAGTGTATTCATCTCTTGGTCTCCCTCTACGATTTTTACCCTCCGTGCTGCTCTCCAATGTTAAATTGCCGATCCCTTGATGCCTCAGAACATGCCCTGCCAACCGATCCCTTCTTCTAGTCAAGGTGTGCCACAAATTTCTCTTCTCCCCAATTCTATTCAATACCCCCTCATAAGTTATGTGATCTACCCATCTAATCATCAGCATTCTTCTGTAGCACCACATTTCGAAAGCTTCTATTCTCTTCTTGTCCAAACTAGTTATCATCCACTTTTCACTTCCATACATGGCTACACTCCATACAAATACTTTCAGAAACGACTTCCTGACATTTAAATCTATACTCGATGTTAACAAATTTCTCTTCTTTAGAATCGCTTTCCTTGTTGTTGCCAGTCTACATTTTATATCCTCTCTACTTCGACCATCATCAGTTATTTTGCTCCCCTAATAGCAAAACACATTTATTACTTTACGCGTCTCATTTCCTGATCTAATGCCCGCAGCATCACCCAATTTAATTCGACTACATTCCATTATCCTCGTTTTGCTTTTGTTCTTTTTACTCCGAATTTTTCTTTTGTTTCCTTTACTGCCTGCTGAATATACAGATTGATTAACATCGGGGATAGGCTACAACCCTGTCTCATGCCCTTCCCAACCACTGCTTCCCTTTCATGCCCCTCGACTCTTATAACTGCAATCTGCTTTCTGTACAAATTGTAAATAGCCTTTGGCTCCCTGTATTTTACCCCTGCCACCTTCAGAATTTGAAAGAGAGTATTCCAGTCAACATTGTCAAAAGCTTTCTCTAAGTCTACAAACGCTAGAAACCTAGGTTTGTCTTTCCTTAATCTATTTTATAAGACAAGTCGTTGGGTCAGTATTGCCTCACGTGTTCCAATATTTCTACGGAATCCAAACTGATCTTCCTGAAGGTCGGCTTCTACTGGTTCTTCCATTCGGGTGTAATGAGGAGTGATAAGATCAAACGACCGAAAGTTGCACATAAATCTTACGCAAGCTTTCATAGCTTATTCGAGCCATCTGAAGTTTTCATTATTTGTGTCGTCCGCCCCCCGTATCTGAGTGGCCAGCGCGAGAGAACGTCAATCCTACGGGTCCGGGTTCTACTATTCCCGGCTGGGTCGGAGATTCTCTCCGCTCAGGGACTGGGTATTAGGCTGTTCTAATCGTCATTATTTCATCCCCATCGACACGCAAGTCGCCGAAGTAGCGTCAATCGAAAGACCTGCACCCGGCGAACGGTCTACCCGACGGGAGTCCCTAGTCACACGACATTTATTTATTTATTTATTATTACTCTTTGTGTCGTGCTGAACTACGTGACAGTAGTGAATATTTAAACTAATTTTTGTTGAATCTGGAATGGAAATGTTTTTCTAAATTTTTGGATCGAATGTAGGTGGCAGAGAGATATCCTGCGTGCTGCAATAGTTGATAATTTTCAGTTCAGATGCTCACCCAAGATTGTGCAAAAGTGATCGGAAACTATTACGAAGTTTTAGAGGCATTGTTTCACTAAAATGTCCGCTGGTTACCTTTAGGTGTGTTATAAGGATGGCCTGTGTGTTCTTAGGTGTTAATTTAAGATATATTTGTAGTGCCCATCGTGATAATGATCAAAGATCGCCATTCGGACCTAACACGGCAGCACTACTGTTGTTATGGCTAACGCGAGACCGACATTTTATTTTATTTTATTTTTTGGTCATCAGTCTACTGACTGGTTTGACGCGGCCCGCCACGAATTCCTTTCCTGTGCTAACCTCTTCATCTCAGAGTAGCACTTGCAATCTACGTCCTCTATTATTTGCTTGACGTATTCCAATCTCTGTCTTCCTCTACAGTTTTTGCCCTCTACAGCTCCCTCTAGTACCATGGAAGTCATTCCCTCATGTCTTAGCAGATATCCTATCATCCTGTCCCGTCTCCTTATCAGTGTTTTCCACATATTCCTTTCCTCTCCGATTCTGTGTAGAACCTCCTCATTCCTTACCTTATAAGTCCATCTAATTTTCAACATTTGTCTGTAGCACCACATCTCAAATGCTTCGATTCTCTTCTGTTCCGGTTTTCCCACAGTCCATGTTTCACTACCATACAATGCTGTACTCCAGACGTACATCCTCAGAAATTTCTTCCTCAAATTAAGGCCGGTATTTGATATTAGTAGACTTCTCTTGGCCAGAAATGCCTTTTTTACCATAGCGAGTCTGCTTTTGATGTCCTCCTTGCTCCGTCCGTCATTGGTTACTTTACTGCCTAGGTAGCAGAATTTCTTAACTTCATTGACTTCGTGACCATCAATCCTCATGTTAAGTTTCTCGCTGTTCTCATTTCTACTACTTCTCATTACCTTCGTCTTTCTCCGATTTACTCTCAAACCATACTGTGTACTCATTAGACTGTTCATTCCGTTCAGCAGATCATTTAATTCTTCTTCACTTTCACTCAGGATAGCAATGTCATCAGCGAATCGTATCATTGATATCCTTTCACCTTGTATTTTAATTCCACTCCTGAACCTTTCTTTTATTTCCATCATTGCTTCCTCGATGTACAGATTGAAGAGTAGGGCCGAAAGGCTACAGCCTTGTCTCACACCCTTCTTAATACGAGCACTTCGTTCTTGATCGTCCACTCTTATTATTCCCTCTTGGTTGTTGTACATATTGTGTATGACCCGTCTCTCCCTATAGCTTACCCCTACTTTTTTCAGAATCTCGAACAGCTTGCACCATTTTATATTGTCGAACGCTTTTTCCAGGTCGACAAATCCTATGAAAGTGTCTTGATTTTTCTTTAGCCTTGCTTCCATTATTAGCTGTAACGTCAGAATTGCCTCTCTCGTCCCTTTACTTTTCATAAAGCCAAACTGATCGTCACCTAGCGCATTCTCAATTTTCTTTTCCATTCTTCTGTATATTATTCTTGTAAGAATCTTCGATGCATGAGCTGTTAAGCTGATTGTGCGATAATTCTCGCACTTGTCAGCTCTTGCCGTCTTCGGAATTGTGTGGATGATGCTTTTCCGAAAGTCAGATGGTATATCGCCAGACTCATATATTCTACACACCAACGTGAATAGTCGTTTTGTTGCCACTTCCCCCAATGATTTTAGAAATTCTGATGGAATGTTATCTATCGCTTCTGCCTTATTTGACCGTAAGTCCTCCAAAGCTCTTTTAAATTCCGATTCTAACAATGGATCCCCTATCTCTTCTAAATCGACTCCTGTTTCTTCTTCTATCACATCAGACAAATCTTCACCCTCATAGAGGCTTTCAATGTATTCTTTCCACCTATCTGCTCTCTCCTCTGCATTTAACAGTGGGTCTCCCGTTGCACTCTTAATGTTACCACCGTTGCTTTTAACGTCACCAAAGGTTGTTTTGACTTTCCTGTATGCTGAGTATGTTCTTCCGACAATCATATCTTTTTCGATGTCTTCACATTTTTCCTGCAGCCATTTCGTCTTAGCTTCCCTGCACTTCCTATTTATTTCATTCCTCAGCGACTTGTATTTCTGTATTCCTGATTTTCCCGGAACATGTTTGTACTTCCTCCTTTCATCAATCAACTGAAGTATTTCTTCTGTTACCCATGGTTTCTTCGCAGCTACCTTCTTTGTACCTACGTTTTTCTTCCCAGCTTCTGTGATGGCCCGTTTTAGAGATGTCCATTCCTCTTCAACTGTACTGCCTACTGCGCTATTCCTTATTGCTGTATCTATAGCGTTAGAGAACTTGAAACGTATCTCGTCATTCCTTAGTACTTCCGTATCCCACTTCTTTGCGTATTGATTCTTCCTGACTAATGTCTTGAACTTCAGCCTACTCTTCCTCACTACTATATTGTGATCTGAGTCTATATCTGCTCCAGGGTACGCCTTACAATCCAGTATCTGATTTCGGAATCTCTGTCTGACCATGATGTAATCTAATTGAAATCTTCTCGTATCTCCCGGCCTTTTCCAAGTATACCTCCTCCTCTTGTGATTCTTGAACAGGGTATTCGCTATTACTAGCTGAAACTTGTTACAGAACTCAATTAGTCTTTCTCCTCTTTCATTCCTTGTTCCAAGCCCATATTCTCCTGTAACCTTTTCTTCTACTCCTTCCCCTACAACTGCATTCCAGTCGCCCATGACTATTAGATTTTCGTTCCCCTTTACATACTGCATTACCCTTTCAATATCCTCATACACTTTCTCTATCTGTTCATCTTCACACCGACATACAGTTATGTATCGTGAGCATGTAAGGAATGCTTACAACAGTGTAACACAGATTAAGTGTCGTTGATATGCAACGAGATAAGCAATGGACTGAGAATGGGACACTGCAGGACTCTAGAGAGGACATGTTTCCATGGTGATTTGTCTCGCCCACAGATGACACGTTGACACGCGACGTCGAATAGTGTATTACTGTCGTTGATTTTCTGACCTATATCCGTACTTTCGAACTTTATGGAGCCTATTCAAATTGATCCTGAAGTGGTCTAATTAAATAGGAGGACACACTGTAAATTTAGAGAAACTTGGAGAAAATAAACACTACAGAGTACTTGGAGAATACTTACCTGGAATAAAGGCAGTTTCTGGGTCATGTGGTAACTACTGCAGGGTGACAATTATTGAACCATATGAAAAAAAACGTAAAATTAGTTACAAACTACGGCGTGCAATCAATTTATTCTCTACAGATATTCGGATTTAGGTTATGGCGTGTTCGATATGCATGCCATCATTGGCGATGATATGCTGCAGACGACTAACGAAATCCTGCATAACCCGCTGAACTGGTCGCGATATCGATGTTGTCGAGGACCTCTTGAATGTCTGTTTTCAGCTCAGATATGGTTGTGGGGTTATTGCCACAAACCTTGTCTGTAATACAGCCCCGCAAAAAGGAGTCGTGTGTGTTCAGATCCAGAGAATATGGCGGTCAAACGAGGCCCATGCCAGTGGCCTCTGGGTACCCCAGAACCAGAATGCGGTCCCCAAAATGCTGCTCCAGGACATCGAACACTCTCCTGCTTCGATGCGGTTGACTTCCGTCTTGCACGAACCACATCTTTTCGAAATCAGGGTCACTTTGGTTAATGGGGATGAAATCATCTTCCAAAACCTTCTCGTACCATTCAGTAGTTGCCGTGGCATCAAAGAATATCGCACCGACGTTTTCGTGACTGTGAAAGGTCTCTGTTGGATTCCTTTCATGTTAATTTATTAAATCTGTTGTCATTTACGGCATACATTCCACTTCTAAATTTACTGTGGTGTTTCTGACTATCTGGGACTGAGCAGTGGAAGGTGTTACTTTTACACATAATCAAAAACGATCTGTCTCTCTACTACACTTTAAAACACAGTTTATATGTAATTCATGTCACACAGTCCCATATGGAGCCTACATCTGCTTTCTTTTATATACTGTATATGATAAGATACTGTCATCCCCCTTCCCTTCTGTGTGAAATGATGAATTAGCAAATGTATTTCTAGTTGCATGCTTGATGGTAGCAGACAAGCCTGTCTGCTAGAGAACAGTAGGACCAACATCGGAACAGGTAGCTACGCTTTCTAAAAGCAAAGAGGTTTCTATTCTTAGTATGGTCCTGTCCGTCCCTTGTCATGGTGGTATAGGAAGCTGCCTCTCTGGTCACTTCCGTTTGTATCTGTGAAGCACCCCTCAGTAGGAGCCCACGTCAGTCGGTCCGCGGCGCGCGTCTGAAGTGGTAAGATCTCCGGCTAAGCGTGTCTCTGCTAAGTCCGTAGGACAATGGATTTCTTAAGTTCAGCCTAACTAAAAATTTAATCACCTTTATTTCAGATTTAGATCTAAAAATTCTTATATTATCTTAAATTCCAATGCAGTGTAATTCGAGTGTGAAGTTGATAATATCTTCCAGTAGTTGCTTTGTCACTACTTTGTGAGTAAAGTGGAACCACGTGTTGATGATCCGTAACTAGCTAAGATCATCAATCTTAAATGCGAATGTGTGTGAAATTATAACGTCTCGTCTTGACAATATTTTTCAATATAGCAGCTTTTCTTTATGTTCAACACACGTGGGGTGTACTTTGTGAGACCAGTACCAAATGCTTATACAATTGTTTGACCCATCAGGTTAATAGTAAGATGACAGTAACCAGTTCGAGGTTTTTCTTTTGTAAATTGCGTTTCGATGTAATTTATTTTAATTATCAAAATTATTGTGGAGTTACACTCTTTGTGTAAACCAAGTTGACCCCGTGAAGCATGTGGTGTAATCATCAAAGTGGCCCTCAGCAATTCTTTTCGGGAAGATTTCACAGAGAGTTAGTATGAATTTAGTAGACCAGTGTGTGGCAATTTCATCACGGACAGGATTGCGCTACGAACATAACTTCTTTGGGTGAAAATTGAATCGGTTGGTGGTGTTTAATTTCCTCTTGCATATGTTTTAACGTTCTTCGTGTGTTATTTTGTGAATGCAGTGTTGTATGCAGTCTCCCAATCTTGGCTCCATAGTTGATGTGTTTCGTAAGATTATAAACTCACATTTTCACAATCCTAAATAAGGCACCAGTTTAGTTATGAATCAAGTTTAATATGCTGAAATTTTAACGGAACAATGATCAATGTTAAAATAAATGTCCAAGTATAAACTGATTTATTTCTTTTCATTTAAATTCTGTTTTTATATATGTATCACCGGGTGTCGTATGCCTATTAAAAGATTATAATTAATGTTAGTCTGTTTGGCAATTTGGCAAGCTAGACTGGATACCTGGTGAAACAGTTGCCCAGTAATGCAAGGTTAACTTCCCCAGATAGCTCACGGCTTTTAACCCGCTTTTATTGTCTTGAATATCAGCACCGCTTTCAGAACTACTTAATGCATCAACATTACAACTGAATACCACCCATTCACCCATTGAGGGTGAAGAGACTTCTCGATCGCGAAATGCGGATTCTCAGTCCCTCAAATGCGCCAATTTTGCTTATTGACGAACTCGTCCAAATGAAAATGGCCTTCGTCGCTAAACCAGGCCATAATAATTCCCGTCATGCCCCGCGGCCAACGGTGGGGTCAGAACGTCCTAATGCAAGCCGTTCGGAAGTTATGACGTTTTTATTTTATACAGTTCAATAATTATCACCCTGTGTCTTCATGTTAAGAAGAAGTGTATATGATTTGGTTTAAAAACGAATCGGTATTTTAAGCGAATATACATAATGTTATTGCGTGACTTGTATTTGAAATTCTTTGAGCTTCATTTGCTGGGAAATGAGTGTTCTGGCTGTAGTTACAAATGGCGCTGAACTTGTGTTTGTTGTTTTTGTGTAACTGACCAACTAATTCCTCTCTGCAGCTGCTGCATATGTATAAGCCACAGAGCGAGCAACTAACTAGCTAATTAACTAACTAACGTACGGCGTGAATGCTTTGCCAGATACAGATAATTAGCATTGATAATTTTAATGGTTGTTTATTGACAGCGTTGCATCAGTTTTGGAGGGGCATCGGGTGGTGTCGCGTCAGTAAAGTGCAATGTGCGTGTCTGATGCCGCTCCGGGATTTATTATTGACGTTTTCCGCTGTGGCTGCTGAGTGGAATTTCTGTTATAAATTCTACTTTCATTAATATGCATAACAGCAGAAGCAGTTATAACTGATGCACGGAATGACAGCTATGAACGCAGGTCGTTCACGGATTGCTTTCCCAATAACGCAGTTAACGGCAAAACATATAAAATATACTAGAGCTAATTACATTGCCTTTTGTTGACTACTGGAATAGCACTGGACTACTCTTACTGAACAAGTCACGTTTTGCGGTATTTAGCAAGAGTAACACTGAGTATAGGGTAAGGTGGGGTAAATCCGACCTAGTAATTTCTTCTGGCTATAAAACGCTTATCCGAGGTCGGATCTTAACGTTATATTCGTTACATTATAGGCAGTATAAAGGAGCAACTGTTTGCAAAATATTTTTGTTGTACTATCACTAGTTTCTGAGATATACGTATTTTAAGAAACTTCCATTTTTGCCATTTGCAAAAATTGTGGGGTAAATCCGCCCCCTATCTTTTTTTGGCTGATTTTGCACATAAATAGTTCTAAATGAACGTTTTTTGGGAAATAATTATAAGTAGTTATATTTTATACAAAAATGAACAAAATGTATTTACAAAATAACAATGTTTAAAGTGAAACTTCCTGGCAGATTAAAACTGTGTGCCGGACCGAGACTCGAACTCGGGACCTTTGCCTTTAGAGCACTAAATATACTGCAAGTTAAATGAATGTAAATTTTAATTTCATTTGATTGCACGGCGATGCAGCAGCAATGTCGATCTCGGGATGTTAAAATCACGAGCGACAGCTCCTAAAGACATTCCCATTTGCAGTGCAGCATCTGCTCGGCGAATATAGTTTTGATTGCGTTTTGTCGTTTTCCATTTGTAATTTCGTACCATTTTCCCAAAAATTAACAAAAATTCACTTTGTTTCCATAAATAAATAATACCACATACATAAAAACGATAAAAAAATATGCGGTCGGATTTACCCCCCCCCCCCCATTTAGTGGTCGGATTTACTCCACCATGCCGAATTTAACACACACAGAAACAATTTACACGAAATTTCCAGCAAAAACTATACATATACTTAATAGGTCACTAGATGTGATACAAAATTCACTTACCATTTGTTTTGCGATAGTTTTATTAAATAAGGTAAATATAGTGATGCAATTTGCACAATAATTAAATTGAAGCGATCGAAAACACACCTGTTGTCTTTTGGGTGTCTAAATGTCAAATGCGGCGAAGCTGTCAAGGTGACATTTTCTTTATTTCGAATGCTCTATATGGTAACACTAATGCGAAATCGCTCCGCTTTGCCGTTCCTCACAAATAGAGGGCGGTCTGCTTTACCCTCCCGGTCGGATTTACCCCACCTCCCCCTATGTGACGACGCAAGTATTAAAATTTTAAACGGAATGACGAAGCTGAAATAACCCGAGGGCTTAGAAGAACATGCTCTATATCAGCTACTCTTTTTAATTTAGAAGAACGGTAGCAAATGCTGAAGTTTAACTTGTTGTATGAATCATCTTGCTAGCGTTGAAAGCTATTGTTGGCCTTTTTTCAGTGTGTCGAAATTAGATTTGAGTTTTTTTTTAAATCTGCCTTATGCAAAATACAGTGTTTTTACTTTTTTATTTAGAGAGGCACGTTTCCTCAGCTATGTGTCGTCTCTGTGCTTGAAATTTATTTCGTCTGTTGGTGGTGGTATTGTAAAGTAGAAACGCGAAGGAGCAAGTACAGCTAAACTAAGATCAGGCAGACCTGATTTACTGACAAGAGGGACCGCTGACCGTTGTGGAGGGTCTTTGTAAAATATCGCATGAAAGCAGCAGTGAGTGTGGGTAAGGAGGTAGAAACAAAGGGGGGAAATGGCCGAGCAACTTCTTGTGCGACGCCTTTCTGCACTCAAAGCTAAGCAACGCTTGAGGTGGAGTAAAAACTGACACCACTGGACAGTGAATGGCTGGAAGCGAGTGACTGGGAGTGATGACTCGTGCTGTACCCTGTGGTATTCCGATGGAAAGATTTGGGTTGGCGAATGCGTCCACGGCTCGTGGTCTAGTGGTCAGTATTGCTACCTTTGGATTACGGGGTCCCAGGTTCGCTTACCGGCCAGGTCGAGGTTTCCGCCGCCCAGGGACTGTCTCTTTGTGTTGTCCTCAGCATTTCGTCATCATTGGGGAAAATGGCGAGACTGGACTGCGTGAACATTGGAAATTTGTAGGGGCGGTCGCTGAGCACGTCACAAACCAAATATCATCATCACTTGCCGAATGCCGGGAGAACGTCACCTGCCATCGTGTGCAGTGCCAAGAGTGAAATACAGTGGGGGTGCTCTTACGTTTGTTGTTGCTGTTGTGGTCTTCTGTCCAAACACTGGCTTGATGCAGCTCCGCATGCTACTCTATCGTGTGCAAGCCTGTATATCTCCAAATAACTATGGCAACGTACATCCATTTTATTCTGCTCACTGTACTCATTTCTTGGTCTCTGTCTACGATTTTTACCCTCCATGCATCCCTCCACTACCAAATTGGTGATCCCTTGGTGCCTCAGAACGCCTCTCACCAATCGATCCATTCTTCCAGTCAAGTTGTGCCACAAATTCCTCTCCTCCCTAATTCCGTCCAGTACCTTCTCATTAGTTATGTGGTCTACCCATCTAATCTTCAGCATTCTTCTGCAGCTCCATATTTCAAGATATTCTGTGCTCTTCTCATCTTAAATGTTTATCTTCCTTGTCTCATTTCCATACATGGCTACATGCCCATACAACTACTTTCAGAAAAGACTTCCTGACGCTAAAATCTATACTCGATGTTAACAAATTTCACTTCTTTAGAAACGCTTTCCTTGCCATAGCCAGTCTAGATTTTATATCCTCCCTACTTTCACCATCATGTGTTATTTTTCTGCCTAAATAGCAAAACTCATTTACTAGTTCAAGTGTCTCATTTCCTAATCTAATTCCGTCAGCATCATCTGATTTAATTCGACTAGATTCCATTATCCTCGTTTTGCCTTTGTTGATGGTCATCTTATATTCTACTTTCAAGATACTAACCATGCCATTCAACTACTCTTCAGAGCCGTTTACTGTCTCAATCAGAATTACAAGGTCATCGGAAAACATCAAAGTTTTTTGTTTCTTCGGCCTGAACTTTCATTCCTACTCCAAATTTCACTTTTGTTTCCTTTACTGCTTGTTCAGTATAGAGATTCAATAACACCGGGGATAGGCTACAACCTTGTCTTATTCCCTTCTCAACCACTGCTTCCCTTTCGTGCCCCTCGACTGTTATAGCTGCCACTTGGTTTCTGTACAAATTGTAAACAGCCTTTCGCTCACTGTATTTTACCCCTACCACCTTCAGAATTTGAAAGAGAGTATTCCAGTCACCATTTTCAAAAGCTATGTCTAAGTCTGCAAATGCTACAAACTTAGGTTTGCCTTTCCTTAAGCTATCTTCTAAGCTAAGTCATAGGGTCAGCATTGCCTTGCGTGTTCCTACATTTTTTACGGAATCCAAAGTGAACTTCCCCGAGTTCGTCTTCTACCAGTTTTACCATTCGTCTCTAAAGAATTTGTGTTAATACTACGCAGGTGTGACTTACTAAATTGGTAGTTAGGTAATTTTCACACCTATCAGCACCTGCTTTCTTTCGAATATGAATTGTTATAATCTTGAAATCTGAGCGTTGTGGTATGTTGAAGGGTTTTCGTGATTATTGGTCGTATGTCAAAGCGGTAGGTGGATCAAAACAAAATGTCCAGACACTCTGTGACCAAAATGGTACTGAAACAGAGGATGACAGACTAAAGGCCGAAATACTAAATGTCTTTTTCCATAGCTGTTTCACAGAGGAAGACTGCACTGTAGTTCCTTCTCTAGATTGTCGCACAGATGACAGAATGGTAGATATCGAAATAGACGACAGAGGGATAGAGAAACAATTAAAATCGCTCAAAAGAGGAAAGGCCGCTGGACCTGATGGGATACCAGTTCGATTTTGCACAAAGTACGCGAAGGAACTTGCCCCCCTTCTTGCAGCGGTGTACCGTAGGTCTCTAGAAGAGCGTAGCGTTCCAAAGCATTGGAAAAGGGCACAGGTCATCACCGTTTTCAAGAAGGGATGTCGAACTGATGTGCAGAACTATAGACCTATGTCTCTAACGTCGATCACTTGTAGAATTTTGGAACACGTATTATGTTAGAGTATAATGACTTTTCTGGAGACTAGAAATCTACTCCGCAGGAATCAGCATGGGTTTCGACGGAAAATTGTACTGAAATACAGGAGGATCTGCAGCGAATTGACGCATGGTGCAGGGAATGGCAACTGAATCTCAATGTAGACAAGTGTAATGTGCTGCGAATACATAGAAAAATGGATCCCTTATCATTTAGCTACAATATAGCAGGTCAGCAACTGGAAGCAGTTAGTTCCATAAATTATCTGGGAGTACGCTTTAGGAGTGATTTAAAATGGAATGATCATATAAAGTTGATCGTCGGTAAAGCAGGTGCCAGACTGAGATTCACTGGAAGAATCCTAAGGAAATGCAATCCGAAAACAATGGAAGTAGGTTACAGTACGCTTGTTCGCCCACTGCTTGAATACTGCTCAGCAGTGTGGGATCCGTACCAGATAGGGTTGAGAGAAGTGATAGAGAAGATCCAACGGCGAGCAGTGCGCTTCGTTACAGGATCATTTAGTAATCGTGAAAGCGTTACGGAGATGACAGATAAGCTCCAGTGGAAGACTCTGCAGGGGAGATGCTCAGGAGCTCGGTATGGGCTTTTGTTAAAGTTTCGAGAACATACCTTCACCGAAGAGTCAAGCAGTATATTGGTCCCTCCTATGTATATCTCGCGAAGAGACCATGAGGATAAAATCAGAGAGATTAGAGCCCACACAGAAGAATACCGACAATCCTTCTTTCCACGAACAATACGAGACTGGAATAGAAGGGAGAACCGATAGAGCTACTCAAGGTACCCTCCGCCACACACCGTCAGGTGGCTTGCGGAGTATGGATGTAGATGTAGATGTAGATGTAGATTAGGAAGAGGTCGCGTTATTGCGTGTAAGAAAACGCTAAATACGGAAGGATATGGACATAGAACAGCATGGTGTACTGTCTACAGCAGAGGTACAGCTCGGAAAAGATTGTTGTTTGTATCATCATGTTAATAGACAGTGTCTTACAGCATCATCTGTAAGGTAACGGGTTGTGGTCAGTAACATTGCCGGCCGGAGTGGCCGTGCGGTTCTAGGCGCTACAGTCTGGAACCGCGTGACCGCGATGGTCGCAGGTTCGAATCCTGCCTCGGGCATGGATGTGTGTGATGTCCTTAGGTTAGTTAGGTTTAAGTAGATCTAAGTTCTAGGGGACTGATGACCACAGGAGTTGAGTCCCATAGCGCTCAGAGCCATTTGAACCATTTTTTCAGTAACATTCCTGGGGGGACTGACCTGCCCAGACTCCAGAGCTGAACGCACTGCGACACCTTTCGAATGAATAAGAGTGTTGGCTTCGCTCCATATCCTAGACTGCAGCATCACTACAGTGTCTGGTTTGGGCCCTTGAGGAGGAATGGGCTGCCTTTCCTCCATAGACATTCAGATACCTTAATTTTATTTCAAAACTCTTCCATTTGGTCCGTGACTGCATACGAAAGCAGCAATGGGAATTGTGAGTCTGCCTTGATGCAACACCTTTGTTATTCATTTATTTATTCCCCAAAATCAGTGGTTTCAGAACCCCCTAGTGATGGCGATTATTGTCGCTGAAACTAGTTTCGGGAATAAGTAAATAAATGACACAAGTGTTTGGCATCAAGGCGGACTCACAGTTGCCATATTGGTGTTCAGATACCTCACTGATAGTAGTCCCAGCAGACTTCAAACCATGATACGAGGGTGAGTCAAATGAAAACCTTAAATATTTTTTTAAAATATTGTTTATTGTGCAGAAGTGGTACAAAGCTGTATCACTTTTCAACATAATCTCCCCCACGCTCAATGCAAGTCCTTCAGCGCTTGCAATGTGTATGAATTCCTTTAGAAAAAAAAAATTCTTTTGGTAGTCCGCGCAAACACTAATGCACCGCGTGGCGTACCTCTTAATCAGAACGGAACTTCTTTCCTCCCATTGCGTTCTTGAGTGCTCCAAACATAAGTAAATCACTTGGGGCAAGGCCTGGTGAGTATGGTGGATCAAGAAGACACTGAAAATGCAGGTCTGTGATTGTTGCAACTGTTGTACGGGCAGTGTGGGGCCTTGCATTGTCATGGTTCAAAAGGACACCTGATGACGGCAATTCACGTCGCTTTGATTTGATTGCAGGCCGCAGATGATTTTTTAGGAGATCTGTATATGATGCACTGGTGACAGTGGTCCCTCTAGCCATGTAATGCTAAAAAATGACGCATTTTTCGTTCCAAAAGAGTGTCAGCATAACCTGCCCTGCTGATGGTTCTGTTCGAAACTTCTTTGGTTTTGGTGATGAGGAATGGCGCCATTGCTCGCTGGCTCTCTTCGTTTCCGGTTGGTGGAAGTGAGCCCAGGTTTCGTCCCCAGTAAAGATTCTTGCAAGGAAGGCATAAGCATCAACACGTCGTTCTCTCATTTCAGGAGTCAGCTGCCGGGGCACCCATCTTGCTGTCACTTTGTGAAACTGGAGCACATCATGCACAATGTGGTTAGCTGACCCATGACTAATCCGTAAACATGCTGCACTGTCATTCTGTGTCGTTCGGCGGTTTTCCTTCACTATGGCTTCAACTGCTGCAATGTTCTGTGGAGTCACAACTCGTTGTGCCTGACCCGGACGAGGAGCATCTTCCACTGAAGTCACACACCATTTGCGAACTTCCTACTCCATTTGTAGAGTTGCTGCTATGACAAACATGCATCACCGTACTTCATTCGTCGATAAATTTCAGTACGTTTCACACCTTCACAACGCAAAAACGGAGTAACAGAACGCTGTTCTTCCCTGGTGCAAGTCGCAAGTGGGGCGGCCATCTTTATACTGATACTGCGACTGTATGTGTGCATCTGCACTATGCTGCCACCTACACGGGATACCAGTTCGATTCTACACAAATTGCGCGAAAGAACTTGCCCCCTTCTAACAGCCGTGTACCGCAAGTCTCTAGAGGAACGGAAGGTTCCAAATGATTGGAAAAGATCACAGGTAGTCCCAGTTTTCAAGAAGGGTCGTCGAGCAGATGCGCAAAACTACAGGCCTATATCTCTGACATCGATCTGTTGCAGAATTTTAGAACATGTTTTTTGGTCGCGTATCATGTCATTTCTGGAAACCCAGAATCTACTCAGCAGGAATCAACATGGATTCCGGAAACAGCGATCGTGTGAGACTCAACTCGCTTTATTTGTTCATGAGACGCAGAAAATATTAGATACAGGCTCCCAGGTAGATGCCATTTTACTTGACTTCCAGGAGGCGTTCGATACAGTTCCGCACTGAACAAAGTAAGAGCCTACGGGATATCAGACCAGTTGTGTGGCTGGATTGAAGAGTTTTTAGCAAACAGAATACAGCATGATGTTGTCAATGGCGTGCCACAGGCGAGTGTTATGGGACCATTGCTTTTCACAATATATATAAATGACCTAGTAGATAGTGTCGGAAGTTGCATGCGGCTTTTCGCGGATGATGCTGTAGTATACAGAGAAGTTGCAGGATTAGAAAATTGCAGAGAAATGCAGGAAGATCTGTAGCGGATAGGCACTTGGTGCAGGGAGTGGCAACTGACCCTTAACATAGACAAATGTAATGTATTGCGAATACATAGAAAGAAGCACCACCAGCTTGCACAGTGCCTTGTTGGCAACTTAGGTCTATGCTTTCGTGGGGATGCGCCATAGTCGAACCCTACCATCAGCTCTTATCAGCTGAAACCAGAACTCGACTGATCAGGCAACTGTTTTAGAGTCGTCTAGGGTCCTACCGATATGGTCATATAAAATTAATTGTTGGTAAGGCGGGTGCCAGGTTGAGATTCATTGGGAGAGTCCTCAGAAAATGTAGTCCATCAACAAAGGGGGTGGCTTACAAAACACTCTTTCGACCTATACTTGAGTATTGCTCATCAGTGTGGGATCCGTACCAGATCGGGTTGACGGAGGAGATAGAGAAGATCCCAAGAAGAGCGGCGCGTTTCGTCACAGGGTTATTTGGCAAGCGTGATGGCGTTACGGTGATGTTTTGCAAACTCAAGTGGCAGACTCTGCAAGAGAGGTGGTCTGCATCGCGGTGTAGCTTGCTGTCCAGATTTCGAGAGGGTGCGTTTCTGGATGAGGTATCGAATATATTGCTTCCCCATAGTTCTGCCTCCCGAGGAGATCACGAATGTAAAATTACAGAGATATTCGAGCGCGCACGGAGGCTTTCCGGCAGTCGTTCTTCCCGCGGACCATACGCGACTGGAACAGGAAAGGGAGGTAATGACAGTGGCACGTAAAGTGCCCTCCGCCACACACCGTTGGGTGGTTTGCGGAGTATAAATGTAGACGTACAGGCCATTCGGCACGCTGTTTGTAGCACGTTTACCAACTTACAGGATTTCGATTTGTTATTACATATTTAAGGTTTTCATTTGACTCAACCTCGTAAAAGGTGGAGTGTGGCCTTACCATATAACAGGTGCCCCGTTGGCCTCGACCAGTATACAGTAGCGACGCTGCTACCTGCATGTGGAGATGGCCCTCCGGATATTCTGCTCCGCTTGACTGCGTCCTCCGCTCGCAGCCAACGGGCGCGCGCAGCAACGTACCTGTAACACACAGGGGGGCGTGAGGTCTCTACTGCTGATTAGGTGAGGCGCAGGTGGGTGCATGGCTGGCTGAGGGGGGAGGGCGAGGCAGGTAGGCAGGCAGGCAGAGCCAGGGCTCCGCTGCCGGCGCCGGTTAGCGGGGTCGACTCTGCCCGGTCGATAGTCGCTGGCGCTCTCGCATGCCGGTCGCTCTGAACTCGATTAGCGGCGGCCCGCGCCCTGCGTGGCGGTTGACAGCTCGGCCGCCGTGTACTGCGGGCAGCGCGACTACCACCCTGTCCTCCTCCACCTGCTGAGGATGTCGCCCCCGTCAGCACAGGCACTGCTTCGTAGTTTTTTTGCTCCTCTAAAACCTTCCTCCTCGTGAGTCGTTTCGGAGCTTCCGCAGAGTCTGTCCGAGTTCTGCTTGCGGCCCTTGAACACTCCTAATACTGTGGGACTCCAGAGAGTAATATTCTCTAACACAAACCTTGTAACTAACCTGTTTCTACGGGTTATTACGTTAAGATTGGGAATGGAAATGCTTATTGATTGTGAAATTAACGTGAGAAGATTAGGGTCGCCACCGACTCTAACCATACAACTAATCAAAGGTTTGGCCGAGTCGGAAAATATATTAATTTTATCACAGACCAAAAACTCATAAAAATACGTACGTCGTGATTTCGCTCATGGGGGATGCGATGTAATTAATAGTATTTCCCGTGCACTGTCCACGAGAATCAACCATTTAAAATAAAATAGTACATGCATGAACACTGTGCAGAAGATCAGCTCCCAGCAACACACCTGAAAATAAGACTCAATCTAAAGCATTTGCTTTAAAATAAAAGGGGAAACTAATCACTGGACCTGTGCGTAAGGAAACGCGTTGGATGTGCTAACAGGAAAGCTACGAGGTGAGTGGCTTAGGTGCAAAAACGTAACCTCGGAATGCAAGAGAAAATTGTGTATAAAATCATTTATTCCTAAGATATGGATGTGAGGCATGTACACAATTCCTGATAACATTAATTCCTAAAACATGAAAGAAAAGCATCGCTACATACACCGTTATAATCTACACCTAAAATCATTAGTGTGAATCATTCATATAACTGCTGTTGCCTGATAACTGATCGCAATAACTCGTGAAACGGTACACGTTTCGCAGTACACCCGCGTGACCACGTGGTTTGTGGAGACGCAGTTTTTACGTGCCGTGGCCAAGTTGCAACAATATCACATCACGCAATCATGAACAGTTGACGTTCTTTAAAACGAACATGAGACCGGACAGTTAGTGATGACGGTTGCCCAACAAACTAATGTTCTACCATGTGGTCGGCTCCCCACGGGCGAAAGATACATAAAGCAAGGAAAATTTACGAGAAGGCAAAGCTCTAAATATTTAGAAAAATGAAAGCTTATACAGGCACAGCTGAAGGCGAACAGACATTCATACAGAAGCGAGTGCTCACTTCTTATCGACACCTTTGTGTGCCGCTCTTCCGGAGGATCCAAGTCTGCTATAAAAATTTACTAAAAGAAAAATCTGCCAAAGTTTTGCATTCCTTGCTGCGACAAGGCAAAGTAATCTTTAAGAGTTGAAAAGCGAGACCAAAAGCTAACAGCTCTCGTCTCGCCAAGTAAAGACGCGCCACGCGGTCAGTCTAACTCACCCTTCTTCGAGTGGAGCACAGCTGTGGACGCTTCCCGTACCGCCGGCAGACTGCCTCCCTTTTACTTCTCCAGCCTCTTCTACGCTCCGCGTGGCCCAGAATACCCAAAGATGCCATTTCCGACACCAACCTAACGCAGGTGGAGTTCTCACCAGTAGCGCAGACCTCTTTGCCTGCTTGACCACTACGAGAGTTGGCTACCTGTACAATTGCTGCTGAATCTGTATCACTATCGCAGACTTTCTGCAGCAGACTACACCACCGTCTAGCAGCGTGACACACAACCACATTCATTCAATCACACCACTATGAGAGTTATGAGAAAAGATAAATAAGGAAAAGAAAGAGAAATGCTAGTTAAATTGGGCTACCAGACTAATGAAAGGTGGCTACAGGACCCTTTAAACCTCCTTCTACAGACAGGTCCAAAAAAAAAAAGTATCCATTGTTTAAAAGTCCATAACTTGCAAACTAACTGACGGAGTTGTCTCATTTTTGGTGAAAGTGTAGCTTAAAGTCCAACTTAAAGATATCATTGTAGGTGTTCGAAAAGGTCACCATTAACATCCACACACAAACGATACCACCGAACTGCAGCACGAACTACTGACTACAACGTGTTCAGTTGGATATTTGCACATGAATGTACGATGGATTCTCGAAGTTCATCGAATGTTCGTGGCTTTTGTCGATAAACGACGCCCTTTAGTGTTCCCCACAGGTAAAAGTCCAGAGGAGTTAGGTCTGGCGAACGTGGAGGATACTCCACAGCACCTCTACGGCCTATCCATCTTCGTGGTATATTTTCGTCGAGATACGCCCTAACACGATTTTGGTAGTGGGCTGGGGCACCATCTTGTAGAAAGTAAATTCTTCCTTCTCCATACAAGTCTCTTGTGTCAGGTAAAATAGATGTCTGAAGCTTCTGAAGGTACACCTCGCGGGTGTCTTACGGGGCCAAAGAAGAATCGCCCAATTAAGCCCCGGTAAGACAACCCACACCACACATTTACCCCTGGCAATTTCACGGCTTTGTCTACATGGACGTTCGGATTTTCGGCGGCCCAGTAGATGCAATTGTGGCGATTTACTGTACCATTCAGTTCGAACTGTGCCTCATCAGACCACACAATCATCTCTGCAAACTCTTCATCGTTGCGCACCATGTTACTAAATCACTCACAGTACTCTGTTCTAAGATCTTGGTCGTCCTCGTTCATTGCGTATAGCAATCGTGGGATGTAGCACTTCCACTTTGCTGCCTTCAAAATTCGCCGAACGCTTGAGCGACTCACTCCAGTTTCACGGGCATACTGTCTCACAGACTTCTGTGGTGAGCGAGTGAATTGTTGTAACACACGACGGGAGTTAGCTGGAGTTGTTACTGTTGCAGGTCGTCCAGATCGTTGTTTGTGTACATCTTTAACACAGCCTTCGGCTTCAAGTTTGTCTCGAATGCGACGAATTGTTAAACGTGTCGGTGACTCTGTTTGATACTCATTTCGCCATTGCCGTTGAACCGCATTAATGTTTTCGTACTTAAAATACCACTTCAAAACTGACTTCCTTTCATCAAATGTAAGCCTTGCGCCAGCCATGTTTACTCCAGTAACTAGGTGCAACTAAGAAGAAAACACTGACTGTCTGGCGACTGTCATCTGACAAAAGAAAACAACGGAATACAACGCTTGCGTGGGGATTGCCGGAACTACAAACTATTACAATACCAAAGATGAGACAACACCGTCAATTAGTTTGCCAGTTATGGACTTTTAAACATAGGATACATTTTTTTGGACTCCTCTGTATATTCTTCTAAATTAAGAAAAATCGGACTTTTCAATGGTATAAAAAATAGTTTCTTTTGTGTCGTCTAATTGTCAATGTAGGCTTGTACCATGGGTTGCCAGGGGAGGATGTTGTTTGGTAGCCAGTATCCTCTTTCTGTAACACAAATTACATACATACAGTATATTGACAGGGTTCCTTATTAACTTAAACATGAAGCTACTTAACCTAAGACATTCAAGTTGTTGTGGTACTAGCTCTTCCGTAACAGTCCACATTAGCCTCACTGCCGGTGAAGTACAGAGTCCCGCTATGCACACTACTCTGGTCGCTAGGTACTGACCGACTCCGAGCTAGAGGCTGAGCTAGCTGCGAACGCGACTCCCACTGGCCTGCGACTGGTGACTCGAATCGTTGCCTCACTGGATGACTGTTGCGCCCTCTCGACCGCGGTGGCGATATAAATACTGGAAGTCGAGAGGGCGTTGGCGGCACATTGCTTGCGAGTCTGTCTTTGGCCTCTCTCCTGATAGGCTCGCTTGCTCTGATACCTACTATCGATCTCCTCGCAGTCACTCCGCCAATCGGAGTGCATTAACACAACATTTTTGTCTCTTAGGGCCTCAACTCGGCCACAAGCTGGAAACAGCGTGAAACAGGATTCATCCGAACAGATGACATTGTCCCATTCCTGCGTAGTCCAGGTTTCACGGCTTCAAAACCACGTTCTCCTTTTATGGCCATTTGCATCGCTGAGCAGAAGTTTTGGAATTCCAGATCACCCTGCAGTTTCCCTGTTTATGGAGCGGCCTTCGTGTTGTTTTGGTGCTGGGAAGACTCGCGAATGATTTTTGAGCTCTCGTCCTCTTTGTTTTTGGTCACAATCCTCTTCAAGACCGTCCGTCACGATCCCTCAACAGACACTTTCGTACGCGTTGTGACTTGACGGATGATGTTTTTTTCCACTTTCCCTGTATGCGGCGTAAATTTTCTGTAAGCGCCTCATGAAACACGAAAAACTTCGTCCGCCTTGGTTAGACAAGCACCCGCCGTACGAGCGGCAAAACCTCGGCCGCGTTCCATCTGAGATTAGCTGTGACATAATGCTCTCACAGCTACACAGGACACTGCCCCGACCGCGGCTGACACAACGTATTGACGACATTGTACAACTGTCGTTCGCGGTCAAACACACCAGTGCAACCTGCACGCTTGGGTTGCTTTGTACACTACTGGCCATTAAAATTGCTACACCACGAGGGTGACGTGCTACAGACGCGGAAATTAACCGACAGGAAGAAGTCGCTGTGATATGCAAACGATTTGCTTTTCAGAGCATTCACAGAAGGTTGGCGCCGGTGGCGACACCTACAACGTGCTGACATGAGGATTTCTCATACACAAACAGGAAAGGCGTTGCCTGGCGAAACGTTGTTGTGGTGCCTCGTGTAAGGAGGAGAAATGCATATCATCACGTTTCCGACTTTGATAAAGGTCGGATTGTAGCCTATCGCGATTGCGGTTTATCATATCGCGACATTGCTGCTCGCGTCGGTCGAAATCCAATGACTGCTGGCAGAACACGGAACCGGTGGGTTCAGGAGGGTAATACGGAACCCCGTGCTGAATCCCAACGGCCTCGTATCACTAGCACTCGAGATGGCAGGCATCTCATACGCATGGCTGTAACGGATCGTGCAGCCACGTCTCGATCCCTGAGTCAACAGATGGGGACGTTTGCAAGACAACAACCACCTGCACGAACACTTCGACGACGTTTGCAGGAGCACGGACTATCAGCTCGGAGACCATGGCTGTGGTTACCCTTGTCGCTGCATCAAAGACAGGAACGCCTGCGATTGTTTACCCAACGACAAGCCTGGATGCACGAATGGCTAAACGTAATTTTTTCAGATGAATCCAGGTTCCGTTTACACATCATGATGGTCACATCCGTGTTTGGCGATATCGCGGTGAACGCAGATTAGAAGCCTGTATTCGTCGTCGCCATACTGGCGTATCGCCTGGCATGATTCGATCCTGCCGGCCGGGGTGGCCGAGGGGTTCTAGGCGCTACCGTCTGGAACCGCGCAACCGCTTCGGTCGCAGGTTCGAATCCTGCCTCGGGCATGGATGTGTGTGATGTCCTTAGGTTAGTTAGGTTTAAGTAGTTCTAAGTTCTAGGGGACTGCTGACCTCAGCTGTTAAGTCCCATAGTGCTCAGGGCCATTTGAACCATTTGAACCATGATTCGATCCCTGCGAAACCCTACATTTCAGCAGGATAATGCACGACTGCATGTTGCAGGTCCTGTACGGGCCCTTCTGGATACAGAAAATGTTCGACTGCTGCCCTGGTCAGCATATTCTCCAGATCTCTCACCAATTGAAAACGTCTGGCCAATGGTGGCCGTGCAACTGGCTCGTCACAATACTCCAGTCAGTACTTCTAATGAACTGTGGTATCGTGTTGAATCTGCATGGGCAGCTGTACCTGTACACGCCATCCAAGCTCTGTTCGACTTAATGCCCAGGCGTATCAAGGCCGTTATTACGGCCAGAGGTGGTTGTTCAGGGTACTGATTTCTCAGGATCTGTGCACCGAAATTGCGTGAAAATGTAATCACGTGTTAGTTCTAGTATAATATATTTGTCCAATGAATACCCGTTTATCACCTGTATTTCTTCTTGGTGTGGCAATTTTAATGGCCAGTAGTGTATTTACGTTAAAAAGCTTTCCTTTCCCGCGGTATTTCGGTATCTATGACCACCGTCTGTAAATTACGCTGTATCTAGCAAAATTCGCTATACATTTGTTAGCCCTTTATCATGATACACTTGCACGTGATTCATGTCTTCCCACAATTGTAGTATTAATTTCGTAGAGGAAAAGAATTCAGCAAACAGCTACTAATTGTTTTTAGCTAACTTCATTTGTAGATTCGATTCAGATCTTTTATTTGTCCTCAGTGCTGTACTATGCTACGATATGACCCCACACAACACACTAGAGAGCTTTTAGTTTCAGCTCTCTTTTGTGTGGGGGATATCGTACCGGCGCATACATAGCGGTGAGGATGCAAATAAACATTCTGAATCCGAGCTGCAAACATAGTTCGCTAAAAACGATTTGCAGCTTTGTGGTGGATTCTTCTCTATTACAAAATTTTGGCTCCTGGCTCATAAAATATCTCGCACGGCAAATACTGTCACTGCAGCGAAAACTCGCACAAAGAATTTACGCCAACGGTTCACTGCATATTTCAAAAGATGATACACATATGTGTCATATGCTTCCTATATCTATCTAATAGCGTGCGTATAACGCTAGGAGCAATCGGTAACTGTAACGACGTTTCAAGTATGGTATCGCAGAGCGTAATCTACCAGTTACAGAAATTAAAAAAAAAAATGATGGTAATATTTTACACCTCCGTTTTAAATCCTTGCTGTCGGCATCTGATAGCCTAATTTTTATACATCACGTTCTAAGTGTAGCTACGTGTTACAAACAAATTAGTGTAATATCGTACCCAGACACAAGATCATCTGCGGCAAATGTATCTGAATTCGACGTCAACCCAGGGGGAGAAACACACTCATTTTACCTGCCCGACAGAGAAAACATCGCCGCCAGTGTGGGTAGTGTCCTATGCGCAGATCACACTAGAATACTCGTACACTGTTAGCTGAGTCTACTAAACACTACACGTGATATATTAAAGTGATATATTAAAAGCTACCAGCTGGCAGCCGTTTTTTTTTTTTTTGTTTGTGGTTTTAGGGCGCAAAACTTCTATGGTCATTAGCGCCCAGCCCGTGACATAGAAAACAGGAAAAAAACGAAATTTAAAATCAGCAGCAATGGGAACAAAATCATAAAATTTGAGTAACTAAAGGCAGAAGGAATGCTTCAAAATCCACTATAGAAAGGGGTTGGTTGTCCCCCAAAAAAAAAAAAAAACTTCAAATGACTGACGTCATTTCACTGTCACTAATAAACTGTAGAACGCGGTCAGCTGAGCGCGTGTCATCTGCTAAAATCGACGATAGATCAGGCGATAGCTGTAGACGGGAGCGTAACGGATTAAAATAGGGGCATTCAATTAAAAGGTGTCTGACCGTCCACAGCTGAGAGCAGTGGGGACAGAGTGGGGGAGGATCACCGCTTAAAAGATGTCGATGACTAAAAAGACAGTGCCCTATCCGGAGTCGAGCTAAAATTACCTCCTCCCGACGACGCGTTCGGGAGGAAGAGGTCCAAGCGCAAGGAAGGGCTTTCACTTCCCGCAATTTATTGTGGGGAAGTGTTGACCAATGCGCATGCCATAAATGAGCAGCTTGGCGGCATAAAACGCTCCGTAGATCGGTAAACGGAAGAGACTGAATAGCTGGCCGAGGAAGAGAGACTGCAGCCTTGGCCGCTATATCGGCCGCCTCATTTCCACAGATACCAGCGTGTCCCGGGAGCCAGAGGAACGCCACTGAGACGCCCCCCAGGTGGAGCAAGCGCAGACAGTCCTGAATCCGGTGGACCAGAGGGTGCACAGGGTAAAGAGCTTGGAGACTTAGGAGAGAGCTGAGAGAATCTGAGCAGATTACGTACTGTATCCGCTGATGGCGGCGGATGTAGTGGACAGCCTGGAGAACAGCGTAAAGCTCCGCAGTATAAACCGAACACTGGTCGGGAAGCCGAAAGTTATTTGGGGTGTCGCCAACAATATAGGCACTCCCTACACCTAACGATGTTTTCGAGCCATCGGTGTAAATAAATGTGGCATCCGTCATTTGTGCACATAGAGCAGCAAATGCCCGACGGTAAACAAGTGTAGGGGTACCATCCTTGGGAAATTGACATAGGTCTCTGAGCAAGTTGATCCGGGGACGGAGCCAAGGCGGTGCTGTACCCCAAGTTGTCAAGAAGGTTTTAGGAAAGCGGAAGGAAAGAGAATGGAGCAGTTGACGGAAGCGGACTCCCGGGGGTAGTAGGGAGGAGGAGCGGCCTGCATACCCGACATCAAAGGAGGCGTCGAAAAAAAGGTCATGCGCTGGATTAGCAGGCATGGAAGACAGATGGCTAGCATAACGACTCAGAAGGACTGCCCGCCGATTGGACAGCGGAGGTTCAGCAGTCTCAGCATAAAGGCTTTCCACAGGGCTGGTCTAAAAAGCTCCAGATACTAAACGTAATCCACGGTGGTGGATAGAGTCGAGACGCCGAAGAATAGACGGCCGAGCAGAGGAGTAGACTATGCTTCCATAATCCAATTTCGAGCGCACTAAGGCGCGATAGAGGCGGAGAAGGACCACTCGGTCCGCTCCCCAAGCGGTACCATTCAGGACACGGAGGGCGTTAAGCGAACGCAGACAGCGAGCCGAAAGATAGGAAACGTGGGAGGACCAGCACAGTTTTCTGTCAAACATAAGACCCAAGAATTTAGCGACGTCGGAAAACGGAAGGTTGACAGGACCTAGATGTAAGGAGGGCGGAAGAAACTCCTTACGTCGCCAAAAATTTACACAAACGGTCTTACTGGGTGAGAAACGGAAGCCGGTTTCGATGCTCCACGAGTGGAGGCGATCGAGACATCCTTGAAGACGTCTTTCAAGAAGGCTGGTCCGTTGAGAGCTGTAGTAGATCGCAAAATCGTCCACAAAGAGGGAGCCCGAGACCTCAGGAAGGAGACAATCCATAATTGGATTAATGGCGATGGCAAACAGTACAACACTCAGCACGGAGCCCTGGGGTACCCCGTTTTCTTGGGAGAAAGTACGGGAGAGAGTAGTGTTCACCCGCACCCTAAATGTGCGCTCTGCCATAAATTCGCGAAGAAAAAGGGGCAGCCGGCCTCGAAAGCCCCAAGAGAACAGTGTGCGGAGAATGCCTGTCCTCCAACAGGTATCGTATGCTCTCTCCAGATCAAAAAATATTGCTACCGTTTGGCGTTTCCGGAGAAAATTGTTCATGATATAAGTGGAGAGAGCAACAAGATGGTCAACGGCAGAACGATGCTTTCGGAATCCGCATTGGGCTGGTGTTAAAAGACTGCGGGACTCCAGCCACCAAGCTAAACGGTAAGTCACCATACGCTCCAAAACCTTACAGACACTACTCGTGAGAGAAATGGGGCGATAGCTAGAGGGGAGATGTTTGTCCTTTCCAGGTTTCGGAACGGGAACGACAATAGCTTCCCGCCATCGCCTGGGAAAGGTACTGTCGGTCCAAATTCGATTATAAAGGCGAAGGAGGTAACGCAGGCTATGGGTTGATAAATGCAGCAACATTTGGACATGGATACCATCCGGTCCTGGGGCGGAGGAGCGAGAAGAAGAGAGTGCATGTTGGAGTTCGCGCATGGAGAAAACAGTATTGTAGCTTTCGCGATTGTGAGAGGAGAAAGCAAGATGTCGCACTTCCGCTGCACGTTTCTTCGGGAGAAACGCTGGCGGGTAATTTGAAGAGCTCGAAATCTCAGCAAAGTGCTGACCCAATGAGTTAGAAATTGCGACGGGGTCCACTAAGGTATCATGCGCGACAGTGAGCCCAGAGACCGGGGAGAAACTAGGCGCGCCTGAGAACCGTCGAAGCCGACTCCAAACTTCCGAGGAGGGAGTGAAGGTGTTAAATGAGCTAATAAAGAATTTCCAGCTTGCCTTCTTGCTATCGCGGATGACGCGACGGCATCGCGCACGGAGCTGCTTATATCGGATACAGTTGGCCAAAGTTGGATGGTGACGGAAAATGCGAAGAGCACGTCGCCGCTCACGTATTGCGTCACGGCATGCCTCGTTCCACCAAGGAACTGGAGGGCGCCGGGGCAATTCGGAGGTGCGTGGTATTGAACGTTCCGCAGCTGTGAGAATAACGTCGGTAAAATGTGTGACCTCATCGTCGACGCTGGGAAAGCGACGGTCATCGAATGTCGCTAGAGACGAAAAAAGTGTCCAGTCGGCTTGGGCAAACTTCCAGCGACGCGAGCGCATATATGGCAGTTGAGGCTGCAGTCGAAGAACACATGGAAAGTGGTCACTCGAGTGTGTATCATCAAGGGCGAACCATTCGAAGCGCCGAGCTAGCGGAACAGTACCGACCGCAAGGTCCAAATGAGATAAATTTGCCGTGGAGGCAGACAAAAATGTGGGGACCCCAGTGTTGAGGCAGACTAGATCCGCTTGGTGGAAGACGTCTAGCAATAGTGAGCCACGTGGACAAGGATGTGGAGATCCCCAAAGCGGGTGGTGGGCATTGAAGTCCCCAACCAGCAAATAGGGGGGTGGAAGCTGATCAAGAAGATGAAGGAGATCAGCTCGTGCCATTGGTGTAGACGATGGAATGTATACCGTACAAAGAGAGAACGTGTATCCAGAAAGGGAAAGACGGACGGCGACAGCTTGGAAGGAAGTGTTTAAGGGGATTGGGTGATAATGGAGAGTATAATGGAGCAGAATCATGAGTCCTCCATGGGCTGGAGTGCCTTCAACAGAGGGGAGGTCATATCGGACGGACTGAAAATGAGGGAGAACAAAGCGGTCATGGGGACGCAGCTTTGTTTCCTGAAGACAGAAGATGACCGGCGAGTAGGATCGTAAAAGGATCGACAATTCCTCCCGATTGGCGCGAATGCCGCGGATATTCCAGTGGATAATGGACATAGGGTGAACAGAAAATGGAGGAACGTGACCAAGGGTGCTGTCAACTCAACGACTGCTCAGAGCTTGCGACCGACAGCATGGAATGGCATTCAGTCGAAGGCAGAAGATCCTGATCCACAGGTTGGTCAGGAGCAGCTCCTGCCACCAACGATCGGCCAGTTGACCGGCCACCAACAGTGCGCCTCGGCGACACAGAAGATGGCCGAGGGCGATTTCCGCCAGGTGGTGCTGTAGATGGGACACGCCTTGGCGGAGAAGGAGAGGAACTGTGTTTCTTCGTAGCCTTCTTAGAAGTATGATGTTTAGATGAAGGAAGAACCGATGGTTGTGAAGTTGCGGTACGTAAAAACTCTTCACGAGAATGCTCTTTTTTCGAAGACTTGGCGTCTGACTTTTGGGCTCGAGATTTAACAGAACCCGATGAAGGGTGAGCCATAGAGTGGGCAGGCGAAAGGGGTGAGGTTGAACGGGCGATCTTTGCGCTGGCCGATCTGACGACCGTGGTACTAAAGGTGAAGTCGCAAGTCTGCGTGGCCGCCTCCTTTGTTGGTCGAGGAGAAGCAAGGACAGCGCTGTATTTACCTTTCTGAGGCACGGTGGGCTGTCGACTGGCGAGTAACTTTCGAGCAGCAAAGGTCGACACCTTTTCCTTCACTCTTATTTCCTGGATGAGCTTTTCATCCTTAAAAACGGGGCAATCTCGAGAGGAGGCAGCGTGGTCACCCATACAGTTGATGCAGCGAGGGGATGGAGGTGGACAAGCACCCTCATGGGCATCCTTGCCACAAGTAACACATTTGGCCGGATTGGAACAGGACTGGCTGGTATGATTGAACCGCTGACATCGATAGCAACGCGTAGGGTTTGGGACATAAGGGCGAACGGAAATTATCTCATAGCCTGCTTTGATTTTTGATGGGAGTTGAACTTTGTCAAATGTCAAGAAGACAGTGCGGGTTGGAATGATGTTCGAATCAACCCTTTTCATAACCCGATGAACAGCTGTGACGCCCTGGTCAGACAGGTAATGCTGAATTTCTTCGTCAGACAATCCATCGAGGGAGCGCGTATAAACGACTCCACGCGAGGAATTTAAGGTACGGTGCGGTTCCACCCGGACAGGGAAGGTGTGGAGCAGAGAAGTACGCAGCAATTTTTGAGCCTGGAGGGCACTGTGTGATTCTAACAACAGGGTGCCGTTCCGTAATCTGGAACAAGACTTTACAGGACCCGCAATTGCGTCGACACCTTTCTGTATAATGAAAGGGTTGACCGTGGAAAAGTCGTGACCTTCGTCAGACCGAGAAACAACAAGGAACTGTGGCAACGATGGAAGAACCGTCTGTGGCTGAGACTCAGTGAACTTACGTTTGTGAGCAGACATAGTGGAAGGTGAGGAAACCATTGCGGAAGAATCCCCCATGATTACCGGCGTCTCCGATGGCGCGCTCCTCCCTTGTGGGGGCCCTCGCCAAGGGCACACCCGCCTTAGGTGATTGTTCACACCTCAGGTCACACCTCCCGACAAACGGACGGAGGGACCAATCGGCACTTTCGGAAGGTATCAGCTCGGGTAATCACCCCTCCCTGGGCCTGGCCGTTACCAGGGGGTACGTACGTGTCCTACCTGTCTACCCGGGGCGGGGAATTACGCGTTACCCCGTCACCGGCTACGCATGGAAGTGCGTGGGTCGGCCTTCAGACACGCACAGGGAGGAAAGAAGAGAAAGGGAAAGGAAAGAAGAGGGGGTCTCAAACGCCGTAGCGGAGAAAAGGGCAAGGAGAAGAGGGAAGGAAAAGAGAAGGACAGAGGAAGGACGAGGACTGGCAAGTGTAAGAGCAAGGAATTTGGAACAGTTTCGAGCGTCCGTCTCCGGACGTAGGCACAAACCATACTCCCAGAGGGGGAGAAAGGAAGGAAAGAGACAGAGGTGAGGGGGGGGGGGGGCGAAGATGGGGGACGGGGAGGGATGCGGAAAGGGAAGGGAAGGTATGCAGCCCGGAAAAGGAAGGAGGGCCACATTAGCTCGGGGTCCCGTGCTCGCTACGCACGTGTCCACAAAAGAGTTGTGGACCCCCTGGGGGGAGCTGGCAGCCGTGATGGACACGAATGCACTGCGGCCATGCTATCACACATGGCACAAGTTGTCAGGGCCCATGGCGGAGCCGGTGCCTACTGGGCAACAGGACACATGCTGAACCGAGATGACCTAAGTTGTAATCATTTCTGCAGAACATGCTAGTGAACATGTCCTGTCAATATGGTCGTCCTATCCATATTCGTTCAAGGTATCCTGTTCTTTTTTTGGACATTAATGTAGTTAGGACGAATTTAAAACTGAGGTAAGTGATGGAAAAAAAACCAAAGAAATAAATATGTTACGTTACTTGTTACTCAGATTTCTCTACCTAAGCAGTTTGCAGCTACCTCGGTACTTCTCGGAGTTTTTCATGTGCTGAGTAGCTAAATCACCTATAGTTTAGACAGCTGTTGATTTCATATCTACATTATACCTACACATCTAATACGAAACATTTAAAAGTTTGTGATAATAATGAATTGTGCAGGTGTTTAATGACTCGGTAAAAACATTACATCAGCACAGTTATTTGTAAATTATATCATATTATTACTAACAACTAATGTATTTACATTAAAATTAAATTTAGATTACAAATGCTCTTATTACCGTGTAAGTAGGGTGTTCAGGTTTTTATATTGGTAACACCACGTAGCGCTCTGTATGAAAATCCCTGGCTGCGCTGTGTGCAGTCTGTGGCAGGTTGGCGTTGTTGAAATATTCCCTATTGTAGTGTTGGTGTTGGGCAGCTGGATGTGAACAGCGCGTAGCGTTGCGCAGTTGGAGGTGAGCCACCAGCAGTGGTGGGTGTGGGGAGAGAGATGGCGGAGTTTTGAGAGCGGACGATCTGGACGCGTGTCCATCAGAGACAGTAAATTTGTAAGACTGGATGTCATGAACTGATATATATATATATATATATATATAATGTCTTCTGAACACTATTAAGGTAAATACATTGTTTGTTCTCCATCAAAATCATTCATTTGCTAACTATGCCTATCGTAGTTAGTTCCTTCAGTAGTTAGAATCTTTTATTTAGCTGGCAGTATTGGCGCTCGCTGTATTGCAGTAGTTCGAGTAACGAAGATTTTTGTGAGGTAAGTGACTCGTGAAAGGTATAGGTTATTGATAGTCAGGGCCATTCTTTTGTAGGGATTTTTGAAAGTCAGATTGCGTTGCGCTAAAAATATTGTGTGTCAGTTTAGTAATGATCAGAATAAGTAAAGAGAGAAATGTCTGAGTACCTTCAGTTTTGCTCAGCTGTTTGAAAATCAGATAACGTAAGGGGTTTACCAGCACAATCATTCATAAATTTTTCTAACGGGAGGTTTCAAACGGACACCACATAAGACTTCACTTGATGCTTTTACGGTGCTTCTGAGCTTATCATTTCGCCACTATAAATACAACTACCGTCCAGCACTTCATCATTCTCTTATTTCCTCTCATTCATCCCCCCTGTTTTCTTATACGCGTACTTAAATTTCTAATAGCTACTGTGGACTTCTTGGGTCCATACTTAGATATGCTGTTTCCCACTGTTCAGTAACTATGATGCGTCATCATTGCTAATGTGGAACGTCGTTTCGTCCTGAAACGGTTCAAGTGTCCCAGCATCCACTTAGAGCGGGCATGTGAAGACCACCCCGTCAGGGGATCCTAAATCACGACAGTCACACGATCCTGACGGTTCCTTTCCTACTCTGTGTCGGATTGAGGGGTACCTCCGCTGGGAACGACATGATTCATTTACTCCCGTGGCCATGGGACAGCGACTGATTATACAAGTAAGGAAAACGAACCACCGCAGTAGTATCATCAAAGAAATTTGTTCCAAACGACTAGTTTCGGCGCAACACTTATGTCATTCCAGGCCCACTATAATCCGAAAGAGTACTTTCATTCCTTGGCCCATGTATCGTAGAATTTTGTGGGTTCTACGAGACATGGACCAAGGAATGAATGTACTCTTGCGGATTATAATGAACCTGATGATGGCCGGCCGGTGTGACCGTGCGTTTCTAGGCGCGTCAGTCTGGAACCACGTGACCGCTACCGTCGCAGGTTCGAATCCTTCCTCGGGCATGGATATGTGTGATGTCCTTAGGTTAGTTGGGTTTAAGTAGTTCTAAGCTATAGGGGACTGATGACCACAGATGTTAAGTCCCATAGTGCTCAGAGCCATTTGAACCATTTTTGAACCTGATGATGACGTAAGTGTTCGCTGCAACTAGTCGTTTGAAACAGACTTTTTTGGTGAAAAGGCGGTGGTGGTTCGTTCTCTTTACCGACACATTTGTAGCGTCTCTCGGATGTCCGTAAGGAGACAGTATACCCAGCGTCCGCTATTTCCACGGTCTCAATCCCACCGCTATTCATCAAGTGCCCCCAAGTTCTGACTGACAGCTGTTCTGGAACACGTAATTTCTTGTACTTTAATCCGTGCCATCCCTCGCCGCAGCCAATACGCTCTGGGAAGATTTCGTACAGTGATGCTATAGCTGACTATGTAACAGTGAAGTGAGAGAGGGAGAGAGATAGAGGGAAAGAGAGGGAGGGAGAGAGAGTGGAAGAGGGGGTGAGCAGTACATTCCATAACAGCGCGGACAACGTCCGACAGCTCCCTTTGTGCACCGCCAGCCGCAAACCCTCGTCACCACCCTCACCCCCTCCCCCTACCCCTTCCCATCACACCCCTTTTCTGGCAGCACGAGCAAAAGGTTAAAAAACAATTTAATCCCGCCATTCATCAAGCTCGTTTAGCCCGCCCAACTGGTCGCCGGCAGCGCAGATATTTATTCCATTCTGTTATAATAGACACACGCACACACGCACACACGCCCACGCACACGCGCAGAACGGGGTGACGGGTTTATTCAGTCCCCCACCGGCGGCGACATTCCTGCCCCTCCGCCGCCCCACCGCGGCGCCCAGCTGCCCCCTCCACGCGGGCCCCTACCCCCCCTCCCACTCCGGCGCGCTTCCCCCACCACGCGGCGCCGTTCCCCCCACCACCGCCACAGCCACGCACAGTAGCGGCCGCTGCGCTGTCGGCGAGCCGTCCCCGCTGCCAGAGCGATGACAAAGGACGATAAATCAGGGATAATTAGTGGAGTGGTTAGCGGCACGGGACACGGCCCGTATGCAGCTGCAGCGGCGGCAGCCTCTGCCCCTCTAATAATCGAAGCGACACTCCGGCCCGCGTGTATGTACACCGGCAGAGGAGCTTGTCTCTGATAGACACTCGCCCTGGGTGGTTTCACGATATCACTGCTGGAGCCATGACGGGGAATTAGAAAGGCCGAGGCACAACTACGGGCAAATTGGTATCCAGTCAGCTGTGCCAGAGTTTCCTCACTGCCCAATGCAATCCGTCTCCTTCATATGTATATCCCAGACAAACTAAAAGAGTTGCAGCTAGGACTGGGCTACGAACCACAAATCCTTGTCGTTCGTAGGCAGTCTCTGGTAAAAACACTACTGTCCATTAAAATTGCTACACCACGAAGATCACGTGCTACAGGCGCGAAATTTAACCGACAAGAAGAAGATGCTGTGATATTAGCTTCTCAGAGCAGTCACACAAGGTTGGCGACGGTGGCGACACCTGCAACGTGCTGACATGAGGAAAGTTTCCAACCGATTTCTTATACACAAACAGCAGTAGATCGGTGTTGCCTCGTGAAACGTTGTTGTGATGCCTCTTGTAAGGAGGAGAAATGCGTACCATCACATTTCCGACTTTGACAATGGTCGGATTGTAGCCTATCGCGATTGCGATTTATCGTATCGCGACGTTGCTGCTCGCGTTAGTCGAGATCCAATCACTGTTAGCAGAATATGAAATCGGTGGGTTCAGGAGGGTAATACGGAACGCCGTGCTGGATCCCAACGGCCTAGTATCGCTTGCAGCCGAGATGACAGACATCTTATCCGCATGGCTGTAACGGATCGTGCAGCCACATCTCGATCCCCGAGTCAACAGATGGGGACGTTTGCAAGACAACAACCATCTCCACGAACAGTTCGACGACGTTTGCAGCAGCATGGACAATCAGCTCGGAGACCGTGGCTGCGATTACCCTTGACGCTGCATCACAGGCAGGAGCGCCTGCGGTGGTGTAATCAATGACGAACCTGGGTGCACGAATGGCAAAACGTCACTTTTTCGGATGAATCCATGCTCTGTTTCAGCATCATGATGGTCGCATTCGTGTTTGGCGACATCGCGGTGAACGCACATTGGCGTATCACCCGGCGTGATGGTATGGGGTGTCATTGGTTACATGCCTCGGTCGCCTCTTGTTCGCAATGACGGCACTTTGAACAGTGGACGTTACATTTCAGATGTGTTACGACCCGTGGCTCTACCCTTCATTTGATTCCTGCGAAACCCTACATTTCAGCAGGATAATGCACGACCGCATGTTGCAGGTCCTGTACGGGCCTTTCTGGATACAGAAAATGTTCGACTGCTTCCCTGGACAGCACATTCTCCAGTTCTCTCACCAATTGAAAACGTCTGGTCAATAGTGGCCGTGCAACTGGCTCGTCACAATACGCCAGTCACTACTCTTGATGAACTGTGGTGTAGTGCTGAAGCTGCATGGCAGCTGTACCTGTACACGCCATCCAAGCTCTGTTTGACTCAATGCCCAGGCGTATCAAGGCCGTTATTACGGCCAGAGGAGTTTGTTCTGGGTACTGATTTCTCAGCATCTATGCACCCAAAATGCGTGAAAATGTAATCACATGTCAGTTCTACTATAATATATTTGTCCACTGAATACCCATTTATGTTCTTGGTGTAGCAATTTTAATGGCCAGTAGTGTAATTTCTGCAGTCGAAGAATGGCGATTAAATAGTGGGAAAGATCGGTCTTGTATGATTACACGATTACCGAAAAGTCACTGTTAGCAGTCGCATCCGTGAAATATCTGCCCTTATGTGTACGGAACGACCTGAACCGGATCGACCATATAAAAGAAATGCCGGGAAAGGCGATCATAGACTGAGATTTGTTACGGGAATCCTCGGGGTGTGTAGTTAACTCACGAAGCAGCCGCGTATCCAATTATTTATTACAAGAATACATGCCGGCCGCTGTGGCCGAGCTTTTCTAGGCGCATCAGTCCGGAAGCATTCTGCTACTACGGTCGCAGGTTCGAATCCTGCCTCGGGCATGGATGCGTGTGATATCCTTAGGCTGGTTAGGTTTAAGTAGTTCTAAGTCTAGGGGACTGATGACCTCAGATGTTAAGTCCCATAGTGCTCAGAGCCATTTGAACTATTTACAAGGGTATATACGAGGGTTGGAATTTCAAAATTGTGGCAACTATTTATTTACAGCTCGTACAAAATAGATACGTCTTTCAAAGTTTTACTGACCTTCAGAGTAGTCAGCAGTATTGTATATAACCCGTTGCCAGCGATGTGGAAGTCCTAGGTTGTGTTCCAGAAATGAACAGCATAGAGGCATGACACTTTCTGTAGGACCTGACCGTCTTTTTCAGGACAATGCTGAAGCACGTACAGTGCAAGCTGATATTGATTTGTTTGACTGGCGGGTCTGCTAAGTGCTACACCACCTACTGCACTCCCCTGACTTAAGCCCTTGTAAGTTCAACTCGACTTCTAAACTGAAGGAAACACCGAGCGGTCTAAGGCGCTGCAGTCATTGACTGTGCAGCTGGTCCTGGTGGAGGTTGGAGTCCTCCTTCGGACATGGGTGTGTGTGTTTGTCCTTAGGGTAATTTAGGTTAAGAAATGTGTAAGCTTAGGGACTGATGACCTTAGCAGTTAACTCCCATAAGATTTGACACACATTTGAACTGAAGGAAACACTTCACGGCATTCGCTTCAGAACTGCTACAGATTCGTCGGGCAACAGACCGCGCTGCTCCAAGTGTCAACACAACTGGCATTGCTGAGAGTATCCCACGACTTCGACATCGCTGGCAACAAAGAAGTCAAGTGTGACAGCTGTGAGTAATAACGAATTATCAGTTCCGTAAGCCATGGGTTCATAATAGTGACACGAACTATTTACAGAAGAATAGAGGAACTCGTATAGGTTCATCTCTGAGGATGTTTGGTTCCGGAGAAAAGCTGGAGCACATGAGGTAGTACTGATACTACGACTTATCTTACAAGATAGGTTGAACAAAAACAAACCTACATTTACAGCACTTTTCGATTTAGAGAATGCTTTGGACAATGTTGACTGAACCACATTAGCCGGCCGAAGTTGCCGTGCGGTTCTAGGCAGGTTCGAATCTTGTCTCAGGCATGGATGTGTATGATGTCCTTACGTTAGTTAGGTTTAATTAGTCCTAAGTTCTAGGTGACTAATGACCTTAGAAGTTGAGTCCCATAGTGCTCAGAGCCATCTGAACCACATTATTTCAAAGTCCGTATGTAACAGGAATAATGTAGAGAGAGCGGAAGGCTATGTGCAACTTGTACGAGAACCAGGATGCAGCCGTAAGTGTCAAAGGACGTGAGAGGGAAACCGTAGTTGAGAAGGAACTGAGACAAGGTTGTAGCCTATCTTCGATGTTATGCAGCCTGTAGATTGAGCAAACAGTTAAGGGAAACCAAAGAAAAATTAGCAAAAGAAATTAAAGTTCAGAGGGAAGAAATACAAACGACGAGGATTCCGATGACGTTGTAATTGTGTCAGAAACGGCAAAGGACATGGAAGAGCGGTTGATAGGAATGCAAAGTGTCTTGAAAGGAGGATATAAGAAGAACATCAACAAAAGCAAAACACATGTGGTGGGATGTAGCCGAATTACGTAAATCAGGCAAGTATTAAGGGAATTAAACTACTGAAAGGAGAAAATAAAAGTAGTCGACGAGTTATGCCATTCTGGCAAGAGAATAGCTAACAGTGGCCGAAGTAAAGAGCATATAAAATGCACGTTGGCAATAGCATGAAAGGATTTTCGAAAAAGAGAAACTAGTTAATATCTGTATATACATCTACATCTACACCCACACTCCGCAAGTCACCTGACGGTGTGTGGCGGAGAGTACCTTGAGTACCTCTATCTGTTCACATAAAAGAGTGTTTATTTGTTTGTTTGTAATTCATGCAAATCTATAATTCTATTCCGATCTTGATGAAATCTAGCAAACTTTACGGTCAAGAAAAGAAGAAGATCATTCAAATGGCTCAGAGCACTACGGGACTCAACTGCTGAGGTCATCAGTCGCCTAAAACTTAGAACTACTTAAACCTAACTAAGCTAAGGACAACACACACATCCATGCCCGAGGCAGGATTCGAACCTGTGACCGTAGCGGTCGCGTGGTTCCAGATTGAAGCGCCTAGAACCGCTCGGCCACGCCGGCAGGCAGGAAATCATTGCCTACATAAGATTTTGTGATCTATGTTTTCAGACATACAATGAAGTGACCAAAGTCATGGGATGCCATTACGTACATATACAGGTGGCGGTAGCATCGCGTAACAAGGTATGAAACGGCAGTGCACTGACGGACCCGTCATTTTGTACTCAGGTGATACATGTGAGAAGGTTTCCGACGTGATCATGGCCGCACGACGGGAGTTAACAGACTCTGGACGAGGAATGGTAAAGACACATGGGACATTCAATTTCGGAAGATGTTAGGGAGTTCAGTATTCCGAGATCTACAGTGTCAAGAGTGTCCCCAGAATACCAAATGTCAGGCATCACTACCCACCACAGATAACGCAGTGACCACCGGCCATCAATTAACGACCGAGAGCAGCAGCGTTTGCGTACAGCTGTCAGTGCTAATAGACAAGCAACACTGCGTGAAGTGACCGCAGAAATCAATGTGGGACCTACGACGAACGTATCCGTCACGACAGTACGGCGGGGGGTGTGGCGTGTGTGTGTGTGTGTGTGTGTGTGTGTGTGTGTGTGTGTGTGTGTGTATGTGTGTGTGTGTGTGTGTGTGTGTGTGTGAGTGAATTCCTAAGGGACCAAACTGCTGAGGTCATCGTTCCGAATACTTACACACTGCTTACACTAACTTATGCTAAGAACAACACACACACCCATGTCCGAGGGAGGACTCGAACCTCCGGTGGGAGCGGACGCGCAATCCGTGACAGGGCGCCTCAAACCGCGCGGACACTGTGCGCGTGAAATTTGGCGCTAATGGACTATGGCAGCAGACGACCTACGCTAGTGCCTATGCTAACAGCACGACATCGCCGACAGTGAGCCGTGTGTACTTCCATCTTTCCACGGCTCGTCTCCTGAGTGTCGTGTGGAGCCAGTATTTTTGGTAATCGGCAGTGTTTGGGCGCAATCGGGCTCTAGCATCTCGTTGCTGTCTTTTATTGCTTCGCTTCCATTTCGTTTTTCCGCGGTTGTTCAGGGTTGGTCTTTTATGAAGCTGTTTCGTTTGAACTCCCGCTCGTGGTGTACCCACTATCGATTGCGAGTTCTGTCTTTGGTGTACTTAGAAACCGTAGGTTGGTAACACGGCCGACTCACGTGTTTACTGCAGCAGACTCTTTGGCCTGTACTATTTATAGGCGAGCGCGGTCGCGCTGGAGGAGGTTGTCGCGCAGTGGCCTTTGTGTCTGCTCTGGTGACGTCGACATCCTGCCTTCCGAGTACGGGTGTTGTTATCGAACCCGCAATTCTACCCGTGGGGGAACGCCGGCCTGGCTGGGCCCCTCTGTACGCTCTTCACTGGTTGTCCGCGGGAGGCGGATGGCAGTCTAATCATCGCCTGCGTCGACGAAGGCAGACAGACAGTAACCATCATGGGGCGGTGGAGCCGCCGTTCGGCGAGGGTTTGAGTCCGGGCTGGTTCTGTGTCTGCCGGGACGACTGGGGACGGCTTAGAATTGTGCAGAGCAGTCCCGGACAAACGATGAAGTGCGCCGAGGGAAAGGAGAAAAGAAGTTAAGTGTGAAAGTTTCAGTTTGATCGTCCTTTGGGATTGAGTTCATCCAGTCGTCTTTCCCGCCTTGTGGTCACCGTCGTGGCAAACCTCTGTTCTGTTCACTGGTGCAGATTCCTCCCCGCATCGTTGCTAACCGGTGTAGTGGTTTATTTTGGTAGTTATTTGTGTACGTTTGCACTTCTGTGTTTTGGTAGTTCATCCTCCCGCCATGTGGTTGCAGAATTTCGGGTGGGGAGTTATTTCGTTGTCTCCCAAGATCTAGTGCTGTATTATTAAGGTTGATTCTAGTTCAGTCTAGTGTTCTGTTAATCCCTGGGTATATGTGTACTCCATACAATTTGCGCTGTATTTATTCTAAGTGAGTTGCACTGATAGTAGTTGGGGTTTCGAGTCCTGTCACGGAGCCGACAAGGGGTCACATTGGTTTCGGCTTGTCAGTTGGAGGGTATTGCCTTATAGGATTGTTAACATCGGCATGTCAGCGTTGTCTAGCGCTACCGAGGTCTAAGGAAGAATCATTGTGCTGATTAAGGAACGTTGTTACACGTTCTTGTCTTCATTTCGATACCTGTATTTGTGAAGGCAACCGCATGAAGGAAGATCTGTTCTGAAGCTATGCTGGATCTTGCGCTCTTGGGATTTTTGGTTTTGTTTTGATCCCGACTATTTGGGTGTCAGGAATATGGAACTGTGTTGTTAATGTTTGGCTTGAACAGCGGATACGCGGCTAGTTTCGTACGTAATTGTAATTGACACCAGTTCATCTTATTACTAACTTGTAAGTTCCATTTCACTGCACACGTTTCTGTTGGTCACAGTATATGGACAATATGTGAGAAGTTGGGACTGTTAGTGTTTGCACGTGTGTTACTAATTCAGCAAGGGACTGGATAACAGCATTGCTGGTTCTAAGGACAATTCCAAAAACTTTGTGAGTGCACAAGTGGTGGTTTATGGACTTGCTATATTCTCCGCAAGACTCTTCGATGGTGAATGTGCACCTGCACAATCGCAACAGATGGCTGCTGGCCATCTCTACAAGGACTACAGTGGGTCTGCATCTTTGATGGCCCACCATTACCATTATCTCTACAAGGACTACAGTGGGTCTGCACCTCTGGTGGCCCACCAATACCGTAATCTCTACCAGGACTACAGTGGGTCTGCTCTGTGATGACCTACCTACCAATATTCTTCCAAACTTCGAATGACTCTGCTGTGGGTTTGCTCTGTTGTGACCCAATACTTGTCTGCATGTCGAGAGTCAGCACTGTCTTTCCATTGGAAGGACAACACTACTTCTTCAAGACTGCATGGAAATCCACTACTTCCGTGTGCATTTTCTTTTACTGCTCAGACTTTGAGAAAAACACTGCTATTCTACTGTTATCTACGATTAGGACTGTCTTTATGGACTGTGAGAAAATTTGAGCTTTTGACCAACGTTGTATCAATAAGTGTGTGCATTTGATATCTTTGTTATTGTAATTATGAAAAATTTTTTCAAATCTGTAATGGGCACTGCCCAAACCAATTTGTAAAATTTTTTGTGGGGAGCATGGGGGCTATGTAAGTAGGCTGTTTATGTTTTCTCTATGTAAGTAGGCTGTTTATGTTTTCTTATTGGCAACGTTACGTAGCGCTCAATATGAAAATCACTGGCTGTGCTGTGTGCAGTCTGTGGCTAGTTTACATTGTTGTCTGCCATTGTAGTGTTGGGCAGCGGCAGCTGGATGTGAACAGCGCGTAGCGTTGCGCAGTTGGAGGTGAGCCGCCAGCAGTGGTGGATGTGGGGAGAGAGATGGTGGAGTTTTGAAATTTGTCATGAACTGCTATATTTATATATGATGATATCAAGGTAAATACATTGTTTGTTCTCTATTAATATCTTTCATTTGCTAACTATCCCTATCAGTAGTTAGTGCCTTCCATAGTTTGAATCTTTTATTTAGCTGGCAGTAGTGGCGCTCGCTGTATTGCAGTAGCTTGAGCAGCGACGATTTTTGTGAGGTAAGTGATTTGTGAAAGGTATAGTTTAATGTTAGTCAGGGCCATTCTTTTGCAGGGATTATTGAAAGTCAGATTGCGTTGCGCTAACAAAATATTGTGTGTCAGTTTAAGGACAGTCGTGTAAGAATTGTTCAAAGGGGACGTTTCATATTTATGAAACGTCCCCTTTGAACAATTATACAAGACTGTGCTTAAACTGACACACAATATTTTGTTAGCGCAACGCAATCTGACTTTCAAAATTCCCTACAAAAGAATGGTCCTGACTAACATTAAACTATACCTTTCACAAATCACTTACCTCACAAAAATCTTCGCTGCTCAAGCTACTGCAATACAGCGAGCGCCACTACTGCCAGCTAAATAAAAGATTCAAACTATGGAAGGCACTAACTACTGATAGGGATAGTTAGCAAATGAAAGATATTAATAGAGAACAAACAATGTATTTACCTTGATATCATCATATATAAATATAGCAGTTCGTGACAAATTTCTAAACTCCGCCATTTCTCTCTCTCCACATCCACCACTGCTGGCGGCTCACCTCCAACTGCGCAACGCTACGCGCTGTTCACAGCCAGCTGCCTAACACTACAATGGCGAGTATTACAACAATGCAAAGCAGCCACAGACTGCACACAGCACAGCCAGTGATTTTCATACAGAGGTGGCGTTACCAATAAAAAAACCTAAACAGCCTACTTACATAGCCCCCATGCTCCCCACAAAAAATTTTACAAATTGGATTGGGCAGTGGCCAATAAAGATTTGAAAAATTTTTTTTCATAATTACAATAACAAAGAAATCAAATGCACACACTTATTGATACAATGTTGGTCAAAAGCTAAAATTGTCTCACAGTCCATAAAGACAGGCCTAATCGTACATACAGGAGAATAGCAGTGTTTTTCTCAAAGTCTGAGCAGTAAAAGAAAATGCACACGGAAGTAGTGGATTTCCATGCAGTCTTGAAGAAGTAGTGTTGTCCTTCCAATGGAAAGACAGTGCTGACTCTCGACATGCAGACAGGTAATGGGCCACAACAGAGCAAACTCACAGCAGAGTCAGTCGAAATTTTGAAGAGTATTGGTAGGTAGGTCATCACAGAGCAGACCCACTGTAGTCCTGGTAGAGATTACGGTATTGGTGGGCCACCAGAGGTGCAGACCCACTGCAGTCCTTGTAGAAATAATGGCATGGTGGGTCATCATAGATGCAGACCCACTGTAGTCCTTGTAGAGATAATGGTACTGGTGGGTCATCAAAGATGCAGACCCACTGTAGTCCTTGGAGAGATGGCCAGCAGCCATCTGTTGTGACTGTGCAGGTGCACAATCACCGTTGAAGAGTCTTGCGGATAATATAGCAAGTCCATAAACCACCACTTGTGCACTCACAAAGTTTTTGAAATTGTCCTTAGAACCAGCAATGCTGTTATCCAGTCCCTTGCTGAATCATTAACACACGTGCAAACACTATCAGTCCCTACTTCTCACATATTGTCCATATACTATGACCAACAGAAATGTGTGCAGTGAAATGTAACTAACAAGTTAATAATATCATGAACTGGTGACAATTACAATTTTATAACATAAGAATACAATAACAAAGGTACAAAACACATCATTGAAAACATAATAATACAGATAACGTTTGTAGTAATAGGGGCTTTACAAAAGAATAGAAATAAACATATACATCAGTGTTACAGGAATTATGACATAAGTAAATACATAAAAGATCAGAATAACTTTTGAAACATCAACTTTACACATGAGCATTAAAACAAAACAGAATTAATAATGTCTAACATCTTTACAAAGTAAATAACATATTATTAACGCAAATTATATTTGAGGATAACAGTATTCCTCATCATAGTTCATGTAGCTGAGTATGAGAAAAATTCTACAACAAAAGTCTGATGAGGTAAACATATAAAGACAGGAAGAACATATATACACAAGGGTACCCAAACACATAGTGGGATAACACAAAAGGAAAGGACAGGGTTTGTTTCATTGCAGTATTTTGCAAACAAAACTTTCTTTGCTTCTTGGAGCTCTCCCTTCATTCATCATTATTCCCAAAAGTCCTATCTAAGCCTGCCTTCTGTATTTCGTTCACATCCTCTGTCAAAAATAGTTTTTCTCTCTGCTTTCTGTATTCTGTTCACATCCTCTGTCAATAATAGTTTTTCTCCACTGTACAGTATCCTTTTTATTTTGCCAGACCATTTTCTGATAGCTTCTCAATGCATTTCTTATAAATTTATAATAGTTAGTTTCTTATATAGCTAACTTAAATCTACTGAGCTCAGATACTAAACTAAGGGACGAGGCAATGCAGCAGCACATAACAAATTAACACAAACAGCAATGCAAAAAAATGGAAAATTGCAAAGCAAGCTACAGTAAATATAAATTACCCAGCAATGCAACATTACAACTAACATTAGCCAATGTACAGTAGCAAGAAAAATAAGTCAGTAGTAAAATTAGCTTAACAGAGTAACACAATTTAAAATTCAGTAGCACTATGCCTGGCAAACAGCAGCAGCAAATATAAAAAATATAAAACTTATATCTATACATGACAAAGCTCAAGCAGAAAAAATATTACAGTAAAAACAACAATGCAGATAAGGGAAATGTATATTTACATCTTAATATCTATGTAATTAAAGTGGTGCACCACAACAACTGATTGTAAAAAGAAATATTACCATATACTTGAAAAGAAAATTATGTGTTACTGTTAGTAGTTCCTTCTTATTGTTCTTTCCTTTCCAAGTGCTCCTTTTTTAAAGAATGTGGATCATAAAATAATTATTTAATAGATCTGTTGACAGAAAGTGTTCACATTAGCAAATGCATTTTATTTTATAAAAGCAATGCTGCAACACAGCTGGAAACCAGATATCAAGTGAAATAAGCAACTACGAAAAGCAAAGCATAAAAATATCATTCAATAGTCATGTGGCATTTCGTAAGTCAGTAGCTCTCAACTCTCATAGAAAGACACTTGTCATAATCAGGTGTGCAGATGTACGAATATTTCCCATCAATTCATAAGCATTGCAGTAATTAGCACAAAGTACGAGTAATCATATGTTTTCAGGTAATGAGCGTGTAATATTTGCGATGCTTTCTACAAAGGAATGTCAATAGCAAGGTTAATGGAAGTAATGAGGGTGTCGCATTTGCAATATTTTCTCTAAAGGAATGCCAATGGCGAGGATAAAGGCCTCCCTTTTTTCTTTTTTTTTCTACCTGTGCTTCCGGAAAGGCACACCCTAATGGCTTGTTCTCCAGGTGTTTGACACAGCTGCGTGCCCACGACGCATTACGTGCAGGTGGTCACTTAACTTTCTTACGGAAATATTTACGACACCAGTTTCCGCTACAGTGACAGTCTCACATAAAAATATTTCACAGGTCAAGAATTAGCGTTGCAAATCTGTAGAAAGAAAATCCTATGAATATAACGTTGTCCAAAAAATTTTCGCCGGCATTGTGATACATTCATGCATTTACACACATTTCATAACTCTTAAAGTACGATTCTTGGTTTCCAACATCCTTTTTCACAAGTCAAGAGTCCCTACCCACTATTCATTACTCCTTACCTTATTACACATATACGTATCCATCGACACTCGTCAATATTTCGTCATTATAAATATGAAGCATAATCAAATAACTCATATAGCCTCAGCCTATTAATCGTAAACATACCTCAGCAGCATAATACACATCGTCGTCGTAAAAATAACATCATAACACCTCAGTCAAATCTCAAAATCGTCGTAGCTTCCTCCAATAATTAAAGAAATTCTCTGCTCATGTCAAAAGTGTCATCTGCCTCAAACGTACTTTAAAAATCATGAATCCATACCAAATACATCATTCAAAGCTCTCATAGTAACACAATGGTTCCGAAAAAATATGAACAGTTTACAAAGTACAGACAAAATACAGTTTCATAAGTGTGAAGTTACCCAACTGTGTATTGCGTAAACATGTGTCACTGATGTAGTAAAAAAATGTTTATCTCTCAGTTAAATGATCAGATAGCTGTGTAATTTGTGTGTTAGAGAAATATGGTACCGATGTGTAAAGTTGTATAAGCAAATACCATATTAGCTAGGGTTCCTTGTGGTTGCCACACACATGGTACACAAAGTAAGCGTGTACCCCCCTGAGGATTAATGTAATTATACCCTCAGGTGTTACAGATTACAGCAATCTTAATATGAAACGTCCCCTTTGAACAATTCTTACACGACTGTCCTTAAACTGACACACAATATTTTGTAGCGCAACGTAATCTGACTTTCAAAATTCCCTGCAAAAGAATGGCCCTGACTAACATTAAACTATACCTTTCACAAATCACTTACCTCACAAAAATCTTCGCTGCTCAAGCTACTGCAATACAGCGAGCGCCACTACTGCCAGCTAAATAAAAGATTCAAACTATGGAAGGCACTAACTACTGATAGGGATAGTTAGCAAATGAAAGATATTAATAGAGAACAAACAATGTATTTACCTTGATATCATCATATATAAATATAGCAGTTCATGACAAATTTCAAAACTCCGCCATCTCTCTCCCCACATCCACCACTGCTGGCGGCTCACCTCCAACTGCGCAACGCTACGCGCTGTTAACAGCCCAGCTGCCCAACACTACAATGGCGAGTATTACAACAATGCAAAGCAGCCACAGACTGCACACAGCACAGCCAGTGATTTTCATACAGAGGTGGCGTTACCAATAAAAAAACCTAAACAGCCTACTTACATAGCCCCCATGCTCCCCACAAAAATTTTTACAAATTGGATTGGGCAGTGGCCAATACAGATTTTAAAAAATTTTTCATAATTACAATAACAAAGAAATCAAATGCACACACTTATTGATACAATGTTGGTCAAAAGCTAAAATTTTGTCACAGTCCATAAAGACAGTCCTGATTATTCATTACGGTAAAATATAGTGTTTTTCTCAAAGTCTGAGCAGTAGAAGAAAATGCACACGGAAGTAGTGGATTTCCATGCAGTCTTGAAGAAGTAGTGTTGTCCTTCCAACGGAAAGACAGTGCTGACTCTCGACATGCGGACAAGTATTGGGTCACAACAGAGCAAACCCACTGCAGAGTCAGTCGAAGTTTTGATGAATATTGGTAGGTAGGTCATCACAGAGCAGACCCACCGTAGTCCTGGTAGAGAGTATGGTATTGGTGGGCCACCAGAGGTGCAGACCCACTGCAGTCATTGTAGAAATAATGGTATTGATGGATCATCAAAGATGTAGACCCACTGTAGTCCTTGTAGAGATAATGGTATTGGTGGGCCACCAGAGGTGCAGACCCACTGTAGTCCTTGTAGAGATAATGGTATTGGTGGGCCACCAGAGGTGCAGACCCACTGTAGTCCTTGTAGAGATGGCCAGCAGCCATCTGTTGCGATTGTGCAGGTGCACATTCACCATCGAAGAGTCTTGCGGAGAATATAGCAAGTCCATAAACCACCACTTGTGCACTCACAAAGTTTTTGGAATTGTCCTTAGAACCAGCAATGCTGTTATCCAGTCCCTTGCTGAATTATTAACACACGTGCAAACACTAACAGTCCCTACTTCTCACATATTGTCCATATACTATGACCAACAGAAACGTGTGCAGTGAAATGTAACTTACAAGTTAATAATAAGATGCACTGCAGCATTGGTTAAAATAAAATTTTATAGATGTACTAATATAAATATGTTCTGTCTACAGATCGAGTATATAATAATTTTTTTCAAAAAAATGAGGGAGCACAAAGCGACATTTACCTTCACAGGAACTGCATTCATAATTTTCTTTTATATGAAACGTCCCCTTTGAACAATTATACAAGACTGTGCTTAAACTGACACACAATATTTTGTTAGCGCAACGCAATCTGACTTTCAAAATTCCCTACAAAAGAATGGTCCTGACTAACATTAAACTATACCTTTCACAAATCACTTACCTCACAAAAATCTTCGCTGCTCAAGCTACTGCAATACAGCGAGCGCCACTACTGCCAGCTAAATAAAAGATTCAAACTATGGAAGGCACTAACTACTGATAGGGATAGTTAGCAAATGAAAGATATTAATAGAGAACAAACAATGTATTTACCTTGATATCATCATATATAAATATAGCAGTTCATGACAAATTTCTAAACTCCGCCATTTCTCTCTCTCCACATCCACCACTGCTGGCGGCTCACCTCCAACTGCGCAACGCTACGCGCTGTTCACAGCCAGCTGCCTAACACTACAATGGCGAGTATTACAACAATGCAAAGCAGCCACAGACTGCACACAGCACAGCCAGTGATTTTCATACAGAGGTGGCGTTACCAATAGAAAAACCTAAACAGCCTACTTACACTGTGTTGTTAATGTTTGGCTTGAACAGCGGATACGCGGCTAGTTTCGTACGTGTGTAGTGGCTTGGCGTCCTCGTGAAGGCGTGCCCGCTAGGTTGCTATAGCGTCTCCTCAAAGTGTAATTTCCACCTTACTAAAACCCCCCTTGATAAAAGGGAGGAAGGAAAAAAAACTTTAGAACTACTTTATATTTGCATTAACTATCTTACCTGTCGCTTAAGTAAATATCTGCTCAGTGATTAAGCTAATGGGAGCACCTATCCTAAAAGCAACTAGCGCACTTCTGTTGTGGTGGTCCTCGTGCCTATTTTGGTCCGAAAGGTTGTATAAACAGGCTTACATGCTCCGTATCGAACTTCTGATGTTTTTGAGTGATTGTGGATTATTAAAATTGATTATAGTGCAAACGTTTGTATTTTACGGACTGTGCTTATAAGTTATTAATGTGATTGGCTGGCATGTAATACGAAAGTCTTAGGACCATAGGTTGTCCAGGTAGAAATTTTGAGCCATGCTGTGTTGTGAATTCATGTATTTATGTTGTATATTGCAATGAGAACTTAAATGTGGTAAACCCACGCTTTGTGATTAATAATTAAAGATTTAAGAGTGCGTTCACTTAGCGCTTACTTACGGGTTGTGTTATTATTATTTTTAAAAATTATAATAGGCGTTTTGGTTTCTTAAATTAAAGCCTTTTCAATTCGAAAGTGGTGGCCCTCCCATTTTGGACAATTGTAAGCATCGAAGCAGGATTTACGTAGTTGGTATTACGTATTGTATGTTATGAATAAATTATTTGTGTGTTAAATCACGTCTGATGTGTCCATTCCTTGGCCCCGTCCACACCTTGGTCGTAGTCTTTTAATATTAAATGATCAGACCACCGTTCCAGACAGCACCTCTCCTGGGTTCGTGACCATATCGGTTGGATCTTAGACTACTGGAAAATCTGGCCTCTTGAGTCCCGATTTTAGTTGGTAACAGCTGATGGTAAGGCTCGAGTATGCCACAAACCCCACGAAGCAATTGATCCAAGTTGTCAACAAGGCTCTGTGAAAGCTGGTGGTGGCTCCATAGTGTTTACACGAAATGGACTGGGTCCTCTGATCAAACTGAATCGATCATTGACTGGAGACGGTTAAGTTCGACTACTTGGAGACCATTTGCAGCCATTCGTGAACTTCGTGTTCCCAAACAACGATGGATTTCTATGGATGACAACGCGTCATGTCACAATTGTTCGCAGTTGATTTGAATAACATTCTATACAGTTCGAGCGAATGGTTTGGCCACCAATATCGCCCGACATAAATCCCATCGAACATTTGTGTGTCATAATCGAGAGGTCAGTTCGTGCACAGAATCCTGCATTGGCAACAAAAAAATGGCTCTGAGCACTATGGACTCGACTGCTGAGGTCATCAGTCCCCTAGAACTTAGAACTACTTAAACCTAACTAACCTAAGGACATCACACACATCGATGCCCGAGGCAAGATTCGAACCAGCGACCGTAGCGGTCGCACGGTTCCCGACTGTAGCGCCTATAACCGCTCGGCCACTACGGCCGGCCCACTGGCAACACCTTCGCAATTATTCACTTCGTTAGCCGTTCGTTAGCCACCGTGCCATCAAGGAATACCGCACCGATTATTCCGTGACTGGACACTGCACACCACACAGTCACACGTTGAGGGTGAAGAGACCTCCCGATCGCGAAATGCAGATTCTCAGTCCCCCCAAATGCGCCAGTTTTGCTTATTGACGAAGCCATCCAAATGAAAGCGGGCCTCGTCGCTAAACCAAACCATACTAATTCCAATCATGCCCCGCGGCTAACCGTGCAGTTTGTACGTCCTAACGCGAACTGTTCAGAAGATACGTCGATTTTATTTCATATAATTTTCCATAATGAATATAAACAAATAAAACAATTGGAAGAGCTTGCTGAATAAGAATTTACAGTCAACTTTACCGTTACTTAGGGCAAGAATTGCGCCAAACATCAAAGCTATCCTGAAATCAGTGCTGTGTCATGTTTCAAATTGAACTGTGTAAATAATGTTCTCTGTAGTGAGGGAGGCTCTGCTAATGGTTTTGTGATAAGAACATCCCTTCACATTTTATTCACGTTTAGGACTGGGTGTACATGATACGTACGTACGTTTAATTTTTTTTTTCGTTTTCTTACTTTTACCTTATCTGTATTTGTAGATTTTACGTCTTTCGGTTCTACAGCACCCAGTCATATTTTATGAATTTTAATTTTTTTTCTGCAAAATCCTGTCATGTTTCATGAATATTAATTTCTCACTCAATTTTTTTTTGTAAGAAAACTAGAGATTTTAAACATCTTCTTAAATCCCCCGGGTCGTTATATATTCTTAAAATGTCTTTTAACCTTCTGCGAAGATTTGTTTATTTTTTCTTATTTTTTTTAAAGAATCAGGCCAATGGAATCTTTTTTTTATTTTCAAATATCTCGTTTACTGCTTCCACTTTCAACTTATTTATCAGAAACCATTCGTGGTGCTGTACCGCTGCTTAAAATCGGTTCACATTTCACCAGGTATCCTAGGAGTCTCGGTTCCATTGAATGACGACATAGTCTCCAAACTGCCTGATTTTTTTTCCTCCGCTAGCCGCTTCCTCCATTCTTACCATCGACTCTTCGTAAAGACTGTTCGGTGGTTGATGTGCCACTGCAGCACACATGCGGCGAAAAAATCGCTGTTTTTTCTCTATCTGTGTATTCCTCCACTGATCCCAGTTCGTGTATTTTCTTCCACAGACATTGGCTGAAGTGAATTTTGTAACCGGAAATAGATGTTTCGTGTAACATTGTTTTCGTAGCGTTAATTTTAGCCATTCCGAAGTGCAACAAGGCAGTTTCGTACGACTACCCAGTTATCTTACTTTTCAATGCGGGAAAAAGTCTTTCGTCTGTAATTTGACTTTTTCTGAGAGCAAAGCAAATAAAACAAGTAATACCTTCGACTGCTCTTCTGTGCTTCCGATGTCAACTTGTGTGCTGCACAGTTGTTTGAACTGTTTAGAAGAACTGTCGAATGTACATAAGAACAGCTCCTACTTCAGGCAGGATTTTCTCTGATACTTCAAAACCGAACACCAGAATTCACCAAGTTTCCAAAAACTGTTACCTTCTGTTAACTTCAAAATGTCTTTGCTCAGTTGAATCTCCGAGGGAGTGCAAGGGTTCTGGGTCGTTCCAGTAGCTTCCCTTCTTGCTTTACACAATGCAGTCTTGGCGTTTTCATAATCTGCCATATTTGCGACAAAATCCAAGGTAATTGGAGTTCTCATACAGAAGTAGATGTGGAGTACACGTAATATGTGGGTTCCCTCGATGAATCCTGTTACAACATGGTGAATGAAATCACACCAACACGAGCAGTAATTCGTTGATGGCAACGATGGCCATGGCCTTGGAGGAACTCTGTTACAGCTGCACTAAAACGTGGGCTTTGCTGTGAGCAATTGCGTCCTGCTTCCTCCTACAGGCTACATTTTGAAGCATTGCCAACTGTGTGGATATCGCACCTGAGTTGCAGTGGCACAGTTTGACTTGCCTGAGGCGACGCCACCTCCACACCGGTTCCCCTTTGGCACTGGCCGCAAGCAGAAGAGCTCAGTAGTTAATTTCCAGGTATACTTCTCGAAGCGGTGAGTCCACCCCCTTTCCATAGGCAGTTTTTCCTCACACATACAGTTTGTAACGTTGGTAGCAAATATTGGCATGGATCTAAAATGTGACCAAAGGGCACTAAAACTATAGAGACTATCATACAGATGCTAATATCAGGTGTCCCGTGTAACTGAGGCAGACCCACATGCCTATTAAGCTAAATCAATGCCTGTGTGGATACTCATCTTGCTACAAAGAAGCCCATTTTACGTCTCAAGGTACATGATGCAGCTGTAAGATCCGGCACAGCTGAGTAAATAATATTCCTGTCCTCTCGGGCGCTACTCGCATGGGACTTGCTGAGAACCTGTGTGGCACTGAGTACAGCTGATCTGAAATCACCGATTCCATATTCGCATGACCGTCATAGGATCCTGACCAGTGCGTTATTCCTACCCACTTTATGCAGTTGCACTGAAACGCTTATCATTTTTTTATCCCAGTTTAAATGGCCAGCGGGGTAATACTAGTAATTTTAGTCTGCTGGATCATTCTGCTTACAAGGGAACCTCTCCATCGCACCCCCCTCAGATTTAGTTATAAGTTGGCACAGTGGATAGGCCTTGAAAAACTGAACACAGATCAGTCGAGAAAACAGGAAGAAGTTGTGTGGAACTACAAAAAAATAAGCAAAATATACAAACTGAGTAGTCCATGCGAAGATAGGCAACATCAAGGATAATCTGAGCTCAGCAGCGCCGTGGTCCCGTGTTTAGCGTGAGCAGCTGCGGAACGAGAGGTCCTTGGTTCAAGTCTCCCCTCGAGTGAAAAGTATTTCTTTATTTTCGCAAAGATATGATCTGTCCATTCGTTCACTGACGTCTCTGTTCACTGTAATAAGTGTAGTGTCCGTGTTTTGCGACCGCACCGAAAACCGTGCGATTAGTAGACGAAAGGACCTGCCTCTCCAATGGGAACCGGAAACATTAGATCACAAGGTCATAGGTCAACCGATTCCTCCACAGGAAAACATATCTGATATATCATATACGAAACTGGTGATGGCATGTGCGTCACATGACAGGATTATGTTGTCGACCCACCTAACTTGTACACTTGCCGAATAAAAAGATTCTTCTATGTTGCCCGATTTAGGTTTTCTTGTGGATGTGATAATTACTCCCAAAAAAGTGATGAAAACATAAGAGTTTGTCATATAAACTGCAACAAATGAATCCAACAGTTTCACAGTCGCATACTTTTCCCTGTGTTCTGTCAAAACGTATGTTTTTAACGTTTTCAAATTTTTCCGTGTGTAGACCGTCAAATCCTGCATAAGTCCAAGCAAATCTGAACATGTCCTGGAATTTTGGAGAGCGAAGTTGATTTTGTGTGAGAACCTGAACTTTGATAATTGTCTGAAAATAAAAAATTAAACTTTTCGCTCGAAGGAAGACTTGAACCAAAGACCTCTCGTTCCGCGGCTGCTCACTCTAGCCGGCCGCGGTGGTCTAGTGGTTCTAGGCGCGCAGTCCGGAACCGCGGGACTGCTACGGTCGCAAGTTCGAATCCTGCCTCGGGCATGGATGTGTGTGATGTCTTTAGGTTAGTTAGGTTTAAGTAGTTCTAAGTTCTAGGGGACTGATGACCACCGTAGCTAAGTCCCATAGTGCTCAGAGCCATTTGAAACATTTTTTGCTCACTCTAACCAGGGGACCACGGCGCTGCTGAGCTCGGATTATCCTTGATGTTGCGTATCTTGCGCACGGACTACTCAGTCTGTATATTTTGCTTATTTTTTTCATAGTTCCACACAACTTCTTCCTGTTTTCTCGATTGAGCTGTGTTCAGTTTTTCAAGGCCCATCCACTTATAACTAAATCTGAGGGGGGTGCGATGGGGAGGTTCCCTTGTGAGCAGGGTCACTGAGACTAGTAACCGGCCTTTGTAGATCAGTGCGATGGTTTCAGCAGGTGAGCGTCATGGTGTCGCCGCTCCAGCAGCTCGCATCGACACGAGATTCCCGCTCAGTCGGCACCCCCCCCCCCCCCCCCACCCGTTATCTCCTCCCAGTGGCGCCGGCCGCCCGCCGTTCTCCCATCTGGGCAGCCCCCGCTCCCAGCAGGCCCACCCCACACCCCACACAGCGCAGCACAGCAGACAAAGGCGACGCTCCGGAGGTCCGCGGAGGGAGTTGCCGCTGGCCGGAAAGCTCTCCGCCGCCTTATCTGTTCCGCCACCCAACACCGCCGGCCTCCCGACAAACTGCTACCTATCGTCTCCTGCAACTCCCCTCCCACTCGGCAATATCCCGACCGGGTCCTCAACTACGAGTTCTTAATGCTGTTTCTCTCTGCTAAGAGCAACAAGCCGTTCTACAGCAAAAGACCACGAGTTACCCAACAGGTTTTCTCCGTTATAATTGTTAACTGAATCTTCCGTCGGTTCTTGGTAGAACAACATTACAATAAATGAAAAACGCTAGTTTGCTTTTGTTCTACAGCATTAATTTTGCTTGTATTAACCGGTTTTCAGCGTACAAGGACAGTTTCAGACATTTACTAACTCTTGTTACCTAAAAAGTCATAAAATTACAATTAAATCAATACCATTAGCTGCTGAAGGGCGCTGAAATACATCAACGGGGGCAGTTGACAATGTGTACCCCGACGGGGACTCGAACCCGGGATCTGCTGCTTACATGGCAGACGCTCTAGCCATCTGAGCCACCGAGGGCACAGAGGTCAGTGAGACTGCAGGGACTTATCCCTTCCACGCTCCCCGTGAGACATGGTCGAAAGAACAGATGCCATCTTCATATCTTTTTTAGGCTAACCGGCTGATGACCTTCTTCAGTGCGGATTGACACGATTTGCCTGAACTCTTACCGGACTCGGTGGATTGTCTGCCGGGAGTAATGGGTATAATGGCAGAGGCATTACGAACGTAGTGTGTGGACTATAAGTTGGGAATGTGGGTCTCACGGGGAGAGTGCAAGGGATAAATCCCTGCAGTCGCGCTATCCTCTGTGCCTTTCGTGGCTCAGATGGATAGAGCATCTACCATGTAAGCAGGAGATCCAGGGTTTGAGTCACGGTCGGGGCACACATTTTCAACTGCCCCGTTGGTGTTTATCAACGCCCGTCAGCAGCTAATGGTACTGATTTAATTGTAATTTCATTCTAGAGAGCTGCACGGTCACCAATGGCATCTGTTCTTTCGCACATGTCCGAAAGAACATATGCCATCTTCATATTCACTTCATAAGAAGTCATAATGTTTGCAAAGACATTCGGAAACAAGATACACATCTAGACTGAAGCAGAAAAGTACAGCAAGTAACATCTTGGACAGCATGGTGGTAATGAAAAAAGTAAAAATTTGATCAGTAAATAAATATAAACGGAGTAAATGAGATGAGAAAAAAAGCTTTTAATTCAAAACTGGAACAACAATCCTATGTAACAGTTTATATTAATAAACAAAACCAATAAAATAAAGTTTGTACTTGACAAGGCTACTTCAGGATGTACCTGGTGATCAAAAAGTCATTATAAATTTGAAAACTTAATAAACCGCTGAATAATGTAAATAGAGAGGTAAAAATTGACACACATGCTTGGAATGACATGGGGTTTTATTAGAACAAAAAAAAAAAAAAAATTGCTAGACGCGTGAAAGATCTCTTGCGCGCGTCGTTTGGTGATGATCGTGTGCTCAGCCGCCACTTTCGTCATGCTTGGCCTCCCAGGTCTCCAGACCTCAGTCTGTGCGATTATTGCCTTTGGGGTTACCCGAAGTCGCAAGTGCATTGCCATCGACCGACATCTCTAGGGATGCTGAGAGACAACATCCGACGCCAATGCCTCACCATAATTCCGGACATGCCTTACAGTGCTGTTCACAACATTATTCCTCGACTACAGTTATTGTTGGGGAATGGTGGTGAACATATTGAGTATTTCCTGTAAAGAACATCATCTTTGCTTTGTATTGCTTTGTTATGTTAATTATTGCTATTCTGATCAGATGAAGCGCCATCTGTAGGACATTTTTTGAACTTTTGTATTTTTTTGGTTCTAATAAAACCCCATGTCATTCCAAGCATGTGTGTCAATTTGTACCTCTCTATCTACATTATTCCGTGATTTATTCAGTTTTCAAATTTATACTGACTTTTTGATCACCTGGTATATAACATGGGGAGTGAAACACAAACCAATTAAAAGAAGAAAAAATTGTCAGTATAACTACAGAATGTGTAACGAACTCGATCAATTCATCTTATTGATATTCCTTAACAAACAGGAAAAAAAATTAGGATATTAAATATGGCACCTGTATAAGTTGAAAGAACCAGAAGTTGTAGGGAGATCCAGGAGGAACATTAGGGGACGATTGACAACAACCGGGGAAAAGAACACAGTAGAAGGCGAATGGGTAGCTTTTAAGAGATGAAACAGTGAAGGCAGCAGAAGGTCAAATTCACTTTGTAGGATGTACCAGAAATTATTTGTATGTGGTGACATCAGTATTAATTTTGTATATGATGGTACAAGAAAAAGGATGTTGGTAGATCTCCTAAATTCATATGATGTGATGCAGACTGTTTTTTTCCAACTAGGGTGCAGGGGAACAGTAGCACAGCCTTAGACAATATTTTTATTCATTCATCATTATTAGATGGGCATTCTGTTAGTAAAAACACGAGTGGCCTTTCAGACCATGATGCACAAATTTTAACACTAAAAGGCTTTTGTACTCAAACAAATGTCCTATTTAATTAAAAACTATCTAGGAAAGTTAATCCAATAGCAATAGAGAGTTTTTTAAACCTTGTCAAAGAACAGGAGTGGCAGGATGTTTATAGTGCGGAAAACATAGATGATAAATACAAAGCTTTCCTTAACCCATTTCTCGTGCTCTTTGAGAGTTGCTTTCCATTAGAACGTTCTAAACGGGGCACTACCAGTAATAGGCAGCCTGGGTGCTTGACTAGTGGGATAAGGATATGTTGTAGAACAAAGCGGGAATTATATCAGTATGTTAGAAGTAGTCACAATCAAGCTACAGTAGCCCATTACAAAAAGTATTGTAAGGTGCTTAAAAATGGTATTAGGAAGGCAAAGAGTATGTGGTATGCAAACACAATAGCTAATTCACAGGATAAAATCAAAACCACATGGTCAGTTGTGAAGGAAGTGTCCGGTCAGCAGCACAAGGTGGACGATATAAAATCAGTTCAGATTAAAAATATTTATGTTACTGATAAATCAGATATATGTACAGTATTTAACAATCATTTTCTGAGCAGTGCTGGTGAATTAAATAAAAATTTAGTTTCTACATGGAATCATACAACTTTCTTGGCAAACGCCTTTCCGAGATTGATGGCTGAAACACTCCTCTGTGATACACACAAGATGGAGATTGAGTCAGTAACTAAATAACTGAAGACTAAGGACTCTCATGGTTATTATGGAGTGTCTATAACAATATTAAAGTACTGTGCTGCACTTGTTAGCCCTGTATTTAGCCATATTTGTAATTTTTCCTCTAACAGTGGCCGGTTTCTTGAACGATTAAACTACTCAGTAGTAAAGCAACTTTATAAAAAGAGAGAAGGGGGTAATGAAGATAATTTTAGACCTATTTTTATGCCATCAGTGTTTGCAAAAATTATAAAAAAGGCTGTGTATGTAACGATAATTGATCATTTTATGTCATACGATTTTCTATCAAATGTCCAGTTCGGCTTCAAAAGTAGTTTAACAACGGAGAATCCTATATTCTCTTTTCTCTGTGAGGTACTGGGTAGGTTAAACAAAAGGTTTCGAACGCTTGGCATATTTTTTTATTTAACTAAGGCATTTGATTGTGTTGATCACAAAATATTGCTCTAGAAGTTGGACCATTACGGAATGTGGGGAGTAGCTCATAACGGGTTCACCTCTTACTTTAGCAACAGGCAGCAAGAGGTCATTATTCACAATGTACGTAACGGCTGTGTTGCGGGGTCTGAGTGGGGTACGGTGAAGCGGGGGGTGCCCCAGGGATCAGTGTTGGGGCCCTCTAGTATTACGAGTAACTCTAAAATATTTCTGTTTACTGATGACACTAGCTTGGTAGTAAAGGATGTAGTGTGCAACATTGGCTCGGTATGAAATAGTGCAGTGCATGACCTAACTTTATGGCTTGTAGAAAATAAACTAACACTAAATCACAGTAAGACAGCTTTTATAGTTTCTAACACACAATTTAACAAAACTTGACGTTTAAATTTCACAGAACGGGCATATGATTTGTGAAACTGAACAGTTCAAATTTCTAGGTGTCGTGGAAAGCCCACGTTCAGGATCTTGTTCAAAGAGTTGATGCTGCCATTTTACTATTCGAATGGTACGTGAAGTGAGTGAACGTTCGACACGAAAATTAGTCCACTTTGCTTATTTTCATTCTCTTATGTAGTATGGTATTAAATTTTGGGGTAACTCTTCCCATTGTACAAGGATATTTTTGGCTCAGAAACGGGCGGTTCGGCCAATAAGTGGTGTGAGTTCACAAACCTCTAGTCGACCTCTGCTCACGAATCTGGGTATTTTGACACTGGCCTCTCAATATGGATAGTACTTATTGTCGTTTCTTGTTACCAATATTAGCTTATTCTCAAGAATAAGCAGCTTTCACTCCGTTAATACTCGGCAGAAAACAAACCTGTATTTGGATCGGACTTCCTTAACTCTTGTGCAGAAAGGTGTGTAGTATTCTGCTGCATCTGTTTTCAATAAGCTACCACTCGAATTCAAAAATCTTAGCAGTAATCCACGCGCTTTCAAATCGAAACTGAAGAGTTTCCTCATGGGTCACTCCTTCTATTCTTTCGAGGAGTTCCTTGATAAATTAAGCTGATTCTTTTTGTATTGTTGATTGTGTTTACTTAAACTTATGGACTGACTTTTTTTCGAGTTCATAAACATTTATTTTTATCAATAACTCTAAAATATTTCTGTTTGCTAATGACACTAGCTTGGTAGTAAAGAATGTTGTGTGCAACAATGGATCGGTTTCAAATAGTGCGGTTCCTCTTAGCCGTCTTTTGCCTTTGGACTAAACCAGACGTCTGCCACTTATAGTCCTACGTTTTGAAGACAATAAATATCTGGACTGATGGTTATACTACTATAACACTTTTGTTTTATTAATACGTCTATGACGATACTGAAGATTTTACAATATGTATGAATAACTAATTAATTCTGACAGCGTATATTACGGTGTATTATGGAGGTTTATTAAGACTGAGTTCTTTTAATGAAGGAAATTTACATGTAACACTTGCAACTTTTAAGAAATACGCTATGTATTTCAATATGGTTTTATTGCTCTGATTTAACATTCGCTGTATAATTTTCATTACGTAATGTAATATGCAAACTTGATTCTTCTAGTCAATATGTTCTGTATTTCAGTATGTAATTATTGTTCTGTTATCTCCTCCACAGTTAAGGCCTGAAGATGACGTAATGTAACGTCGAAACCGGTTGCCTAGAAATAAACCTATACAACGGCGATTCGTGTTGTTTTTATGTAACATTGAACACCCGTAGTCCCATACTCCACTAGAAGATGGAGTTACATTCGTTTATTTTTATCTGTTATTACTTTTATGTTATAATTTCATGTACTGACACGTTCCATGACCTTGGAGATTTGCTCCTCACTTTGGTCCTATGGAACTTGACGTGTAAATAAATAAATAAAAATAAAGAGCGAGCGAGACTGTTAACATTCTCGCGCTCTCTTCGCGCAGTCTGTTACCCATAGAGAGAAAATGATCACCATATTTTTGTAGGAAACTTGATGTAGTTTAATTTTGTACTGCAACCCGTTTTCGCTGGAGGATGTGCTTTTCGACTTATTCGAGGAAAACGTAGAAGAGTGATATTAAATGCGTTGCAGCTCGGAAACTATTCGGAATAGGGCATTTGTCCATGTCAAGTATTTTGTGCAGAGTTATTAATACTATTATCTGTCAAAGCATGCACCTTTTCTCTCGACTCACCGTGTATATATATAAACACTGCTCATATTCTGAACGGGACTTCCTTTCAGTTGGTTAAAGTGTTTCACCGTAAAATCTAACTCATCTATAGGACAGCAGAACACCTTAAAAACCGCACACAGGTCCATATGCGCAAGCTGCCGCTCCGGTACATTGGAAACGATTTTCCTGAAAGCTCGCTCGTTTTAAAGCGCTTGTATGTGATTACACTTTTTTAAAACAAGGAGCAGAAAGATATGTATCTATACGCAGAATTAAAAAAAAAAATGACGAAAATAAAGTGTACTTGGCATCGCGTGTCGTTAAAAACATCTGTTAGCGGATTAATAACGGAAACATGTTGAGCGTCCAATCAATGGTAATGGAACGTTATTTAAATACTCGGCCGTGTTATTTGCGGTCCGCGAGCTGCTTAATATGCCGAAATTAATTTGCGCGACGCGACAGATCCGCCCGGATAACACACCGCCCGCTAGCCACGCGAGAGCCCGGCGGTGCAGTGGAGTCGACCCCAAATAAACAGCAGCGGCTGTGCGTGTGCGTGTGTGTGTGTGTGTGTGTGTGTGTGTGCGCGTGTGTGCGTGTGCGGCGTGATACCGGCGGAACACTCGGAGCGACAAGTTGAGGGATCTGATGTTGAGGGCGTGGGCGTGAGGTGGAGCTCAACTAAACTGTGCTAACTCTCTGCCTGTCCGGATGTGGCGCACACTGCATTTACGGCATTTGCTGTACCAGATAACAACAACACAAATTATGTTTACACCTGTGTTGACTTGTGAGCTAACTGTGTCAGTGACAGTTCCGAGGTGTCATACACTGAATGCAGACAATAAAGTGGAAATTAAAGAAGCGGAAATCATAATACAGAGACAGAGAAAAGAGCGAGAAGAAGGGACAGAGAGAGAGAGAGAAAGAGAGAGAGAGAGAGAGAGAAGAGGGGGAAAGAGCGAGAGGGAGACACAGAGAGTGAGAAGGAAATGATAAAGAAGGCAGGAAAGAGCAAGAGGAAGGGCAGAGAGACAGAAAGGAAAACAGAGTGGGAAAGAGGGTGTGAAAACGTAAGAGAGATAGAGATTGAAAAATGGAGGTGGGAAGAAGGAAGAACAGGGCTTGAGTTACCATCGACATAAACGTAATTAGTGAATAAGCTTGGATTGTTTCAAGATCAGGATGAAATCGGCCATTCCATTTCGAAGGAACCATCCCAGAATTTACCTGGAGCGATTTTGTGATATTACACTAAACATAAATGTGGATGCTGGAATGCAAATCTAGCGTGCTAACGATCGCGCCACATCGCTCAGTGAGATGGAAAGAAATTGAAGGAAAGAGTAAAGGAAAGGAGAGAGGGGATTGGGGCGGGGGGAGAGAAAAATGAAGACGAGAGATGTTGAGAGAAAAAGACAGAACAAAAGGAAAAGGGAAGAGAGAGAGAGAGCAGAAGATAGAACAAAAGGAAGAGAGAGAGAGAGAGAGAGAGAGAGAGAGAGAGAGAGAGAGACGAAACAATAGAATACAGGAAAGGGAGAGGGACATGACGAAAAGAAGAGAATAAAACAAAGAAATGACGAGAGATGTTTGGAAGAAAGACAAAAGAAAGAATGAAATAAACAATACATGTTGTCGCATATTAGAAACCGTTCATCAAACCATTTTCTCTCTGCGTATGGCACAGCAAGAAACACTCACTGCAGAACTCCTTCAGAAGCACTTCATCTAACATATGGAAAATTGTGAATCTCAATTGGCGAGGGCGAGGGCTATAAGTGTGTGTGTTTGTGTATGACGGGGGGGGGGGGGGGGAGGGGGGGGCACAGAAATCCACTTTTTCTTTCGGGAGCATAAAGAATATAATGCTAGTTTTCGCCACCGATAAAATGCTATGATTGTATTGCATTGTATTGTATGTTAACCGGAGACCTAGAAACGACGGAGAGACTCTGTCCCTGCTGCAGCCTCAGTGGTCGACAACCCCACGACGACTACCGTAGTCCACTTCACCCCTCCGCCGCCCCACACCTAACCCAGGGTTATTGTGGGGTTTGGCCCCCGGTGGAAACCCAGGGAACGTCTCACACCAAACGACTGTAACTCCTATGTTTATGTGGTAGAGTAATGGTGCTGTACGCGTACGTGGAGAGCTTGTTTGCGCAGCAATCGCCGACATAGTGTAACTGAGGTGGAATAAGGGGAACCAGCCCGTATTCGCCGAGACAGATGGAAAACCGCCTAAAAACCATGCACAGACTGGCCGGTTCACCGGACCTCGACACAGATCCGCCGGGCGGATTCGTGCCGGGAACCAGGCGATCCTTTCCGCCCGGAAAGCCGTGCGTTAGGCCGCACCGCCAACCGGGCGGGCTAAATGCTATGATATGGAGATGCTACCGCATTCTTTATTAATTTTTCCGAACTGTTCCTCCCACAACGACGTGTACTGTGCTATACAGCAAGTGTGGTGCGCACACAGAATACTGTCCCCTACTCTGATGTGGTCCCACAAAAGTATCTGAACAAGAGGTTTTCGAAACTGTAGGAGTTCATGGGTCTTCCTCCTCGACTGTTTCCTACTACAACCAACTCTGACGTTAGTGAGCGACGAATGAGATGGAAATCGTCGTCGAGCCCGAAAAGTACCGTTGGAAACTGTGTGGAGCATTTTAATCTGGCGGTGTGGAATAAAGTGGCACACCAGCTGTTTTTGGAGAACCGGGAGTAGCAACAGATGTGTAGACCCCAGGGCTCGAAGACTGGCGTGTCACAACCGAGACGACAGTGGTAAAAGTGAAAATCAGTCATCGGTCTGTTTTCAGTATTTTGCACCACATTTTGTACACTCTTTTAGCTTCATAATCAGCTTGAACGAATGCTGTGTGCATCAGTACAAAGCCCGAGACAAAGCAGCAAGCCATGCCGTGGAGACGTGTGAGCTCATCACTGTTGTAAAAGGTGAAGCTGTCATAGCTGTCATTGGACTGATGACTGTATCTTTTTCTATTTCTTTACCTGCCTTTTGGTATGCCGCTAACACATTATGCTAGAAGCGACACACCGTCTCAGGACCATAATTCCAAATTCTCCTGATGAGGGTACAGGAGCCTGTCAGGATGAAACGTCGCGGGCACCTATCTCAGGTAGAGTTTCCATCTCGTTTACTACTACACATTTTGCTTCTTTGACCTGCTGAATCTTGCACCACGTCTATCTCATACTGGTATGGCACCCAGTAACTTCTTCCACCGTCCTCGAATGAGGAAGCCACAGCGTGGCAGACATTTCCAGACCTGCGGTGAGGTCTTTAGAGCTGGATCGTTACCTCAACAGCTAAAATTCAGTCTTCTAAAACCAAGGTCTCCGCCATATGATCCATCGTTGGGAGCAATCTGCTGTGTTGATGTAAGAGTACATAGAGAGGCATAGGCCACCACCACCACCACCACCACCACCACCACAACCAAGTTTCATAGTCACAAGTTGATGTTCTTTTTGGTGATATCTAAGATTTTATGACTACACATTGTATTGTTATGCTGCGTGAACACCGACGGAAAATTCAGTTAATCTTATAAATATACTAACTCTTTAATTGTATCCATATTTCGCAGCTTCAGACGTGACTGCATTCAGTACACTGGAAGTATGAATTAAAAAACGCCTTTAGTCGCAACTTTACGTGTTTTATTAAGTACACGATGCATTTAGACCCTGTGGGTCCATCGTCAGGTCCCCCCTGCGGGTCCGGGGATTAGAATAGGCCCGCGGTATTCCTGCCTGTCGTAAGAGGCGACTAAAAGGAGTCTCAAATGTTTTGGCCTTAACGTGATGGTCCCCCTTGGGGTTTGACCTCCATTTTTCAAAATTCTACAGAAGTACGAGCCTTTTGGGGAAGGACACCTTACATGGTGTACCACTGGTCCTAAGTGCACTAAGACCTTGGCACTCAGCATTGCACCGGCGTTGTCACCATACCCATTATTCCTCAAATTGGGCCTAAACGCCTGATGGGTTGTCCACGTTACGCCCATAGTGCCTCTCCATCTGCACCAGCGATCATGATGGACTTTCCATGGCACCAGAAATCCAGCACGGTAGCCAGCCCGTTGTGGTGGGGTCGTCATGTACCCTCTAGGTTGTAGCCCCCTGACAACACAGGGATCGTACTGCCGATACCTGAGCTGCACCCTCCCCACGTTGGCCAAGGAGTAGATGCCCGTCTCCTTGGGGCATCAGGACTCCCGGCAATGGTCATCCTGCCAGGTGGCCCTTGCTGCGGCTGGGTGGCGCCCGTGGGGAGAGCCCCTGGTCGGAGTGGGTGGTATCGGGGCGGACGTTTCGCACATGAAACGTCAGCATGTATCAGGTCGCTCTGCGGCCGAGTCTTCCAAAAGAAAAGGTACGGTTTCTAGTTCTGGTTCTCCTGCCCTTTCCCCCTTGGCCACTCCATGGGAGGAGGGACAGGCCCGCCGGCTTGGGGCGAAGTACTTCCCCCGCTATTTGGTCTGTTCTCGAACAGATGGGGGGACGTTCGCCACCTCCAAGCCCATGTTCTTTGTTCAACACATTGAGGACGTCTTCGGGGAAATCGAGGCTCTCAGCAAGATGAGATCGGGGTCCGTTCTTATCAAGACCACCTCTGCCACACAATCGGCGGCACTCCAGGCGTGCGACCGCCTAGGGGACATCCCAGTCTCCATTGTCCCACATCTGGCACTCAATAGGACGCAGGGGGTCATTTTTCATCGTGACCTCCTGCTACAATCTGATGAGGAGCTCAGGGCCAACCTGGAGCGCCGCGGCGTGCATTTCGTCCGGCGAGTCCAGCGCGGCCCCAAGGACCGTCGCATCGACACCGGGGCCTTTATCCTCGCCTTCGAGGGGGACGTTCTCCCGGAGAAGGTAAAGGTGATGTGCTACCGGTGCGACGTGCGACCTTACGTCCCGCCTCCTATGCGCTGTTTTAGGTGTTTGCGATTTGGGCACATGTCGTCCCGGTGTGAGGCTGAGCCCCTTTGTGGCGACTGTGGACGTCCTCTTCGTGAGGAACATACTTGCACCCCACCACCTCGGTGCCCTAATTGTCCTGGCGTCCACTCGCCTAGGTCCCCGGACTGCCCCGCCTATCAGAAGGAGAAAAAGATACAGGAACTCAAAACTTTGGATCGGCTCTCTTATTCTGAGGCCAGGAAGAAATATGACCGCCTTCATCCCGTGTCACTGGCCACTTCGTTTGCCTCCGTTGTGTCCACTCCTTCCGCTGTATCCTCACCTCTATCCTGTCCCCCCTCCGCCTCCTCTGCCCGTCAGGGGGCTCTGCCTCCGCCTCCCAAATCCCTCCCTTCCAAATCCTCCTCCCCCGCGGCCCCCACCCCCCCTGCCCCAGGGGCCACCCTTCCTCCTCCTCCTCCCCCCACGCCACCTGAGAAGCGATCCTCTTCTCAGGCGTCCATCGGGGAAACGTTCCGGACCCCGGCTTCCGAGGTCCGGCGTTCCAAAACGGACCCCGCGCGTGAGGACCTTCTTCGGGTCCAGCCCACCATCCCTGTACCTCCTCGGCCTTCCAAGAAGGCCTCCAAGAAGAAATCTCTATCCCCCTCTCCACCCCGGCGCGTTTCATCTGACGCTTCATCCGTGAGTCGCTGCTCCCGGCCGTCCTCAGTTTCGCCGGGACGCTCTGCTGCCAGGCGTTCCGCCGGCCTTTTGTCGGCAAATGATGCGGCCCCTCCTACACAATCAGGGACAGCGGCCGCAGCTGGCGACGAGTCGATGGAACCGGATCCGCCTGCCGTCAGTTGTAGCGTTGTTGCCTCGCAACCTGGCCCTCCGCGGCCATCGAGGTGACCAGCTCTTCCTCGTCTCGTTCCCCCAACTTTTTGACTAGCAATGGCGTTGTTTCATTGGAACATAAGGGGTATTCGATCTAATCGGGAGGAATTACAACTGCTCCTCCGCCTGCACTGTCCGCTCGTCCTTGGTCTCCAGGAAACCAAGTTGCGCCCGACTGACCGTATTGCCTTTTCCCACCATACCTCGGAGCGGTATGACCTCGCCCCTGTGGACGGTATCCCAGCTCATGGTGGGGTCATGTTGCTCGTTCGGGACGATGTATATTACCATCCCATCCCATTGACCACCCCACTCCAGGCAATAGCTATCCGGATTACTCTTTCTGCTTTTACTTTTTCCGTTTGTACCGTCTACACTCCACCGTCATCTGCTGTTAGTCGGGCTGACCTGATGCACCTGATCGATCAGCTTCCCCCGCCGTTCTTATTGTTTGGCGACTTCAATGCCCATCATCCCCTTTGGGGCTCTCCTGCATCCTGTCAAAGAGGCTCACTCTTGGCGGATGTCTTCAACCATCTCAATCTTGTCTGCCTCAATACCGGCGCCCCGACTTTCCTCTCGGACTCTACTCATACCTACTCCCACTTGGACCTCTCGATCTGTTCTACCACTCTTGCCCGTCGGTTCGAGTGGTATGTCCTTTCTGACACCTATTCGAGCGACCACTTCCCCTGTGTCGTTCGTCTCCTGCACCACACCCCATCCCCACGTCCTTCGCGCTGGAACATACTGAAAGCTGACTGGGGACTTTACTCCTCCCTGGCGACCTTTCCGGACTGCGATTTTTCCAGTTGTGACAGTCAGGTCGAATACCTCACGGCTGTTATCATCAATGCTGCCGAACGTTCCATACCTCGTACTACTTCTTCTTCCCGTCGCGTTTCCGTCCCCTGGTGGAACGAGGCTTGTAGGGACGCTATCCGTGCTCGACGACGTGCTTTACGCATCTTTCGCCGCCATCCTACGTTGGCGAATTGTATTGAATACAAACGACTCCGTGCGCAATGCCGTAGAGTCATCAAAGACAGCAAAAAAGCTTGCTGGGACTCTTTCACGAGCTCCTTTACCAGTTTTACTCCCTCTTCCGTTGTTTGGGGTAGCCTGCGCCGGCTGTCGGGCATTAAGGCCCACTCCTCAGTACCTGGCCTGACCTCAGGTAATGAGGTCCTTGTTGATCCTGTGGCTGTCTCCAACGCCTTTGGCCGCTTTTTCGCGGAGGTTTCAAGCTCCGCCCATTACCATCCTGCCTTCCTTCCCAGGAAAGAGGCAGACGAGGCTCGGCGACCTTCCTTCCACTCGCTGAATCTGGAGACTTACAATGCCCCCTTTACCATGCGGGAACTCGAACGTGCGCTTGCACTGTCCCGGTCCTCTGCTCCGGGGCCAGATGCCATTCACGTTCAGATGCTGGCCCACCTTTCTCCGGCGGGCAAAAGCTTCCTTCTTCGTACCTACAATCGCGTCTGGACCGAAGGTCAGGTCCCCATGCGTTGGCGTGACGCCGTTGTTGTTCCTATACCCAAACCCGGGAAGGATAGACACCTTCCTTCTAGTTACCGCCCCATTTCTCTTACAAGCTGTGTCTGTAAGGTGATGGAGCGCATGGTTAATGCTCGGTTAGTTTGGATTCTTGAATCTCGACGACTACTTACTAATGTCCAATGCGGCTTTCGTCGCCGCCGCTCCGCTGTTGACCACCTTGTGACCTTGTCGACATTCATCATGAACAACTTTTTGCGAAGGCGCCAAACGGTCACCGTGTTCTTCGACTTGGAGAAGGCTTATGATACCTGTTGGAGAGGAGGTATCCTCCGCACTATGCACAAGTGGGGCCTACGCGGTCGTCTGCCCCTTTTTATTGATTCCTTTTTAACGGATCGAAAGTTTAGGGTACGTGTGGGTTCCGTATCGTCCGACGTCTTCCTCCAGGAGAACGGAGTGCCTCAGGGCTCCGTCTTGAGCGTAGCCCTTTTTGCCATCGCGATCAATCCAATTATGGATTGCATTCCACCTAATGTCTCAGGCTCTCTCTTTGTCGATGACTTCGCGATCTACTGCAGTGCCCAGAGAACATGCCTCCTGGAGCGCTGCCTCCAGCGTTGTCTAGACAGCCTCTACTCATGGAGCGTGGCAAATGGCTTCCGGTTCTCTGAAGAGAAGACGGTTTGTATCAACTTTTGGCGATATAAAGCGTTCCTTCCGCCATCCTTACATCTTGGTCCCGTTGTTCTCCCATTCGTGGACACAACTAAGTTTCTAGGGCTCACGTTGGACCGGAAACTGTGTTGGTCTCCACATGTCTCTTATTTGGCGGCCCGTTGTACACGTTCCCTTAATGTCCTCAGAGTTCTTAGCGGTTCATCTTGGGGAGCGGATCGCACTGTCCTGCTTCGCTTGTATCGGTCCATAGTCCGATCGAAGCTGGATTATGGGAGCTTCGTCTACTCGTCCGCTCGGCTATCCCTCTTACGCCGGCTCAACTCCATCCACCATCGGGGGATACGTCTTGCGACCGGAGCCTTCTACACTAGTCCTGTCGAGAGTCTTTACGCTGAAGCTGCCGAGTTACCGTTGACCTACCGGCGCGACATACTGCTGTGTCGGTATGCCTGCCGGCTGTTGTCTATGCCCGACCACCCCTCTTACAAGTCCTTCTTCGCTGATTCTCTCGACCGTCAGTACGGGTTATATGTGTCTGCCCTGCTGCCCCCCGGAGTCCGCTTTCGTCGCCTGCTTCGACAATTGGATTTTACCCTCCCTACCACCTTCAGAGAGGGTGAGAGCCCGACACCACCTTGGCTCCAGGCTCCGGTTCGTATTTATCTCGACCTCAGCTCACTCCCGAAGGAGGGTACTCCGGCTGCTGTGTATTGCTCACGGTTTGTCGAACTTCGTGCTCGCCTTGCTGGTCACACCTTTATTTACACCGATGGCTCCAAAACTGACGATGGTGTCGGCTGTGCCTTTGTCGTCGGGACCGCCACCTTTAAATACCGGCTCCTTGACCAATGTTCCAGCTTTACGGCCGAGCTTTTTGCTCTCCATCAGGCCATTCAGTATGCCCGCCGCCACCGCCATTCATCGTATGTCCTCTGCACTGACTCACTCAGTGCTCTTCAGAGCCTTGGGGCTCCCTATCCGGTCCATCCCTTGATTCACCGAATACAGCAGTCCCTCCATTGTTTCGCTGATAATGGCGGTTCTGTCAGCCTTCTGTGGGTCCCCGGACATGTAGGAGTGCCTGGGAATGAGGCTGCGGATGCTGCAGCCAAGGCTGCAGTCCTCCAGCCTCGCCCAGCCTCCCATTGTGTCCCGTCATCTGACGTTTGTGGGGATGTATGTAGGAGGCTTGTGTCCTTGTGGTGGGATGCTTGGTCATCCCTCCAAGGAAACAAGCTCCGGGCAGTAAAACCGCTCCCAACTGCTTGGACAACTTCCTCCCGACCATCTCGGCGCGAGGAGGTCCTTCTGACCAGGTTGCGGATTGGGCATTGCCGGTTTAGCCACCGCTACCTGCTCTCTGGTGACCCAGCCCCACAGTGCCCTTGTGGTCAGGCATTAACGGTGCGCCATGTTTTATTGTCGTGTCCCCGTTTTAGTCAATTTCGTGTTGTCCTGTCCCTGCCATCTACCTTACCGGATGTTTTAGCTGATGACGCTCGAGCAGCTGCTCGTCTTCTGCGTTTTATAACTTTAACTGGCTTGACCAAAGACATTTAACCTTTTACTTATTTCATCTGCATCTTTGTCCGGTCCTTTTGATGTCCCCCCATCCCCTTGAGTTTTAGCAGGTTCCTTGTGCTCTAACACCAGTGACTGGGCGCTAATGACCTCAGCAGTTGAGCGCCCTTAAACCCTACCAAAAAAAAAAAAAAAAAACCATCGTCAGGTGTAATTTGTCTTAATACATGCTTCACTTTTTCTCTTGAGTGAGGTGAAACGCAGATTCCTGTCATGAAGAGGTTTGGTGTTAGGTTATGAATTTCGTAAGACAAACGCGGAAAATATGTGCGAAATAGTGGAAAAAATGAAGTGTTAACTTACCACATAACCCAAGAAAAACGTTTTTAACGTTTTAGCACCAACATACATTCTCTAGCAGCAGTGGGCACCGGAGGATCCCGGAGAACATCCCTGCAGAGGGGTCGAAACGTCGATTATTTTAGAGGAAATACGATGCGGCCTAATAGCCCTGGATTTTAACTTCAGCTCCATACATTCTTTTTCCATCGTTTTCGTACACGTCACTTTATTCAAGATACACCTTTGCATAGACGTATTTGTAAACACTAAAATATCTGTGAAGTGTTTACAAACGTGTGTGAAAATGTTCCTCTTGAATGAAGTGATGTGTTGACGAAAACCATGGAGAAACGGATATATTCTGGTACTAAAACGTTAAAAACGCTTTTCTTGGATTACTGGTGCTAAAACGTTAAAAACGCTTTTCTTGGATTACGTGGTAAGTTTGCACGATTCACTGTTTCCACTACTTCACGCTCGACTTACGAAATTCATAACCCAACACCAAACCTTTTCATGACAGGAATATGCATTTTACCTCACATAAGAGAAAAGACAAAGTATGTATTAAGACAAATTACATCTGATGATGGACCGATAGAGTTCGAAACGCGACGTGTACTTAATGAAACACGAAAAGTTGTGACTGAAGGCGTTTTTTAATTCATATTTCCAGTATATTAGCTCTTACCTGTTGCTGCGCTCTCATATCAGGAGTTTAGTTACGGTAAGCGAGGGTCAGTTTGTAGGCGTTTTACATCTGATTTTAAATACCCCGCAGTTCACCCTACGACGCGTGGCCGAGGGTAGCCTGTATGACTACTACTCATTTGCTTTCCTGACCCACTCGCAACCAGAGAGGGAGAAAAATGACTGTCTATACATAAAATCTATTAATGCTACAAATAATTCAATACCTTCTCTTGCTGACGGTACGGGTAATGTAAGGGATGATGATAAACAGAAGGCCGAAATTCTAAACCTAGCTTTCAAAAACTCGTATACAGTAGAGGACCGGAGCACCATTCCCCCTTTCATTGATCGAACAAACGCAAGGATGGCTGACATAGTGTTTAGTGTATCTGTGATTGTAAAACAGTTAAGATCCTTAGCCTCCAGGAAGGCATCTGGCCCAGACGGTATCTCCGTAAGATTATATACTGACTATTGTACAAATATGGCACCACTCTTATGCACCATCTATCAGAGATTATAGGAACAGCGAAAGTTCCACGGGAGTGGAAGAAAGCCCAGGTTATAGCAATCTATAAAAAAGGTAAAAAATCGGATGCACATAATTACCGGCCAGTTTCACTGACATCGATTTGTTGTAGAATCATGGAACATATTTTGTGTTCAGACATAATGACCTTTCTAGACTCTGAGAAGTTCATCTGGAGAAACCAGCACGGTTTTAGGAAGTAGCGGCCATGCGAGACACAGTTGGCCCTCTTTGTGCGTGATATACAACAGGCTCTAGATACCAGCTCCCAGATTGATGCCATATTTCTCGACTTCCAAAAGACGTTCGACTCAGTTCCGCACTGTCTTTCGCTCCAAAAAGTGCGCGCTTACAGTCTATCCGATGACATATGCGGTTTGATAGAAAGTTTTCTGACAGACAGAGAGTAGTATGTCGTCCTGAATGGGGTGGCTCCAACAGAAACAAGCGTAACTTCAGGTGTGCCCCAGGGCAGCGTAATAGGTCCACTGCTTTTTACTATTTACATAAACGATGTGGTAGATCGTATTGATAGCGGCATTAGGCTGTTTGCCGATGATGCTGTAGTCTACAGGAAAGTAGTATCACACGAAAGTTGTGAACAAATCATTTGAGGATATGCAGAAACTAAATGCGTGGTATAATGGCTGGCAGTTACCTCTAAATATTAGTAAGTGTAACCTACTGCGTATAACAAGGCGAGAATCCCCATTAATGTACGAGAACAAAATAAATGATCAGTCCTTGGAAGTGGTAATATCTGTCAAGTATCTGGGTGTGACTATTCGAAATGATCTCAAAAGGAATGATCAGATTACACAAGTAACGGGCAAGGCGAACTCTAGATTGCGGCTTATTGGTAGAATCCTGAAGCGATGCAGTCCTTCAGCAAAGGAAATTGCTTACAATACGTTAGTTCGTCCAATCTTGGAGTATTGTTGGTCTGTATGGGACCCTTACCAGTTGGGTCTGATTCAAGAGATTGAGAAGGTCCAAAGAAGAGCGGCAAGATTCGTGACTGGTACATTTAGCCATCGCGAGAGCGTTACAAATCTCATAGAAAGTTTTAAGTGGGACACATTTGCAGGTAGACGGCGCGCTAAACGGAAGGGGCTGCTTTCTAAAATCCGAAATCCGATCTTCACCGAGGATGTAGAGCATATATTACTACCACCAACCTTCAAATCGCGCAATGATCACCATTCGAAGATAAGGGAAATTAGAGCTCGTACTGAGGCGTTCAGACAGTCGTTTTTCCCTCGCGCGATCCGTGAGTGGAATAGAGGTGGACGGGGGGATATGACTTTGGCACGAATTGTGCACTCCGCCACACAGCGCTTGGTGTCTAGTGGAGTATATATGTAGATGTAGATGTATATGAACCCTGATATCTCGTATCTTATCTGCGTGGTCCTTACACGCAATGTATATTGGCAGGAGTAGAATCGTTTGACAGTCAGCTTCAAATGCTGGTTCTCTAAATTTTCTCTGTCGTATTCCTCGAAAAGAACTTCACGTTCCCTCAAGAGATTCCTATTTGAGTTCCTGAAGCATCTGCAGAACACCTGCATGTCGTGCGAACCTACCGGTAACAAATGCAGCAGCCCACCTCCGAACTGCTTCGATGTCTTCCTTCAATCCGACCTGGTACAGATACCAAACATTCGAGCAGTACTGAATATTAGGTAACACTAGTGTCCTAAATGCGGTCCCCTTCGCAGATGAACCACAATTTTCCGGCCGCTGTGGTCGAGCGGTTCTAGGCGCTTCAGTCTGCAACCACGCGGGTGCTACGGTCGCAGTTTCGAATCCTGCTTCGGGCATGGATGTGTGTGATGTCCTTAGGTTAGTTAGGTTTAAGTAGTTCTAAGTCTAGGGGACTGATGACCTCAGATGTTAAGTCCCGTAGTGCTTAGAGCCATTTGAACCTTTTTTTTTTTTAACCACAATTTCCCAGAATTGTCCCAATAAACCGATGTCGACTACTCGCCTTCCCTACCACAATCTTCACATGCACATTCGATTTCATATCGCTTTGCAACGTTACGCGCAGGTATTTAAATGACGTCACTGTGCCAAGTGGCGCACTACAAACGCTGTACCCGAACGTTGTTTATCCTCCTAATCCGCACTAACTTACATTTTTCTACATTTACAGATAACTGCCATTCATTACACCAATTATAAATTTTGTCTAAGTAATTATGTAGCCCAGTACAGTCACTCAAGAACGACCTCTTGCCCCACACCACAGCACCATCAGCAAACAACTGCAGATTGCTTTCAACCTTTCCGCTAAGTCATTTATGTGTACAGAGAACAACAGCCGTCTTGTCACACTTCCACGGAGGACTCCCGACGGTCCCTTTGTCTCCGATGAACACTCGCCGTCCAGGACAACATGCTAGGTCCTGTTACTTAAGTAGTCTTCGGGGCACGGACATACCTGTGAACCTATTCCATTCACTCGTACTGTCCTTAACAGTCTGCAATGGCGCACCATGTCAAATGCTTTCAGGAAATCTACAAATATGGAATCTGCCTGTCGTTAAAAAAAGGTAGGAAGATTGTTCTGTTTAGCAATAGTGACAAAAAGCAGATTGCAGAGTACCTGACGGCTCAACACAAAAGTTTTGTTGTAAGTACAGGTAGTGACGAGGATCAGTGGACAAAGTTCATAACCATCGTACAATATGCGTTAGATGAGCATGTGCCAAGCAAGATCGTAAGAGATGGAAAAGAGCCACCGTGGTACAATAACCGAGTTAGGAAGCTGCTGCGGAAGCAAAGGGAACTTCACAGCAAACACAAACATAGCCAACGCCTTGCAGACAAACAAAGCTGTTTCACAGAGGAAGACTGCACTGTAGTTCCTTCTCTAGATTGTCGCACAGATGACAAAATGGTAGATATCGAAATAGACGACAGAGGGTTAGAGAAACAATTAAAATCGCTCAAAACAGGAAAGGCCGCTGGACCTGATGGGATACCAGTTCGATTTTACACAGAGTACGCGAAAGAACTTGTCCCCCTTCTTGCAGCGGTGTACCGTAGGTCTCTAGAAGAGCGTAGCGTTCCAAAGGATTGGAAAAAGGCACAGGTCATCCCCGTTATCAAGAAGGGACGTCGAGCAGATGTGCAGAACTATAGACCTATATTTCTAACGTCGATCAATTGTAGAATTTTGGAACACGTATTATGTTCGAGTGTAATGACTTTTCTGGAAACTAGAAATCTACTCTCTAGGAATCAGCATGGGATTCGAAAAAGACGATCGTGTGAAACCCAGCTCGCGCTATTTGTCCACGAAACTCAGAGGGCCATAGACACGGGTTCACAGGTAGATGCCTTGTTTCTTGACTTCCGCAAGGCGTTTGATACAGTTCCCCACAGTCGTTTAACGAACAAAGCAGGAGCATATGGATTATAAGAGCAATTATGTGATTGGATTGAAGAGTTCCTAGATAACAGAACGCAGCATGTCATTCTCAATGGAGAGAAGTCTTCCGAAGTAAGAGTGATTTCAGGTGTGCCGCAGGGGAGTGTCGTAGGACCGTTGCTATTCACAATATACATAAATGACCTTGTGGACGACATCGGAAGTTCACTGAGGCTTTTTTCAGATGATGCTGTGGTGTGTCGAGAGGTTGTAACAATGGAAAACTGTACTGAAATGCAGGAGGATCTGCAACGAGTTGACGCATGGGGCAGGGAATGGCAATTGAATCTCAATGTAGACAAGTGTAATGTGCTGCGAATAAGATCCCATATCATTTAGCTACAAAATAGCAGGTCAGCAACTGGAAGCAGTTAATTCCATAAATTATCTGGGAGTACGCATTAGGAGTGATTTAAAATGGAATGATCATAATATAAAGTTGATCGTCGGTAAAGCAGATGCCAGACTGAGATTCATTGGAAGAATCCTAAGGAAATGAAATCCGAAAACAAAGGAAGTAGGTTACAGCACACTTCTTCGCCCACTGCTTGAATACTGCTCAGCAGTGTGGGATCCGTACCAGATAGGGTTGATAGAAGAGATAGAGAAGATCCAACGGAGAGCAGCGCACTTCGTTACAGGATCATTTAGTAGTCGCGAAAGCGTTACGGAGATGATAGATAAACTCCAGTGGAAGACTCTGCAGGAGAGACGCTCAGTAGCTAGGTTCGAGCTTTTGTTGAAGTTTCGAGAACATACCTTCACCGAGGAGTCAAGCAGTATGTTGCTCCCTCCTACGTATATCTGGCGAAGAGACCATGAGGATAAAATCAGAGATATTAGAGCCCACACAGAGGCATACCGTCAATCCTTCTTTCCACGAGCAATACGAGACTGGAATACAAGGGATAATCGATAGAGGTACTCAAGGTACCCTCCGCCACACACCGTCAGGTGGCTTGCGGAGTATGGATGTAGATGTAGATGTAGATACCCTTCACCCATAGTTCATAATATGTCATGAGAGAAAAGGGCAAGCTGAGTTTCGCACGAGCGATGCTTTCAGTAACCGTGCTGATTTGTGGAAATAATCTTTTCAGTCTTATGAAACTTTATTACCTTCGAAATGAGAATATTCTCAAGGATTCTGCAGCAAACCGATGTTAGGGATATTGGTCTGCAATTTAGTGGGTCCAGTCTTTTGCCATTCTTATATACAGGAGCATATATAATACTGTCAGCTCCCCTCACATGTCTGCCTGTTTAGCTAAGCATAGCTCCTGATGTGCACAACCCCCCACGTTCCCAATTCCATCTCACCCATTACACGATGGGGCGTGCAACGCTGCTGCCAAGCAGTGTGTGTGGAGTGGCCTGCCCAGAAACTCTCACCTATGGGCAGTGCTATAGAACTAGCTATAGTTGCAACACATGTACAGTATGGAACAAAATGGTTCAAATGGCTCTGAGCACTATGGGACTTGACTTCTGAGGTCATCCGTCCCCTAGAACTTAGAACTACTTAAACCTAACTAACCTAAGGCCATCACACACATCCATGCCCGAGGCAGGATTCGAACCTGCGACCGTAGCCGTAGCGCGGTTCCAGACTGTAGCGCCTAGAACTGCTCGGCCACCCTGGCCGGCACATTATGGAACAAATTTAATAATTTTTTAGATGGCTTATATCCAATGAACAACAAAAGGATGTTCCATTCCTTAATTCACCCTGTTAGATGTCGAAGTCGTTTTCTTATGTTATGTACAATACGCTATTCCTTATGGTTCAAGCTAAGTCTACCCTAAATCTCATCGGAATCGGTTCAGTGTTTTGATTGTGAAAATTAACAGACAATGTAAGTGGGCCGTTTAGGTTTTTATGTTGGTAACGGCACGTTGTGCTTTGTATGAAAGCCGGCCGCGGTGGCCGTGCGGTTCTGGCGCTGCAGTCCGGAACCGCGGGACTGCTACGGTCGCAGGTTCGAATCCTGCCTCGGGCATGGGTGTGTGTGATGTTCTTAGGTTAGTTAGGTTTAAGTAGTTCTAAGTTCTAGGGGACTTATGACCTAAGATGTTGAGTCCCATAGTGCTCAGAGCCATTTGAACCATTTTGTATGAAAATCGCTGACTGCGCTGTGTGCGGTCTGTGGCTGGTTCGACTCATTGTTGGAATATTCCCTAGCGTAGTGTTGGGCAGTTGGATGTTAACAGCGCGTAGCGTTGGGCAGTTGGAGGTGAGCCGCCAGCAGTGGTAGATGTGGGGAGAGAGATGCCAGAGTTTTGAGAGGTTACTATGAGCGGACGATCTGGACGTATGTCCGTCAGAGAAAGGAAATTTGTAAGACTGAATGTCATGAACTTATATATATATATATATATATAATGACTTTTGAACACTATTATGGTAAATATATTGTTTGTTCTCCATCAAAATCTTTAATTTGCTAACTATATGCCAATCAGCAGTTAGTGCTTTCAGTAGTTAGAATCTTTTATTTAGGTGGCAGTATTGGCGCTCGCTGTCTTGCAGTAGTTCGAGTAACTAAGATTTTTGTGAAGTAAGTGATTCATGAAGGGTGAAGGGTATTGTTAGTCAGGGCTATTCTTTTGTAGGGATTATTAAAAGTCAAATTGTTTTGCGCTAAAATATTGTGTGTCAGTTTAGAAATGATCAGAATAAGCAAAGAGAAAACTGTCTGAGCACGTTCAGTTGCAGTATCAAATAAGGTACAAGTTTACCAACACTGTCATTCTTTACATACAAAGGGGAAATTCCAACAGAACTACTTGCACATCTGTAATGCACTGAAGAGCCAAAGAAACTGGTACACCTGCATAATATCGTGTAGGGCCCCCGAGGGCACGCAGAGGTGCCGCAAGACGACGTCCCAAGGACTCGTCTAATGTCTGAAGTAGTGATGGAGCGAACTGACACCAGAAATCCTGCAGGACTGTCGATAAATCTGTATGAGTGCTAGGGAGTGGAGATCTCTTCTGAACAGCACGTTGCAAGGCATCCCAGATATGCTCAATCATGTTCATGTCTCGGGAGTTTGGTCGCCAAGGGAATGTTTAAACTCAGAAGAGTGTTCCTGAAGCCACTGTGTAGCAATTCTGGACGTGTGGGGTGTCGCATTGTAACGCTGGAACTGCCCAAGTCCGCCGGAATGCACAATAGACATGAATCGATGCAAGTGATCAGACAGGATTCTTATGTATGTATTGTCTGTCAGAGTCCTATGTAGACGCGTCAGGAGTCCCGTATCACTCCAACTGCACACGCCCCACACCATTACAGAGCCGCCACCAGCTTGAACAGTCTCCTGCTGACATGCACAGTCCATCGATTTCTGACGTTGTCTCCATACCCGGACACGTCCAATCGCTCGGTATAATTTGAAACGAAACTCGTCCGACCAGTTAACACATTTCCAACCATCAACAGACCAATGTCGGTGTTGACGGGCCCAGATTTCTGTCGTGCAGTCATCGAGGATACACGAGTGGGCCTTCGGCTGCGGAAGCCCATATCGATGTTGTTTCATTGAGTGGTTCGCAGCCGCGCGGGATTAGCCGAGCGGTCTGAGGCGCTGGAGTCATGGACTGTGTGGCTGGTCCCGGCGGAGGTTCGTGCATGGGTGTGTGTGTTTGTCCATAGGATAATTTAGATTAAGTAATGTGTAAGCTTAGGGACTGATGACCTTAGCAGTTAAGTCCCATATGATTTCACACTCAGTTGAACAGTGATTCGCATGTTGACACTTGCTGATGGTCCAACATCGAAATCTGCAGCAATTTGCAGAAGGGCTGCAGTTCTGTCACGATGTACCATTCTCTTCAGTCGTCGTTGATCCCGTTCTCGCAACATCTATTTCCAGTCGCAGGGATGTCGGAGATTTGATGTTTCACCGGATTCCTGATATTCACGGTACACTCGTGAAATGGTCGTACGGGAGAATGCCCGCTTCATCGCTACCTCGGAGATGCTGTGGGCCATCGCTCGTGCGCCGACTGTAACACCATGATCAAGCTCATTTAAATGTTGATTGCCTGCCAGTGCAGCAGCAGTAGCCGATCTAACAACTGCGCCAGACACTGGTTGTCTTATATAGGCGTTGCCGACTGCTGCGCGGAATTCTGCCTGTTTACATATCTCTGTATTTGAATACGCATGACTATACCAGAATCTTTGGCGCTTCACTGTGTTGGTATGGATCAATAAATAAAGTGGAACAGATCAAGAGTTACACAGTACAGCGAGTGAAACCACCAGGGTCTCAGCAGTGTTTTGAACTGAGCGCCGTCTATTAGCGGAGAGTTTTCCGCGCTGGCTCAGTACATAGAGGCGGGGGCCACCTTAACAGCTCCCCCCCCCCCCCCCACTTGATCCCCTGATTGACAGTGGCTTTCCTTTGAGCCCCCAATTTAGCGGTGCCCACCCCAGCTAGCGGCCCGGTGTATCGACCCGGGCTGGATTACGACGGTGGTGGTCGGTGGTGGGGGTAGAAGGGGGTGCCGGACCCTGCTGGCAAGGCCGGGAAAGCCATTCACGGGCCGTGAACCCCTCAGGTATTCATACTCGGCCCGCCGGCGTGGCGTTTAATTTGATAGCCGTAACGCCACTGCAGTTTCCGTACACATAACTCCGCTTGTCACATTATGCTCCATCTGTGCCGGCACTGTGCGTGCGTTTTGTATTCTGCCCGGTCGGAGTGTCCGTATAGCTGACGTCGCTAATGCTCTGCTGAGCGGTGGCGCCCGAAACCGAGGTATCTGAATCGAATCCTGCTGGTAGTAGTAGTAGTTAACAGAGACCTGAATTATTTAATTATTTGAAGTAGCAAGATTAGGGTCATTAGGTTGGCCATTACATGTATCCAGGAATTCTATGAGGGACGTTCAATCAGTAATCAACTACTTTTTTGGTCAATTTGGATTTAAAAAATGCGGACTTCGTTGTGGGACGTCGTGATGCTACCAAAACACATGTAACCTTTCTGACAGCTGACAACAGAGTAAATACCCAATACGCATAACATTGTACACATACTTTTCAGGCACGTTTACGAAGACAGTGACAAAAAAGTAGTGAAAATCGGACTAATACAACACACAAAATTATAAATTTCTGCTCACTTTTTAAACAGTCTTCGCGTTGCGAAGATTGTTAAGTTTCAATGCAGTCCTTCAAAGAAAACTTCTACCTTTTAGTAGGAACACGAAGTGAGAGCAAGCCTTAAATTCTACAGACTGATTGAATTATGTGCGGTTCGTTTTACGAATAGCAATAGAGGAACATACAATACATTCACACGAACAGGCATTCGGTTCTATATTTGTAGTATAATCCTGACTTCCGTTCTTATGTTAATAGTATTTGCTCTATAATTTTGTGTTTCGGAAGAAGCTATCATTTTTTGTATTCTTTATGGTCTTAATGCAATTGTCTAAAAATAAACGCAGGGCCGGTACTACGTTGTGAAACAGCCTGTAGAAGCGCCCTGTGACGTAGCTGGCTTGGCAGAGTGGGGACTCGCTCACTCGTCCTCTACTTTACCGACAGACTAAAGCGCCACGATGTGGCATGGACTCGAGTAATGTCTGAAGTAGTGCTGTAGGGAACTGACACCATGAATCCTGCAGGGCTGTCCATAAATCCGTAGGAGTACGAGGGGGAGGAGATCTCCCAGATATGCTCAATGATGTTCATTTCTGGGGTGTTTGTTCGCCAGTTGAAGTATCTGAACTCAGAACAATGTTCGCGGAGCCACTGTGTAGTAATTCTGGACGTGTGGGGTGTCGCATTCTCCTGCTGGAATTGCCCAAGTCCGTCCGAATGCACAATGCACATGAATGGATGCAGATGATCAGACAGGATGCTTACGTACGTGTCACCTGTCAGAGTCGTGTCTACACGTGGTCCCACATCAGTCCCACATCAGTCCAGCTGAACACGCTCCACACCAATACAGGGCCTCCACCAGCTTGTACAGTCCCCTGCTGACATACAGGGTCCATGGATTCATGAGGTTGTCTCCATACCCGTACACGTCCATCCGCTCGATACAATTTGACACGAGACTCGTCCGGCCAAGTAACACGTTTCCAGTCACCAACCGTCCAACGTCGGTGTTGACGTGCCCTGGCGAGGCATAAAACTTGTGTCGTTAAGTCATCAAGGGTACTCAAGTGGGCCTTCGGCAATGAAAGGCATGTCGATGATGTTTCGTTGAATGGTTCGCACGCTGGCACTTGTTGATGGCCCAGCACTGAAATCTGTAGCAATTTGCAGAAGGGCTGCACTTCAGTCCCGTTGTACGATTCTTTTCAATCGTGGTTGGTCTCGTTCTTGCAGGGTCTTTTTCTGGCCGCAGCGATGCCCGAGATTTTATGTTTTACCCGTTTCCTGACACTCACGGTACATTCGTGCAATGGTCGTGCGGGAAAATCTCCACTTCATCGCTAACTCAGAGATACTGTGTCCCATCGCTCGTGCGCCGACTGTAGCACCACGTTCAAACTCAGTTAAATCTTGATAACCTGCCATTGTAGCAGGAGTAACCGATCTAATAACTGCGCCAGACACTTGTTGTCCTATATAGGCGTCGCCGACCACAGCGCCGTTTTACCGTCTGTTTATATATCTGTGTATTTGCAGACGCATGCCTATACCAGTGTCTTTGGCGCTTCAGTTTATTTCTTATGGGCGTCACACAGATGAGCAGTATTCTAGGATGGGTCGCAGGAGTGATTTGTAAGCCCTCTCCTTTGCAGACTGAATGCACTTCTCCAGTATTCCACCAACCGAAGTCTGTTATCTGGTTTTCCACCACTGACCCTACGTGGCGGTTCCACTTCTTATCCCTACGAAATGTTACACCCAGCTATTATTATGAGTTTACAGATTCCATCTGTGACTCACTAGTATTGTATTCATAGATTACTATGTTTTCCTGTTTTCTGAAGTGTGCCGACCGTTGTGGCCGAGCGGTTCTAGGCACTTCACTCTGTAACCGTGCGACCGCTATGCTCGCAGGTTCGAATCCTGCCTCGGTCATGGATGTGTGTGATGTCCTTAGGTTAGTTTGTGTTTAAGTAGTTCTAAGTTCTAGGGGACTGAGGACCTCAGATGTGAAGTCCCATAGTGCTCAGAGCCATTTGAACCATTTTGTGAAGTGTGCGATTTTATATTTTTGAAAACTTGCAGCAAGCGGTAAGCACTTTTAAATCTTATCAGGATCTGACTGAAAATCTGTGCGTGTTCGTTCAGACTGCACATCACTGTAGGTAACTGCAACGTTTGCGAAAAATCTGAGATTACAATTGGCATTGTCCGCTTGGTCTTCAGTATACAACACGAACAATAAGGGAACCAACGCACTATCGTGGGGTACACCCGAAGTTACTTCCACATCTGTCAATGGCTTCCCATCCAAGAAAACTTGCTCTACCCCACACAGTTGTTCTTTTATTTGGGTACGAGGGTCAGTCCAACAGAAATGCACACAATTTTTTTTTTAAAATCGATCTTTTAGTCTACATGATCGAAAGTTTTACAGTGTGTAGATAGATCCTTTAGGAACAATATTTTCATTTCTCCTCACAATTTCCATCCCTCTCAACTGCCTTACGCCATGTTGGAACCAGCGCCTGTATACCCGCAAGGTAAAATTCTGGGCCAACCTGTTGGAGTCACTGTTTGGCAGCGTGCACAAGAGAGTCATCATCTTCAAACCTTGTCCCACGAAGAGAGTCTTTCAGTTTCGCAAAGAGATGACAGTCACATGGAGCCATGTCAGGACTGTAAGGCGGGTGTTTCAGCATACCGTTTTTCTTGTTTCTTTGTGAGCCACTGTCAAAATCCTGGGAACCCACCTGCTACAAACCTTTTTTAACGCCAGCACTTTCAGTATTTTGCAAACAATTCCTTCCCCTATCCAAACGTAGCGTGACAATTCGTTCACTCTCATGCGTCAGTCAGCAGTCACCAATTCGTTAACTCTCTGCACATAGTCTGGAGTGTGTGCAGTACGAGGCCTGCCGCTGCGAGGACAATCCTCGATATTGCCGTGCCCGCTTTCATCACGTAACCTGCTTGCCCACCGACTAACTGTACTGCGATCGACAGAAGCATCTCCATACACCTTTTTCAACTTCTTGTGGATGTTTGCCACTGTCTCGTTTCCACAGCACAGGAATTCTATGACAGCACGTTGCTTCTAACGAACGTCAAGTGTAGCAGCCATCTCCTCCGCATTCGGGAGGACGACGGTTCAATCCCGTCTCCGGCCGTCCTGATTTAGGTTTTCCGTGATTTCCCTAAATCGCTTCAGGCAAATGCCGGGATGGATCCTTTGAAAGGGCACGGCTGATTTCCTTCCCCATCCTTCCCTAACCCGAGCTTGCGCTCCGTCTCTAATGACGTCGTTGTCGACGGGACGTTAAACACTAAAATCTCCTCTCCTCTCTTGTAGACAAACTGTGACGACGGGAATAGGTTGAACTAAGTGTGAAAACAAGCGGGAAGGATGCATCTACATACTGTACAACTTTCACATATGCAGAATGAAAACTGTATTTTTACAAAAATAGTGTGCATTTCTTCTGGAGTGACCCTCGTAGAAGGATGCGCGAGTATGCATGGTAGACACTTGCCGCACTGCCTTAAGTGTCTGCTTTTATGTAACAGACAGATGGGAATGGAAGGGCAGATTTTCCCATGTCTCAACAGTTATTGACTTCTAGATGTTATCACTATGTGAATTATCGTTTTAGTTTGGACAGTGCTACCGCATGCAGGAATATGGGAAGCGTTTTTTTAGACACTGTATAGAACAGCGTCATCTGTAAATATCGAAGCGGAGCTTGTGACGTTGTCTACTAGAAGTGAAAGATGGGAAACGACTTGTCTAACGTTACCATTACTGTTCGAAAAAGACTTGTTGGCAAACCGTGGTCTCTTTATAACAATCCCTAATGAGGTATGATTACCCGTTTTTATTTCGACCGTTCTACTGCCGCTTTCTCCGTCTCGTGGGAGCGCAGTTGTTTAGGCGGCAATCGTTACAGGGAGACAAAAGACGCTGGGGTGCCCCTGCGGGCACCGCTGGCGGTCGCGTACGGGTTTTGTGGTAACGACGTAATAACAACGCGCGCTGTTTGAGGAGAGGAAGTGGTTGCTGCGGTGTACTTCCGTAAGCCCGCGGCGGGCGTGGGGTGACCTATCCGCGGCAGACGTAAAGATACAAAAGACGCGGACGTAAAAAGCAGGAGGGCGGCCGGCACTGGCCAGTGGGTAGCGGCCGCGGGGCGAATAACGAGGCAATTAAGTCTCCGCCTCCGCAGGTGCTGCCATCGCGCGGCGCGTCTCGGAGCTCTTGCGGTCGGCGAGCAACAAAAGCCGTGACGTAGCACAGTGGAGGATGGGGTGGCCTCCCCCGCGCAGCTGTGCGTCGCGCGTCGGGGAAACAGATGAAAGCGCCCCCCTCCCCCCCACCCCTCCAACGACCACGCACGCACGTTTACCCCTCTTTAGGTCGCAAAAAGGTGACCACCCTCTGGAAGCGCCTCTGCGAGGGCAGCCTGGTGGGCTTTTGTCGCTCGTGTCCACCCCCCACGCCGCGTTAGCTTTCACCCCTGCCCAAATATACCTGCAGCCACGGAACGTGCAGCTACAGGACAAAGCTTACAGCTCGCGGTACTTTTACATCTACTCGGTCGGTAACGAAAAAAAATCGCAACACCAAACCGGCGTTGTGCGATATAAACTGTTGGTTGGCGTGTTTCTGCAGGTGATAGATGATGTCTATTCAAATTTCGTTCCAATCGCATAAAAGCGCCTTTAGTAGCGTCGCTATGCGGATGGAAACAGGTTACCTTTAAATAGTCGCCATAAGAGTCGTGAGAGTAATTAACCTCTGAGATTGGACGTGGCGAGTTGGTGTCAGTCAAGAATGCCTTCAAGGCGACACCGACGCCATTATCAGCACTTCACTGAATTTGAACGATATCCTGTAATAGGGCTAGGAGAAGCTGGGTGTTCCTTCTGGGATACTGCAGGAAGATTGGGCAGGAATGTAGCTACCAAGTCTTGTAATAGGGCTACAAGATGTTGGGTGTTCCTTCTGGGATATCGCAGTAAAACTGGGCAGGAACGTAGCCACTATCTCCTGTAATAGAGCTATGAGAAGCTGGTTGTTCCTTCTGGGATATTGTAGGAAGACTGGGCAGGAACGTAGCCACTATCTCCTGTAATAGAGCTATGAGAAGCTGGTTGTTCCTTCTCGGATATTGCAGGAATACTGGGCAGGAACGTAGCCACTATGTCCTGTAATACAGCTATGAGAAGCTGGTTGCAGGAATACTGGGCAGGAACGTAGCCACTATCTCCTGTAATAGAGCTATGAGAAGCTGGTTGTTCCTTCTCGGATATTGTAGGAAGGCAGGAACGTAGCCACTATGTCCTGTAATACAGCTATGAGAAGTTGGTTGCTCGTTCTGAGATACTGTAGGAAGACTGGGCAGGAACGTAGCCACTATGTCCTGTAATAGAGCTATGAGAAACTGGTTGTTCCTTCTCGGATATTGCAGGAATACTGGGCAGGAACGTAGCCACTATGTCCTGTAATACAGCTATGAGAAGCTGGTTGTTCCTTCTCGGATATTGCAGGAATACTGGGCAGGAACGTAGCCACTATCTCCTGTAATAGAGCTATGAGAAGCTGGTTGTTCCTTCTCGGATATTGTAGGAAGGCAGGAACGTAGCCACTATCTCCTGTAATAGAGCTATGAGAAGCTGGTTGTTCCTTCTCGGATATTGCAGGAATACTGGGCAGGAACGTAGCCACTATGTCCTGTAATACAGCTATGAGAAGCTGGTTGTCCCTTCTCGGATATTGCAGGAATACTGGGCAGGAACGTAGCCACTATGTCCTGTAATAGAGCTATGAGAAGCTGGTTGTTCCTTCTCGGATATTGTAGGAAGGCAGGAACGTAGCCACTATGTCCTGTAATACAGCTATGAGAAGTTGGTTGCTCCTTCTGAGATACTGTAGGAAGACTGGGCAGGAACGTAGCCACTATGTCCTGTAATAGAGCTATGAGAAACTGGTTGTTCCTTCTCGGATATTGCAGGAATACTGGGCAGGAACGTAGCCACTATCTCCTGTAATAGAGCTATGAGAAGCTGGTTGTTCCTTCTAGGATATTGCAGGAATACTGGGCAGGAACGTAGCCACTATGTCCTGTAATAGAGCTATGAGAAGCTGGTTGTTCCTTCTCGGATATTGTAGGAAGGCAGGAACGTAGCCACTATGTCCTGTAATACAGCTATGAGAAGTTGGTTGCTCCTTCTGAGATACTGTAGGAAGACTGGGCAGGAACGTAGCCACTATGTCCTGTAATAGAGCTATGAGAAACTGGTTGTTCCTTCTCGGATATTGCAGGAATACTGGGCAGGAACGTAGCCACTATCTCCTGTAATAGAGCTATGAGAAGCTGGTTGTTCCTTCTAGGATATTGCAGGAATACTGGGCAGGAACGTAGCCACTATGTCCTGTAATAGAGCTATGAGAAGCTGGTTGTTCCTTCTCGGATATTGTAGGAAGGCAGGAACGTAGCCACTATGTCCTGTAATACAGCTATGAGAAGTTGGTTGCTCCTTCTGAGATACTGTAGGAAGACTGGGCAGGAACGTAGCCACTATGTCCTGTAATAGAGCTATGAGAAACTGGTTGTTCCTTCTCGGATATTGCAGGAATACTGGGCAGGAACGTAGCCACTATCTCCTGTAATAGAGCTATGAGAAGCTGGTTGTTCCTTCTAGGATATTGCAGGAATACTGGGCAGGAACGTAGCCACTATGTCCTGTAATAGAGCTATGAGAAGCTGGTTGTCCCTTCTCGGATATTGCAGGAAGACTGGGCAGGAACGTAGCCACCATATCCTGTAATAGAGCTATGAGAAGCTGGTTGTTCCTTCTCGGATATTGTAGGAAGACTGGGCAGGAACGTAGCCACTATGTCCTGTAATAGAGCTATGGGAAGCTGGTTGTCCCTTCTCGGATATTGTAGGAAGGCAGGAACGTAGCCACTATGTCCTGTAATACAGCTATGAGAAGTTGGTTGCTCCTTCTGAGATACTGTAGGAAGACTGGGCAGGAACGTAGCCACTATCTCCTGTAATAGAGCTATGAGAAGCTGGTTGTTCCTTCTCAGATATTGTAGGAAGGCAGGAACGTAGCCACTATGTCCTGTAATACAGCTATGAGAAGTTGGTTGCTCCTTCTGAAATACTGTAGGAAGACTGGGCAGGAACGTAGCCACTATGTCCTGTAATAGAGCTATGAGAAACTGGTTGTTCCTTCTCGGATATTGCAGGAATACTGGGCAGGAACGTAGCCACTATGTCCTGTAATACAGCTATGAGAAGCTGGTTGTTCCTTCTCGGATATTGCAGGAATACTGGGCAGGAACGTAGCCACTATCTCCTGTAATAGAGCTATGAGAAGCTGGTTGTCCCTTCTCGGATATTGCAGGAATACTGGGCAGGAACGTAGCCACTATCTCCTGTAATAGAGCTATGAGAAGCTGGTTGTTCCTTCTCGGATATTGTAGGAATACTGGGCAGGAACGTAGCCACTATCTCCTGTAATAGAGCTATGAGAAGCTGGTTGTTCCTTCTCGGATATTGCAGGAATACTGGGCAGGAACGTAGCCACTATGTCCTGTAATACAGCTATGAGAAGCTGGTTGTCCCTTCTCGGATATTGCAGGAATACTGGGCAGGAACGTAGCCACTATCTCCTGTAATAGAGCTATGAGAAGCTGGTTGTTCCTTCTCGGATATTGTAGGAAGGCAGGAACGTAGCCACTATCTCCTGTAATAGAGCTATGAGAAGCTGGTTGTTCCTTCTCGGATATTGCAGGAATACTGGGCAGGAACGTAGCCACTATGTCCTGTAATACAGCTATGAGAAGCTGGTTGTTCCTTCTCGGATATTGCAGGAATACTGGGCAGGAACGTAGCCACTATCTCCTGTAATAGAGCTATGAGAAGCTGGTTGTCCCTTCTCGGATATTGCAGGAATACTGGGCAGGAACGTAGCCACTATCTCCTGTAATAGAGCTATGAGAAGCTGGTTGTTCCTTCTCGGATATTGTAGGAATACTGGGCAGGAACGTAGCCACTATCTCCTGTAATAGAGCTATGAGAAGCTGGTTGTTCCTTCTCGGATATTGCAGGAATACTGGGCAGGAACGTAGCCACTATCTCCTGTAATAGAGCTATGAGAAGCTGGTTGTTCCTTCTCGGATATTGTAGGAAGGCAGGAACGTAGCCACTATCTCCTGTAATAGAGCTATGAGAAGCTGGTTGTTCCTTCTCGGATATTGCAGGAATACTGGGCAGGAACGTAGCCACTATGTCCTGTAATACAGCTATGAGAAGCTGGTTGTCCCTTCTCGGATATTGCAGGAATACTGGGCAGGAACGTAGCCACTATGTCCTGTAATAGAGCTATGAGAAGCTGGTTGTTCCTTCTCGGATATTGTAGGAAGGCAGGAACGTAGCCACTATGTCCTGTAATACAGCTATGAGAAGTTGGTTGCTCCTTCTGAGATACTGTAGGAAGACTGGGCAGGAACGTAGCCACTATGTCCTGTAATAGAGCTATGAGAAACTGGTTGTTCCTTCTCGGATATTGCAGGAATACTGGGCAGGAACGTAGCCACTATCTCCTGTAATAGAGCTATGAGAAGCTGGTTGTTCCTTCTAGGATATTGCAGGAATACTGGGCAGGAACGTAGCCACTATGTCCTGTAATAGAGCTATGAGAAGCTGGTTGTTCCTTCTCGGATATTGTAGGAAGGCAGGAACGTAGCCACTATGTCCTGTAATACAGCTATGAGAAGTTGGTTGCTCCTTCTGAGATACTGTAGGAAGACTGGGCAGGAACGTAGCCACTATGTCCTGTAATAGAGCTATGAGAAACTGGTTGTTCCTTCTCGGATATTGCAGGAATACTGGGCAGGAACGTAGCCACTATCTCCTGTAATAGAGCTATGAGAAGCTGGTTGTTCCTTCTAGGATATTGCAGGAATACTGGGCAGGAACGTAGCCACTATGTCCTGTAATAGAGCTATGAGAAGCTGGTTGTCCCGTCTCGGATATTGCAGGAAGACTGGGCAGGAACGTAGCCACCATATCCTGTAATAGAGCTATGAGAAGCTGGTTGTTCCTTCTCGGATATTGTAGGAAGACTGGGCAGGAACGTAGCCACTATGTCCTGTAATAGAGCTATGAGAAGCTGGTTGTCCCTTCTCGGATATTGTAGGAAGACTGGGCAGGAACGTAGCCACTATGTCCTGTAATACAGCTATGAGAAACTGGTTGTTCCTTCTGGGATATTGCAGGAATACTGGGCAGGAATGTAGCCACTGTATGTGATTGGTGCCAGCGGCAGTCACGAGAAAGTACTGTCATAAGAAGACCAGTTTCCTCCCAGCCACGTGACACTACCGACAGCGAAGACTATAGTATTTGGTGTATGTCTCTGGTGCATTGTACTGCGTCTGCAGTAGCAATTTGAGCAGCAGTTGGAACCACCCTGGCACAACGAACTGTGACAAAGAGATTACTTCAGGGCCAGCTTCGAGCCAGCGCCCTACTGCTTCCATCACCCCAAACTATGGCCGGTTGCGACTTGAGTGCTGCCAAGCTCATTGGAGGGCAGGGTGGAGGTCTGTTGTGTCTTCTGATGAAATTCAATGATGTCTGTGTGTTGGTTAGAAAGAAGCCAGCTTAGGGCCTGCAACCAACCTCTTTGCGCACTGGATACACTGGACGTACACCTGGAGTTATGGTCTAGGGTGCGATCCCGTATGACAGAAGGAGCGCTCTCCTGATTATACCACGCACCCTGACTGCAAATTTGTACGTCAGTCTGGCGATTCCACCTGTTGTACTGCCATTCATTAACAGCATTCCAGGGAACGTTTTCCAACAGGACAACGCTCGCCCCCATACCGCTGTTGTACTGCCATTCATTAACAGCATTCCAGGGGACGTTTTCCAACAGGATAACGCTCGTCCCCCATACCGCTGTTGGAACCCTACATGCTCCAAACAGTGTCGACATGTAGCCATGGCCTGCTATATGGGATGACAACTCCAGCGTCATCCACAAACACCGTTAGCCGTCCCCGTATTGAGCGACTAAGTGGAACAGGCTCGGGTTACCATCCCACGAACTGACATCTTCCACTTGTGCAACACAATGCATGCTCGTTTAAATGCATGTATTCAACATTCTGGCGGTTACAGTGGTTATTAAAGTACCAGAATTTCACATTTGTAGTGAATTATCTCGAGCTTACACTAACCTACGATCATGCAATGTTCATCACTTAAACATGCTATCTTAGACTAGTGTGTTCTCTAAACTGCATTACCCTACATTAACCAATTTTTGGTGTTGCGATTTTTTTCCCATCAGTTTATATTGCAATACGTGGAAAGGGTACTTCTGGTAGGCGCCGGTGCAAATCTCGAAAAAACAATGTACGACTGGTCGCCGCAAGGTGTTTCTTATTAAAGAGAAAAAAATTTATTTTGTCTTTTCTTTTGGGTAAACATTTGCTGCCATGGTACAGAACTAGTTCTCCTTCTCTACAGTACCATTTGAAGAAAGACGTTGGAGGACTGTACAGATCTACCATCGTTTGACCCTCGCGACGACGTTTGCAGGACACGGAAATAGGTGTCCCTGAGGTTGAGAAGCAACTGAAATGGTCTAGAATAACTAAGTCGCTATGTCTGGATGAAATACCAACTTAGTTTTATGGAGAACACTCTTGGTCATTTGCCACTTGCTTAGCTTGCATTTATCTCGAGTCTTGCCCTAAGCGACTAAAAGAGATGCGCAGGTTACTTCCGTATATAAGACAGGGAAAAGAATCGATCCATAAAATTAGAGACCAGTATCGTTGACATAAATTTGCTGCAAAATTATTGTGAATTTCGTAAATTCGAATGTGATAAATTTGGATGGGACAGAAAAACTTCTGTCCAAAAATCAGTAAGGATGTATTAAGCGTCGCTCCGGAGAAATTTTGAAATTCAATCTCTCTCTGCAATTCCCTGCTTATGTAGTTCCCTTGGTGTTGTTTTGTTGCTGACAGGTTTCGCGCGTGCAACATTGAGTTCTGCAGCGACTTTCGCAGCTGTTGTCCCCCTATTTTTCGCCACAATGCTCTTCAATGACCGTCTGTCACGATCACTCAGCACACACTTTCGTCCACATTGTGGTTTAGCGGATGAAGCTTCTCCGCTTTCCCCGTAAGCAGTATGAATCTTCGTGCTACGTTGGTTATGGAAACACTCACCGAACGAGTGGCAACAGTTTGCCCCAGCTCGAATTCGCTTAGCTCCGACACAATGCGCTTGCAGCAACACACAATCACGTGCTGACCATGACCGGCAGTAGGAACAGACTGGGGATGTTGCACAGGTGCCGTTCATGGTCACCTACCTTGTAAGACGTTGTGGTCTCCTGACCTTCATTGCTTACATATTCCGCCCTCACAGTCATATTCCGCACATCAAGACGCTTCATTCGATCCCAAACTCGATAAGATAAAGTCAATGTTGTATGAATTCATGTAAACGATATGGAAATAACTAATAAATCGCAAGTGCGCACCGTGGTTGAAATACTCGAGGCTGGCGTACACACATGCATTCCAGACACGACGGTCACAGGAGCTTTTAGTTCGAGATAGGCAACCGCACGCCAGGAGGCTGGTCCCAACCCATCTACATCCGTCGGTGGACGCGCGTGGAGCGGACAGCGTTTGCCCGAGTGAAAGGACGACCCCGTGTTCAGCTTAAAAGCAAATTCCGCTACATTGTGTGGGAGCTCCCAGCCTACGCATTCTTTACACATAGCACGCAGTTTCAGAGATTTTCACAGGGAGACAGCAAACGCCAAACGCCGATACTACAGATTTCCGGATTGGTCGCGTTAAACGAAACGTCATTGTCCCATTTTAGAAGAGCAATACTGATTTGCAGACGATATTTCTGACGCCTCGAGCTGAAGGAATAATGGAAGAGACCGAAAGGTATACCCCTTCACGTCTGGCGTGGAGAGGCGCTGTTCAGTTGTCGCTCTTGGAGCGAGGAACAAGTCTCTCCTCAGTACTTTACTGGGAGAGCACCTCTGTGGAGAGCGAATCGAAGTGCGACTCCATATTGAGTCCTTGCGATTAACCGTTGTTCACTGTGTTGGCCGCCACACTTACTGGGCGGTGTGAACGGACAGAGTTATAGTTAAACACCTGCGAGCGAATTCTGAGTGGCATCTCGGTGGACTGGTTATGTGACCGGTGTACCACGCCAATAGTTAGACTAGGGGCGAATAGGACTCCTTGACTTCATCAAGGGGTAGGGAGAGTTTAATTGGCGAAGGTCAATGTAGATAGAACGAGAGTTATCTCATTTGTGAGCAGCGAACAGCGCAGACAGCAGTCATCGCAGCTTACGGTATTGTGCACTACAGTTACTGCAAGCCCCATGTTTCCTCCACAACGGTACACTTCATTGCATTTCACACGCGACAGCCTCGACTGTACCTAGGAACATTCTAATGGATAATTATTCAAGTCGAGTAGGCGCAGCTCTCAGATGTACCCTTGTCCGGTTAGTGGCTGATGCTACAGATCACTTTATTAATAATTATAGTAGAAAGTTACATCACCAGTTACAGTTACATTTTCAGCAAGTACACCAAGTCCTTTTATCCATACATGTATTTTTTCGTCATTACTAACTTTACGACAGGAACGGGTATACAATGTAATACTTTGCATAGAAATTTCATTAGTGAATCCTATCCTTGAGAGGTAACTTCATGTTCCGAAAAGAACCAGGATATAACTTGTTCAATTCATAAATAAAAGTGCCATTGTGATTTCTCAGAATTTTTGCAAAATGAATAATAACTTTCGTTAGTTTCATGTTTTTCTTACACTAACTAGCACTACTCCAGTACCCAAGTATCCCACCAGTTATGTAAGAAATTTTGTGAATTTTTGTGTCATTTCCTTACAGCAGACGACTCTAGAAGATATTTATTGCTAAAAAGTTTTTCAGGTATTTATCTTTAGAACGTTAGGAGCGTCTGTCTGACTTCCGTAGTAGTGTGGGGGTGGAAATTGAATCTTGCAGGAGCCACAGGGTAAAGGGTACATCTCAGATTAATCCATTGCGCAGAATAACGGAATAGCAGATCAACCCCACGCGCACAACCTCGGCTGGTATCTGCAGTTGAGTCGAAGCATGCCTTTCTTCCCGTGTTTCCATATTTTTGTGCGGCCTCTGAACTTGAGAGGTGGGTGCAGGACACGGCCACAGCTGAGAGGTATGGCCTGTAGACTTGCGACTGCCGGCCGTGACACACGGCTGAGGTAGAGGCGAGCAACAGCATGTGGCCGGGTTGGAGGTGCGACCAGCTGTTGCCGGGTTCCGGACGGCGGGCAGCCAGGAAGGGACGCAGCCCCGCGCTCCCTGCGTGTGCGTGCCCTATGCGTGTGCTAATGCGGGGCCCGGCCGCGTCACGCACAACACGCGTGTCAGGGCCGCCGCCGAGGCTGGCCGTCGGCACCGTTTCCCCTACACGGACTTCTGTGTGTGCACCAGTTGGAAGGCCAGCGCCCTGTTCCCTCCTCTGTCTCTTCCTTAAGCTATCGGCACACGGACCGTGCCCTCGAACGACAACGTGGAACGTGCTACACTACTGACCATTAAAATTGCTACACCACGAAGACGACGTGCTAGAGACGCGAAATTTAACCGACGGGAAGAAGATGCTGTGATATGCAAATGATAAGCTTTTCAGAGCATTCGCACGAGATTGGCCCCGGTGGCGACACCTACAACGTGCTGACATGAGGAAAGTTTCCAACCGATTTCCCATACACAAACAGCAGTTGATCGGCGTCGCCTGGTGAAACGTTGTTGTGATGCCTCGTGTAAGGTGGAGAAATGCGTACCATCACGTTTCCGACTTTGATAAAGGTCGGATTGTAGCCTATGGCGATTGCGGTTTATCGTATCGCGACATTGCTACTCGCGTTGGTCGAGATCCAATCACTGTTAGCAGAATATGGAATCGTTGGGTTCAGGAGGGCAATACGGAACGCCGTGCTGGACCCCAACGGCATCGTATCACAAGCAGTCGAGATGACAGGCATCTTATCCGCACGGCTGTAACGGATCGTGCAGCCACGTCTCGATCCCTGAGTCAACATATGGGGACGTTTGCAAGACGATAACCATCTGCACGAACAGTTCGACGACGTTTGCAGCAGCATGGACTATCAGCTCGGAGACCGTGGCTGCGGTTACCCTCCACGCTGCATCACAGACAGGAGCGCCTGCGATGGTGTACTCAACGGCGAACCTGGGTGCACGAATGGCAAAACGTGGCTGATGTCGATTTCCCCAGTGAATGTCCTATTCAGTATTTCTAGTTTCGAGGCCTTACTTACTCATCAGTCTCTCTTTAAGACGGATGTTGAGAATAAAAGTCAACAAAACTTAGCTTAATTTGCATTTTTAGTTCTTTTGTGTTGGCCATGAAATCGGTAGTAATGATACTGAAGGTGCATTGTTAAAGCTAAGAGTGTGTTAAAAGCCATTTTTCGGGGTCTGGACTTTACTTCCACGTCAGTGCTTCTTTAAAAGTTTTTTCTTACTATCTACAATTAACGAACATTAAAAAAAAATTGTTTTTCGGGTAGACATAAAATACCCCGTTCCCCTTGGTAAAGCTTGTTATGCAAAATGCCTCGGTATAGCTGAGGTTAACGTCCCCCACTAATAGATAAGCTGGTACTTTTGACCAGACAGTGCACACGTTTTACCCACTCGGGCGCCACAGCCAGCGTGGCTCTGTTATTGCGTCTCCCTGCAGACACTCCTAACACCTACACAGACAGCACAGATACCGTGCGTCATTCATTTGCACACGTGGTTCTCGACAGGACACGTGTCGCGGGCCAAGGACGGGTCAGCTGACGCAAGTGGGGTCCCTCCCCTAAGTAGAGGGCTGGCAGCTGCGCATGCCGGCACTAATCACGTGACCACAGGCGCTCTGCGTCCCCTAGCGGTACGCCGCGTTCATACAATTACCTGTGCCGGCGCTGCCCCTTCTGGCTGCGCTGCCGACACGCGTTACAAAGGCCGCCGGATGCCAGGTGTTCAGCGCGTGGCACTCCTAGCCAGTGCAGAGGTGTGCGCTTCATGCAGACTGACGTCTAGTGGAACTGTAGCAGCTGCATAGAGAGATGCTGCTATCAGAAACAGGGTGTAATACAGAGTCTCCACGTGAAAAATGAAACACGAAACCTCCCTGAGTCCCAAGCGCATAAAACAAAAAAAAAAATACATGAGACATAGATACTTGCAGTTTGCGTCATTGTGTAAAGCAACTCGAACATATTTTTGTAGAGTTTTCTTTCTAAGTGATTCCTTTTGTTTCGTTTTAGATCCGAAAATAACACGAAACCTCCCTGAGTCCCAAGCGCATAAAACAAAAAAAAAAAAACCTATGAGACATAGATACTTGCAGTTTGCGTCATTGTGTAAAGCAACTCGAACAGATTTTTGTAGAGTTTTCTTTCTAAGTGATTCCTTTTGTTTCGTTTTAGATCCGAAAATTACCAGAAAGAAGTGAGCCCAATGCGTGGTGTGATATGCGGAAACGAAACCAACTATCCGACGCGAATTTTTAATGGAGCCACCAGGTGTTAACATATAAACGCTTGCTATGACTAGTTCCTAACCACTACGAATATAAAAACTTCCTGGCAGATGAAAACTGTGTGCCGGACCGAGACTCGAACTCGGGACCTTTGCCAGGAAGTTTCATATCAGCGCACACTCCGCTGCAGAGTGAAAATCTCATTCTGGAAACATCTCCCAGGCTATGGCTAAGCCATGTCTCCGCAATGTCCTTTCTTTCAGGAGTGCTAGTTCAGCAAGGTTCGCAGGAGAGCTTCTGTGAAGTTTGGAAGGTAGGAGACGAGGTACTGGCAGAAGTAAAGCTGTGAGGACGGGGCGTGAGTCGTGTTCGTGTAGCTCAGTTGGTAGAGCACTTGCCCGCGAAAGGCAAAGGTCCCGAGTTCGAGTCTCGGTCCGGCACACAGTTTTAATCTGCCAGGAAGATTCATATAAGCGCACACTCCGCTGCAGAGTGAAAATCTCATTCTGCCCACTACGAATATAAACAGTCAGTCAAGTTCTGGCGGAAAAATGTACATATGATGAAATTACATAGGAGATAAGAGAGACCTTCGAAAGAAGCCACGAAAGTCATTTCTGCGACATCACGAGAGACAAACGTCCCTCATTCAACAGTTCACAAGGCTAATTATCTTAAAGTCATCCGCTTCAGCTTCACTAATGATTTATTACAACCACGACGGTTTCGACTTTTTAGAATCCCCATCCTCAGGTGTGTCTCACCGCATCTTCAGACCTCCAGTGTGGCACCCCCCACTCAGTCGTGGTTGGCTTTCACACCGTGCGGCTGCTCGACGGCGGACGGTAGGTGCACAGTGTTGGTTTTCGGTTTCTTTATTCTTCGTCCTCCCCGTCCGGACCGAGCGAGGTGGCGCAGTGGTTAGCACACTGGACTCGCATTCGGGAGGACGACGGTTCAATCCCGTCTCCGGCCATCCTCATTTAGGTTTTCCGTGATTTCCCTAAATCGTTTCAGGCAAATGCCGGGATGGTTCCTTTGAAAGGGCACGGCCGATTTCCTTCCCCATCCTTCCCTAACCCGAGCTTGCGCTCCGTCTCTAATGACCTCGTTGTCGACGGGACGTTAAAAAAAAAAAACACTAACCCCGTCCGGATGTAACATTCTTAGGTCAATTTCATGATTAGGCCCTCTCGTTTTTCTAGTTCCGCCTAAGATGGGGCGATTTGGAGCACTTGCAATGATTGGCACGACCCCATGTTGTGCATTACCAAAGACAGTCAGCGAGTCGCCTTGTTTCATTAGTCTGCTGGTTCGGATTTTCCAAATATATGGTGTCATATTTCTTCCCTCTTCTCCTATAAATGTTACTGTTTTATATACATTTACGAGAGATACACGTACTTCTCAGACTATTAACATCAGTTTGCTGGGTACTGGCTGGATGACATATGCACAGTTTAACACATTTGCTTAACATGATATAATTGGTACAAAATTAACGTCTTGTAGGAATGCAGCACATTACCGTACAAGCACATCATATCTGAGAATATCAGCCCGACCCAGGTAAACACAAGAGTAATTGTGTGAGTTCTGAAGGGACCAAACTGTATCATCAGATTTTAAATATCTTTATTAGTTTAAAGTTTAATATCCGACGGTAAATTATACGAGTAACACCCAGCAACGAATCTCCAAAATGTAAACGCTTTATCCGATTTCGTCGATCTACGTGTCTTTAGAAAGCTATTAGTGTAGACCTAAATTGGTATGAATTACAGGCATGTAACTTGAATAATACATGAGTAATTGGAGGTCAAAGTGGCCGATTACTACCGATCGCGTCAGGCCATAAGTACTCCACACTTACACGAAAAAACAGTGGGAGCATGCTTAGAAATATATTTATTCATCTATTTCTTTGTTTGTATCCGATGTACACTATTCATGAAGAAATTGGTTAAATATTTACTGTGTTTTAGACAGCATAGAAACATTAGGCTACTGGCCTGCCTTCTGTTCTATTACTTTGATATATGTTTATTTAATTTGTTCATGTATCTAATAATGTGTGTTACAGCGTGTTTATGGTCCAGCAGTACGAATACTTATTTAAGTTCAAGTTATTTAAATATAACCCCAGTATTTCGTATGTTTCATTAAGTTTGCGAGTGGGTGTTGGCTTGAAGACATGGAAGGAGCTCGCTAGCCAATCACAGCAATCGTCTCCGAGACTCGGACAGTGTAGAGCGGTTTGCGCGTGGTCGCGACAGATAGAAATACTTCGGAGTGCCGACTGGTGCACTTGTGAGGTTTCCGTGGCTTCTACAGTGAAGACGTAGTGTGCGTTTAGAAGTGAATATCTCGCGGGCTATGTTGTTGTTCATAGCTACTTACGTGCAGTAGGACTCTATTGTTTCCCTGTTATTCAACTTACATTTTACTTAATTGCTGGACCATCGACACCAATAAGTGTTTTGCAGAAATATACCACATTCTCAAAAGTACTTCTACTATCGTACTCACCATTTAAAGTCGTTAAGATAGTACCTGCACATTTTATTTAACTGCAATCTTTCATTTATAAATTTATGTGTTAAATTCATAATTCGCAATTGCCAAGTGATAGAAACCTTCGACCATTCGATTCATGTGTGTATTCTTATCGTTTACTGTAGACTCAGCAGTATTTGGCCTGTAATGCGGCAACTACGTATCCCAGCCCCTTCTAACAAACCTAGCACAACAAAGGTCAAAATTTAATAATGATTGTGGTGTTGCTGACGCTGCTAAATACGGCATTATCGGGCAACAACAAAGTTATTATGTGGCAGGTGTCATTAGAGCACAGTTAATAAAGTCACTTCATGTATTAATGAATGAACTAGGCACTCACCTTTTCGTGTTTCCCACGCTGGTTTCGTTGTAAAATCATGGCTCAATCGTTGAAAATCTAGCTGGTGATGATTCCAAGCTCGGATGCAAAGAGGCCTAGGTTTTATTCTGCTATACTCAAAAGTTGTATAGATGTGTTTCACAAACCATTCTTGAAGATTAAACCTTTGAAATTTAGCACAATGGTGATGTAAAAAAAGTAATCAGCACTCCGAATTTAAGTTACACTTCTTTTTTATTGCTTTTGTTGCAATATCGCGTACCACACAAAACATTACTTCACAATACAAAACATATTCGAAAACATCTTCCTCACTGTTAAAGTTCACATGTTATAAGCTGACTACAATATGCGTCTTTCGAACATGACGTCCAAGACTTAACTTTTTCAAGGTCCGACTCTCTAACAACCGCTTTCGCGCCCAAAATTCGAGAGTTACAAGTACGTCAAAGATCATAGTGACAAAAGAAAAAATACACATAAGAATAATATCATTGCAACATAAACATATCGATGTATCAAAGTACCTCTACATTAATGAAATCAAATCTGAATGTTGTCTCAGAAACATGTTAACTACTTTACAGAAATATAGTAGAATATTGCTGGTATCGAGAGGTTGAGCTGAGCTGCCGTAATGGTTACGTAATTCAAGTACCATTACACCTTTGACAACGAAACCAGCCAAAACTTTTAGTACTGCAACTCTGAGTCGGAGGGAACGTAGTTGAGGGCCATACCATCACACCATATCATTACATTTGAAAGCCCGCAAGAACCATGTCCTATCTTTTGTTTAATGCCCTGGGAACCACCAAGAATGGCGGGGACTTCGGTATAATTATTGCCTTGAACAAAAGCGTAATTTCTGTTCGTTTCCCTGTGTGTTTATTTGAGTTACCTTCTGTACTGTACTGTACTGTAGCAGGGCTGTATTACTTGCCAGTAACACATCAAAATCATTTTTGACCTTACGTTTTGCACACCAGTGTATATCTCATTATTGTACTGAGTAACAGCACTATCTGTGCGAGACACTGTCACCATCTTATAGCGTCCCCAGTGCTATATTACGAAAATACTTAAAAAACAGTATTTATAAAGAATCTCGCGTCCGTCGGCCGTCGTAATTTAATATATTGTTATTATTATTATTATTTTTTGATTGTTGCCGACTTACGTGGTGGGCCTTAATAAAAATGATATTTCATTTAATTTTGATTTTACGATTAAATGATTTACTGAAGTTCTCCTTTTTAACAATATTAATCTTAAATTATTTGTTACGTTAATGAATGTTAGACTCGCTGAATCTTAAAACACGAGCATATAAGTTGTACAATGTAATAAACTTTTCATATTAATTTCCTCGGCTAGTCAGTTCACTTTAAAGTAAGAAATCTTTAGTTATTAATTAAAATTGCGGCCCATACACGCGCGAGAGTATTTATCTTACCTCCGTTAACCATTGTATTGTAGTCAGAGTCCTGGCTCTGGGTCTCGGCTATGGTACTGAAAATAAGAATCTTAAAGCTAAGTATTTTCTACAACGTCGGGCGGCTGTGGAGAAAAATTAATATTATGTTAATAGCGGGCGAGTTTTCCGCTTCCGCTAATTTTTCATAACTTAATATCGCCACGTAATGGCGTCGTTGGCTGCATCGGCCGCTGCGATTGTTGAACTGTAAATTACTCGAATGCAGGTTAATTCAAGGAAGGCTGACATGAAATCGGGATCACCTCTTACAAATTAAAAGTGCACAATAATATTAAATCAATATATTATCTGCTTAACTCATACAAATATGCTTACATTTGCCAGCACTCGCAAGATGTCCGCCTATACACCATCAAGACAAGTGAAGAAGAGAAATCGACTAAAAAATCAACAAAAGAGCGTATCTCGTCGTCTCTTTAGATCACTTTGTTTGTATTGCATTTCTTTGCATTTCTCGACAGAGAAATTATTGTTTTACCGCTACATGACAAAAATATATTATTCAATTTTTAAATGTCTCTTCTTCATAAATACTGTTTTTTAAGTCTTTTCGTAATATAGCACTGGGGACGCTATAATCTGTAAGATAATTATAGAATATGAACCACTTCTGCAAGTGAGCTAGCAAGTTCGCATTGCCTGTGCGAGAGATACAATATTTCCTCATGTTACATGCGTGTGAGTTAATTTAACTTGGACAAGATACCGCACATTGCAAGGCCACGCTGTACTCGCTCGGAAGGTTTCTTCACACAGATCCGTTGTATGTAGTACGCGCGTCACACGTTCTTTAGCAGTTAACGCCCCATTGCCATCTCGGCTACATCGGCAATTTGCAAACACTGTCGGCCTCGTGGTCTCTGCGAATGTTTCCGCGTGTACGGACTGGCCTATGCCCCCGCTGCCGCCGTGTTTACAGGGATGGCCCCAGTGGATGCACCCTGCCGATCTCTCCGGCTAAAGCGCCTCCCCCCTCCCCAGGACACACACACACACTCACCCCTATTAGCTCACCCCCCAGTGTTTGCGGACGGGGCTAAGCCCGGGCCTCGCCCCCATTAAGGGGCACCCACCCCCGCCAATTAACGGCGCTAATTAATTAGTTTCTGTCGCCAAGACGGCGGGGGTCCGGCGCCGGCCGGACAGGGGAAGCAAAACAAAACACGGCGGCGACAGGGGGGCGTGGCGCCCGTCAGCCGGCAGGCAGTCCAGGGTCTCCACAGGTCAACTGGAGGAGGTGGCGAGCACCACCATGTCCCTCCTACCCTAATAGCCACCACGACTGTGCAAATACGTATGAATTGAGAAAAGAAGCCAAGCAGCTGCTAACATAAAAGTTTGACCATGTTTTCAAAAACTGTAAAATTCTCTTGAGATGTACAATGGAAGATCGGAAAGTAATGCACAATTATTTTACTACAAAAAATCACTAATTAACTTAGATGTTTTAAATACTTCTCAATATAGTCACCAACGTCTGCAACACATTTCTGCCACCGTGGTCCCAGTATCTTTACGCCCTGCTCGTAGAAGACCATTTGGTTGGACTGGTTGGTTGGCTTGGGGGAGGGGACCGAACAGCGAGGTCATCGGTCCTATTGGATTAGGGAAAGGTGGGGAAGGAAGTCGGCCGTACCCTGTAAAAGGAACCGTCCCGGCATTTGCCTGAAGTGATTTAGGTAAATCACGGAAAACCTGAATCAGAATGGTCGGACGCGGGTTTGAAACTTCGTTCTACTGAATGCGAGTCCACCTCGCTCGGTCCGGTTGGCTGGAATATAGCATCTGTCACAAAGCATTGGCCGACCAACGGTTCCTTTATGGGACCAAACAGATAAGTCCAACTGGAGGTATGAATTAAAAAGAATCGCCTTCAGCCAGAACTTTTCGTGTTTTATTAAGTACGCGATGCATTTCGGTCCCTGTGGGTCCATCATCAGGTGTAATTTGTCTTAATATATGCTTCATTTTTTCTCTTGAATGAGGTAAAATGCATATTCCTATCGCGAAAAGATTTGATGTTAGGTTACGAATTTCGTAAGTCAAAAGCGGAAAATATGTGCGAAATATGTGGAAAAGATGAACAGTGTAAACTTACCATATAACCCAAGAAAAGCGTTCTTAACTGTTTAGCACCAGTATACATTCTTTCCTGCATCGTTTTCGTACATGTCACTTCATTCAAGAGGCACACTTGCAAACACATGTTTGTAAACACTTCACAGATGTTTTTCTACATGGCGTGGTCAAAGATGAATTTATTCGTTGTGCTAAACATATAATTATTAAACAATTTGGCATATGCACGAAATAACTTTAGCCGGCCCCATTGACCGAGCGGTTCTAGGCGCTTCAGTCCGGAACTGCGCTGCTGCTACGCTCGCAGGTTCGAATACTGCCTCGGGCATTGATGTGTGTGATGTCCTTAGGTTGGTTAGGTTTAAGTAGTTCTAGGGGACTGACGACCTCAGATGTCCCATAGTGCTCAGAGACATTTAAATTAGGAATAACTTTACATTAGATCTTCCAAATTTACTGAAATAAATGTCGGCTTGCGAAGTCTCTTTGTTCATTTAACATAATTTTTTTTTTTTTATTTTTTTTATTTTGTGGATAAAATTAAAACAAAAGTCCGACGTTGCGAGGTCCAGACTGCATTGGAGCACCTCACACGAAATTTTGGATGCCTTCTCACTAACATGAGGACGAGAGTCGTCATGAGGAAGTTTGGCACTGTCAGCATTAATGTTCCGGCGTTTGTCACGAAGGACGCGACGCAACTTAACCAGTTTTAATGCGGGCTGCAACATTGTCAGTAGCCTCATGTTCAGCAAAGTCCACCAATAACGCACCGTGCGTATCCCAGAACACTGCCACAAGCACTTTCCTAGCGGACTGAAACTCGCTGAATTTTATTCGTACTGGGGAACCAGCAAGATTCCACTCCGTAGAGGCATGCTTGGTATAGGGCGTGGGTGTGCCCATGACTCGTCACCAGTAACGATTCCGTTCAGCAAGTCATGCCTTTCTGTGGCGTAACATGTTAAGTGATTGAAACTTGTCATCATTGGTTGGCCCTTGTGATTATCTGTCAGGTTCTTAGGCATCCAGGGGGCACTAATTTACAAAGAAATTTCAACGTGTCATGAACAATATCGTACACTGCACCATAGGAAATGTCGAATTGCTGCGATAAGGTCCGCAGTTGCACACGGCGGACGTCCTAAATTGTTCTCTCAATGGCTCCGACATACTGCGGGGCTGCAGCTGTTACCAGAGCTTGGCTATCCACTAAGGTTCACTCGCCCCTCTTGGAAGAATGCACACATTGATACAGTCTATACAGTCGTCCCTATATGCGCCACGTGTGTCCTTGAGAATTTCATTCGCTTTGTGCCCTTTGGCGCACAAGTATCTAGCTACACTTCGTTGCTCTTCACAGGCTAACGACAATAACATGTGCGCCATGTTTGTTTCGTAGTTCACGCTTCTCTCGCTAGAGGTGCACATGAAAACAAAATACTCTCCGTAGCGAAAAACTTCAGACTGTATCGTTGTGAAATTTATACATTCCAGCTGCAATACCAGAGGAGTAAAAAATCATTGTGCATTACTTCCGATCCTCTCTCGTACATGGACCTATCGAGTAAATTTGTTCACATTAAAGTTAAAAAGAATTATCGAAGTGGTAAAGGATTTACAAAACCACTGGATAAAAGTATGATAAACAAAAATTACTTACTAATAAAATCAAATACTCGCGACGACAAATTTCAGAAGGTTCAAAATGGTTCAAATGGCTCTGAGCACTATGGGACAGCATCTGAGGTCATCGGTCCCCTAGAACTTAGAACTACTTAAACCTAACTAACCTGAGGACATCACACACATCCATTCCTGAGGCAGGATTCGAACCTGCGACCGTAGTGGTCGCGCGGCTCCAGACTGAAGCGCCTAGAACCGCTTGGGCACACTGGCCGGCAATTTCAGAAGAAAGAAGCTCGTGTCAAGTATCATGATACATATGACCATCAGTGAAACCAAATCAAATCCATTAAAAAGAATTCCCACTGGAGATGGGCTAAGCATAAAAGTCTTCACATTAAAATGCACAAGGAATTTAAAGGTAGTGAAATGGCTCATATGTAGCTGGAGGCATGCGTTGACTGACAGCGATGTCACAGTGTACGAAATAGGAAACATCGGTAGGTGCCGTACCTTCACGAAAACATGTGCGCATTGCTAACAGATAAAGTGTAAACTATCAATCATCACGTTGTATCGGAAAGAGCCTGAGATAATTTTTAAGTAGAAAAAAACGGGAGAATATGGGAGGTAGGGAGGAAGAGGAGGTGACACTTAAAAATGAATCATATCAATAGAAAGGAGGATCAATGGAAAGCAGGAAAATACTTTACTAGAAAAAGTAGAAATTTGATGAGAATGAATGACAAGTGGAGGCCACCAACGAACTGCAACTGCATTAATCTGTTTACAACCTCGTAAGCACCAGCTCATCGTCTAACGTCTTACCATACCTACTGAACAAGAGTTTGAAAATTTCCAGTTCTTCACATAAGTCTAATTTCCGCCCTTTAATCTTGAGAGGCACCCACATGCCTTGCTCATACTGTGGCATCAAGCAGTCAGGCCTGCAAGATGAGTGGTCTGCCATGCGAGTGGATTCATTCTAATTTATCGAGTAACATGAACTCTCGTACTCAAAATTAACTTACAAGTTATCCTCCTATATGAATAATACGCAACGCAAACGCACATCTGACTATCAGTAATTTACAGAACTCTGACTGTTCACTACGCGCTGGCAATACCACATTTTCTTTTTTTTTATTTAACAGCTTTTATCACCACGTGGCCATCGCACTGAATATGAGTGGCGCACACATTATAAATTCTGGATATCATGACAACATACAATTCGAAGGAATAGACCACCAATCTTTTTCTTTTCACTATTTTATTTATTCCGATAAATTCTATAACCTAAACACACAAATTCTATAACCTACAACAATAACACGTGAGAAATTCCGCCCCAGTGGGCATGGCTTTACATTGGTGAATCTCTATCTTGTGGTCTCGTAATTATTTAACGCTACAGTGCACTTTCTGTATAGGATGGTGGATCTTTTATTATACCTCACACTTCGACTCTCACAATCATCATCACGAAACTTTCCTCCAGACCGAGCAGTAAAAAAGGAACACGCATAACCCACTACCTCTGAAACTACCTTGCTACTCTCCCATGCAAACCACACATACTTAAATTACATGACATACACCACACTACAACATGAAATACAACACAGGGAATAGTCACAACATTATCACTTTCAGCTTTCCCACTTCAATTAATATTTATCCCAGTTTCACACGACACTGCCCCACTTTGTAATTCTACTTTCCTACTATGAACTCTGGAGATATATGCACGTCTTTCTGTGCAATGCAAGCCAAGTGGCGTTGCTGGATAGACGGCCGACTCACCTTGCTTCTCTCTCAGAGTGTTATAATTTGAATCAAGCGTCACACGGAAACATATCTCGCAAAGTAATATTAAGAACATATTCATCCCACACACGAGTCCTCAACTGATACCATGGACGAGTACTTCTCTTTATCCTTTGTCTCATACACAGATTGAGACTCACACAGTACTCACCACGTGGAAGTACTCGTCTCTAATTTCAAGTCCTGCACACGCCATTTCTTAAATATTTCAACTTATAGTACACACGCTAGTAATTCAGCTTAACTTAAACACACGGAAGTATTTCAACTTATTGCCACACGTGGTTTCATTGTGACCGTTGGTCACTTCCGAAGATTACTACGATCCCATTAATATTACCTGCCTGACATTTAATTCTCCCCACAAAAGTTCCTGAAATAGAGAAATTATTATTTCAAACTACTCTTAAATATTCCACATGCATACCGTGTCTCCACTCTTTTGTCTTTACGGAGCACAACTAAGACAGGTCTTAACAGCACAAGATCCAGCGGCAGAGTGCTGAAACATGGCCGTTCTTGAGGTCCTCTCGCACCTCTGCTGAAGTGGGGGAGCACCTTGCTACCGTATTGGTCAGCCACATTTCAGGCGCTCAAAGCCCAGGTAAATTTCATCTCTTTGGTCCCACCAAAGGTGGCCAAAGGATCGTCTCAAAGATGATCATATATTCACATTCACTATCTGCAGTTAGCAGACGACCATACATTCATTCATTTCACAGATCTCACCAAACTGGATGTAGGGATTTACTTTGTGGGAGTGCACATGTGATTAATTAAATAAATAAATTGTCATTCTTTCCCACACTGGTATCCGGCTTCGCTGTATTAATTGAAATTGAGTTATTTTACAAAAAAAAGTGTTGTTCTGACAAAAATAATGAAGTATGTTGTACCTATTTTCAATGTCGGGCGGTATTTTACCCTTTCAATCTCCGTTCACAAAATCACTATTTCTCCTAGATCTTTAGTGGGACGATTAGTGATGACTGAATGTTCGTCAAATGTGGAGTGGTGCACATTACCATCCCTTTCGTAGTAAACCTTCTTTATGCCTCACTTTGTCACCCTGCCAGTTTGGCCTATATAGTAACAAGGGAAATCATAACAAATCATTTTATGAACATCTGAATTAGAAAAGGGATTATCAACATTGTTAATTGTGGAACTGTTATCAAAATGAAAACGCTTTAGTGGGCAAGGCTGACGAGTGTCATATCCGTCTTTCCTTCGATGCTGAGTAATGGGGCACTTTCAGATCTGGTACTTGCAAAGTGGATCACAATCCTGATCTTTGATTCCTCTAATCTGGTAAGAGAAGTGAACCACTTCCACCCACACAGCCAACACCTCCAAAATAATTTTTTCTATGGTGTTAGTATCCTTCCCTTATGTATTAGCATTTTCTAGGCCCAAAAGGAATTCTTGAAAGGCCGATTGGAGCACCATCTTAGAAATGTCTGTAAATGTTTTAAAATTTTATTTTTGTTCGGGTCCCTCAGCGCCAACGTATTTTGAGAATGAAAACACGACCCAAGTAGGCTCTATTCTTTTTATTATACTTGCAACTGGCAGTTTCAACCGTGAGTCATTTCTAAGCATATATATTAAGCTCCTAGCTTCATTACACAATCTAATTTTTCGCTGGTACAGGTGGACAGGTATACATCGTATTTCGGCACGTATGTGGCACGAAGACAAGACAATAGTTCACATGCTTACGTCCCTTAGCCGACACACCCAGAAAGCTGACACATCATAGTATAGGTACAGCTGTTATGATATGACCAAAGCTGTTTATAATCCATTCTGTGGATGACTCATAACATTAACAAAGCTACTAGCGTAATATTCAGAGGGTAAATGTGTAGGATGGATCAAGCAGAAGGTACAAACTCTTCGTCGAAGGCGCGATTGGGCCCTATGTCAGTATACTAGTGTCATCACAAGCTGGCACAGTTTTTGAAGGATCCTCCAGCGTCGCGGATAATTCGTTAATGTGGGTCAAGAAGGAAAGTGAGCCGAGTAAGCGCAGGACACGGTACTTAATGTTTCCTTACTGCATTTCCTTATTCACCTGGGAAAGGAACTTGATTTAGCGACAGTCTCAAAGGGAGATGTTTGAAATTTCAACTTACTACAGTCCTCTGTATCTTGTTGTTAAGATGTGACACCATTCATACGAGGGAATATTTTTAACATCCTTGTGTTTTAGCCTCAGTAATCGAATTTCAGACAATGGAAATACACTACTGGCCATTGAAATTGCTACACCAAGAAGAAATGCAGATGATAAACTGGTATTCATTGGACAAATACATTATACTAGAATTGACATGTGATTACATTTTCACGCAATTTGGGTGCATAGATCCTGAGAAATCAGTACCCAGAACAACCAGGTCTGGCGGTAATAGCGGCCTTGATACGCCTGTGAATTGAGTCAAACAGAGCTTGGATGCCGTGTACAGGTACAGCTGCCCATGGAGCTTCGACGCGATACCACAGTTCATCAACAGTGGTAACTGGCGTATTGTGACGAGCCAGTTGCTCAGCCACCATTGATCAGACGTTTTCAATTGGTGAGAGATCTGGAGAATGTGCTGGCCAGGGCAGCAGTCGAACATTTTCTGTATCCAGAAAGGCCTGCACAGGACCTGCAACACGGGGTCGTGCATTATCCTGCTGAAATGTAGTGTTCCGAAGGGATGGAATGAAGAGTAGAGCCATAAGTCGAAACAGATCTGAAATGTAACGTCCACTGCTCAAAGTGCCGTCAATGCGAACAAGAGGTGACCGAGACATGTAACCAATGGCACCCCATAACAGCACGCAGGGTAATACGCCCGATGGCGAACACACGCTTCCAATGAGCGTTCACCGCGATGTCGCCATCATGATGCTGTAAACAGAACCTGGATTCATCCGAAAAAAAATGACGTTTTGCCATTCGTGCACCCAGTTTCATCGTGCAGTACACCATCGCAGGCGCTCCTGTCAGTGATGCAGCGTCAAGGGTAACCGCAGCCACTGTCTCCGAGCTGATAGTCCATGCCGCTGCAAACGTCGTCGAACTGTTCGTGCAGATGGTTTTTGTCTTGCAAGCGTCCCCATCTGTCGCCTCTGGGATCGAGACGTGGCTGCACGATCCGTTACAGCCATGCGGATAAGATGCCTGTTATCTCGACTGCTAGTGATATGGGGCCGTTGGGATCCAGCACGGCGTTCCGTATTACCCTCCTGAACCCACCGATTCCATACTCTGCTAACAGCCATTGGATCTCGACCAACGCGAGCAGCAATGTCGCGATACGATAAACCGCAATCGCGATAGGCTGCAACCCGACCTTTATCAAAGTCCGAAACGTGATGGTACGCATTTCTCCTCCTTACGCGAGGCATCACAATGACGTTTCACCAGGCAACGCCGGTCAACTGCTGCCTGTGTATGTGAAATCGGTTGGAAACTTCCCTCATGTCAGCACGTTGTAGGTGTCGCCACCGGGGCCAACCTTGTGTGGATGCTCTGAAAAGCTAATCATTTGCACATCACAGCATCTTCTTCCTGTCGGTCAAATTTCGCGTCTGTAGCACGTCATCTTCGTGGTGTAGCAATTTTAATGACCAGTAGTGTAGAAGGCCATGGAAAGATGACAGAAAGTTACAGTACGGTAGTTTCTCAAGTTCTGGCGTCCAAGCTTCAAAATGCTCTCTTTGAATTTGTGCTAAGATTGTGTATTTATGATCGGTGTCAGTGAAAGTTTTGCCACGTGAAATCGTCCATTAATTTGCGAGCATCTAGTAAATACGTAACTCGGTAATGACGCTTCTATATTCGTAGCGGTCCCGAATCGAATATCGTGCCTGCAGGCGGCAGTAAAGAAAAAAAAAAAAAACATCCCTGGTAAGGCTACTGTCCCAAATTTGCGTACCAATAAAACAGTTCGGGACTTGGCGAACACGAATTGCAGTAAAATGAGAACCAGTAGCATTCTGCGATCGTTTCACTCGCGCGTCGGCTGCATTATTCATGCGCTCCTGTGTTAAGCAAGGTCAGGACAAGTTTGGGCGCCGGTCAGGTCGTGACGTCAGCCGTAAAAAAGAGAAAAAAGAAACGGAGAGAGCAGAGGAGGTGTTGTCCGCCTGTCTACAGAACCAGTTCCATATTTAAAGCGAGCCCGAGCTGCCGTCTGCTCGCCCAACGAGGTAACGTTAACAGCTGAAAATCTGCCGTCGCCCGGTTTATATCCGACGTTAATTCCATCTGTTTGGCCCAACAGCTAATGGGCGTTCGGCAGTATCCTCTGCAGGCATTTACCATGCTGTTTGCAACAAATTAACCTCCCTGCAGTGGGCGTAATTCACAACCGATGCCTACACGTGCATCAGCTGATAATGCGTGATATGACGAATGGCTGGAATATACGAGCACACAGGGAACGGGTCCAGTTGTTACAGTTTAGGTCGCGAATGGTTTAGAAGTACACCGATGTGGCGGATTCGTTTAATGGATTGTGCCTGTTTGTGTAGAAGAGTGTGAGAGTGACGTAATAAAGCGATTAGTTTGGTAGACTGGATACATGTCCGAACAACGCACACTGCTGTGCTAAACTGAAGGATGAAACTATCTTTCCCATGATGCGTCACTGACAAGGACGTAGCTCGACGAGACTTGGACCATACATACAAAGAACTGCTAAGCATAGTGCAGAAGGTAACCGAAAGAAATACGCATCGAGACGAACAGAAATTACACCTTTATTCAAAGTGTAACGTACCCTTAGAAAAAATTATAAATGACAGTGCTGGTAAACCTCTTACGCTATTTGATTTTCCAGCAGCTGAGCAAAACTGAAGATACTGAGACATTTCTCTCTTTACTTATTCTGATCAACACTAAACTGACATACAATATTTTTAGCGCAACGCAGTCTGACTTTCAATAATCCCTACAAAAGAATTGCCCTGGTCAACAATAACCTATACCCTTCGTGAATCACTTATGTCACAAAAATCTTCGTTACTCGAACTACTGCAATACAGCGAGTGTCAATACTGCCAGCTAAATAAAAGATTCTAACTACTGAAGGCACTAACTACTGATAGGCACAGTTAGCAAATGAAAGATTTTGATAAAGAACAAACAATGTATTTACCTTAATAGTGTTCAAAAGTCATAACATATATATCAGTTCATGACATGCAGTCTTACAAATTTCCTTTTTCTGACGGACACACGTCCAGATCGTCCGCTCTCAAAACCCTGCCATCTCTCTCCTCACATCCACCACTGCTGGCGGCTCACCTCCAACTACGCAACGCTACGCGCTGTTCACATCCAACTGCCCAACACTACAAAAGCGAATATTCCAATAATGCCAACCAGCCACAGACTGTACACAGCACAGCCAGTGTTTTTCATACACAGCGCTACATGACGTTGTTGTTGTTGTTGTCGTCTTCAGTCCTGAGAATGGTTTGATGCAGCTCTCCATGTTACTCTAACCTGTGCAAGGTTCTTCATCTCCCAGTACCTACTGCAACCTACATCCTTCTGAATCTGCTTAATGTATTCATCTCTTGGTCTCCCTCTATGATTTTTACCCTCCACGCTGCCCTCCAATGCTAAATTTGTGATCCCTTGATGCCTCAAAACATGTCCTACCAACCGATCCCTTCTTCTAGTCAAGTTGTGCCACAAACTCCTCTTCTCCCCAATTCTATTCAGTACCTCCTCATTAGTTATGTGGTCTACCCACCTAATCGTCAGCATTCTTCTGTAGCACCACATTTCGAAAGCTTCTATTCTCTTCTTGTCCAAACTAGTTATCGTCCATGTTTCACTTCCATACATGGCTACACTCCATACAAATACTTTCAGAAACGACTTCCTGACACTTAAGTCTATACTCGATGTTAACAAATTTCTATTCTTCAGAAACGATTTCCTTGCCATTGCCAGTCTACATTTTATATTCTCTCTACTTCGACCATCATCAGTTATTTTACTCATGACGTTACCATCATAAAAACATAAACTGCCTACTTACATAGCCTCCATCCGCCCCACAAAAATTTTACAAATTGTTTTGGGCAATGGCCACTGCATATTTGTTAAAATTTTTTTAACAGTAACGCTTATAAATATATCAAATACACACACATATCGATACAATGTTGGTCAAAAGCAAAATTCTACACTGTCCATAAAGGCAGTCCTGATCATTCATCACAGTAGTAATTACTCTGCCCAAAGTCTGATCAGTAAAAGAAAATGCACACGGAAGTAGTGGATTTCCATGCAGTTTTGAAGAAGTAGTGTTGTCCTTCCAACGGAAAGACAGTGCTGACTCTCGACATGCAGGCAGGTAATGAGCCACAACAGAGCAAACCCACAGCAGAATTAGTCGAAGTTTTGAAGAGTTATGAAACGTCCGCTTAGAAAAAGTTATAAATGACTGTGCTGGTAAACCTCTACGTTATTTGATTTTCAAACAGCTGAGCAAAACTCAACGTACTCAAAGATTTCTCTCTTTACTTATTCTGATCAACACTAAACTGACACACAATATTTTTAGCGCAACGCAATCTGACTTTTAATAATATTCAAAGATAATAATAACTCAGAACCAGTTTCGCGATTTATGACGGTCTCCCGGACATTGCAAAAAGGTGTGACATGGTTCTTGACAGAGCACGTTATCACCATGGACGGCAGTGTATGCTCTCAGGCCGGCCGTGAGGTTCGTAGGGAGCTCCTGTGGTGGAGTCTTCCATCCAACCACCACCAGCGCGTCTGACAACTGCTGCATACTTCCCGACCCACCTCACACGTACACGGTGGGAATTAAATCGGGGGAACAGGCAGACCACATCATTCGGCGAATATCGTCTCTTTCCAAGAGCCTCTCCACGTGCGCTATCCCACGTCTCGCATTATCACCCATAAAAACGAAGTCAGTGTCGAATGCACCACTGAAAAGACGCGCATAGCGGAAGAGTACTGCGTCACCGCAACTTTGACTGGTGAGAGTACAGACGTGTTCAGATTATTAGACTAAACGATTATTTTTAATGCTCTTACGTTTTCAGGTGTAAAAATAGGAGAGAAAAGTGTGATAACTGATTTTTTTTTAATGGTTTGTTGATGCCACCGAGCTTCCCTTCCAAGCAACTCACAGATCACTGAATTTTTCACAGTTGGTAACAGTTGTCATTTTCCCTCCAAGGGTGTTGGTGTGAGTTGCCTGTGTGAATGCTTTGAAACTGTGTTTACAGTAACATTTTATGTTTCTGTGGTGTACTCCATCTTGTTATTTATTCTATCAACTGAAAGGGTCCTGTAGTCCCCTTTCATTATCATTTTATTTACTTTACAGTGATACAAAACTCTATGGCAGCTGTGAGTGAATGAATGTGGGTGAGTCTCACTTTGCTGTACGGTGGTTTAGTCTGCTGCAGAGAATCAGCGGTAGTCGTACAGAATGGCCAACCTCTGCAGTTTTCAGGTAGGCAAAGAGGTTTGCTCTCCTCGCGTGAAAGTTACCGGTTTAGGTTGGTGGCGGAAACCTCATCTCTGGGTTTTCCTGGCCACAGAATCGTGTGGGGGAAGTTGGAGTGGGTGAGACAGCGCACCTAGGGTGTGCAGCCAAGCTCTCTTCGAAGGACGGTGAGTTTGAAAGGTCTCCGTTGGATTCCTTTCATGTTAATTTCTTAAATCTGTTGTCATTTACGGCATACATTCCACTTCTAAATTTACTGTGGTGTTTCTGACTCTATCTGGGAGGAGACTGAGCAGTGGAACGTGTTCCTTTTACACATAATCAAGAACGATCTGTCACACTACTACACTTTAAAACAAAGCTTATATATAATTCATGTCACACAGTCTCATACGGAACCTACATCCACTTTCTATTATTTACTGTATATGATAAGATACTGTCATCCCCCTTCTTCCCTTCTGTGTGAAAGGATGAATGAGCAAATGTATTTCTAGTTGCATGCTTGAGGGTAGCAGACAAGGCTGTCTGCTAGAGAACAGTAGGATCAACGTCGGAACAGGTAGCTACGCTTTCTAAAAGCAAAGAGGTTTCTATTCTTGATATGGTCCTATCCGTCCCTTGTAATGTTGGTACAGGAAGCTGCCTCTCTGGTCACTTCCGTTTGTATCTGTGAAGCACCCTCGGTAGGGACCCATGGCAGTCTGTCCGCGGCGAGCGTCTGAAGTGGTAAGATCTCCGGCTAAGCGCGTCTCTGCTACGTCCGTAGGACAATGGATTTCTTAACTTCAGCCTAACTACAAATTTAATCACCTTTATTTCAGATTTAGATCTAAAATTTCTTATGTTATCTTAAATTGCAATGCAGTGTAATTCGAGTGTGAAGTTGAGAATATCTTCCAGTAGTTGCTTTGTCACTACTTTGTGAGTAAAGTGGAACCACGTGTTGATCAGTAACTCTAACTAATATCATCAATCTTAAATGCGAATCTGTGTGAGATTATAACGTCTCGTCTTGACAATATTTTTTCAATACAGCAACTTTTCTTTATGTTCAACCTGCGTGGGGTGTACTTTGTGAGACCAGTCCCACGTGCTTATACAGTTGTTTGACCCATCAGGTTAACAGTAAGACGATAGTAACCAGTTCGAGGTTTTTCTTTAGTAAATTCAGTTTCGATGTAAATTATTTAAAATTGTCAAACTTATTGTGGAGTTACACTCTTTGTGTAAACCAAGTTGACCACGTGAAGCATGTGGTGTAATCATCAAAGTAGCCCTCAGCTATTCTTTTCGGGAAGATTTCACAGAGAGTTAGTATGAATTTAGTATACCAGTGTGTGGTAATTTCATGGCGGACAGGATTGCGCTACGAACGTAACTTCTTTGGGTGAAAATTGAATCGGTTGGTTGTGGTTAATTTCCTCTTGCATATGTTTCAACGTTATTCGTGTGTTATTTTATGAATGCAGTGTTGTATGCAGTCTCCCAATCTTGGCTCGATATTTGATGTGTTCTGTAAGATTACAAACTCACATTTTCACGATCCTAAATACCAGTTTAGTTATGAATCAAGTTTAATATGCTGAAATTTTAACGGAACAATGACCAATGTTAAAATAAATTTCTTTTTATTTAAATTCCCTTATATATATATATATATCTCACCGGTTGTCGGAAGATGACTATTAAAAGATTATAACTAATGTTAGTCTGGTTGGGAATTTGGTAAGCTAGACTGGATACCTGGTGAAACAGTTGCGCATTAATGCAAGGTTAACTTCCCCAGATAGCTCACAGCTTTTAACCCGCTTTTATTGGCTTGAATATCAGCACCGCTTTCAGAACAACTCAGTGCATCAACATTACAAGTTGGTTTAACCGCGTGGCGCGTTGTCTCGTAGCGAGAGGGTGTGTGATGTCCGTGAAAGGAGATAATTAGCAGAACACATGCATATAGTGACTAAATGTGTGTAATCCAATTTGGAATAAATACTGTTTATTACTTAGTGTGTGGCTGAGTTAGGACTTTACCCATTTTATTGTCCGATTACTTAAAGTTTTACATGGATAACTTTTTATATGGATGTTGCATTTACGGTAACAGCACAATTTGGAATCATTTTGATTAATCTTCACTTTCTGAATCGTTTACCAGCAGAATAGGGGTAGGATCATTGCAGGTATATTTTCTTTGTATTGAGAACACTTTCTTGCAGTGTACTAGCCTTAATCACTCTTTTTCCTCACTAAATAGCTAATTTTGCCACTAAATATGTAAATGGAAATAAACAGTGGTTAATTGATACAATCACAAAAACTGCAAACAAATAGAACCTATGCAAATCATCATGCACAGATTACACACTGTTGAAGGGACCATGAGGCAAGAACAATATACAGAAATCTTTGAAAAGGAACTTCTTCCCCAAATATATGAGTGGTTTCCTAATAAAGATGCCATTTTTATGCATGATGGGCACCTTACCACAAAGCCAAAAGTGTTTCCATATCCTTGGAAGAAAAGCAACTGAAATTGTTGCCCTGACCAGGGACTAGTCCTGATATGAACCCAATTGAAAATTTATGTGCTATTGTGAAACAGAGGATAAGGAAATTTACAATAACCACGAAAAAGGATCTAATGGAGAAACTAGAGGAAATCTGGTACCATGACAATGATATTAAAATGTCATATGAAAAGTTAATAAAAAGTATGGCAGACAAGATAAACGTGTTGATTAAGAACAAAGGCATGCATACAAAGTATTGGATATACAAATATAATCTGTATGTGGATGTCGTCGTCGGCTGATACTCGTAACCGAGTTTTCATTTCTCTACTGCGATTTCCTTTGTCACGGTTCAGGTGTGCAAATGTCTTTGATGGTTTAGTAGTCCAGTCCTAGCACGGAACATGCGACCACAGAAATTACAAATGATGGACGGTGGAGGACGTGGCTGGGCCTCGAGGAGTTTATGTCTGTGGCATTTGTCATTCTCCAGCCTTCGACGTTCCCGCTCAAAGTTCCGAAGAGCATTTGAGGTAGTTAAGCGCCAGCGACTGCGATCTTCTGCTATGGTGGACCAGTTACTCGGATCGATGTTCAAGGTTTTTAGATTTTTCTTATACTGACCCTTATAGCGTTTAAGAGGGGACCTCCCCGCTTTTTACCTGTGCTCACTTCACTGTACAGCCTTTGGCGTGGAAGTCTGTCATCTCTCAATCCGATGGACATGTCCAACCCATCTTAGCTGGTGCCGAATAATGAGAGCTTCTATACAATTCATTTTCGCTTTGTCAAGAACAGTGGTATTCGATATAAAGTCATCACATTTCATGTTCATGATGTATCTTAGCTTCTATTGGTTGAAGCATTCTAGTTTCTTCAGATCGCGGCGATATAATGTCCAGGTTTCGCAACCACATAGCAGCGCTGAGATGACAACAGCTTTGTACATCATCAGTTTGGTGTATACTGTTAGGTCTTTATTCAGGAGCACACGTTTTCGGGGACGACCAAACGCTACATGGGCAGCACGTATTCTGCGCTCCACGTATTTTTCAGATGAGCAATTAGATAATAATATGCTTCCTAGATAAAGGAAATGGTCCACTTGTTCGAAGGGTGTGTCAGTAATGGAAGTGGCTTTAAATGTTTATTAAATGTGAAGTTTTGGAAAAAAAAATGTCTTTAGTCTAATAATTTGAAGACGTCTGTACTGTGTTCAAAGATTTAGAGGTCAGTAAGCCCATACAACGCTATGCCTCCCCGTATCGTAATGGTTGTACCACCAAAGAGATCATTTCAAAGAATGATGGACATACCCTCTGCCCCCACCCTCCCACACTGCCCCCCCCCCCCTCTGCCCCCCTGTCAAACATGATCGATTTGTCTCTAGTTGTGTTGGCACGTCTGGGCCATAATTCTACTTAGGGATATTAGTCTATAGAGGGTGCCACAGACGACAATCGAAGGCGTCCAGCTACGAAAAGAAATGGCGCCTCACACCACGAGTCCTGTTAATTGGGCCGTATGACGGGCGTCATTCAGGTTGGTATCCCACTGCTGTCTGGGTCATCCCCAGGCTCGTCTTCGGCCTGGAATCGCACTGAATGGAGTAGAACTCTCTTCAGTGACGAGCCCCGATGACCAACGAAGACTTACCTGGAAACGCACCTCACAGCGGTGGGATAAGAACCTGACTCGCTTGCCACACCGCCTGAAAACCAGGAGCAATTGTCTGGGGTGCCATTTCATTCCATAGCAGGAACGCTTTGCTTGATAACCGCGGCACTCTTTCAGTACAGAGGAATGTAGACGACATTCTGCAGATCGTTTTGTTGCGCTTCATGGCAAGCCATCCTGGGCTTACATTTCAGCAAGATAATGCTCGCCCGCAGCCAGCAAGAATTTCTACAGCTTCTCTTGGTGATTTCCAGACCACACCTTGACCAGTAAGGTCCCCGGATCTCTCCCCAACACAGAACGTTTGGACCATTATGGGCAGGGGCCTCCAACCAGCTCGAGATTTTGACAGTCCAACGCGGACATCCAGCAATTCTATCAATCAATGCTAAGCCGAATAACTGCCTGCATGAGGGTCAGAAGTGGACCAACGCCTTATTGACTTGCTCAGTTTGTCAAGCTCTCTCTCTTGAATGAATCGTCAAATTTTTCTAAATGAGATCCCCTGCTATACCCGCTGGACAGGACAGATAGTTTAATTTATGGAAAGGATCCAAACGGAGTGGCTGTCAGTTGCACTCGATCATATTACTTTATTCATTTGACAAACATTTACAAGAGTAAGGAAAACATTAAAAACAGAGCAAGCCAAACATTAATGTTAGAACTTAATTACCGGCTAAATGCGCTATTCAATCTCACGCCTCAAGGACAAAACAACTTTAATTTAAAACCGGCTCAAGGCCAATCAATTAAGACTCAAAAACAAGAATTTGAATTTTAAAAGTATAAGGCCTCATCTTAAAACATTTCTCCAAATTAGGCTGAAGGTCCAAACAATCTCACGCCTTAAGGGCAAAACAACTTTAATTTAAAATCGGCTGAAGGCCAATAGCTTAAGACTCAAAAACAGGAATCTGAATTTAAAAGGCAGAAGGACATTTGTCTAAATCAGGCTGAAGGTCCAAACACTCTCACGCCTTAAGGGCAAAACAACTTTAATTTAGCCGGCCGTGGTGGCCGAGCGGTTTTGGATGCTTCAGTCTGGAACCGCGCGACCGCTACGGTCGCAGGTTCGAAACCTGTCTCGGGCATGGATATGTGTGATGCCCTTAGATTAGTTTGGTTTAAGTAGTTGTAAGTTTTAGGGGACTGATGACCTCAGATCTTAAGTCCCATAGTGCTCAGGACCATTTGAACCAACTTTAATTTAAAATCGGCTGGAAGCTATACATAAACAAACTACAAGGACAAATAAGAAAAGACAGCACATCAAACGGAGCTCAGAAGTTTCCAAGGGTCGGCCTGGAATTCGAACACCAATGATCTCCTGAGAGCAAAGACAGCAAGTCCGTTTGTACGAACAAAAGGTGGTAATGAGCGACCATCCAACATGGGCGGTCAAAACCGAAGACCTCTTCTCTCCACCACTGGCTTCCCAGCAAAGCTCGGCTCCCCTCTCTCGTAACTCAGAAGGCGAATCATATTCTCGAAACCACGGAATATTCTCTCTCTCTACAGATTCTTCCGAACGCCGACCAACCATATTTTAGTCTTTTGTCGTCCAGTGTGGAAAGTTTGCAAGGAAATACCTGTACTCATACAATGGTACGCTTCTCAGAGTAAAATTCCTCAGAAATAACTCAGTCTGCGATTTCCGAGGTAACACTTCCTCGTTCCTCTCTGCTGCGTCCAAGATTTTCAGAGTTTCCGAACTGTTATCCGGTTATCCTCGTGGCCACGCTACACCACCGGCCGGCCGCCGCTGTACTGTGCTTCAGCGCTCAGGTGCCCAGACCGTCCGTCTTAGCACGTCCTGTGTGAAGCAGGACCGACACACCTATGCGGGCTTCTCCACCCAGTGCTTGAGGTACACCTGCAGTTTCATTCCCACTGGCGTTCCAATCTCTAATAGTATAGGCAATCATTCATTACGTCATTTTGATAATAAAGACACTTCGTCACCTTACATGCAATAAGCGTTAACAGTTATTTAGAAGGTGTACGTGACAATGTCAGTCTTCTTTAAATATTCATATATACGTTGTACAACCTACCAAATGATACCTAATTCCAGTTGTATATCACGGCAAAATATATAGATGAGGGCTTGTAAGGTGTGAAATTATAGCCACCTTACACATCACATCTGCCAGTTCTGGAGTGCACTAGCCTGCGTCATTGTGAATTAATGCGTTTAAACAATCTTCATGAAAGCCTGGAGGTCTTCTTGAACATGGAGACTCACTGAAACTTCCTGGCAGATTGTGTTCCGGACCGAGACTCGAACTCGGGACCTTTGCCTTTTGCGGGCAAGTGCTGTACCAACTGAGCTACCCAAGCACGACTCACGCCCTGTCCTCACAGCTTTACTTCTGCCAGTACCTCGTCTCCTACCTTCCAAACTTTACAGAAGCTCTCCTGCTCTCCTGGTAGAGCACTTGCCCGCGAAAGGCAAAGGTCCCGAGTTCGAGTCTCGGTTCGGCACACAGTTTTAATCTGCCAGGAAGTTTCATATCAGCACACACTCCGCTGCAGAGTGAAAATCACATTATGGAGAGTCACTAATGTGAAATGCTCTGTCCAATGACATTATCCCTATACACGGTGCAATTGTTTCTGCTGTCTCCGCTGCCGCCATTTGTCTACTGAACTGACAGAAGGCTATGTCAGAAATGTTCCGATTTCACCACTTCGGACTCCATTTTCTAGCGTCCGCAGCTGCACTCACTATCTCCAAATGACATTACGTAAACTCAGATAGGTACAGTGAACTACGAGTAGAAATAAAAAAATGTCAATCGAAATATCAACATGCGAATCAAATACGCTACGAAGTTACGAATCAGCCCTATATAATTTAGCTGAAGTGTTTCTTGGATGCTTGGGCAAAACCCGTGCATCCACTGTGCCGTACTTCCCGTGTCCCACGCAGGTCGCCGCTCGGAAACTATCCATTCCTTCAGCTGCCTCTTGTCAGTGACGTTCTCCCCAGATAAAGGCAGGCAACTGACAGAAAACTGCGCACAGGTGTTTCGCGGGGCCACGCATTTGTGTGTCCGACCAGGCAGCGGGTAAACGGGCGAGTGTTTGCAGTAAGCGGGGTACGGAGCAGCAGCCGCCGGCGGCGGCATTAAAAGCTGTGAGCAGGCGGCGCGAAATTTATTTACAGTCGGGAGAGAAACAGGGGTGGAGGCTGGGGAGGCCGCGAGAGGACGGTGGGGGTGAGGGCAGAGTCCCTTCTCCCCTCCACCCGGCCAGTGTTTACACGAGAACGACCGCGCCGCCCGGTCGAGAGGGCACTGTGGAAACAAAAGAGGATCTCGACTGTCTCCCCGGCTGCGTAGTGTAGCCGGCGCACTCACAAAGGACGCGCGATGCTCTGGCGGCCGAACCGCCGCTATGGGCTTCCGTCACTCGACGAGCGGACGAGTGAGTGATGGGTTAACTCGCAGTGGAGGGACGCCTCAGGGGTCAGCTCTGAGTCCATTATTTTTGTTAGTATGTCTACCTGGCATTTCTTTAGGATCAGCTCTAGATCCACTACTTTCCTTACTATATCTACCTAACATTTTACTACCAAACGTGCCGTCGCCCCCATGAATGCACGCTGTGCGACTTTGATACTGCAACACCTGGAATATGGCGTTCAAAGAACATCAGACTGGTGTGGGGTGTACTCAGGCAAATCACTTTTGGTTTACGAGGAGATCCCTCGCCCCTCTCCCTTCCTCCCCTATACCCTCTTATGAACCACGGACTTGCCGAGGTGTGCATTGTGCTTGTATGGCTCAACGATAAATATAGATGTACCGAAGGCGCAAACACGAAGACTTTTCAGTAACTGTAGCAGTAACAGTGTGAAACACTGACGGATGTGGCGTTGTAATGTTAGCCACGATGCTCATGCTATGCTGGTACTGACTGATGTTCAATATGTAATCACACTTTGCTGATACTGACTACAAAATCACATCTCAAATGGTTCAAATGGCTCTGAGCACTATGGGACTTAAATTCCGAGGTCATCAGTCCCCTAGAACTTACAACTACTTAAACCTAACTAACCTAAGGACATCACACACATCCATGCAGGATTAGAACCTGCGACCGTAGCGGTCGCGCGGTTCCAGAGTGTAGCGCCTAGAGCCGCTCGGCCACTACGGCCGGCAATCACATCTCACTGAGACTAACTATTTAAGCATATATATTTCAAACTTTGCTACACTTTCGCCTGTCGGAAGCATCTCAATGACACCGTAAATTACGCATGTATTACGGTAATTGTGGTTCTACATGTATTATAATACAGTAAGTCAGTCAGTTGTTAAACATAGTATTCATTTAAATTGATAATGGGTAAAATTTTAAGTGTCAGCTCCACTTCGCATAGTACCTAACGACAGTGACTGTGCTCCCCCCCCCCCTCTCCTCCTCCACCCTATGTTATGTGACTTAGACGTTGGTTTCAGCCTCATCATATACAGATATACACTGAAGAGCCAGAGAACCTGCTACACCTGCCTAACATCGTATAGGGCCCCCGCGCGCACGCAGAAGTGGCATGGACTCGACTAATGTCTGAAGTAGTGTTGGAGAGAACTGACACCATGAATCCTGCAGGGCTCTCCATAAATCTGTAAGAGTACGAAGGGATGGAGATCTCTTCTGAACAGCACGTTCTAAGGCATCCCAGATATGTTCTATAAAGTCTGGGGAGTTTGGTGGCCAGCGGAAGTGTTTAAACTCAGAAGACTGTTCCTGGAGCCTCTCTGCAACTGTTCTGGACGTATGGGGTGTCACATTGTCCTGCTGGAATTGCTCAAGTCCGTCGTAATGCACAATGGGCATGAATGGATGCAGGTGATCAGACAGGATGTTTACGTACGTGTCACCTGTCAGAGTCGTATCTAGACATATCAAGAGTCCCATATGACTCCAACTGCACACACCCCATACCATTACAGAAACTGTAATGTTATGTGAGGCTAACTGCCCGTTCTTTTTTTTTTAACTAATTTGTGTCCTATTTTATACTGAGAAGCTCAGTAATGTCTGTAAATGTAAATTTGATTAAAAAAGTACTTGAAATGAAGTGAAGCGCAGCTGGACAGCAACAAACTCTTTAGCGCGCAATCACCGCAACGATAGTAGCTGTGAATCTTTGAGTATGGACTCAAAAAAAAAAAAAAACAAAAAAAAAAAAAAAAAAAAAAAAAGACAACGGATTTATTAAAAAAAACTGTTAATCTGTATCTTGTGGAAAGAGGACGTGTTGCTAGGCCGTCGCACAGAACGTATTGTTACATTTAATGAAAATTGACATTTTAGTGATAAAACCGAGTAAAGTATGCGTAAGAGTTGCCAAACATTTATGTATACAAATTTTCTGGAAGTGAAGAATAGAAATATCTTGTTTTTGGAAGAGGAGGTGAACTTCATTGTCGTTGCCGCCTATCAATCGACAGAATTGTATTTGTACAAAGTTCACTGAAATATAGGAAAAGAAATGCATTCTCTATAGTTTTCATTCAATAAGTAACAACCTCTCATAATTTCTTAATTACAGTAAGTGGATTATGTTCTTGTACAATAGTATGGCGCTGAACTCCACTGACCAATTTTGATGTAGCAGGACGTGTAGTTTGAAGGAAGTTTGTGTGCCAGACAATCTCCTTTCTCACGAAAAGCTGATTGCTGTTTGATCTTATTTACTTACAACAGTGGTCCATTAAATATGAAAAGCTACGACAACTTGGGCTCAAAGCTATCCCCACTACGGCCAAGTAACTAACAGAGTCGTATTTTAAACCTTAAAGAACAATAACTTCCTCCAAATTGCAATACAACAACTGGTGCAGAAGCTGATCATTCAAGGAGGCAGGAACCAAAATTCAGGTACCAGTTACGACTTAAAGTAAAAATCTCAATCAAAAATCAATATCTCTCTCTCTCTCTCTCTCCGACAAATATATAAATATTCATATTATTAAAAAAAAGTCATTTTTATGAGCCTCCACTAGTCTGAACAGTCCCCTGCTAACATGCAGGGTCCATGGATTCTTGAGCTTGTCTCCATACCCTTACACGTCCATCCGCTCGATAAAATCTGAAACAAGACTCATCCGAACAGGCAACAAGTTTCCGGTCATCAACAGTGCAATGTCGGTGTTGACGGTCGCAGGCGACGTGAAAGCTTTGTGTCGTGCAGTCATCAAGGGTACCCGAATGGGTCTTTGGCTCGGAAAGCCCATATCGATGATGTTTTGTTGAATGGTTCGCGCGCTGACATTTGTTGATGACCCAGCATTGAAATCTGCAGCAATTTGCAGAAGGGCTGTACTTCTGTCACGTTGAACCATTCTCTTCAGTCGTCGTTGGTCCCGCTCTTGCAGGATTTTCTTCCGGCCGCAGCGATGTCGGAGATTTGATGTTTTACCGGATTCCTGATATTGACGGTGCAGTCGTGAAATGATCGTACTGGAAAATCCCCACTTCATCTCTAGCTGGCAGATGCTGTTTCCCATTGTTCGTGCGCTGACTATAACAGCACGTTGAAACTCATTGAAATCTTGATAACCTGTAATTGCAGCAGAAGTAACCGATCTAACAACTGCGCCAGACACTTGTTGTCGTATATAGACGCTGCCGACCGCAGCGCCGTATTCTGTCGGTTTATATATTTCTGTATTTGAATACGCATGCTTATACCAGGTTTATTGGCGTTTCAGTGTATATCTGCACTACAAAAATGTCCGGACAGCCTCTAGTAATCTGTAATTATCCACTATATGTCATGAAAGCTGACCCGCCAGTATAAAAGAAGGCTTGGAGTGCTGTGTTGTTAGTATGCAAACAGTAGCAGCACAATGTGTTTGTAACGAGATCTCATTGACTTCGAACGTAGAACGTCACTGGACGTCATCTGAGCAAGGTATCCATAAGCAAGATTCCAGCACTTCTGAAGCTTCCCAAGTCGACTGTTGAGGTGTGCTGTAAAAAATCGCGTGAAATCAGGAAGAGGAACCACTCGTGAGATCCGAAGTGCTGACAGCGGTCCAACTGGCACAGACACAGGAGTTACGAAGAATGTGGTACAGTGGTCGAGCAACTCCTTACAGGCCACTGATTCCCGACGACACTGCCAACAGACGTCTGGTGTGAAGAGTGACATCACTGTGCTATGGGTGACTGGAAACGAGTGGTCTCAAGTGACGAATAATGTCGAAGCCTGTGGAAATCTGGTGGAAAGTTTTGGGTTTGGTGAATGGCCGCAGAACGCGTTTTTCCGTCACGCGTGGTCCCACCTGTGAGCTACAGAGGAATTGGCGTTTCTGTACACAGACATTTTCTGCGGTTAATATGTGGTCCCTGTATCGTGCTGAAGAATACGCTAAAAGTGGAGAGATACGAATAGATTTTAGATCACCGAGCACCGTGTACGGGAGAGGAACAGTTCAGAGGTTAGGGATGACTGGTGTAGTATGACAATGGAGCCTCCCATCAAGCGTCATCTGTGTGGCAATGATTCGAGGAGAATAACGATCCTAAAATGTATTGGTCTTCTCAGAGTCTCGACCTGAACCCTAATGAACAGCTTTGGGCCAAGTTAGAACGGTGATTTCGCTCCAATCCCCAGCGTCCAACATCAGTAACTTCAATGGTTGCTGCTCTTGAGGAAGAATGTGCTGCCATTCCTTCAACGTTGAGATACGTCACTGAATGTGTCCCCACCCCAGCCGGCCAGGGTGGCCGAGCGGTTCTAGGCACTAGTCTGGAACCGCGCGACCGCTACGGTCGTAGGTTCGAATCCTGCCTCGGGCATGGATGTGTGTGATGTCCTTAGGTTATTTAGGTGTAAGTAGTTCTAAGTTCTAGGGGACTGATGACCTTAGATGTTAAGTCCCACAGTGCTCAGAGCCATTTGAACCATTTTATCCCCACCAGATTTCAGCTGTCATAAAGTCGAACGGTGGGCACACTCTATATAAATGTCCACCAACAGGTGTCCAGATAGTTTTGATCAGATAGTCTGTGGTCTAAGGGACACGACACCTCAACAGTCTGGTACAGACAGATGTGTGGTTCTAGTAACAGCACATCACGAGTCAATGGACTCAGAATGTGGGATGATTATCGGTGCAAGATACACACGTAGTACCATACTGGACATTGTACGAGACTTCATCTTTCTGACGTCGACAGTGTCTAGGGTGGATCTAGAAGACAATGTCTTCACACGAGTAAACAGCCACACAGAACGACCACAAGTGTCTGACAGCCGAACACCGCATCGCTTCAGATGCAGCCATACGGTCTACTGTGCACCAGACCGCCATCGACTTACACGTGGGGGCGTCAGGATCCCATCTGTAGCGGGTGTTTTCGGAGACAATGCACTGCATAGTCGTCGACAGCCGACACACCTTGTGCCTTACCACGACTTCTGACCACACACTGCACTATTTGTGTTGCGATTACAGGCTGAGACGCAATGCGTAAATACTGGTAAGTTTACTGATATTACATGAATCTATTCGAGAAATTTTTTGAAGGAACCCGATAATTATGAGGGCCAGTTCTTTTTCAAGGCTGATCGATTACGAAATTAAAATCACAATGAAAATATTCCGGCGTAACGACAAGCGCTGTCACGAGCGTCAAGCCACCTCATTTCATGCCGCCATCGTAATGTACCTGCCGTGCGTGACAGCAGCAAAGCGCGGCAATGGTGCAGGATCTCACTGCAGAGCAACAAAGACCCCTCTGCAGCGTTTTCAATTTGAAGTTGAGACAAAGCAAGCAGGGATATCTTTACTTCCTCTCTTCTTTTGCCATCTGCTTCCTGAAATTCATTTTATTTTCATTTTTGCCTAATTTAGATTAACATGCATGAGTATAAACTACATTTCCATAAAAGAGAAATGTTGGCCCTCAGTCTTAATATAGCACCAGATCTAATTTTGTGCTTAGTTTTGTGAATGTAATTAATTTCCTAACTTATTTTGACTATTCCCAGTTCATATCTTTTGTTATAGGGTGAAATCAGTAATCGTTTCATGACTTAGATTCTATTGTTGACTTGTTGTTGTGGTCTTCAGTCCTGAGACTGGTTTGATGCAGCTCTCCATGCTACTCTATCCTGTGCAAGCTTCTTCATCTCCCAGTACCTACTGCAAGCTACATCCTTCTGAATCTGCTTAGTGTATTCATCTCTTGGTCTCCCTCTACGATTTTTACCCTCCACATTGCTCTCCAATGCTGAATTTGTGAGCCCTTGCTGCCTCAGAACACGTCCCTACTTCTTGTCAAGCTGTGCCACAAACTCCTCTTCTCCCCTATTCTATTCAGTACCTCCTCATTAGTTATGTGATCTACCCATCTAATCTTCAGCATTCTTCTGTAGCACCACATTTCGAAAGCTTCTATTCTCTTCTTGTCCAAACTATTTATCGTCCATGTTTCACTTCCATACATGGCTACACTCCATACAAATACTTTCAGAAACGACTTCCTGACACTTAAATCTATACTCGATGTTAACAAATTTCTCTTTTTCAAAAACGTTTTCCTTGCCACTGCCAGTCTACATTTTATATCCTCCCTACTTCGACCATCATCAGTTATTTTGCTCCACAAATAGCAAAACGCATTTACTACTTTAAGTGTCTCATTTCCTAATCTAATTCCCCCAGCATCACCCGACTTAATTCGATTACATTCCATTATCCTCGTTTTGCTTTTGTTGATGTTCATCTTAAATCCTCCTTTCAAGACACTGTCCATTCCGTACAACTGCTCTTCCAAGTCCTTTACTGTCTCTGACAGAATTACAATCTCATCGGCGAACCTCAAAGTTTTTCTTTCTTCTCCATGAATTTTATTTAATACCTACTCCGAATTTTTCTTTTGTTTCCTTTACTGCTTGCTCAATATACAGATTGAATACCACTGGGGAGAGACTACAATCCTGTCTCACTCCCTTCCCAACCACTGCTTCCCTTTCATGTCCCTCGACTCTTATAACTGCCATCTGGTTTCTGTACAAATTGTAAATACCCTTTCGCTCCCTGTATTTTACCCCTGCCACCTTTAGAATTTGAAAGAGAGTATTCGAGTCAACATTGTCAAAAGCTTTCTCTAAGTCTACAAACGCTAGAAACGCACGTTTTACAAATACAAATTGTGTACTATTTATAAACACTGGGAAGAAGAACTACTAGGATTTTTAAAGTATTTATTTGGCTCTTTTCAGAACCGTATTAACAAAGCGAGCCCTTAATTAATTTCAAAATAATTACCAGCTTTGTTAAAAAGTATAGTTTGCGTACTATATCTGTTAATTTCATTATTTAAACAAGTAATTCGGCCTAACCTTTGTGGTAGAAGAGACTGTTAAAAAGATGGGATTTTTCGATGGATTCCGTTAATTGAACGAGTTATGTTTTAATTGTAATTTCTGTAACTTAAACATGGAAAAATGTATAGTTTCAATGCCAATTATTGTGAGGATATATAAAGGCCCGAAGTTTGGTCCCGAGGCAGCCAGTCCACAGCTGATTTTCAGACGGGAAGTCTGTATTAGTTAGTGTAACAACAATGCATTGAGTTAACAATGGAATTAGTGTAACACAAACAGGCCGTCTGTTAAAACAATGACAGTGTCTGTTCAATTTATTTGAGAAAAAGTGTCGCACCTACCTTACTATTCTTCGAGAACTGAGGACTGTGTGGTTAGGTATTTACTGCTCATAGATGTTCAGCAGCAAACTATTGTAGCAGTATGCTGATGTTTGCCTGCAACGTATTAATGAGGCTTAACATTTACCAATAGTGACCAGGCCATATAACTGCGTAATATTGGGGGGGGGGGGGGTTGTGAACAATGAAAGTAAAGAACTGTGAAACGCAACTGTGCAACTGTTGGCTACATCATTTACAGTAGTCAGTGTTGAACTTCCATCCCCCATTTTTCAGCCAGTATAGCAATGCAGTACATCGATACCGAGGGCTATCAACAAAGAAATAAAGCAGGCGAACGTCACAAAGTGTTTGATCTCCCACCATGCAGCTCGCATATGCCTCCCTCGGATTTTCATCTCTTTGCTCACATGAACCGTTCGCTATAAGCACAACATTTTCGCACAGACAACCATCTGCAGACCAGCGCAGGGAAATGGCAGATATCACAGGCGCCTGCTTTATATATATATATAGGGTGTTACAAGAAGGTACGGCCGAACTTTCAGGAAACATTCCTCACACACGAAAAAAGAAAAGATGTTATGTGGACATGTGTCCGGAAACGCTTAATTTCCATGTTAGAGCTCATTTTAGTTTCATCCAAGTACGATCAATGGAGCACGTTATCATAATTTCATACGGGACCTACCTGTGTTGCTAGAACATGTGCCTTTACAAATACGACACAACATGTGGTTGATGCACGATGGAGCTCCTGCACATTTCAGTCGAAGTGTTCGTACGCTTCTCAACAACAGCTTCGGTGACCGATGGATTGGTACAGGCGGACCAGTTCCATGGCCTCCACGCTCTCCTGACCTCAACCCTCTTGACTTTCATTTATGGGGGCATTTGAAAGCTCTTGTCTACGCAACCCTGGTACCAAATGTAGAGACTCTTCGTGCTCGTATTGTGGACGGCTGTGATACAATACGCCATTCTCCAGGGCTGCATCAGCGATTCCATGCGACGGAGGGTGGATGCATGTATCCTCGCTAACGGAGGACATTTTGAACATTTCCTGTAACAAAGTGTTTGAAGTCACGCTGGTACGTTCTGTTGCTGTGTGTTTCCATTCCATGATTAATGTGATTTGAAGAGAAGTAATAAAATGAGCTCTAACGTGGAAAGTAAGCGTTTCCAAAGTCCACATAACATATTTTCTTTCTTTGTGTGTGAGGAATGTTTCCTGAAAGTTTGGCCGTAACTTTTTGTAACACCCTATATATATATATATATATATATATATATATATATATATATATACTCCTGGAAATTGAAATAAGAACACCGTGAATTCACTGTCCCAGGAAGGGGAAACTTTATTGACACATTCCTGGGGTCAGATACATCACATGATCACACTGACAGAACCACAGGCACATAGACACAGGCAACAGAGCATGCACAATGTCGGCACTAGTACAGTGTATATCCACCTTTCGCAGCAATGCAGGCTGCTATTCTCCCATGGAGACGATCGTAGAGATGCTGGATGTAGTCCTGTGGAACGGCTTGCCATGCCATTTCCACCTGGCGCCTCAGTTGGACCAGCGTTCGTGCTGGACGTGCAGACCGCGTGAGACGACGCTTCATCCAGTCCCAAACATGCTCAATGGGGGACAGATCCGGAGATCTTGCTGGCGAGGGTAGTTGACTTACACCTTCTAGAGCACGTTGGGTGGCACGGGATACATGCGGACGTGCATTGTTCTGTTGGAACAGCAAGTTCCCTTGCCGGTCTAGGAATGGTAGAACGATGGGTTCGATGACGGTTTGGATGTACCGTGCACTATTCAGTGTCCTCTCGACGATCACCAGTGGTGTACGGCCAGTGTAGGAGATCGCTCCCCACACCATGATGCCGGGTGTTGGCCCTGTGTGCCTCGGTCGTATGCAGTCCTGATTGTGGCGCTCACCTGCACGGCGCCAAACACGCATACGACCATCATTGGCACCAAGGCAGAAGCGACTATCATCGCTGAAGACGACACGTCTCCATTCGTCCCTCCATTCACGCCTGTCGCGACACTACTGGAGGCGGGCTGCACGATGTTGGGGCGTGAGCGGAAGACGGCCTAACGGTGTGCGGGACCGTAGCCCAGCTTCATGGAGACGGTTGCGAATGGTCCTCGCCGATACCCCAGGAGCAACAGTGTCCCTAATTTGCTGGGAAGTGGCGAAGCGGTCCCCTACGGCACTGCGTAGGATCCTATGGTCTTGGCGTGCATCCGTGCGTCGCTGCGGTCCGGTCCCAGGTCGACGGGCACGTGCACCTTCCGCCGACCACTGGCGACAACATCGATGTACTGTGGAGACCTCACGCCCCACGTGTTGAGCAATTCGGCGGTACGTCCACCCGGCCTCCCGCATGCCCACTATACGCCCTCGCTCAAAGTCCGTCAACTGCACATACGGTTCACGTCCACGCTGTCGCGGCATGCTACCAGTGTTAAAGACTGCGATGGAACTCCGTATGCCACGGCAAACTGGCTGACACTGACGGCAGCGGTGCACAAATGCTGCGCAGCTAGCGCCATTCGACGGCCAACACCGCGGTTCCTGGTGTGTCCGCTGTGCCGTGCGTGTGATCATTGCTTGTACAGCCCTCTCGCAGTGTCCGGAGCAAGTATGGTGGGTCTGACACACCGGTGTCAATGTGTTCTTTTTTCCATTTCCAGGAGTGTATATATATTCACTGTTGTTTCCATTTCACGTCCAATAGGGCCTGGCAAAAAAGAAAATAGCCTTTGTATTTCCCCATAATCGTTCAAAAACATCGTTGCTGTTTCCATAAACACTGCTGAAGAGAAATCTGCTTCACTTTTTCAGAATGATTTGTTCCACTGCAACGAGTTATGGACCTAGGCCCTCCGTCGTAGGATCTGTCATGAAGATTTCTGTTTTTTTTTGGTGGTACAATACAAAAGAAAATTCGTGATTTTGTGGTTTGCATAAGCTTTTCCATTATTTTAAATTATACAGGGTGAAAAGTATTTAAACCGACAAACTCTGGGAGGTTGTATGGGACATCAAAACAAATATTTTTCCCTAATGTCATTTTTTCCTATGAGGAGTATTTAAACCGGCAGAGGAAGATTTCTCTGGCGGCAAATTAGTTAAACCAACAAGCACTTTTCAATGTTTTTATGACCAAGAGACACCACATTAACACAACCCAATTTCAATTACAGTAGAGTTTCAAACATGTCTCCATTGACACGTAAACAAAGGTTACACTGTCGGATCATGTTCTGTCTGACATGGGCAAAAACATCAGGAGAGTCCTGAATTGTTCCCCACGCAAAAAAGTGGGTACAGGACCACCTCTGCCAATCCACGTTTCTGGGAACCGTTGGTCCAGGAATCGACACACACGACGACTGAAATGTGCCGGCGCCCCGTCATGTTGGAACCACATGCGTTGTCTTGTAGGGATCGGGACGTCTTCCAGCAATTCTGGCAGTGCTCTGGCGAGAAAATTACAATAGTACCTGCCATTTAATGGCCTAGGTAGTAGATACGGCCCAATTAAACAGTCCCCAACAACACCGACCCACACATTAACGAAGAACCGCACTTGATGAGCGCTAGTAACTGTGGCATGTGGCATATCCCCACTCGAAACATGCGAATTGTGAATGTTGAAGACTCCATCACGCACGAACGTTACTTCATCGGTAAGCAACACAGAGGATGGACAAGTAGGATGCATTTCACACTGTTCCAGGTACCACTGCGAAAACTGTGCTCTGGATGGATAGTCAACTGGTTCCAGGTTGTGGACACGCTGTAAATGAAACGGACGTAACAATTGCTCTCGAAGGACTGTTCTTACACTCGTCTGATTCTTCCCCATTTTACGCGCAATTGTACGAGTGCTGATTGAAGGATCCCGCTCCACGTGCTGCAAGACAGCTTCGTCAAATTGCAGTGTTCTTACCGTGCGACGGCGTCCCTGTCCAGGTAATCTGCTAAATGACCCGGTCTCACGCAGACGTTGGTACACAGCAGCAAAGGTCGTATGATGCGGGATACGGCGATCAGGATATTGTTGTTGATAAACCCGCTGTGCAGCTCGTCCGTTGTGGTGCGCTACGTAGTACGCACCAACCATATCAGTGTACTCACTCCAGTTGTATCGCTCCATTAGTAAACAGAGACAATGCACTACCAGACTGGTGGACAACAGTTTCTTACAACTGAAGAGTGTAATACGCCCTTTAACAATTTAAGATCGTAATACGGCCTCTAACAACTGAAGAGCGTAATGCGGCCTCCACCGGTTTAAATAACCCTCATAGGGAAAAATGACATTAGGGAAAAATATTTGTTTTGATGTCCCCTACTACCTCCCAAAATTTGTCGGTTTAAATACTTTCCACCCTGCGTACAAGTTTTATACGTTTTATATATTTAGTCTGAAGTGGCGAATTTCCTGAGTACTAAATAGGTGTATTAGCTACTAAGGCACCTTGGCTCAACGGTTCACACAATTACACGGATTACCTTGGTACGCTCTGTCCTCGATCCAAAATTCCCCCTTACACACGAACAGAATTGCCGAGGCCTGCCATGTTCTGGAATAGCACCTTTGTATCGAATGTAAATGGGGGATCAAGCTATGCAGGTACTTATACAAATGAAATGACACCATTTGAAAGACTTTACTGGTCTCATACAGATATGTTTTTATGTGCATAGACTGAAGCAGCGAATAAAAATTTGCACCAAGACTGAGATTTCTTTGAACGTTTATAAACTTTGATTTACAAAATAACAATTTTCGTTTCACAAAAACAGTTTGCATTTTACTCGTTCCGATTAGACAATCCGTTTTCTTTCTGTTATTGTCCAGGTAATTATTTTCTTTGGTCTTCTATATTTTTCGAGTGTCTGTCAGACAGAGTTCGTTAGTAGTTTCTTAGGCTGTTTATTATTTCAGCTTAGCGTTTTCTGAGTCTTGATACACTACATTTGTACATGTGGCAAAAGGAATTTGGAAGAAAGCATTGATTGCAAGATCTAGTTAGTTACACAAAATAGTTGAGAAATAAAAGTTATTTTAAGGTCTTTTTACTTATTACTAGTTGGGTTATTTTTTTTAATATTTTTTAAATTGTGGATGTTTCCTATCTATTTTAAAATCATGTTGTATTTTAACTATTTTCTTATTAAATCTAGTGTTGGGAAGCAAAAAGGGGAAGCATTTTACGTTGGGCCTTGAAAACAGACCCTGGTGGAATATACACTAGACATGAAATCAGCTTGACAGAAACATCAACGAATGTATCAAGCATCAACCGTTATTTGGTAAGCAAAGTGGGATCCAAAGGAAAACACTCATGAGTAAATATTTTAACGTAAAAGACAAAGCATGATAAAAAAGAAACATTACCATTAGAGCGAATCATTGAAACCATTTTTTCAGATTGAACGAAGAAGTGGAAGCAGTGGGCGGTGCAATCGTAGAGCTAGTTTGATACGGGTGGTGAGCGAGAGTAAAGGAGACTGAAAGGAGCGGAAGGAAGTTATTCTTGGTGGAAGGAAAGGCTTTATATAAGCTCGTGAACACTAATTTGTTTCATTGTTAGAACTGTAATGATATTGAGGTACTTACTGTTCGGCACACCTCTGGAATGCACACGAGGAACGTAGAAAACACTTTTACCAAGCAGGTGCGCTGGCCACTCTGCACAGCGATTCACGGAAATGCAAAGAGTAGCTACCTGGCGAGTCTCCTTCCTCGATCCAAATCCTCACTGCCACCGCAGTCTGCTTTAAACTCCCCCTCACACGCGAACAGAGTTGTCGAGGCATTCCATGTGTACCTGCTTGAGCCGCTGTACCAAAGTGGCTTAGTGGCTAATGCACCGTCCTAGGAAGCAGGACACCCAGTTGTGATGCCTGGCCATGGTACAAATTTTCACTCGCCGCTTCAGTCTAGATACATTAAACGATATCTGCATGAGACCAGTAAAGTCTCTGAAATCGTGTCATTTCACTTTTACACATTTTAGTTACTTATGGAATAGTTTGTCCCTACACATTGTAGCATAGAGGTCCGTTTCTTTAATATTTGGCACGGTCAACTGGGACCTAGATCAGAGACAAGGTGGCGGACCTGCATGTTTACGTCCTGCATCACGTCACCTACTGATCTGGTTGGCAGCACCAAAGAATGTAATGGTACAGTAGTCGAACAACTCTACAGCTATGATGTCTTGTTCTTGGAATAGATGATGACGAAAGCTATGCAATTTGTTGTATTCTCCAACAGTTTACTGAACGTAACTTCTTCTACAATACAATAGCGAGCTGCACAATAGATGTAGGCGTCCGTCGATCTAGCCGGAGATGTGATTCCTCTCGGTCGGCTGGTACTTCGATCGGCGGTGCAGTACAGCGGCTTCGGTGATATCTTCTCGGAGACTCTGCTATAGCGGTTGCCATTAGCAGCGGACGAAGACTGGTCTGCCTTCGACCGGCCGGGCCTATATAGTGAGCTGGTGCCAATAGAAACCGGCGTAGGAATCCGTGGCCGGATATGTCGCGGCGACCTCTGCAAGGAAAGGTTCCTATTAATCGACTGGAATCTTCGGCGTGTTTGCCTGATGTCTTCGCCTGTTTGGCTGTTGATTTGTTTCCCCTCAGAGCGTGGCTGTTATGCGGTGCTGCCTGCCATTTAGGGGAACCCGATGGCAGACAGTACACAATTAAATTTTTACAGTACTGCCAATTTCCATTTTTCCTTTTTTCAGATAAGTTTATCTTTCCTTTTGATTTATTAATTAAACGAACTGTGGCAGTATACACATCCTCTACATCACTTCAGAATTACGGGAGTAGGATGACATTTCGTAGGTACATTTGCTTTCCTAACTCTAGTTGTCATTCAACATGCAGTCATGCTTCTTGTGACTGTGGACATCGAGAATTCGGTTCTGGGAGTGGAGGGGATGGGTGGATTTCACAGACTGTCACTGTTCCCTGTCCCCATTCCTGAAATGTAACCCGCACTTTTACGCTGCCACAGACGCAACAACAAAATATATCAAAAATTTGAAGATAGCAATAACATAAAATTGTTTCACTGCAATACAATGTATAAAATACTGTAAGGTAAAACTTCCTCAAAACGGAATCGCTTCGGCCAAAAATAATTTTCCAAATAGGACAAGTTTCCGGATTACACGAAACTCACTTGGCTACGTAAAATTTGGCAGGTATCATGAACAAAAGCACAGTAAAAATTTTTAATTATGCACATATTGTATTCACTATAGCATTGTAGATATTCATTTACTGTATATTGAACAATACAACACTGGACTATTACACTAATTGATAAATAATACGACATTTCTATATTTTTAATCGAACTTCAAATTCGTTTATTATTGTGCGTGCATACATATTATTCCCATGTTTATTTGCTTTATGTTTCACTTTTTTCGTCTCATATCAAGGAGGGAAACTTGTTTTAATTTCCTGCTCGAAATTGTTTTTTTTTTTTTTTTTTTCTAGGCAATTTTTTGCACCATACAATAGTTCCAACAAGTTGAGAGACTTTGTGTGTGCTGCAAATTGCATAACATCGTTTATGCATGCAATGGCTTCTTCAGGGGTATTAATTTTCCTAGGGACATCATTTTGTTCCTCTTCTTCGTCCTTTGTTTCTTCTCTATCACCCTCAGTGTTGCGGATTTCTGTTAAATTTGTTGCTGAAGTGATACTGGAGTCAGTTGACAGAAAGTCATCACCTTGAACGTAATCATCTGCACTACACGAAATGTTTCGCATTTTCATTAACTCAGCAATTGCTGCTGCATTTTCTTGAGCTTCGATGGTCACAGAAGCGTCTTGTTCTTGACGCCCAAACACCGCTTGTCGAAGTACTTGGTGACAGTTTCGGGTTTTAGTTTCTTTACTGCCAATCCAATCCAGTTCACTGCATCCAGGACAGAAACTGACCGTGCAAGAGCAAGAATAAGAGATTACATCAGTAATTGGCTATAATGACACTTGAATGTGTAAATAACTCCCTGGACCATGGGTTGTGTGAGGCTGGTTGAACCTGGAGGGAACCAAGCCAATCTCACGTGTGATAACGTTAGTTTCGGGTGTCAGTTTGCATTGTCTAGGGAAAGGAGAACTTGCTGATTTCCTTTTTTCATTTTGGCATCGAAAGAGCTCAGCCGTTCTTCCACAAGACTACTCACCATCCACACCTTTTCATTGCTTCGCCATGTGACTCGAAGCTTACTGACGTCTATGTTTTTGAAACATCACTAGTGGCTTCTCTATTTCACCTAACATGTTTCCACTCAGCAGTACAGTGAGTCTTGGACATTTTTCCACCGGTGCACTTTTCACCTCGAATTGCTACGATTTTGAAGGCAACGCGCGATAAAACAGTCCCGTTTCATCGGCATGGAACACTGCTTTAGGGTCATAATTTACAATTAGGTTGGACAGTATTGTCTTCCATTCTGTTGCTACACTTTCCTGCACGACACATACCGGTTTGTTCGACATCATATTACTGTATCTAAGAGATACAGTGCTATTAGTCAATAGAAACTGGCAGAAAATAATGACCTTGCCGGGTAAAACCATTGTTTAACGGAACAATACTCACCTCTTTCACCGCTCACATTGCAGCAGAGTAACAGTGTTGCTGTATGCGCCGGCGTGCGTCAGCAGTGAGGAAAACGAGAAAGCCGACAAACAGAGCGCTGACGAGCGAACCGTTTCCTTTGATGTACTGTACCGACACTGAGCGTAACTTATTCCTTGACGCACAGAGCGGTGCGGTTTTAGCTCCACACCAGCAGCGCCGCGGTGCGCTGAACCCCTTTCCTTGGTTTTGAGCCGCGTAACAGAGGTGTCAAAAATAACGTCCTTGTATAGTCGTGAATAACTAACGAACTGTAATACAGTAGTACTGTATAGGCTCTTTTCCGTCCCGCATTATACAAAAAATCAGCTTATAAAAGTGCACTGAATGCGTCGGGACTGAAATACTTCTACAGTTTCGCCAGATTTCCGAATTATGCAGGTGCCTATTTGAGCAAGTTTTACTGTAATACAAACATAATAATTGTCTGTGCACATGCTTAGTGTATAACAATAATAGTATAGGTTCCAAGAAATTGCAATTCAGACAAACACAGCACTTGAAGAACATTCGTCTCGAAATTTAAGAAGTGCATGTGTCGTGCACCTGATCTGAGAACAATAAGTGCAACAGAAACCGAAAACTTTGTTAACGTTATACTTTAGGCCTAGTGGCCAAGCGGTAAAGAGCATTCCTGAAAAACCGAAATGTGCCGGGATCGAATCCTAGTTAGACCTTGGAGTATTTCGGTCTGCTTTTAGACTAGTCTTCCTCTCTCAATGACGTGAAAATTCTCCAGCGACAACGATAAAGATTTCTTGTGAATGATTTGTTTTCTCATAATGTTTTAATTCTTTCGAGACGGCGCCCCAAATCTCAGTCGGGCTCTGGTTATGTTTTAAGCCAGGTGATGTTTGCGGAACGAGGGGTCATTAAGACCATACTGAATTCACGCCGCGTAGTCTGACTGTCTGTATCTTGTTCCTCTTTTCGTTTCGACCATCTGTGGACTGCTTTAAATAGGTTCAGTTTCGCTTCTCCCCGTCTTTATCCTTGAACTGTATTCTTTCAGTATCAAACTTTTCACCCTTCTTCACTCTTCTCTCCATGGTGATTTTGTGCTGGGTCTGATTTTATAATGGATACGACAAGAGATCCCAAATTTTTTATTTGACATTTTTATTGAAAATTGAAATTTGTCGTAAATCTCTAGTTCCTGTATTCATATTTCTTTCAGATTGTTTTCTGCGTCTCCGATCCTGCGTACTCTGATTTTCCTGTTCACAAAAGAACTGTGTTATTTCAGGTGTCAACGTGACCTATTCGTTTCTAAGGTTGTGACCGAAAAACATACCCCCTTATTTCGTGATCTGCATTTGCATCTACATGATTGCTCTCTAATTCACCATTAAGCATTTAGTGCATGGCAGAGGGTTCATCGAACCACTTTTCAGTTACTTCTATACCGCTTCACTCTCGAAAAGCACGTGTGAAAAATAGACGCACAAGTCTTTCTGTGCAAGCTCTGATTTCCCTTATTTTTATTGTGATGACCCTTTCTACCTACGTAGGTGGTTGCCAACAGAATATGTTCACACTCTGAGGAGAAAGTTGGTGATCGAAATTTCATGAGAAGTTTTTGCTGCAGCAAGAAACGCCTTTCTTTTAACAACTGCCACCCCAATTAGTTTATCATGTCTGTAGCACTCTCCACCCTATTTTGCCATAGTACAAAACGGGCTGCCCTTCTTTAAACTTTGTCGATGTCCTCCGACCTCCCACCACACAGCATTATCCTAAAAGAAGACGGACAGGTGTAGTGTAGGCAGTCTCTTTTTTAGATCTGTTACGTTTTATATGTGTTCTGCAAATAAATCGCTGTCCCTCGTTTGTTTTTCCCACAACAATAGCTCCATGGTCGTTCCAGTTGAAGTTATTCGCAATTGTATCTCCAAATATTTTAGTTGACTTTACAGCCTTTAGAGTTATGTGATTTATCGTGTAACTGAAATTTAGCGGATTATTTCTGGCACTCATGTCGATGATTTCACAGTCTTCGTTATTTAGAATCAATTGCCATTTTTGCACCCTAAAGATATCTTGGCTAAATCATTTTGCAATTCGTTTCCATCATCTGATGACGCAACATGACGGTAAATGATAGCATCACATACAAACAATCCAAAACAACTGCTCAGATTGTCTGCTAAATCGTTTATGTAGATCAGGAACAGCAGATATTACTTCTATTTTACTCGACGACTTTCTGTCAGTTATTACGAGCTGCGACATTTCTGACAGGAAATCGTGAATCCAGTCGCACAACTGAGACGATAATCCATAGGCAAGCAATTTAAATGGTAGTCGCTTGCAAGGAATGGTGTCAAAAGCCTTCTGGAAATCTAGAAATAGGGAATCAATTTGACGTCCCCTGTCGATAGTACTCATTACTTCGTGAGAATAAAGAGATAATTGTGTTTCGCAAGAACGATTTTTCCAAACCCATGTTGGCTATTTCTCAACAAATCGTTTTCTTCGAGGTGAACTGAAACGATCGTATGGCATCGTTGGCCGGGATGTCCCAGTCGGGTTTGGCCGCCAAGTGCAAGTCTTATTTCAGTTGACGCCACACTGGGCGACTTGCGGCCGATGATGAGGAGGAAATGACGACGAGGACAACACGACACCCAGTCCCCGAGCGGAGAAACTCTCCAACCCGACCGGGAATCAAACCCGGGCCCAGTGCATGGGGGGTAAGCACGTGTAATGTACGTATGTAGAACTGTAAACGAATCATAGCCAAGGCTCGACATACGTTACATACCAAGAATAATGCAGATGTAACCCTTGCGCGCAATTTCTGCTTAAGCCACCTGACATGGACAACTATAAATTTAAATATTACAGGGTCGCCACCAGCCCAAGCACTTCCTAACAATTAAGAAGAGACCGAACTGTAAATTATCAGTTTAATTAAACTAAGACTTTAATAATAAGAATGTAAATTTTTCAAAGAAACTAACAAGATGAACAACATTGCACGTCGTACATTAATGATCTTGTTTAACTAAATGTGAATTCTTTAATTTTGAGACGGTACACCCGTTCACTTTGATTTTTTTCCTCCCATTTTTGTTCATCACAAGCAAGCAGATTAACCTTTTTAAATCTAATGAGGGAATCGAGTATTAATTTGAAAAGTACCATCAACAAGAAAGGTAAAGGACGCAGAATTTATCTTTTACGTAGGACATTTATTTCATGACTGAATTTGATGCACATCCTATGAATACACATGACTGGTGCCTGCATAAAAAATTTCACTAAATAATTCGCAAACGTGGTAGAATAGCGCAATGAAAAAAGGAAAAACACACAAGAGGGAAGTGGAACACAATAATTCAATCATTCCATCTACACACCCACGACAGAAATAGTTCAGAGGGATACCTATCACCATTATGCTCATGCACTAGCTTGGAAAGAGGTCTATACTATTGGAAAGGTTTTGTGGAGTAGATATACAACGTAGAAACCGCGCCTGCCTCTTACGACCGGCCGAACTTCAGCACGTGGTAAACTTAATTACAAATTAACTGTTCAGAAATTAGACTTTAAACCAAGCACAAATGTAAGAAATTTTAGTGGTGCAATATCAGAATGATTTTGCCACCACGAAACAAAATTAACTCGGCAAGGCGGAAACCTCCCCAACCGTTACAACTTACAGGTGCTCCGTTCAGAAACAAACCGTTAGAAACATTTCCTCTATGCGCACGAAAAACTGATATTTTAATGAAATTATAACACACGAAAAAATTAAACGGCTAATATGAAAACCTGTTGCAGTGCAGTAGTAGACCAGGAGGATCATCGGTTACCAAACACGAGGTACAAGACGAACACAACGAGACAATAGCATCTTCCACGAACACATAGAAAATAACAACAACAAAAATCACACTCGCTCGAAAACACTATTATTGTCACGTTCCCCCGAAGTTATACTGACCAGATTTTCCTAAACATATTCACTGCTAGAACTTCCACACCACGGTGTCCGAAAGGAACAAAGCAACTTCCGCACTCTTAATTTCAACCACCATCATTGCCGACTTTTTCAACAAAATAATTATGCCACATTCCGAAATTACATAACCACACACGCTTCAGTTAAGCTGAAGTACTTAAATGTTCTATGAGTTTAACACAGGGAAGTTCTAATTCGACGTACTTCCTATCAGCAGAAACGTTCTCTAGGAGCTACGAACTTGACTCACCAACCGCTACCTGCAGTGTGTCCTTTCTCCTCCGAGCTTCGCCTAATTACCGGTGCAACGGAGGCTACCAGAGAGGTAGGCTTCCGCCACCAACCTGACAGACAAACCAACCTCAGACTAAAACGGGTAAACCTCTTTATCCACGTACTGTGAGCCTAAGTTCGCCATCCTGTGCTACCCCCCGAAACCAGAAGCAAACATCACCTGCTCCTAGCAGACGACAAGCACCTCAGCGTCCCCCACAAAAGATACCCGAAACCACACGTAAAAACACTCACTCAATCACATTCACGCACACATAAGGTACGGTGAAGGGAAAACGAAATAAATAGTGGTCATAATTTCCTATGGAACATAAAAAATCAAATATCATTTGATAAGCTTTAGTTTGACTGCTCAGTCTTTCTGGGAGAGTTAATAAATTAAACTGCAATCAGGCGATGGACAGAATAGGATGCACAGAATCCAGTGAGACAAGCGTCTTGTGAAACGACTCTACACAGACGTTTCACACGTTACGATCCAGCTAAGGAGGCGGACTTCTCCGAGGTGATTCATAGTGTTCGAGCACAGTATAAGTTCCAAAATCTTACTGCAACTCGATCTTAGTGATATGGCTCTGTAATTCATCGGATACTCGTATTTCCTTCCTTGGGTACTCGTCTCACTTTTGCAAATTTCCAGGTTCTGAGTACAGAGATTGTCCCTAATTGGATGAACAGCTCTCAGTCGACACATATTGTACAGGGTGGCCCATTGATCGTGACCGGGCTAAATATCTCACCAAATAAGCATCAAACGAAAAAACTACAAAGAAGGAAACTCGTCTAGCTTGAAGTGGGAAACCAGGTGGCGCTATGGTTGGCCCGCTACATGGCGCTGCCATAGGCCAAACGGATATCAACTGCGTTTTTTAAAATAGAAACCACCATTTTTATAACGTATTCGAGAAGTACCTAAAGAAATATGATTTTTTTTGTTGGGCCACTTTTTTCGCTATGTGATAGATGGCGCTCTAATAGTCACAAACGTATAAGCACGTGGTATCACGTAACATTTCGCCAGTGCAGACGGTATTTGCTTCGTTTTACATTACCACAGCCACATGTGAAACGTCAACCACGACCTGCAACAAATGATGATGCCCAAGTAGGTGTTTTAGCTGCTGTCGCGGCTAATCCGCACATCATCAGCAGACAAATTGCGCGAGAATTGGGAATCTCAAAAACGTCGGTGTTGAGAATGCTACATCAACATCGATTGCACCCGTACCATATTTCTATGCTCCAGGAATTGCATGGCGACGACTTTGAACGTCGTGTACAGTTCTGCCACTGGGCACAAGAGAAATTACGAGACGATGACAGACTTTTTGCACGCGTTCTATTTAGCGAAGAAGCGTCATTCACCAATAGGGGTAACGTAAACCGGCATAATATGCACTATTGGGCAACGGAAAATCCACGATGGCTGCAATAAGTGGAACATCAGCGACCTTCGCGGGTTAATGTATGGTGCGGCATTATGGGAGGAAGGGTAATTGGCCCACATTCTATCGATGGCAATCTAAATGGTACAATGTATGCTGATTTCCTACGTAATGTTCTACCGATGTTACTACAAGATGTTTCACTGCATGACAAAATGGCGATGTACTTCCAACATGATGGTTGTCTGGCACATAGCTCGCGTTAGGTTGAAGCGGTATTGAATAGCATATTTCATGACAGGTGGATTGGTCGCCCGCACTTTCACCGGATCTAACGTCCCCGGATTTCTTTCTGTGGGGAAAGTTAAAGGATATTTGCTATCGTGATCCACCGACAACGCCTGACAACATGTGTCACCGCATTGTCAATGCATGTGCGAACATTACGGAAGGCGAACTACTCGCTGTTGAGAGGAATGTCGTTACACGTATTGCCAAATGCATTGAGGTTGAGCATTTATTGCATTAATGTGGTATTTACAGGTAATCGCGCTGTAACAGCATGCGTTCTCAGAAATGAGAAGTTCACAAAGGTACACGTATCACATATTAACAACCGAAATAAAATGTTCAAACATACCTACGTTCTGTATTTTAATTTAAAAAACCTACCTGTTACCAACTGTTCGTTTAAAGTTGTGAGTCATATGTTTGTGACTATTACATCGCCATCTATCACAAAGCGAATAAAGTGGTCCAACTAAAACATTCAAATTTTTTTACCTACTACACGAATGTGTAATAAAAATGGGGGTTCCTATTAAAAAAAAAACGCAGTTGATATCCGTTTGACCTATGGCAGCGCCATCTAGCGGCCCACCCATAGCGCAATCTGGTTTGCCCCCTTCGAGACAGACAAGTTTCATTCTTTGTAGTGTTTTCGTCTGACGCTTATTTCGTGAGATATTTGGCCCGGTCACGATCAATGGACCACCTTGTATATTGACCGTCTTCCTTTCTTTGAGGTCCCGATATCGTGCTGAGCATTTTTCATTCCGCAAGTGAAACATAAACGTTAAATTGAGGGATTGGACGTCAGGTCTGATCCGAATAGGGTTGGGTTGGGTTGTTTGGAGGAGGAGACCAGACAGCGAGGTCATCGGTCTCATCAGGTTAGGGAAAGACGGGGAAGGAAGTCGTCCGTGTCCTTTCAAAGGAACGATCCCGGAATTTGCCTGGAGCGATTTAGGGATATCACGGAAAAACTAAATCAGAATGTCCGGACACGGGATTGAACCGTCGTCCTCCCGAATGCGAGTCCAGTGTGCTAGCCACTGAGCCACCTCGCTCGGTATGCGAGTCTCCGACTGCTGGCTACAGGGCAGTACGAAGAGCGATCTGCGACCATGGGGTGTGTGATCAGTATGTCACCAACGCCTCTAGCCATCATCGACAATAGATCAATCCTGATGATGCAGCTGCTTCTTTATTCAACCAACTTCGCATCTGGTCTGACGAGGATGAGTGGACCCCCCTTTCTACACTTCCCTACATCCGAAAAAAATCCACCCATGTATTGAGAATCGAACCTGGGTCCCTCTGCACTGGAGGCACAGACGCTAAACATTCAGCTAGGGAAACGATCTCCAGACATTATAGACTAGGCCGACACTTCCTACTGTGAGTAAGATTCCATGGCGGATTACGGTCTGGTAATGTCTCAGTTTTGGATTAATCAAAATATTCTTCTTATTGTTGATGTTCATAGTTTTGAAAGTTACACTTCTTAAAAAATTATTTTCACGCTTTTCTGAGGATTTTAAAAATGTGAATATAACATTTGTACTGGTAAAAATATCCCCACCTGCACCCACAATTTCTTAATTTTATGTTTTGTTAATTAATTTAAATATTCTTTCTCAGTTCACTATTTGTAACAAAAATGAAATCACAGTAATGTGAACAAATTTGAAATATAGGATGCTGAAAAAGGGGAAAAAACTCAACTGTTTTAAATTAGACTTTATAAAAGTGTCCAATGCTTTGAAAGGTTTTCGTTGTATGGCCCTCTTCTCTCTTTTTCCTTGCTGTTGATGTCCATAGCGGAGTTCCGTCCATCAAGCAGCCAAGATTCCACGTACTTTGGAGGGTCAAAACGGGTCAGTGGTGGTCAATTCAACTTCAGTAAAAGGTAGTGAAAGAACTTTTTTTTAACGGAGAGACCGTCAGGAATGATCAGATACATTTGGGAAAATCCTCTGCCCAGTGCACCAGGCGACACTGGAATTGTCTTCATGGTAATTGACAACGTAAGCTGCTTTTGCGACAAACTACGAGATACTTTTTTTTTTTTTTTTTTTTACAATTTCCAACAAAGTTCTCACAGTTGTCAAAAACATACTCTCGAAATGCTTTAATCGTACCTCGATTGTTCAGTTGAAAGCGAACTGAAAGTGATTCAACATCTTTCCTACCAAAAGAATAGTCTTTAACGTTTTTTGGAGCGGCTGCTCGTGTAAATTTTACTGGCTGATTTAGCCAAAACTGTACCTTCCCCACTCAGAATTCTCTTTTCAATTGTTTGCGAAAGGTTGTCATAAAAGTCAACCAACTAATGGGCAGTTTTTTAGTTCGTCTGTATAGAGTACAGTCTAGCCTCGCACCAAGTAGACATACTTTTACACGGCTTCAAACGCAACAAAAGTTCTGTCGTAACACATCTGCACATCTAAAAATCTGCTGTTCTACTTCTTTTTTAAGGGCACCGGTACGGTGCACCAGCGCGTAGCGTCACAAATAAAACACTGCTCCTACGTACTAAAATCTCTCCGGCTTCCGAATTTTCCCTCCTTCTTTTGTGAAGTGACTCTGTATTTCAAAATTTTAATTCTTCCACCAAATTAATCTTTTTTGAGCATTGAAGACCATGTACAAGTATTGCACCATGCTGAGAAAGGTAGCTTTACGAATTTGCTTGAAGAGATTGAAATAGATGTACATAAAGGCAAATCACCACAAAATCTCGTCAATGAACAGACCGAGTCAGCCAATGCAGTCTTTCTTCCAAATTCCATTCAGCTGCTTTCCAGTTTAAACACTACTCTCTATAACAGTAACAGCATGCAGACACTAACCCAACATGAAAGAGTTAATAATGTGTAACAGCTTGCTTTGTCATGCAATACCTTCAAGTAGCTATATCTTAAAAAAAAAAAAAAAAAAAGAAAAAAAAGGAAAAAAATCTAATGTCCACTGTTTTAATATTGATTTATGTACATCAATCTTAAACCATTTACTTTACTCCTGATGTGTGGTATAATATTTATATAATCTATCCACAACTGCAATATTTATTTAGGTACGTCTGTCCTTTATCATTTAAAATGGTTCAAATGGCTCTGAGCACTATGGCACTTAACATCTGTGGTCATCAGTCCCCTAGAACTTAGAACTACTTAAACCTAACTAACCTAAGGACATCACACACATCCATACCCGAGGCAGGCTTCGAACCTGCGACCGTAGCGGTCGCGCGGTACCAGACTGAAGTGTAGACAATGGAAATTAAAATGTTCTGTAGTGCCTCTCCTGCTCAAATTCGGCCCTTTTGACGTCTTACCCTCTTAAAAAGACGATGTCTCACATCTCGTTTTGGTTGTAGGGCAACACCACCCCAAGGAAATTTCCTCATTTGGGAAAACCAAAAGTGAAAGCTAATGTAAAATGTATCTTAACGTGAATTAGCTGTCTGAAGATGAATTGTACTGTTCGAAGCCGGTAAAGGTGCTATTTAAGCCTGTGGCCCATAGTGTCCACTATACTGGACAGCTGTTAATGGTCGCTTCCTTGCATTTTCAATCAGACCTGAGGCTAAAAATGCACACAGTCCACTGCAGTGTGCACTCCCTACCGTTGTTGAGTCCTGCATGCATTTGCAGCCTCATGAGTCATTGAAACCGCCAGAGAATTGACCATTAAAAGTTGTCCACTGCAGTGAAATTCTTGCACTACAGGGTTAAATAAATATCTTCACCTACATCTGCATGGATACTCCGCAAATCACATCTAAATGCCTGGCAGAGGGTTCACCGAACCACCTTCAAAAATAAATAGCATTGTAACAAATCGCTAGTTGATATCATCTTTTATGTAAGAGGCAACCTATATTTTGCACACAGCCATGTGTTCAGAATGTCAGTTTTCGACAAAATAGCGAAAAACGTACTGTTCCTAAGTTTCCTTCGACGCCGTTCTCTGCGTCTCCACATTGAGCCAAGAGAGCAGCAGACGCTGATTGGGTAGAAAATCGGATGCACATAATTACCGGCCAATTTCACTGACATCGATTTGTTGTAGAATCACCGAACATATTTTGTGTTCAAACATAGTGACCTTTCTAGACTCTGAGAAGGTCGTCTCTAGAAACCAGCACAGTTTTAGGAAACAGTGGTCATGCGAGACACAACTGGCCCTCTTGGTGCATGATATGCAACAGGCTCTACATACCAGCTCCCAGGTTTATGCCATATTTCTCGACTATCGAAAGGCGTTCGATTCAGTTCCGCTCTGTCGCTTGCTACAAAAAGTGCGCGCTTACGGTCTATCCGATCGCATAAACGGTTGGATAGGAAGTTTTATACCAGACAGGGAGCAGTATGTCGTCCTGAACGGGGTGACTTCAAAAGAAACAAGCGTAACATCAGGTGTGCCCCAGGGCCGCGTAATAGGTCCTCTGCTTTTTACGATTTACATAAACGATCTTGTTGATGGTATTGAAAGCGGCCTTAGACTGCCGATGCTACTGTAGTCTACAGTAAAGTAGTATCACACGAAAGTTGTGAACAAATCAGTGAGGATTTGCAGAAAATAAATGCGTGGTGTAATGACTGGCAGTTATCTCTCAAGATTAGTAAGTGTAACGTACTGCGTATAACAAAGCGAAAATCCCCATTATCGTACGAGTACAAAATAAATGCTCAGTTTTTGGAAGCGGTAACGTCCGTCAAGTATCTGGGTGTGACAATTCGAAATGATCTTAAGTGGAATGATCAGATTACACAAGTAACGGGTAAGGCGAACTCTAGATTGCAGTTTATTGGTAGGATCCTGAAGCGATGCAGTCCTTCAAGAAAGGAAATAGCTTACAATACGTTAGTTCGTCGAATCTTGGAGTATTGTTCGTCTGTATGGGACCCTTGCCAGTTGGGTCTGATTCAAGAGATTGAGAAGGTCCAATGAAGAGCGGCAAGATTCGTGACTGGTACATTTAGCCATCGCGAGAGCGTTACAAATCTCATAGAAAGTTTGAAGTGGGACACACTTGCAGATAGGCGGCGCGCTAAACAGAAGGGGTTGTTAAAGGCGTTGCAGTCTGGAACCGCAAGACCGCTACGTCGCAGGTTCGAATCCTGCCTCGGGCATGGATGTTTGTGATGTCCTTAGGTTAGTTAGGTTTAACTAGTTCTAAGTTCTAGGGGACTAATGACCTCAGCAGTTGAGTCCCATAGTGCTCAGAGCCATTTGAACCAGAAGGGGCTGCTCACTAATTTCCGAAATCCGATCTTCGCCGAGGATGTAGAGCATATACAGGGTGTTACAAAAAGGTACGGCCAAACTTTTAGGAAACATTCCTCACATACAAAGAAAGAAAATATGTTACGTGGACTTGTGTCTGGAAACGCTTACTTTCCATGTTAGAGCTCATTTTATTACTTCTCTTCAAATCACATTAATCATGGAATGGAAGCACACAGCAACAGAACGTACCAGCGTGACTTCAAACACTTTGTTACAGGAAATGTTCAAAATGTCCTCCGTTAGCGACGATACATGCATCCACCCTCCGTCGCATGGAATCGCTGATGCGCTGATGCAGCCCTGGAGAATGGCGTATTGTATCACAGCCGTCCACAATACGAGCACGAAGAGTCTCTACATTTGGTACCGGGGTTGCGTAGACAAGATCTTTCAAATGCCCCCATAAATGAAAGTCAAGAGGGTTGAGGTCAGGAGAGCGTGGGGGCCATGGAATTGGTCTGCCTCTACCAATCCATTGGTGACCGAATCTGTTGTTGAGAAGCGTACGAATACTTGGACTGAAATGTGCAGGAGATCCATCGTGCATGAACAACATGTTGTGTCGTACTTGTAAAGGCACATGTTCTAGCAGCACAGGTAGAGTATCCCGTATGAAATCATGATAACGTGCTCCATTGAGCGTAGGTGGAAGAACATGGGGCCCAATCAAGACATCACCAACAATGCCTGCCCAATCGTTCATAGTACTGTAGAGCAATGAGTCGCATGTCAACACAAGCACCCAAGTCAACATTGCCTTCCTTCAATTGGGCCAACTGGCGGTGAAACGAGGGAGTACAGTACATACTGACGAAACTAAAATGAGCTCTAACATGGAAATTAAGCGTTTCTGGACACATGTCCACATAACAACTTTTCTTTATTTGTGTGTGAGGAATGTTTCCTGAAAGTTTTGCCGTACCTTTTTGTAACGCGCTGTATTATTACCACCAACTTTCAAATCGCACAGTGGTCACCATTCAAAGATGAGGGAAATCAGAGCTCGTACTGAGGCGTTCAGACAGTCGTTTTTCCCTCGCGCGGTCCGAAAGTGGAGCAGGGGGGGGGGGGGAAATATGACTTTGGCTAGGTGGCTAGCGGAGTATATATGTAGATATGTACATGTAGACGATTCTGCTGCAGTCGCCGGTACAGTGCTGCCACCTATCGGCGACTGAAGCAACCAGCAGTGAGCAACCCGTCGCCCCTTTGGTGAGGAGAACATTGACCCTGTACTTCAGCCGAGTGTAGCGAGCTGTGCGGGCGAGACTGTGGCCGTAGATTAGGGGTGGAAGAGTGAGTGGCGTGAGGGGGAAGGGGTGTTCGACGGGAGACGGGGTGAGCGCGGTCGAGATTTACGAGCCGGAGGGCTCGGCTTTATTGTTATTCGGACAGGCGGGGTGATGCCCGGCGGGGGTGGTGTGGACAACAACGGCCTTCTTTTGCCGAGGCGCGCGCTGCGACTTAATCGACTCCAATAAACGCGCACGTGTTAGCCTGTGTCAGACGGAAGTCTGGCCGCGTCGCTACCCCTTGTCGAAGGTGCTGTGCCTATGTGTTGTTACAGCGTGGCCGTCTCAAGGTTTCGAGGGTAGCACAGGTAACACAAGAGGAACGAAAAGTTATTTTTCCGAATACGGCCAACTACGGAAATCATAGAACTAATGCCATTGCGGCCTTCCTTTCCGTCTCTTCCTGGAACCTCTTCACCCTTTCGCTTCTTTTCTTTCTCTCCACCTCGGTGATATTAGAAATCGACTCCTTTTTACGGTTTACGTTCAATTGCTATTACGCTTTTAACTTCGCTTCTGAATTCTTCTCTGTGTTAGGAGGTTCTTGAGCATGTGTGTGTGTGTGTGTGTGTGTGTGTGTGTGTGTGGTTGGGTGACAATTATTAGACTACACTACTGGCCATTGAAATTGCTACACCAACAAGAAATGCAGATGATAAACGGGTATTCATTGGACAAATATATTATACTAGAGCCGACATGTGATTACATTTTCACGCAATTTGGCTGCATTGATCCTGAGAAATCAGTACCCAGAACAACCACCTCTGGCCGTAATAACGGCCTTGATACGCCTGGGCATTCAGTCAAACAGAGCTTGGATGGCGTGTACAGGTACAGCTGACCATGCAGCTTCAACACGATACCACTGTTCATCAAGAGTAGTGACTGGCGTGTTGTGACGAGCCAACTGCTCGGCCACCATTTTCAATTGGTCATAGGTCTGGAGAATGTGCTGGTCAGGGCAGCACTTGAACATTTTCTTCATCCAGAAAGGCCCGACAGGACCTACAACATGCGGTCCTGCGTTATCCTGCTGATATGTAGGGTTTCGCAGGGATCGAAAGGAGGGTAGAGCCACGGGTCGTAACACATTTGAAATGTAACGTCCACTGTTCAAAGTGCCGTCAATGCGAACAAGAGGTGACCGAGACGTGTAACCAATGGCACCCGATACCATCACGCCGGGTGATACGCCAGTATGGCGATGAAGAATACACACTTCCAATGTGCGTTCACCGCGATGTCGCCAAACACGGATGCGACCATCATGATCCTGTAGACAGAACATGGATTCATCCGAAAAAATGACGTTTTGCCATTCGTGCACCCAGATTCGTCGTCGAGTACACCATCGCAGGCTCCCCTGTCTGTGATGCAGCGTCAAGGGAAGCCGCAGCAATCGTCTCCGAGCTGATAGTCCACGCTGCTGCAAACGACGTCGAACTGTTTGTGCAGATGCTTGTTGTCTTACAAACGTCCCCATCTGTTGACTCAGGAATCGAGACGTGGCTGCACGATCCATTACAGCCATGCGGATAAGATGACTATAATCTCGACTGCTAGTGATACGAGGCCGTTGGGATCCAGCACGGCGTTCCGTATTACCCTCGTGAAACCACCGATTCGATATTCTGCTAACAGTCATTGGATCTCGACCAATGCGAGCAGCAAGGTCGCGATACGATAAACCGCAATCGCGATAGGCTACAATCCGACCTTTATCAAAGTCCTCCTTACACGAGGCATCAGAACAACGTTTCACCAGGCAACGCCGGTGAACTGCTGTTTGCGTTTGAGAAATCGGTTGGAAACTTTCCTCATGTCAGGACGTTGTAGGTGTCGCCGCCGGCGCCAACCTTGTGTGAATGCTCTGAAAAGCTAATCATTTGCATATCACAGCATTTTCTTCCTGTCGGTTAAATTTCGCGTCTGTAGCACGTTATCTTCGTGGTGTAGCAATTTTAATGGACAGTAGTGTATATCAAGGAAAATCGTCATAACTTCTGAACGTTTTGCGTTAAGAAGTTCGAAGTGCCCGGTTGGCCTCGTGGCACGATGGGTATTAGTATGCGCAGTGTGGTTTGGATTAGCGACGAAGCCCACATACGAATAGGTCCGTCAATAAGCTAAATTGGCGCATTTCGGGGACTGAGAATCCGTATTTCGCGATCCAGATTTTTTTGATGGGCTATACTAAAGACAAGGTGTACAGCAATAACTCCAAAGCCATTACTGAGCTGAAAACAGCCATTCAAGAGGCCACTGACGTCACTGATGTTGCGACACTTCAGCGGGTCATGCAGAGTTTCGCTATTCGTGCTCACCACATCATCGTCAATGATGGCGGGCATGTCGAACATGTCATAACCTAAATCTGAATAGTGACGTTTACATGTCGAATAAAAAGTCCGCACGCCGTAGTTTGTAACTTATTTACGTTTTCTTCAATAACTGTCAACCTGTGTATATCTATATGCTTTCTCATGTCTCATCAGTAGACTTAACAGGTACCAGAATTTTGAAGAGAATCTTTCTCTCATACTTTTCAAATTCTTCCAACTGACCTTTTTCATTTAGTCATAAAATAAGGCTTACCTTCTGGTTTTGCAGCTTAGAATTGTTACAAAACTTGGAGGGAGACAAATCAGAAAGTAGCCACATTTTGAAGATTTTCATTCACTTAAGTAATATGGAATAATGTTCTGGGGTAGCTCATGTTTTATAAACAAAGTTTTCATTTCCCAAAAACGTGTTGTTAGAGTATTACATGGTGCTCATCTACGACCATGTTGTAGACATCTGTTTAAGGAGTAGGGTATTTTGACTACTTCTTCACACTTATTCCCTCATGTAGTTTATTGTAAATAATCCACTACAGTTCAAAAGGAACAATCGTCTACATAATTACAATATCAGGAGAAAAATGGCATTCATTTCGCTACATTAAGATCACCTTTACAACAAAAGAATGGAAAAACTGGTAGAAGCTGACCTCAGGAGAGATCAGTATGAGTTCCGAAGAAATGTAGGAACAAGTGAGGCAACACTGACCCTATGACATAGATTCAAGAATGACAAAACCTACGTTTATAGCCTTTGTAGACTTAGAGAAAGTCTTTGAAAATGCTCGTCGGAGCAGACTGTTTGAAATTCTGAGGGTATCAAGGCTAAAATACAGGAAGCAAACCGTTATGTAAGACAAGTTTTGCTGTTCGGGCAGCAAAAAAACGAGGGCTTAAGTCAGGGGAGTGCAGTATGTGGTATGGCACTTAGCAGCTCCATCAGTCAAACAACAGCTTGGACTGTACGTGCTTGAGCATTGTCCTGCAAAATGATCGTCAGGTCCTGCAGGAAGTGTCATCACTTCTGTCTCTAAGCTTGTCGTAGGTTAGCCATCGTAAGTTCAACTCAATTTCTAAACTGAATGCAACACATCCCAGCATTCGCTTCAGAACTGCTACAAATTCGTCGGGCAGTAGACCGCGCCGCTCGAGCTGTCAACACAACTGGCACTGCTAACAGTAACCCACGACTTCCAATTCGCTGGCAACGGGTTATAGACAGTGCTGGTGGCTACTTTGAAGGTCAGTAAAAACTTTGGAACACTTATCTATTTTGCACGAACTGCAAATAAATAGTTGCCACTTTTGAAGTTCCAACCCGCGTAGCATCGGGCGATACTCGCGACATTATCATCACCAGGACGGGACGTCTAAGTAACCAGCCATCGCCTCCGGTATTCCAGATCGTGTTCTTGCAGTTAAGAAGACAGTTTGGTAATGTATGTCCGCAGCACCGGCAGATTAGGCAGTTTTGCTACGTGATAATCAGAATGTAGTCGAATTAAGTCGGGTGATGCTGAGAGAATTAGATTAGGAAATGAGACACTTAAAGTAGTAAAGGAGTTTTGCTATTTGGGGAGCAAAATAACTGATGATGGTCGAAGTAGAGAGGATATAAAATGTGGACTGGCAATGGCAAGGAAAGCGTTTCTGAAGAAAAAGAAATTCGTTAACATCGAGTATAGATTTAAGTGCTAGGAAGTCGTTTCTGAAAGTATTTGTATGGAGTGTAGCCATGTATGGAAGTGAAACATGGACGATAAATAGTTTGGACAAGAAGAGAATAGAAGCTTTCGAAATGTCAGAAGAATGCTGAAGATTAGATGGGTAGATCACATAACTAATGAGGAAGTATTGAATAGGATTGGGGAGAAGAGAAGTTTGTGGCACAACTTGACTGGAAGGAGGGATTGGTTGGTAGGACATGTTCTGAGGCATCAAGGGATCACCAATTTAGTACTGGAGGGCAGCGTGGAGAGTAAAAATCGTAGAGGGGGACCAAGAGATGAATATACTAAGCAGATTCAGAAGGTTGTAGGTTGCAGTAGGTACTGGGAGATGAAGAAGCTTGCACAGAATAGAGTAGCATGGAGAGCTGCATCAAACCAGTCTCAGGACTGAAGACCACAAAAACAACAACAATCAGAGCTCAGCAGATCGCGCCTGTTTTAATTCTTTCTATTTTGGTTCTGTCTTGAGTTTTCATTGTCTGAGTTCTCACTACTCACCACTGTTGCAGCCCAATTAATGTAGGGTTGCTGGGTGTTTTTCTTAAGATTTGAGCTGCAAGTAATTGGTTCCACATACCACTTCATCATATCTTATCTGGTAAGGATCCCAAGCCGCGCAGCAGTACTCTAGAATAGGGTCGACAAGCTTAAACTTCATGCACGTAAACTGCGTACCTCTTGCTCAAACAGGAGATCCGGTAGTTTATGGACAACATCACCTTCACAGCAATTATCTGTGTATCAGATTCACGTATTGCAAATGTTTCATGTGTTTTTTTCATTTTGAATTTAGTCAAAATACATCCAATTGTTATCTTGAACAGAAAAATTCCATTCTGTAGTCAGGAAGAGCAAACCTTTCGTCTGTCACGACATCAATTAAACTTTCCACCGTCAAATTAATTTTTATCAAATTAAATTACTCCAATTGCAGGGTCGATTACAATCAGTCCGCGTTCCTTTTTTAATCCATGAGCAACAGCAGAAGTCGGAGTTAGGAAAGAGGGGGGAGGGGGGAAATCATTTCCGTATGCAAATTCTAGCTGAATTTAGTGATAAACACACTGCTAGCTCCGGCACCTCGGAAAACTTCGGTTGGACTATAAATGAATCAAATCTTAAGGCCGTAAATTCAACTAAATACCTAGGAATTACAATTATGAAAAACTTATGTTGGAAAGAACACATAGAAAATGTTGTGGGGAAGGCTAACGAAAGACTGCGTTTTATTGACAGTTGTTGTTGTTGTTGTGGTCTTCAGTCCTGAGACTGGTTTGATGCAGCTCTCCATGCTACTCTATCCTGTGGAAGCTTTTTCATCTCCCAGTACCTACTGCAACCTACATCCTTCTGAATCTGCTTAGTGTATTCATCTCTTGGTCTCCCTCTACGATTTTTACCCTCCACGTTGCCCTCCAATACTAAATTGGTGATCCCTTGATGCCTCAGAACATGTCCTACCAACCGATCCCTTCTTCTGGTCAAGTTGTGCCACAAACTTCTCTTCTCCCCAATCCTATTCAATACTTCCTCATTAGTTATGTGATCTACCCATCTAATCTTCAGCATTCTTCTGTAGCACCACATTTCGAAAGCTTCTATTCTCCTCTTGTCCAAACTATTTATCGTCCATGTTTCACTTCCATACATGGCTACACTCCATACGAATACTTTCAGAAATGACTTCCTGACACTTAAATCAATACTGGATGTTAACAAATTTCTCTTCTTCAGAAACGCTTTCCTTGCTATTGCCAGCCTACATTTTATATCCTCTCTACTTCGACCATCATCAGTTATTTTGCTCCCCAAATAGCAAAACTCCTTTACTACTTTAAGTGCCTCATTTTCTAATCTAATTCCCTCAGCTTCACCCGACATAATTAGACTACATTCCATTACCCTTGTTTTGCTTTTGTTGATGTTCATCTTATATCCTCCTTTCAAGACACTGTTCATTCCATTCAACTGCTCTTCCAAGTCCTCTGCTGTCTCTGACAGAATTACAATGTCATCGGCGAACCTCAAAGTTTTTATTCCTTCTCCATGAATTTTAATACCTACTCCGAATTTTTCTTTTGTTTGCTTTACTGCTTGCTCAATATACAGATGATATATATATTGACAGGACACTTGGAAAATATAACAGATCTACTAAAGAGACTGCCTACAGTATGCTTGTCTGTCCTCTTTTAGAATACTGCTCCGCGGTGTGGGATCCTTACCAGGTAGGATTGACGGAATATACCGCATTATCGCGAAATAAGGAAGAGAGTGTCACTAAAATGATACACAATTTCGCATGGACATCATTAAAACAAAGGCGTTGCAGCGGAATCTTCTCGCGAAATTTCAGTCACCAGTTTTCTCCGCCGAAAGTTGACGCCAACCTATATAGGGAAAAACGACCATCATAATAAAATAAGGGAAATCAGAGTTCGCACTGAAAGATATAGGCGTTCGTTTTTTCCGTGTGCTATACGAGATTGGATTAGTAGAGAATTATTGTGAAGGTGGTTCGATGAACCCTCTGCCAGGCACTTGGATGTGATTTGCGGACTACCCATGTAGATGTAGATGCAGATTTTGCGACTCAGGCTAAATATACAGGGTGAGTCACCTAACATTACCGCTGGATGTATTTCGTAAACCACATCAAATACTGACGAATCTTTTCCACAGACCGAACGTGAGGAGAGGGGCTAGTGTAATTGGTTAATACAAACCATAAAAAAATGCACGTAAGTATGTTTTTTAACACAAACCTACGTTTTTTTAAATGGAACCCCGTTAGTTTTGTTAGCACATCTGAACATATAAACAAATACGTAATCAGTGCCGTTTGTTGCATTGTAAAATGTTAATTACATCCGGAGATATTGTAACCTAAAGTTGACGCTTCAGTACCACTCCTCCGCTGTTCGATCGTGTGTATCGCAGAGCACCGAATTATGTAGGGATCCAAAGGGAACGGTGATGGATCTTAGGTACAGAAGAGACTGGAACAGCACATTACGTCCACATGCTAACACCTTTTTATTGGTCTTTTTCACTGACGCACATGTACATTACCATGAGGGGTGAGGTACACGTACACACGTGGTTTCCCTTTTCAATTACGGAGTGGAATAGAGTGTGTCCCGACATGTCAGGCCAATAGATGTTCAACGTGGTGGCCATCATTTGTTGCACACAATTGCAATCTCTGGCGTAATGAATGTCGTACACGCCGCAGTACATCTGCTGTAATGTCGCCGCAGGCTGCCACAATACGTTGTTTCATATCCTCTGGGGTTGTAGGCACATCACGGTACACATTCTCCTTTAACGTACCCCACAGAAAGAAGTCCAGAGGTGTAAGATCAGAAGAACGGGCTGGCCAATTTATGCGACTTCCACGTCCTATGAAACGCCCGTCGAACATCCTGTCGAGGGTCAGCCTAGTGTTAATTGCGGAATGTGCAGGTGCACCATCATGTTGATACCACATACGTCGACGCGTATCCAGTGGGACATTTTCGAGCAACGTTGGCAGATCATTCTGTAGAGACGCGATGTATGTTGCAGCTGTTACAACACGCAACTGAACGTCGGAGGTTTCAAGCGTCAACTTTAGGTTACAATATCTCCGGATGTAATTAACATTTTACAATGCAGCAAACGGCACTGATTACGTATTTGTTTAAATGTTCAGATGTGCTAACAAAACTAATGTGGTTCCATTTAAAAAAACGTAGGTTTGTGTTAAAAAACATACTTCCGTGCATTTTTGTATGGTTTGTATTAAACAATTACACTAGCCCCTCTCCTCACGTTCGGTCTGTGGAAAAGATTCGTCAGTATTTGATGTGGTTTACGAAATACATCCAGCGGTAACGTTAGGTGATTCAACCTGTATATGTTACACATTTCGACTTTATGCTGTATTGGAAATCAGGCTCCAATTCTTACGAGAAAAATGTCATAATTATACAATTTTTCTCATACCTCACGTGGTCCTATTTCATTTTGCGCTGGCACTTTCAATTCAGAAGAACTATTGCTTCCAGAAGATGATTCATCAAGTTCTACTGCTGCATGTCTGTGCCACAATTGACAGTTAAGCGTTTGGCAAAGGGCTCGTAGAGCAACTTTCTGACTACCGGGTGATCAGAAAGTCAGTATAAATTTGAAAACCTAATATACCACGGAATAATGTAGATAGAGAGGTAAAAATTGACACACAGGCTTGGAAAGACATGGGGTTTTATTAGAACCACCCCATATTGCTAGACGCGTGAAAGATCTCTTGCGCACGTCGTTTGGTGATGATCGTGTGCTCAGCCGCCACTTTCGTCATGCTTGGCCTCCCAGGTCCCCAGACCTCAGTCCGTGCGATTATTGGCTTTGGGGTTACCTGAAGTCCCAACTATATCGTGATCGACCGACATCTCTAGGGATGCTGAAAGACAGCATCCGACGCCAATGCCTCACCCTAACTCCGGACGTGCTTTACAGTGCTGTTCACAACATTATTCCTCGACTACAGCTATTGTTGAGGAATGATGATATTGAGCATTTCCTGTAAAGAACATCATCTTTGCTTTGTCTTACTTTGTTATACTAGTTATTGCTATTCTGGTCAAATGGATCGCCATCTGTCGGATATTTTTTGAACTATTGTATTTTTTTTTGTTCTAATAAAGCCCTTGTAAGTCTCTATCTACATTATTCCGTGATTTATTCAGTTTTCAAATTTATACTGACTTTCTGATCACCTGGTACTTCTCGACTGGTCCGCTGTCGAATCGCTCTACATGCGAACTCTGATTTTTCTTAGGTTACCACGATTGTCATTTCCCCATATGTATGTGGGAGCTAACAAAATATTTTCCATTTTGGAGGATAAAGCTGGTGATTATAATTTCGTGACAGGACTTTGCCGCGGTGAAAGACGCCTTTGTGGTATTGGTTGCCACCTCAACTCGCGTATCATATTCGTGTCTCTCTCTCCCCTATTTCGCGACGGTACAAAACGAGCTGCCCTTCTTTGAACATTTTCTACAACCCTCGTCTGTCCTGTCTACCAAAGGATCCCAAACCGCGCAGCAGTACTCTAGCGTATGACCGACAACCGTAGACTCCATGCACATAACCTGCATGCCTCTTGCTGAAACAGGAGATCCGACAGGTGGAGTTTAACGTACGTATATTTGTACTCCAACCATAGTCAGATTATTTTCTGTGTTTTTCGCAAAAAGGTAGGTACTGAGATAAGTTTTCGATGAATGCAAAGGCAACTAAAATCGCTGCACAGTAAAAAAATAAAATAAAATAAAAATAAAAGAAGTCTAGATCGGATGAGATGCTTATCAAGTTCTGCAGAGATCATCCGAGAGAATTTACTGCCCTATTAGCTGCAGTTTATCGTAGGTCGCTGGAGTAACGAAGGATACCCAGCGACTGGAAAGAAGTGCTGGTCATTTCCGTTTTCAAAAAGGGTTGAAGACAGATCCAAATAATTATATACCTACATCACCGACTCTGTTTCACAATCATGAAGCATGTGCTACGCTCACGTTTTACGACGTTTTTGGAGAGACAAAAGTCTCCTCTATGATAATCAACACGCATTCTGCAAACAGAGATCCTGCGAAACTCAGCTCATTCTGTTCCTCCATGCGATCCGCAGTGCTGCAGACATCGACGCTCAGGTACGATGCGATTTTCCTTGGCTTTAGGCAGGCATTTGATACCCTCCCGCACTGGAGTCTAGTGAAAAAGTACGAACTCACAGAGCATCGGACCAGATTTACGACTGGATTCAAGACTTCCTTGCAGTCGCTGTTAAGAGATAGAGAAGACCGAACGAACAACAGCGCGTTTCGTCACGGGATCGTTTGGTTGGGGCGAGAGCGTTACGGAAATGCTCAGCAAAGTCCAATGGCAGAGGCGTTACGCATCACGGGGACGTTTAGTATTGAATTTTCGAGGAAGTACTTTCCGGGAAGAGTCGGAACCGCAAGGAGTTGTCGCGCGGTTTGAGGCACCATGTCACGGATTGCACGGCCTCTCCCGCCGGAGGTTCGAGTCCTCTATCGGACATGGGTGTGTCTGTTGTTCTGAGCATAAGTTACTTTAAGTAATGTGTAAATCTAGGGACCGACGACTTAAGCAGTTTGGTACTCTAGGAATTCACACACATTTGAACATTTGAAGAGTCTGACAACATGTCACTTAATCTCATATAGGTCTCGCGGCATGATCATAACGAGAAAATCTCGGTAAATTAAAGTCAATAGACAGGCTTACCGACAATGATCATCCCAATCGCCACTTGCAAACGGAAAAGGAAAGTTGGGATCAGTTAGAGGTAACAGAAGTAGTAGCCCGCCTCACACACCGTCAGGTTACTTGCGAGTTTGATGTTTATGTTGTTGTACAAGAAAAAGGATAGTATTCTAAACACTACTTTTTGGCAACAGAACAACAGCTACCCAACCTTTCAAAGAGCATAGGTCGATTACCTTCAGTGCCTGTGGTGTGTGTACTGTAAGACCTTCGGTACACACACCATCAGATTATTTGACTTGTCGCTCTAACGAAGTAGGCGGGTGTCAGCAATATGTCTCGTGGTCTTATCGTGGTGTGTTTATCTTCTTCCGTTAGGTCAGACGATAGAAATGCCACTTGCACGCTTAGAGTAGCAGATTGACGGTGACCAACTTTAAACAGAACTTGATTAATTTTCATACACATTTCTTAAAATAATAAAAATCATAGGTTTTGCGTAACTTGATTCTGGACGCTATTTACAATTGACAATCTGAAGTTCCTTTGGTCTTGGTACGTTAATCTTATTCTCACATATCTCTGATACTTGACAAAGTGTCTATTCCTTTATCTTCATGGCTATGTACCGGAATATGATAATCTTATTAGGCGCAGACTGAAAATTGACTATAGACTGGTACAGACAAATGCAGACTAATGCAGACTGGTACAGATTGATGCAGACTGACTAATTGGAGGTCTGTACACTCTTTATAATACCTCATGTGTTCTGGCATCACTGTGCAAGTGTGATCCGCGAGGAGAAAAGGATCTACGTTAGCAGCAATCTCATTGGCTGCGTTACATATTAATACACGGATCGGCGGAAGCAGAATTTGGTCCGTCTCTATGGCAGCGCCATCTCGTAGGACGGAGACGGACGAGTGCTACGCCTGCGCTGTTGTGCTTAGCGGGGCGCGGGAAACTTGTGTACGCGCTGACTACGCGGAACTATGTACACAACAGTGCCTTCCAGTTATGCATGTGATTCTCTTTCGTATTTTTTCCAGCGAATTGTTAAGTATGTTTCAGCATGGATAGGTTGGTTGGCTGATCGATTTGGGGGAGGAAACCAAAACGCGAGGTCATCGGTACCACCGGATTAGGAAAGGGTGGGGATGTACGTCGGCTGTATCCTTTCAAAGGAACCATAGCGGCATTAGCCTGAAGGGGTTTAGTGAAAGTCACGGAAAACCTAAACGAGGGCAGCCGACCGCGGATTTGAACCGTCGTCCTCCCGAATGCGAGTCCAGTGTGGTAACCACTGCGTCACATCGCTCGGTCCACGATGGACAGGATGTCACTGCAAAACTAAGTCGCTGTAGAGGTCTTTGCCCACAATTTTGAAGTCCAGTTTGATAAATAACTTACATTTTTGCTTCACTTCAAGCTGGTTTGGTCCTTCCGTGCAATTATCGTTCTTACGGTAGCTGCACGATTTTCCATAAAATAATTAGGCTTTGTGGAAACAGTATTTGATTTTGTGGCATGGGTGACGTGCACGTGGTCACTTGCATTCAGACAGCTTGACAGCTTTTATTTTATGGCCCCTACAAGTGAAAATACTGATAGTAAACAGCTTTAATACAGTATCTTTTGGAACAGGGAGACATCTGTTCTTTCCGTGCGATAACGATTTTTTTGGGAGATACGGCATTAAATTAAAATAAAAAACTGAAGTAAAACTTCCCACCAACACCCGGTGCTCGAAATCTACGTTCCCCTCTCCCGACACTGATTTCATCAGTGGCGAAAAAGGTAAATTACGGAACCACGCTGCTAATTTTATTAGCAACGACGATTCGTGCAGAAGGGGATACAAAAACGGTATTTTGTAAGGAAGTGAAGATCTGAGAGTGAAGACAGGGCGCTGGAATGAGAAAAATGGATGGGGGAATGAAGAGAGAGGGAGAGAGAGAGAGAGAGAGAGAGAGAGAGAGAGAGAGAAGGGGAGCGACTTGGGGAGGGAGAGATCAGAAACTGCCAGTTCAGTTGCTTTGCATTAATTAAGTCTGGGTCGGCGAAAGGAATTACTCTGAAACATTTCTCATCTGGGGGGGGGGGGGGGCGGGGGGGGGGGGGGGGACAGGGAGGGCAGTGTGCAGTTTTCGATAACGTAAGGAAGAACAGGGTCAGAGGGGGAATAACTTTGGACGACTGAAGGCAAAAAGGACGCAGGGAGAGGTCTGGCAGGGAAAAACTGCGAAACTCGAGAGATGGCAGGCTGAGAAATAAAAAGTTTACATCAAAGTCCGCTAGCGTAACAGAGGGGGGCCGGATGACCTCGCAGTCCGGAGAAGCATAACAAAATATTTTATTCGCAGCGACGTTTTTAATTTGCTCTATTAGGAAAGGCACAGAGGCGTGGAAAGACGATACCACAGAGAGAGAGAGAGAGAGAGAGAGAGAGAGAGAGAGATAGAGAGAGAGAGAGAGAGAGAGAAGGAAAAGGGACCTTGGTGCGCCCGGGAAATATCTGCTCCACCCCACGCAAGTTTCCACGGCGCTCCCTGCCTGGGAGCCAATAAATAAGGCCCATTTGCGAGCGCAGTGGCGGAATTAAGAGGGGTCGGCCGCGATCGGGTGGGGGTGGTGTGCGTGGGCGGAAACTCGGCCGCCGTACACGCACAGTAACAGCGCGAGGTTACTGCGGGCGTAATCGCGTTACTGTGACGCACCTGACTGCAGGCCGGCTTTTCTGACTTGGCTGTCAGGAATGTGTGGAACCTATCGATACCAGACGCCTGCTTTGACCCTTGACCTAACTGTGTAGTGAGATCTGACGTCATAAGTGCGCAGACGGGGTTGAATGGAACACTACCAGTACAAGCTGTTTCAGGAGGAATAGAAATTATAATAAGAGAAGAAATACACTACTGTCCACTAAAACTACTGCACCAAAAAGAAATTTAGATGATAAACAGGTATTCACTGCACAAATATATTATACTAGAACTGACATGTGATTACATTTTCACGCAATTTGGCTGCATGGATCTTGACAAATCACTACCCAGAACAACCACCTCTGGCCGTAATAACGGCCTCGATACGCCTGGGCATTGAGTCAAACAGAACTTGGATGGCGTGTTCAGGCACAGCTGACCATGCAGCTTCAACACGACACCACAGTTCATCAAGAGTAGTGACTGGCGTATTGTGACAAGCCAGTTGCTCGGCCACCATTGACCAGACGTTTTCAATTGGTGAGAGATCTGGAGAATGATATGGCCAGGGCAGCAGTCGATCATTTACTGTATCCAGGAAGGCCCGCACAGGACCTACAACGTGGGGTCGTGCATTATCCTGCTGAAATGTAGGGTTTCGCAGGAATCGAATGAAGGGTAGAGCCACGGGTCGTAACGCATCTGAAATGTAGCGTCTCACTGTTCAAAGTCCCGTCAATGCGAACAAGAGGTGACCGAGACGTGTAACCAATGGCACCCCGTACCATCACGCCGGGTGATACGCCAGTATGGCGATGACGAACACACGCTTCCAATGTGTGTTCACTGCGATGTCACCAAACACTGATGCGACCATCATGATGGTGTAAACAGAACCTGGATTCATCCGAAAAAATGACGTTTTGCCATTCGTGCACCCAGGTTCGTCGTTGAGTACACCATCGCAACCGCTCCTGTCTGTGATGCAACGTCAAGGGTAACCGCAGCCACGGTCTCTGACCTGATGGTCCATGCTGCTGGAAACGTCGTCGAACTGTTGGTGCAGATGGTTGTTGTCTTGCAAACGTCCCTATCTGTTGACTCGATCCGTTACAGCCATGCGGATAAGATGGTTCAAATGGCTCTGAGCACTATGGGACTTAACTTCTGTGGTCGTCAGTCCCCTATAACTTAGAACTACTTAAACCTAACTAACCTAAGGACATCACACACATCCATGCCCGAGGCAGGATTCAAACCTGCGACCGTAGCGGTCCCGCGGTTCCGGACTGCGGATAAGATGCCTGTTATCTCGACTGCTAGTGATACAAGGCCGTTGGGATCCAGCACGGCGTTCCGTATAACCCTCCTGAGCCCACCGATTCCATATTCTGCTAACAGTCATTGAATCTCGACCAACGCGAGCAGCAATGTCGCGATACGATAAACCGCAATCGCCATAGCGTACAATCCGACCTTTATCAAAGTCGGAAACGTGATGGTACGCATTTCCCCTCCTTACACGAGGCATCACGACAACGTTTCACCAGGCAACGCCGGTCAACTGCTGTTTGTGTATGAGAAATCGGTTAGAAACTTTCCTCATGTCAGCTCGTTGTAGGTGTCGCCACCGGTGCCAACCTTGTGTGAATGCTCTGAAAAGCTAATCATTTGCATATCACAGCATCGTCTTCCTGTCGGTTAAATTTCGCGTCTGTAGCACGTCATCTTCGTGGTGTAGCAGTTTTAATGGCCAGTAGTGTACTTCAGAGGTGAGATCGCATTTGAATATTTATTTTAAATTAATGATCGGTTTCCACGGTACTTTGCTGTATCTTCGGATCTGCAATACGACATAGACACACTTTGCATTTGTAAACGTTTTTTCTGTGTCACTAGTAATAAAATACGTAAATATACACTGAAGGGCCAGAGAAACTGGTATAGTCGTGCGTATTAAAGTACAGAGACATGCAAACAGAAAAGGGCGCTGCGGTCGACAACGTCTACATCAGACGACAAGTGTGTGGCGCAGTTGTTACGTCGGTTACTGCTGCTACAATGGCAGGTTATCAAGATTTAAGCGAGTTTCAACGTGCTGTTATAGTCGGCACACGAGCGATGGGACACAGCTGCTCCGAGGTAGCGATAACGACCATTTCACGAGTGTACCGTGATTATCAGGAAGCCGGTAAAACATCAAATCTCCCACATCACTGCAGCTGGAAAAGGATTCTGCACCGAAATGGATCAATGTCGATTGAAGAGAATCGTTCAGTGTGACAAAAGTACAACCATTCCGCAAATTGCTGCAGATTTCAGTTCTGGGCGTTCAACAAGGGTCAGCATGCGAACCATTCGACGAAACATCATCGATATGGACTTTCAGAGCCGAAAGCCCACTCGTGTACCCTTGATGACTGGATGGCACAAGACTTTACGCCTCGCCTGGGCTCGGCAACATCGACATTGGACTGCTGATGAGTGGAAACATGTTGCCTGGTCGGACGAATCTCGTATCGAATTGTATCCAGCGGATGGACGTGTACGGGTGTGGAGACAACCTCATGAATCCACGGGCCCTGCATGTCAGCATGTTACTGTTCAAGCTTGTGTAGGCTCTGCAATGGTATGGAACGTGTGCAGTTGGAGTAATATGGGACCCCTGATACGTCTAGATACGACTCTGACAGCTGACACGTACGTAAACATCCAATCATGTACAGTGTGGATTCCGACGGACTTGGGCAATTCCAGCAGGACAATGCGACACCCCACATGTCCGGAATTGCTACAGAGTGGCCGCAGGAACACTCTTATGATCTTAAACACTTCCGCTGTCTACCAGACACCCTGGACATGAACATTACTGAGTTGCCTTGCAACGTGCTTCTCAGAAGACATCTCTAGTCCCTCATACTCTTAGGGATTTATGGGCAGCCCCTGGGGGACTCTTAGTGTCAATTCCCTCCAGCACTACTTTAGACATTAATCGAGTCCATGCCACGCCGTGTTGCGGCACTTCTGCGTGCTCGCGGGGGGCATACACGATATTTTGCAGGTGTACCAATTTCTTTGGCACTTCAGTTTATTTTACATATGGCTAACATTCCTCATCTTGCCCGAAATTAAGCTACATATTTTGACAATGTTGAAAATGTAAATAGATTGGAGATGCAAGCTGTTGCAGCAGGTGGATAAAAACCAATCAGGTTGTCGTTAATTAAAATACTATTTACAATCTTCTTGCCATGCGACCACACACATGCTCATCTGGAGCTGTACTGAGTTGGGCACTGCGTCAGGCAACCTACCTCTTGTCTCCGCTGGGTGGCAGAGTGGTTTGCATTTAAAGTAGGTACGGAAATTGGGGGCAGAGGTGAGTTTCACTGTCACGGCCCGAGTGCAATGGAACACTTCTAAAGAGGCATTGGTAACCCATAGCGAGATGGACAACAAATGCACCAGGCGATACATCAAGGAGAGCACGTCGCGGTCCAGCACTGCTTGCGATGGAGAGATTCTTTAGAAAAGTGCATTGGGGTATTTCGAAATGGATACAAACAGATCAGCGACGCAGCTGATCACATGAAGTGGTCGTGGTATTCTCGTGATGTACACCTGTAACTTTTAGGCGTCAGGAGCAGGAACAAAATGTCCGATTCGCTGAAATAAAGTCAGAAGGAGTAGAAATGGGCGATATTTCGATGTAGTTTACAGGAATGCCCTTTTCAGTTGGCAGAGGGAGTTTCCACAAGATGAAAGGAACGCTCCCACTGGTCTGAAAAAAGTCATGACGTGAAGCACGAAAGGACACAGATGGGGGACAGTTTGCTGCGAAAGACACAAGACCGAAAACCTCGAGGGCTCTCCTCAGAACCAGCACGAAGTGTAGAAAAGCGTGCACCACTCTCTGTACGACGCCAAAAGAGGAATTTTGTGTGAACACTGCGTCCACTTTGGCTGACATTCAGCTACAATTGATTGGCGACTCCATGGAGTGTTCTGTGCACCACGACCAGATAATGGATATAATTGGAAGGAGAAACAGCATTGGTCGTATTTTTTTTGTTTTATTATCCGCAAAATCGATTTTCTGTCACTTAGTGACCACCCTCAGTGCTTTAATATACAATTAAAATTGGTAGGCACTGGTATCAACAAGCTTAGAGCGATCACATAAACTGTGTACACGGTTTTAATCTGCCCGGAAGTTCCAGTCTAGCAATGCTTGTTCTTACCGCAATCTCGACACACGTCTACATCCCTTGTGATGCTGTATGCAGAACCACTACTCTCTGGAAAATACTCCCGTGTCCAATATTGTCCTTGTTGACACCACTGTGTCTGCCTATCTCTGCTGCCTCGTTAGCGGAGGCTGTATGAGTGGTCACCGTGCTGACTGGAAGTGGTGCTGCACACGTAGACGCGCTGTTCGTGTGGATTCTTACCTCCAGACTGGTTCATTCCCTGAGTGATGATGTGGCCATGCAATGCTGCAGGGCCTAGTGAACAGTGTCTGTACTCTCGGGCATTAGTCGCGTGGCACCTTTGAGAGCTCGCAGGGCATCGAATACGACCCTCCTGAGCCGATTGATTCCAGCTTCTCGTACGAGGTGCATTCAAGTTCAAAGGCCTCCGATTTTTTTTTCTAATTAACTACTCACCCGAAATCGATGAAACTGGCGTTACTTCTCGACGTAATCGCCCTGCAGACGTACACATTTTTCACAACGCTGACGCCATGATTCCATGGGAGCGGCGAAGGCTTCTTTAGGAGTCTGTTTTGACCACTGGAAAATCGCTGAGGCAATAGCAGCATGGCTGGTGAATGTGCGGCCACGGAGAGTGTCTTTCATTGTTGGAAAAAGCCAAAAGTCACTAGGAGCCAGGTCAGGTGAGTAGGGAGCATGAGGAATCACTTCAAAGTTGTTATCACGAAGAAACTGTTTCGTAACGTTAGCTCGATGTGCGGGTGCGTTGTCTTGATGAAACAGCACACGCGCAGCCCTTCTCGGACGTTGCTGTTGCAGTGCAGGAAGGAATTTGTTCTTCAAAACATTTTCGTAGGATGCACCTGTTACCGTAGTGCCCTTTGGAACGCAATGGGTAAGGATTACGCCCTCGCTGTCCCAGAACATGGACACCATCATTTTTTCAGCACTGGCGGTTACCCGAAAGTTTTTTGGTGGCGGTAAATCTGTGTGCCTCCATTGAGCTCACTGGCGCTTTGTTTCTGGATTGAAAAATGGCATCCACGTCTCATCCATTGTCACAACCGACGAAAAGAAAGTCCCATTCGTGCTGTCGTTGCGCGTCAACATTGCTTGGCAACATGCCACACGGGCGGCCATATGGTCGTCCGTCAGCATTCGTGGCACCCACCTGGATGACACTTTTCGCATTTTCAGGTAGTCATGCAGGATTGTGTGCACAGAACCCACAGTAATGCCAACTCTGGAGGCGATCCGTTCAACAGTTATTCGGCGATCCCCCAAAACAATTCTCTCCACTTTCTCGATCATGTCGTCAGACTGGCTTGTGCGAGCCCGAGGTTGTTTCGGTTTGTTGTCACCTGATGTTCTGCCTTCATTACACTTTCACACCCACGAACGCACTTTCGACACATCCATACCTCCATCACCACATGTCTCCTTCAACTGTCGATGAATTTCAATTGGTTTCACACCACGCAAATTCAGAAAACGAATGATTGCACGCTGTTCAAGTAAGGAAAACGTCGCCATTTTAAGTATTTAAAACAGTTATCATTCTCGCCGCTGGCCGTAAAATTCAATCTGCCGTACGGTGCTGCCATCTCTGGGACCTATTGACAACGTACGCGGCCTTATTTTAAAACAATGCGCATATTTCTATCTCTTTCCAGTCCGGAGATAAAAAATCGGAGGCCTTAGAACTTGAATGCACCTTGTAAGAGCTGTGGCATCCTGACCAATGCGAACAGCAATATTGTCATGTCGACGGGCTACCATCCCCTCAGTGTTGAATCCCAACTCTCACTGGTACCTATACTTCCTTGTTACACAAAGGATGGTTGGATCTTCTGACAAACTAGGAATAGTCAGATTTGATTTCTGAATATGAAAGCAGCTGTAAAAACTTCCCTTGCACAGGCTGATTAACATACCGATCCGTTGTAAGCAACCCACACTACTCCTATGTCAGGAACAGTATTGAGACATGCGACAGCCACGTAATCGATACAAGTTCCCTATCAGAGGTTTGGGCAACTGTTAACAAATGGAATCATACGGTAAGCAATACAAATGAGGACTAGCTATGAGGTATGCGATATTTTTGGGGCAAGATATACCTTAGTTTGGCCAGAGTTATCCAAGTGTCTCCCATCTTCCTTTGTGCTCACACATGTTTTGAACGTCTCTGGCCGGCCACTGTGGCCGAGCGGTTCTAGGCGCTTCAGTCCGGAACCGCGCTGCTGCTACGGTCGCAGGCTTGAATCCTTCCTCGGACATGGATGTGTGTGATGTCCTTAGGTTAGTTAGGTTTAAGTAGTTCTAAGTCTAGGGGACTGATGAGCTCAGATGTAAAGTCCCATAGAGCTTAGAGCCATTTGAACCATTTGAATGCCTCTGTATGTTTATTCCGCTTATAGTATTTAGTTTTTAGTGAATGGCTCAGCCACATTGTGTTACGTCATCGGAAACAACTAAATTAATGGAAGATCTCAAAATGGGAAGTTCAGAAGTAACAGCTTCCCGGTATACAACGTGATGAAAAGGTTAATAGACAAATTGATTCAGATGACTCTATGGATGTCTTTTTATGCTACTCCACGTGTCAGAACAAGTTTGCTGGCCAGTTCACTCTGCTAACGTGAAACACATTGCCAAAATGTCGCGCGATATCTGGAAAAGTATATGAAGACACCTTACAGAGCTATTGTATAAATTTTGTTTATGATTTTATTTTAGCATATTAATGTGGCGTGTCATACATTAATATTTTCATGTTTTACAACTTCCCATGTTGAAATCTTCTGGTACTTCCGTTGTTTCCGACGGTGAAACACACTGCACCAGGTAATATTTCTAAACCATTTATGGAAGATTAACTACTGTAAACGGGACAAACAGAGACAGGCAAATCTAGTGTGTCTACACTACTAATCACACAGACAAAGATTGGAGACAATTGGATACGTTGAGTTGGGTTGTTTGGGGGACGTGCTGACTACGCGGAACTATGTACACAACAGGGGAGGAGACTAGACAGCGAGGTCATCGGTCTCATCGGATTAGTGAAGGATGGGGAAAGAAGTCGGCCGTGCCCTTTCAGAGGAACCATCCCGGCATTTGCCTGGAGTGATTTAGGGAAATTACGGTAAACCTAAATCAGGATGGCCGGACGCGGGACTGAACCGTCGTCCTCGCGAATGCGAGTCCAGTGATTGGATAAGTATGGCAGAAGCAAGGTATATTTTGGTCCAAAAAATACCGTGTACCTCATGTCCAGTCCCCATTTGTATTTTTTTTTTTTACAGCACGATTCTGTTTGTTAAGAGCCGTCCAAAGCTCTGAGAGGGAGCTTACGTCGATGAAGTGGCTGTCGCTATTCTGGATACCGTTCCCGACACAGATGTAGTGGGGGTTGCACAAAACGGATCGGTAGGGGCACCCTAACCGAGTCGTGTACAGAGTGTGGGCTGCGTTACTGCTACCAAACAACATGCGGATACACTAAAATGCTGATCACTTACATGCGCCACCAGGTAATTCGCTTCATGACTACGTTACGTTTGTAGTATTCCGATTGGTGGTGTCGCAATCTTCATAGCCTGCTGTGTAATAAGATATGTCTCATACTCGTATTTCAGTGAAAAATAAGAGGTGTATTGTTCTAGGTACAGAGCTTCAGCAGGAGTTGTGACAATGTTGAAACGGCGAGACCGAAGGGACGTAAAGAGAGGCAGTTAGAGCAGAGCCATGACAATCAGGCAGACAACTCGCAACTAGTCACGCAATCCAACCGATTGTCACGCAGTCACGCACTTGCCGTACGCACCTCAACCTCGCCCTTGCCTCGGGAGTACCATCCCAGTGGAAAAACGAACACGCATACGAGGTGTTAAACACGCACTTTACAAGCTTTTTTTTTTTTTGGTCATCAGTCTACTGACTGGTTTGATGCGGCCCGCCACGAATTCCTTTCCTGTGCTAATCTCTTCATCTCAGAGCAGCACTTGTTGCAACCTACGTCCTCAATTATTTGCTTGACGTATTCCAATCTCTGTCTTCCTCTACAGTTTTTGCCCTCTACAGCTCCCTCTAGTACCATGGAAGTCATTCCCTCACGTCTTAGCAGATGTCCTATCATCCTGTCCCTTCTCCTTATCAGTGTTTTCCACATATTCCTTTCCTCTCCGATTCTGCGTAGAACCTCCTCATTCCTTACCTTATCAGTCCACCTAATTTTCAACACTCGTCTACAGCATCACATCTCAAATGCTTCGATTCTCTTCTGTTCCGGTTTTCCCACAGTCCTTGTTTCACTACCATGCAATGCTGTACTCCAGACGTACATCCTCAGAAATTTCTTGCTCAAATTAAGGCCGGTATTTGATATTAGTAGACTTCTCTTGGCCAGAAATGCCTTTTTTGCCATAGCGAGTCTGCTTTTGATGTCCTCCTTGCTCCGTCCGTCATTGGTTATTTTACTGCCTAGGTAGCAGAATTCCTTAACTTCATTGACTTCGTGACCATCAATCCTGATGTTAAGTTTCTCGCTGTTCTCATTTCTACTACTTCTCATTACCTTCGTCTTTCTCCGATTTTTTTTGTCTGGTGTTGTGTTTACAAGCTTAACGAACAGGAAAACGGCTGAGAGTCAGAGCGCTATCCACTAGGACAGCCAGATGTACACCATTTACCTCTCCTCAGCGCCTACGCTGGCGCATTGAGCTGAACAGTACATGCATCCAAGTTCCTGGCAAAGTGTATAAAAACGAGTGTTTTTTTTTTCCAAGAGAAAGGGCTTCATGAACTGGACAAGTCAGTAACACTGCGATCCACCTCTGACCCTTATGCATGCAATTTTTTTGGTCTGGTATTGTGTAATAGAGTTGTTAGGTGTCTTCCTCAGGGATACCGTGTCAATTTTGGCGTCTTAGGTCGCCAAAATCCTAAGCTGGTTGGAGGGATCTGCCGATAATTCTCCAAACGTTATCAACTGGAGAGAGAGATCCGGCGACGTGCCAGGCCAAGGTAGGGTGTGGCAAACACGAAGACAAGCAGCAGAAACACTCATCGTCTGTGGGCGGGCATTATCTTGCTGAAAGATGGTTTCCCATGAAGGGCAACAAAACGGGGCGTAGAATATCGTTGATGTACTGCTGTGGTGTACGGTTGGCGCAGGTGACGACGGAGCCGTCCATGCTATGAAAAGACATGACAGTCCTCGGGGTTCAGTTCGAAGCAGAACTCATTACTGAAGACAGTTCCACTTCAGTCAATGATATTCGCCGCCAAAGACGTGGCTAGCTCGAGACGCCGCACACAGTGGCGGGATATTGAACTGACAGTCGCCCGCCATACTCCTTGACAACCAAGACTATTGGTCTGGAATGTCATTTCATACCATAGTAGGAACCTTTCTGTTATCACCCGCGGCACAGTAACAGTACAACGGTACATCGACGATATTCTACGCTCCGTTTTGTTGCCCTTCATGGCAAGCCACCCTGGGCTTACATTTCAGCAAGATAATGCCCGTTCGCACGCGGCAAGAATTTCTACCGCTTCTCTTCGTGACTTACAAACTCTACCTTAACCAGTAAGTTCGCGCGATCTCCCCCCATTTGAGAACGTTTGGAACATTATGGGCAGGGCCCTCAAACCACCTAGAAATTTTGACAACTGAACGTACCAGCGGGACGGAATTGGGCATCATATTCGTCAGGAAGATATCCAGCAACGTTATCAATGAATTCCAAGCCGCATAACTGCTTGTGTAAGGGAGAGATGTGGACCAACAGGTTATCGATTTGCTCAATTTGTGAAACTCTTCTTCTTGAATTTTTTTAAGCACTCCGTCTTCAGGCCACGAGTAGCCTACCGGGACCGTCCGACCGCCGTGTCATCCTCCGTGAAGGATGCGGATAGGAGGGGCGTGGTTTCAGTACACCGCTCTCCCAGTGGTTATGATGGTATTCTTGACCGAAGTCAGTAATGTTCGGTCGAGTAGCTCCTCAATTGGCATCACGAGGCTGAGTGCACCCCGAAAAATGGCAACAGCGCATGGCGGCCTGGATGGTCACCCATCCAAGTGCCGACCACGCCCGACAGCGCTCAACTTCGGTAATCTCACGGGAACCGGTGTACCCACTGCGGCAAGGTCGTTGCCGATTTTTCTTGAATCAATCATCATTTTTTTCTGAAACTGTAATCATTTGTTTGCCTGTACTTCACCTTTATCGACTTGGATCCCATTCTGATAATTCGTTCGTAGTGTGCCTTTTTTGTGTTAGAGCGTAGTTTTTATTTGTTGTGAGTGAATCAAAACATATGGTGCGCGATGGTAATTCACTTTGTGGTCAGATGAAAGATAAAAATAATGAAAAACAACGTGTATTAACAGCAACATGAAGTTCAAGAAAATCTGTAACAACAAGTGTTCGAAGCGGATATTTCACGTAAGTAGTAATCTAACAGAAGTCTGTAGCGCAGCCGTCAGTATTGTTGTTCTTTTCTTGAGTCTGAAGACTGGTTTGATGCAGCTCTCCACGCTACTCTACCCTGTGGAAGCTTCTTCTGAAAACTACTGCAACCTACATCCCTGTGAATCTGCTGACTGTACTCATCTCTTGGTCTCCCTCTACGGTATTATCTCCCCCCCTCCCCCCCGAATCTTCCCTCCAGTACTAAATTGAGTTCCAGTACAACATCCGTTGCTGCCGTACTGCGGTCGCGAAATGGTGCCGAGGCTGTTTCCCAGATAAGTTATTGCAATATGAAGATGTATTACTATGTCATAGTTTTTCATTTTTGACGTTGTCCATTATGGACAAATCGTAGTTCCTTTTATTCTAAAGAAGGCTGGGTCATCCCAACTGAAACCTAGGTAAGCCTAGGTAAAGATTGCAACTGAGGCTCTTGTTAATTTAAAATTAATATTTATACAGTTGCTGACAGGGGCGCGGAATGTTGAAAATATTAAAATTGGCGATCCCTTAATGTGCCTATCAACTGATTTCTTCTTCCAATCAGATTGTGCCACAAATTTCTTTTCCCCCCAATTCTATTTAGTACCACCTCATTAGTTACGTGATCGACCCATCTAGCCTTCAGCATTCTTCTGTAGCACCATATTTCGAAAGGTGCTGGTTCTTCTTGTCGAAACTATTTATCGTCCATGTTTCACGTCCATACATGGCTGCAGTCAAGTCAAATAGCTCCAGAAAAGACTTCCTAACATTTAAATCTGCATTCGATAGTTTTTCTTCTTCAGGAAAGCTTACCTTGCCAGTTCCAGTCTAAATTTTATACCCTGATTATTTCGGCCATCATCAGTTGTTGTACTGACAAAATAGCAAAACTGATCTACAACTTTTAAGTGTCTCGTTCCCTAAACTAACTCCCTCGTCATCTCCTGACTTAATTCGGCTGCATAGAATTATCCGTGTTATCCATTTCTTGATGATTATCCCACATGGTCCTTTCAAGGCACTGTCCATTGCGTTCGACTGCCCTCTTCTCAGTTCCTCTGGTGTCTCTGACATAATTAAGACGTCGTCGGCTAACCTCAATGTTTTCCCTCAGCGCCATCTGATTTAATACAATACAATATAACTATATACTTCCCCGTGGACCTTACCGTTGGTGGGAGGGCTTGCCTGTCTCAGCGATGCACATAGCCGTACCGTAGGTACAACCACAACGGAGGGGTATCTCTTCAGAGGCCAGACAAACGCGTGGTTCCTGAAGAGGGGCAGCAGCCTTTTCAATAGTTTCAGGGGCATGCAGCTTTACTGTATGGTTAAATGACGATGGCGTCCTCTTGGGTAAAATATTACGGAGGTAAAATGGTCTCCCACTGGAATCTCCGGGCGGGGAATATTCAGGTGAACATCGTTAACAGGACAAACAATACTGGCGTCCCACGGATCGGAGTGTGGAATGTCAAATCCCTTAATCTGGTAGGTAACTTAGGAAATTTAAAAAGCGAAATGGATATGTAAAAGATAGATATAGTGGGAATTAGTGAAGTTCGGTGGCAGGATGAACAAGACTTCCGGTCAGGTGAGCACAGGGTTATAAATACAAAATCAAACGGGGATAATGAAGGAGTGTGTTCAATCATGAATAAAAATAACAGGAACGCAGGTAAGCTACTGCGAACAACATAGTGAACGCATTATTGTAGCCAAGATAGACATGAAGCCCACACCTAAGACAATAGTACAAATTTATATGCAACTAGCTCCGCAAATGACGAAGAGATTGAAGAAATGAATGATGAGATGAATGAAATAATTCAGATAGTGAATGCAGACGAAAATTTGATAGTCATGGGGGACTGAGATTCGATAGTAGGAAAAGAAAGAGAAGGAAAAGTAGAAGGTGAATATGGATTAGGGGTAAGAAATGAAAGAGGAAGCTGCCCAGTAGGATTTTGCACAGAGCATAACTTAATCATAGCTAACAATTAGTTTAAGAATCACGTATGAAGGTTGTACACATGGAAGATTATATTATGGTAAGACAGAGATTTAGGAACCAGGTTTTAAATTGTAGGACACTTCCAGAGACAGATGTGGACTCTGACCACAATATGTTGGTTATGAACTGTAGATTAAAACTGAAGAAACTGCAAAGAGGTGGAAATTTAGGGAGATGGGGCCTGGACAAATTGAAAGAACTAGAGGTTGTAGAGAGTTTCAGAAAGAGCATTGGCAAACCATTGAAAAGACCGGGGAGAAGAAATACAGTAGAAAAAGAATGGATAGGTTTGAGAGATGAAACAGTAAAGGCAGCAGATGATCAAGTAGGTAAGACGACGAGAGCTGGTAGAAATCCTTGCGAAACAGAAGAGATTGAATGTAATTGATGAAAGGAGAATGTATAAAAATGCAGTAAATGAAGCAGCAAAAAGAAATACAAACGTCTCAAAAATGAAATCGAAAGGAAGTGCAAAATGGCTAAGCAGCGATGTCTAGAGGACAAATTTAAGGATATAGAGGCATATATCACTAGGGATAAGATAGATAATGCTTACAGGAAAATTAAAGATACCTTTGCAGAAAAGAGAGGCACTTGTATGAATATCAAGTGCTCAAATTGGGAAAGAAGAAAGGTGGAAGGAGTATATAGAGCGTCTATACAAGGGCGATGTTCTTGAGGACAATATTATGGAAATAGAAGAGGAGGCAGATGAAGATGAAATAGGAGATATGATACCGCGTGAAGAGTTTGACAGAGCACTGAAAGACCTAAGTCGAAACAAGACCCCGGGAGTAGACAACATTCCATTAGAACTACTGACAGCCTTGGGAGAGCCAGTCCTGACAAAACTCTACCACCTGGTGAGCAAGATGTATGAAACAGGAGAAATACCTTCAGACTTCAAGAAGAATATAATAATTCCAATCCCAAAGGAAGCAGGTGTTGACAGATGTGAAAATTACCGAACTATCAGCTTAATAAGTCACAGCTGCAAAATACTAACACGAATTCTTTACAGACGAATGGAAAGTCTGGTAGAGGCCGACCTCGCGGAAGATCAGTTTGGATCCTATAGACATGTTGGAGCACGGGAAGCAATACCGACCCTACTACTTATCTTCGAAGATAGATTAAGGAAAGGCAAACCTACGTTTATAGCATTTGTAGACTTAGAGGAAGCTTTTGACAATATTGACTGGAACACTGACTTTCAAATTGTGAAGGTGGCGGGGGTCAAAGAGACGGAGCGAAAGGTTATTTACAGTATGTACAGAAACCAGATGGTAGCTACAAGAGTCGTGGGGCAAAAAAGGGAAGCAGTGGTTGGGAAGGGATTGAGACAAGGTTGTAGCCTATCCCCGATGTTATTCAATCTGTATATTCAGCAAGCAGTAAAGTAAAGAAAAGAAAAATTTGGAGTACGAATTAAAATCCACGGAGAAGAAATAAAAACTTAGAGGTGTGCCAACGACATTGTAATTCTGTCAATGACAGCAAAGGATCTGGAAGAGCAGTTGAATTGAGTGGATAGTGTCTTGAAAGGAGGATATAGGATGAACATCAACAAAAGCAAAACGAGGATAATGGAGTGTAGTCGAATTTAATCGGGTGATGCAACGGGAATTATATTAGGAAATGAGACACTTCAGATAGCAGATGAGTTTTGCTATTTGGGGAGTAAAATAACTGATACTGGTCAAAGTAGAGAGGATATAAAATGTAGACTGGCAATGGCAAGGAAATCATGTCTGAAGAAGAGAAATTTGTTAACATTGAGTATAGATTTACGTATCATGAAGTCTTTTCTGAAAGTATTTGTGTGGAGTGTAGCATTGTATGGAAGTGAAACATTGACGATAAATAGTTTAGACAAGAAGAGAATGGACGTCCTCGAAATATGGTGCTACAGAAGAATGGTGAGGATTAGATGGGTAGATCACGTAACTAATGAGGAGGTACTGACTCGAATTGAGGAGAAGAGGAATTTGTGGCACAATTTGACTATAAGAAGGGATCGGTTGGTAGGCCATGTTCTGAGGCATGAAGGGATCACCAGTTTAGTATTGGAGAGCAGCATGGAGGGTAAAAATCATAGAGGGAGACCCAGAGATGAATACAGTAAGCAGATCGGAAAGATGCAGGTTACAGTAGGTACTGGGAGATGAAGAAGCTTGCACAGGATAGAGTAGCATGGAGAGCTGCCTCAAACCAGTCTCAGGGCTGAAGACAACAACAACAACAACAACAACACATTCGGTTATTCTTCATTTGCTTTATTCTATGTTCATGTTACATCGTTTCTCCAAGATGCATCATTATTACAGTTCTGTAAGTGTGAATTATTATTTAGTCTGTGTCACCTCATCTGCAAACTAAAAACATGTGTTTTGACGATACCAAACAATGTCCATTATAATTATCCGGGCTGTTATGCCGCCGTTGATGAATTCTTTGTCAACTCCCAACGTTTTGTTTCCGCCTGCGGAGGATATCTTCAAGGGGGTCTGTAGCTCGATGGAAGGTCCAACACACCCACTGGACCTTCCATCGAGCTACAGACCCCCTTGAAGATGCCGTCCGCAGACGGGGACGAAAAGTTGGGAATTGACACAGAATTCATCAACCGACCACGGCATAACAGCCCGGATAATTATAACGGACATGACATTGCAACGTACGGGGGTTTATTGTAAAATTATCTACATATTGAAATATATCTATTGGTAGTCTTAGTCGACCTTGAGTTGCTATCTGACTTAAGTTGGCTCTGTTTAAACGCGCGGTTATGCCCCCAGTATCATTTGCATCGAAATTATCATTACAGTTTAATTATTAAACAAAAATATGGTGATTGCTAGCTACGAAATCAATAATGCGGTGATTAGCATATGATACCAAATTAAGATTTATTCAGAACAGGATGAGCAATATTTCTAGCGTAACATGACAATACAAATACACTCGCTAACCTAACTAGCCTATCATTGGCAGAAAGTATCCTCTTTTCCTAACTACTCAAGTCAACACTGAACCCGCAAGTGACTCTATTGCAGTTCTGCCTGAACGGACACAGACTCAGAGAGCGCCAGTCAAGGAGCTAGCGGAATACGAACTCATTTAGAATTACAGTGCCCTACTTTGGCTGATGATTGCTAATATCACCGTAATTCTCCGTGATGATTACGACGGTCGGCCCAGCCAACGTCGTCATGCCTTCTTTCCCGTGAGCGAGCTTGGCTTTAATCTCCAACGTGGACGTGGTTTGCGTCCGTAAACTTCTGTACGCAAGTGTTGAATTGCGGAGTCCGTCACTAGTCAATACTCAAGCTACTTGCACATATGCCAAGAGTAGTTGGTCGACTCAAGTGCGCGGCAGCAAAGGTACACAACTTCAGGTTGCATATGAACACCACAAGTCAGTACAAGTCTGTTTCTCTCCTCAGGGCAGCCAGACACCGCGACTGCTCTCCTCCACAGCCGACCCCAGAGTCCCACCTTCAGAGTTTTTGCAAACCTGGCCGTTCTTCGCCTCATGGATCCGTGCGCGTTGGTCCACAAAGAAACATTGTCTCGCAATTTGGTAGAAAATCCGAAGAAATTTTGGTCGTACGTAAAGTACACAAGCAGCAAGACGAAGTCAATACCTTCGCTGCGCAGTGCCGATGGTACTGTTACTGACGACTGTGCCGCTAAAGCGGAGTTACTGAACGCAGTTTTCCGAAATTCCTTCACCAGGGAAGACGAACGGAATATTCCACAATTGGGCAAGTCTTGAGGTCCAGATTGTATACCGATTAGGTTCCTTTCAGATTACGCTGATACAATAGCTCCCTACTTAGCAGTCACATACAACTGCTTGCTCACCGATAGATCTGTACCTGCAGATTGGAATATTGCTCAGGTCGCACCAGTGTTTAACAAAGGTAGTAGGAGTAATCCATCGACAGACCTATATCATTGACGTCGGTTTGCAGTAGGGTTTTGGAGCATATACTGTATTCAAACTTTATGAATCACCTCGAAGGGAACGATCTATTGATACGTTATCAGCATGGTTTCAGAAAACATCACTCTTGTGCAACGCAGCTAGCTCTTTATTCGCACGAAGTAATGGCCGCTATCGACAGGGGATCTCAAGTTGATTCCGTATTTCTAGATTTTCGGAAAGCTTTTGACACCGTTCCTCACAAGCGACTTCTAATCAAGCTGCGGGCCTACGGGGTATCGTCTCAGTTGTGCGACTGGATTTGTGATTTCCTGTCAGGAAGGTCGCAGTTCGTAGTAATAGGCGGCAAATCATCGAGTAAAACTGAAGTGATATCAGGTGTTCCCCAGGGAAGCGTCCTGGGATCTTTGCTGTTCCTGATCTATATAAATGACCTGGGTGACAATCTGGGCAGTTCGCAGATGATGCTGTAATTTACCGTCTAGTAAGGTCAGCCGAAGACCAGTATCAGTTGCAAAGCGATTTAGAAAAGATTGCTGTATGGTGTGGCAGGTGGCAGTTGACGCTAAATAACGAAAAGTGTGAGGTGATCCACATGAGTTCCAAAAGAAATCCGTTGGAATTCGATTATTCGATAAATAGTACAATTCTCAAGGCTGTCAATTCAACTAAGTACCCGGGTGTTAAAATTACGAACAACCTCAATTGGAAAGACCACATATATAATATTGTGGGGAAGGCGAGCCAAAGGTTGCGTTTCATTGGCAGGACACTTAGAAGATGCAACAAGACCACTAAAGAGACAGCTTACACTACACTGGTTCGTCCTCTCTTAGAATATTGTTGCGCGGTGTGGGATCCTTACCAGGTGGGATTGACGGAGGACATCGAAAGGGTGCAAAAAAAGGGCAGCTCGTTTTGTATTATGACGTAATAGGGGAGAGAGTGTGGCAGATATGATACGCGAGTTGGGATTGAAGTCATTAAAGCAAAGACGTTTTTCGTCGCGGCGAGATCTATTTACGAAATTTCAGTCACCAACTTTCTCTTTCAAATGCGATAATATTTTGTTGAGCCCAACCTACATAGGTAGGAATGATCATCAAAATAAAATAAGAGAAATCAGAGCTCTAACAGAAAGGTTTAGGTGTTCGATTTTCCCACGCGCTGTTCGGGAGTGAAATGGTAGAGAGCTAGTATGATTGTGGTTCGATGAACCCTCTGCCAAGCACTTAAATGTGAATTCCAGAGTAATCATGTAGATGTAGATGTAGCCAATCAGGACACAGAATTCTCCAGCGGTTACTGTTGCCACCAGACTTTTAACACGTATCTCTACCCGCTCTGCGCCATTCCCGTCACAGTCTTCCGAAAATTTTTCCCCTGTGGCGCGAAATCGTCTTTCTCTCTTTCGCACATAGCTCCTTGTCGCTTTTTGTTGTGATGGCCCAGCCCCTCCCAACGTCTTTGGTGGTCGGAAGTGCCAGCCGACAGAGGAGTCCGGCCGCGGCCATCCCGTTAGTCTGACGTGACACAAACACCTTCCTTAGGGGTTCCGGCCGTGTTCCAGCCTCCGAGCCCATCTTGTTAGTCTGACATGACACACACAACTTCCTTTTCTGTGTCCATTCTCTCCTACCGGTGGGCCAATTATCAATTATTATTCGGTGTATTAGTACTGATTTAGCACCGTGTAAGGTAAAAAATCTGCTGCTACCTTACAACATTTCCGGCTGTGAAAGTCCACATTTTGATATCAAACAAGCCGTCTTACGATGAATCGTGTTAATTCCAAGCCGGTAACGGTAGTCTTTCTATGTTGTTGTTGTTGTGGTCTTCAGTCCTGAGACTGGTTTGATGTAGCTCTCCATGCTACTCTATCCTGTGCAAGCTTCTTCATCTCCCAGTACCTACTGCAACCTACATCCTTCTGAATCTGCTCGGTGTATTCATCTCTTGGTCTCCCTCTACGATTTTTACACTCCACACTGCCCTCCAATGCTAAATTTGTGATCCCTCGATGCCTCAGAACATGTCCTACCAATCGATCCCTTCTTCTAGTCAAGTTGTGCCACAAATTTCTCTTCTCCACAATTCTATTCTGTACCTCCTCATTAGTTATGTGATCTACCCATCTAATCTTCAGCGTTCTTCTGTAGCACCACATTTCGAAAGCTTCTATTCTCTTCTTGTCCAAACTAGTTATCGTCCATGTTTCGCTCCCATACATGGCTACACTCCATACAAATACTTTCAGAAACGACTTCCTGACACTTAAATCTATACTCGATGTCAACAAATTTCTCTTCTTCAGAAACGCTTTCCTTGCCATTGCCAGTCTACATTTTATATCCTCTCTACTTCGACCATCATCAGTTATTTTGCTCCCCAAATAGCAAAACTCCTTTACTACTTTAAGTGCCTAATTTCCTAATCTAATTCCCTCAGCATCATCCGACTTAATTAGACTACATTCCATTATCCTCGTTTTGCTTTTGTTGATGTTCATCTTATGTCCTCCTTTCAAGATGCTATCCATTCCGTTCAACTGCTTTTCCAAATCCTTTGCTGTCTCTGACAGAAATACAATGTCATCGGCGAACCTCAAGGTTTTTATTTCTTCACCGTAGATTTTAATACCTCCTCCGAATTTTTCTTTCGTTTCCTTCACTGCTTGCTCAATATACAGATTGAATAGCATCGGGGATAGGCTACAACCCTGTCTCACTCCCTTCCCAACCACTGCTTCCCTTTCTTGCCCCTCGACTCTTATAACTGCCATCTGGTTTCTGTACAAATTGTAAATAGCCTTTCGCTCCCTGTATTTTACCCCTGCCACCTTCGGAATCTGAAAGAGAGTATTCCAATCAACATTGTCAAAAGCTATCTCTAAGTCTACAAATGCTAGAAACGTAGGTTTGCCTTTCTTTAATCTAGCTTCCAAGATAAGTCGTAGGGTCAGTATTGCCTCACGCGTTCCAATATTTCTACGGAATCCAAACTGATCTTCCCCGGCTTCTGCTTTCTATAAAGCACCTAAAACCAATCTGACAGTGGGTGAAGCTGTGTCCCATCAACCGTTCGTATCGCATAACAGCCATGGTTTCCAGTCACGTCTTAATTTGAGGAAATTGCAGTGTTAATGGTGTGTGTCAGGTCATTAAGGTACAAGTGTAACGTACGACTGCCGCCCGTGGAACTCATTGCGCTGAGGGTATGGGAAGAGGGAAGGGAAGTAGCTCTCTCTCTCTCTCTCTCTCTCTCTCCCCTCTTTGCGTGTGTGTCCGCCCGCAGACATAACGCGGCCGCCCTAATTAGTGGAATAGCGAGCACCGCTGCCGCTGCTGGTGTAATTCCCGCAGTGTACACCGACACAAGCGCTAATGCGTCGCCGTTAGCCGTGTCAGATGCGGCCGCCTAAACGCAGCGCGACGCCACGGCAGCCAGGCGGCAACCCGCCGGTGCTGCTAGACAAGCGACACCCAGCAGAGCGTTTGTTAACACGAGCCCGTGTCGGCCTCGTCAAAGATGCCCTAGGAGCCGCGCAACACCTGTTGTGTTCGCGCTCCGTCGTACCCCGGCGTGAAGCGACTGTTCGATGTTTATCAAGCATCTACTTACAATAGTCCAATGGCAGCTCTAATTATCGCACGGCAGAGTTTTTTGGTACATATTCTAATGCGTTAATCCTGAAACCGATTTTTGCTAAGAGAGAGAAGTAAAATAATGTTTTCAGTTCTGGCCACGAGGCGCAAATCTGGCCCTGCGAATGCAAGGAAGACGTATAGAAACATCTCCATGTGTAATGGATTAGGAACTGTACGGAGGCAGAAAACGTCAAACAAGAAAGAAAGGCATAAGGCCCCCATAAACGAGCAAATATTTTGTCAAACTTTACCACGCTTGCCAAATACACTACCGCCCATTAAAATTGCTACACCAAGAAGAAATGCAGATGATAAACGTGTATTCATTGGACAAATAAATTACACTGGAACTCACATGCAATTAAATTTTCACGCAATTTTGGTGCATAGATCCTGAGAAATCAGTACTCAGAACAACCACCTTTGGCCGTAATAACGGCCTTGATACTCCTGGGCATCGAGTCAAACAGAGCTTGGATGGCGCGTAGTACAGGTACAGCTGCCCATGCAGCTTCAACACGATACCACAGTTCATCGAGAGTAGTGACTGGCGTATTGTGACGAGTCATTTGCTCGGTCACCATTGACCAGACGTTTTCAGTTGGTCAGAGATGTGGAGAATGTGCTGACCAGGGCAGCAGTCGAGCATTTTCTGTATCCAGAAAGGCCCGCACAGGACCTGCAAAATGCTATCGTGCATTATCCTGCTGAAATGTAGGGTTTTGCAGGGACCGAATGAAGGGTAGAGCCACGGGTCGTAACACATCTGAAATGTAACATCGACTGTTCAAAGTGCCGTCAATGCGAACAAGAGATGACCGAGACGTGTAACCAATGGCACCCCATACCATCACGCCGGATCATACGCCAATATGGCGATAACGAATACACGCTTCCAATATCCATTAATCACGATGTCGCCAAACATGGATGCGACCATCGCGATGCTGTAAACAGAACCTGGATTCATCCGAAAAAATGAGGTGGTGCCATTCGTGCACCCACGTTCGTCGTTGAGCACACCATCGCAGGCGCTCCTGTCTGTGAAGCAGCGTCAAGGGTAACCGCAGCCATGGTCTCCGAGTTGATAGTCCATGCTGCTGCAAACGTCGTCGAAATGTTCGTGCAGATGGTTGTTGTCTTGCAAACGTCCCCATATGTTGACTCAGGGATGGAGACGTCGCTGCACGATCCGTTACAGCCATGCGGATAAGATGCCTGTCATCTCGACTGCTAGTGATACGAGGCCGTTGGGATCCAGCACGGCGTTCCGTATTACCCTCTTGAAGCTATCTATTCCATATTCTGCTAACAGTCATTGGATCTCGACCAACACTAGCGGGAATGTCGCGATACGATAAACCGCAATCGCGATAGGCTACAATTCGAACTTTATCAAAGTCGGAAACGTGATGCTACGTATTTCTCCTCCTTACACGAGGCATCACAACATCATTTCACCGAGCAACGTCGGTCAAATGCTGTTTGGGTATGAGAAATCGGTTGGAAACTTTCCTCATGTCTGGACGTTGTAGGTGTCGCCACCGGAGCCAACCTTGTGTGAATGCTGTGAAAAGCTAATCATTTGCGAATTACAGCATCTTCTTCGTGTCGGTTAAATTTCGCGTCTTTAGCACGTCATCTTCGTGGTGTAGCAATTTTAATGGCCAGTAGTGTATTTGACTGTGTACTGTGCAGTTTGACGTGTTTGTCAAGCATATATAGTGTTTGACGTGTTTGAGAGAAATTTTTATTGTAAAAGGTTTGACGAGATGGCGGACGTTGTTTGTGTTGACATTTCGCCGCATATATTTAGTGAAAAGTTGTTTCACTACGATTTATCCCACTGTATCGCGAGTTTCCACTGTATAAAAACAAAACAGGACCAACGAGTATCATAATGGTACAGATACCGGTTGTGCTCTCTCAGTGTTGTACACAGTCTCGAAGCAACAGTCCGATATTTATCAAACATCTTTTATCTACCGGGGGGTTAGAACCAAAGTGGAGCTGCTTACGGAGCTCCAGCGTGGGCTATGACTGTCGTATGGCAGCGATGTTAGGTAGATATTCTAATGCGTTTATCCTCAACCGATTTACGCTAGTAAAGTCTGACGCTGTGAGTGCAAGGAAGACATATAGAAACGTCTCCATATACGAGGGTTGGAACTTAAATAGTGGGAACTATTTATTCTCAACCAATACAAAAGAGTTACATGTTTGCACCTGTTACTGTCCTTCAAAGTATTCACCAGCGTTGTGTAGGACCCGTTGCCAGCGATGTGGAAGGCGTAGTATACCGTCAGGAGAGCCTGTTCTGTTGATAGTGCGAATGGAGCGGTCTACTGCCTGTCGAATCTCTGGAACAGTTCTGAAGCGAATGTCACGAAGTGATTCCTTAATCTTCGGAATCAAATCAAAGACACAAGGACTTAAGTCGGGGGACTATGGTGGATGGTACTGTACTTCCCGCCGGCCGAAGTGGCCGTGCGGTTAAAGGCGCTGCAGTCTGGAACCGCAAGACCGCTACGGTCGCAGGTTCGAATCCTGCCTCGGGCATGGATGTTTGTGATGTCCTTAGGTTAATTAGGTTTAACTAGTTCTAAGTTCTAGGGGACTAATGACCCCAGCAGTTGAGTCCCATAGTGCTCAGAGCCATTTGAACCATTTGAACTGTACTTCCCAGTCCCATCGACCCAGTAGAGCAGCCACAGCTTGCTCTGTAGGCGCGCGCGTATTGACGTGCAAAATGATGGGTGGGTTGCGAAGAAAGTGTCGCCGCTTCTTTCACAAAGCTGGTCGCAGGTGCTGCTCCAAAAACGAACAGTAATACTGTGCACTGACGGTCTGCCGTGGAGGAACGTAATGCGTTAGGGTAACACCATCACAGACGTACACGAGAATCACCATAACTTTAGACCGCTCTATTCGCACCATCAACAGAACAGGCTCTGCTAACGGTATGCTACGCCTTCCACATCACTGGCAACGGGCTCTACACAACGCTGGTGACTGCTTTGAAGGACAGCAGCAGGTGCAAAAATGTAATTCTTTTGTATCGATTGTGAATAAATAGTTGCGACTATTTAAGTTCCACCCCTCGTGTAATGGATTAGGAACAGGATGGAGGCAGGAAACGTCAAACAAGTAAGAAAGGCATAAGGTCTCGTGTCAAACTTTACTACGGTTGCCAAACATTTGACCGTATATGCTGCAGTTTGACGTGTTTGTCTAGCATAGATCATGTTTGAGGTGTTTGAGAGAAATTCTGATTGACAGATAGCGGACTTTGTTTGTGTTGACATTTCACCGGATATGTTTAATGAAAAATTGTTTTACTACTATGAAAAGTAGAGTCGAGTATAAAAACAAAATAGTACTGACAATTACCAAAATGGCCGAGTTACCACATCTTTCCCCACCGTACATTACGCATGAAGAGATTATGAGCAGAATCAACATTTTACGCATACAGTGAAGTACAATGGGAGTGGAATGCAATAAAAGAAATCGAAGTTCTTCAGTTCTTCCACGGATGACTTGGGCTACATGTTCCCATGCTGCGGTATTTTAATGATCTGTCATTAGAGAACCAATCAGAAGAGAATAAATTTTCGCATACATGCGTCTTCTTCTTCATCGTGAGAGCGAAGTAACGCTAAACAAATTATTTAACGTTTCGCTGTCCATGCGCTGAAATTTGATGTAATCGTCGGATCCTGAGTGAAACTTTTCCACTAACAGGTTTCCAGTTGCACATTTCTCATTTTAAACCATTCCCTGGACCAGAGACTTGTTTTCTTCTTCCCTAAACACACCACCAGACGCATTGTTAGAAATGCTTTATCTGCATTTCTAGCCATTCCCACTAGTGCCGAAATACAGCACATGCGAGAAGTGTCTGCTCCAAAAGTACGGTTAAATTGAAAAGCTTTCTCAGTACATGTAGGGTCTTGTTTGGTACATCTGTGGCTAGGCGAGAGCGAACGACAGACAAGCTTGTTGATTTAGGAGTGACTTAAATAAGATTTTAAACATTTCATTGTCCATTGGAAGGAAGTTGATGTAGTCATCGGGTTCTGAGACCAATATTTCCTTTAGCATGTTTTCATGAGTAAGTCTCTCATTTTAAGCCATTCCCTGTACCAGAGTCATGTTTTCTCCTTCTTCTTCAAGCACAGTGCCAAAGTCAATCCGAGGACAGCTTTGTCTGCATTTGTGGACGAACTCAGTAAGCTTAAAATACACACGAGCACGAACAGCGTCTGTTTCAAAGTGAGTTTGAACTGACAAACATTGTTTAAACGCGTACGGAGCTGCTTGGGAAATCCATGGCTAGGTAAGAGCGATTTTGTCTACCACGTTTGATCATTTACGAGGGCTTATAAGGTCGATAGTATTATTGTTAACCGCATCTTACACAATTCGTTACACATGAGCACCGGAGATATGAACGAAATACTGTACCCATAAAATGACGTGACGAACAATGGCTCGCAGCAGGTCTGGTGGAATGTCAGCAGTGTGATCAGGCAGACACAGAACATATCCTGGTAAAAGCGTTCTTTTAAATATCCACAGAGCCGAAAGTCACATGGATACAGGTCAGCTGATCCTGCAGGCCATGCATGTGGAAAACCTCTGGAGATGAAACGTTCGTCGAAGGTTGCAAAAGCAGATCTCTCATTGGACGAGCGACATGAAGTCATGCCCCACCTGGCACGAAAACATTGCTTCCCACGCAGCTCTGCTCTTCCAAAGCAGGACTGACATGTTGTACAAGGAGGTCGCGATATTGCGCAGACGTCACAGTACACCTGACACACCCTCTCTCCCAAGAAGAACGGACCGAGAGTAAAGGTGGTTGTGAACGCGCACACACAGCCAGTGTGGCCCTTCGTGCACAACACACTCTTTAACAGTACCCCAAATTTGGCGTTTCTGTGTATTCACTGCACCCTGTAGTGTAAAATGTGTCTCGTCAGTCCACAGAATATTGCTCAGTGACACGTCTTCAACTTCGATATTAGATTAGAGATCAGATCAGATTAGATTAAATTAGTACTTGTTCCATAGATCATACATACGACACTTCATAATGATGTGGAACGTGTCAGGTTAATAAAAGGTGTCTATGCAAGATATTACATTATACAAAATATTACATAACACTAAATATTTTTAGTTTTTTTTTTTGGTTGGAGGTGGGGAAATTACCCACTTACTATATCCAAAACTTCATCTAATGAGTAGACGGAGTTGCTATTAAGAAATTCTTTTTAGTTCCCTTTTAAATGCTATATGATTATCTGTCAGAGTTTTGATGCTATTATGTAAGTGACCAAAAGACTTTTGTGGCAGCAAAATTTTCCCCCCTTCTGAGCCGAAGTTAGATTTAACCTTGAGTAGTGAAGATCATCCTTTCTCCTAGTGTTGTAGCCATGTACACTGCTATTACTTTTGAATTCGTCCGGATTGTTAATAGCAAATTATATATATTGTGAGGCTACAGTGAAGATTTCTAGCTCTTTAAATAAGTGTCTGTAGGATGATCTTTGATGAGCTTCAGCAGTTATTCTGATTACACGCTTTTGTGCAATGAACACTCTTTTACTCAATGATGAGTTACCCCAGAATATGATGCCATACGAAAGCAGAGAATGAAAATAGGCGTGGTAAGCTAATTTACTGAGATGTATATCGCCAAAGTTTGCAATGACCCTAATAGCATAAGTAGCTGAACTGAAACGTTTCAGCAGATCTTCAGCGTGTTTTTTCCAGTTCAACCCCTCATCAACGATACACCTAGAAATTTTGAATATCCTACCTTAGCTACCGATTTCTGATCGAAGTCTATATTATTAGTGGTGTCATTCAATTTACTGTGTGGAACTGTATATACTGTGTTTATCAAAGTTTAATGAGAGCCCATCTGCAGAGAACCACTTCATGATTTTCTGAAAAACATCGTTTACAATTTCATCAGTTAATTCTTGTGTGTTGGGTGTGATAGTGAAACATCCCCGTAGGAAAATTACTGAATTACTGTGCTGGTAAACCCCTTACGTTATTTGAGTTTCAAACAGCTGAGCAGAACTGAACGTACTAAGACATTTCTCTCTTTACTTATTCTGACCAACACTAAACTGACACACAATATTTTTAGCGCAACGCAATCTGACTTTCGATAATCCCTACAAGAGAATGGTCCTGACTAACGTTAACCTATACGTTTCACAAATCACTCACCTCACAAAAATCTTCGTTACTCGAACTACTGCAATACAGCGAGCGCCACTTCTGCCAGCCAAATAAAAGATTCAAACTACTGGAGGGACTAACTGCTGATAGGCATAGTTAGCAAATGAAAGATTTTGATAGAGAACAAACAATGTATTTACCTTAATAATGTTCAAAAGTCATCATGCATATACATCAGTTCATGACATCCAGTATTACAAATTTGCTCTTTCTGATGGACACACGTCCAGATCATCCGCTCGCAAAACTCCGCCATCTCTCTCCCCACATCCACCACTGCTGGCGGTTCACCTCCAACTGCACAACACTACAATTGCGAATATTTCAACAATGCCAACCAGCCACAGACTGCACACAGCACAGCCAGTGATTTTCATACAGAGAGCGATGTGACGTTACCAACATAAAAACCTAAACAGCCTACTTACAATAGCTAACTTGTATAATCGGCAAAAAGTATCAGCTTTGCATCTTCGTGAATATAGAATGGCAAGTCATTAATATATATTAAGAACAGCAGAAACTGAATAGCAAATTTAGAACGTTGCTGTGCATCATGAGGTTACAGTTGCTGCATCGTCTGGATCTTGTACGGGTTCCAGAGTAAAACAGACCAGAAAACCTTCCCCATTGCAGCTCGTGGTCGTGCGGTAGCGTTCTCGCTTCCCACGCCCGGGTTCCCGGGTTCGATTCCCGGCGGGGTCAGGGATTTTCTCTGCCTCGTGATGACTGGGTGTTGTGTGCTGTCCTTAGGTTAGTTAGGTTTAAGTAGTTCTAAGTTCTAGGGGACTGATGACCATAGATGTCGTCCCATAGTGGCCACAGCCATTTGAACCATTTTTGAACCTTCCCCATTGTTGACTATGACGTGGACAATTCTCGTGACACTGCAGGAGTACCAGCACGAGCAGGGTCGCGTGCTGCTTGGTCAGTTACAGCAACAGCAAACTCGTCAGTAGCTTCCACCAGGATAGGACGCCTTACTCTTCCAGGTGCCACAACAAGCTCACCCATCTTTTCGAATTTCGTTGTCATCTTCTTTGAACAATTTAATGACTTGGAGCCTCTGCTCAGACCTTTCAGTCGGCGATGCTCTCTCAATGCAGTACTGTAACTGCTGCCGCTCGCATGAAACAGTCTCACTAACAGCGCACGATCTCTCTTCTTAATAGATATATTGGCCATTCGCCTTTCGGATTGTCAGACGACAGCATTGATGTCATACCCTCAGACAAGTAATCTACAGCTCCAGATCTGCACCTGGTGGCGAAAATTGGAACTAATGTTCTTTTTTTTTTCAGGGTAAATACACTAGTTTTCGTATTAACGCATCAGCATATCGACCAAGTTTCGCTGCCATACCATAATTACGATCGACACCGCACTTCCATTAGTAGCTGCTGTTTACTTACAGCTACTCGGTACGTCTACGTCTACACCAGTACTCCACAAGCCATCTGCGAGTGTGTGGCGGTGGGTACTTCAGGTTCCACTAACCGATCCGTCCTTCCCTGTTCTACGGCGCGTGGCAAAAATGGTAAGTCGTTGTACCAATTCCAATTTCGCGAATTTTCTTCTCCTACACATGTCAGGTGATACAATGAAGAGCCGAAGAAACTGGTACACCTGCCTAATATCGTGTAGCCCCCCCCCCCCCCCCCCCCGAGCACGCAGAAGTGCCGCGATACGACATGGCGTGGACTCGACTAATGTCTGAAGTAGTGCTGGAGGGAGCTGACACCATGATCCCTGCAGTGCTGTCCATAAATCCGTAAGAGTACGAGCGAGTGAAGGTCTCTTCTGAACAGCACGTTGCAAGGCATCCCAGATATGCTCGTAATGTTCATGTCTGGGGAATTTGGCGGCTAGCGGAAGTGATTAAACTCAGAAGAGTGTTCCTGGAGCCACTCTGTAGCAACTCTGGACGTGTGGAGTGTAGCAGATCCGTCGGTATGCAACATGGACATAAATGGATGCAGGTGATGAGACAGGATGCTTATGTACGTGTCAGCTGTCAGAGTCGTATCATGGGTCCCGTATCACTCCAACTGCACACTGCCCACGCCATTAGAGAGAATGGTTCACACACTGAAACTTCTTGATGGCCCAGCATTGAAATCTGCAGCAATTTGCGGAAGGGTTGCACTTCTGTCACGTTGAAAGTTTCTCTTCAGTCGACGTTGGTACCATTCTTCCAAGATCTTTTTGGGCCGCGGCGATGTAGATTTGATGTTTGACCGGATTCCTGATATTCATGGTACACTCGTGAAATGGCCGTACGGGGAAAATCCCCACTTCATCGTTACCTCGAAGATGCTATGTCCCATCGCTCGTGCACCGACTGTATGACCACGTTAAAACTCACTTAAATCTTGATAACTCGCCATTATAGCAGAAGTAATCGATCTAAGAACTGCGCCAGACACTTGTCTGATATAGGCGTTGCTGACCGCAGCGCCATATTCTGCCTGTTTACATATCTCTGTATTTGAATACTCATGCCTATACCAGTTTGTTTGGCGCTTCAATGTATATGCAGTAGGAAGTTGTCTGACCTTTCCTGGAAAGTATTATCCCGAAATTTCAGTGGTAAACCTCTCCGTGAGCAACGACGAAATGGTCCCGTGATGAAACGCGCCGCTTTTAGATGGATTTTCTCAATCTCTTCTACCTGTATCGCTTGCGCAGGGCAGAGTACCAAACGACTGCAGAAAAGCGCAAGTTACTCCTGTAAATAAGAAGGGTAAAACGTCGGACCCGCAAAGTTACATAACACTATCCTTAACATCGGTTTGCTGCAGAATTCCTGAATATGTTCTGATTTCGAGTGTAATACATTTCGTAGAGACCGAAAAGCTTATGTAAACGAATCAGCACGGCTTCAGAAAATATCGTTCGTGCGAAACTCAGCTTGTCCTTTTGTCACATGATATACTGCGAACTATGGATGAAGGACAACACAAGGATTCGATACTTCTGGATTTCCGAGAAGCATTTGACACTGTACCCCACTGCAGACTGTTAATGAAGGTACGAGCAGACGGAATACGTTCAAAAATGGTTCAAATGGCTCTGAGCACTATGCTACTGAGGTCATCAGTCGCCTAGAACTAATTAAACCTAACTAACCTAAGAACATCACACACATCCATGCCCAAGCCTGGATTCGAACCTGCGACCGTAGCGGTCGCTCGGTTCCGGACTGTACCGCCTAGAACCGCACGGCCACTTCGGCCGGCACGGAATACGTCCCAAGATGTTTGACTTGAGATGTGGCATGCATTTACAATGCACACAGTGACTTGCCCCCTCTCATATTTATGTCTTACTCTAAGTCGATTTTGGGAAGTATGGCCGAGTATTATCAATACAAGGCTAGTACTGAGAACTCAGAAGATATGAAGATTTTCCTCTCTAATTGCACGTGGTGGAAAGTTGCTATTCCTTTACACGCGGACTTCCCAGGCAGAGTCTCTCGTCACCCAGGTGGTCCGCTGACAGGCGGGTTCTGCTGATCTTGAAAGGGTTAAGCCGACAGATGTGAGGGAGTCGAGTGGATGCTGTCCAGACGCCGACATTGTCATAAGAGCGGGAGTGACACGCCCACAGGGGCCTCAAGGAGCAGCTGGGGTTAGAGATTCCGTTAATTCGCAGAAACTTAGTGAAAACACTTTCTGACGGGCTACCAGTGAGGCATGGGAATGACGTGTGTTCCCAGGCAGTCTTGGCGGACAAATTCCCGCATTTTCTGCAAAATCATAACTGTGATTGGCTTGCTCAGGGGATAGCTCCGTGACGTAGCAAAATCGGTGCAGAAATTGGCGCCAAGTGTATCTCCTTTGGTGTAATAATAGTGATTCGGCAATAGAGTGGAATTTTCCGCCCGTTTTCGAGTTGCTGATTGGCACGTTTTAACCACGGACACTGTCGTGGGGGCGGGAATGTCCTGTTTATCGCTTGTATGGGTGTTCTTGAGAGCGTGGAGTCTCGCCTTTCGGTCGGAGTAGGTTACAAGACTGAGCTCTTGCTGCTCTGGACAGCCTGCCTTCCGTTGGCTGTCTAATATACTTTCATTTAATTGTAACTGTTTGATGAAGTTGCTGAAGTTTCAACGTACAGTTGGCAATTGAGCATTCTGCGTACAAGCGGCCTATGTTGTCCCTCTTGATCAGATTTGGCTAACGTTGACTGTATCAGAGTTACTGTGTGACTTCACTTGTTAAAATCAATCACTGTACCGTCAGTGATTGTGTAGCGAGCCTTCTTTGTCTCCCTCACAGGCGCATTTGTATTGCTAGGAAGTTTTTAGTCTGGAACAACCAGACCAGCATAATTTGTTTCGCGCTGTACTTGCGACATTATCATCACCACGACGGGACGTCGAAGCAACCAGCCATCGCCTCCGGTACGCCAGATCGTGTCCTTGCAGTTGAGAAGACAGCTTGGTAATGTATGTCCGCAGCACCGGCAGATTAGGGAATTTGCTCTGTGATAATCAGAGCTCAGCAGAGCGCGCCTGTTCCCGTCTTTCCTAACTTTGTTCTATCTTGGGTGTTTATTGTCTGAGTTCTCACTACTGTAGCAGCAATTAATGTTGGGTTGGCTGAGTGTTTCTCTTAAGATCTGAGTTGCAAGGAATTGGCTCCACATACCACTTGGTCATAAACATCACAAGCTAGTTTATGGGCAACTTCATCTTCACAACATTTATTTGAGTATCGAATTTGATGTATGGTAAATGTTTCATGTGTTTTGTTTATTATTTTGAGTTTAGTCATAACAAATCAAATTGTTATTTTGGACAGAACTTTCATTCTGTAGATCGGTAGAGCTAGCCTTTCATTTGCCACTACGTTAATGAAACTTTCCTTTTCAAATTAATATCCATCGGATTAAATTATTGCAGGTGCCAAACTGTTTTCTACTCCACTTGCAGGGTCGATTACAGTCAGTTCGCGTTTCTTCTTAATCCATGTTCAACAGCAAAAGTTGGAGTTAGAAAATTGGGGGGGGGGGGGGGGGGCTTAGAGCATCATTTCCATATGAAGGACGAATTTAGTGTTAAATACACTGCTGGCCCCGGCACCTCAAAGACTGGCTCGAAAACTTCTTAAGTAACAAAACCCAGTGTGTTGTCTTCGGCGACGAGTGTTCATCAGAGACAAGGGTATCGTCAGCAGAGCTCCACGGAAGTGTCGTAGGACCGTTGTTAATTTCTTTATACATGTAAACGATGTCGTGGACTGGGTGGGCACCGACCTGCGTTTGTTTGCTGATGATGCTGTGGTGGAAGTGAAAGTGTTGAAGATGAGTCCCTGTAGCAAAGATACAAGATGACTTAGACAAAATTTCTTGTTGGTTTGATGGACTAGCAGCTAGCTCTAAATGTAGAAATATGCAGCTTAATGCAGATGAGCAGGAGAAACAAACTCGTAATGTTCTGGTACAGCGTTACTAGTGTCCTGCTTGATACAGTCATGTCGGTTAAAAAATTCTGCTCGTAACGTTGCAGACCGATTAGAAGCGGACAAGCATATGAGGATTGTGGTAGGGAAATAGAATGGGTGATTTCGGTTTGTTGGGAGAATTTTAAGGAAGTGTGGTTCATCTGTAAACGAGATCATATATAGGACATTGGTGCGACCCATTCTTGAGTACTGCTCGAGTGGTTGGGATCCACATAAGGCCGGATTGAAGGAAGACGTCGAAGCAATTCAGATGCAGGCTGCTAGATTTGTTATCGGTAGGTTCGAACAGCAAGCAAGTGTTACTGAGATGCTTTTGGAAATCAAATGGGAATCCCTGGAGGGAAAGCGAGCTCCGTTCGAGGAACACTGTTGAGAAAATTTAGGGAACGGGCATTTGAAACGGACTTCCGAACGATTCTAGTGTCACCAACCTACATTTCGCGTAAGTACCACGAAGGTAATGTACGAGAAATCAGGGCTCACACGTACAATGGTTTTTCCGCAGCGCTATCTGCTCCTGGAATAGGAAACAAAACGAAGAAACGACCAGTAGTGGTACAGGGTTCCCTCCGCGACGCACTGTACGGTGGCTCGTGGTGCATGTACGCAGATGTAGATGCAAAGGCCCCAATTGATGAACAATACCCAAGAATGTGTCGAAGTAGCGCCTTCAAAGCCAAATATTTCATGGGTGCGTTACATTTTCTTCAGCTTCTTTGTACGAATCCCAGACTGGCACATACTTTTCAAACTATATGTTTTATATGGTCATTCCATTTGAGATCACTCTAGATAGTTATGCGTAGATATTGCACGGTAGATAGTGTTTCCAGCAATTTGTCATCACTGGTGCAGTTACGCAGTAGTTTATTTACGTTCTGGGTGAACTGCCAGAGCCGGCGCCATTCATTAATCATCTGTTGGTAATTCTGCAAATCGACACTATCTTCCGGTGTTGCTACTTTCTTACAGACAACCGCACCATCTGCGAACAGTCTTAAACATCTTTCGAAACTTCATGTCATATCACTTACAAATAGTATGAACAATAACGCTCCTACCACACTTCCTTAAGATCTCTGTTCGTCCATCATGAACAGTGGATATGAGCTGGTCAAGCATTTCTCAATATCAACGAACTCCTCCAGCAGCTGTGTAACTAAGATGTTATTTTATTTTATTTTCAATAAAACTAGTTTCGGCATTCCACTGTGCCATGTTCAGGCCACATATATACTCCGTCTTTAGGCCACGAGTGGCGCACCGGGACCATCCGACCGCCGTGTCATCCCCAGGTGAGGATGTGGAGAGGAGGGGCGCGTGGCCAGCACACCGCTCTCCCGATCGCTGTGATGGTTTTCTTTGACCGGAGCCGCTACTATTCGGTCGAGTAGCTCCTCAATTGGCATCACGAGGCTGAGTGCACCCCGGAAAATGGCAACAGCGCTTGGCGGCCGGGACGGTCACCCATCCCAGTGCTGGCCACGCCCGACGGCGCTTAACTTCGGTGACCTGATGCGAACCGGTGTATCCACTGCGGCAAGGCTGTTGCCTCAGGCCACATATGCACCTCTTAAAATATACGATAGTGCCATTTTGTGCCATATATCCCTGAATTTAGTGAATGCTATCTTCGTGCGTTTCTCAGATCAAGTCTTCGAATGAAGCACCTGTGAAACGGTTTGAATCGACAAAAACTTCCTGCAGGTACTCCGGAAACTAACTTTACATCTGTCGATTTTGTTGCGTTATGAGCGACGTCCTGAGTTCTGTTTGCAACGAAATCGTCAATCCAGTCGAAAATCTGGTCCAAAACCCGGTTACCTCGTACATTTTTCACTACACTGCATTATAGGATGCTGTTAGGTGCGTTCCTGAAGCGCTATAGATTTCACGGAGGAACAGAGCCAGACGAGTTTGTCAAGATACCTGTCTGCGGAATCCATAGTGATGTTCATCCCAGAACGGCCTTTGCATGATTAAAATTTTGTCCCGGGAACCGATGTTCATCATCAGTATGGGTGTTAGGTGTGATACTCCCCGCCCTCTGGCCCCTCCCCCCATAGGGGGACGCAAACAGCGTCCAAATGTCATTCCGAGAAACTGCTTGCCATGACTGAAAAACATGCTCTGTTAGCCAGAATGAGATTTTCACGCTGCAGCGGAGTGTGCGCTGATATGAAACTTCCTGGCAGATTAAAACTGTGTGCCCGACCGAGACTCGAACTCGGGACCTTTGCCTTTCGCGGGCAAGTGCTCTACCAACTGAGCTACCGAAGCACGACTCACACCGCGTCCTAACAGCTGTACTTCTGACAGTACCTCGTCTCCTACTTTGCAAACTTAACAGAAACTCTCCTGCGAACCTTGCTAGACTAGCACTCCTGAAAGAAAGGATATTGCGGAGACATGGCTTAGCCACAGCCTGGGGGATGTTTCCAGAATGAGAGCTTCTGTAAAGTTTGGAAGGTAGGAGACGAGGTACTGGCAGAAGTGAAGCTGTGAGGACGCGGCGTGAGTCGTGCTTGGGTAGCTCAGTTGGAAGAGAACTTGCCGAGTTCGAGTCTCGGTCCAGCACACAGTTTTAATCTGGCAGGAAGTTTCATGCTCTGTTAGCTCACGAAGATTTCTGACTGAAGACTGGTATCAAAGTAGATGCATTCCCATCGCAGACTTCCTGTATGGGTGACATATCTGAGGACCAGCCAAACCAGTCAAGGGTCGTTGTATATCTCAAGGAGTTCCTGGAGTGAAATCAATTGTTGTAACTTGCATTCTACAGATGGAATATCCAATTTTCACTTTAAAGCAACTACTGGCAAAGAAACTGGAAAGCAATCTGAGTAGCCTCTAAGTATTCATATATCTCGATCTTGGTCTGAATCTGGACTGGAGGAGTCACTGACCATCATTTACGTTTCTTAGTTTCGGACATGTCCGAAAGAATAGACACAATTTTGATCCTACAACCACTATGAATAAAAACAGAAGGGAATTAAGACCGAGCGGGAAAGCCAGGTCGCGCTATTCGTCCACGAGACTCAGAGGGCCATAGACACGGGTTCCCAGGTAGATGCCGTGTTTCTTGACTTCCGCAAGGCGTTCGATACAGTTCCCCACAGTCGTTTAATGAACAAAGTAAGAGCATGTGGACTATCAGACCAATTGTGTGATTGGATTGAAGAGTTCCTAGGTAACAGAACGCAGCATGTCATTCTCAATGGAGAGAAGTCTTCCGAGGTAAGAATGATTTCAAGTGTGCCGCAGGGGAGTGTCGTAGGACCGTTGCTATTCAAGATATACATAAATGACCTTGTGGATGACATCGGAAGTTCACTGAGGCTTTTGCGGATGATGCTGTGGTATATCTAGAGGTTGTAACAATGGAAAATTGTACTGAAATGCAGGAGGATTTGCAGGGAATTGAGGCATGGTGCAGGGAATGGCAATTGAATCTCAATGTAGACAAGTGTAATGTGCTGCGAATACACAGAAAGAAAGATCCCTTATCATTTAGCTACAGTATAGCAGGTCAGCAACTGGAAGCAGTTAATTCCATAAATTATCTGGGAGTACGCATTAGGAGTGATTTAAAATGGAATGAGCGTATAAACGTGATCGTGGGTAAAGCAGATGTCAGACCGCGATTCATTGGAAGAATCCTAAGGAAATGCAATCCGAAACCAAGTTACAGTACACATATTCGCCCACTGCTTGAATACTGCTCAGCAGTGTGGGATCCGTAGCAAATAGGGTTGATAGAAGAGATAGAGAAGATCCAACGGAGAGCAGCGCGCTTCGTTACAGGATCATTTAGTAATCTCGAAAGCGTTACGGTGATGATAGATAAACTCCAGTGGAAGACTCTGCAGAAGAGACACTCAGTAGCTCGGTATGGGCTTTTGTTGAAGTTTCGAGAACATACCTTCACGGAGGAGTCAAGAAGTATATTGCTCCCTCCTACGTATGTATCGCGAAGAGACCATGAGGATAAAATCAGAGAGATTAGAGCCCACACAGAGGCATACCGACAATCCTTCTTTCCACGAACAATACGAGACTGGAAAAGAAAGAACTTAGAGAGTTACTCAAGGTACCCTCCGCCACACACCGTGAGGTGGCTTGCGGAGTATGGATGTAGACGTAGAGATGGCGCAGTGACTAATACACTGGACTCGCATTCGGGAGGACGACGGTTCAATCCCGCGTTCGGCCTTCTGATTTAGGTTCTCCGTAATTTCCCTAAATCCCTCCAGACAAATGCCGGGATGGTTCCTTTGAAAGAGCCCGGCCGACTTCCTTCCCCGTGCTTCCTTAATCCGATGAGACTGATGACCTCGCTGTCTAGTCTCCTCCCCTGTTGTGTACATAGTTCCGCATAGTCTGCGCATACACAACTTTCCCACTAGAGCGCGTCCCGCTAAGCACAACAGCGTAGGCGCAGCGCTCGTCCGTCTCCGCACTACGAGATGGCGCTGTCACAGAGACGGACCAAGTTCTGCTTCCGCCGATCCGCGTATTAATATGTAACACAGCCAATGAGATTGCTGCTAACGTAGAACCTTTTCTCCTCGCGGATCACACTCGCAAAGTGATGCCAGAACACACGAGGTATTATAACGAGTGTACAGACCTCCGATTAGTCAGTCTGCATCAATCTGTACCAGTGTGCATTAGTCTGCATTTGTCTGTACCCGTCTATAGTCAAGTTTCAGTCTGCGCCTAATAAGATTATCATATTCCGGTACATAGCCATGAAGATAAAGGAATAGACACTTTGTCAAGTATCAGAGATATGTGAGAATAAGATTAACGTACCACGACCAAAGGAACTTCAGATTGTCAATTGTAAATAGCGTCCCGAATCAAGTTAAGTGATTCTATGTTTTTTATTATTTTAATAAATGTGTATGAAAATTAATCAAGTTCTGTTTAAAGTTGGTCACCGTCAATCTGCTACTCTAAGCGTGCAAGTGACATTTCTATCGTCTGACCTAACGGCAGAAGATAAACACGCCACGATAAGACCACGAGACATATAGCTGACACTCGCCTACTTCGCTAGAGCGACAAGTCAAATATTCTGATGGTGTGTGTACCGAGAGTCTCACAGTACGCACACCACATCCCCCAAACAAACCAACCGAACCCAAAGAAATTAAAGACATGAGCTGCCAATACACACTGATTTATGTCAATGTGGCAAGCTGAAAATTTGTACTAGACTGGGATTGGAACCCGTGTCTCCTGCCTACTAGTCAGATGCACGGACCACTACACCATCCGGACACAGTGGTCACCACAACAACACAGACTACCCTAGCAAGCCTCCTGTCAGACCCAAATTCTCAACTTGTACCACACACTGCTGGCGTACTGCCTCTGCTCATTAACCTCATACTGACGACATCTCGATGATTCCTGTAAGAGTCCAAACTTGGTGTGCATTTGCACTGAAGCAATCACTGGCAATCAGCGCCTTAATTATACACAAGTGGTGTTTTTTTTTTTTCGGACATGAGTTCCTAACTATTGCCACGAAGAATAACTCCGAAAGTATGATAGTAGCTGAAAAGTTTGTGAGACACATGTTGCGTGGGACAACGAAGGCCATAATATGACGCTGATTTTTTGTTGCTACGTGCGGTCGCTTCAGAGATATGAACGTTAACTTTGTTTCTTTAACTAGGATGCTATAGTTTTATCCAATGATGTGTAACAGTAAGGTCTTTGAAGGTCAACGAAAGTCAAAAAGGTGGCATAAACGTCCATTTACAGAAAGTGTTCGAAGTGATGGCCATTGGTATCAATGCAGTGCTGCAATCTTCTTATCATTGACTGAGTGGTATTCCATATCACATCGGCACTAACCGTAGCACAAGCTCTGACAGTTCTGTCTCGCATATCTTCAGGTGTGGTTGGAACGTCTTTATAAACAACGTCTTTTACGAATTCCCACAAGAAAAAATGCAGAGGCGTCAAGTCTGGCCTACGATCCGCCCACGACACATCTTCTCCGCGCCCAATCAAACTATTTTGGAGCTGTCTCTGCAACACATTTCTAGCTAACAGCAAAAAAAGTGCCGGACACCCACCGTGTTGATACCACATTCTGTTCCTTGTTCCTAAAGTTGTTACTTCCAATAACAGACCTAATGTTTGTTGCAAGAATGTGGTGTACTTCCTACCATTAAGATTCCCTTCGATGAAACAGCGGCCTATAAATCTGTCCTTCAGAATCCCACACCACACCTTCACCGACCACGGTTTCTGGTGTGCAACTTGTCGCAGCCAGCATGGATTTTCAGTTGCCCAATAATGCGTGTTATGCAAATTAACATTTCCATGGTTCGTGAATGTAGCCTCGTCAGTAAATAAAATCAAATTAATAAATGTGTCGTTTCTCTGAATCTGAAGTTGAGCCCATCGGCAGAATTCAATGCGACACATAGAATCCGTGCCAGTTAATTCTTGGTGGAGACTGATATGGTAAGGATGATGTTTATGGCGATGCAAAACACGAACAACACTACTCTGGCTCATGCCAGATTCCCTTGCGATTTCACGCGAACTAACACAAGTATCTCTAACGACAGTGGCGTGAGTACCAATTTCAGTTTCTTCGTTTGTAACTTTCCTTTGCCGGATATGTTTCCGATGCGTTAAAGGTCCAGTTGTTCTCAATTTTTCGTACACATATTTAAATGTACGACGTATAGGGTGAGTACGTTGAGGATATCTTTCAGCGTATAAGTCTCAAGCTCTCACTGAATTTCCTTGGAATTCTACGTAAATGAGAAGCATATCGACTTATTCTTCGAAGGAATACATCATTCACATTATCTTGATTCGACGATACTAGTCTTAACGTTCCTATTAGTGTTGTATTGCGAAACCGTGGAATGGTGTTTACATGTCAATGGCATGTTAGATGTATACGCCGTATTCGGTGAAGATTTACCATTTGCTAGATATACGAGATAGAGTTGTCAGAGCACGTGCTTCGATAAGTGGCGATGTGATAAGGAATACCACTCAGTCCATGATAAGAAGATTGCAGCACTGCATTGATACCAATGGTCATCACCTGGAACACCTTCTGGAAATGTACGTCAATGTCACCTTCTTGACCTTCGTTGACCTTACTGTTACACATCATTGGACTGATCCCGGTAGCCGCTATCAGAAAATAAGTACCATACCGTAACATCCCATTTAAAAAAAAATCTTGACTTTCATATCTCTGAAGCGACCCCACCTAGCAACAAAAAACCAACGTCACATTATACCCCCGTTGTCCCACGCAACAATTGTCCCATACGCTTTTCACCTAATATCATACTTTCGGAGTTATTCTAGGTGACAATAGTTAGTGACTCAACCTGTATAGCTGATACACTCGATGGGATATGAATGCACAACCATCAGTGGGTTGGGTTGGGTTGTTTGGGGGAAGAGACAAAACAGCGAGGTCATCGGTCTCATCGGATAAGGGAAGTAAGTCGGCCGTGCCCTTTCAAAGGAACCATCCCAGCATTTGCCTGGACCGATTTAGGGAAATCACGGAAAACCTAAATCAGGATGGCCGGAAGCGGGATTGAACCGTCGTCCTCCCGAATGCGAGTCCAGTGTGCTACCACTGCGCCACCTCGCTCGGTCAACCATCAGTGCAGATACACATTTTCATTCGACCTCCAACGGGAATCTAAAATTAGAGAGTTCGTAGGTCATGGGCAGGGACTGTGGATAATTGGTTGTGCTAGTCGAGAACGTGTAAAGACAGTCCAAGCATTTGCGATTAACACTGTGTCTGAATGGCACAGTAGTAAAGGAGACTGCCTAATAAACAGGAGATCGTGGGTTCGAATCCCAGTTCAGCACACATTTTCACTCGTTGACGCTAATTCTTCATAAGTTGTCAATGTCAATGAAATTCATCAACAGCCGCGTTGCTTAAGATGTTATTTTATTTTATTTTGAAGGCTACCAGTTTCAGCATTTCTCTATGCCATCTTCAGGCCTCACATGCATCTGTCCAAATAAACGAAAATGTCACACAGAGACGTAAATCTCTGGATGTTGTGAATTCAATCAAGTCTTTGAATGAAGCACTAGGGTAACGATTAGATTCACGACATCCAGAGTGTTGTGTTCTCCAACAGTTTATTGAGCGTAACTTCTCTTACAATACAATAGCTGGCTATACAATAGATGTCGACGTCCGTCGATCTAGCCGGAGATGTTGTTCCTCTCGGTCGGCTGGTACTTGGATCGGCGGTGCAGTACAGCGGCTTCGGTGATATCTTCTCGGAGACTCTGCTATAGCGGTTGCCATTAGCAGCGGACGAAGACTGGTCTGCCTTCGACCGGCCGGGACTATATAGTGAGCTGGAGCCAATAGAAACCTGGCGTAGGAATCCATGGCCGGATATGTCGCGGCGACCTCTGCAAGGAAAGGTTCCTATTAATCGACTGGAATCTTCGGCGTGTTTATCTGATGTCTTCGCCTGTTTGGCTGTTTGTTTGTTTCCCTCATAGCGTGGCAGTTATGCGGTGCTGCCTGCCATTTAGGGGAACCCGATGGCAGACAGTACACAGAGATTTATAGCTCTATACGACATTTTAGTTTATTTAGAGAGGTGCATATGGGGCCTGAAGGTGGTAGCCTTTAAAATGAAATAACGTATTAAGTTACATGGCTGTTAGTGAATTTCATTGACATTGACAGGTACTTCACCAGCCGATGTCCCTTGTTCATGATGGATCAACAGAGAGGAATTCTGCATAAAGCCCTGATGCAGCTGCTATCATCAGTTCCTTTCATTTCTTCCCCCCCCCCCCCCCCCTCACCCTCCACCAGATTCCATTTCCTTAATATGTATCACAGCTGCAGATTATACGTGGTGTTTGTACTTTCGGACATGTGCGAAAGAAGATCCGAGGGACGGGACGAAGACGTACGTTTCGAGAGATCTAACAGTCGGGAAGACCGTGGTTCGTGTCCCCATCCGGCCATTGAAATTGAAATTTGTAATGATTTTCCTACACCGATTAACTAAAACGCAGACACTGTTCCTTTGAAAATGACCGGGCGATTTCCTCGACAGGACGTCAAACAACGACCTTCCTCCATTCACATTCACAATTTCGGTCGCGTCTCGCAAACGGCCCAGTAGAAGAGTTACCACACGTCTAAAGCCAGGTTGTTGCTCTGCCCGGCTAAAAGGCTATGTTATACACTCGTGCGTGATAAAATTTTTGCCCACCTACTTTATTTGTTAATGCGGGCGAGTCTGGGCGATCGACCTGACACGCACGCTGAAAGAAATAAATAACTAAACAAATAAATAAAACGACGAGTATCGAATGGTCTAGACAGAGCGCGAGAATGCGTCCCCGGCGAGCGCTACTGTGCGTGCAGTCACGCTTCGTACGCCGGCAAAACAATCGAGTGAGAGGGTGGAAGGTCGGGAGGGAGAGAGGGAGGGAGGGACAGAGAGAGGGAGAGCGTCTGGTGCAGGCTGTCACGTGACGGCGCACGATGCGCTCCCCTAATGGCGCGGCCAGAGGAGCGGTCCGCATATTGATGCGTGAGGGACACACGCACAGTGCGCCAGCCCCAGGGCCGTGTGTCGCGTGATTGAATCGTGCCCGTGCTACGGCTCTCTCCTCCCCTCTCTGCTCCCTCTCCTTCCCTACCCGTCACAATATGTCACTCTCTCTCTCTCTCTCTCTCTCTCTCTCTCTCCCTCTCCCTCCCTCTCTCTCTCTCTACATATTCTTCCACTCCTTGCCTCCATTCTCGCTGCCTCGCTGCATTCTCCAGGCACCCTCGCGTCCATCCCCCCCCCCTCCCCCTCGCCCCTTACCACGCACCATCCTCCCTCCTTCTCCTTCACTCTCCCTCTCTCTCTCTCTCTCTCTCTCGCTCTGTCTCTGTCGGTCATCTTCTGTCCCTCTCCCGCCGGCGCCCTCCACGGTTTAGAAGCCATATCGACGCCTCGACGGAAACAAAAGAGTGCTCGTCCCTTGTCGGCGAGTTTACCGCTGAGTTTTCTTGCCCGCCTGCTCGGCGCCGTACCTTTGTGTGTGTGTGTGTGTGTGTGTGTGTGTGTGTGTGCCCGCTACCGCCGTCGGCTTGACAGCGCAGGTATTATACGAGGGTAGTCAGTCGGTCGAGCTCTGTCGACTGCCGACGGCAGTGCGATTAGTGTCCCAGCGTCACGTCACCATGTGGCTACGTACGTGCGTGACTGGAAAAATATTTAGTTACGCAGCTGACGTTTTCCCCTTTCTTCCAAATACCCTCTCCTGTCTGACACTTTAAAAAATGCACTACTCGTGGTTCCCCTGCTCGGAGTAACAAAGTATGTCCATCAATTGATTTCACCTACACCGACAAGTGAGGCAACAAAAGCCGTGGGAAACCTCCTAACGCCCGACGGAGTGGCCGAGCGGTTGTAGGCACTACAGTCTGGAACCGCGCGACAGCTACGGTCGCAGGTTCGAATCCTGCCTCGGGCATGGATGTGTGTGATGTCCTTAGGTTAGTTAGGTTTAAGCAGTTCTAAGTTCTAGGGGACTGATGACCTGAGAAGTTAAGTCCCACAGTGCTCAGAGCCATTTGAACCAGCCGAACCTCCTAACATGGCGTCGTACTCCTTTCTCCCCGGCGCACGGGTACCTCGACGTGGCATTGCCTCAACAAGTCATTGTAAATCCCCTGAAAAACTACCGAGCCTTCCCGCCTCTAGAGCCGTCCAAAACTGCGAAAGTGTCGCCGCTGCAAAACTGGAATCACGTCAGGCGATCTGGGTGGCTGAATCATTCGCTCGAACTGTCCGGAATACTCCTCAAATCAATCGCGACCGACTGTGACCAGGTGACGTGACAAATTTGTTTGGGAAGCAGCAAATTTATATGCTTACCAGGGATGGCTAGAGGACAAATGTAAGGATGTAGAAGCGAGTATCACTAGGGGTAAGATAGACACTGCCTACATGAAAATTAAAGAGACCTTTGGAGATAAGAGAACCACTTGCATGAATATCAAGAGCTTTGATGGAAACCCAGTTCTAAGCAAAGAAGGGAAAGCAGAAAGGTGGAAGGAGTATATAGAGGGTCTATACAAGCGCGATGTACTTGAGGACAATATTATGGAAATGGAAGAGGATGTAGATGAAGATGAAATGGGAGATACGATACTGCGTGAAGAGTTTGACAGAGCACTGAAAGACCCGAGTCGAAACAAGGCCCCAGGAGTAGACAACATTCCATTAGAACTACTGACGGCCTTGGGAGAGCCAGTCCTGACAAAACTCTACCTTCTGGTGAGCAAGATGTATGAAACAGGCGAAATACCCTCAGACTTCAAGAGGAATATAATAAATCCAATCCCAAAGAAAGCAGGTGTTGACAGATGTGAAAATTAGCGAACTATCAGTTTCATACGTCACAGCTGCAAAATACTAACGCGAATTCTTTACAGACGAATGGAACAACTAGTAGAAGCCGACCTCGGGGAGGATCAGTTTGGATGTCGTAGAAATGTTGGAACACGTGAGGCAATACTGACCCTAAGACTTATCTTAGGAGCTAGATTAAGAAAAGGCAAACCTACGTTTCTAGCATTTGTAGACTTAGAGAAAGCTTTTGACAATGTTGGCTGGAATACTCTCTTTCACATTCTGAAGGTGGCAGGGGTAAAAACCAGGGAGCGAAAGGCTATTTACAATTTGTACAGAAACCAGATGGCAGTTATAATGGTCGAGGGGTATGAAAAGGAAGCAGTGGATGGGAAGGGAGTGAGACAGGGTGGTACCCTCTATCCGATGCTATTCAATCTGTATATTGAGCAAGCAGTAAAGGAAACAAAAGAAAAATTCGGAGTAGGTATTAAAATCCATGCGGAATAAATAAAACTTTGAGGTTCACCGATGACATTGTAATTCTGTCAGAGACAGCAAAGGACTTGGAAGAGCAGTTGAATGGAATGGACAGTGTCTTGAAGGGAGGGTATAAGATGAACATCAACAAAAGCAAAACGAGGATAATGGAATGTAGTCGAATTAAGTCGGGTCATGCTGAGGGAATTAGATTAGGAAATGAGACACTTAAAGCAGTAAAGGGGTTTTGCTATTTGGGGAGCAAAATAACTGATGATGGTCGAAGTAGAGAGAATATAAAATGTAGACTGGCAATGGCAAGGAAAGCGTTTCTGAAGAAGAGAAATTTGTTAACATCGAGTATAGATTTAAGTGTCAGGAAGTCATTTCTGAAAGTATTTGTATGGAGTGTAGCCATGTATGGAAGTGAAACATGGACGATAAATAGTTTGGACAAGAAGAGAATAGAAGCTTTTGAAATGTGGTGCTACAGAAGAATGCTGAAGATTAGATAGGTAGATCACATAGCTAATGAGGAAGTATTGAATAGAATTGGGGAGAAGAGAAGTTCGTGGCACTACTTGACTAGAAGAAGGGATCGGTAGGTAGGACATGTTCTGAGGCATTAAGGGATCACCAATTTAGTATTGGAGGGCAGCGTGGAGGGTAAAAATCGTAGAGGGAGACCAAGAGATGAATACACTAAGCAGATTCAGAAGGATGTAGGTTGCGGTAGGTACTGTGAGATGAAGAAGCTTGCACGGGATAGAGTAGCATGGAGAGGTGCATCAAACTAGTCTCAGGACTGAAGACCACAACAACAACAAGGTCAAGTCCACGAATGACTGCAGATGGTCTCCAAGTAGCCGAACAGAACCATTTACCCACAATTATCGGTTCAGTCGGACCAGATGAAGCACCCCAATCTATGAAACACAGTCTACTACACTACTGGCCATTAAAATTGCTACACTACGAAGATGACGTGCTACAGATGTCAAATTTAACCGACAGGAAGAAGATGCTGTGATATGCAAATGATTAGCTTTTCAGAGCATTCACACAAGGCTGGCGCAGATGGCGACAGCTACAACGTGCTGACATGAGGAAAGTTTCCAACCGATTTCTCGTACACAAAAAGCAGTTGACCGGCTTTGCCTGGTGAAACGTTGTTGTGATGCCTCGAGTAAGGAGGAGAAATGCGTACCATCACGTTTCCGACTTTGATAAAGGTCGGATTGTAGCCTATAGCGACTGCGGTTTATCGTATCGCGACATTGCTGCTCGCGTTGGTCGAGATCCAATGACTGTTAGCAGAATACGCAATCGGTGGGTTCAGGAGGGTAATACGGAACGCCGTGCAGCATCCCAACGGTCTCTCATCACTAACAGTCGAGATAACAGGCATCTTATCCGCATGGCTGTAACGGATCGTGCAGCCACGTCTCGATCCCTGCGTCAACAGATGGGGACGTTTGCAAGACAACAACCATCTGCACGAACAGTTCGACGGCGTTTGCAGCAGTTGTTGACTATGAGCTCGGAAACCGTGGCTACGGTTACCGTTGAAGCTGCATCACAGACAGGAGCGCCTGCGATGGTGTACTCAACGACGAACCAGGTTGCACAAATGGTAAAATTTCATTTTTTTCGGATGAATCGAGGTTCTGTTTACATAATCGTGATGGTCGCATCCGTGTTTGCCGACGTCGCGGTGAACGCAGATTGGAAGCGTGTATTCGTCATCGCCATACTGGCGTATCACCCGGCGTGATGGTGTGGGGTGCCATTATTTACACGTATCGGTCACCTCTTGTTCGCATTGACGGCACTTTGAACATTGGACGTTACATTTGAGATGTGTTACGACCCGTGGTTCTACCCTTCATTCGATCCCTGCGAATCCCTACATTTCAGCAGGATAATGCACGACCGCATGTTGCAGGTGCTGTACGGGCGTTTCTGGATACAGAAAATGTTCGACTGTCGCCCTGGCCAGCACATTCTCCAGATCTCTCACAGACTGAAAACGTCTGGTCAATGTCGGCCGAGCAGGTGGCTCGTCATAATACGGCAGTCACTAGTCTTGATGAACTGTGGTATCGTGTTGAAGCTGCATCGGCAGCTGTGCCTGTACACGCCATCCAAGCTGTGTTTGACCCAATGCCCAGGCGTATCAAGGCTGTTATTACGGCCAGAGGTGGTTGTTCTGGGTACTGATTTCTCGGGATCTATGCACCCAAATTGCGTGAAAATGTAATCATATGTCAGTTCTAGTATAACATATTTGTCCAATGAATAGCCGTTTATCATCTGCATTTCTTCTTGGTGTATCAATTTTTATGGCCAGTTGTGTACGTCACAGAGCGACTACCAGCTTGCACATTGGCTTGTCGAAGGCTTGGTTCCATGGCTTCGTGAGGTCTGCACCACACTAGCTCTTACCATCTGAATTCGGTTCTCATCTGACCCGACCACGGTTTTCCAGTCGTCTGGAGTCCACCGGATATGGTCACGAGCCCATGAGAGGCGCTGCAGGCGACGTCGTGCTGTTAGCAAAGGCACTCGCCTCGGTCGTCTGCTGCCACAGCCCATTGACGCCAGATTTCGCCGCACTGTCCTAACGGATGTGTTCGTCGTACATCGCACACTGATTTCACGCACTGACAACTCTATGTAAACACCGCTGTTCTGGGTCGTTAAGTGAAGGCAACGGCCAGTGCTTTGTCCATGGTGGGAGGTAATACCTGAAATCTGTATTCTCGACACACTCTTGACACTGTGGATCTCGGATTATTGAATTCCCTGACTATATTTTTTCAACAAAAAAATGTCCTAGTAATAAAACGAAATTTGTGTGATGTAACATGTAAAATCACACAATGTACGACCTGCTCTATAACAACAGACAGCACATCCTTGCGTGAGAAATAAATAAATAAATTCCCTATCGATATCCGAAGTGGAATATCCGATGCGTCTAGCTCCAACTACCATTTCGCGTTCAAAGTCTGTCAATTGCCGTTGTGCGGCTATAATCACGTCGGTGACCTTTTGACCCTAACCACCTGAGTACAAATGACAGCTCCGCGGAAGCACTGCCCTTGCCTACCCTGTGTACTCGACACTACCGCCATCTGCATATGTGCGTACGGCCGTCCCATGACTTATGCCACCTCATTGTGTATCTGCATCTTCATTATACTTCTCAAACACTTAAGCAGCTGACATTGCGCTGACACACCAAATATCCCCTTCATTTCCGCCACTTTAACAACGCACTTTCCACTACCTTTATGCTGAAGGTAACGAAAATCGCCACCCACTCATCTCATCGCCATCTATATATGCTTCTACTTCTACATTTGCGTTTGCTTCACATCTACACTCACGCTCATAAATTAAGGATAATACTGATACATGGTGAGACAACGCTCTGGTGGGCGGTTTGCGGGTTTAAATCACCTCGGGGTACAACCATGCGGGCCATTTGACCTGCGGTCGTCGCGCGGTTTGCGCTGGTAGCAGTCCACATACGCAGAGGTGTGTTGGTGCATGTCAAGAGTACGGCGCAGCGAGTAAAATGGCTCTGAGCACTATGCGACTTAACTTCTGAGGTCATCAGTCGCCTAGAACTTAGAACTAATTAAACCTAACTAACCTAAGGACATCACATACATCCATGCCCGAGGCAGGATTCGAACCTGCGACCGGAGCGGTCGCTCGGCTCCAGACTGTAGAGCCTAGAACCGCACGGCCACTCCGGCCGGCCGCAGCGAGTAAGTCGGCAGACGTTTTCAGACGTGCTAATGGCGAGTGTGTGTTGAAAATGGCTCAAAGAACACATATTGATGACGTTATGAGGGATAGAGTACTAGGGCTACCGGAGGATGGTCAAACACAGCAGGTCCTAGCACTGGCCTCCCGTGTGTCGCAAAGTGTGATCTCAAGATTTTGGCAACGATTCCAGCACACAGGAAACGTGTCCAGGTGCAATAGTACGGGACGTCCACAGTGTACAACACCACAAGAAGTGTGGTGTCACCGCCAGACACCACACTTGTTAGGTGGTAGCCTTTAAATCGGCCGCGGTCCGTTAGTATACGTCGGACCCGCGTGTCGCCACTGTCAGTGATTGCAGACCGAGCGCCGCCACACGGCAGGTCTAGAGAGACTTCGTAGCACTCGCCCCAGTTGTACAGCCGACTTTGCTAGCGATGCTACACTGACAAATTACGCTCTCATTTGCCGAGACGATAGTTAGCATAGCCTTCAGCTACGTCATTTGCTACGACCCAGCAAGGCGCAATTACCACTTATATTGCGATTGTAATTATGTGTCATAAAGAGCGATGTTCTCCAATTATGGATTAAAGTTAAATATTCCAAGATTTTCGTACTTTATTTGCAATTCTCAAGACATTGTCCTGTTCCAGACCTCACGCCAGTCTGCGTGAGCTTAAACGCGTGCCTTTCTGCTACCTCCGAGTGGCTTGGCTGTCTTGCCAAGTCACTACAAGAAAACCGATATTTGACCATCAGTGCCCGCAGACGGCCACGGAGTACTAAAGTTAGCCTTGCTCGGCACCTTACCACAGCCACTGGAGCACTTGTCTCCAGACACACAGCCTACAGACCACTGAACAGACATGGTTTATTCGCCTGGAGACCTGCAAGGTGCATTCCACTGGCCCCAGGTCACAGGAGAGCCCGTAAAGCCTGGCGTCAAGAACATGGTCATTCGAACAGTGGTCCCCTGGTTATGTTCTCGGACGAGTCTAGGTATAGTCTGAACAGTGATTCTCTCCGGGTTTTCATATGGCGTGTACGAGGAACCAGATCCCAACCCCTTAATGTCCACCGAGCGAGGTGGCGCAGTGGTTAGACACTGGACTCGCATTCGGGAGGACGACGGTTCAATCCCGCGTCCGGCCATCCTGATTTAGGTTTTCCGTGATCTCCCCACATCGCTTCAGGCCAATGCCGGGATGGTTCCTTTCACAGGGCACGGCCGACTTCCTTCCCCGTCCTTCCCTAATCCGATGAGACCGATGACCTCGCTGTCTGGTCTCCTTCCCCATCCCAACCCTTCCTGTCCTTGAAAGTGACCTGTATGGAGGTAGTGGCGTGGTGGTGTGGGGTGGGATTATGATTGGTGCATGTACACTCCTGCATGTCTTTGACTCAGAAACTGTAACAGGTCACGTGTATCAGGACGTCATTTTGCACCAGTATGTTCGCCTTTTCAGTGGTGCAGTGAGTCCCACCTTCCTCCTGATGGATGGTAACGCACTGCCCCACAGAGCTGCCATCGTGGAGGAGTACCTTGAAACAGAAGATATCAGCCGAGTGGAGTGGCCTGCCTGTTCTCCAGACCTAAACGCCATCGAGCACGTCTCAGATGCTCTCGGTCGACGTATCGCTGCACATCTTCAAACCCCTAGGACACTTCAGGAGCTCCGACAGGCACTGGTGCAAGAATGGGAGGCTATACCCCAGCAGCTGCTCGTCCACCTGATCCAGAGTATACCAACCCGTTGTGCGGCCTGTGTACGTGTGCATGGTGATCATACCCCATACTGATGTACGCAGGACACAGTGGCGTTTTATAGCACATGTGTTTCGGGACGGTTTTCTCAACTCATCGTCAGTACCGTGGACTTACAGGTCTGTGTTGTGTGTGTTCCCTATGTGCCTATGCTGTTAGCACCAGTTTTGTGTAGTGCCACGTTGTGTGGCACCACATTCTGCAATTATCCTTAATGTATGAGCGTGAGTGTATATCAACACTTAGCGACAGGAATGTGCATATTTTGTGACACCTATTGCTGGGGATGAAAATGACCTACGCCCGGTTTGATTTTTCGTGTGAATATTGTTTCAAGATTGGCTCACTTGAGTGGCCCATTTGTAACACAAGCGATATGACTCAATAACTAAACTAAGATGTTGCACCAAAGATGACGTGAACTAATATGAGCGTGTCACGGAAAACAATATATCGGAAGCCATGTTAGATTCTATCATACAGTACATTTACCCTTTTTTCACTCACGTCTTTCCCTAAATACGCTTTTGTATTGTATGTACACCGATCTCTCGGGATTAAATGGCGATCGATAAAATGGGGAACAGTATGGGTGATAGCAAAATCATTTATGTAAGCAATAGGATCATGAATGGGAAATGTTAATTCAGCTAAATCAAAAGGATTGGTGGCAGCAAGTGTATGGGAAACATTAGCTGAGAAATCTGGCTTGCCCGGATGTTCATAGTGAACAATTTTCTATGAGAAACGATAGGAAAAAAGAACTGTGTTTGTAGGGTAATACCGAAAAAAATTCATTTCCATGTATTCGTGAGAACACCTTTAAATAATGAAACAGTCGTAAATGAAATAAGCACTTTTGTCGGTCATCAATCTTCTGACTGTTTTGATGCGGTCCGCCACGAATTCCTCTCCTCTACCAACTTCAGAGTAGCACTTGCAACCTACGTCCTCAATTATTTGCTGAATGTATTCAATATGTCTTCCTCTACAGATTTTGCCCTCTACAGCTCCCTCTAGTACCACAGAAGCCATTCCCTGAAGTCTTAACAAATGTCCTATCATCCTGTCCCTTCTCCTTGTCAGTGTTTTCCACATATTCCTTTCCTCTCCAATTCTGCGCAGAACCTCCTCAATCTTTACCTTATCAGTCCACCAGATTTTCAACGTTAGTCTGTAGCACCACATCTCAAATGCTTTCATTCTCTTCTGTTCCGGTTTTCCTACAGTCCTTGTTTCACTACCATACAATATGCGTACATTGTCAGAAATTTCTTCCTTAAACTGAGGCCTATGTTTGATACTAGTAGACTTCTCTTGGCCAGGAAGTCGCTTTCGGCCAGTGCTAGTTTGTTTTCGATGTCCTCCTTGCTCCGGCCGTCATTAGTTATTTTACGGCCTAGGTAGCTGAATTCCTTAACTTCATCTACTTCGTGACCATCAATCCTGATGTTAAGTTTCTCGCTATTCTGGTTTCTGCTTCTTCTCATTACTTTCGTCTTTCTTCGATTTACTCTAAATTCATACTCTGTCCTCATTATGCTGTTCATTCCATTCAGCAGTTCATGTAATTCTTCTTCACTTTCACTCAGGATAGCAATGTCATCAGCGAATCGTATCATTGATATCCTTTGACTTTGAATTTTATTTCCACTCGTGAATCTTTCTTTCACTTCCATCACTTCGATGTACAGATTGAACAGTAGGAGTGAAAGACTACATCGCTGTATTACACCATTTTTTAACGCACATGTACAAATATACAAGTACAGAATCCAAATTAAGTAACATGGTATTTGTGTATGCTGGCGCAGGTGCGTCGAGTAACAACAACGCGATTTTGTAAACGTCTCTACGGCAATGCCTTTTCATACCCCTATAAACGGCTGCTGTTTTGGCCTACAGCAGGTTGCGCTTTGCAGTTGAAAACTGTGAAAAACGCTGCCAGATATCAGGGATTTTCTTAAGCTGACTCGACTTCAGGTGTGTCTTAGTAGCAGAGAGAAAAAGTATTAAGACTTCTCGCACGGTGCGGCAGTTTTTCACGCATCTCAGTGTTTATGACGGAACATCTCTCGAAATATGTGTGGCACAACGATACATTTGTGTAGGTACATTCAGCGGAATATGTGGATACTGTCCGTGAAATGTGTTGCGAGTAGAGTTAGTAGCAAAGAAGCAATAAATTTAAACAATGTGGCACTTTTTTAACGTATCTCAGCTTTTAGTCCGTTATATGACCTGAACTGTGTGTGCTACCATGATGTAATTATGTAGGTGCATTTAGCGGCGTATGTGGATACTGTTTACGAAATTTATTACGAATAGAGTTGGCAGCACAGAGGTAATAAATTTAAACATCATGCACGATGCGCCAGTTTTTCACACATTTCATTGTTTATGACGCCATATCTCATATCATCGGTAGGTGGTTCTTACACCCAGAGAGATTATTGTCGGACAGTAAGGGATACGTGTAACAAGTGTGGTTGAAATCGGTCCAGTGGTTTAGTAGGAGATGTGGAAAACAAACACACACAGACACCTACTTTTATACTATGTGTGGACTTTTATAATATGTATGGATTCTGTATGTTATATTCATGGTGGAAACAGGCGCACTTATGGTTACTGAATAAGCGTTGCCGTATTACATTAGTGTGAAGAAATTGCTTGGGTACACAGGTTTTGTGGTGGTGGATACAGTCTAGGCTTGGATACATAATCGTTAACCACGAAAGGATCAAATTACATAATTCAGTCACGCACTAATACTGTCAAAAAGTCGCGGTCAACGGTTTATCCAACTTTCTACTGTTATTTAGCCAAGCAAAGAACAATTACAATGGACGGTGAGTCAAGCCACAGTACAGAACCACGACACAACGTTTTTTTTAAGTAACCAGAAAAAAAATCCCTGGTTAATAATTCGGAATGCATGTAGATAGTCGTTTGGACAGATTTTAATGAACTGCACAATGGAAGATACTATAGCTTAATTGCTATGAAACTATGAAGACGTGGCGCTGTACCGAACAAAGGCCACCGTGCAAGCCACAAACAAACAACCACTGAAAAAGTAAAAAATCTCATACGAATTTCTTCACTCACTACGCGAGTTAATGCTAGTCTTAACGTAAGAAGGTATAAGACTGGACATGTAATGCTTAAGGCAAGGAATACATAAACAGCGTCAGGGTCGCACAAAGCAATGGCAATCGAACTACACTCTTGTAATAAAATTTTATAAGGCAAAAAATCCTGGGGGACTCGACTCATTTCCCTAACATAAACCAACTTGAAATTGAAAGAACTGCCGGCCGGTGTGGCCGTGCGGTTCTAGGCGCTTCAGTCTGGAACCGCGTGTCCGGTACGGTCGCAGGTTCGAATCCTGCCTCGGGCATGGGTGTGTGTGATGTCCTTAGGTTAGTTAGGTTTAATTAGTTCTAAGTTCTAGGCGACTGATGACCTCAGATGTTAAGTCCTATAGTGCCTAGAGCCATTTGAACCACTTTTGTTTGCGACTCGTGACAGGGTGAGAAATAAACAGCATGTTTCTGCCAAGTACAGCAGATGTTGCGTAGGATATAGAGAACGCTCTTCACCATTCTGGCTGCCACACAATATAACAATGTAATATACGAAATATGCCATATTACTAACACGGAGCCAGAATGCTATTGTAGATGAACAGCAGGTATAACGTCTTTTGTAGTTTCAGCTCCGAATCAAACTCATTCTTAACTGTCAAACCCATTTTATCAAATACCGCAACTGTTTGGTAGTAAGTATTTGTATAGCTCTTGGTAAATTTTATAAACCAACCATTCAAAAAAAAAAAAAAAAAAAAAAAGGATTTAGAAAATGTTCCACGTGGAAGTTAATATGGACTACTGACAGGTCGGACGTCCACGAGCGACATAAATAATGTAGGGAAGGGGGCGTGATCAAAGTAACATGTGATGAGCAGAGATAATCCTTGTCATAGACAAAACTTAACTATCGATTGTCGTCTCGTCTAAGATAAACCAGTCAGGAAACTATGAAGTATACTGAACCAGAAATTTTATCTACAACGTTAAATTATTATCCGTGATAATTTAGAGATGCCATTGAAATTTATATTTCATAATTTATAATTTTAATAGGACAGAGGAGGCAATGAAACTTAGTGACACTTGGACAATAGCTCTGCATACGCGCTAGACATTTTTATCTTTGACAAGACGACAATCAATGGTTAAGTTTTATCTCTGAGAAGGATTATCTCCGCTGATTGCGTGTTACTTTGACCACATCTTCTATCTTACAGTATTTATGTCGCTCTCGGACGTCCGACGTGTCAGTCGGCAAGACTCAGAGGAGGAGCGTATCTGAGGATGTCCAGCGCTGTCCTGGACGAAATGTCAGGAACAGAAGAGTTTCTTGGACCACGACCTCACATCCCGAAAGGCTTACCAGCAGCCGAAACAGTTTGTTGTCAATAAAGATTACTTATTACAAGCAGCTATTTGGTGCATCTATTCCAATAATAATGTAATTACAACGTGAACTTTCGAGCCGGCGACTTTTTCTTTGCATGTGTCGAAACGTTGATGTTGGAAGCACCAAGGGTGATGGAGTAGTGCGCCAGGCTCTTGCACCATCACGGAGGAAAGTAGTAGGCACATGTTTCAACTTCTGCACCGCGATGGGAGACAATCATGGGGAATCAGAAAAGTGACACTTTAATTGTGTTGGGGAGTGTAATTCGAGTCGTATAGGAGAAGTAAATTAGTACTACAAGTGGCGGACGGTAGACTGTGGGTTGTTGAGTTTCGGCCCTCGAAGCCCTTCTTCAGTGTCAAGGCCGCAGTCTGCCTGGAGAGAAGTCTCCGCGGACGGCGTCTTCTCTGCTGAGGAGGGCCGCACCAGCCCTTCTGTGCCGTTTAACTGCGGGGGTGGCGCGGGGGGGGGGGGGGGGGGGGTAGGGCGCCGGGTGGGCGAGAGATGTCGAGGCCGGGCGCCGAAATGAGCAGTGGTGTGTGGCGGGGGGTGGCTCTGCCGCGCTCATAAATATTTACCTCCGTCGCTGCCGCCACGCGAAACCCGCACCCCTTCCAGGGGCGCTGCACGAATTCTTGGGGAGGCGTCACGGACACTGGGGTGGGGGGGGGGGGGGAGGGGTGCAGGCTCTCGCAGCCGCCCTCCACGGCCTCCCCGAGATTAATTTCTCTCGCGCGCTGTCGTGGCCACGCGCCCCGCCAGGCAAAATACCTCGCGGAGACAGTTCTCAACTTAGATTAACTTTTCCCGCGGAGGAGGTGGGTAGGAGCACGGGCAGTGTGTTCTTTTTTTTCTGCTTTGTTGTCTTCCGAGTCGTTTAGCAGCAACCGCCTGCGGCACGTCCCGGGCTGTGTACACTGGCGTTCACGAACGGTTGCCGACAAGGACATCTTTTGATGTAATTAGTAACGCGTCTCGTCCTTTGACGAGATACTGAATCTTTCACGCTGCTGTACTTTCCGCCTGAGCGACTACAGGCGAGGAGATTTAGGAGTAATAATATAATATACAGTGTGATGCAAAAAGAGGCAGCCAGAGTTGTAACTAAAACGGATGTTTATTTAGTAGGTGACTACAGAGCGAGGTGGCGCAGTGGTTAGCACACTGGACTCGTATTCGGGAGGACGACGGTTCAAACCCGCGTCCGGCCATCCTGATTTAGGTTTTCCGTCATTTCCCTAAATCGCTTCAGGCGAATGCCGGGATAGTTCCTTCGACAAGGAACGGCCGATTTCCTTCCCTATCCTTCCCTAATCCGAGCTTGTGCTCCTTCTCTAATGACCTCTGTTATACCAGAGTCACGGTAGCCCCTGAGGGCTGGCAACCCATATTGCACCACTGAGGAAGAGGTTGTCTATGCCCAAGGCGTACCAAAAGCACCACGGTAAACACCGGATATTTACATACAAGATAATGGAAACAGACATTCCGAGCACTACTTCCTGCAGGGGGAGCTCGAGCCACGGCTTACAGGTAGTATCACTACGCCAAAGCCTGACTGGCTGGGGACAGCTATTTAGGGGCTGCAGACAGCCCCAAAGTTCATTTCACGCCGGATGCCGACCTCGTGTACCGCGACCTTCGAAGATTACGTCTTCGTCTCTGAATTGGACTGTTACTAGTGTGTTAGTGTGTTACCATTGACCTTTGTGGGAAATTTGAAGAGAAATTTTGTTTGCCTAAGTTAGGAGACTTTTACTGGCATCGTTATTGTTACCTTTCGTTTGTAAGTTCATTCATAAACCTTGTGAAGTTACATCAATAAATGTTGTGTTTGTGAAAAATTCCGAATTGTCAGTCACAACAACCTCGTTTTCGATGGGACGTTAAACACTAATCTGAACCTTCTCCTTAGTCGGTGACTGGTTTCGGGCTATGCCCATCCTCAAACCAACCTATGCAAAAGAAAAGGTCAAAGTTACAATATATCCAAACATTGTTTTACACTAAATACGAGTGCAACATATAAACGAATAGCATATCGCAACCGGTACGTACCGACGTTTGCCAAGTCACAACGTCCATCCAAAACAGCTGTAAGTAAAGTGCGTGCATTCTGGCCACAGTGGGTGCAACGTCGTGCTGGTAACTGGGCTCATACTGCCAAGTTCTTCGTAAATTTGACACGATTTTGTAATTACCGAAATAACGTCACGTACGATCACGACGCGTGAAATTTCACTTGGCAACCACCATTCCTTCCACCTGCTTCACCTTTTATGTCAGGTAGTGTAATACAGTTTGGGTTAACTTGACATATATTATGCCGATGTTCCATAGACAGTACAAGAAACGGCATCTCCTTGTGGCGTTGGTAACTACTTGTCTAAATGCTATTATTTTGTCCGGGCAAAGGAGTAACTTTATTTTTATGAGCAAGTTCCATAAAAGGCTTCAATATTATGCAAACAACAAAGGGTGTGGTATAAAACAACATACAGGGTAATTCAGAGTTCTTGCTAAAGGCTTCTAGAGTTTGTAATGGAGACGTAGTAGATAATGTTTGACAAAGAGCCCATAACCATAAGTTTACCGTTCGGATATAAAATTAGTTTCGGTGTCGGACCACTTTTAAATCTCCTGCTTCACGGTACGCAAACAGCACTGACAATCAGCTTTGTCTTGTGTGCTGTAGAAGCACATGGTACAGCCAATGTTTTGGGTACCCGTACTTGTCCTCAGCCCTCTTCTGTGTGACAAAGGACGTCCTCCTCCATGTTGACAGCGCAGCACGGCCATGAAACACCACAGCCAACCTTCACAGTTTCGAGTGTACCAATTTCTCGCAGACATTGTAGTCTCACGAAGGTGTTATGTGAGGTCAGAGTTACAACAGGCACTGATGCCGGCGTTCTCATCGTAGGTAGTGCACATACTGTGAAGTCGAAGATTTGAAAGTCGTCCTATACATCTCAGCCTGTGTACATACTGTGAAGTCGAAGATTTGTAAGTTCAAAATGGTTCTGAGCACTATGGGACCTAACATCTGAGGTCATTAGTCCCCTAGAACTTAGAACTACTTAAACCTAACTAACCTAAGGACATCACACACACCCATGCCCGAGGCAGGATTCGAACCTGCGACCGTAGCAGTCGCGCGGTTCCGGACTACAGCGCCTAGAACCGCATGGCCACCGCGGCCGGCGATTTGTAAGTCATCCAATCCTCAAACTTATTTTAAATCCAAATGGTACACTTCCTGACACGAGTTGCTTATCAAAATTTCATCTGATAAGCCCCGTCTGCAATCCCTAGAAGGCTGTAATAGGAATTTTACATCGACCCGTATACAGTGGGTCACACAAACGTCGCGACATTCTTTGATGGACTTTAGAGGATGTCTTGCGGAACAAATCGAGGATAGTAACCCGTGTCCAGAAATGTCATCCAACTATGCTACAGAGCGTAGGAGTTGTAGGCACCGGCGCCTGCCACTAGGCAACCCCTTCGACAGCAAACGTGACTTTGTATGCTGGCGGATCACAGGAGGAACGTCTCGCTACGTTATTCCTCGCTCCTTGATCGCAACTGATTGCCACAATCAGCAGTGGAGATGACGGAGCTAGCTGTTGTCTCATCTCTTAACAAATGCAATGCTCTGTTGCCACAGTGAATGACGTTTTCGGAAACAGGTTTCCACGCGAAGTTCATTTTTTCCTGAACAGCCTGGAAAATTTCAGCGTTTTTCGGTATATAGCAGAAAAATGAGCTTCCACCAAGGCAAAGGAGCACTGCATTCACACAACACAAGGCGTGTCTCCACAGCAGCTAGCTCCATCTTCTCTGCTGGCGATCGCGGCAATCAGAGACGATCGCTAAGTGACAAACAACACTTTAACTTTAAATGCGACCATTTTAGGTCGGCCTTTACAGTGACTGTTATTGACATTAAATGAAACAACAAGTTGGCTGTTAGCAGTCACTGTTTATTTATCTACACGACGCGTTTCAAAGGTTTATACCTCAATCATCAGGTGGATTTACATTTGTTAATACGACATTTGTGTGTGTGTGTTTTGTGTTACGATTTTTTTTTTTTGGAGGAACTTGTGGCACTGTCTCCAGTGGTCACAGGTTCCTTTCACAGTCGTAACACATCACATGTATACTGTTTACAAAACAGGACAGTATACATGTGATGTGTGTTACGACTGTGAAAGGACCCTGTGACCACTGGAGACAGTGCCACACGTTCCTCCAAAATATCGTAACACAACACACACACGACCCAAGATGCTACTCCAGGCGGGTGTAAAAAGAATGTGCGCAACGGAAAATAATAAAAGCAAAAATGAAGATTTGGCCGTGTCTGACTACCCCCTGAAGCGGATCTTAGGATCTCTTAATTCTGTGAATTGCAATCTAAACATAAATGAATGATGAAGGCAACTAATCCTACTAAATGATAAACGTTGTTCATGCTTATATTTTTATTCTACATTAAAAGAACCTTTATATTACAAAGTTTATATTTCCTAAGTAAAATTACTAATTAGTTGCCCAACTCTGCCCCTTATTATTACTGCGCGGTCTAATATCAATAACGCGAAATGACTGACATCTTCCACGTACCAAACACTACAAGACACTACTTTCCAATACGATCTGCGGTGGTGTGGAACCTCAGTGGAAATAAACTAACGTGATCACAGCTGTTTAGCTTTTACAGCCCTAATAAGCTGAAGCAATTTGCGATAGCACCGTATGTTCTGCGTCCGGTGCGTCGAAGTGATGGTTCTCGTACTCGTCTGCAACAATGGAAGAACTCCAGCCACAAAAAATAAACTCTTTCAAACACTAGGACGGCAGAAGGTGGTCCTCTGATTAATATACTCTAATACTGTCTTCTCCTCTCTGTGTTCTACTGACCGCTACGGTCGCAGGTTCGAATCCTGCCTCGGGCATGGATGTGTGTGATGTGCTTAGGTTAGTTAGGATTAATTAGTTCTAAGTTCTAGGCGACTGATGACCTCAGAAGTTAAATCGCATAGTGCTCAGAGCCATTTGAACCATTTGTGTTCTACAGACGAGAGACGCGAACTCCCAGCCACAAGGACGGAATTAAGACAACGTCTCAACCTAAGTATAGGCAGAGGAAGTGCTCTCAATTACTGAACGCTGCGTACTCAACGACGACTTCCAACCCGGAGGTGAAGTCCAGAATCGTATAGGTTCGCAACAGTACAGTGCCTAACTGTTCTAACCATAAACTGTCCTGAGAGCAAAGACAGCGTGTCTGCCTGTACCAACAAAGCGGATATCGAGCGACCGTTACACACGGGCGCTCACAACGGAAGACGTCGTCTCTCCACCGCTGGCCTCCCAGCAAGGCTAGTAATTCCGAAAACGAGTCATATTCCCGAAACCACGGAATATTCTCACCCTCTACACATTCTTCTGAACGCCGACCAACCATATTTTAGTCTTTTGTCGTCCAGCGAGGAAAGCTTGCGAGGAAACACCTATACTCGTACAATGGTACACTTTTGAGTAAAAATCCTCGGAAATAAACCAGCCTGCGTGGTTTCCGAGGTGACGTTTCCTCGTTCCTCTCAGCTGCGTCCAAGATTTTCATAGTTTCCGAAGTATAATCCTTCCTGTCCGGCTACAATTCTGGCCGGTCTTCCACCCAGGGCTCGAGCTCCACCTGCCGTTTCATTTCCATTGTCGCTCCAACCTTTACTAGTATGATAATAAAATGACTCCATCACCTTTCATGCAAGAAGCGTGTAAGGTGTCAGGCAAATCCAACACCTTCCATGAAAACCCTGACATGATAAGCAAATCCGGCAGTATGTCACACAGCTCCGAATAAATCCTGACATTAAATTAACCAAAGTAATATGATCAACGAGTGAGCAAATGGAATACCACAGAACAGCACAAGAACGCCTAAACGCATGTCATACCTTCCCACCGTGAAACAGACGCAGTTATGAGGGAAGAAACGAGAACAGAAGCCGAGAGCAGAACCGTGTTAAGCTAGAAGGCCCTACGATAAGGGACTGACACCAACGTCGCCAGCCAACCACCAGGACCACCACCCAGCCCATGTTTGAAAGATAGAGCCCTCCAGAAGAACAGTATAGATCTTACAATAACACTAAAAGAGCCACACCAGCTGCAAGTTTTAGCGTGAGACTTTGTCGTGTCTCTGTTACGTTGCAAACGTTAAAAACATTGCCCCACCACAAAAAGTATAACGTTTCTCATTGGATAGACAGAACTTTTTTAGGTGGAGCTTAAGGTTAACATTGAGGCCCTGACTGGTCAGTTGAAAACACAGACAGATAGTTTTTTTAAACCAACTTCGGTAAATTGTAGTAAGGAGAAGTTAGGGGAGAGTTGCTTCCAAGTCGGCGAGGTGCGTGGAGCTGTGCCCCCCCCCCCCCCCCCCCCCACCCTCCTGACGAACACCGACAAGGTAATGGACGCACGCGATGCCGCATTTTTGAGCGCAGAAGGCTTCACTCAGAACTGCAGAAGTCTCATCTGTTACACTCCCTTTTTACGTAATACTAGTGTCGATCGTCAATTGAAGCTCATGGTATTCACATTTGCTACATAAGTTAAAATCTGAAACACGATGATTTTTCTGTTATATAATTATTGACAAGCCACATCAGCCACTGTAATTTAAGACAAGTTAGATAAGTAATTAAAGATAATTGAGGGTCACTGTAGACCATTTTGATAGTTTTCTCTTTTGTGAAACTTAATTTAAACCTAGATTACAGATGTGATATGGCGTAGGTCATCCTTCGATCCGTTGTAGATTTTCGAAACCCACTCAGGGAATATTCGTTCACATTTTTGTTGAACGCAGTTGGTTTTTACCATCCTGTATTCAAATATTTCCCTTCATCAATAGAGCAATTTATAAACAATGTTTTGTGAGTAGAATAAAATTTCCAATGGTAAACTTAACTGCTTTTTCGACGTTATTTTACGAGCTAACAAAAAATAGGAAACCCTTGAACCCCTTCCACTAAATTTAGTTAGTATTAAGATTCTTTTACAGGGAGTGCAGTGGAGCTGACGCTGAAATCATTAAGTATTTGATTATATCATCGCTAGTCTCACTGAACTCTTCTGAACTCTACATGTCATGTGTGGTCTGGCGTCTCCTTACCAGCAACAGGTCCCAGGTTCAAACTAGTCAATTCCCTAAAAAACACGCTCAGAGCGTCGTTGCGCGAAAGTGGCAGGGAGACACGATTTAGAACAAACAGACACCACGCAGAATGTTAGAAGCATTAGCAGTTATTTACAATGCATACGTGACAATGTCAGTCTCGTGTATATTCATAGATACGATGTACAGCCTATCACAGGATACCTAATTGTGTTTGTAGATCATGGTAAAGTATGTGGATGGGCGCTTGTAAGGTGCGAAATTATAGCCACCTTACAACGAATGTCATACTAACAAATGAAAATCCACCTGACGATAGAGATTTAAACGTTTGAAACGCATTGTGGAGATAAATAAATAGACTGGCAACAGTAAACTTGTTGTTTCATTTATTAACAAACAACACTGCGAGGCGCTCCACCTGTGGTTCGCCAGTGTATGAAGTCACGTTTGCTGCCAAGTAGGTGGCCCAGGAACAGGCGCTGGCACCTGTATCTCCGATGCTCTGTGGCGTCATTGGATGACATTCACCGACATGGGTCCCTATCTTAGATTTGTTCCTCGAAACCATCCACTGCAACCCCTCGAAGGGTTTCACAGTATTTCTGGAACACCCTGCCTACATAAGGTTTTTTTGTTAACGTTTCAAACAGATCTGCTCTCGGCTTGCCAAAGGCGTTATTTGTTGTAGAAAAAGAGTCGAGCAGTTGCAGTCGGTTGCTGGCAGATATAGCTGTGCACGCTTGTGGTGTCTGGTAAAAATCGTGTGCCTTGATGTACGTGTGATCACAGTGTATTGCTGTAACAGCGAAAAAGATGTTTACCGCCATGAATTGCATAATTTTTGGAGATACTGAGAGAGAGAGGGAGAGAAAGAGAGAGAGAGAGAGAGAGAGAGAGAGAGAGAGAGAGATGGTAGTCTGCCACTGAAGTCGTCACATCAACTTTCAACAATGCTTTCTGTACCAGCGTAAGCTGTCGCCAGCACACCGGTCGGCAAAGAGGTTGATAGAAGATCGATAATAGGCGCTGGATGAAGCACGCCTATCAGGAGAGAGGCCAGAGACAGACTCACAAGCAATGCGCCACCAGCGCCCTCTCGACTGCAAGTATGTGGATCGCCGCCGAGGACCGGTGGTCCTAGTCGGCACAGGCAGTCAGTCAGCCCAGTTGCAGTTACAGCGCCAGCCAGTCGCAGTCACAGAGTCGATCACCATTCTAGTTGGCGTCTGCCAGTTCATGTCACCAGTTACGAGAGTGTAGTGGTTATAGCAGGACTTGTACTTCACCAGCATTGAGGCTAATGTGGACTATTACAGAAGAGCTTGTACCACAACACGTGGACTATCTTAAAGATAGGTAGTTTTTTGTTCTGGTTAATAAAAAACCCTGTTAATATATGAGTGCAGTTGTGTTATAGAAAGAGGATACCGGCCACCAAACGTCATCCTCTCCTTGCTTCTCATGGTTCGCGACTCTACAGTGGCAACGAGACAACACAAAACTTCCTGCAAAGTTAAGTCGACCAATACGAGTTGTGAAATGCATCTCCATGCATTTCTTTCTGACTCGCAGTACAGAAAAGTAATCTCAGCAATGTTGCTTTTCTTATAATCATTTATAATTTTTTACACTTCATGTATTAACACATTTACAAGTAGCTATTCTCTGGAAAAGCAGAGACGAACTTTCTTCAACAGTACTACTTGGCTCCGAAATTTGTTTCATTTCGATACTTGAATTTAACTGACAATATTTGCTACTCAGAGTCATTACAGTCAAGTTACAGAATTTTTCTAGCTGCTCAGTATATTTTTAAAATAATTTACACTGTCATTTCTACGCAAAATTTATAATGTAATTCTTACAAGGTGACGATTATTGAACTATAAGAAGTTAGATCATCATAACTTCTGAACAGTTTGCGTTAGGACGTTCAAACTCCACGGTTGGCCGTTGCGTATGATGGGAATTACTATGTGCTGTATGGTTTGGTTTAGCGACGAAGCACGGTTTCATATGGATGGGTTCGTCAACAAGCAAAATTGGCGCATTTGGGGGACTGAGAAACCGCGTTTCGCGATCGAGAAGTCTCTTCACCCTCAACGGTTGACTGTCTGATGTGCAGTGTCCAGTGACGAAATAATGGGTGCGATATTTCTTCTTAGCACGGTGACTACAGACAGGTACGTGAAAGTTTTGCAAGATGATTTTATCCCCGTTATCCAAAGTGACCCTGATTTCTACAAGATGTGATTCATACAAGATGGAGCTCGACCCAATCGAAGCAGGAGATTGTTTGACGTCCTGGAGCAGAACTTTGGAGACCGCTTTCTGGCTCTGGGATAGCCAGAGGCCACTGGCATGGGCCTCGATTGGCCGCCATAGTCTCCGGATCTGAACACATGCGACTCCTTTTTGTGCGGCTGTATTAAAGCCAAGGTGTACAGCAATAACCTCAAAACCGTTTCTGAGCTGAAAACAGCCTTTCAGCAGGTGATCGACAGCATCGACGATCCCACACTTCAGCGTGTCACGCAGGATTTCGCTATTCGTCTGAGCCACGTCATCGCCAATGATCGGAGGCATATTGAATATGTCACAACCTAAATCCGAATATCTGTAGCCACGTTTACATGTTGAATAAAGTGTGTGCACGCTGTAGTTTGTAACCAATTAACGTTTTTTTTCATATAGTTCACTAATTGGCACTCTGTATGAACGTGTGCGTGCATGCTTTTTCTATTCGTATGTAAATCTGTTGTTACGCAAATGCAGTGCTGGATAATACTGAATCGTTGACCATATTCCAGTTATGAACAGAATTATTTTTTCCTCTAAGTTCACACTGAACACACAAAATTGAAGTACTGCCTGACAAAAAAAAAAAAAAAAAAGCGAAGCACCTGAATGAGTTCGAGGAAGCAAAACGAAATTGCACAGGTTGCGAGGATAAGTGAGGTTGTATGAGTGACTCCAGAATCAATTCAAATTAACTAAGAACTTGGCAGTACGACCCCATGTATCAGGACAACGATTGAAACCCGCATCCGGCCATCCTGATTTAGGTTTTCCGTGATTTCCCTAAGCCGCTTCAGGCAAATGCTGGGGTGGTTCCTTTGAAAAGGCACGGCTGATTTCCTTCCACCTTCCTTCACTCATCCGAAGGGACCGATGACCCCACTGTTTGGCCCCCTCCCCCAAATCAACCAACTACTTACCAGTATGACGCTGCACCTCTTTGGGCTCTCTGCATGCACTTATTCAGTTGGGAAGGGTGTCATAGCGCCGTCGTATCCTCACGTGAAGAAAGCCGGCCCACAGCTGCTATCGCTGGTCCTTGACATCCTGGATACTGAAACTGCCTTCCGAGACAGTCCCACACACGTCCTGCGAGCGCCAGATTTGGGGACTACCTCAACATCATGCAGATAGTTCACAGAGACAGGTGCCACGTGTGGACGAACCCTGTTCTGTTCGAAATGGCTCTGTGTTGATGTAACATGGTAGATAACACATGAGGATGCGCGATGCCCATTGCGTACCGCTGTGGTAACAGCCGTGACCTGAAGTCATATCCAGTGGTTACCCACACTACAACATCTACATCTACATTTATACTCCGCAAGCCACACAACGGTGTGTGGCGGAGGGCACTTTACGTGCCACTGTCATTACCTCCCTTTCCTGTTCCAGTCGCGTATGGTTCGCGGGAAGAACGACTGTCTGAAAGCCTCCGTGCGCGCTCTAATCTCTCTGATTTTACATTCGTGATCTCCTCGGGAGGTATAAGTAGGGGGAAGCAATATATTCGATACCTCATCCAGAAACGCACCCTCTCGAAACCTGGCGAGCAATGTACACCGCGATGCAGAGCACCTCTCTTGCAGAGTCTGCCACTTGAGTTTATTAAACATCTCCGTAACGCTATCACGGTTACCAAATAACCCTGTGACGAAACGCGCCGCTCTTCTTTGGATCTTCTCTATCTCCTCCGTCAAACCGATCTGGTACGGATCCCACACTGATGAGCAGTACTCAAGTGTAGGTCGAACGAGTGTTTTGTAAGCCACCTCCTTTGTTGATGGACTACATTTTCTAAGCACTCTCCCAATGAATCTCAACCTGGTACCCGCCTTACCAAAAATTAATTTTATATGATCATTCCACTTCAAATCGTTCCGCACGCATACTCCCAGATATTTTACAGAAGTAACTGCTACCAGTGTTTGTTCCGCTATCAAATAATCATACAACAAAGGATCCTTCTTTCTATGTATTCGCAATACATTACATTAGTCTATGTTAAGGGACAGTTGCCACTCCCTGCACCAAGTGCCTATCCGCTGCAGATCTTCCTGCATTTCGCTACATTTTCTAATGCTGCAACTTCTCTGTATACTACAGCATCATCCGCGAAAAGCCGCATGGAACTTCCGACACTATCTACTGCGTCATTTATATATATTGTGAAAAGCAATGGTCCCATAACACTCCCCTGTGGCATGCCAGAGATTACTTCAACGTCTGTAGACGTCTCTCCATTCAGAACAACATGTTGTGTTCTGTTTGCTAAAATCTCTTCAATGCAGCCACACAGCTTGTCTGATATTCCGTAGGCTCTTACTTTATCAGGCGACAGTGCGGAACTGTATCGAACGCCTTCCGGAAGTCAAGGAAAATGGCATCTACCTGGGAGCCAACACGTAACACGGCTGTGTCCCTCCGACACAATGGAGTGATAGGACCTTCCACTTGTCGCCACGACACTCACTGATGTTGGTCATACGGGGCAGGGTAGAACCACGGTTCTTCTCCGAATAAAATGCAACGCCATTCATCATCGGCGCATGCTTCTCAGTCATCACCGTGCCAGTCACAGCGATGTGTGTGTTGAGGTGTCTCGGAAGGCTACGTGTGTACGACAGTCACTCTCTAGTTCAGCTGCTGATAGTTTCTGACCAGTGGCGTGACTTGACAGACAATGTTGCAAGCTGTCCATTACTTGTTCTCAGATGGCAGGCGAAGGGGGATCCTCCAATTTGGTGGCCAGACGTGGTCAACTGGAACCTGGCCGGCGAGTACCTACTCTTACTTCTCCATGCAGGCCGACATCAGGCGATTGTCACATACAAATGCCCCACAAGTCTGGATACTGCACGATTAGAAAAGGCCGACTCGCAATGAGGCCCTTATCGAACACTGTCAGATGCTGGTAACGCTGCCTCACACAGAGATCACTCAATATACAGCGAATAGCCAAGCTAACTGGTACACTTGCCTAATGTCGAGTAAGGTCCCGCGGGCACGCAGAAGTGCGCAACACGACGTGGTGTGGACCCGACTAATGTCAGAAGCAGTGCTGGAGGGAACTGACACCATGAATCCTGCAGGTCTATCCGTAAATCCGTAAGAGTACGAGGGGGTGGAGATCTCTCCTGAACAGCACGTTGCAAGGCATCCCAGATATGCTCAGTAATGTCCATGTCTGGGGAGTTCGGTGGCCAGTGGATGTGTTTCAACTCAGAAGTGTGTTTCTGGAGCCACTCTGTATCAATTCTGGACGTGTGGGGTGTCGCATTGTCCTCCTGGAATTGCCCAAGTCCGTCGGAGTACACATTGGACTCGAATGGTTGCAGGTGCTCAGGCAGGATCCTCACGAACGTGTCACCTGTCAGAGTCGTACCTAGACGTATCAAGTGTCCCATATCACTCCAACTGCATACGGCCCACAGTATTACAGAGTCTCCAACAGCTTGAACAGTCCCCTGCTGACATGCAAGGTCCATGAATTCATGAGGTTGCCTCCATACCCGTACACGCCCATCCGATCGATACAATTTGAAACGAGACTCGTCCGACCAAACGACGTGTTTCCAGTCAACAATACACCAATGTCGGTGTTGACGCGCTCAAGCGAGGTATAAAGCTTCATGTCGTGCAGTCATCAAGGGTACACGAGTGGGCCCTCGGCTCCGAAAGCCCGTATCTAAGATGCTTCGTTGAATCGTTCACACGCTGACACTTGTTGATGGCCCAGCACGTAAAATCTGCAGCAATTTGAGGAAGGATTCCACTTCTGTCACGTTGAACGATTATATTCAATCGAAATTGGTCCCTTCCGTTGCAGGACCCTTTTCCGTCCGCAGAGATGTCGCAGATTTGATTTTTTACCGGCTTCCTGGGATTCACGGTACACTCGTGAAATGGTCGTACGGGAAAATCCCCACTTCATCGGTACCTCGGAGATGCTGTGTCCCATCCCTCGTGCACCGACTATAACACCATGTTCAAACTCACTTAAATCTTGATAACCTGCCACTGTATAAGCAGTAACTGACCTAACAACTGCGCCAGACACTTGTCTTATATAGGCGTTGCCGTCCATAGCACCGTTCCAAATGGTTCAAATGACTCTGTGCACTATGCGACTTAACTTCTGAGGTCATCAATCGCCTCGAACTTAGAACTAATTAAACCTAACTAACCTAAGGACATTACACACATCCATGCCCGAGGCAGGATTCGAACCTGCGACCGTAGCGGTCGCCCGGCTCCAGACTGTAGCGCCTAGAACTGCACGGCCACTCCCGCCGGCCGTAGCACCGTATTCTGCCCGCTTGCATATCTCTGTATTTGAATACGGAGTACCTGTACCAGTTTCTCTGGCGCCTCAGTGTGTGTCACTGCTCAAGTCCCTTACATACCCCGTAAGCGCTGGTAAGAAAACTAAACACGAACAACACTAGTGGTCTCTGGTGGCTGTTCAATGTGTGGCAAACAATTGCTGCTCTAATCATTAACAAACCCACCGATGGTGTGTTCGTTTACTAGCCTACACTGACATCTGTCTGTGATTCGTGGCTGTTTGACTTTCTTTGTGAAGCAGTGTATGTGTGGTAATAAAATTTTCATACTAACACGACGTTCGGGGTGCGATATGGTCACGGTCATTATTCCTAATTAGGAAGGTTGTTTAAGCAGTAAATCCCGGCGGTCGCTTTACAACTGTGGCAGAGGCCCAACCGAGATTAATTCCGCCCCCAGCTCTCCACCACTTGCTGAGGGCGCGCTCACCCCTCAAGCCCTCCCCATATCAGCTCCAACCCCTCGCAATACACCCTCGCGCCTGCCCGATGCCAAATACAGCCGCATCACCTCACCCACTCACACACACACACACACACACACACACACACACACACACGCTCTTCCCCTACTATGTCTTCTTCCGTCTTATTCCCAGTTCCCCCCCCCTCCCCCCCCCCCTTGTCTTCCTCTTGTCTTAGGGTGGGGACCTTGACACTGTCAGATTTTCCTGTATTGCCTCCTCCACTCTCTCCGGCAAAGTGACGAAGTTAAGCTTCCATCTGGCCGCTAATTTGCTGACACTGTTCCCCCACCCTCTCCACGCAGACGTCTGTTATCTCTGCTGTCGTTTGTTTGCAGTAATCTGTGACACCGCAGAGGCAGATCTTGGTGGCGGGACAGATACACAGTCCACTGCTTCCTTTAGCAAGCGGAACCCAAACCTTTCAATCACTACACGAATGCGGCGAAATGGGAGATACTGAGCAGAGCGACTGAGCACTAAAAAGTCAACTAAAATCGCTCTTCAGTGAAAAGCCGCGTGGGCAGGATGAGGAGCCTGTGAGAATCTACTGAGTTTAGCAGTAGTTCTGCAGTATTCTAGCAGTAGTTCATTGTAGGTTTCTGGAGCAATGAACGGTACCAATCGATTGGAAAAGAAGCACAGGTCATTATTGTTTTGAAAAAGCGTCGTAGGATAGATGCAGGTAATTGCAGGTCTACAGGGTGTTTTCGCAAGAGTGTGCAAAAATGTAACATGACATAGAGGAGGAGGAGATTAGTGTTTAACGTCCCGTCGACAACGAGGTCATTAGAGACAGAGTGCAAGCTCGGGTGAGGAAAGGATGGGGAAGGAAATCGGCCGTGCCCTTTCAGAGGAACCATCCCGGCATTTGCCTGAAGCGACTTAGGGAAAGCACGGAAAACCTAAATCAGGATGGCCGGAGACGGGATTGAACCGTCGTCCTCCCGAATGCGAGTCCAGTGTGCTAACCACTGCGCCACCTCGCTCGGTGACATAGAGGATGCTCCAATGAGAAATGTGGTGTAGTCCACATTACCTGGTGTAGGAGAAGCCAACTTAAGAAGATATGGAAGTCAACTTGTCTACCGCTTTGTCTAGTATTACTCTTTTCCAGCTTATTTATATCTAACATGCGTACCACTTTACACGTAACGTACTGCATATTTACATGTACGTTCTTTATATCCAGCAAGGAAACGAAGAATACGAGCCTGATTGCTAAGAAGTCATGATGCAGGTTTTGTGTACTTTACTTGTCCACAAGGTGGCACTGTTGTATCGTATTTACACTGTCCCATGACAGAACGTGCTACGAATCAACGACAGGCCCATCCATTACTCAGTGCTATTCAGAGACGTGCAGTAGAATACGATGGAACAGTACTGGTAGAGCTTAGCTCACTGACATGCACATTGTGTATGGGGAAGTACGTTGCAATGCTCTCGCTGCTGAAAGGCTGTACCGGGAACGATTTCCTAACGGGCATCATCCGTTATTTTTCTCGATCGATTAGTTCATTGAAAAGAAGAAAGGAGGGATCTGGCAGCATGATGACCACTAGCACCCCCGAGGTTGAAGTGGAGGGTGGGTCACAACCTTGTTCGCCGATGTCATGCTTGCACTGAGGTTCATGGCCATCAGGTTGAGTACATTTTGTAAGATACAGTACAAATAATAGTCCATTGTGTCAACGATGACATTTACAGTTAACTGTAACTAATGGGGGTAAAGAAGTACACGGTAATATTATTTCAAACGTTCAAATGTGTGTGAATTCCTAATGGACCAAACTGCTGAGGTCATCGGTCAATAGACTTACACACTACTTAAAATAACTTACGCTACGAACAACACACACACCCATCCCCGAGGGAGGACTCGAACCTCCGGCGGGAGGGGCCGCGCAATCTGTGACATGGCGTCTCAAACCGCGCGGCCATTCCACGCGGCTGTAATATTATTTTATTTCTATTAACTCCGTAAGCTGGCTTCTCTGACCCCAGGTTCCGTACCGCAGACTGTTCAATGTAATTCTGTGTAAACAAACATTAGCGCAAACCATTTCAGATGAGAATAGCTCGAGGTTGTACCGAGACCTTCTCATCTGAAATAGATAGAAATAGGCCATTACTAACCAACACGCTACTTAGACTGTATTACTCATCAAAATACAGCATATCACTTCCCTCTATATATTACAAATTATTCTCAACCACCCTCATTGTGTTAAATTTTTTTTGTTTTTATTTTTTTATTTTTTTTTTCATATTTGCATTTTATAAATTACACTACTGATCATTAAACTTGATACACCACGAAGATGACGTGTTACAGACGCGAAATTTAACCGACAGGAAGAAGATGCTGTGATATGCAAATGATTAGCTTTTCAGAGCATTCACACAACGTTGGCGCCGATGGCGACACTTACAACGTGCTGACATGAGGAAAGTTTCCAACCGATTTCTCATACACAAACAGCAGTTGACCGGCGTCGCCTGGTGAAACGTTGTTGTGATGCCTCGTGTAAGGAGGAGAAATGCGTACCATCACGTTTCTGTCTTTGATAAAGATCGGATTGTAGCCTATCGCGACTGCGATTTCTCGAGTCGCGACATTGCTGCTCGCGTTGGTCGAGATCCAATGACTGTTAGAAGAATATGGAATCGGTGGGTTCAGGAGGGTAATACGGAACGCCGTGCTGGATCCCAACGGCCTCGTATCACTAGCAGTCGAGATGACAGGCATCTTATCCGCATGGCTGTAACGGATCGTGCAGCCACGTCTCGATCCCCGAGTCAACAGATGGGGTCGTTTGCAAGACAACAACCATCTGCACGAACAGTTCGACGACATTTTCAGCAGCATGGACTATCAGCTCGGAGACCGTGTCTGTGGTTACTCTTGACGCTGCATCACAGGCAGGAGCGCCTGCGATGGCGTACTCAACGACGAACCTGGGTGCACGAAAGAGAAACGTCATTTCTCCGGATGTATCCGAGTTCTGTTTACAGCATCACGATGGTCGCATACGTGTTTGGGGTCATCGCGGTGAACGCACATTGGAAGCGTGTATTCATCATCGCCATACTGGCGTATCACCCGGCGTGACGGTATGGGATGCCATTGGTTACACGTCTCGGTCACCTCTTGTTCCCATTGACTGTACTTTGAGCAGTGTACGTTACATTTCAGATGTGTTATGACCCGTGGCTCTACCCTTCATTCGATCCCTGCGAAGCCCTACATTTCAGCAGGATAATGCACGACCGCATGTTGCAGGTTCTCTACGTGGCTTTCTGGATACAGAAAATGTTCGACTGCTGCTCTGGCCATCACATTCTCCAGATCTCTCACCAATTGTAAACATCTGGTCAATGGTGGCCGAGCAACTGGCTCGTCACAAAACGCCAGTCACTACTCTTGATGAACTGTGGTATCGTGTTGAAGCTGCATGGGAAACTGTACCTGTTCACGCCGTCCAAGCTCTGTTCGACTCAATGCCCAAGCGTATCAACGCCGTTATTGCGGCCAGAGGTGTTTGTTCTGGGTACTGATATCTCAGTATATATGCACCCAATTGCGTGAAAATGTAATCACATGTCAGTTCTAGTATAATATATTTGTCCAATGTATACCCGTTTATCATCTGTATTTCTTCTTGGTGTAGCAATTTTAATGGCCAGTAGTGTACATTCTCATCCAAATATGTAGTAACAAATCATATGGAACCATTTTAACAACTGTTAAGCATTAAATTCGCTGTAACCTCAGAGAAATCTTTATATATTATGTTCTTTATATTATTTTAAAAAATCATAAGCAACTGTATACCAATGACACTGTAACAATGAGACGTCTTTGTTATTATATTCAGAAGCATACGACCCACCTTACATTTCATGGCGGTGGGTTACGCTGTACTGTTAATAAAAAGAGGTAAATAAATGTTCAATGGAGCATCCTCTATATCCTGTTACATTTTTGCACGCACTAATGGAAACGCACTGTGTAGCTGACATCGATTTTTGCGGAGTGCATTGTTGAGTAGCTGATGGTAGCGATGTGAAAAACCGAGCACTTAAATCCAGTACCGTTATTTTAGGTCTAAATAACCGATATTTATCGGGGTTTATTTGGCCTCGGTTATAACAGGTGCTTTTTATTTTTTTAATAATAAGCAAGTAAAAAATCCCTATATATCAATTAGCAATAGCACAGGAAAAAAGCAATCAGTGCTATTTTAATAACAGTGCCTACAGGAACGAACAACCAACTTTTTTTTAATGGTATGGCTAGAATCCCTCGTCGGGCAGGCTGTTTGCCGGGTGCCGGTCTTTCAATTTGACGCCACTTCGGCGACCTGCAGTCGATGAGGATAATAGGATGATGACGAGGACAGCATAGTGCCCAGAGTCGATCGCGGTCCTCTGGTTTGGAGCCGTGTGGAGGGTCTAAACCAGAGGCTCAGACGACTCTGCGACTATAATGGTTGCAAATTCATCGACCTCCGTTATTGGGTGGAGAACTGTAGGGCCCCCCTAGACAGGTCAGGCGTGCACTACACACCGGAAGCAGCTACTAGGGTAGCAGAGTACGTGTGGCGTGCACACGGGGGTTTTTTAGGTTAGAGGGACCCCCCCTTGGGCGAAACGATAAAATACCTGACGGCTTACCAGAGAGGACATTATCATCGTTGATAAAGAACGTCCGTCCTCAGAGACCAAAAACAGGAAAAGTCAACGTAATATTGGTAAACTGCAGGAGTATCCAGGGCAAGGTTCCTGAATTAGTATCTCTTATTGAAGGAAATAGTGCGCATATAGTATTAGGAACGGAAAGTTGGTTAAAACCGGAAGTGAACAATAACGAAATCCTAGACACAGAATGGAATATATACCGCAAGGATAGGATAAACGCCAATGGTGGAGGAGTATTTATAGCAGTAAAGAATTCAATAATATCCAGTGAAGTTATTTGCGAATGTGAAATAATCTGGGTTAAGTTAAGTATCAAAGGTGGGTCAGATATGATAGTCGGATGCTTCTATAGACCACCTGCATCAGCAACCGTAGTAGTTGAGCGCCTCAGAGAGAACCTGCAGAACGTCGTGAAGAAGTTTCGTGATCATACTATTGTAATAGGGGGAGACTTCAATCTACCAGGTATAGAATGGGATAGTCACACAATCAGAACTGGAGCCAGGGACAGAGACTCTTGTGACATTATCCTGACCGCCTTGTCCGAGAATTACTTCGAGCAGATAGTTAGAGAACCAACTCGTGAAGCTAACGTTTTAGACCTCATAGCAACAAATAGACCGGAACTTTTCGACTCCGTGAATGTAGAAGAGGGTATCAGTGATCATAAGTCAGTGGTTGCATCAATGACTACAAGTGTAATAAGAAATGCCAAGAAAGGAAGGAAAATATATTTGCTTAACAAGAGTGATAGGGCACAAATCGCAGAATATCTGAGTGACCACCATCAAACGTTCATTTCTGAGGAAGAGGATGTGGAACAAAAGTGGAAAAAATTCAGAAACATCGTCCAGTACGCCTTAGATAAGTTCGTACCGACTAAGGTCCAAAGCGAGGGGAAAGATCCACCGTGGTATAACAATCATGTACGAAAGGTACTACGGGAACAAAGAAAGCTTCATCATAGGTTTAAGAGTAGTCGAATCATAGCTGATAAGGAAAAGCTGAACGAAGCGAAAAAGAGCGTAAAGAGAGCAATGAGAGAAGCATTCAACGAATTCGAACATAAAACATTGGCAAACAATCTAAACAAGAACCCTAAAAAGTTTTGGTCATATGTAAAATCGGTAAGCGGATCTAAATCCCCTATTCAGTCACTCGTTGACCACGATGGCACCGAAACAGAGGACGACCGAAGAAAGGCAGAAATACTGAATTCAGTGTTCCGAAACTGTTTCACTGCGGAAAATCGTAACACGGTCCCTGACTTCAGCCGTCGCACGGACGCCAAAATGGAAAATATTGAAATAAACGATATCGGAATTGAAAAACAACTGCTATCACTTAGTAGCGGAAAAGCATCCGGACCAGACGAGATACCCTTAAGATTCTACAGTGATTATGCTAAAGAACTTGCCCCCTTTCTATCAGCAATTTATCGTAGATCGCTGGAAGAACGTAAAGTACCTAGCGACTGGAAGAAAGCGCAGGTCGTTCCCATTTTCAAGAAGGGTCATAAATCAGATGCGAATAATTATAGGCCTATTTCGCTTACGTCAATCTGTTGTAGAATAATGGAACATGTTTTGTGTTCTCGTATTATGGCGTTCTTAGATAATACAAATCTCCTTCATCATAACCAACATGGATTCCGCAAACAGAGATCATGTGAAACTCAGCTCGCCCTATTTGCCCAAGAAATTCACAGTGCCGTAGACACTGGCGAGCAGATTGATGCCGTATTCCTGGACTTCAGGAAGGCATTTGATACGGTTCCGCACTTACGTTTAGTGAAAAAAATACGAACTTACGGAATATCGGACCAGGTTTGTGATTGGATTCAGGATTTCCTAGAAGAAAGAACACAACATGTCATTCTTAATGGTTCAAAATCTGCAGATGTAGAGGTAATTTCGGGAGTACCGCAGGGAAGCGTGATAGGACCTTTATTGTTTACAATATACATAAATGACTTAGTTGACAACATCGGTAGCTCCGTGAGGCTATTTGCAGATGACACGGTTGTCTACAAGAAAGTAGCAACATCAGAAGACTCGTACGTACTCCAGGAGGACCTGCAGAGGATTAATGCATGGTGCGACAGCTGGCAGCTTTCCCTAAACGTAGATAAATGTAATATAATGCGCATACATAGGGGCAGAAATCCATTCCAGTACGATTATGCCATAGGTGGTAAATCATTGGAAGCGGTAACGACCGTAAAATACTTAGGAGTTACTATCCGGAGCGATCTGAAGTGGAATGATCACATAAAACAAATAGTGGGAAAAGCAGGCGCCAGGTTGAGATTCATAGGAAGAATTCTAAGAAAATGTGACTCATCGACGAAAGAAGTAGCTTACAAAACGCTTGTTCGTCCGGTTCTTGAGTATTGCTCATCAGTATGGGACCCTTACCAGGTTGGATTAATAGAAGAGATAGACATGATCCAGCGAAAAGCAGCGCGATTCGTCATGGGGACATTTAGTCAGCGCGAGAGCGTTACGGAGATGCTGAACAAGCTCCAGTGGCGGACACTTCAAGAAAGGCGTTACGCAATACGGAGAGGTTTATTATCGAAATTACGAGAGAGCACATTCCGGGAAGAGATGGGCAACATATTACTACCGCCCACATATATCTCGCGTAATGATCACAACGAAAAGATCCGAGAAATTAGAGCAAATACGGAGACCTACAAGCAGTCGTTCTTCCCACGCACAATTCGTGAATGGAACAGGGAAGGGGGGATCAGATAGTGGTACAATAAGTACCCTCCGCCACACACCGTAAGGTGGCTCGCGGAGTATAGATGTAGATGTAGATGTAGAAAACACCCAGTCCCTGGCGGAGAAAATTCCCCGACCCAGCCGGGAATCGAACCCAAGCCCAGAGCACTGACAATCCGTTATGCCAACCTTTCAGCTATCGGCGGCGGGCAACAACCAGCTAATGTCATAAGAATGCTAAGGCACACGTGTAGCTGCAGCGTGCAACACTCGCCCCCATCTCGTCTGCACGGCAGTTTCTCGCTGGCGTCACCGGACACCCGCTGTATTGCAGAATTGCGCCAACCCGAGTCTGGAAGAACAGTGCCTGATTTGCTCTAAAAAATTAAAGAGTAGTCTGCCATTTTTACAAAAATCATAAAACGGATAGGCAACTATGATAACAGCAATAAATGAAATACTGAACAATTCATTCATAGTATACAATAAAAATAAAAAGTAACCGTTCTGCTGCGTGTGCCAACATAATATGCTTCCATCGGCTTGTAAACCTTGAATGCGGACAAATTAACGCGAAAAACAGAGCTTTTCAGTCTCCATTTTCTCCATTTGGCACTGACTATTCGTAATGCTCAAATAGTGGCATGATGTCTGATTACAACATGGCTTTTGAGCAGAGTTTCAAAAAATTTGAATTAATAGGGAGAAAAAATGGTCATTTTTGTACTACTCAACCACGTGTCACTTTTACAGGAAAGAAGCGAAATTGTGGAGGGACAAAGTTTTCTTTCATTTCCCTATTTAATTTAATGCGTCGATTATGTATCTCTTTAAACTGACAGATTCAAAATTTTTGATGGGAAATAACAGGAATAAAACGACTGAAAATCGGTTATTTCAGGAAACGGTCATTTCCAGCAGCAGTTTTAGCAGAGTGCAGAGCGACGCCACTGAAGAGTCGATCACTGCAAACGAGTGATCTGCAGTCATGAACTGCGCTGCACACGTGGCATTTCGATGGAGGGGTTTGGCTCTGGCGAATGCCTGGAGATACCTGCCATCATGTGCAGTGGGCGCAGTGAACTGCAAAGGTGCGAAGGGATTCCTCGTGTTTAGGGTGTGGTCCCGTTAGTGCGCTTTGGCGGTCGTTTGTTTCAGCGTGACAATGTACGTTGTCAGAGAGCAGTGTCTGTGAGGCAATGAGATGGGCTGGGCTGTCTATAGTATATAAATAAACCGAATACATCTTTGTGACGAGTTAAAACGTCGACTTCGCTCCAGACCCCACCTTCCAACATCACTGTTTTCTCACATTTCAGTTTTCGACGAAGACTGGGCTGGCATTCCTCCACAGACATGCAGACCTCTCATTAGAAGTGTCTTCAGGAGAGTTCCAGTCGTTATAAAGGTGAAGGTCAACAGACTCCGTATTGACAAACTGCCTATTGGCTTCTGTTTCGGGCTCTTCGGCCGACGTTCATCTAATGATTTTTCTGACGTTTCGCCAGCACGAGTGGCTGGCATTGTCAAAGCTTCACCCTCCATTGCCGGTGGTGAACTGGAGCCGAGCTCGCGGCCGCAGACTATATGTATCTGGTGCGCCAACGTCCGAGGGCTTCTCCGCGGTCATTTCCGGTGCGGTTCTCCTCTTGCTACCTGCGACGGTCGTTCGCTGCAGTACGGGAAGCCAGGATCCGTTTACCTTAAGGCTTTCCTCTTTCTCGTTGAAACTGTTCGCGTGTTTTTGTATTTCTACAGCTTCTCTAAACAAGCGCGTGTGATAGTGCTTCTCTACAGCCAGAACCTCCGTGTCGGCGAATTTTATTACGTGGTCGGTCTCATTAGGTGCGTGCTCTGCCACGGCCGATTTCTCCACCTGCCCCAACCTGCAATGTCGCTTATGCTCTTTGATCCTGGTGTTAATGGATCGTCCAGTCATTCCGACATAAACTTTTCCGCATGTGCATGGTATACGGTATATTCCCGACATTGCAAGTGAGTCTCTTTTCTCCTTCGCCGATCTAAGACACTCTTTGATCTTCCTTGTCAGTTTGAAAATCGGCTTTACGCCATGTTTGCGCAATATACAGCCGATTCTGTCCGTCACTCTGGGAATGTATGGCAGAAAGGCCGTACCCGACATTTCTTCTTCTGGTTCCTTACTTCGCCGAGTGTTTGGCTCTGTTACACTTCTAATGTAATTTGTGGAGTACCCATTGCTCCTGAGAACAGTTTCCAGGTGTTGCATTTCTCGTTTGAGGTGTTGCGGCTCACATATTCGTCCTGCTCTCGTTACGAGCGTACTAATCATGCCTCTTTTCTGGCTCGGGTGGTGGTTTGACAGTTTGTGCAGGTATCGGTCCGTGTGTGTCGGTTTTCGAAACACGCTGTGTCCCAGGTTTTCGCCTTCCCTTGTGACCAACACATCTAGAAATGGCAGTTTCTTGTCCTTTTCTACTTCCATAGTAAATGTTATGTTGGCATGGAGGCTGTTCAAGTGTCTTAGGAAGTCACCGAGCTGTTCTTCACCGTGGCTCCACACCACGAAAGTATCATCGACGTACCTGTACCACACCTTAGGTTTGCAAGTCGCCGAGTCCAGTGCCTGTGCTTCGAATTGTTCCATGAAGAAGTTGGCCCCCACTGGACTGAGAGGACTACCCGTGGCGACGCCTTCCAGCTGTTCGTAGAAATCACCATTCCACGTGAAATAGCTCGTGGTGAGACATGCATGTAAGTGCTTTTTGATGTCTTGCGGGAACATGGAACCGATGTGCTCCAGAGCGTCACTGAGTGGCACTTTCGTAAATAACGAAACAACGTCAAAGCGGACCAGTATGTCGTTTGGTGCAAGCTTCAGTTCCTTCAGCTTCTCAATGAAATGTCCTGAGTCCTTAATGTATGTGTCGGTCTTCCCCACCTGTGGCTGGAGCAGAGACGCCAAGTGTTTTGCCAGTTTATACGTTGGTGAGCCAGGAGCGCTAACGATCGGTCTCAGTGGAACGTTGTTCTTATGGATCTTGGGTAATCCATACTGCGGAGGCGGTAGGACCTCTGTGTTGCGCAGGTTTCTCTGTATGTCCGCCGGCAGAGAAGGCGCCTTGATTAATCGATTCGTATTCCGTGTGATACGCTGCGTCGGATCTGCACTTAGTTTTCGGTACGTCGTCGGATCTAATAGGTCTCGGATCTTTTGCTCATAATCTTCGGTCTTCATTACGACGGTCGCATTCCCCTTATCGGCAGGCAGTACCAATATACTCTTGTCGGCGTTGAGATTCTTAATGGCTTGTACCTCTTCTTTCTTCAGGTTGCAAGCTGGTGGTTTTGCTCGGCGCAGTATCCTGGCTGTTTCAGTGCGTATTTCCTCTGCCCTTTCACAAGGAAGGCTCCGAATGGCTGCTTCGGTGTTGGCAAGGATGTCCTCCATAGGTATAGTTCTCGGGATGATAGCGAAATTCCCTGCCCTCTCAAGAACAGACACTTCCTCTTCGGTCAATTGTCGTTCAGTGAGGTTGACCACTGTGTGTGACATGTCGGGAATCGCCTTGTCGGTCTGCTTCCGGCATCTTTCAAACTTTTTCTTCTGCCGCTCGGTGCAGCGCTCGAGTTCGTTCTGCATGCTCCTGTGAGTGATGCTTTCGATCTTGTCCCAGTCGTCTCGATGCATTCTGCTATTTAGTTGATAGAAAATGTCCAGAAGTTCCTGATCCGTTCTTGCCAAGTCTCTCCGTGTTGTATGTATTATCTCACGAAGAAAAGGTCGTTCCATTCTGTCGTAGATACGATGTGCTTGGGCGGTGGTGAATAGGCGCTTACATCTCAAGAACTTCGGTGTAGCACATTCATCTCGGCACCGTGACAGAAAGGCGAGAGAGGACATCAGCCGCGCTTTCTTCTTCCGTCGTTGGTCAAGGCGTCGGTACAATCTGCAAATCTCCTCCCCGTAGAGGCGTAATACAAAATTGTTAAGGCTTTCGTGGCCACTTGTTGACAAACTGCCTATTGGCTTCTGTCTCGGGTTCTTCGGCCGACGTTCATCTAATGATTTTTCTGACGTTTCGCCAGCACGAGTGGCTGGCTAATACTCCGTATTACTGTGGCATCTCTCTCGACGGCGCCTTTGAAGTTGCCAACCCGCAAAGCATCCATACTTGGCGGGTTGCAGTCAGCTCATCCCCTGTGTACAGGCTGGTATCTGGCTCAGCCTCCAGTGGGTCTCCCGGTGACTGGATGGCGCAGGAGATGGCAACTGGGGTTGCTCCAGACATGCACCTGTTGCTGCATCTACCGCAACTTCGATAGCCAATAGGAAAATTGCAACCTTCCGCTGCACGAGTATTTCTACACTCGCGGAGCCGGCAAGAGCCAGTTCCGTCTCCGCCAACCCGCGACTGATGTACCAGAACCGTTTGGACATCGCCTTGGGTCGGACGTCGACTTCTCCACCCCGACAGCGGCCATGCCTTGGCTGCCTTAGTGTTCCGCCCCGTGGACAAGTTGCGCTGATCGTTACATAGAACTTTGAATACGTACCTTGTTTTGAAGGTAGACTTTTCACTGCTCAAGAGAAAGTAATGAAGAACAATTTTTTGTGACGAACGTTTGCTTCACATTAATCAGAACAATTTCCAGAGAACGTTTATTTCCTTTTGTTGTACTGCATCAGAAACAGCACTGTTTGTGTTCCAAGTTTACCAGTTTAAATAAACAAACATTAACTATATGTACACTCATGCTCATAAATTTAGGATAATGCTGATATATGATGAAACAACGTTCTAGTTGGTGGTTTGCGGGTTTAAATCACTTCGGGGTATGACCATGCGGTGCATTTGACCTGCGGTCGTCGCACGGTGGCGCTGGCAGCAGTCCACATACGCAGAGGTGTGTTGGTGCATGTCAGAGTACGGTGTAGCGAGTAAGTGTGCAGACGTTTCCAGACGCGCTAATGGTGACTGTGTGTTGAAAATGGCTCAAAGAACACATATTGACGACGTTATGAGGTTGAATACTCGGGCGACTGGAGGCTGGTCAGACACAGCAGGTCGTAGCAGGGGCCCATCGTGTGCCACAAAGTGTGATCTCAAGATTATGGCAACGATTCCAGCAGGCAGGAAACGTGTCCAGGACGTCCACAGTGTACAACACCACAAGGAGACCGATATCTCACCATCAGTGCCCGCAGAAGGCCACGGGGTACTGCAGGTAGCCTTCTACGGACCTTACCGCAGTCACTGGAACATTTGTCTCCAGACACACAGTCTACACACGACTGAATAGACAGGGTTTATTCGCCCAGAGACTTGCAAAATGCACTTCACTGGTCCCTGGTAACAGGAGAGCCCGTAAAGTCTAGTGTCAAGAACACAGTACATGGTCATTGGAACAGTGGTCCCAGGTTATGGTCACGGACGAGTACAAGTATAATATGATCAGTGATTCTCGCCGGGCTTTCATCTGGCCTCAACGAGGAACCAGATACCAACCCCTTAATGTCTTTGAAAGGGACCTATATGGAGGTCGTGGTTTGATGGTGTGGTGTGGGACTGTGATTGGTACACGTACACCGCTGCATGTTTTTGACAGAGGAACTGTAACAGGTCAGGTGTATCGGGACATCATTTTGCACCAGTATGTCCGGCTTTTCAGGGGTGCAGTGGGTCGCACCTTCCTCCTGATGGATGATAACGCACGGCCCCACCGAGCTGCCATCGTGGAGGAGTACCTTGAAACAGAAGATATCAGGCGAATTGAGTAGCGTGCCTGCTCTCCGGACCTAAACCCCTTCGAGCACGTCTGGGATGCTCTCGGTCGACGTATCGCTGCACGCCTTCAAACCCCTAGGACACTTCAGGAGCTCCGACAGGCACTGGTGCCAGAATGAGAGGCTATACCCCAACAGCAGCTCGACCACCTGATCCAGAGTATGCCAACCTGTTGTGCGGCATTTCTACGTGTGCATGGTGATCATATCCCATACTGATGTCGGGGTACATGCGCAGTTAATAGTAGCGTTTTGTAGCACATGGGTTTCGGGACGGTCTTCTCAACTTATCACCAATACTGTGGACTTACAGACCTGTGTCGTGTGTGTTCTCTATGTGCCTATGCCATCAGCGCCAGTTTTGTGTAGTGCCACTTTGTGTGGCACCACATTCTGCAATTATCCTTAATTTATGAGCATGAGTGTAGGTGCCATCTTGTGGAAATATTCCGAGTGAGGAATGCTTCATAACGTCCACTAGCAGGTATGCATACTTCTGATTGGGTAGTGGGTCTGCACAATCAACGATTACTCTGAGCTCACGATTAATACTGTCTACCATTTTATTAATGTACAAGATGAAAAGGAAGGCTCCCAGCGTACTTTGCTGGGACACCTGAGGTTATTTCCACAGCTGCCTGAGAGTCTCCATCCGGAATGACACATTGCATCCTCCCTGCCAAGAAATTCTGGATCAGGACAAAAATTTTGTTTGATTCACTGTAGGATCGTACTTGGGTTGGAGCGGTCTCTTTCATTTCTGTAGATGTGTGGGTGGTGTGACTTCAGTGGACAGTGAGGTCTGTCGACACGCGTGGGTGGCTGGAGGAGTCCCAAGATGGCGCACACGCGCAGACCGCCCCCTGGGAGCCCGAAATGTCAGCGTGTGGAGCGCGCAGCGTACCGTCTAGAGCGTACAGAGGGGGTGGCAAACATTACCAGCCATCTGCAGTCCCGCTGCCCACGCGTCTAGGTTCTCCCAGTAGGTCCGGCAACTCGTGGCTTCGCCACAGAGGAAAAGCCGTCTGCTGACTCTCCTAGCTGCTAAACAGCATCGTAGCAGCACACTATGAGGCGGTTCTCTCTCCCCGAATCGTTTGTAACGGAACTGGCAAATGTTAAACTTTGCTGTCACACGGCAGGTAGAACTTGACAGGGAACTGTAAGCCCTAGAAACTTTGCTAAGGTACTACCAGAAGAACTTGATAGGGCACTGAAAGCCCTAAATATTTTGCTGTAATAGTGCTAGAATAACTTGTAAGGGTGCCGAAAGACCGAAGTGTAAATACGTCCCCTTAGCAGATGGCAATCCCTTAGAGTTAGTCACATCCTTTGGAGAGCCAGTAGTGACAAAACTGTTCCACCTGGTGCGCAAGACCTGTCAGACAACCTAAGTACCCTTTGACTTCAAGAAGAATGTAATAACCTCTGCCCCAAAGAAGGCAGGTATTGACAGGGATGAATCTTACCGAAGCGTCAGTTTCAAAAACAGTGGCTGCGGGATAGGGACACGCATTGTTTACAGAAGAATGGAAAAACTGGTAGAAATTGACACTGTGGAAGATCGTTTTGGAGTCTATAGAACTACAGGATAATCCAAAGTAATACTGAACAAACGATTCATCTCAGAAGACAGATTGGAGCAGGATAAATCTACGTGCAAGATTTACAGAAATCTTGACTGGGCTACATTGTTTGGGATTCTGAAGGTAAGAGGGGTAAAAAGATCAAGAAGCGAATGGCTGTTCACAGTTTATGGAGAAAGCTGCGTGAAGTTATAAAAGACGGAGGAAATGAAAGGGAAGTAGTGGTTAAGAAGAGAGTAAGAGAATGTCCTACACTATCCGTGGTGTTATTCAGTCTGTACATTGTGGAAACAGTAAAGGAAACCAAGGAGACATTTGGAAAGGGAAATAAAGTTCGTGGAGAAACAATAAAAACTCTGCGGTTTGCTGATGGCATGAAAAAGGTAGAGCTGTTGAATGGAGTCGTGCCTTGAAAAGAAGTTAACAAATGGTTCACATGGCTCTGAGCAATATGGGACTTAACTTCTGAGGTCATCAGTCCCCTAGAACTTAGAACTACTTAACCTAACTAACATAAGGACATCACACACATCCATGAATGAGGCAGGATTCGAACCTGCGACCGTAGCGGTCGCGCTGTTCCAGACTGTAGCGCCTAGAATCTCTCGGCCACTCCGGCCGGCCAGAAGTTAACAGATGAACGTTAACAAACGTAACACAAGGGTAATGGAATATGTCGAATTCTATCACGCAATGCCGAGACAATTACACTGAGGTGACAAAAGACATGGGATGCCTCCAGATGTCGTGTCGAACCTCCTTTCGCCCAGCGTTAGTGTAACAGCACGACGTGGCATGGACTCAACACGTCGTTGGCAGTCCCAGCAGAAATATTGAGCCATGCTGTTTCTATAGCCGTCGATATGTGCGAAACTGTTTTCGGTGCTCCATTTTTTGAGCGAATTGACCTGTCCACTGTGTTCCACAAATGTTGAAGGAGATTCATCTTGAGCGGTCTAGGTGGCCATATCATTCGCTCGAATTGTCCACAATGTTCATCAAACCAATTCGCGAACAGTTGTAGGCACGTGACATTGCGCATGGTCATCCATTGACATTGCATTGTTGTTTGGGAGTGTGAAGTCCACGAACGGCTGAAAATGGTCTCTAAGTAGCCAAACATAGCCATTTGCAGTCAATGATCGGTTCAGTTGGACCAGAGTACGCAGTGCATTCGAAGTAAACACAGTTCACACCACTACGGAGCCACCAAGAACTTGCACAGTGATTTGTTGATAACTTGGGCCCAAGGCTTCGTGGGGTCTGCGCGACACTCGAACCACACAATCAGCTCTTACCAACTGAAATCGGGAGTCATGCGACCAGGTCACGATTTTCCAGTCGTCTAGGGTCGAACCGGTGCGATCACGGGCCCAGCAGAGGCGCTGCAGGCGAGGCGATGTCGTGCCGGTAGCAGAGGCACTCGTATCGATCACCTGCAGTCACAGCCCATTACCGCCAAATTTCGCTGCTGCACTGTCTTAACGGATAGGTTCCTCTTACATCCCACATTTTTTCCTGCGGTTATTTCACGCAGTCCATTAGCACTGACAACTCTACGCAAAAGTCGCTGCTCTCGGTCATTGTGTTGCCCGTAGGAAGAAGTAACGCCTGAAATTTGGTATCTCGGCACACTCGCTTTGTACCTTGTGTACGTGATGCTACCGACATGTGTGTATGTGCTTATCACTGCCTGATGACGTCTTTCACCTCAGTGTAGATCAGGAAACGAGACAGTAAACACAGTATGATGTTTACTATCAAAAACGGGGCTCTGAGCACTATGGGACTTAACATCTATGGTCATCAGTCCCCTAGAACTTAGAACTACTTAAACCTAAGGACATCACACAACACCCAGTCATCACGAGGCAGAGAAAATCCCTGACCCCGCCGGGAATCGAACCCGGGAACTCGGGCGTGGGATATCAGAAACAGTCTTGATCACAAATTACTTATTCCGGTGACCGGTTTCGACCAGAACTGTGGTCATCTTCAGATCTACAAGTCATATAAAAAGCTTTAATTAGAGGCCTACATACATTAAAGAAAATACACAAAGCTACAAAGCTATAAAACGATAAAATTCCAATGGGTAAGAACCTCCTTCGGCTGTTACATCACTATTGGAGAAACCAGTGCACGTCTTACTAAATATACTGGAGGCTCCTCCCACTTCTCACGGAATGATGTCACTGCTGACCAATGGGTTATAGGTCGAATAACAACGTAAAATTTTTTAGGTACAAGAACATTGACAAGAAAGAAAAATAAACACATATAAAACTTAGCTTGTTCAACAGCTGTTGTCAGTTAAGAAGCGTTAAAAATTTTTAAACATGTAGGATAAATGAACTTCGTTTTGACAGTACATCGGTTGCCCTCTCAAGGCCTGTTAGTGAACCATTTCGAACCACTGGTTGCCATGGTGAAGTTGGATGCCGTTCCAAAGATGTGGCAGCAGGGTTCTTTCCACTGAAGTTGTTGTAAAGTCGATAGGCGAACTAGTGGTTGTCATGGTGAGGACAGACGCCATTCCAAAGATGTGGCAGCAGACTTCTTTCTAACGAAGTTGTTGTGAAAGTGGAATGGCAAACACTGCCACGTCAGACTATGTACTACTGAGCAGCAATATGTCTTTATTGAAACGATAGACGCTGTATCAGGGCGCTTTTCAATGAGGAGGCTGCAATAATCGTTAACTGACATGTGTAGTACATGCTGCACAGATACGATTTACTGGTGTAATAAGAGACTTGCATGTACACAGATTACTCGATACATAATAATTCTTGCAGATCAATGCTGAGGAAAAAAAAGGATCGAGAGGGCACAGTAGTTGTGCATATTTATGAAATATTGTCAATGAAGTTCTTATGTAGAATGCATTTTTCTTTTTTTTTTAACATGCAGTGCTATGTCATATGTTGCATGCCAGTTTTACAAACAAATAAAAATAATGGAAATGGAAGGAATTTAAAATTATAATACTACGAGCCGTAGTGTCAGAAATAAAAGGATGTGAATTAGCAATATACAGTCTTAAAGCATATAAGCAAACATTCTAAAAACAGATTGTCAGTCGTAAAATAATATTAGGCAAAATAATATTACAAAGTAAAAATAAAATATTTCATTAAGGTCTTAATAATTTTTTTTTTAAACCAGGGACAGACGAGTGAACATTCTAAAGCAGATCGTCAAAAAGCTCAAAGAAATGTTTGTCTTTGAATTCAAGTTGCTCATTTAAAACAGGTAACGGTTTACTTTTGTAAAGTGAATAGTTTTCAATTTCTTCTAAAGTATTTAGCAGTAGTTCTTTTGACACAGTATGCAATATTTTCAAATTGTTAGAAATGCAACCCCCAGAATGTTTGTACCCATCAAGATGTTGACCAAATATTGATTTGGTACGTGCAGTACCAGTAGGCGAGCCGGAGTGGCCGAGCGGTTCTAGGCGCTTCAGTCCGGAACCGCGCGACCGTTACGGTCGCAAGTTCGAATCCTCCCTCGGGCATGGATATGTGTGATATCCTTAGGTTAGTTAGGTTTAAGTCGTTCTAAGTTCTAGGGGACTGATGACCTCAGATGTTAAGTCCCACAGTGCTCAGAGCCGTTTTTTGAGTACCAGTAGTATTTTCCTTGTGCTCAAGACTGTTTTTGATAGTAAATATTTGTAACAACATTGAGCACTGTTCACTCCCACAATGTATACAAAAGTAAATAGTATGATGCGTTTGTAAGGTGTCTGATTTTAGCACCTTAAATGAGATGTATTCCGAAAGTAAATGACAAATACCACTCGGACAGGTATAGACGTTAGGCAGAATAATACGAATAGCAAAACCAAGGTTCATACTGGTACGTAAGATTTTGAGAAATTTGCTTGTTATCACTGGGAAGGTGGTTTGGACGGACACAGGAAAGAGCTGTTTTGAGCTGTAGAACAAGCGAGATGGCTGGCGGCTGTTCGGAGCTTAACAGGGCCGCAGGGGGCACCAAGCAAGCCTCTGGAGAGGGGGGCGGGAGAGAGAGAGAGAGAGAGAGAGAGAGAGAGAGAGAGAGAAAGAGAGAGCGAGCGTGCCTACGAGAAAGAAAGAGACTGCCTCTCGCCGCTGCGGCTACACAACGGGTGGGACGGGACACACGTACGACCATGAAAGGTGGGACAACCGCGCGAGAATTCAGAGTACTGATTAGCCGAAAACGCGTAGGGGTGCACTGCAAAATTTGGCGGCAGCAAGAAGGGGACTCGGGTGTCTGGTGTGGTGCTGGGCAGACGCAGAGTGTCTCGTCGGTGAGTGCAGTCCTAGACATAGGTTTGGAGATACTGCTGGCATGGCGACCAGTGATCCATCTCCATTCGTTCAGAGTTAGTGCATACGTCTCCACAACAGCAGAACCATCCGTTGCTCTGCACGGAGAAAACAGATTTGTGCTCACTTGTGGCGTTCGAGAGAAGCATTAAGTGTTCCTTTGCTGCCGCGCTCTTGAGTCTACCAACTACTCCTGGCGTTTGTGCAAGCAGATTGTGTATCGACTCAGCCGGCCGTTGTGGCCGAGCGGTTCTAGGCGCTTCAGTCTGGAACCGCGCTGCTGCTACGGTCGCAGGTTCGAATCCTGCCTGGGGCATGGATGTGTGTGCTTATCCTTAGGTTAGATAGGTTTAAGTAGCTATGGGACTGATGACCTCAGATGTTAAGTCCCATAGTGCAATAGAGCAACTTATGGTCAGGAGTTTTGCGGACGGAAATCACGTGTCCATGTTTTTAGACAAAGTCCAGATTTCACAGAGGGAAAGACGACATCACGCCGGTGCCTGGAACGAGCGTTGTGATCTTCACACTGAATTACGGCGATTTTAGCGCAATCAGCTGGCAAAGTAGGGCACTGTAATTGTAAGTGAGTACGTGTTCCACTAGCCCTATGCTTGAGGTCTCTGATTCTGTGTCCACGTAGGTGGAGCTTCAGTAGAACAGCGACTTGCGCGACCAGTATCAACCAGTGTGAGATAGGGAAAGGGATGCGAGAGTTTACATTGTGCCAGTGGTAGGGTAGTTAGTTTAAGGAGTTAATTTGATTGGTGTTGTAATGTCTTAGGTTAATAACATTGCTCATCCTGTTTTAATTAATAAATTTATGATTTTATTACATACTATAATTAAAGGTATTATTATTTCCGTAGTTAGCAAACCACTTATTGAGTATAAGATTTTTACTAACAGAAACTATTATTCAAAATTGATGCCAACAGTATTGGTGGTATTATTCGTGCAGTTAAACAGAGCCAAAGTCGGATAGCAGTAAAGACGTAAGGATGTTTCATATCCATATTAACTCCGTACGTTGCAAGTTTTCCTATTTGCGAAGCAAATTAAGTGATAATGGCGGAATGAGAGAGGACACAAAATACAGAGTGGAAGTAGGAAAGAAAGCAATTCTAAAAACGAAAAAGGAATTTTTTAACATCGAATATAAATGTAACGGTTAGGAATTTATTTCTGCTGGTATTTGTCTGGTGTCTGGCTTTGTTCAGAAGTGAAACGTGTACGATAATCACTGGAGGAAACAAGAGAATAGATGATTTTGCAGTGTGTTGTTGGAGAAGAACGTTGAAGATTAGATTGGTAGATAACTAATGGAGAGATAATAGCTCGAATTGCACAGAAAATTGTGTTTTGGCACAACTTGACTAAATGAAGGCATCCGTTGATAAGACACATTCTGAGGCATGAAGAAATTGTTTGCTAATGGAAGTTCGTTTGTTTGTTTGTGTGTGTGTGTGTGTGTGTGTTTGTGTGTGTGTGTGTGTGTGTTACAACTGTGGAGGAAGAGATCGTGGCTGAAGTACAGCAACCATATTCAAACGGATGTTGGCTGTAGTAGATAGGCAGAGATCAAGAGGCCTGTGCAGGGTTGTGTGGCGTGGGGAGTTGCATCGAACCACTGTGTGAACCGAAGGCCACAACAACAGCAAAAGCCAGTATGCAGACGCAGATTATGGGCCTGCACTAGGTTCCACGATCTCCGTTCTCTCATCACCGTCGTCAACACTTAAGTGCACAACCTTGCTTTTGTCCTCAGCTGGCATCCAATACACCTGTTTTATGTAGAGACGTAACCTGTGCACTTATCGAATGATAGTCACATTTCAGTTATTGGTCGGACGTCCTCACTCCAAAACTACCTCCTTGCGTATCAAAGGCAGAAAAACTACATTTTCTCTGTGCCTCAATACGGTAAATCGTCAGTTGTTTGCCGGAAGTATCAATACCGTTTCATATATATATATATACACACACATACTCCGCAAGCCACCGTACGGTGGATGGTGGAGGGCACTCTGTACCATTTCCTCTCCTCTTTCATTGGGAAACAGAGAAAGGGAAAGCCGATTTTCTATATGTCTTCTAATGAGCCCTAATTTCTCGTATGTTATCTTCGTGGTCCTTTCGCGAAATATATGTTGGTGGATGTAGAGCGGTTGTGCAGTCAGCTTCTAATTCCAGTTCTCTAAATTTTCTCAATAGTGTTCGTGGAAAAGAGGTCGCTTTCCCTCCACGGATACCCATTTGAGATCCAAAAAGCATTTCCGTAACAATTACGTGTTGTTAGAACCTATTGTTATCGTGGTCTTCAGTCCAGACACTGGTTTGATGCAGCTCTCCATGCTACTCTATAATGTGTAAGCTTGTTTATCTCCCAGTACCTACTGCAACCTACATCCTTCTGAATCTGTTTAGCGTATTCATCTCTTGGTCTCCCTCTACGATTTTTTACCCTCCACGCTGACCTCCAATACTAAATTGGTGATCCCATAATGCTTCAGAATATGTCCTACCAACCGATCCCTTCTTCTAGTCAAGTTGTGCCACAAATTTCTCCCCAATTCTATTCAGTACCTCCTCATTAGTTGTGTGATTTACCCAACCAACCTTCAGCATTCTTGTGTCGCACCACATATCGAAAGCTTCTGTTCTCTTCTTGTCCAAACTATTTATCGTCCACGTTTCACTTCCATACATGGCTACAGTCCATACAAATACTTTTAGAACCCACCCGTCGACAAATCTAGCAGCCCGCTTTTGAATTGCTTCGACGTCTTCCTTTGATGCAACGTGATACGGATATCAAACAGACGAGCAGTACTCAAGAATAGGTCCCACCAGCGTCCTATATGTGGTCTCCTTTGCAAACGAACTCCATTTTCCTAAAGTTTTCCCACTAAACCGAAGTCGACCATTCGCTTTCTCTGCCACAATGCTCGAATGCTCGTTCCACCTCACATCGCTTCGCAACGTTTACTGTCAGATATTTAAACGACGTGACTGTCGAGCAGAACACTACTAATGCTGTACACTAACACTACGGATTTGTTTTTCCTGTTCATCCGCATTAAGTTTCTCTCTCTCTTTTTTACATTTAGAGCCATCTGGCATTCATCACACCATCCAGGAATTTTGTCGAAGTTTTCTAGTATCCTCCCATAGTCACTCATGTCTGACACCTCCCTAAAGACCACAGCATGGTCAGCAAACAATCTCAGATTGCTGCCCGTCCTGTCCGCCAGAAAATTTGTGTACGTGGAAAATAACAGCTGTGGTCCCATCAAACGTCCCTGGGGCTCTCCTGACTGTGCTCTTGTCTCCGATGAACACTTGCCGTCGAGGACAACATACTGGATTCTATTACTTAAGATGCCTTCGAGCCACTCACACATTTGGGAACCTATTCCGTGTGCTCGTACCTTCAATAACCATCTGCAATGGGGCACCGCGTCGAATGTTTTCCAGAAACCAACAAATACAGATTCTGTCTGTTGCTATCCATCCGTAGCTAGTAGTATATCATGTGAGAAAAGGAAAATATGAGTTTCGCACGAGCGATGCTTTCTAAAACCTCCCTGATTGGTAGACATAAAGTTCTCGATCTCAGGAAAATACATGATAGTCGAACTGAGAATATGTTCAGGAATTCTGCTGCAAACCGATGTTAGGGATATTGGTCTGTAATATTGTGAGGCCGATCTTTTTAGCCATCTCATGCACAGGACTCACGTGCGCATTTTTCAAGTCGCCTGGCATTTTGCGCTGCGCCAGAGATTCGCGATAAAAGGAAGCTATACGCGTGTCACCCGTGCGAGTCTGGCGTCTACATTTACATCTACATCCGTACTCCGCAAGCCACCTGACGGTGTGTGGCGGAGGGTAGAATGAGTACCTCTATCGGTTCTCCCTTCTATTCCAGTCTCGTAATGTTGGTAGAAAGAAAGATTGTCGGTATGCCTCTGTGTGGGCTCTAATCTAATTTTATCCTCATGGTCTCTTCGCGAGATATACGTAGGAGGAAGCTTGACTCCTCGGCGAAGGTATGTTCTCGAAACTTCGACAAAAGCCCGTACCGAGCTACTGAGCGTCTCTCTTGCAGAGTCTTCCACTGGAGTCTATCTACCATCTCCGTAACGCTTTCGCGATTACTGAATGATCCTGTAACGAAGCGCGCTGCTCTCCGTTGGATCTTCTCTGTCTCTTCTATCAACCCCATCTGGTACGGATCCCACACTGCTGAGCAGTGTGCGAACAAGTGTACTGTAACCTACTTCCTTTGTTTTCGGACTGCATTTTCTGAGGATTCTTCCAATGAATCTCAGTCTGGCATCTGCTTTGCCGGCGATTAATTTTATATGGTCATTCTGTGGTGTCACCGCCAGACACCACACTTGCTAGGTGGTAGCTTTTAAATCGGCCGCGGTCCATTAGTATACGCCGAACCCGCGTGTCGCCACTGTCAGTGATAGCAGACCGAGCGCCACCACACGGCAGGTCTAGAGAGACGTACTAGGACTCGCCCCAGTTGTACAGCCGACTTTGCTAGCGACGCCACACTGACAAATACGCTCTCATTTGCCGAGACGATAGTTAGCATAGCCTTCAGCTACATTTGCTACGACCTAGCAAGGCGCCGTATTCAATTGCTAATTAATATTATGAAGCATGTATCATCAAGAGCGATGTTCTACAATTATGGATTAAAGATAAGTATTCCTGAAGCTACGTACTTTTCTTTATAGCATTCATTACGTATCCTGTTTCAGACCTCACGTCAGTCAGCGTGTAATTAAACGCGTGCATTTCGGCCTCCTCTAGAAAAACAGTGTTGGCTCTTCTGCCAACACTACACATTCCATTTTAAATCGCTCCTAATGCCTACTCCCAGATAATTTATGGAATTAACTGCTTCCAGTTGCTGACCTGCTATATTGTAGCTAAATGATATGGGATCTTTCTTTCTATGTATTCGCAGCACATTACACTTGTCTACATTGAGATTCAATTGCCATTCCCTGCACCATGCGTCAGTTTGTTCCCGATTCCCCTTAACTTCCAGTACAATTTCTGATACGGAAGAGGGGAGCTGTTACAGGTTTCCGATGAACGGTCCTCCTGCACCAAGTCAACGGTTGCAGCCACCGTTACAGCGCTTAACGGCCAGGCGTCACGCACGATCAGCGATCGTCTGGCTGATTGAGCCAACATCGGCGGTCGTGTGGGAGGCGACCGTGGCTCCAGATCACATCGACACGTCCAGTCGCCGCCTCTGCTGTTTGCTGTAGGGCAGAGCAGAGCAGTACAGAGCTACGGAACTAGACGTGAAACATCCATATCCGACCAACACACCTACCCGCCGACTGAAGCACCTGTAGACAACAGCAGCAAGAAGATAAGGCGTGCGTTTAGGGAGTTGTGCACAGACAACAGCAGGAAGAGTAAGGAGAGCGCCAACCAGTAGCACGAATTTCGTTTGTAGGCAGTACTTCGCAAGTCAGCAGGCGGCATTGTGGCGTAGTGTGGCAGCTCTGTCAGCTAGAGCGCTGTGTCATACTGTAAGACGTCGTGGTCTCCTGACCTTCATTGCTTACATATTCCGCCCTCACAGTCATATTCCGCACATCAAGACGCTTCATTGGAACCCAAACTCGATAAGATAAAGTCAATGTGGTACGAATTCATGTAAACAATATGCAAATAACTAATAAATCGAAAGTGCGCACCGTGGTTGAAATACTCGAGGCTGGCGTACACACATACATTCCAGACACGACGGTCACAGGAGCTTTTAGTTCGAGAGAGGCAACCGCACGCCAGGAGGCCGGTCCCAACCCATCTACGTCGGCCGGTGACCGCCCGTAGAGCAGACAGCGTTTGCCCGAGTGAAAGGACGACCCCGTGTTCGGCTTAAAAGGAAATTCCGCTACATTGTGTGGGAGCGGCCAGCCTACGCATTCTTTACACATAGCACGCAGTTTCAGAGATTTTCACAGGGATACAGCAAACGCCAAACGCCGATACTACAGATTTCTGGATTGATCGCCTTAAACGAAACGTCATTCTCCCGTTTTAGAAGAGCAATGCTGATTGGCAGACGATATTTCTGATGCTTTGAGCTGAAGGAGTAATGGAAGAGACCGAAAGATATACCCCTTCACGTCTGGCGTGGAGAGGGGCAGTTCTGTTGTCGCTCTTGGAGCGAGAACACGTAACGAGAGCGTGTGCGCTTGTATGTGTACTCAAAGAGCGAGGAACAAGTCTCTCCTCAGTACTTCACTGGGAGAGCACCTCTGTCGAGAACGAATCGAAGTGCGACTCTCTATATTGAGTCCTTGCGATTAAGCGTTGTTCACTGTGTTGGCCGCCACACTTATTGTGCGGTGTGAACGGACAGAGTTATAGTTAAACGCCTGCGAGCGAATTTTTGAGTCGCATTGTGGTGGACTGATTATCTGACTGGTGTACCACGCCAATAGTTAGACTAGGGGCGAATAGGAGTCCTTGGCTTCATCAAGGCGTTGGGAGAGTTTGATTGGCGAACGTCAATCCAGATAGAATGAGAGTTATCTGATTTCTCAGCAGCGAGCGGCGCAGACAGCAGTCATTGCAGCTTACGGTATTGTGTGCTACAGCTCTTGGCAGTCTGCAGCTCGTGGTCGTGCAGTAGCGTTCTCGCTTCCAGCGCACGGGTTCCTGGGTTTAATTCCCAGCGGGGTCAGGGATTTTATCTGCCTCGTGATGACTGGGTGTTGTGTGTTGTCCTTAGGTTAGTTTGGTTTAAGTAGTTCTAAGTTCTAGGGGACTGATGACCATAGATGTTAAGTCCCATAGTGTTCAGAGCCAATTTAAGCTCTTGCGAGCCCCATATTTCCTCCACAACAGTACACTTCACTGCATTTCACACGTGACAGCCTCAACTGTACCTAGCAACATTCTAAAGGATAATTATTCAAGTTGAGTAGGCACGCCTCTCAGTCATTCTGCCAAGGCAACAAGAATCTTAAACTTTGTGCAGGAATTTCATTAGCGAATCCTATCCTTGGGAGGTAACTTCACATTCCGAAAAGAACCAGGAAATAACGTGTTCAGTTCATAACTAAAAGTGCCATTGTGATTTCTCAGAATTTTTGCAAAATAGATAATAATTTTCGTTAGTTTCATGTTTTTCTTACACTAACTAGTTGAGTACCCAAGTATGCCACTAGTTACATAAGAAATTTTGTGAAATTTTGTGTCATTTCCTTACAGTGGACGACTCCACAAGATATTTATTGCTGAAAGTTTTTCAGGCATTTCTCTTTAGAACGTTAGGAGCGCCTGTCTGAATTCTGTAGTAGTGTGGGGGTGGAAATTGCATCTTGCAGGAGCCACAGGCTAAAGGATACATCTCAGATTAATCCGTTGCACAGGATGACAGAATAGCAACCCCACGCCGCTCACAATATATACAGACTGTTTCACCAAATGTGTTTGCCTCTGTAAGTTACGAGGCGATGGATATATTTATTGCGGTAGGTCACCATAAGAAACGTTACACTGTCTGCGGAGCTCTGAACATAGTTTATTGTGTTATTATCCAAAGAGTTACAGCAAAAAGATACAATTTTTTAAGTGGAACAGTAGTAGATTCTATCATGCTCTGGAATGAGTGACACCCGCTGTGTATACATCAATTTAAATCACATTCCTATTACTTTTAGTTTGGGAGCTACAACCCTTCAAAGTTTCAGGGGCAGATACCACACGCTGTACATAATACATGGCTGTGTGGTGAGTGATGGATTTTCTGGTGGAGGGAAGTTGATTTAAATGAGATGTTCAAATGTGTGTCCATGTTCCTGAATGCACAATGCAATGCGCCTTCTAAAGGATCTGCGGACGAGATGTACAGGGTTATTACAAATGACTGAAGCGATTTCACAGCTCTACAAAACTCTATTATTTGAGATATTTTCACAATGCTTTGCACACATACAAAAACTCAAAAAGTTTTTTTAGGCATTCACAAATGTTCGATATGTGCCCCTTTAGTGATTCGGCAGACATCAAGCCGATAATCAAGTTCCTCCCACACTCGGCGCAGCATGTCCTCATCAATGGGTTCGAAAGCATCGTTGATGCGAGCTCGCAGTTCTGGCACGTTTCTTGGTAGAGGAGGTTCAAACACTGAATCTTTCACATAACCCCACAGAAAGAAATCGTATGGGGTTAAGTCGGGAGAGCGTGGAGGCCATGACATGAATTGCTGATCATGATCTCCACCACGACCGATCCATCGGTTTTCCAATCTCCTGTTTAAGAAATGCCGAACATCATGATGGAAGTGCGGTGGAGCACCATCCTGTTGAAAGATGAAGTCGGCGCTGTCGGTCTCCAGTTGTGGCATGAGCCAATTTTCCAGCATGTCCAGATACACGTGTCCTGTAACGTTTTTTTCGCAGAAGAAAAAGGGGCCGTAAACTTTAAACCGTGAGATTGCACAAAACACGTTAACATTTGGTGAATTGCGAATTTGCTGCACTAATGCGTGAGGATTTTCTACCGCCCAGATTCGCACATTGTGTCTGTTCACTTCACCATTATGAAAAAATGTTGCTTCATCTCTGAAAACAAATTTCGCACTGAACGCATCCTCTTCCATGAGCTGTTGCAACCGCGCCGAAAATTCAAAACGTTTGACTTTATCATCGGGTGTCAGGGCTTGTAGCAATTGTAAACGGTAAGGCTTCTGCTTTAGCCTTTTCCGTAAGATTTTCCAAACCGTCGGCTGTGGTACGTTTAGCTCCCTGTTTGCTTTATTCGTCGACTTCCGTGGGCTACGCGTGAAACTTGCCCGCTCGCGTTCAACCGTTTCTTCGCTCACTGCAGGCCGACCCGTTGATTTCCCCTTACAGAGGCATCCAGAAGCTTTAAAAGCTTTAAACTGCGCATACCATCGCCGAATGGAGTTAGCAGTTGGTGGATCTTGGTTGAACTTCGTCCTGAAGTGCCGTTGCACTGTTATGACTGACTGATGTGAGTGCATTTCAAGCACGACATACGCTTTCTTGGTTCCTGTCGCCATTTCGTCTCACTGCGCTCTCGAGGGCTCTGGTGGCCGAAACCTGAAGTGCGGCTTCAGCCGAACAAAACTTTATGAGTTTTTCTACGTATCTGTAGTGTGTCGTGACCATATGTCAATGAATGGAGCTACAGTGAATTTATGAAATCGCTTCAATCATTTGTAATAGCCCTGTAACATCGCCGGTGTCACGGAGCAACATGCGTCCTCGGTGCGCCGTTTTAGATCATCTGGGGATGTGGGCTATGTGACATAAACACGATCCTTTAGATATCCACACAAAAAGAAATCTAATGGTGTTAAATCGGGCGACCTTGCGAGCCATGAATGTGGACCATGCCGCCCCAACCAGCTTCCTGCAAACCTGTTGTTTAGTTCTTCCACAACAGCACGCGCAGAATGGACTGGGTGACCATCGTGCTACATCCACATATGCATATGTTTGCATATCACAGCATCTTCTTCCTGTCGGTTAAATTTCGCGTCTTTAGCACGTCATCTTCGCGATGTAGCACTTTTATTTGCCCGTAGTATGTATATATATATATATATATATATATATATATATATATATATATATATATATATATAAAACGATAATTCCTTCGTCGAGTGTCGTACACATATATATCACACCACGTAGAAATTATCCTAATAGGACGGAAAGCAGTAGACCTGTTGTACATGTAACGATTACAGTTTCAGAAAAATTGGATGTTTTATTCGAGAGAAAGGGATTCACAAACTGAGACAGTCAGTAACTCGACGGTCCTCCTCTGGCCCGTACACAAGCAGTTAATCGGCATGCTATTATTCACTTATGGAGTTGTACTGAGGGAAATCGAGCATAATTCCGTCCAAATGGCGCGCTAGATCGCCAAAATCCCGATCCTGTTGAAGGGCCCTGACCATGACGCTCCAGAAGTTCTGACTGGAAGACATTCGGCAAGCTTGCTCACCAAGCTAGTGTTTGCCAAGCAAGAAGACAGGAGGCATAAACTCTCGCCGTGTGTGCGGGTGGGCATTATCTTGCTGAAATATAAGCCTAGGATAGCTTGCTATGAAGGACGACAAAACGGGCCGTGTGAATATCGTCGACGTACCGCTGTACTGTAACGCTGCTGCAGAAGACAACCAAAGGTGTCCTGCTGTGAAATGAAATGACACCCCTGACCATCTGTCCAGGCATGAAGATGGTATCTGTTCTTTCGGACATGTACGAAAGAACAGATACCATTGGTGACCACGCAGCGCTCAAGAATGAAATGATAATTAAATGAAGACCATACACTATCGACAGGCGTTGATATACATCAACGGGGACAATTGAAAATGTGTGCCCCGACCGGAACTCGAACCCTGGATCTCCTGCTTACATAGCAGACGCTCTATGTCCGAAAGAACAGATACCATCTTCATATAGTTACATTAAGCAGTTCTTTCACTTGTCGAGTGACTTGAGGTGTTGGCCCTTCTTGCACGAAAGCAGATAGGGAAGAGAGGGAGATGGACAGAGAGAGAGGAGACGAGAGGAGATGAGACGAGACGAGACGGGACGAGAGAGAACAGAGGGGAGATAAGAGGAGAGAGAATGGAGGAGGGAGATGGGAGAGTGGAGACTGGAGACTAGAGTAGGGGAGAGGCTGTGATAGGGTGGGGTGGGGAGTGGAGGGTAAGGGAGGAGCGGGGAGTCGAGAGGAGAGGAGAGGAGAGGAGAGGAGAGGAGAGGAGAGGAGAGGAGAGGAGAGGAGAGGAGAGGAGAGGAGAAAGCAAACGGTTGAAGGTGAACAGGGTGTAGTGAGGGTAGGTGAAGGACTGATAGTGAGGGTGGAGGAGATGGATAGAGAAGAGGTAAAGAAGGTGACGGAGAGAGATAAGGAGCAATGCCGGGTACTCAGTTACTCACAAATAAAGTGCGACGAAGACGGAATAGTTTTGTGTGTTAAAACATTTAACACTGCTTTTTCGTCCGAACAAGACACAGCCAGGGCAAAAGCACCACAGGCGCAAAGGCGCGAGCTGGTGTCAGTGCGATAGAGACTCGCCACTCACCACTCGCCAAGGGCGGCGCTGACGATGAAGATACCGACTTCACCTCGGCCAATTGCCGGACGAGTACAATACGCCAGTGACCGGACGACAACGGACAGAAGCCTACTCGGAAGACAGAAGGACAGTTCTCACCCACTTGCTTATAGATCTTCGTCCAGGGCTGACTCTGACAGCGATCGTCGCTTAGTGAACTCTTAGAAATGAGCTGACAGTTGTTGCAATCGTATTTGCTATGTACTGTGAACTCTACCTACGATTATTTCCACTTAGCCATTGAGGGCCTTGTTTATGTTATATTGCGAGCAGTGTTGCAGACCTCATATTTCAATTAGTCACAAAGATAAGGAAACCTTTTACTCATTTGTGTGACTTTGTTACTAATTTGTTGGAGTGTTGTAGAAGCTACGTTCTCCTATCCCGTTACCAGACCCTGGTGCATAGCTGTGTAGTAGTGAGAGGGAGAAATTGTGTTAGCGGTGTACTGCACCAGAAGCCGTTTCGCGGAGTCAAAAACTCGGCCTACCGTATCAATAGTGGCAACTCGGCCGCCACAGCAGTAGCGACGAGGCTTTTACAAAACTGGCGACGAGGTTTTACAAATAACACTGTTCACTATTTCTTGTTTGTATACTATCAACAGGTGAAATATTTCTGACAGCTTGTGCAGAATCACTCAGTAACTTCCCAAAAAACGAAATTTTGTATTTTCTCTGTTAATACATCTTTCCTCAGATTCACAACAAAGATTCCATATCTTGCACATAGGACTAATTCTGCGTTTTGAAGAATGGCTCTGAACACTATGACGTAACATCTAAGTCATCAGTCTCCTAGAACTTAGAACTACTTAAACCTAACTAAGCTAATCCCGGCGGGGTCAGGGATTTTCTCTGCCTCGTGATGACTGGGTGTTGTGTGCTGTCCTTAGGTTAGTTAGGTTTAAGTAGTTCTAAATTCTCGGGGACTGATGACCATAGATGATAAGTCCCATAGTGCTCAGAGCCATTTTTTTAACTAAGCTAAGGACATCACACACATCCATGCCCGAGGCAGGATTCGAACCTGCGACCGTAGCAGCAGCGCCGTTCTGGACTGAATCGACTAGAACCGCTCGGCCACAGCGGCCGGCTTTGAATTTTGATTCAAAAAATGTACAGATCGTTAATGTAAGCGAAGAACAGTACTGGGCCACTAATCGAATACTTTGGGACTCGCCCTGTGATTACACCTCATACGAATGATAAAGTGTCCCTCTTTATACACTACTGGCCATTAAAATTGCTACAGCACGAAGATGACGCGTTACTGACGTTAAATTTAACCGACAGGAAGAAGATGCTGTGATATGCAAATGATTAGCTTTTCAGAGCATTCCCACAAGGTAGGCGCCGGTGGCGACACCTACAACGTGCTGACATGAGGAAAGTTTCCAACCGATTTCTCAACGCCAACAGCAGTTGACCGGCGTTGCCTGGTGAAACGTTGTTGTGATGCCTCGTGTAATGAGGACTTTGATAGAGGTCGGATTGTAGCCTATCGCGATTGCAGTTTATCGTATCGCGACATTGCTGCTCGCATTGGTCGAGATCTAATGACTGTTAGCAGAATATGGAATCGGTGGGTTCAGGAGGGGAATACGGAACGCCGTGCTGGGTCCCAACGGCCTCGTATCACCAGCAGTCGAGATGACAGGCATCTTATCCGCATGGCTGTAACGGATCGCTGAGCCATGTATCGATCCCTGAGTCAACAGATGGGGACGTTTGCAAGACAACAACCATCTGCACGAACAGTTCGCTTGCAGCAGCATGGACTATCAGCTCGGAGACCATGGCTGCGGTTACTCTTGACGCTGCATCACAGACTGGAGCGCCTGCGATGGTGTACTCAACGACCAACCTGGTTGCAAGAACGGCAAAACGTCATTTTTTCGGATGAATCCAGGTTCTGTTTACAGCATCATGATGGTCGCATCCGTGTTTGGCGACATCGTGGTGAAGATATATTGAAAGCGTGTATTCGTCATCGCCACACTGGCGTATCACCCAGCGTGATGGTATGGGTTGCCATTGGTTACACGTCTCGGTCACCTCTTGTTCGCATTGACGGCACTTTGAACAGTGGAAGTTACATTTCAGATGTGTTACGACCCGTGGCTCTACCCTTCATTCGATCCCTGCGAAACCCTACATTTCAGCAGGATAATGCACGACCGCATGTTGCAGGTGCTGTACGGGCCTTTCTGGGTACAGGAAACGTTCTACTGCTGCCCTGGCCAGCACATCTCCAGATCTCTCACCAATTGAAAACATCTGGTCAATGGTGACCGAGCAACTGGCTCGTCACAATACGCCAGCCACTACTCTTGATAAACTGTGGTATCGTGTTGAAGCTGCATGGGCAGCTGTACCTGTACACGCCATCCAGGCTCTGTTTGACTCAATGCCCAGGCGTATCAAGGCCGTTATTACGGCCAGAGGTGGTTGTTGTGGGTACTGAATTCTCAGGATCTATGCACCCAAATGACGTGAAAATGTAATCACGTGTCAGTTCTAGTATAATATATTTGTGCAATGAATACCCGTTTATCATCTGCATTTCTTCTTGGTGTACCAATTTTAATGGCCAGTAGTGTATTATTCGATTAGCCTAGGGCAACTCTTTCCTCTCTCTTTTTTAAGTAAGAAGTAAACCAGATATGTGCAGAACTACCCATTCCACGATAACTTCACTCCTCAAACTCGGTCACTCCACTGACACCCTAGTGCTATCCTAGTGCTCTGGTACACACTGACTTCGTCGCACCTTTAGTCGGGGCTGAGAATCGCCTCACTCCTGTGGCATCGCATTGTACTCAGACCCGTGTGAGAAATCGCGCTCTTGACGCGTGCAAGTAACGTCGATTTTCCAGCAATAAAGCATCGCCGAGTGAGAAGAAGTGAACTGGGGGTGCTCCCCCCACACAACTTTACTGCCTCTTAAAGCTAAGCATTTTCCGGAGAACGCGACTCAGGAGGTAGGGTCTCATATTTTTCTTCCCTTTCCTCTCCTTTCCTTTTTTTCCCACTCCCGGCCACCGCTTACAAGTCTAGCAGCAGAGTAGCGTTTCGAGCGTCTGCCCGCAGAGCGCCCTCAGCACACGTTAACAGCGTGCTGGCACGCAGCGTCGGTAAAACACTCCGGCCGCCTCCGAGGAATGACGACAAGCGGCGGGTAAAAAAGTGTCACGGAACGGCGGGATATATCACTCGCGCCGTCCGTTCCAGTGCCACCGAGTTATCAGATGCGCCACGAAGCGGACAGGAAGAAAAAGGGAGAAAAAGAAAATACTACCCTAGCAGCAAACTAACTCTGCGGGGGAGGAAACTATATTATACACCTGTGTCACTGGAGGATGAAACTAAAGAGGAGCAACGAATGCGTAGGCAGTACCCATGGTTATCGGCTTACATGAACTACAGCGCCGAAAAATAAAAAAAATGCAACACCTTCAGGAACTAAGTCATTGTATTGACAAGTGATGTGACAGATACTTCCTCTTTGTAGAAATATTTGGTTACAAATACAATCCAAATGAAACACTCTAGTCACAGTAATGTAGCAGTAGTAGTAGTAGCTTTATTCGTCCGTAGATCTCTTTTTATAACGATAATGGAACATGTCAAAGTATTTACAAGTTTAGATCAATTTAAAATAAGCTGTTTCGTACACACATATATTTACAGACTTCTAATTAGAGACAATCATTAGGTTTACTCCTGGTATACAATACTTTTTTTTACAAATAACTTATTAAATAGTGTATTTCCACACAGTTCACTCGTATCGCAAATCAGTCACTGCACACACTATACACACATTGTTTCATAACACTTCACTCACTACACACACACACACACACACACACACACACACACATTCACACGCACACACTGATGATCTCTGGGCAATTTTCTGTACCGCAGCTTCCTATTTGCCATACCGAAAAACTGAGTCAGCATCCCTCCATAATGAGTGAGGTGTTGATCTCAGAAAGATGAAGGGATGTTAGTACTGTGCTATGCATAGCTTGGGGGTAAGTACTCGTATTTCTAGAAAGGAAAAAAGAAGGAAAAAAAAACAAAGTGAAAGTGTTATGTGGAATGTTGGATTTTTTATAATCATCGTTATTATTATTATTTATTTTTATAACATTTTTTTATCAAACCCCTGCTCTGTTTTATCTAAGTAATCCATCAATGTATAAAATGTATTGCATAACATGTACTTTTTAACTGTCTTTTTACATAAGTGTAGTTTTGCAATTTCTTTAATTTCTTTTGGTAATTTATTGTACAGTTTTATTCCTTGGTAGAAAATGCTGTTTTCAGTTTTATGTTCATTTCTTCTTGGTAAACGTAAATTGAGTCTATCTCTTGTTGCATGGTCATGGACAGAGCTATTTGTGCAGTAATTACCAATGTTATGTTTGATGTGTACAACTGAGCACTTAAAATCCCCAGTGTTCTGAACAGATCTTTACAATGAGCTCGACTAGTATTTTTGGTTATTATTCTTATGGCTCTTTTCTGGAGTTTGAGAATTGTGTTCATGTTTTGTGCGTTTGTTACCCAAAAAATAATGCCATAGCTAAGAATTGAGTGTACATATGGATAATACGTAACGAAAATACACTGCATGTTACACACTGATGATAGGACTCTAAAGGCCTAACATGTTGGTGAACTTCTGTTTTTAAGTACCTTCGTGTGTTCACACTACTTCAACTGGGAATCATTATTCATTCCCAGAAATTTTGAATTTGTTACACAGTCTGTAGAGGTGTCATCTACTTTTAATTTAACATTGTCATTTTTCCCCTTCAATCTGAAATTCATGGCATTAGTTCTCTTTATGTTCAATGTCACTTTATTGCTTATTGACCAATCATAAACTGCCTTGAGAGTTTCATTTGCTTTCGCGGCAAGGGGTTCTCTTGTTTCCTAAGTGACTATAATATTGCTGTCATCAGCGAAGAGAATTTTTTTCACCATCAGTAACACTACTGGGAAAGTCATTGTTGTACATCAGGAACAGCATTGGTCCTAATATGCTACCTTGCAGAACCCCTATATTAAAGTATTTTGATTCTGATAAGTGTTTTACTAAATTTTAAATTTATTTGAAGTATGTGTTATCTCTACTCTTTCTATCCTATCTGTTAGGTATGATCGAAACCAGTCATTAGCTGCCCCTCTTATTCCTAATGCTTCTAATTTATTTAATAGAATCTTGTGGTCTACTGAATCAAACGCCTTAGAAAGATCCTAATATATGCCTGTGACACATTCATCTTTATCAAGAGCATCAAGTACAACTTCTGTGAATTCTACTACGGCTGACTCCGTGTTTTTGCCACTTCGGAAACCAAACTGTGATTCGCTTAAAAGATTGTATTTATTCAGGTAATTCATTAATCTGTCTTTCATAATTGATTCTATTATTTTTGAGAATGCTGACAGCAGGGAAATGGGCCGGTAATTTTCTATGTCTTCCGCATTACCTTTCTTAAACAAAGGTACAACTCTTGCCTGTTTTAACCGCTCTGGAAATGTCCCTAATGTGAAGGATTCAATTATTATATTTGTTAAAGGCCTTGTATAATGCATATTCATTGTTTCAATACACACATTGGTACTTCATCTAAGCCTACTGACTTTTTATTTTTTTAGTTTTTGAACAGTTTTAAGATCTATGAGCACTTGTTCAGACGAAGAAATGTGTTTCACACTAGCGAAGATGAGCAAGTGGTCGAGGCTCTTAAAGCATGCATTTTAAACCCAAAGATTACTGGCCATTTTTTTCTTGGTTTGTTCATACTATCTCCTCCCAAAGTATGGAAAGCAAAGTCCTTGCTGCAGATGAGATCTGTTTCATAGTATCGAAGATAAAGAAGTGCTTTTGACTCTTAAGGTATGCATTTTAACGATCTAGAGCCCATGTTTACTACGCTTTTGTTCATGTTTTGGTGTAAGGAACCTATCCCTAAAGATTGTCGGTGTTTTTTTCGAGCACCCTGTACTTAGACACACAGTCAATATTTACTTGTACTTTGTTTTGCGGTCTGAAGATGATTAAGGGAGTTCAAAAGTAATCATACTATAAAACATGTGCACATGTGACTGAAAAATAAACCGTATGGAAAAACAAAACATTGTAACGGGGTCTTTTGGACGGACGAGTAAAATGTTATTGCGTCCATTTGCTGTTAGGATGGGATGCGTGGGTAGTGCAGAATGTGGTACACGGAATACTTAGTTTTACCATTTATTAATAAAGACTGTGCGACAACGCATTACGCGCGTCTAGTAACCCGTCATCACTGTGTCGAGAGCGACACATGTTCGCAACTGGGCGGTCTCTGACTGCTCTTCGTAGCCGGTGGCTGTGCACACGCCACGGCGCGCAACTCAGACTGCATTTCCCGTCAGCATTCCGCGTGGTAAGCGCACTGCGCGGCGACTCTGGCGCTGTCCGCTACGGCCGTACAATTCTGCCGTTACAATCACCCTCCCTCGTGAAAACGAGCTACCGAAGGTTGCTCGAGACGACCTCCTGGGCGTCATGCGTTTGTCTCGCCAATGGCGGCGTTGGGGGGCACTTCAACATTCATTCTGTTTGCAGACACAGTGACGATGGGCACTGAAGAGCGGGTTTTCAGGACAACAATTTCATACATTACATAGGCTGTACGTACAAGCGACATAAATAAAAGCACAAAGAACACAACACTGACAATCAAATATGGATTAGCATTATTGGAAGATTCAATAAACTTAATTTTAGTTGTTACTTCTAAGAAATTTAACTCATAATTAGTATTTATTACACTTTCATGGATATCCGCAATTATATTGTCATCCTCGGGTAAGCTGGACAGAGAATGATTTGCATAGGTCAGTAAGTATGATTCATTGTAATAAACAGGTATCGTCCTTGTTAAAGGGAATTTTGCATCTGCATGAAAGGTGCTTGGTAATACAGAAGGCATTTCAAACAGATCACATGATAAATCACAGTGCGTAACATTCAGAATTAATCCACTACCAGTTAATTTGAATGTGAAAGGTAGTTCGGGTGCGTCAAACGTTTTACAGGTAAATGTGATTTCGAGAGTTGAGCTAAACGAATATATTACACCTTCAGAATATCTTTTAATGAATGATTGATGAAGATGCATTAAAATCATAGGGCAATCACCGCGAGGCGGATTGTTCATAAAAAAATCTTTCTCACAACTGTACACTCTAGTATCTAAGAATACTTCCGTCTCTGGGCAAATTAGCTTATGACTACGTTTACACTTACGAACATCATGTTCATTCAGGGATACGAAATATCTTCTATCTTTACTGATTAATAAATAATCCTTTAGCTGATACATTGCGTGAATACCTACTTGGCTCTATTTCACAGGTTGAGTATGAATTTTATACATTTCAAAATTATACTTGGATCTGGCAATCGGTATAGAAACAATTACAGTTAATTGATCTTCAATCATTAAAAAATATGTGGTAGTTAATCTGTAATAAGCATATAAATTGTAGGAATTGACAGGGTAAATCACGGTAGATGATGCATCTAGCTTACGTTCAATCAACAGCAACATTTGTAAAAATTTGTCTGGATGCAAAAAAACACTATTCAAGCAATCATTTGAACTAGTTTCTAAGGCTAGCGAAAGTGGATTCTACTTGCATTTTTGCAGTAATCCAGTTGTTATACCAAGAGGTTCCAGTTTTCAAGACTGTATCATTATTCTTAATTGAACGGATCAAATATATTTGTTCTTTAACAGAATCAAATTGTTGGTGAATCTCAGACAAATTATATTTAAGCACAATTGTAGCACTGTGCGTCGAGACTGTCATGTCTGATTGTGGTTCAAACAACACTCCTGCATTCTGTGATACTACGTCTACAGCATTAATGGAACACACTAACATAACAAAGAATGGAATTACAGTAAACATGGTTAATAAGCTCTACACACTAGAATTAAACAATGAATATGAAGAAACATGCGTCTTCGGCGACCTTTGGAACATATATTGTTTACACTTGAGCACCTTGCACAATAGCTGCGATTTTATGTTGCACAACACATTCACATATGCACTCTGCTAAACGCACAACACACCTTGCATTAACTCACACTACACACGCCTACGGAGGTTGTAAGTGCGCCTTGGGCTGGACCGCTGGGTTGGCGGCGGCGACGCCTCGGGCTCGAAGTCTGGACTGTGAACTCCCGGTGCTCGGCTCCTGGATTTTGGAGCAGCTGGTCTGCCCCTCGGTCGGTCCTCGTCGTTGTCCTGCGTTGCTACAGGGTATCTACTCAGGTAGGGCTTTACACGGTTGACCTGGACGGCAACCGAACGAAAAGGCAGTTGGAACTTTAGGGTGACAGGTGACACCACGTCCAATATCGGGTATGGTCCCTTCCAAAACTTCTTAAACTTTTTGACCTGCGACTTCTTTAGCACTACGTTGCTCAGGAAGACAAAGTCTCCCACTCGATACTGCTGCGCGACTGCTTGGCAGTCATGTTGCTTGGCTTGCTGAAGGAAGGCCTGATGATTCCGCTGTTTCACTCCCCTCCATGCGTCCTTCACTTTGCGAGCTAACTCCCTTACGTGTTCATTGCTGATTCCAGCTGACGATCGTGCAAAGTCCAAGGGTGAGCGCATCTTCCGCCCATATACAATTTCATAGGGACTGAGGCCCGTTGATGAGTGCATTTTAGCGTTGTAGGCATTTACAACATATGGAAGACAGACGTCCCAATTATCGTGTTTGCTGCTTACATAGGGGCTAAGCATTTTCATGATGGTTCTGTGTACTCTCTCGACGCGACCATTGCCCTCAGGGTGTGCTCGTGTGGTCCTCAACTGCGCTATTTGCATCAGCTTACATGGTTGTTTAAGTAAATCACTCATAAAATTCGTCCCTTGGTCACTGATAATGCTTAATGGAGATCTAAACTTTAGAATCCATTCCTTCACAGAAACTTTAGCTATGGTTTCAGCACTTTGATCAGGTATTGGTACCATCACAAGATATCTGGAGAAATGATCTAATATCGGCAATATGTACTTGTTTCCATCCTTAGTCTTCGGCAGGGGACCGACGACGTCTAACCCAATTATTTCTAAAGGTTCACTGGTCTGCGGCAGTTCTTGTAATGGTGCCTTAGTTCTTCCCGAATTATTCCGTCTGTTGCAGGAGTCACATTGTGAGACAAACTCAAATACGTCAGCCTTACGACTTGGCCATCAATACTTTTCAGTTACTTTGATAATCGTTGCCTTTTTACCGCAGTGTCCTGATAGTAAGGAATCATGTTGTTCAGTTAGGGTTTGCTCTCTTATGCTTCCTGGAATAACTAGGCGATTCCCTTTGTTAGTAACTTTGTACAGCAATCCACCTATTTCAACGAACCGTTGATCATTTTTCCATATTTCGCATTGTGGATCTTCTTCTTGGGCTGCTTTTAATTCCTCCTCACGGCTTATGGTGACAGAAACACGAACCTCACGACTCATCACATCAGCATTCATGTGTTGTTTCCCAGGACGATGGATAACTGTGAATTGGTAAGCGCTCAGTTCTAATGCCCATGTTGTTAGTATCGAACTGGGATCCTTTAAGCTCAACAGCCATTTAAGTGTGGCATGGTCTGTGATTACAGTGAATTCTCTTCCTATTAAGAAACATCTGTTTTGTTTGATACCAAAGACCAGAGCACAAAGTTCCTTTTCAGTGGTAGTGTAGTTACATTCCGCCTTATTTAATTGTCGGGAAGCAAATGATACTGGACGTTCTTGACCATCAAACTTTTGGGACAAAATAGCACCAACTGCAAAATTTGAACCATCTGTGGAAAGGATGAAGGGCTTACTTAAACCCGGATAGGCCAAAACTGGAGCTGTGGTTAGAGCGGTTTCCAGTTTTTCCATTGCATTTCTGCATTCCGTTGACCAATTAAATGTGGCTCCTTTTTTAAGTAACTGTGTCATTGGCCTTGCGATATCTGTATGATGGACTATGAAGCGACGATAGAAATTCGATAAACCGAAAAATGATTGTAGTTCTCTGACTGTTTGTGGTTCAGGAAAAGTTTTGACAGCTTCGATTAGTTTTGGATCAGGGCGGACACCTTCACTGGTCTGTCCAAGGTACTTCACTTCACTTTGTGCGAAGTGACATTTATCTATTGATAAAGACAGCTTCGCACTTCTGATACGCTCAAATACTGCTTGAAGTCTCTCAGTGTGTTGCCTCGTTTTTTCACCAAAAATTATCACATCGTCAAGGTACACAAGAGCTTGTGTTGGGGTGAGCCCACGTAAAACAGAATCCATTAGGCGTTGGAAGGTAGCTGGGGCGTTACGTAGTCCAAAGGGCATACGGAGGTATTTGTACACTCCTGTTGCAGCTACAAATGAAGTTTTTGCTTGATCATGCACTGCTAATTGGTGATATCCGCTAGTTAGATCACAGAATGAGAATATTCGACATCTGCCCAAATAGTCCAGGGTTTCTAGCAAGTTTGGTAACGGGTACATGTCTGGTGTGGTGATGGCATTTAAATCTCGGTAATCAACGCAAAATCGAAACTGTGGTTCGCCCGAAACAGATTTCTTCTTTACTAGGACCACTGGTGATGACCATGGTGGATCAGCAGAATCTCTTGGTTTAATAATTCCGGCCTCTAGTTGTTCCTTGACCATATCTTCGACCGATTCTCTTTGACTGAATGGAATTCGGTAAGGCCTCTGCGTGATTGGTGCTGCATTTCCAGTGTGTATGCGATGCTGAACTAAGTGAGTAACAGGTAAATTTGAACGTTCTCTGAAAAGATCTGAATACTCTAACAAAACAGGTGCTAAAATCTTCTGATCACCAGCTGACAAATGTTCAATCTTCTTCCAAATTTTGTTCTTTAATTCGATTTCACTTTCAGCTCCTTGTTTCAATGTTTCAATATCACTACAAGAATCCGTTTTCGTGACTGCTACATCTGCTGCTTGGTTTGGAATCGGTATTACATCATCTTTACTTATGCTCGACACTTCAGCAACCTTCGTTCCTCGTGGCAAAACGACATCTGTATTGCTCATATTCGTTATTGTTACTGGGACTCTCGCCACGTTCGGTCTCACCATTGTAGCTACGCCTATACTTCGGACACCATAACAATGCATTGTGTCCAATAATTCACAATTTTCCGACCGTTCGGTCAACAACAGAGCTCCTTTTCTGATCAGTGGCGACTTTACTTCAACATGGATTGTCATTCCCGTTCCCTGAGGAACTTGCCGCGGCTGAGTAATTTCTACTTCGACTCGGAGGGTTCCGACTGATGCGTCGGTCGGGGTGATCGCTCCCTCGACGTCAGAATTTCGGCTCCTTTGAGTGCGACATGAAGAATGATTTTCCAGGTTGTAATTGTTACGATCTAGTCTGATTCTTCCTTCTGCGACAAATATCTCTGCCCCGTTAGCGGATAAGAAATCAAATCAAAGTACACCATCGTATAGCGTTTCATTAATAGAAACCACTTGCACCGTTGCTGTGTATTTGTCCTGGCCTAGGAACCATTCTACGTAAACTTCTCCACAGTTACGTAGTTTCCCACCGTTCAGCCCCCGCACATTAAACATTGGCGGTCTCAGCTTGTCCCTTTCGTCTATAGAACACCACATCAATGAGGTCTGTGCTCCAGTGTCGATCAATAGTTTAACATTTTTTCAGCGATAAACAGCACCTATCACGAAGTCATTATCGAATTAATTTTCAGTTGCACTAACAGGAATCACTGCCTCGAGCAAGGGGCGGACGCTGTGGTGGCACGTACGTCCCCGCACTCGTTTAAAGATCTGCCGAGTTGTCTGCTGCTCACATTTGGTTTCTTTTTGTTGCGACAGTTCCTCGCTAAGTGACCCTGTATCCCACACTTGTGGTGGGTCCTGTTCTCCTTACAGTCCTTGCGCTCGTGACCGGGCCTACTGCATCGGTAGCATTCCACATTTGGGTTGAACACGCGACGTTCTTCTTTTCGCATGTCATTTGGGCGTCTCAATGCTTCGACAAAACCAACAGCTGCCTCTACTGCTTCTTGAAATGTTTTACAGCGTTCGAGTTTGACTGCTTTGTTTACTTCTTCCCCATATAACCATTGCATTAATGTATCAAGTGCTCTCTGATCGGCTACGAAAAGCTGGATCCGGCTCTCATTTTCGTCCTCTACGAGCTCGTAAGTCTGAGCATTTATGTTTCGGATTCTATCAGCGAATTGCTCGACAGATTCGTCACGCCGCATGGGCAAGCTATGAAATTGCTCACGGTAGAATCGGATTGCATTTTTGCGTTTGAACCTCTGAACCACTACCATTTTAAAATCTTTGTAAACTTCTGTTTTCACGCACATCGGCTCGGCGCTAATGAAATCTTGTGCGGCTCCTTGGATTCTCAATTTAGCAACTGCTAGCTTATCTGAATCAGTCCACGAACCCAACAGAGCTGCGCCTTCGAGTTTCCGAAAAAATACTTCCACATCTTCCTCAGGTTTTGCACTGAACACTGGTATAGATGGCAACAGTGAAAGATTCTTTATTGGAACAGAAGTGCCGTCATGTGACAAATCAACCGGCAGGCTACGCTCGCTTTTATCTGCTGTTAATTGTTGAATCTCTCTTCGTAGTTCCTCTACAACGGTTTGGAGATCGACCGTGTTACTCGCGTTTGCGTCTACCATTTTGAATGCAGTCTATACCGGTCAGTCAATAGAGAAAAATTTAAAATCCATCACTGCCTTTCGTTTTAAGTCAATCTGAGTAGACTAACATGAATTCCAGCGCTGCATGTGCCCGTGTTGTCGGACGATGTCCTTGGCTGCTGCTGCTTGCTGTGTTGTCGTGAAGATGCTCCGATGTTAAGTTTGCACATCGCTGCACTTTTCAGGACTGTAGGTTTTCCGAAAATGATGCCACACCTGGCACCACTTTTTTAACGGGGTCTTTTGGACGGCCGAGTAAAATGTTATTGCGTCCATTTGCTGTTAGGATGGGATGCGTGGGCGGTAGTCCCGGCTAGTGCAAAAAAAAAAAAAAAAAAAACATGGCTCTAAGCACTATGGGACTTAAAATCTGAGGTCATCAGTCGCCTAGAACTTAGAAGTAATTAAACCTAACTAGCCTAAGGACATCACACATATCCATGACCGAGGCAGGATTCGAACCTGCGACCGTAGCGGTCGCTCGGCTCCAGACTGTAGCGCCTAGAACCGCACGGCCACCGGGTAGTGGAGAATGTGGTACACGGAATACTTACTTTTACCATTTATTAATAAAGACGGTGCGACAATGCATTACGCGCGTCTGGTAACCCGTCATCACTGTGTCGAGAGCGACACGTGTTCGCAACTGGCCGGTCTAAGACTGACTGCCCTTGGTAGCCGGTGGCTGTGTACACGCCACGGCGCGCGATTCAGACTGCACTTCCCGTCAGCATTCCGCGTGATAAGCGCACAGCGCGGCGACTCCGGCGCTGTCCGTTACGGCCGTACAATTCTGCCGTTACAACATAAAATTAAAAGAAAGAGTGATGGGAATGGATAGACGGAGGTGTTTAAATGTGAGTGAGGAAAAATAAAATTGGCGTCAGCGGATAAGTGAAGAAGTAAAGAAAGATTCATCAGGAGGGATAGAGGACAGTGCGTGAAGACGAGTGGGCGACGATGAGAAATTTTGGGGACGACGGCTAAGTGAGGAAGAAAGGATGATAGCGAGCGACCGAGGAGAGAGAGATTGTTAAGCCGTCGCCACACGGACCGTGCTGTCGAACGTTAACGTTGAGCGTGCCAAGTTCAACGTGCTGCTGAACGCTCAGAAACGATGCGACTTGTGCACACGGTACGTGGGTCCCAACGTGGTATACGCGAACGCAACGCACTCCAGCGGCAGTTGAGGAATGTTTCTAGTTCGTAAATCACACTCATTACTCAACGGGCGCGCGTAAAATTCCCACGTTAGCTCTATTAAAAGACACATTTGCTCCTTCGTCCACGAAAAGGAAAGTACCATGACCAATGAATAAGGATACAGGCTTATAAAAGAAGTTCCACTACAAACAGTGCGGTACAAATTTGGGATGCTTCTCCGCATAAGATGAACATTATTTCATCATTCTCACATTTCAGTAAAATCACAAGGTCAGTCTTACTTGACAACTGTTCCTACATAGTAGCAGAGTCTTTGCAACACGTGAATTACGAAGCGTCGAAGAAGAAGGAGCAAAATATCTTTATACAAGTAGCGCAAGCTGTCCTTTAGATTAAGGTAATCGAACAAAGTCACCCCTCAAAAAAAGGTGAACTTGTATTTACATAACATCAAATATTGTAGTCTATACTTATATTAGACTAATAATAAAGTATCAGAACCTAATAAAACACTGCACTCGCATTCGGGAGGACGACGGTTCAATCCTGCGTCCGGCCATCCTGATTTAGGTTTTCCGTGATTTCCCTAGATCACTCCAGGCAAATGCCGGGATGGTTCCTCTGAAAGGGCACGGCCGACTTCCTTCCCCATCCTTCCCTAATCCGATGAGACCGATGACCACGCTGTCTGGTCTCCTTCCCCGAAACAACCAACCAACGTAATAAAAACGCGAAGGTTAGGGAAAAAAAATTTGGGAATGTTAAAACGCGAACCACCACCGCAACCAAGACTCATTACTGGACAGAGACGCTACCTATTACGCTAAACCAACTAGAGGCTCAGTTTTCTTCATCATATTGTGTTATCCTCGGTTAAAACGTCAATTTTACCCCTTGATAAAAATGTAAATCATAGATAGTTATGTTAATTCAAATTTAATTGTAACATTGTACCAATAGCAATGCGTTTTGGGTTGATCTTCAGTGTGTCGCTGCCTTCAGACAGCCTACTCTCATAATACGCTCGTTACAAGAATTCTTTTGTCACGAATTTGATGTTTCTCATTATTTTATTGGAACGAATAACGCAGTTAACATTGGGTTTTGCAGTGATTCTCAATTTGCTGGTGCTCACAAACGGCATATATACATATAGGCTTGAAATGAATGCCAATATGGCGCCTCACAACTCTGTACTGAAGGGAGACGGCGTGCGTGTGACGTAGGTGGCGCTGTGCCATCTCATTGGTCAACGCTCAGACGGACGCTCAGAATGTCTGACACGCCAGATATTGCTCTGCACGTTCGGAAAGACTCCCGAACGTGCTATTGCACGCTATGACGTCAGAAACTCGGCACGCTCAACGCTCAACGTTCAGATGCACGGTCCGTGTGCCGTCGGCTTCAGATAGTGTGAGTGGGTAGGTGAGCAGCGAGGTGCAGGTGGCGGCCACGTGGGCACGTGCTGCGTCGCGGTTCGTTGACCGCTGCTCTCTCTGTTCCTCTCCGCTCAGCCCCAGGTCCAGCGCCAGCCTCTGGAGGGGGGAGAGGCGCCGCTATTTATTGCGGCCGCTACTTGCGCGCCGGCAACCTGCGGCCGAGCACGTGGTCGCCGGACCCCAAGGTCGCGCGCCGCCTCCGCGTGGGCAGCGCAGGCCGGCCGGCCGCTCACCCCGACTTCTCCCCGCCGCGTCGCGCCGCGGCGCCAGCAGACCCTCCGCCCTCGCACTCTCTGTGTGGCCGGCCGGGCGAGCTGCCGCAGGGGGCGAGGCAGGCACCGCACCTGCGCCTCCATCCACGTCTTTACTCCGCGACGTGCCGGGGGACGGCCGCGACTTACGTCTGGGGCTTCATTTAAGACTTGGGCCCTCCCCCATCCGAAGGGTGAGTAGTCGTCGGCACACGGACCGTGCATCGGAACGTTGAGCGTTGAGCGTGCCGAGTTTCTGACGTCATAGCGTGGAGTAGCACGTTCGGGAGTCTTTCCGAACGTGCAGAGCAATATCTGGCGTGTCAGACATTCTGAGCGTGCGTCTGAGCGTTGACCAATGAGATGGCACAACGCCACCTACGTCACACGCACGCCGCCTCCCTTCAGTTCAGAGTTGTGAGGCTCCATATTGACATTCATTTCAAGCCTATGTACAGGGTGAGTCACCTAACGTTACCGCTGGATATATTTCATAAACCACATCAAATACTGACGAACCGATTCCACAGACCGAACGTGAGGAGAGGGGCTAGTGTAATTGTTTAATACAAACCATACAAAAATGCGCGGAAGTATGTTTCTTAACACAAACCTACGTTTTTTTTTTTAATGGAACCACCTTAGTTTTGTTAGCACATCTGAACATATAAACAAATACGTAATCAGTGCCGTTTGTTGCATTGTAAAATGTTAATTACATCCGGAGATATTGTAACCTAAAGTTGACGCTTGAAACCTCCGACGTTGAGTTGCGTGTTGTAACAACCACGGGCTACGGTCGGCGAGCAGCATCTGCAGGGACATGTTTACGATGACGACCGTGTTTACCACTGTGGCTGTAGTGCACTGTTGTGGTTTGGTCTAGCTGTCGCAGTGTCCGCACGTAGCGCTTGCTGCTATTGTTATTCTGCATTCGTCTCCGCACGCAGACCAACTGTAGTACACCGTGTTACCAGACGTCTGTGATAGTGTAGTGTTGTAGGAACTGTAACCATGGTGTATTCGAACTCTGAAAAGGCGGAGATGATACTCATCTATGGCGAGTGTCGACGAAATGCAGCTGAAGCCTGCAGGGTGTATGCAGAACGCTACCCGGACAGAGAGCATGCAACGTGCCGCACATTGCAAAACATCTACCGCCAACTGTATGCAACAGGTATGGTCGTAGCACGCAAATGGGTCCGTAACAGGCCCGTCACAGGAGAAGCGGGTGCTGTTGCCATGAACCCACACATGAGTACACGGGACATTGCGAGAGCCGGTGGACTGAGTTAAAGTAGTGTCATGCGCATACTGCATCGTCACCGCTTTCACCCGTTTCATGTGTCGCTACATCAGCAATTACATGGTGATTACTTTAATCAGCGAGTGCAATTCTGTCAATGGGCATTAACAGAGAATGCGTTGCAGTTCTACCTGTTTACCGATGAAGCGGGTTTAGCAAACCACGGGGCAGTGAATCTACGGAACATGCATTACTGGTCCGTGGACAATCCTCGCTGGCTCAGACAGGTAGAGCGACAGCGACCGTGGACTGTAAATGTATGGTGCGGAATCATTGGCGACCACCTCATTGGTCCTCACTTCATTGCAGGAGCCCAAACAGCTGAAACATACATCGCATTTCTGCAGAATGATCTGCCAACGTTGCTCGAAAATGTCCCACTGGAAACGCGTCGACGTATGTGGCATCAGCGTGATGGTGCACCTGCACATTCCGCAATTAACACTAGGCTGACGCTTGACAGAATGTTCGACGGGCGTTTCATAGTACGTGGAGGACGCATAAATTGGCCAGCCCGTTCTCCTGATCTTACAGCTCTGGACTTCTTTCTGTGGGGTACGTGAAAGGAGAATGCGTAACGTGATGTGCCTACAACCCCAGAGGATATGAAACAATGTATTGTGGCAGCCTGCGGCGACATTACACCGGATGTACTGCGGCGTGTACGACATTCCCTACGCCAGAGACTGCAATTGTGTGCAGCAAATGATGGAAACCACATTGAACATCTATTGGCCTGACATGTCGGGACACACTCTGTTCCACTCCGTAATTGAAAACGGAAACCACGTGTGTACGTGTACCTCACCCCTCATGGTAATGTACATGTGCGTCAGTGAAAAAGACGAATAAAAAGGTGTTAGCACGTGGACGTAATGTGCTGTTCCAGTCTCTTCTGCACCTAAGGTCCATCACCGTTCCCTTCGGATCCCTACGTAATTCGGTGCTCTCCGATACACACGATCGAACAGCGGAGGAGTGGTACTCAAGCGGCAACTTTAGGTTACAATATCTCCGGATATAATTAATATTTTACAATGCAACAAACGGCACTGATTACGTATTTGTTTATATGTTCAGATGTGCTAACAAAACTAACGGGTTTCCATTTAAAAAAACGTAGGTTTGTGTTAAAAACATACTTCCGTGCATTTTTGTATGGCTTGTATTAACCAATTATACTAGCCCCTCTCCTCACGTTCGGTCTGTGCAATCGATTCGTCAGTATTTGATGTGATTTACGAAATATATCCAGCGGTAATGTTAGGGGACTCACCCTGTATACCGGGTGTTACAAAAAGGTACGGCCAAACTTTCAGGAAACATTCCTCACACACAAATGAAGAAAAGATGTTATGTGGACATGTGTTCGGAAACGCTTAATTTCCATGTTAGAGCTCATTTTAGTTTCGTCAGTATGTACTGTACTTCCTCGATTCACCACCAGTTGGCGCAGTTGGTGGAAAGTAATGTTGACTTCGGCGCTTGTGTTGACATGCGACTCATTGCTCTACAGTACTAGCATCGAGCACATCAGTACGTAGCATCAACAGGTTAGTGTTCATCGCGAACGTGATTTTGCAGTCAGTGCAATGTTTACAAATGCGGAGTTGGCAGATGCCTATTTAATGTATGGATTAGCACGGGGCAATAGCCGTGGCGCGGTACGTTTGTATCGAGACAGATTCCAGAACGAAGGTGTCCCGATAGGAAGACGTTCGAAGCAATTGATCGGCGTCTTAGGGAGCACGGAATATTCCAGCCTATGACTCGCGACTGGGGAAGACCTAGAACGACGAGGACACCTGCAATGGACGAGGCAATTCTTCGTGCAGTTGACGATAACCCTAATGACAGCGTCAGAGAAGTTGCTGCTGTACAAGGTAACGTTGACCACGTCACTGTATGGTGAGTGCTACGGGAGAACCGGTTGTTTCCGTACCATGTACAGCGTGTGCAGGCACTATCAGCAGCTGATTGGCCTCCACAGGTACACTTCTGCGAATGGTTCATCCAACAATGTGTCAATCCTCATTTCAGTGCAAATGTTGTCTTTACGGATGAGGCTTCATTCCAACGTGATCAAATTGTAATTTTTCACAATCAACACGTGTGGGCTGACGAGTATCCGCACGCAATTGTGCAAACACGTCATCAACACAGATTTTCAGTGAACTTTTGGGCAGGCATTGTTGGTGATGTCTTGATTGGGCCCCATGTTCTGCCACCTACGCTCAATGGAGCACGTTATCATGATTTCATACGGGATACTCTATCTGTGCTGCTAGAACATGTGCTTTTACAGGTACGACACAACATGTGGTTCATGCACAATGGAGCTCCTGCACATTTCAGTCGAAGTGTTCGTAAGCTTCTCAACAACAGATTCGGTGACCGATGGATTGGTAGAGGCGGACCAATTCACGGCCTCCACGCTCTCCTGACCTCAACCCTCTTGACTTTCATTTATGGGGGCATTTGAAAGCTCTTGTCTACGCAACCCCGGTACCAAATGTAGAGACTCTTAGTGCTCGTATTGTGGACGGCTGTGATACAATACGCCATTCTCCAGGGCTGCATCAGCGCATCAGGGATTCCATGCGACGGAGAGTGGATGCTTGTATCCTCGCTAACGGAGGACATTTTGAACATTTCCTATAACAAAGTGTTTGAAGTCACGCTGGTACGTTCTGTTGCTGTGTGTTTCCATTCCATGATTAATGTGATTTGAAGAGAAGTAATAAAATGAATTCTAACATGGAAAGTAAGCGTTTCCGGACACATGTCCACATAACATATTTTCTTTCTTTGTGTGTGAGGAATGTTTCCTGAAAGTTGGCCGTACCTTTTTGTAACACCCTGTATATATATATGCCGTTTCTCAGCACCAGCAAATTAATAATCACTGGAAAACCTGTTGTTAACTGCGTTATTTGTTCCAGTAAAATAATGAGAAACATCATATTCGTGGCAAAAGAACTGTTGTAACTTGCGTATTATGAGAGCAGGCAGCGACACACTGAAGATCCACCCAAAACGCATTGTTCTTGGTACAATTTGTTATAATTAAATTTCAATTAGTAAGATGTCTACGATTAAGGTTTACAGCAAGTGGTAATATAATGTGAATAGATATACTACATGTGTTGTTGGTTTAGCACAATGAGTAGCGTCACACTCCCACAACAAGAATTTTATTGACGGCGGTGTTTCGCTAGTTGACACTCCCAAAATTTTTTTCGTTATGATTCGCATTTTTATTAGGTTCTGACACTTTATTATTATTTTAATATAAGTATATACTATAATATTTGATGTTATGTAAATATAAGTTCCTTTTCTTTTTGAGGGGTGACTTTTATTCGATTGGCTTAATCCACAGGACAGCTTGCGCTACTTGTATAAAGATATTTTGGTCGTTTTTCTTTTACGCTTCGTAATTCACAAGTTGCCAAGATTCTGCTACTGTGTAGGAACAGTTATCAAGTAAGAATGACCTTGTGATTTTACTAAAATGTGGGAATGATGAAATAATGTTCATCTTATGCGGAGAAGCATTCCAAATTTGTATCGCACTATTTGTAACGCAACTTTTATAAGCCTGTGTCCTTATTTATTGGACATGGTACTTTCCTTTTCGTGGACGATGGAGGAAATGTGCGTTTTAATAGAGCTAACGTGGGAATTTTACGCTCGCCCGTTGAGTAATCAGTGTGATTTACGAGCTAGAATCATCCCTCAACTGCCGCTGGAGTGCGTTGCGTTCGCGTATACCACGTTGGGGCCCACGTACCGTGTGCACAAGTCGCATCGTTCCTGAGCGTTCAGCCCGCACGTTGAACTTAGCACGCTCAACGTTGACGTTCGGCAGCACGGTCCGTGTGCCGACGGCTTAAGCAACAGGAATAGACGGGTAACATACGACAGTGAGTCAAATGAAAACCTTAAATACTTTTTTAAATATTATTTATTGTGCAGAAGTGGTACAAAGCTGTTTCACTTATCAACAGAATCTCCCCCACGCTCAATGCAAGTATTCCAGCGCCTACGAAGTGCAAAAATTCCTTTAGTAAAAAATTCTTTTGGCAGTCCGCGCAACCACTAATGCACCGTGTGTCGTACCTCTTCATCAGAACGCAACTTCTTTCCTCCCATTGCGTCTTTGAGTGGTCCAAACATATGGAAATCAATTGGGGCAAGGTTTGGTGAGTATGGTGGATGAGGAAGACACTCAAAATGCAGGTATGTGATTGTTGCAAATCTTGCACGGGAAGTGTGGGGCCTTGCGTTGTCATGTTGCAAAAGGACACCTGCTGACAGCAATCCACGTCGCTTTGATTTCATTGCAGGCCGTAGCTGATTTTTTAGGATATCTGTATATGATGCACTGGTGACAGTGGTCCCTCTAGGCATGTAATGCTCCAAAATGACGCCTTTTTCGTCCCAAAAGAGAGTCAGCATAACCTTCCCTGCTGATGGTTCTTTTCGGAACTTCTTTGGTTTTGGTGATGAGGAATGGCGCCATTCCTTGCTCGCTCTCTTCGTTTCTGGTTGGTGGAAGTGAACCCAGGTTTCGTCCCCAGTAACGATTCTTGCAAGGAAGCCGTCACCTTGTCGTTCAAAGCGCCGAAGAAGTTCTTCACAAGAATCAACACGTCGTTCTCTCATTTCAGGAGTCAGCTGCCGTGGCGCCCATCTTGCAGACACTTTGTGAAACTGGAGCACATCGTGCACAGTGTGGTGTGCTGACCCATGACTAATCTGCAAACATGCTGCAAAGTCATTCAGTGTCACTCGGCGGTTTTACTTCATCTTCCATTTGCTGGGATAGCCTGAAGGAAAACTTCGGGTCCAGCAGCCAACGTTGTTGCTTTCTGTGCAACCCAGGTGTCACGTGTGGTGTACTATGAGGTTAATTCCATGGACGTCGTATTTTGTAGCAACACACTGTATCTTCAAGCCATACGATATATATATATATATATATATATATATATATATATATATATATATATATATATATATATACACTAGCAAAAATGGCATTTCTCGCCAAGAGAAGCATACTAGTATCAAATATCGGCCCTAATTTGAGGAAGAAATTTCTAGGAATGGACGTCTGTACGTCTGGAGCACAGCATTGTATGGTAGTGAAACATGGACTGTGGGAAAACCGGAACAGAGGAGATTCGAAGCATTTGAGACGTGGTGCTACAGGTGAATGTTGAAATTAGGTGGAGTTATAAGGTTAGGAATGGGGAGGTTCTACACAGAATGGGAGAGGAAAGGAAGAGTGGAAAACGCTGACAAGGAGAAGGGACAAGGTGATAGGACATCTGTTAAGACATCAGGGACTGACTTCCATGGTACTAGAGGGAGCTGTAGAGGGCAAAAGCTGTAGAGGAAGACAGAGATTGGAATACAGCCAGCAGATAAATGAGGACGTGGGTTGCAAGTGCTACTCTGAGATGAAGACGTTGGCGTGAAGGTTACCCTGCAACAGGGTGAAATATATAAAAATGAATTCGTTTCATTTGTTTTATACATGGATGAAACGATATACTATCTAGAAAGTGATTTTAACTCGTGATTCAAAAAGACTTTATTTTAAACATACCACCCCTGAGTACTATTCGGCTGGGCAGACACACAGAGGCAGAGAGACGAAAAGGCTCCACGAAAAAAGTAACACCTGTTTTGGCAGATACCTAAATCTGACCTTTTATTGGTATATCATTTACATTAAATTCCATCGACACTTTACTCATTTTCCGAATGAAAAACATCTTTTGTGCCTTTGTTTAAACCGTACGATTACGTAGCTTTCGAATTTCTTGATTTATATGATCACTAAAAGAATTCTTCTCAGTGAGCTTCAAAAAGAAAAAAAAATGGCTCTGAGCACTATGGGACTTAACAGCTATGGTCATCAGTCCCCTAGAACTTAGAACTACTTAAACCTAACTAACCTAAGGACATCACACAACACCCAGTCATCACGAGGCAGAGAAAATCCCTGACCCCGCCGGGAATCGAACACGGGAACCCGGGCGTGGGTCAGTGAGCTTCAGTTTACCGTCTGTCCACGTCTCTTTAGGACGTCTGCTGCGATTTTTTCCGAAAGTCGCTTAACATACGCGTTGTAAAAGCTTTGATACAATTTCATGTTGATCACAATAACATGAGCTTAATATGCGTTTGCGGAGTATCGTGACTGACTAGCTGAATGACACGCAGTGATTTCGATTCGTGTGGCAGAGAACACCCGGAATGAAATCTGACAGTTGCGTAGAACTTGTTATCAGATCAGGAATCCCTGGAGACGCACACGTGCAAAGCAGTCAGATCACTTTAGAGGGAGCATAATGATTGGTGGACACTTTAATATTGTCCATGCTTGAGATTAATTATACAAAGCAAAATGTTATCCGTTATAATAACGTATATTCTCTGAATTAAAAAATTGACGGGAGATTTTAATTGCCCTGCACCCCCCTTTAAATGAGTTATGGGGAGATTTTACCGGACCCCCTACCCCCTTCCCCTTTTGAGCTGACGTAATTAATGGGTGTCCCATAACGGATCACTGTAACCTACGTAGCAGGGATGCAAGGGAGCTGTTTTGTTATGACTCGATATACGGGATATATCAAAAAGAATCATCCGATTTTAAAACATCTATTATGTGATTTGAGATACGTGCGTGAACAACGTACGGTTGGAAAGAACAAACTCTCGAGTTTTACATGGTTCCCTATGCGTAGCAGCAGCGTGCGCCCACTTCAGTTTTGGTAAAAATGGTGTCGGTACAACAGAGAGCGTTTTGTGTTCTACATTTTGCGCAGTGCGGATCAGTAATACCTGTTCAGCATGACTTCCGTACTAGGTGTGGTGTAGACCTCCTACAGCACTGAGCATTAGATGATGGCACGAACAGTTTGGAAAAACATGTATTCTGTTTAAGAGCAAGTCACCGGGCCCACTGTCTGAAACGGACATCGAACGCATCCGCCACAGTTTCACAAGGAGTCCGCAGAAGTTCGTTCGCCGTGCAGCTCGACAGCTCAGCATGACCCCGATGTCCGTCTGACGTGTGTTGCTTCGGCGTTTACTCATGAAACCGTACAAAAATCAGTTACTGCAAGCTCGTCGTGAAGGCGACAAACAACAACGTGTCCAGTTCTGTAATTTCGTTCTGGGCAAGATGGAGGATGACGCTTTTCTTCCACGCTTAGTGTTCACTGACGAGGCAACATTCCATTTACATGCAAAGGTGAACTGTCATGATGTGAAAATATGGGGTACACAACAACCACATGAAGCTGTACAACATGAGAGGGACTCCCTAAAATTTAATGTCTTTTGTGCAGTTTCACAGGAAAAGTTGTATGGTCCATTTTTTTCTTTTCCGGGAACGCTGTTACAGGATGCACATATCCCACAGTTGGAGACTGATTCTAACGGCTTCATTTACCAATAGGATGGGGAACCGTCATCCTGACATGTGGAAGTGCGGGAATTTTTAAATCGAAGGACTACTGAACGATGGGTCGGTCACACTAGACCAAATGATTCAGCCTTACATTACTGGCGTCCAAGTTCATTGGACCTGACTGTAGGTGATTATTTCTTGTGGCGGTTTATAAAAGACTCTATTTATGTACCTCCGCTACCAACAACAGTTAATGAACTGAGACATCGCATAAGGGCAGCCGTGGAAGCTGTAACTCAAGTCATGCTCGCTGCATTGTAAAAACAATTTGAATACCGCACTGACACACGCCGTGCATCTTATGGGGGGCACAGTGAATACCTATCAAAAGGTATGAAAAAACTTCGAGTTTCCCTTTCATAAAAAAACCAAAATTGACTGTGTATGTTGATTACACTACTGGCCATTAAAATTGCTACACCAAGAAGAAATGCAGATGATAAACGGGTATTCATTAGACAAATATATTATACTAGAAGTGACATTTGATCACATTTTCACGCAATTTAGGTGCATAGATCCTGAGAAATCAGTACCCAGAACAACCACCTCTGGCCGTAATAGCGGTCTTGATACGCCTGGGCATTGAGTAAAACAGAGCTTGGAATGGCGTGTACAGGTACAACTGCCCGTGCAGCTTCAACACGATACCACAGTTCATCAAGAGTAGTGACTGGCGTATTGTGACGAGCCTGTTGCTCGGCCACCATTGACGAGACGTTTTCCATTGGTGAGAGATCTGGAGAATGTGATGGCCAGGGCAGCAGTCGAACATTTTCTGTGTCCAGAAAGGCCCGTACAGAACCTGCAACATGCGGTCGTGCATTATCCTGATGAAATGTAGGGTTTCGCAGGGATCGAATGAAGGTTAGAGCCACGGCTCGTAACACATCTGAAATGCAACGTCAACTGTTTAGAGTGCCGTCAATGCGAACAAGAGGTGACCGAAACGTGTAACCAATGGCACCCCATACACCGAAACGTGTAACCAATGGCACCCCATACGATCGCGCCGGGTGATACGCCAGTATGGCGATGACGAATAGACGCTTGCAATGTGCGTTCACCGCGATGTCGCCAAACACGGATGCGACCATCGTAATGGTGTAAACAGAACCTGGATTCATCCGAAAAAATGACGTTTTGCCATTGGTGCACCCAGGTTCGTCGTTGAGTACACGATCGCAGGCGCTCCTGTCTGTGACGCAGCGTCAAGTGTAACCGTAGCCAGGGTCTCCGAGCTGATAGTCCATGCTGCTGCAAACGACGTCGAACTGTTCGTGCAGATGGTTGTTGTCTTGCAAACGTCCCCATCTGTTGACTCAGGGATCGAGACGTAGGTGCACGATCCGTTAGAGCCATGCGGATAAGATGCCTGTCATGTCGACTGCTAGTGATACGAGGCCGTTGGGATCCAGCACGGCATTCCGTGTTACTCTCTTGAACCCACCGATTCCATATTCGGCTAACAGTCATCGGATCCTGACCAACGCGAGCAGCAATGTCGCGATACGATAAACCGCAATCGCGATAGGCTACAATCCGACCTTTATCAAAGTCGGAAACGTGATGGTACGCATTTCTCCTTCTTACGCGAGGCATCACAACGACGTTTCACCAGGCAACGCCGGTCAACTTGAAAGGTCTCTGTTGGATTCCTTTCATGTTTAATTTCTTAAATCTGTTGTCATTTACGGCATAAATTCCTCTTCTAAATTTACTGTGGCGTTTCAGACTATCTGGGAGGAGACTGAGTAGTGGAACGTGTTACTTTTACACATAAACAAGAACGATCTGTCACACTACTACACTTTAAAACACAGTTTATATGTAATTCATGTCACACAGTCTCATACGGAACCTACACCCGCTTTCTTTTATATACTGTATATGATAAGATACTGTCATCCCGCTTCCCTTCTGTGTGAGAGGATGAATGAGCAAATGTATTTCTAGTTGCATGCTTGAGGGTAGCAGACAAGCCTGACTGCTAGAGAACAGTAGGACCAACGTCGGAGCAGGTAGCTAGGCTTTCTAAAAGCAGAGAGGTTTCTATCCTTAGAATAGTCCTGGCCATCCGTTGTCATGTTGGTATAGGAAGCTGCCCCTCTGGCCACTTCCGTTGGTATTTGTGAGCCACCCCTCAGGAAGGGACCAGTCAGTCTGTCCGTGGCGAGCGTCTGAAGTGGTAAGATCTCCGGCTAAGCTCGTGACTGCTAAGTCCGTAGGACAATGGATTTCTTAAGTTCAGCCTAACAGAAAATCTAATCACCTTTATTTCAGGTTTAGCTCTAAAATATCTAATGTTATCTTAAATTGCAGCGCAGTGTAATTCTCGTGTGAAGTTCAGAATATATTCCGGTAGTTGCTTTGTCACTACTTTGTGAGTAAAGTGGAACCACGTGTTGATCAGTAACTCTAACTAAGATCATCAATCTTAAATGCGAATGTGTGTGAGATTATAACGTCTCGTCTTGACAATATTTTTCAATATAGCAACTTTTCTTTATTTTCAACCCACGTGGGGTGTACTTTGTGAAACCAGTACCACGTGCTTATACAATTGTTTGACCCATCAGGTTAATAGTAAGACGATAATAATCAGTTCGATGTTTTTCTTTTGTAAATTGCTTTTCGATCTAATTTATTTTAACTATCAAAATCGTTGTGGAGTTACACTCTTTGTGTAAACCAAGTTGACCACGTGAAGCATGTGGTGTAATCATCAAAGTAGCCCTCAGCTATTCTTTTCGGGAAGATTTCACAAAGAGTTAATATGAATTTAGTATACCAGTGTGTGGTAATTTCATCACGGACAGGATTGTGCTACGAACGTAACTTCTTTGGATGAAAATTGAATCGGTTGGTAGTGGTTAATTTTCTGTTGCGTATGTTTCAACGTTCTTTCTGTGTTGTTTTATGAATGCAGTGTTGTATGCAGTCTCCCAATCTTGGCTCCATATTTGATGTGTTCCGTAAGATTACAATCTCACATTTTCACAATCCTAATCAAGCTTAATATGCTGAAATTTCAATGATCAATGTTAAAATAAATTTCCAAATATAAACTGATTTATTTCTTTTTATTTAATTCTCTTTTATATATATATATCACCGGTTGTCGTATGGCTATTAAAAGATTATAATTAATGTTAGTCTGGTTGGGAATTTGGTAAGCTAGATTGGATACCTGGTGACACAGTTGCTCAATAATTCAAGGTTAACTTCCCCAGACGGCTCACAGCTTTTTAACCGCTTTATTGTCAATCCGTACCGCTTTCATAGCAAATTAAAGTAACAACATCACAAACTGCTGTTTGTGTTGAGAAATCGGTTGCAAACTTTCCTCATGTCTGCACGTTGTAGGTGTCGCCACCGGCGCCAACCTCCTGTGAGTGCTCTGAAAAGCTAATCATTTGCGTATCACAGCATCTTCTTCCTGTCGGTTAAATTTCGCGTCTGTAGCACGTCATCTTCGTGGTGTAGCAAGTTTAACGGCCAGTAGTGTAGCACGCAGAAGCCTCCAGGGGGGCGGTCTGCCCTTGTTCACTTAGGTGACACGAGTGGTGATCCATCGGAACACAACCGAGGGACAGCCACGGACCGATGGACAAAACGAATTGCTTGCCACCAACCGGTAGATAAGAACTCAAATACAAAATGTTACGGACGTAATTATCCACAATCAAATATCTAGAAACACTCGGTGTTGTAGGAACACCCCCCCCCCCCCCCCTCCAACAGCGAACCACCGAAACGAACCACACAACATGAATGGACGAGGCTTGGGTACTTTAAACACCACTCAGCTTTGACGTCCTGGGTCGGTGAGCCACGAAGCTCGTAGCGATCGGACAGCTCCACACACGCTCCGACACTGCGCAGGGACCGCCAGCGGACCCAGCCGACTGCACCGCGTGGAGATCCTCCCCGGTCCGCACCAAGCGACCGACTGCCTGCTGCTCCGCCGCGACTGCACTGCTGCGTCTCCCACTCGCTTCCAGACACACGACGGCGGAAATACTGGCTCGGATCCAACCGTGCAGAGGAAACACGCCCACTGGCTAAACGACGTCCCTGCACCAGGAAAGGACCGGCCCAGGTTCCAGAAGATGGTAATTGAAGGGGCCCAGTAGCGCTCAGAGAACCAGTTAGACGTCGCCCGATCAGACAGCCGACCTCTAAGAGCCACTACGCCGAGCACATTTAAAATAATCATCAGTGGGACTAACGCCGCTGACACACACAACCTGACAAACACTTGCACGAAGCCCGGAACGATACAACAGCAACTAAGCACGCACGAAGACAAATCGGGGTCGATTCGCGCGCGCGCGCACACACACACACACACACACACACACACACACACACACACACACACACACTCACACACAGCCGAGCCGGAGTGGCCGAGGGGTTCTAGACGCTATAGTCTGCGCCATTTCCGAATTAATCGGCATTGAAGTTAGCCAATCAACCCATGCGCACTCAAACTCAGCTGTTCACATAGGTAGAAGATAGCACATGAGAGTGCTCAGCTTTCGGTTCATATCCGATCCTTTTTACAGTCCCGTGTCAAATCTTCGTACCATTCTCTTGCTCTGTTTTAAAAAATCGAATGAAGCAGAGGTTTGGCGATACAGTGTCTGGTGGGCAGCTTGAATTTGCATGCACAGTGGTGTGATTTGCTTACTCCGATGTTAAACTGTAAGGTGGCAGATTGAATTAATGTCAATTTTGCACCTTCCACGAGAGATTTTATATGTTGTAACAAGTAGAGTAATATGTCACCTGACATACCTCGGTGATAATGAGCAGATTTGCCTATCAAAATGTACAGTATTTAATGCAAAGGGATGTCACTCAATTCGACGGTATTAACACACTGACGGTTCTAGGCGCTTGAGTCCAGAACCGCAAGACTGCTATGGTCGCAGGTTCGAATCCTGCCTCGGGCATGGATGTGTGTGATGTCCTTATGTTAGTCAGGTTTAAGTAGTTCTACGTTCTAGGGGACTGATGACCTCAGAAGTTGAGTCCCATAGTGATCAGAGCCATTTGAACCAATTTTGAACACACAGCCGACCCATGAACGATCGGCGACACAAAACGCGTCGTCCGGTAGGACGACCGACCGACGATCCAACAAGACTGTGGCCCGGCTCAGGTGATGCGTGCCGGCAATGGTCGGGAGAGCCGTGTGGACGCAGACCTCACTGCTGCTCCAACCTGACTGCACCAGTGAGTGCTGCATTGCAACTCCCCGACTGGCAGGTCCGGACTGCGCTCCAGACGCGTTCCAACTGCCTGGCAGACACGAACTCGCAACCCGAACTGCCTATCCGAACAGGCTTACGACAGACAACGACCGGGAAGTAATACAAGTCGAGCAAAGATACTACGAGAAGGGATATGTAGGTACGCGCTACTAGCGCCGATCACGGTCAGGGAAAGCAGCTACTCAGTGACAGTAGTAATTTAAATTAACGTAGCGAGGTGGAAGTACGTTCAAAACAAGGTGTAAAATACATCATGGCGGGAACACGAGCCACGCACTGGTCAGGGACGCTGCCTTTATGAGTACTCCACCTTGCTGCACTCGCTGGACAGCACGTCTGAGGCGTTCAGCCTGACCGGGTTGTCTCAGACGATTGTCTGGTTGAGCCGCTCGGGTTTAGCCGAGCGGTCTGAGGCGCTGCAGTCATGGACTGTGCGGCTGGTCCCGGCGGAGGTTCGAGTCCTCCCTCCGGCATGCGTGTATATGTTTGTCCTTAGGATAATTTAGGTTAAGTAGTGCGTAAGCTTAGGGACTGACGACCTTAGCAGTTAAGTCCCATAAGATTTCACACACATCTGAACATCATCCGTAGAAATACTGGAACACGTCAGGCAATACTGACCTTACGACAAATCTTAGAAGAAAGATTAAGGAAAGGCAAACCTGCGTTTCTAGCATTTGTAGACTTAGAGAAAGCTTTTGACAATGTTGACTGGAATACTCTCTTTCAAATTCTAAAGCTGGCAGAGGTAAAATACATGGAGTTAAAAGCTATTTATAATTTGTACAGAAACCAGATGGCAGTTATAAGAGACGAGGGACATGAAAGGGAAGCAGTTGTTGGGAAGGGAGTAAGACAGGGTTGTAGCATCTCCCCGATGTTATTCAATCTGTATATTGAGCAAGCAGTAAAGGAAACAAAAGAAAAATTCGGAATTGGTATTAAAATCTATGGAGAAGAAATAAAAACTTTGAGGTTCGGCGATGACATTGTAATTCTGTCAGAGACAGCAAAGGACTTGGAAGAGCAGTTGAATGGAATGGATAGCGTCTTGAAAGGAGGATATAAGATGAACATCAACAAAAGCAAAACGAGGATAATGGAACGTAGTCGAATTAAGTCGGGTGATGCTGAGGGAATTAGATTAGGAAATGAGACACTTAAAGTAGTAAAGGAGTTTTGCTATTTGGGGAGCAAAACAACTGATGATGGTCGAAGTAGAGAGGATATAAAATGTAGGCTGGCAATGGCAAGGAAAGCGTTTCTGAAGAAGAGATATTTGTTAACATCGAGTATAGATTTAAGTGTCAGGAAGTCATTTCTGAAAGTTTGTATGGAGTGTAGCCATGTATGGAAGTGAAACATGGACGATAAATAGTTTGGACAAGAAGAGAATAGAAGCTTTCGAAATGTGGTGCTACAGAAGAATGCTGAAGATTAGATGGGCAGATCACATAACTAATGAGGAAGTATTGAATAGGATTGGGGAGAAGAAACGTTTGTGGCACAACTTGACCAGAAGAAGGGATCGGTTGGTAGGACATGTTCTGAGGCATCAAGGGATCAGCAATTTGGTATTGGAGCGTAGCGTGGAGGGTAAAAATCGTAGAGGGAGACCAAGAGATGAATACACTAAGCGGATTCAGAAGGGTGTAGGTTGCAGTAGGTACTGGGAGATGAAGAAGCTTGCATGGGATAGAGTAGCATGGAGAGCTGCATCAAACCAGTCTCAGGACTGAAGACCACAACAACAACAACAACAATGAACATCATCTGGTTGTCTGGTTGTAGGCATATGGGACACTCATCGGTGAAGAGAACGTGATGCCAATCCTGAGCGGTCCATTCGGAATGTTGTTGGACCCATCCGGCATGTTGTGGTGCCATCTGTACCACGGTGCATTGTGTCGTGGTTGCAAAGACGAATTTCGCAATAGACGTCGGGAGTGAAGTTGCGCATCATGCAGCGTATAGCGTACAGTTTCAGTCGTAACACGATGTCCTGTTGCTGCACGAAAAGCATTGCTGTAACTGGTGGCGTTGCTGCCGGGGTTCCTCCCAGTCATAATCCGTAGGTAGCGGTCATTCACTGCAGTAGCCATTGGACGGCCTGGGCAGGGTATTTCATCGACAGTTCCTGTCTCTCTGTGTTTCCTCCATGTCCGAACAACATCGCTTTCGTTCTCTCCTTGACGCCTCGACACCTTCCTTTGTTGAGAGCCCTTCCTGGCACGAAGTAACACTACGGACGCGATCGAACCGGGTATTGAGCGTCTACGCATGGTTGAACCACAGACAACACAAGCCGTGTACCTCCTTCCTGGTGGAATGACTGCAACTGATCGGCTGTCGTATCCCTTCCTTCTAATAGGCGCTCCTCATGCATGGTTGTTTACATCTATGGGCGGGTTTAGTGACATCTCTGAACAGTCAAAGGGACTTTCTCTGTGATACAATATCCACAGTTAACGTCCATCTACAGGAGTTCTTGGAACCAGGGTGATGCAAAACTTTTTTGATTTGTGTATATTTCAGTTATTTTGCAACATAAGTAGTATTCACTTTGAACACGTCCTAAAATTATCTTGAATTTGTCACAGAACACTGCAGTCACCAGTAATAAAATATAAGCTCAGGGCTGCGAAGGATAAGGGTTTTAAAATTTTAGAAATTCTTTAAAAGTAGAAGGTGCTCTTTATCTTCTTAAATACGAGGAGATACGAAAAAGCGAGTTACACGTTATTAGGGCAGGCCAAGTAACTTTTCTTGAATGGCGCAGTACGCTTCAAAGTTACGCTGATAAATGTCAGTATTTTTCGATACAGTCACGAAGTGTCTGCAAACAACGGCCTGAACTTTTCACCAATGTTCAGTTTCACGACGATAAAAATCCACCCCTTGGCCACGGAGGCGTTCGAGAATTACTGAACATCCTGATAATTGGAAAATCTCTTTCCCGATCAGATGTTCTTTCACACAGCCCAAAAGGTGGAAATCGCATTGTACAAGTTCTGGATTTCCCGGTCAGTATAATGCACGTAAAATTGTTGGCACCATGTCACTACGGCTGGGTCTGAAACTAAATTTGGTGCACACGTACTGCCAGTCTTTAACGCTAATTCCTTGTGCTGTTTAGAATTTTCTCTCACATCGTACTGTCCCGCCTGCTTCATGTTTGGAGTACTTTTGCAGCTGCTTCGTCTTTTCACTTGCACATTCTGTTGCACCTATTACCTGGTTCAAATGGCTCTGAGCACTATGGGACTTAACATCTGAGGTCATCAGTCCCCTAGAACTTAGAACTACTTAAACCTAACTAACCTAAGGACATCACACACATCCATGCCCGAGGCAGGATTCGAACCTGCGACCGTAGCGGTCGCGCGGTTCCAGACTGAAGCGCCTAGAACCGCTCGGCCACGCACCTATTACCTGTACCTAGAGTTGGTAGAGTGCATAAAGGACGTCGTGAATGGTGGGATTGCCGGCCTTAGTAGGGAAAGAAACATAAGTAAATGTATGAGAGGAAAACTGGAGGCCGGTTTTTTATTTGTTTGTGTGTTTGTTTTGTACATAATTCGAACTATGTATATATCAATATTAGTCCAGTGTATATTTTGTATCATTACAAAATATAAATTGTATTTTATAAGTAATAAAAATTACTTGAACGCGATTTTATGTGACCAAAGCGATTACTTTTGATGGAAGTATAGTTTAAATGCACAAACCTAAAAATCTATGTTATTATTGTTGTTATTCTGTACTTAGGAGAACGTTTGTCATCATGATCAAACGCTAGGATTTCGTGTTGCTACTGATAAGGTACAGAGTTGGTTATGAATAGCAGAAATCTAATTTATATAAACTCAACGAAGTTTTGAAGCAATGTCTGATATGCCTTTTCTTTCTCTCTTGAGGAAATTGTGTTTTCGAGCGCTATATGGTAAATCTGTTTTTCTTTATTTTTTTATTTTTACTACAACACACCTCTCTTTCACGTTACAAATCAACCATTTTCGAATAAAGCCTCGATATAAAATTGACAGTGTTAGTTCTACTACAAATACTATTTTTTTAAGTAAAGACAGAAGGACAACCACATAGAATAAAATGTTCCATCAGTTACCTGGTCCTTTATACATCCTCATTCAGTTTCTAGACAGTTCGCCGCTTCCGGTTTCTAGAGGTAATCTGGTAAGACACTGTTTGCAAATGCAAACAAAGGGAACGAAATGGGGTAGCGCCTGATATGTATGCAACACACCTAACGTACAAGTAATGCGGTTATTGCCGTAACTGATCAAGGTTACTGGGACGGCAGCTGTAGTCTGTGCTTACTTACGACAGTCTACAGTAGTTTTACAACTCTATCCGTATCGCAGCATAACTGTGTCTGCGGGAACAGAAAAACTTACTCTCTCTTCTCTCTTCTGACAATGCGCAACTCATGTTATAACCCTACCACTACTATTGTAATTAAGTATGCTTTTACCTAAATAACAGAAAACCCTGTCTCTATGTTGCCACATATAACCTTCTCACTAAATTTAGTTTAGTTTCCAAATAAAGTACACTATGGGAGGATAGTCCTGTTAATAGGAAAAGCTAATCAATAGAGTTACCCTTTTCACAAGATCTGACCGTGTGTTGTGTCTAATGGATAAGTAAATCAGACTATTCAATTCTTTTCCTAAGATCTTACCGAGCGGTTAGAAAGGAACGCAGTAGGAATAGTATTTTATTGAAGCTAGGACAACTCCAGTTCCAAGTTCATTTAGTGGTTTAAAATATGCCACCCTATCCAGGCAATGAAACAGTGAAGTATTGGAAAAAGCAGAAGCAAGATATTTGCCTACTGTCTTGCTACTGTTTATATTGCTTCTTTAAATAAATATTACTCCAGCAAAACAATGTTGGTGCAGACACTGGAATTATTTGACTACTACGCCCTTGTACATTACGTTTTTAAAAGAGAAAAAGCCCAGTAGATTACTTGAAGGAAGCTAAAGAAAATTGGCCAGGGGGACCTTTAGAAAAGCACTACTGTAACCAACAAACTTAAATACTAAAATACTTATATACTACAGCACACACTTTTTATACTAAACATTTCACTTCAAGAAAACCTCTTTCTTACTGGAATTTACATTCAAAAGTTATTGCTCTTTGAACTAACTCTGTATAGTCATTTAACAGATTGTAGTAACTTTGCTTCATTCTGACTGAATTTTACATTTGCATACTTTTAATGTAACACTTTGCAATAGTTAAGAAAACTTTTAAAACAAGAATAGTTTGACTTTATTTCTCTGTAATGTATTAACGTATGGACACGTTATTTCTCTAATTAAAATTTTCATTACGCGTTTCAATGAAAAAACCAAGACCACTTTTGTTTAACTATTGCTCAAGAGGAAAATATTTAAGAACTCTTTAAAGGGAGGTTTACTATCTTTAGGTTCAAAAAATCGATTTCTTTAATTAAATTTTTGGATCCTTAAAAGCATTTAGAATCCACCCCTGAAACGGTTTTTCCGAATACGGAACGGAAATGTTTGTTACTCGCGGTTCAACAAAAAAATACACCTTCCTGAAACCAGTCACGCACCAGTTGTTTTCTTTCGGAGGACGAGTTATTGTACCGGTGCTTTGGAGGAAGCACACAAAATGCAAATGAAAGTTTGAACGCGTGGGTTTGGAAATTAGCTCCCAAGCGTTTGCATTCTGGTGCGAAGACTGTGGAGATTGCGACTTTCCTGGCAGTGAGCAGCTTCCGGGTATTCAGCAATTCTGAAGACCATGACAACGATGGACGTCACCCTAGGACTCTGTTCGACGCAGTTCGCCAAGGATTCGGACGACCACCGGATTCAAGCGGCACAAAACCGCTTGTCACCGGCCGTACGAGCGGCTCTGGAGCAGCGCAAAATGGCCCAGATCGAGCAGAACGCCCTCTATGAGGAAAAGGAAGGACTAGTTTATGGATGAACATACGTTGCATAATATTGCATTTGTATGTAGTCAAAACTTCCAACGCGTTTTTTTCGAAATGACGTTTTTTTATCGCGCGTTATGGTAAATTCAAATCTACTGAACCGATTGGTATGATTCTTTATTTGCGACGAGGCAGGATTCGAACCTATGACCGTAGCGGTCGTGCGGTTCCAGACGAAGCTAACTATATTGTCTAGGAGTTGTACCACTTTCATTCTCATCCATCAACTATAATTATTTTTACTTGGCAGACGAGGTCGACAAATCGATGAAAAAAACTATATGTCTTATCAAATGGCCGCCATTTTGTTTCCTATGGTCCAAATAACTTAAGCGAGGTACAACTCCTAAAGAATCTTATATACTTCGCTAACGTCAACTAAATTTTGATTTCAGACGAGCCTGCTGACCTGTGACATACCGTGCGTGGAGGTCTACATCGAAATTTAGTTTCGTTCCGACGGTTCTTCCGCCTTTACTCTTCGACATTTCTGGTAGAAAAAATTTCAGTTTGTAGAGGAAATATCAATAAACATTTTTACCAAATTTGACATTGATATCTATAACACATCCCGAGAAAAAAATTCTCAAAGAACTTTCTGATGAAAATTTACATTTGAATTCACTCTATTCAATTTACACTCTTCCACTATTGAGACGTAATTTCATTACTACAGGATTTAGTCTCTCACACATATATCTAATTATTTACACAAAAACAGCTTAAATGGTGCCTCTTTATATTAACTTGGCACTTCATGAGACACCCGGATTAATCAAAGAACAGGAAGGAACCCTATATAGGTGTACGATTGGGATGAAATAACGGGGTGAACCAGTTTATATAAAGTTCAAGAATGATTATTCGCAAATAAAACACAATTTATATTAATGGTTCAAACTGTACAAAAGTAAAATACCAAAAAAATCTTATCTAGAGGCTGTAGGCTTGGGTGTGGCGAACAATTATGACGGCAACACTACCCACAGTACAGCCTGCAAGTATCTTGCTGTATGGGCTCAGTTTCTCTTCTTGGCGTCTTTCTCTTTTAGATATAGTAGCCCAATAACTGGCAGCTATGCCGCAAGCCGTTTGCAGTCTTCATCCGAGGCATTTTTGTTCAAATTTTGCAGGCAAAGCTTCTCTTGCTCCACAAAGGTGTTGCCTCAATCTCTGCCACCTACAGACTGTGTGACTTACTTCCCGCGCTTGCTATAGGTAGCGCGCCCATTCGCCCTTGCCACCTTTCCCACTCCGCAGAGCCAGCTTCGTCAAAAGCACACTGGCTTTTACGTAACACCTATTTCTTACATTGTTCCTAAGCGTGACCATTTCTTACAATTGTCAAACTAACATCGACGCGAACAGTTTTTATACGCAAATATTTTTAAATTCAAAATGTCATCAGACAATTATTAAATGTAATAAACAATTTACATAGGATTTTATATACATTACTCACATACAATGCAAGGGACTTCAACCTCCAGTATATCACGCTTCACAGGTACAGAAAATACAGTGCCAATATGCGGAAACTTTAAAGCAAAAAAATCGTAGAAAATTTAGATGAACTATAAACAAGTAGTGTTATAAAACTTCCTGGCAGATTAAAACTGTGTGCCCGACCGAGACTCGAACTCGGGACCTTTGCCTTTCGCGGGCAAGTGCTCTACCAACTGAGATACCGAAGAACGACTCACGCCCGGTACTCACAGCTTTGCTTCCGCCAATACCTCGTCTCCTACCTTCCAAACTTTTCAGAAGCTCTCCTGCGAACCTAAGGACATCACACACATCCATGCCCGAGGCAGGATTCGAACCTGCGACCGTAGCGGTCGCGCGGTTCCAGACTGAAGCGCCTAGAACCGCTCGGCCACACCGGCCGGCAATTTTTTCGGTTTCTGTAAGTCTGACAGCTTTACTTGACAGAAGTCAACGCTATAGTAGCATATTTATCTTATTCATCTACGCAACTGTGTGGTTGTCATAGATCCTTCGTATAGATTTGTGTGAGTAGTTTTTTCTTATAATGTCACGTGTTACCGTGGTCTAAAATATCGACGAAATTTTCAATAAAAGTTTTATGCTTAAGTTCAGTCTGTTACATTACGATTTTGTCTGGGTATTTCCGTGCGTGTATATATATATTTCTACTTCCCCTAAAAGTGACATTATTGGGCCTTTAGGCTGCATATGTAGGATTTTCAGTGCGTGGTCGAACTGGTTTACGTTACAATTTTCTGTTTTCGAGTGACAAAAAAATGTAGATGGACGAGTGTCGCTGTTTCTAGCGTGTTCTCGATTTATCATAAGAAAATTTCATTCTGTTTGACCTATACAGACTTTCCCACAATCGCTATAATTCATTTTATATACACCCGAGTACGTGTAAGTTGGTGGTTTTGCTTTACTGGAATGGATTTCTTTTTTTTATGTATTGTCCGGTATGGTAGGGGAAATCTCATTGTATTATTTCTTTATAATGAGTTTACTTTGTCTGATATACACTGAAGCGCCAAAGAAACTGGTATAGGCATGTGTATTCAAATACAGAGCTACAGAGATTTGTAAACAGGCAAAATACGGCGCTGACGTCGGTAATGCCTATACAAGACAACAAGTGTCTGGCGCAGTTGTCAGACCGGTTACTGCTGCTACAATGGCAGGTTAACAAGATTTAAGTGAGTTTGAACGTGGTGCTATAGTCGGCACACGAGCGATGGGGCACAGCATCTCCGAGGTGGGGATGAAGTGGGGATTTTCCCGCACAACCATTTCACGAGTGTACCGTAAATATCAGGAATCCAATGAAACATCAAATTCCCGACATCGCTGCAGCCGGAAAAAGATCCAGCAAGAACGGGACCAACGACGACTGAAGAGAATCTTTCAACATTCCAGTAGTGCAAGCCTTCCGCAAACTGCTGCAGATTTCAGTGCTGGGCCATAAACGAAACGTCATCATTATGGACTTTCGGAGCCGAAGGTGCACTCGTGTGCGCTTGAAGACTGCGCGATACAAAGCTTTAGTTCTCGCCTGGGCCCGAAAACACCGACATTGGACTGTTGGTGACTGGAAACATGTTGCCTGGTCGGACGAGTCTCGTTTCAAATTAAATGGAGCGGACGGACGCGTACGGGTATGGAGACAACCTAACGAATCCAAGGATACTGCAAGTCAGCAGGGGACTGGTCAAGCTGGTGGAGGCTCTGTAATGGTGTGGGGCGTGTGCAGTTGGAGTGATGTGGGACCCCTGATACGTCTAGATACGATTCGGACAGGTGACACATACGTAAACATCCGATTGTGTACATTGTGGATTCCGACGGACATGGGCAATTCCAGCAGGACAATGCAACACCCCACACGTCCATAATTGCTACAGAGTGGTTCCAGGAACAGTCTTCTGAGTTAAAATGTAAGTAGGCTGTCTAGGTTTTTATATTGGCAACGTTACGTAGCGCTCTGTATGAAAATCACTGGCTGTGCTGTGTGCAGTCTGTGGCTAGTTTGCATTGTTGTCTGCCATTGTAGCGTTGGGCAGTTGACTGTTAACAGCGCATAGCGTTGCGCAGTTGGAGGTGAGCCGCCAGCAGTGGTGGGTGTGGGGAGAGAAATGGCGGAGTTTCGAAATTTGTAAGACTGGATGTCATGAACTGCTATGTAGATTATGATTTTTCAACACTATTAAGGTAAATACATTGTTTGTTCTCTATTAAAATCTTTCATTTGCTAGCTATGCCTATCAGTAGTTAGTGCCTTCCGTAGTTTGAATCTTTTATTTGGCTGGCAGTAGTGGCGCTCGCTGTATTGCAGTAGTTCGAGTAACGAAGATTTTTGTGAGGTAAGTGATTTGTGAAAGGTATAGGTTAATGTTAGTCAGGGCCATTCTTTTGTAGGGATTTTTGAAAGTCAGATTGCATTGCGCTAAAAATATTGTGTGTCAGTTTAAGCACAGTCATGTATAATTGTTCTAAGGGGTCGTTTCATATGTCGACCCTTAGCCGAGGATACCTCGCTGGAATCTTCTGATTTTTTTCTTGTAGTTTCTGTAATTAGCGTAACTATTGTTTATTGCTAGCGCGTAGTTATACAGAGAATTTCCTTTGTAGTTGTTTTTCATTGTTGTACAGTAAGACAGTTGTGGCATGCATGTAGATTTGCACCAAGTATTTCACAGCTGCGCTTGCAATTAACTAGATATTATTTTCAGTGCTATGTTAATGTGTTTTCTTATTTTGCTCTTCAAATTGTGCTTATCTGTGTTGTCGTGTGAAATATTGTGACAATAATGGCGTGTGAAAAACGTAATACTAGGCTCCAAAGTAAACTGAGAAATGACAATGAAGACGAAAGCAGTGTGTTAGCGCCACCGTGTAATGAATTAACTAATGTTCAAACTATTGATTTGGTAATTGTGCATAGGGAAATGGAGCGGGTGACAAATAATGGCGTAGACAGTGAAACAATTAGTGAACAGGGAAGCATTATCGATCGATCGGTCGGCAATAGCTCGCCTCAGGAATCCGAAATGACAGGACACAATCTCGCAAATGCTGTAGATTCAGGTTTTGGATCCTCACCGTCTTCTCAAATAAGTCAAGACACATTTTCTGCTTCCCAAAATGTGAATGTTGCCGGTGCAAATTAACTGCCGAAAAGCACTGAGGAACATGTTTCAGATACCAGTGCATTGTTATTACAATTAATACAACAAATGGGACAAACACAGCAAAAGCTTCAAAAGTTAGACACAATGGAACAAAATCTTCGAAAATTTGACACAGTGGAACAAAATCAGAGACAAACACAGAAAAAGCTTCAAAAGTTAGACACAATGGAACAAAATCTTCGAAAGTTAGACACAATGCAAACTAGCCACAGACTGCACACAGCACAGCCAGTGATTTTCATACAGAGCGCTACGTAACGTTGCCAATATAAAAACCTAGACAGCCTACTTACAAAAACACTTCCGTTGGCCACTAAACTCCACAGATTTGAACATTATTGAGTATATCTGTAAAGCCTTTCATCATGCTGTGTAAGACGAGATCTTCATGGTGTCAGTTCCCTCCAGCACTACTTCAGACATTAGTCGAGTCCATGCCATGTCGTGTTGCGGCACTTGTGCGTGCTCACGGGGGACCCTCCACGATATTATTTTGGTGTAACAGTCTCTTTGGTTCTTCGATGTACTTACTATGTATCTCTGTGATTTTCCGTTTTTTGGTGTTTCGCGTGTTAGTTTTATGCCGATATGAATTTGGCTAGGAGTCAGATTTTTATATTTCTCATACATTTTGTCGCCTCTACTCGGATTAAAATTGGTTTCAAGTGTATACTAACAACGCTATATATCAGCAAATCGTTAGAAAATTATAATGCGGCCGATATAACCTTATCGTTTAAATGTGTGACTCCTGAACAGAGCTTGAAAAAAATAGCAGCATCCTGTTATAATAACACACAAAACGTCTTTACTACAGTGAAAATTAAGAGAACCATTATTTGAAGCTCTCTGCAGGACGAGTTTACTGCCGTCAACGTAAGTTTTGCGTAAGGACCACAAAGACAAGGCCGGCCGAAGTGGCCGTGCGGTTAAAGGCGCTGCAGTCTGGAACCGCAAGACCGCTACGGTCGCAGGTTCGAATCCTGCCTCGGGCATGGATGTTTGTGATGTCCTTAGGTTAGTTAGGTTTAACTAGTTCTAAGTTCTAGGGGACTAATGACCTCAGCAGTTGAGTCCCATAGTGCTCAGAGCCATTTGAACCACAAGGACTCCTACGGAGGGGTGCAGACTATCGTTTTTCCTTCACTCCAACTGCGATCAGCACACGAAAGGAAATGAATGGTAGTGGTACAAGGTAGATCACTACGCCCCTCCCCTGGGATGCACCATACGGTGGCCTCCAGAGCATGTACGTAGAAGTAGACGTAGATGAAGAGATCACTGAATATCGGGGATGAGAAACTACTGCGAGGCAAACATTTCCAGCCGGCCGCGGTGGTCTCGCGGTTCTAGGCGCGCAGTCCGGAACCGCGCGACTGCTACGGTCGCAGGTTCGAATCCTGCCTCGGGCATGGATGTGTGTGATGTCCTTAGGTTAGTTAGGTTTAAGTAGTTTTAAGTTCTAGGGGACTGATGACCACAGCTGTTAAGTCCCATAGTGCTCAGAGCCATTTGAACCATTTGAAGCATTTCCAGGATGTCGCGGTGGTGATTTTATGCGTAGAAAGTTTCCTCAGCGGTTAAAACGGAGACTCCGGCAACAGAGGCCTCCGACAAGTCATTAATGGTTGGGACAAATGTTCTGTACTGATAGGTGAATGTGTGGAGGAAGCTTAACAGACCATCAGCAGCTTTCATGGCCGCAGCTGGACGTTTTAGGTGTGATAATTAAAACTTTAAAACACGCCTCTTGTATAGAAGCATTTAAGAATTGGGGGAAAAAATGTCGGAAGAATGTTTGATGTCTAGCGAGAGACAAATGACTCAATGAAGGCACCCTTAGTACAATGTCCGCAAAGGTTTGGCTGAAAATAAGGCTTGCTGACTTCTCTGGCCTTCTCTACGCTCCAGCTGTCAACCGAAGGTGCTGCAAGCAATCATTTAAAAATGGAAGGCGCGTGACGCTGAATACAGGCAGTGGTGCGACAAAGGCCCCTGGGTCGCGAGGCAATACGACAGAGGACAGAAGAACTTCCCTCGCCAGTTGCCCACAGACCAGACGTCCTAGAGTGCAGCAGTAGCCTCGGTCTGCTGCTAAGGAGGCGCCTATGCATCCGTCCATCCAGCCACCCATCCATCCGTCCGGCTCTCCGTGGCGCGGGCCGCCCGCTAGCCCTGGAGGCGTAACATCAGACGCCGCTTTAATTGCAATTTCAGGCTTAAATTCTCTGGAGTAATTAAAATTAATGAGCGCCGTACAGACGCCCGCCGAGTGCTCAGTTTTCACAGCCACACCCCTCCTCCCTCTCTGCCACCCCTCCCCTCCTCTGCCGCACCGCTTTTATGCCTCTCTCACGCACTCGTACCTTCTGTCACCGCACCGCTTACAAATGCGCTCGGATTTATTTATCTGTTATAGCGAGAGCTTCGGCGCGCCTGTCGTGATTTTATCTTACTCTTTCGCTCTCATTTCTTCCGAAAGGCTCTCTTCCTCCATCTCTGTCCCTCTCTCTCCCTCGCCCATCCGTCTTTAATCCCATCTCTTTCAATGCCAACTTCATCTTTCAGCGCTTTCAGATTCCTGCTCTTGTTCGCTAATTTTTGTTCATTGTGTCTCATTTACTCCTTCTCATCCGTGCCTCTGTCTCAATCTCTGTCTCCCCTTCTCTTTCTCTTATTCCGTTCCAAAGAATTTGTCCTCCCCATCGGTTCCTTCTTCACCTTATTGGCACCTTCTCATATACTCATTCTCACTCTTTTAAAACTCTCATTGTTTTACGTCACTACTTGTCACTCTCTGTTTACTATGTTAGCTTCCCTCCCTTACCATCTTTCTGTTCGCTGCTATTTAGTTTAATTCCCTCTTTACTCCTTTACACTCTGTTCCCATCTGCCTTTCCCCATCCCGCTCTTTCTCCGTCCCTTCCCATTCCATCTCCTTCCTCCCTTCCTCTGCCACTCTGTCTGCTCTTCACTCATTCACCTTCCTATCGCTATATAGTTTCAACTAGTTAGTACTTAGTCTTAAGTTTACCTGTGTCATTTTGCTCGAATATCATCATGTGCGATATGTCAACTGATTTAGAAAACATAGTTTGTCCCAGAAGATTTCTGACTGCGGCTTCATCTGCATGTGTGTATAGGATACGTTTCGATGTCAGATCTAAACACAGTTACGCTAAGGCTGGCATTATGTACAACCAACTAGTGAAAATAAAATGACACACAGTAGCAGCGATTACACAAAAGCAGTTGATAAGCTCTGTATTTACGATAGCTCAGTGACTGGATGAAAAGCATAAGAAATAAACAGAAGAGTAGGAATGGTATGGAATTACTTTAGTAAGTAAAATGTAATTTTTAAAACCAAGTTTCTGTGAAGTTTACAACCGATGTGAGTCACCCGTTTTCCTTATGGCGGTTTAGGCACAAAACTATTCACAAACTGAGTGTCACGCAATAACGAACATCTACACCTATGGTCTGTAAACCACCATGAGGTACACGGCAGATGGTACTTCTCATTGTACCAGTTACTAGGGTTTCTTTCTCTTCAAGTCACGTATGGAGCACGGCAAGAATGATTGTGTGAATGCCTTTGTGCGAGCAATAATTATTCTAATCTCATCTTCACGATTCCTTTGTTAGCAACACGTATGGGGTTGTAGTATATCTCTAGAGTAACCATTTTAAAGCCCGTTCTGGAAAATTTGTTAATAGACTTTTTCGGAATAGCTTACGTCTGTCTTCAAGAGTCTTCAGTATTTCTTCAGTATTTCTGTGACACTCTCCCACGGATTAAACAAACCTATCACCATTCGTACTACCCTTCCCTGTATACGTTCAATACCCTCTGTTAGTCCTATCTGGTACGGGTCCCACACACTTCAGCAATATACTAGGATGGGTCGCACGTGTGACTTGTAAGCCATCTCCTTTGTAGGCTGATTGTACTTCCCCAGTATTCTACCAATGAACCGAAGTATACCACCTGCTTTACCCACGACTGAACCTATGTGATCACTCCATTTCATATCCCTACAAACTGTTACCCCCAGGTATTTGTATGAGTTGGCCGATAGCAACAGTGACTCACTGACATTATAGTCGGTAGGATACTATGTGTTTTCGTATTGTGAAGTGCAAAATTTTACATTATGAACATAGAGAGCAAGTTGCCAGTCGCAGCACCACCACCACGTTGTATCAAGAGCTGACTGAATATTTATGCAGCTTCTCTCAGATAGTACTTCGTTATAGACAACTGCATCGTCTGAAAAAAGTCTGATTTTACTGTTAACATTGTCTGCAAGGCCACTAATGTACAACACGAACAGCAAGAGTCCCAAAACACTTCCCTGGGGCACACCCGAAATCACTTCTACATCTGACGATGGCTCTCTATCCAAGACAACATGCTGTGTCCTCCCTACCAAAAAGTCGTCAATCCAGTCACACACTTGATACCCCATATGAACGTACTTTTGACAATACGCGTAGGTGCGGTACTGAGTCAAATGCTTCTCAGAAATCAAGAAACACTGCATCTAGCTGGTTACTTTGATCCAAAGCTTTAGTATATGATGTGATAAAAGTGGGAGTTGGTTTTCAAATGTTCAGTGTTTTTCAAATTGGTTGGCATTGAGGAGGTCATTCTCTTAAGGTACCTCAGTATGTTTGAACACAGAATATGTTCTAAGATTCTACAACGAATCGATGTCAAGGATATTGGACGGTGACTTTATGGATCACTTCTACCACCCTTCATGTAGAATGGTGTGACCTGTGTCTTTCTCCAAGAAGTGGGCACGTTTTCTTGTTCGAGGGATCTACGATAGCTTGTAGTTAGAAGAGGGGCTAACTCAGCCGATAATTCAGTATAGAATCTGACAGGGATTCCATCGGAGCCTGGAGCTTTGTTCAATTTCAACGATTTCAGCTGTTTCTCAACACCTCTGACACTAATACTTGTTTCATTCATCTTTCCAGTCGTGCGAGGATTAGATCGGGGAAATTTTCCTGCGGTTTCCTTTGTAAAGGAATATTTTAAAACGGAGTTACGCTTTTAAGCTTTTGCTTTGCTACCCTCAATTTCAGTTTCTGTGTCATTCGCTAGGGACTGGACACTAACTTAGGTGCCACTAACAGCCTTTACATATGTCCAGAATTTCTGTGGATTTCGTGATATGACATTTGACAGTATTCTTCCACAGCAGTAACTGAAGGCCTCACGCATAGCTCTTTTGACAGCCAAACGTGTTTCATTCAGCATCTCTCTCTCTCTATAGCCCTACGCTTTGTTTTACACCTGTCAGCAGTCATCTCTGCTTCTTTAGAAGTTTCATTGCAGTGACTGTATACCACGGAGGTTCCTTCTCGTTATCAACTGTTCTACTGGGTATATGTCTATCCAGTGCGTGGTCAAATATTCCTTCAAAATTGAGCTAGAGTTCCTTTACACGCTCCTGACCTGTGCTGAAATTTTCAAGTTCCTCACTGAGATATGAGACTACTGATTTTTCACCTATCTTTCTGCTTGTTTTAGTTGTCCTTTGTACTTTGATAACCACTGTTGCCAACCACGTCATGCTCGCTGACACCAGTTTCGATCCTCAACGAGATCAAATCTGTTTGTTGCCATTAGATCCAATGTATTTCCAGCATCAGTGGGGTTCCTAACTACATGTTCTAGATAGTTTTCAGAGAACGCATTTTGTAAAGTTCTACAGGATGTATTATGACGCCCACCACTAACAAAACTGCAATTTTCCCAATTAATTGATCGACGATTAAAGTCTCCGCCGATGATTACAGTATGATACGGAAACTTAAGTACAAGTGAAGTTAAGTTTTGTCTAAAATTTTCCGTTACATGAGGAGATGAGTTTGGCGGGTGACAGAGGTATCTACTTATAATTTTATGCCCACACCTCATACTGAGTCTTGCCCAAACAGTCTCAAATGCTGTGAATGCTTCAGCAATTTACCATTAGGATTTTAATACTCTCACCTGTGGGACGCACTTCTTTCCATCTTACACTGATGGGTCTGGGTTTCCTACAGCTATTGGTATCTGAATTGGAGAGTGGCCCAATATAGAAAACCGTCGAGTGCACCCCACACACAGTAAGCTACCTGACTAACAGTCTCTGATGTGTACACCTGACTTTTTTAGAGGGTCCCTAGAATTCTCAGCACTGTGGCGCAAGTCCAGCAAGTAGCAGACTAGCTTGTCACAGAATCTTCGAAGTCTCTGGTTCAGTCCTTCCACTCGACTCAGCCACAAAGGACCACAATCAGTTCTGGGGACAATCCTTAAAACTGTGAATTTCGTTGAAACTGAACCCACAAGTCTGGTCTTCTCAGCCATCTCTTCCAGTCGCTGGAATGACGTCAGAACCCAATTGAGAGGCATCATTTGTTGCAACGTGCGCCACAGTCTGCAGTTGCTTGCTGCCTGTTCCCTCAGCGGCTGCCGGAATAGCCTCTTCAGCATGCTGAGTGATGCCCCCAGGCATATACACTGAGTGCACCTGACGTCCTTTCCTGTCCCTTGCTGCCATTTCCCAAAAAGAAAATGTTCAAATGTGTGTGAAATCTTATGGGACTAAACTGTTAAGGTCATCAGTCCCTAAGCTTACACACTACTTAACCTAAATTATCCTAAGGATAAACACACACACCCATTCCCGAGGGAGGACTCGAACCTCCGCCGGGACATCTACATCTACATCTACATCTACATGATTACTCTGCAATTCACATTTAAGTGCTTGGCAGAGGGTTCATCGAACCACAATCATACTATCTCTCTAGCATTCCACTCCCGAACAGCGCGCGGGAAAAACGAATACCTAAACCTTTCTGTTCGAGCTCTGATTTCTCTTATTTTATTTTGATGATCATTCCTACCTATGTAGGCTGGGCTCAACAAAATATTTGCGCATTCGGAAGAGAAAGTTGGTGACTGAAATTTCGTAAATAGATCCCGCGGCGACGAAAAACGTCTTTGCTTTAATGACTCCAATCCCAACTCACGTGTCATATCTGCCACACTCTCTCCACTATTACGTGATAATACAAAACGAGCTGCCCTTTTTTTGCACCCTTTCGATGTCCTCCGTCAGTCCCACCTGGTAAGGATCCCACACCAAGCAGCAATATTCTAACACAGGACGAACGAGTGTAGTGTAAGTTGTCTCTTTAGTGGACTTGTTGCATCCTCTAAGTGTCCTGCCAATGAAACGCAACCTTTGGCTCGCCTTCTCCACAATATTATCTATGTGGTCTTTCCGACTGAAGTTGTTCGTAATTTTAACACCCAGGTACTTAGTTGAATTGACAGCCTTGAGAATTGTACTATTTATCGAGTAATAGAATTCCAACGGATTTCTTTTGGAACTCATGTGGATCACCTCACACTTTTCGTTATTTAGCGTCAACTGCCACCTGATACACCATACAGCAATCTTTTCTAAATCGCTTTGCAACTGATACTGGTCTCCGGATGTTCTTACTAGACGGTAAATTACAGCATCATCTGCGAACAACCGAGAGCTGCTCAGATTGTCACCCAGGTCATTTATATAGATCAGGAACAGCAGAGGTCCCAGGACGCTTCCCTGGGGAACACCCGACATCACTTCAGTTTTACTCGATGATTTGCCGTCTATTACTACGAACTGCGACCTTCCTGACAGGAAACCACGAATCCAGTCGCACAACTGAGGCGATACCCCGTAGGCCCACAGCTTGATTAGAAGTCGCTTGTGAGGAACGGTGTTAAAAGCTTTCCGGAAATCTAGAAATACGGAATCAACTTGAGATCCCTTGTCGATAGCGGCCATTACTTCGTGCGAATAAAGAGCTAGCTGCGTTGCACAAGAACGATGTTTTCTGAAAGCATGCTGATTACGTATCGCTCCCTTCGAGGTGATACATATTGTTTGAATACAGTATATGCTCCAAAACCCTACTGCAAACCGACGTCAATGATATAGGTCTGTAGTTCGATGGATTACTCCTACTACCCTTCTTAAACACTGGTGCGACCTGCGCAATTTTCCAATCTGTAGGTACAGATTTATCGGTGAGCGAGCGGTTCTATGTGATTGGTAAGTAGGGAGCACAGTCCATGACTGCGCCATTTCCCAAAGGAGTCCCATCATAAGCTGTACATCTGAGCTGCAAACGATTAATAGACCGCTACCCTTTTGTGTTTGCCTCCTCCTGGCAACGGAAAAAATAGGTTTCTCCAACACACTGAGTCCCAACGGCAAATTTTCAGTTTCAGTGAAAGACAAAACCTCAAACCTCTTGGTTAGAGGGATCAGTACAACAGCCTGATCCTCCCTGGTCCCCGTTCACCTTGTAGAGGACGCCCAGATCTACCACTGACACGCAGCTCGCAGCCAAGGGGACGGGTAATGGCAGACCCTGCACTTTCTGCACTGGAGACAGGATTCACAGGAGAAGATAGGAGTAGTGCTTGAGATACCTCTGGTACAGGTGTCACGGGTACACGACTCTCGGAAGCTCTTCCAACACGCCGTTTCGCAGCAGCTGCCAATCGTCTGGCAGAAGCCGAGGCGTTCTCCAGCCGCTTACGTACGTCAACCGACTCATCCCCTGTTTCAGAACAGAATTCGCAATGGAGCTGCATTTTGGCTGGTGCAGTGTACCAGCTGATTACCTGTTGAGCTAAAAAGTTGTTAATTCCCTATAAGGACTAAAGCAGATACATAAAACGAGATTTCTATTAAGACAACACAAAGACCTGTGGTATAAATTACTAGTTTGCTAAAACGTTTTGGTGTTCATTACAATTGTTAGCAAACTCAAAAACAGAGTTAATTTACGATAATTCCAGATAACATATTTGGCTAGTCGTCTTTCAAGGAACTCTAGATGTAACACAAAACATTAGTTAAAAAATCTGCTGTGGTTGTTGTGGTTTTCAGTCCTGAGACTAGTATGAGGTAGCTCTCCATGCTACTCTATCCTGTGTAAGCTTCTTCATCCTCAAATACCTACTGCAGCCTACATCCTTCTTAATCTGCTTAGTGTATTCATCTCCTCGTCTCCCCCCTACAATTTTTACCCTTCACGCTGCCCTCCAATACTAAGTTGGTGATGCCTTAATGCATCAAAACATGTCCATCCAACCGATCCCTTCTCCTAGTGAAGTTGTGCCACAAATTCCTCTTTTCCCCAATTCTGCTAGGTACCTCCTCCTTAGTTACGTGATATGTCCCTCTAATCTTCAGCATTCTTCTGTTGCATCATATTTCGAAAGCCTCTATTATCTTCTTATCTAAACTATTTAACGTCCATATTTCACTTCCATGCATGGCTACACTCCATACAAATACTTTCAGAAATGACTTCCTGACACTTAAATCTATACTCGATGTTAACAAATTTCTCTTCTTCAGAAACGCTTTCCCTTCCATTGCCAGTCTACATTTTATATCCTCTCTACTTCGACCATCATCAGTTATTTTACTCCCCAAATAGCAAAACTCCTTGACCACTTTCAGTGTCTCATTTCCTAATCTAATTCCCTCGGCATCACCCGACTTAATTCGACTACATTCCATTATCCTCGTTTTGCTTTTGTTGATGTTCATGTTATATTCTCCTTTCAAGACACTGTTCATTCCGTTCAACTGCTCTTCCAAGTCATTTGCTGTCTCTGACAGAATTACAATGTCATCGGCAAACCTCAAAGTTTTTATTTCTTCTCCATGGATTTTAATGCCTACTCCGAATTTTTCTTTTGTTTCCTTTACTGCTTGCTCAGTATACAGATTGAATAACATCGGGGACAGGCTACAACCCTGTCTCACTCCCTTCCCAACCACTGCTTCCCTTTCATGTCCCTCGACTCTTATAACTGCCATCTGGTTTCTGTACAAATTGTAAACAGCCTTTCGTTCCCTCTATTTGACCCCTGCCACCTTCAGAATCTGAAAGAGAGTATTCCAGTCAACATTGTCAAAAGCTTTCTCTAAGTCTACAAATGCTAGACACGTAGGTTTGCCTTTCCTTAATCTTTCTTCTAAGATAAGTCGTAAGGTCAGTATCGCCTCACGTGTTCCAGTGTTTCTACGGAATTCAAACTGATCTTCCTAGAGGTCGGCTTCTACCAGTTTTTCCATTCGTCTGTAAAGAATTCGTGTTAGTATTTTGCAGCTGTGACTTATTAAACTGATAGTTCCGTAATTTTTACATCTGTCGACACCTGCTTTCTTTGGGATTGGAATTATTATATTCTTCTTGAAGTCTGAGGGTATTTCGCCTGTTTCATACATCTTTCTCACCAGATGGTAGAGTTTTGTCAGGACTGGCTCTCCCAAGGCCGTCAGTAGTTCTAATGGAATGTTGTCTACTCCCGGGGGTTGTTTCGACTCAGGTCTTTCAGTGCTCTGTCAAACTCTTCACGCAGTCTCGTATCTCCCATTCCATCTTCATCTACTCCCTATTCCATTTCCATAATATTGACCTCAAGAACATCTCCCTTGTACAGATGTTCTATATACGCCTTCGGCCTTTCTACTTTCCCTTCTTTGCTTAGAACTGGGTTTCCATCTGAGCTCTTGATATTCTTACAAGTACTTCTCTTTCCTCCAAAGGTCTCTTTAATTTTCCTGTACGCAGTATCTATCTTACCCCTAGTGAAATAAGCCTCTACATCCTTACATTTGTCCTCTAGCCATGTCATGACATTAAAATAATGCGTTTCTAGTCTTGAGTCACCAGATATCTGAATGGTTTGATGCGGCCCGCCACGAATTCCTCTCCTCTAGCAATCTCTTCATCCCATAGTAGCCCTTGCAACCTACGTCCTCAATAATTTGTTGGACGTATTCCAGTCTCTGTCTACCTCTAAAGTTTCTGTCCGCTACAGCTCCCTCTAGCACCATGGAAGTCATTCCCGGATGTCCCTTCTCCTTGCCAGAGTTTCCCACGTATTCCTTTCCTCTTCAATTCTGCGCAGAACCTCTATCCCTACCTTGTCAGTCCACCTAATTTTCAACATTCGTCTGTAGCACCACATCTCAAATGCTTCGATTCTCTTCTGTTCCAGTTTTCCCAGACCATGTTTCACTCCCATACAATGTTGTACTCCAATGTCCTATTCTATCAATATTTTCTTTCTTCACGTTACCAAAGTTGCTGTCTTAGACCTTTAATATGTTGTCATTCAAACGTCTCTCGTGGTAGGAGACACCGTTTTTTATGCGAATTGTCCATACCACTGTTTCTGGGATGAGTCATTTGTCTTCTAAGCAGCCGGCCGAAGTGGCCGTGCGGTTAAAGGCGCTGCAGTCTGGAACCGCAAGACCGCTACGGTCGCAGGTTCGAATCCTGCCTCGGGCATGGATGTTTGTGATGTCCTTAGGTTAGTTAGGTCTAACTAGTTCTAAGTTCTAGGAGACTAATGACCTCAGCAGTTGAGTCCCATAGTGCTCAGAGCCATTTTTTTTTGTCTTCTAAGCACATGTTTCCGAGGTTCTGACGGTTCGAGATCACTCACTTCGCTTGTGAACATAGGAAGGACTGATGTGATCAAACAACCCAACGTGACATTCACATCTTAAGCAAACATTCACGGCTAGCTTTGAGTTGTCTGGAGTTTTAGGTGTCTGTGCAGTGTTGAACTACATCACTATAACATAGAATCGACAATAATAAGGACCGGATTGGTGCCGGTTTTAGTTTGGATCGGTGTATTTCATTAAATTTTAGGGTTGCATGCAGATAACAGAAAGGGTAAAAGCCATGACGGCGGAAAATTATGGCCGACACAGAGGGGGACGCAGGGAGAGTGCAATTAAAAGTTGTCAAGAGCCAAGGCGTGCCCGCATTAACTTCATAACGAGTGCTACCTCCTCACGCACGCAACTTAATTGGATAATCAGTTTCTTAAGGAGCATACCCACCACGTTATAAGTCTCTCCAGTGGAAAGACAATCTAGTACGTGACACATACAGTGTAAAGTTACGGCGTGACCGTAGTCATAAACAGAGCACTCCCGCGTAGGATCACGACGACTTTATTGAATCGGTTATTATGAAAAGGTCGTAAGTCTATAAAACATGATTATGAGATATTCAAAGAAAACTGTTTTATGCTTCAATGGTAGAAGATATAAAGTGCTTGGATTTTTATACTCTGGTGACTACATCTTCATATCATAAGTTTTTATTTTCATATTCTTCAAATGATTTTTTTATCTTGAACTCATTATCTTTCCTAACGAAATTAAAATAAATAATAGTACAAGTATAGAATTTTGAGAAAATTTATTAATAAACACAAATTACAAATAGTATTTTAACATAATCATCATTACAGGTAAGTACTGTTGCAACATTTTCTGTAGGTTTCATACATTTTCAGCAGCAGACCGTATTATTCGTTTCGGACCTCTTGATAAGTATGGAAGTGTGATTAGCATGTCAATCACATCGCGATTACGGGCAGCATGGGGTTCACGCCTGAGCCTCTCAATATCTCGGGATGTAATGGGAATATTGTGATGCAATCAACGCCATTGTGTATGTGCTTTGTCATGCTACGGATTGCTGAAGAAAAAATATAGGAGGTCCATTTAAAAAAAACATAAGTCTGTGTTAGAAAACACATATGCTTTCCTTTTAGAATGTTTCCAAATATGTACATTCATGGGCCCCAGCCCTACATTGATACCGGTGAAAGTCGTTTTCCAATAGCTCTTATTGTTCCAGAGATATTTTGGGTGGACAAGATAGCTGGGACACCCTATATATAGATGCCCCTTAAAACCGTAAGCACTGAACCGTCTAGAAACTGAGTGAAGATGTATAATGGGCAGAGCAACCCACGGAACATTAGTATCCTAGATAGTTATCCTTCTCTCTTTTACTTAAGAAACTGAAATTTTCGGTGTTCAAATCAGGTTTCATTCGAAAGTTCTTGATTTCTAACTTGAAACAGTAGGACATGTAGCAAAAATATGGATGAAATACAAATTCATCATATAGCACTAGAAAACGCAATTTCCTCAACGAAAAAGTAAAACAAAAAACCGCAGAACAAAAATACTTCAACGTCGCTTCAATACTTCGTCGCATTTGTATAAAACATGTTTTCGTTATGCATAACCACTTTCGCGTTTATCAGTAATAAGAGGAAACGCTTGGCTTTGATCGTGATGAAGTACGTTCTATTGAGTGCCAAATAACAATAATAATATTACGTAGATTTCCTTTCTCTTGTGCATGTAAACTGTTCTTGCATCAAGAACGAGGGCTTTGGTTACATATAAGCGCAGAAGTTACGTAATCAACTAATTTTTATTTACGTTCTGTAAGCATATAATTAATACAATGGGCTAATATTGAATCATGTGCGGCTCTTATTTTGTGCAAAAGACATACAGAGAGAGAGAGAGAGAGAGAGAGAGAGAGAGAGAGAGAGAGAGAGATAGATCGTAAGCTTCCAGTTTCTGTCTTACACATTCATTTTTGTTTATTTCTCTACCAATACTGTCGGTAATCCACCCATTTAGTATGTCATTTATGTAGAGTACCAGAACTAACGAACCACTGTTTTGGTAGAACACAGCTCTACTAGAATTATTCCCCATTAGTTTCTGCTCCGCTTATACAGAACGTGTTTATAAACTAGTTACACAAAAGTAACCTTGACTTGTGACAAATGTAAATGACTTACAAAATATTTGATACAGCTCTGAATGTAGGACATCTTCAAGTTTTATTTACAGATGTTCAGCGCAGCTACCTTTTCGCGACAAGACAGATGTCCCATATGAAATCAGTTTCCTGCCATATCCTATGAAGGTACGCGGAGATACGCGACGACTTTACCATGATAATGTGCTAGCGCGCCGTTTTGCTATAATATATTAGGTTGGTGTGTAAGATCGTAGCGTTTTTGTTTTGCATTTGGTATTCCGGTTGCTATGGGTTCATTTATCGATTTTCATTCTTTATTTGTAGTTCACTGTTGCTATTTGGGTTTACATATTGTCACAGGAGGTAATGAGTGGAGCTTTGGGCACTAGAAAATGGAGTACCAAGTGGAGAAATGGGAACATTTCCGACATACTCTTCGGTTTGAGTTCAGAAGAGGGTTGACAGCAGCAGAGGAAGCCAGAAACATTTTCGCCATAAGCAGGATAATGCCATTGGATAACAGGCGCAAAGAAAACATTTTTATCGTTTTAATGAGGATCGTTTTGACATTAGTGACTCACCAAGTTCTGGAAGACTTCCGGGGTTTGATGAAGATCTTTCAGACGCTTTAATCCACAGTGGTCCACGTCACAGCGCCCGAGAACTGGCAAATGTGATTAACTGTCATCATTCCACCATCAAGGGACATTTGCATGCAAGAGGAAAAGCTCAACAATCGGGTGTACTAGTACCGCATGATTTAGCCAAAATCCCAAATATCATAATAAAAGGTTATTTCGTATAACTAATTTATAAACACCCTGTATTTTAGTTCATCAGTTTATCATCCACGTTATGTTATGAAACTCACTCTTGTGCACGAAAACAGTATTTATGAGGTGCTAATAACAACATAATCGATTTGAGTATGTCCGTATGATACTGAAAAACATCCCGTGTCACTCTAAAATAAATCTGATTGATCACAGATGTTCTGCGAGTTTCTGTTGACTCTTTTATACTACCAAAGCCATAAAAAATAATAAAAAAACTGTTTTCCGACGTTCACAGTGAAACGCGTGCTGGAACGTGACCAGATAAACATTCCGCTGTGTATTTCTTTCAGCTCAGCTCTCATTACTAGATGGAATAACTACATCAAATGAAATAAATCCACCGCGGCGGTGACGAGATAGAGTTATTCAATAACGATACGAAGAGTTTTATAATTAATTGGTAATACGTGTAGATAAGTCACAGAAAAGCGAATAACGGTTGATTCACTATCATTTGATAGTAAAATAAAATAACAGATCCAAATGCAGAGTAATTCTTTTTGTAGAATAAATGTTTGCGAGGTAGATGTGTAGCTGCAAGATAAAGCACGAAATCAATGCATTATGTCATGAAACTGAATAACAAAATACTTTCGTGAAGAGATGTCACAGCAACTCTGAAACGATTCTTTTAACGGAAACTAGTTCTCTGCTATAATACTTTGATATAAATGAGTATATTTTGTGGCCGGCCGAAGTGGCCGTCCGGTTCTGGGCGCTGCAGTCTGGAACCGCGAGACCGCTACGGTCGCAGGTTCGAATCCTGCCTCGGGCATGGATTTGTGTGATGTCTTTAGCTCAGTTAGGTTTAAGTAGTTCTAAGTTCTAGGGGACAGATGACCTCAGCAGTTAAGTCCCATAGTGCTCAGAGCCATTTGAACCATTATTTTTAGTATGTTTTGTACATCGTTCAGTTCTAATTAGTGATCGTATCCACCAGATGAAACAGTTATAATCCCCGGTTTTTTAAAGGACCAGTCTCCAGTGTATATCACAATGTTTATCATGTCATATCTCCTGAACAAAATGAGTAGTACAATCACTTAATTTTGCAGGTATATTCAGTGGTGTATGTGGATACTGTCTGGATACACGTCATGTCTGATGGTGTAGACATATAACATGAACAGTGATATTTTTTTCCTTCCGCCATTTTGTGGGCGATGTCAATTGGAAAAAGGTTCGTAAATGTTTGAAATTACACTGGCAAATAAAATCACAACACCAAAACATAGTTAATATATAGCAATGAAATTGCCGGAATGCACTTGTCTAGCTAACAGCTATTTAAGTCATTAAAATTGCGAGATTACACGCTAAAGGAAAGCGCGAGAAAGCCATTGCAAATGTGAAATTCTGGTACATTAACAACCGATGTAGCCGCCAGAATGTTGAATGCAAGGATGCAAACGTGCATGCATTCTGATGTAGAGGATGCACGCCTGTTGCACTCGGTCGGTCAGTGCAGGGATGCTTAATGATGTTTGTGGACGACGCTGGAATTGTCGTCCGATGATGTGCCATATGCGTGCGACTGGAGGCAGATCTGGTGATAGACCAGGTCAAGGAAACATGACGTCAGCATGCTGGGTCGAGTGTTATCCTGTTGGAAAATACCTCCTGGAATACTGCTCACGTATGTCAATGCAGCAGGTGGAATTCCCAGTTTCACGTACAGTTTTGCAGCCACGGTGCATGGGATAACCACGACAGTGCTTGTAATGCGACAACGTGCCGTCTAGTGAATGCAAGGCACAGTCAAGGCGCAGCGGTAGAGAAAGTGGACGCTTATGCCATCTGTAGGCCAGAATCGAAGGCAAAGCGGAAGTTCTTCCGCCTGGTGGCATCTAAATTAAAGAACGGTATGCGGGAGACAGTGTCTGGCTTGTGCTGCACTTTGACAGCAAAATATCAAAAGAATTAAACTAAATAATATTGTTACGAGCAGTAAAAATATAAATGTAATATTAATTTAATATATGAAAATGACTATAATTGAATATTGTAATGCTATGGTATATTTAATTGTAAATAGAGTACTTAGCGTAATGTACAATAACAACATCGTTCCTCCTACCATATTTAAATGTAAAATGCTTTCCTGCTCCTAAACTATTAATTTTTTAGTTAGAGCTGACGCTAACTGTAAATTAATAGCAGTTGACGTCCTGGTTATGACAAGCAGTAGATGGCGAGATATTTAGTGCAAGTGATATATAAAATAATTATAAAAAACGTGTGTGGCGATGTTATTAAGGAGAATATAATCACTGACATTAAAAAAAGCGACTTTTTATGCAGTCTTGGCTGATGAAACAGATGACATAGCTGGGAAGGAACAGCTATCAATACGTATGCGGTTCTACGACGAAAGAAAAGTGAAAATCCGGGAAGAATTTGTAGGTTTTATATGAATGAAGTCACAAAATATCTCTTCAATCGCCGAAGCAATTGACAGTTTCTTGATCAGTAATAAACTTCCAGCAGAAGACTGTGTAGGAATTGGCTTCGACGGCTGTTCTACAATGGCAGGTAGAGAGAGTGGTGTACAAGCCATTTTAATAAAGAAATATTATCGAGCTTCATACGTTAATTGCTCAAGCCACAAACTCAACCATGTGATGAGCGATGCAAACGCAGTGTCGGAAATTAGGAATACTGTTGCCACTGTGAGAGACACTATAAACTTTTTTTAGAGAATCGAGTACACGTCGGAAATACGCTCCCAGTTTAACAAGAATGTGTGAGACGAGATGGTCTGAAACATATAAATCCATCAGACTATTTTCTCAAAATTTCCCAGAGGTTGTGAGAGCTCTAGAAGAATTGTCTACTAAGGGAAATTATGCAACGAGGAAATCAGTTGCATTCAGCCATTACCAAACCAGTGTTCATCTTATCTTTACAAACAATAGCCAAATACTCAGCAGTTTTGGAACCAGTAGCTAACGTCCTGCAGTCTAAGCCTGTAGATATGATCGCAGTGAGGGAAGACATCAGAGGAATCCTTGACGTGCTCAGTAATGATCGAAAGGAAGCAGACAGAGTAACTAGCGTATTACCTGCAAAAGTACAAGCTATAGCAGAGGAACTGGAAATAGAAATTACTGTTCCACGTCTTGCTTGCAAGCAAAAATTCAGAAACAATCCACCATCCCAAAATGACAACGAATACTGGCGACGTTCGCTGGTAATACCATACATCGAATCATTCATGTCATCATTAAATAAAAGATTTTCACCAGGAAATACAACAGCTTTTGCTACATCCCTTGAATATGAGCAATTCTAGTGTAACAGACTTCCTTAAAAGTGCGGAATTGTTTAAAACATTTTATGGATTGGATGGTATTGCCGGAGAACTCGAACTATGGTACAATTTGTGGAGGAAAAAGAATATAACTGAAGCTAAATTAAAGGATATGGACGTCGTTGACCTGTTTAACTAGACCAATATTTTTTTCCCTAGCATGAAAAAAGCACTAAAAATTTTGAGCACTATTCAGTGCACAACAGCGACTGTGGAACGATCCTTCAGCGCACTCCGAAGAGTGAAGACGTGGCTCAGAAGCACTATGGGAGAAGAAAGGCTCACAGGATTGTGCCTAATGAGCGTACACCGCAATTATGTGAAAGAAAACTGAGAGATGTTAGAGAAGAAAGTAATTGAGAAGTTTGCCGCAAATCCTAGAAGATTATTACTGAATTAAAAAGTTGTATTTTTAAACAAGTGCATTATTATATTTAAAATGTTTATTGAAAGCAGTTTTTTCACTAGTTTACTGTTTTATTTAATGAGAAATGCTGCATGTTTTCTCGGATTGTACAAGTGCATTCTTGTATTTAAAATGTTTATTAAAAGCAGATTTCACTGGTTTACTGTTTTATTTAAAAAGATGGGTTGCATGTTGTCTCGAGTCCTTGTTTCCTGAAACTAGGATGACCTGCCCCTCCCCCCCCCCACCCCTTAGTTCAGATCCTGGGCACGCCCTTGGCTCTGAGGCAGAACAAGTGTTAAGTGGCTTAAAGTGACTGCCAGTGTGTGCTACGTTAACGTTGATAACAGACCAATCAGAAGTGAGCTGAAAACAGATATGGACTTCGTTTATCGTATGACTACCGGCTAAATGGACACTAAGGCTTGTAAGACGCGGTATTTCGACGGAGATGGGCGGTGAGCGGCAAAACAGTACGGTTTCCCGATCTGTGGTACATAGTACTGCATGGTGCAATGCTGTGTTAATTGCGACGAGTTGCCAACGGCGAGGTGTGAAGGGACCAGCAGCCGCATCCAACGGCGTATTGTGATCTCAGGAACTGACGAGGTACATTGGTGAGCTGACTTCGGTAGCAACGAACTAGAAGTTATCTTACAAGAGTATTATTATGAACAGTGGTTGTTATACCGACGCCATTACCAGTACATTTATATTTTGTGAATCACTTTGTGCAGTAGTCAAACCCAGTTCTCTACAGTGTGTAAGGTTCGGAGGCAATAATAATTTCGTGGTTTAAATTGCATTCCCCGAGTGTAATCAATTATTTAAAGGAAATAGCTCATTATTACCCCATATTCAGTGATTTCTATGTGCTGCAACATCAGTGAAAAGTTATGGTGCGTGAGTATCGGCGTAGCTATATTACAAGAGAAAACAGTCGGAGTTAACGCCGAAAATGCGAGCAGACGCCGCTTCATGCAACGGATGCAAGATGCCAGGTACTGTGCCACCTTAATTACTATCCAGCTCCATGTGGTGGCTTTCCAGTACACTGCCATAGTCAAAAATTGCTCGGTCCAGTCCGAGCAACGCGATTCTCAATTAATGTTTTCAGTAACTACATTGACAAGCAGATCTATATTGTTCTTTAATTAAGCGTTCAAGGAAATTGCTGCCACCACAGTACACATTGTGCCTTCAACACAATGCAAGCTCAATAATATTAAATTCAGTAATTACAATTGGTGTATTCAAAATATCCACGGGTGTACTGCCGGTCTACAGTGTCCAACGGGCACAATATTTCGGCGATCATACATGTCACCATCATCAGGTGAACTGACGGACTGAGCTCCTGTGAACGTGCCGCGTGGGAACTGTGTTCGGTCGCGGCGGCGGCCGATCTAAATACCCTCCGCCCGCGGCGCGCTCCCTCCGCCGTCTGCGCCCCGCGCCTCTGTCGCGCGGTGGAACAGATTGGAGCGGCGTCTGAGATGACGTCGGAGTGATGGCTCTGTCCACCGTGGTCGTCACAACTATACGTTTGCTCGATTTACTCTCGATTAACCCAATCGCTGGTTCCCAAGCCTTGCTAAGATTATAGCCACAGTCACGGTTTATGAGGTCGTCATTGGTGCGAATTTCGATTGCCTCTATAACAACGCTGTCCCAGTATCTCGACGTCTGTACCAGAATCCTCGTGCGTTCATACTCCATAGCGTGATTTTGAGACAAACAATGTTCAGCGACCGCCGATTTGCTCGGATACATCAGTCGAGTGTGCCTCTGGTGTTCACGGCATCGATCCTCGACGGTACGGATATTTTGATTATCAAATACGCCGGGAAAAACTCAAGAATCACATAATTTGTACAGTTTACATTAATCTAAAACAAGTTCAAGTATTTATCATGTGTGTTTATGTATTGTGAAACGATTTCAGGTTGTGGTACCGTTTTAAATGAATAATGTCCTCCTGCTAGCCAATATCTAACATACAGAATTAAGTGCTCCCTGTACAGTCACTTCAGAGAGATTATCAGCGCTACTAATCATCAAATATAGACGAGAAAATAAGTCTGTTACGCGCCATTATCATGATTTATTCCAAAAATTCCGTGTAGTAGTTGGATCACCATAGGGTGTCTATTCAAACCTATTACACGCGAGAGCCGCTTTCCGGAAGTCTGATGCCGCATGGTCTAATAATAATACAGTAAATTCGGGTAGTGGCATCGCATGCTCATGCCCTCATACGAAATCGTACTCCAGACCGTAACTCCAGGTGTCCGTCCAGTGTGCCTAGCATGCAGACAGGTTGGTTGCAGGACCTAAACTGGCCCCATCCTAACCAACACACGGCCATCACAGGCACCGAGGCAGAAACAGCTTTCATCAAAAAAACACAACAGATCTCTATCCTGCCTTCCAATGATCTCTCGCTTGACACCACTTAAGTTGGAAATAGCATTGGTTTGCGGCCGGTGGAATGCACGCTGCAGGGCGTCAATCTCGGACCTGTCCTGGAGGTAAGCCATCTGTAATTGTTCATCCTGTCACTGCGGTGCCAACTGCTTGTAACGCCGGAAATGCATATCCTCCTATTTCCATCTATTGTATTATAAATTTTTTTTCTCATTTTGTTACCTGAAGATATGACATTTCTGTGTCATTATATATTGTAATTGTACTATATATATATATATATATATATATATATATATATATATTCAAGTAGCTTTTGAAATGATTTTTGAGGTAGCCCAAGACTAACATTATTTTATTGAATTTCATAGTGCTTCAGAAACAAAGTTCACTATCAATTTCAGTCACTAAATTAACTTTCAATTTTCCGGTTTTATTAATTCTTTTGCTAAATTAAGTCAAAGTATACCGAAATTTATTACTTCTGACAAAACATTCAGTTTTCACACAACACATGTCAACCTTCAGTTGCCATGCTTTTAGTGCTAATTATATGTGCAATAACCTTTCTTTTTCAGTTATTATAGTAGTTGTCCACAGAACTGGCGACCGAAATTTTCCTCAAATCTCAAATACCTAATTAATGCCAATTAATTCTTAACGTAACGACCGCACATTAATTTCTTTATTAATTTTACCCTTTTCTCAAAATTAATGTTCACCAATTTCATTTGCATTTTTCCATTCATTTAGATACAACCCTTTCCTCCCTCTTTACCGACAAATTAACTTCGGTGACGATTGCTTTTCCCAAATTTCCATTAGGTGCACACGGTTTAATTTTTCACTGTCATTAAGGTCGATAAGTGAGGGGGACGTTACATGCTACCCAAATTGCTGTTGCAGGTGCACTACGAGGCGCCAGAGCCATACAACGAACACGATGGTCTTTCGTCTAGACAGTGCCAAATAACTGTCTGGAGCCCGGTCTTCTCGCGACCGTACATTGTCGTGACCACCGCTGCCAGCAATTCCTGTACAGTGCCTAAATTCCTGAAAGATATTTCTGCAGTGTCGCAGAAGAAACATCCAGCTTTTCGTAGCCCTATTACACGACCGCGTTCAAACTCAATCAGGTGTTGATAATGGCGTCTTTTCCATCTTAAAGCCTTTCTTGTGTAACACACACTCACCACGTCCAGTCTCAAAGGTAACTAATGCTCACGACCGTTACAGCGTGTGTCTACAGCAAATCCGATACGTATCCTCAGAGTAACGCTACCTGCACCACTCTTACGCGAACGGCGAAAAATTTTGACAGACATCATCTTCCAGATGTAGAAACACACCTACCCACATTCGTTTCAGCTATGCCGCACAACTCCTTGTGTTGAGATTTTTTTTTTTTTTTTTCCATCGCTCTATTTGTGAAGTTTGTTGGCAGTCCCTTAGATAGTGTATCATACATCGAGGTGCCTTGTTAACTGAGTCTTCCGTCGGTTCTCGGTACAGCAACATGATAATAAATGAAGAGCACTGTATTGCATACGATAAATAAGCAGATGCTTACAATACAAAAACAATATAGTGCTTCTCATTTATTATAATCTGGGTAATTTGCGCGTCGTGAATTACGATTCCTCCAGACATGTAAACAGTTTCTAACAGTAATACTTGTCCGCCTTGTAACCTGCACTTCTTAATGAATGGACTACGACAGCATGATAAATTTTTTAACCGCAGTCAGTAATTAAATGAAATACTGAAAATCAACTTTTTTGTAGCCCTTGGATGCCGTTAGGTAGGCAACCTGCAACTGGAATTGTGTAAAGTTTTAGGAGTTTGGGAACAGTGATGATAAATAGTGTCAGACAGCAAACTCCTGCCGTCCTGTTGCATTATAACATACGGAGAATGTTGTCGGCGTAAAGAAACTCGTGCATTGACGTCATCAGTCTGTCCGATGTACGCGACTGCCATTCTACGGCTGTTTTCTTTGCAGAACTGACGTGTAAAGGTAGTAAATTTCTTCCAGGTGAATTCGCTACCATTCATCATGCATTCGCCCGGCGGGGTGGCCGAGCGGTTCTAGGCGCTACAGTCTGGAACCGCGCGACTGCTACGCGACCGCTACGGTAGCGGGTTCGAATCCTGTCTCTGGCATGAATGTGTGTGATGTACTTCGATTAGTTAGGTTTGAATAGTTCAAAATTATACGAGACTGATGACCTTAGAAGTTAAGTCCCATAGTGCTCAGAGCCATTTGAACCATTTGAGCCATCATGCATTCGTTGGTAAATGTAAATGTCGTGGGACTAGGGCCTCCCGTCGGGTAGACCGCTCGCCTGGTGCAAGTCTTTCGACTTGACGCCACTTCGGCGACTTCCGCATCGATGGGGATGAAACGATGATGATTACGACAACACGACACCCAGTCCCTGAACGGAGGAAATCTCCGACCCAGCCGGGAATCGAACACGGGCACTTAGGATTGATATTCTGTCGCGCTGACGACTCAGCTACCAGGGGCGGACATTCGTTGGTAATATTCTTTAGATCACACCGTGAAAGTCTTAAAGAGATGAGAAACGATCAAAAGTATACAATTACAGTACAGTACAAAGTTCGCAACGCAAAATATTTCATTACTTCCAATAAACATTCATTGAGCATTAATTACCGTTAACATACAAATTTTCAGAGAACAGGCCGACTCAGTTAACTGAACATTTCTAGATAATTTTACTCCCGTGACAAGTTACGGGATAGCGACATGACCATATAAAAATGGCGGTAGCATCGCTTACACAACGTATAGAAGAGGAGTGCATTCGCGGAGCTGTCATTTTCACTCGTGATTCGCGTGAAAAAGTCTCATGCGTGATTATGACCGCACGACGAGAATTAACAGACTTTGAACGCGGAACGATAGTTGGAGCTAGACGGACGGGATGTTGTATATCGAAAATCGTCAGGGAATTCAATATTCCGGGCTCCACAGCGTCAGAGTGTACCGAGAAAACCAGATTTCAGGCAGTACCTCCCACAGTGTCGACGGTCTTCACTTAAGGGGAGCCGGAGGTGCCTATGCTGCCCATGTTAAAATCACTAAGTTTGAGGAACATTTATGAACAAATTATCAAACAGAAAAATTTGAATTTTTTTTACATATAGAGTGGTTTAGTATTGCAGTTATGACAGAGGGATTTTGGAGTATCTTTTCTAGTTTCCTTCCAATTATTTGTTTTATTAATGACCCAAATTTTTTTACAAATAATTGCTTTATAATTAAACTGAAATGAAACTACTGAACATATTACCAAATGGCTGTGTTACAATGTAAGTGTGACCACTAGGAGTGCTGTATCAAAATTTCATGTCTCTAGCTTGAGTGGATTTTGAGAAAATGTTCCTTATATTCGAAAAATTCTAATTTACGGGAAATGGCTATCAAAGTTTCTCAATACATTCCTGCACTATAGGATGGATTATCAGGGTCTTCATCTTCATCCTCCAAAAGCTTCCTCTTCTGTCTTCTTTTCTGGCCTGTTGTACCATCATACTTCATATGCCTTTCTATTCTTTCTGCTCCTCTTATCCTTTCCCTGTCAATATTTCTTATTTCTCGTACAGTGTTCACTCCAGCTGTAAATCCTAATGCCTTCAGAACTTCACACTTCACACTGTTCCCTTGGTTGTAGGTTGCTATTGCATCATAAATGCCACAGTGCAGTGTTTTTATGCTTATAAACACCCTTTTAGGAATTAGTTTCCAAATCAAATTGTTTACGCTCTCATTAGCATTCTGCGTCTTTCCGTGTAGACATTTGTGTAACAATTCTGGCTGTGGTAAGTCATGAAAAATTTGTTTTATTGTTCCCTCCTGATTCTTGTACATACTGCATATTACCCGCTTTACACAAGAAGTATAATACTACCAACAACAGGCGCAACACTGAACTAATTCGAAACGGTAAACAGCGAAGAGACGATGTTCCGCGCTCTTATTCATTGTAGTATCGCAACTTGGTATTAGTGTTAATTTTCTTTTCCCTACGTTCTTCCTCTTCTTATATACACGGTTACTAAAACGTGGCATCGTAACCAGAACAAAAGTGTACGACAATATTAAATGGAGCAAGATGTTCGAAATTCTGAGGAAAATAGGAGTAAGCTGTAAGGAAATACGGGTAATATTTGTCACAGAAAACAATGTAGCCAACCCTTGCACACTCGCTGTATGCGTAACATAAGGCGCTGTATGCGTAACAGGCCGAGAAAATCCCAAGCAGTTCGCCAGGAAGTCACGAGAGGGTGTAAGATGCATTCAGCGGCCGCCCATTTCCTCTGCAGGCGTGGGGGAAAATGGTAATAACTCCACTTCTAGGGCGAGTAGAACAATAATTCAAAGTTTACATTAAAGAGGAATGTTCCAATTAATTTTAGGCAGCAAAAAAAAATCGTAATTTTTTGGATATGACCACCTCCGGCTCCCCTTAACGACCACGAGCAGCGGCGTTTGCGTAGAGTTGTCAGTGCTAACAGACAAGGAGTAATTCGTGAAATAACCGCAGAAATCAGTATGGGACGTACGACGAAGTATCTGTTAGGACAGTACAGCAAAATTTGGCGTTAATATTCTATGGCAGCAGACGTCCGATGCGAGTGCCTTTGCTAACAGCACGGCATCGGCTGCAGCGACTCTCTTCGGCTCGTGACTCCGTATCGATTGGTACACAAAACGGGTCAGATCGTTGTTGCAGAAGTAACGGGAAAAGCACGCCTAATTTAAAAGAACGTAAAATGCCCAAGATTGGCAAAGTTTTACAGAAGTTCGAAGTATGGTGCGTACTTCAATGCGAGATCCTTTTAATAATCTACACAACGCAATTCTGTCTCGAAATCTGACAGAAAACCCCAAGAGATTCTGGTCACACATAAAGCACACCAGTGGCAAGACGCAATCAATACCTTCAGTGCGCGATAACAACGGCGAAGTCACTGATGACAGTGCCACTAACGCACAGTTGTTAAACACGGTTTTCCGAAACACCTTCACCAAAGAAGGCGAAGTAAATATTCCCGATTTCCAATCAAGAGCAACTGCCAAGATGACAAACATAGAAGCAGATATCGTCGGTGTAACAAAGCAGCTTAAATCCCTTAATAAATGCATGCCCTCCGGTCCAGATTGTATACCAGTCGGGTTCCTCTCTGAGTATGCTGATAAAATAGGTCCATATATAGCAATTATACACGGTGTTACAAAAAGGTACGGCCAAACTTTCAGGAAACACTCCTCACACACAAAGAAAGAAAATATGTTATGTGGACATGTGTCCGTAAACGCTTACTTTCCATGTTAGAGCTCATTTTATTACTTCTCTTCAAATCACATTAATCATGGAATGGAAACACACAGCAACAGAACGTACCAGCGTGACTTCAAACACTTTGTTACAGGAAATGTTCAAAATGTCCTCCGTTAGCGAGGATACATGCATCCACCCTCCGTCGCATGGAATCCCTGACGCGCTGATGCAGCCCTGGAGAATGGCGTATTGTATCACAGCCGTCCACAATACGAGCACGAAGAGTCTCTGCATTTGGTACCGGGGTTGCGTAGACAAGAGCTTTCAAATGCCCCCATAAATGAAAGTCACGAGGGTTGAGGTCAGGAGAGCGTGGAGGCCATGGAATTGGTCCGCCTCTATCAATCCATCGGTCACCGAATCTGTTGTTGAGAAGCGTACGAACACTTCGACTGAAATGTGCAGGAGCTCCATCGTGCATGAACCACATGTTGTGTCGTACTTGTAAAGGCACATGTTCTAGCAGCACAGGTAGAGTATCCCGTATGAAATCATGATAACGTGCTCCATTGAGCGTAGGTGGAAGAACATGGGGCCCAAACAAGACATCACCAACAACGCCTGCCCAAACGTTCACAGAAAATCTGTGTTGATGACGTGATTGCACAATTGCGTGCGGATTCTCGTCAGCCCACACATGTTGATTGTGAAAATTTACAATTTGATCACGTTGGAATGAAGCCTCATTCGTAAAGAGAACATTTGCACTGAAACGAGAATTGACACATTGTTGATTGAACCATTCGCAGAACTGTACCCGTGGAGGCCAATCAGCTGCTGATAGTGCCTGCACACGCTGTACATGGTACGGAAAGAACTGGTTCTCCCTTAGCACTCTCCATACAGTGACGTGGTCAACGTTACCTTGTACAGCAGCAACTTCTCTGACATTAGGGTTATCGTCAACTGCACGAAGAATTGCCTCGTCCATTGCAGGTGTCCTCGTCGTTCTAGGTCTTCCCCAGTCGCGAGTCATAGGCTGGAATGTTCCGTGCTCCCTATGACGCCGATCAATTGGTTCGAACGTCTTCCTGTCGGGACACCTTCGTTCAGGAAATCTGTCTCGATTCAAACGTACAGCGCCACGGCTATTGCCCCGTGCTAATCCATACATCAAATGGGCATCTGCCAACTCCACATTTGTAAACATTGCACTGACTGCAAAACCACGTTCGTGATGAACACTAACCTGTTGATGCTACGTACTGATGTGCTTGATGCTAGTACTGTAGAGCAATGAATCGCATGTCAACACAAGCACCGAAGTCAACATTACCTTCCTTCAATTGGGCCAACTGGCGGTGAATCGAGGAAGTACAGTACATACTGACGAAACTAAAATGAGCTCTAACATGGAAATTAAGCGATTCCGGACACATGTCCACATAACATCTTTTTTTTATTTGTGTGTGAGCAATGTTTCCTGAAAGTTTGGCCGTACCTTTTTGTAACACTCTGTATACAACCACTCGCTCGCTGAAAGATCCACACCTAAAGACTACAAAATTGCTCAAGTAACACCAATACCCAAAAAGGGAAGTAGGAGATATCCGCTGCGTTACAAGCCCATATCACTAACGTCGATTTGCAGTAGGATTTTGGAACATATACTGTGTTTGAACATTATGAAGTACCTCGAAGAAAACGATTTATTGGCACATAGTCTGCACGGTTTCAGAGAATATCGTTCTTGTGAAACACAACTAGCTCTGTATACTCATGAAGTAATAAGTGATATTGACAGGGGATGTCAAATTGATTCCATATTTTTAGATTTCCAGAATGCTTTCGACACCGTTCCTCACAAGCGTCTTGTAACAAAACTGCGTGCCTACGGAGTATCGCCTCAGTTGTGCGACTGGATTCGTGATTTCCTGTCAGGAAGGTCACGGTCCGTAGTAATAGACGGAAAGCCATCGAGTAAAACAGAAGTAATATCCGGCGTTCCCCAAGAAAGTGTTATGGGCCCTCTATTGTTCCTGATCTATGTTAACGACATAGTAGACAATGTGAATTGCCGTCTTAGATTGTTTGCACATGATGCTGTCATATACCGTCTTTTAAAGTCATCAGATGATCAAAACAACTTGAAAAATGATTTAGATAAGATATCTGTAAGGTGCGAAAAGTGGCAATTGACCCTGAATAAAGAAAAGTGTGAGGTTATTCACATGAGTACTAAAAGAAATCAGATAAATTTTGATTACGCGATAAGTCACACAAATCTGAAGGCTGTAAATTCAACTAAATACTTCGGGATTACACTTATAAATAACCTAAATTGGAACGATCACATAGATAACATTAAGGGTAGAGCAAACCAAAGACTGAAGTTCATTGGCAGAACACTTAGAAGGTGCAACAGGTCTACTAAAGAGACTGGTTACACCACGCTTATCCGCGCTATTCTGTAGTATTGCTGTGCGGTGTGGGATCCGCATCAGTTGGGACTGGCGGATGTCAACGATAAAGTACAAAGAAGGGCAGCTCGTTTTGTATTATCGCGAAATAGGGGAGATAGTGTCACAGACATGATACGTGAATTGGAGTGGCAATCATTAAAACAAAGGCGTTTTTCGTTGCGACGGGATCTTCTCGTGAAATTTCAATCACCAGTTTTCTTCTACGATTGCGAAAACATTCTGTTGGCACACACCTACGTAGGGAGAAGTGATCATCACAAGAAAATAAGAGAAATCAGGGCTCGCACGGAAAATTTAAGTGCTCGCTTTTCCCGCGTGCCGTTCGAGAGTGGAACGGTAGAGAGAAAGCTTGAAGGTGGTTCACTGAACCCTCTGCAGGGACTTTATTGTGAATAGCAGAGTAATGACGTAGACGTAGATGTAGACTCTAGACGACTGCTCTGGTCAGATAATAACCGATTTTGGTTGGTAAGAGCTGATAGTAGGGTTCGAGTGTGGTGCAGACTCCATGATGCCATGGTCCCATGTTGTCGACAAGGCACTGTCAAGCTGGTGGTCACTCCATGAGGGTGTGGGCTGTGGTCACTTGGAATAGACTGGGTCCTCTGGTTTAACTGAACCGATCATTGACTCGAAATGATTGTGTTCGGCTACCTGGAGTCCATTCGGAGGCATTCATCGACTTTATGTTCCCAAGCAATGATTTAATTTTTATGGATAACATTGCGCCATGTCTTACTGGGCCACAAATGTCCGCAGTTTGACTGAAGTACATTTGGACAGTTCGGGCAAATGTTTTGGCCACCCAGACTACCCGACATGAATCCTATCGAAAATTTGTGGCATAGCAAAGGGAGGTCAGTTTGTACACTTTCGCAATTATGGACGCCTATAAAGGCAGCATGGGTCAGTATTTCTGCAAGGGACTTTCAACGACTTCTTCAGTTCTCGCCACGTCCAATGCACTTCGCCAGGCAAAAGGAAAATATTAGGAGGTCTCTCATGACTTTTCTTACTTTAATGTACAATAACTAAAAAAAAGTAGATACTACAGCAGAAAGTTCGCAGGGCAAGAGGTTTATTGAATGTAATGAAACCTTCATTCAGCATTAATTGTAGCTAATAAGGGGTATTCAAAAAGTCTCTCCGCAGTGCCGTATAATTGTTAGCTGCGTGTGCCGTATGACGCAGTGAATATACCGAAATGCAGTTCAGTGAAATACCAGTTATTAATTTATTGAATATTCATTTTTACTTACAAATTTTCACATTAAACGTTGAAAGTGTAACCCCCTGTTGTTGAATACACAATTTAATTTGTCTAATCATGTTTCCAAGCACAAACTGTAACATTTCTTCTGTAACAGAAGCAGTGAAAGTGGATATTGCAGTTTTCAATTCATCGATGGATTTTGGACGGTTTCTATAGACAGTCGCTTTCGCTCCACCCAAGAAGAAAAAGTCAGGTGGTGTTAGGTCAGGCGATCGTGGAGGCCAAAGTCTCTGTGAAATTATGCAATCACCAAAAACATCAGCAAGCAGTGACAATGAAATGCGAGCTGTATGCGCGGCTGCACCTTCTTGTTGAAAATAACCGTTCAGTATTTGGGCTCAAATGGCTCTGAGCAGTATGGGACTTAACATCTATGGTCATCAGTCCCCTAGACCTTAGAACTACTTTAACCTAACTAACCTAAGGACATCACACAACACCCAGTCATCACGAGACAGAGAAAATGCCTGACCCCACCGGGAATCGAACCCGGGAACCCGGGCGTGGGAAGCGAGAACGCTACCGCACGACCACGAGCTGCGGACGTTCAGTATTTCACTTAATATAAGTTCTCCCGTGAATGGGTACAAAATATCACTGCAGCATCGTTGTGCGTTTACCGTTTCGTTGAAAAAATGGGACCCACAATCCGACGTCTAGAAATTGCAATCCAAACTCCTATTTTCACAGAATGAAGTGGTTCCTCATGAATACACAATGGATTTGCAGTACTCTACACACGAAAATTTTGCGAGTTCATGTACCCGGATAAATGAAACCTCGCCTCGTCAGTGAATAACGTTTCATTAAGAATATCCCTTCCATTTTGTTGAACGAAATTTTTGAACCATTGACAATACTGCAGGCTCTTGCCATGATTAGTATTTTTCAGTTCTTGCATGGCTGTCACTTTGTATGGGAAAAGTTCCAATTTTTTCCTTATAGCTGTGTGGGCCATTCCGACACTAACATCGACTTCCTGGGCGAGTTTTCTTACTGACTTGTTCGGATCCACGGACATTTTATCGGAAATATCGAGTAGTTTATCCTCAGACAAAACGCTAGGACGACCACTTCTCGGTGCATCGGCCACTGAACCCGTACTTTGAAATTTGTTAATCAAATCTCGCACAGTATCGCGTAGTGGGAGTGTTGTCTCCGGGAAAACCGAATTAAATGTTTGACGAACTGAAACTGTGTTTTTACCGCCAGCTTTGAACACTCGTTCGACTAAAAACACACGTTCTTCAATTGTTAGCATTTTAACAGTGACAAAAACGAAACAAACGAACGAAGGAACTGAACTTAAACGTTCGCGTCAATACGTAACGACACACACCAACGATACTTCTGACGCTGGCTTGAGATAAACGAAACAGTGGAATGTTGGGAGAGTCCACTTCAAGGGGAGTAACCGAGGCAGGCGAACAATCATATGGCACGCGCGGCTAACAATCATACGGCACTGCCGAGAGACTTTTTGAACACCCCGTATAAGATCTTTCAATGAACAGGCTGAGTTAGTTAACTGAAAGTTTCTAGAGAATTTTCTTTCCTTTGTTTTTTGCTGTGAATCATATGTAACCATTTTGTCAACAAAACCACACAGGCACTAACGTAACATCGCAAATTGCTCTAAAATATGGGGTAATACAGGTCAAATATTTCCAAAACCGTTCAAGACATTTTTCTACGTTTTACCCAGATAAACTGTGAGTAAGTCTTCAGCGAACGACGTATATTCCCGGTTCAAAGCTACATTCATTAGAGTGGTATCAATATGATATCGACTTCGCTTTTCCGAATGGATAAGCACTCCGTCTTCAGGCCACAAGTGGCCCATCGGGACCATCCGACCGCCGTGTCATCCTCAGTGGAGGGTGCGGATAGGAGGGGCATGTGGTCAGCACACCACTCTCCCAGTCGTTATGATGGTTTTCAGTGGCCAGAGCCGCTACTATTCGGTCGAGTAGCTCCTCAATTGGCATCGCGAAGCCGAGTGTACCCCGAAAAATGGCAACAGCGCATGACGTCCTGGATGGTCACCCATCAAAGTGCCGGCCATGCCCGACAGCGCTTAACTTCGGTGGTCTCACGGGAACCGGTGTATCCACTGCGGCAAGGCCGTTGTTTTCCCAATGGAACTACACTAATTTTTGCCACTAGTGTCACAATTCTAAAAAAATTTAAGAAAAATTCAACGACATTTCACTCTTCAAAATCCGATTAGTAGTGTCAGTAAAATAAGCTCACCGGATAAAAAGTAAGTGACTCCTTGAGAAATCAACAAAAGCGTGATTTAAAGGCGTGTAATGTCGTCCTTGTACTTGATAATCTCCGTGGTTCGGTTAGGAAGTGAGTCCACAAAGGTATGGAGGTACGTTGCAGCCCGTTTAAGCCACTCGCTGAGGATTTGATCCAGCAATACCACTCAATTTCGGGGATGCTGATGTCCGAGTTTCATATGGTGTCCCAACATGTCTCAGAGAATTTCTATATGGTTCAAATCATGTCAGTTTGCAGACCAGTCGAGATGTATTAGGATGAAGCAGGGTTCAGAAAACCAGTCACGTATTCTTCCAGTCCGAAAAACTTTGCTGTTGTCGTCTTTATGCGCGAGAGACAACAGTGACCTCTTGCGAGGTGATCGGACCGACTCCAAATGTTCATTGCGTTCAGTTTCCCTCGAACTGTCCTCTTACTAACCACTTGGGCTGGACCTTCATTTTCTGTCTGCAGTAATTCTTGTCAGGTTCGGGAGTGATTTTGATTCAGAAGTTCCTCTCACTCGCGATCTTTCTACGATCACACTTCCGACGTCGAGTTTCGAGGCTACAAGTATTACATTACTGCTTGTAGACACGTTGGACACCTACAAATCCAGCAACTCGACACACCGTATAGTCATGGGCACAGCGAAATACGATTGGCGCTCTTTGCCACTCTCTCACGTCATTACAGTTACCTATGTTTACGTACAACTTCTGCTTGAAATATAAATGCCTTATTGGTCACTGCCTTATGCTCACGTAGAGGCAGTGAATGCGTGGTGGTGTACGTGACTCGGTGGCTGTGCCATTTATTTATTTCTTTATTTTTATCTTACACGTCTATTCGCGTAGGACGAAACTGAGGAGCAAATCTCCAAAGTCATGGAACGTGTCAATGCGTGAAATTACAACATAAAAGTAATAACAGATAAAATAAAATGTTTGTGAACCCAAAAAAGACAAGCCATAAGTTTATGTAAACCCAGTCAATAAATAACACAGGAATCAGCTTAATTTTTCAAGGAACTCCTCTGCAGAATAGAAGGAGTAACCGATGAAGAAATTCTTTAGTTTCGATTCGAAAGTGCGTTGATTACTGCTAAGATTTTTAAATTCTTGTGGTAGCTTATCGAAAATGGATGCAACAATATACCGCACGTCTTTCTGCACAACAGAAAAGAAGTGCGGTCCAAATGCAGATTGTATTTCTGCCTAGTATTCACTGAGAGGAAGCTGCTAATTCTTGGGAATAAACTGATGTTGTTAACAAGAAACAATAGTAAAGAATGTATATTCAGGAACAACAAAACTACAGAAAAATGGCAGGAATTTTTGAGTATACAGAAGAGTTTATCCAGGCAATACGCAGAGAAGAACGTAGATATGATATAATCCGGCTAAAGAAATTGAACAAGTATTTATCAAGACAACATCAGAAATTATTACAAAATTTTCAAAGAAAACCTAACAGGGTATCAACCACATAATCTTTGCTTTCGGCGGCCCAATAGATCACTGGAAACCATTCCTAACAAGAAATGTCAAATTTTAGCTAAATATTTTCACTCACTTCCCAACTGCGAGCCTGCGACAGAACAACTACAATCACGATTCAAATCCACCATCACTTAAAGCGCTAAAGGAAATAATCCATTCGTTGAAGAACAACAAACCTCTATGGGAAGACGGAATCATAGCAGAAGTATGGAAATTAAATGACAATAATCTCACACAAACAACCCACAGAATTATATAAAATATTTGGGAAACTGAACAAATACCTGTAGAATGGAAATGTGCATTAATTCACCTCTCCACAAAAAAGGTGCAAAAACCTAGCCAAATAATTACAGGGGATTTTCACTGCTCCCTGTAATAAACAAAATTATTTCGAAGGCCCTGTTAAACACACTAGAAGAACAAGCGGACCAGTTAATAGGGGAGTATCAGGCAGGGTTTCGCAAAGTCGATCTAGCATCGAACAGATGTGGAACTTAAAAACAATTTTGAAAATAAGAAGATGTAAAAATACTGTGGTAACTTTTGTCGATTTTATATGGCTTACGATTCAATAGATAGACAAACATTATTCCACATTTTAGAGGAATTCATAACTGACAGGAAAACGAGGTCAATTATTCAACAGGCATTAACAGATACAAACTCCAAAATTAAATTCATGAGAGAAACATCAGAAGCATTTCATATCCATACTTTTGTTCGCCAAGGAGATCGAATGTCCCCCCTTCTATTTAACATGGTTCTGGAAAATAGTGTGAGGGCATGGGAAAAGGAAATTAAAAAAGAGCAGAGAATCAGGGTGAAGTGTCTGGCTTTCGCGGACGATCTTGCCATTCTGACGAACAACAGAGAGGAAGCCAAACTTGCATTGGAAAAACTACACGAAATCTCACAGAAAACTGGGCTACAAATCTCCTACGACAGAACACAGTATATGGAAACAAACCCGTAGATTATCTCCCCATTAGTACTCAATACGTGACAGTGACAGAAGTTGCCCACTTCAGATATCTGGGAGAGATAATCCAACCATCAGGACTGAATTCAATAGCTAATAAAGATAGAATTTCCAGATTACAAGAAGCATATAAGATCACTTGGAATCACTGTAATAAGAAATCTATTTCTGTCAATGCGAAACTAAGGCATTAGAACACAGTAGTCCTACCAGAAGCACTTAATCGTGTAGAAACTACAGTGATTCATGGTCATAAGAAGATCAGAGGTATTGAAAAGCAGGAAAGAAAAATTCTGAGAAAAATATATGGACCCGTGTTTCGGGAAGGAATTTGGATGAAGAGGCCAACTAGAGAGATCTACAAAGACATAGAAACAATAACAGACACCATTAGAAATCATCATCATTATCATTTAAGACTGGTTATGCCTTCCAGCGTTCAGTCTGTAGCATAGTTCCCCTTATAAAATTCCTCCATGATCCCCTATTCAGTACTAACATTGGTGCCATTTCTGATGTTAAGCCTATTACTTCAAAATCATTCTTAACCGAATCCAGGTACCTTCTCCTTGGTCTACCCCGACTCCTCCTACCCTCTACTGCTGAACCCATGAGTCTCTTGGGTAACCTTGCTTCTCCCATGCGTGTAACATGACCCCACCATCTAAGCCTGTTCGCCCTGACTGCTACATCTATAGAGTTCATTCCCAGTTTTTCTTTGATTTCCTCATTGTGGACACCCTCCTGCCATTGTTCCCATCTACTAGTACCTGCAATCATCCTAGCTACTTTCATATCCGTAACCTCAACCTTATTGATAAGGTAACCTGAATCCACCCAGCTTTCGCTCCCATACAACGAAGTTGGTCGAAAGATTGAACGGTGCACAGATAACTTAGTCTTGGTACTGACTTCCTTCTTGCAGAAGAGAGTAGATCGTAGCTGAGCGCTCACTGCATTAGCTGTGCTACACCTCGCTTCCATTAGAAATAGAAGGATGAAATTTTATGGACATATCAGCAGGGTGAATAAAAGAAGGCTCACAAGCCAAATCTTTGAGATAGTAAACAAGAGCAAAACAAGACAACGTGAATCACTGAAACAGAAGAAGACATTAAAGAACTGGGGATCACACAAGATAACATAAACAACAGAGAAAAGTTTAGAAAAATCATACAGAAACACACACTTAAACAAGAACACACGGAGAGCAGAACGGCAAAAAGATGGTCGGAAGAACGCAAGAGAGGACACAAAGAACGTATGAAGAGAATTTGGGAAGAACGAACAAAGAAGAAGAAGTCATAACTACTCGAATTCAAGCGCTCTCTTAAAAGGGAATTAATGTCAGAATACCTAGGCTAAGGAACAGGGGTCGACAAGAGGTGCGCTAAATTACATCACTTATTGCCCAAACCGCCCCTTTCTGAGCCAAAAATTTCCTTTTAGAATGGGAAGAATTACCCCTAAATATAATACTATACGACTTAAGCGAATGAAAACAAGCAAAGTAAACTAATTTTCGTGTCGAACGATCACTTACTTCAGATACATTTCGAATAATAAGTAAGGTAGTACGAAGTCTTTGAGCAAGATCCTGAACGTGGGCTTTCCACGACAGTTTGCTATCTACCTGAACACCAAGAAATTTGAACTGTGCAGTTTGACTGTTCATATGCCCACTCTGTGAAACTAAAACGTCGAGATTTATTGAATTTATGTTACAAATTATAAGGACTGAGTCTTACTATGATTCAGCGTTAATTTATTTTGTACAAGCCATGAAATAATGTCATGAGCTGCACTATTTGAAACAGACACAATGTTGCACACAACATTCTTTACTAAGAAGCTAATGTCATCAGCTGTATTTTAGAATCACTTGTAATACTAGAGGACGCATCACTTACATAAAGAAGGAACAGGAGTGGCCCCAGCACCGATCCCTGGGGCGCCCCGCATTTAACTGTGCACCACTCAGACCGCACACGACAGCCATTCTCAACACTGTGGAGAATGACGTTTTAATGTCTGTTCTTAAAGTAAGAGGTGAACCAATTGTGAGCTGCTTCCAGCATTCCATAATGGTCCAACTTCTGGAGCAATATTTTGAAATCAACACATTCAAAAGCAGTAGTTAAGTCAAAAAACATGCCTAGCGCTCGAAACCTTTTGTTTAATTCGTCCTGTACCTCACACAGAAAACAGAATATAACATTTTCGGTTGTTAAATCACTTCTAAAAACCGAAAGTACATTTCATAGCAAATTAGGTAACATAAAATGATCAATTATCCTTACATACACAGCTTTTTCAATAACCTTAGCAAACACTGATGGCATAGAAATAGGTCTAAAATAGTCTACATCATCCCTTTCTCCCTTTCTTTAAAGCGGCTTTAGTACCGAGAACTTTACCCGTTCAGGAAACTGACCATTCTTAAGGGCAAAATTACAAATACGGCTAAGTACAGGGCTAACATGTGCAGCACAGTACTTTAATATTTTGCTAGGTACTTCATCGTATCTATGAAAGTCCATAGTCACGATCGAATTGATTACTCACTTAATCATCCCCTTGCCCTCTGCCATCTGTAAAAGCTTCACGATTCACCTGTGGGTGCAGCTTCGGGATGACTAATTGCTTGTTTATTTAGAAGTTAGGACTTCACTGAGTTGAACGTGAAACCGATTGCTGTCTTACGCGGAATTGTCGCCTTATGCTTGTGGGGCGTTCCAGCTTGACGCAGCTAAGAGCGTCTGCTTATGAAAGCGGAACAACAGAGAAAGGTAGATCGAACTGACACTAATCACTAACGCGGTTGTACCGACACATCAACTGGAACGCAGAAGACTTCGCATCTGAGGATGGCTCACCAGTTAACAGCGGAAACAGTTCTGCTCTTGTTTCTGCTGGAGCCATGGAAGAAAGGTGCACGTCAGACATTGAGTGGACTTGCAAAACAGCGATTTAAGGCATACAGACTGTTAAATGATAACTTGACGTCATGTGTCAGATTGCACGATACCTACACATCCCGGTTGCATTCTCAAACCTGCAGAAAAATGTATTTGAGGAGATGTCAGGGCACGATGCAACAAAAAAAAAAAAAAATTTCTCACGGTTTACAACTTCTTGGGCGTTATGGACAGGACGCTGCACGTTTTACAGTTTTCTTTACGTAATGTAAGTCCCCGTCATTTTCTCAGTTTTGGGAAATTGTCCTATTTCGCAACAGTTCTCTAAATACGTCATTATTGTTTTACTTTTCCTCCGGTGTTTGATATTTCTTCTGAAATGTCACCATTATCCCAATGTGTCTACCCATCTAACTAGGGTGGCTCTACACATCTCATCTGCCATTGGTTCTGAAATATCGCCATTTTTATATCTGATACATCTCACGAACTAGACATTTAAAGAGACCTTTGAGTGCTGGATCTTTTTAAAAATACTTTGTCAGCTATAGCCCCACTTGTCATCTTAACTGATGATTTAATCGTTTATGCTTTATTTTAAATTGCTATTGTTTTTAGATCATGACCAGAGGTAGAAGACAGAGAACTATATGTAAGGAAATGTAAGTATACAAACTGAACGCGGCCTTAACTATTCGGTGTACACTCGACTGAACTTGTATTCATTAGACAGCAGATATTAAGAAATAATACACATGAAACAGTGACTCTAAGCAAATACAGAAACAGAAGTTTTTCGTTATCATACGTACCGATGGTAGCTGCTAGACCGAAGTGGTTGCGAATGATGTCCGCTTACCTGTGAACGTGAAATGACATCAGTTACACTCGTATTTTGGTCTGGCAGGTTATTAACATATTTAAAATTAAAGGATGTAGAGACTTATCTCACTTGGGGTAAGATAGATACTGCCTACAGGAAAATTAAAGACACCTTTGGAGAAAAGAGAACCACTTGTATGAATATCAAGAGCTCAGATACGATACTGTGGGAAGAGTTTGACAGATCACTGAAAGACCTGAGTCGAAACAAGGCCCCGGGAGTTGACAACATTCCATTAGAACTACTGATGGCCTTGGGAGAGCCAGTCCTGACAAATGTCTACAATCTGATGAGCAAGATGTATGAGACAGGCGAAATACCCTCAGACTTCAAGAAGAATATAATAATTCCAATCCCAAAGAAAGCAGGTGTTGACAGATGTGAACATTACCGAACTATTAGTTTAATAAGTCACAGCTGCAAAATACTAACGCGAATTCTTTACAGACGAATGGAAAAACTGGTTGAAGCTGACCTCGGGAAGATCAGTTTGGATTCCGTAGAAATGTGGGAACACGTGAGGCAATACTGACCCTACGACTTACCTTAGAAGAAAGATTCGAGAAAGGCAAACCTACGTTTCCAGCATTTGTAGACTTAGAGAAAGCTTTTGACAATGTTGATTGGAATACTCTCTTTCAAATTCTGAAGGTGGCAGGGGTAAAATATAGGGAGCGAAAGGCTGTTTACAATTTGTACAGAAACCAGATGGCAGTGTTGTCAAATACAGTTTTCTTTAAATATCGCAGGCGCTCCCGTCTGTGATGCGGCGTCAAGGGTAATCGCAGCCATGGTCTCCGAGCTGATAGTCCGTGCTGCTGCGAACGTCGTGAAACTGTTCGTGCAGATGGTTGTTGTCTTGCAAACGTCCCCATCTGTTGACTCAGGGATCGAGACGTGGCTGCACGATCCGTTACAGCCATGCGGATAAGATGCCTGTCATCTCGACTGCTAGTGATACGAGGCCGTTGGGATCCAGCACGGCGTTCCGTATTACCCTCCTGAACCCACCGATTCCATTTTCTGCTAACAGTCATTGGATCTCGGCCAACGCGAGCAGCAACGTCGCGATACGATACACCGCAATCGCGATAGGCTACAAACCGATCTTTATCAAAATCGGAAACGTGATGGTACGCATTTCTATTACTTTCACAAGACATCACAACAACGTTTCACCAGGCAACGCCGGTCAACTGCTGTTTGTGTATGAGAAATCGCTAGGAAACTTTCATCATGTCGGCACGTTATAGGTGTCGACACCGGCGCCAACCTTGTTCGAGTGCTCTGAAAAGCTAATCATTTGCATATCACAGCATCTTCTTCCTGTCGGTTAAATTTCGTGTCTTTAGTACGTCATCTTCGTGGTGTAGCAATTTTGATGGCCAGTAGTGTAATTTTTCTTTGCCGGCAGTGTATATCGACAAAGTATATTGTACTCTACACTTCGGATGATTTGGCGCTTCACGGCACGAAAGGAAGGAAATATTTTAAAGTGCCACGTGAGCTGGAAGGTGTGTGAGTGTGCTATGCCATTCGTAGACAGTGAAAAATATCAGAAGGATTTGGAGAGCAAATTTAGGCAAATTAATAAAGATACTAAAGAAAAGTACTTATTGAGAGTTCTCTACTGATTCAGGAAATCATTCCTACGATCGAGTCCTTCATTAAATTGTTGTTCAAACTTAGATTACCGTTGGCTCCAAATGTGCATCTTGATTGTAAATAAGGAAGATTTTCAAGTGGATTATTAGATATAAAGATGTGCAATTATGTGTGTTCGTATACAATATCAATATACAATGACAGGTGGTTGAGACTGAGTGTATATAAACGTATCGCATTGAGCGTAACTACTGCAAAACACCGAGGACTAACCACCGAGGGCACATTAAACCGGAATGAATACGTAGAACAAATTGTAGGTAAAGCAGGTGTCAGACAGATTTTCATTCGAAGAAAAGTAAACGAAATGTAATTCATTGACGGGGAAAAGGCTTACAGAACACTTGTTCAGTGTTTTTCACAGGACTGGGACCGTCGCCAGGTAGGATTGACAGTAGAGTAGACAAGATCCAGCGAAGAGCGCTCGGTTTCGTCGGGCGATCGTTTGGTCGGCATATGACCCCTACTGTGATGCTCGACAAACTCCAGTGAACACACTACGCGAGAGACGTTGTGAATGTTTTCTTCTGAAATTCCGACAACGTACTTTCCAAAAAGAGTAGAATAATTTTGGTTCCTTCCACCCAGATGGTTTAGAAAATTATATTGATAAAAAAATCTGGAAAATTCATGCTCATACGGAGATTTACCGACCGTCGTTCTTCCCACGTTTGATCACGAATCGACCAGGGGAGGGTAGAAGCGGGAGGGGCAGGGGCAACGGGGGTGCGAGGAGCACCCTCCGCTACTCGCTGAAAGGTTTTACTGAAGCTCGACATTTTGCACTAACTTCAACGAGGCATGCTTTTTGTTTTCACAACCGAACTCTCTCTCGAAATCTGCCAGAAAAACAAAGAGATTCTGGTCGTATGTAAAGTACAACTGTGGGAAGACGCGAAGGTGACAGTTCCAGTAAAGCAGAGTTACTAAACACGGTTTTCCGAAACTCATTCACAAAAGAAAAGAAGTAAATATTCCAGAATTCGAATCTAGAACTACATGAGTAACCTAGAAACACATTTCCTCAGTGTAGCGAAGCAGTTTAAAACACTTAAGAATAGCAAGGACGCCGACCGTTGTGGCCGACCGGTTCTAGGTGCTTTGTCCGCTACGGTCGCAGATTCGAATCCTGCCTCGGGCATGGATGTATGAGATGTCATTAGGTTAGTTAGGTTTAAGTAGTTCTAAGTCTAGGGGACTGATGAACTTAGATGTTAAGTCCCATAGCGCTCAGAGCCATTTGAACCAGTTTTTGAATGGTAAGGACTCCAGTCAAGATTTTACACCCGACAAGTTTCGTTCAAAGTATGCTGATGCAACAGCTCCATTACTTATCAATCATACACAACGGCTGGCCCGAATTACAGACCTCTGTCACTAACCTCAATTTCACGTAGGATTTTGGAACATGCACCGTGCCTGAACATTAGAAATTACCCCGAAGAAACGATTGTTTCACAAATAGCCAATTCGGATTTAGAAAATATCGTTCTTGTGCAACGGAACTAGCTCTTCATTCTCACGAAGTAATTAATGCTATCGACAAGAGACCTCAAATTGATTCCGTATTTTTAGATTTCCACGAGCCTCTTTACACAGTTTCAGACAAGTGACTACTAATAAAATTGCTGGCCTATGCAGTATCGTCTTAGTTCTGGTACTGGATTCGTGATTTCCTGCCAGAAAGGTCATAGTTGGTCGTAACAGACGGAAAGTCATTCAGTAAAACAGAGCTACTATCTGTCACTGCACAAAGCAGCGTTATAGGGCCTCTGCTGGTCCGGATCTGCATAAACAATTTAGGAGCAACCCATTTAAATTATTTGCAGATGATGCTGTCATTTACTGTCTTTTAAAGTCATCAGATGATTAAAACCAATTGCAAGATCATTTTCGACAAGGTATCTCAGTGGTGCGAAAAGAGGCAATTCAGTCTAAATAATGAAAAGTCTGAATTCACCCACATGAATACCAAAAGGAATCCGATAAATTTCGGTTGTATGATAAACCACACACATTTAAAGGCTGTAAATTCAACTAAATACACTACTGGCCATTAAAATTCCTACACCACGAAGATGACGTGCTACAGACGCGAAATTTAACCGACGGGGAGAAGATGCTGTGATATGCAAATGATTGACTTTTCAGAGCATTCACACAAGGTTGGCGCCGGTGGCGACACCTACAACGTGCTGACATGAGGAAAGTTTACAAGCGATTTCTCATACACAAACAGCAGTTTACCGGTTTTGCCTGGTGAAACGTTGTTATAATGGGTCGTGTAAGGAGGAGAAATGCGTACCATTACGTTTCCGACTGTGATAAACGGCGGATTGTAGCCTATCGCGATTGCGGTTTATCGTATCGCGACATTGCTGCTCGCGTTGGTCGAGAACCAATGACTGTTAGCAGAATATGGAATCGGTGGGTTCAGGAGGGTAACACGGAACGCCGTGCTGGATCCCAACGGCCTCGTATCACTAGCAGTCGAGATGACAGGCACCTTATCCGCATGGCTGTAACGGATCGTGCAGCCACGACTCGATCCCTGAGTCAACAGATGGGGACGCTTGAAAGACAACAACCATCTGCACGAACAGTTCGACGACGTTTGCAGCAGCATGGACTATCAGCTCGGAGACCGTGGCTGCTGTTACCCTTGATGCTGCATCATAGACAGGAGCGCCTGCGATGGTGTACTCAACGACGAACCTGGGTGCACCAATGGCAAAAAGTCAGTTTTTCGGATGAATCCAGGTTCTGTTTACAGCATCGTGATGGTCACATCCGTATTTGGCGACATGGCGGTGAACGCACATTGGAAGCGTGTATTCGTCATCGCCATATTGGCGTGTCACCCGGCGTGATGGTAAGGGGTGTCACTGGTTACACGTCTCGGTCACCTCTTGTTCGCACTGATGGAACTTTGAACAGTGGACGTTACATTTCAGATGTGTTACGACCCGTGGCTCTACCCTTCATTCGATCCCTGCGAAACCCTACATTTCAGCAGGACACGACCGCCTGTTGCAGGACCTGTACGGGCCTTTCTGGACACAGAAAATGTCCGACTGCTGCCCTGGCCAGCACATTCGCCAGATCTCTCACCAATTGAAAACGTCTGGTCAATGGTGGCCGAGCAACTGGCTCGTCACAACACGCCAGTCACTACTCTTGATGAACTGTGGTATCGTGTTGAAGCTACATTGGCAGCTGTACCTGTACACGCCATCCAAGCTCTGTTTGTCTCAATGCCCAGGCGTATCAAGGCCGTTATTACGGCCAGAGGTGGTAGTTATGGGTACTGATTTCTCAAGATTTATGCACCTAAATTGCGCGAAAATGTAATCATGTCGGTTCTAGTATAATATATTTGTCCAATGAATACCCGTTCATCGTCTGCATTTCTTCGTGGTGTAGCAATTTTAATGGCCAGTAGTGTACGTACTACAATTACGAAGAACTTGGGTTGTAACGGTTACGTAGATAAAGTTGTGGGGGAAGCAGACCAAAGACTGCGATTTATTGGTGGAACACTTAGAAAGTGCAAGAGGGTTGCTAAAGAAACTGCCTACACCACGCTTGTTCGGCCACTTCTGGAATACTATTGTGCGGTGTGGAATCCTTACGAGGTAGGATTAGCGGAGGACATCGTAGAAGTTCAAAGAAAGGGGCAGTCCGTTTTGGACTATCGGGAAATAGGGGGAAAGAGTGCCACGGTTATGATACGCGGGTTGAGCTGGTAATCAATAAAAACAAATACTTTTTTCGTTGGGGCAGGATCTTGTCATGAAATTTCAATCACCAACTTTCTCCTCTGAGTGTAACAACAGTTTGTTGCCGCCACCTGCATGGGGAGAAATGATCATTGTAATGAAATAATAGGTATCAGTGGTCACACGGGAAGACTGAAGTGTTGAGCTGCACGTTATTCGAGAGTGGAACGGTAGAAAAGTGGCTTGAAGGTGGTTCAGTGAAGCCTTTGCCAGGCACTTAAGTGTGAATTAAAGAGTAATCATGTAGTTTTAGACACTGTAGGATGGTACAGTAACGCGCGCGCCGGCCGTTGTGACCGAGCGGTTCTAGGCGCTTCAGTCCGGAACCTCGCTGCTGCTACGGTCGCAGGTTCAAATCCTGCCTCGAGCGTAGATGTGTGTGATGTTCTTAGGGTAGTTAGGTGTAAGTAGTTCTAAGTTATAGGGGACTGATGACCTCAGATGTTAAGTCCGAAATTGCTTAGAGCCATTTCAACCATTTTTGAGTAACGCGCGGATAAGAGGTATCAGAATCGTATTTAAGTGGCGATAAACTAACTGTTTGTACTGCCACTATAGCCTACGTTGTCACGATACGTTTATAGAGCTTTTGATTACGTTCGTTCCACAGTCCACACCCTAATTGTTTTTCACCCTTTACACACTGCTCACCGCGGAAGAGGTGTTTATCCAGCAGCGCAGCTCCAGCTCCGCCAGGTCTCTCCAGACCACTTAGACAGAGCCATGCCTCAATCCCTCTCTCCTTCCCTCTCCCATTCTGTCTCCCTCCACCCCCTCCCCCCCTCCTTCCCGCAGCAATACTCCCGGCTCCTCCCTGCCTACGCAGTGGGTAGCGCGCAGCATGCATAATCGGGGGTTGCCATGGCGACCGGCTCCGTTTGTGCCGTCAGCGGGCCAGCTCTCACACACACACCCACACGCACGCACGGCTCGATTACCTGTCGCCGTCCTTTGTTCTCGCGGCGCATGCCGCATTGCAATCCGTCGGCCCACGCGTTAAAGGCAAATGGCTGTTGGTGACGCGGGGCGCGGGCGTCTCGTGTGTGTGTGTGTGTGTGTGTGTGTGTGTGTGTGTGTGTGTGTGTGCGTGTGTGCGTGCACGCTGAAATTTCCTGTTTGTGCCGCCAGATGCGTAAACCAGTTAGCGGAAAGGTAGTCGCTCTCGCCGTCAGACGTGCCGGTTGTTCAAGGGTCCAGCGTATCGTTTTCATCGCGTCTGTTGCAGCATCCTGGAGCATATTCTGACGTCACATATCATGGCGCTTCTAGAAAGAAAGAAAGCCTGGCTCAGAACGGTTCGTGTTGCGATCAACGAGAGTCGTTCCGAAAGTAATGCCCACAATTTTTTTGTGGTGACTTTTGATGTCCGCGCCAGATGTCACTGGTGTAGTGCTAATGCTCAAACCTCCCCCTTTCATTTGCAGCTGGTTCCGTTGTTCTTCGACAGTTGGCGATTACAGAGGTGTGTTCCAAAATGGAACGCGCGTGCAATACAGCGATGAGTGACTGAATTCCTCACTGCTGAGGAAATTGCGCCGACTGAAATCCACCGACGCTTGCTAAAGGTGTCTGGAGGCGATACAACAGACATGAACAATGTCAAGCGATGGGTACGGCATTTTAGAGGTGGTGAAAAGAGTGTGCATGAGAAGCCACCTGCGAAGGTGTCATGCCTCGCAATTAACAGAGTCTCAATAAAAACATCCGTCCTGATCGGCGGTTAACGACCAAAGAATTCTCTGCAAAGCTGAATGGCAGGGATCGACATACCGGATTGGGTTGGCTTGTTGATTTGGCTGGAGGGGACCAAACAGCGAGGTCATCGGTCCCATCTGATTACACACTACTGGCCATTAAAAACTGCTAAACCAAAAAGAAATGCAGATGATAGACCGGTATTCATTGGACAAATATATTGTACCATAACTGACTTGTGATTACATTTTCATGCAATTTGGGTGCATAGATACTGAGAAATCAGTACCCAGAACAACCATCTCTGGTCGTAATAACGGTCTTGATACGCCTGGGCATTGAGTCAAAAAGAACTTGGATGGCGTGTACAGGTACAGCTGCCCATGCAGCTTCAACACGATACCACAGTTCATCAAGAGTAGTGACTGGCGTATTGTGACGAGCCTGTTGCTCGGCCACCATTGACCAGACGTTTTCAATTGGTGAGAGATCTGGTGAATGTACTGGCCAGGGCAGCAGTCGAACATTTTCTGTACCCAGAACGGCCCGTACAGGACCTGCAACATGCGGTTGTGTCCTGCTGAAATGTAGGGTTTCGCAGGGATCTAATGAAGGGTAGAGCCACGGGTCGTAACACATCTGAAACGTAACGTCCACTGTTCAAAGTGCCGGCAATACGAACAAGAGGTGACCGGGACGTGTAACCAATGGCACCCCATAGCATGACGCCGGGTGATACGCCAATATGGTGACGTCGAATACACGCTTCCAATGTGCGTTCACCGCGATGTCGCGAAACACGGATGCGACCATCATGATGCTGTACACAGAACCTGGATTCATGCGAAACAATGACGTCTTGCCATTCGTGCACCCAGATTCATCGTTGAGTACAGCACCGCAGCGTCAAGGGTAACCGCAGCCACGGTCTTCGAGCTGATAGTCCCTGCTGCTGCAAACGTCGTCCAACTGTTCGTGCAGATGGTTGTTGTCTTGCAAACGTTGACTCAGGGATCGAGTCGTGGCTGCACGATCCGTTACAGCCATGCGGATAAGATGCCTGTCATCTCGACTGCTAGTGGTACGAGGCCGTTGGGATCCAGCAGGGCGTTCCTTATTACCCTCCTGAACCCACCGATTCCATTTTCTGCTAACAGTCATTGGATCTCGACCAACGCGAGCAGCAATGTCACGATACGATAAACCGCAATCGCGATAGGCTACAATCCGATCTTTATCAAAGTCGGAAACGTGATGGTACGCAATTCTTCTCCTTACACGAGGCATCGCAACAACGTTTCAGCAGGCAACGCCGATCAACTGCTGTTTGTGTATGAGAAATCGGTTCGAAAATTTCGTCTTGTCGGCACGTTGTAGGTGTCGCCACCGGCGCCAACCTGCTCTGAAAAGCTAATGATTTGCGTATCACAGCATCTTCTTCCTGTCGGCTAAACTCCGCGTCTGTAGCACGTCATCTTCGTGACGTAGCAATTTTAATGGGCAGTAGTGTAGAAGGGTGAGGAAGGAAGTCGGCCGTGTCCTTTCAAAAGCACCATCTCGGCAGTTTGACTGAAGCGATTGCGACTTAGGGAAATCATGGAATACATAATCAGGATAGCCAGTCCCGGATTTGAACTGTCGTCCTCTCGAATGCTAGTCCAGTGTGCTAACCACTGTGCCAGCTCTCTTGGTGGGTGTAACGCCTTGGAAACAATGTTGGAACATCCTGGATATCTCAAAGACTGTGCGAGATGGGTCCCGCGGATGCTAACAGAACAACAAGAAGCTCATCGATTGGAAATTTGTCGGGATCTGCTGCACCAATATGAAGCTGAAGGTGATAGTTTTTCTGAATAGCATCGTCACCAGAGACGACATTTGGTGTCATCACTACGAGAGCAAAAAACTCATTGAATGTAAATTGGGGACCTGCTGCACAAATATGAAGCTGAAGGTGACAATTTTCTGAATAGCATCGTCACCAGAGATGAGACTTGGTGTCAACACTACAGGCCGGAATCCGAAAGACAGTCCACAGAATGGCGACATGCGAATTCTCCGTCAAAGAAGTAATTCAAGAGACAGCGGTCTGCAGGCAAAGTGATCTGCACAGTCTTCTTGGATAGCCAAGGTTTCGTTGCTTTGGATGTACCGGAGCCTGGAGAAACTGTCAATTCAGCACGTTACAGGACGACACTGACAAAGCTTAAAGCCCGAATTTCCAGGGTAACGCCAGAGAAGAAGACCAACTTTCACCAGCAATGTGATAACGTCAGGCCCCGACACCAGTTTTGCGACCATGCAATTCACTACAAAATTAGACTGGACTGTCTTACCACATCCACTGTACACTCCGGACTTAGTGCCTTCAGGCTTATGTCTGTTTGGACCTCTGAAAGATGGACTACCTGGTGAACATTTTCAAGACTCAGTTACATTTGTCAAAGCTGTAAAGAAGTGGTTGGCCTCAGCTGGTTCCAATTTTTACTAGCGCGTCATGCAAATTCGGGTTCATCGTTGGCAAAAGTGCATAACGAATGGTGGTGACTATGTGGAAAGAATGACAGTCTGTAGCTGAAATACTGCTCTTTTCGCTGTACTCAGAATGGTTCAAATGGCTCTGAGCCCTATGGGACTTCACAGCGGAGGTCATCAGTCCCCTAGAACTTAGAACTACTTAAACCTAACTAACCTAAGGACATCACACACATCCATGCCCGAGGCAGAATTGGAACCTGTGACCGTAGCGGTCACGCGGTTCCAGATTGAAGCGCCTAGAACCGCACGGCCACACCGGCCGGCTGAGATTAAGTCAAATTAAACCAAATCATGCTGACCTAAAATACAGAATGTCAAATCAAACACCTTTCAGCCATCTAATTTCCAACAGTTATTTTATTGGGCTACCAGTTCGGCGATATGTTACGCCATCTTCGTGCCCCCTGACCGAAGTGTAGGAAGATTCCAACCTCAGTTCCGTTCAAAGTGGGGGCCAGCATTCAAGGACTGGTATCTGTTGATCCATCTCTGAAAAGATGGACAGACAGAGACATGTAGAGAAGTATCTGGAAGGTTCTAGCTCACTGCTGCAAGCAAAGCATTTTATATTTTCACAGTGGTTTCCATTTCGCGACCGATCAGATCTCGCTTTCCAAATAGCCCTCGTAAAGGCGGATGCTAACCAAGCCCGCAGGTTGTGGTGTTGTATCTGAACACGAACGGCACCTGTACAGCGTCAGCGTCCTTAAAACGTTGCTAACGTCAGTCGTAGTAAGGACATTGTTTCGTGTAGGTGTGAGTCATTTATGTCGCAGCTGAGTACAATCGAATGTGTACTGAAGATTTATACCGCATACAGGGAAAATGGAAAAAGAGAAACATCAGCGGCTAAGTCGCAGCGCGGACTAAATTGGCTGCTGACTGGCCGTGACAGACGGTCGTTCAAGAGGACTGTGACGAAAAATGAGGGGCCAGCAGCTGCAGAATCCACGGTAAAACTGAATGTCGCGCTCTCACACCCTTTCAGCACCAAAAGAATATGAAGGGAGCTCCATAAGCAGGGAACTGCATCGCGAGCAACCATTCCGAAACCGTGCACCGCTGATGCGTATGCCCGTAACGGGAAAACGTGGCGTCAAAGACATAACACCTGGACTATGGTACAGTGACAGAAAGCAGTGGACAAGTCTTGTTTCACACTGTTTCCTACTTCTGGCCTAGTTTATCTCCCAAGAGAGGAACACGGCGAGAATTTTGGTGGTGATTTGGGCAGCGATATAGCATTATTCCAAGGGCGCCAAAGTTACTCTGCAGGATCGGACTTGTAGTGTTTACAACATATAGTGACAAACATTAACACACTAAAGCGCCAAAGAAAGTGGTATATGCATGCGTATTCAAATACTGATATATGTAAACAGGCATAATACGTCTTGCGGTCGGCAACGCCTGTAGAAGACAAGTGTTTGGCGCAGTTGATAGATCGGTTACTGCTGCTACAATGGCAGGTTATCATGATGTGAGTGAGTTTGAACGTGGTGTTATAGTCGGCGCACGAGCGATGGGAGACAGCATCTCCGAGGCAGCGATTAGGTGGGGATTTTTCCATACAACCATTTCACGAGTTTACTGTGAATATCAGGAATCCGACATAACATCAAATCTCCGACATCGCTCCGGCCGGAAAAGGACCCTACAAGAACTCGACCAATGACGACTGAAGAGAATCGTTCAATGTGACAGAAGTGCGATCCTCCCGCAAATTGTTGCAGACTTCAATGCTGGGCCATCAGAAAGCATCAGCGTGCGTACCATGCAACGAAACATTATCGATATGGACTTTCAGAGTCGCAGGCCCAGGATTGTAACATTGATGACTCCACGACACAAAGCTTTACTCCTCACCCGGGCCCGTCAACACCGACATCAGATTGTTAATGACTGGAAACACGTTGCCTGTTCAAATTTTATCGAGCCGACTGATGTATACGGTTATGGAGGCAACCTCATGTATCCGTGGACCCTGCATGTCAGCAGGGGACCGTTCAGTCTGATGAAGACTCTATAATTGTGTTGAGCGTGTGCAGCTGGAGTGATATGGGACGCCCTGATACGTCTAGATACGACTCTGACCCGTGACACGTGCGTAAGCATCCTGGCAGATCACCTGAATCCATTCGTGTTCATTGTGCATTCTGACGGACTTGGCCAATTCCAGCAGCATAATGCGACACCCCACACGTTCGGAATTGCTACACAGAACCTTCCAGGAACACTCTTCTGAGTTTAAACGTTTCCGCTGGCCTCCAAACTCCCCAGACATGAACGTTATTGAGCACACCTGGGATGCTTTGCAACGTGCTGTTCAGAAGAGATCTGCACCCCCCTCATACTCTTACTGATTTGTGGACAGCTCTGCATGATTCGTGGTGTCAGTTCCCTCCAGCACTACTCCAGACATTAGTCGAGGCCATGCCACGTCGTGTTGAGGCACTTCCGCGTGCTCGCAGGGGCCCTGCACCATCTACATCTACATCTACATGGATACTCTGCAAATCAGATTTAAGTGTCTGGCAGAGGGTTCATTGAACCACCTTCACAATTCTATATAATTCCAATCTCTTATAGCGCGCGGAAAGACCGAACACCTAGATCTTTCCGTGCGAGCTCGAATTTCCCTTATTTTGTTGCGGTGATCGTTTGCCCCTATGTAGGTCGGTGTCAACAAAATATTTTCGCATTCGGAGGAGAAAACTGGTGATTGTAATTACGTGAGAAGATTCCGTCGAAACGAAAAAGGCATTTCTTTTAATGATTTCCAGCCCAAATCCTGTATCATTTCTGTGACACTCTCTCCCATATTTCGCGATAATACAAAACGTGCTGCCCTTCTTTGAACTTTTTGGATGTACTCCGTCAGTCCTGTCTGGTAAGGATCCCACACCGCGTAGCAGTATTCTGCAAGAGGACGTACAAGCGTAGTGTAGGCAGTCTACATTTTCTAAGGGTCCTGCCAAGATAACGAAGTCTTTGGTTAGCCTTGGGCACAACATTTTCTGTGTGTTCCTTCGACTTTAAGTTGCTCGTAATTGTAGCACCTACGTACTTACAAGGGGAGGCCGCCAATTGTGAAATTCAGATTCTATTCGTACTGCGCATAATAAAAGCTCATATATATAATTCCCGGCAATCAGTTGCAACAATTATGGATATAATAAGTTGTTGAAAGTCGTTTGTCGTGGAAGAACTGGCGACTTCGAACATCATTATGTTTTCCGCAAACAAAAGTTGTATTTCACAAATGTTATTAATTGTCTTCATAATGTTTACCACGTATAGTTAACGGAAGAAGTAGAAACGGTATTCCGAAACGAATACGTATAGTGTAAGTCAAACGTTCGAATTAGAATAGAGACCCCACGAACACAAATTTGCTGTGGCAGGTATGAAATATAAACTCCGTTACTCGCTCGTTACACTTGAAGGACAGATGTTGAATGGGCCGAAACGAGCCGCCGCATAACAGCGTAGTTGCCTGCTAACTTCGAAAGAAGGTAGATGCGGTCCCTAGCGCAACTTATAACATCGTCGAAAATCAGTGCGCAGGTGAGAGCTTTGGTACACCCTGTTAAACAAACGGAAAAATGGAGGCGGAACAATTGGAGAGCGATCCGCCTTCACCAACATGCATAAGCAATTCATTAATAGTTTGTGTGTGTGTGTGTGTGTGTGTGTGTGTGTGTGTGTGTGTACATTTGAATTACAAAAAACAAATAACAAAAAAAAAGTTGCATGGCGCGAGATTCGATCCGGCGACCTTCGGATTACGAACCCGAGCGCTTACCGCTGCGCCACGACGCTGTAGAGAATTTATAATCGTAGGAAGTATTTCACAGGAACGGTTTCTTTTAACTGTCGATTTTCTCGACAACGGCTGAGAAGTGCATCTTGGTGCTTTGCCACATTACACCTCTGGCCATGAGCTTTTATTTTGCGTAGTATGAATCGAATCTGAATTTCACAATTGGCGGCCTCCCCTTGTTAGTTGAATTTACGGTTTTTATATTAGACTTAGTTTAACCAATTCCTTTTAGTACTCTTGTGGATGACATCACGCTTTTAGTTTTTTAGGGTCAACTGCCAATTTTCGCATGATTCAGATATCTTTTCTAAATCGTTTTGCAATTTGTTTTGATTTTCTGATGACTTTATTAGACGATAAACGACAGCATCATCTGCAAACAACCTAAGACGGCTGCTCCGATTATCTCCCAATGTGTTTATATACGTAAAGAACAGCAAAGGGCCTGCAACACTACCTTGCGGAACGAAATAAATTCTGTTTTACTCGATGACTTTCCGTAAATTACTACGAACTGTGACCTCTGACAGGAAATCACAAGTCCTGTCACATAACTGAGACGATATTCCATAAGCACGAAATTTCACTACAAGCCGCTTGTGTGGTACAGTGTCAAAAGCCTTGCGGAAATCCAGAAATACGGAATCGATCTGAAAACCTTTTTCAATAGCACTCAACACTTTATTTGAACAAAGAGCTAGTTGTGTTTTCACAGGAACGATGTTTTCTAAGCCCATGTTGACTGTGTGTCAATACACAGTTTTCTTCGAGGTAATTCATAGTGTTTGAACACAATATATGTTCTAAAATCCTGCTGCACATCGACGTTAACGATATGGGACTGTAATTTTCTGGTTTACTCTTATTACCTTTCTTGAATATTGGTGTGACCTGTGCAACTTCCCAGTCTTTGGGTGCGGATCTTTCGTCGAGCCAACTATTGTATATTAATGTTAAGTGTGGAGCTAATCCATCAGCATACTGCGAAAGGAACCTAATTGGCATACAGTCTGGACGAGAAGACTTGCTTTTATTAAGTGATTTAAGTTGCTTCACTACTCCGAGGATATTTACTTCTACGTTACTCATGTTGGCAGCTGTTCTCGACTCCAATTCTGGAATATTTACTTCGTCTTCTTTTGTGAAGGCATTTCGGAAGGCTGTGTTTAGAAACTCTGCTTTGGCAGCACTGTCTTGGATAGTATCTCGATTCCTATCGCGCAGAGAAGGCATTGATTGTTTTTAGCCGCTAACATACTTCACATATGACCTGAATATCTTTGGATTTTCTGGCAGGTTTCGAGACAAAGTTTCGTTGTGGAAACTGTTATAAGCATCTCGCATTGAAGTCCGCGCTAAATTTCGAGCTTCTGTAAAAGATCGGCAACGTTGGGGATTTTGCGTCTGTTTAAATTTGACATGTTTGTTTCGTTGTTTCTGCAACAGTGTTCGAACTCGTTTTGTGTACCAAGGAGGATTAGCTCCGTCGTTTGTTAATTTATTTGGTATAAATCTCTCAAGTGCTGCTGATACTATTTCTTTGAATTCAAGCCACATCTGGTCTACACTTATATAATTAATCTTGAATGAGTGGAGATTGTCGCTCAGGTAGGCGTCAAGTGAATTTTTATCTGCTTTTTTGAATAGGTATGTTTTTCGCTTATTTGTGAAGGCTTTGGGGATTACAATGTTCATTCTCGCTACTACAGCCCTGTGGTCACTAATCCCTGTATCGGTTTTGATGCTCGCTATTAACTCAGGATTATTTGTTGCTAAGAGGTCAAGTGTGTTTCACAACCGTTTACTATTCGCGTGGGCTCATAAACTAACTGCTTGAAATCATTTTCAGAGAATGCGTTTAGCACAATTTCAAATGATATTTTATGTGTACCTCAAGAATTAAACATGTATTTTCGCCAACATATCGAGTGGAAATTAAGGTCACCACCAGCTATTATCGTATGAGTCGGGTACGTGTTCGATATAAAACTCAAGTTGTCTTCGAGCCTTTCAGTAATTGTATCGTCTGAATTGAGAGGTCGAAAAAAGGATCCTATTATTAATTTATTCCGGTTGCCAACAATAATCTCTGCCCATACTAACTCACAGGAGGTATGTACTTCAATTCCGCGACAAGTTAAACTACTTGTAACAGCAACAAACACGCCACCGCCAACCGTGTTTAGCCTATCCTTTCAGAACACCGTTAGATTCATTGCAAAAATTTCGGCTGAGCTTATCTCGGGCTTTAGCAATCTTTCATTGCCTATAACGATTTGAGCGTCAGTGCTTTGTATTAGCGCTTGGAACTCTGGTACTTTCCCAACACAGTTACGGCAATTTACAACTGTTATGCCAATGGTTCCTGTATCTACGTTATTCCTGTGTTCAGCCTGCACCCTTTGTGACTGAAGCCCTTCTTGTGTTTTCCTGAGACCCTCTAACATAAAATTCCACCCAGTTCACGCCACAAAGCCCCTTCTACCCGTGTAGACGCCTCCTGGGCAAAGTGGACACCTGACCTACTCAACGGAACCTGAAAGCCAACCACCCTATGGCGCAAGTCAAGGAATCTGCAGCCAACACAGTCGCAGAACCGTCTGAGCCTCTGATTCAGACCCTCCACTCGGCTCTGTACCAGATATCCACAATCGGTCCTGTCGACGATGCTGGAAATGATCAGCTCTGCTTTCATCTTGCAAGCAACACTGGCAGCCTTTACCACTTCTGTTAGCCACTCGAAACCAGGGAGATTCTCTTGTGATCCAAAGTGACACACATCATTGGTACCGACGTGAGCCACCACCTGGAGTTGGCTGCACCCTGTGCTGTTCATGGCATCTGGGAGGACCCTTTCCACATCTGGAATGACTTCACCTGGAATGCACAATTAGTGGACATTGGTTTTCTTTCTCGTCTTGGCAGCTATGTCTGTAAGGGGCCCCATAACGTGCCAAACGTTGAAGCTCCCAGCTACTAATAATCCCACCCTCTGTGATTGCCCTGATCTTGCAGGCTGAGTGGTTTCCTCTGAAACAGGACAGGCGACAGCATCTGGCTCAGTAAGAGTGTCAGCCATAGACAGCACCTGGAAGCTGTTTGTCCGACAAACCGGGTAGGCCTGCTTCGCCCCGGGGCGACCCCCCAATCGACTGCAGGTGAGGGGTCAACCTCATCAGTAACTGGGTTGGCCACCAGTGAGGACCAATCGGCGGACTCAGACGTTCTGGACGATCGTTGGATCCCTGCGGCCGGCCCACAACAGTGGTGCCCATCCACTGTAGTCTCATGCTGTGTAACTGAAGCCATCACAGCCTGGAGCTGAGAGCGAAGTGTCACCAACACGGCTCGCAACAATCGCAGTCCCTGTCCATACTAAAGACCACGGAAAACTAAACTGTGCAGATAAACAGACTATCGGCACGTGTTGCGCAACTCTACTTTAGACCCTGACGAAATTGCAGGAACTGTGTCCAACAATACACAGATATTCAGAAACGTAGCTACCGATCCACTCAGGTGAAAATAAATAATTCTCCCCTGATTAGGAACTTGTAATAAGTCACAAAATCGGTTTACTTTCCGACGCAAACAAAAACGCGAGAACTGTGGCTGTTAGATATTAAATTTACACGCAGAAACTCAAGAAACAAAAATACTGAAGCACACAGATGATATAATGAAATTCGCTCCTGGTTAGGAACTCGTAATATTAGGCTGGTGTACCAGTTTCTTTGGCTCTTCAGTGTAGGTTGCGCTGAACGACGCCATGCAAATAGGAGTGTATGTTACAATTTTGTATTACATGTTTTGTGTGAGCTAATGTGCTGAATATATTTGTTTTGCGTTTATTTCATGGCCGACGATCATATTGGTCAAGGCTGTCCAGTGGCATTCAGACGTCACAGCAGCGGGTGTAGCGGGTGCTGTTGTGCTTGAAATAATGGACCCGGAAGTCCGTGTCGAGACGGAATGTAACGATCAAAAATATTATGCTGATAAAGGAACATAAAATTGTGCTCACTTCTGTTCAGCTGTGTGTGAATTCCTAAGAGACTAAACTGCTGAGGTCATTGATCCCTAGACTTACACATTACTTTAACTTGTGCTAGGAACAAGACACCCACCCACGCCCGAGGGAGGACTCGAACCTGCGGAGGGAGCGGCCTCGCAGTCCGTCACATGGCGCCTCGAACCACGCGGCCTCTCCGCGCGACGTACTGACTTCTGTATATTTGGTGATACGGCAATCTTTAACCCCTTAACTGCTCTGGACGTGTTAACGCGCGCGCCTTTGTACCTGTCCCTGTCCCTGTGTGCTCTGAACGCGTTTACGCACGCCACCATTCCTTCTACCTGGTACTCTGAACGTGTCTACGCGCGCCACCATTCCTTCTACCTGGTACTCTGAACGTGTCTACGCGCGCCACCAGTCCTTCTACCTGGTACTCTGAACGTGTCTACGCGCGCCACCATTCCTTCTACCTGGTACTCTGAACGTGTCTACGCGCGCCACCAGTCCTTCTACCTGGTACTCTGAACGTGTCTACGCGCGCCACCATTCCTTCTACCTGGTACTCTGAACGTGTCTACGCGCGCCACCAGTCCTTCAACATGGTACTCTGAACGTGTTTACGCGCGCCACCAGTCCTTCTACCTGGTACTCTGAACGTGTCTACGCGCGCCACCAGTCCTTCTAATTGATACTCTGTCTACCCGTAGACACGTTCAGAGTACCAGGTAGAAGGAATGGTGGCGCGCGTAAACACGTTCAGAGCACACAGGGACAGGTACAAAGGCGCGCGCGTTAACACGTCCAGAGCAGTTAAAGGGTTAATTCTGAGACTTCCTAGTTTAATGAGGATTAGCATAGCAAGACTATTCTTGTAGCCCATTGCACGTTATTTTAAGCTTAAACTGACAGTTCAACTACAGAAAACTTTCTTAGGCACAGACTAGGATCAGAAGTGTAGCAACATCTCTGACAGCTAATATTGCGAACATTTAGACAGGTTACTTTGCACTTCACTATTGGACGCTTAGTGAACTCCAATGAAGCTTTACAGACTAATGCTTTTTTAGACCACTTACTAGCAATTTGATGGCCAGAGAAAAATTAATGAACGATGTTAGTTACGATTGTGTATTCAGAGCGTTACGGCGTAAAGCAAAGTGCCGGCGCCCAAGTCGGGATCGACAGGGAAGAGATGGCTGTGGTAAGACGTCAGCCAATCGTACGCTGACCGACCCCTCTCCAGGACGAAAACGCGACATAAACGGCCCCTGTGTGCCGGCCGCGGTGGTCTCGCGGTTCTAGGCGCTCAGTCCGGAGCCACACGACTGCTACGGTCGGAGGTTCGAATCCTGCCTCGGGCATGGATGTGTGTGATGTCCTTAGGTTAGTTAGGTTTAAGTAGTCTAAGTTCTAGGGGACTGATGACCTCAGCAGTTAAGTCCCATAGTGCTCAGAGCCATTTTTTTGAACGGCCCCTGTGCGAAGAGGACATAAGCGCCGCGACCGGCTGGCGACCACCCAGTTGAACAGCAGCCTGAAGACGAGGCACTTGGATAGAAGCGTCCACGCCCGTTATTTCACTTGTACTGTTATGTAACACAGACTGTGGATTGCCTGTTCTGCAGAAGTTGGATTATGTCGTATGTCGCCCTTTGCTTGCGACACATCTGTGTAAATGTCAATGCTAAGTGTTTTCATTTACACTTCTGGTCATTAAAATTGCTACACCACGAAGATGACGTGCTACAGACGCGAAATTTAACCGACAGGAAGAAGATGCTGTGATACGCAAATGATTAGCTTTTCAGAGCATTCACACACGGTTGGTGCCGGTGGCGACACCTACAACGTGCTGACATGAGGAAAGTTTCCAACCGATTTCTCATACACAAACAGCAGTTTACCGGCGTTGCCTGGTGAAACGTTGTTGTGATGCCTCGTGTAAGGAGGAGAGATGCGTACCATCACGTTTCCGACTCTGATAAAGGCCGGACTCTAGCCTATCGCGATTGCGGTTTATCGTATCGGGGCATCGTTACTCGCGTTGGTCGAGATCAAATGACTGCTAGCAGAATATGGAATCGGTGGGTTCAGGAGGGTAATACGGAGCGCCGTGCTGGATCCCAACGGCCTAGTATCACTAGCAGTCGAGATGACAGGCACCTTATCCGCATGGCTGTAACGGATCGAGTCAACAGATGGGGACGTTTGCAAGATAACAACCATCTGCACGAACAGTTCGACGACGTTTGCAGCAGCATGGACTCTCAGCTCGGAGACCGTGGCTGCGGTTACCCTTGACGGTGCGTCACAGACAGGAGCGCCTGCGATGGTGTACTCAACGACGAACCTGGGTGCACCAATGGCAAAACGTCATATTTTCGGATGAATCCAGGTTCTGTTTACAGCATCATGATGGTCGCATCCGTGTTTGGCGACATCGCGGTGAACGCACATTCGAAGTGTGTATTCGACATCGCCATACTGGCGTATCACCCGGCATGATCGTATGGGGTGCCATTGGTTACTCGTCTCGGTCACCTCTTGTTTGCATTGACGGCACTTTAAACAGTGGACGTTACATTTCAGATGTGTTACGACCCGTGGCTCCACCCTTCATTCGATTCCTGCGAAACCCTACATTTCAGGAGGATAATGTACGACCGCATGTTGCAGGTCCTGTACAGGTCTTTCTGAATACAGAAAATGTTCGACTGCTGCCCTGGCCAGCACATTCTCCAGATCTCTCACCAACTGAAAACGTCTGGTAAATGGTGGCCGCGGAACTGGCTCGTCACAATACGCCAGTCACTACTCTTGATGAACTGTGGTATCGTGTTGAAGGTGCATGGGCAGCTGTACCTGTACAAGCCATCCAAGCTCTCTTTGACTCAACGCCCAGGCGCAGTCATTCACAAGATGTGGACGATGGGGGCGCAAATTGTCGTCGATGAAGACGAATGCCTCGCCAATGCACTGCCGAAATGGTTGCACTATCGTACAACCGTTACGGCGCCTTCCATGACCACCAGCGGCATACGTCGGCCCCATGTAATACCACCCCAAAACAGCAGGGAACCTCCACCTTGCGCACTCGCTGTACAGTGTGTCTAAGGCGTTTGGCCTGACCGGGTTGCCTCCAAACACGTCTCCGACGATTGTCTGGTTGAAGGCAGACGCGACAGTCATCGGTGAAGAGATGCCAATCCTGAGCGGTCCATTCGGTATGTTGTTGGGCCCATCTGTATCGCGCTGTTTGGTGTCGTGGTTCCAAAGATGGACCTCGACATGGACGTCGGGAGTGAAGTTGCGCATCACGCAGTCCATTGGGCACAGTTAGCGTCGTAACAAGACGTCCTGTGGCTGCACGAAAAGCATTATTCAACATGGCGGCGTTGCTGATAGGGTTCCTCCGAGCCATAATCCGTAGGTATCGGTCATCCACTGCAGTTGTAGGCCATGGGCAGCCTGAGCGAGGCATGTCATCGACAGTTCCTGTCTCTCTTTGTATCTTCTCCATGTCCGAACAACATCGCTTTGGTTCACTCCGAGACACTTGGACACATCCTTTGTTGAGAGCCCTTCCTGGCACAAAGTAACAATGCTGACGTGATCGAACCGTGGTATTGACCGTCTAGGCATGGTTGAACTGCAGACAACACTAGCCGTGTACCTCCTTCCTGGTGGAGTGACTGGAACTGATCGGCTGTCGGACGCCCTCCGTCTAATAAGCGCTACTCTTGCATGGTTATTTACATCTTTGGGAGGGTTTAGTGGCATCTCTGAACAGCCAAAGGGACTGTGTCTGTGATAAAATATCCACAGTCAACGTCTATCTACAGGAGTTCTGGGAACTGGGTTGATGCAAAACTTTTTTTGATGTGTGTATCTCCCACGAATGTAACACAGCATTCTACGTCCAGAGTGTCCATGCGCCTAGTCTTTGATAGCGAAAATGGTCTGGTGTTGAAGAATCGAATTTAAATTTTAAAAAATTGGATTTATAGTTTAATATTGCAGAATGGCAGCAGATGTCCGAAGCGAGTGCTTTTGCTATCAGCACGAAATCGTCTGTAGCGCCTTTCCCGGTCTTGTGACCACATGGGTTGGACCCTAGACGACCGTAAAATAGTGGCCTGGTCAGATGAGCCCCCATTTTAAGTTGGTAAGACCTGATGGTAGGGCTCGAGTGTGCCACATACCCCACGAAGCCATTGACCCAAGTTGTCAACAAGGCACTGTGCCAACTGGATGTGTCTCCATAATGGAGTGGGCTATGTATGCATCGAATGGACTGTGTCCTTTGGTCCAACTGAACCGATCATTGAATGTAAATGCTTATGTTCGGGTATCTGGAGACCATTTTCAGTCATTCGTTGACTTCAAGTTCCCAAACACGTCACCAGGCCACAGCTGTTCGCAACTGATTTGAAGAACATTCTGGACGATTGGAGCGAATGGTTGGCCACCAACATCACCCGACAAAAGTCTCATCGAACATTTATGGGACATAACCGAAAGGTCAGTTCGTCTACAGACACCTCCACCGGCAAGACCTCCGCAGTTTTGGACAGTTGCAGAGGAAAAATCGATGAGTATTTCCGCAGGGGACTTCCAACGAGTTGTTGAGTTCATGCGACGTTTAGTTGCTGCAGTTCGCCTGGCGAATCTAGGTCTTTAACGATTTTAGGAGGTATACCACAACTTTTGTCAGGTAAGTGTAGATGATACGAAAAGAGCAGGAAGGTAAAATTAGAGAGGTTCGTCGAGATGTGGTGGCTTAGCAGCAAACGTTCTTCTTGCACGCTGCTCGAGAGTAGAACAGGAAAAGGGGGAATTTACAGTGGTACACAAAGTAACCTTTGCCAGACACCGTAAGGTGGCTAGCGGAGTGTAGATGCAGATGATTTACCACAGAAGCACGCCGTCTGATGAGCGACCGAGGTTCGAATCAGGACTCTCACACTCCATCTCCCCCCTCCCAGCAATACAACACTCCAAATCAAACAGTTCAAATGGCTCTGAGCACTATGGGACTTAACATCTGAGGTCATCCGTCCCCTAGAACTTATAACTACTTAAACATAACTAATCTATCACTCACATCCATCCCCGAGGCAGGATTCGAACCTGCGACCGTAGCGGTTGCGCTGTTCCAGACTGAAGCGCCTAGAACCGCTCGGCCACGACACTTCAGAGCCACCTAACATGGAGCAGTGTGTTGAGGTAAGGGAGCCGCCTTGTCTCTCCAGGAAACTGGTCACCCTTAGTACTGCAACATAGTGGCCGGGGCAGAGCTTTAACGATTTGCGAAGAGGGCACTCGTAAATAAATCGGAAGAGCAGAGGGGGAGCGGAGATCCGGCGCGAAACTTCAGCGGGGCTTTAGCGAGCGCGCGCGGCGGGCAGGTGAGGCAGGTAAGAATTTATTACCGCGGGATTTGCAGGGGCGGCCCCCGCCGAGGTATAATGGCGATATTCAGCAGCGGGGCCGACCCCGGAGCGAGTTTAACGAAGTGCTCGCGGATGATACGGTCTCCCCGTTTTATGGGCGCTCTTTATTAATGGAGGTGGCTGCGGCGGCGGCCGGAGAAGCGCGAGCGGGGCCTATAAACCAGGCCGAGCCCCGGCGGGGGGGGGGGGGGGGGGGCCCTCGTGTAAATTGCTGTCCGCCGTCTGCTGTCTGCCGTTGCCGTGTCTGCTGTTGCTGTCTGCCGGCCGCCTCGATTTGTCGCGGTCATTAACGGCCCGGGAAGGGAAATTTACGGCCGCTTGTTGGAAATTCACTGCCCTAGGAGCGGCGCCGCGGCTTCTCGCCGCTACAGTATCGCTGGCACGGTGGGCGGCAAGAAAAAAAAAAAAAAAAAAAAAAACACTGCCTCGAGGTATCACCCATGCTTGATGTGGCGTGTAAAATTGTCACGTACATATTTCTCTCTCTCTCTTTTGTTACATAGTTCGTTAGATTTTAGCGATTCCTCTAGTGACTACAAGAGGTCATATTAACTCTCTACACATAACCATTAGTTTGACTCTACACAGCTGTAAGGTAAGAATGGCTACAGTGACCTGTATCTTTCCGCCATTGTGCCGATCGTTTCGGTAGTCAAGAGCACCGAACGGTCTAGTAATCGAATCAGAGGCCCTGCATTATTCAGTATGCAACTCGGTAGCGATACCGTTCGGGTCTAGAGAACCGAAGCGCTGTTGTCGGTTCGCGTCGCGCAAGCCAATCAAAAGCAAGCGGCCGCAGATCCGCGCATGCGCACTGCAGCGCGCACAGCGCCACGAACACAAAGCGGCTGGCAGACGATGCAGGCGCGCTATTCTTCCAAGTACCGAACATCGCGTTTACGTTGCCGTAACGCATGACGCCGCATTCCATCGAGCTGACGTGCCCACCCTCATCGCCCTTGCCTCCTCCTTAACAGTATCAGGCGCAGTACATCCGTTTCCATGATTCTCAGCACAATTTTTTTACAGTTTCTCTGCCCGCATGTTTCATGCATGCATAATAACGATTGCGTATTAGACTGTATTCTGCAGATTGTCATTAATGCCGCATTATGTCATCTTATTCTCATTCACTCTGACATGGTGTTTTGGATTTTACGTTTCGGAAAATGAGTTGGGAATAGTGTGTAGTACCACACTGAACTAATACGTCTATGAAAACACCCGAAAAATTGATTCTGACAGTTTCAAAGAATAAGAAGGTAAGCAAAATGTGGTTATTACTCGCTTCTAGAGATCAAAATGATTAAGTAGCCCACTTCCCTATGTGATACGTCAACGATTTGGTCCTAAAAACAAAATTGAAAAGAAAAAAGCGCATTTTCGAGAGCTCCTGCAGTTCGTCGAAGTTTATAGCAGATAAACACTTTTGACAAGCAAGATTATGAAGATGACTGCTGCAGGTTACATTCCCAGTAAATTAATTTGTGCTCTTAGATTCCTGTCTAATCGCATACTCGGAAATCGCTACATATTCGGAAAAAACGGTGAATTATTTCTGACAAGAAAAAATATGAAGTTCACTGTCGGTTGTTTCACTCACAGCAATTTCATCTCCAACAATTTCATATTTCGTATTTTAAACACACAGAAACCACAAAATCATTACTGAGGAAGTGCCCTCTTACACGTAAGTAATAATGAATATTGCAGAAAAATCTTAATTTACGTGAATAACAATGTCTCAGAACGTGCTGCATATACGAAGAGGAAAAAAACATTTTTTTACGATCCATCCATGCGCGAGCCCGCGTCCTTTCGTATCGCATTCCCGAGTGCTAATCACTTGGCCACGCCAAACAACAAACACGCTGTGCTCAATTCTTTTAGTATTGTGTAGACTGTAGAGGAATGTACGCTGACTTCGTTGCCAAACGGTGCTGCGTAAGTCATAAATGCGTGACAGTTTGGAGGGTTTCCAATACAGGCTTCACATAATTACTTTCCATTGTTACTTGAAAGTTGTAAACACGTTTCGATAGTTACTAACTAAACCATTTGTGGGGAAAAGTACACAAAAAGCACTAGTAACGTCAGTTCAGACTCACGTAATGTACGTAAGCAGAGCCGATGTCTTGATATTTAATGATCTTTAAACTCTTATTTGCATAAAAATAACACGTATTTTGAGACAATATTGACCGAAAACATTTTTTTTTTTTTTTGTAATCATTCACAGTAACAACCTAACCTAACCATATTTCTAACAAAGGAAAATAGTCTGTTATGAACTCACTTTCCAACCAGATGCGTCCTCTGGTGATTCTTTAGTAACACAATCACTAAATCTAAAGCTAAAACCACTAAATATGTTTAAAATAAATTATAGGTGTACAAAAGCCACAGCTCACCGATCGACAGGGCCAGACCGAAATCCAAAACCTCTCGGTAAAATTGTCGTAAAATGGATGGGAGGACTGTTCGGTAACAAGTCACAGAAGCTTATTCAATAGGATATTTCGATAAAGATCTGAAAATGACGTCACTACCGAGACTAACCTACTACACCGATCGGTATGAACGAAACAGAATAGGGCCCCAGGGCTCGTAAGGTGACCACTTCGTTTTATTGTCTTGGAGGGTGCTGCAGGCCAGTCACGAACATTTAAAACCGTTCAAAGACATTTCTTTGGTATTGTCAGCGAGTTTAGTGGCAGTAAATTTAATTACCTCTCTTACAAGATCTGCATCTTACCAAACAGCAAGCCAGCCGCTAAGGCTGAGCGGTTCTAGGCGTTTCAGTCCGGAACCGCGCTGCTGCTACCGTCACAGGTTCGAATCCTGCTTTGGGCATGGATGTGAGTGATCTCTTTAGGTTAGTTAGCTTTACATAGTTCTAAGTCTAGGGGACTGATGACCTCAGATGTTAAGTCCCATAGTGCTTAGAGCCATTTGAACCAATCACCAGAGAATGATGAACAAGAGAAATCCAACCCCTGAAACTGAATTTTTTGTAAATAAACAATATACCTTCTGGTATGTAACTGAATTTCCTGTCATGAGATAATTCCTCTCCAGCACAGAGCCATCAATTTCCTGGTAGGCAACGGTTATCAAATTGATAAGAGTGAGTGGGGGATATTCAAATAACTCTGACCTGAAAGTGTACCTGAATCAGTGAAGGGGAGGGCAGGGGGGATTGGAGGTTTCCTGAGGGGTTGGGGGAGGAGGGGGAGGGGTATAGGAACAACAGGTTAAGAACCTGTCAATCAAAAGCAAGGATTATCTGGAGTGGAGTCATAGTCCACTTCGAAGAACAATACATTAAAGACCTGTCGGTCAAAAGAGATGTAGGCAACCTGCACTAACAAAATGCATATGCACTTGCGTCGTCCCACTACTGTCTGATGTAAGGTGAGTGACAATTTCATTTGCACACATTGAAAATAATTCACTGTGATAGCTGTTTGCTACAATTGGGGTAAAATGTTATCTTTTAGCCTTCACAATCACGTGTTCATCAATTTTGTATTCACACTACATTTAGGGTAATGGTGCCCCATCAGTCACATTGGCCAGTTTCCTAAAGAGGCAAAGTGAGAAAACGTCCACTCAGGCTGAACGTATATTTTGTAATATTTTTACCTTCTTTCAAGACAATGGAATTGATGATAGTGTTATGGGACCATTTTTCCCAGACTTTCCAATAACCCAAATGGAAAAGTAAGCACCAAATCTGAATAAATTATTCTCTATTTCATAAATGAAATCGAAATTAATACCTGTGATTTCCAGTGTTTAATTACAGGATGACAATTATTTAACTACATGAAAAAACGTAAATTAATTACAAACTACGTCGTAAACACATTTTATTCAACATGTAAACGTCACTACAGGTATTCGGATTTAGGTTATGACATGTTAGATATGTGTACAATCATTGGCGATGATGTGGATAAATTCTGCACTACCTGCTGAAGTGTCGGAACATCGATGCTATCAATGACCTACTGAATGGCTGTTTTCAGCTCAGCAATGGCTTTGGGGTTATTGCTGTACACATTGCCTTTAATATAGCCCCACAAAAAGGAGTCGCATGTCTTCAGATCCGGAGAATATGGCGGCCAATCGAGGCCCATGGCAGTGTCCTCTGGGTACCCCAGAGCCAGAATGCAGTCGCCGAAGTGCTCCTCCAGGACATGAAACACTCTCCTGCTTCGATGGGGTCGAGCTCCATCTTGCATGAACCACACCTTGTCGCAGTCAGGATCGCTTTGGATAATGGGGATGAAATCATCTTCCCAAACCTTCACGTACCGTTCGGTAGTCGCCGTGCCATCAAGGAATATCGCACCAATTTTTCCGTGACTGGACACTGCACACCACACAGTCACCTGTTGAGGGTGAAGAGGCTTCTCCATCGCGAAACGCGTATCCTCAGTTCCCCAAATGAGCCAGTTCTGCTTATTGACGAAGCCATCCAAAAGAAAGTGGGCCTCGTCATTAAAGCAAACCATGCATGTGCGTACTAATTCCCACCATGTCCTGGGGCCAACCGTGCAGTTTGAACGTCCTAATGCAAACCGTTTATAAGAAGTTATGACCATTTTATTTAATATAGTCCAATAGTTTTCACCCTGTATGTAGATTACAATTTCCTGAACTGAACGGTAAGTGGAAACTTGGAAATTTGTGGTAAGGTATTACGAGACCAAACTGCTGAAGTCAAGTGTCCCTAAGCCTACACACAACTTGTTGTTGGTGTTGTGGTCTTCAGTCCTGAGACTGGTTAGATGCAGCTCTCCATGCTACTCTATCCTGTGCAAGCTTCTTCATCTCCCAGTACCTACTGCAGCCTACATCCTTCTGAATCCGCTTAGTATATTCATCTCTTGGTCTCCCTCTACGATTTTTACCCTCCACGCTGCCCTCCAAAGCTAAATCGGTGATCCCTCGATGTCTCTGAACATGTCCTACCAACCGATCCCTTCTTCTAGTCAAGTTGTGCCACAAATTTCTCTTCTCTCCAATTCTATTCAATACCTCCTCATTAGTTATGTGATCTACCCATCAAATCTTCAGCATTCTTCTGTAGCACCACATTTCGACAGCTTCTATTCTCTTCTTGTCCAAACTATTTATCGTCCACGTTTCACTTCCATACTTGGCTACACTCCATACAAATACTTTCAGAAACGACTTCCTGACACTTATATCAATACTCGATATTAACAAATTTCTCTTCGTCAGAAACGCTTTTCTTGCCATTGCCAGTCTACATTTTATACCCTCTCTACTTCGACCATCATCAGTTATTTTGCTCCCCAAATAGCTAAACTCCTTTACTACTTTAAGTGTCTCATTTCCTCCTTTCACTACGTAATCGAACTTAAACTAACTTACGCTACGGACAACATACACACCCATGCCTCAGGGAGGACTCCAACCTCCGACGGGGGAAGCCGCACGGACCGTTACAAGGCGCCCTAGACCCTGCGGTTACCCCGCGCGGCGAACGGTATGTGCACCTATATAAGAAGCCTCTATGAAAGCAAGTTGTACTTGGCTGCAGGATAGGAGATACGTGATGGATCGTAAAAACCGTCAGACGAAACAGCCCCCCAGCAGAATTGGACGAAGGATCAGTTGCACCAGTGAGGCACCACAGCAAGAGGTCAGACTGGACAGTGCTTTGAAAGAAGTCGCCTTGGCGCCGGGAGCGCCAAAGTCACGATACAGATCTCACCTCCAAGGTGTGTGGGGACAACAGAGACATTTGTTTAACGAGCTGTGTGTGGTCAAAGGTTGTGTGGCATTTTGGCAGAATCCCGGAAGACCAGCAATTGTGGATGGAATTGCAGGCAGTCGGAAATCGTCAAAATACGTGCTCTGTTAAGATAACTTCTTATAAAGGTGAATGGCAACAGAGAGTGTGAGACACTGACGCCACACCCAGATCACACAAGCCTGAATGTTTAATCAAATATAAGAACAGCTAGCAGCGGTTACACTAGATAATTTAGAAGTGGGAGTAAGAAACACAAAACTGCTTACCCTGATTGATGAGAATTCGAATACAGACACACACACACACACACACACACACACACACACACACACACACACACACACACACACAGAGAGAGAGAGAGAGAGAGAGAGAGAGAGAGAGAGAGAGAGAGAGAGAGAGAGAGAGAGTATGACAAAGTTTTGGAGTGACAGACGCAATTAATTTTGAAAGTGATTAATATCTGAAATGAGAATAAAGGAGGAACACCGGAATCCTTTAAGACAGCTTCTTACTGGTCAGTACTCACAATATTTATCGTTCAGCAATCAAAATTAGACTACACGTGAAAAACGCAGAGAATCAGGTTTCCCTTGTGATAAGCGCACTGCAGAAAGCTACACTACTGGCCATTAAAATTGCTACACCATGAATAAATGCAGGTGATAAACGGGTAGTCATTGGATATATATATTATACTAGAACTGACATGTGATTACATTTTCACGCAATTTGGGTGCAGAGATCCTGAAGTATCAGTACCCAGAACAACCACCTCTGGCAGTAATAACGGCCTTGATACACCTGAGCATTGAGTCAAAAAGAGCTTGGATGGTGTGTACAGGTACAGCTGCTGATGCAGCTTCAACACGATACCACAGTACGTCAAGAGTAGTGACTGGCGTATTGTGACGAGCCAGTTGCTCAGCCACCATTGACCAGACGTTTTCAATTGGTGAGAGATCTGGAGAATGTGCTGGCCAGGGCAGCAGTCGAACATTTTCTGTATCGAGAAAGGTCCGTACAGGACCTGCATCATGGGGTCGAGCATTATCCTACTGAAAAGTCCGGTTTCGCAGGGATCGAATGAAGGGTAGAGCCACGAGTTGTATCATATCTGAAATGTAACGTCCACTGTTCAAAGTGCCGCCAATGCGAACAAGAGGTGATCGAGACGTGTAACCAATGGCACCCCATACCATCACGCCAGATGATACACCAGTAAGGCGATGACGAATACACGCTTGCAATGTGCGTTCACCGCGATGTCGCCACACAAGGATGCGACAATCAGAACCTGCATTCATCCGAAAAAATGACGTTTTGCCATTCGTGCACCCAGGTTCGTCGTTGAGTACACCATCGAAGGCGCTCCTGTCTGTGAATCAGCGTCAAGGGTAACCGCAGGCGTGGTCTCCGAGCTGATGGAAACGTCGTCGAACTGTTCGTGTAGATGGTTGTTGTCTTGCAAACGTCCCCATCTGTTGACTCAGGGATCGAGACGCGGCTGCACGATCCGTTACAGCCATGCGGATAAGATGCCTAACATCGCGACTGCTAGTGATACGAGGCCGTTGGGATCCAGCACGGCGTTCCGTATTACCCTCCTGAACCCACTGATTTCATATTTTGCAAACATTCACTGGATCTCGACCAACGCGAGCAGCAATGTCGCGATACGATAGACCGGAATCGCGATAGGCTGCGATCCGACCTTTATCAAAGTCGGAAATGTGATGGTACGCATTTCTCCTTCTTACACGAGGTATCGCAACAACGTTTCACCAGGAAACGCCGGTCAACTGCTGTTTGTGCGTGAGAAATCGGTTGTAAACTTTCCTGACGTCAGCACGTTGTAGGTGTCACCACCGGTGCCAACCTTGTGTGAATGCTCTGAAAAGCTGATCATTTGCATATCACAGTATCTTCTTCTTGTCGGTTAAATTCCGCGTCTGTACCACGTCATCTTCGTGGTGTAGTAATTTTAATGACCAGTAGTGTATTTCCTATTACATCGTCTTGACAGCTAGGCACCTTCCCGGGCAACTTCCAGATCTCAGTGTCTCGATGGGCAGACTTTGCCTTGGAGACAAGAGACAGACAGACAGACACACACACACACACACACACACACACACACACACACACACACGGTTGTTGGCACAGGTGCAATTTCTGATTTCGTCACTACCTCGGCAACTAATTGCAAATCGTAGGTGTTTTAGATCGAGCCGCAACACTGAGGTTAATTCTAGGGAAAGTCATGTCATTTTTATCGATGTTCTATAACTTCATTCCTAATTATTAACACTTGTTTGTTGTTAGAGGATTAAGATGATTTCCTCTCTACCGATAGAAACAAGTGCATACCCTCCTGTGGTGTGTTCTATCCTTCTGCACTAACCTTCGCCGGCCGGTGTGGCCGTGCGGTTCTAGGCGCTTCAGTCTGGAACCGCGTGATCGCTACGGTCGCAGGTTCGAATCCTGCCTCGGGCATGGATGTGTGTGATGTCCTTAGGTTTGTTAGGTTTAAGTAGTTCTAAGTTCTAGGGGGCTGATGACCTCAGAAGTTAAGTCCCATAGTGCTCAGAGTCATTTGAACCACTAACCTTCAGCAATTACAATTCGACCTTCACGAATGTAAATGTTTATGCAGATATGCATTCATTTGAACCACATCCAGATCACTAATCTGCCAAGGTAATAGTTTATTATAATAAATGACTGTTACAACAATTTCGTTTGCGTTTACATGTAATAATCTGAGTCACTTGAGTGTCTTCCCTAATTTCGTAGTAAATCGAATCCCTTTATCATTGTTTTGGTGGGAAGTGCTCCTTCTATGTCAAATATACAGGGCGACATTAATATAGTCAATTAAAGATCGAATTTAAAGGCACCTGCAACACAGTGACTGGTTCTAATAGGACAACAATATTTCATAAAATAAGTGTACTACGGCATTAGTGTATTAACAGCATGGTGAAAAGCCATGTTCTCTAATTGTGGGTGCGTGTTGGGTTGCCATCCAATTATTTTAAAAAATCGCTACTAGAATCATGGGATTCCGAAGCAGCTGGCGTTGGAAGTCGTAAGAAGAAAAAACTTCCCTTCTGCTACAGCAGCAAAACTATTCAGTGTCTCAAGATATGCACTTGAAAGGAAAGTTCTTAAAAAAAAATTGCGATGCTACTGAGATAAAAGGTTATTTAGATGTTTCTTGAGGTGTGTATTGACCCATAGCAAGAGGAACAGTTCCTTAAACATCGCTTTGACATGAAACGAAGATATTAGGGCATATCAGTAACTGATTTATGTCATTTGGCATTCAGATTGGTTATCGGAATAATCTACTACCGCCATTCAACAAAGAGAAAAAATGCAGCCAAATTCTGGGTGGTATAATACAGAAAGAGACAACCAGACATAACCCTTAGGAAACCAGATTCCGCTTCATCTGAATCATATTTTTCTTTTTCTCTGTCTCTTTCCCCTACCTACCAGGAAAAGTGGACATTTTGCAGATTATAATTGAAGCTCACTTTTTTGCTGCAAAATGAGAATTTGAATAATGATACAGTTGTCTTATTATAAGTAGATAATGTGCTCAGTTTGTAGATGTATATGGCCTACGCTTATTTATGACATTGTGTCACAGGAGAACAACGGTTTTCCTAGTGTGTCCACTTGAAGCAGCTTTCCCCTACATTTTAGAGTGACGTGAAGTGTAGAATGACAAAGCAGGAATGGCTAGACGAGAAATGCAGGGATATAGGAAGATGGGCAATTAGTGGAAAGATAGACTCAGCTTATAAACGTTTGGAGAAAGGATAAGCAATAGTGTGAATATCAAGGCTCAAATGGTTCAAATGGCTCTGAGCACTATGGGACTTAACTTCTGTGGTCATCAGTCCCCTAGAACTTAGAACTACTTAAACCTAACTAACCTAAGGACATCACACACATCCATGTCCGAGGCAGGATTCGAACCTGCGACCGTAGCGGTCACGCGGTTCCAAACTGAAGTGCTTAGAACCGCACGGCCACACCGACCGGCCGAATATCAAGGGAGCACATAGCAAGTCACTACTTAGTAACAGACGGAAGGTGGAAGGATTATGGAGATGTGCTATACAAGGGAAATGCACTCGAAGGCAGTAATATAAAAAGGTAAAGAGGAATAAATAAAGATAAGGGGGGGGGGGAGGGATATGATACTGCGAGAAGAATGTGACAGACTACCGAAAGACCTAATTGGAAACAAGACCCCTAGGGTAGATGATACTCCCTTCGAATTGTTAAAATCTTTAGCCAGCCGTGATAAAACTATTCGATCTAGTGTGCAAGATGCATGAGGAAGGCGACATACCCTCAAACGTAAGGAAAGATGTAACAATTCTAGCTCCAAAGTAGGCAGATACTGATAGGTGTTAAGACTACCAAACCATCAGTCTGATATGTCATTATTGCGAAATATTGACTGGAGTTATTTGTAAAGCAATGGAAAAACTGTCAGAAGGCGACTTCAGATATGATTAATTGGGTTGCAGAGGAATGTAGGAACATGCGAGCCAATGCTGTCCCTACGAGTTATAAGATCGTTTAAAGGAAGGCAAACCTAGGAGAGTAGCATCTGCAGAATCAGAGGATATTTTTGACAAAGTTGACTGGAATATGTTCATTGTAATTTGCAATAGCAGGGATAAAACATAGGTGAATGATAATTTAAAATTTGTATGGAAACCAGAATGCAGTCGTAAGAGTCGATGGGCATATAAGGGAAATAGTGACTGAAAAGAGTGTAAGACAAGGTTGTAACCTATTCGTGATTAAAACTTAGTAATCTGTTAACGACATTGTAATTCTTTCAGAGACTGCAAAGGACATGGAAGCCCAGATTAATGGAATGGTTTCTTGAAACAATGCTATCAGATGAATAACAACTAAAGGAGAACAAAGGCAGGGAATTAAATCACATGGTGCTGAAGGAATTGGCTTAGGATATGAGAGATTAAAAGCAAAGGATAAGTTCTGCTAACAGGGCAGCAAAATACACTCCTGGAAATTGAAATAAGAACACCGTGAATTCATTGTCCCAGAAAGGGGAAACTTTATTGACACATTCCTGGGGTCAGATACATCACATGATCACACTGACAGAACCACAGGCACATAGGCACAGGTAACAGAGCATGCACAATGTCGGCACTAGTACAGTGTATATCCACCTTTCGCAGCAATGCAGGCTGCAATTCTCCCATGGAGACGATCGTAGAGATGCTGGATGTAGTCCTGTGGAACGGCTTGCCATGCCATTTCCACCTGGCGCCTCAGTTGGACCAGCGTTCGTGCTGGACGTGCAGACCGCGTGAGACGACGCTTCATCCAGTCCCAAACATGCTCAATGGGGGACAGATCCGGTGATCTTGCTGGCCAGGGTAGTTGACTTACACCTTCTAGAGCACGTTGGGTGGCACGGGATACATGCGGACGTGCATTGTCCTGTTGGAACAGCAAGTTCCCTTGCCGGTCTAGGAATGGTAGAACGATGGGTTCGATGACGGTTTGGATGTACCGTTTACTATTCAGTGTCCCCTCGACGATCACCAGTGGTGTACGGCCAGTGTAGGAGATCGCTCCCCACACCATGATGCCGGGTGTTGGCCCTGTGTGCCTCGGTCGTATGCAGTCCTGATTGTGGCGCTCACCTGCACGGCGCCAAACACGCATACGACCATCATTGGCACCAAGGCAGAAGCGACTCTCATCGCTGAAGATGACACGTCTCCATTCGTCCCTCCATTCACGCCTGTCGCGACACCACTGGAGGCGGGCTGCACGATGTTGGGGCGTGAGCGGAAGACGGCCTAACGGTGTGCGGGACCGTAGCCCAGCTTCATGGAGACGGTTGCGAATGGTCCTCGCCGATACCCCAGGAGCAACAGTGTCCCTAATTTGCTGGGAAGTGGCGGTGCGGTCCCCTACGGCACTGCGTAGGATCCTACGGTCTTGGCGTGCATCCGTGCGTCGCTGCGGTCCGGTCCCAGGTCGACGGGCACGTGCACCTTCCGCCGACCACTGGCGACAACATCGATGTACTGTGGAGACCTCACGCCCCACGTGTCGAGCAATTCGGCGGTACGTCCACCCGGCCTCCCGCATGCCCACTATACGCCCTCGCTCAAAGTCCGTCAACTGCACATACGGTTCACGTCCACGCTGTCGCGGCATGCTACCAGTGTTAAAGACTGCGATGGAGCTCCGTATGCCACGGCAAACTGGCTGACACTGACGGCGGCGGTGCACAAATGCTGCGCAGCTAGCGCCATTCGACGGCCAACACCGCGGTTCCTGGTGTGTCCGCTGTGCCGTGCGTGTGATCATTGCTTGTACAGCCCTCTCGCAGTGTCCGGAGCAAGTATGGTGGGTCTGACACACCGGTGTCAATGTGTTCTTTTTTCCATTTCCAGGAGTGTATATGGCGATGGCCGAATTAGGGAGGATACAAAATACAGACTGCCTATAGCCCGAAAAACATTTCTGAAAGAAGAGAAATTTGTTAACGTCGAAGTAGTAAGGATCAAGAAATCCTTTCTGAAGGTATTTGTCTGGAGTGTAGGCATGTTCGGATTGTGGAATGTGGAGGATTAACATTTCAGACAAGGAGAGAATAGAAGCTTTCCAAATGCCATGCTATAGAACAATGGTGAAGTACCTAATGAGCAATGGAGTGTAATAGGCGAAAACAGAAATTTATGTCATAGTTAACTAAAAGAAGAGATGATTAATAGAACTAACCCTAGGCGTCAATGAATCATCAGTTTACTGTTACAGACCCGCATGGGGAGTAGAAATTGTTGAGAGAGACCAAGGGCTGCCTACAACAAGCAGGTTCGAATGGATGTAGTATACAGAGAAGTTGCAGCATTAGAAAATTGTAGGGAAATGCAGGAAGATCTGCAGCGGATAGGCACTTGGTGCAGGGAGTGGCAACTGACCCTTAACATAGACAAATGTAATGTATTGCGAATACATAGAAAGAAGGATCCTTTATTGTATGATTATATGATAGCGGAACAAACACTGGTAGCAGTTACTTCTGTAAAATATCTGGGAGTATGCGTGCGGAACGATTTGAAGTGGAATGATCATATAAAATTAATTGTTGGTAAGGCGGGTACCAGGTTGAGATTCATTGGGAGAGTGCTTAGAAAATGTAGTCCATCAACAAAGGAGGTGGCTTACAAAACACTCGTTCGACCTATACTTGAGTATTGCTCATCAGTGTGGGATCCGTACCAGATCGGTCTGACGGAGGAGATAGAGAAGATCCAAAGAAGAGCGGCGCGTTTCATCACAGGGTTATTTGGTAACCGTGATAGCGTTACGGAGATGTTTAATAAACTCAAGTGGCCGACTCTGCAAGAGAGGCGCTCTGCATCGCGGTGTAGCTTGCTCGCCAGGTTTCGAGAGGGTGCGTTTCTGGATGAGGTATCGAATATATTGCTTCCCCCTACTTATACCTCCCGAGGAGATCACGAATATAAAATTAGAGAGATTAGAGCGCGCACGGAGGCTTTCAGACAGTCGTTCTTCCCGCGAACCATACGCGACTGGAACAGGAAAGGCAGGTAATGACAGTGGCACGTAAAGTGCCCTCCGCCACACACCGTTGGGTGGCTTGCGGAGTATCAATGTAGATGTAGATGTAGTTACCTAAAAATGAAGATGCTTTCACAGGGTAGACTAACATGGGGACCTGCGTTAAACCAAGCCTTTGCACTGAAGACAGCAACAACAACAGTGGTACCGTTACAATGTTCATAATATTCGTAGTGACTTTTCGATGTTTACTAGGGACAGGAAATATCGACTGGTTAAAACCGATCCGTCATTTTAGTTCTCAGTAACCGGTATTTCTCGATATTTGTTTGATCTCAGTTGTAATATGTGCTTTTATTATTTTTTACAAATAACCAGATTAAAAAACCGAAATAACAACTAGCCATAGCAGCAATGCTAGAAATTTTAGTTTTTAAACAAGCCTTTTTCAAAAGCGAGTAATTTTTATTTGTAAAATTTCCATTGCTTTGAAATATTACGTTATTATAGAAACTGGGAAGAGCGATTAGTGTTACTTTAATAACAGTGCTGACAGAAACGAGCAACAAACACATGCCATGAGAATTGGTACAGAATTGCTCAGTCAATAATCTACCTGTTACGATGTGACGTGGCCCATTGGATGTTACTCGTGTACATGGTGTGTGCAAGACTTGCCCCACCTGGTCTGCACTTTAGTTTCACGCTGTCATCATCGGATATTACGCGTGTTAAAGAATGGCACGACCTCTAGTCTTGAAGTATTTTACGAACCACGGTAACATTGTAGTACAATGTTCCGTTTGATTTAAAATATTAAGAAAGGTAGGAATCACAACAGATTACCGACGTCATATAAAGAGAAAACTTGAAACTTAACAATTCATTCATAGTTTACAATGAAAATAGAGAGTAGGTGATGTAATGTTGGTGTCTGCATAACATGTGTTTATGTGCTTGTAGTCCTTGGAAACGGACAAATTAACACAAAAACAGAGTTGTCTAATGTTAGTATTAACTCTTCACTGACTATTCGTAGTTCATAAATAGTAGTATGATTGTCAATTACAACATGATTTTTGAGCTGAGCCTTACAAAATTAGAATCAATAGCAGAATACTGATGATTTTTTGTAGTATTAATTGCTTATCACTTTTCAGAAAAAGGAGCAAATGGTGGTCAGAATGAGTTTCCTCCCATTGGCGCGCTTAATTTAAGGTTTTGATTCTATGTATCTCGAAACTGAAACAGCAAAAATTCTTCAATATTTGTTCTATTTCTGCCACACTTCAGGGAATAATGGTATTATAAAACTGGTTATTTCAACAACAGGTTATTTTGGGTGGCTTTAAACTGGTGTGGAAAGGAAACCTATATGATGGAAAACCGTTAGTTTCGGCGATAACTGCTATCCCTAATGTGTACGCAAAAGTAGATGAAATATGTTCAGGATTATTTAGGAGAAATCCATACATATTATAAAAAAAGTGTATATATGATTGTCTAATGGACGGTAAATAATTAATGAAACACTTCTTTATCTCTGCTAATTTTGGTCGAAAAAAAAAAAATGCAGAATTTGTTGTGGGACATCGTGGAATATTTCCTCTTCAGCCTCCATAGTTTCATTGTAAGGTGTTGTGGTCTCCTGACCTTCATTTCTTACATATTCCGACTTCACCATCGTATTCTACGTATTAAGACATTTCATTTGAGCCCAAACTCGATAGGGTAGAGTCAATTTTACATATTTCCATTTAATCGATATGCAAATCTAATAAATAAATCGCAAGTGCGCACCAAGATTAAAAAGTCGAGGCTGGCGTAACAAAACATTCAAGGACACGACAGCCACAGGAGTTTTTGGTTGGCAGAGGCAACCAGCCCACTGGAAAGTCCATAGGAGGGTGATTTACCATACAGCTGCACCGGCCGGCTGACCACCCAGGGACCAAAGCAGTTTTTGCCAGAGAAAAGGGGCAATGGCCTGCGTGTTCACCTTATAAGCAAAACCTGCTGTATTGTTTGGGAGAGCCCCAGCGCACGGATTTCTGATGGACCTACTGCACAGATTCAGAGTTCTCACACATGGACAGTAAACGCCTAACACAGATGCTATATATTTCCGGATTGGTCGGCTTAAACGAAGTGCCATTCTCCCGTCTGTAAAAGTAACGCTGACTGGCGGACTATTTCTGAAGCAATGAGCTGGAGGAGTGAGGGAAAGACAGCAGATGATATACCCTTTCGCCTTTTGCATCCAGAGGGCTCGTTCCGGTGATGCTCTTGAAGTGGGAATACTTAGCAGGAGCGAGTGAGCCCGTGCATTAACGCAGACTATGAGGAACAAAGTCTCTACTCAGTACTGCGCTGGGAGAGCACCTCTGTCACTAGTGAATTGGAGTGATACTTTATATTGAGTCGATCGCGATTAAGCATTTGTTCACTGTGTTATGGCGACCGTCTTCTGTTTTACGTCCTCCCTCATGGTGCGGCGATCATCCCTGAAGTGTGCCGAGTTAACCTCTGGAAACTGAAGAAACGACTTCAGCATGTGCGTCACCACAAAACCACAAACGAAATTCTCCTTCTCCATGACAACGCAAGGCATCACACAAGTTGCGTAGTCTAGTGGAGCTCACAAAACTTCATCGGACTGTTCCTTCTCATACACCCTACAGTCCAGATCTCGCACCCTGAGACTTCCATCTGTTTGGCCCAGTGAATGGTGCACTCATGGGAAGCAGTACGTGGATCACGCAGAGGTTACTGACACAGCGGGATGTTGGCTCCGACCTCGGCCAGTAGAATGGCATACAGGCCCTTGCAACAAGATGGCGTAAGGCCGTCACACTGAACAGAGATTGTGCTGAAAAATAGGGATTTGTAACCAAAAGGACTGGGAAATAATATAATGCATTGGGATCTTGAATGAAAGCAATGTGATTTCGGGAAAAAATATGTTGCATTATTTATTGAACGCCCCTCTAAATCAGTGAGATCTAGGACAGGAAACAAGGCACAGAAAGTCGGAGAAAAATTATGTTGTTTGGAAAGCAAAACATCTATTTCCAAAGCAAAGAGATATAAAATGCAGACTGACAATAGCAAAAAAAAACTGTTCCGGAAAAAGAGTAACTCTTTTAACATTGAAAATAAATTAACGTGAAAGGAAATCTTTTGTGAAGGTATTTGTCTGGAGCGTAGAAGTGAACTGTGGAAAATACAGAGTACAAAGAAGGGGACAATAGAAGCTTCTGAAATGTGGTGCTGCAGAAGAATGCGAGAGATTAGATGGTATGATCAAGTGACAGGTATAGAGGTACTGAATGGAACTGAGAGGGAAGAAAATTGTATGGCACAAGTTGAGTAAAAGAAGGGAGAGGGTGATACGACACATCCTGAGAGAGTCGGGGGGGGGGGGGGGGGATAAAATTCGTAAAGGGAGAAATCAGCTTGCACACAGTAAACAGATTCAGCAGTCGTTACTCGGAGATGAAGAGACGTGCACAAGATAGGGTAGCATGAAGAACTGCATCAAACCAGTCTTTGGACTGAAGGCCTTAATAACACAATTCAGAATAATAAAATATCATATACGAGATAAAACCCCTCTTCTCAGCACCTGACCTTCCTAGTCCCAACAACTTGCTAAACTACCAAATTAAACCACTTAAATAGTCAGTTTTGGATAAGAGTGGAAGATACTAATTCACCTGCAATTGTGACAAATTCCATACAGGCCAGTTTGTCAGGGAAACATTCTTCCGCCTTAAGGAACATCAAAGAGGTTAGCGACTTACAAGAGGAGGCTCTACGTCTGAGGAACTTCTGATTAATGAACGTTACAGTTACAAGGCGCAACGTGAAATCATTTCGTAACATCCTCAAAGGGAGTGTAACAAAGCAGGTAATTCCTTTCCACCTGTTATGTTTCCCTCCCCTCCGCACCCCTTCAAAAATTAGTATTAATTTTTTCCGACTTTTGTGATATATTCGATATGATCATCGGTATCGTATGTGCACTGTGCATAAAAATCTCGAATATTGGCTCTGGGTTTATTCAACTGAACTTTATTATCTGTTACTTTCCTTTGGTAATCAGGAGTTAATGAGCCAAGTGAACTGTCTGAAAACTGTGCTAATTACAAAACGTTAGTAATTTCGGATTTCGTGGTCATTATTCATTTATAAACGTATAACTGAGTCTATCTTCCTAAAAGAATAGATTAAAAAGACAAGTAAATAACAACATTTATAGAGCTGACGACGAAAATATGTTAGCAACATCTGCACTCATTTAATTCCGGAGTAATTAACATCATTAGAAAAAAATTGTTACTGAAATAGGATCCCATATTTAGGCAAACTAGCCAGAGTAATTCAATATAAATCATTTATTTATCGAAAAGTCCTCGCTCAAACGAATGTTCTTCTACTATTCATTTATTCAGAAACGTAAATCTTTAATTGTAATTTATGAAAATATAGCAATCAAAAATATCTAACTTTAGTTTTAATTAATGTAAATCTACGAGGGTCATTTCCTAAGCCATGACCAATATGGTATATCGTGTTAAAATGTGGCACCACCGTAATCGAAATAAATACATACGAAAATCAGCGGCAAACAGTACCGAAATCAGCTAACGGATTACGACCGAGTGCAAGGAAGGCTCGGTACCCGCGCCTGGAACATTCAGTGTATGCTTGCCCGTGCTACAAGGTGGATGTAAGCAGAGTGGACCAGCGAGCATACGTGAAAACTGCCTTTCTCTCCGGCAGAAATCATGCGGAACTACGAACAGCTGTGTGTGATATGGCATCACCCACGACAATCATGCTCATTCTGGTGTACGAGAGTCACTGTATTCTGGAGTATCACCTTGTTTCGGATGGCCACACCGCCAGTGCCCAGTACTTTCTGCTGTACCATCTGCGATGCACACTTGGGCGAAAACGTCCGCCCCTGCTGGATAATACAATCACACTCCATGATAACGTTACAGCCCACACTGCAAGAGGTGTAGAGAATTGTGTTCAGCAGTACAAGTGGGAAATCCCCCCCACCAACCCAACCTAATCACCAGACCTCAGACCATGCGACTTCCATCTCATTTCAGAACTCAAGAAATCATTGCGTAGGAGGCGCTTTCCAAATAGGATGGAAATCCTCACGGCATTTCGGCTACAAGTGGCACACATTGATGACAATACCAATGGCATTCACAGCCTTCTCTAACGTTGGCAACACTGTGTGTCTGCAGTGCAGGACAGTTCTGAAGGACAGTAGTTGATATTATTCAGCTTTGTTTCATATGTACTCGCGCACAATAAATTTACACAATGTTCCAATGCGTGTGTTTCATTTCAACCTTTGGCATCATCTCCTGTACTGGAACACTGTTTTATATTCTGTGCTATGTTCTTGCCGGATCACTGCACACCGAGGGATTCCCACGTCGTCGCATTATTGCAAGATATACCATTGTTTCCATAAACCTTCGTATCTGAGAGGCAGACTGAAAACCAGTTTATGGTCAATCTGTGGTGAGTTGCGAAATGAGTAAGACGGCAGACGATGCAGTATAAATAACAATCCCGAAAGTGTGTATTAAATAATCCCGTGACTGTTCCAAATGATTAACTGGACGGTGAATGAGCAATTATTACAACGCCCTGTGTCAAACTTCAATAATGATCATCATCCACTGTGTGAAACAGGATCAGACTGTGTTCAGTGTTACCTCCAGCAGCAATTGTGCAAATTGTTTTCGTATTGGTATGACTTACACTTCACGGACAGTGAATTGAGAACTTTATACAGAGACTGGGCTAATGAGTTACATGCAACAAGGGGAATGGTTGTGTTTAATCACTTGTGTTAGTGCACGCGAACAGTGTTGCAGGATATCAGTTCAGTATGTGCCTAGCTATTTATCCGTGCATAATTTAAATAGGTGAGACCAAAACTGGCCGTAGAAAGTAGTACATTCAGAATTCGAGTGCAATTAAAGTGTCTGCACTGCTAAATCTGATGTAGATTATATCACTGCCTGTAGCCTACTTTCAACACACACTTTTCTGGAGATTCGACGGAAGGCGCAGCTATCGAGAGGATAGTTGTACATGTAACGACGATGCTACTTGGAGGAATATAAACCATCATGAAATAACGTAAATCAGTAAGCTTACGACTTATTGCTCAAACTTGGTACTGACTGATCGAAGACACAGAAAATGTATCCACCCGCACTACTTTTTCGGTTAACCCTTCTACTTACATGCTCCATATTCTACATTTTTTCGGTTACTGTGGTTGAACTACCCCTGTAAATTTAATTAAATTATTACAGTTGTTTCACTTAATAGTTTACCCTCACCATGTGCCTCACTAGTAATATTATATTTGTTTATAAAGCACCTCTGAAACACGCCAGCCGGCCGGAGTGGCCGAGTGGTTCTAGGCGCTACAGTCTGGAACCGCTAGAGTGCTGCGGTCGCAGGTTCGAATCCTGCCTCGGGTATGGATGTGTGTGATGTCCTTAGGTTAGTTAGGTTTAGGTAGTTCTAAGGTCTAGGGGACTGATCACCTCGGAAGTTAAGTCCCATAGTCCTCAGAGCCATTCTTGAACCTCCTTATTAAGTAACAAATGTTGCAGAATATTACAAAAATATCGTCTGTTTTTCAATCGTAATGTATAAAACACTCTACCAAGCACAAGGGAACAGTCATTTAACGAAAAAAAGTCTGAATTTATTCGAAGATTCACCGACTACCGTAAACAGAGCAAAGCTTCGTGTATAAAAATTACTTTCTGTCTCAAAATTTCTGATGTACTAAGTCATGCTGTTATCATTCGTTATTAATTCTAAGAAATACAACAGCAACATGAAACTAAATAAGGAGAAAGTATCAGTGTTGAGACTGAAGTGTCCCTGACGATCGAAGCAGTTGTGAAAAAGATGCTTAGCTTGAAGTCCACTTACACAACAGCACTCGACACACTCGGAAACATACGAATTTGTTGGTATTAAGTCTCGCAACCACTTATATATCAGTAGATATTCCACTACACGAACGTGGCGAGAGGAGAGAACCAAGCTGGCCAACATTCGCTTCCTGAAGTGAATGCAATATCCGTGGACCTACGTCCGTTGCGAACCGACACATCGCATATTTCACACTGTGTGCGGGTGTGTCCATGTATCATGACACTCAAGCGCACCACTTCATTCCAACGCATGTGGGATTCCTCCGAAGGATTTTGCCTCGTTCTACTTACAGTATATGACTGCTACTAAGTTACAACTGACTACACACACACACACACACACACACACACACACACACACACACACAGAGAGAGAGAGAGAGAGAGAGAGAGAGAGAGAGAGAGACAGAAATTATCATAATCTGGAGGCACATTATGCCCGGAAATACAAAAATACCTGGACATATAACTGCTCAAACCTAGTATTTCATAACTGTGTATAAATAAGAATGTAAATGTTTTTTGCTTCAAAACTGCGTATTTCCGAAACTTCTTGAGATTTTCAATCAGGAACATGTACATCTCTGTTCGTTTCTCCAAGATCTCCGGAAGTTCTTCAGGGATTGCTTTGAAATGTTGACACAACGTTGCAATCGAACATGCACATGCTCTTATATACCTACTGGAATGCCATCTGGTTTGTTTGTAATAAATAAGCAGTAAAAGTGGAAACATTAATGCAAATGTCGGTTTGTCCAAAATCGTTAATCTCCAAATGCTCTTGACCGACTGCTTTGAAATTTTCACACAACGCTGAATCGTAATACCGACGTGTTCTTAGGTACCTAATCCATATATATATATATATATGAATAGGTTTAATAATGAATAAAAAATTGGAGTACGGGTAAGCTATTACAAACAGCATAGTGAACGCATTATTGTGGCCAAGATAGACACGAAGACCACACCTACTACAGTAGTACAAGTTTATATGCCAACTAGCTTTGCAGATGATGAAGAAATTGGTGAAATGTAAAATGAGATAAAAGAAATCATTCAGGTAGTGAAGGGAGATGAAAATTTAATAGTCATGGGTGACTGGAATTCGACAGTAGGAAAAGGAAGAGAAGGAAACGTAGTAGGTGAATATGGATTGGGGCTAAGAAATGAAAGAGGAAGCCGCCTGGTAGAATTTTGCACAGAGCATAACTTAATCATAGCTAACACTTGGTTCTAGGATCATGAAAGAAGGTTGTATACATGGAAGAACCCTGGAGATACTAAAAGGTTTCAGATAGATTATATAATGGTAAGACAGAGATTTAGGAACCAAGTTTTAAATTGTAAGACATTTCCAGGGGTAGATGTGGACTCTGACCACAATCTATTGGTTATGAACTGTAGATTAAAACTGAAGAAACTGCAAAAAGGTGGGAATTTAAGGAGATGGGGCTTGGATAAACTGAAAGAACCAGAGGTTGTACAGAGTCTCAGGGAGAGCAAAAGGGAACAATTGACAAGAACGGGGAAAACAAATACAGTAGAAGAAGAATGGGTAGCTTTGAGGAATGAAATAGTGAAGGCAGCGGAGGATCAAGTAGGTAAAAAGACGAGGGCTAGTAGAAATCCTTGGGTAACAGAAGAGATACTGAATTTAATTGCTGAAAGGAGAAAATATAAAAAACAGCAAGTGAAGCAGGCAAAAAGGAATACAAACGTCTCAAAAATGAGATCGACAGGAAGTGCAAAATGGCTAAGCAGGGATGGCTAGATGACAAATGTAAGGATATAGAGGTATATATCGCTATGGATAAGATAGATACTGCCTACAGGAAAATTAAAGAGACCTTTGGAGAAAAGAGAACCACTTGCACGAATATCAAGACCTCAGATGGAAACCCAGTTCTAAGCAAAGAAGGGAAAGCAGAAAGGTGGAAGGAGTATTTAGAGGGTCTATACAGGGGCGATGTTCTTGAGGACAGTATTATGGAAATGGAAGTGGAGGTAGATGAAGATGAAATGGGAGATACGATACTGCGTGAAGAGTTTGACAGAGCACTGAAAGACCTAAGTCGAAACATGGCCCCGGGAGTAGACAACATTCCATTGGAACTACTGACAGCCTTGGGAGAGCCAGTCCTGACAAAACTCTACCATCTGGTGAGCAAGATGTATGAGACAGGCGAAAAACCCACAGACTTCAAGAAGAATATAATAATTCCAATCCCAAAGAGAGCAGGTGTCGAGAGATGTGAAAATTACCGAACTATCAGCTTAATAAGCCACAGCTGCAAAATACTAACACGAATTCTTTAGAGACGAATGAAAAAACTGGTAGAAGCCGACCTCAGAGAAGATCAGTTTGGCTTCCGTAGAAATGTTGGAACACGTGAGGCAATACTGAACCTACGATTTATCATAGAAGAAAGATTATGGAAAGGCAAACCTACGTTTCCAGCATTTGTAGACTTAGAGAGAAAGCTTATCACAATGTTGACTGGAATACTCTCTTTCAAATTCTAAAGGTGGCAGGGGTAAAATACAGGGAGCGAAAGGCTATTTACAATTTGTACAGAAAGCAGATGCCAGTTATAAGAGTCGAGGGACATGAAAGGGAAGCAGTGGTTGGGAAGGGAGTGAGACAGGGTTGTGGCCTGTCCCCCGTTGCTATTCAATCTGTATATTGAGCAAGCAGTAAAGGAAACAAAAGAAAAATTCGGAGTAGGTATTAAAATCCAGGGAGAAGAAATAAAAACTTTAAGGTTCGCCGATGACATTGTAATTCTGTCAGAGACAGCAAAGGACTTGGAAGAGCAGTTGAACGGTATGGACAGTGTCTTGAAAGGAGGATATAAGATGAACATCAACAAAAGCAAAACGAGGGTAATGGAATGTGGTCGAATTAAGTCTGGTGATGCTGAGGGAATTAGATTAGGAAATGAGACACTTAAAGTAGTAAAGGAGTTTTGCTATTTGGGGAGAAAAATAACTGATGATGTTCGAAGTAGAGAGGATATAAAATGTAGACTGGCAATGGCAAGGAATGCGCTTCTGAAGAAGAGAAATTTGCTAACATCCAGTATTGATTTAAGTGTCAGGAAGTCGTTTCTGAAAGTATTTGTATGGAGTGTAGCCATGTATGGAAGTGAAAGATGGACGATAAATAGTTTAGACAAGAAGAGAATAGAAGCTTTCGAAATGTGGTGCTACAGAAGAGTGCTGAAGATTAGATGGGTACACCACGTAACTAATGAGGAAGCATTGAATCGAATTGGGGAGAAGAGGGGTTTGTGACACAACTTGAGTAGAAGAAGGGATCGGTTGGTAGAGCATTTTCTGAGGCATCAGGGGATCACCAATTTAGTACTGGAGGGCAGCGTGGAAGGTAAAAATCGTAGAGGGAGAACAAAAGATGAATACACTAAACAGATTCAGAAGGATGTAGACTGCAGTAGGTACTGGAAGATGAAGAAACTTGTACAGGATAGAGTAAAATGGAGAGCTGCATCAAACCAGTCTCAGGACTGAAGACCACAACAAAAACAACACAGAAATCAGATGGAAGTTGTAAGAGTCGAGGGGCATGAAAGAGAAGCAGTGGTTGGGAAGAGAGTGAGACATCGTTGAAGTCTATCCCCGATGTTATTCAATCTGTATACTATGCAAGCAGTAAGGGAAACAAAAGAAACATTCGGAGTAGGTATTAAAATCCATGGAGAAGAAATAAAAGCTTTGAGGTTTGCCGATAACAATGTAATTCTGTCAGAGACAGCAAAGGACTTGAAAGGAAGATAGAAAAATCTAAAACGAGGATAATGAAATGTAGTTGAATCGAATCAGGTGATGCTGAGGAAATTAGATTAGCAAACGAGATACTTAAAGTAGAAGATGAGTTTTGCTATTTGGGCAGCAAAATAGCTGATAATGGTCGAAGTAGAGAGGATATAAAATGTAGGCCGACAAAGGCAAGAAAAGCATTTCTGAAGAAGACAAATCCGTTTACATCGAGTATAGATTTAAGCGCTAAGCAGTCTTTTCTGAAACTATTTTTATGGAATGTAGCCATCTATGGAAGTGAAACATAGACAAAGAATAGAATAGAAGCTTTAGATACGTGATGCTACAGAATAATGCTGAAGATTAGATGGGTGGATCACATAACTAATGAGGAAGTACTGAATGGAATTGGGGAGAAAAGAAATTTGTGGCACTACCCTACTAGAAGAAGGGAGCTTTTCGTACGAACACATTATGAGGCATCAACAGACCGTCAGTTTAGTACTGTTGCTGGAGGGAAGTGATGGTGGTGTGTGTGTGTGTGGGGGGGGGGGGGAGGGAGGAGGGATAAAAATCATAGAGGAAGACCAAGAGATGAATACTGTAGGCAGATTCAGAAAGATGTAAACTGCAATAGTTAGTCGGCGATGTACAGACTTGCACAGGATAGAGTAGCAGGGACAGCTGCATCAAACCAGTGTTTGGACTGAAGACCACAACAACAACAATGTCATAAGAAATAATCTTCTGGGATAGCTGATCTTTAAGAAAGAATGTCTCTAGTGTTCAAAATCCTTCTGTAAGAATACTATCTGGTGCTCATCCACGATCTTGTAGAGATCTGTATAAGGAATTGGACATTTTGACTACTGCTCGACAGTATACCTATTTCCTCATGAAATCTGTTGTATATATTGTACTGCGACTGATAAGGAACGGCGATGTATATAATTACAACACCGGAAGGAAAACTGACATTCATTGCTTCACTATAAGGTTGTCTTTAGCACGATAAGGGACACACAAAGTTTCAACTGAGATTACTGGTGATTTATCTAGTGATATAAAATGTCTGGCAGACAAGAAAGTGCAGTCTGGAAACAAACTGAAAACGTTTATCATTGACAGCCTCTTCCATTCCGTAGAATTTGTTATTATCTTAATGTTTGAAAGGCGGGGATAGGAAACACGCACATTTGTATATTTCATAAAGCCGGCCGGTTTGGCCGAGCGGTTCTAGGCGCTACAGTCTGGAACCGCGCGACCGCTACGGTCGCAGGTTCGAATCCTGGCTCGGGCATGGATATGTGTGATGTCCTTAGGTTAGTTAGGTTCAAGTAGTTCTAAGTTCTAGGGGACTGATGACCTCTGAAGTTAAGTCCCATAGATCTCACAGCCATTTGAACCATTTAATAATAATAATGAGTAAACAAGGAAAGTTTATAAACATTCAGGATGTATGCATACTTACAAATTAGTCTGCGACGTGAATATAAAATTAATCGCTCCACATCACTGGGTTTTATCATAGAAATGACCTACGGAAAGTGAAGCTTACTAATTAACTATGAACTGTTGAAGACTCGTAATCTCAACTTTTTTCGGGTAGCGTCACTCTTATGTGTAAATCGTCACTGGTCTTTTGATGGGGAGGATCTTTCTGTAAGTTTTATTTTTTCTTTGTGGAACCATTCACTTTATTTTTACTAGCGGGAAAAAATCGTCCATAAGATACTTCGATCGGAACAAGAGAAGGGTTCTCTCTCTATGTATTTGAACGAGACAAAAAAATCACATTAGAATCTCATTTACTTTTTCACATAAAACATATTGTCCAGAAGTCATTGATTGACCAGCATGTTTATTCATTTCTAATTACATATTAATATTACTAAATTAACTACAGTAGCACAATCTATGAAGTTTCTACGTACGTTGCGTGGAAAATATATATATTTGTTTTAAAGATTCTTATTGTATGACACTCTCTTTTTATGCCATGGAAACTTACATGACACTCATATCTGACCTGAGGCACGCCATAGTTCTGTCTTTAATTTTTTGTGTACCTTATACGCAAGTTTGTCATTCAACAAGTAAGAAAGTACGAAAACATGTGTTCCAATTGCGCGTCCTTTAGTCCCTGTCAATAACAATCATGACGGCGAATTTGAGGAATGAATAATATTTATCAGCTGCATTACCGGCCGAAAGACGACAAATGAATTACGCCGGTCCCCAGTATGAAACAACACGTCAATAAATAATCGGGAAATTATTGAAACCTTTGATAGCGAATAATCAGATCCCGTCCCGAATACAGTTGCCGCCTGTGGAAAAGTGGAAAGAACAATCGGCTGTAACTGCGCTGGCTGCGGGACAGAACGAAAGAAACAGAACGGCCGATGAATAACGGAATCAAACTGTCAACAAAACTGCCTCTCACAAATATCGCGGGCACGCTTTGTCAGTGCTAATTACGGGAGCTGTCGGACGTATTGTGTGAGAGAGAATGGAATAAGAGAACACCTCCGGTGTTTACACACAATAATTAAAACATAATCAATGTTACGAGCAGTAATTACGCCGTATGATATCAGTTTTAAGGCCGAAATGCGTACAAGAGATGTGATATCCACGGCGATGTTTAGCGACATACTCGTCTTTTTTATTTTTATTTGCTTTTGTTTCAGTATACTTCACGGACGCAGCGTTTGTTAAGTCCGTTGTTTGTCGCCGAGAGGATTATGGCAGCAACAAGTAATTAAAATGTGCCGTGCATGTGTGTTCCTGGAATCTTGCCTGAGCTCCTAAAAGCTCACCGCACAAAACATTAGCAACCTTCCACTCAAAGGACCACATTGTTCGATTTGATGCGCTTTAGACGGAGTAGAAATGGTACCAGCTCGTAATGCGATCCTCCACCACTGACGTAAAGTCGTGACAATGAAGTGTATGCTGCAAAGATAACTATACACTGAGACACAAACTTTTTTCTTTTCCCTGAGCTTTCTTCTTTGCTTTTCCGCGTTCTCTTCTTGGCACACTCGAAGATTTAATATACTATGGATTTTTTTAGCTTTATTTCTTTATGAGACTGAGTTTCTGTACACCGCATGGAACCGTTGTTTTTATTCTTTCTGGTGTGTGCTTGCACCTTTATTAACACACTAGCTGACAAACCCAGCATTGTCTGGGTCTCCATTTTGCCACTCTTATATCAGAAAAAGAAACAACAAAAAAGAACTTTGGTTGTAGCGTAATGTGAAAAAATACCATTTCCGTGAATTCGTGAAAACACTTTCGAAATTATGAAACAGTTGTACAAAGAAACGTGCATTACGTTTATTTGCGTAAGTGCAGCTGTTTTGCGTGTCTACTATGCGATTTTGTAAACGTCTCTATGCCATCGCCTCTTCGTAACTCTATAGCAGACCACTGTTTTCGCCTACAGCTGCCAACAAGGACACATCACGAAAACATTTTATACAAGTCTTTTGTATTTTATTTGTAACTATTGTCCACTGTTCACACAGCTGTTCTCTTATTGTATGACGAGGGACAGTACAGCAATGTCGTCTCTGTAAGTTGTGTTCAATTAACGTGAACAGTCGACGAAATGAACTGACCCAAAAAAAAAAAAAATTGCCGGCAGGAGTGGCCGAGAAGTTCGAGGCGCTACAGCCTGGAACCGCACGACCGCTACGGTCGCAGGTTCGAATCCTGCCTCGGGCATGGATGTGTGCGATGTCCTTAGGTTAGTTAGGTTTAAGTAGTTCTAAGTTCTATGGGACTGATGACATCAGCAGTTAAGTCCCATAGTGCTCAGAACCATTATTTTGTAAAAATTTTATTTGTACAAATAATATGAAGACGACGATTTAATTTGAATGAAACTTAAAAATCCTTAAAATTAGTAACAGCCTATACCAAAAATTAACAATAGAAAGGAACTATCACATACAAAAATCACAATAGCCCAGGGAAAGAAAGTGCTAAACGATTACACATCACTTTGCCACAATTCATGAACTATATACGTAACACCTACCCAAAACTACATATGATCAGATTCTAAAATTAAATTCCAATCTGCTCACACTGATCACAATTGACTCTACATGCCTATCCACAATTCCCTTCCCCCCCCCCCCCCCCCCCCCACAATCTCTCTCTTTCTCTCTCTCTCTCCCCCTGTCTCTCTCTCTCTCTCTCTCTCTCTCTCTCTTTATCTATCTATCTAACACCCAGGCAGACACACAAACACAACAAACAAACACACACAAACACACACACACAAAGCACACACACCCACACACACACACACAGAGAGAGAGAGAGAGAGAGAGAGAGAGAGAGAGAGAGAGAGAGAGAGAAAGAGAGAGAGGGGGGGAGAGAGAGAGAGAGAGAGAGAGAGAGAGAGAGAGACGAACTAAACAATGCGAACATCGACAACACTTCAAATGCTCTCCGCAATGCCCAAACAAACATCCCAAGAAACAAATGAACTCTACATAGACCCAAAAATACATAGTGGCAGCGTAAATTCTGTGCTTGCGAAGAACTTGTATAAAATGAATGTTTAACAACAGAAACGAAAGAAAGCAGCGTGTTACCTCAATACAAAAACTAAAACACCACAGCATAAAAAAACTGTAAGTAACATAGCAAACAACACGATACATAGCGATTCTTTGTCGGAAATGCATAATAAACAGAAACATAAAATAAGGTTTTGCTGTTTGCATATGACAAGCTGCAGATTGTGTAGTAGACCTAAAACTACTAGCATAAACACCCAATAGCTTCATGTGAGGTATGCACACAAATGCATGCGTCCACTTCATTTCCAAACGTACTATTAAACTATAAACTGTAGATATATCGTCAATAAACAACATAGAATGTCTCAACTCACTGATACACGTCTCAGCACTGTGCCGTATGCAAACCAATGTAAAACCATTTGATAATTTTCGTTCATTTCACAAACGTAAATATTCCATAACAAAAGTTTCTTTAAAGGTTAACATGTAACGGTTTTGCAGAAGGACAATTAACAATCCCACTGTAGATAGCACAAAAGATACTGAAAAATATCTGGTTGGAAACAAAATTACAAAGGTGTCCTGCATACGGTGGAATTCCTCTCGAATATTAACCATTGTGTATTTTTGTGCGATCTGCGTGAATTAACTTTAGTAATAACATGAACAACCGTGTTTAGATTTAGATACCGCCTCCACTATAGCTGACAATATCTTCACTAGAAGTGAGGAAGTATTATGGGATGTCTTCAATAGAGTGAACTGTGCTGTAAAAACAGAATATGGACTGAGAGTAAAGTGAAGAAAGACGGAAGTAATGAGTTGTAGCAGAGATAGCAGAGATGAGATTAGTGATAAACTTAACATGAGAATTGGTCCTCATGAAGTACACGATATTAAGGAATTTTGCTACCTTGAACTTGAAAGCAAAATAATACGTGACGGAGGAAGCAAGGAGGAACTAAAAAAAACCGGTTAGCATAGGCTGAGAAAGCATTCCTGGTCAAGAGAAGTCTGCTAATATCAAACATCGGCGTTCATCTGATGAATAAATTTCTAGGAAGGCACGCATGGAGCACAACATTGTTTGGTTGTGAACCATGGACTCTGGGAAAACATTAAAAGAAAAGAATCTAAGGGTCTGAGATGTGGTGGTGCAGAAGAATATTGAAAATTAGATGGACTGATAAAATAAGGAATGGGGAGGTTCTCTGCAGAATATATGAAGAAAGGAACGTACGGAGAAGACTGTGAAGCAGAAAGAAGAGGATGATAGGACATGTGTAAAGGACATCAGGGTATAAGTTCTGTAGTGCTAGAGGGGAGGTGCAGAGGGTGAAAAATGTAGGGGAAGACCTTAACTGGAATACATTCAACAACGAAGAGGTTAGCACAAGAGGGGAGGTCATGGTGAGATGCATAGAAGCAGTCAGAAGACAAAATGAAAAGCATAGCTAACCGAATTTTTCGGCAAACGAATTTCAACTGTTTCCTTCACCACCGAGTACAGAATGATGAAGCCGACACTTGAACTTCGACGTTTTCATACCAGACTTAGAGTGACACGTGACGGTGCAGTGCAATGCTAAAGTGGATTTATTGGATTGTAAGAGTGGGATGTACCTTTGATAGAGCGTAAGAGTCATCTGCCCAATGTATGTGTATGAAAGGCCACACCCCAGGGAATCTTTAAAAACCCCTGACTTATGGAGCACCAGTCCATCCTAGATGGAATGCAAATGTGCTATTGTCTTCGGTGGAGGGCAAAAAATCACTTTAGCTTTGTGCCTGGGGAGGATCCAACCTATTTTTGATGGACTGGCTTAAAGGCGATGGATTTAAATATCTCTCTGTTTTCTTCCTCGTTCTTTGTGTGCTGTTTAGTTTCATTTGCAGATCCTTACATATCTTGTCTAAAATACGCATTTGCTTCAAAGACTCCGTTTAAGAGTAGAAGCTCATCTTGCACACTGTTCGCATCAGCAAAGCTATGTACTCTGCAAACCAGAGCGCTGAGAACAGCCATCATCTGGAAAGGTTCGTGTCAGCTTTTTGTATGTAGATACAAGTCCGAATGAGGCAGCTTGCGATAGACTGCATGCCCAAATGTGCCATCACCTTTGCAACGAACCAAAACATTTGAGAATAGAAGACATCCCTTCTTTTCGATTTCCACTGTAAGTTGACTTTTTTCCTGGATGAAATTTAAATGCTTCAAAAACTCTTATAATTTATCCTCTCCATGGAGTCACGCCATATACATGTCGTCAAAACTATCTCCAAAATGCTCCGAGTTTTGAACTAATAGTTTCCAGCGTCTTTCGCCCGAAGTCTTCCATTAACATAGTGGCTACCAAGGGCGACAAGGGGCTACCTATGTGGCACTATCGCTCTGCTCCAAAAAAATTCGTTATTAAATAAGAAGTATGACGAAGTCAGGGCACATGTGAACAAAGCAGTAACCCTTTATCAAAACTTTAGCCAGTAAGAGGAAACAGGTCTGAAAGGGTAACCTTGGTGAATAAGCAAACCAGGTCGAAGGTGAGTAATATGTAAGAATTGTTCAGTCTTAGTTGTTTAAGTAAGTCGATAAACTCTGCAGAGTTGTGTATCTGATAAGCACATTTTCCATCAACAGGTCTTAATTATGAGGCAGAGTGTATGTCACATTCGTAACTAGGAGAGCCTATACGACTCGCAGTTGGTCACATAGGAACATCTTTCTTGTGATTTTTTTTGGAATCTTCGTGTCACTTGGTTTCAATCTTCGCACAACTTCCACAGCGACTGGGGCGGGCGTTCATAGGCGCAGCATTCTTCCAAACCACCTGCTTAGTGCGCTCTTTACTGATCTTCTGATATGTCCAGTTTGGTGAATTATGTATTTCATCATGACATTCATCACGAGACAATGAAACACTGGCACTATCTTTACCAGCTGGCGATGTTTATGCAGTGCAGCCTCTCGGCCATAGATCTGATACTCTCTTGTGGGCAAGTTTTTGCAACAGCCTGGTAACTGTATGTGACCGCAGCCACAGTGGCCCAATTGACGAGTTTAAACAGATGGAGCGAGTGCCGAAGCTTCAGTCTGTCCTATCATTCTGATGATGGCCGAAAGATATACCACGAAAACGCCAAGACAATAAATAAACTTTCTGCAGTTCCACACCATAAATCTAATAGTTTATTCATTGCAATGCGAAAGCATGAAGATATACAAACAATTTTTGTTTATACTTACTTTATTTCTAACACTGAAATACAGGTTTTAGCAGGGACTTGAATCTCACCTTCTTTTGTAGAATTATTCATAGTCATGTTAAAAAATGATGTGCAAAACCGTAAGTATTTTATTTCTTTTCAGTTTTTTTATCACATCAGTTTACTAAATTATAGATGGTGTAGTAAAATTTTAAGCATTTAAATATTAAATGCCGGTGGAGTGGCCGTGCGGTTCTGGGCACTACAGTCTGGAACCGAGCGTCCGCTACGGTCGCAGGTTCGAATCCTGCCTCGGGCATGGATGTGTGTGATGTCCTTAGGTTAGTTAGATTTAATTAATTCTAAGTTCTAGGCGACTGATGTCCTTAGAAGTTAAGTCGCATAGTGCTCAGAGCCATTTGAACTATTTTTTTGAAATATTAAATGCTTAAAACCTGAAGTGCAGGCTTTTAATTCGAAAATTGCTGTAAAATACTGTTTTTCAGTATTAATTATAACAAATTTTCTCTGGTAGTGCCGACATCATAGGTTCGGCCCTGGAGTCTACATTTAGGTCGTAAGAAACACAGTGCCAATCCTGCACCTACAACCAGAGCTATACTCCGCCGGTCGCCTGATGGTGTGTGGCGGAGGGTACTTCAAGTACTGCTATCCTATCACCCCGTCCCATTCCCTGTTCGAATCGTGGATGGCAGGTGCGAAGAATGGTTGTCAGTAGACCTGCGTATCAGGTCGGAAGTAATAAGTTGCTCGACCCTTCCAGAAATGTACTCTCCCGAAATTTCTGTGTTTAACTTCACCATCGTGCTCAAAGCCTCTCCTGCAGCGTCTGCAACTGGAGTTCTTTGAGCATCTCCGTAATGCTCTCAGGCCGACTGAACGATCCCGTGGCGAAACGCGCCACATCTTCATTGGAGCTTCGCTTCCTCTCTTCTGTCGGTCCTACCTGGTAAGCGTCCAGGCTGAAGAGCAATACATACCAATCGGTGAAACAAGTGTTTTGTAAGTTACTTCTTTCGTGGATGAATTACACATTTTCTTAAGATTCTCTCTGTGAACAGCTGAATAGCTGGCATCTGCTTTCCCTACTATTCCTTTTGAATGGCCATTCCACCTATACAGGGTGTTACAGAAAGGTACAGCGAAACTTTCAGGAAACATTCCTCACACACGAAGAAAGAAAATATGTTATGTGGACATGTGTCCGGAAACGCTTACTTTCCGTGTTAGAGCTCATTTTATTACTTCTCTTCAAATCACATTAATCATGGGATGGAAACACACAGAAACAGAACGTACCAGCGTGACTTCAAACACTTTGTTAGAGGAAATGTTCAAAATGTCCTCCGTTAGCGAGGATACATGCGTCCACCCTCCGTCGCATGGAATCCCTGATGCGCTGATGCAGCCCTGGAGAATGGCGTATTGTATCACAGACGTCCACAATACGAGCACGAAGAGTCTCTACATTTGGTACCGGGGTTGCGTAGACAAGAGCTTTCAAATGCCCCCATAAATGAAAGTCAAGAGGGTTGAGGTCAGGAGAGCGTGGAGGCCATGGAATTGGTCCGCCTCTACCAATCCATCGGTTACTAAATATGTTGTTGAGAAGCGTACGAACACTTCGACGGAAATGTGCAGGAGCTCCATCGTGCATGAACCACATGTTGTGTCGTACTTGTAAAGGCACATGTTCTAGCAGCACAGGTGGAGTATCCCGTATGAAATCGTGATAACGTGCTCCATTGAGCGTAGGTGGAAGAACTTGGGGCCCAATCGAGACATCACCAACAATGCCTGCCCAAACGTTCACAGAAAATCTGTGTTGATGACGTGATTGCACAATTGCGTGAGTATTCTCATCAGCCCACACATGTTGATTGTGAAAATTTACAATATGATCACGTTGGAATGAAGCCTCATGCGTAAAAAGAACATTTGCACTGAAATGAGGATTGACACATTGTTGGATGAACCATTCGCAGAAGTGTACCCGTGGAGGCCAATGAGTTGCTGATAGTGCCTGCACACGCTGTACATGGTACCGAAACAACAGGTTCTCCCGTAGCACTCTCCATACAGTGACGTGGTCAACGTTACCTTGTACAGCAGCAACTTCTCTGACGCTGACATTAGGGTTATCGTCAACTGCACGAAGAATTGCCTCGTCCATTGCAGGTGTCCTCGTCGTTCTAGGTCTTCCCCAGTCGCGAGTCATAGGCTGGAATGTTCCGTGCTCCCTAAGACGCCGATCAATTGCTTCGAACGTCTTCCTGTCGGGACACCTTCGTTCTGGAAATCTGTCTCGATACAAACGTACCGCGCCAGGGCTATTGCCCCGTGCTAATCCATACATCAAATGGGCATCTGCCAACTCCGCATTTGTAAACATTGCACTGACTGCAAAACCACGTTCGTGATGAACAATAACCTGTTGATGCTACGTACTGATGTGCTTGATGCTAGTACTGTAGAGCAATGAGTTTCATGTCAACACAAACACCGAAGTGAACATTACCTTCCTTCAATTGGGCCAACTGGCGGTGAATCGAGGAAGTACAGTACATACTGACGAAACTAAAATGAGCTCTAACATGGAAATTACGCGTGTCCGGACACATGTCCACATAAAATCTTTTCTTTATTTGTGTGTGAGGAATGTTTCCTGAAAGTTTGACCGTACCTTTTTGTAACACCCTGTATATTTTTCAGCAGTTACAGTTTCCAGCAATTAGGCACCAATAGTACAATCGTATTGTATGCACAATGTGTTACATTTACACCGAGGTGACAAAAAGCCATGTAATACTTACTAACAACGTGACGGACCTCCTTCTTCCTGGAGTAGTGCAGCAACACAACGTGGCATGAAAGTCCCCTGCAGAAACACTGAACCATCTTAATTTTATCCAGTGTTTGCAGTGTTTCTTCCGAGACTGTATTACTTTCGTAACTAACGGCTGCAGGTGGTTGTCCCTTACTGTTACAATGGGCCATGTTGTCTCTATAGCCGTCCATACTTACGAAAGCACTGCAGGTACAGGGTATTGTGTACGAACTGACTTCTTGATTACACACCGTAAATGTTCGATGGAATTCATGTCGAGCGATCTGGGTGGCCAAATAATTCGCTGGAATTGTCCAGAATGTCCTTCAAACCGATCGCGAACAGTTATGGCCCGGTGAGATGGTGTATCTACATCTACATCTACATCTACATGTACATGGATACTCTGCAAATCACATTTAAGTGCCTGGCAGAGGGTTCATCGAGCAACCTTCACAATTCTCTATTATTCCAATCTCGTACAGCGCGCGGAAAGAATGAACACCTATATCTTTCCGTACGAGCTCTGATTTCCCTTATTTTATCGTGGTGATCGTTCTTCCCAATGTACATCGGCGTAAAAAAAAAAATATTTTCGCCTTCGGAGGAGAAAGTTGGTGATTGGAATTTTGTGAGAAGATTCCGTCGCAAAGAAAAACGCCTTTCTTTTAATGCTGTCCATCGCAAATCCTGTATCATTTCTGTGACACTCTCTCCCATATTTCGCGATAATACAAAACGTGCTGCCTTTCTTTGAACTTTTTCGATGTACTCCGTCAGTCCTATCTGGTAAGGATCCCACACCGCGCAGCAGTATTCTAAAAGAGGACGGACAAGCGTAGTGTAGGCAGTCTCCTTAGTACGTCTGTTACATTTTCTAAGTGTCCTGCCAATAAAATGCAGTCTTTGGTTAGCTTCTCCACAACATTTTCTATGTGTTCATTCCAATTTAAGTTGTTCGTAAGTGTAATACCTAGGTATCTAGTTGAAGTTACAGGTTTTAGATTAGACTGATTTATCAGGTAACCGAAGTTAAACGAGTTCATGTGGATGACCTCACACTTTTCGTTACTTAAGGTCAATTTGCCACTTTTCGTGCTATCCCGATATTTCTTCTAAATACTTCTTCTAAATCGTTTTGCAGTTGGTTTTGATTTTCTGATGACTTTATTAGTCGATAATCGACAGCGCCATCTGCAAACAACCGAAGACGGCTGCTCAGATAGTCTCCCAAATCGTTTATATAGATAAGGAACGACAAAGGGCTTATAACACTGCCTTGGGGAACGCCAGAAATCACTTATGTTTTACTCGATGACTTACCATCAGTTACTACGAACTGTAACCTCTCTAACAGGAAATCACAAATCCAGTCACATAACTGAGACGATATTCCATAAGCACGCAATTTCACTACGAGCCGCTTGTGTGGTACAGTGTCAAAAGCCTTCCGTAAATCCAGAAATACGGAATCGATCTGAAATCCCTTGTCAATAGCACTCAACACTTCATGTGAGAGAAGAGCTAGTTGTGTTTCACAGGAACGATGTTTTCTAAACCCATGCTGACTGTGTGTCAATAGACCGTTTTCTTCGAGGTAATTCATAATGTTCGAACATAATATATGTTCTAAAATCCTGCTATATATCGATGTTAACTATATGGGCCTGTAATTTAGTGGATTACTCATACTACCTTTCTTGAATATCGTTGTTTGGTAACAAGAAGTCCATGAAAGGCTGCAGACGGTCTCCAAGTAAACCTTTCCAGTCAGTGGCCGGTTGGTTGGACCAGAAGACCCAGTGCATTCCTTGTAAACGCAGCCCACTCAATTACGGTGACACCACCAGCTTGCACACTGCCTTCGTGACAACTTGTGTCCATAGCTTCGTGGGGTCCGCACCAACCTCAAAACCTACCAACAGTTCTTACCAACTGAAATCAGGACGCATCTGACCAAGCAACTATTTTCCATTCGTCTAGGGTCTAACCGTTCTGGTCACGAGCCCCTGAGAGGCGCTGCAGGTTATGTCGTTCTGTTAGCATAGACACTCGCGTCGGTCCGCTTTTCCCATAGCGCATTAGCTCTCAATTTCACGGCATTGTTGTAACGGATACGTTCTTCGTACGTCCCACAATCATTTATGAGATTACTTCGCGCAGTGCTGCTTGTCTGTGAAAGGTGGCTACACTGAGTCACAGCGCCAGAGATTGCGCCAAAGATTATTATTCCGCCGCTTCCACTGCGGCAATAGTAGTTCAGAGGTTGCCGTGGACAGTGCTTGTTGAGAGGATGTCGAGAGCAGTACTATTGAGAGCATGTCGTGTGCAGTTGTTGTTCTGTTGGGCGAGACAGTAGATGCTGTTCGGTTGGTGTAATGTATAGATGGGAGATGTTGCAATGATCACAGTGTATTTATCGTCAATATACAGGGTCAGTCACCTAACATTACAGCTGGATATATTTCGAAAACCACATCAAATACTGACGAATCGATTCCACAGACCAAAAGCGAGGAGAGGGGCTAGTGTAATTGGTTAATACAAACCATAAAAAAATGCACGGAAGTATGTTTTTTAACACAAACCTACGTTTTTTTAAAATGGAACCACGTTAGTTTTGTTAGCACATCTGAACATATAAACAAATATGTAATCAGTGCCGTTTGTTGCATTGTAAAATGTTTATTACATCCTGAAATGTTGTAACCTAAAGTTGACGCTTGAGTATCACTCCTCCGCTGTTCGAGCGTGAGTATCGGAGAGCACCGAATTACGTAGGGACCCAAAGGGGACGATGTTGGACCTTAGGTACAGAAGAGACTGGAACAGCACATTACGTCCACATGCTAACTCCTTTTTATTGGTCTTTTTCACTGACGCACATGTACATTGCCATGAGGGGTGAGGTACACGCACACACGTGGTTTCCGTTTTCAATTACGGAGTGGAATAGAGTGTGTCCCGACATGTCGGGCTAATAGATGTTCAATGTGGTGGCCATCATTTGCTGCACACAATTGCCATCTCTGGCGTAATGCCGGCCGGGGTGGCCGAGCGGTTCTAGGCGCTACCGTCTGGAGCTGCGTGACCGCTCCGGTCGCAGGTTCGAATCCTCTAGGGGACTGATGACCTCAGAAGTTAAGTCCCACAGTGCTCAGAGCCATTTTTTTCTGGCGTAATGAATGTCGTACACGCCGCAGTACATCTGGTGAAATGTCGCCGCAGGCTGCCACAATACGTTGTTTCATATCCTCTGGGGTTGTAGGCACATCACGGTACACATTCTCCTTTAACGTGCCCCACAGAAAGTGGTCAAGAGGTGTAAGATCAGGAGAACGGGCTGGCCAATTTATGCGTCCTCCACGTCATATGAAACGCGCGTCGAACATTCTGTCAAGGGTCAGCCTAGTGTTAATTGCGGAATGTGCAGCTGCACCATCATGCTGATACCACATACGTCGACGTGTTTCCAGTGGGACATTTTCGAGCAACGTTGGCAGATCATTCTGCAGAAATGTGATGTATGTTGCAGCTGTTTGGGCTCCTGCAATGAAGTGAGGACCAATGAGGTGGTCGCCAATGATTCCGCACCATACATTTACAGTCCACGGTCGCTGTCGCTCTACCTGTCTGATCCAGCGAGGATTGTCCACGGACCAGTAATGCATGTTCCGTAGATTCACTGCCCCGTGGTTTGTGGAAGCCGCTTCATCGGTAAACAGGTAGAACTGCAAGGCATTCTCTGGTAATGCCCATTGACAGAATTGCACTCGATGATTAAAGTCATCACCATGTAATTGCTGATGTAGCGACACATGAAACGGGTGAAAGCGGTGACGATGCAGTATGCGCATGACACTACTTTGATTCAGTCCACCGGCTCTCGCAATATCCCGTGTACTCATGTGTGGGTCCATGGCAACAGCAGCTAACACACCAACTGCGCCCGCTTCTCCTGTGACCTGCCTGTTACGGACTCGTTTGCGTGCTACGACCATACCTGTGGCATACAGTTGGCGGTGGATGTTTTGCAATGTGCGGCACGTTGGATGCTCTCTGTCCGGGTACCGTTCTGCATACACCCTGCAGGCTTCAGCTGAATTTCGTCGACACTCGCCATAGATGAGTATCATCTCCGCCTTTTCAGAGTTCGAATACACCATGGTCACAGTTCCTACAACACTACACTATCACAGACGTCTGGTAACACGGTGTACTACAGTTGGTCTGCGTGCGGAGACGAATGCAGAATAGCAATAGCAGCAAGCGCTACATGCGGACACTGCGACAGCTAGACCAAACCACAACAGTGCACTACAGCCACGTAAACACGGTCGTCATCGTAAACATGTCCCTGCAGATGCTGCTCGCCGACCGTGGCCCGTGTTTGTTACAACACGCAACTGAACGTCGGAGGTTTCAAGCGTCAACTTTAGGTTACAATGTCTCCGGATGTAATTAACATTTTACAATGCAACAAACGGCACTGATTACGTATTTGTTTATATGTTCAGATGTGCTAACAAAACTAACGGGCTTCCATTTAAAAAAAACGTAGGTTTGTGTTAAAAAACATACTTCCGTGCATTTTTTATGGTTTGTATTAACCAATTACACTAGCCCCTCTCCTCATGTTCGGTCTGTGGAATCGATTCGTCAGTATTTGGTGTGGTTTACGAAATACTCGTATATCCAGCGGTAATGTTAGGTGACTCACCCTGTATATGGAGGTAACGAAAAAAAAATTATTTCACATTTCCTTAATGACAATGCCTCTTGGTCACAGGTTCAGTCAACAAAGCATCTAGCTCGTGTTCATGTATTAGACTTGTAATTCTGGTTTCTATGTGCAGTTATAGTATTTCTGGTTTTTCAATTAGTTCATTGTAAATGGCGTTTAAAATATCTTGTCGTATTGAGGAAGAACCGTGCCAGATACATGTACGTTGAATCATACTCCCACACGCAGAACAGTTACACTTATTCTTTGTTGTTTCGTAGCTTTTATAGTTGCAGGGGACTTAATTAATCAATTGTGTTAACGGAAATTTCGTTTCATTCTTTATTGTTATTTTATGCAGTCAGATTGCGTACTAATACTAGTCAGGGCCAACCGGTTACGAGACTTCGTAACCGGACACACAGCTACTAAAATTATTGCATAATAATTAAGCCCCCCCTGCATCTGTCAGCACCGACAAATCTACGCAAGCGCCGCTACCGCCTGTCGTTTAGTTAAGGCCGCCGGCCACTGCGTTGTCCGTGGTGACAGGTAATGCCTGAAATCTGTTATTCTCCGCACACTCTTGACACCGTGGATCTCGGAATATTGAATTCTCTAACGATTTCCGAAATGGAATATCCTAGGCATCTAGTTCCAACTACCATTCAGCGCCCAAAGTCTCTTAATTCCTGTCTTGCGGCCATAATTACATAGCAAACCTTTTCACGTGAATGACCTGAGTACAATTGACAACTCCTTCAACGGTGTGCCCTTTTACACCCCGTGTACGCGAAACCACCGCCACCTGTATATGTTCATGTCGCTATGCCACGACTTTTGTTGGGACCGATGACCTCGCCGTTTGGCCCCCTCCCCAAAATCAACCAACCAGCCATGACTTTAGTCACCTCGAAGTATTTACGTACAGGATCACCTTCAAGTCCCTGCACCATTGATCAGTCGTATGCAGGTCTTCCTGCTGTTCGCTACAGCCTTCTGATGCTACATTATCGTAGACAGTTGTCTGCAAACGATTTCAAGGAGCTTCCGTCACTTTCTACTAGATCATTTATGTATACAGGGTGGTTCATTGATCGTGACAGGGCCAAATATCTCACGAAATGTATCAAACGAAAAAAAAAACAAAGACCGAAACTGCGTCTTTTAAAATAGGAACACCCATTTTTATTACATACTCGTGTAGTACGTAAAGAAATATGAATGTTTTAGTTGGACCACTTTTTTCGCTTTAAGATAGATGGCGCTGTAATAGTCAGAAACACATGGCTCACAATTTTGGGCGAACAGTTGTTAACACGTAGGTTTTTAAAATTAAAATACTGAACGTAGGTACGTTTGAACATTTTATTTCGGTTGTTCCAATGCGATACATGTACCTTTGTGAATTTATCGTTTCTGAGAACGCATGCTGTTACAGCATTACTGCAAGAAATGCTCAAAACGATGTTCGTCAACGTCAATGCATTTGGCAATACGTGTAACGATATTCCTCTCGACAGCGAGTAGTTCGCCTTCCGTAAGGTTCGCACATGCATTGACACTGCTCTGACGCATGTTGTCAGGCGTCGTCGGTGGATCCCGATAGCAAAAATCCTTTAACTTTCCCCACAGAAAGAAATCTGGGGACGTCAGATCCGGTGAACGTGCATCGACGACCAATCCACCTGTGATGAAATATGCTATTCAATACCGCTTCAGCCGCACGCGAGCTATGTCCCGGACATCCATCATGTTGAAAGTACATCGCTATTTTGTCATGCAGTGAAACATCTTGCACTAACATCGGTAGAACATTACGTAGGAAATCAGCATACATTGCACAATTTAGATTGCCACCGATAAAATGGAGGCCAATTATCCTTCCTCCCATAATGCCGCACCATAAATTAACCCGTCGAGGTCGCTGATGTTCCACTTGTCGCAGCCATCGTTGATTTTCCGTTGCCAAACAGAGCATATTATGCCGGTTTACGTTACCGCCGTTGGTGAATGACCCTTCGTCGCTAAATAGAAGGCGTGCAGAAACCTCTCATCGACCCGTAATTTTTCTTGCGCCCAGTGGCAGAACTGTATACGACTTTCAAAGTCGTCGCCATCCTATTCCTGGTGCATAGAAATATGGTGCGGGTGCAATCGATGTTGATGTAGCATTCTCAGCACCGACGATTTTGAGATTCCGGAATCTTGCGCATTTTGTCTCCTACAGATTTGCGGATTAGCCGCGACAGCAGCTAAAACCCTTACTTGGGTATCATCATTTGTTGCAGATGGCGGTTGATGTTTCACATGTGGCTGAACACTTCCAGTTTCCTTAAATAACGTAACTATCCGGTGGACGGTCCGGACACTTGGATGATATCGTCCAGGATACCGAGCAGCATACATAGCACACGCCCGTTGGGCATTTTGATCACAATAGCCGTACATCAACACGATATCGACCTTTTCCGCAATTGGTAAACGGTCCATTTTAACACGAGTAACGTATCATGAAGCAAATACCGCCCGCACTGGCGAAATGTTACGTGATACCACGTACTACACAAATATGTAATAAAAATGGGGGTTCCTATTTAAAAAAACACACTTGATATCCGTTTGACCTATGGAAGCGCCATCAAGCGGGCGAACCATAGCGCCACCTGGTTTCCCCCTTCCAGCTAGACAAATTTCGTTCCTTGTAGTTTTTTCGTTTGATGCTTATTTCGTGAGATATTTGGCATGGTCACTATGAATGGAACACCCTGTATATGGTAAACAGTGAAAAGAACTCGGCATCAAGCTGAGCGTCTACGTCTACATCACTGTGGATCTCACGGAGGGAAAGTGGGGGCTGAGTTTCGCAGGATCGCTGTCTGCCGACTCCATGTTGATTTTCATACCGGAAATTTTCGATCTCCAAAACTGCTGTAATACGTTAGCATAAAACATGCAACATAACTGTACAGGGATTTTCTCTGCCTCGTGATGACTGGGTGTTGTGTGATGTCCTTAGGTTAGTTAGGTTTAAGTAGGTCTAAGTTCTAGGGGACTGATGACCATAGATGTTAAGTCCCATAGTGCTCAGAGCCATAACTGTACAACAGAGAAACGCCAGCGATATACGCCTGTACTTATGTGCATCTGTCACGCGACCCTTCCTGGGTCGATAATACGACGTAAGCACACTGTTGCACAGTTGGGTGGCTAGGCCCCTTGACGCTCTGTGTGCTACGTTGATTCCTTCCAGGAAGGCGGAGTGTTGTTGTCTGTGGTGGACTTTGGATCCAGAAGTCGCACCCGCAAGTTGCTGGTGCCTCGTCTCGTGTCTGTCGCCAACAGCTTTGCAGCGCAACTTATAAGACAGAGAGAGGGAGAGAGAGAGAGAGAGAGCAGAGGTGGAAACTAATTTGGAAGGCAGACTGCGGCAAAGCACGCAGCGCGTCCACAATAAACAGGCGAGTCTGATTTACGCGGGCGGAGGCGCTCGCTTCCAGTCTTAATTATGTCTCGTCTGCGGCGAGAAGTTCGCTAAAGTCCACAGCGTGGAGGCCTCGTGTAGCGTCAACTGCACTCTGACGTGTGCACATGGGGACACGGCCTGTTCGATCGAAATATTTAATAAATGTGAGGGAGGAGAAATGAAAACTTCGTCGTTTGTCGGCGAATTTGTATTTCTGTCAGAGGTGGCAAAGGAACTGGAAGAGCGTTTGAATGGAATGGATTGCTGTTTGAAAAGAGTGTATAAGTTGAATGTCAGCAAAGGTAAAAAAAACGGGTGTGAATGAATGTAGTAAATCAAGAGATGAAAGTTGTAAATCAGGAGATGGATGTAGTAAATCAGGAGACGAATGTAGTAAATCAGGACACATACGCAGTAAATCTAGAGATCAATGTAGTAAATAAGGAGGTGAAGAGTTAATTAGATTGGGAAATGAGATACTACAAATTGTGGATCAGTTTTTATACTCGGACAGCAAAATAACTGACGACTGCCAAAGTAGGGAGTATAAGAAATGTAGACTAGCAACAGTAAGAAAAATGTTTTGAAAAAAAAAAAATAATGGCCAGATGCGAGTAGCATTCGCTCGCTGTTGCTTAATTATGTTATGTCGACAGTTCATTTATTCCAGAAATCGAGACTCGCGATCATTTTTGCCTCTCATCGACATCGATACGTACTAGTCGGCGAATGTTTGTTTCACGTTCAACTTCGAAAGCCATATCTGCGTGACGTAATTGCTATTGGATATATGATGATGAATAGAGTCCGAAACGCGTCATATTGGTTTGACTGACGTCTGGCTTTTACCATTACGACCCAGTCAACTTGAATGCAGAGCTAATGGTTGTTTCAAGTTTGACGCCTGACAAAATAATTTTTTTCGTGTGATATAATTACAAATCAACAAATTTCGTTTTTTTTTCCTTTACTTGTACTCTGAAACCTAGTTTTTTGCCAAATTTCGTGATTCAAGTCCAACGGGAAGCACCCTCTAAGGTTTAGGTGGGTGAGTTTTCGAGTATCAAAATATGTCACCTAAATGGCCTCACCTTTTGGTTCCATTGACTTAGAGGCTTACGTTTATTACACCGCCAAGGATCTACAGACCTTAGTACGTGACATAAATTTCAATCTGAAACGTCTATCTGCTCCTGAGAAAAAGGGGTGTTGAACAGACAGAGTCACTTTTTCGTATGGTGCAATTACAGTTCTACAGTTTCTGGGATTTTTACTTTGTTTTGCCAAATCTCATGATTTCAGGCGAACGGAAAGTAGCGTGTAGGTTTTGATAAGTGAGTTTGCAAGTGTTAAAGTATGTTATATAAATGCCGTATCTTTTGACTGCAGTGACTTAAAACCTTCAATGTTTTACACCGCCAAGGGGCGATAGACATCAGTATGTGAAATAAATGTGAACTAGATATGTTCTTCCGTCCATGAGACAGACAGAAAGACGAACAACAAAGCTCTCCTATAAGAGTTCCATTTTTACCAAATGAGATACGGAACCCTACAAACGACATTTGCTAACACTGAATATAAATTCAAGTGTTAGGAAGTCTGTTTTAGAAGGTATCTGTCTGGAGTATAGCTAATGGAAGTGGAACATGGACGATACACAAGAAGGTAATGCAAGCCTTTGAAACGTGGTGCTAGAAAAAAATACTGGATGTTAGATGGACAGATTGGATATCGATAAAATCTGTGAAAAGAGAATTTTATGGCACAACCTGACTAAAAAAGGGAAAGGATGACGAGACACATACGGAGGTGTCAAGCAGCAGTCGCTTTGATTTGGACGTTAGTCTGAGGGATAAAAGTTGTAGAGGAGTAGCAAGTCTTCAGTGTTGTGGCAAGATTGCAGCAAAGGTTGCAATAGTTATACATAGATGGCGAGGCTCGCACAGAATAGGCTAACCTTGAGAGCTGCATTAATTCCATCTTCGGACTAAGGACCACAAGAACATCAACAAACATTTACGAACATCTGATATATGCACAGAATCCTATGGCGTTCCATTCTAACATACAAAAACTGGAGTTGGTAATTTTTCAGATGGCACAAGTGTCGTAATTCATCAATAATTATACAGTGATGTTACATATGACATCGACAGCCAATGCGTGCGACGAAGAAGTTATAGAAACAACGAATAACGAACAGCAATGCATATACGAATGAAATGACACAATTTCAGAGACTTTACTGGTATCGTACAGACATTATTTCAATTTTTCCTGATTGTTGGTGAGCACCTATTGTTGGGATTTTGACAGAGCTGATACAGCGTTCTAGATCGTACAGAAGATGCTCTACGGTCCTCATAGCAGGACGTTGAGGGGACACAGTGTCCGCATATAGTCATGCAATTTCTGGGCCTGAGTGCGTGGCGTTTTTCAGTACAAGGGGGGGGTCATAAAATTTCGTTTATCATTACGAAAAAGTACGAATAAATATTGTTATTGTTGTCGTGCTCTTCAGTCAAAAGATTGGTTTACTGCAGCTCTCTATGCTGCACTATCCTATGGAAACCTCTTGGACTCCGAGTAACTACTACAACCTGCATATTTCTGAATCTCCTTACTGCATTCATCTCTTGCCCTTCCTCTGCAGTTTTAACCGCCCACGCCTCCCTGCAATACTAATCTTGTGATCCCCTGACGTCTCAGAACGTGTCCTATCAACCGATTCTACCTTTGGTCAAGTTGTGCCGCAAATATCTTGTCTCCCGAATTCCATTCAGTGGCCCCTCATTATTTACGTCATCTACTCATCTAATGTTCAATACTCTTCTGTGGCATCACATTTCAAAACCTTCTGTTCTCTTGTTGTCTAAATTGTTTATCGTCCACATTTGACTTCCACTACCGTCTACACTCCATACAAATACACTCATCAACATAAATTAAGGCATAACTGCAGAATGTGGTGCCACACAATGTGGCACTACACAAAACTGGCGCTAATAGCATAGGCACTTAGGAAACACACACGACACGGATCTGTAAGTCCACGGTATTGGTGAAAAGTTGAGAAACCGTCCCGAAACACATGTGCTACAAAACGCCACTGTTTCCTGCTCATGTACCACGACATTAATATGGGATATGAGCACCATGCGCACGTACACAGGCCGCACAACGTGTTGGCATACTCTAGATCAGGTGGTCGAGCAGCTGCTGGGGTATAGCCTCCCATTCTTTCACCAGTGCCTGTCGGAGCTCCTGAAGTGACGTAGCGGTTTGAAGACGTGCAGCGATACGTCGACCGAGAGCATCCCAGACGTGCTCGAAGGGGTTTAGGTCTGGAGAGCATACAGGCCACTCAATTCGCCTGATATCTTCTGTTTCAAGGTACTCCTCCACGATGGCAGCTCTGTGGGGCTGTGCGTTACCATCCATCAGGAGGAAGTTGGAACCCACTGCACCCCTGAAAAGGCGGACATACTGGTGCAAAATTACGTCCCGATACACCTGACCTGTTACAATTCCTCTGTCATAGATATGCAGGGGTGTACGTGCACCAATCATAACCCCATCCCACACCATCAAACCACGACCTCCATATAGGTCCCTTTCAAGGACATTAAGGGGTTGGTATCTGCTTCCTGGTTCACGCCAGTTGAAAACCCGGCGAGAATCACTGTTCAGACTATACCTGGACTCGTACGTGAACATAACCTGGTGGGACCACTGTCTCAATGACGATGTAATGTGTTCTTGACGCCAGGCTTTACGGGCTCTCCTGTGACCAGGGGTCAGTGGAATGCACCGTGCAGGTCTCCGGGCAAATAAACCATGTCCGTTCAGTTGTCTGCAGACTGTGTGCCTGGAGACAACTGTTCCAGTGGCTGCGGTAAGGTCCCGAGCAAAGCTACCTGCAGTACTCCGTGGCCGTCTGCGGGCACTGATGGTGAGATATCGGTCTTCTTGCGGTGCTGTACACTGTGGACGTCCCATACTGTGGCGCCTGGACACGTTTCGTGTCTGCTGGAATCATTGTCATACTCTTGAGATAACCCTTTGTGGCACATGGGGGGCCCGTGCTACGACCTGCTGTGTTTGACCAGCCTCCAGCCGCCCTGGTATACTACCCCTCGTAACGTTATCAATATATGTCCTTTGAGCCATTTTCAAGACACAGCCACCATTAGCATGTCTGAAAACATCTGCACACCTCTGCATTTGTGGACTGCTGCCAGCGCCACCGTGCGACGACCGCAGGTCAAACGGACCGCATGGTCATACCCCGAGGTGATTTAAACCCGCAAATCGCCCACCAGAGCGTTGTTTCACCATGTGTCAGCATTATCCTTAATTTATGAGCATGAGTGTACTTTCAGAAAAGACATCCAAACACTTAAATCCACACTAGATGTTAACAAATTTCTGTTCTTGGTATGATAGTTTTTACATCCTCTCTCCTTCGTCCATGATCAGTTATTCTGCAGACCTATTAGCAAAAGTCACCTACTTCCTTAAGTGACCCGTTTCCTAATCTGATTACGTCAGAATGATTTGGTTTGATTTGACTTAATCTCATTACCCTTGTTTTGCTTTTGTTGGTAATAACCTCCTTTCAAGACACTATCCATTCCGTTCAACTGCTCTTTCAAGTCCTTTGCTGTCTCTGACGGCATTATAATTCTATCAGTAAACATCAAAATTTTTGTATTTTCTTCCTGAACTTTAATTCATAACCCAAATTTTTCTTTGGTTTGCTTTACTGCATAGTCAATGTACATGTAGAATAACATCGGGGATAGGCTACAATCCTGTCTCACTCGCTTTCGTCCCCCTCGACTCTTATACCTGCCATCTGGATTTTGCACAAATTGAAAACAGCCTTTCGTTTCCTGTACTTTACCCCTGCGACCTTTAGAATTTGAAGGAGACTGTTCCAATCAACATTGTCAAAAGCTATCTCTAAGTCTACAAATGCTAGAAACGTAGGTTTGCCTTTCCCAAACGTATCTTCCAAGGTGAGTCGTAGGCTCAGTATTGCGTCGCGTATTCCTATATTTTTCTGAAATCCAAACTGATCTTCCACAAATTCGGCTTCTACCAGTTTTTCCATTCTTCTGTAGGAAATACGTGTTAGTACTTTGCAACTATGACTTATTATACTGATAGTCCGGTAATTTTCACACACTTCTCAGCACCTGCTTTCATCGGAATTGGAAGTACTACATTCTTATTGAGGTCTGAGTGTGCTTCGCCTGTCTCATGCATCTTGCTCACTAGATGGAAGAGTTTTTGGCTCTGTCGAGGCTATCAGTAGGTCTGATGGAATGTCGCCTACTACAGTGACCTCTTTCCAACTCCAGTCTGTCAGTACTCTGTCCAGTTCTTCTGGAAATTTCATATCTCCCATCTCATTTTCATCTACATCGCCTTCCATTTCTATTATTGCCCTCACGTTCATACTTCTCGTACAAGTCCTCTGTATGCTCCTTCTACTTTCAGCTTTCCGTTTCTATCTCAGTACTGGTTTTCCATCTGAGCTCACGAAATTCACGCAGGGGCTTCTCTTTTCCCCAAGAGTCTCTTTAATATTCCTGTAGGTGGCATCTGTTTTCCCCTAGTGAAATATGGTTCTGAGTCATTTCATTTGTCTTCTAATTAATCAATTGTTTTGCTTGTTCGCAGGGCTGGTAGACACTGGAATTCACACGCGCCACAGTTCTGTAGCGCGCCGGTAGAGGGCTCAGAGCCGCAGCGCATTGCCGCGGTCAGTACCCACTGTCTCGATGCACTGCGAGATTATGCTGATACTGTGCCGCGGGCTAATTCCAATATCAATCAGGGTTGTAAACAAAACAAAAGAATTTATTACTATATATAATTCTGTTTTTTTTTTCGTCGCTATAACTCTACGACTACCTCTCGTATTAGTAATTCATGCATCATTCACTTGTTTTGGATCTGTGCAACAAGTATCGAGCGCAAGAAACTTCGGATGTGTGAGATGCTCTGAACTAAAAAGCATTTCGTCAAATGGTAGTAGGACTTAGGCACTACCGAGCGAGGTGGCGCAGTGGTAGCACACTGGACTCGCATTCGGGAGGACGACGGTTCAATCCCGCGTCCGGCCATCCTGATTTAGGTTTTCCGTGATTTCCCTAAATCACTCCAGGCAAATGCTGGGATGGTTCCTTTGAAAGGGCACGACCGAATTCCTTCCCCATCCTTCCCTAATCCGATGAGACCTATGACCTCGCTGTTTGGTCTCTTCCCCCAAACAACCCAACCCCCAACTTAGGCACTGAGGATTCCGTACAAACGCAGTTATGTACAACATGCATTGTTCATCCATTCTGGGAATAAAGAATATCAACGATTTTTGCCTGTTTTCGATATCGATACTGGCAAGATACTGGACTCGGGAATTCCAAGACTGTATCAAAATCTTTACAGTAGTTCCTTAGATCGGCTCAGAGATACAAGAAGAAGCAAGAAGATTAATTCAGTTCAGACATGTAGAGAGAAAATTTAATAGAACATCTTTTTATTAACTTGATAGAACATGGGCCGAAGTGGCCGTGCGGTTCTAGGCGCTACAGTCTGGAACCGCGTGACCGCTACGGTCGCAGGTTCGAATCCTGCCTCGGGCATGGATGTGTGTGATGTCCTTAGGTTAGTTAGGTTTAAGTTGTTTTAAGTTCTACTGATGACCACAGCAGTTAAGTCCCATAGTGCTCAGAGCCATTTTTGATAGAACATGACTACAAATTACATTTTATGTTTGCTTGTTCGTCTATTGCGCTTCTGATGGACAACGACTGCATTGTATGTTCAAACGGCAAAAAGATATTTTTATGTGATATAATTGCAACTTAACAAATTTCTGATTTTTTACTTTACTCGTACTATGATACCTTACTGCTTGCTAGATTTCATGGTTCTAGGTCGACGGGAAGTACCCTACTGGTTTTGATGAACGAGTTTGCGAGCTTCAAAATTGTTGTTGTTGTTGTGGTCTTCAGTCCAGAGACTGGTTTGATGCAGCTCTCCATGCTACTCTATCCTGTGCAAGCTTCTTCATCTCCCACTACGTACTGCAGCCTACATCCTTTTGAATCTGTTTAGTGTATTCATCTCTTGGTCTCCCTGTATGATTTTTACTCTCCACGCTGCCCTCCAATACTAAAATGGAGATCCCTTGATGCCTCAGAACATGTCCTACCAACCGATCCCTTCTTCTTGTCAAGTTGTGCCACAAACTCCACTTCTCCCCAATTCTATTCAATACCTCCTCGTTAGTTATGTGATCTACCCATCTAATCTTCAGCATTCTTCTGTAGCACCACATTTCGAAAGCTTCTATTCTCTTCTTATCCAAACTATTTATCGTCCATGTTTCACTTCCATACATGGCTACACTCCATACAAATACTTTCAGAAACGACTTCCTGACACTTAAATCTATATTCGATGTTAACAAATTTCTCTTCATCAGAAACGCTTTCCTTGCCATTGCTAGTCCACATTTTATATCCTCTCTACTTCGACCATCATCAGTTATTTTGCTCCCCAAATAGCAGAACTCCTTTACTACTTTAAGCGTCTCATTTCCTAATCTAATTCCCTCAGCATCACCCGAGTTAACTCGACTACATTCCACTATCCTCGTTTTGCTTTTGTTGATGTTCATCTTATACCCTCCTTTCAAGACACTGTCTATTCCGTTCAACTGCTCTGTCGCTGACAGAATTACAGTGTCATCGGCGAACCTCAAAGTTTTTATTTCTTCTCCATGGATTTTAATACCTACTTCGAACTTTTCTTTTGTTTCTTTTACTGCTAGCTCAATATACAGATTCAATAACATCGGGGAGAGGCTGCAATCTTCAAAATATGTGGCATAAATGGCCGTACCTTTACATCGCGTTGCCTTAAAAACTTAAATTTTTTTTACACACAGACTTTAGTATGCGACACGAATTTGAACTTGTTACGCCAACCTGTTCCAGAGAAAAAGAGGCCTTAACAGACGAACAGATGCACATATGGATGAAAAAAACGACAAAAAAACTTTTTTTTGGTTTCATATAATCAAAAATTGAGAACTTTAAGGTTTTTTTCCTTTACTTTTAGTGTGAAAATTTGCTTCTTGCCAAATTTTGTGATTTTTAGGTCAATAGGAGGTACCCTATACGTTTTGATGAGTGCTTGTGGGAGTGTCAAGATATGTGACGTAAATGGCCGTATCTTTCGATTGCATTGACTTAGAAGCTTCAAAGTTTTACACTGGAAAGAGATCACAGACCTCAGTATGTAATATAAGGTTGAACGGCATACGCCCAGGTGTTCTAGAGAAAAAGGGTCTTCAAAGACGGACAGATACACAGACAGATGGATAAAAAAAACACAAAAACTATTTTTTCGTGTTACCTAATTACAAATTAACAATAGCAATAGTCAATCTTGTATCAAAATACCTGACATAAACTGCCGTACCTCTTGAATGCATTGAGTTGGAAGTTTAAAATTTTCACACCGTCAGTGGACCATAGAAACTTAAATTTGAACCTGGTGTGTGTACCTGTTCGTGAGAAAATGGGTTCTTAACAGTCGGACTGACAGACAGACAGATGGACAGACAACAAAGCGATTCTGTAAAGATTCTGTTTTTGCAGAATGAGACACGAAACCCTAAAAACGTGTCAAACCCTCAGGAGTTCCTTCATAGGCTAATTTGATGTTAAAAGTGGAAATACGTGGTGGGAGAAGTTGTGGGGCCGGGCTTCCTGTAATTTACGCAGCTCCCCCTGACCCAGATGTGGCTAATTAAGTTTGCAGTCGGGCGAGCGGAGTCTTACATAAATCTGCCGACACGTCTGGATGTTTATTGTGCGAACGTTCCGTGCTCCGCGGCAATCCAACTGCCAGCGTCCTAACAGCCCGACAACCGACTTAAACTGGGTGGCTTCATGGGCAGGCAAAGCCACGCTCAGTGTAGAGCCAAGGTCGACTGTAGAACAGAACACCGCCAGAGGGAACTCTCCCCTTCTCTCTCTCTCTCTCTCCCTCTCTCTTTCACTGCCTCGTTATTCGCAACTCAGCACTCTCTCATTAAATTCCTTAATTTTCTCTCTCTGTGAGTTTTCAACTTTCTCTCTTACCTCCTTTTTACTTCCTTTCATTCTGTCTAGTCTTCTCATCTCACTCTGTAGTTCTCTGTCTTTTCGCTTCCTTCTTTTCATTCCATTTCTTCCTTTACTTCTTTCCTGTACCTACTCTCACTGTTCCTCATCCTTCTCTTACTTTTATTACTCTCTCTCTCTCTCTCTCTCTCTCTCTCTCCTCATCCTTCACTTACTTATATTACTCTCTCTCTCTCTCTCTCTCTCTCTCTCTCTCCAAACATTCATACATATATACTAAACTTTCCCCTCTTCCTCATCTTCCTCATCTTCCTTTTCCTTTCATTTCTACATTTTAATTTTCTTGTTTTGCGTACTGTCCTTTCCTTCCTTCTTTGTTATATTCGTTAACTATATCTACATTTACTTTTTCCTCTCACTGTCTGAGTCTCTCCACTGCTTCCATTCTTTGTCTTCGTGAACATCTCGTTTTTCTCTGACACAGATAATTGGTGGAGTAGGTAAGGCACTGCTGTTGTATATGTGGGGGAGAGGGTGAAATACCTGTCGAGACACATACACAAGGCGAATTTCGAGACAGTTCTTTTGATGCCACGTTGGCTCCAGTATAGTAGGGCGTGGTTTTTATAAAACAGATCTAAAGATGATCATTGTTGATGAAGCCGACAGTGTGACGGCCTACAAATGTGTGAGCATAGAGGTGAAATAAAAGAAATTTATGCAGTGCTGAATGCCAGGGTTCCCACCTCTAGCACAGAGGCGTCAAAAGAAGAGATAAAATGTGTGTAAAAGGAGCTGTGACGACCTTCACACAGTATGAAGCATCCATGGTGCTTTGGGCACAATTCTAGTGAGATTTGGTGCCAATGTGACATCAATAATCCACCTTACATGTTGCATCAACTTCTTAACTGCGGCTTTTTTTTTCTCAGGGGTCGCACCTTTAATATTTAAAGCGCTGCCAAGCCCGAAGGTGACGTCACGCAGCCCACACTTTTGCACCAATACAGAGGAAGCCAAGTTTCAAACTTGTGTGCCCCACTCTGGGAGGCAAATACGGGGTCTCGAAAAAGTGGCACTATTTCTTTCGCAGTGTTGAAGGCAGCTGGCCTGATAGCCATGCGTGTTGAATTTCCACTCGGGGACAGAAAGGTGCGCCAGCCCCGCATACTACCTGTGCAGCGGATTAACGACGGGGCTCGATGAGGCGGTGACCATAGGTGTGGTTTTTAGGCGGTTTCCCATCTTCCACTAGGTGAATAATGGGCTGTTACCCAAGCCCCACCTGAGTTACACCAATCACTAACATTGTGAAATTTTTCGCTCACTTTCACCTAAAGAACACCACATGCAGACCATTGGGGGTGCATATTTTCTGTCCTGTGGGGGTAACGGTGCGCTGACAGTAACTTAATCCACCCTTAAACTGACCAAGTCCAATCGGTTAATGCCCACAGGTCGTGGTCTAGCGGTCGCGATCTCGCTCTCACGGGGTGCCGCGTTCGATTCCCGGTGGGGTCAGAGATTTTCACCTGCCTTGAGATGACTGGATGTTTGTGTTGTCCTCATCATTTCATCATCATCATGAAAGTGGCAAAATTGGGCTGAGCAGAGGTTCGGAATTTGTGTGGGCGCTGATAACCGCGCAGCTGAGCGCCCCACTAACCAAACATCATCATCATCATCAATTGGTTAATAACTATGTCGATTCATAGCCAATGCAAGATACAGGGATAAGGATAAGAAGAAGCGTATACAGAACGCAGATAGTGTTACTCCCACCTACAATGCCGGGAGAAAAAAATTGTACATCATTTCACTTTACTGGAAGAGTGCAGAAAGTTGAAATAAACAGTTCACATAATATGCAAAAAACTGGTGATTTCTCAAACTGGGGAACAATCAAGAATGGGGTGCCGCAAGGTTCGGTCTTCGGTCCTCTGCTGTTCTTAATATATATTAGTGACTTGCCATTCTGTATTCACGAAGATGCAAAGTTGGTACTTTTTGCCGGTGATACAAGTATAGCTATCACACCCGACAGACAAGAATTAACTGATGAAATTGTAAACAATGTTTTTCAGAAAAACATTAAGTTGTTCCCTGCAAATGGGCTCTCATTAAACTTTGACAAAACACAATATATAGAGTTCCACACAGTAAATGGAATGACACCATCAATAAATACAGACTTCGATCACAAATCAGTAGCTAAGGTAGGATATTCGAATTTCTAGGTGTATCGTTGACGAGGGGTTGAACTGGAAAAAACACACTGAAGATCTGCTGAAGCGTTTCAGTTCAGCTACTTATGCTATTAGGGTCATTGCAAATTTTGGCGACATTGAAAGGGTACAATACCACCCGACATTGAAAATAGGTACAACATACTTCATTATTTTTGTCAGAAGAACACACTTTTTTTGTAAAATAACTCAATTTCAATTAATACAGCGAAGCCGAATACCAGTGTGGGAAAGAATGACAATTTATTTATTTAATTGATCACATGTGCACTCCCACAAAGTAAATCCCTACATCCAGTTTGGTGAGATCTGTGAAATGAATGAATGTATGGTCGTCTGCTAACTGCAGATAGGGAATGTGAACATATGATCATCTTTGAGACGATCCTTTGGCCACCTTTGGTGGGACCAAAGAGATGAAATTTGCCTGAGCTTTGAGCGCCTGAAATGTGGCTGACCAATGTGGTAGAAAGGTGCTCCCCCACTTCAGCAGAGGTGGGAGAGAACCTCAAGAACGGCCATGTTTCGGCACTCTGCCGCTGTATCTTGTGCTGTTAAGACCTGTTTTAGTTGTGCTCCGTAATGACGAAAGAGTGGAGACATGGTATGCATGTGGAATATTTAAGAGTAGTTTGAAATATTAATTTCTCTATTTCAGGAACTTTTGTGGGGAGAATTAAATGTCAGGCAGGTAATATTAATGAGATTGTAGTAATCTTCGGAAGTGACCAACGGTCACAATGAAACCACGTGTAGCAATAAGTTGAAATACTTCCGTGTGCTTAAGTTAAGCTGAATTACTAGCGTGTGTACCATAAGTTGAAATATTTAAGAAATGGCGTGTGCAGGACTTGAAATTAGAGACGAGTACTTCCACGTGGTGAGTACTGTGTGAGTCTCAAACTGTGTATGAGACAAAAGATAAAGATAAGTACTCGTCCATGGTATCAGTTCAGGACTCGCGTGTGTGATGAATACGTTCTTAATATTACTTTGCGTGATATTATTCCGTGTGACGCTAGATTCAAACTCTGAGAGAGAAGCAAGGTGAGTCGGCCGTCTATCCAGCAACGCCACTTGGCTTGCATTGCACAGGAAGACGTGCATATATCTCCAGAGTTCACAGTAGGAAAGTAGAATTACGAAGTGGGGCAGTGTCGTGTGAAACTGGGATAAATGTTAATTGAAGTGGGAAAGCTGAAAGTGATAATGTTGTGACTATTCTCTGTGTAGTATTTCATGTTGTAGTGTGGTGTATGTCATGTAATTTGGCTATGTGTGGTTTGCATGGGAGAGTAGCGAGGTAGTTTCAAAAGATTAGTGGGCTATGCTTGTTCCTTCGGTACCGCTCGGTCGGGAGGAAAGTTTAGTGATGATGATTGTGAGAGTCGAAGTGTGAGGTATAATAAAAGATCCACCATCCTATCCAGAAAGTGCACTGTAGCGTTAAAAATAATTATGAGACCATAATATAGAGATTCACCATTGTAAAGCTATGCCCACTGGGCGGAATTTCTCATGTGTTATTGTTGTAGGTTGTAGAATTTGTGTGTTTAGGTTAGAGAATTTATCGGAATAAATAAGATAGTGAAAAGAAAAAGATTGGTGGACTTTTCCTTCGAATTGTATGTTGTCATAACGTCCCGAATTTATAATGTGTGCACCATTCATATTCAGTGCGGTGGCCACGTGTTGACAAAAGCCGTTAAATAAAAGACAAAAAGAAAATGTGGTATTGCCAGTGCGTAGTGTACAGTCAGAGTTCTGTAAATTACTGATAGTCAGATGCGTGTTTCCGTTGCGTATTAATCATATAGGAGGATAACTTGTAACTTAAGTGTGAGTACTAGAGTTCATCTTACTCGATAAGTAAGAATGAATCCACTCGCTTGGCAGACCACTCATCTTGCAGGCCTGACTGCTTGATGCCACAGTATGAGCAAGGCATGTGGGTGCCTCTCAATATACATCAGAGTAAATTAGCTTACCACTCCTATTTTCATTCTCTGCTTTCCTATGGCATCGTATTCTGGGGTAACTCATCATTGAGTAAAAGAGTGTTCATTGCACAAAAGCGTGTAATCAGAGTAATTGCTGGAGCTCATCCAAGATCATCCTGCAGACACTTATTTAAAGAGCTAGAAATCTCCACTGTAGGCTCACAATATACAGGGTGAGTCACCTAACATTACCGCTGGATATATTTCGTAAACCACATCAAATACTGATGAACCGATTCCACAGACCGAACGTGAGGAGAGGGGCCAGTGTAATTGTTTAATAGAAACCATACAAAAATGCACGGAAGTATGTTTGTTAACACAAACCTACGTTTTTTAAAATGGTACCACGTTAGTTTTGTTAGCACATCTGAACATATAAACAAATACGTAATCAGTGCCGTTTGTTGCATTGTAAAATGTTAATTACATCCGGTGATATTGTAACCTAAAGTTGACGCTTGAGTACCACTCCTCCGCTGTTCGATCGTGTGTATCGGAGAGCACCGAATTACGTAGGGATCCAAAGGGAACGGTGATGGACCTTAGGTACAGAGGAGACTGGAACAACACATTACGCCCACATGCTAACACCATTTTGTTGGTCTTTTTCACTGACGCACATGTACATTACCATGAGGGGTGAGGTACACGTACACACGTGGTTTCCGTTTTCAATTACGGAGTGGAATAGAGTGTGTCCCGACATGTCAGGCCAATAGATGTTCAATTTGGTTTCCATCATTTGCTGCACACAATTGCAGTCTCTGGCGTAGGGAATGTCGTACACGCCGCAGTACATCTGGTGTAATGTCGCCGCAGGCTGCCACAATACGTTTTTTCATATCCTCTGGGTTGTAGACACATCACGGTACACACGGTACACGATGGTCACCACATTGAACATCTATTGGCCTGACATGTCGGGACACACTCTATTCCACTCCGTAATTGAAAACGGAAACCACGTGTGTACGTGTACCTCACCCCTCATGGCAATGTACATGTGCGTCAGTGAAAAAGACCAATAAAAAGGTGTTAGCATGTGGACGTAATGTGCTGTTCCAGTCTCTTCTGTACCTAAGGTCCATCACAGTTCCCTTTGGATCCCTACGTAATTCGGTGCTCTCCGATACACACGATTGAACAGCGGAGGAGTGGTCCTCAAGCGTCAACTTTAGGTTACAATATATCCAGACGTAATTAACATTTTACAATGCAACAAACGGCACTGATTACGTATTTGTTTATATGTTCAGATGTGTTAACAAAACTAACGTGGTTACATTTAAAAAAACGTAGGTTTGTGTTAAAAAATATACTTCCGTGCATTTTTGTATGATTTGTATTAAACAATTACACTAGCCCGTCTCCTCACGTTAGGTCTGTGGAATCGGTTCGTCAGTATTTGATGTGGTTTACGAAATATATCCAGCGATAACGTTAGGTGACTCACCCTGTATATATTCACTTGCGAAATTTGTTATTAACAATCCGAACGAATTCAAAAGTAATAGCAGTGTACATGGCTACAACACTAGGAGAAAGGATGATCTTCACTACTCAAGGTTAAATCTAACTTTGGCTCAGAAGGGGGTAAATTATGCTGCCACAAAAGTCTTTGGTCACTTACCTAATAGCATCAAACGTCTGACAGATAGCCATATAGCATTTAAGAGGAAACTAAAATAATTTCTTAATGGCAACTTCTTCTACTCATTAGATGAATTTTTGGGTATAGTAAGTGGGTAATTTCCCAACCTACACAAAAAAAAAAATTATTGAGTGTCATGTAATATTTTGTCTAATGTAATATCTTGTATAGACACCTATTACCCTGACACGTTCCACATCATTACGAAGTGTCGTATTCATGATCTATGGAACAAGTACTAATCTAATCTAATCTGTCCGATTCACTCAAATTTTACTGTTGCAACAATGCATGTGGAGTATATGCTATGATTATATGTACAGATCAGTAGCACAAGCGGTTCTCAGGTACCAGGTATCGATCCATGCTGAGACACCCATATTGGTACGTGGTGTAGCCTCCACGGTCGGCAATGCAAGCGCTGACTCTAGCATCCAGTCGATAGCAGAGGTGGTGAATACTGTCCTCGGACACGTTATATGCTGCGCCTGCTCGACCTGTTCACGTATTTCTGTAAGAGTTATTGGTTGAGGACTCGTATGAGTCACTTCTCGTCCCAATATACCCCACACGTGCTCAACTGGAGACAAGTATGGAGATCGTGTTGGCCAGGGACGTTGCTTCACGACTTACTAAGCACGTTCAGTTTCAGAGGCACTGTGTCTGCGAACATTATACTGTTGGAACAACACATCACCTTCCTGTTGCAAGAACGGCAAAAGGATGGGTCTAACAACATTAGGCACGTACCGAGTGCTGGCTAGCATCCCCTCCAGAAACAACAAAGGTGAACGAGAGTTGTAGCTCATTGACCCCAGACGACTAACTCCTAGGGTGGGGTCACTGTGTCTTGGACAAATGCAGTCTACGAGACAGCACTCGCTAGATCTACATTGTACGCACAAAGAAATTCCCCCTTTATAAGTGGACGCGACACTCGTCTCTGACAGTGTTCTAGCAGTAGTGAACACCAAAAGATCCTGAGGAAGATCCCAGCAGAGGGGTCGAAACGTCGAACATTTTAGAACAAACATGACGCGGCCTAATAACCCAGAAGATTTTAACTTCAAACGACCATCGCTTGCATGCAGGCAGAATCTGCTTTCATCGCTGAATACGACGACACACCATTGCATCTCCCGTGATGTGGTGGGAGTGGAAGATGGGCCAGAGGCGTGCGTGCCCGTAATCCCACAGCTAATGGTCGGTTCCCAACAGCCCGTGTGGACACGTCTGGGCTCATAAGCCCTCTTACCTGTGCTGTGGTAGCTGTACGGTTGCCTCTGCTGCCTTTACAATACGACGATTCTGGCGGGCGTCTGTGCTTTGTTGACATCCAGAACCTCTTCTATGGGCTTGATATATCAGCAACGTTCTGCCTGTGTCGCAGCTCTCCAAAACGCCCACCTCGCTATTCGGAAGGCCACAATTTGACCCCTTTCAGTTGGCTGTAGGAAGTACGAGTGCGTCTTAGTTATCTCCGTGGCATGGTTTCCTGCATGCTTCAAACGTTTGCACTATACTGAGCCTTCCGGCTGTGAGCATTCCCTATTAAAGGGCAGACACAGACAGCGCTTTACTAGCTATGCCACTACTGTAACTCTTCGAGGACAGCGTCATAACCGTTGTCGGTACATCTGCTATTCCTCAAGAGACAGATCCCAACGTCACCTTTCGAGGTATAGTTGGCGCGAATACACTGAAACATTAATCATTTTTGCATTACGTGTAGTACACTTCATGAGATTTTGACGTTTGCTGTATGCTGCCTCTAACGTGTTGAAATTTCCATGTCCGACAGTTAATTTTATGATGTGCGATGTTACTTTAGTGGAAAATACATTACTGGCCATTCAAATTGCTACACCAAGAAGAAATGCAGATGATAAATGGTATTCATTGGAGAAATACACTCCTGGAAATTCAAATAAGAACACCGTGAATTCATTGTCCCAGGAAGGGGAAACTTTATTGACACATTCCTGGGGTCAGATACATCACATGATCACACTGACAGAACCACAGGCACATAGACACAGGCAGCAGAGCATGCACAATGTCGGCACTAGTACAGTGTATATCCTCCTTTCGCAGCAATGCAGGCTGCTATTCTCCCATGGAGACGATCGTAGAGATGCTGGATGTAGTCCTGTGGAACGGCTTGCCATGCCATTTCCACCTGGCGCCTCAGTTGGACCAGCGTTCGTGCTGGACGTGCAGACCGAGTGAGACGACGCTTCATCCAGTCCCAAACATGCTCAATGGGGGACAGATCCGGAGATCTTGCTGGCCAGGGTAGTTGCCTTACACCTTCTAGAGCACGTTGGGTGGCACGGGATACATGCGGACGTGCATTGTCCTGTTGGAACAGCAAGTTCCCTTGCCGGTCTAGGAATGGTAGAACGATGGGTTCGATGACGGTTTGGATGTACCGTGCACTATTCAGTGTCCCCTCGACGATCACCAGTGGTGTACGGCCAGTGTAGGAGATCGCTCCCCACACCATGATGCCGGGTGTTGGCCCTGTGTGCCTCGGTCGTATGCAGTCCTGATTGTGGCGCTCACCTGCACGGCGCCAAACACGCATACGACCATCATTGGCACCAAGGAAGAAATGACTCTCATCGCTGAAGACGACACGTCTCCATTCGTCCCTCCATTCACGCCTGTCGCGACACCACTGGAGGCGGGCTGCACGATGTTGGGGCGTGAGCGGAAGACGGCCTAACGGTGTGCGGGACCGTAGCCCAGCTTCATGGAGACGGTTGCGAATGGTCCTCGCCGATACCCCAGGAGCAACAGTGTCCCTAATTTGCTGGGAAGTGGCGGTGCGGTCCCCTACGGCACTGCGTAGGATCCTACGGTCTTGGCGTGCATCCGTGCGTCGCTGCGGTCCGGTCCCAGGTCGACGGGCCGTGCACCTTCCGCCGACCACTGGCGACAACACCGATGTACTGTGGAGACCTCACGCCCCACGTGTTGAGCAATTCGGCGGTACGTCCATCCGACCTCCCGCATGCCCACTATACGCCCTCGCTCAAAGTCCGTCAACTGCACATACGGTTCACGTCCACGCTGTCGAGGCATGCTACCAGTGTTAAAGACTGCGATGGAGCTCCGTATGCCACGGCAAACTGGCTGACACTGACGGCGGCGGTGCACAAATGCTGCGCAGCTAGCGCCATTCGACGGCCAACACCGCGGTTCCTGGTGTGTCCGCTGTGCCGTGCGTGTGATCATTGCCTGTACAGCCCTCTCGCAGTGTCCGGAGCAAGTATGGTGGGTCTGACACACCGGTGTCAATGTGTTCTTTTTTCCATTTCCAGGAGTGTATATTGTACTAGAGCTGACATGTGATTACACTTTCACGCAGTTTGGGTGCATAGATCCTGAGAAATCAGTACCCAGAACAACCACCTCTGGCCGTAATAACGGCCTTGATACGCCTGGGCATTGTCTCAAACAGAGCTTGGATGGCGTGTACAGGTACAGCTGCCCACGCAGCTTCAACACGATACCACAGTTCATCAACAATAGTGACGCGTATTGTGACGAACCAGTTGCTCGGCCACCACTGACCAGACGTTTTCAATTGAAGAGGGATCCGGAAAATGTGCTGGCCAGGGCAGCAGTCGAACATTTTCTGTACCCAGAAAGGCCCGTACAGCACCTGCAACATGCGGTCGTGTATTATCGTGCTGAAATGTAGGGTTTCGCAGGGATCGAATGAAGGGTAGAGCCACAGGCCGTAACAGATCTGAAATGTAACGTCCACTGTTCATAGTGCCGTCAATTCGAACAAGAGGTGACCGAGACGTGTAATCAATGGCACCCCATACCATCACGCCGGGTGATACGCCAGTATGGAGACGACGAATACACGCTTCCAATGTGCCTTCACCACGATGTCGCCAAACACCGATGCGACCATCATGACGCTGTAAAGAGAACCTGGATTCATCCGAAAAAATGACGTTTTGCCATTCTTGCACTCAGGTTCGTCGCTGACTACACCATCGCAGGCGCTCCTGTCTGTGACGCAGTGACAAAGGTAACCGCCGCCACGGTCTCCGAGCCGATAGTCCATGCTACTGTAAACGTCGTCGAAGTGTTGGTGCAGATGGTTGTTGTCTTGCAAACTTCCCCATCTGTTGACTCGGAGCTCGAGATGTGGCTGCACGATCCGTTACCCCATGCGGATAAGATGCCTGTCATCACGACTGCTAGTGATACGAGGCCTCCTGAACCTACCGAGTCCATATTCTGCTAACAGTCATTGGATCTCGACGAACGCGAGCAGCAGTGTCGCGATACGATAAACCGCAATTGCGGTAGGCTACAATCCAACCTTTATCAAAGTCCGAAACGTGATGGTTCGCATTTCTCCTCCTTACACGAGGCATCACAACAACGTATCACCAGGGAACGCCGGGATCCAGCACAGCGTTTCGTATTACCCTCCTGAACCTACCGAGGCCATATTCTGCTAACAGTCATTGGATCTCGACCAACGCGAGCAGCAGTGTCGCGATACGATAAACCGCAATTGCGGTAGGCTACAATCCAACCTTTATCAAAGTCCGAAACGTGATGGTTCGCATTTCTCCTCCTTACACGAGGCATCACAACAACGTTTCACCAGGGAACGCCGGGATCCAGCACAGCGTTTCGTATTACCCTCCTGAACCTACCGAGGCCATATTCTGCTAACAGTCATTGGATCTCGACCAACGCGAGCAGCAGTGTCGCGATACGATAAACCGCAATTGCGGTGGGCTACAATCCAACCTTTATCAAAGTCCGAAACGTGATGGTTCGCATTTCTCCTCCTTACACGAGGCATCACAACAACGTTTCACCAGGGAACGCCGGGATCCAGCACAGCGTTTCGTATTACCCTCCTGAACCTACCGAGGCCATATTCTGCTAACAGTCATTGGATCTCGACCAACGCGAGCAGCAGTGTCGCGATACGATAAACCGCAATTGCGGTAGGCTACAATCCAACCTTTATCAAAGTCCGAAACGTGATGGTTCGCATTTCTCCTCCTTACACGAGGCATCACAACAACGTTTCACCAGGGAACGCCGGGATCCAGGACAGCGTTTCGTATTACCCTCCTGAACCTACCGAGGCCATATTCTGCTAACAGTCATTGGATCTCGACCAACGCGAGTAGCAGTGTCGCGATACGATAAACCGCAATTGCGGTAGGCTACAATCCAACCTTTATCAAAGTCCGAAACGTGATGGTTCGCATTTCTCCTCCTTACACGAGGCATCACAACAACGTTTCACCAGGGAACGCCGGGATCCAGCACAGCGTTTCGTATTACCCTCCTGAACCTACTGAGGCCATATTCTGCTAACAGTCACTGGATCTCGACCAACGCGAGCAGCAGTGTCGCGATACGATAAACCGCAATTGCGGTAGGCTACAATCCAACCTTTATCAAAGTCCGAAACGTGATGGTTCGCATTTCTCCTCCTTACACGAGGCATCACAACAACGTTTCACCAGGGAACGCCGGGATCCAGCACAGCGTTTCGTATTACCCTCCTGAACCTACCGAGGCCATATTCTGCTAACAGTCATTGGATCTCAACCAACGCGAGCAGCAGTGTCGCGATACGATAAACCGCAATTGCGGTAGGCTACAATCCAACCTTTATCAAAGTCCGAAACGTGATGGTTCGCATTTCTCCTCCTTACACGAGGCATCACAACAACGTTTCACCAGGGAACGCCGGGATCCAGCACAGCGTTTCGTATTACCCTCCTGAACCTACCGAGGCCATATTCTGCTAACAGTCATTGGATCTCGACCAACGCGAGCAGCAGTGTCGCGATACGATAAACCGCAATTGCGGTAGGCTACAATCCAACCTTTATCAAAGTCCGAAACGTGATGGTTCGCATTTCTCCTCCTTACACGAGGCATCACAACAACGTTTCACCAGGGAACGCCGGGATCCAGCACAGCGTTTTGTATTACCCTCCTGAACCTACCGAGGCCATATTCTGCTAACAGTCATTGGATCTCGACCAACGCGAGCAGCAGTGTCGCGATACGATAAACCGCAATTGCGGTAGGCTACAATCCAACCTTTATCAAAGTCCGAAATGTGATGGTTCGCATTTCTCCTCCTTACACGAGGCATCACAACAACGTTTCACCAGGGAACGCCGGGATCCAGCACAGCGTTTCGTATTACCCTCCTGAACCTACCAAGGCCATATTCTGCTAACAGTCATTGTATCTCGACCAACGCGAGCAGCAGTGTCGCGATACGATAAACCGCAATTGCGGTAGGCTACAATCCAACCTTTATCAAAGTCCGAAACGTGATGGATCGCATTTCTCCTCCTTACACGAGGCATCACAACAACGTTTCACCAGGGAACGCCGGGATCCAGCACAGCGTTTCGTATTACCCTCCTGAACCTACCGAGGCCATATTCTGCTAACAGTCATTGGATCTCGACCAACGCGAGCAGCAGTGTCGCGATACGATAAACCGCAATTGCGGTAGGCTACAATCCAACCTTTATCAAAGTCCGAAACGTGATGGTTCGCATTTCTCCTCCTTACACGAGGCATCACAACACCGTTTCACCAGGGAACGCCGGGATCCAGCACAGCGTTTCGTATTACCCTCCTGAACCTACCGAGGCCATATTCTGCTAACAGTCATTGGATCTCGACCAACGCGAGCAGCAGTGTCGCGATACGATAAACCGCAATTGCGGTAGGCTACAATCCAACCTTTATCAAAGTCCGAAACGTGATGGTTCGCATTTCTCCTCCTTACACGAGGCATCACAACAACGTTTCACCAGGGAACGCCGGGATCCAGCACAGCGTTTCGTATTACCCTCCTGAACCTACCGAGGCCATATTCTGCTAACAGTCATTGGATCTCGACCAACGCGAGCAGCAGTGTCGCGATACGATACACCGCAATTGCGGTAGGCTACAATCCAACCTTTATCAAAGTCCGAAACGTGATGGTTCGCATTTCTCCTCCTTACACGAGGCATCACAACAACGTTTCACCAGGGAACGCCGGGATCCAGCACAGCGTTTCGTATTACCCTCCTGAACCTACCGAGGCCATATTCTGCTAACAGTCATTGGATCTCGACCAACGCGAGCAGCAGTGTCGCGATACGATAAACCGCAATTGCGGTAGGCTACAATCCAACCTTTATCAAAGTCCGAAACGTGATGGTTCGCATTTCTCCTCCTTACACGAGGCATCACAACAACGTTTCACCAGGGAACGCCGGGATCCAGCACAGCGTTTCGTATTACCCTCCTGAACCTACCGAGGCCATATTCTGCTAACAGTCATTGGATCTCGACCAACGCGAGCAGCAGTGTCGCGATACGATAAACCGCAATTGCGGTAGGCTACAATCCAACCTTTATCAAAGTCCGAAACATGATGGTTCGCATTTCTCCTCCTTACACGAGGCATCACAACAACGTTTCACCAGGGAACGCCAGGATCCAGCACAGCGTTTCGTATTACCCTCCTGAACCTACCGAGGCCATATTCTGCTAACAGTCATTGGATCTCGACCAACGCGAGCAGCAGTGTCGCGATACGATAAACCGCAATTGCGGTAGGCTACAATCCAACCTTTATCAAAGTCCGAAACGTGATGGTTCGCATTTCTCCTCCTTACACGAGGCATCACAACAACGTTTCACCAGGGAACGCCGGGATCCAGCACAGCGTTTCGTATTACCCTCCTGAACCTACCGAGGCCATATTCTGCTAACAGTCATTGGATCTCGACCAACGCGAGCAGCAGTGTCGCGATACGATAAACCGCAATTGCGGTAGGCTACAATCCAACCTTTATCAAAGTCCGAAACGTGATGGTTCGCATTTCTCCTCCTTACACGAGGCATCACAACAACGTTTCACCAGGGAACGCCGGGATCCAGCACAGCGTTTCGTATTACCCTCCTGAACCTACCGAGGCCATATTCTGCTAACAGTCATTGGATCTCGACCAACGCGAGCAGCAGTGTCGCGATACGATAAACCGCAATTGCGGTAGGCTACAATCCAACCTTTATCAAAGTCCGAAACGTGATGGTTCGCATTTCTCCTCCTTACACGAGGCATCACAACAACGTTTCACCAGGGAACGCCGGGATCCAGCACAGCGTTTCGTATTACCCTCCTGAACCTACCGAGGCCATATTCTGCTAACAGTCATTGGATCTCGACCAACGCGAGCAGCAGTGTCGCGATACGATAAACCGCAATTGCGGTAGGCTACAATCCAACCTTTATCAAAGTCCGAAACGTGATGGTTCGCATTTCTCCTCCTTACACGAGGCATCACAACACCGTTTCACCAGGGAACGCCGGGATCCAGCACAGCGTTTCGTATTACCCTCCTGAACCTACTGAGGCCATATTCTGCTAACAGTCATTGGATCTCGACCAACGCGAGCAGCAGTGTCGCGATACGATAAACCGCAATTGCGGTAGGCTACAATCCAACCTTTATCAAAGTCCGAAACGTGATGGTTCGCATTTCTCCTCCTTACACGAGGCATCACAACAACGTTTCACCAGGGAACGCCGGGATCCAGCACAGCGTTTCGTATTACCCTCCTGAACCTACCGAGGCCATATTCTGCTAACAGTCATTGGATCTCGACCAACGCGAGCAGCAGTGTCGCGATACGATAAACCGCAATTGCGGTAGGCTACAATCCAACCTTTATCAAAGTCCGAAACGTGATGGTTCGCATTTCTCCTCCTTACACGAGGCATCACAACAACGTTTCACCAGGGAACGCCGGGATCCAGCACAGCGTTTCGTATTACCCTCCTGAACCTACCGAGGCCATATTCTGCTAACAGTCATTGGATCTCGACCAACGCGAGCAGCAGTGTCGCGATACGATAAACCGCAATTGCGGTAGGCTACAATCCAACCTTTATCAAAGTCCGAAACGTGATGGTTCGCATTTCTCCTCCTTACACGAGGCATCACAACAACGTTTCACCAGGGAACGCCGGGATCCAGCACAGCGTTTCGTATTACCCTCCTGAACCTACCGAGGCCATATTCTGCTAACAGTCATTGGATCTCGACCAACGCGAGCAGCAGTGTCGCGATACGATAAACCGCAATTGCGGTAGGCTACAATCCAACCTTTATCAAAGTCCGAAACGTGATGGTTCGCATTTCTCCTCCTTACACGAGGCATCACAACAACGTTTCACCAGGGAACGCCAGGATCCAGCACAGCGTTTCGTATTACCCTCCTGAACCTACCGAGGCCATATTCTGCTAACAGTCATTGGATCTCGACCAACGCGAGCAGCAGTGCCGCGATACGATAAACCGCAATTGCGGTAGGCTACAATCCAACCTTTATCAAAGTCCGAAACGTGATGGTTCGCATTTCTCCTCCTTACACGAGGCATCACAACAACGTTTCACCAGGGAACGCCGGGATCCAGCACAGCGTTTCGTATTACCCTCCTGAACCTACCGAGGCCATATTCTGCTAACAGTCATTGGATCTCGACCAACGCGAGCAGCAGTGTCGCGATACGATAAACCGCAATTGCGGTAGGCTACAATCCAACCTTTATCAAAGTCCGAAACGTGATGGTTCGCATTTCTCCTCCTTACACGAGGCATCACAACAACGTTTCACCAGGGAACGCCGGGATCCAGCACAGCGTTTCGTATTACCCTCCTGAACCTACCGAGGCCATATTCTGCTAACAGTCATTGGATCTCGACCAACGCGAGCAGCAGTGTCGCGATACGATAAACCGCAATTGCGGTAGGCTACAATCCAACCTTTATCAAAGTCCGAAACGTGATGGTTCGCATTTCTCCTCCTTACACGAGGCATCACAACAACGTTTCACCAGGGAACGCCGGGATCCAGCACAGCGTTTCGTATTACCCTCCTGAACCTACCGAGGCCATATTCTGCTAACAGTCATTGGATCTCGACCAACGCGAGCAGCAGTGTCGCGATACGATAAACCGCAATTGCGGTAGGCTACAATCCAACCTTTATCAAAGTCCGAAACGTGATGGTTCGCATTTCTCCTCCTTACACGAGGCATCACAACAACGTTTCACCAGGGAACGCCGGGATCCAGCACAGCGTTTCGTATTACCCTCCTGAACCTACCGAGGCCATATTCTGCTAACAGTCATTGGATCTCGACCAACGCGAGCAGCAGTGTCGCGATACGATAAACCGCAATTGCGGTAGGCTACAATCCAACCTTTATCAAAGTCCGAAACGTGATGGTTCGCATTTCTCCTCCTTACACGAGGCATCACAACAACGTTTCACCAGGGAACGCCGGGATCCAGCACAGCGTTTCGTATTACCCTCCTGAACCTACCGAGGCCATATTCTGCTAACAGTCTTTGGATCTCGACCAACGCGAGCAGCAGTGTCGCGATACGATAAACCGCAATTGCGGTAGGCTACAATCCAACCTTTATCAAAGTCCGAAACCTGATGGTTCGCATTTCTCCTCCTTACACGAGGCATCACAACAACGTTTCACCAGGGAACGCCGGGATCCAACACAGCGTTTCGTATTACCCTCCTGAACCTACCGAGGCCATATTCTGCTAACAGTCATTGGATCTCGACCAACGCGAGCAGCAGTGTCGCGATACGATAAACCGCAATTGCGGTAGGCTACAATCCAACCTTTATCAAAGTCCGAAACGTGATGGTTCGCATTTCTCCTCCTTACACGAGGCATCACAACAATGTTTCACCAGGGAACGCCGGGATCCAGCACAGCGTTTCGTATTACCCTCCTGAACCTACCGAGGCCATATTCTGCTAACAGTCATTGGATCTCAACCAACGCGAGCAGCAGTGTCGCGATACGATAAACCGCAATTGCGGTAGGCTACAATCCAACCTTTATCAAAGTCCGAAACGTGATGGTTCGCATTTCTCCTCCTTACACGAGGCATCACAACAACGTTTCACCAGGGAACGCCGGGATCCAGCACAGCGTTTCGTATTACCCTCCTGAACCTACCGAGGCCATATTCTGCTAACAGTCATTGGATCTCGACCAACGCGAGCAGCAGTGTCGCGATACGATAAACCGCAATTGCGGTAGGCTACAATCCAACCTTTATCAAAGTCCGAAACGTGATGGTTCGCATTTCTCCTCCTTACACGAGGCATCACAACAACGTTTCACCAGGGAACGCCGGGATCCAGCACAGCGTTTCGTATTACCCTCCTGAACCTACCGAGGCCATATTCTGCTAACAGTCATTGGATCTCGACCAACGCGAGCAGCAGTGTCGCGATACGATAAACCGCAATTGCGGTAGGCTACAATCCAACCTTTATCAAAGTCCGAAACGTGATGGTTCGCATTTCTCCTCCTTACACGAGGCATCACAACAACGTTTCACCAGGGAACGCCGGGATCCAGCACAGCGTTTCGTATTACCCTCCTGAACCTACCGAGGCCATATTCTGCTAACAGTCATTGGATCTCGACCAACGCGAGCAGCAGTGTCGCGATACGATAAACCGCAATTGCGGTAGGCTACAATCCAACCTTTATCAAAGTCCGAAACGTGATGGTTCGCATTTCTCCTCCTTACACGAGGCATCACAACAACGTTTCACCAGGGAACGCCGGGATCCAGCACAGCGTTTCGTATTACCCTCCTGAACCTACCGAGGCCATATTCTGCTAACAGTCATTGGATCTCGACCAACGCGAGCAGCAGTGTCGCGATACGATAGACCGCAATTGCGGTAGGCTACAATCCAACCTTTATCAAATTCCGAAACGTGATGGTTCGCATTTCTCCTCCTTACACGAGGCATCACAACAACGTTTCACCAGGGAACGCCGGGATCCAGCACAGCGTTTCGTATTACCCTCCTGAACCTACCGAGGCCATATTCTGCTAACAGTCATTGGATCTCGACCAACGCGAGCAGCAGTGTCGCGATACGATAAACCGCAATTGCGGTAGGCTACAATCCAACCTTTATCAAAGTCCGAAACGTGATGGTTCGCATTTCTCCTCCTTACACGAGGCATCACAACAACGTTTCACCAGGGAACGCCGGGATCCAGCACAGTGTTTCGTATTACCCTCCTGAACCTACCGAGGCCATATTCTGCTAACAGTCATTGGATCTCGACCAACGCGAGCAGCAGTGTCGCGATACGATAAACCGCAATTGCGGTAGGCTACAATCCAACCTTTATCAAAGTCCGAAACGTGATGGTTCGCATTTCTCCTCCTTACGCGAGGCATCACAACAACGTTTCACCAGGGAACGCCGGGATCCAGCACAGCGTTTCGTATTACCCTCCTGAACCTACCGAGGCCATATTCTGCTAACAGTCATTGGATCTCGACCAACGCGAACAGCAGTGTCGCGATACGATAAACTGCAATTGCGGTAGGCTACAATCCAACCTTTATCAAAGTCCGAAACGTGATGGTTCGCATTTCTCCTCCTTACACGAGGCATCACAACAACGTTTCACCAGGGAACGCCGGGATCCAGCACAGCGTTTCGTATTACCCTCCTGAACCTACCGAGGCCATATTCTGCTAACAGTCATTGGATCTCGACCAACGCGAGCAGCAGTGTCGCGATACGATAAACCGCAATTGCGGTAGGCCAGAATCCAACCTTTATCAAAGTCCGAAACGTGATGGTTCGCATTTCTCCTCCTTACACGAGGCATCACAACAACGTTTCACCAGGGAACGCCGGTCAACTGCTGTTTGCGTATGAGAAATCCATTGGAAACTTTCCTCATGTCAGCACGTTGTAGGTGTCGCCACCGACGCCAACCTTGTGTGAATGCTCTGAAACGCTAATCATTTGCATGTCACAGCATCTTCTTCCTGTCGGTTAAATTTCGCGTCTGTAGCATGTCATCTTCGTGGTGTAGCAATTTCAATGGACGGTAATGTAGTTGTTTTAACTTTTTTTCTATTGCACATATTCATTTTCTCAGCATAATATCTCTTTCTCGAAAAAAATACATGATTAAAATCACCTTCTGGTATTGTGCCCCATGAATAAGCTGGGCACTCAGCCCTGTCCAAATGAGAACGTTAAGTTTCCCTGACGGAAGCACATCGTCCTTATGAAAGTCATTCAGGTAACCACGGTCTTCGGTAGGGGACAGTTTTCAGTTTTTAAACCGCCCAAAGAAAGTTCTGTACCACTCTTATCACTTGAGTAAACTGTGTTTACTTTACTGTAATCAAATTTCTCAGTACTCGCCCCCTCTATGGTTTTCGACGTTTCTTAGTTGCTCCTACATTGGGACTATACAGGGTGGTACATAGATCGTGACCACGCCAAATATCTCACCAAATAAGTGTCAAACGAAAAAACTACGAGGAACGAAACTTGTCTAGTTTGAAGGAGGAAACCAGATGGAGAGATAGTTGCCCCGCTATATGGCGCTGCCATAGGTCACACGGATATCAACTGCGTTTTTTAAAGTAGGAACCCCCATTTTTGTATCATACTCGTGTACTAGTAAAGAAATATGAATATTTTAGTTTGACCACTTTTTCCGCTTTATGATAGATGGCGCTGTAATAGTCAGAACATACGGCTCACAATTTTAGACGAACAGTTGATAACAGGTAGGTTTTTAAATTAAAATACAGAACATAGGTACGTTTGAACATTTTATTTCGGTTGTTCCGATGTGATACCTGTACCTTTGTGAACTTATCATTTCTGAGAAAGCATGCTGTTACAGCGTGATTACCTGTAGATACCACATTAGTCCAATAAATGCTCGAAATGATGTCCGTCAACCTCAATGCATTTAACAATACGTGTAACGACATTCCTCTCAACAGCGAGTAGTTCGCCTTCCGTAATGTTCGCACATGCATTGTCAATACGCTGACACATGTTGGTAGGCGTTGTCGGTGGATCACGATAGCAAATATCCTTCAAATTTCCCCACAGAAAGAAATCCGGGGACGTCAGATCCGGTGAACGTGCGGGCTATGATACGGTGCTTCGACAACCAATCCACCTGTCATGAAATATGCTATTCAATACCGCTTCAATCACACGCGAGCTATATGCCGGACATCCATCATGTTGAAAGTACATCGCCATTCTGTCATGCAGTGAAACATCTTGTAGTAACATCGGTAGAACTTTACGTAGAAATCAGAATACATTGCATCATTTAGATTGCAATCGACAAAATGGGGACCAATTATCCTTCCGATCATAATGCCGCACCATCGATTAACCCACCAAGGTCGCTGATGTTCCACTTGTCGCAGCCATCGTGGATTTTCCGTTGCCCATTAGTGCATATTATGCCGGTTTACGTTATCGCTGTTGGTGAATGATGCTTCGTCGCTAAATAGAACGCGTGCAGAAAATCTGCCATCGTCCCGTAATTTCTCTTGTGCCCAGTGGCAGAACTGTACACGACGTTCAAAGTCGTCGCCATGCAATGCCTGGTGCATATAGATATGGTACGGGTGCAATCGATGTTGATGTAGCATTCTCAACACCGACGTTTTTGAGATTGCCGATTCTCGCGCAGTTTGTCTGCTACTAATGTGCGGATTAGCCGGGACAGCAGCTAAAACACCTACTTGGGCATCATCATTTGTTGCAGGTCGTGGTTGACGTTTCACATGTGGCTGAACACTTCTTGTTTCCTTAAATAACGTAACTATCCGGCGAACGGTCCGAACACTTGGATGATGTCGTCCAGGATACCGAGCAGCATACATAGCACACGCCCGTTAGGCATTTTGATCACAATAGCCATACGTCAACACGATATCGACCTTTTCCGCGATTGGTAAACGGTCCATTTGAAACACGGGTAATGTATCACGAAGCAAATACCGTCCGCACTGGCGGAATGTTACGTGATACCACGTACTTATACGTTTGTGACTATTACAGCGCCTTCTATCACAAAGCGAAAAAAGTGGTCCAACTAAAACATTCATATTTGTTTACCTACTACACGAATATGTAATAAAAAATGAGGGTTCCTATTTTAAAAAACGCAGTTGATATCCTTTTTACCTATGGCAGCGCCATCTAGCGGGCCAATCATAGCGCCATCTGGTTTCCACCTTCAAGCTAGACGAGTTTCGTCCTTTGTAGTTTTTTCGTTTGATGCTTATTTTGTGAGATATCTCGCCCGGTCACTGTCAATGGGCCACCCTGTATAAAATACTTGGATCTTGTCATTTATCTTCCTTTGAGTCCATATTTGTTTTCTGTCTGCTTGTTCGCTTGTGTGCTTCCTTTCTCTCTGCAGTCCAGTTTGTTGCTGTCTTCTTCCTTAGTTTTTTGTTTATGGTCAACTTGCAATTTCTGAATTTTGGAGTTTTCGTTCTGGCTTTACTTCTGTTATCAAAGAATTCGACTATTTTTGATTTGCATGCCCGCATGGTTTCAGTCTTTTAATGTGTCCACAGAACCTTTATCTGAGTTTATATAATGTAACTATGGATACTTCCGTATTGTTTGGTTTCTTGTTTGCATCTGCGTCGGCACTGTTCGTGTACAAGTATTGAGCCTAGGATGTTTCTTATGATTTTCTGTTCATTTTTCTCATTCTCTTCGTCGTCTGTTTTGCTAATCTAAATTAGTGTTTCTTATATACACCGGCCTTCTAATTTAATTGATTAGTTTTCTGTGCTCGCCGGCCGGCGTGGCCGTTCGGTTCTAGGCGCTTGAGTCTGGAACCGCGTGACCGCTGCGGTCTCAGGTTCGAATCCTGCCTCGGGCATGGATGTGTGTGATGTCCTTAGGTCAGTTAGGTTTGAGTAGTTCTAAGTTCTAGAGGACTGATGACCTCAGAAGTTAAGTCCCATAGTGCTCAGAGCGATTTGAATTTGAACCAGACTGATTGCTGCGACTTCAGTGGCTAGGGTCCTGAGAGAAATCACATTTCACATATGACAGTATCCAAGTTAGCGGACAAATTTCGCGCAGTAAGTTCTGTGGTGGATAAGCCACATAGTGGGCGTCCAAGAACACGTACCAATGAGGAAACTGCCACAGCAATTGTAGCATCGTTTGTGAAAAGTCCACATCGCGTCGGTTATCAGTAATATCCGGTGTTCCACAGAAACCAACAAGTAGAAGTTAAAAGTACAAGTTACAATTGCAACATCATCTCTCTGGGGATGACCCTGATCGGCGGGTGCAGTTTGCAGAACCGGCTCTTGATAAGCGTAACGGCAATACATACTTCATACGACAGGTGGTGTTCAGTGACGATTGGTTGGTTGTTGGTTTGGGGAAGGAGACCAGACAACGTGGTCATCGGTCTCATCGGATTAGGGAAGGAAGTCGGCCGTGCCCTTTCAGAGGAACCATCCCGGCATTGGCCTGGAGTGATTTTAGGGAAATCACGGAAAACCTAAATCAGGATGGCCGGACGCGGGATTGAACCGTCGTCCTCCCGAATGCGAGTCCAGTGTTTCAGTGACGAAGCTAATTTTTGCGTGGAAGGAGAAGTAAACAAACAGAATCATCGTTACTGGGCAAACGAAAACCCTTAGTGGGTGGATCTCTGTAAAGAAGCTGGTGGTGAAAAAGTGACGGTTCGGTGTGTGATTTGGGACATAAAAATCGTGGATTCGATGTTTAGTAATGGAATCTTGAGTGGGAAGAAGTATCTTAACATGTTCTGTGATTATGTGCTTCCAGCGTTGCTGAATCCGCACGGTCATTTCTCAACCTTCATCCACCAAGGTGACGTACCTCCCCCATATGCTACTAAATTCTGACACTTTCTGGAAGAACAGTTTAGAGGTTACTGGATGGACTGGAGGTGTCCTATCGAATAGCCACCGCCGTCCCCCGATCTTACACTTCTTGACTTTTATCTCTGGGGACATCTGAAATCGGTTGTGTATGAAGTAATAATCAACAATGTAGCCCATCTTTTCCGGTGTACTAAGAGGGCGTGGGCCTCTGTTGACCCCACAGATGCTGCGACGTGCGAAGCAGGACTGGCGGAAAAGACTCCGATTGTGTGTACAGCGTAAAGGAGATCATTTTGAGCGTATGCTGTGATTCTGACTCTGACAAGTACCCTGAACTTTAACAGGTCGTAACTTCTACACAAATAAAGATATCTTAAAACAGATTTCTTTTGCGTATTCCTGAGAAAGAAGTCGTTCAAAATGATGCGCCACATGACCCCCGTATCATTTGAAACACGTAACGCAGCTCCAAGATGACGGATTTCGAGATGGTCGCCGCTGTCGCCATAGCTCCTATAAATTGTTTACCATCTCACAGACAGCCGAAACTAGACGCCATTATGATTCATGGCACCGTTAGACCTTTATCGGAATGTATCCAGACATTGCCTCTTTCTTGCCTCTGCCTAAAGTGATTGGTCGATCAATTTTGAGCAGTATTTTCCGTTTGCGCCTTTCTTGTCACTGTTTCTCAAGAACGTATTTGAAAAGTAATGCAGACAGCATATGTCCTAGTCTTCGTTGAACTTTTATTTCTATAGGATCTGAGTTTCCCCGTAAGTTTAAGCTTGGACTTTGTGTCTGTCAGTGTCTGACTTATTATTGCAAATGTTTCCACATCTAGACCTTATTCTTTTAATATTTGGAAGAGGATTCCAGGTCAACTGTGTCATACGCTTTTTGAAATAAACAAATGCTCAGACTGAACATTTACCACAAATTGTCTATCGTCTTACGATTAACATTACTTGCGAGATTTGCTTTGGACACAAACGGCTTGGCTTGTATCATGATTGATATTCTGCACTTTTTGGTTCAGGTTGTTCTGTGATCTGTCGAGAAGACATTGGCACAGTATTTTGTATGCAAGTGATATTAGTTTCTTCTATATTATTACTACTATCGTCATCATCTTCTTCTTCTTATTGTTCTTCTTATTATTGTTCTTCTTCTTGGTGAAGTGATACGTCTATGCAACTAAATATAAGGCCGTTCGTTTTAACGCGGTGGGCTTTCTGCTTCCTTACATTTACTAAGCGCCGTTAGTGGCATTTTCTTGCCGTGTTGTTGCCACATACGTGCAATCCCTGAATTGTATCTTTTCGTTCTGCGATCACCAGGATGCCCGATCTTCCGCGTTTGTGAGCGCATGTAACCTAAGCACTTCACTTTCGTTGTGTGTTCTTTTCTTAAGAAGTGTTGATTGTATCTGTCTGCTGTTTACACTGTTCCCAGCCATCCCTCCGTCAGTGAAAACTGATAGTTGGCAAAGCTGTAAACAATAAATATTTACAAATCATACCCCGCTCGCTAACTAGCACTGAACAAGTCCAATTTGATTCAGATGGGTGACAACGAACCCAGTGAACAGCATGTGATGATTCCGATAATCGCTTCTGCTATTACGTTACATGTTGTGGTACTCATCCTGTTAAAATTCAAGCATGTGCAGTGAAAGTTTTTGCGTAAGACATTTGTCGTTGTCGCATCCATTTCGCCCTCCTGTGAACCAACAGAAACAATTGGTTTTCAGTTTGTTTTTGTTCCCTGGTTTTCACATCTAACCACCGGCTACGCTCTTAGGACAATAACTGGAAATGATCAAATTTAGTGGCAACCTCACTATTCATTCCAGACCACCTGATCTTATAAAAATAGCGTCATGTTTCCTCAGTCCTCTTCAAGGTAATCTGGGATTCAGTCACATCTGTGAAGCTTTCGTTTCTCGTTTCAAATCAATCACCTGTTGTTCTTAAGCTCTCTCCGCTTGCAAGTATCATCATTCGTAAGTTGCTTTTTCCCCGTATTGCGTTTCTATTTTTCTCTCTTAGTTTCTGCTCAATCTCCCCTTGTCCTTTCCCTCTTTTGCCTTGGCTGACATACTGAGGTATGGATTCCTTCTGACTCTCCAGCTGTTTAGTGGAGTAGTGGTCAGTGCGTAGTGGTTAGTGCATCTGCTTAATGAGCAGGAGACCTTGGTTCGTATCCTGGCCTTGGTACAAATTTTCGATCATCGCTTCAGTCTGCATATGTACGTTTCTTAAAGAATCAACATGACTTCGGGCACAATAATTCGCCTCAAACACAGCTTGCTTCGGATGTCTTGCAAACAGATCGAAAGACACGTGTTGTTCCAAAAACCAAAGACTACTCCTATAAATAGTGGTAATGAAGTCCTGAAAGCTATGAAAAATGTATGGTTGTCATACAGTAAAACAACTTGGAGACGTAACTGCCTCGTACAGTTGAACAGAAATAGTCACACGCGCACATACTTTCATAATTCAGAGGACGGCGAAACATCGGGCTTGCATAGCTTGTAATTGAATATTGGCACAGGGCAGTGAATTAAGCAGAACGTGTGTTGGCTCTGTGCTTACAGCATCCAGCGGTGCGATCAGGAGAGTTTTCCCTAGTTTTGTAATTTTTTCCTCAGGGTATAAAGGATCCTTCACCCATCTGACTGAAAGAATAATTCATGAATGTCACTTTCAAGTAGCATCAAATATGTCTGAAATCTGTCAGCACGATATACAACCAACAGTGAAGTTTTAGAGAAGCTCGAAATTTAGCGTGAACAGCACTGCGATATGCTTTTAACAGTTTCCACAACGAAATTCTGTCTGGAAATCCAAAGAGATTCTCGTCATATGTACAGTTCAGTAGTGGCAAGACGCAGTCAATACCCTAACTGCGCGATAGGACTTGTGACGTCACTGATGTTAGTGCCACGAAAACAAAGTTACTAAACGCCGTTTTATGCAACTCCTTCACCAAAGAAGTAGTAATAAATAATGCCAACTGCCAACATCAGTGACTTAGAAGTAGATTTCCACGGTGTAGCGAGGCACCTTAAAGGCAAGGTCTCTGGTCCAGAATGTATACCAGTCAGGCCCTTTTCAGAGCATGCTGATACAATAGCTCCATACTTAGCAAATCATACAATTGCTCGCTCTTCGGAAGACCCGTACCAAAATACTGGAAAGTAGCACAAGTCACACCTGTGTCCAAGAAAGGAAATAGGACGAATCTACTGAACTGCAGACCCATACAACTAACGTCGCTTTGCAGTAGGAATTTGGAACAATTACTGTGTTTGAAAATTATGAATTACCTCGAAGCGAACGATTTATTGACAAATAGCACGGCTTCAGAAAATATCGTTCTTGTGAACACAAAGTAATGAGTGCTATCGACAAGAGATGCCACACAGGTTCTATATATTTAGATTTCCCGATGGCTTTCTACACCGTTCCTCACAGGCGTCTTCTAATCAAATTGATTTCCTATTGAGTATCGTGCCAGTCATCTGATTGGATTCGTGATTTCGAGTCAGAAAGATCACACTTCGTAGTAATTGACGGGAAGGCACCGAGTAAACCAAAAGTAGTGGGCTATCTGGAGCTTCCCAAGGAAGTGTTATAGGCCCTCCGCTGTTCCCGATTTACATAAGCGACATAAGGCACTATTTTAGCAGAACTTTTTGATTGTTTGAAGATGATGCTGTCATTTACCGCCTTATAACGTCATCAGATGATCAAAACCAACTGCAAAATTATTTAGACAAGATATCTGCATGGTGCGAATAGTGGCAATTGACTCTAAATAAGAAAGAGTGTGAGGTCATCCTCATGAGTACCAAAGGGAATCCGCTAAATTTCGGTTACACAATAAATCACCAAGTCTAAACGCTGTAGAATGATCTAAATACTTGGGGATTACAATTACAAATAACTTACACTGGAACGATCACATTGATAATGTCGCGAGGAAAGCAAACCAAAGGCTGCGATTTATTGGCAGAATATTTAGAAACTGCAACAGATTTGCTACAGAGAATGTGTACACCAAAGTTGTTCACCATCTTCTGAAGTTCTGCTGTGCAGTGTGGGATCCGCATCAGATGTGACCAACGGAGGACATCTGAAAAGGTCAAAGAAGGGAAACTTGGCTTGTGCCATCGCGAAAAGGGGACAGAGTGGTACGGACCTCATACGTGAATTAGGGTAGAAATCACTAAAACAAAGGCATTTTTCGCTGTGGCGGGATCTTTTCATGAAATTTCGATCACCAACTTTCTCCTCCGATTACGGAAATATTCTATGAACGCCCGCCTACGTAGTGAGAAATGATCATCATGATGAAATAAGAAAAATTAGAGCTGGCACGGAAAAATTTAATTGCTTGTTTTCCCCACGCGCCTTTAGGGAGTGGGACGGTAGGGAAATAGCTTGAAGGTGCTTTGGTAAGCCCTCTCCCGGACAATTTAATTGTGAATTGCAGAGTACTGGTGTCGATGAAGATGTTACAGATGTTGACAAGACAGCTAACGACACCTGCGTACAACATTTATAAGTTGCATAGCTTTTAAGGGACGCTACGACAGCCTGGAATGTGATCTTGAGAACTAAGTTCACTGTGTTATAGAAGAACAATGGTTTGGCAGTTACCAGAGAAAAAGTTTACAGCGACTTATGTGTCAGTAGATGGTTCACGAGATCACAGACATGTGTGTCGACCGCTTGAATAAAAAGACCGCGAGATTCACAAAGGGAAGGCGTTCTTGCTGCATATAATTTCTCAGTCACATAGCACGTTTGACGGTGTGGATGTCCCGTGTCTCGGTCGGTAAACTTTAATTTGTATCCGCTGTCGCACGAGAAAACGTGGGTTTCTTTGAAGTGGTTCGAAAGTATTGAGATGGAGAGAGAAATAATGAGGGAGATAAAAGAAGTGTTTGTGTCTCGTGGACAGGCTGTGCTTTCACAGCTCCGGTGAATTTACATCTGTGCGGGCAGAAAGCCAAAGGCGCCTTTGGTGATAGGCTACCCACGTTGCATTATAGTTAAGCGGGTAGCCTGAAAACACTGATTAGGGGCTGTGCATTCCGCAGCCAACATACGGAAAGTAGACTATAACCGGCAGTCAAAGGGAAACGAGACAGACTATATAACGAGGATGGCGCGGACGTTGGTAACGCAGGCAGGTGCGTGTATAGAAGTGCCTTCTTTCGGAAATCAAGATGGAACTGCGCGAACGTTCACCGCTGTTCCACTTGGCTGTTTTAACACATTTAAGTGCTCGACGTGATGAGTCGTGTGTGTGTCCACCTCCACTATTGAGGTAAAGGAAGAGGAACAGCGACGTGCAGTGCGGTTTTAGGCTGCAGAGGAAGTGTCAGAAAGTGAACTTGGTGCCCAAATATCTCCTGCATTTGGAAAACACAGCATGTCACGTGCACATGTTGAGAGGCACCCACATGCCTTGCTCATACTGTGGCATCAAGCAGTCAGGCCTGCAAGATGAGTGGTCTACCAAGCGAGTGGATTTGTTGTTATTTCTCGTGTAACATCAATGACTGATTGTGTGCTCTAGTACACACAATTAAGCTACAAATTTTTCTCCTGTTTGAATATTACGCAACGGAAACGGATAACGCACATCTGACTATCAGTAATTTACACAACTCTGATTGTTCACTACGCACTGGCAATGCCACATTTTCTTTCTTACCCAACGGTTTTGACGGATACCTGGCCATCGCACTGAATATGAATGGCGCACAAATTATAAATTCTGGGTATCATGACTACACACTATTTGAAGAACAAGGCGACCAATCCTTTTCATTTCACTATCTTTTTTATTCCGATAAATTATATTATGGTTCAAAGATAACCTAAACACACCATTAAATTTTATACATCAATTACACATGAGAAACCCCGCACAGTGGGCATGGCTTTACATTGGTGATTCTCTATCTTATGGTCTCGTAATTATCTAACGCTATAGTGCACTTTCTGGATGGGATGGTGGATCTTTTGCTATATCTCACACTTCGACTCTCACACCCATCATCGCGAAAATTTACTCCAGACCGAGCGGTACAAAAAGGAACATGCATAACCCACTGCCTCTGAACCTATCTTGCTACTCTCCCATGCAAACCACACATACTTAAATTACACGAAATACATCACACTGGCAACATACACCACAAAGCATAGTCACACCGTTAGAATCACTTCACTTTCAGCTTTCCCACTTCAATTAGTATTCATCCCAGTTTCACACGACACTGCCCCACTTCGTAACTTTTCTTTTCTACTACGAACTCTGGAGGATATATGCAAGTCTTCCTGTGCAATGCAAGCCAAGTGGCGTTGCTGGATAGACGGCTGACTCACCCTGCTTCTCTCTCAGAGTATTAGAGTTTGAATCCAGCGTCACACGGAAACATAACACGCAAAGTAATATTAAGAACATATACGACACACACGCGAGTCCTCAACTGATACCATGGACGAGTACTTCTCTTTATCCTTTGTCTCATACACAGATTGAGACTCACACAGTACTCACCACGTGGAAGTACTCGTCTCTAGTTTCAAGTCCTGCACACGCCATTTCTTAAATGTTTCCAACTTATAGTACACACACCAGTAATTCAGCTTATCTTTAGCACTCGGAAGTATTTCAACTTATTTCTACACGTGGTTTCATTGTGACCGTTGGTCACTTCCGAAGATTACTACGATCCCCTTAATATTATTTGCCTGTCATTTAATCCTCCCCCCCCCCCCCAAAAGTTCCTGAAACAGAGAAGTAATCATTCCAAACTACTCTGAAGTATTTCACATGCATACCATTTTCTCCACTCTTTTGTCTTTACGGAGCACACCTAAGACAGGTCTTACCAACACAAGATCCAGCGCTAGAGTGCTGAAACATGGCCGTTCTTCAGGTCATCTCGCACCTGTGCCGAAGATGGGGAGCACCTTGCTACCGTATTGGTCAGCCACATTTCAGGCGCTCAAAGCTCAGGTAAATTTCATCTCTTTGGTTCCACCAAAGGTGACCAAAGGACCGTCTCAAAGATGATCATATATTGCAAAAAAAATGGCTCTGAGCACTATGGGACTTAACATCTGTGGTCATCAGTCCCCTAGAACTTAGAACTACTTAATCCTAACTAACCTAAGGACATCACACACATCCATTCCCGAGGCAGGATTCGAACCTGCGACCGTACCAGTCGCGTGGTTCCGGACTGCGCACCTAGAACCGCTAGATCATATATTGCACATTCACTATCTGCGGTTAGCAGACGACCATACATTCATTCATTTCACAGATATCACCAAATTGGGTTTAGGGATTTATTTTGTGGGAGTGCACATGTGATCAATTAAATTTATTGTCATTCTTTCCTACACTGGTATCCGGCTTTGGTGTATGAAGTGAAATTGAGTTATTATTACAAAAAATATGTTGTTCTGACAAGAATAACGAAGAATGTTGTACCTATTTTCAATGTCGGTCGGTACTGTACCCTTTCAGTGTGTTTTCACGAGATAAACGTCTTCGTGAAGGCAGGAAGTCATTGAAAGACAGCAGTCGGCCAAGACAGGCTCATCGAATCATTACGCCTTCTGTCATCGCTGCGGGGAAGTTGCCGTCAGAAATGACCAACGGTGGACAGTAGAATGCATTCAGCTCATGCCTCGGTTTAGCTACCGCTGATGCCATCATGGTAGAGCATTCGAGTTTACGGAAAATCTGTGCGCAGTGGGTTCGCCATAGGGTGATGGAAGTTGAATGGGACGTCTACATCACTGCAGCACCTGGAACGACATCACGAAGATGAATAATACTTCCACGCTCTGAGTATCGCAGGAGATGAGACGTGGTGTCGTCATTCTGAGTCCGAGAGTGAACCGTCAGAACCAACGCAACGCAAAATTCCATAGCTATATACGCCACCACCGTGGCAGTCTTAGTGTCCTCTCTCTCTTTGATTCCGAGGGTCCGTTACTTAGCGAGTTTCGGGGACTCGGCGCCGCAGTGAAGGCAAAGCAATACACGGACACTCTGCAAAACCTGCAGCTCGACATCACGTCCAAACGCCAGGAATCATTGTGCTGCAGGATAATGCTCACCCGCAAGTTGCCAAGATGGTTTCATGGATCTCGGCACGACGTGATTTCCGTATTTTTGGAGCACTAAATGGGTACAATCCAGGTTCCGCAAGCCACCTCAAACATTTTTCCATGACGACATTGACCGACATCTGTCACAGTGAAATAAATGTATTAGCTGTTTCGTCAGTTACTTGTGATAATAAACTGTTTACAGATTTCCACAACGCTGCGATGCAGAAGGATCAGCAGCTTGTGATACTGTTCAATCAGTTTCTGTTAGTATCGGGTTTCACGATAGAATTCTAATCCTTTGGATGAAACCTGTCATGGTTTTTTGGCTATGTGGAGTAACATTTATTCTGACTGGATGATTTGAGGATGTGTTATGAATAAAAACACGAAACTAGTCGTCATCAAGTAATAAAAAGAGATAGTTTGCAACTCTGGCTGTTGAAATAAACAGCTTCGTTATTTTTCCCACCTGTCTCGTTTTCATTTGACTGCCCCTTATACAGTTACAGATATGGAAACTGTTCCACAATAAGCATCTTGACTGATAAACCTGTGGAGACTGTCTTGCCGATCGCTGCCAGTTTCTGACGGAGCAAATTCCACATGTCACCTATGAGGCCACAAGTAAATCTGTGGTTTAATGTATCAACATTTTTACAGGTAGTGCATTCGTTGGTCTGACCAAGGTGTATTTTGCGCGCGTTTTTATTGGTCAGTAATCTGTCATTGGCAATGGTGTACTATTCAGATTTCACGCTCGACGTGAGGTGAACTTTGTGAACATTGCTCCAGGTGATATTCCGTTTCTATCGAGCATACTTTTCTTCAATTCTGTTACAATGGACCGTTGATGTCAAGATATTGCAAATGACTCTGTTGGTTACAAAGTTAGGTATGTCCGCTTTGCTGTTTATGTAATTTAACTCACGAGTAATTTCTGCTATTGTAACCTGTGGTGTACTTTTCGGCTTATGTTTGAGTACTAGACTTCGTATTAAGTCTGGAGTTTGTTTTCTTACTTCTTATTCATGCGATTAATTGCAAGCGTTCCGCACTTGTGTTTCACACTCACATGAATAAGTCTTCCCTTTGCGAGTGGTAGAGTCGGCGTGACGAATTTTATTTCAAAGATATTGTCTTTCGACAAGGATAATCTAAAGGCTCGCTGGATTTTGCTGGCTGCTGGGTCTGGGATAGACGATATCTACCCCATGTAGCGTAGTTAACTTGCTATTGACGTGTCTGCCGTTTTCGCTTTTTCAATTAAGTCTAGTTACCTGTCGAAATTAATTTACAAAACGATTCTAGTTTTGCACCAGTCTATGCTCCCAGTAATTTTGATGCCTCATGAACTGACACAGACCCGGCCGATGTAGCTGAGCGGTTCTAGGCGCTTCAGTCTGGAACCGCGCGACCGGTCGGAGGTTCGAATCCTGCCTCGGGCATAGATGTGTGTGATGTCCTTAGGTTAGTTAGGTTTAAGTAGTTCTAAGTTCTAGGGGACTGATGACCTCAGATGTTAAGTCCCATAGTGCTCAGAGCCATTTTTTTTTTAACTGACACACAATGTGTTTCAAATATGGCAGGTAGTTCCCCGGAGACTGTTTGTTTCTTCCATGCGACAATGGATGCGAGAGTGTATTTATAGCTGCGGTGGCCATACCCCGTACGTATGTTGATGATGTACACCAGTTCCGAACGAAAGTTTTAATCAATAAATACCTTCTAAGCGATGAACACTTCCGTAATGTTTGATAAAACATCGGACTGGTGCTTCATGGCGTGTACTTTTCACGTCCGTTTAGTGTAACAGCGTCCGTTTCAGAATAATGGGAAACGCAGATTCCCTCCCGTGTGGAAACCATCGCGTCCGGAAGGGCAGCAAGTGACCCGCTACCAATAACATTTCCACATGCGAAATAAAAAGCCGATTCCGTGGAGACACGGATGAGATCAGCAATAAGAAGCAGAAGAAGAAGAAGATGATGATGAAGAAGAAGAAGTAGAGTGTAATAACGTCGCTCTGTATCTGCGCTCCGGGAGACACACTGCGATGTGTGGCGGAGGGTACACTGTACACCAGTGGCGTTTCCCTGTATATGAACTCAGCCAGAGTCCTCTAACTCAAGCGTTGTGGTGACCACTAGGTATATATGATGGACAAAGCACTTTGTCTGTGGACACGTTTCGGACATCGGGCTTCCGGAATTTCGTGAGTGTAACTTCCCACGAGGAATAGCTCTCCTCTTGTAAAGTCTGTCGTTGCAGTTTTTTGAACTTTTTTTGTGACTATCTGGCCAAACAAACGGACCCACCAGAAACTAGGCACGACTGTTTTTAATCTGTTCTACCTCTGCTCTTAAAACAATAACGCAAGTTTCACTTACTGACTAACGGTACTTAAGAATTGGTCGAACGAGTATGCTATGAGCGGTCCTGAGACGTAAATCAGCTATGCCGCTTATTGTAGAGCCATTGATAAATCTGAGTACTAGTTTTTCGTCTTATTTTCACTCATCTCAGCATTCCAGTAACATTATGCACATCTTTGCTGGTTCATGTGTTGTATAGTACAAGGTACAACTGGGTATTTCTTTTTTTTCCACTTCGAATCACACATCTTTGATCTTTGGGATACGTCAGATCAATCAATTCTTAGATGCTTGTGCCCTCTTTTTCTCCCAATAGTTCTTCATCTTATCTGATCTCTTCTTTGTTTCTTCCTCCGATATCTGAATTGGTTTCCTGGTGTTGATAAAACTTGGAACCTCTTAGTTTTGTCTATGGTCACGGTTTTGACTGTACCATTCTTTAAGATGACTTCGGTAATCTGGAGTTCTCTCAAATCGTTTTCCACTTCCTTAAGCCAACTGCGTTTAGTCTTTTTTTTTTTTTTGTTACAGAAGTCAAAGATTTCTTTAGTTAGTCTGTCGGGATTCATTCGAGTATGTGTCCATACAAATCAATCCTCCTTTTCCTCATCGTTTCCGACAGTCTCTCCGAGTTTGCAAAGAGGGCTTCGATTCTGTAGAAAAGTTGTTTCTTATTTTGGAATTTGGGACTCATGATCCTCCTCAAAATTTTCCTACCCTTGATTTCCAATTTCTCCATTTGCTCTTTCCTCCCCATGACTAGTGTCTCAGCTGCATAAAGTGCTTCCGGTTTAATTACTGTGTTACAATGCCTTATTTTGGCATTCCAAGGGAGGGCTTTCTTACTGTACGTGTTTTTGGTTTTCTGGAATCCTAGTTCCATTTTGCTCCTTCTTGCTTCCATTGTTTCCCTTCCAGGTTGTTCCATTCAATCCATTCCCCTAGGTACTTCAAACGCCTAGCCACCTCTATTTTTTGAGCTCCTATTTTAATTCTGTTAGGAGTATCTAGTATATTCGTTTTATTCCTTTTATATATTGAACCACGTATTTATTATCATCATAATTATCATCGTCTTCAAGAATGAGATCTTTCGTTCTGTTCTTCCTCCGAATTGTGGACGTGATCTCTTTAAGAGGCGTGCAACGTTGGGATGTACAGTAACAATAACAGCCCAACCACATGCTCTTTAAAGAATCGAACTCTCTTGAACAAAACAGCTTTCCATGTTTGATTTCCTTACAAGTGAGTTAATTTCTTCATATTTGTGGCTATCCGTAGCTGCCACACAATTCCTTGGGTACTTTTGTTTTGTCGTTACAATAAACACGCATTTTCTTCTAGTTGTAAAGGCGGAACAAAAATAGCCCGGAAATGAGTTAATGTGTGAAACATTTGGTGTTAAGCGTGTAAAACTTCTATTCCGGAAGACGAACACTCCTAATTATGTTGGTGTCGTTAGTTTGGGATTATCACCCGCAGAGTATGAAAAAGTTTAGAAAAACTTTGAGATGGTGTTTAAACTTTGATGGAAGTCGGTAAGTGCCCTTGTTGTCAAAGCCTGGATGTATATTTTGTTTGCGAAGTGACAAGGTGTTTATAAAAAAAAATGAATTACACAAAGTACATTAATATGTGTGCTCAGTGTCCTCGGAAGCCAAAAGAAGAAGCATCAGTCGCAACAAAAGCTGAGTACTAACAAACATATACGCAAGACACTTTGACACGCCAGAAATCACGATTTTTTAAAGAATCAAGGGATGTGTTAGCTCGCCTATGAAATTTACATTTACATCGCTTGGTTTGCTTATGACAAGCTATCATTGCAGGATAGCATACAGTTGGTCCTGAAAAACCACACAGAGTAAAATCACGGTAAGAAGCAAAACGAACAAAAACTATCGGTAGATCACACTTTGTCAAATCACTTACAACCTAAAAGTTTTTGACCTTTTATAGTTTTGAATAATCTAAAACCCACTGATGTAGGCAAAAAGGTGCGGAAACATGTTTGGGTAAAAAGAAAACAAAAGAAACAGTGTATTTGCAGAAATTTCATACGACTATCGACCAAATGTAATAGTTTAAAATATTGTCTTAATCTACGCATTAAAAAGCGTAATCTAACATTAAAGATCTAGAACAATAATTCAAGTATTAAAGTCAGAAACTGCGTACATGTATTGAGGCAGCGCAGAAATTACACAGACTATATTCCAACTGCCTTTACACATAATTTCAACGTTTTCAAACTTTTTGTCGCCGACGTCTTCCATAAAATAATGAGAGGAGAAACGGCTATCGCTTACTACATTCTCGCTCTTCACACAGTGAAACTTCAGCGTTACAGTCGAAGTTCTACATTATTACTCCTTTAGTACTAACTATATTCGCAGCCCATTTTGCAGAGAGTAGCCGCGTCTACCACTGAAGACACACACTTTATAAGTCTATCGCTGTACGACACACCAGTTCAAGAGATACGGCATCATAAACGTTGACATGCGTAAAAAACTAGTTGTGGCTTAAATCAGTGTGCAAATTACTCACATTATATTTATTCAGTCTTTGACAACAAGGGCACTTAGGCACTCCCGGCAAAGTTTAAGCACTACTTCAAAGATTTTCTAAAATTTTCATTAGTCTACGAAACTACACTACTGGCCATTAAAATTGCTACACCAAGAAGAAATGCAGATGATAAACGGGTATTCATTGGACAAATATATTATACTAGAACTGACATGTGATTACATATTCACGCAATTTAGGTGCATAGATCGTGAGAAATCGGTACCCAGAACAACCACCTCTGGCCGTAATAACGGCATTGATACGACTAGGCATTGAGTCAAACAGAGCTTGGATGGCGTGTACAGGTACAACTGCCCATGCAGCTTCAACACGATACCACAGTTCATCAAGAGTAGTGACTGGCGTATTGTGACGAGCCAGTTGCTCGGCCACCATTGACCAGACATTTTCAGTTGGTGAGAGACTTGGAGAATATGCTGGCCAGGGCTGCAGTTGAACATTTTACGTATCAAGAAAGGCCCGTACAGGACCTGCAACATGCAGTCGTGCATTACCCTGCTGAAATGTAGGATTTCGCAGGGGTCGAATGAAGGGTAGAGTCACGGGTCGTAACACATCTGAAATGTAGCGTCCACTGTTCAAAGTGCCGTCAATTTGAACAAGAGGTGACCGAGACGTGTAACCAATGGCACCCCATACCATCACGCCGGGTGATACGCCAGTATGGCGATGACGAATACACGCTTCCAATGTGCGTTCACCGCGATGTCACCAAACACGGATATGACCATCATGATGCTGTAAACAGAACCTGGATTCATCCGAAAAAATGACGTTTTGCCATTCGTGCACCCAGGTTCGTCGTTGAGTACACCATCGCAGACGCTCCTGTCTGTGATGCAGCATCAAGGGTAACCGCAATCATGGTCTGAAAATCCATGCTGCTGCAAACGTCGCCGAACTGTTCGTGCAGATGGTTGTTGCCTTGCCAACGTCCCCATCTGTTGACTCAGGGATCGAGACGTGGTTGCACGAGCCGTTACAGCCATGCGGATAAGATGCCTGTCATCTCGACTGCTAGTGATACGAGGGCGTTGGGATCCAGCACGGCGTTCCGTATTACCCTCCTGAACGCACCGATCCCATATTCTGCTAACAGTCATTGGATCTCGACCAACGCGAGCAGCAGTGTCGCGATACGATAAACCGCAATCGCGATAAGCTACAATCCGACCTTTATCAAAGTCGGAAACGTGATGGTACGCATTTCTCCTCCTTACAAAAGGCATCACAACAACGTTTCACCAGGCAACACCGGTCAACTGCTGTTTGTGTATGAGAAATCAGTTGGAAACTTTCATCTTGTCAGCTCTTTGTAGGTGTCGCTACCGGCACAAACCTTGTGTGAATACTCTGAAAAGCTAATCATTTGCATATCAAAGCATCTTCTTCCTGTCGCTTAAATTTCGTGTCTGTAGCACGTCATCTTCGTGGTGTAACAATTTTAATGGCTAGTGGTGTAATAAAACCGATATGACTAGATGTGTTCGTGTTCCACAGATAAAGTTTTACTGCTTAACGCAAAATGTTTTACACATTGATTCATTTCTGGGTTATATTTGTTTCGTCGTTACAACTACAAGAAAATGTGTCTTTGTTGTAACGACGGAACATAAATATCCAAGGACAAGTAAAGCAACTACGGATGACCACACAAATGAAGAAATTAACTCAATTCTAAAGTAATCAAAGGTTCAAAGCTGTCTTACTCACGAGAGTTCGATTCTTTAAAGAGTAGGGTGTTTTGGTGTTATTATATTGGTACTGTATATCCCAACGACAGACGTTCCTTAAAAGAGATGGCGTTCTCAATTCTGAGGCGGAACAGACCAAAAAATCTAATTCATGAAAATGACGATAATTATGACGATAATAAACAAGTAGTTCGATATATAAAACAAATACTCAGTTGTACGTTGAAGTATAGAACACGCGAACTAACAAAGATATGTATAATGTTCCTGTAGTGCTGAAATGCAAAGAATAAAAAGAAGACGAAAAACTAGGACTCAGATTTAGCAATGGCTCTGCAATGACCGGCATAGCTGATTACGTCTCAAGTCCGCTCATAGCATACTCGTTCGACCAATTCTCAAGTACCGTTCGTCAGTTCTAGAAACTTGCCTTGTTGTTTTAACAGTAGAGGTAGAACAGATTTAAAATGAGTCCCGCTCAGTTTCTGGTGGGTCCGTTTATTTGGCCAGATAGTCACAAAAAAAGCTCAAAAACTGCAACGACAGACTTTACAAGAGGAGACCTATGCCTCGCGGGAAGTTTCACTCACGAAATTCCGGAAGCCCGATGTCCGAAACGAGTCAACAGGCAAACTACTTCGTCCATCATATATACCTAGTGGTCACCACGACGCTTCAGTTAGCGGACTCTGGCTGAGTTCATATACAGGGAAACGCCACTGGTGTATAGTGTACCCTCCGCGACACACCGCTGAGCGCAGACACTGAGGGACCTTATTACACTCTACTTCTTCTTCATCGCCATCATCTTCTTCTTCTGCTTCTTATTGCTGATCTTATCCGTGTCTCCACGTAATCAGCATTTTACTTCGCATGTGGAAATGTTATCGATAGCGGATCACTTGCTACCCTTCCGGACGCGATGGCTTCCATACGTGTGAGAATCTGCGAGGCCGATTGTTCTGAAACGGACGTTGTTACACTAAACGGACGTGAAAAGTACACGCCATGAAGCACCAGCCCGATGACTATCAAACTTTATGGAGGTGTTCATCACTCAGAAGTTATTTATTGGTTAAAACTTTCTCTCCATCCGTAACTGGTGTACATCATCAACGTACGAGGTACGAGGTACGGCCACCGCAGCTATGAAAACACTCTCGCATCCATTGTCGCATGGTCCGCAGCTCGTGGTCGTGCGGTAGCGTTCTCGCTTCCCACGCCCGGGTTCCCGGTTTCGATTCCCGGCGGGGTCAGGGATTTTCTCTGCCTCGTGATGACTGGGTGTTGTGTGCTGTCCTTAGGTTAGTTACGTTTAAGTAGTTCTAAGTTCTAGGGGATTGATGACCATAGATGTTAAGTCCCATAGTACTCAGAGCCGTTTGGACCATTGTCGCATGGAAGCAAACAGTCTCCGAGAAATTCTTGCCATACTTGAAACACATTCTGCGTCAGTTCACGAAGATTTATTGCTGGAGGCATCAGCGTTACTGAGAGCGTAGACTCCTGCAAGACTAGAATGTCAAATAAATCATACGGTCTGTGGGTAAGCGAAGTCCCAGCTCAAATGATAACCTCGAATTGGAGACAAATACTAAACAAAATAAGAGCCCTTCTGAAAATTCATTTTGAGGGGGATCCCGACTTAGTTGAAAAAGCGAAAACGATTGGAACGTCAATAGCAAGTTATCTACTGTATGATATATGGGGCAGATACCGTCTATACCAGACCCACCGACCGGCAACCTTTTGATGATTCTTGTCGATGGGTAAAGCCCACTGATGATGGGACAGAGGTGCAGAACCACGTATGGGTAAAAAGTGTGTTTGCAAAAAGGCGGAACACATATCCTATAATTTAACTGCAAACGCAGAAAGAAAGAACAAGAACTGCAGATCCAAAAGATTAGTGAACATATGAAATAACTAATATCATGTTGTTGTTATTGCCCTTGTAAGCTGATAGATAGCCAACCTTCTATGTGACCGTTTCGCCGCTTGGTAACACAGATTATTACGTGTACATTGGACGTAGTTTTTCCAGCTCAGACTTTATATTTCAGTTATAGTACGGAAATAAATAGTAATTAAACATAACAAAGTTCGTTTTGCTGTTGTATTGTAGGGACTGTCTGATCACGCACGACAAATCGAATCACCATCGGTGATGTTCTTCCGCTTGTGCAGTGCACTGCTCACTACTGAACCGTAAAAGAGACACCGTTATTAGACAAGAACTAACTACACACAGGAACTATACACAATACGCCATGCAGCCAGAGAGGTTCGTTGCAACACAAAGTAATAAACAAAATTAACAACAAAATAAAAAAGCAAATTAAACAAGAACAAACCATGAACAACTTCCCAGCCGTAACAGAGAACCAGGAGCACAAACACTTGGAAAACAGAGAGAGCCAGGCAATCATTACAAAGGACGCAGCACTGCACATACCAACATACAGAAACAAAAACGTCCAGAGCGTGAGGAACATCCTGAAGAAACAAGGACTACAAACATCATTCCGTACAAAACTTGCAGTACAGAAAAATGTGATCAGTAAGAACACCTCCATAGACAAATTCTTTGAAGCTGGAATATATAAGTTAAGCTCTACGTCAGGCCTGTCTGTCTATACAGGGCAAACATGCAGAAACTTGAAGATGAGATATTGTGAACACCTCAGAGCCTTAAGAAGTGATAGCACACTCTTACAGATCATCTCACACAAGAAAACTACAAACCAAACAACACTGAGGCTGATATTAAAATCCTCAGAGAAAGCAACAGTCGCTATGAAAGGCTCACAATAGAGGAGATTATGACATCCAAAAAGAAATGATAGGAGGAAAGAAGGTCTTGAATGAAAATATAATACAAGTGCTACAAAAGGCTGGATGGGACACTCAACGAACTATACGAAAGAGAAAAATAAACATCTGTTTCTCAGTCCCATCCCCCCACAGTTCCTTCCAGTTCTCTCTCTCTCTCTCTCTCTCTCTCTCTCTCACCCACACACACACACACACACACTTTTTCCCACACAGCGATTGAGGTGGTGCGGTGGTTAGCACACTGGACTTGCATTCTGGAGGATTCCGGTTCAGACCTGTGTCCAGCCATGCTGATTTAGGTTTTCCGTGATTTCCGTAAATCGCTTAAGGCAAATGCTGGGATGGTTCCTTCGAAAGGGTACGGCTGATTTCCTCCTCCATCATTCCCTAATCTGACCTTGTCATCAGTCTCTAATGACCTCGTTGTCGACGGGACATTAAACACCATAATCTCGTCTTTCTCCTCCCCCTCCTCTACACACACGCACACACACATACATACACACACACACACACACACACACACACACACACACGCACACACACACACACACACACACACACACACACACAAGTGCGCGCGCACGGAAACACCACATCACAAGTTCTCCCCCATCAGAGACATCACAACAGTTCGCTCGAAACATTCAAAATCAGCGCCAGACTAAACACAGGACAAATGATGAACGCGTGAGCAGCGACAGCAACATAGCAGCTGTCAGTGTGTATGGAGAGAGAAGGGCGTGCTCAAATCACGTTTTCTGGAAAATACGTCGCAAATGAAGGTGAGACAGAACTTACACAAAATAAGGGTGTGAAAGCAGGGTAGACAATAGCAGTGTAGAGAGGACACGCCAGAGATACACAACAGGACAAAATATGTGTCATGCTGTCAAAACAACAAAAAATGGCACAAATCACCGATTGCTGAAAACGCATTTCCACCATCCATACAATTTTCAGAAATAAGTGTGACTCACAGAAGATGACACAGAGATGTCGAAACATATCTGAGTGAATGAAATGATATAGTGTTTTGTACAAGACAGACTTCAAAATAAACCCAACTTTAGAATGTAAATGCAGATATCGTGCAGTCTTTTATGAATGTATTTATTTGGAAGTACTGAAGCGAACAGCGGACAATAGGCAGTTCGGGCAAGAAGAGAATTGAAGCTATTGATGTGTGGTGCTATGGAAGAATGGTGAAAATTATATGGGTAGATCGAGTAACAACTGAGGAGCCAATGAGTCGAACTGGACAAATAGAAATCATGGCACAACTCGGCCGAAAGAAGGGACCAAGTAATACACTACTGGCCATTAACATTGCTAAACGACGAACCTTTGATAAAGGTCGGATTGTAGCCTATCACGACTGCGGATATCGTATGGCGACATTTCTGCTCGCGTTGGTCGAAATCCAATGACTGTTAGCAGAATATGGAATCGGTGGGTTCAGGAGGGTAATACGGGACGCTGGGCTGGATTCCAACGGCCTCGTATCACTAGCAGTCGAGATGACTGGCATCTTATCCGCATGGCTATAACGGATCGTGCAGCCACGTCTCGATCCCTGAGTCAACAGATGGGGACGTTTGCAAGACAACAACCATCTGCACGAACAGTTCGACGACGTTTGCAGCAGCGTGGACTATCAGCTCGGAGACAATCGCTGCGGTTACCCTTGACGCTGCATCAAACACAGGAGCGCCTGCGATGGTGTACTCAACGACGAACCTGGGTGCACGAATGGAAAAACGCCATTTTTTCGGTTGAATCCAGTTTCTGTTTACAGCATCGTAATGGTCGCATCAGTGTTTGGCGACAATGCGGTGAACGCACATTGGAAGCATGTATTCGTTGTCTCCATACTGGCGTAACACCCGGCGTGATGGTACGGGGTGCCATTGGTTACACGTCTCAGTCACCTCTTGTTCGCACTGACGGCACTTTGAATAGTGGACGTTAGATTTCAGATGTGTTACGACCCGTGGCTCTACCCTTTATTCGATTCCTGCGAAACCCTACACTTCGGCAAGATAATGCACGACCGCATGTTGCAGGTCCTGTACGGGCCTCTCTTGATAGAGAAAATGTTGGACTGCTGCCCTGGACAGCACATTCTCCAGAGCTCTCACCAATTGGAAACGTCTGGTGAATGATGGCCGAGCAACTGGCTCGTCACAATACGCCAGTCACTACTCTTGATGAACTGTGGTATCGTGTTGAAGCTGCATGGGCAGCTGTACCTGTACACGCCATCCAAGCTCTGTTTGACTCAATGCCCAGGCGTATCACGGCCGTTATTACGGGCAGAGGTGGTTGTTCTGGGTACTGATTTCTCAGGATCTATGCACCCAAATTGCTTGAAGGTGTAATCACATGTCAGTTCTAGTACAATTTATTTCTCCAATGAATACCCGTTTATCATCTGTATTTCTTCTTGGTGTAGCAATTTTAATAGCCAGTAGTGTACAACGTATCCTGAAACGTGAGATAATGTAACACCACGTTCCAGAATCTTCAGTTCTCTTCTTGTTGGGGAAATTTCCTCGTCTGCTTTTGATCCAACAGTGCGCTCACGTAAGGTAAGCGGCAATGAACGCGTTACCGCCGCCACGTGGGAGCAGTGCCACGTCCCCTGTGTGGAGAGCGCAGGCGCACACGTGTGTGTGTGTCGGGCCCATTACGGCTGCCGACCTGTGCCAAACGGCGCAAGCGATGACAGCTCTGGAGAGCCGCTGGAGGCGGTCCAAGAGTGCGGCCGCCGTCCAAACGAACCGCTCGCTCTTTCAGCGAGAACATTTCCCCGGCGTGCTCAGGTGTTTGGAAACTTGATGACTCTCCTGAAGCCAATTAGTGCCTCTACAACGTAGCGGCTAGTGCTTCTGGTCCTGTGTCTACAATGTCTTTTCTAGCAATGTCTACAGCAGAGAAACAAAATGGTCAAATGGCTTTAATCACTATGGGTCTTAACATGTGAGGTCACCAGTCTCCTAGAACTTGTTGTTTGTTGTTGTTGTGATCTTCAGTCCTGAGACAGGTTTGTGTCTCTGACAGAATTACAATGTCATCGGCTGACCTCAAAGTTTTAATTTCTTCTCCATGGATTTTAATTCGCATAAATGAATGTGGGACTGGACGCTAGAAGACTTAAAAACAGTTTCTGGGTCAGATGAGTCCTGATTTCAGTTGGCAAGAGTTGTTGGTAGGGACGCTACAACCCTGTCTCACTCCCTTCCCATCCACTGTTACCCTATCATGTCCCTCGACTCTTATAACTGCCATCTGCTTTCTGTACAAATTGTAAAAAGCCTTTCGCTCCCTGTATTTTACCCTTGCCACCTTCAGAATCTGAAAGAGAGTATTCCTGTCAACATTATCAAAAGCTTTCTCTAAGTCTACAAATGCTAGAAACGTAGGTTTGCCTTTCCTTTCTTCTAAGATAAGTCGTAGGGTCAGTATTGCCTCACGTGTTCCATCATTTCTACGGAATCCAAAGTGATCTTCCCCGAGGTCGGCTTCTACCAGTTGTAATCTCCCCACGGAAAGTTACCCTCTACCACGCAATAATTAATAATTATCAATCAAATCATCCACATTTATTTACTTTTGGAAAGTATCTGATCGGATTTTCTAGTAATATATGCGCCGACAGCTCGTCGACGCCAAGGTATTTTTCTAGTACGTTTATTCTTTGGAAGAACAGAGATACATATATGTATTCTCCAGGGTTGTTAGGGACGGATAACTAGGACAGCTTCGGAAGTATCTGTTGGAAGATTGTCGGGTTGCTAAAAGAGACATATTTACTCTTCTTCTCGCTAAAGCGAGGTATTAACGTTTGTGCCACTAGCGGGTTATTTGAAGAGAGAGAAAAACTGTAAACGCAAATTAAGTAAGACTTGGAATCAACAGAAAACGGAACATGTAATGGAGATGGATTGAATATACAATTTTCCTCAGAAATAAGGTTTGTGACCCTTTTATTCTAGAGTGAATGACGAATGCGTTCTCTGTCTGAATCATTGATGATTGTCTTGGCCCTGTAATTAGTGGGGAAGTTTCAGTTGTGACGAAGAGAGCCTGCAATCACCGAGATTTTATAAAATCGTCCAAAAAGGCTTCGGACACATCTGAAATTCTAAATCTGTCGTAAAATGAACGAATTGTTCAAACGATCGATTTTCCCAACTGAATGCAGCGCTTAACAATAATAACAAATGTAAAGATCTTTTCCAGCAAGCCAGCCGCTGAATATTAAGACGAAGGGCTCCACCAGAGATTCTATTGGGCTGATTTCACGTAAATGAAATATTATATTTAAAACTGTACATAGATAAAGGACAGAGAGAGAGAGAGAGAGAGAGCGAATGAAATTCGAGAAAATACTCAGAATCCTCCATTAGTATAATTGTTTGCCTGTCTTATCACGGATCAGCCTAAAGATAAAACAGGAGGCCCTAACTTTATTGTACCGATTTATGTGTGAGAGTGAAGGGGTAATAAAGGCGACAGATACACCTCTGTGCAGACAAAACATTACACCAAGTTAGCGACAAGCTGCATTCACATACTTTCATCATTTACAGTATAATCCATTATACAGTTTTTCCATTCGTCTGTAAAGAATTCGCGTTAGTATTTTGCAGCTGTGACTTATTAAACTGATAGTTCGGTAATTTTCACCTCTGTCAACATCTAGAACTTAGAACTACTTAAACCTAACTAACCTAAGGACATCAGACACATCCATACCTGAGGCAGGATTCGAACCTGCGACCGCAGCAGCAGCGCGGTTCCGGACTGAAGCGCCTAGAACCACTCGGCCACAGCCGCCAGCAGCAGAGACACACACGGTGACTTATTCACACCTAAAAAAACCGGGAACGTAACTTTATGCCGCGCGGGATTAGCCGAGCGGTCTAGGGCGCTGCAGTCATGGACTGTGCGGCTGGTCCCGGCGGAGGTTCGAGTCCTCCCTCGGGCATGGGTGTGTGTGTTTGTCCTTAGGATAATTTCGGTTAAGTAGTGTGTAAGCTTAGGGACTGGTGAGCTTAGCAGTTAAGTCCCATAACATTTCACACACATTTGAACATTCTGAACTATAGCGATTAAATTTCGTGCATACCGTGGTTGCATAATACACCGTTTACTCCGTTCGCTGCACATCTTGGACCGGTAATATGAGGCCATTGCGCCTCAGAGTTGTTGACATCAGAATGGAGAACAACCGAAACGATGCCTGTAGCAGTGGCCCAACTACACAAGATGACAGAAGACGAACAAGACAGACACATTATAGACCATACATACAGCAAATTTATGGAAATGGACCCCGAACTTGTTCACAGCGAACCCACTTGATAAAAAAAGAAGCAGAAAGAGAGAGAAAAAGAGGTGAAATTGCTGATGTAACACTGTTCCTAATCTCAATTATTTGGAAGTCCAGATGGGTCAAACTCACTACCACAGGAATGAAATATGAACTATCATATCTGAAGCAAGTAATATGGACGCATTACTACTTCCTGCTGCGAATGGTCAGTTAGGCCCCGCGCAGTGGCCGCGCGGTTAGAGGCGCCATTCACTGATTATGCGGCTCCTCCTGTAAGGTGTCAGGCAAATCCATCACCTTCCATGAAAACCCTGACATGATAAGCAAATCCGGCAGTATGTCACATAGCTCCAAATAAATCCTGACATTAAATTAACCAAAGTAATACGATCAACGAGTGAGCAAATGGAATACCATAGACTAACGCAAGAACGCCTACATGCATGTCATACCTTCCCACCGTGAAACAGACGCAGTTCTGAGGGGAGAAACGAGAACAGAAGTCGAGAGCAGAATCGTGTAGGCTAGAAGGCCCTACGATAAGGGACGGACACCCACGTCGCCAGCCGACCGCCAAAATCACCCCCCAGCCCATGTTAAAAGATAGAGCCCTCCAGAAGAACAGTATAGATCTAACGATAACACTAAAAGGGCCACATCAACTGCACAAGTTTTAGCGTCAGACTTTTGCGCGTCTCTGTTACGTTGCAAACGTTAAAAACATTGCCCCACCACGAAAAGTATAATGTTTCTCACTGGATAGACAGAATTCTGTAGGCAGAGCTTAAGGTTAACATTGAGACCCTGATTGGTCAGTTGAAAACACAGCCAGATACCTTTTCTTAAACCCACTTCAGTAAATTGTAGTAATGAGAAGTTAGGGAGAGTTGCTTCTGAGATGGCGCGGTATGTGGAGCTGTGCCGCCCGCCGCCCCCTGACGCTGACTAACCACCGACAAGGTAATGAACGCACACGATGCCGCATAAGGCTTGACTCAGAACTGCAGAAGTCTCATCTGTTACATCCCCTTTTTGCGTAATACTAGTGTCGATCTTCAATTAAAGCTCATGGTATTCACATGTGCTACGTGAAGTTAAAATCTGAAACGCGATGATTTTTCTGTTATATAATTATTGAGAAGCCACATCAACCACTGTAATATACGACAAGTTAGATAAGTAATTAAAGATAATTGAGGGTCACTGTAGACCATTTTGATTGTTTTCTCTTTTGTGAAACTTAATTTAAACCTAGATTATGGATGTGATATGGCATAGGTCATTGTTCGATCCATTGTAAAACTTGGAAACCCATGCAGGGAATATTCGTTCACATTTTTGTTGAACGCAGTTGGTTTTTACCATCCTGTATCAGAACATTTCCTTTTATCAATAGTGTAATTTATAAACACTGTTCTGTGAGTAGAATAAAATTTCCAATGGTAAACTTAACTGCTTTTTCGACGTTATTTTACCAGATAACTAAAAATAGGAAAGCCTTGAACCCCTTCCACTAAATTTAGTTAGTATTAAGATTCTTTTACAGGGAGTGCAGTGGAGCTGACGCTGAAATCATTAAGTATTTGGTTATATCATCGCTAGTCTCATTGAACTCTTCTGAACTCTACATGTCATGTATGGTCTGGCGTCTCCTTACCAGCAACAGGTCCCAGGTTCAAACTAGTCAATTCCCTAAACAACACGCTCAGAGCGTCGTTGCACGAAAGTGGTAGGGAGACACGACTTAGAACAAACAGATACCACGCAGAATGTTAGACTCCCGCCGGAGGTTCGAGTCCTCCCTCGGGCATGGGTGTGTGTGTTGTTCTTAGCATAAGTTAGTTTAAGCAGTGTGTAAGTTGGGGGCCGGTTACCTCAGCAGTTTGGTCCCTTAGGAATTCACACACATTTGAACATTTTTGAATGGTCAGTCATAAATAATTTGGTTGCTTGAATGAGATTTTCACTCTGCAGCAGAGTGTGCGCTGATATGAAACTTCCTGGTAGATTAAAACTGTGTGCCAGACCGAGACTCGAACTCGGGAGAGCTTTTGTAAACTTTGGAAGGTGGGGCACGAGGTTCTGGCAGGAGTAAAGCTGTGAGGACGGGGCGTGAGTCGTGCTTGGGTAGCTCAGATGGTAGAGCACTTGCCCGTGAAAGGCAAAGGTCCCGAGTTCGAGTCTCGGTCCGGCACACAGTTTTAATCTTCAAGGAAGTTTCAGTTTGGTTGCTTGCTTTGCTGGTTGACACCTCCGAAGGAAGTGATAACTTTGTGGACCGCGGACCGTGTTTGTATTAAATACAATGCAACAAATAATTTTGCATTAAGTTGAGTAACTATATCGGAAATAGTCTCCACGGGTTTGCCGCCGGATGACGTAGTGCATATTCCACAATATTTCCTCGGAACAACTGTCCGACATCTTCAGGTGGCTGAACTTTGCTAGGTACCCAGCCAGCAGCAAGGTTCAAGCACCTGAAGATATCGGACAGTTGCTGCGAGAAAATATTGTGGAGACAATAAGAAACGCAGCCTTCAGTTGCACGATAAGTTTTTTTTTAGTTTACCTAGCTTTCGATGCCAATAATCGTATCTTCTTCTGAAACTGTTTTAAGTATACTTTTAAATGAAACTTCCTGGCAAATTACATCTACATCTACATCTACATCTATACTCCGCGAGCCAGCTTACGGTGTGTGGCGGAGGGTACTTATTGTACCACTATCTGATCCCCCCTTCCCTGTTCCATTCACGAATTGTGCGTGGAAAGAACGACTGCTTGTAAGTCTCCGTATTTGCTCTAATTTCTCGGATCTTTTCGTTGTGATCATTACGCGAGATATATGTGGGCGGTAGTAATATGTTGCCCATCTCTTCCCGGAATGTGCTCTCTCGTAATTTCGATAATAAACCTCTCCGTATTGCGTAACGCCTTTCTTGAAGTGTCCGCCACTGGAGCTTGTTCAGCATCTCCGTAACGCTCTCGCGCTGACTAAATGTCCCCATGACGAATCGCGCTGCTTTTCGCTGGATCATGTCTATCTCTTCTATTAATCCAACCTGGTAAGGGTCCCATACTGATGAGCAATACTCAAGAATCGGACGAACAAGCGTTTTGTAAGCTACTTCTTTCGTCGATGAGTCACATTTTCTTAGAATTCTTCCTATGAATCTCAACCTGGCGCCTGCTTTTCCCACTATTTGTTTTATGTGATCATTCCACTTCAGATCGCTCCGGATAGTAACTCCTAAGTATTTTACGGTCGTTACCGCTTCCAATGATTTACCACCTATGGCATAATCGTACTGGAATGGATTTCTGCCCCTATGTATGCGCATTATATTACATTTATCTACGTTTAGGGAAAGCTGCCAGCTGTCGCACCATGCATTAATCCTCTGCAGGTCCTCCTGGAGTACGTACGAGTCTTCTGATGTTGCTACTTTCTTGTAGACAACCGTGTCATCTGCAAATAGCCTCACGGAGCTACCGATGTTGTCAACTAAGTCATTTATGTATATTGTAAACAATAAAGGTCCTATCACGCTTCCCTGCGGTACTCCCGAAATTACCTCTACATCTGCAGATTTTGAACCGTTAAGAATGACATGTTGTGTTCTTTCTTCTAGGAAATCCTGAATCCAATCACAAACCTGGTCCGATATTCCGTAAGCTCGTATTTTTTTCACTAAACGTAAGTGCGGAACCGTATCAAATGCCTTCCTGAAGTCCAGGAATACGGCATCAATCTGCTCGCCAGTGTCTACGGCACTGTGAATTTCTTGGGCAAATAGGGCGAGCTGAGTTTCACATGATCTCTGTTTGCGGAATCCATGTTGGTTATGATGAAGGAGATTTGAATTATCTAAGAACGTCATAATACGAGAACACAAAACATGTTCCATTATTCTACAACAGATTGACGTAAGCGAAATAGGCCTACAATTATTCGCATCTGATTTATGACCCTTCTTGAAAATGGGAACGACCTGCGCTTTCTTCCAGTCGCTAGGTACTTTACGTTCTTCCAGCGATCTACGATAAATTGCTGATAGAAAGGGGGCAAGTGTGTGCTGTGTGCTGGACCGAGACTCGAACATGGGACCTTTTCCTTTCGCGGGCAAGTGCTCTACCAACTGGGCTACCCAAGCACGACTCACGCCCCTCCTCACAGTTTTACTTCTGCCAGTACCTCGTCTCCTACCTTCCAAACTTTACAGAAGCTCTCCTGCGAACCTTGCAGAACTAGCACTCCTGAAAGAACGGATATGGGGACACATGGTTTAGCCACAGCCTAGGGGACGTTTCCAGAATGAGATTTTCACTCTGCCCGCGAAAGGCAAAGGTCCCGTGTTCGAGTCTCGATCCGGCACACAGTTTTAACCTGCCAGGAAGTTTCATATCAGCGCACACTCCGCTGCAGAGTGAAAATCTCATTCTGGATACTTTTTAAATACTTAAAACAGGTTCTGAAGAAGATACCATTAATTGCACAGAAACATAGGTAAACTAAAAAAAAAATTACCTTGCAACTGAAGGCTGAATTTATTATTGTCTGAACAATTCACGGTTGCTGAAGCGCTGCAACATGTTAAAGATTTGTAAATGTAGTGGAGTTTGCACAACGTCATCCGGCGGCAAACCCGTGAAGACTATTTACAATATGTCCGCTGGGAAAGCTTAAAGTATCACAACTATATTGTACTTCGTGGAATAAATATAGATTGCGGAGGTTCCACTTTTCTGCGGAGTGCAAATCTGCACGTAATGCCGCGTGCTTGGCGCTCTAATAGACACGTCACCAAACTGACCTCATTCCAGCTCCAATTACACTGAAATATAGAAATCTTCTGAATCATCGATGACAAGGGCAACTACATTGGTCTTTAAATAAAACATGTACAAAAGTAGAGATTACTGTTGTTGTTACCCAACTCCTTATAAGTAATTTCAGTGGTGAAAACATGCTAAGCTGCTGCAAGAGAGGGAGCCAGAGGAGAAGTGACAAAAGGAGATAGGAGTAAGTTTCATTCGATAAGTCGACCGGAGAATGTAAGGAAGAAGAGGATCACAGCAGTCATCCGCAACCCCATTAGCTTTTTATTGCTCTTGTATATCTAGATTCCCCCCATGAACCATGGACCTTGCCGTTGGTGGGGAGGCTTGCGTGCCTCAGCGACACATATGGCCGTACCGTAGGTGCAACCACAACGGAGGGGTATCTGTTGAGAGGCCAGACAAACATGTGGTTCCTGAAGAGGGGCAGCAGCCTTTTCAGTAGTTGCAGGGGCAACAGTCTGGATGATTGACTGATCTGGCCTTATAACATTAACCAAAACGGCCTTGCTGTGCTGGTACTGCGAACGGCTGAAAGCAAGGGGAAACTACAGCCGTATTTTTTCCCGAGGACATGCAGCTTTACTGTACGATTAAATGATGGTGGCGTCCTCTTGGGTAAAATATTCCGGAGGTAAAATAGTCCCCCATTCGGATCTCCGGGCGGGGACTACTCAGGAGGACGTCGTTATCAGGAGAAAGAAAACTGGCGTTCTACGGATCGGAGCGTGGAATGTCAGATCCCTTAATCGGGCAGGTAGGTTAGAAAATTTAAAAAGGGAAATGGATAGGTTAAAGTTAGACATAGTGGGAATTAGTGAAGTTCGGTGGCAGGAGGAACAAGACTTTTGGTCTGGTGAGTACAGGGTTATAAACACAAAGTCAAATAGGGGTAATGCAGGAGTAGGTATAATAATGAATAAAAAAATAGGAGTGCGGGTTAGCTACTACAAACAGCATAGTGAACGCATTATTGTGGCCAAGATAGACAAAAAGCCCATGCCTACTACAGTAGTACAAGTTTATATTCCAACTAGTTCTGCAGATGATGAATAAATAGATGAAATGTATGAGGAGATAAAAGAAATTATTCAGGTAGTGAAGGGTGACGAAAATTTAATAGTCATGGGTGACTGGAATTCGTCAGTAGGAAAAGGGAGAGAAGGAAACATAGTAGGTGAATATGGATTGGGGGGAAGAAATGAAAGAGGAAGCCGCCTTGTAGAATTTTGCACAGAGCATAACTTAATCATAACTAACACTTGGTTCGAGAATCATAAAAGAAGGTTGTATACCTGGGAGAATCCTGGAGATACTAAAAGGTATCAGATAGATTATATAATGGTAAGACAGAGATTTAGGAACCAGGTTTTAAATTGTAAGACATTTCCAGGGGCAGATGTGGATTCTGACCACAATCTATTGGTTATGAACTGCAGATTGAAACTGAAGAAACTGCAAAAAGGTGGGAATTTAAGGAGATGGGACCTGGACAAACTGAAAGAACCAGAGGTTGTAGAGAGTTTCAGGGAGAGCATAAGGGATCAATTGACAGGAATGGGGGAAAGAAATACAGTAGAAGAAGAATGGGTAGCTCTGAGGGATGAAGTAGTGAATGCAGCAGAGGTCCAAGTAGGTAAAAAGACGAGGGCTAATAGCAATCCTTGGGTAACAGAAGAAATATTGAATTTAATTGATGAAAGGAGAAAATATAAAAATGCAGTAAATGAAGCAGGCAGAAAGGAATACAAACGTCTCAAAAATCAGATCCACAGGAGGTGCAAAATGGCTAAGCAGGGATGGCTAGAGGACAAATGTAAGGATGTAGAGGCTTATCTCACTAGGGGTAAGATAGATACTGCCTACAGGAAAATTAAAGAGACCTTTGGAGAGAAGAGAACCGCTTGTATGAATATCAAGAGCTCAGATGGCAACCCAGTTCTAAGCAAAGAAGGGAAGGCAGAAAGATGGAAGGATTATATAGAGGATTTATACAAGGGCGATGAACTTGAGGACAATATTATGGAAATGGAAGAGGATGTAGATGAAGACGAAATAGGAGATAAGATTCTGCGTGAAGAGTTTGACAGAGCACTGAAAGACCTGAGTCGAAACAAGGCCCCGGGAGTAGACAACACTCCATTAGAACTAATGATAGCCTTGGGAGAGCCAGTCATGACAAAACTCTACCATCTGGTGAGCAAGATGTATGAGACAGGCGAAATACCATCAGACTTCAAGAAGAATATAATAATTCCAATCCCAAAGAAAGCAGGTGTTGACAGATGTGAAAATTATCGAACTATCAGTTTAATAAGTCACAGCTGCAAAATACTAATGCGAATTGTTTACAGACGAATGGAAAAACTGGTAGATGCGGACCTCGGGGAAGATCAGTTTGGATTCCGTAGAAATGTTGGAACACGTGAGGCAATACTAACCTTACAACTTATCTTAGAAGAAAGATTAAGAAAAGGCAAACCTACGTTTCTTGCATTTGTAGACTTAGAGAAAGCTTTTGACAATGTTAACTGGAATACTCTCTTTCAAATTCTGAAGGTGGCAGGGGTAAAATACATTGAGCGAAAGGCTATTTACAATTTGTACAGAAACCATATGGCAGTTAGAAGAGTCGAGGGGCATGAAAGGGAAGCAGTGGTTGGGAAGGGAGTAAGACAGGGTTGTAGCCTCTCCCCGATGTTATTCAATCTGTATATTTAGCAAGCGGTAAAGGAAACAAAAGAAAAATTTTGAGTAGGTATTAAAATTCATGCAGAAGAAGTAAAAACTTTGAGGTTCGCCGATGACATTGCAATTCTGTCAGAGACAGCAAAGGACTTGGAAGAGCAGTTGAACGGAATGGACAGTGTCTTGAAAGGAGGATATAAGATGAACATCAACAAAAGTAAAACGAGGATAATGGAATGTAGTCAAATTAAATCGTGTGATGCTGAGGGAGTTAGATTAGGAAATGAGACACTTAAAGTAGTAAAGGAGTTTTGCTATTTAGGGAGTAAAATAACTGATGATGGTCGAAGTAGAGAGGATATAAAATGTAGACTGGCAATGGCAAGGAAATCGTTTCTGAAGAAGAGAAATTTGTTAACATCGAGTATAGATTTAATTGTCAGGAAGTCGTTTCTGAAAGTATTTGTATGGAGTGTAGCCATGTATGGAAGTGAAACATGGACGATAACTAGTTTGGACAAGAAGAGAATAGAAGCTTTCGAAATGTGGTGCTACAGAAGATGCCGAAGATAAGGTGGGTAGATCACGTAACTAATGAGGAGGTATTGAATAGGATTGGGGAGAAGAGAAGTTTGTGGCATAACTTGACTAGAAGAAGGGATCGGTTGGTAGGACATGTTCTGAGGCATCAAGGGGTCACCAATTTAGCATTGGAGGGCAGCGTGGAGGGTAAAAATCGTAGAGGGAGACCAAGAGATGAATACACTAAGCAGATTCAGAAGGATGTAGGTTGCAGTAAGTACTGGGAGATGAAGAAGCTTCCACAGGATAGAGTAGCATGGAGAGCTGCATCAAACCAGTCTCAGGACTGAAGACCACAACAACAACATATCTAGATTTCGGCCACAAACAGGAATCTTCAGTATATTTGAGTGACATACTCTCGGAAGTTCGTGTCACCATAAGATCTTACTGGTGTGTAGGCAGAAGGAAACTGAGGTGGTTGTTTACAACAAGTTGAAATGGCTCTAAGCATTATGGGACTTTACATCTGAGGTCATCAGCCCCCTACGCTTAGAAGTACTTAAACCTAACTAACCTAAAGACATCACACACATCCATGCTCGAGGCAGGATTCGAACCTGCGACCGCAGCAGCAGCGCGGTTCCGGATGAAGCGCCTAGAACCGCTCGGCCACAGCGGCCGGCCATACAACAAGTACAGCGGACTCCGTTTACGTCACGTAATCCAGGTAACCCCCTCTGTGTTACAAATTAACCAAGATTATTTACTCTGCCGGGTCTCTGTAGAAATCCCGCAAGCGCCTGTGAATATCTGCGATGTTCTGGTTTTCCGCCAAAAGAAACTCAGCGACAGCCGTCAGCTCGTAACGCAGCCATTTTGAAAGCTACGTGGAACACCGCCAGCTATCGGAACTTCATGAAACTATAGGGGCTGAAGCGGGTATATTGCACGATGTCTGACAACAAATACAGCATATCTTTCAACCGAATTTAGCCGAGGAAAAATGTGTTGCATTACTTACTGAACTACCCTCGTAGATTTGTGTATTAAGTAAGGGAACACTGGTTTTCTGGGGTGAAGAGGGGTGGGTGGGCTATGTCACAAAACATTCAAACCTTTTTTACGAGATTCATGTTCATTTACTAATAATGTCAACATGTATAGAAAAATCTAGCATAGATATTTTGAAGTACATTTAATTTTAAGCGACTATAAAAAAATTTCAAATGCTCATCTGCCTCTATGTAAGAGAGTGAGTTAGCGACTGCAATACGAGGGATATTGCAGCAGGGAATAAATAACATTAACAAAAGGAAGCAACAGAATAAATAAAATTCTCGTGGAAAGCAAGCTGAAATCGGAGACTGTTTTCTCTTTTTGGATGCGATTTGACCATATCTTCGGCAACAGTTTCTAAAAGGAAACGAGGTGTCTTAAATCATACACTCTAACCAGTCTGCTCTTATAATTTTCTCCACATTATTTCCGCACTGGGCCTCGCCGTCATCTCCATTAGTTCGCTCTTAACTCTGAACCACTGTAGCCTCGTCCTGTTCCTCTGAAGGCGAGGGTCTGTGTCGTTAAGCACTACAATTTTCTTTCATGTTTTCTTCGTTTTCTTTTTTAGCCTTGTCTGTGTTCTTTTCTTATGAATTTGTGTAAAGATCTTGTAAAATGAGCATTTTAGCCTAATATTTTGTTTTCAGTGTTTCCTTTTTATCTTTACGTCTCACAAGTGCAATGTCTTTCGGAGAAACTACAGAGAAGGCACATGTTAAGCGTAGTCCGAAAGAAACATCCACAGCGTTCCGGACACACCCGATCGGGCTGTTACCTTAGACAGGACCTACGTCAATTGGCGCATGTAGTTTCCTTTCATTTATTACATCTGTGATTGAGGCAAAGGCTTTCAGAAGTTACAGGTACTGTTCCGAACGTACGGCACACTCTAACACACACACACACACACACACACACACACACACACACACAAACACACACACACACATACACACAAAACCACGACAAAGAAATTAGCCGAATGGGACGGAAATCGGTAGATGTGCTGTGCATGTATTGACAAACAAATGAGTGCAATTCCAGAAAAATTGGGTGTCTTATTCACGAGAAAAATGTTCACAAAGTGAGCATGTCAATAACGGGCTGGTTCCCGTCTGGCCAGTCAGTTATTCAGTTTGGCATTGATTGACAGAGTTGTCGCATATGCTGCTGAGGGATATTCAGCCTAATTCAGTCCAACTGGAGCGTTAGATCGTCAAAATCCGGAGCTGATTCGAGGGCACTGCCCGTAATAATTCAGAAGTTTTGAGTTGGGGAGAGATCCGGCGACCTTGCTGGTCAACGTAGGGTTTGGAAAGCGTGACGACAAGAAGCAGAATCTCTCACTGTATGCCGAAAGATAGTATATCGCTGAAATGTTAGATCAGGATGAGAACCAGAAGGGTCTTGCTATGAAAATAAGTCACCCCCTAGGCCATCACTCCTGGTTGTCGCGCCGTATGATGGGAGGCAGTGAGGCTGGTGTCCCATTCCATGGCCGGGAATCTCACTGACTGGAGTAGAACTGTCTTGAGTGGCAAGTCCCACTTCGGACTGAGCCCTATGACCAGTGACGTCAGCGCAGAAACTACGGTGGGAGCGTGAACCAACAACTGTAAACAACAATGTGCATTCGACAAGTCATTTGTGAGTAGACAGTGTTAAGCAGTGGGCGATATACAGTATTGTGTCAAAGTTTTTGTGTCGGAAATCGCAAAGGAGCAACGTCTCTAAATCAAGTGTTCAAGACAATCTCCAGAATTTTATGTAAGTCTACAGGACTTCGTGGCCGTTGTCACTGAAGTTAAAATCTTCTGGGTTATTAGGCCGCGTCATGTTTCTTCTAAAATGATCGACGTTTCGACCCCTCTGCTGGGATCTTTCTCAGGATCTTCTGGTGTCCACTACTGCTGGAACACTGTCTCGCGTGCTCTTATAAAGGGGGAGTTTTCACGTGTTCGTACTGGAGAAGTGATAGTATTGGTTAAAATTCATATGGCTACCATTCGTGGGCCATAGTCATAGGCTAATATTCCCGCTCTGATGCAGAAGAAGGGGCATTGGTAGCTCATCTCCTGTGGATACCATTGGCGGCCCATCGTCATTGGATAGAAACGCACTATTCCACACTTATGCTGGGGAAGGGTTATTGGTTGGAATGGCTGCTACCGCTGTTGGTTGGTCGTCATCAGTGGCTATATTCGAAACGGACAGAGCAAGAGAGGGGAATGTTTACCCAAAATATTATTGTCCGCCGAGGTGACTTGCAGCGCGTTGTTTATGCCGCTCACACACGGCGGCCGCTTATTTACTTCCTTGATGGTAGGGTTCCACGATGCCAGAAGCCTATAGCCGTCCTCTCTATTGAAATTAGATGCATTCTTAGAAATTTCAACCGCTTCTGGGACCTTTCTTCTACAAATGTTTGTTTCTTCAGACAGTACACGTACGTTATTAAAATCGATGTCAGAGCCACAGTTCTCATGATGTTCCGCTACAGTATTCTAGCAGTAGTGGACACCAGAAGATCCTGAGGAAGATCCCAGCAGAGGGGTCGAAACGTCGATCATTTTAGAGGAAACATGACGTGGCCTAATAACCCAGAAGATTTTAACTTCAGTTAACCTCCATCTCCAGAATGTTCTGAAGAACAGAAAAATTTGCGCAAAGTTTGTCCAGCACATCTTGACTTTTGAGCAAAAACAAAGAAGCATGAACGCCTGCTGCGACTTTTTGAAGTAAAAAACGGGAACAATTCTTTTCCAGAAACAATTACGACGGGTGAATACACTTGTTGTTCTCAGTACGAACTTACCACAAAACGACAAAGTCCAGAAATTCACATCAAGGGCCAACACTTTGACGACAAACTATCAATCAAGCCAGCGTGGACGAATAAGTTGAACTACATCTCAAAGAAGGACTCTTCTCACACTCTCACGCGGTTGTACTCAAATGGATGAGACTATGTAGGAGGCCAGAAACGTTAAAACCGACATCTTAACTTTCCTCTATTTCTTACTAGTCCTGTACCAAAGTGTATGTACTGACAGGGTACAATGCTGCTTGTGCACGTTAAACGATACAGTTTATTGTATATTCACAGCTGCTGAAGATGTCCCGCGTGTCAGCCTCGCATTTTGAGGTCTTTGGAGAGAGTCTGGAATTCTCCAGAGGAGTAGAAAGTGCTTATACAATACCGTGCCTGTACCACTTTCCATAACCATAGTGCATCGATGAGATACGAGCCCAGCTGCATTCGGACTTAATCGAAAAGTTTATATTTCAAATACATTTGCACCAATTTTTGAAGTCAGTGATCATTCTTAAGGAAACACTGGTACTTATCTCGCAAACGGTTCATCTGGAGACCCACGTTTACTCAATATTTTTCATTCTATTGTCGTGTACTTTCAACCGTATCACTTTCCGAAACTACTAATGATACACCCCACATACTAACCGGTGGAATAACTAGATAAAGAGTGACAGATTTATTCACTTCTCGCATTGGCTATCACAGAAGTGCGCTATCTACAAATTTTTCAACAAGCACACATGTTTATGAAAGTTCGACTGTCTCCAAACTTTTTGATGAACGATGTGTTTCTTGTTAGGGTGACAATGGATGTTATTTGAGACCTTTTAGATGGGAACTTGGTAGAAAAGGTTACTTTTCCAGTAAATTTTGTACAAGATCTGACAACAACTCATTCTGAAGTCAGCGATGGCACACAACCACACTTACATCGTAAACGGCTCATTTTTGAATCTCTGCTTGCTGGAATTTTTCCTACTCCTACTGCCGCGCACTTTAACCCATGTCATCGCTTTGCCAGTAATTATGATACATCCACATCTGCATACACACTCCACAAGCCAGCGTGTGGTGCATGCCCAGGGTTCCTTGTACTACAAATACTCATTTCTTTTCTCTTCCGCTCATAAATGAAGCGAGGGAAAACTGTCTATATGCCTCTGTACGGGTCGTGATTTCTCTTATCTTCTTGGTCCTTAAACAAAACGCACGTTGCCAGGAGAAGAACAGTTCTGCAGTCACCTTGAAATGCCGGTTCTGTAAATTTTCTCAGTAGCGTTCCTCAAAGAAAACGTCGCATTGCCCCCGGGGAATCTCATTTGAGTTCACGATGGCCGGCCGGCGTGGCGGAGCGGTTCTAGGCGCTTCTGTCTGGAACCGCGCGACCACTACGGTCGCAGGTTCGTATCCTGCCTCGGACATGGATGTGTGTGATGTTCTTAGGTTAGTTAGGTTTAAGTAGTTCTAAGTTATAGGGGACTGATTACGTCAGATGTTAAGTCCCATACTGCTCAGAGCCATTTGAACCATTTTTTTGAGTTCACGATGCATCTCAGCGTGCTGATCGAACCCACCAGTAAGAAATCTGCACTCCTCTGAATTACTCCGATTCCTACTTTTAATCTGACCTGGTGGATATCTGAAACTACAGTTGTACGCAAGAATGAGTAGCACTACTGTTGTATACGCGGTCTCCTTTGTAAGTGTGACAAGTTTTCCTAGTCTTTTGACCATGCAAAACTACTTCCGCCTGGCCACAACTGTGGGTTCTTTCATCGCCTGGTGAGGTGGCATATCTAACTAGAGCACATGAAATATTATTTCATTTTACACTGAAGACCCAAAGAAACTAGTACGCCTCCTAATATCGTGTAGGGCCACCGCAAGCACTCAGAAATTCCGCAGCACTACGTGGCATGGACTCGACTGATGTCTGAAGTAGTGCTGGAGGGAAATGACACCATGAATCCTGGAGGGCTGTCCATAAATACGTAAGTCTACGCAAGGTTGTAGATATCTTCTGAACAGCACGTTGCAAGGCATTCCCGATATGCTCAGTAATGTTCATGTCTGGGGAGTTTGGTGGCCAGCGGAAGTGTATGAAAGCAGAAGAGCCACTCTGTAGCAATCCTGGACGTGTGGGGTGACGCATTGTCCTGCTGGAATTGCCCAAATCCGTCGGAATGCGCAATGGACACGAATGGGTGCAGTTGATCGGGGAGGATGCTTACGTACGTGGCACCTGTCAGAGTCGTATCCAGACGTATCAGGGATCCCATATCGCAGCAACTGCACACGCCCCACACCATATAGAGCTACCACCAGCTTGAAAAGTCTCCTGATGACATGCAGGGTCCATGGATTCATTACGTTGTGTCCATACCCGTAAACGTCCATTCGCTCGGTACAATCTGAAACGAGACTCGCCCGACCAGGCAACATGTTTCCAGTCATCAACTGTCCAATGTCGGTGTTGACGACCCAGGTGAGGTGTAAAGCTTGTGCAGTCATCAGGGGTACACGAGTGGGCTTTCGCCTCCGAAAGTCCATATCGATGATGTTTCGTTGAATGGTACGCACGCTGACACTTGTTGATGGCCCAGCGTTGAAATATGCATAAATTTGCGGAAGAGTTGCACTTCTGTCACGTTGAAAGATTCTCTGCAGTCGTCGTTGGTCCCGTTCTCCCAGGATCTTTTTCCGGCCGCGGCGATGTGCGAGATTTCAACCTTTATCGGATTCTTGATATTCACGGTACATTCGTGAAATGGTCGTACGGGAAAATTCCCACTTCATCGCCACCTCGGAGAGGCAGTGTCTCATCGCTCGTACGCTGACTATAACAGCACATTGAAATTGACTTAAATCTTGATAAGCTGGCACTGTAGCAGCAGCAGCCGATCTAAAAACTGCGCCAGACACTTGTTACCTTATGTAGGCGTTGCCGACCGCAGCGCCGTATTCTGTATGTTTACATATCTCTGTATTTGAATACGCATGCCTATACCAGTTTCTTTGGCGGTTCAGTGTGCTTCCTTTCTTTGCTTGGTGAGGTGGCACACAAAACTAGAACACATGAAATATTAGCTCATTTTATTATGCATATGAATAAAAGATTTACTTGATTATGACGCACATGAGTATGGATAATTTACAACTGTCATGGACTAGTAAAGCATCACTTGCCTGTATTAACTAACAAGCTGTTCTTCTCTTGTAGTACTAAACGTAACCTTTACGAAAGAACAGTTCATGTGAAAGTTGAAGGACAGTGTCCTACATGATCATGTTGAGTGCTGTAGGTGAGGTTTCGAACTGGGTTGGAACTCCAGCCAGCTCGACGCTATATTGACGTCAGCTTGAGGCCGCCGCTGTACTGGGAGGGGAGGTGTGGTTTCCAGGAGCGCCATCCGTACGTCATTGCGGGCTACTCCGAGCCCTCACTAATGTCTGTGGTATCGATTCGCGTTGCCAAATTTGGTATGACAACGTCATCTCTGAATGATGGCAGACCTAGAATTCTCCCAATAGACTGACCTTATGTGCTCGGTCCGTTTCAGATCACCTTACGGTGTTAGCACTCCGTCTTCAGGCCACGAGTGGCTTACCGGGACCATACGACCGCCGTGTCATCCTCAGGGGAGGATGCGGAGAGGAGCGGCGTGGGGTCAGCACACCGCTCTCCCGGTCGCTATGGCGGTATTCTTGACCGAAGCCGCTACTATTCGGTCGAGTAGCTCCTCAATTGGCTTCACGAGGCTCAGTGAACCCCGAAAAATGGCAACAGCGCATGGCAGCCCGGATGGTCACCCATCCAAGTGCCGACCACGCCCGACAGCGCTTAACTTCGGTGATCTCACGGGAACCGGTCTAACCAATGAGGCAAGGCCGTTGCCATCGCCTTACGATGTTACACATAGATATTTAATGGACGTGACAAAGTCAAGTAGAGCATCAGTAATACTGTATCCGAACATTACAGGATTGTTTTTCCCACTCATCTAAATGAGCTTATATTTTTCTACATTTGCAGCAAACTGCAATTCATCACACCAAATAGGCATTCTAAATTAATGTGTATCCTTCTACCGTCTCGTATACTACGGCGTCAGCAGGAAGCAGCCGCAGATACAGTGGTTAGCACACTGTTCTTTACGGCGTACAACTTTGCACACGCCGTTTTATCCCCAACATTTGAGGCTTTAATGAAACAAATTGGTTACACCTGTGTCATTCGAAGTATTTTCCATCGCTGGCCACTACTTTCTCCCATCTTTCACTCAGTGTACGAATCCCGCGTCGAAAAAAATTGTTCATCTTTTGAAGCGATCCACGAGTCCATCCAATTTGTGACTACGTCATGAGATCGGAGGTGTTGGTCAGCCAGGCCGTGCGCCATTGATCTAAACAGGTGACAGTCAGCGGGAGCATTGTCTGGAGAATACGGCAGGTTGGGCAGGACTTCCCATTTTAGCGTTTCCAAGTACGTTTTGACCTCTTTTGCAATGTGGGGAAGAGCGTTGTCGTGCTGCGAAATCACTTTATCGTGCCTCTCGCTGTATTGCGGCCGTTTATCTTTTAATGCTCTGCTCAGACGCATTAATTGCGTTCGATAACGAGCACCTGTGACTGTTTCAATTGGTTTTAACACCTCATAGTACACGACGCTGAGCTGGTCCCACCAAATGCAGAGCATGATCTTGGAGCCGTGAATATATTCGGTTTGGCCGTCGACGTGGAAGCATCTCGTGATTTTTTGCGTTTAGGGTTACTGTAATGAACCCATTTTTCGTCCCCAGTCACAATGCGATGCAGAAATCCCTTCCGTTTTTGCCTCTGAAGCAACTGTTCACAAACACGCAAACGCCGTTCAACATCTCTTGGTTTCAGCTCACACGGGACCCAAGTTCCTTCTTTGTGAATCATGTCCATAGCCTTGAGACGTTTTGAAATGGCTTGCTGTGTCACTGCCACAAATCGTGCCACACCATCTTGAGCTTGACAAGAGTCTTGACTCAGCAATGTTTCCAATTCTGCATCTTCGAAAACATTCTCTCTTCCACCACTATGTCGGTCTATGACGTTCAAATCACTGTTCTTGAAGCGTTGAAACCACTCACGACATGTTCTTTGACTAATAGCGACCTCACCATTCGTACTTGAAAGCATTCGATGAGACTCAGCCGCTGGTTTCTTCATATTGAAACAAAAGAGTAACACCTCCCGCAAATCACGAGAATTAGCCTCGTAAACTGAGATTTTCAATCAAGAACAACTTTATGATGCAGGCACAAATCGACTAATGTTTGAATGAGGTTATATTGAGCGAGGTCCAATTTAACTGTCTGACGTCTGCGATATGTTTCTTTCAACCACTACATACCGTTTCGCCACCTATCGGCAAACGGCGGAAGCAAAGTTGTACACTTTTATAATACTATTTTGTTGAAGTTTCAGTAATATAATATGTGGCAGTGACCCGACGTGGGAACGTGAGGCGGACATACCTGTCATCAAGGTCCTGGTTAGACAAGTGAGACCACCAAAAGGCGGCATGCCCGTATTGTGGGCAAAGCACGTCATGACCACCTCCCGCCATTCGAGAAGTGATGCACTCCCAGCAGCTTTCTGTGTCAGCTCGCTCGGCTGTTCAGAGGCTAGAAGCAGTAGGACTAGCGAAACGCCGCTCCATCAGTGTGCTGACGTCAACACCACAACAACCGATAGAGGTGGCGCAGTGGTTAGCACACTGGACTCTCATTCGGGAGGACGACGGTTCAAACCCGCGTCCGGTCATCCTGAGTTAGGTTCTCCGTGATTTTCCCAAATCGCTCCAGGCAAAGGGCATGACCGATTTCCTTCCCCGTCATTACCCAATCCGATGGGACCGACGACCTCGCTGTTTCATCCCCTCCCCCCCCCCCCCCTCCCAAATCAACCAACCAACCGACCGCAAATTGCTTCTCACCCTGTCCGTTACATCCTTTCTGTATACAGAGAACAACAGCAGGCCTATCACACTTCCCTGGGATACTGCTGCCGATACCCTCGCCTCTCGTGAACAGTCGCCATCGAGGATAACACACTGGGTTCTGTTACTTGAAAACTCTTCGAGCCACTAACTTTTCAGGGAAGATATTCTGTATGGTCGTACTTCTGTTCACAGTTTGCAGTGTGGCACCGCCTCAAGCGATTTTCGAACATTTAGCCGTATGGAATCTGCATGTTGCTCTTCATCCAGCGTTTTCAGTACATCATATGTGAAAAGGACAAGCTGTATTCCGCACGAGCGATGATTTCTGAAACCGCACTGATTCGTGGACACAAGCTTCTCGGTTTCAAGAAGATTTATTTCATTCGAACAGAGAATATGTTAAAGGATTTCGCGGCGAACCTATGTTAAGGATATTGCCCTGCAATTTTGCTGGTGCGTACACCTCCGCTTGTTTTTTCAGCCACTTAGCACTTTGCGCTGGGCGAGAGATTCGCGATAAATGCAAGCTAAGTAAGGGGCCAACGTCAACGCCGTGAAGTACTCTTTGTAAAACCGATTTGAGAATCCGTGCGGACACGGCGACTTACTGGTTTTCAACGCTTTTGCACTACTGGCCATTAAAAGTGCTACACCAATAGGAAATGCAGATGGTAAACGGGTATTAATTGGACAAATATATGATACTAGAACTGATATGTGATTACATTTTCACGTAATTTGGGTCCATAGATCCTGAGAAATCAGTACACAGAACAATAAACTCTCACTGTAATAACGCCCTTGATACGCCTTTGCATTGAGTCAAATAGAGCTTGGATGGCGTGTACAGGTACAGCTTCAACACGATACCACACTTCATCAAGAGTAGTGACTGGTGTATTGCGGCGAGCCAGTTGCTCGACCACCATTGACCAAACGAAAAAATGACGTTCTGCCGTTCGTGCACCCAAGTTCGTCGTTGAGTACACCATCGCAGGCGCTCCTGCCTGTGATGCAGCGTCAAGGGTAACCGAAGCCACGGTCTCCGAGCTGACAGTCCATGTTGCTGCAAACGACGTCGAACTGTTCGTGCAGATGGTTGTTCTTTTGTAAACGTCCCCATCAGTTGACTCAAGAATCGAGACGTGGCTGCACGATCCTTTACAACCATGCGGATAAGATGCGTGTCATCTCGGCTGCTAGTGATATGAGGCCGTTGGGATCCAGCACAGCGTTCCGTATTACCCTTCTGAACCCACCGATTCCATATTCTGCTAATAGTCATTGGATTTCAACCAACGCGAGCAGCAGTGCACGATACGATAAACCGCAATCGCTATAGGCTACAATCCGACCTTTATCAAAGTCGGAAATGCGTTGGTACGCATTTCTCGTCCTTACACGAGACATCATAACAACGTTTCACGAGGCAACGCCGGTCAACTGCTGTTTGTGTATGAGAAATCGGTTGGAAACTTTCCTCATGTCAGCACGTTCTAGGTGCCGCTACCAGCGAAAACCTGGTGTGAATGCTCTGAAAAGCTAATCATTTGCATATCACAGCATCTTCTTCCCGTCGGTTAAATTTCGCGTCTGTAGCACGTCATCTTCGTGGTGTAGCAATTTTAATGGCCAGTAGTGTAGTTATTTCTGTAGCGCAGCGATGCTTGTTTCGTGTCCCGCTTACGACAGTCTGTTGGGTGGTGAAATGAGGGTACGTTTGTACGATTCTCCTACTTGACAGTTTTCTCAAATGCAACATTTAGATCTTCTCAGGGATTTTACATAGGACCAAAATTTTCTCTGGTTCTCGGCCCGATCTTGCCCCCGACATATGACGGTGGTACCTGTAGGTATGCTTGGCGCATACATCTTTTCAGGCACGCGCGGCTCTCTACTGCACTTTTCCTGTCGTCATTCCAGCGTTGTCTTTTGAATGCAGAGTGCCACAGCCTTTGCTTCTTCAGCATTTTCCAAATTTCGTTGTTAAGCTTTGGTAGGCATTTCTGTCCTTAATATTGTTACTCTATTCCGTTCATCGTAAGGCTAACGTTATGTAAACATTACACTATGAATTGTTCCGCGTTTGCTTGAACTTCATTGGATTTCGGTCGCCTGGAGCTGTCTCGAGCACAGTCAAATGCGATAATGACGATACGTTTTATGTCGTGCATTACGCGTGCATCGACTCAGCGATAAGTCGGCCGCTGTGGCCGAGCGGTTGTAGGCGCTTCAGTCCGGAATCGCGCTGCTGCTACGGTCGCAGGTTCGAATCCTGCCTCGGGCGTGGATGTGTTTGATGTACTTAGGTTAGTTAGCTTGAAGTAGCTCCAAGGTCTAGGGGACTGATGACCTCTGATGTCAAGTCGCATAGTGCTCAGAGCCATTTGAACCATATTTGACTGAGCGGTGATATGGGTCAACACACTTACCGGCGCATTTAACTCGGACAACACTGGCCAGGCAAGTGATCCAAGTAACCTGCAGTGTTCTGAACAGTTGCAGTGAAGACGTAAAGAGAGACGAAGCCGGCCGAAGTGGCCGCGCGGTTCTGGCGCTGCAGTCTGGAACCGCGAGACCGCTACGGTCGCAGGTTCGAATCCTGCCTCGGGCATGGATGTGTGTGCTGTCCTTAGGTTAGTTAGGTTTAACTAGTTCTAAGTTCTAGGGGACTAATGACCTCAGCAGTTGAGTCCCATAGTGCTCAGAGCCATTTTGAACCAAGAGACGAACAGAGAACAATAAGCTTTGAATGTCATTTAATTTTTTAAACAGAAGAAAGTAATATGCGGCAACATTTAGGGAAATGCTTCTTAGGTGACTGGACGGAAAATATAACATGCTCTCGATCTTAGCTGACACAGTAGTGTACTTAAAAACAAAAGCGATGAAAATTCCTGACTTTAACAATGTTAATTTTTCTGCATGAGCTACATGTGGCGTCAAAGCGCACTGCTTGTTTACCATGTAGTTAAATATTGGAAAAATCGGAAGCCTGTGTTTATAACTATGGGACCAAACTGCGGAGGTCATGGGTCCCTACGCTTACGCACTATTTCATCTAACTTAAACAAACTTTCGCTAACGACGTCACACACATCCATGTCCAAGGGAGGACTCGAACCTCCGACGGGGGGAGCCACGCGAACCGTGACAAGGCGCCTCTGACTGCACGGCTACTCCGTGCGGCTTGTTGTTAAGTATTGAAGCCTCTGGAAGCATTACAGTGAGTCGTCTGGTAATCTCTGAACTTCCTTGCACATCGGTCTCCGAGTAATAGATTTCACTACTGCTACGTTGATAGCGAGGCGATCAGCAACAAAATCCCAGGCCGCCAACAAGTCCACATTTCCTGCTCCTCTTTAAGACGCGCTGTTCTGCATCTCGCCATCTTTTGGCAGTGACGCGTCACAATGCTTCGTGCATTACTTCCACTACGTTTGCAAGCTCAAATGTCTTGTTATTTCTCGCTACAAATCGCTGAACTTGGCTCCCGATCAATTCTATTGCCTTGAGATTGCAGTGATGAGGTGGAAACTGTAAAAAATCCAGCATTTGTGGAGTGTGCTCGACGCCATGAAAAATATTGTTTTCCATGTTTCTACGACGCTTATCTGGTTCGTGTGAGACCACATCTGTCCTACCAAACAACGGGCGTATTGAAATAAAGAGTATTTGATTTTTTATTTTTATCCAAAACATTTGATTGTGTAATATTTTCTTAACTTCATCAACCTGTAACAATCTTTTGTAGAATAATGATAGTTAAGAATGTTTATTTGCAATTAAAACCGGAATTTCACGTGCGATAGGTAGTTAGAAACAAGAAGATACGCTTTATCCTTGGAAAATTATGGTTAAATATGAGTTAATGTACATACATTTGATGAATTTCATATTTAAATCATTTTAGATTTTCAAACAGAACAAAAAAATCGTAGACGAACACGGTTGTCAACTGCCTGCCAGCACAATCGATTATGCCGCTCATGTTATTGCAATCCCTTATCATTTAGCTATTTAGCTACAATATAGCAGGTCAGCAACTGGAAGCAATTAATTCCATAAATTATCTAGGAGTGATTTAAAATGGAATGATCATATAAAGTTGATCGTCGGTAAATCAGATGCCAGTCTGAGATTCATTGGAAGAATCCTAAGGAAATGCAATCCGAAAACAAAGAAAGTAGGTTACAGTAAACTTGTTCGACCACTGCTTGAATACTGCTCACCAGTGTGGAATCCATACCAGCAGTATATTGCTCCCTCCTACGTATATCTCGCGAAGAGAACATGAGGATAAAATCAGAGAGATTAGAGCCCACACAGAAGCATACCGACAATCCTTCTGTCCACGAACTATAGGAGACTGGAATAGAAGGTAGACCCGATAGAGGTACTAAAGGTACCCTCCACCACACACCGTCAGGTGGCTTGTGGAGTATGGATGTAGATGTAGATACCCTTATTTATTTTTATTACACAGATCTGATGATGGTCATTATAGACAGAAACCAGTAACCTGTTAAAGAAAATTTTGTGACCATAGACGCAAATTAAAGGAAACTTATTGTATATACGGGTCACTGTTTTATTCGCGACAGTGTCGCAGCTTGCGAAAGTCGACGGTTACTTATACGTCAGAATGTCTTAAAGTTTCATTTATAGTGACTACAGTGACGTAGTAATAAGCTATCTAACACGTAAATAGGACCTACTTCCAAGAGCGGAACAACACCAGTGTACGCGAGGTACGGCTCCTGGCCAATCATCGCGTTTGTGTTCGTTCGTATGACGTTTATCCTTATGGTGAATGAAGTATAAAGACATACTTGTCCAGAGCACGATTTACAATCTGTTTAAACTGTGGCTGCAATTCGTCTACGTTCACCTTACTGCAGCTAAATGACGTCAGTTCACTGTGTAAGTGACCGCTTACGATGTCAACAATACTTCGCAAGGTGCGTCACTTGCGTTACTCTCTTACCCGACTTCTCGTAGTTTTATCCAATCTCTCTGCTCCTGAGCTGCATTTTTCTAGGCATTGGGCAAGGTCTCGTTTTGCGGAGGGTCTCTCGTCGCCTGGCGAGGCGTCGTTACGTCGCTAAACGAGATCAGAGCCAGAATGCGGCGATTATTTTTTGTCCCCGTCGCGGTACAGTGTGTCCGGCAAGTACGTGCCTGGCGTGGTTCCAGATCGCACGACTCGGCAGCCGTGGCAGTCCTACATTACTGCGGCTGTGGACGTCTCTCTCTCTCTCTCTCTCTCTCTCTCTCTCTCTCTATGCTCTCCGCCGGACCCACCGACCCCCACCACCCACGCAGACAGCGGAGGAAACCGCGTCCGGCGAGATCACGTCCCGGCGTTTCTTCCTCCACCCCCTCTCTTCCCCCTCCAAACCGCCTCCCTCCCCTACGACCAGGCGGGTTCTGTCCGCGCTCGGTGGCACATAAAATATACCCTCCCGACAAATCTGACGACAGTCCCGCATCTCCACACCTTCCGCATCCTTTCCGACTGTGGCGATTCTCGGCATTCCGCCGTCTGGTAACCAATGGCGGCGATTGCAATGAATCTAACACTGTTCGTTGTTGTGGTAAGCGATTTCGCAAGTGCGGGACAGCGCGAGACGCAAGTGAACATTTTTATTTATCGCAGAAAATAAAATTAAGGATGAAAAACGCCCTCGACGAACATTAAATGATCTGGCTCGTAAAAATATGTCGCATGCTGTCAGAAGGGGTAAAAATACCACACTAGAAATTGTGTGTTAAGAAACGGACAGTATTTGTACAGGGCTTAATAACTTGGTAACTGTGGCCAAGTACCAAGCACCTTACCGCAACGTGTAGCAAGAGGCCCTTATACACTCTGAAATTTAACCCTTTTACGGTTCAAATGGCTCTGAGCACTATGGGACTTAACATCTTAGGTCATCAGTCCCCTAGAACTTAGAACTACTTAAACCTAACTAACCTAAGGACATCACACACATCCATGCCCGAGGCAGAATTCGAACCTGCGACCGTAGCGGCCGCGCGGTTCCAGACTGTAGCGCCTTTAACCGCTTGGCCACACCGGCCGGCCATCCCTTTTACGGCTTTACACTGTTAGGGCCCCAGTGAGTCGTTCTCTGCTGAGGTTCGGCAGTTGTGGGTACTGTCTGCCTACCTCACTTACGACTTCAACATCGAAATGCTAGACGGGCGAGGGCAATGTTCCTTATACATTATTTTAAACAAAGTAATCAAAGTCTCCGAAGCGTGGGCGTCAGTATTGCAACGGAAATACCGTCACAGTGAGGTAACAAGTTTAATATTCAAGTATTATTTGCGGGTTGCCTAGTTAGGATTAGTTGCAGGACAATCGGGTCTATAGCAGTGTAGCAAAAATGTACTAAACCAAATAAAGTGATTATTAAGCAGTTACTATCATGAGAATAATCAGTTCTCTGGACGTTAGCGGGAAACAGTAGCCCACTAGAAGTTTATTTGTATCTTCATGTACCCTTTGAAAGTTTACCGTCTAACCTCCTTGCCTAGGGACGCCAGATGAAAGTTGATGTCCTCAAGCCCTGAATCAAAATTGTGCAACGGATAAATGGGTAGCGGAGCTTGAGAGCGCTACCTAGAGAGCGTATCCTTTCTGTACGATACTAGGCAAGGGGCTGGAGGGCTCACACGCTGATGTTGGGTCCCTGCATGCTATAGCTTTTATTTTAAATGAATTCCTTTAACATGACTTCTTTGTGATTTTTAAGGTATGTTAAAGATTGATGACAATTGATTACGTATTTATTTTAAATATTATCACTCGATTTTACAGCGATTGCAGCAATTGTTCCAGTTCACAGATATTACAATTTTACAACTTATAGCTCAGGTGTATTATATACTAATCTGCACGCACATTTCTACGGGCAAGATGGAATTGCGTTGGCCAAATGTATACCACCAAAGTCTCCCAATATTTTACATAGGACATCCACTATGTGAGGAGGATAACGGACAAACTGGGGACCAGATACATTAACACAGGGGGTCAAATTTCCGGAATTAAACGAGCACATTCATTTCCTTACACAATCCGAAGCTGGAAATAAAAGAATTAGTACAAATATTCAAATACCTCTCTTCCATGCGTGAACATTGAGACAGACGCACTGGGGGCACGTTTGCTCACTTACCCATCTTCTGTAACACTCCTCGAATATGGCGGGCACCCGGAGGTGTTCCTGGGCCGCGGTGGAGGGGATGGTCGTACCACTTGGCCGTGACCAACCTCTCCACCCCAAATCTTGCGACACTGGAATGTCTTTGACTTTTACCTGCCTGTGCTGTCTCTCTCATCCCCTACCCAGCAGTAAGGTTGGCACTACTATACTATAGAACTACTTCCCAACAAAGATTTGTCCACGCTCTACGGAAAGGTGCGAGGAGGATTAGGAAAGTTCATGTGCAGATTCACATTCACGTACAAGAAATGCATAATACACGACACAAATAAATACGTATTATGAAGCCTGACACATTTCTTTCCACCCGTCCACAAGGGTTCTGTTAAACCCGCGGCCGGCCGCGTCGTGTAATAAAATTGGCTGCGGAGGCGCCTCTGTTTCTATTTCCCGATGCGAGCGAGCAGCGAAACCTGCTGCTTATAGAGCGGAAACTACTGTACCGTTTCACATTAACGCAATCGATCAGACGTCAAATCTAACGGGAAGACTACTTGGGAAGCGCTGCAAACTTTCGTAATCTGCTATACCTCGCAAATGTGAAGTAATAGAGTTCAAGACTTGCGAAATAAGACGAGTAATCAAGTAACACAGGTTGCGCTGCTAATCCAGCGAATTGGGAGCTGCTCAGATAACGGACAGCGCTAACAGGTAAATGCGAATCTTGCTTACAAGGGAACCTCGCCATCGCACCCCCCTCAGATTTAGTTATAAGTTGGCACAGTAGATAGGCCTTGAAAAACTGAACACAGATCAATCGAGAAAACAGGAAGAAGTTGTGTGGAACTACGAAAAAAATTAGTAAAATATACAAACTGAGTAGTCCATGTGCGACACAGGCAACATCAAGGAGAATGTGAGCTCTGGAGCACCGTGGTCCCGTGGTTAGCGTGAGTAAATGCGGAGCGAGAGGTCCTTAGTTCAAGTCTTCCCTCCGCTGAAAACTTTACTTTCTTTATTTTCGCAAAGTTATGATCTGTCCGTTTGTTCATTGATGTCTCTGTTCACTGTAATAAGTTTAGTGTCTGTGTTTTGCGACCGCACCGCAAAACCGTGCGATTAGTAGATGAAAGGACGTGCCTCTCCAATGGGAACCGATAACATTTGATCGCAAGGTCATACGTCAACCGATTGCTCCACAGGAAAACACGAGGGAAGACTTGAACCTAGGACCTCTCGTTCCGTAGCTGCTCTCGCTAACCACGGGACCACGGCACTCCTTGACACGCGTTCTCCTTGATGTTGCATATCTTCGCATGGACTACTCAGTTTGTATATTTTACTAATTTTGTTCATAGTTCCGTACAACTTCTTCCTGTTTTCTCGATTGATCTGTGTTCAGTTTTTCAAGGCCTATCCACTGTGCCAACTTATAACTAAATCTGAGGGGGGTGCGATGGGGAGGTTCCCTTGTTAGAACTCAACGAACAAGTGTCCTAACGCACGAGTTAGCATCGAATGCAGAAGGACTGAGACGGCGGCCGAGAATACCTGCCATCAGTATCAGAACAGGTCCAGACGTCTTCTCCATGACAGGTCCCTAAACGAAAACCTCGTCTCCTAACACTCTAGCTCTCGAAAAATTAATTTTGGAGGGCAGAATTTCCAGGGTTTGCCACAGTGACATGGGAGAACTTCGCTTTCTTACCCCAATTGCAGGGGAACGTGACACAAATCTACCATTCTTGGCTTTTAGTATGTAGAAGATTGGTACTGACTGTTACCCAGGTTCTACACACTGGTCGAGTCCTTCGCGCCAACGCACGGTGTCGGACAAGGTTAACGTGATTGGATAACCAGATTTTTGGAGAGAAGGCGACGAATTTTCCCATGGTGGACTAGCAGCGCCATATCGTTCTCTTCTGCGTTCTGTGTACTGCTAGGTGAATTCGTCAAACATGTCAATTCTCTAGCGGCTAGTCGGCAACTCCTTTAGAAATAGAAAACCACATTTGTAGCCGAAATGGACGGCTAGGAACTTGCTACACACGCTTCTACGAAAAGCTTCCATCATAGCCTTTGTGACAGACTTCCTGTGGGCATGACGGAACAATTTCACGCCCATTCTGTGGTGGCACCGCCAGACACCACACTTGCTAGGTGGTAGCCTTTAAATTGGCCGCGGTCCGTTAGTATACGTAAGATCCGCGTGTCGCCACTATCAGTGATTGCAGACCGAGCGCCGCCACACGGCAGGTCTAGTCTAGAGAGACTCCCTAGCACTCGCCCCAGTTGTACAGCCGACTTTGCTAGCGATGGTTCACTGTCTACATACGCTCTCATTTGCCGAGACGACAGTTTAGTATAGCCTTCAGCTACGTCATTTGCTACGACCTAGCAAGGCGCCATATTCAGTTACTAACAGATAATACTGTGAATCATGTACCGTCGAGACCGACGTTCATCAGTAATGGATTAAAGTTAAGTATCTAACTAATTACGTCCGCTTTCTAAATTCTAATTCTTTGTCATGTTCCAGATCTCACGTCAGTATAGTTGTTCCCTCCTCACGCCAGCCTGCGTGAGCTAAATCGGCGTGCATTTCGGCCTCCTCTAGCAACACGGTGTTGGCTCTTCTGCCAACACAACTCATTCAATGCGCTTGCTTTTCACCAAGGCGAACTGAAAAGTTCCTCCACAGCTAGCCGCCCTTGAGCTCTCCTCAAACGTAACTGAAAATGAGCAGCTGTACTATACATCGCATAGCAACATGTGACTGCACTGTAAACAACTTATATCTGTTTTTTAACCTTCTGCATAATGTTTCAGTACGCCCTGTTCTGAACTGTCTGGCGCCAGTTCAGCAAGACGACGTGACAGTGTGTGAGCATGCTCTATAAAGCAAGAGGGCATATTTGGAGTGCAAGAGCGCCCATCCAGAAAGCTGACAAAGTGGAAGAAGCAAGCAAGCGCCTCTGAAGGGTGAAGCTGAGCATTGCTACAGCTCTGGTCATGCTACTTCAGGAGCTGATTAGGCAAGAAGAGCAGAACGAATGACGTCATCACCACCCACTGGCGACGCCCAGCTACTAGAACGTATTGTCGCTTCTGGAGTGGGGATGCTGCTGTTGGAGAAGTACTGGCCAGTGGACTCATCTCCTCCAATCAGACCGTCAGGTGAGTTCAGATGTGTCTGATGCTCACCGACACTCTCTGTGCACGACTGTATTGTGATCTATACCTGATGCCAACCACTGCCATCTCCGTCTGGTGACATCGAGGTACAGTTTGCTGTACTGCCTGATGATTGTGTATCCAGTAATGAACAACGAACTTCGTCTTCAGTAGCAACAAGTACCCACCTTTGCTTCGGATAGTGTTCAGACGACTTTGTGCCCTCACACTGCTGGGTTACCCTTTACCCTCTCCGTGACTACTTGCTGCTGGTGGTTACCTAAGCAGTGGGACGCATGTTTGAGCTTGGGTTGGGAGCAGCCCGGTATCTCTGTCACTGTGTTCTGGTCTTGGAGGCTTCCACTGGAGCTAATTATCGCCCAGCGCAGGCATATGCCTTCGACGTGGTGATATCGAGGTACAGTTTGCTGTACTGCCTCATGATGGCGTATCCAGTAATGAACAACGAACTTCGTCTTCAGTAGCAACAAGTATCAAACTTTTCTTGGGATAGCGTGCAGACGACTTGGCACCTTTACCCTCTTCGTTACTACTTCCTGCTGGTGGTCACCTAAGCATTGGGACGCATGTTTGAGCTTGGGTTGGGAGCAGCCCGGTATCGCTGTCACTGTGTTCTGGTAACTGGAGGCTTACACTGACGCTAAACATCGCCCAGGGCAGTCACACGCCTTCGACTGCGATCATGCTGGCCGCTGTAGTTTGAGTACCTCTCTACTTTATTGCGTATTTTGTGACCCGAGGCGGCCCATTAGCGTGGGTGGGCATGACACACATCTTCCGTAGTGTGCAAGCTACCTGTCCTACTGATTCCAGCAGGTGAACCTGCTGCCCAGGTATTCCAGGCGTTAACGCCTCTGTGAACAATGCGGCTCACCGCGACATTCCAGGGTCGATAGCTTCTCCTCCAGTTGCTATGATGCATCTGTACGTAACATGAATGAGTGTCTAATCCAACCAGTGATGTTTAACTAGTGGTCCACCGTTAGTTTCCAGCCACGACCATCAGTCTCTGGCCGAGTGCTGCCTAAGGAAGCGGCATTGTTTCCTGACTTCCGTATAGCTGTTTCCCTGAACACAGTGGACGTCAATACCGGCCTCGGCAATACTTCGGTGTCTACCTTTGGACTGACTGAATAAACGAAAACGATCTGTGTGTCTTTTCAGGGCACAGAGAGGCTGTCTGGTAGCTACAGCTGTCCAAACATATTTCTGTGTCTTTACACTGAGGATGTGGGCGTTATGTTGCAACACCGAGATTTGAGGACGATTTTCAGGCGTGTCCTAATATTATCTCTAGACACTGACGAGGCAAAAAATTATGACCACCTCCCTAATGGTTTTTTGGGCGATCTCTGGAACACGATAAATAATATATTCTACATATCATCGATCCGACAGTTTGATGGTAGGCTGAAGATGAATGTGGTACCAGATTTCTACGCGTAAGTCATGTAATTTCCATAAACAATGTGCTACTGATATGTGGTCGCGCCATGCGCCTGATTAGCGATCCAGATGCGTTCCATTGGATTCATATAAGGTGAGTTTGGTGGCCAATATATCTGTGTGAGTTCACTAGCATGTCGCTGAAAACACTGTAGCACTGTTCTGGCTCCGAGGCATGGCCAGTTATACCGGTCAAAGACGACATCACCGACGGGGAAGGCATTAAGCATGAAGCGGCGCAGGTGGTCCGGAGCTGTCATCGTGTCTTCGGTAACCACCACAGGTCCCGTGCGAGCGCAGCGGAGTGTGATGTGTCCCACAGCACAGTACTGCTCCAACCAGCCGGCATCCTTGGAGCGGTGCAACCGAGCGAGATGGCGCAGTGACTAGCACACTGGACTCGCATTCGGGAGGACGACGGTTCAATCTCGCATCTGGCCACCCTGATTTAGGTTTTCCGTGATTTCCCTAAATCGCTCCAGGCAAATTCCGGGATGGTTCCTTTGAAACGTCACGGCCGACTTCCTTTCCCATCCTTCCCTAATCCGATGAGACCTATGACCTCGCGCTGTTCGGTCTCTTCCCCCAAACAACCCAACCCAACCCAAACTTGACGCAGTGCACGTTTCGATCCAACGTTCGCGTGGATGACGGAGTTTCCGGAGACGACCATCCACCTGGTGTCGTAAAAACGTAATTCATCCGACGAGGCGATGCGTTTCCATTGATCCACTGTCGAATCTCGACGATCCCGTGGCTACAACAACCGTAACTGACAACGTTGTCGGGCCAACATTTGAACCCATAGGGCTGGTCTGCTGTGGAGCTTCATGTTCAACGACGTACGGTGAACGGTGCGCTCCGAAACACTTATAGGTGGTCCAGCATTGCGCTCTTTCGACAGAGATGCCACAGACGACCGTCCCTTCTACTTTACAGAGCAGGCAAGCCTCCGAAGCCCACGTTCTGTTAAGAATGGTGGATATTCAACCACTTATCGTACAGTGATTGTTTCCCTATTTTTCTACCACTGTTCATAAATGCTCACAACAGTAGCACGTGAACATTCGACCAGCTTCGCCAGTTTCCAGATGCTTGTTCACAGGCTCTGCTTAATAATAATCTGTCCTGTGTCAAAGTCACTTGTCTCAATGGATTTCCCACATTTGTGGCGTGTGTCGTCGTTACATCTACATCAACATCTACATCTACATCTACATTTATACTCCGCAAGACACCCGACGGTGTGTGGCGGAGGGCACTTTACGTGCCACTGTCATTACCTCCCTTTCCTGTTCCAGTCGTGTATGGTTCGCAGGAACAACGACTGCCGGAAAGCCTCCGTGCGCGCTCGAATCTTTCTAATTTTACATTCGTGATCTCCTCGGGAGGTGTAAGTAGGGGGAAGCAATATATTCGATACCTCACCCAGAAACGCACCCTCTCGAAACCTGGACAGCAAGCTACACCGCGATGCAGAGCGCCTCTCTTGCAGAGTCTGCCACTTGAGTTTGCTAAGCATCTCCGTAACGCTATCACGCTTACCAAATAACCCTGTGACGAAATGCGCCGCTCTTCTTTGGATCTTATCTATCTCCTCCGTCAACCCGATCTGGTACGGATCCCACACTGATGAGCAATACTCAAGTATAGGTCGAACGAGTGTTTTGTGAGCCACCTCCATTGTTGATGGACTACATTTTCTAAGGACTCTCCCAATGAATCTCAACTTGGTACCCGCCTTAACAACAATTAATTTTATATGATCATTCCACTTCAAATCGTTCCGCACACATGCTCCCAGATATTTTACAGAAGTAACTGCTACCAGTGTTTGTTCCGCTATCATATAATCCTACAATAAAGGATCCTTCTTTCTATGTGTTCGCAATACATTACATTTGTCTATGTTAAGGGTCAGTTGCCACTCCCTGCACCAAGTGCCTATCCACTGCAGATCTTCCTGCATTTCGCTACAATTTTCTGATGCTGCAGCATCATCAGCGAAAATCCGCATTGAACTTTCGACACTATTACTAGGTCATTTATATGTATTGTGAAAAGCAATGGTCCCATAACACTCCCCTGTGGCACGCCAGAGGTTACTTTAACGTCTGTAGACGTCTCTCCATTGAGATCAACATGCTGTGTTCTGTTTGCTAAAAACTCTATTATCCAGCCACACAGCTGGTCTGAAATTCCGTAGGCTCTTACTTTGTTTATCAGGCGACAGTGCGGAACTGTATCGAACGCCTTCCGGAAGTCAAGAAAAATAGCATCTACCTGGGAGCCTGTACCTAATATTTTCTGGGTCTCATGAACAAGTAAAGCGCGTTGGGTCTCACACGATCGCTGTTTCCGGAATACATGTTGATTCCTACAGAGTAGATTCTGGGTTTCCAGAAACGACATGATACGCGAGCAAAAAACATGCTCTAAACGTCTTTGATCCACATATATGCTTTCCTTACTGTGTCACATTCCCGCAACGCCACCAGGTGACATCCAACCTCGAGGTGAGCATTGGTCACAACGCTTTGGCTTATCAACGTATAGCCGGCCGCTGTGGCAGAGCGGTTGTAGGCGCTTCACTCCGGAACCTCGTTGCTGCTACGGTCGCAGGTTCGAATCCTGCATCGGGCATGGATGTGTGTGATGCCCTTAGGTTAGTTAGGTTTAAGTAGTTCTATGTTCTAGGGGACTGATGACCTCAGATGTTTAGTATCACAGTGCTTTGAGCCATTTATCACCGTATGCAGGGTGTTGCGAAAACGTACGGCCAAACTTTCAGGGAACATTCCTCACACACAAAGAAAGAAAATATGTTATGTGGACAAGTGTCCGGAAACGCTTACTTTCCATGTTAGAGTTCATTTTATTACTTCTCTTCAAATCACATTAATCATGGAATGGAAACACACAGCAACAGAACGTACCAGCGTGCCTTCAAACACTTTTTTACAGGAAATGTTCAAAATGTCCTTCGTTAGCGAGGACACGTGCATCCACCCTCCGTCGCATGGAATCCCTGATGCGCTGATGCAGCTCTGGAGAATGGCGTATTGTATCACAGCCGTCCACAATACGAGCACGAAGAGTCTCTACATGTGGTACCGGGGTTGCGTAGACAAGAGCTTTCAAATGCCCCCATAAATGAAAGTCAAGAGGGTTGAAGTCAGGAGAGCGTGGAGGCCACGGAAATGGTCCGCCTCTACCAATCCATCGGTCACCGAATCTGTTGTTGAGAAGCGTACGAACACTTCGACTGAAATGTGCAGGAGCTTCATCGTGCATGAACCAAATGTTGTGTCGTACTTGTAAAGGCGCATGTTCTAGCAGCACAAGTAGAGTATCCCGTATGAAATCATGATTACGTGCTCCATTGAGCGTGGGTGGAACAACATGGGGCCCAATCAAGACATCACCAACAATGCCTGCCCAAACGTTCACAGAAAATCTGTGTTGATGACGTGATTGCACAATTGCGTGCGGATTCTCGTCAGCCCACACATGTTGATTGTGAAAATTAACAATTTGATCACGTCGGAATGAAGCCTCATCCGTAAAGAGAACATCTGCACTGAAATGAGGATTGACACATTGTTGGATGAACCATCCGCAGAACTGTACCCGTGGAGGCCAATGAGCTGCTGATGGTGCCTGCACACGCTGTACATGGTACGGAAACAACTGGTTCTCCCGTATCACTCTCCATACAGTGACGTGGTCAACGTTACCTTGTACAGCAACAACGTCTCTGAAGCTGACATTAGGGTTATCGTGAACTGCACGAAGAATTGCCTCGTCCATTGCAGGTGTCCTCGTCGTTCTAAGTCTTCCCCAGTCGTGAGTCGTAGGCTGTGATGTTCCGTGCTCCCTAAGACCCGATCAATTGCTTCGAACGTCTTCCTGTCGGGACACCTTCGTTCTGGAAATCTGTCTCGATACAAACGTACCGCGCCACGGCTATTGCCCCGTGCTAATCCATACATAAAATGGGCATCTGCCAACTCCGCATTTGTAAACATTGCACTGACTCAAAACCACGTTCATGATGAACACTAACCTGTTGATGCTACGTACTGATGTGCTTGATGCTAGTACTGTAGAGCAATGAGTCGCATGCCAACACAAGCACCGAAGTCATCATTACCTTCCTTCAGTTGGGCCAACTGGCGGTGAATCGAGGAAGTACAGTACATACTGACGAAACTAAAACGAGCTCTAACACGGAAATAAAGCGTTTCCGGACACATGTCCATATAACATCTTTTCTTTATTTGTGTGTGAGGAATGTTTCCTGAAAGTTTTGCCGTACCTTTTTGTAACACCCTGTATAAAATTCAACCGTGCGTGTGTTTTTAATTCTTCTATTACTAAACGGCTAGACCGATTTTGATGAATTGGTTTCGCACTTATGGGGTCATTTGGACGGTTCTTAGCAATCGTTGGACCCGGCAAGTGGCATTGTTGTCATGTATTCTTTGGCTTACTCTCATAAAAACATATAATCCCAATTTTTTAGCCTCCTAGCACTTCCCACTATTGACTTATGTGAGTGAATTATGTATCGCTTAGTTCGACATCGATATAACATAGGAACAGTATTTGAATAATATATCGTGAAAATGTGAAACTGCATTGTTTGAATTGCGATTTATACACATGTTCATTGGGTGTGATTAAATCTAATCTCCTGAGTGAAATACACTCCTGGAAATTGAAATAAGAACACCGTGAATTCATTGTCCCAGGAAGGGGAAACTTTATTGACACATTCGTGGGGTCAGATACATCACATGATCACACTGACAGAACCACAGGCACATAGACACAGGCAACAGAGCATGCACAATGTCGGTACTAGTACAGTGTATATCCACCTTTCGCAGCAATGCAGGCTGCTATTCTCCCATGGAGACGATCGTAGAGATGCTGGATGTAGTCCTGTGGAACGGCTTGCCATGCCATTTCCACCTGGCGCCTCAGTTGGACCAGCGTTCGTGCTGGACGTGCAGACCGCGTGAGACGACGCTTCATCCAGTCCCAAACATGCTCAATGGGGGACAGATCCGGAGATCTTGCTGACCAGGGTAGTTGACTTACACCTTCTAGAGCACGTTGGGTGGCACGGGATACATGCGGACGTGCATTGTCCTGTTGGAACAGCAAGTTGCCTTACCGGTCTAGGAATGGTAGAACGATGGGTTCGATGACGGTTTGGATGTACCGTGCACTATTCAGTGTCCCCTCGACGATCACCAGTGGTGTACGGCCAGTGTAGGAGATCGCTCCCCACACCATGATGCCGGGTGTTGGCCCTGTGTGCCTCGGTCGTATGCAGTCCTGATTGTGGCGCTCACCTGCACGGCGCCAAACACGCATACGACCATCATTGGTACCAAGGCAGAAGCGACTCTCATCGCTGAAGACGACACGTCTCCATTCGTCCCTCCATTCACGCCTGTCGCGACACCACTGGAGGCGGGCTGCACGATGTTGGGGCGTGAGCGGAAGACGGCCTAACGGTGTGCGGGACCGTAGCCCAGCTTCATGGAGACGGTTGCGATTGGTCCTCGCCGATACCCCAGGAGCAACAGTATCCCTAATTTGCTGGGAAGTGGCGGTGCAGTCCCCTACGGCACTGCGTAGGATCCTACGGTCTTGGCGTGCATCCGTGCGTCGCTGCGGTCCGGTCCCAGGTCGACGGGCGCGTGCACCTTCCGCCGACCACTGGCGACAACATCGATGTACTGTGGATACCTCACGCCCCACGTGTTGAGCAATTCGGCGATACGTCCACCCGGCCTCCCGCATGCCCACTATACGCCCTCGCTCAAAGTCCGTCAACTGCACATACGGTTCACGTCCACGCTGTTGCGGCATGCTACCAGTGTTAAAGACTGCGATGGAGCTCCGTATGCCACGGCAAACTGGCTGACACTGACGGCGGCGGTGCACAAATGCTGCGCAGCTAACGCCATTCGACGGCCAACACCGCGGTTCCTGATGTGTCCGCTGTGCCGTGCGTGTGATCATTGCTTGTACAGCCCTCTCGCAGTGTCCGGAGCAAGTATGGTGAGTCTGACACACCGGTGTCAATGTGTTCTTTTTTCCATTTCCAGGAGTGTATTTCATTTAGTGATCGTTTGTCCGATTTCAATGATGATGCGATGCATATCAAGAGTTAAACGGTTCGTGGGATGTAGAAAATGTATTTTTATATTCTACTGAACTATGAAGTAAATGCGTTGCGTTCATAACTGACCGTTTGATCAAACTGTGGCATTTGACTCACACATCAATACATGACGAAGATCATTGCGTCGTAGCTTGGCATTGTTTGGGCACTTCGATTTCGGTTTGCTGAACCAGATATATTCCGTGTACTGTAATTCCGTGCAAATTGAGTTAGTTATTTATCGATTAATCCGACATTGATGTGACAAATGAAGCGTATTTGAAATAATATTTTGTGGAACTGTGAGAGGAGTATTGTTTGAATCACGGTTTATACGTATGTTCATTTGGCGTCATCCCATCTAACCGCCTAAATAAAACGCTTTATTCAGTGTTCATTTGTGCGATTTCCATGATGATGCGATGCTTATTAAGAGTTAAACGGTTAGTCGAATGTACGACATGCGACAATGCTGAATGGAAAATTCAAAGGAGAGAATATATTGCTGCCACGGATTACAATGATACCTTCAGGCGGACAAGATTAGTTGCAGCGCTTACAGTTTTCCACTTGTTTGGTTTTTGTAATGACCATAAACAAGGCGTAAGGCCAAACATTGGCCATATGTGGATTGAATCGGGAAAATCTATGCCTCTGACACGGACAAATTTATGTTCTGTGTTCACGGATTGGCAACCCACTACGACTGTATATTTGCATACCAGAAGAAGGAATAACCAAAAATGTAGTACACATTTGCATTAAGATAAATTGATTCAAGTTTTTATTATTACTTACGTTAAATTACACAGATCAACAACACTCATTACTTACATTTAAGAGTTCCGCTTTCCATAATTTCCCCCCCTTATTTAATTAAATTAATGAATTCGAGGTGTTTTGGTCACATTTACGCTACTGGCCATTAAAATTTCTACGCCAAGAAGAAATGCAGATGATGAACGGGTATTCATTGGACGAATATATTATACTAGAACTCACATTGGATTACATTTTCACAATTTGGGTGCATAGATCCTGAGAAATCAGTACCCAGAACAACCACCTCTGGGAGTAATAAGGGCCTTGATACGCCTGGGCATTGAGTCAAACAGAGCTTGGATGGCGTGTACAGGTACAGCTGCCCATGCAGCTTCAACACGATACCACAGTTCATCAAGAGTACTGACTGGCGTATTGTGACGAGCCAGTTGCTCGGCCACCATTGACCAGACGTTTTCAATTGGTGAGAGATCTGGAGAATGTGCTGGCCAGGGCAGCAGTCGAACATTTTCTGTATCCAGAAAGGCCCGTACAGGACCTGCAACATGCGATCGTGCATTACCCTGATGAAATGTGGGGTTTCGCAGGGATCGAATGAAGGGTAGAGCCACGTGTCGTAACACATCTGAAATGTAACGTCCACTGCACAAAGCGCCGTCAATGCGAACAAGAGGTGACCGAGACGTGTAACCAATGGCACTCCATACCATCACGCCGGGTGACACGCCAGTATGGCATTGACGAATACACGCTTCCAATGTGCGTTCACCGCGATGTCGCCAAACACAGATGCAGGTGCTCCTGTCTGTGATGCTGCGTCATGGGTAACCGCAGCCGTGGCCTCCGAGCTGATAGTCCATGCTGCTGCAAACGTCGTCGAACTGTTCGTGCAGATTGTTGTTGTCTTGCAAACGTCCCCCATCTGTTGACTCGGGCATCGAGACGTGGCTGCACGATCCGTTACAGCCATGCGGATAAGATGCCTGTCATGTCGACTGCTAGTGATACGAGGCCGTTGGGATCCATTCCGTATTACCCTCCTGAACCCACCGATTCCATATTGCGCTAACAGTGATTGGATGTCGACCAACGCGAGCAGCAATGTCGCGATACGATAAACTGCAGTCGCGATAGAATACAATCCGACCTTTATCAAAGTCGGAAACGTGGTGGGACGCATTTCTCCTTACACGAGGCATCACAACAACGTTTCACCAGGCAACGCCGGTCAGCTGCTGTTCGTGTATGAGAAATTGGTTGGAAACTCTCCTCATTTCAGCACGTTATAGGTGTCGCCACCGGTGCCAACCTTGTGTGAATGCTCTGAAAAGCTAATCATTTGCATATCACAGCATTTTCTTCCTGTCGGTTAAATTTTGAGTCTGTTGCACGTCATCTTCGTGGTGTAGGAATTTTAATGGCCAGTAGTGTAGTTCTATATATGAGGGCTCTTCGGAAAGTAAGTTCCCATCGGCCGCGAAATGGAAACAACTATGAAAGTCAGAAACAGTTAGCTACACCTTTCAGCTACTTCTCTACGTAGTCGCCGCTCCGATTTAAACATTTGTCGTAGCGTTATGCCAGCTTTCAAGTACCCTTGTCATAGAAGGCAGCCGCCTGTGCTTTCTGCCAATTCTCTCCGCTGGTCCACAGCTGGTTGACTGTACCAAAATGATTTTAGAGCCAGAGGTTCATGGGAGCAGAGATGAAACTCAGGTGCAGCCAGTTGTGGGCTGTATTGTGGATGATTCAACACTTCCAATAGAAAAGGCTGCAGGAGCATCTTCATTGCCCCTGCAGAGTGAGGCTGACAACTGAGAAGGAACCGCATGACAGCTGTGTTATGTGGGCTGCATGACATCAGGCGCAATATCTTTCCCAGCCTTCACACTTGGTAGGAGACACTGCTATCTAGGCATCTTTACGTCCTCACTGTGCCCTCAGAACTGAAAAGAGCAATATGATGCAATCGACTGGCATACTAGAGACAGTGCCCAACAGACATGTGGAGAACGTCATTAGCTATCACAGCAGTTACCATTTCGCTCCTGGTCGGAACTTCCTTTCCGAATGGCCCTCGTATATTTTTCTAGCATGGTCTGTGACAGGGCAACGTGTGTCTGCTGGCACCTGTAGCTGTAAATAAAAACAACACATGCATGAGGCTTATTCGATATATAAGAGCCATTTTGCTATACTTTTTATATGCTGACAGCTCATAACAAACCTGAACTAATGTAGCACCATCTGTTGATTCTTTAGATAGCCACAGAGATCACTGATTTGATCGAGTAGCCATTTGAGTGACAACAGCGGCTCCGAAAGACTTGGCGTGTTTTAGTTCAATTTTTGTGTGCAAAATAAAAAAGAAATACATCAGAAGGTGTGATTCTCATTGACGTGATTCCAAGAATCGGTGCCATTGATTCAGAAGCAGATGTCACACATCAACAAAACTGAAGACGCATATCCTGCGACTTCGGCGACACAGCAACCCAGGAGATGTTTTGCTGCAACAAGATAATGATAGGCTGCATACAAGTCTCAGGACTGCTCAACATATCGCAAAACCCGGTTGGACAGCGCTACCCCATCCACCCTCTAGCCCTGACCTAGCCCCCTAGGATTTCCACGTGTTTGGGCCATAAAAGAAAGCCATTAGAGAGAGACATTTTAGAGGACAATAAGGCGGTGATTCACACAGTGAAGCACTGTCTCTGCCACCAGAACAAGGGTTGGTACCGACAGAGCAAACACGCCCTTGTTCGCGCTGGAGTAAGGCTATAGAACGGGACGTAGATTTTATGGAAAAATATGGTGTGTAGATAAAACTCCATTCTTTCATGTTAGTAAATCTCATTATGTTCAATAAAGAATTGTAGAAGAAAAAAAATGTGGTGTATTACTTTACTACTCGCAAAACGTATGAGATGCGACGTAAGCAATCAAATTCAGAAATTATCGTAAGCCAGAACACACATTAGTAGAGAGGTGCATTCTTATGTTATACAGAATGTAAGACAAATTCTATCAAAGACCTTGCTGCACCGGCTCCCAGTGCCCATCAGATGATGGAAGTTACGTGCTGTCGGGCTTGGCTAGTACTTGGGTGGGTCACCGTCCGGATCAGCTGATGGCTGTTGGCAAGCGGGGCGCACTCAGTCCTTGTGAGGCTAATTGAGCAGCTACTTGACTGAGATGTAGCGGCAGCAATAACAAAAATTGACAACATCTGGGAGAGTTGTGTGCTGACCATGTGCCCCTCTACATCTGCATCATCTGCAACCCGTGACGCCTAAGGGCTGAGGATGACACGGCGGCGGTTCAATACTGTTGGGCTTTAGAGGCATGTTTGGATGGTTTATGACACATTCAGATCATATGGGTAAAAACAGTTCCAAAAAGAAAAACACCCTCCCTCATGCGAAACGTAAAGTTAGAACTTATGAAGTGTATCGTGGTGCTAGTTACCTATCAGCTATGTATTATGCGGCACTCATGAAAATAACTGAAATAGCTGTCTTGCTGTCAGTCCTAAGTCCAACAGTTCTCATCTTGTAAAGTGAGGGACAGTACTGGTATACAATGACCTTGTGTAGAGGAAGTCACAAAGCCGAACAGCATCAAACTGTATACGAAACTAGTAGTGATACACTAGACATACTTTTAACATCTAATAATCTGAACTAACCAGAGGACAAATGTTAAGGGTTGGCTAACAAGAAGCCCGAAACATCATATAAACAAGAGAAGGAAGTCACTTAAAACACAATGTTCCAGTGTTGTAGCATCATAGTGTAATTACCATTTCTTTTGAGAAATACAAAACTTCATACAAACGACATGTTTAGTAGAAATCACAATGAAGATGACGCCAAGTAGAAATTTAAGCTACAAGGTATGCATTTGACAGACTGGAGACGTAGGTTAGGTAAAGGATAAAAGATAATGAGGGGAGGGGTATGTAGAAACTGCAGACTAGTGCAGGGCCATGACAGGAACGTGAGGGGAGGGGTATGTAGAAACTGTAGACTAGTGCAGGGCCATGACAGGAACGTGAGGGGAGGGGTATGTAGAAACTGTAGACTAGTGCAGGGCCATGACAGGAACGTGAGGGGAGGAGTATGTAGAAACTGTAGACTAGTGCAGGGCCATGACAGGAACGTGAGGGGAGGGGTATGTAGAAACTGTAGACTAGTGCAGGGCCATGGCAGGAACGTGAGGGGAGGGGTATGTAGAAACTGTAGACTAGTGCAGGGCCATGACAGGAACGTGAGGGGAGGAGTATGTAGGAACTGCAGACTAGTGCAGGGCCATGATAGGAACGTGAGGGGAGGGGTATGTAGAAACTGTAGACTAGCGCAGGGCCATGACAGGAACGTGAGGGGAGGGGTATGTAGAAACTGCAGACTAGTGCAGGGCCATGACAGGAACGTGAGGGGAGGGGTATGTAGAAACTGTAGACTAGCGCAGGGCCATGACAGGAACGTGAGGGGAGGGGTATGTAGAAACTGTAGACTAGTGCAGGGCCATGATAGGAACGTGAGGGGAGGGGTATGTAGAAACTGTAGACTAGTGCAGGGCCATGACAGGAACGTGAGGGGAGGAGTATGTAGGAACTGCAGACTAGTGCAGGGCCATGATAAGAACGTGAGGGGAGGGGTATGTAGAAACTGTAGACTAGCGCAGGGCCATGACAGGAACGTGAGGGGAGGGGTATGTAGAAACTGCAGACTAGTGCAGGGCCATGACAGGAACGTGAGGGGAGGGGTATGTAGAAACTGCAGACTAGTGCAGTGCCATGACAGGAACGTGAGGGGAGGGGTATGTAGAAACCGCAGACTAGTGCAGGGCCATGACAGGAACGTGAGGGGAGGAGTTTGTAATAAAGTATGCATACTTTTACAGTACCATGATGGCACAAAAAGGAACTACGTATGCGAACATAAACAGAAAAGGTATTGAAGAAGAGCAGAATGCCTACCCAGAGAAAATACTATACCTGAACGACTGAGTGATACATAAATAATAGGAAAAAGAAAGAAAGTGCCATGCAGCACAAAACCCTTCACACAGCGGAAAAATATCCTAAAAACTGTAAAAGCTTCTTAATGGTAAAACAATGAACCAAGAGGATGAAAAGAAAATGTAAGTTTTGAAGAAGCAAGTGACTGCAAATGCCACTTGTCTCTGAGGCATAAAACGAGCAGTATGGTAAATATAACACCATAGCAACCTTCTGTATGGTGCATGGAAGGATAAATAGCAAGCAGCCACGAAATACACTGTATAACACGAACAGCCTACCACACAACGTCGTCAGCAACAACAAATACCCTACCCCTTACCTGAAGTAAGCTTGAACCCTGTAGACGAAACAAGCTGAGGAATGAAATGTGTTATGATGCGTGTGATGGTCAGGTATGGTTCGACAGAAGCCTTGTCGATGGGTGTGCCTGGCCTCTCGTTCCGATGCCGTCCAACATCAGGCTGGTGCCACATCTGAATGCCCCACAAATCTAACGCTGCTCGAATTGACCAGCTGGTCAAATGGAGACCCACAATGTGGCCTGTTTCAAACTTTGCAGGGTGCTAATAACGCTGTCTCAAAGGAGTACATGGCGGCTGCCACTCCTTCACACTGACCACTCAATATCTGATGCTGTTGGCGCCTCTTATAAAGGGTGATAAAAACCTTGTCGAATACTTTGTAATGTGGTAGTACTTATTGAAACAAGAAAAATAGCTCCAAAAAACATGGATCAAGAGATGCATACTTTCTACGATAAACACGTGTTTACAGCAGGTGTTCAAGGTAGCGTCCATTCATGACAATGCAACCCTCTGCCCTCCGGCGCAAGGAATGACGCACCCTTTGAAGTATACACAGTTGTTGTTGCACCTGCTGGTGCACACTGAAGAGCGACCCTTTAGTTTCAGCAGACCGTTGATTGCCGTGGGGTAGACCATTTCCTTCAAGTGTCTGCACAAGCAAAGGTCTAGGGGACTGAGGTCTGAGGAACGAGCAGGCCAAGGTGTGTCGCTCCCACCCCCACAACCCATCCAGCGGTCACTAACATTGTGTTGCGGCCACATGTAGTAAGCATTGCTTCACGCAGTGGAGAATGGCAAAACAGAGGCACGCCAGCTACCGAGGCGTTGCGAAGTAGGCAGGCACAACTGGCCTTGCTGACAGCAGCAGTCTACCGACAGGCTGACGCAAGGATGCACACAGACCGAGCGCCGAGCAAAGCCTGGAGAGTGCTTAGTAAGGGGAAGTGAGGCCAGCACGCTAAGTTACGCAGAAATATACTGCGGGAGTAATAACAAAGAGCTACCACCGAGGGTAAAAAACTTCCTCCTGCCGGATACAAATAGTGGAGCGCAGGTGGAGACAGAAGCCATTAGGAAGCAGTTCGGAATGTTCAATTTTCGTAGGTGACGATTCCGGAAGTCTGTTCCAGCTCGCAGGAGTCATCCGTTCACCGTCATATGTCAACTTCAGCTCTGGAGGTCGGCCCGAGTTCGGCCGGCACCGTGGCTGACTAACCACAGCGAGTACTTCCAGCTGGACCGGCCGCAGCGCGGTCTTGGTCATAGGCGCCGCCGGGGACTGACGCCCGGACTTCACGGCAACCCGGCCCCACGGCACGTGGTCCGTCCATGACGGGACCTCGCGGACATCGCGACAGACGGCTTCCCAGCCCCCGGTGCAGCAGCCGTCGGCAGCTGACCTCAAGGCGACGCGGCTCCGTGGGCGTGCCCGTACTGGGCTGCGACGAGTTCATCTCAGCCACAGGGCATCCTGGCTTCAGTGGAGGAATTGTGGCCCGAGGCTCCCGAGTGCGGTCAGCGGCCCGCGTTTCGGGCATTGTCGGAGAATCTACACAGCAGCAGCCAGGCGGAGGGATCCGCAGGGCTGGGCAGCGACGACGAGGTAGAAATTGTAATGAAAGTTCAATAAATAACTGTAAAACTCCACGCCGTCCCAGTCTTCGGTGCAGCCACTGTGTCTGCTGCTAACAAGTGGTGCAGAAGTCGTAACAACTGTGAGGAAAGCGTCCCGGTGCGCCATCATGCGTGAACCACACTTGTATTCGTTGCTGCATTGCCACAGCCTCCAGCAAGGTAGGCAATACATTAATGAGAAACTGCAGATAATGCGTCCCAGTTAACCTTTGTGGTAGAACGTATGGCCCTATCAATCTATGAGCAATGTTGATGCCCTCTTTCCCGAATTGCTCGGGGATTTACATCTCTCCATGCATGCTGGTTATCGAAATTCACAACGCTATCTCTTGCGGATCCTGCCTCACTTTAAATAAATCCTTCAGCGTGGACAGTGGATGTGCCGCATACTTCTGCAGCAGCCATTGACAGTACCACCGTCTGCCATGATCATCCTGTGGTTTAGAGCCTGAATGCACTGTACAAGGTATGGACACAGCAAGTGTTCATGACGAGAGAGTGGGACACGCCTTCTGATGTTGCTAATCGTCGCACACTGGTCCAGGGGTTTCTTCCACCGGACGTAGCACACGCTCCTCCATGTCAGCAATGCGGACTGTGTGGGGCCTTGCACTGTCAGTCTCCCGAGGTGCTTCGGGAACCTGTGTCCCTCAGGCGCTGGAAAAGTCTTCCGAATAGCTTATCAGAGAGCACTCTGTGCTGTGGATATTTTTCAGTGTAGATGGCTCGGAGCTTGCTTTGATAAACCAAAGCAGAATATCACATCCGCTATTTCACTTGTCGAGTAGTAGGCTCCCATTGCTAACAACTGTTGGAAGAGAGAAATTGTAAATGCACTACACCATTTGTACGTACAAACAGCGCAATAACAGAAACGGCATAAGTAAACCCTCGTTTGGAAGAAGGTAAAAAGTGAGTTGCACGCAAGTAGTTTCATATATGACTGTAGACATGGCGACACGATTATACACTTCAGTTTCGTCGTTTTGCGGCTTCCTGAGTCGTGTCTGAAATGAAAGTTGTGGCAGCTGCACGTCGTACGAGCTGTGGTGCAGTCAAAGCTTGAATCGTGGAATCGCTGCGTAAGAAAAAAATTAGAAACGTGTTTCGATTCGTACTCGATGAAGAAAAGACGTCAGATCGGTTGCTCAGCATCCTTGCTGAAATAATTTATAACGGAAGATCCAAGTAGTTCTTTTAATTATCTTGGAATGTCACCAGAACCGTTCACGTTTCTTGTAAACAGAGTCAATTATGCGATAAGGAATAAAGGTACTGTAATGCATGAAGCACTGTCGCCAGAACTGAAATTACATATCGTATTGCGTGCATTACAATCGAGAACACTCGGCGTGCTATAAGATACGGTTCTAGTTGGTGATGACGCTATTTCATTAATACCAATAATTATTAACATTAACAGTAATAATTATTAACCTTAGCAACAACAATTATTCGAAGCAGCCCGCATTAAGATGAGAACGGTTTGCAAACTACTCTCTTGAAGATAGATCTTCACAGTGGCAATATTTCAAAATTCTATGCAGTCATGGACTGTGGGGCTGTTCCCGGCGGAGGTTCGAGTCCTCCCTCGGGCATGGGTGTGTGTGTGTTTGTCCTTAGGATAATTTAGGTTAAGTAGTATGTAAGCTTAGGGACTGATGGCCTTAGCAGTTAAGTGCCATAAGTTTTCACACACATTTCAACATTTTTTCAAAATTCTAACATACATGAATGGGGAGCACTTCTGCAACGTTTTAAATAGATTATTATTGAATAAAGAATGCAGGTTGTTGAATTTGTATAGCCTTCCCTCCTGTCAACAATCTTCCTATATGGTTGCCCAACTCAAACGATGGGATTATAGTCTTGTAGACGAGAGCATTGGCACAGCTAGAATTATACGTGCTTGTATTTTTCTTAATTCAGTTGTATATGCGCTCCTAACTCAGTAAATTTGCCCTGCAGCTCAGATATTGTCAAACCATCTATATTACGATCGCACATGACGGTCTCAGCGGCGACAATATGTTGCTTATTTTTGTAATCAGCATCACTGAAATCCCACAAACACCTACGCAAAGTATAGACATCCAAAAAGCGAACATTATTCTTCGTTCCCCACTTCATATTTCAGTTTGTCTGCCGCGTGGGATTAGCCGAGCGGTCTGGGGCGCTGCAGTCATGGACTGTGCGGCTGGTCCCGGCGGAGGTTCGAGTTCTCCATCGGGCATGGGTGTGTGTGTGTTTGTCCTTAAGGATAATTTAGGTTAGGTAGTGTGTAAGCTTAGGGACTGATGACCTTAACAGTTCAGTCCCATAAGATTTCACACACATTTGAACATTTCTTTTCAGTTTGTCTACGCTCTACGAATACACATTACCTCAAAACTCATGTAACTAGTGTCGCCAAAGTTGTAACACGCCGAAAGTGTTTAGTTTCACCAACGAGTTAAGCAAAGACGCGGCACGCATGCGTATTGGCCGGTAGCGCATTTGCCTGCGACCTAGTGTCGTCGTGTAAACTAGGCTTTATTGATTTTACTTCAGTATCAGACATGCGGCTTTTTCTGCGATTTTGGTTGTTTCTTGTGGGTGATTCCTTTCCATTCCATAGCCTTCTTTCATAAGGAATCTTACTTTCGATTTTCTCTTTCATACCCAGGGTTGACAGTAGTGTAGAATAAGGCACACAAACACGACGAAAACTAGAAGAGGACTCGAGCCACACAGCTGACTGCAGACCACCTAGTGGTAGCCAGAGTACTGTGACTAAGACGCCATAACACATCGCCGACACATCTGACGAAGCGCCTATGCTAGGAGTGTGCTAATATCCGCAACCAAGCGTCGCGCAACACTTCCTACAAACAAGTGTTCATCTCGGAAAAGCGTGCATTTCCGGACCCCTGTTTACTGGACTTATTTTTCTTACTTCGATGAGTACTAACACCTCTCAAAATAATCGACACTTTTTTTAACATCCTGTATATTAATCTACGAGGACTAGTAAGAACAGTAAACATAAAGATCAATAGCGCATTCTGGTCGTCGTTATACCTTCCGCAGAGAATTCCTACTCTAAATCATTATACACACCCGCCGATGCTGCGTATGTGTATCTGGCCATGTGTTCCGCGTGCATCACGTTTTCTGTAAGGCAGTGTAGTTTTCGAGCAGAAAACGAGGAGGTACTTGCGAATGACTCCGCAACTTTTACGGCTGAACTGCCCTTACTTTTCTAGCGCGCCTCATGGAAGAGAACGCTTGCGCTGTGAGACGACAGAAATGTCGGCCTGCACGCGGTGGTGCACTATGAGCAGGCGGCCGCACCGTATCGGCTCTCATTAACGCGCCGGCCAGTGGTCCCGAACACAATAGCGCGCAGAACAACGGCCTGCTAATCCCTCAGGGGCGGCGTTGTTGACAACAAACAACGCAATTATCAGCCAGTGCTTCCGCCGTCCCCGCTGCCCGGTTGACGTCGGTTAAGTCACTCGGCCGGCGCTTTGTGTGTGTGTGTGTGTGTGTGTGTGTGCGTGTCCATGTGCAACGAGCAGAGTGTTACACTGCGAGTGAGCAGCTGATTATTTTGTCTCCCGTTGTTTTCCCCGCTTGACTACGTTGCGATCCACCTTATGTTTATTACTCGCAGTCTTTTTGCCGATATTAAGTATCTCCGATACTGCAATAGGATGACAGAAAAAAATCTATGGCTTTAGTGGAAATACTGGGGAAATTTATGCCGCAAATACAGGGTGACATTCATTGAATTACATGAAAAAGAAACGTAAATTAGTTACAAACTACGGCGTGCACAAACTTTATTCATGATGTAAACGTCACTAAAGATATTCGGATTTAAGTTATGACATGTTCGATATGCCTGCCATCATTGGCGATGGTGTGGCGCAGACGAATAGCGAAATTCTGCATGAAGTGTCTGAACATCGATGCTCTCGATGACCTCCTGAATGGCTGTTTTCAGCTCAGCAATGGTTTTGGGGTCATTGCTGTACAGCTTGTCTTTAAATATAGCCCCACAAAAAGGAATCGCATGTGTTCAGATCCGGAGAATATGGCGGCCAATCGAGGCCCATGCCAGTGGCCTCTGGGTACCCCTGAGCCAGAATCCGGTCTCCCCAAAGTGCTGCTCCGGGACATCAAACACACTCCTGCTTCGATAGGGTCGAGCTCCGTCTTGCATGAACCACATCTTGTCGAAATGAGGGTCACTTTAGATAACGGGGATGAAGTCATCTTCCAAAACCTTCACTTACCGTTCGGTAGTCACCGTGCCATCAAGGAATATCGCATCGATTATTCCGTGACTGGACACTGCACACCACACAGTCACCCGCTGATGGTGAAGTGACTTCTTGAGCGCGTAATGCGGACTCTCAGTGCCCCACATGTGCCAATTTTACTTACTGGAGAACCCGCCCAAATGAAAGTGGGCTTCGTCGCTAAACCAAACCACGTACTTGAATAGTAATTCTCATCATGCCACGCCGCCAACCGTGCAGTTTGAAAGTCCTAAACCAAACCTTTCACGAGTTATGACGATTTTATTTCATATAGTTCATGAATTGTCACCCTGTAAGTCACAATACAATTAGTTTTGTTTTCCTCGTGCACATTTCAGCATTTCAACCCTTTTTTATGGTTGCGTCTTCAGTCTGTACAAACGAAATCTTCATAGGTCCACTTTGCTATCCGTCCGTCCTTTTTCTTTAAATCCATCTGTCTGTCTGTCTGTTCACCTGCTAGAACCCTTTTTCTCTGGAACAGGTTGGCGCATCGAGTAAATTTATGCCACATACTAACGTCTGAGGTATAGGCACACCTATCAAGTCACAAATTAAGGTGTATGGTTCCTCGATGAAGTAAAACTTTTAAACTTCGAAGTCAATTCATTCAAAAGATACCGCCATTTATGTCACATATTTGTAGACTCGAAAACTCACTCATTAAAAGCCTTAAGATACTTGCCGTAACCTAGAATAATGAAAAGACGCAAGAAACATGGCTTTACGGTACAAGTGAAGGAAACATCGGAAAATTCTCAATTCGTAATTATATAACAGGAAAAAGATATTCCTTGTCTGTCTGTCCAGCTTAAGGGTCTGCTACATCAAAATTTGTTGACGTGGATGGTCCTTCGCAGATTCTCCTTTAAATTAAAAATTTCTCCCTAAACTGATGGGAATTGTACAACAGATTCAGCCGGCCAGGGTAGTCAAGCGGTTCTAGGCGCTACAGTCCGGAACCGCGCGACCGCTACGGTCGCAGGTTCGAGCACTGCCTCGGGCATGGATGTGTGTGATGTCCTTAGGTTAGTTAGGTTTAAATAGTTCTAGGTTCCAGGGGACTGATGACCTCAGATGTTAAGTCCCATAGTGCTCAGAGCCATTTGAACAATTTTTTTTTTTTTTATTTATTTATTTTTTTTTTTTGTACAACAGATTCCTCTATTCATCAGTATAGACATAACTGTTGAGTAAGTGCACTATCTCTTAAGAGTGTTATGCACACATCATCTCTACGCATGTGTTTGTAGTTAGGAGGACAATACATGGTAAATGACTTACTGCGAGAGACAGTTACTTATATTCGATGTCAGAAGTACTCTAAAGACGTCTGCTTTTAATCTTACCACTGCTTCTGTACTGTGGGAGGCGTACATACACTATGTGATGAAAAGTAGGCGGACACCTGGCTGAAAATGACTTACAACTTCGTGGCGCCCTCCATCGTTAGTGCTGGAATTCAATATGTCAATATGGTGTTGATCCACCCTAAGACTTGATAACAGCTTCCACTCTCGCAGGCATACGTTCAGTCAGTTGCTGGAAGGTTTCTTGGGGAATGGCAGCCCATTCTTCACGCAGTGCTGCGCTGAGGACAGGTATCGATGTCGGTCGGTGAGACCTGGCACGAAGCCGGCGTTCCAAAACATCTTATAAGTCTTCTGTAGGATTCAGGTCAAGAATCTGCTTACGCCAGTCCATTACAGGGATGTTATTGTCGTGTAACCACTCTGCCACAGGCCGTGCATTATGAACAGGTGCTCAGTCGTGTTGAAAGATGAAATTGCCATCCCCGAATTGCTCTTCAACAGTGGGAAGGAAGAAGGTGCTTAAAACATCAATGTAGGCCTGTGCTGTGACAGTGCCACGCAAAACAAGAAGAGGCGGAAGGCCCCTCCATGAAAAACACGACCACACCATAACACCACCCCCTCCGAATTTTACAGTCTGCACTACACACGCTGGCAGATGACGTTCACCGGGCATTCGCCATACCCACACCCTGCCATCAGATAGCCACATTGTGTACCCTGATTAGTCACTTCACGCAACATTTTCCCACAGTTAAAAAGTCCAATGTTTACGCTCCTTACACCAACCGAGGCGTCGTTTGGCATTTACCGGCGTGATGTGTGGCTTATGAGCAGCCGCTCGACCGTGAAATCCAAGTTTTCTCACCTCCTGACTAACTGTCATAGTACTTGCAGTGGATCCTGATGCAGTTTGGAATTCATGTGTGATAGTCTCGAAAGATGTCCTCCAATTACACAATACGACCCTCTTCAACCGTCGGTGGTCTCTGTCAGTCAACAGACGAGGTCGGCCTGTACGCTTTTGTGCTGTACATGTCCCTTCACGTTTCCACTTCACTATCACATCGGAAACAGTAGACCTAACGATGTTTAGGAGTGTGTAAATCTCCCGTACAGAGGTATGACGCAAGTGACACCCAAACACCTGACCACATTCGAAGTCCGTGAGTTCAGCGGAGCGCCCCATTTTGCTCTCTCACGATGTCTAATGACTACTGAGGTAGCTAATATGTAGTACCTGTCAGTAGGTGGCAGCACAATGCACCTAATATGAAAAACGTTTGTTTTTGCGGGTGTCAGGACACTTTTGATCACATAGTGTATTAGGAGAAATGGTTATCTGATATGTACGTGAGGAATGTCACTCGTTTTTTTACATTTGACCGTTTACTTGGAATGTTTACCTCTTTGAACATGTTTGCATGGTTGAATATATATATATATATATGATACGTATTCTTTGGCTACGAAAGGTTGTAATATTATTACATTTAGGTCAGGCAAGCGAAGGGCTCGGAAGCAGTTGTAGGTCAGAGACGTAGAGAGTGTTGATAAACTGAGGAGCTTGGATGGCGGACATCCCGCAAGGAGAACTGAGATGCTTACCGATGTGTAACTGAGGACAGAAGATGATTTAAGAGGATTTTATAGAGGGACTGCATATTTGGAGAAAAGGTAACATGCACTGAGTTTATTTTGTTGCAAGCGTTAGCAGAGTAATTATTGTAGTGTAAGAATTTCATTGTGTGCTACAGTATCTAGGTGCTTGTACCCAGGCTGAACTGTAAGTCATGTGTTCAGAATTCTGATTATCTACCTCCCTCCACTATTGGTTAAAGAATTTCACTAACAAAGGCAAAAGTATTTAATTAAGAAAGACAAGGGGTAAATATTAAATATTACGTAATTTAAAGATCCTGTACAAATTTTTATGGTGTGTCACAGTGCTAAGGAAAAGTCGTAGTTTATGTTAGTACGGGTCTTTTCTGCCTCATTAAAAGGATTCAGCATAATTGCAGAACATTTTTCTGTTAATTTGTTGATGTTCTGTTAAGCTTACCCTCAGTATTAGATGAAAAGTAGATATGATGGAACCTGCAGTGTTATACCTTGCAGCAATGCGAGGACAGTAAATCATATATTTGGAAAGACAATAAAATGTTAATTTACGAAAATAAAATAATGTAAAAAAGCTTCCGAAATAGTAGTTTTGTTGTGCAGACCGTAGCTGACACATGTCCTGATAGCTAGGTTCTGCCATGTTACATTACCATCTTCACTTCACCGAATACATGAATTATAAATCCCCTATGTTTGGACGTTGCCGTCTGGCCAGTGAATACGTGGAGGTAAAGTCACAGAAAAGACACTCCCTTGCAACACTTTGTACACGAAAATAAAAGCCACGGCTCTGTCAGCAAGGCAGAGAAGAGTCAGTCAAAGCACTTCCACTGCTGTGAGATGTGTGTACGTTGATAACCGGCACTGCACTCTGATGCGTTCGAAACCTCCGTCTCTTACTGACACAGTTCCGGCTTTTATTTGAATGTACGCAGTGTTGCATGGGAGTGTCGTTTCAGTGACTTTTTACCTTCATGTTTTCAATGGCCAGACGGCAATTTCCCACACGTAGATGCTTTATAGCTCATGTATCCGATGATCTCAAGATGGTGACATACTCGTAACTTTACTGAAACTACAAATCAGCATATGTATTATCTGCAATATTTGCCATATAACTTCTATTTTGGAACCTTTTATACCTTAATATAGAAATAGCTCTCTTTCTGACAATGTTACTTACTTATACAGGCCACACAAAACGCAGCCGGTCCTTGGCCTCGGTGAGAACCAGCCTTCCACACTTTCTTGTCATCTGCATCTTCATCTCCCAGACCCAGTGTCTGCATGTCTCTCATGCTATTATCCTTCCATCTCATTCTCGGCCGTCCCAGTAATCTCTTCCCTTCAGCTTCTCCATCCCTTACAGCCTTTATTACGGTGTTCTCTCCCCCCCCCCCCCCACCCCCCCGCCACCCCCTTTTCACATGTCTCTTCCATCTTAGTCTCTTAATTCTCACACTCGCTAGGACCTCAGGCAGTGTGTATAATTGTCAGAGTTCTCTGTTTTTCCTTATTCTCCACTGTTCATTTTCTTTCACTGTTCCATATATTTTTCTCAGTATTTTATTTTTGAAAGTGATGAGTTTTTTCTCTGTTTTCTTTGTCAGGGTCCATGTCTCACTTGCATAGCACACTATTGGATTTATAATGGTCGGATATATTTTTATTTTTGCCTGCCTAGACTGTAACTACGATCTTATGATGATGTGCATAGCTCCTAGACATCTTCCCTCCTGCCCCCCCCCCTCCCGCAACTTGAATTTTTGTTACTATGTCTTGTGATTTTTAGATGGTCTGGTCCTAAATGAGCTCTTCTTCCTACTTCCATGAACTTTGTTTTACTTTCATTTATACTTAGACCTACTTTCTTATCTTCTTCCATTAGCACAGTCCCCATTTTCTCCAGGTCTTCCGTGTTCTTTCCTATCAGCACAATATCATCCGCAAAAGCCAAAACATTTATATTTCTTCCTATGGTGACTCCTACACTTTCACATGTTACTCTCCTCAGTGCCAAATTGAACAGGGTTGGTGATACAATATCTCCCTGTCTCACACCTGTTTTTACTTCAAACGCTTCTGAGAACTCCACCTGTACTTTCACGCTACACTTTGATTCCATTACACACACTTTAGTTAGCTTTATGTTGTAAGAGAGTACAAGATAGATATTACAGCCCTGCAGGAGATAAGATGGCCTGGGCAAGGCATGCACAGAGAGAGAAACTACATTATCATATACAGCGGAAACAAGCATTGTCACCATATATTTGGGACAGAATTTGCGGTTCATAATAAAATAATGACCAATGTGATGACACTAAAACTTGTCAATGAATGAATATGCTACACCAGAATCAAAGGCAAATATAGAAATATCTCATTAATCAGTGACCACGCCCCAACTGAGGACAAGGAAGAAGACATAAAAGACGAATTCTGTGGAAGATATACTCCAGATTCCTACAGTTTGATACCAAATTGTGCTGGGAGACTTAAAGGCCAAAATGGGACAAGAACAGTAATAGCAACCATACACTATGTGATCGAAAGTATCAGGACACCTGGCTGAAAATGACTTACAACTTCGTGGCGCCCTCCATCGGTAATGCTAGAATTCAATATAGTGTTGGTCCACTCATAGCCTTGATGACAGCTTCCATTCTCGCAGGCATACGTTCAATCGGGTGCCGGAAGATTTCTTGGGAAATGGCAGCCCAGTCTTCACGGAGTGCTGCACTGAGGAGAGGTATCGATGTCGGTCGGTAAGGCCAGGCACGAAGTCGGCGTTCCAAAATAACTCAAAGGTGTCGTATAGGATTCAGGTCAGGACTCTGTGCAGGCCAGTCCATTACTGGGATGTTATTGTCGTGTAACCACTCCACCGCAGGCAGTGCATTATGAACAGGTGCTCGATCGTGTTGAAAGATGTAATCGCCATTCCCGAATCGCTCTTGAACGGTGGGAAGCAAGAGGGTGCTTAAAACATCAATGTAGGCCTGTGCTGTGATACTGCCACGCAGAACAAGAAGGGGTGAAAGACCCCTCAATGAAGGAGGCGACCACACCATAACACCACCGCTTCCGAATTCTACTGTTGGCACTACACACGCTGGCAGATGACGTTCACTGGGCATTTGCCATACCCACACCCTGCTATCGGATCGCCATTTGTGTATCGTGATTCGTCACTCCACTCATCGTTTTTTCACAATTCAATAGTCCAATCTTTACGCTCCTTACACCAAGCGAGGCGTCGTTTGACATTTACTGGTGTGATGTGTGGCTTATGAGCAGCCGCTCGACCATGAAATCCAAGTTTTCTCACCTAACTGTCATAGTACTTCCAATGGATCCTGAAGCAGTTTGAAATTCCTGTGTGATGGTCTGGATAGATGTCTGCCTACCACACATTACGACCCTCTTCAACTGTCGGAGGTCTCTGTCAGTCAACAGACGAGGTCGGCCTGTACGCTTTTGTGCTGTACGTGTCCCTTCACGTTTACACTTCACTACCACAGTGGACCTAGGGATGTTTAGGAGTGTGTCAATCTCGCGGACAGTGGTATGACGCAAGTAACGCCCAATCACGTGACCACATTCGAAGTCCGTGAGTTCAGTGGAGTGCCCCATTTTACTCTTTCACGATGTTCAATGACTACTGAGGTAGCTAATATGTATTACCTGTCAGTAGGTGGCAGCACAATGCACCTAACATGAAAAACATATGTTTTTAGGGTGTCCGGATACTTTTAATCACATAATGTATGTAGGCAGGTTCAGCCTTCACACTGAATGAAATGATAATGATTTAAGGCTTATCAACTTCGACATAGTTAGAAACATGAAAATAGCAAGTACATCATTCCCCATAAAGACATACATAAGGCAACATGGACCTCACCGGATGGATTAAATGGGAACCAAACAGAACATGTTGTGATAGAGAAAAACAAAAAAAAGGCTATAACAGATGTTAGGGCAGTGAGATGGGCTAACATAGGATCAGACCATTTTCTTGTGCTAATAAAGATGAAGCAACCATTACCAAAACCACCAAGTAAGAAGAACAGTGGTAAAAGAACCCAAAAAGCAGATGTGAGGAGACTAAAAGAGGAGGAGGTGAATAAACTGTTTTTTCTGACAATGATAGGTAATTAAAATAAGACAAGACAGCTTGCCGGGCAATGATTTCTTACAGGTCACATACTTCAGGCCTTCTGATTCTTGCAGTGCGCAGACAGAACAGAGACGAATCATCTGTTGCACAGATAAGAACAACTGTAGGGGCAAAATGAATTTTTTCAGATGAAATGAAGAACAGGATTCATTTACAAAACATATAAATTCAGATGATGTGTTATACTAAGAGGCCACATTTTTGTTACACAACAGCAACTGTTTGAGATTGTTTCATGCCAAACTCATTATGAGCATTATTGATAACCGTTCCTCATATTCAGCGTCCTTTACAGATAGCCATACACAGTTTACATTACTTGATATCACACACATCGAAAGTAATTTCCATAGTTTACGGTCGTGTTTAAAAATAGGGCATCGAAAGCGATTCTACACTGAAGCGCCGAAGAAACTGGTATAGGGACGCGTATTCAAATACAGAGATACGCAAACAGGGAGAATTCGGTGCTGCGATCGGCAATACCTGTATAAGGCAACAAGTGTCTGGTGCAGTTGTTAGATCGGTTACTGCTGCTACAATGGCAGGTTACCAAGGTTTAAGCGAGTTTGAACGTGGTGCTATAATTGGCACACGAGCGATGGGACTTCATCTCCGAGGTAGCGACGAAGTGGAGATTTTCCAGTACGATAATTTTATGAGTGTACCGTCAATATCAGGAATCCTGCAAAACATCAAATCTCCGAGATCTGTGTGGCCGGAAAAAGATCTTATAAGAACTGGATCAACGACGACCGAAGAGACATGACAGAAGAGCAACCCTTCCGCAGATTGCTGCAGATTCCAATATAGGGCCATCAACAAGTCAGCGTCCGAACCATTCAACGAAACATCATCGATATGGGTTTTCGGAGCCGAAGTCCCACTCGTGTACGCTTGATGTCTGCACGACACAAAGCCTTACGCCTCGCCTGGGCCCGTCAACACCGACACTGGACTGTTGATGAGTGGAAACATGTTGCCTGGTCGGACGAGACTCGTTCAAAATTGTATCGAGTGGATGGACGTGTATGGGACAACCTCAAGAATCCATGGACCCTGTATGTCAGCATGGGGCTGTTCAAGCTGGTGGAACCTTTGTAATGTTGTGGGAGCGTGTGCAGCTGGAATGATATGGGACCTGTGATACGTCTAGATAGGACTCTGACAGGTGACACGTTCGTAAGCATCCTGTCTGATCGCTTGCATCCTTTGTGTCTGTGTAAATTTTATGGTACTTAACTGCTAAGGTCATCAGTCCCTAAGCTTACACACTACTTAACCTAAATTATCCTATGGACAAACACACACCCATGCCCGAGGGAGGACTCGAACCTCCGCCGGGATCAGCCGCACAGTTCATGACTGGAGCGCCCCTGACCGCTCGGCTAATCCCGCGCGGCGCTTGCATCCTTTCATGTCCTTTGTACTTTCCGAGGGACTTGGAGAATTCCAGCATGACAATGCGACACCCCATACGCCCAGAATTGCTACAGAGTGTCTCCAGCAACACACTTCTGAGTTTAAACACTTCCGCTGGCCACCAAATTCCCCAGACATGAACATTATTGAGTATATCTGGGATGCCTTGCAACGTGCTGTTCAGAAGAGATCTCCACCCTCTCGTACGTTTACGGCTTTATGGACAGCCCTGCAGGATTCATGGTGTCAGTTCCCTCCAGCACTGCTTCAGACATTAGTCAAGTCCATGCCATGCCGTGCTGCAGCATTTCTGCGTACTCGTGGGCGTCCTACACGATATCGGGCAGGCGTATCAGTTTCTGTGGCTCTTTAGTGTATATCAGACATCGTAATCGGGATGGAAAAGTACTTCCTCTTACATTATGATGCAAGGGAGAAGTTTAGTCACACACAATTTCCAGTTACGTTTGAGGTTATAAACTTCAAGTGTCTGGAACAGATGCGAGATAAATGCGTAAGTTAATTAATGGCCGATTCTTCTGTAACACTTTTACCTTTAGACTCTCTTTAGGCTTGCATTTAATTCGCTGTACCATTCACTTAACCTACCGGTACTGTTCACTTAACCTACTTGCCTTCTGCTTACAGAGCAGTACGTCCACTGAGTAGATTGCTGTCCATTCTCCAGTAATTTATGACTGCAGTATGTAGAGTATCAATTAAGCGACACGGGTCAGTGACTAAGTCGCCGTAATTTAATAATGCTGGACATAAAAGAGAGTGTCCAAGCCATGACATACTCTTTGCTGCGATACTTGTATTCGACCTTCACATGGCCTGCCGTAGTAGCTGTAATGTAGTTTTAATTTTTTATTATGTCTTCAGTGCTTAATTTTTTAAGACCTTGTTTCATTAAGAGCTATAAAAGTTGACATTTATTGCACCATTAATTATCTGGTTGCTCCATATAGGAAAAGCTCTTCCACAAAATGTCGTGTTATCGTGTCGGGGACTACTGATTCTGAATCAGAAACGGAGGAAAAGACGATCTACGATTGGAGGGTGGTTTCCGTTTTTTACAATCAATAACAGCGATTTTCGGAATTTTGATTCCATCGTCAGCTGCTGCCGAGACTGTACAGGTCCGTTTGGTGGTTCTCCTAGTTCGCTTTTTACCGACACAACCTATCAGCTATTTTGTACAGAAAATGAAACGGCCGCGACGAAACTAATTACGATTCAAAGAGAAAATTAATACGCAGCTTAACCACCACTCGTAACTGTTGATGTTGTCAGTACATTATGGCGACTGGGTAGTTCTACAGACATATTTCACGTTATTTAACCTGACTGTGAACGATTTCTCGCTTAAAGTAAATGATCACAACAGTTACAATTGTAAGGTGAAAGTGGACAGAGTGAATGAAAACCATTTTGTCTTCGGCGGGTGGAGGAAACGATTTTTAAGTCAGATGCTACCTCTTCATATATCGTATTTCAGAGGCCACTGTACAGTGCGCTGCAGAGGGTACGTCCCACCAATATTCACCATTTTCTTCCTATTCTATTCCCGTAACAAGCAGGGATGGTGGTTATCGCTGAATCAACCTGTTTTCGGTTATATCGTTTTTCTTTTTTTTCACACCAGTTTAACCTGACTCTTAACACGCTCAAAATAACCGGTTTCTCTAATAACCGATTTCTGATTCTTTGTTCCTATTATTTCCCGTAATAAAAGTAGAAAACCAACAAATCTTGAAAATCTTTGACCCTATTAGTTTGAAGGGCAACGGCCTTGACGCAGTAGATACACCGGTTCCCGTCAGATCACCGAAGTTAAGCGCTGTCGGGGACGGCTGGCACATGGATGGGTGACCATCTGGGCCGCCACGAGCTGTTGCCATTTTTCGGGGTGCACTCAGCCTCGTGATGCCAACTGAGGAGCTACTCGACCAAATAGTAGCTTCTGGTCCAAGGAAAACCATCATAACGACCGGGAGAGTGGTGTGCTGTCCACACGCCCCTCCTATCCGCATCCTTAACCGAGGATGACACGGCGGTCGGATGGTACCGATGGGCCACTTGTGGCCTGAAGACGGAGTACTTTATTAGTTTGAAGATACATAGAATCAAAATATTAAATTAAATAGGCAAATAAAAGAAAACTTAGTTCGTCTACCTTTCGTTGCATATCTCGAAAAGTGATAAGTGGTTGAATATTAGCAAAAATCACCAGTAATATCCCGCTGATTCCAATATTTTTTGACATTCTGCTCAAAAATTACACTCTAATCGGGTACCACGTCGCTATTTGCGAATAGTGAGTGCTAAAGCGTGAGAACTGAAGTTGAAGGACTCTGTTTCTCGTGTAAATTTGTCCGTTTTCAAAAGCTAGAAGAAGATAAAGGCATACCAATTTGACATGGGCAGCACATCACCCACTTTCTACAATGAAGAGCCAAAGAAATTGGCACACCCGCCTAATGTCGTGTACGGCTCCCGAGAGCACGCATAAGTGCCGCAACACGACATGGCATGGACTCGACTAATGTCTGAAGCAGTGCTGGAGGGAACTGAAAGCATGAATCCTGCAGCGCTGTCCATAAATCCGCAAGAGTACGATGGGGTGGAGATCGCTTCTGAACAGCACGTTGCAAGGCGTTCCAGATATCCTCAATAATGTTCATGTGTGGGGAGTCTGGTGGCCAGCAGAAGTGTTTAAACTCAGGAGGGTGTTCCTGGAGCCACGCTCTAGCATTTTTTGTCATATGGGGCGTCGCATAGTCCTGTTCGAATTTCCCAAGTCTGTCGGAATCCACAATAGGCACGAATGGATGCGGGTGATGAGACAGGATGCTTACATACGTGTCACCTGTCAGATTCGTATCTAGACGTATCAGGGGTCCCACATCACTACAGTTGTACACGTTCCCTACCACTGCAGAGCCTCCACCAGTCTGAACAGTCCTTTGTTGACATGCAGGGTCCATGGATTATTGAGGATGTCTCCATACCCGTACACGTCCATCCGCTCGATACAATCTGAAACGAGATTGAAATTTTGGGACAGCGCTTTTCAGAAAGAGTAAGAGAACATATTACTTCGCCCGACGTACATCTTGCATATTGACCACGAAGAGAAAATTCGAGAAATTAGAGCCAACGCAGAGGCTTACCGACAATCACTCTTCCCATGCATTATTAGCGAGTAGAACAGGGTTGGAGGGATCAGATAGTTGTACAGAAAGTAGCCTCCGCCACACGCCATTAGGTGGGTTTGCAGAGTATGATGTAAATGTAGATGTGAGACTCGTCCAACCAGGCAACATGTTGCACTCATCAACAGTCCAATGTTGGTGCCGATGGGTCAAGGCGAGGCGTAAAGCTTTGTCAAGAGTACACGAGTCGGCCTTCGCTTCAGAAAGCCCATATCGATGATGTTTCGTTGAATAGTTCGCATGCTGGCACTGACGAGCCAGCATTGAAATCTGCAGGAATTTGAGGAAGGGTTGCACTACTGTCTCGTTGAACGATTCTCTTCAGTCGTCGTTGGTCCCGTTCTTGCAGGATCTTTTTCCGGCCGCATCGATGTCGGAGAATGGACGTTTTACCGGATTTATGATATTCTGATATTCACTGTGCACTGGTGAAATTATGGTACGGGAATATCCCCACTTCATAGGTACCTCGGAGATGCTGTGTCCCATCGCTCGTGCGCCGTCTGTAACACCACTTTCACACTCACTCAAATCTTGATCACCTGCCATTGCAGCAGCTGTAACCGACCTCACAACTTCGCTAGACACTTGTATTATATAGGCGTTACCGATCTAAACGCCGTATTCTGTCTATTTACATATGTCTGTATTTGAATACGCATGCCTGGTTCAAATGGCTCTGAGCACTATGGGACTTAACATCTGAGGTCATCAGTCCCCTAGAACTTAGAACTACTTAAACCTAACTAACCTAAGGACATCACACACATCCATGCCCGAGGCAGGATTCGAACCTGCGACCGTAGCGGTCGCGTGGTTCCAGACTGAAGCGCCTAGAACCGCTCGGTCACAGTGACCAGCACGCATGCCTGTACCAGTTTCATCGACACTTCAGTGTATTTTTATTGTATAGTCTGAATGATTTGTTAAGTTTTTAATTTATTGCTGTTACCATAATTTCCGTCTTCTTTTATTATTTCACAGAAACGGCAACACAATATTTATTCTTTTAAAGGAAATGAAGCACTGTAATGCATTTCTACGCTGCTTTGTTAAAATACTTGGAGACTAGGATTGGTGCCATTCTGCAAATACAACATGTGTTCGGCAGCGACAGCGAGAAACTACCGTACAGATGAGGTGGGGGCGGGTCCCGCACGCTACACGTACACGCCCACCTAAAGCCACTACACACGGCAACAGAGACATTGTTGTCTCAGCAACGCTGTACTAATTCTTATGCCCTGTGTTTGTTGCTCGTCTCTTGCGTCATTATTACTAAAATAGCACTGATTGCTTTCCCCATATTCTACAATAACGCAATACTTCAAACCAATGCAAATTTTAAGAATAAGATATTGACTTTTTTTTTTTTTTTAAAAAAAAGAAAGGTTCATTTAAAGACAAAATATTTTAGCACCGCTACTATGGCTAAATGATATTTCAGTTTTCTATTCGGTTATTAGTAGAAAATAGAAAACACCATATTACAACGGGGACGAGACAAATACCGAAGAGTACCGGTTCTTGAGAACTAAGTTACCGGTACCGGTTTTGACCGCTCCATTTTGCCCATCCGTACTCTTCGCGTGTTGCCAATGTACTTTTGCACTGACGATCATTCAGGTTGCTGTAGATGAGCGATTTGTCACTGAACACAATCCGACGCCATTCGCCAGGAGTCCATGCTTCCCCTTCACTGCACCACAGCAGGCGCAGACGTTCGTGTTGTGGTGTTGGTTGGTTGGTTGATAGGTCGATTTGCGCGAGAGACAAACCAGCGGGGTCGTCGGTGCCATCGGATTAGAGAAGGAAGTCGGCCATGCCCTTTCGAAGGAACAGTCCCGGCATTTGCCTGAGGCGATTTAGGGAAATCGTGCAAAACCTAAATCAGGTTGGTCGGAAACGGTTTTGAACCGTCGTACTTCCGAACGAGAGGGCCATTGTGTTAAGCACTGCGCCACCCCACTCGGCTGTTGTGGTGTTAACGTCAGCACACGGATGGGACGGGAACAGGTCTGTCTGCTCTTGGTCTCCGGGCAGTCGTGCAGACTGTAATGGAAAGTTGCTGGGACTCTTGTTTACTTAAGCTCGAATGGCGGGAACGGACATGAGGAGGTCACGATGCCCTTGCTGCAAAGTGCGGCCATCCCACCTTGCGATGGTCACAGAACCTTGACGACAAATATGATTGCCCTCTCGTTCCAACATCGGGCCGCTGTCACGTATAATATTACTGATATTTAAAAAAGTATTACAAAACTCTGTAATGACTTCTGCTGGTGGCAAAGCTCCTCAAATCGTAAAATGGCGCATAGAACATTTTTGCTTGTTAATAATGAAATTGCATTCCGCCCTCCAGCATCAGATTCCCATCGGACCGACGAAAATGCTGACCGACGGCATTGTTTAGAGGCCAGTGACAGAACTCAAAATTACGCAGTTTTCCCGTAATTTCATTGCCCGGATACTGATACAAAACATCGGTAAAAGATATCTCAGAGACGCCGAAATAAAACTTTGATAAAGTAAATGCCATTTGAACACTATAGTTCAATTCTTTTATCTTGGCGGCTCGCGCATGCCCGCCCAGACGCGGGAGATTGCTGCGTTGCCAGTTGCACGCGACGCACGCGTCAATAGAAGCAGCGCCATAGTATAGTATAGTTCGCAAACTTACGTTTAGGGAGGAGCGCGCAGTTCATGAAGTAAAGCCACCACGGCTTCATTAACCCTTTCGCTGCTACAAAGACGTGCTCCCTGCATTCCGCGCATTGCGCGATTTTGTCACTGCACTGCTCGCCTGTGCAGACACATCGTGTTGCGACTGCTTTGACAGTCTTATCATTCGATTCCACAAAAACTATTTGGTCCAAAAATTAGATTTTTACACATCTTCTTGACTGATACCTTCCCCTCATAAATGACTTAATTTTGTTTCGATGTTCAACGCAGTTATTATGCAGCATTAAATATAGTAATCCATTGCACGAAATTTTGAAGAGTTTGCAGAGGTAAAAGTCCATAGAGCATACTTTCCGTATGGTCGATTTTAGTTGTCACAATGTTGAGAATGAAATGTGGACAAGATACCTAAATTTCATATAAAATTTACTCTATAACAATATCTCGTTTAAGTACCACATAGGTGTCGTATGTAATATTGAGAAATATTCCGTCTTTCGCGACTGTAACAAAAGTTTTATTTACACTGAGCACGTTTGGCTTTATTTTAAATAAAGAGACAAAGCACTAGAAATTTCAAAAAATTGAATTCAAACGAATATAATTCGTGAAGTAACGCACTTCGATATTGTTTTTAAATAATGGAAATACTATGCTTCACACAAGGTTTGAACATAACCTTTCGCATAGAAGCCCATCGCCTTAACCGTTACGCTATCGCAACTCGTCAGGCTGCAGAACTCCATGAAGACTCTAACACGTCACGCAAAATACTGACAAACACTGTTGGTATGATTATGAATTACTCACGCTTCGTCAAAGTACAATAGGAAATTGCGAAAAAGCGGTTCGTGTGATTGATAGAAACTCCTTTCCTTGCTATCGCCTGAATTAGGAGTCTTATTGCTTGTTTGGTTTAATTAATTAATAGAATATGAAGCAATTGGTATAAAGAATGCTTTTTTCAAACTTTCTATAAAAGAAAGTCTGCTATTAAGACATTGCTTTTGTTCTATTACTTTATTTATGACTGAACGCTTCTAAAACTGAAGACACTTGTCCATGCTCTGCACTGCAGTCGAGATCTGGCAACGTCGTTCTCTGTTCACTGACTGACTGCGTTTTGTGACGTCAGATGCGCAGAACGAACCTAAACTCGGCCGCCAACATAAATGACGCGCACTTTAGTAGCCCTCAATTGTGGCCACGAAACAATTCGTCGGCAACTGTCCTTCGCTGCAGCCTGAAAAAGTTCTAAAATACAACTTAATAAATCGAGCTGTGACATTAACAGTAAAGGGAAGTACGTTTCTTGATTCAAACACGGCTATTATAATTAAATTAACGTAATTATTTTACCAAAAGTTACAGATACGAGGGCGACACTTACATTTTATCAAACAATCATCGAAAACAAATGAAGAAGAGGCAGAGGGATCACAGTCCCTGGTTTTATACAGTCTAAAGCAAATTATGGCGACTACGTTCAACTTGCGACCGGACAGGTGACGCATACTGCAGGGCGAGAAACGAACCGCCATAAGTAGGACAGAAACAAGCTTTAGAAAACTGCGTTTCGGAATGCCAAAGGGATACAAACAAAACCTGTGACGCATTCGATCACGTGAACTGCAAGTGGTACACACATGATAGACATACGTAACTTTTAGGCGTCTGGAGCAGGCACAAAACGTCCGATTAGCGGAAATGCACCAGGAAGGAGTAAAGTGCTAAGATTTCGATGCAGTTTAATGGTAGGACCCATCCGATTGGTAGAGAGAGTTTCCGCAAAATAAGACGAACGCTCCTATTGGTCGAAAAAGCCGTGACATGGAGAACGAAAGAACCCAGGTGGGGAGACAGTTCGGCTATGAGAAAGACAAGACGGAAAGTTCGGGGGACTCTTCTCTGAAATGGCGTCAAGGGCAGAATGGGGTGCATAACGCTCTGTACGACGCAGAGGAGAAATCTGTGTGGACACAGCGGCTGACCTCCAGCCAGAAATTAGCTGTAGCATCGTTGACCTCCAACTGTGGAGAAACGAATCAGCTTGTTAGTTAATTGTCCTTGTGAGAACTGAGTGGGCATTATAACATGCACCCTGCTCCAGCCATGCGCGTGTATATTGCCATAGTTTGAGACTAGGGATGAGTTCATGTTTCCTCGCATATCAAGAAACGTAGGGAGAGTTTCTGCTGGAAAATTCAGCAAAGGTTTAATTCGCTTTATAGGAATTTCAGAGGGCGTGAGCAGCCAGGCAGATGGCAACTCGCCGGCCGAAGTGGCCGAGCGGTTCTAAGCACTACAGTCTGGAACCGCGCGACCGCTACAGTCGCAGGTTCGAATCCTGCCTCAGGCATGGATGTGTGTGATCTCGTTAGGTTGGTTAGGTTTAAGTAGTTCTAAGTTCTAGGGGACTGATGACCTTAGCAGTTAAGTCCCATAGTGCTAAGAGCCATTTGAACCAAGATGGCAACTCATAGCAGCTAAGTTAAATACCGCGTGCAGTGGTGTAAACTTGTTGGTCCACCAGCTTGCGTCCCCTGTAAACTCGAGCGACCTGGGTAATCTTTTGTTCGACTTGTCACAAAACTAACCAAGCATAGACTTGATTGCCATCCTAAAAGTAGTACCAAGCTTTGAACCGGAATCGGATGATTTATCGTAGTACTGGCCAACATTATAACGTAATCGTAAGAATAATTTTGTAAAGAGCCTTCTAGTTAAAATTTGATATTGTTGTGTTTAGGATTATTCAACTTTCTCAGAGTGTAGCCATGTATGGAAGTGAAACGTGGACGATAAATAGTTTTAGACAAGAAGAGAATAGAAGCTTTCGAAATGTGGTGCTACAGAAGAATGCTGAAGATTAGATGGGTAGATCACATAACTAATGAGGAGGTATTGAATAGAATTGGGGAGAAGAGGAGCATGTTGCACGACTTGACTAGAAGAAGGGATCGGTTGGTAGGACATGTTCTGAGGCATCAAGGGATCACAAATTTAGCATTGGAGGGCAGCGTGGAGGGTAAAAATCGTAGAGGGAGACCAAGAGATGAATGCACTAAGCAGATTCAGAAGGATGTAGGTTGCAGTAGGTACTGGTATATGAAGAAGCTTGCACAGGATAGAGTAGCATGGAAAGCTGCATCAAACCAGTCTCAGGACTGAAGACCACAACAACAACAACAACAACAGAGTTACAGTTTAAGACTGTTGTGTTTAGGATTAGTTCACTTTCGGAGACCTAGATGCGTCATTTTGACTACTGTCTTAACATTGTCACATTGTAAAAGCGTGTATTTCTGTGACAAAATTGCAATATTAAAAATGTCATTACAGGTTACACTTTGGTGTTCAGTCATAGAATAGGGAACCACCTAACCATAACCTTACATTACGAACAATTTACAAAGCGGTTACAAAAGTCGTGGGATACATCCTGAAACCGTTTCGGATACCCTTTTGTCCTGCACAGTGCAGCAACTCGACGTAGCATGGACTTGTTGGAAGTCCCCTGATGCCTCATAGCCGTCCATAATGGGGAAAGTCTTGCTGGAGCAGCATTTTGTGCACGAACTGACTTCTCGATTATGTCCCATAAATGTTCGATGGAACTCAAGTCCGGTGATCTGGGTGTCCAGGCCATTGGCTTGAACTGTCCAGAATGCTCTTCAAACCAATCACAAACAACTGCTTCACAGTGATATGGCGCATTGTCACCCGTAAAAATCTCGTTGTTGGATGACCGCAAATGGTCTCCGAGTTGCTGAACATAGCAATTTCCAGTCAATGGTTGGTTCAGTTGGACCACAGGACCGGTCAATTCCATGCAGGCAGAGCCCACACCATTATGGAGCCACCACCAGCTTGCAAAAATGTTCGAATGTGTGTTAATTCCTAAGGGACCAAACTGCAGAGGCCATCGATCCCTAGACTTGCACACTACTTAACATCTACAGCTACATTTATACACCGCAAGCCACCCAACGGTGTGTGGCGGAGCGCACATTACGGGCCACTGTCATTATCTCCCTTTCCTGTTCCAGTCGCGTATGGTTCTTGGGAAGAACGACTGCCGGAAAGCCTCCGTGCGCTCTCGAATCACTCTAATTTTACATTCGTAATCTCCTCGGGAGGTATAAGTAGGGGGAAGCAATATATTCGATACCTCATCCAGAAACGCACCCTCTCGCAACCTGGCGAGCAAGCTACACCACGATGCAGAGCGCCTCTCTTGCAGAGTCTGCCACTTGAGTTTGCTAACCATCTCCGTAACGCTATCACACTTACCAAATAACCCTGTGACGAAACACGCCACTCTTCTTTGGATCTTTTCTATCTCCTCTGTCAATCCGACCTCGTACGGATCCCACACTGATGAGCAATACTTAAGTATAGTTCGAACGAGTGTTTTGTAAGCCACCTCCTTTGTTGATGGACCACACCTTCCAAGGACTCTCCCAACGAATCTCAACCTCGCACCCGCCTTACCAACAATTAATTTTATATGATCATTCCACTTCAAATCGTTCCGTACGCATACTCCCAGGTATTTTACAGAAGTAAGTGCTACCAGTGTTTGTTCCGCTATCATATAACCATACAATAAAGGATCCTTCTTTCTATGTATTCGCAATACATTAGATTTGTCTATGTTAAGGGTCAGTTGCCGCTCCCTGCACCAAGTGCCTATCCGCTGCAGATCTTCCTGCATTTCGCTGCAATTTTCTAATGCTGCAACTTCTCTGTATACTACAGCATCATCCGCGGAAATCCGCATGGAACTTCCGACACTGTCTACTAGGTCATTTATATATATTGTGAAAAGCAATGGTCCCATAACACTCCCCTGTGGCACGCCAGAGGTTACTTTAACGTCTGTAGACGTCTCTCCATTGAGAACAACATGCTGTGTTCTGTTTGCTAAAAACTCTTCAATCCAGCCACACAGCTGGTCTGATATTCCGTAGGCTCTTACTTTGTTTATCAGGCGACAGTGCGGAACTGTATCGAACGCCTTCCGGAAGTCAAGAAAAATAGCATCTACCTGGGAGCCTGTATCTAATATTTTCTTGGTCTCATGAACAAATAGAGCGAGTTGGGTCTCACACGATCGCTGTTTCCGGAATCCATGTTGATTCCTACAGAGTAGATTCTGGGTTTCCAGAAATGACATGATACACGAACAGAAAACATGTTCTAAAATTCTACAACAGATCGATGTCAGCGATATAGGCCTATAGTTTTGCGCATATGCCCGACGACCCTTCTTGAAACCTGGAACTACCTGTGCTCTTTTCTCATCACTTGGAACCTTCCGTTTTTCTAGAAACTTGCGTTGCACGGCTGTTGGAAGGGTGGGGGGGGGGGGGGGGAGTACTTTCGCGTACGCTGTGTAGAATCGAATTGGTATCTCCTCAGGTCCAGTGGACTTTCCTCTATTGAGTGATTTCAGTTGCTTTTGTATTCTTTGTACATTTAATTCGATGTCAGCCACTTTTTCGTTTGTACGAGGATTAGAGAACTGCATTGCTGACTTCTTCTGTGAAACAGCTTTGGAAAAAGGTGTTTAGTATTTCAGCTTTACGCGTGTCATCCTCTGTTTAAATGCCATTATCATCCCAGAGTGTCTGGATATGCTGTTTCGATCCACTTACTGATTTAACGTAAGACCAGAACTTCCTAGGATTTTCTGTCAAGTCGGTACATAGAATTTTTCTTTCGGGTTCACTGAACGCTTCACGCATAGCCCTCCTTACGCTAACTTTGACATCGTTAAGCTTCTGCTTGTCTGAGAGGTTTTGGCTGCGTTTAAATTTGCAGTGAAGCTCCTTTTGCTTTCGCAGTAGATTCCTAACCATGTTGTTGAACCACGGTGGGTTTTTCCCGTCCCTCTCAGTTTTACTCTGCACGTACCTGACTAAAACGTATTTTACGATTGCCTTGAACTTTTTCCATAAATCCTTAAACTAATGCCACAAAGAATACACAGACCCATGTCCTAGGGAGGACTCGAACCTCAGGAGGGAGGGGCCGCGCAATCCGTGACATGGCGCCTCGAACCGCGCGGCCACCCCGCGGAGCCACCAGCTTGCACGCTGCCTTGTTGACACCTTGTGTGAATGGCTTCGTGGGATCTGCGCAACACTCGAACCGTATTATCGGCTCGTAGTAACTGAAATTATGACTAATCTGACCAGGCCACGGTTTTACAGTCGTCTAGAGTCCAACCGATATGGTCACGAGCCCAGGAGAGGCGCTGCAGGCGATGTCGTCTGCTGCCATAGAACATTAACGCCAAGTTTAGCTGCATTGTCCTAACGCAGACGCTCGCTGCACGTCCCAAATTGATTTCTGTGGTTATTCTATACAGTGTTGCTGGTCTGGTAGCACTGACAACTCCGTGCAAACGCCGCTGATCTCGGTCTTTAATGGGCTCCGGAACGGCCTATACTTGCAATGTTAAAATAACGCTTATAAATTACATCTTTCGTCACAAAGTATTTGAGGTAGGAAGTTGAACTTTTTACAGATTATTTATTGGAATATGGGCTACAACTTAACACAGGGATTTTACAAAATTTTAGTTCAGTTATTAAAGATGATTTTTTTTTTAATTGTAATGAAAATTCACAACATTTTTTTGCAATTTTTTATTTATATATTCAAAAATATACAGTTTTTTAGAAAAAGGCTGTGTCAAATTATGCAGAAGGTACTGTGTAACATTTACTGAAAGTTTGAAACAAATATGTTTGGAAGATCCTTAGAAAACATGTAATTAGTATGAGAAAATAAAAGTTTTGGGAATCGAGCGACAAAGATTGGATTAACTTTTTAGTGCATTCCAGGTCCATAGGATGGATTATCTTCATCCTCTGCAAACTCCTCCTCCAGCTTCCTCTTGTTCCTCCTCCTGTTTACTCTTGCTTGTATTTCTAGGCTCTTTACAGCCCTGTCTGCAGCCCGAAGGCGTTCCTTGTCTAAAGCAAGCATCGCTCGTTGTTGTGTTCGTAGATTTTGCTACCATTTTCTTCAGTTGCAGTTACTGCAACACTGTTCCAAAAGGTGGTCATGTGTGAACACTTATCACATTTCAGTTGTATTTCACTAGCAAGTCCTACGTGATTTATTATGGAGAGTTCCAGACCAACTTCACTACAATGAATACATCTTACACAGTTTGAAAAAATTCCTTTGAGAACCGACATATCAAATATTTCATTCACATCCGATTCGCCCATAAAACATTCATAGTTTTCACTCATTGAACCAAGCTTGTTCTGTGAAGTATTTTCTTTCCCACTTTGACTGCTATGGACAGGTGTACTTGAGAGGTTAGGTTCACTCACTTGGTTATCGTCTTTATTGTTTACAGTAATAACACATACCTTTGGCTTTCCAACATTTCTCCTTTTCTTAAAAGCCTTCAGAGGATTTCTAATAACTTTACTTTTACTCATTATTATACTTCAACAAAACAGAGACTCAAGAAACAGAATTAATTACGAATATTTTCGAGATAACGACAGAGTAAATAAACATGAAACAATCGACAATCACACCAGCGATATATATTGAACCATCACAGGTTGGCCACAACACATACTTTATCTCACATCACTAAAACGTACCTGATGAACACGGACGTTAATAATAACACCATTTGACAGCAGTTTAACAGCGCCACAGTGGGTCACGCCCATGTAGAACACATTTTTAAAAAAATTTAAAAATAGTTGTAGTCTTCGGAATTGAATAAATTATATATCTATTAAAAGGTAATAGTCTGCAGATTCAGAAAACGCAAAAAAGTAGAAATTGAACTTTTCATGATTTTGAGCCTTTCCGGAGCCCCTTAAGCAAAGGCGTTGTACGTGGTCAGAGGTAAGGCCTGAAACTTGATATTCTCAGCGCACACTGTACACTGTGAGTCTAACGACTTCCGATATGGAATGTCTGATACGTCTAGCTCGAACTACCATTCCGCGTTGGAAACTGTCACATCCTGTCGTCCGACCGTAATCTCGTCGGTGACCTTTCCTCATGAATTACCTGAGCACAAATGACAGCTCCGCCAATATACTGCCCTCTTATACCTTGTGTACGCTATACTACCCCTATCCGTATAAGTGCATTTCGTTATTCCACTACTCGGCTTATTTTCTAAGGGAATTATATGGGGTGATGTAAAATTTTCCTTTCGAAGGCCTTATAGTACAGAATCGGTACGTCAATCAACACAAAATCGCTTAGAGCATCGACGTAAATCGTCCCAGAGACGCACCAGGCTGAAGATCGTCGCCTGCTTCTGTGGCCGAGCGGTTCAAGGCGCTACAGTCTGGAACCGCGCGACCGTTACTGTCGCAGGTTCGAATCCTTCCTTGTGCTTGGATGTGTGTGATGTCCTTAGGTTAGTTAGGTTTAAGCAGTTCCAGGTTCTATGGGACTGATGACCTCAGAATTTAAGTCCCATAGTGCTCAGAGCCATTTGTACCTTTTTTTTTTTTTTTTTTTTTTGAAGATGGTCGTTTGGTAAAACGACGTGTGACATTGCGTGGAGGCATCAGTAACTGCCACCTGCACACAGCCTCGTCCGACAGAAGTCATCCACTCTTCAAGGCCCTTCTTGAGGGACCGAAGGCGTGATAGTTCTACTTGAGTTGGCGTAACTTGTGCGTTACGACTTTTGCAATATGGGGAAGCGCGTTCTCATGAGGCAGGAATATTACTTGGTGCACCATTCCACAATGATGGTTTTCGACGTAGGCCTACATACTTCCGCATCTAGATTCCTCATTCGCGTGTACACCGCACTCACGTCGGAAAGGCACGAATGCCACACTGGTTCCTTCTCTACATGTCGATGCTTATATACCCGCACTGGGGTCGCGCTACGTCGCGTATACGCTGCAGCACCAACACTCTCAAACGAAAACTTTTTGAGCGCCCCTTACAGAAAAAGAAATTGCAATCTCACTCGGTGACTTACACGGGGATCAATGGCAGTTATTATGAGAATGAAGTGTTCAGTTTTGGTAAAAAGATGCACCTTAGAGTGTTGTTATTTAGCAAGATTAGCATATTACTTATCGTAGGTGCACTTGCAATACTGTTTCCCTGTGCTGTACAAGATTTAAAATTATTTTACTCTCTAAAGAAGAAACATTCTTTCACCAAACTGCTTTTGCAATATTTTATTCTTCATTACTTTAATACGCAAGTCAGCAATTCATTTCCCAACCTTCTCTGGTCCATCTGGCCCGTATCTTTTCCTGTCTCAAATATACCCATTTTACTTATTTCAGTCCAGACTGGGTTGTTCTCTCCCACTCTCTCTCTATCACATCCTTTCTACTTACCATAATTCGTATCTCCGTCTATGGTGTCCTTATATCTTATTTCAAGTTTTTTTTCAACTTTTCTATATCACCTGCATTATTTCTCTCTTCCTTTTTCTCTTCCCTCTTTTCTCTCCTGCCTATTTCAGTGGTCTCCCTCTCTCTCTCTCTCTCTCTCTCTCTCTCTCTCTCTCCCTCTCTCCATCTGACAAGAAGTGCCGTAGCGCTAAAACCTGCCTTTGTGCACCCAGCGACGACTCACAGACGTCTGGTTGTTGCAGCCCCCCCTCCCCCTCAACTTGCAGCCTTTGTACTAGTTTGCCCACAGATCACCGCCTGTCACCGCCAATCACCACACAGTAGCAAGTGGCCGGCGATCCACACACACACAGAATATCTGCAAACAACGCAATGCGCACAGCTTTCACTCTGCCGAAACAGACGCCAGCGTTAGTGAATTACTTTTAACTCGCTTGATGAAGCGCTAGCACAGGTGCAATGTACCGAAGAATGTGTAACAAAGGGGGAAAGTTAAGAGTTTTAACGTCAGAACGCTGACCGAATTGTTAGAAAATCGACACAAACTCAGACATAGAAATTTGCACTTCCCACAAACAAGCGTGGAAATTTTCCTCTCGCCGCGATGAGGACACTGGTACAGATACTTAAAGAAAAACTCGACCTTTAAACTGATGCCTTTTCCGTACCTAGCTGAGTGGTCAATGCATCTCACTGACTCGGGTAAGATGTGGGTTCAATTTCCGGCATTGCCAGAGATTGTTTCTTTGTGGAAAGGCTGGACCAGCGTGCACTTAACCTCGTGAAGTAGTTGAGAAGCTGCTTGAGAAGAATCGACACCGATGTCTGGAAAACACACAGCGGCCGGGACAGCGATGGTTGACCGCATGTCACTCCAGACGGCATGCAAATGGCGCCATCTGGCGGACAACGATACGGCAGCTTGTCTGCTAGTTCGTTATACTAGGGATTTACGACGAGAGAAACGTGATAATTACGTTATAAAGGGTAGCAATCCACACACGCAGTGGAATGGTTTAGTTAAGTATGGTTTTTTATTCCTTGACGAAATACCAGGGGTGTTCAATAAGTAATGAAACACTCTTTTATCTCGGTCAATTTCGTTTGAAAAAAAAAAAAAATGCTTCAGTGCCTGTATACAGGGTGCAAATTGTGAGTTGACAAAGCAGAATAACTCGAAAAATAATCTTCGCTCGACAAAATGTGTAGAATACAATGTTGTTTATTTTCGACTGGTGCTAAAAGTAGACCACCATCCCAGCTCCGTAGAGGGGGGAGGGGGGGGGGTGGGAGGCAACTTCCAAATTTCAAATGGGAACCCCCATTTTTTATTGTAGAATCAGATTCTACATAAAAAAACTACGTACATTTTGTCTTAAACATTTGTTTTGATTCTTGGTAGTTGGCGCTGCAATTCAAGAAAATCCATGTTCTCATTCTCGTGCAGAAAATGGTTACGGGTAAATAAAAAATACTTATTTACTTCGCAAATTTTGATTCGCTAAAACTAAAACTCTCCGCCGTAGGGTGGGGTTTCAGGGAGAGGAATTAGAGTTTTACAAATGTTGACCCAAATATTAATTTTTTCCGCAAACAAATGAAATGATCGTATGGCATTATTGGCCGGGAGACGCAGATTCGGATTACACGAGAATAAAGTTTTTGAAAATAGGATACTCTGTACGTTCATTTCTAGATAAAGTTTTGTAGAAAGCCTACAATATGAATAAAATGATGGAAGAACGGAGGCAAACGTCAGATGGCTTCATTCAAATCAACAGAAACGCCAAATCAGATGCTTTACTTTTTGCTCTAGATTTAGCTTCTGCAGCGTATTAGGAGGTTGACCTGCATCGTTATGTAAGGCTACACTGTTTACAGATCATATCCCAGAAATACAGCATGGACATGAACACGGAGAGAACAAACTATTGCCTTCCGCGGGAAATACCGAGGACACAGTAAGGCCGTTTCAAAAATTAAATTTGGAAAGAGTGAATAAATTTACATATTCAGGTTGTAAGCTCGTCTTTCTGGAAGAAACAGATTTAGCTAAAAGGAAACCAGATGTACAAAAACAAAGGGAGGGATTTAATAGTGTAACGAAACCTTTCCTAGTCCAAAAGCACACCAGAGTACACTTTTATAAGACGTTAGCGAGACCAGTACTGTTATACAGATCTGAAGCCCAGAGAGAAAAGAGGAAACACGAAAAAATCCTACTAGTGAAATGAACTTCTTGAAGCGAACAACTGGTTACACCAGATGGTATCACTAAAGGAAGAAGAAGTATTGAACGAACTTAAAATTGAAACCATCTTACACTGTATTCAGAACTATCAAAACACAAACGGAGAAAGCATCAACAACGAATAGGCTCAAAGATGATCCCAAAATCGATGTTACTCTACTAGGCAAACGATGTAAGATGTCTAAGTCGACCAATGAAAAGATGGCAGGAGAACTTCTTGATGAGACGATAACAGTTCAAGATGCTTAATAATATACATGGAAGGAATATTATTTAAAGCAGTCAGACATGAACTCTAAGATTGTAGTTATGATTTTTTGTATCAGTAAATTGATTTCTCCGGGAATTTTTTATTTCATGGCCATTATGTAGGTGGTTCACCCGACACACCTTCAATAACTCAAATTATATCAACTTTAGCGGTCGGAATGTAATCGTCAATCACAAAAAATATGAGGTACTACAACAGTCTCTCAAAACTGCACCCAGAAATCTGAAATAAGAAAAGAGACCACTTTTGATGCATTAACATTTATTACATTGATTGCGTAATGAAGTGTAATACCACATAGAGTTCTAGTTGTCGGCATTGGAATTGGACGAAATGTGATCCGAAACGGAATTACTGAACTGTCACCCGCTGATTACCTGTCAGCTGGCAAATTAACCTCACCTGCCAATCTTCTGTTCCGTCGAACGTGACTTCAATTGCTGAATAAACACTTATTGATATAGGGCAATAGGGGAATGCTGACGAAAAGAGACAGATAGATCTAGGAAATAATTCAGGTACATTCGTCATAAATACCCGAAATGCTGAATGATGGCGGTCAAGAGCGAAATGCGTGAAGCCTGCAGTGACTACCATACCAGAATACTGTCAAATGATGTTTCATAAAACCAAAAGAATTTACGGTCGTATGTAAAGGCTGTTAGATGCACCAAAATTAGGTACAGTCACTCATACACGAGACAGGAAATGAAACTGTGAGTACCAAAGAGAAACCAGACTGATGGATTGCTTTTGACGTGATCTGTCAACCCTAGATTCATGATGTAAATACTTTGAAACACCCTGTACTTATAATGAATGATTGATAAGTGTTACTCATTGTGTTGCTAACATTTTTCTTGTTGTGATACTCATTTTAGCAGTGACGAGACGGTGGTTGTGTGTAGATACGCCACTTCGCTACTTTAATACACTAACCTTTCTGTGCTAGGGAGTTCGCTTCCTTTTAACCTTTACAGTGACAACGTAATTGTCAGACATGTCATGTCGAAACCTATTTTTTTCTTTTTTTTACCTCTATGATTAGCGTTGGAAAACGTACACACGCAGTGTTTTAGATGCCGACAAGACCCGGAAGTCTGTAAAAAAACGAGGTAAGACATTTGTTGCATGGTTTCCGAGATTCTAACTGCCTATTGTGCAGCCCTGATCTCTCTCGCTACGTCATGTTAAATCCATCTCGGGACAAGGTGGCGTTAGCTACGCGCCGTTTTTTCGCCATAGGAGTGAGAGAGCTGAAAGCGATCGTAAGATAACCAAACATTCGTTGGCAAGTACAACAGATATACACTGAAGAGCTTAAGAAACTGGTACACCTGCCTAATATCGTGTAGGGACTCCTCGAGCACGCAGAAGCCCCGCAACACGACGTGGCACGGACTCGACTAATGTCTGAAGAAGTGCTGGAGACAATTGACACCATGAATCCAGCAGGGCCGCCCATAAATCCTTAAGGATACGAGGCGGTGGAGATCTCTTCTGAACAGCTTGTTGCAAGGCAGCCCAGATGTGCTCAACAATGTTCTTGTCTGGGGAGTTTGGCGGCCTTTGGAAGTGTTTAAACTCAGAAGAGTGTTCCTGGAGCCACTCTGTAGCAATTCTGGGCGTGTCAGGTGCTGCTGGAATTGCCCAAGTCCGTCGAAATGAACAGTGGACATGAATTCGTGCAGTTGATCAGGCAGGTTGCTTACGTAAGTGTAACTTGTCAGAGTCATATCTAGATGTATCAGTGGTCCCATACCTTTCAACTGCACACGATCCACACCATTTCAGAGCCTCCACCAGCTTGAACAGGCCCCTCCTCACATGCAGGGTCCATGGATTGATGAGGTTGTCTCCATACCCGTACACGTCCATCCGCTCGATATAATTTGAAACGAGACTCGTCCGACCAGGCAACATGTTTCCAGTCATCAACAGTACGATATCGGTGTTGACGGGCCCAGGCGAGGCGTAAAGACTTGGGTCGTGCAGTCATCATGAGTCCATATTGATCACGTTTCGTTGAATGGTTCACACGCCGACACTTGTTGATGGCCTGGCACTGAAATCTGCAGCAGTTTGCCGAAGTTTTGTCACGTTGGACGATTCCCTTCAGTTGTCGTTGGTCCCGTTCTTGCAGAATCTTTATCCGGCCGCAGAGATTTGATGTTTTACCGGATTCCTGATATTCACGGTACACTCGTGAAATCGTCGTACGGGAAAATCTCCACTTCACTGCTACCTCGGAGATGCTGTGTCTCATCGCTCGTGCGCCGACTGTAACACCACGTTCACAATCACATAAATCTTGATAGCCTGGCATTGCAGCCGCAGTAGCCGACCTGACAACTGCGCCAGACGCTTGTTGTCTTACGTAGGCTTTGCCGACGGCAGGGCCGTATTCTGCCTGTTTACATATCTCTATATTTGAATAAGCATCCCTATGCCAGTTTCTTTGGTGCTTCAGTCTTTTACCTACAACATTCTTCCCAAATTGCTACTAATTAGCCACAAATATACAGGGTGTTACAAAAAGGTACGGCCAAACTGTCAGGAAACATTCCTCACACACAAAGAAAGAAAATATATGTGGACATGTGTCCGGAAACGCTTACTTTCCATGTTAGAGCTCATTTTATTACTTCTCTTCAAATCACATTAATCATGGAATGGAAACACACAGCAACAGAACGTACCAGCGTGATTTCAAACACTTTGTTACAGGAAATGTTCAAAATGTCCTGCGTTAGCGAGGATACATGCATCCTGTTGTGTCTAGACAAGACAGCCTAGACACAATGAGAGGAAGCCGAAAGGCACGCGCTAAGCTAAAGCAGGATGGCGTGAGGTCTGAAACAGGATACGTAATGAATGCTATAAAGAAAAGTACGTAGCTTCTGGAATACTTAACTTTAAATCATCCTTTTGGTACATCTGGAGATTGTGGCGATACAGGTGAGACTCTTTAGATACATGCAATGTTACTAATGGCGCCTTGCTAGGTCGTAGCCATTGACTTAGCTGAAGGCTATTCTAACTATCTGCTCGGCAAAGGAGCGAGGCTTCGTCAGTGTAGTCGCTAGCAAAGTCGTCCGTACAACTGGGGCGAGTGCCAGTCCGTATCTCGAGACCTGCCTTGTGGCGGCGCTCGGTCTGCGATCACACAGTGGCGACACGCTGGTCCGACATGCACTAATGGACCGCGGCCGATTTAAAGCTACCACCTAGCAAGTGTGGTGTCTAGCGGTGACACCACACATCCACCCTCCGTCGCATGGAATTCCTGATGCGCTGATGCAGCCCTGGAGAATGGCGTATTGTATCACAGCCGTCCACAATACGAGCACGAAGAGTCTCTACATTTGGTACCGGGGTTGCGTAGACAAGAGCTTTCAAATGCCCCCATAAATGAAAGTCAAGAGGGTTGAGGTCAGGAGATCGTGGAGGCCGTGGAATTGGTCCGCCTCTATCAATCCTTCGGTCACCGAATCTGTTGTTGAGAAGTGCACGAACACTTCGACTGAAATGTGCAGGAGCTCCATCGTGCATGAACCACACGTTGTGTCGTAAAGACACATGTTCTAGCAGCACCGGTAGAGTATCCCGAGTGAAATCATGATAACGTGCTCCATTGTGCGTAGGTGGAAGAACAAACTAAAATGACCTCTAACATGGAAATTAAGCGTTTCCGGACACTTGTCCACATAACATCTTGTCTTTATTTGTGTGTGAGGAATGTTTCCTGAAAGTTTGGCCGTACCTTTTTGTAACATCCTGCATATACTGTTTAGAATACGTCAAAATTAATTTTATATCTTGTATCTACAATAGAAAATGCTAATTTTTAAAGCAGTGTTCAAAAAACACACGTTTGTGCACCAATAACATACAAGTAAAGACGACATAGGATAGCCCAGCGATTCACAGACGTTATCAGATGTCCTTAGACAAAACTGGCGCGGTGCTAGAAATGAAAAATTCTTTAGTGTCAGTGTATTGTGAGGTGTGCCACGGGGCATATTTAATCAAATTTCGAAACCGTGGAGAGGAGAACTGATACTGTACTGCTGATTCCAGCTTGCGTTATCGCCACGATGTAGACTGCAAACCCCAGTAATTTGCAGACAATAATGTTCTCTATTAGTTTTTTGTAAAATGCCTTCCAATAACGTAAAAATTCCTGCCTAACCGTTGAATTACATTCTCGTGCCGAGTGGAATTTGAAGTATCTCTACTTCTTTGTGAAGGTGAGCTCGAAATGCACCTTCTAACGAATCACAACGTATATGATCTGACCACGAATCTAGATGATGAAGAGGTTTGCTATCGCAGAACGGAATAAAATCACGACGGATAAAAACCGTAACGTTTTCATTAGTCACTTTTCCCCACTTCGATGCGTCTATCGCAAGGTTGTCTGCGCGAAACATTGTTTTGAAACGTGATCCAAAATGTTCGGTTGATAACTGAAGATATACAAATAATGTAGACAGCAATGAACGATCCAGAGTAATTATGGGCATTATAGTGTATGAACGTGTGAGCGCAGTCGTTGAGTGCGAAGTCGCCTCTGTATGTTTTTGCCCTTTGAATGACGGTGTTGTTTTAGCACGCATTTCCTATTGAAAATCAGACTGTTCTGCATTGTAAACGTAGGATTAACTAAAACTATCGATCTTACGCTTTGATGTCGTAACAAAAGCCTCAATCATTCTGGTTTGAATCACTTCGTTCTCCGACCTGTTACTCGATACAAACTTCGTTAGTTTTCTCGCCACAATTTTGAAGCGAATAATCCAGCTTTGAGAAGCAGCAAATACGTTAGCACCTATCGCGTTGGCAGTATCTGACGCCCAAACATGTGAAGTTGTACCGCTGATACTAAATTACTTTTATCTGGCGTCCGTAAGCAGTTCAAAAAGCCACGCATTTAACTCCGTCTCTATCTCCAGTCGACTCTTAAGTCGTCCAGCGATTTCCTTTTTCCATCAGCACAATTCACGTTCAGAATGGCGTTTCTTACCACTTTCGTTCAACCAACACATCACTGCTTTTTTTTTTGCCTGGTAACGTAATTTTAGTTCCATGTGTTGCTTTCGGAAATAATAGATGATTATAAGCGATTTCCTTTTTCCATCTGCACATTTCACGTTCAGAATGGCGTTTCTTACCACTTTCGTTCAACCAACCCATCATTGCTTTTTCTTTGCCTGATAAAGTAATTTTAGTTCCAGGTCATGCTTTCGGAAATAATAGATGATTATACGTGGCACTACAACTATAAGAGTCTTCATGCGTACGACTTTCTTCAGTTTCTCCGTCGTCTGCCGATTCCCAATCCACAATATCAAGTGCTGCAGTCGTTCCTAATGATATTTCTGTGCTGTTTTACGCGCTCGTTTAGAAATTTAACCGACATTTCGCACATAACATAGCCTTCGCGCTTGTTCCCTGTTGGTGGCTTTATTTACGTTTGTTGTACAGGGTGATTTTTTTCCACCGTGCACAAACACTGTGGACTCATCGACGAGATGATACAGAACAATAAAGGTCTAATGAACTTATGTCCGGAAATGCATGGTTTCCGTGCTGGAGACTGGTTAATCAATCATACTTACTTCACCCAAAAAAATAGAATCCATCATACAATCTTGATATCAAAGCATTCTCGTGGTTACGACAGCATATCATCAAAGTTAATAAAAGAGTGTTCATGTGAGCTTAGTCATATCTTAAGTTATTTGTGTAATCAATCACTTGTCACAGGAACATTCCCGGACTGGGTCAAATATGCTGAAGTTATACCTCTCCACAAGAAAGGGGACAAAGAAATGCCGTCAAATTACCGACCGATCTCACTTTTGCCAGCTTTTTCAAAAATCTTTGAAAAGGTTATGTTCAAGCGTCTACTTAAGCACCTTAGTGAAAATAAAATACTGTCAAAGTCACAGTTTGGGTTTCTTAAGGGTTCTGATATTGAGGAAGCTATTTACATTTACAGCGAAAATGTCCTTAATTCATTGGACAAGAAATTAGAGGCAACTGGCATATTCCGTGACCTGTCAAAGGCGTTTGACTGTGTGAATCACAGCATTCTTTTAAGTAAATTAAAATATTATGGCGTCACTGGTAGTGCTGCAAAGTGGTTTCAGTCATATCTTACTAATAGAAAACAAAGCGTGTCATGTCATGACGTAACACTTCAGCGGTAGGCAATCGGACATCATCTGACTGGGAAAAAATTACATGTTGTGTTCCCCAAAGTTCCATACTAGGTCCACTACTGTTTCTTGTGTATATTAATGACCTGTCATCCGTTACATTACCATATGCCAAGTTTGTCTTATTTGCAGATGATACAAACATTGCAATAAATAGTAAATCAAATATAAATTTAGAAAGGGCAGCTAATCAAATTTTTACTGACATTAATAAGTAGTTCATAGCCAATTTACTGTCATTAAACTATGAAAAGATCCACTATATGCAGTTCAGAACTTCCAAGAGATTTCCTTCTGGTGTGTGTATGAAATATGATGACATGGAAATAGAAGAAGTTGAGAGTGTAAAATTCTTGGCATTACAACTTGATAATAAATTCAATTGGGAGCAACATACTAACAACTGCTAAAGCGCCTAAACAAGTCTGTGTTTGCAATGCGAATGATGTCAGACATAGGAGATACACATATAAAAAAAACTGACATATTTTGCTTATTTTTACTCCATTATTTCATATGATATCATATTTTGGGGTAACTCCACAAACAGAGAAAAAATTTTTTAGAGTACAGAAGCGTATAATAAGAGTAATGACTAGTGTAAATCCAAGAACATGACGTCGAAACCGATTCAAAGAACTGGGCATATTAACCACAGCTTCTCAGTATATACACTCCTGGAAATTGAAATAAGAACACCGTGAATTCATTGTCCCAGGAAGGGGAAACTTTATTGACACATACCTGGGGTTAGATACATCACATGATCACACTGACAGAACCACAGGCACATAGACACAGGCAACAGAGCATGCACAATGTCGGCACTAGTACAGTGTATATCCACCTTTCGCAGCAATGCAGGCTGCTATTCGCCCATCGAGACGATCGTAGAGATGCTGGATGTAGTCCTGTGGAACGGCTTGCCATGCCATTTCCACCTGGCGCCTCAGTTGGGCCAGCGTTCGTGCTGGACGTGCAGACCGCGTGAGACGACGCTTCATCCAGTCCCAAACATGCTCAATGGGGGACAGATCCGGAGATCTTGCTGGCCAGGGTAGTTGACGTACACCTTCTAGAGCACGTTGGGAGGCACGGGATACATGCGGACGGGCACTGTCCTGTTGGAACAGCAAGTTCCCTTGCCGGTCTAGGAATGGTAGAACGATGGGTTCGATGACGGTTTGGATGTACCGTGCACTATTCAGTGTCCCCTCGACGATCACCAGTGGTGTACGGCCAGTGTAGGAGATCGCTCCCCACACCATGATGCCGGGTGTTGGCCCTGTGTGCCTCGGTCGTATGCAGTCCTGATTGTGGCGCTCACCTGCACGGCGCCAAACAGGCATACGACCATCATTGGCACCAAGGCAGAAGCGACTCTCATCGCTGAAGACGACACGTCTCCATTCGTCCCTCCATTCACGCCTGTCGCGACACCACTGGAGGCGGGCTGCACGATGTTGGGGCGTGAGCGGAAGACGGCCTAACGGTGTGCGGGACCGTAGCCCAGCTTCATGGAGAGGGTTGCGAATGGTCCTCGCCGATACCCCAGGAGCAACAGTGTCCCTAATTTGCTGGGAAGTCGCGGTGCGGTCCCCTACGGCACTGCGTAGGATCCTACAGTCTTGGCGTGCATCCGTGCGTCGCTGCGGTCCGGTCCCAGGTCGACGGGCACGTGCACCTTCCGCCGACCACTGGCGACAACATCGATGTACTGTGGAGACCTCACGCCCCACGTGTTGAGCAATTCGGCGGTACGTCCACCCGGCCTCCCGCATGCCCACTATACGCCCTCGCTCAATGTCCGTCAACTGCACATACGGTTCACGTCCACGCTGTCGCGGCATGCTACCAGTGTTAAAGACTGCGATGGAGCTCCGTATGCCACGGCAAACTGGCTGACACTGACGGCGGCGGTGCACAAATGCTGCGCAGCTAGCGCCATTCGACGGCCAACACCGCGGTTCCTGGTGTGTCCGCTGTGCCGTGCGTGTGATCATTGCTTGTACAGCCCTCTCGCAGTGTCCGGAGCAAGTATGGTGGGTCTGACACACCGGTGTCAATGTGTTCTTTTTTCCATTTCCAGGAGTGTATATTCCTTAATGAAGTTTGTTGTAAATAATACATCTCTCTTTCCAACTAACTGCTTAGTACGCAGTATCAATACTAGGAATAAGAACAATCTACATAAAGATTTAAAATCACTTACTCTTGTCCGGAAAGGAGTCCAGTATTCAGTAACGCATGTTTTCGATAAGTTACCAGCAACCATTAAGAGTTTAGTTTCAGACAAGGCACAATTTAAACATAATTTAAAAGAATTTTAGGTGGCCTACTCCTTCTATTCCATCCATGAGTTTCTCAACAAGTGCTGTAGACTATTTTAATGAAAATTTATTATACTTTAATTTTTGACAATACTTGGTTGTTACAGCCAGGTAACTACCTACTGTGTGAATGATGGATGTGTGGAAAGCAGACGTAAGTCTTAAGTCTGTAAATAGTGGAAGTTTAATTTTAAATCTTGCACATAATCTGACTGTTCTTAACTGAGGGTCACTGAAATGAATAATTTACTTTAATTTTAGATACTACTTGCTAGCAAATGTCTGAATGATGGATTTAAAGAAAGCAGATGTAAGTATTAAACCTGTAAATATTAGAAGTTTAAATTTAATTCACGTACATAATTTTACTGTTTATTCACTGAGGATCATTAAAATCAATGAAACTCAAGTTTTTCTAATTACATTTTATAATGTGTTTATCTGACACGTTCCACACCCAGGAGGATTCCTTTTTTTATTGGTCTATGGAATGAATAATTAATATAATCTAATCTAATACTTTGTCACAGAGACTGCAGTCTAATATGCGCTGTACCATGCAGCCACTGTTACAGTATGCATGGTTTGCTTCTAGAGGGTGGTACTGCTCCCCATACATAATGCCATAGTTATTGGTAATGTTGTAGATACAGCATTGTACACAATGGTTCCGTATTCGAATCGAGAACTTGCCGACATGGTGTTTACTTCCGGAAAGGCAAATGGCAACACACGGCAGGCAGCAAGGTTGCATCGGGAGACCTATCCCCGGCGACAGCAACCATAGCATTCAATGTTTGCAACAGTGTTTGTTGTTTGTCCGAGACAGGTTCCCTTCAGGAAGCAGGAAATCATGTAGGACGTACCCGAAATGTTGGGACACCAGACTTGGAGGAGTGTGTGATTAACACTGTGGAAGGTGACCGCCGTGTCAGTACCAGGGCAGTTGGCTCGCCAGTACAGGGTAAGCCAGACGACCGCGTGGAACATTCCCCATGAAAACTGTTACTACCCTTATCACTCAGAGCGTGTGCACGGCTTACTAGCGACAGGCTTTCCACAGCGGGAGCAGTTTTGTCACTGGCTCCTTCACTATGTAAGGTGTCAGGCAAATCCAACACCTTCCATGAAAACCCTGACACGATAAGCAAATCCGGCAGTATGTCACATAGCTCCGAATAAATCCTGGCATTAACTTAACCAAAGTAATACGATCAACGAGTGAGCAAGTGGAATACCACAGACTAACACAAAAACGGCTAAATGCATGTCATACTGTTGTGTACATAGTTCCGCGTAGTCAACACGTACACAACTTTCCCACTAGAGCGCGCCCCGCTAAGCATAACAGCGCAGGCGCAGCGCTTGTCGGTATCCGCACTATGAGATGGCGCTGTCTTAGAGACGGACCAAATTCTGCTTCCGCCGATCCGTGTATTAATATGTAACGTAGCCAATGAGAGTGCTGCTTACGTAGAACCTTTTCTCCTCGCGGATCACACTCGGGCAGTGATACCTGAACGTGCGAAATATTATAACGAGTGTACAGACATCTAATTAGTCAGTCTGCATCAGTCTGCACCAGTCTGCATTAGTCTGCTGTCAAGTTTCAGTCTGCACCTAATAAGATTATCATATTCCTGTGCATAGCCACGAAGAGAAATATATAGACACTTTGTCAAGTATCAGAGATTTGAGAATAAGATTAACGTACCAAGATAAAAGGAACTTCAGATTGTCATATGTAAATAACATCCAGAATGAAATTACGTAATATCTATGATTTTTATTATTTTAATAAATGTGTGTGAAAATTAACCAAGTTCTGTTTAAAGTTGGTCACTGTCAATCTGCTACTCTGTGTGTGCAAGTGGCATTTCTATCGTCTGACCTAATGGCAGAAGATAAACACGCCACGATAAGACCACGAGACATATTGCTGACACTCTCATAGAGCGACAAGTCAAATAATCTTATGGTGTGTGTACCGAAGGTCTTACAGTACACACACGACACATACCTTCCCACCGTGAAACAGACGCAGTTCCGAGGGGAGGAACGAGAACAGAAGCCGAGAGCAGATTCGTCTAACCTAGAAGGCTCTACGATAAGAGAAGGACAGCCACACGCCGGCCGACCACCAAGACCACCCCCCAGCCCATGTTAAAAGATAGAGCCCTCCAGAAGAACAGTATAGATCTTACTATAACACTAAAAGGGCCACACCATCTGCAAGTTTTAGCGTGAGACAATACGCATCTCTGTTACGTTGCAAACGTTAAAAACATTGCTCCACCACGAAAAGTATAATGTTTCTCATTGGATAGACAGAATTTTTGTAGGCGGAGGTTAAAGTTAACATTGAGAGCCTGATTGGTCAGTTGAAAACACAGCCAGATATCTTTTCTTAAACCCACTTCGGTAAATTGTAGTAAAGAGGTTAGAGAGTTGCTTCCGAGACGGCGAGGTGTGTGGAGCTGCGCCGCCCGCCGCCCCCTGACACTGCCTGAACACCGACAAGGTAATGAACGCACGCGATGCTGCATAAAAGCGCATAAGGCTTCACTTAGAACTGCAGAAGTCTCATCTGTTACATCTCCTTTTTCCGAAATACTAATGTCGATCGTCAATTAAAGCTCATGGTATTCACATTTGCTACTACAAGTTAAAATCTGAAACGCGATGATTTTTCTGTTATATAATTACTGAGAAGCCACATCAGCCACTTTAATTTACGGCAAGTTAAATAATTAATTAAAGGTAATTGAGGGTCACTGTAGACCAGTTTTGATCGTTTTCTCTTTTATGAAACTTAATTCAAACCTAGATTATAAATGTGATATGGCATAGGTCATCCTTCGATTCATTGTAGAACTTGGAAACCCATTCAGGGAATACTCGTTCACATTTTTGTTGAACGTAGTTGGTTTTTGTCATCCTGTATTAAAATATTTCTTTTCATCAATAGCGCAATTTATAAACAATGTTTTGTGAGTAGAATAAAAATTCAAATGGTAAACTTAACTGCTTTTTCGACTTTATTTTACCAGCTAACTAAATATAGGAAAGCCTGAACCCCTTCCACTAAATTTAGTTAGTATTAAGATTCTTTTACAGGGAGTGCAGTGGAGCTGACGCTGAAATCATTAAGTATTTGATTATATCATCGCTAGTCTCACTGAACTCTTCTGAACTCTACATGTCATGTGTGGTCTGGCGTCTCCTTACCAGCAACAGGTCCCAGGTTCAAAGTAGTCCATTCCCTGAAAAACACGCTCACGGCGTCGTTGCGCGAAAGTGGCAGGGAGACACGACTTAGAACAAACAGACACCACGCAGAATCTTAGAACCAGGCAACCACGATTCCGGGATTTGTGTCGTCCATACTATTCACAGATAAGGCCTACTTTACCGCGGAATGGTATCTTAAGGGGCTCCGGAACGCCCTATACTTGCAATGTTAAAATAACGCTTATAAATTACATCTTTCCTCACAAAGTATTTGAGGTAGGAAGTTCAACTTTTTACAGATTATTTATTGGAATATGGGCTACAACTTAACACAGGGATTTTACAAAATTTTAGTTCAGTTATTAAAGATGATTTTTTTTCAATTGTAATGAAAATTCACAACATTTTTTTGCAATTTTTTATTTATATATTAAAAAATATACAGTTTTTTGGAAAAAGGCTGTGTTCAATTATGCAGAAGGTACTGTGTAACATTTACTGAAAGTTTGAAACAAATATGTTTGGAAGATCCTTAGAAAACATGTAATTAGTATGAGAAAATAAAAGTTTTGGGAATCGAGCGACAAAGATTGGATTAACTTTTTAGTGCATTCCAGGTCCATAGGATGGATTATCTTCATCCTCTGCAAACTCCTCCTCCAGCTTCCTCTTGTTCCCCCTCCTGTTTACTCTTGCTTGTATTTCTAGACTCTTTACAGCCCTGTCTGCAGCCCGAAGGCGTTCCTTGTCTAAAGCAAGCATCGCTCGTTGTTGTGTTCGTAGATTTTGCTACTATTTTCTTCAGTTGCAGTTACTGCAACACTGTTCCAAAAGGTGGTCATGTATGAACACTTATCACATTTCAGTTGTATTTCACTAGCAAGTCCTCCGTGCTTTATTATGGAGAGTTCCAGACCAACTTCACTACAATGAATACATCTTACACAGTTTGAAAAAATTCCTTTGAGAACCGACATATCAAATATTTTATTCACATCCGATTCGCCCATAAAACATTCATAGTTTTCACTCATTGAACCAAGCTTCTTCTGTGAAGTATTTTCTTTCCCACTTTGACTGCTATGGGCAGGTGTACTTGAGAGGTTAGGTTCACTCACTTGGTTATCGTCTTTATTGTTTACAGTAATAACACATACCTTTGGCTTTCCAACATTTCTCCTTTTCTTAAAAGCCTTCAGAGGATTTCTAGTAACTTTACTTTTACTCATTATTATACTTCAACAAAACAGAGACTCAAGAAACAGAATTAATTACGAATATTTTCGAGATAACGACAGAGTAAATAAACATGAGACAATCGACAATCACACCAGCGATATATATTGAACCATCACAGGTTAGCCACAACACATTCTTTATCTCACATCACTAAAATGTACCTGATGAACACGGACGTTAATAATAACACCATTTGACAGCAGTTTAACAGCGCCACAGTGGGTCACGCCCATGTAGAACACATTTCAAAAAAAATTTAAAAATAGTTGTAGTCTTCGGAATTGAATAAATTATATATCTATTAAAAGGTAATAGTCTGCAGATTCAGAAAACGCAAAAAAGTAGAAATTGAACTTTTCATGATTTTGAGCCTTTCCGGAGCCCCTTAAACTTTTATAACAGTGGCCTGTGGAGTAGCATGCAGAACCCCACAGTATGGCAACAGCAGAATCATCAGCATCGTTGCAGCCGGAATGTGTGGGCCGGGACAACTGGCCACCGTATTGCGGGACGAGTCTTCCTTCCACGCCGCCTAACAGGCCGGAACTATCGGCGTTTCTCGCGGGTGACTTTGCCTGCCTTGCTGGAAGAACTGCGAAGGGTCATGTGCCTGGTAGATGATGGTGCTACAGCTTACGTAGCCGTTAACGTCAGGTCGCATCTCAACCGTGTCTTCCCTGGTCGATGAATCTGACGAGGGGATCCAGTCGCACGGCCCGCTCGTTCACCAGATTTCAACATGTGTGATTTCTGGTTACGGGACCATCTCATAAGTACTGTGTATGCAGAGCACACTCCAGATGTGGAGACGCGGGAGAAGTGTTTTCATGCTGCCTTTGACACTGACCGGATGCAGCCTGGCCCATGTGAACGTGTGAGATAGAACATGGTACGGCGCGTACATACATAGGTAGAGGGTACATGCAAACCACTTTCAACCCATACTGTAACCGTGGTTGCAAGGTACGACGCGTATTAGATCGCAGTCTCTGTAACAACGTCTGATTGAGTAAATGGTGAAAACCATGCACTTCCGCACACAAGTTCATTAGACCTTTTTTGTTCCGTACCCTCTCATCGATCGATCTCTAGAGTTCGTACATGGTGGAGAAAATAATTGTGTATGTCTACACAGCAAGAGCAAAACATTTTGAGGGAGACTGATTGTTCAGCGTAAAGTGGCTTGTGGGATATGGATGTGGATGTAGAGAACATCTTTCACTACTCCAACTTGTGTCAGAACGATATGTTTCCAAATATGTAGCCGGCCGCTGTCGCCGAGCGGTACTTGGCGCTTTAGTCGGGAAACGCGCTGCTGCTACGGTCGCAGGTTCGAATCCTGCCTCGGGCATGGATGTGTGTGATGTCCTTCGGTTAGTTAGGTTTAAGTAGTTCTAACTCCAGGGGATTGATGACCTCAGATGTTAAGTCCCGTAGTGCTTGCAGCCAAATATGTACCAGAAATTAAAAGAAAATGCATACCAGAGAAACAAATGTTAGTTTCCTTGCAACGATATTACTCTTTAGTGAAAGCTGCGATAAGGTAGACCTACTTGCAGACCATGCACCAAACGCTCACCAAACGCACAGCCCACGACTCCCTATTTCCAGGGGTGGCCAGTTTTGACTGCAAGCGCCAGGCAGGAAAAATAGCCGTTTTCGTTATTTTCTTTAGCTGCTTTGTAGTTGATGCCAGCAGCTAAAGTTTCGACTGCGGACCATTCTCACAGACAACTAGCAGTGGTAAAAAAAGCAATATACATTTTCAACTTCTCGCGGCGTAATGAATACTCCATTAAATTTCGGGCATGCAGCCGCGTAAATAAAATTTCCTCCACTGATATTTCGGCCGCGTGTCGTCCCACCATCCTCAGAGTGTGTCACAACACTGACAACAAGATGCCAATCATACATCGATAAGCGAAACGAATGTCTGTACGCCTTCACCACAGGCGGCGCATGTGTAAGCGTATGTCTCTGCCGCTGACCAGCATCTGTGCTCCTAATGCACAGTTCCGCCGCGGTGGAGCATATAAAGCCGCGCTTGGCATCTCGAAATATCAGCGGAGGACATTTTATTTTCGCGGCTGTATGCCCGAAATTTCATGGGCAAATCAATATACATTTCGCCAGGACAAGTTTGACCATTGCTTTGTGAGGTCACAAACAGTCGTGCGTTAGCGATACTCACATATACATATGGCGGTAGTACGGTATACGCGAGGTACACTACTGGCCATTAAAATTGCTGCACCGCGAAGATGACGTGCTACAGACTCGAAATTTAACCGAGAGGAAGAAGATGCTGTGATATGCAAATGATTAGCTTTTCAGAGTATTCATATAAGGTTAGCGCCGGTGGCGACACCTACAACGTGCTGACAGAAGCAAAGATTCCAACCGATTTCTCATACACAAACAGCAGTTGACCGGCGTTGCCTGGTGAAACGTAGTTGTGATGCCTCGTGTAAGGAGGAGAAATGCGTACCATCACGTTTCCGACTTTGATAAAGGTCGGATTGTAGCCTATCGCTATTGCGGTTTATCGTATCGCGACATTGCTGCTCGCGTTGCTCGAGATCCGATGACTGTTAGCAGAATATGGAATCGGTGGGTTCAGGAGGGTAATACGGAACGCCGTGCTGGATCCCAACGGCCTCGTATTACTGGCAGTCGAGATGACAGGTATCTTATCCGCATGGCTGTAACGGATCGTGCAGCCGCGTCTCGATCCCTGAGTCAACACATGGGGACGTTTGCAAGACAACAACCATCTGCAGGAACAGTTCGACGACGTTTGCAGCAGCATGGACTATCAGCTCGGAGACCGTGGCTGAGGTTACCCTTGACGCTGCACCAAAGGCACGAGCGCCTGGGATGGTGAACTCAGTGACGAACCTGGGTGCACGAATGACAAAACGTCAATTTTTTCGGACGAATCCAGGTTCTGTTTACAGCATCATGATGGTCGCATCCGTGTTTGGTGACATCGTGGCGAACGCACATTGGAAGCGTGTATTCGTCATCGCCATACTGGCTTATCACCCGGCGTGATGGTATGGGGTGCCATTGGTTACACGTCTCGGTCACCTCTTGTTCGCAATGACGGCACTTTGAACAGCGGACGTTACATTTGAGATGTGTTACGACCCGTGGCTCTACCCTTCATTCGATTCCTGCGAAACCCCACATTTCAGCAGGATAATGCACGACCGCATGTTGCAGGTCCTGTACGGGCCTTTCTGGATACAGAAAATGTTCTACTGCTGCCCTGGCCAGCACATTCTCCAGATCTCTCACCAACTGAAAACGTCTGGTCAATGGTGGCCGAGCAACTGGCTCGTCACAATACGCCAGTCACTACTCTTGATGAACTGTGGTATCGTGTTGAAGCTGCATGGGCAGCTGTACCTGTACACGCCATCCAAGCTCTGTTTGACTCAATGCCCAGGCGTATCAAGGCCGTTATTACGGCCAGAGGTGGTTGTTCTGGGTATTGATTTGTCAGTATCTACGCATTGCGTGAAAATGTAATCACATGTCAGTTCTAGTATAATATATTTGTCCAATGAATAGCCGTTTATCATCTGCATTTGTTCTTGGTGTAGCAATTTTAATGGCCAATACTGTATAAAAGGGCGGTACATTGGCGGAACTGTGATTTGTACCCAGGCGGTTCGTGTCAAAAAGTTAACAGGTTTTGAGCGCGGAACAGTAGTTAGAGGTAGACGCATGGAACACTGGAACATTCCATTTCGGAAACTGTTAGGGAATTCAATATTCCGAGATCCCCACTGGAAAGTGTGTGCCGAGAACACCAAATTTCATTGACTACCTCCCACAACGGACAGCGCAATGGCCAACAGTCTTCACTTAACGACCGAGAGCAGCGGCGTTTGTGTAGACTTTTCAGTGCTAACAGACAGGCAGCACTGCGTGAAACAGCCGCAGAAATCTATGGGGGACGTACAACGAACGTATCCGTCGGCACAGTGCGACGAAATTTGGCGTTGCTGGGCTGTGGCAGCAGACGACCGACGCGAGTGCCTCTGCCAACAGCACGACATCACCTGCAGCGACTCTTCTGGACTCGTGACCACATCGGTTGGAGCCTAGACATCCGGAAAACAGTGGCCTGCTCAGTTGAGCCCAGATTTCAGTCGGTAAGAGCTGGTGGTAGGCTTCGAGTGTGTGTAAGCCGGTGGTGACTCCATAACGGCTTGGACTGTGTTTACATGGAATGGACAGGGTGCTCTGGTCCAACTCAACCGATCATTGGCTGCAAATGGATGTGTTCGGCTACTTGGAGACCATTTTCTGCAATTCTTGGACTTCACGTTCTCTCACAACGATGGAATTCCTATGGATGGCAATGCACCGTGGCCCTGGGGCAGAACTGTCTGCGATTTGTTTGAAGAATATTCAGGACAATTCGAGCGGATGGTATGGCCATACAGACCGCTCGACATGAGTCCCATCCAACATAGTCGAGAAGTCAGTTCGTGCACAAAATCCTGCGCCGGCAACACTTTTGTAATTATGGACTGCTATAGAGGCAGCATGGGTCGGTATTTCTGCAGGGGACTTCCAACGACTTGCTGAGTCCATGCACTATTCCGAAAAAAATGGAGGTCCTACACGATATTAAGAGCTATCCCACGACTTTCTTCACCTTAGTGGATACTGGGCGCCACAGTTATTTAGCCAATACAACAGGTAATATCACGAAGAAAGAGAAATACCTCAATATGATTTGATCCATTATAAATGGTTTTTGAAAGTCTGCGACTGTAGAAACAATAGATTTGTTTATAAATAAGTAAATTTTCCGCTACTAGTCACGATTTTTCTTTATTTTACTTTTCGCACGACGCGTTTTGAGAAATAATTCCCATTTTCAAGTGCGTTTTTTGTGTGTATTAAGCCATTTCTTGTGGTGTTGTCAGTGTGTGTGAGTCTGCTTCATTTAGTTGACTTTTACTGTAATACATAAGAAACATGCTATGTTTTAGTTGGGTATCAGTTCTTTTTGTGAAGGTAGTGGCTAAAATTTAGAAGAATCTGTACTTACGGTTTTCTAATGGTCCATTTGTGCAGAGTCTTACACACACTTGACATCACACATAACTTGTTGTATACTTTACACATCGAAAATATCTTATGTAAACAAAACAGTTACAAAGATCTTCTTACAGGTAGTCCACAGAGATAAAATTATAGGTCTTCCACAGATTACGATATGCTTTTGTACACAGGATATTTATCTTAACAATTTGGCTCATAAATTACTTATATTGATTTTACAATTGTGGTTATTTCTATGTTTTACTATTTTTATTTAAGTATATTATCGAAACATCACTGATTCACTTTCAAGTTTTTCATTTAATATTTTATCTTCATATTTTCTTTAATGCGCATATATCTCCAGTTCTTCTAGCAAATCCATTTTATGTCCTTTATTTAGTCGGTGGAGTACTTTGACATTTTGCTCTATTTTTCCATATGTGTGTCCCGTATTATGTATGTGTGTTGCTATTGCTGATGTGGTGTGTTTGTTGTGTGTGTATGCTCTAATGTGCTCTGTGTACCTGGCGTTGACATTTCGGCCTGTTTGTCCTATGTAGATCTTGGAGCATTCCTGGCATGTTACCTTGTATATTCCAGAGTCTGAATATGGATCATGATTACACTTTATATTATGTATTAGTTTTTACTGTAGTTTACTAGATGTAGAAAACCCAATTTATACTCTGCGATTTTTGAAAATATTTGCAATCTTCTGTGGTACATTGCCTATGTATTGAATGCTAGATATACATTTGTTTTTCTCTTTTTCTTCTGTGGTGCAGTTTGTACCTCATATTCTATTCATTTGCGGAGAGAACAGGTAGCAATAGAACAGAAGGATTTGCGCTGAATTAAAAAACTAAAATAAAAAGTAGCCAGTACAGAAAATGGTATTGGTGAGGATAATAGTGGTGACGTTGAAAGGGTCCTGTAGCCACCTTTCATTACTCCGGCAGCCCATTTTCACTAGCAGTTCTCTTTCTTTTCCTTGTTTATCTTTTCTCGTAACTCATAGTGGTGTGATAGAATGAATGTGGTTGTGTGTCACGTTGCTAGACGGTGGCATAGTCTGCTGCAGAAAGTCTGCGGCAGTGATACAGATTCAGCAGCAGTTGTACACAATAGCCAACTCTCGTAGTGGTCAAGTAGGCAAAGAGGTCTGCGCTACTGGTGAGAAATCCACCTGCGTTGGGTTGGTGGCGGAAACGGCATCTTTGGGTTTTCCGGGCCACGCCGGAGCGTCGAGGAGTCTGGAGAAGAAAAAGGGAGGCAGTCTGCCGCCGGTACGGGAAGCGTCCACAGCTGTGCTCCAGTCGAAGAAGGGTGAGTTAGACTGACCGCGTGGCGCGTTGTTACTTGGCGAGGGGAGAGCTGCTAGCTTTTGGTATCGCTTTTCAACTCTGAAAGATTGCTTTGCCTTGTCGCAGTGAGGAATGCAAAACTTTGGCAGATTTTTCTTTTAGTAAATTTCTATAGCAGACTTGGATCCACCGGAAGAGCGCCATACAAAGGTGTCGATAAGAAGTGAGCACTCGATTCTGTATAAATGTCCGTCTGCCTTCAGCTGTGCCTGTATAAGCTTTCATTTTTCTACATAGTAATAGCTTTGCCGTCTCGTAAATTTTCCTTGCTTTATGTATCTTTCGTCCGTTGGGAGCCTACTACATGGTTGAACATTAGAGTGTTGGGCTACCGTCATCACTAACTGTCCGGTCTCATGTTCGTTTTAAAGAACGTCAACTGTTCATGATTGTGTGATGTGATATTGTTGCAACTTGGCCATAATACCTAGAAATTGCGTCTCCACAAACCACGTGGTCACGCGGGTGTACTGTGAAACGTGTACCGTTTCTCGAGTTATTGCGATCAGTTATCAGGCAACAGCAGTTGTATGAATAATTCACACCAATGATTTTAGGTGTAGATTATAACGGTGTATGTATCGATGCTTTTCTTAATGTTTTAGGAATTAATGTTATCAGGAATTGTATACATACCTCACATCCTTATCTTAGGAATAAATGATTTTATCTACAATTTTCTCTTGTGTTCCGAAGTTACGTTTTTGCACCTAAGCCACTCACCTCGTAGCTTTCCCGTTAGCACATCCAACGTGTTTCCTTACGCACAGCTCCAGTGATTAGTTTCCCCTTGTATTTTATAACAAATGCTTTAGATTAAGTCTTATTTTCAGGTTTGTTCCTGGGAGCTGATCTTATGCAGTGTTCATGCATTCTCTATTTTATTTTAAATGTCTGATTGTCGTGAACAGTGCACGGGCAATACTATTAATTACATCGTATCCCCTATGAGTGACATCACAACGTACGTATTTTTATGAGTTTTTGGTCTGTGATCAAATTAATTTATTTTCCGACTCTGCCAAACCTTTGATTACTTGTATGGTTAGAGTCGGTGGCGACCCTAATCTTCTCACGTTAACTTCACAATCAATAAGCATTTCCATTCCCACTCTTAACGTAATAACCAGTAGAAACAGGTTAGCTACAACGTCAAGAAATGAAATGAGGTCAATATAAGCTAAGAGAAATGCCAGAAGAGTAGGAAGCAAAACAAAAACTAAAAAAATAAGAAGCTAAGCAAACATACACATACACGGACGCGTGTGCTCAGTGAGTCCGATGTCCGGCATTCTGCCGAACGCAACGAGTCGTTAAGAGGGTTTGTTCCCGCGCTGTAAGACGGGCTCGTGAGCGACCAGTGGGAATGAATATCAGAGCAAAAGGGGCGCTCAGCGTCAGGAGGGAGAGGAGAGGAGAGAGAGAGAGAGAGAGAGGGAGAGAGAGAGAGCAGGAACAGAGGCATTGTGCCGAGCGGCCATTGTGAGGACGAAGTAATCAAGTGAGGAGGCGCGCCCGCGGGCGCTACTGCTGGAAACTGTGGCGCGTCAGAGGGGGCCGGCCGCGTGGCTGTACAGCGCAGCCGCAGCACGGCGCCCGCCGGCGCGCGTACAGCGCCGCGCATGCAGTTTGCAGCACCGACAGGTAGGCACCTCGCAGGAGCCAGCGTGGCAGCGCAGCTAGCCTGCACAACTTGTGGGAGTTACACTGCATTTTTGGAACACAACCTACGACCAGCTGTAGTGGTTAAGAAAAAGGGAAAAGAGAAGAAACGGTTGAAAATGTGGAAAGAAATGGTGAATAAAAAGGGGGTTTTAAAATCGTTAATGACCGTGAAAAGGGGAATGAATGAAATGCAAATCGGACTTCGTATTACAGAAAAGCTATCGGACTTCGTGATTCGGAAAAGCTATTGTTGAGGTGGTCCTTGTGGCGTTTCTGAGCAAAAGTGAAACCAATTTCCACTACAAAAATTATTTGAAAGAGAACAGAGGATAACAAAATGTGGCTAACAGGGGGAAATGGCGTAGATAAGAGTTCATTCATTACCAAGTTAATATGTCTTCTCTCGTGCGGCGTTTAGGTCTTGTTCTCCAACGATCTCCTGCTTCATTTCTGCATGAAAAAGTCGCAGCTGCTCCAAACTCTTGCAGTAAATTTCATCGTTCAGAAATTACTAATGTCTACAAATTAAAACCATCTTGATCTTGAACGCAATGTACTTTACGGCCGGCCGAAGTGGCCGTGCGGTTAAAGGCGCTGCAGTCTGGAACCGCAAGACCGCTACGGTCGCAGGTTCGAATCCTGCCTCGGGCATGGATGTTTGTGATGTCCTTAGGTTAGTTAGGTTTAACTAGTTCTAAGTTCTAGGGGACTAATGACCTCAGTAGTTGAGTCCCATAGTGCTCAGAGCCATTTGAACCATTTTTTTTGTACTTTACGACTCCTTCCATTCTCCAAATTTCATACAAGCTTCCACAATACTATATGTCTGCACATCAAAAAGTTTTTACGTCTTAATAAGACCAAGACGAACGAGTAAGTTTTTACGTCTGAATTATACCAAAACTAGCTAAGAAGTTCAATTAAGCTTTCGCTCACAAGAGACAATAGCGGGTAGAAAACAAAAAGAGTTACAATTTTTGTACCTTCATTTTCTTGAAAATATTTTCTCTGCCGTCGAGCGCTCATACAGCTGCGACGGTATAATTTATATCTGAGGGAACGAGTGTAGCGCGGCGAGATTCAAAGTCCCGCTACACAGCTTAGAGAAAGAAGTGATGACACTTTCTGCACGACCCGACCATCATTTTGCAGGACAATGGTCAAGCAAGTGCAGTGCAAGCTGTTACTGATTTGTTTGACTGATGGGGCTGCTAAGAGCAATACCACCTACTGCACTCCCCTGACTTAAGCCCTCCTGAGTTCAACTCGATTTCTAAACTGAAGGAAACACTTCACGGCATTCGCTTCCGAACTGCTACAAATTCGTCGGGCAATAGACCGCGCCGTTCGAACTGTCAACACAACTGGCACTGCTAAGAGTAACCTACGACTTCCACATCGCTGGCAACGGGCTATACACAATGCTGGTGACTACTTTGATGGTCAGTAAAACTTTATAATTAATGTAACATTATCAACTTAAAAACTCAATCTCTCTGTACTAGTGTAAAAGGCATTTCAGTTACGTAACTGAATATATGATCCTTTCCAAACATAGGACATCTTCAGATGTTACGATATATCATAGCATCTTTGATACTCATATGTTTGTAAGCTCTCTGTGTGTATCAAAAGCCGGTCGGGGTGGCTTAGCGGTTCTAGGAGCTACAGTCTGGAACCGCACGACCACTACGATCGCAGGTTCGAATCCTACCTCGGCCATGGATGTGTGTGACGTCCTTCGGTTAACTTTAAGTAGTTCTAAGTTCTAGGGGACTGATGACCTCAGACGTTAAGTCCCATAGTGCTCAGAGCCATTTGAACAATTTTTGTAACAAAACATGTGGTGCGTGGTAGATATCTTATCAGTGAAAAATCTGAACTGTTCAGTGAGAAAAATTTACGTGTGCAACAATAACAATGCAGTGGGATTGTATTCACATCAGTTGGACGAATGTTAAGAAAACAAACACTCCAAACCGACATTTCACATAAGTCACATGCAACGAAAATCTGTAACGCAACCATCTTTGTATGGCGTGCTTACGATCATGTATTATTTATACTGTAGGACAATTAATCTGTAAAAAACACACCACATGTCATAAGGAAAGCGTGTAAACCGTCTGAAGATGAATCACAAAGATTCGAAACCGGTAACGGTACCCTTTGAATAAAGGAACTGAAAGTAAATTTGTGGCTGGTTGCTGTTCCAACACCATCAACACGTACCTATCTTGTACGAGCTGTAAATAAATAGTTGCCAGTATTAAAGTTCAAACCCTCGTAGTAAAAATGTCAGGTACTTTCTTTTTGTAAGATTTCAGATAGATTTTTGGACATAATAGTGGGCTCAAGTACGCCTGTTTTCCACACTAATTTACAGTCAAACTGATTTGCATCACAAAAACTTCTTCAAATGAGCGCTATAATTAATAAAAATGCAGCTAGGCTGAAGCAGTTTAATTCTAACATTAAATACGCTTTTACACTTCGTTTTTTAGTATCTCCCTTAAACTGGTAGGGATAAGGATAGCTATTAAAAATGTCCAATTTTAGCCATGAGAGAGTTGCTTACAACATAAACGCCGAACTATTAAGACGTAGCCGGCCGGTGTGGCCGTGCGGTTCTAAGCGCTTCAGTTTGGAACCGCGTGACCGCTACGGTCGCAGGTTCGAATCCTGCCTCGGGCATGGATGTGTGTGATGTCCTTAGGTTGGGTAGGTTTAAGTAGTTCTAAGTTCTAGGGTAGGGGACTGATGACCTCAGTAGTTACGTCCCATAGTGCTGAGAGCCATTTGAACCATTTATTAAGACGTACCCAAACCCCGGCTGTGTAGAGTTGGGACTGGACAGTGTTTACTGTCTGATGTTTCGAGTGGTCCTCGCTCTTCTGTTGTACTACCGGCAGCATATCCTCAGCTTGCTTATATTCTGTTTCACACTGTTTTCAAATAAAATTAAGCGCTATCCCGCACTGCTCTTTTGAACTATAATTACGTAAGGTTCTTTATTGTTGAGCTTATATGAGTACACTGGCCTCATTTTAAAAAAGTTAACGTCGCATGAGGAAAAATTACAGTGAAACTTTTTTGTTCAAATTGTACAGTACATTTTTAACCTTGTCATTACCGGCAACTTTTTGTAACTAATAATAATAATAAAAATAAACAGGCCAGTTGCGATAGGACCCGTGCACTGACAGTTTCGTTAAAACCTAATTATGTACACTGAGACAGTTCCTTCATTCCGGGAATCGGGGGTACTGACGATTTTCGCCTGCTGTCGACATTGATACTGGCACGATACCGGTCCACGAATTCCAAGACCTTCGAGAATCTTATTATTTAATGTCTCATGTCCGATAACAAATGACAAAAGAAATACTTTTTTCGTGTGATGTACTTACAAATCAATAATTTAGAATTTTCTCCTTTACTCTTACTGTGAAACCTGATCCTTGCCAAATTTCATGATTTTAGGTCAACGAGAAGTACCCGATAGGTTTTGATGAGTAATTTTTTAAGTCTCAAAATATGCGACATAAATGGCCACATCGTTTACTGAATTGATTTATAAGCTTAAAATTTTTATAGCGCCAAGTAGCCACAGACCTTAATATGTGGAATTAATCTGAACCTGCTATGCGAACCTGCCCCAGAGAAAAAGGGTCTTAACAGCTGGATAAACAGACAGGCGGATAGAAAATGAGAAAAATATATTTTTTCGTGTTATATAATTTTTTAATTAACTGTTTTCTGGTTTTTTTCCTTTTGGTTGTGGTATGTGAAGTTAACCTGAAGTTGATACCCGAATCTGCTCCAGAACAAAGGCGTCTTAACAGACGGATAGACAAACACACAGACGGATAAAAAATGAGGTAAATATTTATATAATTATAAATAAACAATTTTCTGTTTTGTTCTTTTGGTTGTAGTGTGAAACATTGCTTCTTGCCAAATTTCACGATTCTGGTCAAGGGGAAGCACTCTATAGGTTTAGACGAGTGAGTTTTAGTGTGTCAGAATTTATGACATAGATACCAGTAATTTTTGAGTGCATCTACTAAGAAGATTAAAATTTTTACAGCACCAGGTAACTCTAGATATTAGTGTGTGACATAAATTTGAAATTCATACGCCCAACAGTTCCAGGGAGAATGGGTCTGAACAGACGAACAGACCAACGGACAGACAGACAAATAATGAGATGAAATACTGTTTCGTGCTATATAATTACAAATTTGCAGTTTTAGGATTTTTTTTTCCTTTACTTCTACTGTGAAACATTGCTTCTTCCCCAATTTCACGATTCTAGGTCAAGGGGAAGCTCCCTATAACGTTTAGACGAGTGAGTTTTAGTGTGACAAAATTCATGACATGTTGTTGTTGTTGTGGTCTTCAGTCCTGAGACTGGTTTGATGCAGCTCTCCATGCTACTCTATTCTGTGCAAGCTTCTTCATCTCCCAGTACCTACTGAAACCTACATCCTTCTGAATCTGTTTAGTGTATTCATCTGTCGGTCTCCCTCTACGATTTTTACCCTCCACGCTGCCCTCCAATACTAAATTGGTGATCCCTTGATGCCTCATAACATGTCCTACCAACCGATCCCTTCTTCTTGTCAAGTTGTGCCACAAACTTCTCTTCTCCCTAATCCTATTCAATACCTCCTCATTAGTTACGTGATCTACCCACCTTATCTTCAGCATTCTTCTGTAGCACCACATTTCGAAAGCTTCTATTCTCTTCTTGTCCAAACTATTTACCGTCCATGTTTCACTTCCATACATGGCTACACTCCATACAAATACTTTCAGAAACGACTTCCTGACACTTAAATCTATACTCGATGTTAACAAATTTCTCTTCTTCAGAAACGATTTCCTTGCCATTGCCAGTCTACATTTTATATCCTCTCTACTTCGACCATCATCAGTTATTTTACTCCCTAAATAGCAAAACTCCTTTACTACTTTAAGTGTCTCATTTCCTAATCTAATTCCCTCAGCATCACCCAATTTAATTTGACTACATTCCATTATCCTCGTTTTGCTTTTGTTGATGTTCATCTTATATCCTCCTTTCAAGACACTGTCCATTCCGTTCAATTGCTCTTCCAAGTCCTTTGCTGTCTCTGACAGAATTACAATGTCATCGGCGAACCTCAAAGTTTTTACTTCTTCTCCATGAATTTTAATACCTAATCCGAATTTTTCTTTTGTTTCCTTTACTGCTTGCTCAATATACAGATTGAATAACATCGGGGAGAGGCTACAACCCTGTCTCACTCCTTTCCCAACCACTGCTTCCCTTTCATGCCCCTCCACTCTTATAACTGCCATCTGATTTCTGTACAAATTGCAAACAGCCTTTCGCTCCCTGTATTTTATACCTACCACCTTCAGAATTTGAAAGAGATTATTCCAGTTAACATTGTCAAAAGCTTTCTCTAAGTCTACAAATGCTAGAAACGTAGGTTTGCCTTTTCTTAATCTTTCTTCTAAGATAAGTCGTAAGGTTAGTATTGCCTCACGTGTTCCAACCTTTCTACGGAATCCAAACTGAACTTCCCCGAGGTCGGCTTCTACCAGTTTTTCCATTCGTCTCTAAAGAATTCGCGTTAGTATTTTGCAGCTGTGACTTATTAAACTGATAGTTCGGTAATTGTCACATCTGTCAACACCTGCTTTCTTTGGGATTGGAATTATTATATTCTTCTTGGAGTCTGAGGGTATTTCGCCTGTCTCATACATCTTGCTCACCAGATGGTAGAGTTCTGTCATGACTGGCTCTCCCAAGGCCATCAGTAGTTCTAATGGAATGTTGTCTACTCCCGGGGCCTTGTTTCGACTCAGGTCTTTCAGTGCTCTGTCAAACTCTTCACGCAGTATCTTATATCCCATTTCGTCTTCATCTACATCCTCTTCATGACATAGATACCAGTAATTTTTGAGTGCATCTACTAAGAAGCTTAAAATTTTTAGAGCCCCAGGGAACTCTAGATTTTAGTGTGTGACAAAAATTTGAACTTGTAACGCGATACTGTTCATGAGCAAACGTGTCTTAACAGGTGGACAGACAAACAGGTGAACAGAAAGGCAACTGAGCGATCCTGTAAGGTTTCCGCTTTTACAGACTAAGGCACGGAACACTAAAAAGGATGAAACAAGAGAAAAGGGGTTAGCATTTTTGAAGAAGGGTCGGATAATGGAAACAAATGATCAGCGTTGCTGCGTCTGGAGATGCGCGTTCGATTCGCGGCACCTACTGTGATAATTCTGGAACTGGATGCAGTCAGCCTCATGACGCCAAATAAGGAACTGCTTGAATCAAGAAGCGCAGGCGTCATCAGGGTTCACCTACTGGCAATGACGGCTGGAGGGACTGGGAAATGCCGACCACATTTCCCACGAGCATGGATAGCTCCTCGTATACTGCCTTGTAGATACACTACTGGCCATTAAAGTTGCTACACCACGAAGATGACGTGCTACAGACTCGAAATTTAACCGACAGGAAGAAGAGGCCGTGATATGCAAATGATTAGCTTTTCAGAGCATTCACACTCGGTTGGTGCCGGTGGCGACTCCTACAACGTGCTGACATGAGGAAAGTTTCCAACCGATTTCTCACACACAAACTGCAGTTGACTGGCGTTGCCTGGTGAAACGTTGTTGTGATGCCTCGTGTAAGGAGGAGAAATGCGTACCATCACGTTTCCGACTTTGATAAAGGTCGGATTGTGGCCCATCGCGATTGCGATTTATCGTATCGCGACATTGCTGCTCTCGTTGGTTGAGATCCAATGTGTTAGCAGAATACGGAATCGGTGGGTTCAGGAGGTTAATACGGAACGCCGTGCTGGATCCCAACGGCCTCGTATCACTAGCAGTCGAGATGAGAGGCATCTTACCCGCATGGCTGTAACGGATCGTGCAGCCACGTCTCGATCCCTGAGTCAACAGATGGGGACGTTTGCAAGACAACAACCATCTGCACGAACAGTTCGACGACGTTTGCAGCAGCATGGATTATCAGCTCGGAGATCATGGCTGCGGTTACCCTTGACGCTGCATCACAGACAGGAGCGCCTGCGATGGTGTACTCAACGACGAACCTAGGTGCACGAATGACAAAACGTCATTTTTTTCGGATGAATTCAGGTTCTCTTTACAGCATCATGATGGTCGCATCCGTGCTTGTTGACATCGGGGTGAACGCACATTGGAAGCGTGTATTCGTCATCGCCACACTGGCGTATCACCTGGGGTGATGGTATGGGGTGCCATTAGTTACACGTCTCGGTCACCTCTTGTTCGCACTGACGGCACTTTGAACAGTGGACGTTATATTTTAGATGTGTTACGACCCGTGGCTCTACCCTTCATTCGACCCGTGTGAAACCCTACATTTCAGTGGGATAATGCACGACCGCATGTTGCAGGTCCTGTATGGGCCTTTCTGGATGCAGAAAATGACCGATTGCTGCCCTGGCCAGCACATTCTCCAGATCTCTGACCAATTGAAAACGTCTGGTCAATGGTGGCCGCGCAACTGGCTTGACACAATACGCCAGTCAGTACTCTTGATGAACTGTGGTATCGCGTTGAAGCTGCATGGGCAGCTATACCTGTACACGCCATCCAAGCTCTGTTTGACTCTCTAACATCCTGCGTGGTGTCTGTTCTATATCGTGTCTCCCTACCACTTTCGCGCAACGACGCTCTGACCGTGTTTTTTAGGGAATTGACTAGTTTCAACCTGGGACCTGTTGCCGGTAAGGAGACGCCAGACCACACATGACACGTAGAATTCAAAAGAGTTCAGTGAGACTAGCGATGATATAACCAAATATTTAATGATTTCAGCGTCAGCTCCACTGCACCCCTGTAAAAGAATCTTAATACTAACTAAATTTAGTGGAAGGGGTTCAATGCTTTCCTATTTTTAGTTATCTGGTAGAATAACGTCGAAAAACCAGTTAAGTTTGCCATTGGAAATTTTATTCTACTCGCAAAACATCGTTTATAAATTGCACTATTGATAAAAGGAAATGTTTTAATACTGCATGGTAAAAACCAACTGCGTTCAACAAAAATGTGAACGAATATTCCCTGAGTGGGTTTCCAAGTTCTACAATGGATCGAAGGATGACCTATGGCATATCACATCTATAATCTAGGTTTAAATTAAGTTTCACAAAAGAGAAAACTATCAAAATGGTCTACAGTGACCCTCAATTATCTTTAATTACTTACCTAACTTGTCGTAAATCACAGTGGCTGATGTGGCTTCTCAATAACTATATCGCGTTTCAGATTTTTACTTCAAGTGGCAAATGTGAACACCATGAGCTTTAATTGACGATCGACACTAGTATTACGCAAAAAGGGGGTGTAACAGATGAGACTTCAGCAGTTCTGAGTGAAGCTTTATGCGATGTTATGCGGCATCGCGTGCATTCATTACCTTGTCGGTGTTCGTCAGGGGGCGGCGGCCAGCACAACTCCGCTCACCTCGCTGTCTCGGAAGCCACTTCCCTAACTTCTCCTTACTATCATTTACCGAAGTTAGTTTTTTTAAACAATCTGGCTGTGTTTCCATCTGACCAATCAGGGTCTCAATGTTAACCTCAAGCTCCGCCTACAAAAATTCTGTCTATCCAATGAGAAACGTTATACTTTTCGTGGTGGGGCAATGTTTTTAAAGTTTGCAATGTAACAGAGACGCGAAAAGTCTCACGCTAAAATTTGCAGCTGGTGTGGTCCTTTTAGTGTTATCGTAAGATCTATACTGTTCTTCTGGAGGGCTCTATCTTTTAACATGGGCTGGGGGGTGGTCTTTATGTAAAAGAGACGCGAAAAAGTCGCACGCTAAAACTTGCGGGTGGTGTGGCCCTTTTTGGGTTATCGTAAGATCTATACTGTTCTTCTGGAGGGCTCTAGCTTTTAACATGGGCTGGGGGGTGGTCCTAACGTAACAGAGATGCGAAAAAGTCTCATCATAAAACTTGCAGGTGGTGTGTGGTCCTAGCGGTTAGTTGGCGACGTGGGTGTCCGTCCCTTATCGTAGGGCCTTCCAGCTTAACACGGTTCTGCTCTCGGCTTCTGTTCTCGTTTCTCCCCTCGGAACTGTGTTTGTCTCACAGTGGGATGGTATGACATGCATTTAGGCATTCTTGTGTTAGTCTGTGGTATTCCATTTGCTCACTCGTTACTCGTATTACTTTGGTTAATTTAATGTCACGATTTATTCGGAGCTATGTGACATACTACTGGATTTGCTTATCATGGAAGGTGTTGGATTTGCCTGACACCTTACAACTCAATCCCAGGCGTATGAAGGCCGTTATTACGGCCAGAGGTGGTTGTTCTGGGTACTGATTTCTCAAGATCTATGCACCCAAATCGCATGAAAATGTAATCACATGTCAGTTCTAGTATAATATATTTGTCCAATGAATACCCGTTTATCATCTAGCAATTGTCCGCCCCAGTAGCTGAGTGGTCAGCGTGACGGATTGCCGTCCTCTGGGCCCGGGTTCGATTCCCGGCTGGGTCGGAGATTTTCTCCGCTCAGGGACTGGGTGTTGTGTTGTGTTCATCATCATTTCATCCCCATCCGGCGTGCAGGTCGCCCAATGTGGCGCCGAATGTAATAAGACCTGCGATATGGCGGCCGGACCTGCCCCGCGAGGGGCCTCCCGGCCAATGACGCCAAACGCTCATTTCCATTTCCATCTAGCAATTTTAATGGCCAGTAGTGTAGTAATCAAGCCAGTTGGAACAGGTCTAAGTCATAATCCGTGACCGGTGTTTACGTTTTCGAAAATATTTAAATTCCACACAGTTACTAAATCTGAAGTGCGTGGAATCGTCTGCAGCCATCAAATACTTGGCGTTACTCTGATGAAATGATGAGATTGGATTTGTTAAGTACTTTCGCCATACTGGCAGGGCGACCAAACATTCTTTAGCGACTCCAAACATAGGTAGCGGAGTCCTATGAGGTTCCCGTACAGGCAGATGGTCAACCAGCAATGCGGACGACTCCGGCACCGCCTTGACCCGCTGCGAGAACTGGGCCGTAAATATTTGAAGGCGTCCACCTCTGCCCTCCCCTCTGGGGGTGTGCCCGCGCCGCCAGACAGCCACATCACCCCTCCGCACCCCCTCCCCTGCTCCATTGCTTCCCCCTCCACAGCAGTCCATCAGCGGCTACCCTGCCCCCGCTCCCCCCACCCCCCCACCTGTCCTATCGATTCCCGCCGTTCCCCCCACCACCACCGCAGCTGGCACACGCTGGTAACTTCATCCCTCCTGCGCCCACCCACGCCACACTTCACTGTCCATGCCCTGACTCAAACTGCTACCTGCCGTTAACGAGAGAGAGAGAGAGAGTCCACTGCGTCATTGTGTCAGCGAATTAGTGGCACAAGTGGGGGCTTACTAAACGTAAAGTACGAGTCTGAAGCGCAAGTTTGTCGGACCACCTTCGCTGACACTGCAGGCACGCCGCTGGAGCTGTTTATTGCGGAGAATTATAACTTAAAAACTTTGCGTGTCAACTTCAACCTCACTAATTGTGGTACATAGGTAAACTGATGTCATTTACGAGGTTGAAAAAGTCAGCCAACCAGTTGCAAAACGCCGGCCAGAGGGGCCGAGCAGCTCTAGGCGCTACAGTCTGGAACCGCGCGACCGCTACGGTCGCAGGTTCGAATCCTGTCTCGGGTATGGACGTGTGTGATGTCGTTAGGTTTAAGTAGTTCTAAGTTCTAGGGGACTGATGAACTCAGAAGTTAAGTCCCATAGTGCTCAGGGCCATTTGAACCAGTTGCAAAACAAAGATTTATTAGCCCTTGACCTAGGTCTCGATATTTCTACAGATATCTCCTTCAGAAGGAGTGGGCCTTGTTGCATCACTCCTTCTGAAGAAGATATTTTTAGTAATGTCGAAATCTAGGTCAGGGGCTGATAAACGTCTGTTTTTTCAACTGATTGACTCATGTTTTTGACCGCGTCAGATTTATACAGTTGCTGGTTGGCAGCCATGTTTAAGATTTTTATGCCATATACAGAGTATTTAAAAAAAAAAGTATTCGCTGTTTCAAGACCCATGTGGCAGCATGGGTCACAAAATTTGTCTGTTTTAAACGTAAATAGTTATACAGGGTGATTCTCGTTAACGTTTAAAAACTTCCGAAGCTACGTGGATGATGCGGGGACAATTAATATATACAGGGTGCGTCAAAAAATGTATACACACTTTGAATTGTCATAGATAATTTACTTCCCGTTCTACAAGGTTAAATATCTGTGAGAAAGTAATGTTATGTTTCTTCAACAGGTGGCAGCAGTGGCAAGGCAATAACTGCAACATGGAGGACGTGCGTTTGAGCTTTGAAGCGCGGAAGCAGATAATTAAGTGGTACTGGAAGTTTGAGAATGCAGCTGCGGTTCGAAGACAGTGGAGAAGTGAGTATGGTACAGAACCACCTTCAAGGTTAACAATTACACGTCTACGAGACAAATTCGAAATTCGTGGAACCGTGTGTGATGTGCATAAAGGTGGATCAGGGCGACCTCGTACAGCTACAAGTGATGATTCCACAACTGCGGTCTTGGAACTGTCTCAGCGTTCGACTCAAAAATCTTCAAGGTAAGAGGTAATTCAGAGTAATGTAAGTGCTAGTAGTGTGCTACGCATTCTGAAGAAAGGCATGTTTCGCGTGTACGTTCCAAGGCTGATGCAACAGCTAAATGACGACGATGCGGATCGAAGGTTAGAATTCTGTGAATGGGTTCAGGAGATGGTGAGACGTGAACCGGGATTCATGGGTAGCATAATTGGGTCGGATGAACCCCAATTCAAACTTAATGGAACTGTCAACAGGCACAATTGTGTGCACTGGGCTGAAGATAATCCTCACATTATCGTTGAGAAGACTGTGAATTTGCCTGGTGTAAATGTGTGGTGTGGTTTGTCTACAAGGGGACTCATTGGGCCTTTCCGCTTTGAAGGTACTGTTACTGGAGAAACGTACCTAACAATGCTTGCTGACTCCATATTCCCCGCTATTCGTGCATTATACGGTAATGATGAGTTTTGTTTCCAAGAAGATGGCGCCCCGCCGCACTATCATAGGGACGTACGAGCACACCTGGATCACAATGTGCCGAGCCAGTGGCTAGGGCGCACGCTCTCCAGACCTCACGCCTCTGGATTTCTTCTTATGGGGTACAGTAAAAGATAAGGCGTAGAAACGTAAACCACGTAACCTGGACGCACTTTGGAATGAGATTCAGGTGGTGTGCGTAGAAATCTCATTGGACACTTTGGTACGATGTACGGAATCAGTGGTGACTCGTACTCAGAAATGTATTGATGCTGAAGGCCACCAGTTTGAACATTAATCACATTTGCAAAGTACATTTATTTTTCCAATAGGACTTTAAGCTTTCTGTTTCCAGAAATTTAACATTGTAGAACGGGAAATAAATTTTCTGTGACGCTTCAAAGTGTCTATACATTTTTTTGACGCAACCTGCATATATATACAGGGTGGTCCATTGATCGTGACAGGGCCAAATATCTCACGAAATAAGCGCCAAACGAAAAAACTACAAAGAACGAAACTCATCTAGCTTGAAAGGGGAAAACCAGATGGCGCTATGGTTGGCCCGCTACATGGCGCTGCCATAGGTCAAACGGATATCAACTGCGTTTTTTTAAAAAAAATAGGAACCCCCATTTTTATTACATATTCGTGTAGTACGTAAAGAAATATGAATGTTTTAGTTGGACCACTTTTTTCGCTTTGCGGTAGATGGCGCTGTAATAGTCACAAAAATATGGCTCACACTTTTAGACGAACAGTTGGTAACAGGTAGGATTTTTACATCAAAAAAATTCACAACGTAGGTACGTTCGAACATTATATTTCGGTTGTTCCAGTGTGATACAAGTACCTTTGTGAACTTATCATTTCTGAGAACGCAAGCTGTTACAGCGTGATTACCTGTAAATACCACATTAATGCAATAAATGCTCAAAATGACGTCCGTCAACCTCAGTGCATTTGACAATACGTGTAACGACATTCCTCTCAACAGCGAGTAATTCGTCTTCCGTAATGTTCGCACATGCGTTGACAATGCGCTGACGCATGTTGTCAGGCGTTGTCGGTGGATCACGATAACAAATATCCTTCAACTTTCCCCAGAGTAAGAAATCCGGGGACGTCAGATCCGGTGAACGTGTGGGCCATGGTATGGTGCTTCGACGACCAATCCACCTGTCATGAAATATGCTATTCAATACCACTATGTGCCGGAGATCCATCATATTGGAAGTACATCGCCATTCTGTCATGCAGTGAAACATATTGTAGTAACATCGGTAGAACATTGCGTACGAAATCAGCATACATTGCAACATTTAGACTGTCATCGATAAAATGGGGGCCAATTATCCTTCCTCCCATAATGTCGCACCATACATTAACCCGCCAAGGTCGCAGGCATCGTGGATTTTCCGTTGCCCAATTGTGCATATCATGCCTGTTTACGTTACCACTGTTGGCGACTGACGCTTCGCCACTAAATAGAACGCGTGCAAAAAATCTGTTATCATCCCGTAATGCTCTTGTGCTCAGTGGCAGAACTGTACACGACGTTCAAAGTCGTCGCCATGCAATTCCTGGTGCACAGAAATATGGTACCGTTGTAATCGATGTTGATGTAGCATTCTCAACACCGGCGTTTTTGAGATTCGCGAATCTCGCGCAGTTTCTCTGCTACTGATGTGCGGATTAGCCGCGACAGCAGCTAAAATACCTACTTGGGCATCATCATTTGTTGCAGGTAGTGGTTGACGTTTCACATGTGGCTTTACACTTCCTGTTTCCTTAAATAACGTAACTATCCGGCGAACGGTCCGGACACTTAGATGATGCCGTCCAGGATTCCGAGCAGCATACGTAGCACACGCCCGTTGGGCATTTTGATCACAATAGCCACACATCAACACGATATCGACCTTTTCCGCAATTGGTAAACGGTCCATTTTAACACGGGTAATGTATCACGAAGCAAATACCGTCCGCACGGACGGAATGTTACGTGATACTACGTAATTGTACATTTGTGACTATTACAGCGCCATCCATCACAAAGCGAAAAAATTGGTCCAACTAAAACATTCATATTTCTTTTCGTACTACACGAATATGTAATAAAAAATGGTGGTTCCCATTTTAAAAACACGCAGTTGATATCAGTTTGATCTATGGCAGCGCCATCTGGCGGGCCAACCATAACGGCATCTGGTTTCGCCTTTCAACCTAGACTAGTTTCGTTCCTTGTAGTTTTACCGCCTGACGCTTATTTCGTGAGATATTTGGCCCGGTCACTATCAATGGACCACCTTATATAAAAAGTACCACCGCAGCTGTATTTTGAGAATGTCTTTATTGTCTCACACGAGTAGATTCGACGGCACCTTACCACCAGCATTGGGCCCCACCACTGCCAAAAAAGTATTAGAATTCCTTGGGGCATTTGCTGTAGAGCCCTTGTTACCAGTACCATGAATATTGGAGACATCACCTACATCTGCATATCTACATATATACTCCGCTAGCCACCATGCGGTGTGTGGCGAAGAGCATAACTCGCGCCAAAGTCATATTTTCCCCTCCGTTCCACTCGCGGATCGCGCGGTGGAAAAACGACTGTCTGAACGCCTCAGTACGAGCTCTAATTTCCCTTGTCTTTGAATGGTGATTATTGCGCGATTTGAAAGTTAGTGGTGATAATATATGTTCTACATACTCGGAGAAAATCTAATTTCCGAATTTAGTGAACAGCCCCTTCCGTTTAGCGCGTCGTCTATCTGCAAGTGTGCCCCACTTCAAACTTTCTATGCGATTTGTAACGCTCTCGCGATGGCTAAATGTACCAGTCATGAATCTTGCCGCTGTTCTTTGGACCTTCTCAATCTCTTGAATCAGACCCAACTGGTAAGGGTCCCACACAGACGAACAGTTCTCTAAGACTGGACAAACTAACGTATTGTAAGCACTTTCTTTTGCTGAAGGTCTGCATCGCTTCAAGATTCTACCAATAAACAGCAATCTAGAGTTCGCCTTACACGTTACTTGTGTAATCTGATCGTTCCATTTGAGATCATTTCGAATAATCTCACCCAGATCCTTGATGGATGTTACCGCTTCCAAAGAGTGGGCATTTATTTTCTACTCCTACATTAATGGGGATTTTCGCCTTGTTATAAGCAGTAGGTTACACTTACTAATATTGAGAGATAACTGCCAGTCATTACACCAAGCAAATCCTCATTGATTTGTTCAAAACTTTCGTGTGATACTACTTTCCTGTAGACTACGGCACCATCGGCAAAGCGTCTTAATGCCGCTTTCAATACCATCAACCAGGTCGTTTACGTAAATCGTAAAAAGCAGCGGACCTATTACGCTGCCCTGGGGCACACCTGAAGTTACTCTTGTTTATGTTGAAGTCACCTCATTCAGGACGACATAATGCTCTCTGTCTGTTAGAAAACTTTCTATCCAACCGCATACGTCATCGGATAGACCGTAAACGCGCACTTCTTGGAGCAAGCGACAGTGCGGAACTGAGTCGAACGCCTTTAGACAGTCGAGAAATACGGCATCTATGGTACCTAGAGCCTGTTGTATATCACGCACAAAGAGGGCCAGCTGTGTCTCGCATGACCGCTGTTTCCTAAAGCCGTGCTGCTTTCTACAGGTGAGCTTGTCAGAGACCAGAAAGGACATTATTATGTTCCATGTTTCTACAACAAATCGATGTCAGTGAAATTGTCCGGTAATTATGTGTATCCGATTTTCTCCCCTTTTTATAGATTGCTATGACCTGCGCCTTCTTTCAGTCCCGTGGAACTTTCCTCTGTCCCAATGATCTCTGATACATGATGGAATAGAGACTCCTGAGGAAAGCCCACGTGTGCTAGTAACGAGGGCTCCAAAATAAATGCTCCAAGGATTTGTAATATACTTTTGGCAGTGGTGAGGCCTGAGGATGGCGGTAATGTGCCGCCGAAACTACTCGTGTCGGACAATAAAGACACTCTCAAGATACAGCTGTGGTGGTACTTTTTCTTATATGTGGATGACAAATGTTGAGCGTGTGACGTCACGACATGACGTACTTCACTGCATGTGCAGGGCTTGGCTCTGTATGTCTGCCGCAGTTGATGGTCCCAATCAAATATTCGATTGGTTCAAATGGCTCTGAGCACTATGGGACTTAACATCTGAGGTCGTCAGTCGCCTAGAACTTAGAACTACTTAAACCTAACTAACCTAAGGACATCACACACATCTATGCCCGTAGCAGTCGCACGGTTCCGGACTGAAGCACCTAGAACCGCTCGTAACACACATCACATGTATACTGTCATATGACAGTGAAAGGAACATGTGACCACTGGAGACAGTGCCACAAGTTGCTCCAAAAAATCGTAACACAACACACACAGACACAAACACGTCATGCTAACAAACGTAAATCCACCTGATGATGGAGGTTAGAACCTTTGAAACGCGTCGTGGAGACACACAGTGACTGGTAACAGTAAACTTGTTGTTTCATTTATGTCAATAGCAGGCACGGTAAACTCGAACCTAAAATGTTTGCATGTGAGTGTACGTCGAAATTCGGCGAAGATATTGGCTTTGTTGGTCCTGGTGCTACGACGGGGTTAGGATTAATACTGCCTGGGCGTACTGGCCAACGAATCTTTGAACAGGGTGCTCTCACTGGTCGACGTTACTGTCACAATGTATAGTTCCTCCATGTGCATGTTTTCAGGGCTGCATTCGGCCTCGACTCAATTTTGATCGATGACTGCACGGTCGCATCGATCAGCTCAGGTGAAGGAGCTGTTGGAACTTGAGTCCCACCGAGCACGCGTGAGATGCGTTCGGCAGACGCAGTCTGTAATATATTGATTATTCCTTGCTACTGTAGTGTTATCTTGAAACTATGAGAAAGGAGGACAGGCGTTCCATGGCGCTGAAGCAGAGACGATGCTGAGGGCAGACGAAACTAGGAGAGATATTGTTACGTGAAGTAAACAGTAAGGGGAGAGCCTTGCGAAAATGCAGACGCCCCCGGACCCAGGGCGTTAGTCACTCTTCAAGGAATTAACATGTAACTTCATATGTCGTCCAAACGCTGTGGTAGGTTGCCACCGTAGAACTTCGTAGCCAACAGGCGCGTACTAGTGTATCAGGCCAGCTTGATACAAGTCCTGAGAACAGCAACGTCAGTAGGCTCACAAAGGTTAGAAAGAGAGCGAAAACGCCAAAAACTGTTGACCTAGCAGTCCCTACTCCGGGGAGTCATATGGGCGGGGCTAAATGGCGTATAACAGTAATGTTGGAAGCCTTATTTGCCAGTGCAGTTACGTTAAGCTTTCAGCTGAACAGTGTTGATACCACATCTACATCTACATCTATATACATACTCCACAATCCACCATACGGCGCGTGGCGGAGGATACCTCGTACCACAATTAGCATCTTCTCTCCCTGTTCCACTCCCAAACAGAACGAGGGAAAAATGACCGCCTATAAGCCTCTGTACGAGCCCTAATCTCTCTTATCTTATCTTGGTGGTCTTTCCGCGAAATGCAAGTTGGCGGTAGTAAAATTGTACTGCAGTCAGCCTCAAATGCTGGTTCTCTAAATTTCCTCAGTAGCGATTCACGAAAAGAACGCCTCCCTTCCTCTAGAGACTCCCACCCGAGGTCGTGAAGCATTTCCGTAACACTCGCGTGATGATCAAACCTACCAGTAACAAATCTAGCAGCCCGCCTCTGAATTGCTTCTATGTCCTCCCTCAATCCGACCTGATAGGGATCCCAAACGCTCGAGCAGTACTCAAGAATAGGTCGTATTAGTGTTTTGTAAGCGGTCTCATTTACAGATGAACTACATCTTCCCAAAATTCTACCAATGAAGCGAAGACGACTATCCGCCTTCCCCACAACTGCCATTACATGCTTGTCCCACTTCATATCGCTCTGCAATGTTACGCCCAAATATTTAATCGACGTGACTGTGTCAAGTGCTACACTACTAATGGAGTATTCAAACATTACAGGATTCTTTTTCCTATTCCTCTGCATTAATTTACATGTATCTATATTTAGTGTTAGCTGGCATTCTTCACACCAATCACAAATCCTGTCCAAGTCATCTTGTATCCTCCTACAGTCACTCAACGACGACACCTTCCCGTACACCACAGCATCATCAGCAAATAGCCGCACATTGCTATCCACCCTATCCAAAAGATCATTTATGTAGATAGAAAACAACAGCGAACCTACCACACTTCCCTGGGGCACTCCAGATGATACCCCCACCTCCGATGAACACTCACCATCGAGGACAACGTACTGGGTTCTATTACTTAAGAAGTCTTCGAGCCACTGACATACTTGGGAACCAATCCCATATGCTCGTACCTTAGTTAGGAGTCTGCAGTGGGGCACAGAGTCAAACGCTTTCCGGAAGTCAAGGAATATGGCATCCGTTTGATACCCTTCACCCATGGTTTACAAGATATCATGTGAAAAAAGAGCGAGTTGCGTTTCGCAGGAGCGATGCTTGCTAAAGCCGTGCTGATGCATGGATAGCAACTTCTCTGTCTCAAGGAAATTCATTGTATTCGAACTGAGAATATGTTCGAGAATCGTACATCAAACCGATGTTAAGGATATTGGTCTGTAATTTTGAGGACTTAGTTAGTGCAACTGCATTAACATCCCCGCCTTAGGAGCAGTAGAGGGGACCTAACTAAACTTTGATTGGCAGGCACCTGCAAGAGACCTACGGGGTTGGCTGGGTGATTTCAAGCGGGAAAAACAGTGCCCCCAAGCGACTCTTTAAAACCCCTAGATCCCGCATTTTGGCAGAGTTCTCAGTCAAACGATCTGGGCGCCGAATCCGCGTCCGTCGAATCCAGCCTCGGTCCAGCTCCGCGTAAGTCTGCTCTCTCTAACTTGGAGTGCCTCAGCGAACAGTGTCACAGTCATTATGTTTTGTTTTGCTACTAAGTTGTTGCCTTAAGATGCTGGTAGTATTTGCTACTGTGGTTAGCATCCACTCCTGGGACTTCTGCACTGGCTTCTGTTGTAACAGTGTTGTTCGTGCTTTTTCTAACCCTAGAAATAGCCACCAGTGTACTAGTTAGTCCTGTCTGGAATAAACAACTATTTAAAAACCGTGTTTATCCAAGAGTCTCCACAACGAGTTCCGTAACGAGTCTCACCAGCTGCATTTCTAACAAATGCCTGTACTAGTGTTGGCTCAGATAGAAGGAAACAATCGAATGCCTTCGCTGTGAATTGTCCTTCTGCCTTTTTCTCTGTACCGCTCGGGAGCGCAGACTGACCAGCAACTCCTTTTCCTCTCTCCCACCTATGTCAGGACGCGACAAGTCCAGCACGACCACAGGCACCAACGACCATCCACCAGTTGTAAATAACAATAGTTTTCACGCTGCTTAAGGGGGGTAGGACGTCAAACGGGACGATTTGGAGCATGAGAGGTACCAGATGACATTTTAATTTCCACTGTCTATACTTTTACGAATAAATTCATAAAACTTTGTCAGGATGGCCAGAAAGGGTTCACGATTTACACTGATAGCAGTGGAAGTTCAAAAATATAAGAAAATAATTTTTTTTTACATTTAAAAGTTGACATTTTTCACTTACCATTGGCTGCATTTGTTGCTATAGGTACACTTTTTTTCATAAGTAATAGAGATTCTTCGATGAATTTTGCAAAGCATACGAACCATACTTACAGGTGTATGAAACTCTAGAATTTTCCAAATCTATTGAAAACTGTGGTAATAATTGAGATAGTTAACTATAAAATTTGAGTTTTTTTCTAAACACGAAGTTTAAAATATAACAGCACATTCATTTTTTCATAAATTAAGTAATTTCTAGAGTTTCATACACCTGTGAGAATGGTTTGTATGCTGTGCAAAATTCATCGAAGAATCTCTCTTACTTATGAAGAAAAGTGTACCTGTAGCAACAAACGTAGCCAATAGTAAGTGAAAAAAATGATGTATGTTCACATGCAAAAAAAATCATTTTTTAATGTTTTTGAACTTCCACTGCTATGAGTGTGAATCCTGAATCCTTCCTGGTCATGCTGACAAAGTTTTATGAATTTATTCGTGAAAGTATAGACAGTGGGAATTAAAATGTCCTGTGGTGTCTCTATTGCTCCAAGACGGCTTGTTTGACGCCCTACCCCTCGCTAACGGGAAACAAAGAGTGCCAATGCAAGGGAATAGTGAATTAAGTCATCAGTCATCATCAGAATGGGAAGAAATTACATGTAGTGTCCCACAAGGATCCATCTTAGGGCCATTGCTTTTTCTTGTGTACATTAATGATCTCTCATCAGTTACACTGCCAGAAGCAGAGTTAGTTTTATTTGAAGATGACACAAGTATTGCAATAAATAGTATGTCGAGTGTAGTTCTAGAAAGGTCTGCTAATGACATTTTCATGGATATTAATAAATGGCTTAAAGCCAACTCACTGACATTAACCTTCGAAAAGACTCACTATATGCAATTCAGAACCTGTAAGAGGTTTCCACCCAGCATATGCACAAAGTATGAAGAAGAGCAGATAGAAGAGGCTGACAGTCTTAAATTCCTGGGAGTCCAACTTGATAATAAATTCAGTTGGGAGGAGCACACCACAGAACTGCAGAAACGCCTTAACAAATCTGCATTTGCAATTCGAGTGTTAGCAGACATAGGCGACATAAAAATGAAAAAGCTTGCATACTTTGCCTACTTTCATTCCATAATGTCATATGGTATAATATTTTGGGGCAACTCTTCAGGTCAAACAAAAGTTTTCAGAATCCAAAAGCGTGTGATACGTATTATTTGTGGAATAAATTCACGGACGTCCTGTAGAAACCTCTTCAAAGAACTGGGCATACTAACTACTGCCTCTCAGTATATTTACTCCTTAATGAAATTTGCCCTAAATAATATATCTCTTTTTCCAACAAACAGCTCAGTTCATACTTACAATACCAGGAACAAAAATTGTCTGCACAAGGACTTAAAAGACTTACTTTAGTTCAAAAACGGGTCCACTACTCAGGAACACTCATCTTCAATAATTTACCAGCAAACATAAAAAACTTAGTTACAAATAAAGATCAGTTTAAAAGGAGCCTGAAAGACTTACTAGTGGCCAACTCCTACTCCATTGACGAAATTTTTAATAGAAAAAAATGATGTATTGTATATATTCATACTGTTAGTATTGTTTATTGTTATTTCAGCTTTAAAAAAAATAGAAAAAATAAAAAATTTACATGTTCCACATCCACGAGGCTCTCCTCTGCACGTATCTATGGCATGAAAAACTAATCTAATCTAATCTAATCTAAACCCTCGTTAATTTTAAATTCAGAGAGTGTTGAGTTGGACATCGGTACGATTACAGCGCCTACGATTAAAGTGCTACTCTGTCAGAGAGAACAGACGTGAGTCTGAAACAGCGAAACAAACAAAGGGCTGAGCAGCGCCCCGTTGATTCCACCTGTCTGCCGGCCTCTGGCGTCACACGCAGACGTGACGCGTCATCACAGCTGCCGCGGCAGGCGGTCACAGTTTACGTATTCCGCGGCGCTGCGCGACGGAGTGTAGTGTTTTGACGTGAGCGGGGAGGCGTGGGTGGTGGTCCAGCGGGCAGTGGCCCCCCACATCTGCACACAATGGCTGGCTGCTGGCTGCGCGGCTCGTGCCGTGTGGTGCAGCGGGGAGGCGCTGCGTCACCACGTGTGTGTGTGTGTGTGTGTGTGTGTGTAGCGGGCGCCGTCTGCCGCCGCCGCCTCCTGCGGTCCACACACAGCCGCACTCTGCCACGTGTCACCAAAGTACACTACTGGTCACTAAAATTGCTACACCAAGAAGAAATGCAGATGCTGAACGTGTATTCATTGGACAAATATACTAGAACTGACATGTGATTACATTTTCACGCAATTTGGGTACATAGATCCTGAGAAGTCAGTACCCAGAACAACCACCTCTGGCCGTAATAACAGCCTTGATACGCCAGGGCATTGAGTCAAACAGAGCTTAGATGGCGTGTACAGGTGCAGCTGCCCATGCAGTTTCAACACGATACCACAGTTCATCAAGAGTAGTGACTGGTGTATTGTGACGAGCCAGTTCCTCGGCCACCATTGACAAGACGTTTTCACTTGATGAGAGATCTGGAGAATGTGCTGGCCAGGGCAGCAGTCGAACATTTTCTGTATCCAGAAAGGCCCGTACGGGACCTGCGACATGCGCTCGTGCATTATCCTGCTGAAATGTAGGGTTTCGCAGGGATCGAATGAAGGGCAGAGTCACGGGTCGTAACACATCTGAAACGTAGCGTCCACTGTTCAAAGAGCCGTCAATGCGAACAAGAGGTGGCCGAGACGTGCAACCGATGGCACCCCATACCATCACGCCGGGTGATACGACAGTATGGCGATGACGAATACACGCTTCCAATCTGAGTTCACCGGGATGTTGCCAAACACGGATGCGACCATCATGATGCTGTAAACAGAACCTGGATTCATCCGAAAAAATGACGTTTTGCCATTCGTGCACCCAGGTTCGCTCCTGTCTGTGGTGCAGCGTAAAGGGTAACCGCAGCCACGGTCTCCGAGGTGATAGTCCATGCTGCTGCCGTGCGGATAAGATGCCTGTCATCTCGACTGCTAGTGACGCGAGACCATTGGGATCCAGCACGGCGCTCCGTATTACCCTCCTGAACCCACCGATTCCATATTCTGCTAACAGTCATTGGATGTCGACCAACGCGAGCAGCAATGTCGCGATACGATAAACCGCAATCGCGATAGGCTACAATCCGACCTTTATCAAAGTCGGAAACGTGATCTTACGCATTTCTCCTCCTTACACGAGGCATCACAACAACGTTTCAGCAGGCAACGCCGGTAAGCTGCTGTTTGTGTATGAGAAATCGGTTGGAAACTTTCCTCATGTCAGCACGTTGTAGGTATCGCCACCGGCGTCAACCTTGTGTGAATGCTCTGAAAAGCTAATGATTTTCATATCACAGCATCTTCTTCCAGTCGGTTAAATTTCGCGTCTTTAGCACGTCATCTTCGTGGTGTAGCAATTTTAATGGCCAGTAGTGTACATCCTCACACTCATAGTAGCGGGTGCAGATATCAGTAATAGCCAGATCCCAAAACACATGTGCACTTGCTTTAATTATACAGTGACAATATGATGTAGCGAGTCAACTACCTGTATCATGAAGTGGCTGAAACACTCACACGATACCCTACTCCCCGTTTCAAGATGCCACCTAAAGGCATCCAGGCAGAAAAAATTTGATTTCCTGTATTTCGCATAAATCAAGAATTTTGAAATGTTGTCATGATTTAGTCATTAAAAGGTATAACCTCACGCTAAAAGTTCAACACAATGAGTATTAAAATTAGAAACCATTGAAAAGAGTCTACTGGGGTAGGCTTACATGTGGCACCCGAATATTGTAATGATACTAATGTAAACATGAAACTATTAGACCGTAAACGATGTATCTCTCTGATGGGTTCTATAAAGCGGATCACTGACTTTACACGACCGCATAGTCGAAGATACTCCTTCTGGTCCGAGATTGTAGTGTTATGGTAAGAGAGCGCTTGGTGTACAGCAGTGAGTGCGTAGCAGTCTGTGAGCGAAAGCAGTTTTTTTGTAGTGTGCTCTGTAAAGCCACAAGTGCTAGATTATAATGTAGGACTTTTCTCACAGCAATATTTTGTGTTGCACCGAAAGTAAAATAGGTAGTTAAAAATGATTAGCGGTTTTATAAAGGAATGTAAAATGAAATGATGAAATGTAAATTTAATTGTGACAAGAAAGGATTACTGGATTGATATTATAAAGGAGCATTACGAGTACACGTATAATTGGAAATATGAATGTGGAGGCAGAAGTCTTCTCGCAGTTTAGGTAAAGAAATTAATTTTTTATTAATTTCCTTTTGCCAGTGCGTTAGTCTAAATGAGTTGGCTGATAATTCGTAAGAGCGAGTTCTGGCATTCATTTAAATATTGCAGATAATTTTAAAGAACGTTAGACTATGTATATGTTTTTACGTAGCGTAACTCACGGTGAACAAATTATCCATACTACATTCATTCAGTATTTCAAATTGGGAACAATCACCGATTTCTAAAGAACTAAGTAAAGTTCCATTAGTCGTACCACAGCCTGAGTCGTAAGCCAGTAAAATCCGACCCCACGCTTACAAAATGACACACCGATTGGTGCAAAACTGAACTAAATAGGCATACGAGTAAACAGAAGCTGTTAGCGGACCGCTGGCTCTCGCGACAGAAAAATAGTTAACAAGTAAATTTGTTTGTTTTTATTATCTTTCATTTGGAAGTAATTACAGAGAGGAGTATAATGATAAAGTAACTGTTTCGTGTCACATCTATTTTTGTGGTCCTCTGTCATTCATTTAAGCGTAGTCAAACGGCAGAAAACTTTGAAGATATACCTTAGTTCTAGTCTGAAACGGTAGAGGTATCACTGCCTTTATCGTAGCTGGGGAGAATTCGTCAATCGTACTGTTACGACTTAGGCGTTGGTCTAAGTGATATACGAATTAAAAATTGTTTACTTCAGCTGATCGGTATGACGAACACAGCATGTAATAAATGCCAGCAGGAGGTTAAGGACGAAGCTTACTATGTTTTTAAAATTGGGTTGATACGGTATGTAGAAAGACATAACATACCAAAGTCTACACTTCGTCCTCATTTGAACGGTTTGAATGGAACACCAACATTTGGAAGACCTAATGATATGACAGTAGAGAGGGAAGATGAATTAGCACAGCATATAATTAATTTAGAGACTAGTTTTTCTTCAGGGTAACTCTTACTGACTAAACTTGCCTACGAAGTTTCTGAGAAATATCACCTACTTCATCGCTTAAATAAAGAAAAACATGTAGGCGCTAAAATTTGCTGGTACAAGTTTATGAAAGACCATTTCACTTTGTCCATGCGAGTTTCCGAAACAATATCGATGTCACAAAGAGAGGGGTTTCATTAAGATCGTGTTAACGAGGATTTTGATGAATATGAGGATATACTGGATGCACATAAGTTTACTGCTGATCGAATATATAACGCGGAGAAAACTGCTATATCCACAATTCACAAACCATCTAAAGTAATTTCCGGAAAAGCAAACACAAAGTGGGGTCAATTACAAGGGGAGAAAGCCGTATTACAATGATATCTGTATGTGCAATGGGTGCAGCAGGCGAAATTATATAACCGATTTTAATATTTAAGGGCAGCAAAATGAATGACGTCTTGAAAAGGGGACCTGCACGAAACACAGCATTTATATGTTCGACAAATATCTGGATGACATGGGAACTGTTTTTCCGATGACTAGAACATTTCATAAAATGTACAAAAGTAGAAAAAAGGGACAAGAAAAAATTTTGCATTTACTGGATGTACATAACACGTACACGAAAAATTGAGAGATAATTCAGGTTTCTCGTGGTTATGGTATTAGGATGCTATCATTTCCTGCTCACACGACTTATCGCTTACAGCTACTGGATAGATCGATCTTTGAAACACTAGAAAGCAGATACACTGAAGCAGCATCTTCCTGACTCTGCTCAAATCCTGGAAGTGTCATGAAACAAGCTTTCGTTGCAGAACTCCTGGGTAATGGACACCCCACATCAGTTTTATGGACATAGCAATAAAAGGTTTTAAGGGAACAGACCTGTGGCTATATGACAGAAATTACGGCAGAAAAGAGGACTTTGTAACTACTAATGTACATATTGTTGATCAGTCAGGCCATGTATCTGTTGATGGAACTGAAGCATCGAAGCGAAAATCTGGAAGGCCGCCAAACGTTGGTACATCACTTAACGATCAGCCTGGACATTCTACAATGCCTTAAGAAGGTGCATCCGAAAACAACATTGCAAAGTTGTCGAAATAAACAGTCAAATAGTAAAATCTTACTTGAAGACTGTATCACCAATCCCGTGTATAACAACAGCTATCGAAAAGAATACGAAACGGTCTGAACCAATAATGGGATTAACATCAAGTCCGTATAAAAAGGCAATATAAGCCAAAGAAAAAAAGAATTAAAATGTGCACAAACCTATAAAAAAGAGACAGATAGCTGAAAACATCAACAAGAAAATAAAGGCGAATGAACTGGTTATGCCTACTGTGCGAGGAAGGTCGAAGACATGAATCAGTGTATGAAATGTAGACGTGGGGTACAAGACACATGCGCTGGCCTGGAAAGTAACATAGTGGAATATTTCTGTGATACCTGTGTTAAAACGAAATGATTTTCGATAAACCAATTTAAGCAATTTAATTCGATAAGAATTTATATTTTGTTTCTGATGTGGAATTTCGTTACATGTAACTAAGGAAGTGAAGTTCATTAATAGTCCGCAGTTTGTTATTGTGGCGTTTTGTTGCATTGTCCCATGGATTCATTATGTCGTCGCTCTATTCGTATCCTAAGTACGACTTAGGCTATGGGTGTGAGGATAAGAAAACAAGGCGCTTTAATTGTACTGATGGCACAGATTTGAAAAAAAAATTCAAACCCCATTTTGAGAAAAGATTTTTTTATTCGTGTGGGAGCTGGTTGATACCTTAAAAATAAATATTCGGTGTGTGCAAAACAAATAGTGTTATTTAAACTACCCTACCAAATGCAGTAATTCTCCCTTAAGGAGAACTACTTAAGCAATATTAATAGCACTCCGTCTTCAGGCCACAAGTGGCCTACCGGGACCATCCGACCGCCGTGTCATCCTCAGTTGAGGATGCGGATAGGAGGGGCGTGTGGTCAGCACACTGCTCTCCCGGTCGTTACGATGCTATTCCTGACCGGAGCCGCTACTATTCGGTCGAGTAGCTCCTCAATTGGCATCATGAGGCTGAGTGCACACCGAAAAATGGCAACAGCGAATGGCGGCCTGGATGGTCACCCATCCAAGTGAAGGCCACGCCCGACAGCGCTTAACTTCGGTGATCTGACGGCAACCGGTGTATCCACTGTAGCAAGGCCGTTGAACCAAGCAATATTACCCAGGTTTCAAACCTTTCGGAACTTTTTTCGCAGACACTCCCCCAACAAACAATTCAAGGGCAAACGTTTGTCGCTGTACATGCAGTAAAACGTCAGCATTAGGTACAACGTTTTAATTCATTACCGCTTTACTATTAACTCCATTCGCAACACCCAGTTGTGTGTAAAAATCTAGCTTTTCTTGAAACGAAGCGCAAATTACCCAGATTAATCTCATACAGTGATTGATAATGAGAGAATTTATGACTTCTAACAAACTTTAAACATGATTTGAAACCTTTTCTACACTACATATATTTGGTTTTGACGTCTCCGTCGGTCTATGGGTGGGTAATCCAAAATTAATGAAAACAACATGTCAAGGGTTTAGCGTCTTCAGTCATAATTTTTCTACTAGAATAAAGTCAAACATTTAAACAACTTATTTGTAAACTAATCGCACGTTTGGAGCTATTTTATGAGAGGTCGATCCCTTAAAGAATTGGAGTGTATGAGACGGTTGATGGAGGGAGGGGGGAGGGCGGAGCGGACGATTATTGCTTGTTTATAAATGAAAAGAATAAAAAGATGGCTGCTCAACAGAATTAATTTATCTAATAAGCGGTTTTCGGCTTACAAGGCAAACATGAGACATTAACTGGCTATCATCGTTACAGAGTGTAAAGTAATGCTGAACGACTTTGAAAAAGAGATTACATTTAGAGAGTGAAGTGGAAAGAAGAGAACAGTAAATCTCAAATCCCGCAGCTGATGGAAACACAAAACTTGAAAAGTAAATAAATGTGAAGGCAATATACCAAAAAAGTGCGGGTTAAACTTACAGCAAACTGTGTGTGTGTGTGTGTGTGTGTGTGTGTGTGTGTGTGTGTGTGTGTGTGTAAGTTATTTCCAAAAATGGCTCTGAGCACGGAGCACTATGGGACTTGACTTCTGAGGTCATCAGTCCCCTAGAACTTGGAACTACTTAAACTTAACTAACCTAACGACATCACACACATCCATGCCCGAGGCAGGATTCGAACCAGCGACCATAGCGGTCGCGCAGTTCCAGACTGTAGCTCCTAGAACCGTTCGGCTACTCCAGCCGGCTGAGTTATTTCCAACAGTACCAGTTATTAGAGCTTTTCCCCGTTCCATTCACGTATAGAGTGCGGGAAGAAAGACTATTTAAGATTCTCTGTGCTGTACTGTAATTGATCTGATCTTGTCCTCACGATTCCTACAAGAGCGATACTTCAGCTTGCCCTTTTCTCACATGATATAGTGCATTCAGTGGATGAAGGGCAACAGGCCTGTTCCATATTTCTAGAGTTCCCGAAAGCGTTTGACAAGGAGCGCCACTGTAGGTTAACGAAGGTACGAGCATGTGTTTGTTTGTTTGTTTGTTATGGTTTTAGGGCGCAAAACTGCTACGGTCATTAGCGCTCGGTCTGTGACTCAGGAAAAGCTAAAAAACGAAACTGGAAACCAGCAGCAATGGGAGCAAAACTCAAAAAAGTGGGGAAACTAAAAACAGAAGGAAAGCTTAAAAAACCACTATAGATGGGGGGTTGTTTGTCCCCAAAAAGAGGTTCAAATGACTGACGTCATCTCACTTGCACTAATGAACTCGAGAACACGATCGGCTGAGCGCGTGTCATCTGCTAAAATGGAAGATATATAAGGCGACCGCTGTAGACGGGCGCGTAACGGAGTAAAATATGGGCACTGAAGTAAAAGGTGTCTTACCGTCCACAGCTGAGAGCAGTGGGGACAGAGTGGGGGAGGATCGCCGCTTAAAAGATGTCGATGGCTAAAAAGACAGTGCCCTATCCGGAGACTAGTTAAAATTACCTCCTCCCGACGACTAGTTCGGGAGGAAGAGGTCCAAGCACAGGGAAGAGCTTTCACGTCCCGCAATTTATTATTGGGAAGTGTCGACCAATGTGCGTGCCATAAAAGAGCAACACGACGACATAAAACACTCCGTAGATGGGCGAAGGGAACCATGCGAACAGCAGGCTGAAGAAGAGAGACGGCAGCCTTGGCCGCTATATCGGCCGCCTCATTTCCACAGATACCAACATTTCCTGGGATACAGAGGAGCGCCACAGAGACGCCCCTCAAATAGAGCAAGTTGAGGCGGTCCTGAATCCGGTGGACCAGAGTGTGGACAAGGTAGAGAGCTTGCAGACTGAGGAGAGAGCTGAGAGAGTCTGAGCAGATAACATACTGTATCCGCTGATGGCGACGGATGTATTGGACAGCCTGGAGAACAGTGTATGGAATAAGTTCCCAGATATGTGAGGGGCTTGAAGACTTCTTAAGTAACAGATCCCGGTATGTCGTCCTCGACGATACAAGGGTATCGTCAGGAGTGTCCCAGGAAGTGTGGTAGGACGGCTGTTGTTCTCTGTATACAGAAATAATCTGGCGGACAGGATGGACACCAATTTGCGGTCGTTTGCTGGTGATGCTGTGGTGTAGAGTAAGGCGTCGAAGTTGAGTCACTGTAGGAGCGTGAAAGATGAATCAGTTGGTGTGATGAATGGCAGTTAGCTCTAAATGCGGAAAAAATGTAAGTTAATGCGGATGAGTAGGAATGTCAAACCCATAATTTTCGGATACAGTATGACTAGTGTCCTGCATGACACAGTCACCTCGTTTAAATATCTGGGCGTAACGTTGTGAAGCGATATGAGGTGGGACGAGTAGGGTAGGCGAAAACGCTAGTGACAAAATTTAGACAACCAGCATTTGAAGCTGATTGCCAAACATTCCACTGCCATCAACATAAACTGCGCGTAATGATCACGAAGATAAGATACAAGAAATTAGGGATCATACAGAGGCATATAGATAGTCGATTCTCCCTCGCTCTATTGGCGACAAGAACAAGAAAGGAAATGACTAGCAGTGGTACAGGGTACCCTCCGTCACGCATCGTTTGGTGGCTTGCAGAGTATCTATGTAGATGTCGATACGATGGATATCGTACTAGGGTACTGCACAAACTGCAGGTTTATCCATGGAAATATCAAGAACTACGTACAACAGATGAATAGATGTACGTGTTGTAGTGGAACAGAAGTACCTGTATAAAAGAAAGTAAATTAAACTGACATTTATAGTAACATAAAATAAATGGAAGAGTATTGTAGAATAACTTGAAAAGGTATTATACACTCATGCTCATAAATTAAGGATAACGCTGATACACGGTGAAACAACGCTGTGGTGGGTGGTTTGCGGGCTTAAATCACCTCACGGTATGGCCATGCGATACATTTGACCTGCGGTCGTCGCAAGATGGCGAGTAAGTGTGCAGACGTTTTCAGACGTGCTAATGGTGGCTGTATGCTGAAAATGGCTCAAAGAACACATACTGATGACGTTATGAGGGGCAGAATACTAGGGCGACTGGAGGCTGGTCAAATACGGCAGGTCGTAGCTCAGGCCCTCCGTGTGCCACAAAGTGTGATCTCAAGATTATGGCAACGATTCTAGCAGACAGGAAACGTGTCCAGGATATAAACTACGGGACGCCCACGGTGTACAACACCACAAAAAGACCGATATCTCACCATCAGTGCCCGCAGACGGCCATGGAGTAGTCTTGCTCGGGACGTTACCGCAGCCACTGGAACAGTTGTCTCCAGACGCACAGTCTACAAACGACTGAACAGACACGGTTTATTCTCCCGGAGACCAGCAGACCTGCAAGGTGCATTCCACTGACCCCTGGTCACAGGAGAGCACGTAAGGCATGGTGTCAAGAACACAGTACATAGTCATTGGAACAGTGGTCCCAGGTTATGTTCACGGAGGAGTCCAGGTATAGTCTGAACAGTGATTCTCACCGGGTTTTCATCTGGCGTGAACCAGGAACCAGACACCAAAGCCTTAATGTTCTTTAAAGGGATCTGTATGGAGGTCGTGCGTGGGATTGTGATTGATGGACGTACACCCCTGCATGTATTTGACAGAGGAACTGTAACAGGTCAGGTGTATCGGGACGCATTTTGCACCATTATGTCCGCCTTTTCAAGAGTGCAGTGGGTTCCAACTTCCTCCTGATGGATTATAACGCACGGCCCCATCGAGCGGCCATCGTGGAGCAGTACCCTGAAACGGAAGATATCAGGCGAGTGGAGTGGCCTGCCTGTTCTCCAGACCTAAACGCCATCGAGCAAGTCTGGGATGCTCTCGGTCAACGTATCGCTGCACGTCTTCAAACCCCTGCGACAGTTCAGGAGTTCCGACGGGCACTGGTACAAGAATGGGAGGCTACACCCCAGCAGCTGCTCGACCAACTGATCCAGAGTATGCCAGCTCGTGCGGCCTGTGTATGTGTGCATGGTGATCATATCCCATATTGATGTCGGGGTACATGCGCAGGAAACAGTGGCGTTTTGTAGCATATGTGTATCGGGACGGTTTTCTCGCCTTATCAGCAATACCACGGATTTACAGATCCGTGTCGTGTGTGTTCCCTATGTGTCTATGCTATTAGCGCCAGTTTTGTGTACTGCCACGTTGTGTGGCACCACATTCTGCAATTATCCTTCATGTATGAGCATGAGTGTATATGGAAGGTGACTCAGAAACAGACCAAAAGATAATATATTAACTGTAAATCACTGGAAATATAAGACCTATCCTCGGTTTCAAAAAATATGAAAAATTAAACATTGCCATTGGGGAGATTTATATGTGATAAAACAGCTAAAACGTAAAAACGTGGAATACATTGACAGTCACAATGAAATAAATAAACAGAAGAAGAAGTTGATATACAGAATGGAACAGAGTGTGTGGAAAGTACTGGAGATGCGTGAGGCTTAAGTGAAGTTCAGGAGAGATGAAATATTCAGCTGAGTTCGTTCATATAATAGTAAAACGACGAATCTATTGAGCAATATATGGCCGGTGTTCATGATTTGTACTGCTTCCAACGGATTCAGCGCTCGGTCTCTGTTTTCCAAGTGGGATTGTGGCTGGTCCTGTGACTCAGCAAATGTCGATCAAAAATCTGCAATCTCCAACCGCATTCATGTTCATCCAGTATGATTGCTATGTCTCTCACTGATTCTCCAATATAAAACTGAAGTTTTCCTAGCGTATCGTTTTTATTTATGTTATGTACGTTCCCTAAAATATCTAAATTTGTGTGTACTGTATATAAGGATTGAACACGCAATTTTCTGTTGTATGAGTGCTACGCTCAGAGACATTAACATCTGCGTAAAGTCACAGAAACGAGTCGCTGAAGAAACGTGCAACAAGAAGAAGAACACGATAAAGAGAAACAGAGAAAAAGACTAGGTTGTGTGAATTCTTTTGGACGACGAGTGTATAAAAAATTAGGAGTTGAACGACTCAATGACTAACAGATAGTGAAAAAGCTGTGTAAAGACGAGTAATTCCAAGTGATTGAAGTTGTTGAGATACTGCGAGCGATTTATGAGCATAGAAGAGCTGATGGGTGGGTCAGAAACAATGGAAGACTGTGACAATTACTGAATCACGGCGAGCAGTAACTAATTACTAAACTGCACTTCTGTGAAACCACAGCACTTCTAATTGCTCTATATTTCTTTTCTGTCTAATAAAGATAACCCAGCTATGATTGTATATGGGACATGGCGATCAAATATGAAACCACATCAACGGTGTTCAGTAAGCTGAAAATATTAGCTCCATCTGTATATTCCTTCTGTAGTGATCGCGAGTCGCAGCCCCTGCAAGATAGACCTCCTTGTAGTGAAGCAAGCTATCCGGGACAGCCGACACCGTAGGCGGAGCGAGTGCACCAGCAAATTCTAGCGGCCCGCTTCACAGAGTGGGATCTATGTTGGACGTCATGCGTCACGTGGGACAAATAGCGCACACCTCCGTATCATTGTGCACCGCGATATAAGCTACACGCTGCTGCTTCACCGGCTCAATTACGCAGAATTCTTGCAAGAATCAACTGAAATTCGGGCTTCATTTCTAGTCAGAGTCGGAGAAACAACTCCAGTGCGTCGCAGCTGTCCTGTCCAAAGAAGGATCGCCCAGTCATCGACACAACGATGGCCGTATCTACGCCGGAAAGAAGACAGAAGTGTTCAACGACTGGACTGATAGTCTCAGAGAGGGACAGGCTAGGACTACTGCACAACCATCTCCCGATGTTCAGAATTGGTGTTTCGGAATTAGAATTTGTAGTCAGTTCGGTAGAGGCTCTCTGTGTGTATGTTTCCCTGATGCTGTCTGTTGGGTGTAGTGCCCCTGTTCACAATGACGTATCAGTAGAACCTCGGTATTTGCAGTCAACGTACAAGTGAAGTAACACGATCATCATATGTTGTTCCGAATTTATTTGTGCTTTACAGGAAAGCCGTTTCATACAAACAGGTCTGTTGATAAAGAGCGTGAATAATCGTTGTAGTGTATTTTCGCATAAAATGAAGAACGGTGCGCCACGCCATGTTAGCATGATCGGCGAGGCCGAGACTGTAGCATCACTAGCCGGTTGCATGCGTCACAAAGTGGGAGACACTTCTTTGCATACGTCTTACGGCGTCGAAAATTATTGGGAGTATAGAGAATCAAGAAATAAAATGAGTGATGTGTGCATTGGAAGTGTAACAAGATTTTAGGTGACAATCCACAGTCGACAGCTACTGCCTGCAATCTTCTTGCTGACAGTCGGTTAATGACAAAGTTTGTGTAGCTATTAATAAACTCCACACGTGTGTGTAGCATATCAACTGCACCATTAAAGCTGTACAAATCTATGAAAACATTCTACCAGAATGAAAAATGCTCCTACCATAGCACAAGAAAGCGAATGTATCCTGGGCAGAGTTGGGTATGTTAGAGAAGGGAAGTAGCTTTTCGACTTATCTGGCAGTTTCACAGACATTTAAATCAAAACATCTTGACATACTCGCATTATCTTACTTGTCAGTATTAGCACCCATGTCATGTAATACGTACATGTTCAGAAGGAAACACAACACCTTGAAAGAGTAGATACAGGAAGTTCATATTCGCAGGACATATACATTAGTAGGTTCTGTAGAAATGATTACCATTTCACTCACCTCGGTTCAGCATGTGTCCTGTTGCCTAGCAGGCACAGGGTCTGCCATGAGCCGTGATAACTTTTTCCATGTGTGATGGCATCGACACACGTAAGGCCGAAATTTCGTCCTGTGTTATAGCCACCGATGCTGCAGTCACATGGTTCCAAAGTTCATCTGTGGTGATTGGCATTGGTTCACAGCGCTGCACCAGTCATTTCACCTCATCCCACACATTTTCGATCGGCGACAAATCTGGTTAGTTAGCAGGCCATGACATTCTGTGACACCAAGAAGCCACATGTTCGGATTGTCACCTAAAATCTTGTTACACTTCGAATGCATACATGACTCATTTTATTTTTTAGTTCTCTACTACTCTCAATAATTTTCGACGCCGTAAGACGTATGGAAGAAAGTGTCTCCGACTTTGTAACCCATGTTCCTAGTGCTGCTACGTTAGACCTCAATAGGTTGGCAATTCATGTAGATTTTTGTTGACCCAGGTGACGACTGATCGAGTGTAGGTTTTCTTATTGTCGTTCGAACCACGTTGCTTGGGTTGGGCATCGTTAATCTGTTTGGTGTAGTTTAACGTGTCCCGTACGGCCTACTGTGTTCAACTGCGCACAGAAGTCTTCCACACCCTCAGGGTCACATACCCGCAGGAGATTTTTGTTTTATTCTTAAATTTTTGTTTTTATTGTTTTTATAACTTTATTATTTTATCTTTTATTTTGTTTATTTTTCCATTATTTTTTAATTTCTTTGTATTGTGACATCCGCACATTTTATTCATATACTCGTGGCACTGCATTCGCAAACATGTGAAAAATAACCATAAATACTTAACATAGTACACAAAATAACAGTAAATATAAATGCGATACCGAACGAAATATTAAACTGTGTGCCAAGTTTACGACAATAATGTATGTAAATAATTTATAATACGTACATAAACTTACGATATGATCATTACATAGATTACATAAAAGTCCCCTGCAGGAATATTGAGCCATGCTGTATTTACAGCCGTCCATAATTGCGAAAGTGTTGCCGGTGCAGGATTTTGCGCACAAACTGACCTCTCGATTGTGCCCCATAAATGTTCTAGGGGAATCATGTTGGACAATATGAGTGGCCAGATTATTCACTCTAACTGTCTAGAATGCTCTAAAAACCAATTGCGAACGATTGTAGCCCGTTCACTTGGCGCATTGTCTTACATAAAAATTCTCTCGTTTACTGGGAACATGAAGGCCATGAAAGGTTCCAAATCGTCTCCAAATAGCCGAACATAGCCACTTCTATTCAATGAACCATTAAAACACAGCCGAAACCATTATGGAGCCACCACCAGATTGAACAGTACCTTTTTGACATCTTGGGTCCATTGCTTCGTGGGGTCTGCGCCACATTCGAACCCTACCATTAGCTCTTAACAACTAAAGTCGGGACTAATCTGACCAGGCCATGGTTTTCCAGGCGCCAAGCGATATGGTAATGAGCCCAGAGAGCCGCTGCAGGCGATGTCGTGCTTTTAGCAAAGACACTCGCGTCGCTCATCTTCTGTCATGGCCCACTGACGCCAAATTTCGCCACAGTGTCCTAACGGATAAGTTCGTCGCACGCCCCACATTGATATCTGCGATTATTTCTCGCAGAGTAGCTTGTCTGTTAGCACTGACAGCTCTACGCAAACGCCGCTGCTCTCGGTCGTTAAGTGAAGACCGTCGGCCACCGCGTTGTCTGTGGTGAGAGGTGATGCCTGAACTGTGGTATTCTCGGCACACTCTGGACACTGTGGATCCCGGAATATTGAATTCCCTGACGATTTCCGAAACATTATGTCCCATGTGTCGGGTCTCAACTACCATTCCGCGGTCACGGTCTGTCAATTGCCGCAGTGTGGCCATAATCGCGTCGGAAACCTCTTCAGTGAATCACATGTGTGCAAATAACAGCTGTGCCAATGCACTGGTCCTTTATACCTCGTGTACACACGATACGACCGCCATCTCTTTATCTGCGTATCAGTATCCCATGAGTTCTGTCACCTCACTGTAAACTATTGAGAAGCTTACACTTCGTTATTATCTCTTATCTTGAAATTCTTGTTACTGTGCATTTGAAATGAGCTATAATTAAAACTTTTAATCAAGAAATCGCCGACAGAAAAATTCACGTGAATAATTTTGGCGCCATATGTTGCAACAACCAAACCGAATTAAGTATGAGTATCATTGGCTGAAATATGGAAAAAAACTACGAGACAGTGTATGCACGATAAAATACCATCAACATTTCAATCCTGTACGAAAACTGACGCACTTAAGCTTGTTTTGTCCGAAATTAAATTTTGTTTAAGACACCACAATAACTTCTGAAGACAGTACTGTAAAACCTTCCTGCTGGTTAGAAATAAGTTGACCTCTCTTCTGGCAATTATTCTCACAGCAATTTTCGGGATAGTTTAATTTTCTTCTTGGTCATCCATAACAGTTTAAATACTCGATCAAACGTTACATCATTTTATACACAGTTGGGCATACTGCTGATTTGGTACGTACATCGTTTTGCACGTCCAACGATTTTTTCGATGATTTTACGCTACTGGTGAATAATACGTTTAAGGCACTACCGTATACAACGGAACCATAATCAGCTGTAATAACCAGTTTTTCTTAATAATATTAAAACATTGCGCTTGTAATGCAACGCAGCTCTGCAATACACAGTTTCACGAGAAAACAGGTGGATTTTTGCACGGGAAGCCCGAGCTGTGAAAGATGTTAGCAAATTTATTTATTTATTTATTGATTTATTTAACCTGGCAAGATTAGGGCCATCAGGCCCTCTCTTACATCTAACCAGGCATTCTACTTATTTTACATTCATACGTTTTAGTAGGTATGTTAAACTACATCTAGTACAAAAAGTGAAATAAACAATTAGAAAGGTACATCTGGAAAAATACATACATATAGAGTTTATATTCGTAGATCATAAGTACTGTTATAATTAAACATTATTGAAGAGACAAATTTTAGATAGGAGTGCTGGCAGCAGGGAGTATGAGGGAGACTCATGGTGAAGGGAGGAGAAGAATAGACATGATGAAACATAATTAAGGAAATATAAAGGAAAAGAAGATTGCCTGGCTAATAGAGATAGATGAAGGGGAAGGCATCTCAGGAGCAAGATTGTGTCATTATTACCTCACGTACATATTTTTATCGTCATCTGTATAACTTTACCGTTTCAGTACGTGCGTATTCGCATGAACCTAGATTTCACAAGTATATTATGTGAAATGTGTGTCGTGGTAACGGATAATGCTTTCAAAAAACAACAGCACGATCATTAATTATTTTAAGAATCCAAAGACTGTACATATTGGCGATAGTTGAGATGGTTCTGAGAAAAGGATGTGGCTAATTCCTGGTGTTATTGAATCTGTATATTGGGCCAGGTGTGAAGGAAAACAGGGACTTGGGAACCCAAGAAGAAATAAGAACTCTAAGATTTGCTGATGTCAGGGATGGCAATAAACTTGTAAGGTGAACAGAATGGATAATGCCTTGAAAAGAGGTTATACGAGTAAGATGAACATAAAAAAAGTAAATCATGGGTAATGGACTATACTGCTATTAAGTGAGATTAAGATGATGTAATTTGATAAGTAGTAGTAGATGTGTTTTGATATCTGAAAAGAAATATAACCTACCACAAGTGATGTAAGGAGAACACAAAATGCAGACTGTCAACAGAAAGAAAAGCGTTTGTAGAAAACGAAGTACGAATTTAAGTGTTAGGAGTGGTTTTCTGAAGGCGTGTAATCAATCTGATAACGGAAGGAAGTGAATGTTTACGTGTGAACAAGAGGGGAGTGGGGGAAGGGTAAGATTGTAAAATTTATGGAGGAAGGCCAGTACTTGCCTACAGTAAGTAGGTTCAAAAAGATGTAGGTTGCAGTACTTATGGAGTGATGATAGGTTTGTGTAGGGTGAATTATCATGGAAAGGTGCATGTATTAAGTCCATGGAATGAAGAACACAACAACAGTACAGAGGCAGTAGTAGTATACAATGTATATAGGGTGATTCACAGCTGCCCCTAACACTGGATACTATGCAACCCGCAATCGCTTCCAATACCAAGCACAAGATTGTCATATTCTCTCACTCGCTATGCGCAAAATAGTATTCCTACGGAAAAATTGAACAAGACCTTTCTGTAGGCAATTTAATGTAGTTATTTTTTTTACTGGCCCTAGTTTTCGAATTATTAAAGAAAAATGTACAAAAGTGACCTTCAAATGCGTTTTTCATAAATAACTCTAAAACCGTGGCATCCAACACAAACGTATCCCAGTACAACATTTAACTACATTAAATTTCCTACAGAACCGTCTTGTTCATTTTTACATAGGACTAATAGATTGCGTGCAGCGAGTGAGAGAATACGAAAACCTTGTGAGCCAGCGGACTCACCCTGTTTGCCGTCAAATGATGTGGAAAATGTAATCCAGTGGGTGGCCATCAAAATGAAAATTCATTTAAAGTGGAACGGCTTGCAACAGACTGGATGTTGTACACGTAATATCAGTTTCGTCATGTGCTGAAATGCTTTTGATACACTCAGTGGATTTTTTCCCTTTAATCTTCGGTTTACAAATGCAAAGAAATAACTGTCACAGTAAGCAAAGAGGGGTATCAACAGTACGTACTTACCAGTAGTCACTGGCGGTGCAAAGTGGCTGGGAGTGAAATCCACTTACCTGTAAATGAGAAATCACGTCAGGGTTACTCGGATTTTCCACCGGTAGTTTACTTACAATTTGTAAACACAATATGGTTTGAAAGAAGATCATACATGATAAGTAACAGATAATCTGTTCTAACAAACAGTGACTAATACAGCGCCATCTATCACAAAGCGAAAAAAGTGGTCCAACTAAAACATTCATATTTCTTTACGTACTACACGAATATGCAATAAAAATGTTGGTTCCTATTTTAAAAAAACGCAGTTGATATCCGTTTGACTTATGGCAGCGCCATCTAGCGGGCCAACCGTAGCGCCATCTGGTTTCCCCCTTCAAGCTAGACGAGTTTCGTTCTTTGTAATTTTTTTGTTTGATGCTTATTTCGTGAGATATTTGGCCCAGTCGCTATCAATGGATGGATGGATATTGATATATCAGTGTACCACCAGACATATTGATCGATATTGATAATACGCAAATATCGATGAGATTCTCGATTCCTAGGAAGGATGAACTATTCTCAATAGTGGAAATCAGTATAAAGGCATGGATATTTGTAGGAAAATTAACATTGTCGACAGCAATAGTTGTGCACAGCGTAGCATGGATTCCAGTATACTGACAAATGCAGTCAAATGTTATTTGAGGTCATGGGCACAGTATATGACAATACATAAACGATTCAGGTGCTAGAGCCTGGAACTCAGTGTAAAGGCAGTCGGTTCTGTGTGGTGATAGTGTGTGCGTGCGTAACTTCACTGCACACAGGAAACAGGCGCTATTATTGGCAGTGCGTGTTACGAACATAGACCACAACTGTGCCAATGCACGGCGGAAAACAGTTGTTATGAGGCGTAAAAGCAGAAACTGGTACGTACAAGGAAATGTGACTGTCTGATTGTCGAATAGCCAAGAATATGAGTACAGTGATTGATAATTTTGCTAGATTGGGCGCAAGATATGGATAGAATGTAATATAAGGGCTGAGTGGAAAATTATTTGAGACATCGAAACGGTTCCTTTTGCTCAAAGGAAGGATCTCAAACCGTTGCTCTTCTCAACATGTTGGTAATTTACTGTTGCCTGTAACTGCCAAACGTATACCACAAATTTCGTCAATTGTCAAACATCTTGGATTCAAGAAACGACTTCAGGAACCCGGTCTAACACCAAAACATAAATACGCTAAACAGGGGTTTGCCGAAAAGGCCGGCCGAAGTGGCCGTGCGGTTAAAAGCGCTGCAGTCTGGAACCGCAAGACCGCTACGGTCGCAGGTTCGAATCCTGCCTCGGGCATGGATGTTTGTGGTGTCCTTAGGTTAGTTAGGTTTAACTAGTTCTAAGTTCTAGGGGACTAATGACCTTAGCAGTTGAGTCCCATAGTGCTCAGAGCCATTTGAACCATTTTTTTGCCGAAAACCGTATGGAATGAAGTGACCTTCACTGTTGAGAAGAAAATTAATGTAGATGGGCCGAATGGACTGGCATGATCTGAGAACAGAGCAGCAGGCAAGAATGAGCAGATATTATGCTGGTGGAAGTTTTATGATTTGGACAGCCTTCAGCGGCAAAGGTACATCACAGATTGATTGGGTGAACACCAGAATTGACTCTGAAACGTACACTGATATGCTAGAGACAGAATTTACTACAACAGTGGTTCCAAGGATGCGGTTAATTACTCCCTGAGGCGTAAAATGAAATTTTCTGAGGGCTGAAAACTATACGATTCGATTGAGTTTCAGTCACGAAACTAAATTACTTTCAAAAGATCATTACTATTATCATAATTACGTAATAGATTCATAGTGATTTTATAAGTTAGCAATAATTATGCTTTCTCAATCATTAGCATTAATGCAGTGGAGATAATAGCTACTTCACACAGTGCACCCACTACAGACTTATGTTGTATTTTGTCCCGTACACCGCTGATGATAAAAGTGAGACATATACGTTGTTGTTGTTGTGGTCTTCAGTAATGAGACTGGTTTGATGCAGCTCTCCATGCTACTCTATCCTGTGCAAGCTTCTTCATCTCCCAGTACCTACTGCAGCCTACATCCTTCTGAATCTGCTTAGTGTATTCATCTCTTGGTCTCCCTCTACGATTTTTACCCTCCACACTGCCTACCAGTACTAACTTGGTTATTCCTTGATGCCTCAGAACATGTCTTACCAACCGATCCCTTCTTCTAGTCAAGTTGTGTCACAAACTCCTCCTCTCCCCAATTCTATTCGATACCTCCTCATTAGTTATGTGAACTACCCATCTAATCTTCAACATTATTCTGTAGCACCACATTTCAAAACCTTCTAATCTCTTCTTGTCCAAACTATTTATCGTCCAAGTTTCACTTCCATACATGGCTACACTCCATACAAATACTTTCAGAAACGACTTCCTGACACTTAAGTCAATACTCGATGTTAACAAATTTCTCTTCTTCAGAAACGCTTTCCTTCCCATTGCCAGTCTACATTTTATATCCTCTCTATTTCGACCATCATCAGTTATTTTGCTCCCCAAATAGCAAAACTCTTTTACTACTTTAAGTGTCTCATTTCCTAATCTAATTCCCGCAGCATCACCCGACTTAATTCGACTACATTCCATTATCCTCGTTTTGCTTTTGTTGATGTTCATCTTATATCCTCCTTTCAAGACACTATCCATTCCGTTCAACTGCTCTTCCAAGTCCTTTGCAGTCTCTGACAGAATTACAATGTTATTGGCGAACCTCAAAGTTTTTATTTCTTCTCCATGGATATTAATATCTACTCCGAATTTTTCTTTTGTTTCCTTCACTGCTTGCTCAATATATAGATTGAATAACATCGGGGATAGGCTACAACCCTGTCTCACTCCCTTCCCAACCACTGCTTCTCTTTCATGTCCCTCGACTCTTATAACTGCCATCTGGTTTCTGTACAAATTGTAAATAGCCTTTCGCTACCCGTATTATACCCCTGCCACCTTCAGAATTTGAAAGAGAGTATTCCACTCAACATTGTCAAAAGCTTTCTGTAAGTCTACAAATGCTAGAAACGTAGATTTGCCATTCCTTAATCTTTCTTCTAAGATAAGTCATAGGGTCAGTATTGCCTCACGTGTTCCAACATTTCTATGTAATCCAAACTGATCTTCCCCGAGGTCGGCTTCTACTAGTTTTTCCATTCATCTGTAAAGAATTCGCGTTAGTATTTTGCAGCTGTGACTTATTAAACTGATAGTTCGGTAATTTTCACACGTGTCAACACCTGCTTTCTTTGGGATTGGAATTATTATATTCTTCTTGAAGTCTGAGGGTATTTCGCCTGTCTGATACATCTTGCTCAGCAGATGGTAGAGTTTTATCAGGACTGGCTCTCCCAAGGCCGTCAGTAGTTCTAATGGAATGTTGTCTACTCCGGGGGACTTGTTTCGACTCAGGTCTTTCAGTGCTCTGTCAAACTCTTCACGCAGTATCATATCTTCCATTTCATTTTTATCTAAATCCTCTTCCATTTCCATAATATTGTCCTCAAGTACAATGCCCTTTGAATAGACCCTCTATATAGTCCTTCCACCTTTCTGCTTTCCCTTCTTTGCTTAGAACTGGGTTTCCATCTGAGCTCTTGTTATTCATGCAAGTGGTTCTATTTTCTCCAAAGGTCTCTTTAATTTCCCTGTAGGCAGTATCTATCTTACCCCTAGTGAGATAAGCCTGTACATTCTTACATTTATCCCCTAGCAATCCCTGCTTAGCCATTTTCCACTTCTTGTCGATCTCATTTTTGAGACGTTTGTATTCTTTTTGCCTGCTTCGTTTAGTGCATTTTTATATTTTCTCCTTTCATCAATTAAATTCAGTGTATCTTCTGTTACCCAAGGATTTCTACTAGCCCTCGTCTTTTTACCTACTTGATCCTCTGCTGCCTTTACTACTTCATCCCTGAAAGCTACCCATTCTTCTTCGACTGTATTTCTTTCCCCCATTCCCGCCATTTGTTCCCTTACGCTCTCCCTGAAACTCTGTACAACCTCTGGTTTAGTCAGTTTATTCAGGTCCCATCTCCTTAAATTCCCACCTTTTTACAGTTTCTTCAGTTTTAATCTACAGTTCATAACCAACAGATTGTGGTCAGAGTCCACATCTGCCCCTGGAAATGTCTTACAATTTAAAACCTGGTTCCTAAATCTCTGTCTCACCATTATATAATCTATCTGAAATCTGTCAGTATCTCCAGGCTTCTTCCATGTATGTTCAGAAATAGTGTCGTTACTTCAAACCATGTAAATGAATTAATTAGATTTGACAGCACAGTAGTAACTACATGAGAGCTACTATACTACTGTACGCAGTATTATTCTTATTATTATTACTATTAATGGCTGTGGTCAGACACAAAGCATTAACAGCCGGATCTCTTCCACTTTCTGCCAGTTCACAAGCAAGGAGTGCAGCAATGAAGTGAATTTACGAACGGCAAGTATAGTGCATACAATTTGACTCGATTGATTTTATATGGGTTTGCAGCGTGCAGCTCAAGCAAATGCAGTGGAGAAGAGTAATGCAGGGGAAGCATGTTTTGTAAGAAGCTTCTACCCTCACTGCGGATAGTTAGCTTTCTTATGGGTAGCACTTGCGATGAACTACAATTTCCTTCGTCATTCATTCTGACTCTCTCTCTCTCTCTCTCTCTCTCTCTCTCTCTCTCTCTCTCTCTCTCTCTGACACGCGCGCGCACACACAGACACACACACACCCACACACACACACACACACACACACACACACACAGAGAGAGAGAGAGAGAGAGAGAGAGAGAGAGAGAGAGAGACAAACACAAACATACACTAAATATTATTCAAGCTTCATCATTTTAAAAATAAGGGTGTTCCAAGGAAAGTCCTTCATTCTACAATTTACTTCGGTGCTAAAATTGGTGATAATGTGCGGGCGGACAGGTGGGGAGTCAACACACGGCACAGGAGTAGGGGGGAGGGGCAGCTAATACCTAATTACTAATAGCACTCAGCGGTAAAGGTTGGAAACCACTGGATTAGAATGTATCAGGACCTATGGAAGGAAAGTCGAATATTTCAAGAAGATAATGCATCTGTTCTTGTTTCTGTTAAAACCAAAAGTGGTGGGAAGTTAAAGATACCGATGTGTTGCCCGGCCTGCACGTGACCCGAGTATGAACCCCGTGAAAAGCCGCTGGGGAGATCTTGCGAGGCGTGTTTATCGCAGTCGAAGGCAATCTGAGGCAGTGTGTGAGCTGAAAAGTGCGATACGGGAAGATTTGGCGACAGTTTCGCTGCAAGAACTACAAACCCACCACAAAATCAATGCCGATGAGATTATTTGTGGCAAGTAGGAGGAAAGTAGGTTAGACAAAGTACAGGGCTATTACAAATGATTGAAGCGATTCCATAAATTCACTGTAGCTCCATTCATTGACATATGGTCACGACACACTACAGATACGTAGAAAAACTCATAAAGTTTTGTTCGGCTGAAGCCGCACTTCAGGTTTCTGCCGCCACAGCGTTCGAGAGCGCAGTGAGACAAAATGGCGACAGGAGCCGAGAAAGCGTATGTCGTGCTTGGAATGCACTCACATCAGTCAGTCATAACAGTGCAACGACACTTCAGGACGAAGTTCAACAAAGATCCACCAACTGCTAACTTCATTCGGCGATGGTATGCGCAGTTTAAAGCTTCTGGATGCCTCTGTAAGGAGAAATCAACGGGTCGGCCTGCAGTGAGCGAAGAAACGGTTGAACGCGTGCGGGCAAGTTTCACGCGTAGCCCGCGGAAGTCGACGAATAAAGCAAGCAGGGAGCTAAACGTACCACAGCCGACGGTTTGGAAAATCTTACGGAAAAGGCTAAAGCAGAAGCCTTACCGTTTACAATTGCTACAAGCCCTGACACCCGATGACAAAGTCAAACGCTTTGAATTTTTGGCGCGGTTGCAACAGCTCATGGAAGAGGATGCGTTCAGTGCGAAGCTTGTTTTCAGTGATGAAGCAACATTTTTTCTCAATGGTGAAGTGAACAGACACAATGTGCGAATCTGGGCGGTAGAGAATCCTCACGCATTCGTGCAGCAAATTCGCAATTCACCAAAAGTTAACGTGTTTTGTGCAATCTCACAGTTTAAAGTTTACGGCCCCTTTTTCTTCTGCGAAAAAAAAAAAAAAACGTTACAGGACACGTGTATCTGGACATGCTGGAAAATTGGCTCATGCCACAACTGGAGACCGACAGCGCCGACTTCATCTTTCAACAGGATGGCGCTCCACCGCACTTCCATCATGATGTTCGGCATTTCTTAAACAGGAGATTGGAAAACCGATGGATCGGTCGTGGTGGAGATCATGATCAACAATTCATGTCATGGCCTCCACGCTCTCCCGACTTAACCCCATGCGATTTCTTTCTGTGGGGTTATGTGAAAGATTCAGTGTTTAAACCTCCTCTACCAAGAAACGTGCCAGAACTGCGAGCTCGCAGCAACGATGCTTTCGAACTCATTGATGGGGACATGCTGCGCCGAGTGTGGGAGGAACTTGATTATCGGCTTGATGTCTGCCGAATCACTAAAGGGGCACATATCGAACATTTGTGAATACCTAAAAAAACTTTTTAGTTTTTGTATGTGTTTGCAAAGCATTGTGAAAATATCTCAAATAATAAAGTTATTGTAGAGCTGTGAAATCGCTTCAATCATTTGTAACAACCCTGTAGTAGTCAATGCAATGACACATCAGGACAGTGAACGACTTCATACTAACTTCCATGCAGAAAATGCAAGTGCCTGATTCTGTTACCCCTGTTATGAAGGAAGCTACGCAATTCTGTCATGATTGTTTAGCTCTTAATGTATCTACAACTTTCATAATAAATTCTATACAGTATGCTGCACACACTGTACCATTACTTTCATAGGAACCCTGCCTTTATACTGATTTCCACTACTGTATATACACGATAAAGTTTGTACGGAATCCTACTCCCCATTGGACGATTTTGTTAGTTTCCGTGACAGTTGTTGCAGAAATTCGGTGCTAAATCACAGCCAATGTCACGCCGCATGTTGCTTCGGCCGCGTGAAGTGTGGAGAAGCTGTTCCGGACACTTGCTGGCTGTTAAAACGCTCTCGTCATCAGAACGTTGACAGCCCCAGCACGGTCCAGCAATCGATACGTGTACGGATCCAAACATCATAACGCAATTACCGCCACGGTGGGCCCCTGCAAATACCTCCGCCGCACGGTGTATCAAATGCAAACGATTTATGAAAATCACCGCTCGCCGCTCTTAATGAAATCATGCCGACAGCGCACGCGATGACAGCAAAATAAACACGTTCGGCCGCTTGTTGACGCGACGGGGAGGGGGGGGGGGGGGTGGCAAGCTGAGGTCCTGTGTGTGTGTGTGTGTGTGTGTGTGTGTGTGTGTGTGTGTGTGTGTGTGTGTGTGTATGCGGGGGGAGGGGGGGGGGAGGACAAGGGATGTGGGATGGGGTGGGATGAGATGGCACAGAGTGGGTTAGCTGGTTTGTTGGCGGCGACCTTTTGATGGAGACCGGACGATTTTATTTCTTTTTCAAAAATGAGTTATTAATGCGATTAGCTGTCTGCCGGTTTGTTGACTGCCGGTGCCGAGTGATTACGCCAAATGCGTAAAGCGCGGCGCATGCGTTTTACGTGGGGTCGCGATGCGAAATTGTAAATGTGTGGCCAGGGTGGGTGGTATGCTTGTTGGCTGAATAATTTCGCGCGCGTGCGTAGCTGCAAGGGGCGGGGGAGAAGTTGTCGCTCGCATTTTTGCAAGTAGAGCAGGTGAGTACATCAGATACACCTCTTGTGCCCGGTCCATTTGCTTTTCTTGCTGTTTTATCGATGATAATTTCATCCCTTGTTCGCACGAAATCTATCTCTTGCATTGACGTTATCAAAAAAAAAAAAAAAAAACTTAGAGACATCCACATCAGATTTGACAAAATTTTGTGGAAACTTTCGTGTTGCAAACCTTTGCTACTGTGAGGTAGTACCACACGGCACAAACACAGGAAACTCTGGAAGACTGGAGCTAGCTGTAAGACTTTGCCTAAGGTGCGCGTGCAACATTCGCTTAATTAATGACGTCAGCTCTTCCTTTACTCAGCTGGGTTGGATGCGGCCGGTCAGGAAGCGCTATTCTCACTCGCTCTGTTTGCTTCATAAGTTCCTTGGTCAACGGTGTCCCCTGAGTCTACATCTATATCACCATCTATATACACTCCGGAAGCAAGCGTACGGCGCATGGTGGTGGGTAATTTATATGATTACTAGACGTTTCCTTTACTGTTCCAGTTGGAAATGGACCGAGGAAGAAACGACTGCCTATATACTTGCGTACCAGCTCTAATTTCTCTTTTCTTGCCCTCGAGGTCCTTACCCGAATTGTACGTTGGCGGCAGTAGAATCGACGTGAATGCAGCGGCAAATGACGGGTCTCTAACTTTTCCCAGCAGCGTTGCGAGAAGAGAACGTCACCCTCCTCCACGGAGGTCCTCGCCCGAACCCACCAGTAGCAAATCTAGCGACACGTCCCTGGATTACAACGATGTCTTCCTTTAATACGACCTGGTGCGGATCCTAAGAATGGGGCACACTTATGTTTTATAAAATGTCTCCTTTTTAGATGTGCTTCACTTTTCCAAAACTCTATCAATAAACCGAAGTCGATCATTTGCCACCCCTGCTAAGGTCATTACGCAATCGTGCCATTTCATATCGCTTTGCAACATTATGCCTAGATATTTAATGGACCTTACTGTGCCAAGCAGCACGCAACTCATGCTGTATTTGAACATTACATCATTGTTTTCCTAACTCATCTGCATCGACTTACTATTTCTACATTTACAGCAAACTGTCATTTAACACAAGAAGTAGAAACTTTGCTCAAGTCATCCCGTGTACTCCTGCTTTCACAGAACGAATACACGGTCCCGTACCCTAGACCGCCATCAGCAAATAGCCGCAAATTACTGCTCATCCATTCCATAACATAATTTATGTACACAGAGAACAAAAACGGTCCTGTCACACTTCCCTGAGGTATTCCTGACGATACCCTTGTCTTTGAAGAACAGTCGCAGTGTAGCACATCTTATTGCGTTCTATTACTTAGGAAGTCTTCGAGTCACACACAAATCTGTGAAACTATTCCGTATGCCCGGACAAATCCAAAAATACTGAATCTGGCTGTTGCCAATTTTCTCCGTGGTTTGGAGGCTATCATATAACAAAAGCATAAGCTGAGTTTCCCACGAGTGGTGCCTTCTAAATCCTTGCTGAATTCTGGAGAGAAGCTTTTCTGTCTCAAGGAAACTTACAGGGCGATCTAAAAGTCCGTTAACGTTGGAAAATTCAATACTTCACAGATTATTATAGGTGGAGGGGTAAAAACTGACGGCGTGCTTGAAGCGACACGGGGGCTCTACTCACAACAAAAAAATGGGTGCAAAAAATTGTGTGACAGATTGTGCTTCATGAAATATAAAAGTAGTAATCAGCTTAAGAATTGATTTTTAGCAAAGACGATGTTCTTTATAAAACAAATACTCAACATGCCGACTGTCTTTCACCAGCAATACCTGTAGTTGAGGGACAATGTTTTGAATAACTCTATGCGGCGTATCACTAGGAATGGTGAGAAATTGCCGTCGGATGTTGTGTTTTAGCATCCCTAGCGAGATTCGACAACCGCTGTACATTTGCGACTTTAGGCAACCCCATAACCAATAATCATGCGGATTGAGGTCTTGGGATCCTGGGAGGACAAGCATGATGGAAGTGGTGGTTCAGCACGCGATCTTTCACAACACTTGTAGCAAACATGGGATGGAACGCTATCGTGCATAAAAGTCGCATCCTCCAGCAGGTGCTTGTCGGCCAGTCTAGGGACGATCTGACTCTCTCTCCTTTCTTTTCCTTTATTGTATTTCCCGATTCAGGGCGGGCTGGCAGCAGCATATGCGTTGCCCTTCAGCCGAGAAACATTAGAACTGTACAGGAGGACATTTAAAACAGTATAAAGAAGAAAACATGGTGGAACAGAGATATAAGAAAAGGTGTAACTTAATGGAAGAGAGCATACAAAAAAGAATGACTGTAAAATGGAGATAAAAATCTAAAAAATTATTTTATACAAAAAAAATACACATTGTAAGGATTAAAAGACACGAGGCGAAGAACGACCGGAGCATAAAAAGCCGCAGAACGATTAAAACAGACACGCGATGGGTGGTGTAGCACAGAACAATCACGGACAGCAAAACTATATACAAGTCGAGCACACGATTAAAACAGCGTCACCTGACGACACTGTAGAGTGGCGCTAACACAACACAGCTGTAGCACACTTGATGATGAATAAAAAACTAGGAGGATCTGCCAGGGGCAGGGATATGAGGGAGAAGGGAAGTGGGGAAGGAGCAGTGCTATAAGTGGGGGAGAGAAAGGGGTATTAGGTGGAAGACGCACCAAAGGGGAGGGAAGGACGGGAGAGGAAAACAGCCGACAAGGGGGCGAAGAGACTCAGGGGGGAGGGGAGGAGGAAAAACCGCTCAGGGGGAAGGAGGGGGTGGGAAATGGGGTCCGGCCGGAGTGGCCGTGCGGTTCTAGGCGCTACAGTCTGGAATCGAGCGACCGCTATGGTCGCAGGTTCGAACCCTGCCTCGGACATGGATGTGTGTCACGTTCTTAGGTTAGTTAGGTTTAAGTAGTTCTAAGTGCTAGGCGACTGATGACCTCAGCAGTTAAGTCGCATAGTGCTCAGAGCCATTTGGGAAATGGGTGGCCCTGGGGGAGGAGGGCGGAAACAAGGCCACGTTACAGTGGGCAGGAAGGGTAGATGTCACAGTGAAGTTCACCATCTGGGAGGGGGAGATGCTGGAAATTGCCCTGAAGAAGGATATGGGGGGTATGGAGGTGGAGAGAAGATGGGATACAGTGATAGAGGCGAAGCAATGGGCGAAGGGTGGAGAGGAAGGAGGACACCAGAGTGTGGGGGGGGGGGGGGGGATGAAGCCTGCGCACAGTGTAAAGGATGTGGATATGTCAGAGGAAGAGGAGGTGTTAGGGGAAAGGGATGAGTTTGTGGAGGAGCAGTGTGGGGGATGGAAGGCGGATATGGAAGGCAAGGTGGAGCAAGAGGTGATCAAGGATTTAGATTGCTTTATAATGGCGGAGGGGGTGGGGGGAGGGTGAAGATCCAGGCAATCGGAGGATGGGACGAATGAGGGATTTGTAGGTGTGGAGGATGGTGGAAGGTTGCAATCCCCAGACTCCCTCTGTCACAATGGCTCATTTTATACATGATTCTCATGCAGTGTCACTGACAAGTTCCTGTCCAGCACCATCTATTTGCTGGTTTTTGCACTCATTTTTAATTTCAATAAAAACCCACATGTCATTTGAGGCATGGTGTCAATGTTTACCTCCCTACCTACATTGTTCCGTGAATTACTGCATTTGCAAAAGTTAAAGGACTTTTGGATCAGCTGGTACTATATTCGAAACTGGAATATGTTCATGAATTATGCAGCAAACCGGTGTTAAGGATGTTGTTGTTGTGGTCTTCAGTCCAGAGACTGGTTTGATGCAGCTCTCCATGCTACTCTATCCTGTGCAGGCTTCTTCATCTCCCAGTACCTACTGCAACATACATCCTTCAGTATCTGTTTAGTGTATTCATCTCTTGGTCTCCCTTTACGATTTTTACCCTCTGCGCTGACCTCCAATACGAAATTGGTGATCCCTTGATGCCTCAGAATATGTCTTATCAACCGATCCCTTCTTGTAGTCAAGTTGTGCCATAAACTTCTCTTCTCCTCAATTCTATTCAGTACCTCCTAATTAGTTATGTGATCTAGCCATATAATCTTCAGCATCCTTCTGTAGCACCACATTTCGAAAGCTTCTATTCTCTTCTTGTCTAAACTATTTATCGTCCACGTTTCACTTCCATGCATGGCTACACTCCATATAAATACTTTAAGAAAAGACTTCCTGACATTTAAATCTATACTCGATTTTAACAAATTTCTCTTCTTCAGAAAGGCTTTCCGTGCCATTGCCAGTCTACATTTTATATCTACCATACTCCGACCATCCTCAGTTATTTTGCTCCCCAAATAGCAAAACTCCTTTACTACTTTAAGTGTCTCATTTCCTAATCTAATTCCCTCATCATCACCCGATTTAATTCGACTACATTCCATTATCCTCGTTTTGCTTTTGTTGATGATCATCTTATACCCTCCTTTCAAGACAGTGTCCATTCCGTTCAACTGCTCTTCCAGGTCCTTTGCTGTCTCTGACAGAATTACAATGTCATCGGCGAACCTCAAAGTTTTTATTGCTTCTCCATGGATTTTAATTCCTACTCCGAATTTTTCTTTCGTTTCCTTTACTGCTTGCTCAATATACAGATTGAATAACATCGGGGATAGGCTACAACCATTTCCAACCACTCAAGGATATCAATCTTTAATTTTATGGGTCTGTATTTGAAATATCAGACTTACGTCATCACGTCATCTGCAGTACCAGATCGGATAAGTTAGCGTCTTGGCTGTACCTTTGCACAACACTGAATCTTTCTCCATCACCTCCATCTCAGTTTCTCCGCCTGGGGACTGTGTGTTTGTGTTGTCCTAATGATTTGGGAAAGTGGCGAGGCTGGACAGTGAAAAGACTGGGTATTCCTAGGGGCTTCGATAACCACGCAGTTGAGCGCCCAACAAATCAAACATCATTATCATCATCAGCATCATCATCATGGTCATCCTCATTCATTTCAGTCACACAGCTCTGAAACACTGCGTCCAGTCGGCTGTCTCTTATCCTAAAGCCCTCTGTATTCAAGAGGAGGTTAAAGCTTTATCTGCAGTCATCAGCGTCGTTTCCATCTCGGCATATCCAGCTTTTTCCCTTCTGTCCAACAGGGAACCAGAACCTCTGTGTGATATTGTAATCTGCCCATGCTTTATCTTTGTTTCTCATCTAGCTAAAAACAAATCTGTATTCTGCAACTCATTTTTTAAAGAAGGTGATAAACATATCTGACAGAAGAGGAATATAGAAAAATTTCCGCTACCAGTCACAATTAAGATTATTTATTTGTCACACGACCGGTTTCGGGTAGCCGGCCGTTGTGGCCGAGCGGTTCTAGGCGCTTCAGTCCGGAACCGCGTGACTGCTGCTGTCGCAGGTTCGAATCCTGCCTCGGGCATGGATGTGTGTGATGTCTTTAGGTTACTTAGATTTCAGTAGTTCCAAGTTCTAGGGGACTGATGACCTCAGATGTTAAGTCCCATAGTACTCAGAGCCATTTAAACCATTTGAACCGGTTTCGGGCTTGTGCCCATCCTCAAGTGTTTATATATTCACGTACACGTTTATAATGCTGGAGATCAATGAAGATGAAGCATCATTATTATAATTACGCTGTGGTCATTGATCTCCAGCAATATAAACGTGTACGTGAATGTATAAACACTTGAGGATGGGCACAAGCCCGAAATCAGTCGTGTGACAATAGATAATCTTTTATTGTGACTGCTAGCGGAAATTTTTCTACACTCTGTAAAGAAATAGTCACGGAGTTCAACAGCACCCACTATGGATAACATTCACATGAAGAGGAATGGCTGCTTTTTCTCTCACCTATCTGCAACTCTTTTCCTCCTCCTATTTCATCTGACCAGATAACATATTCTGGACATGGGATTCATTATGTACTGTTGCTTCACGTATCTGTCGGATATCATTATTCGCATTCCACAAGAAAGCAGTGCAGAAATCGTTTGCAATTGTAGCCGCATAATTAAAAGTATAATGAGTGCAGTACAAACTACATGTGGCCGAAATTGAGAAGTTACGAGAACTGATATCCAAACACATAAAAGTTAAAAGAAGTAGTTGCGAAGCGAAGGTTGGTCATCCGTGAGCGACTCTACCTACCGAATTAGGGTGGGATGATAAAATAAATATCCCACTATTTCACGAAAAAGAAACAAACAACTGAATAGATTACAGAAATCCAAACAACACTGTAACTGAACGATATCAAGAAATTGAATACTACCAATATAGTCTATTTGTGAGGAAAGTTCTAAATTTAGAAATCTCTGAATGAAAAGAAAAAAAAGGAAAAAACAGGAACAGAATTGACGCAAAGAAAGAAAATACTACATGGAAAGTGATATACTCATCAACAACAGCACACAAAATACCCAGGTAGCAATGACTAAACAAGTCAAAAGTTAATGAGACATGTACGTGGATTAACAAGTCTATTAATCAAAGATCAATGAGGCATCTACGTGGATTAAAAGGGTATAAAGTTAGACACTTCTCAAAATACAACAATAACACTTCTTGTAGCTGAAGGCCACTTAGATTGTCACTGACTTTAAGGTTTCTGAACACACACTTTATAAATGCCAAGTCCTGTAGCGATCAAAACTGCCCAATTCCAGAACGTGGCCGTCTGAGCGTTAACGGGGCTGAATTTACAAGTCCACAAGCCTCCCACACAACAGAGTCCCCGTCTTCTTCGGCGAGGAGGGCACAAACGGTCTAAGTCCAAAGTTCGCAGCTTCCTGCATCGCAAAATCAGACAGGAACGCCAGCGACATGATGGTGGTAGCTCTTGATTTACACTACTGGCCATTAAAATTGCTACACCAAGAAGAAATGCAAATGACAAACGGGTATTCATTGGACAGATATATTATACTAGAACTGACATGTGATTACATTTTCACGCAATTTGGGTGCATAGATCCTCAGCAACCAGTACCCACAACAAACACCTCTGACAGTAATAACGGCCTTGACACGCCTGGGCATTGAGTCAGAGCTTGAATGGCGTGTACAGGTACAGCTGCCCGTGCAGCTTCAACGCGATACCACAGTTCATCAAGAGTAGTGACTGGCGTATTGTGACGAGCCAGTTGCTCGGCCACCATTGACCACACGTTTTCAGTTGGTGAGAGATCTGGAGAGTGTGCTGGCCAGGGCAGCAGTCGAACATTTTCTGTATCCAGAAAGGCCCGTAAAGGACCTGCAACATGCAGTCGTGCATTATCCTGCTGAAATGTAGGGTTTTGCAGGCATCGATGAAAGGTAGAGCCACGGGTCGTAACACATCTCAAATGTAACGTCCACTGTTCAAAGTGCCGTCAATGCGAACGAGAGGTGACCGAGACGTGTAACCAGTGGCACCCCATACCATTACGCCGGGTGATACGTCAGTATGGCGAAGACGAATATACGCTTCCAATCTGGGTTCACCGCGATGTCGCCAAACACGGATGCGACCATCACGATGCTGTAAACAGATCCTTGATTTATCCGAAAAAATGACGTTTTGCCGTTCGTGCATCCAGATCCGTCGTCGAGTACACCATCGCAGACGCTCCTGTCTGTGATGCAGCGTCGAGGGTAACCGCAGCCACAGTGTCCGAGCTGATAGTCCATGCTGCTGCAAACGTCATCGAACTGTTCGTGCAGATGGTTGTTGTCTTGCAAACGTTCCCATCTGTTGACTCAGGGATCGAGACGTGGCTGCACGAACCGTTATAGCCATGAGAATAAGATATCTGTCATATCGACTGCTAGTGATACGAGGCCGTTGGGATCCAGCACGGCGTTCCGTATTACCCTCCTAAACGCACCGATTCCATATTCTGCTAACAGTCATTGGATCTCGACCAACGCGAGCAGCAATGTCGCGATACGAGAAACCGCAATCGCAATAGGCTGCGATCCGACGATTATCAAAGTCGGAAACGTGATGGTACGCATTTCTCCTCCTTACATGAGGCATCACAACAACGTTTCACCAGGCAACGCCGGTCAACTGGTGTTTGTGTACGAAAAATCGGCTAGAAACTTTCCTCATGTGAGCACGTTGTAGGTGTCGCCACCGGCGCGAACCTTGTGTGAATGCTCTAAAAAGCTAATCATTTGCATATCACAGCATCTTCTTGCTGTCGGATAAATTTCGCATCAGTAGCATGTGATCTTCGTGGCGTAGCATTTTTAACGACCAGTAGTGTAGAATCCTGATCGGCGGAATCCTTGTGGAATCGTTCAACTGGCCCATGAAAACTGGTCTATATGAATGGCCGTAAGAACAGACACCTCGTGGGATCCGCAGCTGTTATACATTATATGTAAATTGAGGTGGAGAGGGAAAGAAAGGAAACGAACGGGATGGGAGGGGATTACTGCTGTCAGCTGCACTGCGACACTTCGCGGAATCGGCGGCGAGGGGTGAAAATATGTACCCTAGCGGGATTCGCACCCGGAATCTGCTGCTTACTTGGCAGGTGCGGTAACCACTGCCCCATACGCGTCACAGCGTTATCACAACTGCGAGCACTATCTTGGTACGCCCCAAGACCGATCCACACTCACATAGAGCGCCACCTATACACAGACCCTGTCAATTTCCTCCGTAGCCGCTCTTCCGAGATTACCACAGGAGGTCGGATGTACACTATGTGATCAAAAGTATCCGGACACCTGGCTGAAAATGGTTTACTAGTCCGTGACGCCCTCCATCCGTAATGCTGGAATTCAATATGGTGTTGGCCCACCATTAGCCTTGACGACAGCTTCCACTCTCGCAGGCATACGTTCAATCAGGTGCTGGAAGGTTTCTTGGGGAAATGTTTTATTAAGAGACAGATAATGTGAATGCTTTTCATCACTTTTGGGCAATTTTAAATCCTTTGTCTACATGTTTTGGATTATATCTTTGTCTGAGAGTGGGTCGTTCCAATTGCTGTGTCTTGTGCAATTGGTTCGTATCTTGTACTACGTAGGTCAACCGAAGAATAGGATACGAAGTACGTAACATTGGCTTCCTGTTCCTAAGTGGTTGTATCCCATTCTTCAGTTGACCAGATAGGTGAACTGAATTACAGGATATAAATTTTTCGTCTGTCGATTTTTTTGCCTTCGCTAGTACCAGTACACCACTCTTCAGTTGCAATGCATCATCTGTGGTAACTTGTGACGTCACTGGTCAAAGCCGACGTGTTGTGTCCTATTCTTCAGTATTCCCAATAATTTTGAACAGGGTCCTGGCACCACTGCGCGTAGAAATGAAATCGTCGTATCAGTTTGACAGTCGGAAACGGGCCGATAATTCATCTCGCTGGAAACACTACTTCAGCGGACTCACCTCTTGTGCAGCGAATTGAGACAGCTGCGTTGGGGAGTGGATTCTTAGCGAAGCGTCGGATCGCTGTCTCGTCGTAAATCAGTTACGATCCTTCGAAGCTGGTGTGGATGCTGTCTACTTGAGTGACGTATTCAGAGGAGGGTTAATATGCGGGAACGAATACACTGACGGAACTGTATGACGTCAGTAAACAGCTGATAGTCGGAGCGCCAGTGCTACGTGCTATTGGCGCATTGCGTAGGTAGCTGCACAGCTAAAGGCATGGACGACAGTGACAGGAGGAGCGTATCCTGGCAACGGACCACGTGAGCTCACTAGAGACAAGAGAAACTACTGAAATCATCTTTTGTCTATGTGAAACACAACCAACAACACGTAAGTGTTGCGTTTCATGATTAAAACAAGTTTCCGTGCCTGAATAAAGAGTATATGGTACCTGATAACATATGCAGATTAATTCTTGCAAAGAACCAAAATCCGCAACAAGGCACTGTTAATAACACTATGTATTAAAACAAACTTATCTGCGAAATATAAGAGAGAGGATCGCAAAACTTTGTCGAATTATAGAGGAAATTGCGTTACAGATACATTTATGAAAGTTTATGGAAAGAAATAAAAAAAGAGGCTCTGGAGGCCAATTTTAGAAACCAAGGAGAACAATGTTGCTTCAAGGTTGTTAGATCATGTACAGGCAACATTTTCACATTGAGACAAACTTTGAAAAAATACAGAGACAAATAAAAAAATATTAACGAATTTCTAGCATTCTGTATGCACTGTAAATGTTCATTGCACATTTTTGACATCTAAGGAAATGCCATTTTCGACATGTTACAATGATTTGAAAATAGGTCTCGGTCTTATATTAGTCATCGAGTAAAGTAAAAATCTACAACTCTGGACATGTTTTCCGTTCTACCAATAAATATTGGTTTACAATTAATAAAATGCGTCGGGCTATTGTGCCTTGATCGAATGTATTTCACATTTAAACCGAACATTTTTGACTCCATCTGCGGAGGACATTTTCAAGCGGAATCGTAGCTTCTTTGACTGTCCGATTCACATCTTGACAGTCAGCAGCGAAACAGAGCGTGAATCTGACACTCAAAGAACCTACGATACCAACTGAAAATGTGCCCCGCATGTAGGGTCGATGTTGCGTTTAAATGTGAAATACATTCACCAGCGGCATAATAGGCCGGCACATTTCATGAATTGTGACATTTAGAGCCGGGAAAGTTTCAATTTTTCAATACTGGTTTAGTTTTCTTTGATTTACTAAAAGCATATTATCCCCTTTAGTGCTAAATTATTTTAAAAATAGAAAAACAAATATTCCTGCGGTTTTATGTATATGTGTACCTATTTATTGCGCATTTGAGCAAAATTAAAATTTGTCATAATTATTTTAAAAAGAAAAAGAAATAAATTGTACAATAAATTGGAGACTGGCTGTGGAAAGTAGTTGGGGATGCGAAATAAGAAGTCAACAGTTACCATAAACTCAATCTTTACAGGTACCTCTTTCTCAATATTTATGGAGACACAGAAGTTTAACTCAGGACCGTGCAGAAAACATCAAGTTGTAATGTTCGTGGTTCGTGACGTGTTTATGGCGCGTTCAACACAGAAAAAAAAGTATATTGACGTATAAAGATATTATATATAAAAATATCTGCTCTTATACCAGTTTCACTTTTTATGTATATATACAGGATGAATCACCTAAAACTTACTCCGTAAATATTGCGGTAATGGAAAGTGCTATTGGTGCGAGTTTTTTACAATACTGGATTGATGGTCAGGGGCTCATATTGTTCGCCAATAAAGAGATTTTCATAATATTTAGAAAGTATATTTCTTGTACAGATTTACACTTTTTTTAAAGGAAGAATGGGCTATTGACATTAACAGACTAAAAGCAGGATAAATCAGGATGTCAGCGGTGTTTGTTACAGGATTATAGTGCAAATCGTTTACGAGATATCGTGTTTTGAAAAGTTCCCAACCCGGCACTTGTGCAATACCTGTGGTAGCACACACCAAAGAACGAGTGTTATATGGGTTCTGCCCAGTAACGACACATCTTAGCATCACAGTCTAACAATACCACCACTTGCAAAGTAGGTTAGAAATCAGATTAATAATGTTGCTCACGCAGCATATGTTCGCTTTATCGGGCAGCAACAAAGTTATTGAAACTTCCTGACAGATTAAAACTGTGTGCCCGACCGAGACTCGAACTCGGGACCTTTGCATTTCGCGGGCAAGTGCTCTACCATCTGAGCTACCGAAGCACGACTCACGCCCGGTACTCACAGCTTTACTTCTGCCAGTATCTCGTCTCCTACCTTCCAAACTTTACAGAAGCTCTCCTGCGAAACTTGCAGAACTAGCACTCCTGAAAGAAAGGATAATGCGGAGACATGGCTTAGCCACAGCCTGGAGGATGTTTCCAGAATGAGATTTTCACTCTGCAGCGGAGTGTGCGCTGATATGAAACTTCCTGGCAGATTAAAACAGTGTGCCCGACCGAGACTCGAACTCGGGACCTTTGCCTTTCGCGGGCAAGTGCTCTACCAAGCTGTGATTACCAGGCGTGAGTCGTGCTTCGGTAGCTCAGATGGTAGAGCACTTGCCCGCGAAAGGCAAAGGTCCCGAGTTCGAGTCTCGGTCGGGCACACAGTTTTAATCTGCCAGGAAGTTTCATATCAGTGCACACTCCGCTGCAGAGTGAAAATCTCATTCTGGGAACAAAGTTATTGACTGTGAATGGTATCGTCAGAATGGAAATAATGAAGTCACTGTAAAAAAGTCATTATTTTGGCACTTATCTTGAATGGATTCCCACGTAGATTTCGTCGAAGTTGTTATGGCTCATCTTGTTGATTCTAGGGTGATTACACTGTGACTGCTCGAAGGTCCAGATCTGTATTTTAGCAATATTTGAAGACCTAACGAATGCATTTTTCAGGAAATTTTTAATGATCAAACAATCCCAGATCAGAACAATGCTATGGTAGAAGTAATTTTTGACTTGGTGTTCACGATCCACATTTTTATTAAACTTCTTGTAAATTGAGATATACTTCTTCTTAATTGTCACATCATCAAGAAAACAGTATTGTATCGATCTTCATATATTTAATTTCCACTTTAACCAAACACAAGACTTGACTGTTCTTTTACAAAGCGAAATAACAACTTAACTTCTGCAAAGTGAAACAAAGACTGCTCTGTGCGCATTCGCGCCAAAACGCTTACAAGTAAGTCAAAGATTATGACAGTCTCACAGAAATGAATACAGACAAGAACCATATCACTGTAATATATCGATACATCGGAGTACATTAATTGTCACAAAAATATGTCTGTTACTTCGCAGAAAAGTAGTACGATATTACTGGTATCGAGAACTGGGGTTGGAGTGCCGTAATGGTCACGTAAATAAAGAACCATTACAACAGGTTGTGTTCAAAGTGACCTCCGGTAGCGGCAGTACACGTTTCCAGTCTGGTAAGGAAAGACTGCTGCACACGTGCCAGCATTTGAGCGCAGAAGCCCGAGCAGGTTGCGGTAACACGTCGCTGCACATCATCAGGTGTAGTTGGTATGTCCTCACAAGCAGCTTTTCCAGCTCTCCCCACAGAAGAAAGTTTACAGGCGGAAACAGGCCGGCCAAGGAACGGGTCCCTGCGTCCAATCGGGCTATTTGGAAAAAAGATTCGTCAAGATGTGCTGTAGTACTTGGTGCATTATGGGCTAGACAGCTACCATGTTGGTACCACAGGTTCCTGCTAGACTCCAGAGGAACATCTCCTAACAACTGTGAGAGATGATCCGTTAGGAGGCTGCGATACTTGTATGTGTTCAATGTTCCGTCCTTGAATAACGGGCCTATGAGCTCATGGTTCACTATCCCACAACACACGTTTACCCTCCACGGACGCTGAAGTTCCATCTGACGATACCAAAGGAGATTGTCAACAGACCAGCAGTGCATGTTTCGGTGGTTTACCTGGCCATGATTGGTAAATGTGGCTTCATCACTAAACGAGATACATGATACATCGGGAGTGTCCTGTCTTAATGCTCATGTACACAAGTGAACCAGATTCTCATAATCGTTTCCGTGAATCTTTTGATGGAGAAAGATGTGATAGTGATGTAATCTACACTATGTGATCAAAAGTATCCGGACAACTACAAAACATACGTTTTTCATAGTAGGTGTATTTTACTGTCGCCTGCTGCCAGGTACTCCATATCAGCGACCTCAGTAGTCATTAGACATCGCAGGAGAGCAGAATGAGGCGATCCGTGGGCGTCACTTGTGTTTTACGTCTGTACGCGAGATTTCCACACTCCTAAACATCCGTAGGTCCGCTGTTTCCGATGTGATAGTGAAGTGGAAACGTGAAGGGACACGTACAGCACAAAAGCGTACAGGCCGACCTCGTCTGTAGACTGACAGAGACTGCCGACAGTTGAAGAGGATTGTAATGTGTAATAGGCAGACATCTATCCAGACCGTCATACAGGAATTCCAAAGTGCACCAGGATCTACTGCAAGCAGCATGACAGTTAGGCAGGAGGTGAGAAAACACCGGTAAATACCAAACGACGCCTCGCTTGGTGTAAGGAGCGTAAACACTGGACGATTGAACAGTGGAAAATCGTTGTGTGGAGTGGCGAATAACGGTACACAATGTGGCGATCCGATGGCAGGGTTTGGGTACAGCGAATGCCCGGCGAACGTCATCTGCCAGCGTGTGTAGTGCCAACAGTAAAATTCGGAGGCTGTGCTGTTATGGTGTGGTCGTGCTTTTCATGGAGAGGGCTTGCACCCCTTGTTTTGCATGGCGCTATCACAGCACAGGCCTACATTGATGTTTTGAGCTCCTCATTGCTTCCCACTGTTGAAGAGCAATTCGGGGATGACGATGTACCTTTCAACACTGTCGAGCACCTGTTCATAATGCACGGCCTGTGGCGGAGTGGTTACACGACAATAACGTCCCTGTAATGGACTGGCCTGCACAGAGTGCTGACCTGAATCCTATAGAAAACCTTTGGGATGGAACGCCGACTTCGTGCCAACCTCACCGACCGACATCGATACCTCTCCTCTTTGCAGCACTCCGTGAAGAATGGGCTGCCATTCCCCAAGAAACCATCCAGCACTTGATTGAACGTATGCCTGCGAGAGTGGAATATGTCATAAAAGCTTAGGGTGGATCAACACGATATCGAATTCCAGCCTTACCGATGGAGGGCGCCACTAACTTATCAGTCATTTTCAGCCAGGTGTCCGGATACTTTTGATCACTTAATGTATGTCGATCGAGAAATTGTGGGGCATTACCCTGAATCATGCCACTTCCTGGTGCGACTGCGCGTGAACTAACGTGCGGATAAACTGCGACAGCAGCAAGAACATTGATTTCCGCTTCTTCTTCCGTTCTGTTACGTTGTCGAGATGTTTCAGTTCCACTTTCACGTAACTGGTTGAAGAGGTTGAGAAATAATTGCCAAGATGTTTGACGTCCATTGGGATATCTTGCCGCATACACCGTACAAGAACGAACTGTATTCTTTCTACATTCTCCGTACACCATGAGCATGTTGGCTTTTTCTACCTTGGTGAATTCTATCGCCCATTCATGACGTAGTGCTTGGACATACACACAATAACCGACTAGCAAGTCGCAGTGCACTCAACAAACACAAAAGCACACTGTAAGCAAGCATAATAAAAATGGTTCAAATGGCTCTGAGCACTATGGGACTTAACATCTGTGGTCATCAGTCCCCTAGAACTTAGAACTACTTAAACCTAACTAACCTAAGGACATCACACACATCCATGCCCGAGGCAGGATTCGAACCTGCGACCGTAGCAGTCGCGCGGTTCCGGACTGAGCGCCTAGAACCGCTAGACCACCGCGGCCGGCCAAACATAACAACATAGTACCTAGCAACTACGCTAGTTGAATGGCACAGACAAATGTCGGTACGAAAACTTTCCAAAATACAATATCTCTTAAACTAATCGCGCTAGAATCCTGCAACAAACACCACTGACATTCAAATTTACCCTTCTTTTAGTTTGTTAATGTCAATAAACGTTGTTCCATTTAAAAAACACATATTTCGACAAAAATACCATTTCTAAGTACTGTATTACTACAGTCTGTTGACCGGCTAACAATACGAATCCCTGGCTACCAATATATGATGTGAAAACCTCTAATTTCAATAGCACTTTACATTTCCGCAATATTCGCGGTGCAAGTTTTAGATGATTCACTCTGTAATATATAAGTGTATAAGTGTATGTGTTTTGAATGTGTGTAAAAATCTACAAAGGAAAGGGCCACTGCAACACACACCAGTTACTGCTACTAATAATTAGCAACAAAAATTCAAATGGCTCTGAGCACTGTGGGACTTAACATCTGAGGTCATCAGTCCCCTAAAACTTAGAACTACTGAAACCTGACTAACCTAAGGACATCACACACATCCATGCCCGAGGCAGGATTCGAACCTGCGACCGCAGCAGCAGCGCGGTTCCAGACTGAAGCTCCTAGAACCGCTCGGTCACAGTGGCTGGCGTAGAAACAAATAATAAATAGTACAGTTACCTGTTTTAAACTAACAATCTCATCATCATAATGTTTATAATTTCGCTTAGCTTACATTGAACACCAGTTATTGGCTTTTTATGAATGTGGGGTGGGTTCCTTGGGATGACGGTGTGCTCCTATCCCATTCGAGAGTGCGAAGTTTGGGCCGTTTTAAAGGGCGTTAGTAAGGCCGATTCTCCATAGCGTGTGAGGTTAGCTTCAGCTACCTGTTGGCAATTTAGCAAGTTAACAGCAGGGGGCAAATAGAACTGCAGATAAAGCAAAGTCGAGTAATTACTTGGTTAACATTCATCCGCCGGCTCAGTAATTACCGCGTCGAGTGTTCTGTGTGTTTTCAATTAAGCCGGATGAAGAGGCTGAAGTACTACTATTACAATATTTGCGTAATCTGCATGTATTTGGGCTGTCATGCGCTTTACCAGAACGGTGACAGGTTAGATACGACCTGAAACATTACGAAATAATTTATACTGCAGTAAACAGCGCGCTAGGCATACAAAAATAATCATGAAATTTGCTGCTTCCTCCAGATTGTATCTCGTGCAGTGGCCAATGCAATAAAATTATACAATGAAGGCCATCATTTACTGCAGTTATCAATGGGGACTATGTTCTAGCAGGTGACAATGTTGTCATCATTGACTGACTGTTTAATGGCCACGTCGACATTTTTACTGTTGTTCGGGTATTTTCAGTTCAGAACAGCTACAAAGATAAATGTGGAAAAGAAATCAAATGTATTTACTTCATGGTGAGGCATTGGAAACCATGGCTTCCTCCGAAATTTTTCCGGTGGATTTTGGGGTCACCCTGTGTTTTATTTACGAGACAACAAAATCCCTTCACCTCTGCACTAGGTTCTTGCCCGAGTTGAAAGTTTAACCATCCAGCATGTTCAACTAGTACGCAATTTCCTTTTTCCTTTTCGCTGATTTGCCTATTATGGCCCTCAGCTAGTGTACGTTCTGATTCCTCAATCACGAACTCAATTTATGTTCACTTACGGCGATCACTGTTATGACGTCAGCACACCGTAACATAACATTCCAGTAAATTGTATACAGATAAAATGCTCCTGTTGGAGCACAAAAAAGACGAATACGCTCCTCTTCAAAAAGTTCTGATAGGACAGTCCGCCTTCCTCACCAAACCTTTTCCCATTAGAACATATTCTTTCACTTTTAACACAGAAGATTCTAAATTCTTTTACCCAGTCTCTCTTCGTAGTTAACCCTCCATACTCAATATCTCCCTCTCACTGTCTCTGTCTACACGTGTCTCGCCCCCACCATCACCTCTTCCTCCCATGGGCACTTTCTCCAATCTATGTCTCTCACCGTCACTGTTTTCAACCCTTTCTCTCGTCCTTCCTTGCTGCTTTCTCTTTCTCTGGCAGTTTCACTGTCTGTCTGCTTATCTGTCCACTCCCATTGTCTTTGTCCCATTCTTTTTTTCCGACCCTGTCTCTGTCTTTTTCAATCTCGCTTGTCTCCTCTCCACACATGTCCTTGGGCATGGATTTCTCGGGTTTTCGTCCCTAGACTAGAAAACTTTAACGCGTGGGTATAGGCCTATAGGGGGTGGGAGGAAGTGCTCAAATCTTTTCGTGTTGAAAGTTCGCCGGTCTGGGGAGGTGGGACTAAGACACCCGAAGCATATGTACAGCCACCACTCATCTCTCTTTTTAATTTCCACCGTCTCCTCTCTCTTTTGCTCCCACTGTCATTATCTCAAACCATTTCTATTTCTCTTTTACTGCCGCTGTCCCTCAGTGACCATCGCTATATGTGCTTTCCTAGAATCACTGCTATTGTCTTCATCCATCTCTCTCTCTCTCTCTCTCTTTCACTGTCATTTTTTCTGTCACTCGAGAGCTGTATCATCTCTTTCTTTCGACTGACACTGTGTCTTCTCTCTTCTATGATCACTGTCACTCTGCTACTCTCATTCGGCGTAAAAAAGCGCGAATATGTTCGCATGCAAGAATTTTGGTGAGGAAGAAGGAACGAAGGTTGAGGCGGCTGGTTTCCTACTTTTCTGTCAGAGTCTCTTAAAGAAGAGCATCTTAGCCCTTTTCGTGCTCCGACTGAAGCGCTATTCAACTGGTTTCTTTTTTCTTCCTGCTACAGGAGGGAGTGCTGCTGATATAAAACGAAATCTGCACGTCAGTAAAGCTTTGACACTTAATTTAAATACCAGTATTTCGACACAATTACATAGTTTGACACATACACTGAAGCGCCAAAGAAACTGGTATAGGCATTCGTATTCACATACAGAGATATGTAAACAGGCAGAATACGGCCCTGCGGTCGGCAACGCCTATATAAGACAACAAGTGTCTCGCGCAGTTGTTAGATCGGTTACTGATGCAACAATGGCAGGTTATCAAGATGTAAGTGAATTTGAACGTGGTTTCACATTCGGTGCACGAGCGATGGGACACAGCATCTCCGAGGTAGCGATGAAGTGGGGATTTTATCATTTCATAAGTGTACCGTGAATATCAGGAATCCAGTGAAACATCAGATCTCCGACATCGCTGCAGCCGGAGAAAGATCCTCCAAGAATGGGACCAACGACGATTGAAGAGAATCGTTCAACGTGACAGAAGCGCACCCCTTCCGCAAATCGCGACTGATTCCACTACTGGGCCATCAACATGTGTCTGTGGCGAAGGTCTACTCGTGTGCCCTTGATGACTGCACGACACACAGCTTTACGCCTCGCCCGGGCCCGTTAACACCGACATTAAACTGTGAACAGATGGAATCAAGTTGTGTGGTCGGACGAGTGTCTGGTATCGAGCGGATGCACGTGTACAGGTATGGAGACAACCTCATGTTTCCATGGACCCTGCATGTCAGCAGATGACTGTTGAAGCAGGTCGAGGCTATGTAATGTTGTGGGGCGTGTGGAGCTGGAGTGATACGGGACCCCTGGCACGTCTACGTACGGCTCTGACAGGTGAGACGTACGTAAGCATCCTGTCTGATCACCTGCACCCATTCATGTCCATTGTGCATTCCGAGGGACTTGCGCAATTTCAGCAGGACAATGCGAAACCCCACAGGTCAAGAATCGCTACAGAGTGGCTCCACGAACACTCTTCTGGGTTTAAACACCCGCTGGCGACTAAACCCAGACATGAACAGTACTGAGCATATCAGGGATGCCTTGCAACGTGCTGTTCAGAAGAGATCTCCACCTCCTCGTACGCTTACGGATTTATCGGCAGCCCTCCAGGATTCATAGTGTCAATTCCCTCCAGTAGTACTTCAGACATTGGTCGTGTCCACGCCACGTCATGTTGTTGCAGTTCTGCGTGCTCGCGGGGGCCCTTCACGATATGAGGCAGGTGTACCAGTTTCTTTGTCTCTTCAGTGCGGGGTCCATGGATTCATGAGGTTGTCTCCATACCCGTACACGTCTATCCGCTCGGTATAATTTGAAACGAGACTCGTCGACCAGGTAACACGTTTCGAGTCATCAACAGTCCAATGTCGATATTGACGGGCCCAGGCGAGGCTTAAAGCGGAATTGTAATCTGCAGCAATTTGCGGAAGGGTTGTACTTCTGTCATGTTGAACGATTGTCTTCAGTAGTCGTTGGTCCCGCTCTTGCAGGATCTTTTTCAGACTGTAGCGAAGTCGGAGGTTTGATGTTTGACCGGGTTCCTGATATTCACGTTACACTTGCGAAATGGTCGTACGGCAAAATGTCAACTTCATCACCACCCCGGAGACTCTGTACCCCATCCATATAACACCATGTTGAAACTCACTTAAATTTTGTTAACCGGCCATTGTAGCAGCAGTAACCGACTAACAATTGCGCAAGACGCTTGCTGTCTTATGTATGCGTTGCCGACCGATACGCCAGTTTACATATCTCCGTATTTGTATACGCAAGCCTATCCAGTTTCTTTGGGGCTTTGCTGTACAGGTATAAATCAAATGCCTTTCCATCTCTCTTATATAATGGGGACTTTTCTTATATAAAAAAACTACGTGCGTTCTTTGCGAACTGCGATATGTCACAATTCATCACAAAAAACCCTATGGATCAGAAACCGGCCTTTGGAGATTAAACGGCAGTCTGGAATTCGTTGCTCCAGCTCGTGGTCAGATAATTGAATCACAAACATCGGTCTGAATCACGTCCCTTTTTGAATCTTTTCTACTGATCTCTTGCACTGATGATTGTGGTAACTGAAGTTCAGCTACTCCTTTGCGAGTCGATGCAAATTTTTTTTAAAAAATCAAGTGATTCTTTTCACGTACTATACATAGTCCTTACTGTTCTTGTTATGTATTCAGTAATCAAATGGAGCAAGGTAAAACAATGGGTAGAGATATTCTGGACTGGTAATCGGGAGAACTAAGGTTTGCCCACCTGTGATTTTCCTGAAAGGCCATAGCGCACCGTTGTGTATGCGAATACGAAGTAAAAATAGAATACCAATGCTGTTTGCAGATAATTTAATGGTGTGGGAAAATGGGGAAGGAGGGGCGCTTGGAAGGCTAGCTAAATTGGAGGAAGTGGTGCGACAGTATGAACTGAAAAATGCAAGTAAGTATCAAGTAATGGTGACACGGGGAATACGATGAGAGTAGCAAAGGATGTAAGGAACAGAGGGCAAGCTCTGAAGGAAGTGGAGAGATTCAAGTACCCACAGAGCTTAACAGAAGTTAGCTACATGAAAGTTAAAGAGATGAGGGAAACGGGAATGAAAGCCCATGGATTCCCGCAGAGTATAAGAAGCCTTGTCAGGAGTAACGATGTATAAGGAAACAAATGTTGTACCGAGCATGTCGTGCTCCAGTACTCACGTGTAACTGTTGTTGCCGTTGTTTTTAGTTTGAAGACTAGTTCGATGTAGCTCTCCACACTGACCTATGATGTGGAAGAATACCCATCTCTGAATAAGTACTGCCACTTTTGTTCATCACTCGGTTTCCCTCTAAATTCTTACCTCCAACATTGTCCTCCATTAGCAAATTGGCGGGTCCTTGGTGAGTCAGGAAGTATCATACCAAATGATCCTCTTCTTAAGTAATTTTTGCCGTATGTATGTTTTTTCCTCAGTTCTATTCTGTAGCTCCTCATTAGTTACATGATCTAACAACCTAATTTTCAGCACTCAACTGTAGCACCACATTTCAAAAGCTTTTACAGTCTTCGTGTCTGATCTGCCCGTCTCCACCTTTCACTTTCGTACAAGGCTACACTCAAGACGAATACTTTAAGAAAAGACTTCCTATCGCTCGTATTTATATTACATGTAAACAATTTCCTGTTTTTCAGAAACGTTTTTCGTGCGATAACAAGGCTGTATTTCGTACCTGCTCTACTTGGACCGTCATCAGTTCTTCACTCCGCAAACAGGAAAACTAATCTTATTACGTGTCTCATTTCCTAATTTAATTCAGTCAGCTTCATCTGATGATTCGATTTCTACATCCTTGTTTTACTTTTGTAGATGTTCATCTTCAATTTTGTTTTTAAGGTACTATTCATTCCATTCAAATTTTCGTCCAAGTGCTTTGCTGTCTCTGTCGGAATTACACTGCTATTGCCAAACTGCAAATACTTTGTTTCTGACCCCTAAGCGTTCATACGATCACCTAATTTCTCCTTCGTTTCTTTTAGTGCCTGCTCAATGTACAGACTGAATCGGGGATAGGCTATATAGCCTAGTCTCACTCGCAAACACTACTTCCTTTTCATCTCCCGCTACGCTTATAATTGCAGTCTAGTTTATGCGAAAACTTCAAATAACCTTTGCCTTCCTGTATATTCTTGCTGCCACTTAGAGAATTTCTGTTGTGACCGCGAGGCGTGCGGTGTCACTACCACTGCAAGCTAGCCTTCCCTCTAGTCACGCAGGTTGCGCGGAGCAGCCTACTCGCCAGGCGAAACATGATCGTTAGCCATTCGGGATGTCTCCAGCATAATTGGAAGTGACTAGGGATGGCGGTTATAGCTGAAATAACCGGTTTTCGGATATTTATATGTGCGTTTTTCGTCTCAGTTTAACCTGAATGCTAAAACCACTTCAGAATAACCGTTGGTGATTGTAAGTCGGTTTTTTCCCCAGAAAGAATATGATTCAAAGAAGATACCAACCCACAGGACTTTTCTTTGGGCTACAAATGACAAGCCTAGTATACACCTTCTAGTCTGCTCCCAAGAAACGGAAAGATCACTGCTTCTGGTTACTACAGATCAACAGCTGCATCATTGGCGGAACTGGAATTGAGGCATCTGCTTTCCGACTTTTCTGTCAGAGTCTTTTGAAGAGCAACGTATTCGTCTTTTTTGTGCTGCAACGGGATCATTTTTCCGTTGGTTCCCTTCTTTTCCCTCCAACAGCAGGGTGTTCTGCTTATACAGTGTGTCTCGCACAAATACTACCTGTATTAATTACTCTCTAAAGGGGGAATGGTATTATTGGCAACACTGATTGTTTGTGATGTGTTCCAGGTATTTACACCATTTGCTGAGATGGAGCGCTGGGTCTGGCCTGAAAATACTCTGGCTGTGAAGGCCTTTTACAACGGAGACTGTGTTGCTGCTGCTAGAAGGGAATACCCTCACTATTTTAACCTTAGACGGAATGTTGTCGTGCCATCTACTCGTGCAGTCACGTAACGGGTGAAAAATTTTGAAGCAACGGGAACTGCACTTAAGTTGTAATCGCCAGGAAGGCCGAGAAGTTGTCGCTCATAGGAACGAATAGATGCGGTGGAAAATGTTGTAACCAAAAGTCCAAAACGTTCTGTGAGATGAGCTGCGGCTGCAGTGAGAATTTCCAGGCGTAGTGTGCACAGAATTTTACGGAATGATGTAAAGATGCAAAATACAACTTGTGCAACAGTTAAGTGAAAGTGATTATGAAAATCGAGCGACTGTCAGTTCAACTGTTGACTAAAATTTGGGACGATGGAAACTTCTTAAATTTGCTATGGTGGATGAGCGAAGAGGCACAACTTCATCTCAGTGGTTGGGTCAACAAACAAACGTGCTATTACTAGTGCGAGGATAGTCCTCACGTACTCTGTCAACGCTCCTTAGACAGCCACAAAGTCACAGTGTGGAGCGCTTGTCTCTTCAGTGGGTACAATCAGCCCTTTCTTTCTTTCTTTCTTTCTTTCTTTCTTGAGGATGAACATGGACGGGCAACCACAATCACATCTGAGTGGTATGCTGCCATAGTTGACCAATTCCTTTCACCTGAACTTGAACGGCTTCCTGCAAATGAGTATTTGTTTCAGGGAGATGGTGCTACGTGATATTGTGCTGAATTTCAACGTCAGCAGTGCGTAGTGTGTTTGGTAATCACACCGTTTCAAAAAATGGTGACATGTTGTGGCCTCCCAGATCTCCCTCCTTATCGGTCTGTGATTACTTCCTTTATGATTTCCTTAAACACAGGGTGTATTCAGCGGAAGTGAAAGACACCATTCGTGCAGGAACCAGAAAGGTTCCTATACAGATGCTTGAACGTGCCGTCAATGATTTACATCACAGATTGTCTGACTGTCAACGTAACAATTGTGGTCACCTAAAAAGATCATTTTCAAAAGATCAGCTGTGAGTGAAGTGGTAATACGCAAAGGATTCGGTGCTGTGAGTGAAAATGTTTTACAATATAATCCTCGACCTGTTCGCTATATGCAAACAGTCTGCTTTTCTGCGGCACTCGGTATAAGACGAATTCTACAGGTCAGTAAAGACTGACGGTTTGTTCATATGCTTCAACACGTTTAGATACAGTATTATTACGTTTAGATACGTTTACACCTGTGAACCAAAAAAGTAAGCGTAATATACAATTAACACAAAATCGTTTGCTAAACATTTTTTTCTGGATATTTTGTTCATCAATTACAATTAATCGAAAACGCCCAGTTACGATGCGTATCTTAAAAGAGTAAAAATTTTATTAGAAACATTTTACTGAATTTGCACTCTTTCCAGTTTTACATAACTTTTGGTGGCCTTGTCAAGTTCCTTTTCAGGCTTGTTAAGACCCTTTTAAGCCCATTATTTGTCGCTACTGTACTACTTTGGGCATATCTGTACAGGTGTGAAGTACCCATTATATAGAGACAGCGCGTCACAGACTTTTGTTGGTGAAAAAATACTGACTACAAATATAGTTTGGTGAACCACATAATCCATGACATGACCCTAGAACCCTGGTCATGAGTTCATATCTCAGTTAAATCTACACTCACTTTGCGAAAAAAAAAGAAAAAATTACAAAACAACTTGAACGATTAGGGATAGGACGTTCGTATTCACAGGACATCTACATTATTATACTCTGCAGATGTGAATAGCATTTGGAACATGTCGGTCCGCGGCTTTAACGTCAACACTGATACCGCGGTGCAACACCACCTACCGGTAAACGTGCCTGCGGCACTCGTCGCTGTAAAAAGAAGGTAATGGACAGTGTGACTTGAGCAAACGTGGAGGATGCCTCGCAGACGTGTGCGGGAATCGTACCATCAAATCAGTGAGTTTGGAAGAGGGCGCACTATTGTCATGAGGGAATGTGACGCATCCATCCGGGAAATTGCTGCTCGTGTGGGACAGATCTGCGTCCACCTCGGTTCTGGCGCAACAATGCAACAGTGTAACACAGAGGTGACGGTCCATTGTCATTTATTACGGCGTGGTCTACGTGCGCGTCGTCCACTTCTCCGCCCACCTTTGACAAATAAGCAACGTGCTAGATGGTAATAGTGTTTGCAACGACGTCAGTGGGGGCAGGAATTGCATCAGATAGTGTTTTCGGACGAATCCTGGATCTGTTTGTTTGCATATGATGGCCTCATTTTGGTTCGGCGCAGACATCATAGTGACTGCATTGGGACAACACGTACGGCGCCAACTTGAGGCCTTATGGTGTCGGGTGCTATTGGGTACAACCACAAATCACAGCCGGTACGTGATCAAGCGCTGTGACCAGTGTGATATACGTGAATGACACCCTGCGACCCGTAACCATACCATTTCTGCACAGCACCCCAGACGCCATTTTTCAGCAAGACAATGCACGACCACATATTGCTGCACGAACACGTGCCTTCTTGGTGTCACAGGATGTCAGCTTTTGGCCCCAGTCGGCCAAATCACCAAACTTGCCGCCAATCGAAAACGTGACAGGGTATGGTGAAAAGACGGGTGTAGCGCTGTGTCCCAATGCCAACCACCACAAACGAACTTTGGAACCAGGTGAATGGAGGGTAGTTGGCTATTCCATAGGACGCCAATCGCGCCTTATACGCATCGATGCCAACATGTATGGAACAAGTTATCTGGGTCCATGGCTTACTTGGCAACACAACACATGTTGAACCGGCCGGCCGGGTTTGGGCGAGCGGTTCTAGGCGCTGCAGTCTGGAACCGCGCGACCGCTACGGTCGCAGGTTCGAATCCTGCATCGGACATGGTTGTGTGTGATCTTCTTAGGTTAGTTAGGTTCAAGTGGTTCTACGTTGTAGGAGACAGATGACCTCAGAAGTTAAGTCCCATAGTGCTCAGAGGCATTTGAGCATGCTGAACCGAGGTGACTGAAATTCTGCAGAACATACTAGTTGTGGGGCGGCGGGTGGAAAATTTACTGTTGTATAAAATGTTCCTGTTATTTATGCTGTTGTTTTGCCGTTCTCAACACTGGCTCTCTAACTTCAACTTTGGCAACCAGAAAGTGATTAGCAAAACGCGAAGCCTGTAATTAGAATTCCTAGTGCCCACTTCATCTGAGAAATACACTTATAGCTACAGCTTATAGCTCTGAGGAATCAGGAGATTGTCTGGGATTCATAATCAAAATCGATCGTGAAAAAAAAAAAACGTTCGATATATTCTGAAAGTCACAGATGAAAAAAAAGAATCCACACAATCTGACTAACAGAGCAGTTCAGAGTCTAATGCGCTGATGCAACTATAACTGTCCAAATTAAATGTTTAAGTGAATGCTCGCCATAATTTGATGATAATGTACATCAAACGCCACGCAAAATAATGGTAGAATGTCTGTCCCGCGGCGGCACGTGAAAATACGACATACGCAAACTGAAGATAGGTCATTAAAGTCATCCCAGAATTAATACTTCACTCGAAAATGATTTCATGATTACGCGTATCCCGAGTAACTTAATGCGGCATCCGACGCTGTTTATAGCAATGATACCGACGCGACGCGACTCCCGACACAGATGGCGTGCTATTCAGCGTCTGGAGAGAACTGGGGCCTTTTCCTCGCGCAGCGTTCTTATATATAAAGCCGTGGTGCGGACGGCTAAGGGAACGCCTAATCAAATCGGCTCTCCCGACTAGCCGCTGGGCTAGTAATGCACCACTTTAAGTTATTGAATAAACCATTGCTTCTTTTGCTGATCGCCGATGAAGCTCTCATTTTGATGTGCATTCAGCACACAGGTAAGTAATCATAATAAATGTCTGACGTGGCTAAGTAAAATATTTTGGGCGAGAGAATTAATTTAATTACACTGCACGCAGTGGACGAGCTCTGAACTTGCCCTTTGCAGATACGCTATCACTATAGTTTTGTAGTTATTCAAATGAAACTTCTCACATCTTTATGATTATAGCGGATCTCCATTTTACTTAAATATAAACATCCTAGCCTTATTTATTAGCCTACTTAATCTATCTTGCTTCCTTAATTTTTTAGACAAAAACCAGAAAATCATGAATTTCAACTAAAATCTTAAATTTGTGAGATCCAGAAGGCTGTTTCTATTAAATAATTATGAAAAAGGAATCTAAATATAAATTTTTAAGTCTCTAGCTCTTTTCTGTTGCGCCAATGATTTTTAGAGAAAAAGGTCCAAATTTCGAAAATGGTTAAAGTTATCGAACTGACATTCAACACATATTAATTTAGTATCAATCCTGACATGCTAGAACCGTTTCAGGTTATTAACTTGATTTTTTAAGTATTGCGCAACATTTATGACGTCAGAGCTAGTTACAGCGGACTGGCTGGCACACAATGGAAAGACTGATGTGAATTTACTACGGCGTGAGTAGGCTGCTTCCCTACATAGTGTACAAGTACCGTGAATATGAACATCCTATCTCTAGTCGTTCAAGGTGTTCTGATTTTTCTGAACAAGAGTGTACATATTTTACGTGCATAAGTACAGTAATTTTGAACCTCTGCGACTCGGTAACAAATAGCGATAAACGAGAAAAGTTTCAGTATTCCTCGAGAACATCATCTTCAGAACATGCAGTGAAAATTTCATCGAATTGACATGAGCAGAAGTTACAAAAGCGGCCATTCCCCCAATTGGAACTTGTGGTAGTCAAAACTAGGTTATTTAGACGTACCTTCATAATGGCTAACTTATTTTCGAGAACAGGAAAATGGCGTTTGTAGATGTACCGTCTAAGGAATGTACAGTTAAAATATTAGCCATCTGCTATGGTTAATTATTCACATGATTGCGGCCCACGGTGTAAAAATAGTTGAAAAAACTATTTTCGCAGTTTCCTGCATAGGTATGGTAACTTTGAACCTCTGGATGTCGCTAAAGGATAAATTGTATCGAAAAAAGTTTCAAAGTTTGTCGAGAAGATCATCTTATGAACACGTGGTAAAAATTTCGAGGGTTGTCGTGAATACAAATATTATAGAAGTGGACAACCTTCGAAATGGTACTTTTCGTACCTAAAGATAATTGTTTTTCGGGGTTTTCTTAGGAACAGTCGTTGAGCAGATTGTGCTTTTATAAGCTGCCTGCGTTCCGCACTAGGGCACAGCTAATAGAAGAGAACCAACCGTTTTGCTCAATTTACCTGGGCTGGAGGAAGCGTGTATTGTTTAAATCTAGACCCAGTACTGTAGGTTCAAATGGCTCTGAGCACTATGGGACTTAACATCTATGGTCATCAGTCCCCTAGAACTTAGAACTACGTAAACCTAACTAACCTAAGGACAGCACACAACACCCAGCCATCACGAGGCAGAGAAAATCCCTGACCCCGCCGGGAATCGAACCCGGGAACCCGGGCGTGGGAAGCCAGAACGCTACCGCACGACCACGAGATCTACATCTACATCTACATCTACATTGATACTCCGCAAGCCACCCAACGGTGTGTGGCGGAGGGCACTTTACGTGCCACTGTCATTACCTCCCTTTCCTGTTCCAGTCGCGTATGGTTCGCGGGAAGAACGACTGCCTGAAAGCCTCCGTGCGCGCTCTAATCTCTCTGATTTTACATTCGTGATCTCCTCGGGAAGTATAAGTAGGGGGAAGCAATATATTCGATACCTCATCCAGAAACGCACCCTCTCGAAACCTGGCGAGCAAGCTACACCGCGATGCAGAGCGCCTCTCTTGCAGAGTCTGCCACTTGAGTTTATTAAACATCTCCGTAACGCTATCACGGTTACCAAATAACCCGGTGACGAAACGCGCCGCTCTTCTTTGGATCTTCTCTATCTCCTCCGTCAACCCGACCTGGTACGGATCCCACACTGATGAGCAATACTCAAGTATAGGTCGAACGAGTGTTTTGTAAGCCACCTCCTTTGTTGATGGACTACATTTTCTAAGCACTCTCCCAATGAATCTCAACCTGGTACCCGCCTTACCAACAATTAATTTTATATGATCATTCCACTTCAAATCGTTCCGTACGCATACTCCCAGATATTTTACAGAAGTAACTGCTACTAGTGTTTGTTCCGCTATCATATAATCATACAATAAAGGATCCTTCTTTCTATGTATTCGCAGTACATTACATTTGTCTATGTTAAGGGTCAGTTGCCACTCCCTGCACCAAGTGCCTATCCGCTGCAGATCTTCCTGTATTTCGCTACAATTTTCTAATGCAGCAACTTCTCTGTATACTACAGCATCATCCGCGAAAAGCCGCATGGAACTTCCGACACTATCTACTAAGTCATTTATATATATTGTGAAAACCAATGGTCCCATAACACTCCCCTGTGGCACGCCAGAGGTTACTTTAACGTCTGTAGACGTCTCTCCGTTGATAACAACATGCTGTGTTCTGTTTGCTAAAAACTCTTCAATCCAGCCACACAGCTGGTCTGATATTCCGTAGGCTCTTACTTTGTTTATCAGGCGACAGTGCGGAACTGTATCGAACGCCTTCCGGAAGTCAAGGAAAATAGCATCTACCTGGGAGCCTGTATCTAATATTTTCTGGGTGTCATGAACAAATAAGGCGAGTTGGGTCTCACACGATCACTGTTTCCGGAATCCATGTTGATTCCTACATAGTAGATTCTGGGTTTCCAGAAATGACATGATACGGGCAAGTACTGTAGGGTAGCCACGGTATGTCTGTTCTTACGATATGTGTACACATGGTTGCTACGTCCACGGCACTTGAACGCTTGTCTCTGAGATCAGAAGACCCCAAGATATGATCTCCTGAAAGATCGCATTTTCACAGGCGGGTTATAGGAACGCGTTGGTACCGTGCTCTGTTGTGCACTGACTTTTTAATACCGGACCGATCAACACTAATTTCAAAACTAAGTGACCAATTTGGACAGGGGATTGTACTTTCACGCCCGCATCTCGTGGTCGTGCGGTAGCGTTCTCGCTTCCCACGCCCGGGTTCCCGGGTTCGATTCCCGGCGGGGTCAGGGATTTTCTCTGCCTCGTGATGGCTGGGTGTTGTGTACTGTCCTTAGGTTAGTTAGGTTTAAGTAGTTATAAGTTCTAGGGGACTTATGACCACAGCAGTTGAGTCCCATAGTACTCAGAGCCATTTGAACCATTTGAACATTAATTCGCTGTTATAGTAATGCAGTAAAGAGGTGTTATATGTAGTGGCCGTGAGCAGCCATGACTTATCGGAGTTTCTCGTTTTTGCTTTCCCTCATGTGGCCCGCTCCTTACACGGAACTAACAATCAGGATTCTATGCAGAATGTGTTCTGACAGGAGAACGCCAAAACCTTCAGATTACGGATTTACTTCAAACTTCGTACGCTTTTAGTTGTCCATTAGGACAACATACTGCGCAATTAATAAGGCGCATCTCTTAGCTCACTTCACGAAAATCGCAAGAGAAGTTTTGCATGTCAGCGATGTGCTAGTGCGTTGAGACCTTGAAACGTCCCCTTAGAAAATTATGTATTACTGTGCCGGTAAACCTCTTAAGTTATTTGTTTTTCAAACAGCTGAGCAAAACTGAAGGTACTCAGACATTTCTCTCGTTACTTATTCTGATCATCACTAAACTGACACACAATATTTTTAGCGCAACGCAATCTGACTTTCAATAATCGCTACAAAAGAATGGCCCTGAATAACAATAACCTATACCTTTTATGAATCACTTATCTCACAAAATTCTTCGTTACTCGAACTACTGCAATACAGCGGGCGCCACTACTGCCAGCTAAATAAAAGATTCTAACTTCTGAAGGCACTAACTACTGATAGGCATAGTTAGCAAATGAAAGGTTTTGATAGAGAACAAACAATGTATTTACCTTAACAGTGTTCAAAAGTCATCATATACATGTATCAATTCATGACATCCATCGTTACTAATTTCCTTTTTCTGGCGGACACACGTCCAGATCATCCGCTCTCAAAACTCCGCCATCTCTCTCCCCACATCCACCACTGCTGGTGGCTCACCTCCAGTTGCGCAACGCTACGCGCTGTTCACATCCAACTGCCCAACACTTCACAAGCGAATATTCCAACAATGAGTCCAACCAGCCACAGACTGCACACAGCGCAGTCAGTGTTTTCATACAGAGCGCTACGTGGCGTTACCAACATAAAAACGTAAACAGCCTACTTACAACCTTAAGTATGGGATGGTGGCAGTCATGTGGGTAGCGTCCACACTCCGTAATCCATGGATCACTGGACTGTGTCCGGCTCATCTTTTCGTCAATACACAATTTTTTCAACACTTTTCATTTTGATGGAAGCTGAAGAAGTGAAATAAAATTTATGCCACGTCCAGGAACTGAAGCCAGGTCTCGCTTACTAGACAGGAATACTTGCAGTTACACAACCGCAGCACTATAGCTAACATTTCAGCACGTACTACCGAAGTAAAATGCCCGCCCCTACACAAATATCAGTTCACTGCTTCAGTTTATTTTCCCCTTATTAGATGTTCACTATTGCTGAGGTTCTCTGGCACTGGTATAGCTCCCCAGCATTGGATGTAATGAGGAAACCCTTTATCTCAGGTGCACGTCGTCTATAGATCTTTATAATTAAAGTTTCCTCAAGACATTTTATTATCATCTTTATGTACGATAATGATGGAAGCTGAAGAAATGAATTAAAATTTGAGCCATGGGTCTCCTAGCTTACTATTCAGGGATGCTAGCCATCGAAGTTTGTGGTTGGCAGAACTCTGCACTGTCAGAAAGGTCACAGCTCGTAGTAATAGACGGAAAGTCATCGAGTAAAACAGAATTAATATCCGACCTTCCCCAAGGACGTTTTATAGGCCCTGTATTGTTCCTGAGCTATATTAACGACATAGAAGACAATCTGAGTAGCCGTCTTAGATTGTTTGGAGATGATGCTGTCATTTAGCGTCTTGTAAAGTCATCATATGATCAAAACGACTTGCAAAATGTTTTAGATAAAATATCTGTATGGTGCGAAAACTGAACCTGAATAAGGAAAAGTGTGAAATTATTCACATGCGTACTACAAGAAATCAGCTAAATTTCGATTACGCGATAAATCACACAAATCTGAAGGCTGTAAATTCAACTAAATACTTAGGGATTACAATTACAAATAACCTAAATTGGAACGATCACATAAATAAAATTGTGGGTAGAGCAAACCAAGGACTGCGATTCATTGGCAGGACACTTAGAAGGTGCAACAGGTCTACTAAAGAGACTGCTTACATCACGTTTGTCCGCCCTATTCTGGAGTATTGCTGTGCGGTGTGGGATCCGCATCAGGTGGGACTGACAGATGACGTCGAAAAAGTACATCGAAGGACAGCTCGTTTTGTATTATCGCGAAATAGGGGAGATAGTGCCACACGCATACTATATGAATTGGAGTGTCAATCATTAAAACAAAGGCGATTTTCTTTGCGACGGGATCGTCTCATGAAATTTTAATCACCAGTTTTCTCCTCCGATTGCGAAAACATTCTGTTGATACCCACCTACATAGGGAGAAATGATCATCATGATAAAACAAGAGAAATCAGGGCTCACACGGAAAATTTTAAGTGCTCGTTTTTCCCGCATGCCGTTCGAGAGTGGAAAGGTCGAGAGACAGGATGAAAGTGGTTCATTGAACCCTCTGCCAGGCACTTTATTGTGAATAGCAGAGTAATCACGTAGATGTAGATGTAGTCCGTGCGGCAATGTTAGCTAGAGTGGTGTAATGGCTAGCATTCCTGCCTCATAAGCAAGAAGACCTGGGTTTGAGAGCAGGCTATGGCATTCTTGTTACTTTATTTCTTCAGCTTGCATAGTTATCGTAGACAAAGATGAGACTCAAATGTCTCGAGGAAAATTTAATTACTAGTAATATCGTTTCATATATATTCCGTTTGAAAAGTAATGTAATAAAAAGACAACTGTATTTGCATGAATATTTATCGAATTACCGACGTTATTTGACTGTTTCAATTTTTATTGTTACAACAAATATTACTCTGCTTTTATTTCTATAGGAGAGTTAAAATCTTTGTCAAACGCCTTCAGACTTGTTCATATTTGATTGACAACGAACGAGAAACTGATTCTCCTAAGAACGCTGTTGAAATACATTGTGTCATATATGGTGTCACCGCCAGACACCACACTTTCTACGTGGTAGCCTTTAAATCGGCCGCGGTCCGTTAGTATACGTCAGACCCGCGTGTCGCCACTATCAGTGATTGCAGACCGAGCGCCGCCATACGGCAGATCTAGTCTAGAGAGACTCCCTAGCACTCGCCCCAGTTGGACAACCGACTTTGCTAGCGATGGTTCACTGACAAAATACACTCTCATTTGCCGGGACGACAGTTTAGCATAGCCTTCAGCTGCGTCATCAGTTGCTATTGATCTTGTGATTAATGTACCGTCAGGCCGACGTTCATCCTTAATGGATTAAAGTTAAGTATTCCACCAGCTACGTCCGTTTTTTGAAGTCTAATGTCCTTGTCGTGTTCCAGACCTCACGCCAGCCTGCGTGAGCTAAAACGCGTGCCTTTCGGCTTCCTCTAGTACCCGGTGTTGGCTCTCCTGCCAACCCACAACATCATACATCACCAATTTTCAGCACCGATGTTTACGAAAATGTTGCGTTACACGTGGTTCGCGGTCAACTTGTCAGAGGAAAGAGAAATCTCCCGGATTGTCAACGAGCTTTGTTTTTATTTAAAACTCTGAAGATTAGTTGAGTGTGTGGGAAAAGAGCGGTCTTTGCATGTAGTAGGTACCGTTTGAATTTATGTTTTCCATGACTCTATGAAAAATATCCTAATGCACCTTATAATTTGTAAAGCACGTTCGACTATTAGCCATACAGTACCCTTGTATTCTAGCATATTAAAACTCGTTGTCTTATTGAATAAAGTTACTTACATCTTTATTTATCCATGTCTGACTTGGCCTTTCCGAGCTCCTCTCTCGTACTTGGAATCTGTGTCTGCATATCGAAGTGTGTGGGTGCAAAACATTCTCGGTACCTTAGCCGATTGCAGGTGTACGAGATTTCAGAAACATCGACAGGCGCACATATCCAGGAAAGCTTTACGCGCTTGGTTGTTCAATTTTCAATAGTAACAAATATAATTTTTGTCACGGAAATAAAAATTACAGATAACCAATAACAATGGAAATTCAGTAAAAATCCATGTAGATACATGTGTCTTTTCATTATACTACCTTTCAAATACAATGTATGTGAAGTACGAGGGTGAGTCAAATGAAAAAATGGTTCAAATGGCTCTGAGCACTATGGGACTTAACATCTCTGGTCATCAGTCCCCTAGAACTTAGAACTACTTAAACCTAACTAACCTAAGGACATCACACACATCCATGCCCGAGGCAGGATTTGAGCCTGCAACCGTAGCGATCCCACGGTTCCAGACTGAAGCGCCTAGAACTGCTCGGCCACACCAGCCGGCTCAAATGAAAAACTTAAATATTTTTCTTTAAATATTATTTACTGTGCAGAAGTGGTACAAAGCTGTATCACTTTTCAACATAATCTCCCCCACGCTCAATGAAAGTCCTCCAGCGCCTACAAAGTGCATAAATTCCTTTAGAAAAAAATTCTTTTGGTAGTCCGCGCAACCACTAATGCACCGTGTGTCGTACCTCTTCATCACAACGGAACTTCTTTCGTCCCATTGCGTCTTTGAGTGGTCCAAACATATAGAAATCACTTGGGGCAAGGTCTGGTGAGTATGGTGGATGAGGAAGACACTCAGAATGCAAGTCTGTGATTGTTCCAAATGTTGTACGTGCAGTGTGGGGCCTTGCATTGTCATGTCGCAAAAGGACACCTGCTGACGGCAATCCACGTCGCTTTGATTTGATTGCAGGCCGCAAATGATTTTTCTTTAGGAGATCTGTTTATGATGCACTGGTGACAGTGGTCCCTCTAGGCATGTAATGCTCCGAAGTGACGCCTTTTTCGTCCCAAAAGAGTGTCAGCATAACATTCCCTGTTGATGGTTCTGTTCGAAACTTCTTGCCCGCTGTCTTCGTTTCCGGTTGGTGGAAGTGAACCCAGGTTTCGTCCTCAGTAACTATTCTTCCAAGGAAGCCATCACCTTCTCGTTAAAAGCGCTGAAGAAGTTCTTCACAAGCATCAACACGTCGTTCTCTCATTTCAGGAGTCAGCTACCGTAGCGCCCATCTTGCAGACACTCTGTGAAACTGGAGCACATCATGCACAATGTGGTGTGCTGACCCATGACTAATCTGTATACATGCTGCAGTGTCATTCAGTGTCACTCGGCGGTTTTCCTTCACTATGGCTTCAACTGCTGCAATGTTCTGTGGAGTCACAACTCGTTGTGCCTGACCTCGACGAGGAGCATCTTCCACTGAAGTCACAGCATTTGCGAACTTCCTCCTCCATTCGTAGACTTGCTGCTGTGATAAACGTGCATCACCGTACTGAACCTTCATTCGTCGATGCATTTCAATAGGTTTCACACCTTCACTACGCAAAAACCGAATAACAGAACGCTGTTCTTCCCTTGTGCAAGTCGCAAGTGGGGCGACCATCATTATACTGATACTGCGACGGTATGTTTGCATCTGCACTATGCCGCCACCTACAGGCCATTCTGCACGCCATTTGAAGCACACTTACCACCTTACAGGATAACGGCGCGAAATTTCGATTTGTTATTACAAATTTATGGTTTTCATTTGACTCACCCTCGTAATATAACTAGTGTTTAAAAATATAAATAAATCTAAAGAAAAGAGGTTAGCAGGTTTCGATCCAGCGATTCACCGACAACGGAGTCTGAAAGCTAACTACATGACCGACGCCGGCTCGTCCTTCGGGTCACAATGCATCGGCGCATCACCGACGTGCAAAATTTCTCATGCGATTTTTTCGGAAACGTCTAAGCAGTACTGCTTATGACTTGCGCATTATGTTGTCCTAATGGACTACTAAAAATAAAAAAAGTTTGTAGTAATTCCGTGGTCCGAACGTCGTGGGCTGCCCTTGTGTGTAATCTGTCCCTCAGACCACGAAACCTGCAAAAGTTTGAACCGCACTGCGATTTTTATATCATAAAGCTAGCAGTTCGCAACTTGTGGAGGTATAAAAGAAGACAGAGAGAGAAAAAAATTGAGAGAGAGAGAGAGAGAGAGAGAGAGAGAGAGAGAGAGAGAGAGAGTGAAGGAAAACGAATGTATACGCTGGTACCCTGGGGCTCATGGCGTAACCCTAATGAATACGCGTCTGCCCTTCTACAAACGCCCATCCGTGGCTCTGGGACCGACGAAAATTAAAAAGAGTGGGCGAATTCCGCTCTGATATTAAATTCAGAGCTAATTCCACAGTTGGCTTTTACATAAGAGGCTTAAACAAGCGCCGAAACTCCCTCTCTTCGGCGTGCAGGGACACGGGAACTAACACTCCAACACGGCGTTGGCGGATTCATTCCTATGATTACTGGCGCCATTACCGACTGCACCTCTCGTGTGTACACAGACGCTGTCCGCGAGACAGCACTGTGCGAACAGAAAGTTTCCCTCTGAGCACTTTCCCGTCACTTGCATCCCATTATACTCAATTAGACATAAGGGAAAAAGTTGCTCAGAAGAGTTTGTTCGCTTCAAGAGTTACGTGCAGTTCACAGGTTACAACCAGTAAGAGGGTTCTCCAAAGTTATAAATGGTGAATGCTACCCATATCTGAGTCCATACAATGCACATCAATATGTAGTGCACTGTAGAGGGTTGTTGTTGTGGTCTTCAATCCAGAGACTGGTTTGATGAGCTCTCCATGCTACTCTATCCTGTGCAAGCTTCTTCATCTCCCAGTACTTACTACAACCTACATCCTTCTGAATCTGTTTAGCGTATTCATCTCTTGGTCTCCCTCTACGATTTTTGCCCTGCACGCTGCCCTCCAATACTAAATTGGTGATCCCTTTATGCCTCAGAATATGCCCTACCAACAAATCCCTTCTTCTAGTCAAATTGTACCACAAATTCCTCTTCTCCCCAATTCTATTCAATATTTCCTCATTAGTTATGTGATCTACCCATCTAATCTTCAGCATTCTTCTGTAGCACCACATTTCGAAAGCCTCTATTCTCTTCTCGTCTAAACTATTTATCGTCCACGTTTCACTTCCATACATGGCTACACTCCATACAAATACTTCCAGAAACGACTTCCTGACACTTAAATCTATACTCGATGTTAACAAATTTCTCTTCCTCAGAAACGCTTTGCTTTCCATTGCCAGTCTACATTTTATATCCTTTCTACTTCGACCATCATCAGTTATTTTGCTCCCCAAAAAGCAAAACTCCTTTACTACTTTAAGTGTCTCATTTCCTAATCTAATTCCCTCAGCATCACCCGATTTAATTCGACTACATTACATTATCCTCGTTTTGCTTTTGTTGATGTTCATCTTATACCCTCCTTTCAAGACACTGTCCATTGCGTTCAACTGCTCTTCCAAGTCCTTTTCTGTCTCTGACAGAATTACAATGTCATCGGCGAACCTCGAAGTTTTTATTTCTTCTCCGTGGATTTTAATACCTACTCCGAATTTTTCTTTTGTTGCCTTTATTACTTGCTCAATATACAGATTGAATAACATCGGGGATAGGCTACAACCCTGTCTCACTCCCTTCCCAACCACTGCTTCCTTTTCATGCTCCTCGACTCTTATAACTGCCATCTGGTTTCTGTACAAATTGTAAATAGCCTTTCGCTCCCTGTATTTTACCCCTGCCACCTTCAGAATTTGAAAGAGAGTATTCCAGTTAATGTTGTCAAAAGCTTTCTCTAAGTCTACAAATGCTAGAAACGTAGGTTTGCCTTTTCTTAATCTTTCTGCTAAGATAAGTCGTAAGGTCAGTATTGCCTCACGTGTTCCAGTGTTTCTACGGAATCCAAACTGATCTTCCCCGACGTCAGCTTCTACCAGTTTTTTCATTCGTCTGTAAAGAATTCGCGTTAGTATTTTGCAGCTGTGACTTATTAAACTGATAGTTCGGTAATTTTCACATCTGTCAACACCTGCTTTCTTTGGGATTGGAATTATTATATTCTTCTTGAAGTCTGAGGGTATTTCGCCTGTCTCATACATCTTGCTTACCAGATGGCAGAGTTTTGTCGGTACTGGCTCTCCCAAGGCCGTCAGTAGTTCTAATGGAATGTTGTCTACTCCCGGGGCCTTGTTTCGACTCAGGTCTTTCAGTGCTCTGTCAAACTTTTCCCACAGTATCGTATCTCCCATTTCATCTTCATCTACATCCCCTTTCATTTCCATTATATTGTCCTCAAGTACATCGCCCTTGTATAGGCCCTCTATATACTCCTTCCACCTTTCTGCTTTCCCTTCTTTGCTTAGAACTGGGTTTCCATCAAAGCTCTTGATATTCATGCAAGTGGTTCTGTATTCTCCAAAGGTCTCTTTAATTTTCCTGTAGGCAGTATCTATCTTACCCCTAGTGAGATAAGCCTCTACATCCTTACATGTGACCTCTAGCCATCCCTGCTTAGCCATTTTGCACTTACTGTCGATATCATTCTTGAGACGTTTGTGAAGAATAATATCACACTTAAATAACGCTGCATCGAAAGCCACTATTTTTATACTATGCCGGCCGTTGTGGCCGAGAGGTTCTAGGTGCTTCAGTCTGTAACCGCGCGACCGCTACGGTCACAGGTTCGAATCCTGCCTCGGGCATGGATGTGTGTGATGTCCTTAGGTTGGTTAGGTTTGCGTAGTTCTAGTGGACTGATGACCTCAGATGTTAAGTCCCATAGTGCTCAGAGCCTTTATACTATATTAAGCTAGCTGTTCCGGAATCAGGTGATACCGTGGCCGTGTAGTTGTGTGTTGTCGACAACAAATAGGTAAACAGAAACATTTCTCATGCTCTGATATCGACGAGGGAAAGAAGAGACGACAACGACGACATACTCGTATACATATACAAGCGGTATACGTGGCGCCGTACAATACAACAACACAACGGACGTCACGGTATAACGAACATTACCCGTTCTCTCAAATTTTCGAATCAAATTTTTGATTGTTAGCAGACTTGGACCGGTTGTCTTCAGCTAGTACTCGGTTCCTTTGAGCCGCAGTTTGGCTGTTATTGGTGGCATAGTAGGCCTTCTGAAGCGCCGTACCGTGACTTTTTCACCTGCAACCGGTCGAGAACAACAAACCGCTTGCGCTTGCCCATACTAATTCCCTTCACGCCCCGCGGCCTGCCGTCCAGTTTGAACGTCCAAACGCTGACCGTTTAGACGTTATGACGATTTTACTTCATACAGTTCAACAACTGTCATCCCATACCTCAAAATGCGCCCTTGTGGGTCAGCAGTTTCTTCCACCGATCTCTTCATATAGCAGCACCCTCTCTCCTGCGTCTCGCGTCTTCAGAGGTACGCACTACCACACACTGCTGTGACTTGCGGATTGTGCACATCTGCATATACACTACTGGTGTAACTGCTACACCACGAAGATGACGTGCTACAAACGCGACATTTAACCGACAGGAAGAAGATGCTGTGATATGCAAATGATTAGCTTTTCAGAGCATTCACACATGGCTGGCACCGGTGGCGACACCTACAACGTGCTGACATGAGGAAAGTTTCCAACCGATTTCTCATACACAAACAGCAGTTGACCAGCGTTGCCTGGTCAAACGTTGTTGTGATGCCTCGTGTTAGGATGAGAAATGCGTACCATCACGTTTCCAACTTTGATAAAGATCGGATTGTAGCCTATCGCGATTTCGGTTTATCGTATCGCGACATTGCTGCTCGCGTTGGTCGAGATCCAATGACTGTTATCAGAATATGGAATCGGTGGGTTCAGGAGGGTAATACGGAACGCCGTGCTGGATCACAACGGCCTCGTATCACTAGCAGTCGAGATGACAGGCATCTTATCCGCATGGCTGTAACGGATCGTGCAGCCACGTCTCGATCCCTGAGTCAACAGATGGGGACGTTTGCAAGACAACAACCATCTGCACGAGCAGTTCGACGACGTTTGCAGCAGCATGGACTATCAGCTCGGAGACCATGGCTGCGGTTACCCTTGACACTGCATTACAGACGGGGGCGCCTGCGATGGTGTACTCGACGACGAAACTGGGTGCACGAATCGCAAAACGTCATTTTCTCGGTTGAATCCATGATGGTCGCATCCGTGTTTGACGACATCGCGGTGAACCCACATTGGAAGCGTGTATTCGTATCCCCATACTGGCGTATCACCCGGCGTGATGGTAAGGGGTGCCACTGGTTACACGTCTCGGTCACCTCTTGCTCGCATTGACGGCACTTTGAACAGTGGACGTTAGATTTCAGATGTGTTACGACCCGTGACTCTACCCCCCATTCGATCCCTGCGAAACCCCACATTTCAGCAGGATAATGCACGACCGCATGTTGCAGGTCCTGTACGGGCGTTTCTGGATACAGAAAATGTTCGACTGCTGCCCTGGCCAGCACATTCTCCAGATCTCTCACCAATTGAAACCGTCTGGTCAATGGTGGCCGAGCAACTGGCTCGTCACAGTACGCCAGTCACTACTCTCGATGAACTGTGGTATCGTGCTGAAGCTGCACGGGCAGCTGTACCTATACACGCCATCCAAGCTCTTTTTGGCTCAATGGCCAGGCTTTTCAAGGCCGTTATTACGGTCAGAGGTGGTTGTTCTGGGTACTGATTTCTTAGGATCTATGCACCCAAATTGCGTGAAAATGTAATCACATGTCAGATCTAGTATAATATATTTGTCCAATGAATACCCGTTTATCACTTGCATTTCTTCTTGCTGTAGTAATTTCAGTGGCCAGTAGTGTACATCCAGTCAGCCCATTTCACTGTGAAGCACACAGCGTGATCTGGTTGTGCGCTGCCGGATTTGAGTTTTCCATTGCGCTGCTGTTTGCGTACAAAGCGTAACTGAACCTTTTACCTCGTTTTTATGTTGCGTCTGGCAGAGATATATACCATCAGAGCAGCAGCATTAAAATATGCGCGCACGACGAAATGGAAACAGAAGAGAGCGGGAGGGCGAGAGAGAAAGAAAGAGAGAGAGAGAGAGAGAGAGAGAGAGAGAGATGGAAATGAAAATTGTCACTACACTTTTTCCTCTGTGTTTCAGCCCTTTACATACAAAAATCACATCGATGCCAACTCCGAATTTAATAACAAAGCGATACAGACGCAGTACCGTCGGGCAGGCAGAAAACCACACACACACACACACACACACACACACACACACAGTCACACACGCACACACAATGGTCTTTTATTCCCAGTCCTGCCATGTTTGTAGCCTGTTCACTACATTTCTACATCGCAGCCGAGAGACCGTATTTCAATTGTCTACACTTGCCATGTTATATTCGGCGTGGCGCTAAATTAGTAGCCATTAATCTGTTAACATTTGCCAGTTTTGTGTGGGCAGCATTAACTACTATCCAGTGCAGTCAAAATATTGGAACTAAATCGCAGCATCTACCGTCGTGAAAAGACCACGTGCGCTCTACAAGCAATTCACGTAGCTACATTCATTAGTACGTGACTGTGTAATGTCATTTGCTAACTAATTTTCAATAAGCAGACAGCTGGTGTATAAAGTCTTCGTCGGTGTTCAGTGTAACATAACAATAATTATGAGCCGGCCGCTGTGGTCGAGTAGTTCTAGATGCTTCAGTCTGGAACTACGCGGCTGCTACGTTCGCATGTTCGAATCCGGCCTCGGGCATGGATGTGTGTGATATCCTTAGGTTAGTTAGGTTCAAGTAGTTCTACGTTCTAGGGGACTGATGGCCTCAGATGTTAAGTTCCATAGTGCTTAGAGCCATTTGAACCAATAATTATGACACACGAGAAATACAGTTATTTTTGACGTTCTAGAATGATTTTTAACTGTCCCAGGACAAGTTTTCGACTTTTTAGCTAATCCTCACGCACCAACTTGGCAGTCACTCCTGTCTTACGGGGAGTGTGTGCGTAAATGTCCTTGTGGGTAACATCGGAAGTTCACTGCGGCTTTTTGCAGATGATGCTGTGGTATATCGAGAGGTGAAAGGTGGCTACACTGAGTCACAGCGCCAGAGATTGCGCCAAAGACTATTATTCCGCCGCCTCCACTGGTGCGGTAGTAGTTCAGAGGATGTCGAGGGCACTTGTTGTTCTGTTGGGCGAGAGAGTAGATGCTGTTCGGTTGGTGTAATGTATAGATGGAAGAAGTTGCGATTGTCAGAGTGTATTTGAGGAGATGGGCTTTTGATTTATGATGCTGGTGTAATGGAATATTTTCGTCACTATATAATGAGGTAAAAAGGTATTATAGTTTTCTTTACTGAAAATCCCTCTAGCTCACAGGTACAGTCAACAAAGCATATGGCTCGTGTTCATTTATTAGACTTGTAATTCTGGTTTCTATGTGCGATTATAGTATTTCTGGTTTTTCAATTAATTCATTGTAAACGGTGTTTAAAATATTTTGTCGTATTGAGAAAGAACCGAGCCAGATACATGTACTTTGAGTCGCACTACCACACACAGAACAGTTACACTTGTGCTTTGTTGTTTCGTAGCTTTTATAGTTGCAGGGGACTTAATTAATCAATTGTGTTCATGGAAATTCGTTGTCATTCTTTATTTTTATTTCATGCAGTCAGATTGCGTGCTAATACTTGTCAGGGCCAACCGGTTACGAGACTTAGCAACCGGTCACACAGCTAGTAAGATTATTGCATTTATTCATTAATGTTTTTAATTAAGCCCCCATGCAGAGGTTGTAACAATGGAAAATTGTACTGAAATGCAGGAGGATCTGCAAGGAGTGGACGCATGGTGCAGGGAATGGCAATTGAATCTCAATGTAGACAAGTGTAATGTGCTGCGAATACATAGAAAGAAAGATCCTTTATCATTTAGCTACAATATAGCAGGTCAGCAACTGCAAGCAGTTAATTCCATAAATTATCTGGGAGTACGCATTTGAAGTGATTTAAAATGGAATGAAAATAGAGTTGATCGTCGGTAAAGCAGATGCTACACTGAGATTCATTGGGAGAATCTTAAGGAGATGCAATCCGTAAACAAAGGAAGTACGTTACAGTACACTTGTTCGCCCACTGTTTGAGTATTGCTCACCAGTGTGGGATCCGTACCAGAGAGGATTGATAGAAGAGATAGAGAAGATCCAACGAAGAGCAGCGCGCTTCGTTACAGAATCATTTAGTAATCGCGAAAGCGTTACGGAGATGATAGATAAATTCCGGTGGAAGACTCTGCAAGAGACACGCTCAGTAGCTCGGTACGGACTTTTGTTGAAGTTTCTAGAATATACCTTCACCGAGGAGTCAAGCAGTATATTGCTCCCTCGTACTTATATCTCGCGAAGAGACCATGAGGATAAAATCAGAGAGATTAGAGCCCACACAGAGGCATACCGACAATCTTTCTTTCCAAGAGCAATACGAGACTGGAATAGAAGGGAGAACCGATAGAGGTACTCAAAGTACCCTCCGCCACACACCGTCAGGTGGCTTGCGGAGTATGGATGTAGATGTAGATGTAGGAGAGGCAAAGAGATAAGGGATGTTTGTGATACAAACTGATGGGAAAAATCGGAACACCGAGAGATAGTTGTGCAACGCAAACAAAGATTGGTAAGCGTGTTTCTCCATCTGAAAGACGATGCCAGTTCAAATTTCGTACCAGTCCAATATGAGTGGCGCTAGTTGCGCCAGTATAAGGATGCAACTCAGATTTGCTTTAGGTACACGGTGTAACGGTGGTGAGCATTAGTTATCTCCGAGATCGGACGTGGTGAGTTGATGTTAGTCAAGAATGCCTTTAAGGCGACAAAGACACCACTATCAGCACCTCCATGAGTTTGAAAGAGGTCGTGTAATAGGACTACCAGAAGCTGGACGTTCTTTCTGCGGTACTGCAGAAAACCTTGGCAGGAATGTAGCCACTGTACATGATTGCTGGTATTGGCTGTCACGAAAATATAGAAGGTGATTAGAATTAAAGTTAAACATTCAAACCGCTGTAGAAATAATACCACTGGTCAGAATGACGTAAAATTGCAGCGTAATATTAACGAAGAAGGGGAAAACGAATGACAGAAGAAAAATAAATAGTTAGAAAATGTAGCAGTAGATGGTGCTGTAAGCATCATAATTTAATTGTGGTCGACCACAAATGACAAATGAATCATACAACAATGCCTAAGGCATGAGTTTGACGTTAAACATACTGTGCTACTCAGTGTGCATGAGTGCACAGGTGTGATACTGTTAGTTACGAAAGCCCGTCCACCACGGCATGGTCATATCAGACCGGATGGGAAAAATCGATTTTTAATTGTCCTGAGGCCAAAAACCGCATAAAAAGTACGAATCACAACCAAATTGGATTATTAAATTCCGTGTGACTGGCGCAAAACACGTTCAATGTGCTGTTCACCGTTTTCTGCGACAAGTTGATATCGAGAAACAGCATGTTCCACAACTGATCGAAGTGTTTCCGGGGTCACTTTCAGAATGTGTTGCGCAATGCGTGCCTTCAATGGAGCTAAGTTTCAATCGGAACACTGAACACAACTTCTTTCAGACAGCCCCACAGCCAGAAGTCATACGGATTAAGACCAGGTGATCGGGACGGCTAGGCTGTAGGGAAATGGCGGCTGATAATTCTAGCATTTCCGAAATGGCGCTTCGGTAGCTGCTTAACTGGATTTGCGATGTGCTGCGGATCGCCATGTTGCATAAAAATGATCCCATCCACACATCCACGCTGTTGGAGAGCTGGAATGACGTGGTTGCGCAAAAGATACTCATAGAGCTTACCAGTGATGGTTCAGGTAACAGGATAGGAAGCGCACGTCTCTTCGAAAAAATATGTCCCTGTGATAACTGATGCCGTAAGCCCGCACCATACAGTGACCTCTTCAGGATGAAGTAGTACCGATTGATTTGCATGTGGACTTTCTGCTGCCCATATTCGACAATTCTGTGTACTGACGTAGCCTGTCAGATGGAAGTGGGCTTCGCCTGTCCACAAAATCTTCCAAGGCCGATCATTGTCCACTTCCAAGCGAGCAAGAAATTCTAAGGCGAAGGTCTCTCTTGCTGGCAGGTTAACAGGAAGCAACTCGTTCACATGGGTAATTTTGAATGGATAGCAAAGAGGGATGCTTCGTAGGATTTTAAGCACCGTGCTCGCGGATATGTCAGATGTTCGGGAAATTCTCCGTGCACTACACGTTTGCACACCACCACTCTTCTCCTCCTGTATTCCTGTGACCGCTGCTTCCACTGACTTCGAATCAATTCGTTTCCTCCCTCTACCAGGTTTCACACCAACAGAACCCGTCTTTTCGAATTTTCGGATGATTTTCTCCAGACCCAAGCCAATCATGGGACCAACGCCTGTTATCAGACCCTTCAGTGCCCGCAACTTTTGCAGAGCGACGTGTGCACAGTCATCATTGCTGTAATACAGCTTCACAAGCAGAGCGCGATCCTGCATTGAGACAGTTCAAATGTGTGTGAAATCCTATGGGACTGAACTGCTAAGGTCATCAGTCCCTAAGCTTACACACTACTTAACCTAAATTATCCTAAGGACAAAAACACACACCCATCGCAAGCTGCGGCATCGTCGCGAAAAAGCACAGTGACCCGTATATGTAATAAGTTTCCTTTAATTTACGTCTATGGTCACAATCTTTTCTGTTTAACAGATTACCGGTTTCGGTCTTTAATGAGACAGATCTGATGATATGGTCATTAAATACCGAAACCGGCACTCTGTTAAACAGAAAAGACTGTGACCATGGACGTAAATTAAAGGAAACTTAACACACACACACCCATGTCCGAGGGAGGACTCGAACCTCCGCCGGGACCAGCCGCATAGTCCATGACTGCAGCGCCTCAGACCGCTCGGCTAATCCCGCGTGGTCATTGAGACAGTCATGGCGAGCGTCGCAGACGCGAAAGGAGGAAAAGCCGTGTGCCCGGAGTGTATATACCAACTTCAGAGGGTCCTCGCGACATATGTTTTCATTTACCCATTCTGACACATACAGCTCCGTCTATTGATAAATTTTCACACTATTTTTTTTTCTTATGCCATACGTTTTCCACCTTCTCAGATAATGCTTCGTTGAAATTTGACGTCATTCTGACCAGTGATGTTATTTCTACAGCGGTTTGAAAGTTTAACTTTAATAATAATGACCCTGCACATTCGGAAGTAGACCGAGCTCTGAACGGTCACGTGGCACTACCGACAGGAAAGACCATCGTGTTCGGCGTACGTTTCTGGCGCATCGTACTGAAACGTCCCCTTAAAAAAATTATAAATGACTGTGCTTAAACTGACACACAATATTGTTTTAGCGCAACGCAATCTGACTTTCAAAAATCACTACAAAAGAATGGCCCTGACTAACAATAACCTATACCTTTCATGAATCACTTACCTCACAAAAATCTTCGTTACTCGAACTACTGCAATACAGCGTGCTCCAATACTGCCAGCTAAATAAAAGATTCTAACTACTGAAGCCACTAACTAATGATAGGCATACTAAGCAAATGAAAGATTTTTATATGGAACAAACAATGTATTTACCTTAATAGTGTTCAAAAGTCATTATATATATATATATATATATATATATATATATCAGTTCATGACATCCAGTCTTACAAATTTACTGTCTCTGTCTCTCTCAAAACTCCGCCATCTCTCTCCCCACATCCACGACTGCTGGCGGCTCACCTCCAACTGCGCATCGCTACGCGCTCTTAACAGCCAATTGCCCAACACTACAATAGCAAATTCCAACAATGCCAACCAGCCACAGACTGCACACAGCACAGCCAGTGATTTTCATACAGAGCGCTACGTGGCGTTACCAACATAAAAACCTAAACAGCCTACTTACAGCACTGCATCTGCAGCAGCACTTTGAGCTGCAGTTGGCACCACAGTGACCCAAGGAACTGTTAAAAGTCGGTTACTTCAAGGAAAGCTCCGAGGCAGACCCTTGTAGGGAGTACTCCACTGATGCCAAACAAACGCATTTGCGACTTTATTGGCGTGAAACGAGAGCTCGTTGGAGGGCAGGATGGGGGTCTGCTGTGCTTCCTGATAAAAGCTGGTTGTGCCTCGCTGCCGTGTGTTGATTAACCGAGGGCCAGTTGAGGGTCTGGAACTGGCGTGTCTGCCTGCTGGACACACTGGATCCCACCTGGAGTTATGCCATCGGGTGCGATTTCGTACCACAGCCGGAGAAACCTCGTCGCTATCCCACGCACCCTGACTGAGATTTTGAACGTCAATCTGGCGATTCGATCTGTTGTTCTGCCATTCATGAACAGCATTCCAGGGAGTGTTTTCCAACATAATAACGATCGTCCACGTACCGCTGTTGTAACCCAACATGCTCTACTGTGTCTCGATATGTTGCCTTGGTCTGCTGCATCGCCAGATCTGTCTCCAATCGAGCATATATGAGACAATTTCGGACGACAACTCGAGCGTCATCCACAAACAAATGGTTGAACTAGCTCTAACAAGGGAAAGGCCTCAGAGACGGCCAACCGATTCGGCTCAGATTTGGCAGGTCGCTTATGTACAACCTAAAAGGAAGGAATCTAAGATACTTTGGTCCAACATCTCCACGTATTTGAGAAAATCACCCCTAAATGTTATGACGAGCGATCTTCTCAAAATTGGCGGGATCGATAGATAATTGTAAATAGAGCATTTTTCATCAACGGGTATGGGCTCCGAAAACGCATACTTTTCCAGAAATCGAGGTAAGAACCTTTTACAACTGCCGCGTCTCTGCCCACATGGTTAACACCTGTCGCCGACAGCGCCGGTACCACAGAGGGTTAGCTGCCCTCTATAATAAAAAGACTGAGTTAATGGATCAACGACGAACCCTGTGACATCCCACCCGAGCAGATGCAACGAACGAAAACAAACAAAATGAGATTACAAAAAATAAAATAAAAAATAGCGCAACGGCGAAGGTAACTGGTCGAGAATCGGAAAACCCGGGTTCGAATCTCGAAGAAACCCACCGAATTTTATTCTTCTCGTTTGTATTTTTCCATATCTCAATTGATAGGGATAGGAGGGTTAACAAGGTAAGTAAATCAATAAGGAATGATAATAATAAGGTAGGCAAGCTAATATCCCAAACGCCGTGAGTTAGTAAGTATTAAACTTTTAAGCCTTCTCATAAAAACAACTCCGATTAAAAGTGCTGCGACTTCCTCACAAGGGATCACAGACAGCCAGCCGTGCGACGCTTGTTTACAGCGAGGCACGGGACAGAATGCACGCGGGGAGAGTTATGTTGTCCCGGTTGCCTATTCGCCATATCATAGGGAAGGAACAGTGTAGCTGTGGGGAAGGCAAAACAAAGACTGCGCTTTGTTGGTAGAGCACTTAGAAGATGCGACAAAGACATTAAAGAGACAGCTCACATTAAACTTGTAAGTCCTATGCTGGATTATTGCTGCGCGGTGTGAGATCCAAACCAGGTAGGATTGACGGAGGACATCGCAAAAATGCAAAGAAGGGCAGCCCGTTTCGTATTATCGCGCAATAGAGGTGAGAGTGTCACTGATATGATACGCGAGTTCGGGTGGCAGTCACTGAAGCAAAGGCGGTTTTCTTTGCGGCGAGATCTATTTACCAAATTTCAATCACCAACTTTCTCTTCCGAATGCGAAAATAATCTGTTGACACCCAGCTACGTAAGGAGAAATGATCATCATAATTAAATAAGAGAAATCAGAGCTCGAACGGAAAGATTTAGGTGCTCCTTTTTCCCAGGAGCCATTCGTGAGTGGAATGGTAGAGAAGTAGTATGAAAACGGCTCGATGAACCCTCTGCCAGGTATTAAGTGTGAATTGCAGAGTAACCATGTCGATGTAGATGTAGATCAGTGTATGTCACCTAGACAAACGTATTCCCTAAGTTTCATTACTCGATATTAATTATTTTTCGTGTTGCCATTTTTTTCTGCCCGTGTAGAAGTAACGACATTCACAGATACGAATCTCTGCTTACTTATAAACTGTCTGCTCGAAAGTATCCGGACGCCAAGTAATGGACATTAATTTGAGGTGCGCCACTCTTCGCCTTCATGACGACTTGAACACTGAACTCTGCTGGATACGAGATGTTCGGGGATGAGATGTCTGTATATCTGAGGAGGAGTGGCAGCCCACTCTTCCTCAGAACCGATACCGGAGAATGCAGTTACGTTGGTCGCTGGGGCCGGAATGAAGTCGACGAAAGGTGTTCCATTGGGTTCTGCTCCGGAAGGCCAGTCCATTTCAGGAATGTTATTGTCCACAAATCATTGTCTCACAAATGCTGCCTGATAACATGGAATGCTGTAATGCTGATACAAACAAATACGGTCTCCGAACTGTGTCTCTACTGCACGTAGTGCTGTAAATGTGTTCATATCCTGCCGCACTTAGCGGTTTCTTAAGCGCAATAAGTTTGGCTGCAACCTGACCACCACGTAATCCTCTTATCCGAAACGTGGTTGAAACCACACATATCCTCTGCATCTATTCATCTCCCAGGGTACACATTTCTTAGGGCAGACAGATCAAAAAAGCGAGGTGGCGGGGTCGGCGCGTATATACAAACAGATCTCAAAGCGAAAGTCTTATGTACGTCAAATCCTGCTGAAGAAAAAGAGGCTGAATTCATGTTCATTGAAATAAATATACAAAGTCGGAAATTCTTGACTGGCGTCGTGAACAAGCCGCCAAAAATAAACTCAATGAGTTCCTTCCAGTCGGAATTACATTCACTCCAGTGTCAATACGAACATGTCATCGTAACGGGTGACTTGAAAGTAGACCTGCTAAGAGACACTCCCTCCGCAATAAACCTAAGAAGATTGTTTAGTTGCAATAGCATGAACATTCTTCCATTACAACCTACACACCATACGGCGCACAGTCATACTCTTATAGACGTAATCGCAACGAAACAGACTGACAAAGTGAGAGATGTTGGTCAAACATCGGCCCCTGGCCTCTCAGCACATGATGTAGTATTCCTGGCCTACTCTGTGCAGCCCCCAAGGATGAAATCGCGTTACATAACTTGTAGGAACATGAAACGTATTGACCTTGACGCTCTAACAGCCGATTGCTCAGAAATCTCATGGCATCAAATAATCAGAGAACCTACAATCGACGGCAAAATTAATGAACTTGGTGATAAACTCACTGCCCTCTATGACAAACATGCACCTGTGCGCACAATCCGTGTAAGAAAATCTCCTGCTCCATGGCTGACAGCTGAATTACGTCAAATGATGACTAATAGGGATGCTGCCCACAGGCGTTTCAAGGCAGATCCGAAACCCGAGCGTTTCGAAGAATACAGAAAGCTACGGAACAGAGTGAAACAATGCATTCGCAATGCTAAAATCAGGCACGTTCGCTCCCTTGTATGCAGCGATCTGACGCCCACGACTCTATGGAAGAATCTCCGTAGCTTGGGGGTCGGAAAGGCAAAATCGGAAACTACTTTTCATGTGTCAGCTAACGAATTAAATGAATTCTTCTCTGCACCTCTGAATACCAGCACGGCTGATAATTACCATCCACAAGAATCCCCAAACAGGATAACTAACAACGATACCTTCCATCTAAAACTTGTAACAACAAATACGGCAAGAAAAGCAATAATGAGAATCTCTTCTGATGCAATAGGCAACGACAGTATCGGTATAACCATGATTAAGAATGTTGCCGATATCTTAGTATCTGTCTTAACTGACATATTTAATTTTTCCCTCGTGAACGGAATATACCCCACTGCCTGGAAAAGAAGCATAATTCGATCCATACCTAAGATCGAAAACCCGCAACTGCCTAATGATTACCGACCAATTAGCATACTGCCTGCTGTTTCCAAAGCACTCGAATATATTGTTCATGACCAAATCACTGAACACTTGCATGAATTCAGCCTATATGACAAATTTCAGTCCGGTTTCCGTAAACATCACAGCACAAACACTGCTCTAATTAAAGTAACAGATGACCTGAAATGTGCCATCGACAATCGAAAGGCAACAATATTGACGCTACTGGACTTCAGCAAAGCTTTTGACACTGTTAACTATGACATATTGCTCAGAAAAATGCAACAGCTTAATTTCTCTGATAGTGCAATGAGATGGTTTGAAAGCTACTTAAAAGACAGACAGCAATGTGTTGTCTGCGTAAATGAAAAATCTTCCTGGAAACATGTTTCCTCGGGAGTGCCACAAGGATCAGTCTCAGGACCACTTTTGTTTTCTTTATATGTCAACGATATTTCGTCGGTTCGGTCCTCCTGTAAATATCATTTCTATGCCTACGACCTCCAGCTCTACCTAAGCGTCAGACCTGAAGACGTAAACACTGCAATCGCTCAGATAAATGATGATCTTTCTTCGGTAGTGACATGGGCGAAAAGCCTGGGGCTTAAACTAAATGCAAAAAAGACGCAAGTAATCTTAATAGCCCATCAGAAATTAATAAGTTCAGATTTCCGCGAACGGCTACCTCCTATTCTGCTCGACGGTACTCCAATACCATATCAGAAAACAGTGAAGAACTTGGGTGTAACTTTGGATGTGCATCTCAACTGGGGGGAGAATACAGTCGCAGTGTGCCGAAAGACGTCTGCTTGTCTCTATGCTCTCAAAAAGTTTCGGAACATATTTCCACAGGACTTGAAACGCCAGCTCGTGCAAGCACTCGTTCTACCGAACCTCCACTATTGTGATGTGATTCAACAAGGCACGAGTAGTGAAAACAAAAGACGGCTAGAGCTAACCATGAATGCCTGTGTGCGTTACACCTGGAACATTCGCCGATATGATCATGTTAGTGCTTCATAGTCCGAGCTAAAGTGGCTGCGGCCGGACAAATGGCGTGACTACCACACTCTATGTCTACTTCACCGACTCCTCGTCGCGCAAGCACCCCAGTACCTTGATTCAGAGATTAAAAACCTGTCATGCCATCATAATAGAAACACGAGGTCACTCTTATTTGGTATCCTAACTGTGCCCACTCACAAAACAAAAACTTTTGCAAACTCCTTCTCAGTTGCCGCTGTCCGCCTCTGGAACAAACTGCCCCTTACCTTGCGCAAAATTCAATCTCCTGCTGCTTTTAAGAAGAAGTTGAAGCATTTCCTACTATCATCCTCATAAAGTTCTCCACAAAATTAATGTACTACGCCAATCCTCTCATCTGTCAAATAGCAAAGCTAGCGTCTCCTATCTTGCTCCTGAGATGCCTTCCCCTTCATCTATCTCTATTAGCCAGGGAATCTTCTTTTCCTTTATATTTCCTTAATTATGTTTCATCATGTCTATTCTTCTCCTCCCTTCACCATGAGTCACCCTCATACTCCCTGCTGCCAGCACTCTTATCTAAAATTTGTCTCTTCAATAATGTCTAATATTACAGTACTTATGATCTACGAATATAAACTCTATATGTATGTATTTTTCCAGGTGTACCTTTCTAATTGTTTATTTCACTTTGTGTACTAGATGTAGTTTAACATGCCTACTAAAACGTATGAATGTAAAATAAGTAGAATGCCTGGTTAGATGTAAGAGAGGGCCTGATGGCCCTAATCATGCCAGGTTAAATAAATCAATAAATAAAAAGAATAAATAAATTAAAAACGTCCCAGTGACATAACATACCACCTCCCACGTTCTTTTCATCTGGCACTGCACACTGTGGGTTGGTTTCCACCTCCGCTCACCAAATACACTGGGGTCGTAAATTGAAGCAACAAACAGCTATTTCCCCGTTATGTGTCTAATTAATGATGTAATCGTACAAACTGTCAACAGTTGTCCGTACGATAGTGTTCTGCACGGAAAATGGCAGTCCGGTCAACGGGCAACCACGCTGACGATGACGTCAGGGCTCCTATAAAGTGGGCTAGTGTTTTCCCAGTAGTCGCACATGCACAGTCACTGTGGACTCAGACGGTGCAGAATGGCACAGTGAAGACGCTAATCAGACACTCTGGGGTGGAGGGCCATGGGAAGAATAAAAGCAGGAGTCGCAAACTGTTGTGGCCTAATGGCTTAATGTGAATCGTTCTGTTGTTCCTCGGATGAGGCGACAGTGTATGGAGACCGAAGCTGTATCCCGGAGACCAGAGCAGGGCCGACCACGTGTGACATCAAAAAGACAGGATCGTTATTTGGCTGTCAGGGGAACGACAGTACCGCCTCAGCACTGCACGGCAACTGCCATCTGACCTCGCAGCATCCACTGGACGTGTTGTATCGAGGCAAACGGTGTACAGAAAGCTTCGGAAGAATGGCCATTACTGTTGGAGATCTGCTGTGTGTGTACCTCTGACGCGTCTTCACAGAAGGGAACGTCTAGAGTGGAGTCATCGACATACCACCGGTCGAACAGTGGGCCAGTGTCATTTTCACAGATGAGTCCCGATCTGGTCTGGAGAGTGATTCTGGACGGATTCGCATCTGGAGGGAACGTGGAACACGATTTCGGGACCAAAACACTCAGGAAAGAGACCGACGTCTAGTAGGATCAGTAATGGTGTGAGCAGCAATTATGATGACCACTCGAACACCTCTTCATGAAATTGTACGGGTGAATCAGCAAGATTTAACTGCTGTCAGGTACCGTGAGGAGGTCTGGGGTCTCATGCACACTTGTTGCGAAGTACTGTGGGTCCAGATTTCGTATTGATGGACCAAAATGGTTCAAATAACTCTAAGCACTATGGGACTTAATATCTGAGGTCATCAGTCCCCTAGACTTAGAAGTACGTAAACCTAACTAATCTAAGGACACGACACACATCCATGCCCGAGGTAGGATTCGAACCTGTGACCGTAGCAGCCGCGTGTTTCCACACTGAAGCGCCTAGAACCGCTCGGTCACAGCAGCCGGCGATGGACCACAATGCTCGACCTCATAGACCACTGCTGGTTAACGTATTTTTGAAAACGGAAGATATTGAACGCATGGCGTGCCCTGCTCGCTCTCTAGATTTGAATCTCACAGAGCACGTCTGGGATGCATTAGCGAGACGGGTTGCAACACGTCAGCACACACCAACCTCTCTCCAAGACTTGCGAGCAGCTCTGCAGGAAGAATGGGCGTTGATGTCTCAACATGAAATTGGAAATTTATGGTAAGTTCTGTGTGACCAGACTGCTGCGATCATTGGTCCCTAACCTTACACACCACTTAATCGGACTTAAACTAACTTACGCTAAGGACAACACACACACCCATGCCCGAGGGAGTACGCGAACCTCTGGGTGAGGGAAGGCGTGCGAACTGTGACAAGGCGCCTGAGACCGCGCGGCTACCACGCAGGTCCACAACATGAGACTGATGACATCATTCACAGCATGCCGCGTCGTGGTCAGGTCTGTTTTGATGCCAGAGGTGGTCACACCCCATACTGAGGACATTAACCAGTAGTCGGAATGTGTGTGCAAATCCTTTAAGTTGTAAAAAACAAACAACATTTTTGTCTATCGTTATGCATGTTGCAGCTATTTGCTTACTCTATTCTTTACATTGTTTCTACGTTACCAGCACCTGTTTACACTGTTTTGTGGCTAAATAAACACAACCTTGCAAAATTTCACTTTAATTTTGCACAGCAGTGTACACTACTGGCCATTAAAATTCCTACACCGACACGAAGTACAGATGATAAACGGGTATTCATTGGAAAAATATATTATACCAGAACTGACATGTGGTTACATATTCACTGGGTGCATAGATCCTCAGAAATCAGTACCCAGAACAACCACATCAGGCCTTAATAACGGCCTTGATACGCCTGGCTATCGAGTGAATCAAACAGAGCTTGGATGGCGTGTACAGGTATAGCTGCCCACGCAGCTTCAACAAGATACCACAGTTCATCAAGAGTAGTGACTGGCGTATTGTGACGAGCCAGTTGCTCGGCCACCATGGACCAGACGATTTCAATTGGTCAGAGATCTTGAGATTTACTGGCCAAGGCAGCAGTCGAACGTTTTCTGTATCCAGAAAGGTTCAAATGGTTCAAATGGCTCTGAGCAGTATGGGACTTAACATCTGTGGTCATCAGTCCCCTAGAAATTAGAACTACTTAAACATAACTAACCTAAGGACATCACACACATCCATGCCCGAGGCAGGATTCCAACCCGCGACCGTAGCAGTCGCGCGGTTCCGGACTGAGCGCCTAGAACCGCTAGACCACCGCGGCCGGCTGTATCCAGATAGGCCCGTACAGAACCTGCAACATGCGGTCGTGCATTATCCTGCTGAAATGTAGGATTTCGCAGGGATCAAATAAAGGGTAGAGCCACAGGTCGTAACACATCTGAAATGTAACGTCCACTGTTCAAAGTGCCGTCAATGCGAACAAGAGGTGACCGAGAAGCGTAACCAATGGCACCCCATATCATCACGCCGGGTGATACTCCAGTGTGGCGATGACGAATAAACGCTTCCATGATGCGGCCATCATGATGCTGTAAACAGAACCTGGATTCATCCGAGAAAATGGCGTTTTGCCATTCGTGCACCCAAGGTTCGTCGTTGAGTACACCCTCGCAGGCGCTCCTGCCTGTGATGCAGCGTCAAGGGTAATCGCAACCATGGTCTCCTATCTGATAGTCCATGCTGCTGCAAACGTCGTTGAACTGTTCGTGCAGATGGTTGTTGTAGTGTCGGCAGACTTGCCAACACTACGCACACTAATTGAAAGAGGCGGCCAAGATGCACGCGCTAACTCACGAAGGATGGGCGTGAAGTCTGAAACAGGATACGTAATGAATGCTATAAAGAAAAGTACGTAGCTTCTGATTTTCTTAACTTTGATCCATTCTTTTGGTACATCTGGAGATTGTGGCGATACAAGTGGGACTCTTTAGATACATGCAATGTTACTAATGGCGCTTAGCTGAAGGCTATTCTAACTATTGGCTCGGCTAATGAGCAATGCTTCGTCCATGTAGTCGCTAGCAAAGTCGTCGTACAACTGGGGCGAGTGCTAGTCAGTCTCTCGAGACCTGCCTTGTGGTGGCGCTCGGTCTGCGATCACACAGTGGCGACACGCGGGTCCGACATGTACTAATGGACCGCGGCCGATTTAAAACTACCACCTAGCAAGTGTGGTGTCTGGCGGTGACACCACAGTTGTTATCTTGCAAACGTCCCCATCTGTTGACTCAGGGATCGAGACGTGGCTGCTGGATCCGTTACAGCCATGCGGATAAGATGCCTGTCATCTCGAGTGCTAGTGATACGAGGCCGTTGGGATCCAGCACGGCTTTCCGTATTACCCTCCTGAACCCACCGATTCTATATTCTGCTAACAGTCATTGGATCTCGACGAACGCGAGCAGCAATGTCGCGAAACGATAAACCGCAATCGCAATAGGCTACAATCCGACCTTTATCAAAGTCGGAAACGTGATGGTACGCATTTCTCCTACTTACACGAGGCATCACAACAACGTTTCACCAGGCAACGCAGGTGAACTGCTGTTTTTGTATGAGAAATCGGTTGAAAGCTTTCCTCATGTCAGAACGTTATAGGTGTCGCCACCGGCGCCAACCTTGCGTAAATCCTCTCATAAGCTAGTCATTTGCATATCACAGCATCTTCTTCCTGGCGGCTGAATTTCGCGTCTGTAGCACGTCATCTTCGTGGTGTAGCAATTTGAATGGCCAGTAGTGTATATGGCGAAGCTGTACGATATATCCGTAATTGTCCAGATTGGTGTTTCGACCAGTGCAACTAAAGATGTGGCCCCGCGGAATTTTGAATTGTAAATTGCACATCACGTCCTGGTAATCGCTCTGTGCTGTCTAATTAGTTAAAATTCTCGTACTTCTTCTCCGCGACTACAGGTTCGGGTTGTACAATAAGCGAAGAGAGAACTGAAACTTTGTAACAAAGTCACGCCAATGGCGGATCGGTGCCACATCTAAATATTGCAGGTCTCCCACAAAAGGCTGAAAAATGAAATTCTTAAGATATTGGTAGTTAACATTAATGTGTTGACTAGTATGACAAGAAAGTGTTCCAACTCATTTTGTTTGAGAGTTAATTTAACATATTTCAATTTATACACAGCTACAGAGCACAATGCTTACGTAACGATAGCAGGATGGTGGAAGACAAAAGATAACAGCCACACATCTCCTAGCTGCCCTAGATAAATCTGAAGGCCGCGCCGTCATTTACTTGTGCAGCCACCCAGGGGCTCAGCATTCATTTGCTGAGTACGGGCTTGGCGACCCCGGGGTCCTGAGCTGGGGACTGGTCAGCGCCGCCAGTCTCCTGTCACCGTAAACCCCGGACATGCTTCAGCGACAACCGCATGGCGCTGTGGTGGAATGTTGTGTGCTGCGGGGAATGGTAATCTTGGCTTGACCGCCTGGATTGCGAGGAAGGTAAACCTCTATAAAAACCCCTCAATCTTACGGTGTGCTGCGCGCCTATAAGATGCATGGCTGTTGGGGTGGAACAGTCGCAAGCGGGCAACCTCTGGGGCACCTGCCGCACCCCAGTTGCATAAGGCTTACTCAGGCACGCGGGGCTCTGTCTGAGCGGACCTTTAGTTCCCTAGCTGCTCGTGGGACCACAATGGACCCTTCGACCTCTACGTTTCCCCCTACCAGTGGATTGGGTGGGCCACTGGTAGGAAAACACACCCAATCGAAAAAGCGACTTCGTGCTGCGAGTCCTCCAGCGCCTGGTGTTACTAGAGATTTATCAGACTGTCGTAACAGAGCACATGCTGATATCCAGAATGTGTTTTTGATTGTCAAACGGAAGGAAGGTAGCTTTGAGAGAGTTTCTCCCTTTTACATCCACAAGGGTCTTGAGGGAATTGCAGGAACACTGAAATCTGTGAAGCGTCTGCGCAATGGGACTCTGTTAGTTGAAACTTCTAGTTCCCGTCAAGTCACTTCTCTTAGGAAAGCAACCTGTCTCGGAGAGTACGCTATCGAGACCGAGCTCCACTCCACTTTGAACTATAGTAAGGGTGTTGTGACATGTAGGGACTTGGTGGATATCCCCAAGGACGAGTTGAAATCTGAGTGGGCTGACGAAGGTATTGTCGACGTGCAGCATATTATGAAACGAGTCGATGGGGACCTAGTCAAATCCGACTCGTTTATTCTCACGTTCAATCGCCCGAAACTCCCAGAGCATGTTAAAGCGGGTTTCTTACGTTTGCCAGTACGGCCATATTTCCCCAATCCAATGCGCTGTTTTAAATGTCAGCGCTTTGGGCATACTACGTTGGGGTGCAATGGGATAGCCACTTGTGGTAAATGTGGTCAGCCTGCCCATGAAGGAGCCGATTGTTCATCGCCTGTGAAGTGCGTGAACTGCTCTGGGAGTCACCCTGTCTGGAGCCGGGTCTGCCCCATCTATCTCGAGGAACGGAAGATACAGGAGATCAAAACATCTAAGCGCATCCCCTATGGTGAGGCCAAGAAGCTCTTTAAGGCCATGCAGCCTCCTGTGTTTACAACATCTTTCGCTTCCACTCTGCAGAAACCGGTACAGTTGGCCAGTGTTGCTACACAAACGGAGGTTGCTAGTGTCAGCACTAATACCTGCATTTGCCAGTGCACTTGTGCTGCTGCGGTTGTTTTGCAACCTGCAGCTCTCCCCACAACGTTGGACAAGGCCGTGGTTGCTGACATTGGGGTACTTCCTGCACCTCCCCATATGGCACCTTCTGCCCAGGCGAGTAAAGCTCCAACTGTTGACAAGGTTCTGCATTCTAAGCCCCCCCAAGACGAAGACTCCAAAGGTGAAGGTTTTGCCACCTGAGGAGACTAGTCAGGGTCAGTCCGATGATGATGCCATCGTACTATCTGACATCTTGCTTGGGTCGCCATCGGAGCTGATGGACATTGATGTCGACCGGGGGCGACCTTCTCGCCCCAGGAATAAATCTCCGGCCAGTACGGGCTCTCCTCCAAAGCACAGGGGCAGGGTGAAAATTCAGCCACCCTGATCACTGGCTCCCATATTACAGTGGAACCTGAATGGGTTCAGGACGCATGTGGCCGAATTACAACTCCTTGTACGAGAGCGCCCCTTGTGCTTATATCTCCAAGAGACACATTTCCGGGCCACTGATGCTCCTTCTTTACGGGGCTATACCGTGTATCGAAAAGATGATCTGATGGGGGAAAGGGCAAAGGGTGGTGTTGCGGTTTTTGTCCATGACATGCACCACTCATCTGAGCTCCCTCTCGTTACGGACTTGCAAGCAGTTGCAGTTGACCTTCTTGTGGGGCAGAGGCTCACAATCTGTTCCGTTTACTTACCGCCTCAGGACGCCATAGACTCTGCAGCTCTCACAGACCTTATTACCCAACTCCCCCGCCCATTTCTCCTTCTGGGGGACTTCAATGCTCATAATGTCTTATGGGGCTCTACGACTACTTGCCCCAGGGGTCGCATTCTGGAAAGCCTCATGGCATCCGAAGAACTGTGCATCCTCAACTCTGGTGCTCCCACTCATTTCTGTACTGCTTCTGGGTCGTCGTCAGCTACTGACCTTTCCTTTTGCTCTCCAGCACTCGCGGATTCTGCTCTGTGGGAGGTTTCCGCTGACCTCCATTCTAGTGACCACTTCCCCCTTTGGATTCGCCTCCTGGATGAGACTGTGGCATTACCAGTGCCGCCCAGGTGGAACCTCTGCAGAGCTGACTGGACACTTTTCAGCGATTTAGCTGTTTTGGAACACCGTGCCAGCGTCCACGAATGGGTCGACCATGTTACAGTCGTGATCTCCCATGCTGCTGAATTGTCGATCCCACGGTCCTCAAGTCATCCCAAGAGGCGCCTTGTCCCTTGGTGGACCACTGAGTGCCGCTCAGCCATCCGAGCCCGCCGTGCAGCTCTGCGCCGCTTCAAGTGCCGTCCCTCAGCTGACAATCTTGCGGCCTTTCGGGTGGCAAGGGCCAAAGCGCGGCGAGTGATTAAAGAGAGCAAACGACGGTCATGGCAATCGTTCCTGAACTCCATCTCCCGCTCCACTAGTTCTACAAAAGTGTGGGAAGCCATCAGGAGGATCTCCGGGAAACGCAGCCAACTACCTGTCACGGCATTGCTGCATCAGGGTAGTCTACTCACGGCGCCGAGAGACATTGCCCAGACACTGGCCATGTATTTTGCCGAATCTACTGCCACTATTAACAGTGATCCAGATTTCTGCCGCTACCGCACTGCCATCGAGAGGGATCACTTGGACTTCCGGTCTCCAAATTCTGAACCCTACAACTGCCCCTTCACAATGTGGGAACTGGATTCGGCGCTGTCTGTGGCTCATGATACTGCGCCAGGTGATGATCAAATCCTGTACAGCATGCTGCAGCACTTGTTGCTGCCATCCAAGGAAGTTCTCCTGAATTGTTTTAATATGATATGGTCATCCGGCACGTTCCCTGACTCGTGGAGGGAGGCGATTTTGGTTCCCCTCCTCAAACCGGGAAAGGACCGAATGCATCCCAGTAGTTATCGGAGTATTGCTTTGACGAGCTGTATCGGGAAGACATTGGAACGCATGGTCAACCGTCGCCTGGTTTGGCTGCTCGAGACCAGGCAGCTCCTTAGCCACTCTCAGTGTGGCTTTCGGAGATGTCGTTCAACTATAGACAACTTGACCCTGCTTGAGGCGGTCATCCAGCAGGCCTTCTTACGTAACCAGCATTGTCTAGGTGTATTCTTTGACATTAATAAGGCGTATGACACTACTTGGCGCCGCCTTATCCTCAATCAACTCCATCAGTGGGGCTTTCGTGGCCATCTCCCCATCTTCATTCGGTCCTTTCTTTCCCGCCGCGTCTTTCGATATCGGGTTGGTAATGTGCTATCTGATTTGTACGTGCAGGAGAATGGTGTTCCTCAGGGAAGCGTTTTAAGTGTCACCCTCTTTGCCATCGCCATTAACAGTATCACGTCCACTATCCGGAGTCCTGCCCAGTGCTCCTTGTTTGTGGACGATTTTGCTGTTTTCTGTTCTTCCTCCAGTCTTGTCACTGCTAGTCGGCAGCTGCAGCTTACGATAAAGCGATTAGAGGCATGGACTGCGAAGACGGGTTTTACCTTTTCTGCAGACAAATGTGTGTGTGTTCATTTTAATCGTTCTCGACGTGCTTTTACCTCCCCTGAATTGCGTCTGAGGGGCATCATTCTTCCTTTTAGAGACACTGTGAGGTTCCTGGGCCTCACTTTTGATTCCAAGTTGTCGTGGTTGCCGCACCTTAAAGACCTCAAGATGCGGACCCTGAAGGCGCTGAATATTTTGAAGTGTTTGAGCCATCGGTCCTGGGGAGCAGATCGGGCGCGTCTGCTGCAGTTTTATAGGGCTTTCGTCCGGTAGCGTCTTGACTATGGATGCACTGTGTATGGGTCAGCGAGGCCTTCGTATCTGAAGATTCTTGACGCAGTACACCATGAGGGTATCAGGCTGGCCACTGGTGCCTTCCATACCAGTCCCATCCCCAGCCTGTGTGCTGAGGCAGGGGAACCGCCGCTCGCCATCCGGCGGAAACTCCTCATGGTGCGACGAGTGTGTCAATTCCTTGCCTGTCCTACCTCCCCTGCATGCCCTACTGTTGCCCGACCGCCTATGGAACGTCTCTTTTCCAGTCGTCCAAGGGCAACGAGACCATTTGGGATTCGTGCCAAGCATTTGCTTGAGTCCCTTGGTGTGGAGCGTGTGGCACCCCAACTCCAGGTTTTACCCGCCTGCCTCCCTGGTTGCTCCGGAGGCCCAGCGTCCTTTTAGACTTGTCAGACTACCGGAGGAGCTGCACTCCTGCGTTTGTTTTTACCTCCTTATTTTACGATATTTTAAACCAGCATCCTGACCATGTACCAGTATTTACGGATGGCTCTAAACAGGGGGACTCTGTAGGTTGTGCTGTGGTTTTCCCTGATCGAGTCATCAAATTACGGCTTCCTGCAGCGTTTACCATCTTTGATGCCGAATTGTTTGCGATCTTGCGGGCATTGGAGCAGATGAGATGTGTTCCCAGTCTTAAGTTTCTCATCTGTTCTGACTCTCTGAGTGCCCTTCAGACCATGCAACACTTGTACCCAGCGGATACGGTCGTCCAGAACATCCATGATGCCCTACTCCACCTGCAACGGCAGGGGAAGGAGGTTTCTTTCTGCTGGGTGCCGGGGCACGTGGGTATTAGGGGAAACGAACTGGCGGATGTGGCTGCCAAAGATGCATGTTCCCTCCCTCACGTTGTTGAATGTGCCGTCCCCCTCCATGCTGTTACCTCCCTTTTTCGTTCTCGTGCTATGCGTCAATGGGAAGAAGAGTGGCTGGCAGTCGGTGAAAATAAGCTGCGTCCGGTCAAGGCCACCACGCGGCCATGGCGTACATCCTACCAGTCATGCAGGCGGGATGAGGTTCTCCTCACCCGCCTCCGCATCGGGCACAGTCCCTTAACGCACGGTTTTTTACTCCGGCGGGAGGACCCCCCAATCTGTAGTGCTTGTGGCGTCCAGATAACTGTCCGCCACATTTTACTTGACTGTCCTTTATTCTCTGACCAGAGGGCGGTGGTTTCCTTGCCACCGGATTTGCCCTCTATTTTGCAAGACGACGCAACGACTGTGGTTAAGGTCTTACGGTTTTGTGTCCTGTCCAATTTGTTGCCTCGGATTTTAGGGAGAGGATTTTAATGTGCTGCTGGGTGACTGGTTCACCCAGGCTTTAGGTAAGAGGTCCGCCAGTCACGATTACCTACTTGTTTCACTTCGATTTCTGTTCTCTTTTCCTTGTGTTTCCTTTCCTTTTTTAGTGCGTTTCTTCTCCTCCTGTTTTGCCTCTGTATGTGAGGATTTGTAACTGCCTCAGGCCTGTACCTTTTAACCGTTCTCCTTGTTCGCTGTCCGTCTTCGTCCCTTCTCCGCATGTGTTCCTGTTTCTATGCGTTTGGGCGCTGATGACCGCGCTGTTTAGCGCCCGAAAACCTCAAAACACACACACACACACACACTTGTGCAGATAAAGTAAATGTTAATATATGAACTCTTTCGTACGGAGTCATTACACATGTTTTTTTTAAAGAAACACGATGGCAGGTAACGTTCTCCCGGCATTCTCCCAAGCGAAACCTTTCCACTGGATGGCCGCAGGGTGTAAGGTGTTTGATCACTCAAAGTCACTCTTTCCCTGCCATCCACTGTGCAGTTGAAGTTTCGCAGCCACACTTGGCTGTTCTTTACGGCCTCAGACCGCCACTTCATTGCGTCTCCCTGGTATGAAGATGACCACAACTCCGAAACGCATTGTGACAAAAATACAGCTATGCCAAAAGTTCAAAAATGGTTAAAATGGCTCTAAGCAGTATGGGACTTAACATCTGGGATCATCAGTCCCCTAGACTTATAAATACTTAAACCTAACTAACCTAAGGACATCACACACATCCGTGCCCGAGGCAGGATTCGAACCTGCGACCGTAGCAGCCGCGCGGCGAATAGAGCCGGCCAAAAGTTGGTGGTTGCTATATTTCTTAAAGAAATCTAATAAACAGTCACGATGCTCGAGCGCTATCATATCTGATAAATTAATGCTTTCACCGTATTTTGTATTTTATGCCGAAGCAGCCACGGAACTTGCCGAACCTCGTTGATAGTGTGCGTCATCGTTACACATGTGGAGATCGGATTATCAACTGGAGGTGGACCAGGGAGAAAATTGCTCAAATAACAAGAACTTCAGCAAACAATGTACCCACTAACATTCTCTTCAGACCAGAAGAAAGTTACTACCCTCAGGCAAAAAATAACGCAGTGATTTGGTTAATGGGCAAATATACAAGTTACATTTTTAACAATGTTGGTAGCGATGAACATATTGAATAGAAGAGCCGGCCGGAGTGGCCGTGTGGTTCTTGGCGCTACAGTCTGCAGCCGAGGGACCGCTGCGGTCGCAGGTTCGAATCCTGCCTCGGGCATGGATGTGTGTGATATCCTTAGGTTAGTTAAGTTTAATTAGTTCTAAGTTCTGGGCGACTGATGACCTCAGAAGTTAAGTCGCATAGTGCTCAGAGCCATTCGAACCATTTTTCGAATACAAGATGTATGAGGAAAATGAATTCGAGAAAACACTTAAGTATCAGAATCGCAATACTAAATATGGAAACATACTCCGAATTGTCTTCACCAGAATGGGTATAGGTTAGGAACTGGATTCCTCGTGGAGAGGGGATGGGTTGTGTCACGTTCCCGACCCCAACCTCACCTTCAAGTCACACGTGAAAAATAAATCAGTAGTACAGCAGATACAAGAATATGACGGCAAACATCTGGCGTCTGTTATAAAGGAAGATCTTGAACTCCCTAAGGATGCGTTTAGAAGGCTGGAAATGACATAAAATAACAAGGCAGTGAAGGACTTTGTGATGTCGCTGTTCGGGACTGCTCTTCAGTCCACGTAATTTACCCTGGAATGAACACACATCAAAGATTTACTGAATGATTAATTCGGGTCTGGGAAATGATGGTGAGGAACCTCAGGCTGTAGAAGAAGAAAATGGCCATGCTGAACTGCAAGCAGTTGAAGGTGACAGTGAAGGTGCTAAATGTGTGCTACTGTTTTGAAGACTGAATATGATTCCTCGTTCTTTGAATGCTGTAATTTATGACTGCAATTATGTGTCACCTTATTTATGTCATTTCATTGTAGTCATTTTTGTTTCTGCTTTTGTGGAATAAAAGAAAACACTTGTACAAATCAAGAGCAACCAAAGGAAAGCTATAATTACAAAATATAACAGTGAGGTGAACACTTGTAAGGTGGTATTATTTCGAGCCATATTACAACTACCACTACGGAAAGAATACCCTTTAATAGTAGAAACATGGAGACAGGAAACCATTAACGATACTGACATCGGCTAGGGATCTTAATTTGTAGCAGAATATCCGCACGTTGGGCGATAGTGAAGCGGACGGAGACGGGAGGCTGGCAGGAGAACGGGAAAGACACAAGCGTGGCAGGCCGGCCTGAGAGCTGAAGACAACAGCGCCCGCAAGCTGCTCTGGAAACCCCAGGCGGGTGGACCGCGGCTTAGCGGCAGCCACGTGGCCGAGGACAAGGAGAAGAAGACGCGGGGGCTCGCTCACAAAACGCGTGGCGGCGTCTGGGTGGTTTTCCCAGCGGCCGGAGCGGAAGCTTCTGGAACAGTCTGGAAGCTTCTAGAAGCTTCGGTCGGTTGCAAAATTGAGATTGGTCGGCGCTCGGAAACGAACGCCTTCCAGCAATATGATTGGCCACGCACATTAAAGGGGGGAATAAAAAAAGAACAGGAGCTACGAAAAAGCGTAGCGACTGAGAAACACTTGTTCCTGGGGCGTCGAGGAGAGAGGTTGGTCCTGGCGAGGTGTGCGACCTCGTTACTGGGACAGACTACTTGTAGCGAGAGCCTGAGGATCGTCTGGTGTTCCACGGCAGCCGTGGAGGTGCCCACGGAAGCTTTTGGTGAAGTAGAATTTATGTTAGCTCGCTGAGCCGAGAACCTTTGCAGCGATAAGCATCGGATCACTGTAGTGGTCGTGCATTCGCAATGGTGGTTAGGGAAGTAAAGTAAATTGCTGATCACGTGTCTTTTTCGTTCTATGCTGAGGGTTCACGCTGCTAGTCGCGAGTGTAGTTCTAAATATAATTGCAATTGCCATAGCTGATGTCAGTACTCCGCGCTCGAATTAACGACCGCGAATATATCACAGGACAGTGCCAGACAGAGCGATTACCAAATGTGAATAGGCAGAACTATAATGTTGCTCGTACTGCGTAATCTCGAATAGAGTGAATTGAAGAAGAGTAAAGTATTTAACACTACTGAGTGTATCATTTCATAGCTAGTACTTTCCTTTGTCATTTTTATTATGTCCTTATTTGTGTATTTCATGTTTGCAACCACATGGTGGAGGCAGTGTTTGTAGGTCAGCACATCTGAACATTCTAGCGTATACTGAGGATATGCTTAGAAACCAACAAGATTTGCATACGACTAGTTGATGTCACATATAGAGCAAAGGCTAAGCTTACCCTTCTGGAGAGCGTATAAGTGTCAGGGCGACAAATTAGCGTCATAAAATCCGTTGTGCAAAATTTTTCACTTATACGTTCGGCTCGCAGGCTTAACCATCAGCAGAAAAGAGCAAAACAGAAGCGGTAGCTTACACACTGAGAAAGGTGTAGCAGTTTGTATGTTAAAATAAAATGCCCATGTCACGTAACCGTTGTGTCACAACCTAGCACTGATCCTCATGTGAACCCTGATGCTTGCGATACTTGATACCGACAGTGTTACCAGGCGGTTCCAAACATTACGCTATGTTGACGGGAACATAACGATCGGCAGAAATTTGCGGAGAAAGACGATGATTTTGAGTTCCGAAAGTACGATGTCGAAATGTACATTTTCGCGAGTCGCAATTGGGGTGCAGTGGTGAGCAGACGGAGTGAGTGGCGCACGCAACAGGTGTGGGCTCTACCTGCCCCCTCTAGTGGGTCCGTCTCACCCACCACACGTCGCGGTGACGTCGGCTGGAGCGCTGGAGGCGCCTGGACCACTGTGCGGTCGTGGGGCGGTGTGGCAAAGCGCCTGTCCAGCAGCTTCAGGCGCGTAACCTGGAAGCCTGGATAATCCAGCAGCAGGGCAGAGGAACGCACCGGGATTTAACGGGGACAGCTGGTGCGAGACGTGGGGACAGGGGGGGGAGGGGGGGAAGGTAGAGGGGAGGAGAAGGTAGGAGGGGGGGGGGAATGAAGCGAATTACCAGAGTTCTCTGTTGTGTCGCTTCACTCCTGATGCTGTTGGCAATGGGAGGTTGCGATTTGTAAACAAAAAATTATTACTTCGTCCAAGAGTGAAGTCTTCTTGAAGTCTGCGGCCAACAATTAAATGCAAAGAAAGTAGTTTTCTGCGTCAGGCCACTATGAGTATGCATGGTTCACACCAACACCAAAAGATGCAGAATTACTGTGTTTCCATTGTTGGCGTTACGAAAGGGCACAAACACCTTTCCCCAACAATAGAAAAATGGTGCAAATGGCTCTGAGCACTATGGGACTTAACATCTCTGGTCATGAGTCCCCTAGAACTTAGAACTACTTAAACCTAACTAACCTAAGGACATCACACACATCCATGCCCGAGGCAGGATTCGAACCTGCGACCGTAGCGGTCGCTCGGTTCCAGACTGTAGCGCAGAGAAAAACTGTGAAATAAAAACAGTTATAGCGCAAAGTAGGCTACAGAAATCCACAAAAATCACATCGAGTCATGACAAGGCATACAGAAAACAATTGTCTGTTTTAAAATTTCCGAATACTTTTCTTAGCCACGCGGTCTAGGGCATCTTGTCACGGTCCGCGGGGTTGGCCCCGTCATACGTTCGAATCCTCCCTCGGGCATGGGTGTGTGTGTCAACCTTAGCGTAAGTTCGTTTGAGTTAGATTAAGTAGTGTGTAAGCTTGCGGTCCGATGACCTCAGCAGTTTGGTCCCATAAGACCTTACCACGCCACTTTTCTTAGACACTGATATTTGCATGTATACAAATAACGAAGATCATTTTTGCTGATATTAAATACAAAGTAAATAACAAATCGACTGTTGATTCTCTAACGTCAGCAGAGGACACCTGAGTAAAAAGATGAAATAGTTTGTTTGCTCAAGGCGGAACATAGCGAAAAACAATTTGTAACCAAACAAGGATACAAGAGTCAGCTTGAACCTCAACGTGAATAAAAAATGATATATTTAGTCTTTTGAGGTAAAGTTGAAGTAAAGCATTTTTTTTTTTGAAAATACACCTTCCGAGCACACTATTGCGTGAAAGTAAATAATGGACTGTGAAAAAACCTGAAAAGAAGACAATCTAAGTGTTTGCGTTGTGTTGCTATAAAAGACTGTTAACATTTAGATCGACTGATAAGATGACAAATGAGATCATTCTTCCGATAACACGTGAGGTAATCAATAAGTGGACATTGAGGGTAGGGAAGGATAGAATGATGTGACATGTGTTACGACATCAGAGAATAAGTTCCATGGTACTAGAAAGAGATTCAAAGGGTAAAAACTGTAGCAGAAGACAGAGATTCGTATACATCCAACAAATTAAGATCTTCACTACAAGGACTACTCTGAGATGACGGCGTTGGCACAAGAGTGGAATTCGTGACTGGACGCATCGAACCAGCCAGAAGGTTGATGATCCCAAACAAGAAAAAGAAAAGAAAAAGATGTCTATTAGTCCCGCAGATGTCCGCAGCTCGTGGTCGTGCGGTAGCGTTCTCGCTTCCCACGCTCGGGTTCCCGGGTTCGATTCCCGGCGGGGTCAGGGATTTTCTCTGCCTCGTGATGACTGGGTGTTGTGTGACGTCCTTAGGTTAGTTAGGTTTAAGTAGTTCTAAGTTCTAGGGGACTGATGACCATAGTCCCGCAGATGATGAACAGATTAAAAGAATATATGATGAGACAAAGAAAATGATTCAAACAGTTGAGTGAAACGAAAATTTAACTGTGGTAGCGAACTGGAATTCGATAGTAGTTAAAGGAAGAGAAGGAAAAGTAGTAGAAGAATGTGGACTTGGGGAAATTACTGAAAGGGAAAGCCGCTTCTTGCGATTTCGCCCAGAGCCTGACACATTAAGATCTACATCTACATTCCGTAAACCACCGTGTAGGCCACAGATGGACACACAGCTTAACTTGGACTCCCAAGGAGAGGTAACTCGGCACTCGCGCATCAACAAACGTTGAGGGAAGGGTAGCAGGTCCCTAGAGGAGCGAAGCTTTGCTAATGACTGGAAAAAAGCGCACGTCATTCTAGTTTCCCAGAACGGTCGTCGAACGGACGAAAAAATCTATAAGGTTATATGTTTGTCATCGATCTGTTGAAGAATTTTGAAAAGTATTTTACGCTCGCATATTTTCACGGTTCTGGAGACCGAAAATATCGTCGGTAGGAATCTACATGGATTTTGAAAACCCCCAGCTCGCTCCGTTCGTCCACGAGACGTACCGGGTCCCGGTGGACGTCTACATTATGTCCCGAAAGGCAATGAATGTAGTTTCGCACTGTCGCCTAACGAAGAAAATATGAAAATTCGAAATATCAGGCCAGCAGTGTGATTGGACCGAACAGTTTCTAGCAAACACAATGCAGGATGTCATAGTCAACGGAAAGAAATCTTCAGATGTAAAAATAACTGGACGTAGTGGATAGTGTCGGAAGTTAGATGAGGTTTTTTTTGGATGATGATGTTGCATACACAGAAGTTACAACACTAGAAAATTCTAGCGAAATGCAACACGACCTGCAGAGGGCAGGCGCTTGGTGCGTGACCCTCAATATAAACAAATGTGACGTATTACGAATACGTAGACAAAAAAACTCCTCTACTATATGATTATACGAGTGCAGAACAATCACTGGAACTGTTACGCCCCTGAGACATGTAGACGCAGCATGTCATTCTCAATGGAGAGAAGTCTTCCGAAGTAAGAGTGATTTCAGGTATGCCGCAGGGGAGTGTCGTAGGAGAGTGATTTCAGGTGTGCCGCAGGGGAGTGTCGTGGTTCCGTAGCTATACACAATATACATAAATGACCTTGTGGATGACATCGGAAGTTCACTGGGGCATTTTGCGGATGATGCTGTGCTATATCGAGAGGTTGTAACAATGGAAAATTGTAATGAAATGCAGGAGGATCTGCAGCGAATTGACGCATGGTGCAGGGAATGGCAATTGAATCTCAATGTAGACAAGTGTAATGTGCTGCGAATACATAGAAAGAAAGATCCCTTATCATTTCGCTACAATATAGCAGGTCAGCAACTGGAAGCAGTTAATTCCATAAATTATCTGGGAGTACGCATTAGGAGTGATTTAAAATGGAATGATCATATAAAGTTGATCGTCGGTAAAGCAGATGCCAGACTGAGATTCATTGGAAGAATCCTAAGGAAATGCAATCCGAAAACAAAGGAAGTACGTTACAGTACGCTTGTTCGCCCACTGCTTGAATACTGCTCAACAGTGTGGAATCCGTACAAGATAGAAGAGATAGATAAGATCCAACGGAGAGCAGCGCGCTTCGTTACAGGATCATTTAGTAATCGCGAAAGCGTTACGGAGATGATAGATAAACTCCAGTGGAAGACTCTGCAGGAGAGACGCTCAGTAGCTCGGTGTGGAGTTTTGTTGAAGTTTCTAAAATATACCTTCACCGAGGAGTCAAGCAGTATATTGCTCCCTCCTACGTATATCTCGCGAAGAGACCATGAGGATAAAATCAGAGAGATTAGAGCCCACACAGAAGCATACCGACAATCCTTCTTTCCACGAACAATACGAGACTGGAATAGAAGGGAGAACCGATAGAGGTACTCAAGGTACCTTCCGCCACACACCGTCAGGTGGCTTGCGGAGTATGGATGTAGACGTAGATGTAGAGGAGTATGTCTATGGAACGATTTGAAGTGAATGAACACATATATCACTGGAAAGGCTGATGCCAGACTGAGATTCATTAAGGGTTTCTCGATAAATGTAGTCCATCAACGAAAAAGGTAGCTTACAGAACCCTGTGAGAACCGTGTCAGATAGGACTGGTCGAAGTAATAATTAAGTTCCAAAGAAGAGCAGCGCCTTTCGTTCGCACGAAAGCGCTACGGAGATTCTCAGCCACCTTCAGCTGTAGACGATACAAGAGAGGTTTTCTGTATCACAGTGTGGTCTACTGTTAAAGTCCCGAGTACATTCTTTCCTAGAAAAGCCAGCCAATATATTGCTTCCTCGTATGTACATCTCGCGAAAAGACCATGATGAAAAAAGTTTAGAGATAGAAACTCACACAGAGGCTTATCAGCAATTTTTCTTCCAGTGGGGCATTCATGACTTGACAGGAAGGGGGTGGGGAACAGGTCGACTGTGACAGTGGTACATATAGTACCCTCTGTGACACGCCGTAAGATGATTTTCGGAGAAATAGATTTAGAGGGGAAAGACGTGATAGGTGTGAGACAAAAGCATCTGCATGCAAAGTCTGGGACTTCAACTCTGAACCACATAAATGAATCCATATTAGCAACCGTCAATGCTAGTTGTGGTACGTAGCGGAGGACACGTTTTACGTGATGAGCTGTAGCCAGGTGAGGTCCAGCGCTTTATTTCCCCCGCACCGGCGGTGGACGACTGGGATATCGACAAAAGCGGCGCCGCAGAGTCGCGACGCCACCAAGAGAGGGCGGAGTGGTTAGAGGGGGGGTGAATGGGGGAGAGACCACGTGGTGTGAGGGGGGAGAGCGCGGGGCAGGGGGTCCCGGCGGAATAAAGCGCTACCTGCCACCGCCTGTCTGCTCTCCAAGTCCTCCCTCAATTCCTCACACTCGTCAGCAATCTCCCGCCTCTTCCCCCACAGCTGTTACATCAGTTCACTCCCACTGCCGAGTCACTTTTCAACGACTGCCTCTTAGACCTGCCAGCATCCCGAGTAACCACCATTCGCTGTACACCCAGGCGGTAGATGAGATGGATCACCTCTTCTTGCATGTCTCTGAGTCATTCTAACCAAACCCAGTCAGTCTCCAAAGGAGACTGCTTACAAATCACTTGTATGATCCATTCTAGAATATTACTCAAGTGTGTGGGACCTGTACCAAATAGAAGTACCAAGTGTTGTTGAATGGATGCAGAGAGGGACAGCACATATGGTCAAAGTTTTGTTTGAACTATGGGAAATTTTGATGGAGACACTGAAGATTCTGAACTGGCAGACACTTGAAAATTGGACACACAATGTCCTGAGAAAGACTGCTTCGAAAACCGTTAGAAAAAGTTTCGAAAGAGAATGTAGGAATATGCTACAAACCCCCATGTATTGCTGCTAAAGTGATCATGAGCGCAAGATTAAATTAATTACAGTGCACACAGAGGCATTCTGTTGTGCTTCATATGTGAATGAAATGGGAAAAAGCCCTTATAGCTAATAGAGTGGGAAGAAACTTCTGCCATGCACTTGACAGTTGTTTGCAGAGTGTACATCTAGACATAGAATGATCCAATCAAAAGTCTGTCAGGTGAAATGAATCATTAAAATTACTACATGAAAAGAACTGCCATGTAAGGAAAATGAAAAACAAAACCAACCATGAAATACATTGTGAGTCTGTACAATTGTTCCCGTTCGTCCATGCAAAATTCTGCTATGCATCTGGTGGCCCGAAGAAGATAGCGTTTGCTATAAAAAGCATTTTGTTGTCAACAACTTATAGTGATTTGGAATGCAGATGAAACAAAATAGTCTAATAGAATTCAACAGTGTTGCTCCAACCGATAATGTCCGCCTGCTCACTCTTAACTCCATAACAGCAGCTATTCTGCAGCTCCTGATATTGCGTCCACCAATTCTGCCATGCCAGCAGTTGTGGCCGAGCGGTTCTAGGCGTTTCAGTGCAGCTGTCACAGGTTCGAATCATGACTCGGGCGTGGATGTGTGTGATATCCTTGGGTTAGTTAGGTTTAAGGAGTTCTAAGTCTAGGGGAGTGATGACCTCAGGTGTTAAGTCCCATAGTGCTCAGGGCCATTTGAACCGTTTTGAATTCTGCCGTATTCACACGAAGGAGAAAACTTTTGGAGAATCTACTCTGACGTCAAAGGTGCTTTGTGGCTTCAACTCCTCTTCTACTACAAAGCACAAGTTTCTGCATTCAATGCATTAAGGAACTATTTCAATGCTGGGAGTGCTTAATAGATAATGGAGATAAATGTATATTTATAATTAATTCATATTTGTTGTTCATCTCAAACACTTGTAGTACAAGCAGAAATAAAATCACTACTTTTTTATGCAAATAAGGCAATTCATTGTAGTCTTTTCCATAAATATCACATCAACACCTTCCTGCTGTACTGATTCTGCGTTTGATTTTTTCGTTTAGTTATCAGGTTTCATGGGCCATCTGAGCCACAGCCACTTGACCATGTAACAAGTCAGTACACAGTTCAATGACAGCTGATCAGAAGATTAATAAACGAGAGGACGAATAAGACACTAAGAAAATGTACGAGAGGACACGAATACATAACACATTATAGTGAAAAGAATATAATAATTCCAATTCCAATCCCAATCCCAAAGAAAACAGGTGTTGATAGATGTGAAAATTACCGAACTATCAGTTTAATAAGTCACGGCTGCAAAATACCAACGCGAATTCTTTACAGACGAATGGAAAAACTGGTAGAAGCCGACGTCAGGGAAGATCAGTTTGGATTCCGTAGAAATATTGGAACACGTGAGGCAACACTGACCATACGGCTTATCTTAGAAGCTAGATTAAGAAAAGGCAAACCTACGTTTATAGCATTTGTAGACTTAGAGAAAGCTTTTGAAAATGTTGACTGGAAAACTCTCTTTCAAATTCTGAAGGTGGCAGGAGTAAAATACAGGCAGCGAAAGGCTATTAACAATTTTTACAGAAACCAGATGGCAGTTATAAGAGTTGAGGGACATGAAAGGGAAGGAGTGGTTGGGAAGGGAATGAGACAGGGTTGTAGCCTCTCCCTGATGTTATTCAATCTGTATATTAAGCAAGCAATAAAGGAAACAGAAGAAAAATTCGGAGTAGGTATTAGAATCCAGAAGAAATAAAAACTTTAAAGTTCGCCGATGACATTGTAATTCTTTCAGAGACAGCAGAGGTCCTGGAAGAGCAATTGAATGGAATGGACAGTGTCTTGAAAGGAGGATATAAGATGGACATCAAGAAAAGCAAAACGAGGATAATGGAATGTAGTCGAATTAAATTGGATGGTGCTGAGGGTATTAGATTAGAAAACGAGATGCTTAAAGTAGTAAAGGAGTTCTGCTATTTGGGGAGCAAAATAACTGATGATGGTCGAAGTAGAGAGGATATAAAATGTAGAATGGCAATGGCAAGGAAAGCGTTCTGAAGAAGAGAAATTTGTTAACATCGAGTAGAGATTTAAGTGTCAGGAAGTCGTTTCTGAAAGTATTTGTATGGAGTGTAGCCATGTATGGAAGTGAAACATAGACGATAACTAGTTTGGACAAGAAGAGAACAGAAGCTTTCGAAATGTGGTGCTACAGAAGAATGCTGAAGATTAGATGCGTAGATCACATAACTAATGAGGAGGTATTGAATAGAACTGGGGAAAAAAGGAGTTTGTGGCCCAACTTGACTAGAAGAGGGGATCGGTTGGTAGGAGATATTTTGAGGCATCAAGAGATCGCCAATTTAGTATTGGAGGGCAGCCTGGAGGGTAAAAATCGTAGAGGGAGACCAAGAGAGGAATACCCTAAGCAGATTCAGAAGGATGTAGGCTGCAGTACGTACTGGGAGATGAAGCAGCTTGCACAGAATAGAGTAGCATGGAGAGCTGCATCAAACCAGTCTCGGGACTGAAGACCTCAACAACAACAACAGTGGAAAGTTCCCAAGTACCGTGAAGAATTCCGGTATATAATAGGAGGAGTGTGCCACGAAGAAACGTTTGAACTTAAATGTAAATACTTTGAGTTTATAGTTCAATTTTTTGAGTCCTGCTAGAAGGCTTTTGAAAACGAAACTTGTTAGATAGTGCTCCCTTTTCAGTACTACTCTTATGGACGTGATACACAAGTGCATGTAGCTTTCTCGTCTGGTGTTGCCCTTTTTTCGTTAGTGTTCACTGAATGAATGTTGCAGTTTCTTCTGAATTAGTCAATATTGTCAACAACCAAGTCCACAGTGCAATTTACACTGAAGGGAAAAAAAGCGCAACACCAGGAAGGAGTTGTGCGACATAAAGGAAAGTTCATAGGGGTGTCTCGACATCTGAAAGGTGATGTCTTTTCAAATTGCACATGCTGTGACCGAGCGGTTCTAGGCGCTACAGACTGGAACCGTGCTGCTGCTACAGTCGCAGGTTCGAATCCTGCCTCGGGCATGGATGTGTGTGATGTCCTTAGGTTAGTTATGTTTAAGTAGTTCTAAGTTCTAGGGGACTGATGACATCAGAAGTTAAGTTCCATAGTTCTCAGAGCCATTTGAACCATTTTTGAAACGGAGGCATCAGTTTCTGCACAAGGTTTTAAACGTGACACTTCCGAAAAAGCCTTTCCACTGTCCTCAGTCTTAAGAATTCCAAATGCTCGACTTCTGACCCGCGTCTGGCCATCCTGATTTAGTTTTCCGTGATTTCCCTAAACCCCTTCAGGCAAATTCCAGGATGGTTCCTTTGAAAGGGTGCAGCTGACTTCCTTCCCCATCATTCCCTAATCAGATGGAACCGATGATTTCGCCGTTAGGTTCCCTCCCTCAGCCAGCTAGCCAACAAACCAACCAATCATTAATCGTTCTGCCTTTACTGTAACTACCTGACTTCGAATAAAAGTTTCATTGTTGTTCGTCTCATTCCGTATTGGTTACAACCTATTTTCTGTACTGTAGCACTTGTTTCTACGTATGGCCCAAGATTCAGCGAGCTAGGTTACTTGGCACTGAAACATCATACGAAAGTTAGTTCGTCTCCTAAGCTTTGCACTCCAAAGTACAACTCGGAGATCAGTTGCACGCCTTCAACGGCTAGAACAGTCTGTGTGGACAACAGTACATGAACAATTACCGTATTTCTTCCATTTGCAACCTCTGCAGGAGCTGAACCCAGGTCCTGGTTTTCAACGCTGTAGAGCATTCCGCGATTAGCTGCTGAATAAATATGCGACAGGTCAACAATTCCTCACTAGAGTACCGGCAATGGTCTATTTTCCTGTGTCAAAAATATGGTTCGGGTTGTTGTTATTCTGACAGATTATAAAACTAAAATAGTATTTACGTTCAGTATTCTAACAACAAATCTGTTATTTTATGTAATCAAAACTTTAAAAAATAATTAAACATCAATATTTGGTCATATGATCGAAAAACGTTCTGTTATTGGCTAAAGTTCTAGTGACGTCACACGCTAGGAGTAAGACGTAACTATAAGTGTGTTACGTGGAGTCTTAGCCGAAGCTACGAGGTTTTTACGTACTTTTTCTGCAAACGGTTTAGCTATTTAGTGATGGAAAACTCAATTACAACTCTTAAGTAACAACAGAAAGAAATGCTGTGAACGTTGATAGTGAAACCTTGCGACAGTTGATGCGTTTACGCTCCGCCGACTTAGAGCGGCGATATGTGCAACAACGGACATTCTTGTCCGTGCTCCGTGCAACGTCATTAAACTCGCTCAAAACAAAGGAATTGTAGAAATTTTGTAAATGGTTGCGTATACTATAACTAGATTGTTGGCTATCTGTCCTAAGCTACGACCCAAAGTACAATAAAATTATTCTTGACAACTCTTTGTGCTAATTTCCTCTGTAGAAGACACTCAGAGACCGTTCCAAGTTGGCGCTCGGTGGAGCAATGGATAGCGCATCTGTCTGTGGACGAAGACGTCACGTGTTCGGATCCACAAACCGAAACATTTTTAAAAGTTTTAGTCCAAATACAAAAATAGCCTTAGCAAGAACTGATTGCAACAGTTGTTTCGATGTGGAATGTATTATGCACAGCTTCACATTTATCTTGGTCTGAGAAGTGGACGATTGAGGATAAATGTATTTACTCTGCGAAAAATCAAATCAGTTTTTTTTGCAAAGAATTGCTAGTTGTGAAGATATCACCAAAGCCCACAATACAACGACGAGGTTTTCTATACGGAGAGATATAAAGCACGCACTGCATGCAGGTAACACAAACGTAAAGGCTGTGATATTTGTGAGTGTGAAGTAACGTCAGCGTCTGAAACACACTTACTTCACCTTTATGTAAGGATATGAAACTCCAAAAGTTGAAACACTAAGGATCCTAGCTGGACAGTACGACTATAAAAAGAACCATTACCACGAATAAAGTAAAAAGTGTGTGACAACATTAACTAGAAAATATCTCTTTGAACGTGACGTGTGTGAACAGCGATTGCAGATGTAAGCCCAATGTAAACAGCAGGGAAAGCACAATAACATTCTGTTTCTGATCGGTGTGGTGAAGTTTTGTAATTATGATTTGGTTTTCATATGAGAGGACTGTCGAGTATTTTCACACATAAGCTAAAATATTATTTCGGGTTGCATTCGAACCAGCTACCTATGGACATCATCTTACAAAATTCTAGAGTCTCCCGCTCTGACAACTCAGCTACAGAACAAATAAAATAAAAATGGGTACTAGGGCAATTTTCCCTAAGTGTTTAGTTTCGTTGGATGACGCTATCCTTCCTTGTAACTGTGGAAAAGCATATCTAGGAGGTAAATTAATGTTACTTTCACAGTGCAAAACATTTCTAATTACTTAGGGAAATTGCGCGTCGACTTAGTGCCAATTTGTCGATACAGTGAACCTACAGAACTTTTCAGGAGTTTTTACAGACGCATCTGTACAGCATGGTACTACATACCATTTTTAACCCATTTTGCGAAACGTAAATTTCAGAACGTCAGTCTGTGTTAGCTACGAGCAGCGAGCTAGCCTGTGACGTCACAGGCAGCAGAAGAATACAGCGTTTCACCGGACTTTCGCATTATTTGAATTTCACTTAAGTTTTTATAAAAGAATATTGAAATTCAAGAGGGAAAAAAAGCATATCAAGAGCAATAAATGACGTAATGAATCATTTGAGACAAGTCTCAAACAACAGTCAAATACACTCCTGGAAATTGAAATAAGAACACCGTGAATTCATTGTCCCAGGAAGGGGAAACTTTATTGACACATTCCTGGGGTCAGATACATCACATGATCACACTGACAGAACCACAGGCACATAGACACAGGCAACAGAGCATGCACAATGTCGGCACTAGTACAGTGTATATCCACCTTTCGCAGCAATGCAGGCTGCTATTCTCCCATGGAGACGATCGTAGAGATGCTGGATGTAGTCCTGTGGAACGGCTTGCCATGCCATTTCCACCTGGCGCCTCAGTTGGACCAGCGTTCGTGCTGGACGTGCAGACCGCGTGAGACGACGCTTCATCCAGTCCCAAACATGCTCAATGGGGGACAGATCCGGAGATCTTGCTGGCCAGGGTAGTTGACTTACACCTTCTAGAGCACGTTGGGTGGCACGGGATACATGCGGACGTGCATTGTCCTGTTGGAACAGCAAGTTCCCTTGCCGGTCTAGGAATGGTAGAACGATGGGTTCGATGACGGTTTGGATGTACCGTGCACTATTCAGTGTCCCCTCGACGATCACCAGTGGTGTACGGCCAGTGTAGGAGATCGCTCCCCACACCATGATGCCGGGTGTTGGCCCTGTGTGCCTCGGTCGTATGCAGTCCTGATTGTGGCGCTCACCTGCACGGCGCCAAACAGGCATACGACCATTATTGGCACCAAGGCAGAAGCGACTCTCATCGCTGAAGACGATACGTCTCCATTCGTCCCTCCATTCACGCCTGTCGCGACACCACTGGAGGCGGGCTGCACGATGTCGGGGCGTGAGCGGAAGACTGTCTAACGGTGTGCGGGACCGTAGCCCAGCTTCATGGAGACGGTTGCGAATGGTCCTCGCCGATACCCCAGGAGCAACAGTGTCCCTAATTTGCTGGGAAGTGGCGGTGCGGTCCCCTACGGCACTGCGGTCTTGGCGTGCATCCGTGAGTCGCTGCGGTCCGGTCCCAGGTCGACGGGCACGTGCACCTTCCGCCGACCACTGGCGACAACATCGATGTACTGTGGAGACCTCACGCCCCACGTGTTGAGCAATTCAGCGGTACGTCCACCCGGCCTCCCGCATGCCCACTATACGCCCTCGCTCAAAGTCCGTCAACTGCACATACGGTTCACGTCCACGCTGTCGCGGCATGCTACCAGTGTTAAAGACTGCGATGGAGCTCCGTATGCCACGGCAAACTGGCTGACACTGACGGCGGCGGTGCACAAATGCTGCGCAGCTAGCGCCATTCGACGGCCAACACCGCGGTTCCTGGTATGTCCGCTGTGCCGTGCGTGTGATCATTGCTTGTACAACCCTCTCGCAGTGTCCGGAGCAAGTATGGTGGGTCTGACACACCGGTGTCAATGTGTTCTTTTTTCCATTTCCAGGAGTGTATATTGTCCACCTCTCCTTTATTTTAGTGTGTCGACAATTTTTTGTAGGTGCTTTCGCACGTTCCCTATGAATGACTAGTTTTATACGCGCCTGGCAATGAAATGTGCTACGTAGGCAAAAACAGATTAAATTAATGTTTTGCAAAAGGTTGCTTCTTAATATAAACACGCATCCAGCATACGCCGTATGCTTACTGAACAAAATTGTATAAATATTGTCCAGTATATAAAAATATTACGGAGAGAGACGATACGATCAACTAAGCAGTTATATTGTTGCAATGATAATAGTAATATTCTTTTTTGGCCTGGTTTTAACAGTGAAATGCTTTTAAGTAACTTAATAAAAAGTAATTTCACTTTTTAATGAAAACTGTTATCTCATTATTGGCGAGTAAAGAAGTTAATGCTGATGCAAGCTAGAGCTCTGAAATTTATTCTCAATTATACTCAAAATGCAATCAGCCTCACTTTAATGTACTGACTTTCAAACGTTATACATTACTGCTTACAGTTATTTCGTGGGCTTATGTTGCCGGGTGAAGGCTGTAAATAATCAACTTCTCCAACTAGAAACGAAAGACAGATGGCCAAAAGAATTTCCATATTATGTTTCTTATATTGTTATCTTCTTAATTATCTCACATGGTGAGAACACACAGTTACATTTAATACATATTTTGTGAAAAGCCACTTATGTACACCGACCTCTACCAGGAAATGCGTCCGCAGCTTTCCGCTTTCAGAACAAAAGCAAAACCAAGACTATTCTTTTTAGCATGAGAGGCATAGTTCCTTGTCACAGATTTTATACAATATGGGCTCTTCGGACTATTACAGTACATAGATCACATATAATTACGTTTATTTTTCCATACACAGTATTAACTAAAAACAGCGTTCTTTTATTTTATGAAGTTTCACTTTTATTTACGACTATGGGTAGCCGGCGTTTAGGTTAACACGCAATTTTTCTTTCTCTTTCGTTCTTACTCTTTGATGACGGGCACACTTTCAACAGAATTTCTCCAGGTGACGGGACACGATGGACAAGAAAATATATTTTTGGGATTTGAGGTCCGCCAGTTACGCAAAACACCGTTTTTCTCAGTACCCAAACATGTTTCGGCACCACTGTGCCATCATCAGTGGGTTTTCGTTTTTATTTATTCCGCAATGTGAACATTTTTGATACATGATTATAAAATTATGTGCATTTTAAAGTTCAAACAACAGATCGTTTCTCTTTGTAAATACCTTTACATTTGGTGAGCATGAATTTTCTGGACCACTTTTGTGTTAATTATTACAGGTAGTTTGTCGTCTGCAACCAAACGATGTTGATGGGAAAGTTTTATTTTTCCTGAGAGTTAACCTATCTTCTAGAGTGTAATTTAGTTTTTCGCGATGTTTTCGAGCCTATTTTCGTATTTAATTACGCTTGGCACACGAAAACGTAAGTAAATACGAAAACAGGCGCGAAAACATCGCGAAAAACTAAATTACACTCTAGAAGATAGGTTAACTCTCAGAAAAAAAAAACTTTCCCATCAACATCGTTTGGTTGCAGATGACAGGCTACCTGTAATAATTAACACAAAAGTAGTCCAGAAAATTCATGCTCACCAAATGTAAAGGTATTTACAAAGAGAAACGATCTGTTATTTGATCTGAAAATGCACATAATTTTATAATCATGTAACAAAAATGTTCACACTGCAGAATAAATAGAAACGAAAACCCACTGATGATGGCACAGTGGTGCCGAAACATGTTTGGGTACTGAGAAAAACGGTGTTTTGGGTAACTGGCGGACCTCAAATTCCAAAAATTTTAACTGCAGACACGGCCAATACAAGGAGCTGCAAATCAAAAGATAGAAAATATATTTAGTGGCAATGGCATCTTTAATCACCATAATAGCCATGTTTGGGCTGAGAAAAATCGACACATCATCCTGGAGGTCCATTTCCAGTGTAATTTCGCCATCGATCTTTGGGCAGCAATCGCTGGTTGGACCACTGCGTGATGTCAACTGCTTAAAGTTTCCCCAGACCATTGTTCTTGATCTGCTGGAATATGTTCTGCTGGAAACGTAACACAACAACTGGTTGCTTCATGATGGAGCCCCTACACATTGTGAGCGTGCGGTGGCTTGCTACTTTGATAAAATTAACTCCAGGAGATGGAACGGACGTAATGGATCTGTTGTACTGACAGTACGATCTCCCTACCTCACACTCTATTACGTCTGGTTGTGGGGCCACACGAAAGATCTTGTGGGTTCCCAAAAGCATTGTAAGGAGTACTCCTTCCTTTTATGTTGTAACGTATGGATATTGTGTAATTAATGTGGAAATGCAACGAAGTAATAGTTCCCTCTGAAACAACGTGACAGAAGCTTAACTGTTAACACAAGACTGGATCAGTTTACACATTGTTAGGGAAGAGTGCTACTTGCTAAACGGACAATAAAACAAAGAATTTGGAATGTGTATGTGTTAAATACATCTCTTACAACCGTAATGAAAGTCTAATTAAGACCAAACACGTTTCGCTTTATTCTTCAGTGGATACGGTTACAATATGGTCCTTTTGCCTTATAATTTTGTTTGCTAGGATCGTGAAAAGTTACCTGGTAACTTGGTACTGTAAACAGCGTTAATTCTCATCGTTACTCACGCTTTTTTTGTAGTTGTTTACGTCATTCTTCCTACAGTTCCACACGTGTGTGTTAGATTTTAGTACACAGCACTTTCACTAACACTAAACATATTCACGTTTTCGTGTTATGAAGAACCACTGTCATCTCGCCATTTCGTGTGTTTTGTTTTGCTGCTGTGAGATGCGTTCGTCTTTCGTTTGTTTTGATATTGGTAGGAGCGTCTGCTATTGCTGTGTGTGTGTGTGTGTGTGTGTATGTTTTTGTAAAAGGAGCTAATATGTCGTAACTATTGTGTGTGTTAATTACTGCTTTGCTATTGTAGAGTGTTCGATGATCTAGGCTCGGGATATTGCCTAGTTTGTGGTATTTTTTGTGGTGTCTAGAGCGGTCGTTCTTTCTCTATAACATGTTTACATCTACATCTACATCTACATCTACATCTATATCTACATCCATACTCCGCAACCCACCTGACGGTGTGTGGCGGAGGGTACCTTGAGTACCTCTATCGGTTCACCCTTCTATTCCAGTCTCGCATTGTTCGTGGGAAGAAGGATTGTCGGTATGCCTCTGTGTGGGCCCTAATCTCTCTGATTTTATCCTCATGGTCTCTTCGCGAGATATACGTAGGAAGGAGCAATATACTGCTTGACTCCTCGGTGAAGGTATGTTCTCGAAACTTCAACAAAGACCCGTACCGACCTACTGAGCGTATCTCCTGCAGAGTCTTCCACTGGAGTGTATCTATCGTCTCCGTAACGCTTTCGCCATTACTGAATGGTCCTGTAACGAAGCGCGTTGCTCTCCGTTGGATCTTCTCTATCTCTTCTAACAACCCTATCTGGTACGGATCCCACACTGCTGAGCAGTATTCAAGCAGTGGGCGAACAAGTGTACTGTAACCTACTTCCTTTGTTTTCGGATTGCATTTCCTTAGGATTCCTCCAATGAATGTCAGTCTGGCATCTGCTTTACTGACGATCAACTTTATATGATCATTCCATTTTAAATCACTCCTAATGCATACTTCCAGATAATTTATGGAATTAACTGCTTTCAGTTGCTGACTTGCTATATAGTGTAGCTAAATGATAAAGGATCTTTCTTTCTATGTATTCGCAGCACATTACACTTGTCTACATTGAGATTCAATTGCCATTCCCTGCACCATGCGTCAATTCGCTGCAGATCCTCCTGCATTTCATTACAATTTTCCATTGTTACAACCTCTCGATATACCACAGCATCATCTGCAAAAAGCCTCAGTGAACTTCCGATGTTACCCACAAGATCATCAATGTATATTGTGAATAGCAACGGTCTTACGACACTCCCCTGCGGCACACCTGAAATCACTCTGACTTCGGAAGACTTCTTTCCATTGAGAATGACATGCTGCGTTCTGTTATCTAGGAACTCTTCAATCCAATCACACAATTGGTCTGATAGTGCGTATGCTCTTACTTTGTTCATTAAACGACTGTGGGGAACTGTATCGAACGCCTTGCGGAAGTCAAGAAACACGGCATCTACCTGTGAACCCGTGTCTATGGCCCTCTGAGTCTCGTGGACGAATAGCACGAGCTGGCTTTCACACGATCGTCTTTTTCGAAACCCATGCTGATCCCTACAGAGTAGATTTCTAGTCTCCAGGAAAGTCATTATACTCGAACATAATACGTGTTCCAAAATTCTACAACTGATCGACGTTAGAGATATAGGTCTATTGTTCTGCACAGCTGTTTGACATCCCTTCTTGAAAACGGGGATGACCTGTGCCCTTTTCCAATCCTTTGGAACGCTACGCTCTTCTAGAGACCTACGGTACACCGCTGCAAGAAGGGGGCAAGTTACTTCGCGTACTCTGTGTAAAATCGAACTGGTATCCCATCAGCTCCAGCGACCTTTCCTCTTTTGAGCGATTTTAATTGTTTTTCTATCCCTCTGTCGTCTATTTCGATATCTATCATTTTGTCATCTGTGCGACAATCTATAGAAGGAACTACAGTGGAGTCTTCCTCTGTGGAACAGCTTTGAAAAAAGACATTTAGTATTTCAGCCTTTAGTCTGTCATCCTCTGTTTCAGTACCGTTTTGGTCACAGAGTGTCTGGACATTTTGTTTTGATCCATCTACCGCTTTGACATAAGACCAAAATTTCATACGATTTTACTAGTTTAAATAATGTCTGGCTGCTGATGTTTGTCTGCTCATTTATTATGTGTTTCTTCTCTACTACTGCTTTTTGAATTTCGAAGTTCTCTTGTAGTTCAAGGAAATAATGCTTGTCACCCAATCTATGTTCATGTCCATTTCTATTGTTGTAGGGTGATATTTTTCTTGCCAGATGTGTTCTACAAATGTTGAGTGGCTGGAATTGGTACATACCACAGTTTTGGTAAATGTCAGTGACATTTATTTATTTATTTTTTTACACACACATTTCAGTAACGAGTTATCGTTTTGGTATGATATTTTTGTTGCTTTTATCTTGAGGATGTTCCCAATTCTGCGTGTCAAAATGGTTCAAATGGCTCTGAGCACTATGGGACTTAACTTCTAAGGCCATCAGTCCCCTAGAACTTAGAACTACTTAAACCTAACTAACCTAAGGACATCACACACATCCATGCCCGAGGCAGGATTCGAACCTGCGACCGTAGCGGCCGCGCGGTTCCAGACTGTAGCGCCTTTAACCGCTTGACCACCCCGGTCGGCTTCTGCGTGTCAATTTACGTTTTAATGTAGATTTCACTGGCGACTTTCGAAGTCGACAATTACAGGTCATGCTGTATTTATCAAGAAAAGCAAATTACTCTGAATAGAAGCCACTTTACATGGCCCCTGTCAGATTCCCTGCTTATTGACGTTGGAGGACGACGTTATGCTTCCTGCTTTCCAGATACGGAGTGAACTATGATTGAGTTTTCTCCCTAACACCGTAAATTTGCATGTTATACAAAAGTACTGCATAGTCCACAGTACGAATTTGTTTGTACTTGAAGAGTTTTTTTTAAAAAAAGCTGTTCTCTACTGAATCAAAAACTGATTCCCATTGTCTAAGTTTTCTAGTGTCTATTGCCATTTCCTTTGTTGTATCGCTTCTAGTCAACTCTGTTGGCACAGTATTTTCATTTCTCGCAATTTCAGCAACATTAAATGTTGTCTTCGTGTCATTATTTCTTATTGTGTCCATAATTCAGTGTAATGTCTGAGAGGATTCACTTAAACTGCTCGGATTTCGTTCAAATCCTTTGAGAAAAACCCGTATTTCACTTCCCTACACCATAAGTTTCACTGCCACTATTCCAGTTAATTTTGCTGTGGCACATCTTCTCTCTGGCGGCTGGACCTTTCTCTAATGGCTCGCAATATCCCTTTGAAGTGCTATTTCAGTTTCTGTATTTCCGTCCTTGTCACTTATATCAGCTTGTTTGTAGGAAGTGTTCGCCGCCTGACGGCGTGTGGCAGAGAGTGCTTGTCGTACCGCTGTCGTTTCGCTCCCCATTCCTTCACGTCGTGGGTCGTGCGTGCGAAACACGGCTGCCGTTATGGTGGCGTAGGAATTTCTCTGGTTTCACTGCGGTGGCCATCTCGTCAGATGTACGCTTGCTTGTTAAAAAGGGAACCAAGCAGTAGGTGAGGCCGAAACGGAATGCGGCTACACGGTATAAGGGCGTATGTGACGTGGTGTCGCTGATTACAAATTTGGATCAAATGTGCAAATAACTTGGCGGTGTGAACACACTTTGAAACGGCATGTCGGTAACGCCAGGTAGCGCTCTGTATGAAAATCACTGGCTGTGCTGTGTGCAGTCTGTGGCTGGTTTGCATTGTCGAAATTTGCTGTTGTAGTGCTGGGCAGTTGGATGTGAACAGCACGTAGCGTTGCGCAGTTGGAGGTGAGCCGCCAGCAGTGGTGGATGTGGGGAGAGAGGTGGCAGAATTTTAAGAGCGGACGATCTGGACGTGTGTGCGCCAGAAAGAGTAAATTTGTAAGACTGGACGTCATGAACTGATTTTTATATATATATATATATATATATATATATATATATATATATATATATATATACAGGGTGTTTCAAAAATGACCGGTATATTGTAAACGGCAATAAAAACTAAACGAGCAGCGATAGAAATACACCGTTTGTTGCAATATGCTTGGGACAGTAGTACATTTTCAGGCAGACAAACTTTCGAAATTACAGTAGTTACAATTTGCAACAACAGATGGCGCTGCGGTCTGGGAAACTCTATAGTACGATATTTTCCACATATCCACCATGCGTAGCAATAATATGGCGTAGTCTCTGAATGAAATTACCCGAAACCTTTGACAACGTGTCTGGCGGAATGGCTTCACATGCAGATGAGATGTACTGCTTCAGCTGTTCAATTGTTTCTGGATTCTGGCGGTACACCTGGTCTTTCAAGTGTCCTCACAGAAAGAAGTCACAGGGGTTCATGTCTGGCGAATAGGGAGGCCAATCCACGCCGCCTCCTGTATGTTTCGGATACCCCAAAGCAATCACACGATCATCGAAATATTCATTCAGGAAATTAAAGACGTCGGCCGTGCGATGTGGCCGGGCACCATCTTGCATAAACCACGAGGTGTTCGCAGTGTCGTCTAAGGCAGTTTGTACCGCCACAAATTCACGAAGAATGTCGAGATAGCGTGATGCAGTAATCGTTTCGGATCTGAAAAATGGGCCAATGATTCCTTTGGAAGAAATGGCGGCCCAGACCGGTACTTTTTGAGGATGCAGGGACGATGGGACTGCAACATGGGGCTTTTCGGTTCCCCATATGCGCCAATTCTGTTTATTGACGAAGCCGTCCAGGTAAAAATAAGCTTCGTCAGTAAACCAAATGCTGCCCACATGCATATCACCGTCATCAATCCTGTGCACTATATCGTTAGCGAATGTCTCTCGTGCAGCTATGGTAGCAGCGCTGAGGGGTTGCCGCTTTTGAATTTTGTATGGATAGAAGTGTAAACTCTGGCGCATGAGACGATACGTGGACGTTGGTGTCATTTGGACCGCAGCTGCAACACGGGGAACGGAAACCCGAGGCCGCTGTTGGATCACCTGCTGCACTAGCTGCGCATTGCCCTCTGTGGTTGCCGTACGTGGTCGCCCTACCTTCCCAGCACGTTCATCCGTCACGTTCCCAGTCCATTGAAATTTTTCAAACAGATCCTTCATTGTATCGCTTTTCGGTCCTTTGGTTACATTAAACCTCCGTTGAAAACTTCGTCTTGTTGCAACAACACTGTGTTCTAGGCGGTGGAATTCCAACACTAGAAAAATCCTCTGTTCTAAGGAATAAACCATGTTGTCTACAGCACACTTGCACGTTGTGAACAGCACACGCTTACAGCAGAAAGACGACGTACAGAATGGCGCACCCACAGACTGCGTTGTCTTCTATATCTTTCACATCACTTGCAGCGCCATCTGTTGTTGAAAATTGTAACTACTGTAATATCGAAAGTCTGTCTGCCTGAAAATGTACTGTTGTCCCAAGCATATTGCAACAAACGGTGTATTTCTATCGCTGCTCGTTTAGTTTTTATTGCCGTTTCAAATATACCGGTCATTTTTGAAACACTATTAAGGTAAATACATTGTTTGTTCTTTATCAAAATCTTTCATTTGCTAACTATGCCTGCCAGTAGTTAGTACCTTCAGTAGTTAGAATCTTTTATTTAGCTGGCAGTATTGGCGCTCGCTGTATTGCAGTAGTTCGAGTAACGAAGATTTTTGTGAGGTAAGTGATTCATGAAAGGTATAGGTTATTGTTAAATGGTTCAAATCGCTCTGAGCAGTATGGGACTTAACATCGGAGGTCATCAGTCCCCTAGAACGTAGAACTACTTAAACCTAACTAACCTAAGGACATCACACACATCCATGCCCGAGGCAGGATTCGAACCTGCGACCGTAGCGGCAGCGCGGTTCCAGACTGTAGCGCCTTTAACCGCTTGGCCACCACGGCCGGCGGTTATTGTTAGTCAGGGTCATTCTTTTGTAGGGATTTTTGAAAGTCAGATTGCGTTGCGCTAAAAATATTGTGTGTCAGTTTAACGAATGTCTGAGTACGTTCAGTTTTGCCCAGCTGTTTGAAAAGCAAATAACGTAGAGGTATCAGCACAGTCATTCATTAATTTTTCTAAGGAGACGGTTCAATTTACCAGTAAGATGATGCCGCCTCTCTGGCTTGGAAGCGTGCAGTGATTTTGTTGGGAAGGCTGTCACAACGCCGTCGTAACCTCCCCTGAGGCAAGATGGCTTACGACTGATGTGAACGATCCTTGATATTTTGTAAAGTGGAACTAGGATGGGCTTGACGCCCGACTTGGTCCCACACGTTTCCTATTGGGGACACATATATGGATCTTGTAGGCCGTGGGAGTACCTCAACATCATGTTGGACATCGGCACCACCATACCGTTGTATCTGAGGTAGCGCGTGGAGGGGGGGGGAGGAGGGGGGGAGGCGGGATATCCGTCACATACCGTTGTGCAGCCAGAGGTCCCCCAATCCTTAAAAGCCCTGACCTGAAGTCGTATCCGATGGCTCTGCAGGGTACCACATTGAGAACCTTCCACTGTGCACTCTTTTGAGTTTGTAGTGTGTTTTCCACCCGGTGCATGAGCCCATCGAGTACGTCTGGTGACGAAAAGGAGTATCGTGCGGCGAGAGCAGAAATGTGGCCTGGTAAGGCTGTCAGGAACTTGCAACACCACGTCACTTGCATCTACATCTACATCTACATTTATACTCCGCAAGCCACCCAACGGTGTGTGGCGGAGGGCACTTTACGTGCCACTGTCATTACCTCCCTTTTCTGTTCCAGTCGCGTATCATTCGGGGGAAGAACGACTGTCGGAAAGCCTCCGTGCGCGCTCGAATCTCTCTAATTTTACATTCGTGACCTCCTCGGCAGGTATAAGTAGGGGGAAGCAATATATTCGATACCTCATCTAGAAACGCAGCCTCTCGAAACCTGGCGAGCAAGCTACACTGCGATGTAGAGCGCCTCTCTTGCAGAGTCTGCTACTTGAGTTTGCTAAACATCTCCGTAACGCTGTCACGTTTACCAAATAACCCTGTGACGAAACGCGTCGCTCTGTTTTGGATCTTCTCTATCTCCTCCGTCAACCCGATCTGGCACGGATCCCACACTGATGAGCAATACTCAAGTATAGGTCGAACGAGTGTTTTGTAAGCCACCTCCTTTGATGATGGACTACATTTTCTAAGGACTCTCCCAATGAATCTCAACCTGGCACCGACCTTACCAACAATTAATTTTATATGATCATTCCACTTCAAATCGTTCCGCACACATACTCCCACATATGTTACAGAAGTAACTGCTACCAGTGTTTGTTCCGCTATAATATAATCATACAATAAAGCCTGCCATGGCAGTGTCATCTGCTAAAAGGGTAGGGAGCGTATCAGGCAGCGCAAATGTCCGCTCTGCATAGTGACTGGAACCTTCCCTACCGACATAGCCGTTCGGTTTCAGGCTGCAAGGTACTAGCTGAGGAGGGGGAGACAGGATAGGGTAATCCAGATTTCCGGACAGGTCATCACAGAGAAGCTCCAACTCGTTAAATGGCACATGGATGCCTGGGAAAGGTTGGTTGGTTTGGGGGATTAAAGGGACTAGACCGCTACGGTCATCGGTCCCTTTTTCCAAAACTTAAAAACACCCACAGAGAATAAAAGCGAACAAGGTAAAGATGACAGACAACACAGGACAAGAGAAACTGAGACAAAGACCAGCCAAAACGAATTAAAATCACACAGAGTGTGATGGTGGTTGGCCGACCATAGAGACAAAAAAAAAAAGGAAAAGCCAACCACCGACACACACACTAAAAACTCAGTCGAAAACCGTAGGCTAAATGCCAGACTCAACACAAAAAAAGGACAAACAGATTAAATGATAAAAGCCCCCTGCGCAAATAAAACGCAAAACGAAGCCTGCCATGGCAGTGTCATCTGTTAAAAGGGCAGGGAGAGTATCAGGCAGCGCAAATGTCCGCCTGACCACAGCTAAAAGGGGGCAGGCCAACAAAATGTGGCCCATTGTCAAAGCTACCCCGCAGCGACATAGAGGAGGGTCCTCCCGACGCAGTAAATATCTGTGTGTCAGCCGGGAGTGGCCAATGCGGAGCCGGCAAAGTTAAACTGGGTCTCTGCGATTGGCTCGCATGGATGACCGCCACACAGTCGTCGTTTCCTTGATAGCATGGAGTTAATTGGGAGTGGTCAGATTGCGCCATTCAGCGTCCCATAGCGCAAAAACTTTGCGGTGTAAGAAGGCTCGCAAATCAGTCTCCGGGAGGCCAATCTCCAGAGATGGTTTACTGGTGACCTCTTTCGCCAGGCGGTCAACATTTTCATTGCCGGGTATCCCAACATGGCCTGGGGTCCACACAAAGACCACAGAGTGGCCACAACGGGCAAGAGCATGGAGGGACTCCTGGACAGCCATCACCAGACGAGAGCGAGGGAAACACTGGTCGATAGCTCGTAAACTGCTCAGGGAGTCGCAACAGATAACGAAGGACTCACCTGAGCAGGAGCGGATATACTCTAGGGCACGAAAGATGACGACCAGCTCAGCAGTGAAAACGCTCCCTAGAGTGAGAGCATAACCGACACGACCAGCAACCATTGAACCGTCAGTGTAAAACACGCCAGAGCCCTGACACGTGGCAAGGATGGAATAAAAGCGGCGGCGGAAGGCCTCCGGAGGGACTGAGTCCTTCGGGCCCTGCGCCAATTCGAGACGAAGGCAACGGCGAGGCAGACACCACGGGGGTGGATGCAGAGGGGCACGGAAAGGAGGTGGAACAGGGAAAACCCTAAGCCTGGAGAGAAGCTCTCTGACGTGGACCGCGATCGTACAACCCGACTGGGGCCGACGTTCTGGGAGATGGACGACCGATCGCGGGAACAGGAGACGACAGTTTGGATGCCCGGGCAAGCTACGAACATGGGCAGCGTAAGCCCTGCGAAAGGGAATGGGAGTCAAGCGATAACGACCGTACGGTATATCGGTTCTTCCCGGACATCAAGGGAACGTCTGAACGTCTGAGACTGTGCCATATCACCATATCAATCTCAGCCGGGGTACGGTTCACTTTCTGGCAGGTCACGGCCGTTACCCTCCGTACTTACACAGCGTAGGCCGTAGGCAGAGATCTACATGTACATGTGGGGAACTTGGATCCCCAGAAACCATACTTATTCGCTGTCACCGATACAGAACAGCACAGCAGACACGAATGTAACACAACAATGACATGATACGGGAAACAAGAGACGAAGACGAGTGGGAGATGATAAATAAAATCACTGATGATGTCTCAAGGACATTACGTGACAGACACGCCCGTATAGCGTAAAAATGCAACACACTCGAAGCATGTAAGAGAGCAGTTCCAATATCTACACCAACACAGACAGCAGTACCGAAACACAAACTCACTCAAACAGCGAACACTTTCACCGACACATTCCGCAGAAAACCTTACACAACATGTAGAATTATTAAACTCTATTAGATTATACAGTTTAATACAATCAACCCTGTAAACGTGTTCTAGCTTAAGTATAAAGAGTCGGCATATCCATCCCTCGGTGATTATACCGCTGTTGGGATGTAATACTTGTAACTGAACACTTAGTATAGAGGGAAATTCACGAACATATGGAAATATCAATGTGTGTTTGCCCCAATAGCTGAGTGGTCAGCGTGACGGACTGCCGTCCTACGGGCCCGGTTTCGATTACCGGCTGGATCAAAGTTTTCCTTCGCTCAGGGACTGGGTGTTGTGTTCTCTTCATCATCATTTCATTACCATCCGACGCGCAGGTCGCCCAATGTGGCGTCGAATGTGATAAGACCTGCACCAAGGCGGCCGGACCTGCCCCGCAATGGGACTCCCGGCCAATGACGCCAAACGCTCACTTCATTTCCATTTCAATATGTTATTCTACAAGTAAAATTAAATAAAAAAGTTCATATAAACATAGGCCGCCAAATGTTTAGTCACGGAGTTACGGCTAAGAAAAGATTTTGCCTGAAATTTGGCAACTTCGCTAACATGAAGCCATCGCAAAACTGCACAAGGTTAAAATAAAGCACGATTTGCGTTTATTTTGTTGTTATTGGTCTGGTGAATCTAATAAAACATGTCCCAGACGTTTATCTGGAGTAGTGTTCCAGAACATCCAGAGAAGCAAAGATTATTATGCAAGTAAATTTGTTCAGTTTCCATTAAGAATGTAAAAACGTTTATGTTATTCTTGGATACCGTTATTGATTTGTTTCAGTCGTTTACCGACATTGAAACGAATTAGTTTACTGTATTGTTCACTGAAAGAACATAATAGCAACAGTGTATTGAAGTGAAACCACATAGTAACTGTCGTTTTTTCCGGTTTAACGTGAATTCTCTTGTGTTATGGTGTCAATAAAGGCAGATTATCTGACACATTCACAAAGCTTCAGTTAACGTTATTACCATCATTTTTCCGAAATTAAATTCTCTGCAACTCCTGTTGAAAACTTTGTGCAATTGTCCGGAATTTGAAAAGCAAACTGGGCCAAGTAGTTAACATATTAAACATTTTACGAAATTAATTCTTTGCATCTCTGGATGTTCTGGAAAATTACTGCGGATACATGTCTGGAACTTGTTTTATTAGATTCACCATATCAATAACGACAAAATAAATGGAAATCGTGCTTTATTTCAACCTCGTACAGTTTTGTCATGGCTTCGTATTAGCGAAGTTGCTAAATTTCAGGCAAAATGTTTTATTAACAGTAACTATGTAACTAAACATTTGCGAAACTATGTTCATATGAACTTTTTTCTTTAGTTTTACTTGTAGAAGAACATATTAAAATATTTGCATATCTTCGTGTATCATTCTCTGTAAGCAAGACAATAGGTAAAATTCAAGACACATAATACAGGAACTGAACGTTGATTAATAACCCCAAAAAATAACATACTTTAGACTCATTCACCACTGCCCTTTCCACAACGTACATGACAGTTACTGTGTTTTTGTAATTAGTGTTTAGAAACATTAATCCGTAAATTAAACTGCTCGGCTCGAAGTACTCGTAGTTCCGAGGCTTTCAGACCAGGCTGGCTCCGATAGGGTAAAATATCTCTCTCTCTTTCCATCCAAGTCTTTCCTATAGTCTATCATCGTATCCAAATTTGATAATTTTTTGTGTTTTTTCTTTCAGTTTCTAATGTATTTTTAATTTATTAATAGTTCCATTGTAAGTCCTGAAAACAAGAAATGTTGCCTGCAATATGGAATATGTTTTAAAATCTACACGACAAGCTGTAAAATGAACGGCCTGTTGTAAAATGCAAGGAACAGTTCTCCAATGAGCAATAAATCAAATCAAATCAACTCAAATCTCCAGACCATAACACCCATTCGAAAAATGGGACCTCTGGCCGCGTCGCCTCCACACGCGTCCAGGGTGGCTCCAGAAACGAGATTCAACCCTCACAACAGTGGGCCGCCATTCGTCAGTTGTGCATAATTCCCCGTCATGGCACCACTCCAGACGCGGCCGTCTGTGTTGACGTGTTAACGACAGCGTGCCTCATGGGACGGTAATTCTGTAATCCGTCTGCTCCTATCCTCAGACTAATGGCGAACGATGATGCAGCATGTTGCAGCGTGTTCATTAGCACTCCTCGGACCGCAGGTGCAGATGTCAAGGGGCTAGAATGTACTTCGTGCAGCATATGACGATCGTCCCTTGCAGTGGTCAGACGTTGTTGACCAGAACCTTCACAACAGGTATGCCCACCCTCACGATGCCATGCAGTCCAACATCGGACCAGCGTCACATCCTAATACTGCACGAATCTAGATACTGCACGATTCAACAATCCGGTCAAATGGAGATCCAGTACCAGGCCCCTTTGAAACACTACCAAGTGCTGATAACGCTTTCTCAAACGAGTACGTGCCATTTCCGTTTGCTTCAGAGTGATCACTCAACATCTGACGCTGTTCACACCCTTCACATACTCTGCCAGGCCTGGCACCAGACACGAACGACACGAATGCAACCTGGTGGTCGTTCAACCTGTCACCCAGAACTGCAACTCTGTAATCATTTACGTGCCCACCGTTGCTGTTTTCGTGCACAATGTTACACTGACATGCGACCGCGTCTTGTGGGCGCTTCACATTTTTTCTCAGGCAGTGGTGCCCGTCACTTCCCAGAACGTGCAGTGTCGAAATTTTGGGTGGTAAACATCTCCGTGGTGCACAGTAGTCTGTTAAAAATCTCCACGACACTCTCGCCTCCGCTAAACTAACGCCTGGCGAAACGAACCGCTCATCTTTGAGTCTTCTCTACCACCTTTATTAATGCTTCATGGTGTAGCTACCAAAATGACGAAGAAATCTCGAAAACAGATTAAACGGTGGTTCTTTAAACTACTTCCTTCACGGATTCTTCTTCTGTGTGGCCATATTGTCTGTAGTTGCTTTACAAGAAAATGCGAATTTTTTCCAACATACGTGTTTCTCTTTATTGGAGTAAAGAATCAAATGGCTCTGAGCACTATGGGACTCAACTGCTGAGGTCATTAGTCCCCTAGAACCTAGAACTAGTTAAACCTAACTAACCTAAGGACATCACAAACATCCATGCCCGAGGCAGGATTCGAACCTGCGACCGTAGCGGTCTTGCGGTTCCAGACTGCAGCGCCTTTAACCGCACGGCCACTTCGGCCGGCGGAGTAAAGAATCATCAGTGGTCTGTAATTAAAGGTATTTACATCATTTTACGTCATTATAACAAAATCTGGCAAAGGTAATAATGTTGTCCTCATAAAAAAAAAGAATACACAGAAAAAAAGAAGAAGAATTCATCAGCAAAATCAATATATAAAAGTTAAAATCAAACGCAGCTAACAGATTTCAAACACATGTTAGAAACACACTCAAAAACATAGAGTAAATATTTACAGACAGAGGGACCTTTACAATAATATTGTCGAGCACCCAACATTAGATGGCAACCAAAGGTACATAATGAAAATATCCGGACGATAGTTAACTTCAGAACAGCTCCCACACACCTATTAGCAAAACAAATGAAGTCACAGCACATTCGGTACTATAAACTTAAAAACGATAGAATAATAAGAAACAATCTCAGCTAGTAGAACAAGTAAGACACATTAAAATCCCTGGCACAACAAAATTATTCTCCTTTGATGTAGAATGTACGTACAGGTGCATCGCTGTTAACTAAACCATAAACCTAACTGACCAAAACCTCAAACCACACAACCAGCTACGTCATGAATATACAGACGGAACAATAAAATTGTTACTGTTAACAAAACAACAAAATTATTTTAAACTGAAACAATAATACTACATACAAGAAGAAATGTTACCTATGGGTTCATCTGTTTCAAGAACATGAGCCAACATTTTCGTGAATCATATAGAAAAAGCAATACTTGAAGACATAATAACAAAGAAAATTACACCATCATCTACTAGTATCGGTAAATGCATGAAGTACTATGCATGATAGATGAACCTAAAAATAAAATACAGCAACTACACAAAGACATAAATATGCTACACAAGAACAAAGCGCACAATGGAAGAAGAAGAAGGAAACACACACAGGATCCTAGACATGACCTTAAGAAAAGACAGACATTTGACGTATACAGAAAACCTACAAGTCACACTAACATAAATGCAACCTCAGACCAATTGCAGAATCACAAACAGGCCGCAGTGACACAAATCTTAAACAAAATCAATAGGATCCCCCCTTAACACTTCTGATTATCAAAAAGAACAGGCCATTACAGAACAAATAACATTAAAAAATGGACACAAAGAAACACTCATAGACAAACTAGATAGAAAAATAGAGACACAAATAATGAAAAACACTAACTAAACCATACCAATACAAACAACCTGCACTATCATAAAAATAGCGTACAATGACCTACCATAACAAATTCGCACGTAAGATACGCAACGTACTAGAAAAACAAGGTATAAACACTGTTTACGAAACAAACAACTCGATACACAAGCATATTCCACAACTGAAATCAAAACCAGACAGACATCAACAGTCTGGTATCTGTCAATTCAGTTGAAGGGATGACGAAAAAATATACATTGCGGTGACTGCAGGACATTTGACTCAAGACATAAAGAAGACATTGGAGCACTGAAATACGGTACAAACCTTACAGTATACGCAGACCATCTGAAACAGGAATACCACACGCCAATCACTAATGAAAAAGGTATGAGCATCATAAGAAGCAGTAAAGGCAGACACTTCCTTCCTTTCTAAGAAAATTTCCAGATGTACAAAGCATTAACAGAAAATAAACAGCTGCTAAATGACCAGATAAGTATTAGATATCAAATGCCATCAGAATGTTATGGCTTAGGTGTCTGGTTGGTTGGTTCTGAGAAGAACCGCTGTGAAGTAGTTTAGTGTTCATGTTTAAGCCAAGAGATCTGTTGTAGGTAAGTCTGGCTGCCAGTTCTGATACTCGTTTAGCACCACCCAGGGGGTACGTGCAGCTTATGGTGTGCTGTGGACCCGAGTATCTTCATGGTCAGGTCCTTCTCCAACAAAGACTCTCCAGAATATCTAGGGGTGACTCTTGACAGAATGCTCTCTTACAGGAAGCACACAGAAAACACCACAGCAAAGCTGAGATCAAGCAATAACATCATACAGAAGCTGAGTGGTACCTCATGCGGCGCAAGAGCTACGACACTGCGATGCGCTCTCTTAGGGCTGGTCTATTCTGTTGCCGAATACTGTGTCCCAGTGTGGCTCAACAGCAAACATGTGAGAAAAATTGACGTAGAGCTAAATGCAGCAATGAGTACAATAACAGGCTGCATCAGATCTACTCCTCTATACTGGTTACCACCTCTAAGCAGCATTGCGCCACCAGACCTCCGACCACAGAACGCCCTCCTCAAGAAATACCAAAAATTACTTAAAATCCCCGAGCTTCCAATGCTCTCTGACGTTCCTGCACTCCGAATGAACCGACTAAAATCTAGGCAGCCATCTGTCCTACTGGCAGAATCGCTACAGGCAGCTATTTTCAGTATCAACAAAAAGTGGGCAGAATGTGGAACACTATTGCCCATGAGGAACATCAGACCCTCCAAAGACCTGACACAAGACTAAACCGGTATGGAACTAACGCGACGTGACTGGAAAACAATTAATCGGATCCGCACAGGCCACGGCATCTGTGCTGAAAACCTCTACCGGTGGGGACGGGCTTCATCTTCTCAACGTGACTGTGGAAATGAACACCAGACGATCCATCACACTGTCACAAGCTGTGGCAGAAGAGCCTGCCATGCGAACTTGGAAGATTTCTTTGAAGTGGCAGAGGCAGCCCTTGAATGGATCGACAAATTAGTTATTAATTTACAGACTTATTTTTCAAATTATAAATTATGAAATTAATATATTTTTGTAAAATTTTGTAAAACTATGTAATCCACAATTGCTAGTCGCTGTTCATATGTAACGCCACACGCTAAATAAATAAATAAATATATCAGATGCCATATTAAATAACTGAAGAAATCACATGAAAAATAAAAAGGGCCTTTCAATCCTTTACCCTCTCCCACTCAAACCCCTTCCCCTCCCCCCCCTTAAATTTCATTTCATCTCTTGCTCCTCACCTTTTCCTCCAACGCACTTCCCATCGCACTACTGCGCAATTATGTCCACTCATCTTTGCCACTCTCTGCCTCACCTATTCACCACAAAAGGAACTCCATCACTATTCTCCTTTACTACTCTTTCACAATATAATTAAATAGAATAGAACACACGTAATTAACTAAAGAGATAAGAAAAGGTATAGGTCAAAGAAAAACTAGTGGCAATGTTGATAACATTACAAAACACAATACATACCTAGAAGTATTCAAATAAACAGTGAACAGTGGTGTACGATAAAACGAGCTGTGCAAAATGTAAAAAATGCACAGTTATGCAAAGCAGCGAAAAATTAGACCACAAGTAGCAGTGTCTGATGAAGAAAGAAATGAAAGACGAGATAGGAGGCGGCATTTCCTGATGTAGACTTAAAACCTAGCAGAAATTACCGTTAGTAAAAAACCAACAGATTCTTAACAAACTGTTTTTCGACCTTAAAAGTAAATCAGATTGTAAGTATCTGTAATGACAGACTACTGATGATGCTTTATTCCAGTAAAGCGAAACACGCTTGATGAAAAAAAAACACGCATTTTCTTGCAGCTGTGACGACGGAACAAAAATAACCTCAGGACTTCCTTCGGCTGTCTTGTACTCATACATCTGCCCACAATTCTTCCAATACCACTACACCACAATTCAAGACCTTTTATTCTCGTACTGTCTGTTACGTTTATCGCCCACTTTTCACTTCGGTATAAAGATGCCCTCTTGATAAATAGTTTGCCATTTATTATTGTTATTTTAACATTGTTCAATTCATATCTTTGTAGTCCGACCTATACCTGCCAGAGATTATTACGAACCACTTGGATGGAGAAAGAGGAGTGTATATTGGTGGGATGAGAACAGAATGTGTAATATTTACTGTGGACATCATATTAGTGGTATACAGTGAACGACCCGTAAATAAAATGCTAAGAGACCCGACTGAAGCTCGTCTGTAGAGTAGGATGGAAGTCAATATAGCAAAAACAAAGAATTTGATGGTCGGCACAGGAAGGAGACTACCAAATACTAAGATAGGACAAGTTGTTAGTAGCAAAGCAAGAGCAATGAATAAACTGTAAATAAAAGGCTACAAGGTTTGAATGAAGCTTGTCTGTAATATGCGTTGAAAATCAATATAGCAAGATCAAAGAATATGATGATCGGCAAAGGAAGAGGGCTGGCAAATTTTAAGATAGGACAAGCTTCTGTTAGCAAAGTAAGAGCATTCAATGTCTTGGAAGTACGATTAATGAAGACTTGTTATCTCATCAGCAGCTGGAAACTCGCATTGCTATAGCGAATGGGGCATTCAGTAGGTAGAGGAGATTGTTATGTGGTAGACTATATAGGGGAGAAGACTTGGCAAGTATTTTGTCTGTAGTGTAGCACACTATGGAGCAAAACCATGGACACTGACACGAGAGGGCAGAAACTATTGGAAGCATTTGAAATGTGAATGTGGAGTAGAATGGAGAGAATAAGCAAGGCAGCAAGAGTGAGTGACGAAAGAGTGCCGGAAAGGCTTGCTGAGAAGAGAAGACGGCTGTAGGTTATAACAGGAAGGAAGAAGAACTGGATAGGACATTCGTTAAGACGGAAGTGCATCCTAACGGAAGTTTCGGAAGGAGTTGCTTGCACGAAGACATTGACGGGAAGGAGGAGATTCAAGATCATAGATGACATCAAAGGATGGGGAAGTTTCGCTAGCCTGGAAAGGATGTTAGAAGACAGGCGAGCATAGTGTGTTACAAACCTGACCTTGGGCAGAACACTAATGATGATTTAAGTGTAGGCAATACTGGAGCAGTCAATGTAAGACATTGGGCGTTTCAGGGTAATGTTTCAGCTTTCCATTGTGCCCGCATTACTTTTACTGTCAGAACGGGCTCTTTTCCCCGTCGGCAGACCATCTTTTTCTGCCTACCCAACAGTTTTGTCGTGAATTTTGTGCCACCTAGTATTTGTCTCTGGTGTACCAAGTTATGTCATTCTTGCTTCCATCAGGTCTCCTTTTACTGAGCAGTCCACTTTATTGTTTCAGTTTTAGCTTTACTGCGAATTTCGTAAAATTCCACAAACAGTTTAATTAATCTAGTTGGTTTTTCGATATGGCCATAGAATTTTGGGATGCGTTTTTTCATATCCCAATAACTACTGGTACACTTTCCTGTTTCTGTATTTACTTTTAGTGTCTATGTCGATTCTTCAGCATAATTTCGGCCTACATTTTTTCTCATCACACTTCGTTCTGTATCTTCAATGTCTGTCCTTCTAATTTATCTACAAATATAAACTGAAAAATTCTCTCGATTTTCCGATAGCTAGTGTTTAGAATTTTGAATGTCACTATGTTCCTAGATAAATGATTCAAATGGCTCTGAGCACTATGGGACTTAACTTCTGAGGTCATCAGTCCCCTAGAACTACTGAAACCTAACTAACCTAAGTATATCACAGACATACATGCCCGAGGCAGGATTCGAACCTGCGACCGTAGCGGTCGCGCGGCTCCAGACTGTAGCGCCTAGAACCGTTCGGCCACCCCGGCCGGCTGTTCCTAGGTATGTGTGCGGTTTATATAAATGAAATTTGCAGCTCTATCTATTCTGCTGTTTATTTAAGAATTTCTATTTGTTTTTGCGCTATTTGAATCTCCTAACATGGAACTGCTAGGTCGTCTGTTGTAACTAAGTAGTGTATCTAATTATTAGCTCTTCCTAATTTGATTGGCTCGTCAAACTTAAGCTTCGATTTTACTACGTTTCCTAATACACAATGAAAAAGAAGTAAACGAGAAACTCTGTAACCGTGTTTACTCCAGCTTCAATTTCAAAATGTTCCAAAGTTTCTCCCCTTCATTTTACCTCAGGTTTTATAGTGTTTAACGTTTCGCTAATAGCAGCAGCGGTTTTGACGTCCAGAATCTGGAGGAGAGACTTAGGGTCCACCAAGTCGTAAGCTTTCTTAAAATCTGTAAAGGTAGAAACTCCTTTCTTAATGTAATTAGTTTGGCGCGCGGGATTAGCCGAGCGGTCTAGGGTGCTGCAGTCATGGAGTGTACGGCTGGTTCTGGCGGAGGTTCGCGTCCTCCCCCGGGCATGGGTGTGTGTGTTTGTCCTTAGGATAATTTAGGTTAAGTAGTGTGTAAGGCTAGGGACTGATGACCGTAGCAGTTAAGTACCATAAGATTTCACACACATTTTTTTGTAATTAGTTTTTCATATCTAAGAACTACTTTCAGCACAAAAATTTCTTCCGTGTAGTATCTATTTGGTCTCTGACCTGCTTGATATTCGGTAATTTTGGATTCAAAATGCTGTAGTGCTCGGTGCAGGTGAGTCTTGTCTCTCTGCTTGTGTAGTGGATAGATGTATCAATATAGTTACTCAGTCATCTGGAATTTTCGGATTGCTAAATATTTTACATGATCACTGTATTTTCTCTTAAAGCTTTTGGGCCTACTGATTTGATGAGTTAATCCAAAACTCCGTCTTCGACGAATTGTTCGTTACTTTTTAACCATTTCATAATTCCATCAACTTCCTCTAGCACAACTTCCAACTGTATATAACAGTATATGTTAACTTACTTTTTTTGAGAAACACCTATCTTGCTACTGCCAATCACATTCACTTAGGCTGTCGTCACTCACTTTGCTGCCCACTTGCAAAAACTTTTTTTTTTAGAGACTCATTTCGTAATCTATTTCCCTCAGCATTACCTAACTTAAATCGACTACTCTCCATTTCAGCCGTTTTACTTTTATTGATGACCGCCCAACAAACTTCTTTTCAAGACAATACCCATTCCGTTCACCGTATCTTCCAGTTAGCTTGCCATCTCTGACAATATTAGGGCATTCATCGGCCATGCTTTAAGTTTCTGTTTCTCCTCCCCGAAAACCCACTTACATCTAACGATACTGCCTTACCAACAATCCTTCGTTCAGTCAGCCAGTCGCGAACGGAGCAGGAGAAGGTGTGAATCATAGTTTTACTGGAACTACCCGTTGCCACACTCCGGAGTGTGGCTTAAGGAGTGCAGATTTAGAAGCAGATGAAGTGGGGCTCGAATCTCTCATTGGACGCCCATATTTAGCTTTCCCCAGTTTTAAATTTTTTATTTGTTTAATCTGATCCGACAAGGGCCATCAGGAATTCTCTTACATCGTATCAGGGTTTGCACACACAGTACCTGTTTACCTCATAGCTTCCTAAACCCGTAGGCGCACTGCATTCGAACGTCGAGTGTGGCGTGTCATAGCGTGGAAAAAGCACGTGGCAAAGGCTTTCCGAACGTGCAGAGTAATATCTAGCATGTCAGATATTATGAACGTGCTTTCAGACGTCGACTATTGGGATGGATGAGCGCCATCTAGTTTGATGACGCCATCTCTGTTCAGTACAGAGATGCGAGACGCCATTTTGGCTTTCAATTGAGTCCCATATGTATCTATGCCGATTCTAACCACAAGAAAAGTGCGAATTTCTCGAAAACCCGTCGTTAATTGTACGATTTGCTGTAGTAAAACGGCAGGAAACGTATTACTGGTGGTTAAAGAACTCTAGTAACTTGCGTATTATGGAAGTATGCCTTTTCAAGGCGACGCAATATTCAAGATTCATTAAAAACTTGTTGTTCTTGCTGCAATTTCTTATAATTGAATGTCATTCAATAACGTATTTACGATTAACACCTCCAGGAGATGGTAATATACAAAGTACAGTCGTAAGTTAGACGCTGTAGGTCAGTGTAAAGAGTAGAAACGCAGGTTATTAGCATAACGAATTATGTTTTGCTTTTTCCCGCCCCAATGGATGTGGCTAATTTTTTTACTAACCTTGGCGTTTTCTACTTGGTTCTGATACCCCCTTATTGGTTTAATAGAAGAATATTCTATAATAATCGATATTATCTAAATATACTGGGCGATCAAAAAGTCGGTATAAATTTGAAAACTGAATAAATCACGGAATAATGTAGATAGAGAGGTACAAATTGACACACATGCTTGGAATCACATGGGGTGTTATTAGAACCAAAAAAATACAAAAGTTCACAAAATGTCCGACAGATGGCGCTTCATCTGATCATAATAGCAATAATTAGCAAAACAAAGTAAGACAAAGGAAAGATGTTGTTCTTTACAAGAAATGCTCAATATGTCCACCATCATTCCTCAACAACAGCTGTAGTCGAGGAATAATGTTGTGAACAGCACTGTAAAGCATGTCCGGAGTTACGGTGAGGCATTGGCGCCGGATGTTGCCTTTCAGCATCCCTAGGAATGTCGGTCGATCACGGTACACTTAAGACTTCAGGTAACCCCAAAGCCAATAATTGCACGGACTGAGGTCTGGGGACCTGGGAGGCCAAGCATGACGAAAGTGGCGGCTGAGCACACGATCATCACCAAACGACGCGCGCAAGAGATCTTTCACGCGTCTAGCAATATGGTTATTTTTTGTTCTAATAAAACCCCACGTCATTCCAAGCATGTGTGTCAATTTTTACCTCTCTATCTATATTATTCCGTGGTTTATTAAGTTTTCAGATTTATACTGACTTTTTGATCACCCGGTAAGTCCGCTCATTCTGAGGAGTGAATTCGTTCGATCGGCTTTATCTATACTAAAAGACAGCTTGAACTACTTATAGTAAGATATTTTGCGCTTTCTTGATTCAAGTTTTGTATTTCACATTTTTTAAAGGTTCTTCTATTGAACAGAAACGGTGATCACGAGAGAATGAAGTTGGGGCCTAACTAGAAAGCGAGTATGATGATATAATTTTTATTCTAAGTTAAGAACTATTGTAAATTTGCATCGCAATATTTGTAATGGAACTTTTACTGGTCGAAGGTCTTACTGAATGGACATCATGACTAGCGTATGGACAAAGAAGGAAATGTGTTTTAACAGAGTTAACGTGGGGATTTGACTCGTGTCTATTTAGTGAAACAGTGTGATTTTCGAGCCAGTTACAGCCGACAAGTTCCGCTGGAGCGCGCTGCGATTGGGTATACCACGTTGGGGTCAAGTGTGCACAAGTAGCGTCGTTTCTGAGCGTTCCAAAGCACGCTGAACTCGGCACGATCAACGTTGCCGTTCCAAAGCACGTTTCTTCTGCCGGCGCCTACAGGAATAAAAATTTTAATATGACAGATAGTACTAAAATGAGTTGAGTGTCTGAAGTAGCACTGAGGTGGTACTTTAGCGCAGTACTGCGTTGTCTTCAGGCTAGCTATACTAGTCCCCCACCCCGTCTCCTCCGGTCCTTAATAACCTGGACGTCGGCGGGAAGCTACTAGCCGCCGCCCTTCGTACCCCCCCTAAGACTATCTGTGGGCCAACTGTTGAAGGCACGTCAGTTGTCGCCGCGTCGGCGGCTACAGCTGACAGAAGGAGAATGTGGTGGCGGCGCGAGGGGTGGGGGAAGCATCCGGCAGGGGAGGGGCTGAGGGTGCTTGTGACGTGACATGACGTGTACAAATCTGTCGGCTTACGGACGCAGTCGCGTGGATTAAGCGGCAGACTTCGGCGAAAAGGCAAACCCACTAACAACTCCACAGGCGCAGCCAACCTGATTACGCCGTACTGAGTGTATTGTGGTAGTCTGATGTTGTTGTGGTCTTCAGTCCTGAGACTGGTTTGATGCAGCTCTCCACGCTACTCTATCCTGTGCAAGCTTCTTCATCTCCCAGTACCTATTGCAACCTACATCGTTCTGAATCTGTTTAGTGTATTCATCTCTTGGTCTCCCTCTACGATTTTTACTCTCCACGCTGCCCTCCAATACTAAATTGGTGATCCCTTGATGCCTCAGAACATGTCCTACCTACCGATCCCTTCTTCTGGTCAAGTTGTGCACAAAATTCTCTTCTCCCCCATCCTATTCAATACTTCCTCATTAGTTATGTGATCTACCTATCTAACCTTCAGCATTCTTCTGTAGCACCACATTTCGAAAGCTTCTATCCTCTTCTTGTCCAAACTATTTATCGTCCATGTTTCACTTCCATACATGGCTACACTCCATACAAATACTTTCATAAACGATTTCCTGACTATATGACTCGATGTTAACAAATTTCTCTTCTTCAGAAACGCTTTCCTTGCCATTGCCAGTCTACATTTTATATCCTCTCTACTTCGACCATCATCAGTTATTTTGCTCCCCAAATAGCAAAACTCCTTTACTACTTTAAGTGCCTCATTTCCTAATCTAATTCCCTCAGCATCACCCGACCTAATTCGACTACATTCCATTATCCTCGTTTTGCTTTTGTTGATGTTCATCTTATACCCTCCTTTCGAGACACTGTCCATTCCGTTCAACTGCTCTTCCAAGTCCTTTGCTGTCTCTGACAGAATTACAATGTCATCGGCGAACCTCAAAGTTTTTATTTCTGCTCCATGGATTTTAATACCTACTCCGAACTTTTGTTTTGTTTCCTTTACTGTTTGCTCAATATAAAGATTGAATAGCATCGGGGTTGCTCAATATACAGATTGAATATCGTCGGGGAGAGGCTCCAACCCTGTCTCACTCCCTTCCCAACCACTGCTTCCCTTTCATGTCCCTCGACTCTTATAACTGCCATTTGCTTTCTGTACAAATTGTAAATAGCCTTTCGCTCCCTGTATTTTACCCCTGCCCCCTTCAGAATATATATATATAAATCCGTTTGTTTGTTTGTAATTCATACAAACCTACAGTTTTGTTTCGACGTTGATGAAATTTTGCACACTGTACCTTAAAGAAGAGAGGAATCAGACTTGAAACGAGTATTTATGTAATATATGAAAGGAAAAGGTTGTTACCAAAAATCTCTAAAAGTTGTTGGCCTATTTACTTCATATTTCTACACGATTCCCTAATAAACATTTGGGCGGACGTGGGGTATATATTTTTCTAATGTACGCTATATACGGGCGTTGTCCAGAAAGCAACTTCCGATCGGTCGCTAAATGGAAACCACTGGGAAAATTCGGTAAAGCTTTGCACTGGTGTGCTGGGCTGTGTCTCTGGTATGGCCACCGATCGTGTAACATCGCTCATTTTAGTTTCGAGTGAACAGTGAGGACGTAAAGATGCGTAGGGAATAGTGTCTCCCTCCAAGTATGAGGGCCTGGTTAAAGATTTCACCTGCGTCATGCAGCCCGCATAACACAACTGTCGAGCAGTTCCTTCTTCATACCAATTCTCGGCCGCACACTGCAGGGGAAATGAAGACGCTCCTGCAGCATTTCCGATGAGAAGTGTTTGATCACCCACAGTACGGTCCGTAATTGGCTCCCCCTGAGTCTCATCTCTGCTCACAAGAACCGCTGACTATGAAGACAAATTTTTTCCACAGACAACGAGCTGCAGACCAGCGCAGATAACTGGCCGAAAGCACAGGTGGCTGGTTTCTAAGACGAGGATACTGGAAAGTTGATACAACACTACAACAAAACTCGAAGTTGGAGCGGTGACTATGTACAGAAGTAGGTGGAAGGTGTACCTAACTGTTGCAAATAAAACGTTTCTGGTTTTCACTGTGGTTTCCATTTCGACCGATCGGAACTTACTTTCTGGACAACCCTCGTTTAAAGGAGAAACATTGTTACTAAACATTTCTAAAGGTACTTGACAGATTTACTTCAAAGTCGATTTACATCAAATTTTTAATGTAAAATGAAGTGGCTAACAAGAGAAATTTATCGGGAAAAAGTGACTGGTTATCGCGAGAATAAATTACAGCGGAAATAGCAGTTTTGGATACAGTAAAATCAGACGTCACTAGATAGATGAAGAAGGGCGAAAGCTCGAGAACTTGCCAGAAACATTATTGCAAAGCCTTATTTGTTGATTAGTTGCCGATGTTATATATATATATATATATATATATATATATATATATATATATATATATATATATTACCTAAAGGATATTGTCGTCCGTGTTACTTTTAGTATTAAATTCCACAGTGGCATACAAACGCTAAGGCAGTTCGCGCATACAGTACCAAGAGAAGTCATTAGATCGCGGGTCGATCAAAAGATCGACCAGAACTCGAGATTTGCCGAACTGTGACGAAAACTGTTCGAACAGTTCGAGTAGTGCCTACTCGAAACAGTGAAAACCGAACTGAAACCAGAGGAGACGAATTCTCGAAAAACACAGATTCTCATCGCAAAAGGTAACAACAGATGTCGCAAATAATCATCCTTTCAAACAGCTGAAGACGTATTCATTCGCAGCATTTCGTAGACACCCAGCGATTCAAATATGCCCATAGATTTAAAACGACCGCGGTTTCCCATGCGGCTTGCATACGCCATGTGTGTCAACAACGCACAGTGCCAATCATTTTGTGTGGCGGATAATTCACATTCCGGACAATGCCTGGCACTGCAGCTAGTTAACAATATATATGTTAACTGTATACTTTGGGTATGTATATAAGTAAGTGTTGTGCATGCATGTTTTGTGTTGCGTTGATGCTAAGTGATTAATTCATCCTGTCGCTCAATGATGGAAATGGAACAGTTTACTACATGGAAAGGAATTTTTTACTCAAAGTATTGTTTGAACATAAATCAATTGGATGCATTACAGAAATAACTTTGGTGAATCCTTCTTATAAAGTTTACTATATTTACATTCAGCACGTATTTATGTGTTGACATATAAAGGAAAGTTTCGTATAGAGGCGTAGTTTGCACATTTAACTAACGGATACAGTAAAAAAATATTTCCTTTGTCAACCTACAACTTATTTGTTTTAAAATGTTAATTGTGTATGCATTCAGTGCTTATTTATTTATGTATGTACGTATTAAAATCTTTATGTGTAATAAAACAGCGAGAGAGAGAGAGAGAGAGAGAGAGAGAGAGATTAACATCTGGTGCAAAGTAAAAGCAACAGACAGTTGAAGTACTGTGAGTAGAGACAGGATAATAGCATGGGTTTTTTCTAGACGACGAATGTATAGAAATGAGGATATGAACAACTCAAGATCTAACAGTTACAAAGTGAGTGATTCCATTTGATTAAAGTTATTCGTGCGTAAAGGCGCAAATTGTGAGCCGCAAATGACAAAAGAATATGCTTATTATTGACTTGCGGGGAGAAATGACTGAATAGTTATTATCACGTCGCGAAGCTGTAGGAAATCTAATTGCTTTATGCCGGCCGCAGTGGTCTAGCGGTTCTAGGCGCTCAGTCCGGAACCGCGCGACTGCTACGGTCACAGGTTCGAATCCTGCCTCGGGCATGGATGTGTGTGATGTCCTTAGGTTAGTTAGGTTTAAGTAGTTCTAAATTCTAGGGGACCGATGACCACAGATGTTAAGTCCCATAGTGCTCAGAGCCTTTTTTTTAACTGCTTTATATTTCTTTTCTGTTCAGTCAGACCGTTTTTCTTCCTCGGATAATGATTTTAACGTTATTGAACGAATGGACTTCGTGCACCCCTGTGTGTGTGTGTGTGTGTGTGTGTGTGTGTGTGTTATCAGAAACATGAGAAGAGTTGTAAAAAGAAAGAGGAAAGCCCCAAGCCAAAAGCATCCTAGTTTCCCGTGTTGTAGCAAACCCCAATTAAACGACCGTTTCAAGTAACAAGGAGACTTTAGCGGTAAGGAAGAGGGAAACGCACTCTGACATTCGCACGACAGATACATATAGAGGCTGGGAAGAAGTGTGGAAATACCGAGAGAAGGATATGTTTCATCATAGACGCACATGCTAGTGAACCTTACAGGTTGCGCTATTTTATTATTTTATTTATTTACACGTCAAGTTCGGTAGGACCAAATTGAGGAGCAAATCTCCAAGGTTATGGAACGTGTCAGTACCTGAAATTACGAGATGGAAGTAATAACAGATAGAAATAAATGTTTATGAACCCAAAAAAGTCAGTCCAAAAGTTTAAGTAAACGCAATCAACAATAGAACAACAATCACCTTAATTTTTCAAGGAACTCCTCGACAGAATAGAAGTAGTGGTCCATGAGGAAACTCTTCAGTATCGATTCGAAAGCGCGTGGATTACTGCTAAGGTTTTTGAATTCGAGTGGTAGTTTTTTGAAAATGGATGCAGCAGTATACTGCACACCTTTCTGCACAAGAGTTAAGGAAGTCCGATCCAAATGCAGGCTTGATTTCTGCCGAGTATTAACGGAGTAAAAGCTGCTTATTCTTGGGAATAAGCTAATATTGTTACCAAGAAATGACAGTAAGGAATATATATGTTGAGAAGCCAATGTCAAATTAACCAGACTCGTGAACATGGGTCGACAAGAGATTCGTGAACTTATACCACTTATTGCCCAAACCGATCGTTTCTGAGCCAAAAATATCATTATAGAGTGGGAAGAGTTGCCCCAAAATGTCATACCATACGTCATAAGCAAATAAAAATAAGCAAAGTAGACTAATTTTCGTGTCGAACGATCACTCACTTCAGATACCGTTCGAATAGTACAAATGTAAATATTAACTCTTCGAACAAGATTCTGATGGTGGGCTTTTCACGATAGCTTACTATCTATCGGAAAACATAGAAATTTGGATTGTTCAGTTTCACTAATCGTACGCCCGTTCTGTGAAATTACATTACTGGCCATTAAAATTGCTACACCACGAAGATGACGTGCTACAGACGCGAAATTTCACCGACAGGAAGAAGATGCTGTGATATGCGAATGATTAGCTTTTCAGAGCATTCACACAAGGTTGGCACCGGTGGCGACACCTACAACGTGCTGACATGAGGAAAGTTTCCAACCGATTTCTCATACAAAAAACAGCAGTTGACCGGCGTTGCCTGGTGAAACGTTGTTGTGATGCCTCTTGTAAGAAGGAGAAATGCGTACCATCACGTTTCCGACTTTGATAACGGTCGGATTGTAGCATATCGCGACATTTCTGCTCGCGTTAGTCGAGATCCAATGACTGTTAGCAGTATATGGAATCGGTGGGTCCAGGAGGCTAATATGGAATGCCGTGCTGGATCCCAATGGCCTCGTATCACTAGCAGTCGAGATGACAGGCATCTTAGCTGGTTGGCTGAAACGGATCGTGCAGCCACGTCTCGATCCCTGAGTCAACAGATGGGGACGTTTGCAGCACAACAACCATCTGCACGAACAGTTCGACGACGTCTGCAGCAGCATGGACTATCAACTCGGAGACCGTGGCTACGGTTACCCTTGACGCTGCATCACAGACAGGAGCGCGTGCAATGTTGTACTCAACGACGAACCTGGGTGCACGAATGACCAAACGTCATTTTTTCGGATGAATCCAGGTTCCGTTTACAGCATCATGGTGGTCGCATCCGTGTTCGGTGACATCGCGGTGAGCGCACATTGGAAGCGCCTATTCGTCATCGCCATACTGGCGTTTCACCCGGCGTGATGGTATGGGGTGCCATTGGTTACACATCTCGGTCACCCCTTGTTAGCACTGACGGCACTTTGAACAGTGGACGTTACATTTCAGATGTGTTACGACCGCCGGCCGGAGTTGCAGAGCTGTAGTAGGCGCTACAGTCTGGAACCGCGCGACCGCTACAGTCGCAGGTTCGAATCCTGCCTCTGGCATGGATGTATGTAATGTCCTTAGGTTAGTTAGGTTTAAGTAGTTCTAAGTTCTAGGGGACTGATGACCTCAGATGTTAAGTCCCATAGTGCTCAGAGCCATTTGAACCATTTTTTTTTTTACGACCCGTGGCTCTACCCTTCATTCGGTCCCTGCGAAACACTACATTTCAGCAGGATAATGCACGACCGCATGTTTCAGGTCCTGTACGTGCCTTTCTGGATACAGCAAATGTTGGACTGTTGCTCTGGCCAGCACATTCTCCAGATCTCCCACCAACTGAAAACGTCTGGTCGATGGTGGCCGAGCAACTGGCTCGTCACAATACTCCAGTCACTACTCTTGATGAACTGTGGTATCGTGTTGAAGCTGCATGGGCAGCTGTACCTGTACATGTCATCCAAGCTCTGTTTGACTCAATGCCCAGGCGTATCAAGGCCGTTATTACGGCCAGAGGTGGTTGTTGTGGGTACTTATTTCTCAGGATGTATGCACCCAAAATGCGTTAAAACGGAATCAATTCTAGTATATTATATTTGTCCAATGAATACCTGTTTATCATTTGCATTTCTTCTTGGTGTAGCAATTTTAATGGCCAGTAGTGTAAAACATTAAGTTTTGTTGAATGGTGTGTTAGAAACTGTAAAAACTGAGTCTTACTGTAATTTAGCGTTAGTTTATTTTCTACAAACCACGAACTTAGGTCATGTACTGCACTATCTGAAACCGAGCCAGTGTTGCACACAACATGCTTTACTACCAAGCTAGTACCATCAGCAAACAGTAATATTTCAGAGTTTCCTGTAATACTAGAGGGCACATCATTTATATAAATAAGGAACAGGAGTGGCCCCAACACTGATCCCTGGGGTACCTCCCCCTCTCCCACTTAAGGGTACACCAGTTAGACCCCACATCACAGTCATTATTAACATAGTGAAAAGTGAGCTTTTTTTGTCTGTTGCTAAAGTAGGAGGTGAACAAATTGTGAGCTACTCACCGTATTACGCCATGGTCCAACTTATGGAGCATTATTTTGTGATCAATACAATCATAAACCTTAGTAAAATCCAAAAGTATGCCAAGCATTCGAAACCTTTTGTTTAACCCATCCAGTAACTCACAGAGAAAAGAGATTATAGCATTTTCAGTTGTTATACGACTTCTAAAGCCGAACTGTACGTTTCATAGCAAATCGTGTGATATAAAATGATCAATTATGATTGCATACACAGCCTTCTCAATAACGTTTGCAAACAGTGATGGCTTAGAAATAGGTCTAATAGTATCTACATTATCCCTTTCTATCTTTTAATAGAGCGGCTTTACTACTGAACACTTAAATCGCTCAGGAAAGTGACCATTCCTAAAGGAAAAATTACAAATATGGTTAAATACAGGGCTAACACGTGCAGCACAGTCCTTCAATATTCTGCTAGACACTCCATGATAAGCATGAGAGTCTTTAGTCTTCAGTGATTTAATTATTGACTCAATCTCCCTCTTGTCTGTATCACAGAGGAGTATTTCAGACATCAATCGCGGAAAAGTATTTACCAAGAAAGTTATATGATTTCTGGTAGAAACTAAATTTTTATTTAATTCACCAGCAATGCTCAGAAAATGATTGTTAAATATTGTACATATATCTGATTTATCAGTAACAGAAATATTCTTATTGCGAACTGACTATATCGTCGACCTTGTGCTGCTGAGCAAATACTTCCTTCACAACTGACCATATGGTTTTAATTTTATCCTGTGAATTAGCTATTCTATTTGCATACCACATACTCTTTGCCTTCCTTATAACATTTTAAGCACCTTACAATACTATTTGTAATGGGCTAATATAGCTTGATTGTGACTACTTCTAACTTTTTGATATAATTCCCGCTTTATTCTACATTCTATCCTTATCCCACTAGTCAGCCACCCGGGCTGCCTATTACTGCTTGTACCCCATTTAGAACGTTCCAATGGGAAGCTTGAGAAATGTGCTAAGGAAAGCATTATATTTATCATCTATGTTATCGGCACTATAAACATCTTGGCGCTCTTGTTCCTTGACGAGGTTTAAGAAACTCTCTATTGCTGTTGGATTTACTATCCTATATAGTTTGTAATTAAATATGAGATTTATTTGAGTACTAAAGCCTTTTAGTGTTAAAATGTGTGCATCATGGACTGAAAGGCCATTCACGCTTTTACTGACAGAATGCCCGTCAGTTGCGTTCGGGCAGGAACGACACCTGTGCAGTGTAAGGTAACCGAAGTCTTTGGCGTTTCAAGAGCACCATAGCAATGATTTACACCGGATTACAGGGGAAGCAGAAAACTATTATCTGCCAAGTCACAACTCGGTTGAAACTGTGTGTTCAGTCATCGTGACAGACGGTCATTAAGGAGGACTGTGACAGCAAAAATAAGGGGACAACAGCAGTAAAAGTCACTGCAGAACGGAATGTGGCGCTCGCCAACCCTGTCGGCACCACAAGAACACGAAGACAGCTCTAGAAGCAGTGAAGTCCGGAGTGAGCAGGAATCCCGAAAGCACACATTAGCGACGCAAAAACAGGGGAAACGTGATGCCGGAGCTATAAAACCTAGTCTGTGGAGGAATGGTACAGTGCCATTTGGTCGGATGGGTCTTGTTTCACACTATTTCCAGCTTGCGGCCGACTTTGCGTCCGGTGAGGAAAGGTGGCGGGGGTTCTCTGATAATTTGGGCAGCCAGGTCTCGCTATTCCATCGGCCCCGTGGTTACTCTGCAAGGATTAATTACTGTAGACCTTGTCTTATAATACAGTCCCACAAAAAGGAGTCGTATGTGTTCAGATCGGGAGAATATGGCGGCCAATCAGGGCCCATTCAGGTGGACTCAGGGTACCCCAGAGCCAGAATGCGGTCCCCAAAGAGCTCCTACAGGACATCAAACACGCTACTGCCTCGATGGGGTCGAGATCCTTCTTGCACGAACCACATTTTGACGAAATCAGGGTCACTTTGGATAATGGGGATGTAATCATCTTCCAACACCTTCGCGTACCGCTCGGTAGTCAACGTGCTATCAAGGAATATCGTACCGACTGCTGCGTGACTGGACACTGCACACCACACAGTCACCCGCTAAGGATGAAGAGGCTTCTCGATCGCGAAATGCGGGTTCTCAGTCCCCGAAATGCGCTAGATTCGCTTATTGACGTACCCATCCAAACTAAACTGGGACGATTTGATTTCATATAGTTCAATAGTTGTCACTCCGTACTTCCCCGTACACGAGGTGCATGTCAGTGAGTTCTGTGAAACTATACTGGTACTGCTCCACCGTTTGTACTGTACGTCTCTGAATAGCACCGAGTAATGAATGGGTCTGTGTTGAGACATAGCACCTTCTCTCACGAGGCAATGTAAATGCGATACAGTAGAGCCACCTTATAGAAAAGTAAAGTAAACAAAACTTGTATCATGACTTTCGGGTAATCAGACTAGTTCTCCTTGTTTCCTTGCAGGAAATAAGAATGTACACGTAAATAAACAGCACACTACGTGTAAATTTGTACGCGTGTTAGTTGTAAATAAACTGGAAAACAGTAATGCTACACAAAGGGGTAGACAAGTTTACTTCCATACCCCCTTAAGCTCGCTTCTCTGACCTCAGGTTTCCTACCTCAAATTGTTAGGTGGAGCATTCTCTATGTCCTGTTACATTATTGCACGCTCTTATGGAAACACCCTGGATAATAAATGTATAACACTTATTGTGAAATCCAGTTGTAACTTTAGAATTAATATGGGGCCCTTGTGTTCCCTAATTTGATAAGAAACGGATATTGGTACATAAATGAAAATAAGAAAATTAAAAAAAATAAATACCAACAATATTCGGATTTCGATCACAGGGTGCAAAATTAATAATAGACGACTCTAACCTCTCCGTCTGATTGTATCGCCCAGTGGAAGGCATATGAAGTACCTCGAAAATATTCGAAACTTTGACTGTCGTTTTTTCAGAAGCGGTTGAGTACCTGCAGATATGTGCTCGCTTATTTTGACTCCTGTTCCACTGACCAAAGTTGTTGGGAAATCGGGTGGTGGCGCTTGTCATGTTCTCTTCGTTAGTATGTTTCAGAATGATGTAAAATTTCATACCACCAGCCGGTATGTCACGACGTGGTCCATGCTACTGTCTCCAGAAGTATTTATATTCTGAAGCACCCTGCACAGAGGTATCTGAATTCCCACTTTTACGCAAAGAAGAGGGCCGGAAAACAACCCTGTGATGTTTTCCTCCCTACCTACGCAAACTCTCCCGTGTTTGTTTTCGCCAGCAACAGGCTAACGAGCGACTGGCTGTAAAGGGGGACGTTTTGCGAGACATCCTCCCATAAAACTGCCGTCATACTTACGACCCGGTATCTGTCGCCATTGTCTGAACTGGAGAGCTATAGTCCAGTCCCCCTCCCTCTTGTCCACCCCCAGCCCCTCCTCTTTTGGCTGTGTCCACCACCACCCCAGCACTTCCCCCAGCACCTCCCCCTCTAACTCTCTCCCCCCCCCCCCCCCTCTCCCAACCACCAGTCTCTTTCGACCACTGTCTTACTTTGCTCTGGAGTTTGCAGACCAGGCAGAGGAATGTTTCGTCGTTGTTGACGTCCATGAGCTTTTCCCAATCCCGGCAAACAGACGCCAAAGTCGGTGTTTTCGTTTATTACCCCTCCTAACAAGACATCTTTGTCGCTAAAGAGTAAATAGAGTTTCGCCGCAAGATCGGTGCAAAGGGTTTAGGAAGCAACATTCTAGAGACAGGCAGGAAGCCTTCTTAACTCTTGGTAATATGCAAATCGTGTTTAGGTAGCAAGGGCAAGTACACTGAAGCGTCAAAGAAACTGGTATAGGCATACTTATTCAAATACACAGATGTGTAAACAGGCAGAATTCCGCGCTATGGTCGACAACGCCTATATGACACAAGTGTCTGGCGCAGTTGTTAGATCGGTTACTGTTGCCAGAATCGCAGGTTGTTAGTATTTAAGTGAGTCTGCAGGTGACAGAAGTGCAACCGTTTAGTAAACTGATGCAGATTTCAACGCTGCGCCCTCAACAAGTGTCAGCGTGCGAACCATTCAACGAAACATCATCGGTAAGGGCTTTCTCAGCCAAAGGCCTACACATGTACGCTTCATGACGGCACAACACGAAGCTTTACGCCTCGCTTGCTCCGTCAGCACCGACAGTGGACTGCTGATGACCGTAAAAATTGTATCGAGTGGGTGGACGTGTATGGGTATGGAGAATCCTCATCAGTTCATAGATCCTGCATGTAAGCAGGGGACTGTTCAAGCTGTAATGGTGTGGGGCGTGTGCAGTTGGGGTGATATTGGACCACGATACGTCTAGATACGACTCTGACAGTTGACACGTACATAAGTAAACTGTCTGATTCATGTCAATTGTGCATTCCGACGGACTTGGCCAATTCCAGCAGGACAATGCGACACACCACACATCCAGAATTGCTACAGAGTGGCTCCAGGGACACTCTTCTAAGTTTAAACACCTTCGGTGTCCACCAAACTCCCCAGACATGAACATTATTGAGCGTGTGTGGGATGCCTTGCAACGTGCTGTTCAGAAGAGACCTCCACCCCCACATTCTCTTACCGATTTATGGACAGCCCTGCAGGATTCATGGTGTCAGTTCCCTCCAGTACTACTTCAGACATTAGTCGAGTGCATGCCACGTCGTGTTGCAGCACTTCTGCATGCTCGCGAGGGCCCTACACGATATTAGGCAGGTGTACTCTCGCCACTAGCATTCCCAAGTGCTCAGTGAGCGCATACTGAGTGAGTGTGAAGTCTCCATATCTCCTAGTATCGAATGATAATTGATTTGATTTTTCTTAGCACAAGTACTTACTTACTTTCTTATGTATTAAATTGGTATGTGCCCAATCATGCTGTAAACATGTTTCCACAAGTTTCCATGTTCTTCTTCACATACTTTTGCGCATGTCCGCTGTTCGAGCGCAGCTCCTCGTGCATAGCATAACGACATGCAGATACATGCTCCTTGATGACTCGCCATAACGAGTTGTTAGGTGTGATGGGATCAGGACTTCTTGTTGGACTATTTCAAAGGATCTGGTGTTGCCGATGTACCACGGCCTATCCACCTTGCTGGAAAGTGTTCATTTAGGAACTAGCGCACTGCAAGGGGTAGTGAGAAGGTGATCCGTAATTAGGATTCTTCATATTTCTAGCACGTGAGCTGTGACAAATGGCACGTTCATCAGAAAACGTAATCTTGGCACGGTTCGCTCCATTCGGAAATAGATTAAACAAAGCACATATGTTAAAACGCGCTCAATTCGGTCCGTATCCGATAACTCGTTTACAAACGTTTTGTCGGAAGGCTCTGAACTTAAAATCTTCTACATGCGATCTCGCTTTCTTATCCTCGGTATACGAAGTTCCGAAACACATTTACGTGTCGACTTCATAGGAGATCGTTCAGTCGAAGCAGAGATTTCAGCACCTATTTCTTTCGTGTCTTCTTCCTTCCACTGCGCGGCTTCCCATTAACACTGACAAAACAAAAGCACATCTTTCGTGGTGGAAGCTTATTCCTGGAATGGTCCCACAATCTGTCACATTGTCTGCCCTGTGAGTTGTCGTTCGTGCACCCACAGACTTATCGCTAAGCGCTCCTCAATTGCGTAATTATGACCTTTCACATCTGCCATGGCTACGAATAAAAACTCGACAGCGACTGCGAAAACATGTAAACGTGGATTCCCACAAGTGATAAGAAGTAACGTAGCTACTAACCTGTAGAATAAAATTCAATACTAAACGAACTTCTCGATCATCCTGAACTACTACTACCTTTCAGTATTCCTGTTTCTTCAACATAGCAATTTCTCCGTATTCATAATTATTTTTACCTCTCCGTTTTATGTTTTACGTGTTCTGTGATTTTCGAAGCAACGTAGCTACTAACTTGCATAATAACGTTCAGTACTAAACAGGGCTTGCAGGGTTAAGGGGACTTCTGGCTTACCCTGAACAACTACTACCCTTAGTATTTCTGTTTCTTCAACAAAGCAATTTCTCCCCGTTCACAAACATTATTTTGCCTCTCTGTTTCATGTTTTACGTCTTCTGTGACAGTTCATCTTACTACCTAAATATTTGTGTACTACTCCTTGTTTTGTCTTATTTCCTCTAATTTTAATGTTTAAATTTTTTGCTCCAAGGAGTCAGAAAGAAGTATAAATTAAAATTCGTGTGATTTGTGTTTGCTTTCAGTTGCCAAGGCCCTTCTTTGCTCTAGTAACTTGCAATAAACTGCTGGTATAAGAGAAGCAATTTGTTTTTCAATATTCCTGCACAGTCTCACAAATATTCCATACTAATTGCATCTAATCCATCATACTAACTCAGTCTCATTTCTGCTGCCCAAAGCTATGACTCACCTCCACACAGGATGCCACAGGTTTATAACAGATGAGTCTTGTCTCTTTGTGTGTTTTTTGACCGACATACATTTCTGAATTCTTATAGTTCCTTCTCTACATCCGTATCCTACTCATGTGTAATTCCACAGATTAGACAGTTAAAATGTTCAACTTCTTACAACACATTTCACTGCCTTAATTACATTCATCCAGTGAAGAGAGAAATTAGGGAATTATTGTCCACGCGCAAGAATCCCATTCACACATTCACCACACAGTCCCTATGACATGGTCCGCTTCAGCTAATAGTACCCGCAACCGCGCGCCACGCGACAGTTGACGACAGAGGTGTGGCAAGTGCTGAGAAGATTACCTTGACGGAGGGTTAACGTTACACCTTATGTAAGGGATGAGATGTTTCGCTACGTACTGGAGCATACCAACACTGCGTTCAATAAATATCCAATTGCTCGTAACTGAGGGAGAGAGATTTGCGGCATAGTGCGGAAAAAAGCAACAGCTGTTGTATTTTTGTTGTTGTTGGAACATGAGCTAACTGGATGCAGTTAATGCATTTACTTTTGCTGTTTATCTTCATGGAATGATGACGAGTTGAATCAGTAATAACGGACGAGGAAACTACGGAGTAAATACGACAGCCGAATCGTGGTCTTGCCTCGTTGCACTGGCTTCACCGTGAAGTAGGCAGGTTATGCAGTAGGAAGGCGCAGCGGTCTCCCGCACAGCGAGCGTGTAAATTGATTTGCATACAAGCTAGGCGACTACGCAACACGTCAGCCGCAATACTCGGTTTCTCACCGCGGTCGGTGAATGATGTCTACCAGCATGGGGTAGCACGCTGAGTTGCACTAATAATGTTTTATGGTTAATAATCGTAACTGTTGCATCAATAAAATACTAAAAGAAGTATTTTTTCTGAGCAGAACGATTAGTCAGAAGAAGAGAGAGTTGATGCTTTCTGAAATGTAGCGGACGGAAAAAGGAACGCCAGAACAATTTATTGCACTGACTCGCGGAGCAAACCTTCAGTTGTGTAGCTGTGTTGTTTTATCACGCCAGTAAGAAACTCCACAGAACAGGAGATTAATGATATAAGACTTATTGATGACGGCTTCGAAACATTTCAGAAAAGTATCTGAGGAGCGTGCAGAAGCCGATGGGCGATTGTGCTGTCAACATCATTAACCTGGGCCCTTATGTTACGCTCCGTCGTTATATGAATTTACTTCCGCGTCTATACTCCGCAAGCCACAATACGGTGTGTGGCAGAGGATACTTGAGGTACCACGTCATTTCCCCCTCCCCTTCCCCCTCTCACGCTCTTCCATTTGTTCCAGTGACGAATGGTTCGCGGGAATATCTGTTGTTGACAAGGTCCGTGTGGAGCCGTGTGCTTTCCGAAACGTAGCGCACAGGGGAACGTCTTTGCCTGAGATATAATCAGGAGGTAGCAAAATACTAGTTGATTTTTCTGGGAATGTACGCTCTCGCAATTTTAACAGTAAATAACAGCGTCTTGCAGAGCGCGTCTCTTGCAGCGCCTGCCAATGAGTTGGCTGAGCATATCAGAGACGCTTTCTCCGTTACTGAGTGAAGTCAGAGATAACGGAATGGACAGTGTCTTGAAAGGAGGATATAAGATGAACATCAACAAAAGAAAAACGAGGATAGTGGAATATAATCGAATTACATCGGGTGATGCTGAGGGAATTAGATTAGGAAATGAGACACAAAGTAGTAAAGGAGTTTTGCTATTTGGGGAGCAAAATAATTGATCATGGTCGAATTAGAGAGGATATAAAATGTAAACTGGCAATGGCAAGGAAAGAGTTTCTGAAGAAGAGAAATTTGTTAACATTGAGTGTAGATTTAAGTGTCAGGAAGTCGTTTCTGAAAGTATCTGTATGGAGTGTAGCAATGTATGGAAGTGAAACATGGACGATAAATAGTTTGGACAAGAAGAGAATAGAAGCTTTAGAAATGTGGTGCTACAGAATAATGCTGAAGATTAGATGGGTAGATCACGTAACTAATGAGGAGGTATTGAATAGGATTGGGGAGAAGAGAAGTTTGTGGCACAACTTGACTAGAAGAAGGGATCGGTTGGTAGGACATGTCCTGAGGCATCAAGGCATCACCAATTTAGTTTTGGAGGGCAGCGTGGAGGGTAAAAGTTGTAGAGGGAGACCAAGAGATGAATATACTCAACTGATTCAGAAGGATGTAGGTTGCAGAGGTACTGGAAGATGAAGAAGCTTGCACAGGATAGAGTAGCATGGAGAGCTGCATCAAACCAGTCTCTGGACTGAAGACAACAACAACATCAAGTGAACTTGTACCGAAACACAGTGCTCTTCTTTGGATTTTCTGTATCAATGCTACCTGGTACGGACGACCAGTATGCAACAGCTGGTGCAGCTAGGGTTCTATAAGGTACCTTATTTGAGGGTACTCTATACTGTACTTTCTCAGGATTCTTTCAATGAATGTCAGTCTGGCATCTCCGTCAGTCGCGATTAATTTTATGTGGCCGTTCAATTTCAGATCGCTCGGTACGTACACTCCCAGATATTTAATGGAAGTAACTGCTTCTACTGGCTATTCTGAAATTGTGTGATCACACGACAATACATCTTTGTGCCCATATTAAGCGTGTTGTTTATGTTTCAACTGCCCGTCACTGCAGCAAGCGTCGTTCCTCTGCAGGTTTTCCTGAATTTCACGACGACATTCTAACGGAGCGACATCTCTGTATAACAACAGCCCCTCCCGCTAAAAGCATTATCGAAGTTCCGACGTTATCCACTACGTCAGTTGTGTAGATCATGAAAAGTTATGGTGCTGTAACAGCTTCCCGGAGTATGCCACAAGTTTTTTCTGCAGCACTGGATCTCTCTCCGTTTAGAGCGATGTGCTGTGTTCCTCTTGATAGAAACTGTTCATTCCAGTCACAGAACTGGTCTGATATTCCGTAGACTCGTATTTTCTTCCTTAGGTGATAGTGCGTAACTGTACTGAACACGGTCTGGAAGTCAAGGAACACAGCATCTACCTGGGCGGCGGTGTTCTTTGCTTTCTGGTTCTCGTGGACGAACAGAGCTCACTGGGCTTCACACAATCGTTGTTTTCTGGAGCCATGTTGTTTCCTACAGGAGATTTTTCGATCTCTAGAAATGCCATAATACACTACTTTCCATTAAAATTGCTACACCAAGAAGAAATGCATATAATAAACGGGTATTCACTGAACAAATATAGTATACTACAACTGACATGTGATTACATTTTCACGCAATTTGGGTGCATAGATCCCGAGAAATCAGTACCCAGAACAACCACCTCCGGCCGCAATAACGGCCTTGATACGCCTGGGCATTGAGCCAAACAGAGCTTGGATGACGTATACAGGTACAGCTGCCAATGCAGCTTCAACACGATACCACAGTTCATCAAGAGTAGTGACCGGCATATTGTGACGAGCCAATTGCTCGGCCACCATTGACCTTACGTTTGTAATTGGTGAGAGATCTGGAGAACGTGCTGGCCAGGGCAGCAGTCGACCATTTTCTGTATCCAGAAAGGCCCGTACAGGACCTGCAACATGCGGTCGTGCATTATCCTGCTGAAATGTAGGGTTTCGCCGGGATCGAATGAAGGGTAGAGCCACGGGTCGTAACACATGTGAAATGTAACGTCCACTATTCAAATTCCCGGCAACGCGAACAAGAGGTGACCGAGACGTGTAACCAATGGCACCCCATACCATCACGCCGGGTCATACGCCAGTATGGCGATGACGAATACACGCTTCCAATGTGCGTTCACGGCGATGTCGCCAAACACGGATGCGACCATCATGATGCTGCAAACAGAACCTGGATTCATCCGAAAAAATGAGTCGTTGAGTACACCATCGCAGGCGCTCCTGTCTGCGATGCAGCGTCAAGGGTAACCGCAGTCACGGTCTCCGAGCTGATAGTCCATGCTGCTGCAAACGTCGTCGAACAGTGCAGATGGTTGTTGTCTTGCAAACGTCCGCATCTGTTGACTCAGGGATCGAGACGTGGCTGCACGATCCGTTATAGCCATACGGATAACGTGCCTGCCACCTTGACTGCTAGTGATACGAGGCCGTTGGGATCCCAGCACGGCGTTCCGTATGTAGTGTGCAAGGCAGGGTCTGGTAAGAGTACGCAGTGGCATTTTATCTACACTGGCCTTGGAGATACAACTGCAAAGTAAAAGGAATTCCATAATACTCGAGTTTCATCTAACTTACATGTTGTTATTCTGTTGGCAGCGCTGCACGTATAGGACACCTACTTACACGGACAAGTTTTTGTTACTACTCAAAGTTTGCCCAGTTGCTGTGTGTCCAACAAAAGATTCCCTGACTTAAACAGTTAAGATCGACAGAAAAACAAAGATCGATAGAAGAATGCAACAAACGGTATCTTCATTGTGAAATCTGTAACAATTTTATACATATGTTTCGAAACAGTAGTTACAAAAGCTGCTAACACATGCGGCTCAAGACTGTATACCTCGCATCGGCATACGTAATTATAATCTTTCTCCGCAAGTAACTTCTGCATCACATCACAGTCTTCTCAAAATGACCTCACTCAGTAGACACGTGACGCAAACGAACAAGGAAATTTTCATGTCGCAAAGAAAATGGACGCCACACACTCGGTTGAACACTTTCAGTTGAAAGGTTTGTTTGAATACAACGTACACCAATGAAGAAATGGTATAAATGCTACGCATCTGTGGAGAACTTAAGTTAGATTAACAGTAATTAGAATAAAATTTTGTTACTTACAATGTGGATAGAAGTAGTACAATACTGCAGAGCTTTTCAACGATATGGAGTGTCAGGGCAGTTCTTGATTACAAACTTCAATACCACAACTGGTAGAAGCCGAACTCGGGGAAGATCAGTTTGGATTCCGTAGAAATGTTGGAACACGTGAGGCAATATTGACCCTACGACTTATCTTAGAAAATAGATTAAGGAAAGGCAAATCTACGTTTCTCGCATTTGTAGACTTAGAAAAAGCTTTTGACAATGTTGACTGGAATACTCTCTTTCAAATTGTGAAGGTGGGAGAGGTAAAATACAGGGAGTGAAAGGCTATTTACAATTTGTACAGAAACCAGATGGCAGCTATAAGAGTCGAGGGGCACGGAACGGAAGCAATGGTTGGGAAGGGAGTGAGACAGGATTGTGGCCTATCCCCGATATTGTTCAATCTGTATATTGAGCAAGCAGTAAAGGAAACAAAACAAAAATCCATGGAGAAGAAATAAAAACTGTGAGGTTCACTGATGACATTGTAATTGTGTCAGAGACACCAAAAAACCTGGAAGAGCAGTTGAATAGAATGGACAGTGTCTTGAAAGGAGGATGTAACATGAACATTAAGAAAAGCAAAACGACGATAATGGAATGTATTCGAATTATGTCAGGTGATGCTGAGAGAATTAGATTAGGAAATGAGACAGTTAAAGGAGTAGATGAGTTTTGCTATTTGGGGAGCAAAATAATTGACGATGGTCGAAGTAGAGAGGGTATAAAATGTATTGTGTCAATGGCAAGGAAAGCGTTTCTGAAGAAGAGAAATTTGTTAACATCGAGTATAGATTTAAGTGTCAGGAAGTCGTTTCTGAAAGTATTTATATGAAGTGTAGCCATGCAAGGAAGTGAAACACAGACGATAAAGAGTTTGGACGAGAAGAGAATAGAAGCTTTCGAAATGTGGTGCTACAGAAGAATGCTGAAGATTAGATGGGTAGATCACATAACTAATGAGGAGATACTAAATAGAATTGGTGAGAAGAAGAGTTTGTGTCACAAGTTGACTAGAAGAAGGGATCGGTTGGTAGGAAATGTTCTGAGGCATCAAGGGATCACCAATTTAGTATTGGAAATCAGCGTGGAGGGCAAGACTCGTACAGGGAGACCAAGAGGTGAATACGCTAAGCAGATTCAGAAGGATGTAGGTTGCAGTAGGTACTGGAAGATGAAGACGCTTGCACAGGATAGAGTAGCATGGAGAGCTGCATCAAACTAGTCTCTGGACTGAAGACCACAACAACAACAACCACGACTTCCTGGTCGAACAGAGCTGGCCTCACGACGCTGAGCGGAACCCGTAGCAGTCGTGCCTTCGACAAGAGATCCCTGGATGTGAAACTTCCTGGCAGATTAAAAGTGTGTGTCGGACCGAGACTCGAACTGGCGACCTTTGCCTTTCGCGGGTAAGTGCTCTACCATCTAAGCTACCAAAGCACGACTCATGCCACGTCATCACAGCTTTACTTCCACCAGTATCTCGTCTCCTACCTTCCAAACTTTACAGAAGCTCTCCTGCGAACCTTGCAGAACTAGCACTCCTCAAAGAAAGGGTATTCCGGAGACATGGCTAAGCCACAGCCTGGGGGATGTTTCCAGAATGAGATTTTCACTCTCCCAGGAAGTTTCATATCAGCGCACACTCTGCTGCAGAGTGTAAATCTCATTCTGTATACATCCCTGGATGTACCGGAATCCGAATCCGGGTCTTCCGCCAGGCCAAAATGCTCGCTGACCACTCAGGTACTGAGGCGGACACAGAAACTCTATAGAGAGCGATATCCTTGACAATGACTCACCTCAGCAATAGAAGATTCGTCGTCTTCTTGTGAGGCTTTAGGAAGCTGGAAGTTTCGCGCCAAACGTACATTCTGTACAGACGTACCATCTCTTCGTTGGTGTATATTGCAGCCACACAAATTTTCGTGACAGTTGAGTGAATTACAGATGTACATTTTCCTTGCATTTCTACGTTTGTTTAGTGACAACTCCAACAAGTCACCCATTTATTTTACCCCAGGTAGTAGCACTGTTTGGTAATACAGGGGAGTCAAAGTCAGTTACTCTTACGTTTTTAATAAAATCTTGCTAGCGTCAATGAAACATTGTGACACAGCTCTGAAGAAGGTTTTTGGGGGATTAAGTGGATCATCATATACATTCAATTTCAGAGCAAACAGAACACTTTGAATGACTAGAGATAGGACGTTCATGTTCACAGGACATGCACGTTAGTATGTTCTGCAGAAATGCTGAGCATTTCAGTTACCTCGCTTTAGCCTGTGTCCTGTTGCATAGCAGGCGCAGGGTCCGCCATGAGTCGCGATAACTTGTTCCATGCGTGATGACATCGACACGTGTACGGTGCGAATGGCATCCTGTGGTACAGCCATCTACGCTGAATTCACCTGGTTCGAAATTTCGTGTGTGGTGGCTGGCACTGGATCACAGCGCTACACTCGTTGTTTCGCCACATCCCAAACATTTTCGGTTGACGGTGATCGTTCATTGTCTTGCTGAAAAATGGCATCTGGGGTCTCGTGCAGAAAGGATGTGGCTACTGGTCGCAGGATTTCACTCACGTACTACCGACACACACCAACTGTGATTTCTGGTTGTATCTAGCAGCACACGACACTATAAGGCCGTGAGTTGTGCGAATACAGTCAGTGTGGTGTAGTTCCCAATTTCTGCGGCGAACCAAAATACGGCCAACATTTTCAAACGAACAGAACCCGTGTTCGTCCGAAAACACTACCTGTTGGCCTTCCTGTCTCCAATGCTGCCTTTCCATACACCAGTAAACCTTCTTCAGAACTGTGTCACAATGTTTCATTGACGCTAGCAAGATTTTATTAAAAACGTAAGAGTAACTGACTTTGAATCCCCTGTATTACCAAACAGTGCTACTACCTGGGGTAAAATAAATGGGTGACTTGTTGGAGTTGTCACTAAACAAACGTAGAAATGCAAGGAAAATGTACATCTGTAATTCACTCAACTGTCACGAAAATTTGTGTGGCTGCAATATACACCAACGAAGAGATGGTACGTCTGTACAGAATGTACGTTTGGGGCGAAACTTCCAGCTTCCTAAAGCCTCACAAGAAGACGACGAATCTTCTATTGGTGAGGTGACTCATTGTCAAGGATATCGCTCTCTATAGAGTTTCTGTGTCCGCCTCAGTACCTGAGTGCATGTTCCTGCACACTCGTCACAGGTAGATGGAGAAGTGAACGACGCGCAGTGAACCTATACAGTAATAAACGGGGCCGGACTGCCCCCCTTGATAGTGTACGATGTGTTACACTGTTCCACTGTTGCACCAGAGCCGAGCAGGACACAGATCTGTCCTGCAACGCCATTCGGATGAGGTGTCGATCTTCTCGGGGTTAGTCCGGTTAATGCGACCTCACCCATCTCATCGTGTTCTGCGGCCTTCTGTGAACCACTCTGCACACACCCGTTGCGCTGCCGAAACACGTCGACCCACACGAGCAGCAATTTCTCGGATAGATGCATCACATTCTCTCATGCCAATAATGCGCTGTCTTTCAAATTCAGTGATTTGATGGTTCGGTCCACTCATACGTCTGCGAGGCATTCTGCACGTCTGCTCAGGTCACACTGATCCATTACCTTCGGTTTACAGCGACAACAATAGCCGCAGGCACATCTTATCGGCACGTGTTGTTGCGCCGTAATATCGATGTCGATCTTGAATCCTCTGTCCGACGTGATTCATATGCTAATAATACCTCTAGACTGTACTAAAGTACATGTCCTGCGAATATGAACGTCCTATCCCTTCGCTCAACGTGTGCTATTTTTTCTGAATATGAGTGCATACACTGCTGGCCATTAAAATTGCTACACCAAGAAGAAATGCAAATAATAAACGAGTATTCATTGGACAAATATATTATAATAGAACTTACATGTGATTAAATTTTCACGCAATTTGGGTGCATATGTCCTGAGAAATCACTACCCAGAACAACCACATTTGCCCGAAATGACGGCCTTGGTACGCCTGGGCATTGAGTCAAACAGAGCTTGGATGGCGTGTAAAGGTACAGCTGCCCAAGCAGCTTCAATACGATACCACAGTTCATCAAGAGTAGTGACTGGCGTATTGTGACGAGCCAGTTGCTCGGCCACCACTGACCAGACGTTTTCAACTGGTGAGAGATCTGGAGAATGTGCTGGCCAGGGCAGCAGTCGAACATTCTCTGTATCCAGAAAGGCCCGTACAGGACCTGCAACATGCGGTCGTGCATTATCCTGCTGAAATGTAGGGTTTCGCAGGGATCGAATGAAGGGTAGAGCCACGGGTCGTAACACATCTGAAATGTAACCTCCACTGTTCAGAGTACCGTCAATGCGAACAAGAGGTGACCGAGAAGTGTAACCAATGGCACTCCATACCATCACGCCGGGTGATACGCCAGTATGGCGATAACGAATACACGCTTCCAATGTGCGTTCACCGCGATGTCGGCAAACACGGATGCGACCATCATGATGCTGTAAACAGAACCTGCATTCATCCGAAAAAATGTTGTTCTGCCATTCGTGCACCCAGCTTCGTCGTTGAGTACACCATCGGAGGGGCTCCTGTCTGTGATGCAGCGTCACGGGTAACCGCAGTCACGGTCTCCAAGCTGATAGTCCATGCTGCTGCAAACGTCGTCGAACTGTTCGTGCAGATGGTTGTTGTCTTGCAAACGTCCCCATTAGTTAGCTCAGGGATCGAGACGTGGCTGCACGATCCGTTACAGCCATGCGGATAAGATGCCTGTCATCTCGACTGCTAGTGATACGAGGCCGTTGGGATCCAGCACGGCGTTCCGTATTACCCTCCTGAACCCACCGATTTCATATTCTGCTAACAGTCATTGGATCTCGACCAACGTGAGCAGCAATGTCGCGATACGACAAACCGCAATCGCGATAGGCTACGATCCGACCATCATCAAAGTCGGAAACGTAATGGTACGCATTTCTCCTCCTTACATGAGGCATCACAACAACGTTTCACCAGGCAACGCCGGTCAACTGCTGTTTGTGTATGAGAAATCGGCTGGAAACTTTCCTCATGCCAGCACGTTGTAGGTGTCACCACCGGCGCCAACCTTGTGTGAATGCTCTGAAAAGCTAATCATTTGCATATCACAGCATCCTCTTCGCGTCTGTAGCACGTCATCTTCGTGGTGTAGCAATTTTAATGACCAGTAGCGAATGTGCAGACTGCACTAGTGTACATGTCCTGCTAATATGAACGTCCTATCCCTTCGTTCAAGGTGTTTTATTTTTTTCTAAACATGGGTGTATATTATTGCTCAATTCAACATCCCTTTTCCTCAGCACATACAAATCGTACAAGTATGAATGAAATATCCTCAGAAGGTTTCTTGACCAGTTTCTCACTCTGCAAACGGATTTTGCACTAAACCTGACAATTTGTGGAAAATTTTGACATAGAAGAAAGTTTTAACAATTTATATGAAGTAGGAAGTAAGGCAGCCGGCCGCTGTGGCCGATCGGTTCTAGGCACTTCAGCCTAGAACCTCGCTGCCGCTGTGGTCGCAGGTTCGAATCCTGCCTCGGACATAGATGTGTGTGATGTCCTTTGGTTAGTTAGGTTGAAGTAGTTTTAAGTCTAGGGGACTGATGACCTCGGATAGTGCTTAGAGCCATTTGAACCATTTGAAGAAAGAGAAGGGGTATGTGGGAATTTGTGACTTACAGCCGCACAGGGCATTGTGGCAATGAGGTGGGGAAAGTTGAAAATTTGTGTCGGACCTGGACACGTTCCTAGATTTACCGCTTCACATGAGTGGTTGCCTCTACCGGTTCGGCATTCGGACACGGATCCGAACCCACTCAAATTTCCAGTTCATCCATTAGCCAGCTACTCTCAAATTAATGATTTCCATACGAGTTCCTCCCATAAACCACGGACCTTGCCGTTGGTTGGGAGGCTTGCGTGCCTCAGTGATACAGATGGCCGTACCGTAGGTGCAACCACAACGGAGGGGTATCTGCTGAGAGGCCAGACAAACGTGTGGTTCCTGAAGAGGGGCAGTAGCCTTTTCAGTAGTTGCAGGGGCAGCAGTCTCGATGATTGACTGATCTGGCCTTGTAACACTAACCAAAACGGCCTTTCTGTGCTGGTACTGCGAAAGGCTGAAAGCAAGGGGAAACTACAGCCGTAATTTTTCTCGAGGGCATGCAGCTTTACTGTATGGTTAAATGATGATGGCGTCCTCTTGGGTAAAATATTCCGGAGGTAAAATAGTTCCCCATTCGGATCTCCGGGCGGGGACTACTCAAGAGGACGTTGTTATCAGGAGAAAGAAAACTGGCGTTCTACGGATCGGAGCGTGGAATATCAGATCCCTTAATCGGGATGGTAGGTTAGAAAATTTAAAAAGGGAAATGGATAGGTTGAAGTTAGATATAGTGGGAATTAGTGAAGTTTGGTGGCATGAGGAACAAGACTTTTGGTCAGGTGAATACAGGGTTATAAATACAAAATCAAATAGGGGTAATGCAGGAGTAGGTTTAATAATGAATAAAAAATAGGCGTGCGGGTAAGCTACTACAAACAGCATAGTGAACACATTATTGTGGCCAAGATAGACACAAAGCCCACGCCTCCTACAGTAGTACAAGTTTATATGCCAACTAGCTCTGCAGATGACGAAGAAATTGAAGAAATGTATGATGAAATAAAAGAAATTATTCAGATAGTGAAGGGAGACGAAAATTTAATAGTCATGGGTGACTGTAATTCGGTAGTAGGAAAAGGGAGAGAAGGAAACGTAGTTGATGAATATGGAATGGGGGTAAGAAATGAAAGAGGAAGCCGCCTGGTAGAATTTTGCACAGAGCGTAACTTAATGATAGCTAACACTTGGTTCAAGAATCATGAAAGAAGGTTGTATACATGGAATAGGCCTGGAGATACTGCAAGGTTTCAGACAGATTATATAATGGTGAGATATAAATTTAGGAATCAGGTTTTAAATTGTACATATCCAGGGGCAGATGCGGACTCTGAGCACAATTTATTGTTATGAACTGTAGATTAAAACTGAAGAAACTGCAAATAGGAGGCATTTTAAGGAGATGGGAACTGGATAACTGAAAGAACCAGAAGTTGTAGAGAGTTTCAGGGAGAGCATTAGGGAACCATCGACAAGAACGGGGGAAAGAAATAAAGTAGAAGGAGAATTGGTAGCTTTGAGAGATGAAATAGTGAAGGCAGCAGAGAATCAAGTAGATAAAAAGACGGGGGCTAGTAAAAATCCTTGGGTAACAGAAGATATATTGAATGAAAGGAGAAAATATAAAAATGCAGTAAATGAAGCAAACAAAAAGGAATACTTATACGATCAGGAAGTGCAAAATGGCTAAGCAGGGATGGCTAGAGGACAAATGTAAGGATGTAGAGGCTTATCTCACTAGGGGTAAGATAGATACTGCCTACAGGAAGATTAAAGAGACCTTTGGAGAAAAGAGAACCACTTGTATGAATATCAAGAGCTTTGATGGAAACCCAGTTCTAAGCAAAGAAGGGAAAGCAGAAAGGTGGAAGGAGTATGCAAAGGGTCTATACAAGGGCGACGTACTTGAGGACAATATTAAGAAAATGGAAGAGCATGTAGATGAAGATGAAATCGGAGTCTGACAGAGCACTGAAAGATCTAAGTCGAAACAAGGCCCCGGGAGTAGACAATATTCCATTAGAACTACTGGTAACCTTGGGAGAGCCAGCCCTGACGAAATTCTGCCATCTGATGAGCAACATGTATGAGACAGGCGAAATACACTCAGACCTCAGGAAGAATCTAATAATTCCAATCCCAAAGAAAGCAGGTGTTGAAAGATGTGAAAATTACCGAACTAACAGTGTAATAAGTCATGGCTGCAAAATACTAACGCGAATTATTAACAGACGAATGAAAAAAATAGTAGAAGCCGACCTCGGGGAAGATCAGTTTGGATTCCAAAGAAATATTCGAACACGTGAAGCAATACTGACCCTACGACTTAACTTAGAACATAGATTAAGGAAAGGCAAACCTACGTTTCTAGCATTTGTAGACTTAGAGAAAGCTTTTGACAATGTTGACTGGAATACTCTCTTTCAAATTTTGAAGGTGGCAGGGGTAAAATACAGGGAGCGAAAAGCTATTTACAATTTGTACAGAAACCAGATTGCATTTATAAGAGTCGAGGGACATGAAAGGGAAGCAGTGGTTGGGAAGGGAGTGAGACAGGGTTGGAGCCTCTCCCCGACGATATTCAATCTGTATACTGAGCAAGTAATAAAGGCAACAAAAGAAAAAAGGTTTGCCTTTCCTTAATTGATCTTCTAAGATAAGTGGTAAGTCAGTATTGCCTCACGTGTTCCAACATTTCTTCGGAATCCAAACTGATCTTCCGCGAGGTCGGCTTCTACCAGTTTTTCCATTCGTCTGTGAAGAATTCGTGTCAGTAGTTTGCAGCCGTGACTTATTAAACTGATTTCTTAGTAATTTTCACACTTGTCAAAGCCTGCTTTCTTTGGGATTGGAATTATTATATTCTTCTTGTAATCTGAAGGTATTTCGCCTGTATGACAGAAGTTGCTTACCAGATGGCATAGTTTTGTCAGGGCTGTCTCTCCTAAGGTTATCAGTAGTTCTAATGGAATGTTGTCTGCTCCCCAGGCCTTGTTCCATCTTAAGTCTTTTGAAGAACTATAAGATGCCTTGTTCTAAAGCTGCAAAACTATTTAATGTTACGCAACACGCTGAAATGAAGAGCGCTAACGAGAAACACAGATGGTACAAGTGGTTAATAGATTAAGGGAAGCTTAAGGAGCGTTCTCAGGAAAAGAATGTTCCAAGAAAAGAAGTTCTTCATTATACACTCCTGGAAATTGAAATAAGAACACCGTGAATTCATTGTCCCAGGAAGGGGACACTTTATTGACACATTCCTGAGGTCAGATACATCACATGATCACACTGACAGAACCACAGGCACATAGACACAGGCAACAGAGCATGCACAATGTCGGCACTAGTACAGTGTATATTCACCTTTCGCAGCAATGCAGGCTGCTATTCTCCCATGGAGACGATCGTAGAGATGCTGGATGTAGTCCTGTGGAACAGCTTGCCATGCCATTTCCACCTGGCGCCTCAGTTGGACCAGCGTTCGTGCTGGACGTGCAGACCGCGTGAGACGACGCTTCATCCAGTCCCAAACATGCTCAATGGGGGACAGATCCGGAGATCTTGCTGGCCAGGGTAGTTGACTTACACCTTCTAGAGCACGTTGGGTGGCACGGGATGCATGCGGACGTGCATTGTCCCGTTGGAACAGCAAGTTCCCTTGCCGGTCTAGGAATGGTAGAACGATGGGTTCGATGACGGTTTGGATGTACCGTGCACTATTCAGTGTCCCCTCGACGATCACCAGTGTAGGAGATCGCTCCCCACACCATGATGCCGGGTGTTGGCCCTGCGTGCCTCAGTCGTATGCAGTCCTGATTGTGGCGCTCACCTGCACGGCGCCAAACACGCATACGACCATCATTGGCACCAAGGCAGAAGCGATTCTCATCGCTGAAGACGACACGTCTCCATTCGTCCCTCCATTCACGCCTGTCGCGACACCACTGGAGGCGGGCTGCACGATGTTGGGGCGTGAGCGGAAGACGGCCTAACGGTGTGCAGGACCGTAGCCCAGCTTCATGGAGATGGTTGCGAATGGTCCTCGCCGATACCCCAGGAGCAACAGTGTCCCTAATTTGCTGGGAAGTGGCGGTGCGGTCCCCTACGGCACTGCGTAGGATTCTACGGTCTTGGCGTGCATCCGTGCGTCGCTGCGGTCCGGTCCCAGGTCGACGGGCACGTGCACCTTCCGCCCACCACTGGCGACAACATCGATGTACTGTGGAAACCTCACGCCCCACGTGTTGAGCAATTCGGCGGTACGTCAACTCGGCCTCCCGCATGCCCACTATACGCCCTCGCTCAAAGTCCGTCAACTGCACATACGGTTCACGTCCACGCTGTCGCGGCATGCTACCAGTGTTAAAGACTGCGATGGAGCTCCGTATGCCACGGCAAACTGGCTGACACTGACGGCGGCGGTGCACAAATGCTGCGCAGCTAGCGCCATTCGACGGCCAACACCGCGGTTCCTGGTGTGTCCGCTGTGCCGTGCGTGTGATCATTGCTTGTACAGCCCTCTCGCAGTGTCCGGAGCAAGTATGGTGGGTCTGACACACCGGTGTCAATGTGTTCTTTTTTCCATTTCCAGGAGTGTACACTCCTGGAAATTGAAATAAGAACACCGTGAATTCATTGTCCCAGGAAGGGGAAACTTTATTGACACATTCCTGGGGTCAGATACATCACATGATCACACTGACAGAACCACAGGCACATAGACACAGGCAACAGAGCATGCACAATGTCGGCACTAGTACAGTGTATATCCACCTTTCGCAGCAATGCAGGCTGCTATTCTCCCATGGAGACGATCGTAGAGATGCTGGATGTAGTCCTGTGGAATGGCTTGCCATGCCATTTCCACCTGGCGCCTCAGTTGGACCAGCGTTCGTGCTGGACGTGCAGACCGCATGAGACGACGCTTCATCCAGTCCCAAACATGCTCAATGGGGGACAGATCCGGAGATCTTGCTGGCCAGGGTAGTTGACTTACACCTTCTAGAGCACGTTGGGTGGCACGGGATACATGCGGACGTGCATTGTCCTGTTGGAACAGCAAGTTCCCTTGCCGGTCTAGGAATGGTAGAACGATGGGTTCGATGACGGTTTGGATGTACCGTGCACTATTCAGTGTCTCCTCGACGATCAGCAGTGGTGTACGGCCAGTGTAGGAGATCGCTTCCCACACCATGATGCCGGGTGTTGGCCCTGTGTGCCTCGGTCGTATGCAGTCCTGATTGTGGCGCTCACCTGCACGGCGCCAAACACGCATACGACCATCATTGGCACCAAGGCAGAAGCGACTCTCATCGCTGAAGACGACACGTCTCCATTCGTCCCTCCATTCACGCCTGTCGCGACACCACTGGAGGCGGGCTGCACGATGTTGGGGCGTGAGCGGAAGACGGCCTAACGGTGTGCGGGACCGTAGCCCAGCTTCATGGAGACGGTTGCGAATGGTCCTCGCCGATACCCCAGGAGCAACAGTGTCCCTAATTTGCTGGGAAGTGGCGGTGCGGTCCCCTACGGCACTGCGTAGGATCCTACGGTCTTGGCGTGCATCCGTGCGTCGCTGCGGTCCGGTCCCAGGTCGACGGGCACGTGCACCTTCCGCCGACCACTGGCGAGACTGTGGAGACCTCACGCCCCACGTGTTGAGCAATTCGGCGGTACGTCCACCCGGCCTCCCGCATGCCCACTATACGCCCTCGCTCAAAGTCCGTCAACTGCACATACGGTTCACGTCCACGCTGTCGCGGCATGCTACCAGTGTTAAAGACTGCGATGGAGCTCCGTATGCCACGGCAAACTGGCTGACACTGACGGCGGCGGTGCACAAATGCTGCGCAGCTAGCGCCATTCGACGGCCAACACCGCGGTTCCTGGTGTGTCCGCTGTGCCGTGCGTGTGATCATTGCTTGTACAGCCCTCTCGCAGTGTCCGGAGCAAGTATGGTGGGTCTGACACACCGGTGTCAATGTGTTCTTTTCTCCATTTCCAGGAGTGTATTTTTAAAAATACAAAAGCGATTTTATGTATTTACGGCCGACGCAGATCGGCATTCCATGCCAAACGAACACATGGTTTTCATACTAATAACCAATATGGGAAAGTTGCCACTGTGTAACGCTCCAAAAAGTGCATAATTTTTTCTGACTTAAAAATATTTTGTGTGATATCTCACAATATGTAGATTCAAAATGTGTAAGAGCCATGCTACGATCAATACCGGCAGTCTGCTGAAAATTTAATTTTCCTTAGAGTGGCCACTTCACCCCACCTTCCACTACATTAAGAATAGACACAGGGTTTGATCACCATATCTGAGCCTATAAATTTTTTTGCACGGCCTGCCAAAATAACAATGTGTGTGTTCGTCTCTCCAGCCACCTTGCTACTCTCTAAACGATCCACGGTCACAATGGGTCCCGTGATACACCTCTTTGTATATTAATTGGACGACCGACCGCAACACAGGTGGCAGGACGCAACATAGTAATAAAACATGTACGTAAACCTAATCTGTGACTCTTCAAATGTGAATTAATCCCTACGGAGACAAATTATTCCAGGTCGCCTGTAGAGAGTGATCTTGTCTCGACGATTGACACTCTTGTTCCTTAGCTGCCGATGTGGACGCACGCTTTGGCAGGAGGAGATGTAATTTTAATTTATGCGTATTAGGCTACCGTATCTACCTTGTCCTAACCCGTATTTATCTGTTTCAGTGTCAGTTTGAGGCGAGGAAACGTAGAAGTTCTGATAAGCTGGTGCAACTGATCGACCTTCCATTGCAGTAGCCTACACTCAAATTTGCATGATCAATTATAGAGGCTGCCTCCATTCTCTTTTCATGATTTACGGAATCCGAGTACATCCTGTCTCACGCATTTTTATGCACGCCAGCATTGGCGATTCATACCTTCATTACCGATACACGGTCCAGTATCAGCCTATTAAACTGTACAATGGTAACAAGCTACGCCGATTTATAAACACATAGCATTTTATTCTTTTCTCAGAACGTCTCGTCTTCCTTATAAGAGTCCTGCTCTTATCAATTCAATTAGTAAACATTTTTAGTGATTAACGCTGGCCCTGAGGAGAAATATTGTAGTCTAACCAAAAAATGGTTCAAATGGCTCTGAGCACTATGGGACTTTACATCTGAGGTCATCAGTCCCTAGAACTTAGAACTACGTAAACCTAACTAACCTAAGGACATCACACACATCCATGTACGAGGCAGCATTCGAACCTCCGACCGTAGCGGTTGCGCCGACTATAACACCACGTTCAAACCCACTTAAATCTTGATAACCTGCCATTGTAGCAGCAGTAATCGATGTAACAACTGCGCCAGACACTTATTGTTTTATGTAGGCGTTGCCGACCGCATCGCCTTATTCTGCCTATTTACATGTCGTTGTATTTGAATACGCATGCCTATACCTGTTTCTTCGCCACTTCAGTGTAGAATCGAATCAGTGACCTATGATCAAGAGCATTTATTTTTTGATTAATGTCCACGTTTATTGATTCAGGGGACTCGCAGAGCAACTATTAATCTCGGAGGGCGGGAGGGGGGGGGATAGCCAAAGGCGTATTATCACAGAAGGACGTTTGTCAGTACCCTCCTTCCATCAAGCCCCCTCCCCCTCCCCCCCGATCCAATACTGAGTGCTGTTGGTAAGGGTAAGCTTCCTTGAGATATCGTTCTATTTTCACAGTGCTATTTTAAAGTGGATGTGCGACCTAGAGACACGGACACCCGATCACTTGTGTCTCCAGCGCGGATGGTCGCTCGGTCCGCATCGCCGTCGCCTCGCCCTGCCCCACCCTACCACGGACTGGAGAGCTGGCTGGCTGGCACTGCCCGGTGAATATTCATCGGCCCTCGTCCTGGAGACACCCCGCGGCAAGCGTTGGCGACTGCCCCCGCATAACCGACTTCCGGTCGACTATCGACTTCCCGCCCGGTAGCGACTGAGCCCCTCCACCCCACTCTCCGTCCCCACCCCTACTCCTGCGTCATTGCCCGTCGCCCTCTTCCCCCCCTCCCCTTCCCCCAACCTCATCACTTCGCCAAACGAAGAGGGCGACGCCAACCCTTCCGGTAATTACAAGAAATACGAGGCTACGCTGTACGAAAGAGCAAAGCGCTGGAGGCCACTTTGTGGTCTTCAAGGACTCGAGGGGGAAACCTGTGTCGTGCGCTCATTTACCTTAAGCCCAATCGTCTAACAAAAACACGATGGCTCTCCTGTCTTGCTGATTATAGTGTCCCTACAACATCCCGTCATGCTGATCCGTATAGTCATCTCTCGCTACGGGTTGTGCTGATACGGGTAACCGCCGATTGGACTCCAACCAGACTGCGAACTTTTTTAGTTCACGCGCCACTATTCGTAGTTGACCAGTAACCCCACCATGATGTTTCAAAGAAACGAACTCCTCATGTACAAAACATCTGTTACAAGCATGTCAATGTTCACCACGTCATATCTCTTGAACTATCTGTCGTACAATCACACATTAATGGCCATTAAAATTGCTACACCACGTACATGACGTGCTACAGACTCGAAATTTAACCGACAGGAAGAAGATGCTGTGATATGCATACGATTAGCTTTCCAGAGCATTCACACAAGGTTGGCGCCGGTGGCGACACCGACAACGTGCTGACATGAGAAAAGTTTCCAACCGATTTCTCCTATAACAGCAGTTGACCGGCGTTGCCTGGTGAAACGTTGTGATGCATCGTGTAAGGAGGAGAAATACGTACCATCACGATTCCGACTTTGACACAGGTCGGATTGTAGCCTATCGCGATTGCGGTTTATCGTATCGCGACATTGTTGCTCGCCTTGGTCGATATCCAATGACTGTTAGCAGAATATGGAATCGGTGGGTTCAGGAGGGTAATACGGAACGCCGTGCTGGATCCCGACGGCCTCGTATCACTAGCAGTCGAGATGACAGGCATCTTATCCGCATGGCTGTAACGGATCGTGCAGCCACGTCTCGATTCCTGAGTCAACAGATGGGGACGTCTGCAAGACAACAACCATCTGCATGAACAGTTCGACGACGTTTGCAACAGCATGGACTATCAGCTCGGAGACCGCAACTGCGGTTACCCTTGACGCTGCGTCACAGACAGGATCGCCTGCGACGGTGTACTCAACGACGAACCTGGGTGCATGAATGGCAAAACTTCATTTTTTCGGATGAATCCAGGTTCTGTTTACAGCATCATGATGGTCGCATCCGTGTTTGGCAACATCGCGATGAACGCACATAGGAAACGTGTATTCGTCATCGCCATACTGGCGTATCACCCAGCGTGATGGTAAGGGGTGCCACTGGTTACACGTCTCGGTCACCTCTTGTTCGCATTGGCGGTACTCCGAACAGTGCACGTATCATTTCAGATTTGTTACGACCCGTGGCTCTACCCTTCATTCGATCCCTGCGAAACCCTACATTTCAGCAGGATAATGCACGACCGCATGTTGCAGGTCCTGTACGGGCCTTTCTGGATACAGAAAATGTTCGACTGCGGCCCTGGCCAGCACATTCTCCAGATCTCTCACCAATTGTAAACGTCTGGTCAACGGCTCGTCACAATACGCCAGTCACTACTCTTGATGAACTGTGGTAACGTGTTGAAGCTGCATGGGCAGCTGTATCAGTACTCGCGATCCTAGCTCTGTTTGATTCAATGCCCAGGCGTATCAAGGCCGTTATTACGGCCAGAGATGGTTGTTCTGGGTACTGACTTCTCAAGATCTATGCACCCAAATTGTGTGAAAATGTAATCACATGTCAGTTTTGGTATAATATACTTGTCCAATGAACAGCCGTTTATCATGTGCATTTCTTCTTGGTGTAGCAATTTTAATGGCCAGTAGTGTATAATTCTGCAGATACACGGAATGGATAAAGTCTGAATACTGTGTTGCAAACAGTGTTACTACACTGAAGCGCAAAAGAAAGTGATCGAGATTTAAGTGAGTTTGGTCGTGGTGTTATACTAGGCGCACGAGCGATGGGACTCAGCATCTCCGAGGTAGGGATGAAGTAGGGGATTTTCCCATACGACCACTTCACCAGTGTTCCGTGGATATCAGGAATCCGGTAAAACATCAAATCTCCGACATCACTGCGGCCGGAAAAAGATGCTGCAAGAACGGGACCAACGACAACTGAAGAGAATCGTTCAGCGTGACAGAAGTGCAACACTACCGCAAATTTCTGCAGATTTGATGCCTGGGCCGTCAGCAAGTGTCAGCGTGAGAACCATTCAACGAAACGTGATCGATATGGGCTTTCGGAGCCGAAGGCCCACTCGTGTAGCCTTGATGACTGCACGACACAAAAGCTTTACGCCTCGCCTGGGCCCATCAACACCGACATTGGACTGTTGATGACTGGAAACATGTTGCCTGGTCGGACGAGTCTCGTTTCAAATTGTATCGAGCGGATGGACGTGTACGGGTATGGAGACAGCCTCATGAATGCATGGATCCTGCATATCAGCAGGGGACTGTTCAAGCTGGTGGAGGCTGTGTAATGGTGTGGGGCGTGTGCAGTTGAAGCGATATGGAACCCCTGATACATCTAGATACTCCCGCAGGTGACATGTACGTAAGCATTCTGTCCAGGATTGCTACAGAATGGCTCCAGGAACTTTCTTCTGATTCTTAAACACTTTCGCTGCCCACCAAACTTCTCGGACATAAACATTATTGAGCATATCTGGAATGCGTTGCAACATGCTGTTCAGAAGAGATCTCCACCGTTGGTACTCTTACGGATTTATGGACAGCCCTGAAGCTTTCATGGTGTCAGTTCCCTCCAGCACTACTTCAGACGTCGTGTTGCGGCACTTCTGCCTGCTCGCGTGGGCCCTGCACCAATATTAGGTAGGTGTACCAGTTTCTTTCGCTCTTGAGTGTAGTAAAGAGGTGATGAATTACGAAGTCTGGCTTGATGCTGGAATAGTACTACATGAGTAGGGAAAATGTAATAAGTGATAAACGGTTTTTCCTTTCATACATTCATAAGGGACGACACAGAAAAGATGTTTCGAAAACGTTTGAAATTATGTACAAAGTTTGTTGGAAGTCGCCAAGTTGCGTCATTTCCAATTACTGGATGCTTATAGTCTGGGTAATTTTAAAGTTTTATACTCTGCCAATAATTACATGAAATACAGAAAATCATACTCGTTGCTCCAGGAAGCCGTTAGGGTGTCCAGGTGACCGTTGAAGCAGTTCAATTCGTGGGTTCGACTCCCGACAGCTACTACGACCTTTCATGCTATTTTGCTTCTCGAGTCTGCACTGATATTCTGTGAAACCCACATTTTCCCAGCGTTCCCAAGCTCTCGTGGTTGAGATGGCCGGCTAGAAGATCTTACTAAATAGAGTACTGGACCCCAAGCCTTGTTTAAACTGAAACCTACGTCTCATCTACATCTACGCACATACTCGGTGAGCCACAGTCGGTGCATCGCGGAGGGTGTCTACTACCACTATTAGTCTTTTCCTTTCCTGTTCCACTAGCAACTAGAGCCAGGCAAAAACGACTGTATATACTCGTCCGTACGAGCCCTAATTTTCCTCGTCTTAAATGTACGTCGGCGCCAGTAGAATCGTTCTGCAGTTATCTCCAAATGCAGGTTCTCTAAATTTCCTCACGAAAAGAACGTTACCTTCCGTCTAGGGATTCCCATTTCAGTTCATGGAGCACCTCTGTAACACTTGGTGGCGTATCGGACCTACCGGTAACAAATTTAGCAGTACACTCCTGAACTGCTTCCATGTCTTCTTTTAATACGACCTGGTGGGGATCACAAAGAATCGAAAAACACTCAAGAATGGGCCTCACCGGTGTACATACGCCATCTCCTCTATATCACATTCCCAAAGTTCTCAAAAAAGTTACTGCTAGACATTTAATTGACGTGACTTTTTAAAGCATTTACTACTCATGCTGTCCGCCCCCGGTAGCTGAGTGGTCAGCGTGACAGAATGTCAATCCTAAGGGCCCGGGTTCGATTCCCGGCTGGGTCGGAGATTTTCTCCGCTCAGGGACTGGGTATTGCGTTGTCCTAATCATCATCATTTCATCCCCATCGACGCGCAAGTCGCCGAAGTGGCGTGAACTCGAAAGACCTGCACCAGGCGAACGGTCTACCTGACGGGAGGCCCTAGCCACAAGACATTTCATTTCACTACTCATGCTGTACTCGCAAGTCACAGGTTTGTTTTTTCTACGCATCCACATTATCATACATTTTTGTACATTCAGTGAAAGCTGCCATTCATCACACAAGACAGAAAATCCGTCTCAGTTACCGTGAATCATCCTACACTTATTCATGAACGACATCCTGCCGCACACAACAGCGTTATGAGCAAACAGACGTAAATAGCTGTACACCCTCTCCACCAGATCATTTATGCACACTCATGAGCCAAAACACTCTGACCACCTAGTTAATAGCTCGCTTGTCCGTCTTTGGAACGAAACACATCACAGATGCTGCGTATCAAGGATCCGACAGTTTGTTGGGTTGGTTTGTGGAGGTATGTGACATTAGACGTGTACACACGAGTCATGTAATTCGCGTAAGTAGCGGGTCGCTGATTTGCGTACGCGATGATGGCGCCCTATAGCGACTCAGATGGGTTCCACAGGATTTGCATCAGGCGAATGTGGTCGCCGAGACATCGGCGTGAGTTGACTACAATGCTTCTCAAACCACTGTAGCACGATTCTGACTCCGAGACACTCACAGTTATACTGCGGGAAGATGATCTCGCCGTCAGGGAAGACATCAAGCATTCAGGGATGCAGGTGGTTCGCAGCTGTAGAGTGTCTTCGGTTACTATCAAAGTCCCATGCAAGCGCAGAAGAATGTCTCCCATAGCACACTACCACTCCCACCCAGCCTGTGTCTGTGGCACGCTGCACATTTCGAGCGGCCGTTCACTTCACTGACGGCGTTTGTGGAGGCGACCATCGACCTAGTGTAGCACAAATTTGATTCACTCAAAGAGCCGACACGTCTCCACTGATCGACAGTTTAATTTCGATAGCCCCGTGCGCACTGCAATCGTAATTGACGATGCCGTTGAGCCAACATGTGAACACGTAGGGCTGGTCTGCTCCGGAGCTCCGTGTTCAACAACGTACGATGAACGGTGTGCTCCGAAACACTTGTGCGTGCAGCAGCACTGTACTCTCTCAGCAGTACTCTCTCACGCAGTAGACAAGCTTGCGAACCCCAAGTTTTGTGTAGAGTTGTGAATGTCCAACCATTTACTGCCTAGTGGTAGTTTTAGTACCCTACCTCTTTCCGTAGATGCTCACGACAGTAGCACGTGAACATTCGACCAGATTCGCCGTTTTCGAGATACTCGATCACAGGCTCTGCGTAATAGTAATCTGCACCTTGTCAAAGTCTCTATCTCAATGGTTTTCGCCATCTGCAGCCCATATTTTCACTAGGGTGATCCCCGTACGTGTCTGCTCCGCTTATATACTTTTGTTAGCGCGTCACGTGCCCGCAAAGGCACCAGGCGTGAATGAACCAACGTCACGGTGGGCAGTGGCCTCGATGTTTTGGGTTGCCAATGTACACAGGGTGTTACAAAAAGATAAGGCCAAACTTTCAGGAAACATTCCTCACACACAAATAAAGAAAAGATGTTATGTGGACATGTGTCCGGAAACGCTTAATTTCCATGTTAGAGCTCATTTTAGCTTCGTCAGTATGTACTGTACTTCCTCGATTCACCGCCAGTTGGCCCAATTGAAGAAAGGTAATGTTGGCTTCGGTGCTTGTGTTGAAATGCGACTCATTGCTCTACAGTACTAGCATCAAGCACATCAGTACGTAGCATCAACAGGTTAGTGTTCATCACGAACGTGGTTTTGCAGTCAGTGCAATGTTTAGAAATGCGGAGTTGGCAGATGCCCATTTGATGTACGGATTAGCACGGGGCAATAGCCGTGGTGCGGTACGTTTGTGTCGAGACAGATTTCCGGAACGAAGGTGTCCCGACAGGAAGACGCTCGAAGCAATTGATCGCCGTCTTAGGGAGCACGGAACATTCCAGCCTATGACTCGCGACTGGGGAAGACCTAGAACGACGAGGAAACCTGCAATGGACGAGGCAATTCTTCATGCAGTTGAAGGTAACCCTAATGTCAGCGTCAGAGAAGTTGCTGCTGTACAAGGTAACAACGGGAGAACCAGTTGTTTCCGTGCCATGTACAGTGTGTACAGGCACTATCAGCAGCTGATAGGCCCCCACGGGTACACTTCTGCGAATGATGCATCCAACAATGTGTCTATCCTCATTTCAGTGCAAATGTTCTCTTTACGAATGACGCTTCATTCCAACGTGATCAAATTGAAAATTTTCACAATGAACATACGTGGGCTGACGAGAATCCGCACGCAATTGTGCAATTACGTCATCAACACAGATTTTCTGTGAACGTTTGGGCAGGCATTGTTGGTGATGTCTCGATTGGGCCCCATGTTCTTCCACCTGCGTTCAATGGAGCACGTTATCATGATTTCATACGGGATACTCTACCTGTGCTGCTAGAACATGTGCCTTTACAAGTACGACACAGCAAGTGGTTCGTGCACGATGGAGCTCCTGCACATTTCAGTCGAAGTGTTCGTACGCTCTCCAAGAACAGATTCGGTGACAGATGGATTGGTAGAGGCGGACCAATTCCATGGCCTCCACGCTCTCCTGACCTCAACCCTCTTGACTTTCATTTATGGGGGCATTTGAAAGCTCTTGTCTACGCAACCCCGGTACCAAATGTAGAGACTCTTCGTGCTCGTATTTTGGACGGCTGTGGTACAATACACCATTCTCCAGGTCTGCATCACCGTATCAGAGATTCCATGCGACAGAGGGTGGATGCATGTATGCTCGCTAACGGAGGACATTTTGAACATTTCCTGTAACAAAGTGTTTGAAGTCACGCTGGTACGTTCTGTTGCTGTGTGTTTCCATTCCATGATTAGTGTGATTTGAAGAGAAGTAATAAAGTGAGCTCTAACACGGAAAGTAAGCGTTTCCAGACACATGCCCACATAACATATTTTCTTTCTTTGTGTGTGAGGAATGCTTCCTGAAAGTTTGGCCGTACCTTTTTGTAACACCCTGTATAGGGAACAAGAGCCGTCCTGCCATAGTTTCGTGCGCCTTTCCTGACGATACTCCTGTCTCTGACGAACACTCGCTGCTGAGGACAACGCCCTGGTTTCTTTTACATAAAGTCTTCGAGCCACTCACATACCTGAGAATGCAGTCTGTGTGCTCGGACCTTCATCAACAATCTGCAGTGGAGCAGCGTGTTAGACGCTTTCCGGAAATCTAGAAATACGGAATCTGTCCTTGTGTTTTAAGTTTTCTGTCGTCTTTATTCCGACATACTTCGATCTACTCACCACGCAGAAGCAAGGAGATGCACTACTGTAGCCTGCCGTGGTGGCCGAGCGGTTCTAGGCGCTACAATTTGGAACCGCGCGACCGCTACGGTCGCAGGTTCGAATCCTGCTTCGGGCATGGATGTGTGTGATGTCCTTAGGTTAGTTAGGTTTAAGTAGTTCCAAGTTCTAGGGCGCTGATGAACTCAGAAGTTAAGTCCCATAGTGCTCAGAGCCATTTTTTTGCACTACTGTACAGCCTCGCCATTGGTGACCGAAAGTTAAATGACTACGGAAAACTAATTGTATGGAAGGCAGATAGCAGGTTGGGCCTCAGTGGGAGAATCTTACGCAAATGTTATTCTTCTACAAAGTAGGAGGCTTATGAAAGACTTGACTGATCAATTACTGAGTGGTATTATTTAGTATGAGAACCTTACTACGCTGCATTAATAGAATAGCTGGAGAAATCCTACGAACAGATGCGCCTTTCGTCACAGTACCGTATATTCGTTATGGAAATGCTCAAGGATATCCAGCGGAAGACGCTACGAGAGGGGAGTAGTGTAGGAGGGAGGAGGTTATTGTCGAAATACCGGCAAAGTTCGTACGAAGGAGTGTTAGACATCGTATTTCTCCATCTCGCGAAATGAACATGGCGAAAAAGTCAGAAACATGGGGAGGTTTACCAACAGTGAATCTCGCGACGCACTATCCGCGAATGGAATGGAGAAGTGGGTAAATAACAGAACTACCCTTCAGGGTATGACAGTGCGAGGGTCACTCCAAAAGAAATGCATACTATTTTTGTAAAAATACAGTTTTCATTCTACATGTGTGAAAGTTTTACAGTGGGTAGATGCATCCTTCCCGCTTGTTTTCAAACTTAGTTCAACCTGTTCCCGTGAGTAGCGCCCTCACAGCAAGTCTTCAAGATGGCTGCTACACTTGACGTTCGTCAGAATTAACGTGCTGCCATAGAATCCCTGTGCTGTGAAAACGAGACAGTGGGAAACATCCACAAGAGGTTGAAAAAAGGTGTATGGCGATGCTTCTGTCGATCGCAGTACAGTTAGTCGGTGGGCAAGCAGGTTACGTGATGAAACCGGGCACGGCAATATTGAGGATTGTCCTCGCAGCGGCAGGCCTCGTACTGCACACACTCCAGACAATGTGCAGAGAGTTAACGAATTGGTGACTGCTGACAGACGCATCACAGCGAACGAATTGTCACGCTACATTGGGATAGGGGAAAGAAGTGCTTGCAGAATTCTGAAAGTATTGGCGTTAAAGAAGATTTGTGCCAGGTGGGTTCCCAGGATGTTGACAGTGGTTCACAAAGAAACAAGAAAAACGGTATGCAGTGAACGTTTGGGACAGTACGAGAATGTTGGAGGTGAATTTCTTGGAAGAATTGTGACAGGTGATGAAACATGGCTCCACCACTGTTCACCAGAGACGAAGAGGCAACCAATGGAGTGGCATCATGCAAATCCACCCAAGAAAAAAAAATTCAAAACCACACCTTTTGCTGGAAAAGTTATGGCTAAGGTGTTTTTCGATTCCGAAGGACTCTTGCTCGTGGACATCATGCCAAGTGGAAACACCATAAATTCTGATGCATATCTGACGACACTAAAGAAACTTCAAGCTCGACTGAGTCGTGTTCGACCACATCGGCAAAAGCAGGATGTTTTGCTGTTGCACGACAATGAACGGCCACATGTCAGTCAAAAAACCATGGAAGCGATACAAACTCGGATGGACAACACTGAAACACCCGCCTAACAGTCCTGACCAGGCTCCATGTGACTGTCATCTCTTTGGGAAACTGAAAGACTCTCTTCGAGGTACAAGGTTTGAAGATGATGACTCCCTTGTGCACGCTGCCAAACAATGGCTCCAACAGGTTGGCCCAGAATTTTACCGTGCGGATATACAGTCACTGGTTCCAAGATGGCGTAAGGCAGTTGAGAGGGATGGAAATTATGTGGTGAAATGAAAATATTGTTCCTAAAGGATGTATATAAACACTGTAAAACTTTCAAAAATGTAGAGTAGAAGATGGATTTAAAAAAAGATAGTGTGCATTTCTTTTGGAGTGACTCTCGTAGTTATACGTACATGTTATTCTAAAACTACTAAGTTAATTTAGATGCTTATAGGTTTGGTGCAGGCTTAGCAGCGTACAATTACCAATTTCTGTATCAGTCTGCTATCACAACAAATATCCTCCAGTTGACCTTTCCTTAGGGGCGACATCACAAAATACTGGACTACCACACCACACTGCACCACAATTCTCATTCGTCCAGTGAATAAGTTCCACGCGACCACTGCAATCATGTTCTTACATCCAACACAAACTAGCAGGGCAAACACTCTGCTCTATAACGCTTCCTTTTGCTCAGCTCAACGCAACAAACTGTCATTTTTTTTTTATTTTAATATCTCTGTGGTATCCGACCGGGTAGCGTCGTAATTTCTCCACAATATTTCGGCAGACGCACACGCTGCCATCTTCAGATGGTTCCTGACGAATGCTGTGCTGTTCCTCTCGGCACCCTATATATACTAGCCGTTACCCCCTCCACCGTTCGTCTGCTGGTGTCTTTAGTGCGCCAGCGCGGCGGCTGCTGGAGGTGGTGGGGGAAGCGGCGCCTGGGTCTGAACTGGGGTCTGCAGTCAGGAACCACCTGAAGATGGCAGCGTGTACGTCTGCCGAAATATTGTGGAGAAATTACGACGCTAACCGGTCGGATACCCAAGAGATGTTCAAATTGGAAATATGCCGGGAAAACTTCAGATCGGATCTCTTTTTTTTTTTTTATTTTACAGTCCAACAAGAGAAACTTAGCTGCTGCTTTTTAGTGTCTCATTTGTTGATCGAATTACTTGATCAGCGCCCTATCTTTTCGGCTAAATTCCATTACCCTCGTTTTATTTCCGTCACTCTTCATTTTACAATCTTTTTGCAAGACACTATCCATTTCGTTGATCAGTTCTTCCAAATTGCTTTCACCTCTGACAGAATTAAAATGTCACCGGCCAACATCAAAGCATTTATTTCCTCTTCCTGAACTTTCATTCGCTAACCAAATCGACCCTTCGTTTTATTTACTGCTCGCTCTGCGCACAGACTGAATAAAAGGGATAGGTTAGAACCATGTCTCATTCCTTTCTCAACTACTGCTTCCCTTTCATGTCTTGCACTCTGAAACATCCCCGTTTAAATTCCTTTACTGGGTTTTGTGTAATTTACCGAAGCTGCCAAACAGTTAATTATTATGGTTATATATGACCGTGCGCTTAATGGATGAAAGGTTATCGGTTCTTGTTTCTGAAGTTTGTCTATTATTAAAGACCATGAAGGTTGCGATGTACAAACTGATGTATATTTTCTACTAACACACAAATTCTGAAGCAGTTGCTACCTTCGCCTTACACGTCAAATTACGGTTATATCTTTTATTGGTTGCTGATTTTAAGTACTTCGTCACACGCAATGCTGATGGTTGACATTCACAACAATCCTCGCTGCAATCCATGGTTGTTGCTGGCCGACGCGGTTGAGGGGAAACACGTAACTCGGCGCTGGTCACTTTTGGTTTCATACACTCACGAATCTGTATCGATGAGGGTCGACCCCACGACGATTAGGGTGACGCACTCATCTGTCATACTCCGATGAATTTACCGTTTACTACTCACTCGACCACCATTCTTGCCCGTCTCTCTAGTACCACTTCTCACTCGACACTCTCTATTACTACCTCCTGCAGCGCTCGACAATCGACTCCTGTCTGCTATCGATCTGGATGTCGGATACTAGCATCTATTTATGCATATCCATTACGGATATTTTAGAACCGTGACTGTATATTGAATGTAAATAAGTTATACACAACTGCAACCAGTCAATTTTTTGAATAATAATGCTTTATTCCATAAACCGGTTTTCGAACCTTTTCAGTTTTATCTTCAGATGGTTTCGGGAGGATCTTGGAGGTTACATCATTCCTGGTAGTAGCATAATGCTGGGTGCTGGTTTGCGACAGTATAGGCGGCTTTTTTCGGATCTGTCTGCCTCCATTTTGATGTCCAGAACATTTTCACACAAACTATATTAGTTGACACTTTGACAGTGACACGTTATCAGCATCCAGCATGCGCTTTACAACTGTTGCTTGTAACAAAGATCTTGACAGAAAGATATGGCATTAGCTACTTTGTACAGAGTTGTGATTTGTTGTTCTCTACATGTGTTAAAGTCGATACAAGGGTAATTATTTTAATGGCGATAACATGAGAGCACGAGATAAGAAAATTACTACAAGAACAAATTTCAGGTGATCTGATATCTTATTTCTACTTGTATATTACAGGCAGGTTTTTTACAGGCATACAGACAGCTGCATGTCACTGGAGATACAATAACTCTTTGTTATTGATTCCTTGGGATTCATGTTAATGCCAACAAGATAATTGCTAAAAAAAAGAAATGAAAACCTGCCTGTAAAAAACCTGATTGTAATATACAAGTAGAAATAAGATATCAGATCACCTGAAATTTGTTCTTGCAGTAATTTTTTTATCTCGTGCTCTCATGTTATCGCCATTAAAATACTTGCCCTTATGTCGACTTTAACACATGTAGAGAACAACAAATCATATCTCTGTACAAAGTAGCTAATGCCATATCTTTCTGTCAAGATCTTTGTTACAAGCAACAGTTGTAAAGCGCATGCTGGATGCTGGTAAAGTGTCAGTGTCAAAGTGTAAACTAATATAGTTTGTGTGAAAATGTTCTGGACATCAAAATGGAGGCTGACAGATCCGAAAAAAGCCACCTATACTGTCGCAAACCAGCACCCAGCATTATGATACTACCAGTAATGATGTAACTTCCCGGATCCTCCCGAAACCATCTGAAGATGAACCTGAAAAGGTTCGAAAACTGGTTTATGGGATAAAGCATTATTACACAAAAACGTGACTGGTTGCAGTTGTGTATAACTTTTTACATACAAGCACCTATGTTTCTGGGATCAGGGATCCCTTACAACTCCCACAACGACAATGTGCTAGGTGTATCTGACTTTCCGCTCCCTCGGTTTTATGCCCGCTACGTTCAGAATTTCAACGAGTGTATGCCAGTAAACACTGTCAGCAGAATTCGGTAAAGTCACAAATACTATACGCGTACATCTGCCTAAAAGATGCAGTTTTATAAAGCTGTAGAGAAGCTGCACCTCTGCGAGCTGGGAGATTTGGTAGGTACGCGTACCGATGAGAGCCGCAGATTACGTTCACCGGAGCTTGAAACTCTCGCCTGTGAACGTGATGCAAATCGCTGGGAAGTGGAGGCAGCGCGACTTCTGTGGCTCGAGCCAACGTCGCGTGCTTCTGGGACCAACAGGCTTCCCTATCGATTGAGAGAGCCACCAGCCTGCGGACACGCGACAGTCGCGATAAAACGTTGGGAGGGGTGGGGGGTGGGGGGGTGACAGACGCCACGCTCAGTGCAGGACACAGTGGGACAGAACACGACAGGGTGGGGGCAGGCGCGGTCGCTGCTACAAAAGCCACAGCAGTGCACTGCCGGCTGGTGGCTGTCTCTCCCTGCTCCATCTCACCCTGCTACCTAACAGCTCCGAGTGCCACTCACTCGTGCACAGCTTCTTCCCATACTGTCTGCACGTTCTGAAGTCGCGCTTCGAGGGGACAGCTTCAAAATGGCTCAAATGGCTCTGAGCACCAGCTTCATTTGCTGCACTTTTATATTTTCACCTTTTAGTAACTACACTCAGTATTTTATGTTTTATAGCATGGTTTCTTCTGGGTATTTTGGTTTTACTTGTGTGATCCTCTGCTGCCTGCACTATTTCATCTGCCAAGGTAAGTCATAGTCTTCTACTGATTCAGTCAAATGCTGGCTGATGCTCCCTCTGAAACTCTCATTAACCTGTGGCTCCTTCATTTTATCCAGGTCCCATTTCCTTTTTTTCCCCTACGTTTTAGCATTTTTTAAATTTTAATCTACAGCCTATAACAGGCAGATTATGATCCGGATCCACATCTGCATCTGAAAATGTTTTACATTAAAAAAAAAAGCCAGGCCCATATTGCTTTTCTGCTGTAGCCAGTCCGCCTGAAAAGCAAGAATTTGGGCTCTTCGATGAGCGTCACGAACGAAATTAGCACTTTAATCGAAACAATAAAGTGATGCGAAGTCATTACTATGGTTGCTGGAGTACGAATGTGATTATAGAGTGCTATTGTTCATTTCCCCAAGACGTAAAACTGGTAATTAATTCACAAGACAGAAACACTTTGCTGTCTATGACAGATTTACATCATCATCAGGAAACCTCGAAGTTGTTATTTCTTCTCCCTGAACCTTATTTACTTTTTCAAATTTCTGCTTCCTTGCTTTTTCTGTTTGTTCAGCGTTCAGATAGTATAACAGCGACAGTCTACAACTCTGTCTCACTCCCTTCTCAAATACTACTTCCTTAACTGGTCAGGTTTCCGTACTAGTTCTAAATAAAGTTTCGCTTCCTATACTTTATCTGTCTTTTGTGATTAGCTTTAGTACTCCGTCTTCAGGGCACAAGTGGCCCATCAGCACCATCCGACCGCCGTGTGATCCTCACTGAGGATGCGGATAGGAGGGGCGTGGGGTCAGCACACCGTTCTCCCAGTCGTTATGATGTTATTCTTGACCGAAGCCGCTACTATTCGGCCGAGTAGCTCCTCAATTCGCATCACGAGGCTGAGTGCACCCCGAAAAATGGCAACAGCGCTCGGCAGACCGGACGGTCACCCATCCAAGTGCCAGCCACGCCCGACAGCGCTTAACTTCGGTGATCTGACGGGAACCGGTGTATCCACTGCGGCAAGGCCGTTGCCCGATTAGCTTTAGGATCAGCAGTAATTCGTGTGATATTACATTTCTCCAGAACCCAAACAGATCATCTCTGAAATTGTTTCATTCTTTTATGAATACTTTTTGTTTCACTACGTAATGAATGTAGCCCATTCGTAACTTCTCTTCAAGTGATGAAATGTTCAATATCATCTAAATTTTAGCCATACCTGGGCCGACTTTATTTTACATATTATTTCTTCACTATGACAACTTATAAACTGTGCCAAACACAGTTTATCCGTAAATATTTTTTCCTACTTGTATCCCGATGTATTACCAGGTATCGATCTTACACAATGAAAATTAGCAGTCACAATTTTAAAATTATTTGGTCTGAAAATAAGTCTGTTAGATGCAATAACTTGTATTTTTCAGAAATTGGTCCACCTCTGGGCCTTATTTGACTTGACATTCACTGGTAGACTCGTTCGATGTCCCCCTGATGGATACCGTGCCAAATTCTGCCCAACTGGCGCGTTCGATCGTCAAAATCCCAAAGTGGTTGGAGGTCCTCAAAGGATCTGAACGAAATCCGAGCAGTGGAAACGAATCCTCTGAGACATTATACTAAATTATGGATAGAATAAGATATAATGACACGAAGGCAACATTTAATGTTGCTGAAATTGCGAGAAACGAAAATACTGTGCCAACGGAGTTGACTAGAGGCGATACAACAAAGAAAAGGGGAATAGACACTGGAAAATCTTAGAAAAAACGGTTCAAATGGCTTTGAGCACTACGGGACTTAACTGCTGAGGTCATCAGTCCCCTAGAACTTAGAACTACTTAAACCTAACTAAACTAAGGACATCACACACACCCATGCCCGAGGCAGGATTCGAACATGCGACCGTAGCGGTCGCGCGGTTCCAGACTGAAGCGCCTAGAACCACTCGGCCACATCGGCCGGCATTTATTTATCCAAAATACTGCATTTTAATTTACAATAAAATTGTAGAATGCTTACTGCCAGGTGATCATAATTCCACTAACTGCTAGGTTGAAACAAAGGTGAAGGTTTCAAATCACTAACGCAACTCATGTGACCACCAGCATAACTTTACAACTTTTTATACACACATGAATTCCAAGTACGCCCTTATCTGCGTGCTAAGATTTTACTTCAAAAACGTAAATCATAATCATTTTTAAGTACCTTAATTTGCCCTTAAATTAGACTTTAATTATTAACAATTAGAGCTTTCAACAGCTAAAACTGTTTACAGTCATGACATCTATGTTATTTAGTTTACAGTTACAAATGGAAAATCAGATTCATCAGATTCTGTCCCATCTTTTCATTGCTGTAATCAGAGTATACATGTCTGTAACAAAATTCAAACTGTGTGCAAAACTGTGTAAATTTAAGGTTAATTTAGAAATGGTTAGCAAAAAATAATAGTCGTATAGTTTAAATAGTGTGTGTAGTTACTAATATGCGCTGCCGACACATATTGCCATGCTGGCAGTGTTTCTGTATCGTGTATAAGTTACGCCGACTTTATTTAATTTCCAATTAAATCGATCCTCTCACCTTAATTATTATAGTTATGGATCATGCGATTATCTCAGTCGATGTGTCTTATCAAAAGCAACAGTTTGACCACTAAACCTCTTTGGTGTTAGAGCACCCATAACTGGGTGTAACGGGAGACCGTACACCCCCTATATCCCAAGGGAATAAAAAAATGTGGTGTAGTGACGTTTTTTCTTTAAAGAAAAAACTTATAAAAGTTGGAATGACGTAGGTGTTCACAGGGTAGGAAATGGATCGTTTTTAATGGCTATTTACAACCCATCATTAGTCTTCCAAGATGTTAAAAATACTCCATGCCCTCAGCACTCGACTCGGTCCATCCGAAACCGCCCTCTACCCCATCTCCCCCTCTCCCACTCCCACTCCAATCCCACCCGCGAACTGTCGCACTGACGCGCTTGCTTTGGTGCCGTGATTGAATTAAATGTTGTAAGTTATTAAGCGTTTACGTTATAAGTAAATAGTCTCTGTAACTTCTTTTATGTAAAACACTCAGATGATATCTTTATATCATGAGACGCGTAAATTGGAAATTGGTGGTAAGATCTTATGGGACCAAACTGCTGAGATCATCGTCCCTAAACCTACACACTACTTAATCTAACTTAAACTAACTTACTCTAAGGACAACACACACACCCGTGCCCGAGGGAGGACTCAAACCTCCGATGGGAGGAGCCGCACGAACCGTGACAGGACGCCCTAGACCTGGCGGCTACCCCGAGCGAAAAGACGCGTAATACGTATGACACCATGTAACACCATAGTTCTAATACTCTACTGATTTATTTATCGATGACATAAAATTGTATACTCCTTTCTTTGTTAAAACTTTGATGTCGTGGTTTGATTCTATGCAATGTAGTATATCTGTCATTTAAATTCTTTTCCCATTTGGAGGGCATGGAGTATATAATTGTAATTTCTGTGTGAATAATTTTTTATAGAAATATCAATATGTACAAATGTTCTGTTTTATTTAATGCGTTTGGTTGCTGTTACGTAAACTGCTGATCCTCACTTAGGGTTCTTAGTTGTCCTGTATGTAAAAGGTAGTGTGGTTCCCCTCGGGAACGGAACTTAGTAACGCGCGCAAGTTGTGGCTGGCCTAGGTAGAAAAGGTGGAACCAAGAGTCAGTCGGGGTGGAGCTAACAAACTGTGCACTACCCATGTTTAAGTTGTATATTGTGCTGGTTCCGAGAGAGGCTTTTTCTGCCACTTTCCAATGCCTCGGATGGATGGATAAATAGCTGGAACGATTCTGGAATTCGTATCTATCATCGCCACCAAGAAGGGACAGATTCCAGCAATTCTGCCTGCAAATCCCCCTACCAACATGCAGTTGCCACCACATTGCGCAATCACTGTAACAGAATACTATAATGAGGTGCAGTGAAGGATCAGCTTATTGGATGTGTTAGTGTGCTCAAATATAAGGTAACTTATAAGTGAATTTATGTACCTACCTTGATTTTTTCCCTATCACAACACCTTTCAGGCCCATTTTTCTTTGCCGAGAACGCTGTTACAGGAAGCACATATCTCGTTCTGCTTGAGAACTTTCCTTTCCCACAGTTGGAGACTGATTCGAACGAGTTCATTTACCAACAGGATGGCGCACCGCCACACTGGCCTCTGGAAGTGCGGGAATTTTTAAATCAAAGGATTACTGAACGATGGCTCGGTCGCACTGGACCAAATGATTCAGCCTTACATTACTGGCCTCCAACGTCACCTGACCTGACTGCACCTGATTATTTCTTGCGAGGTTTATAAACGACTGGGTTTATGTACCTCCGTTACCAACAGCAATGAATGAACTGAGACATCGCATAACAGCAGCTATGGAAGCTGCGGTATGAAAACAGTTTGAATACCGCATTTGATATCCTGTGCATATCAAGGAGGGGAGGGGGAGGGGGGATATTGAACACCTATGAAAAGGTATGAAAAAAACCTTTTGAGTTACCTGTTCACAAGAAACAAAATTAATTGTATATGTTTATTAGTTTCAGAAATATAGACGTGCCAAATTTTATGATTCTTTTTGAGATATTCTGTATAAAGAGAAAATCTCAATACTTAACAGTTCATTCAGGACCTGATCTGCTTCCTGTCCCTACATATTACACCTTTATCTATTGGAAGTATGAATTAAACAACGCCTTCAGTCACAACTTTTTCGTGTTTTACTAACTACACGATGCATTTCGGAACCTGAGGGTCCATCGTCAGGTGTACTTTGTTTTAATAAATATGTCTTATTTCTTCTCCTGAATGAGGTGAAATGCATATTCCTGTCACGAAAAGGATTAATGTTAGGTTATGAATTTCGTAACCCGAACGCAGGAAATATGTGCAAAATAGTGGAAAATGAACAGCGTAAACTTACCACATAATCCAAGGAAAGCATTTTCAACGTTTTAGTACCGACAAACATTCTTTTCTCCGTCGTTTTATCACCTGTCAATTCATGCAGCAATGAATTGGCACACACATGTTTATAAATACTTCACAGATGTTTTTGTACCTTATGTTGTCAAAGATAAATATATTCGTAGTGCTAAAGATATAACTATAAACAATTGACATATGCAAGGAATAACTTTGGAATAGGACTTTAAAATTACTAAAATAACTATGGCTTGCGAAATCTCTTTGTTCATTTAACATAGATTCTGGTTTTTTGATTTTGTGGAGGTATATCTCCAGTTGTTCATACAGACTTCCGCTCTTACCATTGGGTTCGTTATGTAGTACTACCTAATTGTTGTCTAGGCTCTTTATGACATGTTTAGTTTCCAACATATGACTGATTTTTCGAAGTTCTTGAGCCTGAAAGCATTTACATGTTCTTGAAAACGGGTCTTGAAGTTTCTGCCTGTTTCCCTTACATAGTAGGCGGGACAACTGGGTCATGATAATTTGTACACTCCGTTGTTGTTGTATGTTTGTGTATTTGATTTTACATTGTGGATGAGTAGGTTTCCTAACTTACTACTGGTTGAGGATGCAACTGTTACATTTGTTTTTCTGAAAAGGTTGGCGGTTTTTTGTGATATGGGGTCAAGCTATGGGATACTGACGAATACTTTCTCTTCTTTCACAGTGTTTCGATTCGTTGTCTTGCTTTTGTGTATTTGTTTGCTTAAATTATCAATTGTTTGGCTGTGTAGGCACTGCTTATGCCAATGCTCTTTATTGTATTTATCTCATTCCTGACTGTGTTTTCTCCTAAATCAAGGGAGTGTACTCTGTGTAGCATGGACCTAAATTCAGCATGTGTCTGTGTGGTGGGATGGCATGATGAGTTGTCCAGTGTTATGTCTGTGTATGCAGTTAATAAATGTATGTGAATGTAGTTAATAAAACACGAAAACGTTTTGACTGAAGGCGTTGTTTAATTCATACCTCCAATGTTTTGAATACAGTGACGTTTTAAGTTTGCAAAATATAGATAAAATTAAATTCAATTTGCCCAGCCAGGCACTGAAAGCAGTATACTCATACATGAATTACAAAACAAAACTCATGAGTACCAGTGCTAGTATTTAGTTCACCAAAGAATGTCTAGCATGTGATTTTCGTCCTAATCATGTCAAAGTGAAGATCAAAAACAAGTCTGCTGCAGCCCAGATTCCTAAAAGTAAATGTGAGGTAATGTGAATGAAGTCTGAAGTTAAATCTCAGCATAAGAAGAAAGAAGATGTTCTTAAGTGCTGTTATTACACATATTTACAATTAGCTAATACACTACACACATTACAACTAAAAGCTGCTGAAGAGCATGTTCAAAGTATTCTAAGCAAAATGTAAACTGAAATCACATACAGGCACCAAAAGAAATTAGAAGCCATGGAACTAAAACTGCGTCAGCAACAGAACAACCAACCATCCAACAAAATACAGTTTTATGAAAGAGTCATTAACAAAACTGACATGACCTTCAGTGAAAAGGAACAACATCTACTCAGGAAAGGGCTAAAACACAATCTAAAACCCAGATTAAGTAGCAATAACCTCAAAAATCTCATCATACACACCAAAAAAGCAGCTGATTCAGCTGACCTAAATAACACTGAACAGACTGTCTTAGCACACAACATAAATAAAATTATTCATAAAAGCATAAGTAATCATAATGAAACCTGCAAAGCACTTTATCAAGAGGGAAAGCTAGTAAAGAGAATAGACATAAACTAAATAATAACAATGCCTTGATTCTGAAAGCTGACAAATGCAGTTCTGTAGTAATTATGAACAAAGGTGAATACATCACTAAAACGCTGACTTTCGTTTCTGAAAACAACATAACACAGCTCAAACAAGATCCAACGCTAAAATTCCAAAACAAAATCAGAAATATGGTCAATAAATGCAACTTCCTCTTTACAGAAAAACAAACAAAAACATTCATTTTAATGAATCCCACAGCCCCAAGACTAAGATCTCAACCTAAGACCCATAAACCACATGTTCCATTAAGACCCATTGTTAATTCTAAAAACACACCTGTCTCCAAAGTATCCCAATTACTGAATGAAATTCTGAAACAGAACTATCCATTTGAAAAATCATACTCAGTTAAGAACACAAATGAGGTAGCAACTAAAATTAAGGACATAAATATTCCTGGAGGTGCCAGGTTTGCCTCTTTTGATGTAACTAACCTATTTACAAGTGTACCAACAGAAAAAAATGGTTCATATGGCTCTGAGCACTATGCGACTTCACTTCTGAGCTCATCAGTCGCCTAGAACTTAGAACTAATTAAACCTAACTAACCTAAGGACATCAAGCCCGAAGCAGGATTCGAGCCTGCGACCGTAGCGGTCGCTCGGCTCCCGACTGTAGCGCCTAGAACCACACGGCCACTCCAGCCGGCTGTATCAACTGAAGAAACAATTAACATAATCTTTGAAACCTTAACAAAATATAAAAAATTGTCAATTGCAGAAATATCAGAAGTCTAGGATATGTTGCAGCTAATATTATCTCACAACTACTTTACATTTAATGGGAAAGATTACCAACAGAATGAGGGACTCGCCATGTGTAGTGGTATTTTTAGTTTCCTGGCAGACATATTTCTCGATCATCTAGAAAGTAACTTCTTTAATGAAGACAACAGACTGAAAAGTAAAAGAGTATATTATTGGAGATATGTTGATGACACCTTGCTGCGATTTGATGGAACAGAAGATGAGGTTGAAGAACTACTAGAAGTATTCAGTTCTTCCCACAAAAACAGAAAATTCAGAATAGAACACAAGAGCATAAAGTTCCTGGATCTTAAAATCACCAATCACCAACAAAAACACCAATTCAGCATACACAGAAAACGCACATACACAGACATAACACTGAACAACTCATCATGCCATCCCACCACACAGACACCTGCTGAATTTAGGTCTATGCTACACAGAGCACACTCCCTTGATTTAGAAGAAAACACAGTCGGGAATGAGATAGATACAATAAAGAGCATTGCCATGAGCAGTGGCTACACAACCAAAACAATTGATAATTTAAGCAAACAAATACACAAAAGCAAGACAACGAATCGAATTCTGTGAAAGAAGAGAAAGTATTCGTCAGTATCCCATACCTTGACCCCATATCACAAAAAACCGCCAGCCTTTTCAGGAAAAACAAATGTAACAGTTGCTCTCTCAACCAATAATACGGTAGGAAACCTACTCATCCACAATGTAAAATCAAATACACAAACATACAACAACAGTGGAGTGTACAAAGTATCATGCCCTAGTTGTCCTGCCTACTGTGTAGGGAAAACAGGCAGAAACTTCAAGGCCCGTTTTCAAGAACATGTAAACGCTTTCAGGCTCAAGAACTTCGAAAAATCAGTCATTGCACAGCGTATGTTGGAAACTAAACACGTCATCAGCAGTCTAGAAAACAATTAGGTAGTACTACATAACGAACCCAATGGTAAGAGCGGAAGTCTGTAAGAACAACTGGAGATATACCTCCACAAAATCAAAAAACCAGAATCTATGTTAAATGAACAAAGAGATTTCGCAAGCCATAGTTATTTCAGTAATTTTAAAGTCCTATTCCAAAGTTATTCCTTGCATATGTCAATTGTTTATAGTTATATCTTAAGCACTACGAATAACATCTGTGAAGTGTTTATAAACATGTGTGCGCAAATTCATTCCTGCGTGAAGTGACATGTGATAAAACGACGGAGAAAAGAATGTTTGCCGGTACTAAAACGTTGAAAATGCTTTCCTTGGATTATATGGTAAGTTTACACTGTTCATTTTCCACTATTTTGCACGTATTTCCCACGTTCGGGTTACGAAATTCATAACCTAACATTAAACCTTTTCGTGACAGGAATATGCATTTCACCACATTCAGGAGAAGAAATAAAACATATGTATTAAAACAAAGTACACCTGACGATAGACCCACAGGGTCCGAAATGCATCGTGTAGTTAGTAAAACACGAAAAAGTTTTGACTGAAGACGTTGTTTAATTCATACCTCCGATGTTTTGAACACAGTGACGTTTTAAGCTGCAAAATATGGATAAAATTACACCTTTATCTGCTTGTAGCCCTTCAAAACGGACGGATTAACAAGAAAAATGAGTCCTTGAATCTCAGTATTCACATTCTTCCGCTGAATATTCTTGACGTTCAGATAGTGGGATGATCCCAGACTCACAAGATTTCTGAGGCGAGTTTCAAAACTAAGAATCAATAGCAGAATATTGGCGATTATTGTAGCAGTCAACCACTTCTCACCTTTCGAGAAATGCAGTGGACGTTGGATGGACTAAATTTTCTTTTATTTGCCAATTTAATATTTTGATTCTCTGTGTCAAAATGAACGGGGTCGAACTTTTTCCACCAGTTGTCAATTTTTACTTTTATTACAGAAAAAAATAATAGGAATAAGAAACCGAAAATGGGTTATTTCAGAAATCGGTCATTTTCAGCGGTTTATACAGTACGGTTACACTGGCGTTGAAAAAAAAAATATTACCAGATACCAGTTGTTTCAGCCATAACCGCCATCCCCACAGCACATGCACAGATTTTTACAAAGCAATTGCGACTTTCCAATGGCCAGTGGCCGCTGACGTCACAGGTTCTCGAAAGACACCGAACTCCGCTCAGTGGAAGCAAAGTGTTGAACGACGGGAAACGCGGGCCCATCACCATCTCCGACAGGCAGGAGGGGGGTAGGGGGTGGGGGGGGGGGGGGGGGGCGAAGTAATCCCGTGCTTGTCACGCGCGCTATTGAGACTTCGCACTCGACTAATGCAACTAATGTGCCACTATGACTTCTCATGCTACAGGTCAGCTACAAGAGGAGGTCAGTCTATACCCAGAAATGGGTCAACGAACTACCGAAACCAGACACTGTGTACGCTAGGTGTGGGTTTTCTGTCCGCAGTACATCCGAATGCTGCTGACTTGGTATTTTCCAACCACCACGCCACCTGCTAACTAACTCGTTTGCACTGCTGACCGTCTACCCTGGGGGTCCCATGGTTGGTGTGTGTGGGCCACGTAACCATCCAGTAGTAATCGCAGGCAGACTCTGCTCCTGTCTGTTGTCATCTGTGCAGGCACACGTGATCACTGTAAGCCGCTGCCATCGGCACTGGGAACACACTTTGACTCTCCAAGCTGAGGGGTGTTTCACATTGCGACATTGTACGAGCCAGCCAGCAACTGTGTAAGTCCATTTTGTGAAATTAAGAAACCGCACAACTGCTGCTTACAGCACAGTCTTGTATCGTGTACACGACCAGTTGCGGAACACTTGAGGTTTCGTCGTCTGGTGTTATAGAGCGCGTCACTTATGACGGCGGCCGAGTTTAGGTTCGTTCTGCGCATTTGACTTCACAAAACACAGTCAGCCAATGAACAGAGCACGACGTTGCCAGAGCTCGACTGCAGTGCAGAGCACGGACGAGTGTCTTCAGTTTTAGAAACGTTCAGTCATAAATAAAGTAATAGAACAAAAGCAATGTTTTGATAGCAGACTTTCTTTTGTAGAAAGTTTGGAAAAAGCATTCTTTATACCAATTGCTTCAAATTCTATTAATTAATTAAACCAAACAAGCAATAAGCCTTCTAATTCAGGCGATAGCAAGGAAGGGTTTTGTACCAATTTCACGAACCGCTTTTTCGCAATAAAGAACAGCGGTAATTGTTTATTTCCTATTGTACTTCGACGAAGCGTGAGTAATTCATAGTCATACCAACAGTGTTTGTCGGTATTTTGCGTGACGATTTAGAGACCTCAAGGAATGTTATTGCCAGACGAGCTGCGTTAGCGTAATGGGTAAGGTGTTGGCCTGTGATTCGAAAGGTTATGTGTTCAAACCTTGTGTGGTGTTTAATATTTTCTTTATTTAAAAACAGTATCGAAGTGTCTTACGTCATGAATTTTATTCGTTTGAATGTAATTTTTTGAAATTTCTAGTGCTTTGTTGCTTCATTAACCCTTTCGCTGCTACAGTGTCGTGCTCCCCGCATTCCGCGCTGTGCACGATTTTGTCATCACTGCACTGCTCTCCAGTGCAGACACATGGTGTTCCGACTGCTTTGACACACTTATCATTCGATGTAACAAAAACTATTTGGCCCAAAAATTTGATTTTTACACATCTTCTTGACTGACACCTTCCCCCCATAAATGACTTAATTTTGTTTCGATGTTCAACGCAGTTATTGTGCAGCATTAAATGTAGTAAACCATTGCACGAAATTTTGAAGAGAACACGCTATGAACTTTTAACTCTGCGAACTCCTCAAAATTTCGTGCAATGGTTTACTACATCTAATGCTGCACAATAACTGCGTTGAACATCGAATCAAAATTAAGTCATTTATGGGGGGAAGGTATCAGTCAAGAAGGTGCGTAAAAATCAAATTTTTGGGCCAAATAGTTTTTGTTACATCGAATGATAAGTGTGTCAAAGCAGTCGGAACACCATGTGTCTGCACTGGAGAGCAGTGCCGTGATGACGAAATCGCGCACAGCGCGGAATGCGGGGAGCACGTCTCTGTAGCAGCGAAAGGGTTAATGCGGCCGTGGTGGCTTTACTTCATAAACTGCGCGCTCCCCCCTAAACGTAAGTTTGCGAACTATACTACGGCGCTGCTTCTTTTGGCGCTTGCGTCGTGTGCAACTGGCAACGCAGCAATCTCCCGCGTCTGGGCGGGCATGCGCGAGCCGCCAAGATAAAAGAATTGAACTATAACTGTAATAACGAAAATACCGTGTTGCACGACAATGGGAGGGGATCCTCAAGTCTGGAATGTTAGATGAGGAACTACGCAACTAAAATTAAAGTAAATTAAAAGAGAGAGCAGGCCGTTATTTAAAAATAAAATCACTCAAACATCTGATGTCATTCTCACATGGTGTTGTCTTGCAACCGACTCATGGCTAGGATTTATTAGTGCATAGTTTTCGTGTTTGTGTTCCCGGTGGCGCAGCACGAGGGAACGGTATAAAGTAGTACCCATAAGTACGCATTCAGGTGAAGAAACTAAGCTGCACTGAGATGTGTTATAATAGTGTTACATTTAAGTGTCCTTGTAACAACAACAACAACGCTGTACTATTATACAAATAATATTTTTTTCTGATTTTTCGATAAATTAGTGTAATCAATGTTCTGATTTCATTTGTTTTCTTGTTTCATGCCATTGTGTTAAGAAAACTGTAAACAATTTTCAATGTGAATATTAATGTTTATGTCAAATTTCAAGCAATATTGTAATAGAATTGAAGTTTAACAAATGTTGAGACTGTTGTAGGATGTTAAAATTGTAATTGTGCGCCTGGTCCATACGTAGGCAAGGTGTTAGGATATGTGGAATGCAAAACCTCGGGTGAATACCCTGTCTGTAGGGGAGCGGTAAAAGGTGGATGGCAGGCGAGCGCGGGAAAATGCACACGGGCGCTGCACGGCATAACGGGCTCAGCAGTAGTAGTCGGAGTTGGGCATCGGTCTAAGTAACACGTTGTGGAGCGAGGAGGCTCTCCTGGAAAACGAGGTTTCATTGAGCCTAGGGTATGCCGTTCCGACGCCCTTACTGCATGGCAAAATTCCATAGGCACTAAATGGAAAAGTATTGCGACGCTATGAACAAGTAAAGTGCCGATACATCAAGAGCCATTGCTGTGATTGTATGTGTGCTCCGTGCCGCGCCATCTCACCGCCCGCCAACCGCCGCATCGATGCGAACAGGTTGAAACTTTTAGTACTATATTCGTGTGGACCAGTGTTACTTTTGTTCCATACTGTTCAATAACAACTTAAATTTTACCAGAACTGTCCTATCATTTACAGGGTTATTACAAATGATTGAAGCGATTTCACAGCTCTACAATAACTTTATTATTTGAGATATTTTCACAATGCTTTGCACACACATACAAAAACTCAAAAAGTTTTTTTAGGCATTCACAAATGTTCGATATGTGCCCCTTTAGTGATTCGGCAGACATCAAGTCGATAATCAAGTTCCTCCCACACTCGGCGCAGCATGTCCCCATCAATGAGTTCGAAAGCATCGTTGATTCGAGCTCGCAGTTCTGGCACGTTTCTTGGTAGAGGAGGTTTAAACACTGCATCTTTCACATCCCACAGAAAGAAATCGCATGGAGTTAAGTCGGGAGAGCGTGGAGGCTATGACATGAATTGTTGATCATGATCTCCACCACGACCGATCCATCGGTTTTCCAATCTCCTGTTTAAGAAATGCTTCTGCTTCAGCCTTTTCCGTAAGATTTTCCAAACCGTCGGCTGTGGTACGTTTAGCTCCCTGCTTGCTTTATTCGTCGACTTCCGCGGGCTACGCGTGAAACTTGCCCGCACGCGTTCAACCGTTTCTTCGCTCACTGCAGGCCGACCCGTTGATTTCCCCTTACAGAGGCATCCAGAAGCTTTAAACTGCGCATACCATCGCCGAATGGAGTTAGCAGTTGGTGGATCTTTGTTGAACTTCGTCCTGAAGTGTCGTTGCACTGTTATGACTGACTGATGTGAGTGCATTTCAAGCACGACATACGCTTTCTCGGCTCCTGTCGCCATTTTGTCTCACTGCGCTCTCGAGCGCTCTGGCGGCAGAAACCTGAAGTGCGGCTTCAGCCGAACAAAACTTTATGAGTTTTTCTACGTATCTGTAGTGTGTCGTGACCATATGTCAATGAATGGAGCTACAGTGAATCTATGAAATCGCTTCAATCATTTGTAATAGCCCTGTAATTATCCTCACAACTAACCTAGCCAGGGTCCTTTCCAAATGTTGTGCAATCCGAGTGTTCCGAAATGAAGAATTAAATTTTATGTTAATAATAATTACCTGCAGACCTAGCTATGTTAGAATGATGTTTAAAGAATTTTTTTGTTAATGAACTAATAGACGAATAACAAAGGTCTGACAAAATTGGAAGATAATTTTGATATCAATTTAGAAATGAAGTTTAATTATTTTTAGGCTGATATAATGGTATTTAAATGAGCAGGAAATAAGACAAAAAGAGTAGTAAATCATATATTAGAAATTTTGAGCACACAATGTTTTCAGTAATTAAATTTTTTTTATACAGTGATCATAACAGTTTCAGGGTCCCCCCCCCCTCTTTTTTATTTATTTGAATTCTGAAGTGTTCTAAACTGGTTTGACCAGCAAGGTCAAAGCCAAAATAGAAACCAAAATTTATCAGTGTTTTACCTTTATCAAAATTGACATTGTGTGTGTGTTTCGAAAGTGCTTTTTCTAGGGTAACCTATGCCCGATTTTAATTAGATCAATAGATAGTACGAAGTTTTATAGTAAACATTATAGTGTAATGTTATGTATTTATGGTTTATCCATATTAGTACAGAAAGTGAAATTATCAGTTCAGTTGATTTTCTGGTTCTAAAATTTACCATATTATGCAGTGTTACTACGTGTTGTTTTGCACGAACGTACATCAACTTGTACAGGGAAGAAACTCAGTTAATGCCTAATTAGGCTGGCGACCGTATTGTTAGCAAATTGGTAGCATCTGCTGTGCTTTCTTTTGTCCGTACTGACGTGTAGTTGCATTTCGGACTTACTTGACGTATCATTGTTATTACAGAGTGGATGTAAGTCTGATTTGCCTCCATTCAGGTACACGCGGTCAATATCTATACAAAAATCCTTTCTCACAGGGTGAAGCCCGTCAACTTATCATAGTACAGGCTTTAATGAGTATTGTGTGCCAAACGCGCACGTTACATCCTTCTCTTTATCCCATTTTCTTCGCTTGTCGTTTAGATCTTTTTGTGAGGGATAGAGGCTTTACAATGTCCGAGTCAAAAACATAGGGGTGTCCATTGACATTGCAAGCTTTAGCAGTTCAGGTAGCTCAGTTGTGAGCAGATAATACAGATATGTTTGAGTAAACCAAGTTTCTGAGAGCAGACAGGGATTCGTCTAGTTTAGCTAATTCCGCAATAGGTTCAACTACCGCTGACCAGGTTAAACATTGTCGACAGTTTTGTGGAGGAGAGATACGAGTAGAAAATAAAGGAAGGAATGTGTGCTAGACATAGGGATGGTCAAAGACTGACGAAGTACAGAACATGGGAGATCACTTAATTAAGACCATTTGCTGTTGGGAGATGATTTGCTTAGGGAATATGGTATGAGGGAAAAATTTTGCGAAGTTATTTTGTTAACTTTCTTATGTGCTGACTCACTCTTGTAAATTCTGTGGGTGAGAAGCAAAGAAAGGTTCAGTGAGCTAGTACCAACTCTAAAAGGACGCATTATTGCACAGCAGGTGCTCCAGCGATACTGTGATGGTCCACGTCGCAGAGTCAAAACGATGAGTGTCTCAGTTTCAGGTACCGTTTCGGACTTAACGTTGTGCAGCCTGTATCTTTTTCAGGCGAAAAAAGAAGACGCCCACCCTGAGTTCCCATAGAGTCAGTTGCAAGTTAACTGGGCTGACCTCAGAAAATAATGATTATTTAAGCAGGTAGTCAATGAACATTGTGATTCACTCCGGATTAGTGTAAGGGGAATGAAAATGTTGTACATATCTTTCAAACTATGTGATGTGTTGTCGAACTCTTTTCCGGGGAAGCAGTCAATCTACTATCTAGTGCACTCCATCTTGCGAAGACGGGAGGTGTATTGCACCACAAGTACACCTCCCTTAGCGGAAAAATCCATTGGCTGACTTAGCAGGAGACGTCACACCAGGCTCATGCAAGAAACCACAGTTTAGTAGCCAGTTTTTCACCTGATACGATAAGCGGAACAATTCCTGAAAGCCGAGTTGCTACCCTGAGATGGCACAGGCAGGCTGTGAAACTGATGGTATAGTGGGATGGCTGGGGCAGTGATGTCAAGTCTGCCCAATGATCGCACCTTTCATCTCGATTGTGTTGCGACTTAGGCGATAGAAATACCACCATTAATAAACAATACCAGAACGAGTTCATACGAATGGTACCCATCAGGTAGGCAGTATCAGTTTGGAACCCGGCATCCAGTTAGGAAGGGAGGTGTACACCGGTCTATGACCATGAGTGCGTCAACAATCTGTCGCAACTTGCCACTCTTCATTGTAGCTGAGAATCTGCTCGTTCGGCTATGTCTCAACAATGCTGAGTGGTGGGCGTAGGTTCGAAACACACTTCTGACATGAATTATTAAGATGCTAATAAAACAAGATTAGTTATTATACACTTCATTTTTCAGTTCATAATCTCGTAGCGATGACATTGGCGACGGCTGGTTGCTGAGTAAGCTGTAGTGGAATCTAGTGTCATCAGTGGCATACTCAATGCTGTCAGAGGTCACCGAGACAGTCAAAGCATAGGCCGGTGACTTCTAGTGTGGCGGGTTGCCTATACGCTGATCCGTAGGCGCTTCCCATACAGATAATCCGCTGTCAAGGAGGCGTGACCGTGGATGACGTCTGATTGACTTACACACCCCCGTGACAGTGTTCTCTCCCTTTCCCATCACTGTCCACGTTGTCCCATCAGATGGACTGTAGTATAAGATGCCATGAAGTCTGATGTTGCGATGCACGTAGGCCCTCTGGTCCACACGATGTCGAAGTTTCAGACAGCTCGAGTCCAAACCAGGAATGATGTTGTGGGACGGCGGATAAGTTTGTAAAAAAATCTACTGTTGTATCCTTGTTTGAATGTTGTTACATTCCCGGCCGATGCACCATATGTGGGGCGGCGGATGAGTTTGTAAAATAATAAAAAATCTGATTGCTGGATAAACGCTTGCACGTTGAATCAGTTTCTGGCTTTTAGAATGTTGTTAATGCTGTCTTTCGCCGTTCTCAACACTGGCTCTCTATTTACTTCTTGGCACCCAGAAAGTGATTTAATAAAACATGGAGCCAGTAACTAGAGATCCTAGTGCCCACTTCAATTGAGATACCCTTATAGCTGCAGCTTATAGCTCTGAGGAATTAGGAGATTGTCCGGGATTTCTAATCAAAAACGGTTTTCCAAAATAGTTGAGTATATTCTGAAATTCACTGCTAAAAAAAAAAACAAGTATCCCTACAACCTAACTAACAGAGCAGTTCAGAGTCTAATGCGCTGATGCAACTATAAATGTCCGAATTAAATGTTAAAAGAATGCTCGCCATAATTTGATGAAAATATTTCATCAAACGCCACGCTAAATATTTGGTAGAATGTCTGTCCCGCGACGGCACGTGAAAATACGACAATACGCAAACTGAAGCTAGATAATGAAAATCATCCCAGAATTAACCCTTCACTTGAAATGTTTTTATGGTTCCGCGTATCTCTAGTAACTTAATACGGCACCCGAGGCTGTATGTAGCAGTGACACTGATGCGACGCGGCTCCCGACACAGATGGCGTGTCATTCAGCGTCTGGAGAGAACTGGGGCCTTGCTTCCTCGCGTAGCGTCCTTATATATAAAGCCGCGGTGCGGACGGCGAAGGGAACGCCTGATCTTTTCGGCTCTCTCGACTAGCCGCTGGGCTAGTAACGCACCACTTCAAGTTACATAATAATTTATAGCTTCATTTGCTGATGGCCGAAGAAGCTCTTAATTTAAACGTGCATTCAGCACGCAGGTAAGTATTGATAATAAAATTTTGACGTGGCTAAGTTAAATATTCTGGGCGAGAGAATTAATTAAATTACACTGTACGCAGTAGATGAGCTCTGAACTGGCCCTTTTGAGATCCGCTATCGCTATAATTTTATAGGTATTCAAAAGAAACTTTACACATCTTCATAATCATAGCGGACCTCCAACCTATTTAAATCTAAACATCCTAGCCTTATTTACTAGCCTACTTAATCTATCTTGCTTCCTTAGATGAAAACCACAAAATCATGAATTTCCACTAAAATCTTAATATGTGAAATCCAAAGTACTGTTTTTATTAAATCATTATGAAAGATGAATCTAAATATAAATTTTGAAGTCTCTAGCTCTTTTCTGTTGCGCCAATGATTTTTTCACAAAAACGTCCAAATTTCGAAAATGACTTACGTTATCGAACTGATATTCAACACACATTAATTTAGTATTATTCCTGACATGCTAGATAAGTTTTAGGTCATTTGCTTGATTTTTAAGGTATTGCGCAACATTTATGACGTCAGAGCTAGTTACAGCAGACTGGCTGGCACACAATGGAAACTGATGTGAATTTACTACAGTGTGAGTAGGCTGCTTCCCTACATCACCCTCTACTTAAATTTTTTGTTTATGAATGTTAATGAATAAAAAAAAATTAATTACAAAAAGGGAAGCAAGAGTACAGTTTAACTCCCTATGAAAAAAATCAAAATTGAGATATAAACCTGTAGAAACATTAAAGAAAACTGATTACCTACATTAATTATTTAAATTGTAGCCATGTTCACTGCCTTTCAAACAATGTCATTACTCAAAATTTTAAGCAAAGTCAATGAAATATTTTGGCATACATATTGCCTTAGACAAACAAACACATACAAATTGAAAAATCATAAAATCTTAGATCCATTATATACATTTTTACATACACAAATTCAAAGAAAATAACATGATACATAAACAGATGATTATCTCTTAGAAGTCTTTTCTAAACCTGAAAGAAAAGTTCACAAATAATTTTTTACACACGTGGTTGTAGCCGCTTTGGCTGGCGTCCTACACTTCCATTCACAAGGGTAGAGGAGGGGAAGTTGCTATGGTGTGCGTCCTTTACGTTCTCTCTAAATTACATGGGGGAAAGGGGAGGGGTCACTGTGAGTTGTGTCCAAGTCACTCCACGCTTTCACGCAGCTACCAGGCTGCCATTATCTGGTTTGTCCTGTAGAACAAACAAAAAGAGTGCCTCAGACTCTGTTCACTTAATATCTATGGGTGGGTCACAATGAAATGTGGATATATACATTTTTACCTTCAATATGTTACTGGAACAAAGTTAACAGAATTTTTTCAATTCTACTCTTACGGTTACTTAACTGTCATAAAATCGTTAAACAAATGGCTCAAAACGCCGTTAGTCACGTACTAGAGAAAATTAATGCTCAAAGCATACAATCATGAATCCGACTTAATCTGAATTTATTATTTCTGGGCCGGAACACTGAACCAATGCTCGGTACATTCCTGATACATTTGTATTTTAAGCACTTAACTGACTCATCTTTGATTACCTTATTCTTAGAGATAGCATGAGTATGATTAGTGGTTGTTTTCTCAGCTTCTTTGTACATGTGAGTAACTTTTGATAATAGTACAGTTGTGAGTGTTCAAAACACACTACGTTTAGTTGACTACAAAATCCACTTATTGGTCCTCTACTGTTGTCAGTTCCACATCTGCAATTAGGTACTTACTTACTTTGAAGTGTATTTATGCGGAGCTAAAATAATGTTTTACGTCTGCCAGTATGATATTTATTTATTTTGCTAGTGTATGTACTTATTTAACACTCACTCTATTAATATTTAAAGCATAGGATAGCATATTTATTTCATATTCATAGTGTATTGCAGCTGATTAGTTTGCTCACGTGGCAATCCATTTCCACTCGATCGGACGCTGAAACCTCAGGTAGTCTCTCTCAGACCTACCACTAAAGTGCATCAAGTAATTATGGACGAGCGTAATGCTAAAGTCCTTAAACCTATAGGACACCATGAGCTGCTCTATCTCATCTAACATAAGGGTACCTATGGTCGCATTCACGCCTCCAACTCATAACCTCAATACGTGTAGGTGTATCCTGTCACACACTACACTAAAATAATGGCCAGCTCCAACCTTATAAATACTTCAGGGACGTGTCCTTCACGTCTCAACCACAAACACTGCTCAATTCTATTACACTGCCTTTCCTTGCTATACCAGGTGAGTTTATCCTTACAACTTATCTGCATATTTTTCATAACACTAAGCAATCTCCTTTACTATTTCTTAGTTAGCTCTAATGCATACACTAGGTTTCACTACCACTTCAGATACTGCTTGTACACGAATTTGTACATTTTTTTAAATATTATTGTGGGACCATTTCCAATAAAACAACACTTTGTACTTACAATATTACCAGGGTTCTGTACATATTTGTTACTCAAATACATTTTATCTTAATTACGTCATACTTCTCTATTGTTTGTCACTATTAGGTTTGTCACATTAGGTATTTTGTTTCACTAATCGGTGGATAGAATGGTTACATAACTCATGGCTTGATAGCCATGACAGAAAATTTTCATGTCTGGAAAGAAGAGGTCGAAATTTTTGAGGACAGGAAAGAGGAAGAATGAGTGAGACCTGAAATGGAAAGAAGATCTCACACAGCTGGGACTGCACAGCTGCCACACTGTGTAGAAGTTACAGAACAACCTCCTCCCTACAGCATTCATTGCTTTAATGCTGTAAAGAAGAGTTATAACGGAAAATTTTATGTGTTGGAAGAAAAAGTCGAAATTTTTGTAGATAGGAAAGATGAAGAATGAGTGAGACCTGAAATGGAAAGAAGATCTCACACAGCTGGGACTGCACAGCTGCCACACTGTGTAGAGGTTACAGAACAACCTCCTCCCTACAGCATTCATTGGTTTAATGCTGTAAAGAAGAGTTAGAAATTTTAGGTGGATAGAAAAGATGAAGAGTGAGTGAGACCTGAAAGGGAAAGAAGATCTCACACAGCTGGGACTGCACAGCTGCCACACTGTGTAGAGGTTACAGAACAACCTCCTCCCTACAGCATTCATTCATAACCTTTGACCACGCCACGTCGATCTGAAAATACTTTATGATGCCTTTTTAGAACCTGTCTCAGTTCTTCCTTTTGATTGTCTGAAATCTTATAGATTTCCTGCAATTTAGCTTTTATTTTGTCTAAAATAATTGCTTCTCCTTCTTCTGCTGTGTTCAGCTTACTGTTACTAAGATTCACACCTTCGTCCCAAAATCTCCTGTTTTTCAGAACTCGTATAGGCAGCTCCCAAGTTTCATGATCAGTTACTACATGTTTATCACTAAAAGGTACTATAATTACTCCGGTTATTGGCAAGACCATTTTTAACTGGCTTCTTTCAAAGTCAACAACACTCTGATATTTCGACAAGAAATCTATGCCAATTAAAACCTCAATACTGAGATTGTTTAAAATTAAACATGGATGATCAATTAAATTACCATTAATGTTAAAGAGTAGTAAAACTTCTTGCTTTACCGTTTTTGAAACCTTGCCAGTAGCACCAATTATTCTTAGTCCTGACACCCTCATTACTGTAAGCTTGTCTTTACCAGGTAATGCATCAAAGAAGGACTGAGATATTGCACTCACCTCACTTCCACTGTCTAAGAGACAACGTACATTGATACCCAACATATTCACTATTATTATAGGGTGGCTTATTCTAGGTTGTACAGGTGGTTTCTCAAATTCATCTAGTAGTTCCTTTTGGATTTGTCTCCAACTAAAGTGATCGACATCTGTCTTCATTACATTTAAGTCACAGTGTGTAGGGGTTTCCTGAATTACATTTTCCGCTGCCTTTTCCAGTCGGTCTATTAATTTTAAATCGAAACACCGCACGACTTCATTACATTTAGTTTGCTGAACATGACCCAAATTACTGTAGTCTGAGCGATTCTGCGCCTCCAGGCCGGGCATAATACTAGTTACAGCTAAACCACTTTCACCATTATCGTCGGTTTCCTTCTCAAGTGACAACTGGTCACAGCTACTGGGTTCATCGACCCTCAACAGCCTACCCTCTACATTCTCACTTATCTCCTGTCCTAAATCTATTAGTACATTATCAACATCCTGTACAGGCACTTTAGATAAGAGCACATCATCCTCATCGTAAATATAAGCATGAATTTCTTCTGCTTCTTCACCTGACAATTCAGTATTTTGTAGCTCGTCCCTATCGTTACACTGCTGCGCCTTCTCTTTCTCTTCCCACTTAGAAAGCGTCTCTAATACGGTATCTATCAAATACTGTGAGTGATCTAATATTTCTGTTGTATCCTGAGGTGCTACCGACTCTTCCTCCACATGTTCAGTCTGAGTATTCTGATCTGTCTTACCAATTCCCTTAACTACTGGCTTAGGAAAAGTAACCGCCTGGTGAGCGCCAGTGTCCTCATAGACGGGAACTAGTTTTCCTGCCTCGGCCTACTACTGTTTCCTTTAGTTTCATTACAGTTAGCTGGCATAGCATTACTTTCCGTACTGTTGTTTACATGCATATTTCTGTTTGGAACAAAATTATTATCTCTTGGACGCCATTGTTGGTTCTGATAATTATTTCCCCAATTCCTACCTCTCTTAGGATGGTGAACACCTACTGTTCTGATGTTTACATTGCCATTTTGCTCGTTCCTAAAATTACTACTATTGTTATGGGCATTTCGGCTATTACGTGCTTGCTCCTCATTGGCAGCAACACGTTCTACACGTTCCAAATACTCAATGAAACGATCCAGATTGTCTCTAGGGGCTGATATAATTCTAGTTTGCCAATACCATGGCAGTTTGGCTTCAAGACCTAGTATAATCATTTCTGGTTTTAGCTTTTCCGCCAAATGTGACAAACGTGAAATCCATGACCTAGCAAACTCTTTAATTGATTCCTTGCCTGCATTGAAGCGTTTTCCACTCCAAAATTCTCTGAACACTTCATTTTGCTTATTACTAGACCAATATTCATTAATAAAAGCTGTTTTAAATTCTGCTAATGTTTTACACTTTAACATAACATCAGCTGACCACCGCATGGCGTCACCTGCTAAATGGCTTCTAATAAACGAGATTTTCTCTCGTTCAGACCAAGTTGGTGGAATCACATCTTCAAAATCGTTCCAGAAATCTAGCGGGTGGATATTTTTATCTGGATCAAACCGCAAGAACTGCCGACACCCGATAAAAGCGGCGTTTGCAGCTACAACTTGCTGTATACTACCATTACCAGAAGTTACTGAAGCTACTTTACTCTCGATGTTAGCAATGTTAGTACTGATATTTTCTACTTTCATTTCAACATTATCTACTCTTTGTCAATATGAGTAGTATCAGTTTTGATTGCATCTACTTCTGCTTGACATACGTTTACTTTTATATTAACATCTTTAAATCTATCTGAGCACAGTTCAGATTCCGCCTCGATCTTTTCTGTTAACTTGTGCTCCAGCTTCGCATCTTCCATTTGGAAGTCTTTGCGAACCTCAGCCACTTCGGATTTAACTGTTTCATACATTTCAGAAAACTGTTGAGCAACCTTTTTCTTAATATCCTCATGATTGTAATCAATTTTATAATTCAAACTGTCCAGATCTTCTTTCAACTTATTGCAACCAGCCTTGAAGATATCATCCATTACCTCCAATCGTTTATTAAAATTTGTTTGGCTGGCCACAATTTCAGACTTTAATTCAGCTGTCATTTGTGCATTACTGGCAGCTATTGCTTGTAATATAACATTTAGATCAACAGCCCCAGCATCTTTGGGTTGCTCACTGGCTGGCTTTTTATCACACTCAGGTGACAAAAAACTAGCTCCAATACCCGAATCATCAAAATTAAATGAAACTTCTGATTGATTAGTCATTTCTAACTTCTCCTTCTTAAACTCTACCATCTCTGATGACTGTTTCGTTTTTAATTCATCAGAGAAACTATCATCCAATAAATTTACCATTTCTACTTTCCGCTTTACTACAGGGGTCTCTATTATTGAATCATTGCCCCTCCGCACACTACTGTCAGGAGACAATACTTCATATTTCACTTTAACATTACTACTTTCATGCATATTTACACTCGAACCGTTGTCTGGATTTACAGTTCCCTCAACAGACATAGGTTCTGATTTAAGTTTAACCTCAGCTTCTTTTGACGGTTCCATCGCCGACAGTTTTTTAGTGCAGGTTAGTAAAATTTTTAACAGCTTTTCACTTAACTTAGTTCCTTCTGCACGACGTATGGCGTTGCCGGCGTGGCGTACCAGGCTTCCTGATGCGACGTGGCACGTTGAACTGCAGACGGCTCTCCGACGGCTGTTGTGTGTTTGCGTGGCCCGCAATTGCAGGCTCTGCGCCGGCTGCTCCAGCGGACGACTGCGGTGCGGCGAGACTGGCTTCTTGCGATGCCGGCAGCACCGCTAGACTCAGTGCCAGCTCCGTCAATCCAGATGCGTTGTTAATCCAATTGCGTCGTCCACATGCACACGTAACACATTCACTGTTCTATACTCAGTTGCGTGTCGCATTTCACTCGCGAATCCGAATAGTTAAAAAAAATCACTTTCACTTAGTTGATTTCCCGGCCGATGCACCATATGTGGGACGGCGGATAAGTTTGTAAAAAAATCTACTGTTGTATCCTTGTTTGAATGTTGTTACATTCCCGGCCGATGCACCATATGTGGGGAGGCGGATGAGTTTGTAAAATAATAAAAAATCTGATTGCTGGATAAACGCTTGCAAGTTGAATCAGTTTCTGGCTTTTAGAATGTTGTTAATGCTGTCTTTCGCCGTTCTCAACACTGGCTCTCTATTTACTTCTTGGCACCCAGAAAGTGATTTAATAAAACATGGAGCCAGTAACTAGAGATCCTAGTGCCCACTTCAATTGAGATACCCTTATAGCTGCAGCTTATAGCTCCGAGGTATTAGGAGATTGTCCGGGATTTCTAATCAAAAACGGTTTTCCAAAATAGTTGAGTATATTCTGAAATTCACTGCTAAAAAAAAAAAAACAAGTATCCCTACAACCTAACTAACAGAGCAGTTCAGAGTCTAATGCGCTGATGCAACTATAAATGTCCGAATTAAATGTTAAAAGAATGCTCGCCATAATTTGATGAAAATATTTCATCAAACGCCACGCTAAATATTTGGTAGAATGTCTGTCCCGCGACGGCACGTGAAAATACGACAATACGCAAACTGAAGCTAGATAATGAAAATCATCCCAGAATTAACCCTTCACTTGAAATGTTTTTATGGTTCCGCGTATCTCTAGTAACTTAATACGGCACCCGAGGCTGTATGTAGCAGTGACACTGATGCGACGCGGCTCCCGACACAGATGGCGTGTCATTCAGCGTCTGGAGAGAACTGGGGCCTTGCTTCCTCGCGTAGCGTCCTTATATATAAAGCCGCGGTGCGGACGGCGAAGGGAACGCCTGATCTTTTCGGCTCTCTCGACTAGCCGCTGGGCTAGTAACGCACCACTTCAAGTTACATAATAATTTATAGCTTCATTTGCTGATGGCCGAAGAAGCTCTTAATTTAAACGTGCATTCAGCACGCAGGTAAGTATTGATAATAAAATTTTGACGTGGCTAAGTTAAATATTCTGGGCGAGAGAATTAATTAAATTACACTGTACGCAGTAGATGAGCTCTGAACTGGCCCTTTTGAGATCCGCTATCGCTATAATTTTATAGGTATTCAAAAGAAACTTTACACATCTTCATAATCATAGCGGACCTCCAACCTATTTAAATCTAAACATCCTAGCCTTATTTACTAGCCTACTTAATCTATCTTGCTTCCTTAGATGAAAACCACAAAATCATGAATTTCCACTAAAATCTTAATATGTGAAATCCAAAGTACTGTTTTTATTAAATCATTATGAAAGATGAATCTAAATATAAATTTTGAAGTCTCTAGCTCTTTTCTGTTGCGCCAATGATTTTTTCACAAAAACGTCCAAATTTCGAAAATGACTTACGTTATCGAACTGATATTCAACACACATTAATTTAGTATTATTCCTGACATGCTAGAAAAGTTTTAGGTCATTTGCTTGATTTTTAAGGTATTGCGCAACATTTATGACGTCAGAGCTAGTTACAGCAGACTGGCTGGCACACAATGGAAACTGATGTGAATTTACTACAGTGTGAGTAGGCTGCTTCCCTACATCGTTGGGGGACTCAACGACTACTGACCAGTGGCAACTTTGGTTCTGCACTCTGGTGTCAGTTATCCATGGTTACAGAACTGGCGTCCATCACTGTTTGGCACAACTCTGAAAAGTAGAAAGGTCTCGATTGAACAGTTCTTCACTAAGCTTAATAAAAGATTATGCGATATTTGAAAGTTGGGGCAGAACTGGTATCATTATGCCAGGCAGCGAGAATGTGACCATAACGTGTGACAATTCTGGGTCAACCATAGACGAGATGTTACAATACAAAACTCAGAGAGATGAGTGCAGACAACATGGACGCGGTCGATCCCACTGATTGATTGATTCTAAGCTACCTGGTCAGGGTATTTATACTGAGAAGCATAATTCATAGTGACATAATGATTCTAGTTTATTACGGTCTCTAGTCCTGCTATATTTGCTTCACGAGTTTGTTTCAGCACCATAACTACTCCATCCGGTAGCAATAGGCGTTTGCCATCCAATCTAGTGAATTGTACTTAATTTGTGAGAGGAATGACAGCAGCTCAGTGTGTGCTTGTCTTTCACTTTTCTATTGAGTTCGCTCGCACTCACACACAGTCAAGTATCAATGTCGCCCTCTAGTGACCGAGAAAACATATCAAAATGCATCCCCCTTGCCACTGGATTGTGTTACACATCCCTGTGATAAAGCAATGCTGGGCTTTGGAGACTTTTCTTACTCTCCCATTCCTGTACTATCTGTGTGCACAACAGTGCTTTCCAACTGGTGTGTAACCTGCTGGCTAACTTCCATCGACTGCAGGCCAGGATCCATGGTTAATGCCTGTCCAACTACCCACCGTGACATCATTACCTCAGTGGGCGAACAATGTTGCTGTTCATTGTATGGTGCAGGCAAACTCTGTTGCTGTCCATATCTCTTGTGAGCCACTTCTCACCACACTCGGGTCCACAGTTTGATTCTGCATTCTCTGGTGCACTCCTCACAGTGCAGTAAAGTTGTACCAGTCAGTGTACCTGCCTGATTCATCTGTCGCACACTGCACTGCTTTGTGGCCAGAACCAGCTCCACATTGCTAGAATGCTGACCATGAAGCCATTCCCAGTTGCCACCTGCAGCCTCAGATGCCACCTGCAGCTAGGATGACGGGATCGACTGGCCTGGCCTCATCAAGAGGCACGAGGCCTTTTGATTATCCAAATGAGTCCAGCCTGTGGTGTACTTTTATTGCCACTTGACATCACCATGCGCAATGTATTTTGCATGGAAAAAAAGATTATATGTAAATGCTACTTTTATGATGGGACGCTGATCGCGCCCTCGTACCCACCCACTGCACTGCTGCAACACTTCCGGGCGGTGAACTGCAGGCCTTCCTAACCACCCCATCACTAGTTGCGCCGGCCGTTGTGCCCGAGCGGTTCTAGGCGCTTCAGTCCCGAACCGCACTGCTGCTTTGGTCGCACATTCGAATCCTGCCTCCAGCATGGATGTGTGTCATGTCCTTATGTTAGTTAGGTTTAATTAGTTCTAAGTTTACGGTACAGCTGACCTCAGATGTTAAGTCCCATAGTGCTTAGAGCCATCTTTTCACTAGTAACCCTGCTCGACCATCTACCATTTTTTTTTGTTTGGTCATCAGTCTACTGACTGGTTTGATGCGGCCCGCCACGAATTCCTTTCCTGTGCTAACCTCTTCATCTCAGAGTAGCACTTGCAACCTACGTCCTCAATTATTTGCTTGACATATGCCAATCTGTCTTCCTCTACAGTTTTTGCCCTCTACAGCTCCCTGTAGCACCATGGAAGTCATTCCCTCATGTCTTACCAGATGTTCTATCATCCTGTCCCTTCTCCTTATCAGTGTTTTCCACATATTCCTTTCCTCTCCGATTCTGCGTAGAACCTCCTCATTCCTTGCCTTATCAGTCCACCTAATTTTCAACATTCGTCTATAGCACCACATCTCAAATGCTTTGATTCTCTTCTCTTCCGGTTTTCCCACAGTCCATGTATCACTACCATACAATGCTGTACTCCAGACGTACATCCTCAGAAATTTCTTCCTCAAATTAAGGCCGGTATTTGATATTAGTAGACTTCTCTTGGCCAGAAGTGCCTTTTTTGCCATAGCGAGTCTGCTTTTGATGTCCTCCTTGCTCCGTCCGTCATTGGTTATTTTACTGCCTAGGTAGCAGAATTCCTTAACTTCATTGACTTCGTGACCATCAATCCTGATGTTAAGTTTCTCGCTGTTCTCATTTCTACTACTTCTCATACCTTCGTCTTTCTCCGATTTACTCTCAAACCATACTGTGTACTCATTAGACTGTTCATTCCGTTCAGCAGATCATTTAATTCTTCTTCACTTTCACTCAGGATAGCAGTGTCATCAGCGAATCGTATCATTGATATCCTTTCACCTTGTATTTTAATTCCACTCCTGAACCTTTCTTTTGTTTCCATCATTGCTTCCTCGATGTACAGATTGAAGAGTAGGGGCGAAAGGCTAGAGCCTTGTCTTACACCCTTCTTAATACGAGCACTTCGTTCTTGTTCGTCCACTCTTATTATTCCCTCTTGGTTGTTGTACATATTGTATATGACCTGTCTCTCCCTATAGCTTACCCCTACTTTTTTCAGAATCTCGAACAGCTTGCACTATTTCATATTGTTGAACGTTTTTTCCAGGTCGACAAATCCTATGAAAGTGTCTTGATTTTTCTTTAGCCTTGCTTCCATTATTAGCCGTAACGTCAGAATTGCGTCTCTCGTCCCTTTACTTTTCCTAAAGCGAAAGTGATCGTCACCTAGCGAATTCTCAATTTTCTTTTCCATTCTTCTGTATATTATTCTTGTAAGCAGTTTCGATGCATGAGATGTTAAGCTGATTGTGCGATAATTCTCGCACTTGTCAGCTCTCGCCGTCTTCGGAATTGTGTGAATGATGCTTTTCCGAAAGTCAGATGGTATATCGTCAGACTCATATATTCTACACACCAACGTGAATAGTCGTTTTGTTGCCACTTCCCCCAATGATTTTAGAAATTCTGATGGAATGTTATCTATCCCTTCTACCTTATTTGACCGTAAGTCTTCCAAAGCTCTTTTAAATTCCGATTCTAATACTGGATCCCCTATCTCTTCTAAATCGACTCCTGTTTCTTCTTCTATCACATCAGACAAATCTTCACCCTCACAGAGGCTTTTAATCTATTCTTTCCACCTATCTGCTCTCTCCTCTGAATTTAACAGTGGAATTCCCGTTGCACTCTTAATGTTACCACCTTTGCTTTTAATGTCACCAAAGGTTGTTATGACTTTTCTGTATGCTGAGTCTGTCCTTCCGACAATCATATCTTTTTCGATGTCTTCACATGTTTCCTGCAGCCATTTCGTCTTAGTTTCCCTGCACTTCCTATTTATTTCATTCCTCAGCGACTTGTATTTCTCTATTCCTGATTTTCCCGGAACATGTTTGTACTTCCTCCTTTCATCAATCAACTGAAGTATTTCTTCTGTTACCCATGGTTTCTTCACAGCTACCTTCTTTGTACCTATGTTTTCCTTCCCAACTTCTGTGATGGCCATTTTTAGAGATTCCATCTACCATAATGATCATTTATCCCTGACCTCTACAGTATCAATATGTGAAGCATTTTCACTGGTGGCCATAAAAGTTGCAACATCAAATGGTTCAAATGGCTCTGAGCACTATGGGACTTAACATCTGTGGTCATCAGTCCCCTAGAACTTAGAACTACTTAAACCTAACTAACCTAAGGACATCACACACATCCATGCCCGAGGCAGGATTCGAACCTGCGACCGTAGTAGTCGCTCGGTTCCGGACTGAGCGCCCGAACCGCTAGACCACCGCAGCCGGCGTTGCAACATCAAGGAAGGATAGCAAATAATAAAATTTTACTTGTTGTGAGTATACAGTATAAGATTATTATAATGCAGTTAAATTCCTAGGTGATCTGAGGATTTACAGGGAGCAAACTTAATTACATATAGCTGTAATCCCAGGTAGGAACAAGGGCTTCAACCCAAATGGAGACAGACTCACTCTGAGCTTGGATGATGCGTGTAGGTATGCCATTCCATGCTTCTTCTACGCAGTGTAAGGATTTATCAGTCATAGTGGCTAGTGACGGTGGTGTGAAAGTCTCTTGACAACCCATGATCAGGTATTTTCAATGGGAACATGCTGGTAAGGGCAACAAATGAACATACTCTTAACCAAAGTAGTTGGGGACAGCTTGGTCCAAATGCGGTCTTGTGTTGTCTTGTTGAAATATCTGAGCAATCTTAGGCACAGTCACTGGTCTTAACACGTTGGGAATGTGCGGTCTCATGTCCAGATTACCAGCTACAAGTACTCATTGGCACCACATATCATCACACCAGGTCCTGGCCCCGAACGGCGACGTCAAACGCAAACTGGCAATTTCGTTCTCCTCAGAGGCTCCAGCATGATATTGCCTGCAGAACTGGGTTTCATCTGCACGTCGATATGGTGTCACTCCAGCTCCCAGTCTTGCCATAGGGCGCCACTGTCTCTCTGCTGCCATGTCAACGAGAGCTGAAACGATGATCGCCGTGCTCACAGGTCGTCGTTCTCGAAACGTCATCGCACTGTCCTTGTGGATACTTGTCTTGCAGCAAATGGCCCCATTCGCTGACCCTACATACATCACGTGGAGTATATCTGGGGGAATGATACTCTTATGCTAGTCCTCTCGGGCGCTAGTCTGGTGGGAATGTAGAAACCCTGCATGGCGCTGACTACGTCCTCCTTGAATGCATCGATTTCAACAGACGTGGGATTCTGACCAACACGAGATGCAGTGTCACAGGAAGCTAAACCACAGGTCATGATGCTACATCTGCCAAAATTCTTACACATGATGGTTGGCGTTTCTCGGTCTTGTACAATGCATTAAAGCGTCTTCTCATAAATAACTTATATTCACATCTATGTTACTACGCAACTATCCCAGGGCACATAACAGAGACCCAGTTGCAGGTTACTTAACTAATGGTTTTCAATGGCAATAAAAGTTTGATTTTCAAGTTCGTGATCATATTGGTTGGACCCTAGACAAATGGCAAACCGTGTCCTGGTTGGATGATTCCCGATTTCATTTGATAAGAGTGATGGTAGGGTTCGAGTGTAACGCAGACGTCACGAAGCCATAGACCTAAACTGTCAACAAGGTACTGTGCAAGCTGGTGGTGGCTGAGTAATTGTTTGGGCTCTGTGTACAACGAATGGACTGTTTCATCTGGATCAGCTGAACCGACCAATGACTGGAATTTAGTTATATTCGGGTATTTGGAGATCATTTGCAGCCATTCATGGGCTCCATGTTTCCAAACAATGATGGAATTGTCACCAAGATACCACTGTCCACGATTTGTTTGAAGAACATCCTGGACGATTCGAGCGAATGATCTGGCCACCTTGATGTCCCGAGATGGATCCCATTATACATGTTTGGGGCATAACCGAAGGTAAGTTGGTGCACAAAATCCTGCACCGGCAACATTTCATCAACGTTCCTGCAGGGGTCTTCCAACGACTTGTTGACTCCATGTTGACTCCATACACTACGTCGGGCAAAAGGAGGTCCGACATGATACTGGGAGGTGTCCCATGACTTCTGTCACCTCAGTGTAAACAGGAGACCCCATTAAAAAATTTAAAATGTTCTCATAATTTGTTCATGAAGAGGTACAATATTATGCGAAACGTTCAACACAGTATGACATGTATCACAGTTATAAACTGTTTACGTGTCTCTAGGCAGCTTAACTCACTGTGTGCAAATACTCAAACACCATTAATCCAATATTTTCAGTGTTTGACAACGAGCGCACTTAGTGAGCTGCTACAAACTGTCTGTATGCATAATTTTGAAACCTTTGGAATACTTTTTCTTGCCCACACAAAATAATGAAACGAAATATGTTAATCGCTAGCTCATTTTCACTGTTCATGCAATAAAACTGCTGCATAATTAATGATGTTTTAATTTATTGCTTTTTTAAAATTAATAACTCTATTCGAAACGCATTTTTGAGACAGTATCCACATATACCACTGACTGTGCTTGCCGAATGATCACTTTCGATGACAGATAGTTTAGGAGACATGACGTTGTAGCCATTGACGTGGCTGAAAGACTAGCGTTTACACTTAGAAACTGTGTTTATGTCTATAGGCAAATATTCAGATTATATTCATCCAGTACTTGAGGATGACAACACCCAGAGACTTCAGACAAGCATTACACATTATTTCAAACCCTTACGAAGCTTTTCCTTACTGGCACCACACACAGAATGACACAAGGTAGGAAGCGTATCGTTTACTACATTTTCGCTCTTCACGCAGTAAAAATGTCGCATGAAGCATGACGTTTTAATTTGTTTCTCGTTTTCTACTAACTGTATTCACAGCACATTTTACAGTGCCAACACATACCCCTGAATGTAACTGCGAATCTATATCATTGTGGGACACATGTTTCAGGCTATACGTCGTCATAGACATTCAGACTCGTGTAAAACTATCTCTCTCTTAAAACCAAGCGAACACAGACTCAGACTTCCTTGGTTCTTGAAATAATCAGCAGCTAGTTGCACAAAACAATTTTTTTTTCCCTTGCCGGTTCCAGGCACTTAGTTCCGTTCTTCAGAATGATGTAACTGTCTCATTTATTGCGAATATCACAATAAGATGCATGCAGCCTGTTACTGTGATCATGTAGCTCTTAGTGCGTGTAACACAATGGTTTAAAGAAGCCAAACAACACGTGCAGACCGGAAACAGGTGTGTGTATCAAACTATGTACAGTACTCTTTTTTTTCCTTTACTGTATGTTCAACTCCCCATCCAGGGCGGGCTGGCAGCAGCAGAGGCGCTGCTCTTCAGCCGACATACATTACAAGTAGACAGGAAGACATTTAAAACAATATAAAGAAGAAAACACGGCGGAACATAGGAAAAAGACGTAAGAGAGGAAAGCATACAAAAAGCGGTGACTGTAAAACGCTAAAAAAGTAGTTTACACAGAAAAAACACACACACTAAAGATGCAAAGGCACCAGGGAAAATACGGCCAGAGCATAAAAAAGACACAGAATGATTAAAACATTCATGCGATGGATGGCGTAGCATGGAACAATCATGAACAGCGAACTACGTGCAGGTCGAGCACACAATTAAAACCACATCACGCCGTGACACTGGATAACGGCACTGAACACAACACTAATGCAGCACACTTGATGATAAATAAAACCTGGAAGGAGCTGCCAGGGGTGGGGGACAAAGGAGAAGGGAAAAGGAGGCGAGAAGGATGGGAGAGAAGGGGGGATGAGGTGGGGGGCACGCCGAAGGGGGCCAGGAAGAGAAGGATGGGAGAGGAAAACGGCCGAGGAGGGGGTGCAGAGATTCGGGGGGGGGGGAGAGGAAAATGCACTCTGGGAGGAGGGGAGAGGAGAAAGGGGGGCCCTGGGGAGGGGGAGGGAACAAGGCCAGGCTGCAGTTGGCAGGGTGGGTAAATGACATGGTGAAGTTCAACATAAGGGAGGGGAAGGTGCTGGAAACTGCCCTGATGAAGGAGATGGAGGATGTGGACAGAGGGAGGGATACAGCAATAGAGGTGTGGCAACAGGTGGGGAGTGGAGAGGAAGGAGGAAACCAAGAGAAGGGGGAGGATCAAGGCAGCAGAGAGTGTAAAGGATGCAGAGATGTTGGAGGAAAAGGAGGAGGTAGGGAAGGGGATGAGGTCATAAAGGAGTCATGTGGGGGAAGGAAGGCAGATATGGAAGGCAGGGTGGAGCACATGGTGTTCTAGTATTTTGAGGGCCTTATAAAAGTGGGGGAAGGGGGGGGGCAGAGATTCCGGCAACGCTGGCATAGCAGAGGACAGGACAGATGAGGGATTTGTAGGTGTGGAGGATGGTAGAAGGATGCAATTCCCATGTCCAGCCAGACAGGAGTTTCAGGAGGCAGAGTCGGGAATGGGCTTTCTGCTGGATGGTCAGGAGATGAGGGGTTCAGGTGAGGTGGCGGTCGAGGGTGAGGCCAAGGTACCTCAGGGTTGGGGTGAGCTGTATGGGACGACCATAAATGCTTAGGTAGAAATGATGGAGTCAGAAGGAGCAGATGGTGTGGCCTAAGAAGATTGCCTGGGTTTTGCAGAGGTTGATATGAAGGAACCATTGGTGACGCCAAGTGGTTAACTGGTCAAGGTGGGTTTTGAGGGCGCGTTTGGACCGTTGAAGGGTAGGTTAGAGAGTCAGGAAGGCGGTGTCATCAGTATATTGGAGGATGTGTACAGGTGGCGGTGGCTTGGGCACATATGTGGTGTACAGTACTCGACTTCTGGTAGCACTAAGAGAATGTACACAACGAATGTCCAATTGACATGAAGTGTTCTACATACTACGATTTGTAAAGGATTACCATTTCAGTGCAACCATGCAAAGTACATGTTGTATCAAGGATAATCATTCAGTTTAAAAAAAAATCATAACTATTATGCTATTTGTGTCATGTGTGTGAACAATGTACTGTTGGAAAGCACAGACTCTGGAGGTTTGCATGGTTCCCGCTAGGTAGCAGCAGTGTGCGCCCCTTTCGGTTCTGGTAAACTGGTGTTGGGACAACAGGAACCGTTGTGTGTTCTACTTGTGGGTCAGTAATAACTGTTCAGCGTGACTTTGGTACTAGGTATGGTGTGGATCCTCCTACAGCACAGAGTATTAGACAATGGCATGAGCAATTCCAAAAAATATGTTGCCTGAGTAAAGGAAAATCGCCGGGCCGTCCCCGAGTGGCTGGCACAGACATCGAACGCATCGGCCACAGTTCCACAAGGAGTCCGCAGAAATTCGTTCGCCGTGCAGCTCGACAGCTCAGCTTGCTTCCGATGTCCGTCTGGCGTGTGTTGCGTCGACGTTTACACGTGAAACCATACAAAATTCACTTACTGCAAGCTCTTCGTGAAGGTGACTCTGGACCAAATGATTCAGCCTTACATTACTGGCCTCCAAGGTCATCGAACTTGACTGTATGTGATTGTTTCTTGTGAGGTTTGTAAAAGACACTGTTTATGTGCCTCCGTTACCAGCAACAAAGAATGAACCGAGGCATCGCACAACAGCGGCTGTGGAAGCTGTAGTTGTAGACATGCTCGCTGCATTGTGGGAACAATTTGAATGCCGCATTGATATATGCTGTGCATTTCAAAGGGGACATATTTAACACCTATGAAATGATTCAAAGAAAACGTTTTTGAGTTTCCCGTTCATCAAAACACAAAATTCATTATATATGTTTATTAGTTTCGGAAATATAGACGTGCCAAACACCCTGTACATACGGGTCAATGCATCTAGACTACATGTAAAAGAAGAGGTTACACATCGGCTTTCTCATTTAGCAATCACACCAGATAACCCACAATTTGTTGTGTTGTATTCCTCTGCACTAGTTATTTGTTTTCGTTATACCGTTTCCGTACAGGCACTATGAAGCACATGATCAAAGCTACATGGTACGTGCAACTCACAGTTGACATTCGCAAATAGTTCGATAGTTATAAACTTGTAAACAAGGGCACTAAGGGCCTGAAACCGGTGAAGGAAATAAAATTTATTTTGCGCAATTGGTTGTTGACTGTTTCAACAAATGTAACTACAGTTGCTGAAGATGGATAAACTATTATGTTCAGACTTTCTAAAATTTTCTAACTTACATACTTAACGTCCACTATGTAACACATTACCTCATTTGTAAAATAATCAGAAGTCCGGAGCTTTTAATAGATAGGTGTTTTATTTAGATTAAAGTTCAGTCTTGATCACGTTATGTCTGTTTTAATGAGTAACCGGTTTCGGTTTTTTCTATAAAACCATCATCAGACCCATTGGTCCCTTGGGTTGGTAGGTGGAGCTCTCCTTGCTGCTGTGCAGTCAACTGCACAGCAGCAAGGAGAGCTCCACCTACCAACCCAAGGGACCAATGGGTCTGATGATGGTTTTATAGAAAAAAACGAAACCGGCTACTCATTAAAACAGACATAACGTGATCAAGACTGAACTTTAATCTAAATATAACAATTAATTGATCACTGCATTCCAAAAATGTTTACCAAAATTGTGCAAAGTTTGTCTAGTCAGGCAATTGGAAATTACAAAAGGTTTAGAAATATTAGAACCAAAATTATGAAACTTGGTATGAAAATTAAATTTAATAAAACTTGCCTCATGGAACATATCATACCAAAATATGCTAAAATCAATATTCAATCCAAATCTAGTAATGTAACATATGTACAACAAAAGAGTAGTATTTTATGGATTAAATCTGAAATTAGAGAAGCTTTTAAGACAAAAGATTTTTTAAATGTCGAAATGTATAGTCTGCATTTATTGCTAAGTAATGAACTCTCACCTTTGATTTTTTCTATTTTACTAAGCAGCATTGATGAGAAAATAGACTTTTTACGGAAAACGATTACCCAAAGACATCAGAGAAAAATTGATTTACTCATAGCTAAACAACAAAATAAGCTTTCAGAAAAGGTCAACCATATACATCAATTCTATCCAAGGACAATGAATCTTACAGATATTCAGTTCACAAAGTCCGAAATGTCACTACTTAACAAAGGCTTAAAATATAACTTAACTCCCCCACTAAATAATACCAACATTAAACACATAATTGCTGATGTTATAGCAACAAGCAAAATATCGAAAATAAATAAACCTGAAGCATGTAAGATAGCCCTAAAAACGAAGGACTTAATTTTAAAAGAGAAAAATAAACTACATAGAAAAACTGAAGATAAAACACTTAAAAATATCAATAATAAACTACTAGCAGAGAAAGCAACTGTGGTAAAGGCCAATAAAGGAAATACCCTTGTAATTATTAAAGAAGACGATTATATATTTAAAACACTCTCATTTTTTAATGAAAATGGGATCGTTGAAGTAACTAAAGACCCCACTCCAAAGTTCCAGTTAAAGATTAAGAAACTAGTCGATGAAAATAATCACATCTTGACCCCTGAGGAAAAAAATATGATGAAAAATATGAATCCCCAAATACCTAACTTAAGATCACAGATTAAACTGCATAAAAAAGAGAAATCTATACGACCTATTGTTAACTACAGAAGTAGTCCTTCATATAAACTAAATATGAAACTTAATAAAATTTTGAAAGCATTCTATACATATGAGACCAACTTCAGTATCAAAAACAGTTATGAACTAACGCAACAAATCCACAATATAGACATTCCAACTAGTGCAAATTTCGCCTCATTAGATATTAAAAATTTATATACAAATATACCAATTACTGAGACGATTAATATAATTAGGGATAACTTAATACAATACAAAAATATGACTAAAGACGAAATAATCGAACTTATAGAACTACTTGAATGCACTTTAGATTACAATTATTTCTCGTTTAATACTAAAGTCTATTGTCAGAAAGATGGCTTAGCAATGGGAAATTCTTTGGCTGGGACAGTGGCAGACATTTTCGTAAACCACATTGAGACGCAATTCATGAAAAATAACCCTGATATCGCAAATAAAATCATATATTACAAGCGATATGTAGACGATACATTATTACTTTATAATGGTTCAAAAGACGAAATTGAGAAACTTGCTATAAAATTAAATTCTATGCATCCGAAGTTACAATTTACAGTTGAACATGAAAATCGAAAATCTATTAACTACCTAGATCTCACTATAACTAATAACAACGGGAAACATTTATTCACCATATACAGGAAACCTACAACCACTGATGTTATTATTAATGCTACATCATGTCATCCTGACAAGTATAAAAAAGCATTTTTTAAGTCTATGATACACCGAATACTAAAATTACCGCTAGAAGCTAATGAGATCAAAAAGGAAATGACCATCTTAAAACAAATTGCAAAAACCAACTCTTTTGACACACGACAGGTAGATATCATTTTTAATAAAGTACAACAATCACAAAGTACTCCACTAATAAGTAATCCAAAATATATGAAGATGACATATATGGGAAACATATCAGATAGAATCACTAACTTATTCAAAAATTCTGGAATAACAATAGCATTTACAACTGACAATACCTTACAACAAAAATTAAGACATACCGTAAATAAAGATAATGGAAAATCTACCAGATCAGGAGTGTACAAGATCCAATGTAGAGACTGTGAGAAAATATATATCGGCCAAACAGGTCGAAATTTTGCAGTAAGGTACAAAGAACATACGTCAGGTACCTCACGAACAAAGTCTGTTTTTGGTCATCATATAACATTCAATAATCAAGCTGAGGGGACAGTACAACAGAATTTACAAGTTCTTCATTATGCAAATAAAGGCTTACTTATGAATATCCTAGAAGAAATCGAGATATACGCTCATTTGAAAACCAAATCATCAGTGCTGCTCAATGAACAATTAGATTTTCGCGAAAAATATTATTATGACCTTTTTGACGAAATTTTATAATAAAAGCATCTACTCTTTTGTTTTTTAAAAATATAAGATTAGTTATACCCATGGCAAAAGTAATGTATGTAAAATATGCTGCATCAGCAGTCTCATCAGTTATTCAGATATACATAATGTGGAACGTACTATTGGCTGCTAACCTAATGCTATAAGGAACATTGCCATAAAAACTACAGTTAAAACAAGACGATTTTGCAGCATCCAACAAAGATGCAATTGTGATGTAGGCGACTTGGTAGAATCGATATATACCACAACGCCAAGGATTTTACATCTTTGATGTAACTGACACTGTAATAATATTAAGGTTGTCCATAGAGGGCACAGCTATCACACATCGTAATTCACTGTTTTTATCCAAAATATAAATAAGTTGTAAACACAACTATTATCTGTTAATCAGATATTTAAATGAATCAATTTTGTGTTATTAGTGTATTTCCTACTTTTATATTTTGACGATGGCGTCATATTATGAACGCTGATTGGCAGTTATGAAGTAGTGTGACAGGAAGTAGGCTGTGCCTCTGCATATTTAAGCTCGTGCTCAGCACTCATAACCATCAGTTGACTGCACAGCAGCAAGGAGAGCTCCACCTACCAACCCAAGGGACCAATGGGTATAAGTAATTTTATTTTATTTTGTTAAAAATTTTGATATCATTAGACTTTTTCATTCATTTAAAAATTGGTATCTAGTATTTCTTAAAATTTATTCACAGGTCTGATGATGGTTTTATAGAAAAAACCGAAACCGGTGATCAGTTGACTGCACAGCAGCAAGGAGAGCTCCACCTACCAACCCAAGGGACCAATGGGTCTGATGATGGTTTTATAGAAAAAACCGAAACCGGTTACTCATTAAAACAGACATAACGTGATCAAGACTGAACTTTAATCTAAATATAACAATTAATTGATCACTGCATTCCAAAAATGTTTACCAAAATTGTAGATAGGTGTTTGATTGTTTAAAGTGTTGTGACTCGGTAAGACAGCCAAGCCACTAGGAGGAGGAAGCCGAAAGGCACGCGTTTAAGCTCACGCAGGCTGGCGTGAGGTCTGGAACAGGTAAAGTAATTGAGACTAGCAAATAAAGTACGAAGCTGCTGGAACACTTAACTTTAATCCATAAGTGGTGAACATAGCTCTTGATGGTACATGCATCACAAGATAAATAGCAAATGATAATGGCGCCTTGCTAGGTCGTAGCAAATGACGTAGCTGAAGGCTATGCTAACTATCGTCTCGGCAAATGAGAGCGTAATTTGTCAGTGAGCCATCGCTAGCAAAGTCGGCTGTCCAACTGGGGCGAGTGCTAGGAAGTCTCTCTAGACCTGCCGTGTGGCGGCGCTCGGTCTGCAATCACTGATAGTGGCGACACGCGGGTCCGACGTATACTAACGGACCGCGGCCGATTTAAAGGCTACCACCTAGCAAGTGTGGTGTCTGGCGGTGACACCACATAAAGAATCATGGATTTCAAAAACGGTTCAAATGGCTCTGAGCACTATGAGACTAAACTTCTGAGGTCATCACTCCCCTAGAACTTAGCACTACTGAAACCTAACTAAACTAAGGACATCACACACATCCATGCCCGAGGCAGGATTCGAACCTGCGACCGTAGTGGTCGCGCGGTTCCAGACTGTAGCGCCTAGAACCGTTCGGCCACACCGGCCGGCATGCATTTCCTGATGTGATTTTTAAGTGAGAAAGCCAATGTTTCATCTTTCCTTTCTTACGTAATCTAGACAGATTTATCCGTATATATATCGCATAGCTGTAGAGAAATGGTAATCATCTGCAAATCCTAGTATGTGGAACACCTCATGTCAATTTGGCGCTTGTTGCATACATTCTCATGGTGTTACATGTTAATGACAGGGTGTCAAGTACTGTACATAATTTGATATGTACACGTTTTGTCGGTCTCCGTACGGCGGGTACCTGCTTAATTTTATTGCTGCGCAGTTCCTACTCACGCCAAATACGCAGTAAATTTAGCGCACTTGTACGTTTGTTACAAACTGCTCTTGCGAAGAATATTACAGATTTGGAAAAAAATAATGAAAACGTCATATTTATTGTTCGTTTGAGTACACAGGTACAAAAATGCTGGAACGGAAGTGTGCAGAAAGAGTGAGACAGAAATTAATCAGAGGGAAAGAGGGAGGGTGGGAGAATGAGAGATACAGTGCGTGTGTGTGTGTGCGTGAGCGAGAGAGAGAGAGAGAGAAGTGATTTTTATCTGACTGGCGAACATCAGAGCCGATGCGATACGCGCGGAGCGGTCCGAGGCCAGGTTTTAATTTCCCGTTGCTGTCGATTTCTCGTCGCTTTGTTTGCTTCCTGTTCCTTTTTTGCTCCTTTTTTTTTTTTACTTGCGCAGAAATATACGTGAAATATAAACGACCAGCAGCTCCGAGGCGCTTTCTGTCGCTCTAATGTAAAGACCTGCCTCATTATTTTGCAGTAGCAGAACGCTGCGTAACGTGTGTGTGTGTGTGTGTGTGTGTGTGTATGTGTGTGCTTGGGTCGGGATGTAGTGTAGACAGAGTGCAGAAGAGGCAGCGGACTAGTCCAAAAACTTAAGATGTTGCACTTTCGTTTTAAAAGTGTTTTTGCGCTCAGCCATGAGCTGTGAATTACAGCGTCTGATTACAGAGTTCACAGAAATAACTGCGAATGATGCTCGTTGGGTGCAATTACAGCGTTTTAAAGCATACATTATTTGCAATGCTTTGGTTCCTTTTTAGTGTTCCGTACCTCTCATTTGGTAGAAAAGGAATCCCTATACAATTAGCTTTGTTGTCCGTCTCTCTCTCTCTCTCTCTCTCTCTCTCTCTCTCTCTCTCTCTCTCCGAGTGTTCAAAATCCTTTTCAGAAACGGTAGACGTATCAGGGTGAAATTTACAGGGGTAAGCAAAATAATGTGAACAGTGGTAGTAATGGGATGGTTGTGTTTGACGGTCAACATCGCAGTTAACACTTTTTGCATTTTCTTGTGTAATGTGGCTGCCAGACCTCGGTTCATGCAAAATCTTAATGTCCTCGGTCAAAATTGAATTTTCGATAACTAAAACTTGTACTACTTCTTCCTTGCCGATTGCATCAACTTAGAAGCTTCTATTTTGTTTCTTGTGGTGCCACCGCATACCTCAGCACGAGACATAAATATCCACTGACATCTAGCGACATTTTAGGCAACAATTAGGTGGTTGGCAGAGAGACTACTGGCCCCTGAGCGGTAAAGGAAGAAAATATTATGTGGTTAACCACAGTGACCACCGCCCACTGAAACCGTCTACGTAAGTGGTTAGTTACAGTTTTGCCTGCCGTTCAAAGAGTTAAGGCACGAGCCGCGCTGGACTTTGCGTGTTCAGTACGGACTAGGCACCAGTGCAGGTTGTTTGCGTGTAGTGCACACTTCGTATTTGTAATCAGAGGCCCAGGTCGACGTGGAATGAAAGATCTAACGGAGTTCCAAACAGGGCCGACTGTGGGGGCGCGATTAGCTGGAGCATCAGTAACCAAGACAGCCAACTTACTGAATGTTTCAAGAACAGCTGTTTCGACAGTCATGAAATCCTACACAAAACATGGAAAAAACATCATCGTGTAAACGTTATAGTGGGCGCAAATCAAAACTAAACGACAGAGATCGTCGTACGCTAACACAAATTGTGTCAAAACAACACAAAACTACGGCGGCTAAAGTGACCGCAGAGCTCAATAGCCATCTTCGAGACCCCGTGTCCGTCTGCCGAGAACTCGATAAAGCGAATATTAATGTACAAGCTGCTATACCGAAACCATTAGTAACGACAACCGACGCAAAGAGGCGCAAAACATGGTGTCAGGAGCATAAGTCCTGGACAATTGATCAGTGGAAACACGTCATACAGTCCGAGGAGCCAACGTTTTCTTTATTTCTAACATCGGACCGGGTTTACATCTGGAGAAGGCCAAAAGAGGCCTACAATCCTGATTGCTTGATTTCAACGGTTAAGAGTGGAGATGGAAGTGTGATGGTGTGGACAGCCATATCGTAGTATTCTGCTGGTCTCATCATTACTCTCAAGGCCGTGTTGCTGCAAACGATTACGTGAACATTTTGGGTGATCAGGTCCACCCCGTGATTCAAATGTTGTTCCCCAATAGTCATTCCGTATTTCAGGACGACAACGCACCCATTCACTCGGCAAGGACAGTACAGACATGGTATGAGGAGCCTGCAGCTGAACTGGAGCGTCTTCACTGGCCAGCACAGTCCACGGACTTGGGCATTATCGAGCCGTTGTGGGCGGTACTGGAGCGCAGAGTCCGGACCATATTTCCAGATTTCCGCCTCCCTCGTCACTGCAGGAGTTAGAAGAGGTTCTGATCGAAGGGTGGCATAACATTCCACTGGAGACTCTGCAATCAATATATGCCAGAATTACAAGAAGAATCGCAGCTGTATTATGGCAAATGGGGGTCCAACTCTCTATTAATAAACCATTTCCAAGTAAGTACAGGTGTCCACATTATTTCGCCTATCCTCTGTATGTCACCTATTAAAGTCTACGCTCCCTTGGTGATGTAAAAAATGTAAAGTTGCTAAGTCAGGATAGTCAAAAGATACGACTACTTATGTCACATTTTTTGGTACAAGCAAACTCACTCATCAAAACCTGTTGACTTAGAATCATGAAATTAATCAAGAAGCACGGATTCATACAAGAACTAAAGGGGAATATCCGAAAATTGTTAATTTGTAATTACATCACATGAAAAAGAAAAATTTTGTCATTTGTTATCGGACTGTCTCTTCATCTGTCCCTTAAGCCCCTTTTTCTCAGGAGGGCAGACGTTTCTAGTTGAAATTTTTGTCACATACTAATGTCTACACTCACTTGGTGGTGCAATACGTGTAAGGTTCTACGTCAGTGCAACCAAAAGACACGGCCATTCACGTCACATATTTCGATAGTCGCAAACTCACTCTTCAATACCTACAAGGTACTTCCCGTTCCTCTAGAATTGTAAAATTTGCAAAGAAGCAAGGCTTCACAGAACAACCAAAAGAAAAAACCGAAAAGTGTTTATTTGTAATTACTGTATATAAGACGAAAATTTGCTTTTTGTCATTTTATGTCAGACTGTCTGTCTCTTCCATCGTCTATTAAACCCCTTTTTCTCCAGAACGGGAAGACACGTATCAAGTTGAAAATTAATGCCATATTCCGAGGTCTACGGTGCTTTTGTGGTACAAAAACGTTAAACTTCTAAGTCAATGCCATCAAAAGATACGGCCGTGTACGTCACGTGTTTAAATACTCGCTAACTCACTAATTAAAACCTGTAGTGTATTTCCCTTTGACGTACAGTCACGAAATTTTGGCAAGACTTCAGTCTGGAACCGCGCGAGCGCTACGGTAGCAGGTTCGAATCCTGCCTCGGGTATGGATGTGTGTGATGTCCATACGTTGGTTAGGTTTAAGTAGTTCTAAGTTCTAGGGGACTGATGACCTCAGATGTTAAGTCCCACAGTGCTCAGAGCCATTTGAACCTTTTTTTTTTCCTTTTTTTTTGGCAAGAAGGAATGTTTCACAGTATGATAAAAGGGGGAAAAATCAGAAAATTGTTAATTTGCTGTTACTGGTTGGATGGTTTTGGGGAAGCAGACATAATAAATGTTGTACGGAACCTTAAGTGTGCGAGCCCTACCAAGCTTTCTTTTTTCCTTCCATACGACAGGTTTCAAGCAACCACGCATCCTCTGATGTTTGCCACGTAACACAGGCAGAATGGAATCTCAGAATGGTTGATAGGTTGAACGGAAGGTGATGGAACTTCCAACTTCTGATAGTGGGAGAGTCTTGCAATCATTCACGAGGCTGTTCACAGACAATGCCGGAAGACTGTATTGAAAAGCAGAAATACCTGCATGGGAGAAGACGTGCGGAGGGTCTGTTCACATTTGCCGTGTTGTTTGTGGAGATCATTGTTGAAATCGTTAGCTTTGACCGTAAGGTTTAAATCAACCGACGCTCAGACAATTCATTGGCTAGACGGGTTTCGACTCTTCAGTTGGTATCAACAGCCCCATTATCTTTTATGGCGTTTGGCAGTGTCAGCGTATGGTAGGAGTGACAATATCCTCGCTGTTTCGGTTATCGTAGTGGTTTGGGATATGTTCACTGTTTAGAATATCATCACCGTTGAGGATAGCTTCAGTGTTTCAGGTATCCTCAGTGCTTAGGATAGCCTCACTGTTTAGGATAGCCTCATTGCTTAAGGTACCCTGAATTTGTATGAAATCCTCAATATCCTCGCTGTTTAAAATATACTGTTTGATTAGAAGACTTTCATCGAAAATCTGTCAGATCATAAGTTGAGAGCAACAGAACTAAATTCTAAAAATTCACGCTAAGGCGATTGGCGCCGAAAAATTGTATATGTATTATTTGATCAGGGTCCAAAACCTTCTGGAACAACAGATAAATCAATTTACCATTAAGATAGCTTTCATTATTGAAAATATTCGTCAGTTTACATTTGTATATAGTTTTCTAAACATAATTATTTACGTGTGGATTTATAGGCCCAATGGATAATAACTTAAGTTGCAGATTTTATCGATACTACAATTAATGACATTATAAATGGGAACATATACTTTTTCACAGTTAACACTGAAGACTACAAATTATTGCATCCAACATAGACTTATTTTCAGACCCTCTAATTTTAAAATTGTGGCGTAATTTTCATGATGTAAGTTCGATACCAGATAATACATCGAGATACAAGTAGAAAAAAGATATTTACGGAAAAACTGTGTTTGACACAGTTTATAATATGTCTTAGCGAAGAAATAACATATAAAATAATTTACATGATAAAGTCGGTCCAAGTTGTTGCTAAAATTTAGATGATATCGAACATTTCATCACTTGAAGAGAAGTTACGAGAGCGCTAAATTCATTATCTAGTGAAACAAAAATTATTCACAGAGGAATGAAACAATCTCAGAGACGATCAGTTTTGGTTCTGGAGAAATGTAAGAACGCGCGAGTTAGTGCTCATACCAAAGGAAGAGGTACGTACGTTTAAAACGTTTCTAGGTTCAGACAAAGTTTCTAACAATGTTGTCTGGAATACACTCTTTGAAATTCTTGAGGTAGTAGGGATAAAGTATAGGAAGCGAAACGTTATTTAGAACTAGTACGGAAATCTGAGCAATTAAGGAAGTAGTATTTGAGAAGGGAGTGAGACAGTGGACGGTACTGCAGTGTTGTTACGCGAACAGCGAGTACGGTTTAGTGCAGTGAAAATGCCACGGATCTTCACACATGCAGAGTATGCTGACATGATGTTTGTCCACGGTTTGTGTGATGGGAATTCCAGAGCTTCTGTGCGAGAATACCGACAACGATTTCCGAATTGCAGAGTGACAGGTAGCAGGATGTTTAGCGGGGTGTTTCACGGACTACGTGAGCGTGGTACGCTTACCGGCGTAAATGTTGTCTCTGAACGTCCGGTACAACAAACTCTTCATGAAGTTGAGAACATTCTTCAAGTAGTGGAACGCAACCCTACTACTAGCTCTAGAAGAATTGCTGCCCAACTTGGTATTCTACAAACACGAGTGATACGCGCAGTACACGAGCACCGTCTGTGTCCCTTTCATCAGCAGAATGTACAACATCTGCATGAAGGACATTCTGCCGCCAGGCAAGAATTCTGTCAATGGATCATTGCCAATGAGCGATTAATTGCAGGTATTCTGTTACACTGATGAGTCGACATTTACGCGCAACGGAATCAACAACACGCGCAACTCTCGTGTATGGACAAATGAATGAATGGTTCGAATGGCTCTGAGCACTATGGGACTCAACTGCTGAGGTCATTAGTCCCCTAGAACTTAGAACTAGTTAAACCTAACTAACCTAAAGACATCACAAACATCCATGCCCGAGGCACGATTCGAACCTGCGACCGTAGCGGTCTTGCGGTTCCAGACTGCAGCGCCTTTAACCGCACGGCCACTTCGGCCGGCGGACAAATGAAGATGTGCACGCTACTGTGCAAAAGAATTTTCAACGACGCTTCTCAGTCAACGTGTGGTGCAGTATTACGAGGGTGAATCAAATGAAAAAACCTTAAATTTGTAATAACAAATCGAAATTTCGCGCCGTTATCCTGTAAGTTGGTAAGGGTGCTACAAACAGCGTGCGGAATTGCCTGTAGGTGGCAGCATAGTGCCGATGCACACATACCGTCGCAGTATCAGTGTAAAGATGACCGCCCCACTTGCGACTTGCACCAGCGAAGAACAGCGTTCTGTTATTCGGTTTTTGCGTAGTGAAGGTGAGAAACCTATAGAAATTCATCAACGAATAAAGGTTCAGTACTGTGATGCATGCCTGTCACAGCAGAAAGTCTGCGAATGGAGTAGGGAGTTCGCAAACGGTGTGACTTCAGTGGAAGATGCTCCTCGTCCAGGTCAGGCACAACGAGTTGTGACTCCACAGAACATTGCATCAGTTGAAACCATAGTGAAGGAAAACCGCCGAGTGGAACTGAATGACATTGCAGCATGTTTACAGATTAGTCATGGGTCATTACACCACATTGTGCATGATGTGCTCCAGTTTCACAAAGTGCCTGCAAGATGGGTACCACGGCAGCTGAGTCCTGAAATGAGAGAACGACGTGTTGGTGGTTGTGAAGAACTTCTTCGGTGCTTTGAAGGACAAGATGGTGACTTCCTTGCAAGAGTCGTTACTGGGAACGAAACCTGGGTTCACCTCCACCAACCGGAAACGAAGAGAGCGAGCTAGGAATGGCTCCATTCCTCATCACCAAAACCAGAGAAGTTTCGAACAGAACCATCATCAGGGAAGGTTATGCAGACTCTCTTTTGGGACGAAAAAGGCGTAATTTTGGAGCATTACATGCCTAGAGGGACCACTGTCACCAGTGCATCATATACAGATCTCCTAAAAACTCATCTGCGGCCTGCAAGCAAATCAAAGCGACGTGGATTGCTGTCAGCAGGTGTCCTCTTGCAACATGACAATGCAAGGCCCCACACTGCCCGTACAACAGTTGCAACAATCACAGACCTGCATTTTGAGTGTCTTCTTCATCCACCAAACTCACCAGACTTTGCCGCAAGTGATTTCCATATGTTTGCACCACTTAAAGACGCAATGGGAGGAAAGAAGTTCCGTTCTGATGAAGAGGTACGCCACACGGCACATGAGTGGTTGCGCGGACTACCAAAAGAATTTTTTTCTAAAGGAATTTCGTAAGCGGTGGAGGACTTGCTTTGAGTGTGGGGGAGATTATGTTGAAAAGTGACACAGCTTTGTACCACTTCTGCACAATAAATAATATTTAAAAAAATATTTAAGGTTTTCATTTGACTCACCCTCTTATTTATGACCAACTCGTCGGTCCAGTTGTTTTAGACAACCGTCTTACTGGGACTCGGTATTCCGAGTTTCTTCAAAATGTGTTACCACAACACGTGGAGGATATCCCTTCGGCAACACGAGCTCGCGCGTACTTTCACCATGACGGAGCTCCTGCATATTCCGTACGGCCAGTGACACGGTGTCTCAACACGACGTATCCTGGTCGCTGGACCGGTCGCCGTGAAGTCACCACGAAGGAGGTCACTCGATCTTACCCCATTGTGGGGGTGACTCAAGAACAACGTCTGCAAGCGCAGTGTGGACACAAGAGAGGAACTTCTCGCTCGTATTTTACATGCTTGTACCCAGGTAAAGGAATGCAAAACTGAACTCCGATCGGCGACGCAACACCTGTCTACAACAGCAGCAACATGCATTCAAGTTGACGGTGGACTGTTTGAACATCTTCTGCGAGGAAACGTACACAATTAAACAAAGCATGACGTAACAGTATCATAATTTACCGTCACCTGCACCTTCCCCATTCCTAGCTGGTTTCACTGGTTCACCCGGAAACGGTTAAGAAAAGGGCATATGTTTATTGGGAGTTTTTGTTCAGAACCACCAGTAGTGTCACCCGTGAAAGCATGTACCTTCCCTCCTCACTCACCCTGTGCATCATCTCTGGGGCACCATCTCCTGAAAATACATTTAAAGCCAGTTGTTAGGACGTCTCTTCTGTAGATACTTGTCTGGAGTAAAGCCTTGTACAGAAGTGAAACGAAAGCGGTAAGCAGTCAACCCAAGAAGAGAATAGAAGCTTTCGAAATGTGGTGGTACAAAAAAAAGCTGAGGACTAGATGGGTGGATCGTATAGGTAATGTAGTGGTACTAAATCGAATTGCGGAGAACAGAAATTTATGTCTCAACCTGACCTAAACAAGAGATCGATTGGCAGCACACACTGTGAAGCGTGAAGGAGCTGTCAGCTTCGTAAAGGAATGAACTGTGAGGAGCAAAAATTGTAGAGGTAGACCAAGGATTGACTACAGTAAGCAGAACAAAATGTACACAGTTTGCAATAGTTAGGCAGAGACGAGGAGAATTACACATGACAGAAAAAAGCGTGGAGAGCTCCATCGAAACAGTTTCCGTACTGAGGACCACAATAGTAACAACAACAACAACAAAAACAACGTTATTCAGAACACTAACAGGCCCAATAATAAGCCATTTTCATGAAACAAGTATTTCATCCTTTGCCTATGTTATTTAGCTTTGCCTGAATCAACAGGTAGCGCATATACACTACTGGCCACTAATATTGCTACACCAGGAAGGTGACGTGCTACAGACGCGAAATTTAACCGTCAGGAAGAAGATGCTGTGATATGCAAAAAACTAGCTTTTCAGAGCATTCACACAAGGCTGGCGCCGGTGGCAACACTTACAACGTGCTGACATGAGGAAAGTTTCAAACCGATTTCTCACACACAAACACCAGTTGATCGACGTTACCTGGTCAAACGTTGTTGTGATGCCCCGTGTAAGAGAATAAATGCATACCATCACGTTTCCGACTTTGATAATGGTCGGATTGTAGCCTATCTCGATTGCGGTTTATCGTGTCGCGACATTGCTGCTCGCGTTGGTCGAGATCCAATGACTGTTAGCAGAATATGGAATCGGAGGGTAATATGGAACGCCGTGCTGGATCCCAACGGCCTCGTATCACTAGCAGTCGAGATGACAGGCATCTTATCCGCATGGCTGTAACGGATCGTGCAGCCACGTCTCGATCCCTGAGTCACGAGATGGGGACGTTTACAAGACAACAACCATCAGCACGAACAGTTCGACGACATTTGCGGCAGCATGGTCTATCAGCTCGGAGACCATGGCTGCGGTTACCCTTGACGCTGCATCACAGACAGGAGATTTCTAGAATCAAGAACAATCGCTTGATTACGATGTACTTTGCTTAATTTACATGTTCACTCAAAATTGATGAGTTCTTTGGAGAAGCTGTGAAAAAATTAGTCTTTTCCATGGGGTTTAAAAATAGCTACTTTTTCAGAGCAAGATGTAAGATATCGTCTAAAATACATTTTCAGTTATGAAACAGAAATATGCACAAAGCAATAAACAATTACGTCGTTTAGCTTTCGTCATTTTGCACGAACATGAGCTCTGCTATGTTAAGCATATCTTAAAACATACCACAACTTAAATTAAGGTATCTTGTGGAGTGAAGCATGCTATTTTTAATGGACGTTGGTCTTTATGAGATGGAAGAGCTGAGAGTTGCCTAAATAGCAAGGAAATATTTTCTGGAGCAGAATTTCCCTCTGACTAATTCAAGAGACATTAATTTTGCCAATCCCACAAAGGAACTGGCAGAGAAATATTTCCCGAAAGGTAAGATGAAATTTGAAACTTCCTGCAGATTAAAACTGTGTGCTGGACCGAGACTCGAACTCGGGACCTTTGCCTTTCGCGGCCAAGTGCTCTACCAGCTGCCCTAGCACGACTCACGCCCCGTCGTCACAGCTTCAATTCCGCCAGTACCTCGTCTCCTACTTTACAACCTCACAGAAGCTCTTCTGCGAACCTTGCAGAACAAGCACTCCTGGAAGAAAGGATATTTTTCTGTGAAGTTTGGAAGGTAGGAGACGAGGTATTGGCAGACCTGATGCTGTGAGAGCGGGTCGTGAGTCATGCTTGGGTAGCTCAGGTGGTACAGCATGTGCCCGCGAATGGCAAAGGTCCCGAGTTCGAGTCTTGGTGCGGCACACAGTTTTAATCTGCCAGGAAGTTTCGTATCAGCGCACACTCTGCTTCAAAGTGAAAATCTCATTCTGGGAGATGAAAGTTTTTGACGAGCTTGAATGTCCCTTGTGCGGTGAATACTACATAAAACGCTTGAAACGTTTATATCTTGTAATAACTGAATTACTATGTTGGTGTACTAACTCCAAGGCATGTAACGTAGCTATTCACAGAGTCTCAGCACCTTAAAAATGAAAAAAAAATTGCATCATCGCTGCATAGTTTCTAAAGCCTTATGTCGGGGGTCTCACGAAGACCAAGTACGGAATACTGAGTGCTTTGAATTTTCAGAATTACCTGAAACACGTATTGGCATCAACATACCACATTTGACATGAATATCCGGTAAGTAGACCAAGATCACTAGTTAACTCTATATAGAATGACAGCACAGGATGATTTTTTTTTCGTGTTGACTAGGAACAATAAAAACTTTAATTTCTCTTCTTTCCTTGTTGTTTCCAGTACTCCTTCTTCTCCCCATGTTCCTTTCCTTCCCTCCGTCCATATTCTTCCCAATCCTTTATTTATTCCGCACTGAAAGAACTCTAAATTTTGTGTTTATGTTTTTTACAAAAATTCTGTCTGTTATTTCCGATTTTCTGTTGTATCTTTCTAATTCTTTCCCTATTTCTGTAATACAAGCTTCCAGAATTGCATGAATATTAATTTCGTGTGCCTTTTCTTACTCATTTGCTACAGGTGTCCAAAAAAAAGATTAATCTTCCTTTAGCCACCACTTGTGATACTTTCTCTAATTTTTTGTAGTTATCTTTATTATTTCTCATTTTCCAGCCATGCGTAGTTTGTATTATACCTGTTATTTTTCTAACACTCCGTCTTTCAAGTACTTATTTCGTTCACTCTCTCCATTCTATTGACTCTTACATCTACTGAATATTTTTCTAGTTCGTTCTCTTGCATAGATTATCTGAGATGTTTAAATTTACTTATTCGCACTACTTTAGCCACTAGTGTTTCTGTGAGTTTTGGTGCATCATTTGCCATTGTCATGAGTTTTGTTTTTAGCTGAAATTTCGAGACCAGTTCGATTTGTTGTTTCCTCCAGAAGATTTATTTGTATAGCTGCGTGTGTCAGCAGTATTGCATAATCGTCTGCAAAAAGCCAGGCAGTTTACCTTAATTCCTTTTGTTTTCCTTCCCAGAATTATTGGTTCAATTTTGTGGTTGTTTAGCTCTAAATTCCAGACTGTTACAATTTTTTTCTGGGACACAGTTAAACTCGAAAAGTAAGAAACCATCCTGTTGTCCAATACTAGTTTTTAGTTCAAATGACTGAGTTAATTCTACCATAAATTTAACTTCAGATAGAGTTGTTCGTTTGAGTTTCGTGAATTATGTTTCTAATTGTGCTTCGACACCAAATTTTCTAATGATTTCATCTATTGTTTCTCTGTCTACCGAATTATATTCTTTTTTGGAATTAACAAATGATACTGCTATAGGTTTTATGGTTAGCAGTCTGCGGCGAATAATTGATTTTTGGTTACAAATCTGATTGTGTGGTATCTTTCCCTTCTAAAACCAACCTGATATTATCCAGAATGTTTCTACAACTCTGTGCAGGAGAATTTTTTATGCTGTTTTGTAAAACACTGGCAGACGTGACGCTCCTCTTTAATTACTGACATTTTGTCTCCCTTTTTCTGTAGTGGGAGGATTAATGCTGTTTTCCACTACTCTTGAATCTTTTCAGTTTCTTAAATGTCCTCAGAAAGCTATCGTAGATAGTTTATAACCTATCGTTCCGACCATTTCAATAATTTTGCTGTAATAGTGTCTTCACCTCTTGCTTTGTTGTTTATGAGTAATTTGAAGGCTCCACGAATTTCCCCCTTTGTTAGTGGGAAATCTTCGTCAAGATCTGTGGTACTTGTGTAACTTCACCGTTAGAACTGGACAGTTTAAGACCCTGTCAAAATTTTGTTAGTGTTTCTCAATTGTCTTTGTTATTTAATCCTATTTTTCCATTTTAATATTTGAAACAAGTACTTGGTGCTTGATACTCTTTAAGTCCATGTTAAAGTTTGGTACAAATTTTTAATGCTCGGCTTTCTTTGTTACATAGTTTTTTTCAAAAAATTATTGCTACTATCCATAGAGATCTGCTACCTAGAAACGACAACAGACTGTAACTTTTGATTTTGTTTGTAAGTATTATTCGATAATATTATTTAGTAACGATTTCTAGGGAAATAATATTTCATCTACGAGGTGTGGCTAGAAAAAAACCGGACTAGTACTGGTGAAACAATAAAACGAATGCAATAAGGCTGAAAGTCGCGTGGCCTGTCACGTGACTCTCGCTCCGCCTACTGCTCGAGTTTCATCTGCCTCCTGCACTCAGTCTGCCCGTGGCGTCTGTTTTAAGTAGTTGACGTTTTGTCTGTGCGTCGGAAAATGTTGAGTGTACAGAAAGAACAGCGTGTTAACATCAAATTTTGTTTCAAACTAGGAAAATCTGCAAGTGAAACGTTTGTAATGTTACAACAAGTGTACGGCGATGATTGTTTATCGCGAACACAAGTGTTTGAGTGGTTTAAACGATTTAAAGATGGCCGCGAAGACACCAGTGATGACACTCGCACTGGCAGACCATTGTCAGCAAAAACTGATGCAAACATTGAAAAAATCGGTAAACTTGTTCGACAAGATCGCCGTTTAACAATCAGAGCAGTGTCTGAGTTAACAGGAGTTGACAAGGAAAGTGTTAGGCAGATTCTTCATGAAAGTTTCAACATGAACAAAGTGTGTTCAAAAATGGTTCCAAAGTATCTCACAATTGAACAGAAGGAACGCCGAAGAATGATTTGTTCTGACATCCTGGAAAACATTGAAAGTGATCCCACCTTCTTACAAAATGTTATTACTTGCGATGAATCGTGGTTTTTTACTTACGATCCCGAAACTAAACGCCAATCGATGCATTGGAAAACTCCTGGTTCTCCACGACAAAAAAAAAGTACGAATGTCAAAATCGAAATTCAAGGCAGTGATGATTGTTTTTTTTGACATCAAGGAGATTGTGCACATTGATTGGGTACCAGAGGGACAAACAGTGAATCAGCATTACTACATTAGCGTCCTGGCTACCCTACGTGAGCGAGTACGGAGAAAACGGAACGATTTGTGGAGAAAAAAGTCATGGATCCTTCACCAAGACAATGCCCCAGCTCACAGTGCGTTGTCAGTGAAGACGTTTTTGGCAAAACACAACATTCCCATCTTAGATCATCCACCCTACTCACCTGATTTGGCCCCCTGTGACTTTTTTCTTTTCCCTAAAGTCAAGTCAAGTCAAGGAACTAGATTTGAGACTGTTGAAGCAGTAAAAGAAAAAGCGACGGAAGTAATGTATGGACTTACCGAAAATGATCTGCAGCATTGCTATGAACAGTGGAAAACTCGTATGGAGCGGTGTAGAGTCCGAGGAGGAGAGTACATTGAAGGAGATAACATGAAATTGTAAATAATTGTAAATAAATGTTTTTTCCAGCATCAGTCCGGTTTTTTTCTAGCCGCACCTCGTACATCTACATCTGTACCTCTGCAAACCACTGTGAACCGCATGACAGAGGGTAAGTTCCATTGTTCCAATTATTACAAGTCTTTACCTGTGCTGTGCTGTAATTAATCTAATCTTATCCTCACGATTCCTACAGGAGTGATATGTATGGGGTTGTAGTGTATTCCTGGAGTCACCATTTCAAGCTGGTTCTTGAAATTTTATACGAAGCTGTTCTCGGGATGGCTTACGTATATCTCAAGGAGTTCGCCAGTTTAGTTTCTTCAAAATCTCTGAGACACTCTCCAATGGTTAAAAAAAACCTATGGTCATTCGTTCTGCCCTTCTCTGTAAACATACAATTTTTCTTGTTAGTTGTACTTGGTATGAGCCACACACACTTCAGTAGTAGTCTAAAATGGATCGTAGGAGTGATTTTTAAACAAGCTCTTTCCCAGGCTGATTGCATTTGTCTGTTAATGACATTTAAGCCTGCCAGCTGCTTTACGTATGACTGAACCTATGTAACCGTTTCGTTTCATACAGCAACGAAGTGTTACACCCAGCTATTTGATATACGAGATTACGATTTTTCATTTTGTAAAATGCACTAATATTCCTGATAATGCCGTAATTACTATGATAAAACTATGCAGGTAAGAAAATGTAACTAAGAACTTATAACAAAAAAAAATCTGATTGGCCCTATAAATTCGTTTCCAGCCTTAACAATAACAACAGATCGGTGAGGGAGAAAGTCCGCAAATTTCTTGAGGTATGCCATACCCAGATTAAGGCACTGATTAACAATTAGATCATATTGCGATATGGTTTCTGAATGTTTGTCAAATAAGGACCATATGCGTGTTGTTGTCACCTTCGAAACCGGGAGTGTGTAGAGAAGTAGATGTATGTGGAGGTGTGGAAGAAAAGATCACATTTGGTTCCAGTGAATGCTGAAATAAGCATTCTGCTTCATGTTCATGGCAACCTAATGTACAGACCCGAGTCTTAACATGAAAAACATTCCAAAAAGATCAAAGAACCATCTCCAGCTTGAAGTACACACTCCTCACCTCATATTCATTTTCTTGTAGCTTTTCCCCCACCGACCAAGGGTTGGCACGGTTATTGACAGATTTCGCGCTGTTAGTTTAAGGGATAGCCATATGCTCTTCCTGCCGCCATCCTATAGCCTCGTGGAGCGGAAAACGTGTACCCAAAACTGTCTGCATATAGTGTCCTCAGAGTCTTTCGCAATGGCACGCTTCAAAAAATCTTCTTGGTTTACAATGTGAGCCACTTCGAATAAAACACTCGAGCTTTCTGTAACTGTCTCCACCCTCGTCATCAGGAGTCTCTTGACGACGATGGCAGAGATAGCTGTCCGAAAGTTTGAGTATCTCGTGATGAAGTTGGCAGAGACAGCTAACGAAAGCTCGAGTGTTTAATGCGATGTGACGTGGCTTGTAAACCGAGATGATTTTACTGTTGTAGAGAGCGACAGTTTTCTAAATGTTTGAAAAATCGTCTAAATGAGATGGACCTAGGGTACGAGCCCAGTATTCACGTAGTATGACGTGGGAAACTGCCCAAAAAATAACATACAGACTGCCTGGCACACCGACCCTTGTCGCCAGATAGCCTGGCGGATTTGGTGTTGGGCCAGTACACCTCCCCTTCTTGGAAGTGGCGGTATAACACATATGGCTATCCGTGCAGGTCCTCAGGCTGCGTGTAACACTTCCCGTTGGGCGATTGGCGCACTTGACATCTTGCATCATTTGAAAAGAGGTAGCATTACAACTCATCGGACTACGGTGCACACTGCCAGTCGGGTACCGTCCAGGTTTTGTGTTTATTCGCCCCCTCAAGACGTGCAGCTTTATGTGCTGCTGTCAGCAATACCCTTTTGCTCCAAATGCTCCCTGCATGCAGTTCCCTTGGCAATGTTCTCTGAGAAATTTGTCGAGATAAACCTACATTTACAGGCAGCACCAATTCTTAGAAGTTCAAAGCATGTACCGACACTGCCACGTTTGCCTTTTCCAGGGAAACGTCTTTCCGGTTGACCTATCCAAGCATTATTCTCGACTCGCCCTCCTCATTGCTTCACTTCTGCTAGCACCTCTTACCCTAGCATCCAAACCTCACCGAAAATCTCCTACATACTTTGCGAAACTACCACTCCTGGAAGAAAGTATGTTGTCAGAAATAACTTACAAGGAAACATTCCCAAGCTCCAGTAAACGATCTTGATTAAACTTGATGCGTGTCTATAGGAGGAAAAGTAGTGCAATACATATTATTTTTGTTTTTGCCCAGTTTCCCTGTTAAGGGGTAAAACACATCCCAAAAGATAACGTGGCATTTTAGGTTTAGAAGAAATATTTTCAGAATGATGATATATATAAAAAAATGTTTTTCGTGTAAAAGTGGATGTATAATTAATGTTCTTGAAAACTTTTGTAATAATTTGAAATTTTTCAAGGTACCTCACCACCACTAATAAATTTTCAAAAATGAAAACTTTTATACAAGGTAAATTAAAGAAGCTTTCAAGCAACGTACATCCCTTTGTAACAAAGCTAGTTTCTGAAACACTATTTTTGGAAAATAAGCTGTATGCAGTGTTCCATCTGAGTAATTTCGACATACCTAATCAAAATATCCAAATGTTCATTACGATTCTAATTATTTAGTTTACTTTTGTTTGTTCTGTGTTTAAAATCGTTGTTTTACATTTTTCATTCGCAGTTTCTTTTTGCTTTTTGGTTTACCATTTCACATACAAGTATTTTGTTAACTGAAAGTGATAAGTAACTCATTATCATCATAAAAAACAATTACAATAATGATAGTCTGTAAGAAAATACTTAAAGCATATTCTTTCACACCATACACATAAAGTGAACGAAAAATCTTTACGTAATACCCATGACGAAAAGACGATACAAAACAAAATTCAGCAGGGTTTCGAATTGTTACTTATGAACTTCAAAATATCCTGATTTGTATCAGGCATATTTCAGTATACTATAAGCCTCCGTGAAGAGAATACATGATCTAATAAAGACGGCAACTTGATTTGATTGTTTCTCAAGTGCAGACTGACATCATAATCATTCGACAGAATTAGATCTAAAAAACTACTTCCAAAGTTCTTGCAACAGTACGTTCTATGGCTGTACCTGTGCCATCGATCCCTTTGAGCTTCTTGTTCTCGGCTACAATGCTCAAACCATTGTTTTTTTACATTGATCACCAGCTTTTTCATAGTTTTAAAAGAAATAAGTGGTGAGTTACGACCGAGAATCCGAGGATCTCTTTTTGAAGACCCAGCTTTCCTTGCGCCATCACCAAAATTTGGTAAGCAAACGTCTGACCAGGTTAAAAGATATTTGAAAGATTTTTCCTTTCCCAGTGAGGTAAAAATATTTGTATAATTGCTAAATTCTTGCTGTGCTCTGTGTGAAAGAACCGTTTAGAGCATTGTACCTGATGATGACGAAATTTTCTGTCTGCTGGTATCAAAGGACTGGGGCATCTACAGTTTTCGACTTTGGAATAACTTAGTGAGAAGGATTTCAGATCTAGTTCTGTTGAATGATTACAATGTCAATTTCAACTTGAGAAGCAGTGTAATCGAGCTACGTTCACTAGCACATAATCTATGCTCTTTGTCAAGGCTTAACAGTGTACTGAAATATGCCGGATACAAATCAAGATATTTAGAGGGTCACCTGTGACAATTTGAAATCTTGCTGAATTTTGTTGTATATTGTTTTCTTTGTCATACATGCAGAAATTTCGTTCATTTTATGTGCATAGTGTAAAAATTTTATGTTTTAAGCATTTCCTTACAGATTATCATTACTCTAAATACTTTCTATAGGAATAACGAGTTTTTTATTATTTTCAATTAACAAAATACATGTATGTGAAACAGTAAGGTAAAAAACGAGAAAAGTGTTTAAAACATAAAATAATAGTTCAAAACATAAAAGAAATATAAATAAATAAATAATTTGAACAGTAATAAATGTTTAGGCATTTTAATTGGTATTCAATAGCTCATTATGTACACATTATTTTAAAAAAATGACATTTGAGAAACCAGCTTTATTACATAGGGTTGTATGTGGCTTGAAAGCGTCTTTCATTTATATTGTGACAAAAGTTTTCATTTTTCAGAATTAATGAATTGTAGTGGGGTGTTTTCCAGAATTTCTAATTACTGCAAAACTTGATAATACAGTTTTCAAGAACATTAATTACATATCACATTTTATATGAAAAACATTATTTTATCGTTACATAGATATTCCCTCTAAACCTAAAATACCAGATTACCTTTGGGTGTGTTTCACCCCTTAAAATTGGAATTGGGCAAAAACAAAAAAAATATGCATTGCACTATTCTGCCTCCTCTATGCGCCCGCCAAGTTTCATCAAGATAGTTTCTTGACACTTGGGAATGTTCCCTTGTTAGCCTCTGGCTAGGGCATTGTTTCCAGAATGAATTTTCTCTCTTCAGCAGAGTGTGCTGCCATCTTTTGTAAAGTCTGGAAGATAGGAAAAGCCGTGCTGGTGGAAGTGGAGTTGTAAGAGTGAGTCGTAAGTTGTGCCAGTTGGTATGCCACTTGCTTGTGAAAAACGAAGCTCTCAGCTTCGGATCTGGTCTGGCACAGAGTTTTGGTCTACCAGGATGATTCAAAACAGCGCACACTCGACTGAAGAGTGAAAATCCGTTCTGGCACTCTTTATAGATTGGCAAGCTATTGCCACAAATTAGGCATGATACTCTTACTCACTCCCTGTCGGTTATGTAGGTTGAAATAATGAATTGAAATTTGTAACATCTCCGGGATTCGAACCTGGTCTCGTGATTACTAGGCAGGTGCACTATCTATTTGCTCTGTACTGGCACTCCAATTACCATAGCTGCATGTTGTGGTACATCTACTTCCCCAATAGAATTTCCAATTCACGCCTCAGACCACTGCTGATCAATGCTTCTGGAGCAGTCAGAGTGCCAGTGTGGCACAATGGATATCACATGTGCCTAGTAAACTCAATACATCCCAGGTAGCCGTGTGGATGTGGCCAAGCGGTTTGAGGCACCATGTCACGGATTGCGCACCCCTCCTCTCGGGAATGTGTGAGTGCGCGTTGTTCTTAGCATAAGCTAGTTAAAGTAGCGGTGTAGGGACTGACGACTTCAGCAGTTTGGTCCTTTAGGAATTCACTTAAATTTCAACGTTTGCCTCAGGCACTTCAACTGTATATGATTAAGTTGCTCTTATGACCACAGTTCTTATGTCATCTTACCTACCTGTTAGTGCTACACTATTCGCTGTAGACACGCAGGATGCAGATTAGCTGGCTGTTTTCCAAGGAATTCCTTGTGGGGTGGGGGAGTGCCTATGTACATAATAAACAGTATTCCATTCGAGTCCGTAGATGTATCACAGCAGTGCACTGAACAGATGTGAAGGGGCAGCTGAATTTAGTGAAACTAAAAACTAATTCTTGTCGTTTATAGGTCCCCTAACTCTGACTTCAGAGCATTTCTGCTCAAGCTAGAGAGGGTTCTTGATTCACCTTGTAGGAAGTACCAGAAATTAGTTATATGTGGCGACTTCAATACAAATTTTGTATATGATGGTGCAAGAATACCGAAGTTGGTAGATCTCATAGATTCATATGATCTGATGCAGATTGTGTTTTTTCCAAAGAGGGTGCAGGGGAACAATAGCACAGCCATAGGCATTATTTTATTCACTCTTCATTAATGGATCAGCATTCTGTTAGTAAAAGTGTGAATGGTCTTTCAGAGCATGATGCACAAATGTTGACACTAAAAGTCTTTAGTATTCAAACAAATGTCACATTTAATTACAAACTATGTAAGAAAGTTAATCCAACAGTAATAGAGAGTTTTCTAAACCTTGTCAAGGAAACAAGAGTGGCAGGATTTTTATAGAGCCAATAACATAGATGACAAAAATAATGCTTTCATTAACACATTTCTCATGCTCTTTTAGAGCTGCTTTCCATTATAGTGTTCTATTATAACATTCTAATTATAACGTGTCCCAGGGATCAGTGTTGGGGCCACTCGTGTTCCTTATTTATTTAAATGATATGTCCTCTAGTATTATGGGTAACTTTAAAATATTTCTGTTTGCTGATGACACTAGCTTGGTAGTAAAGGATGTTGTGTGCAACATTGGCTTGGTTTCAAATAGTGCAGTAAATGACATAAGTTCATGGCTTGTAGAAAATAAACTAACGCTAAATCACAGTAAGACTCAATTTTTACAGTTTCTAACACATAATTGAACAAAGCCTGACGTTTTAACTTCACAGAATGGTCATATGACTAGTTAAACTGAACAGTTCAAATTTCTAGATGTTCAGATAGATAGTAAGCTGTCGTTGAAAGACCTCGTTCAGGATCTTGTCCAAAGACTTAATACTGCCATTTTTACGATTCGAATGGTATCTGAAGTGAGTGATCGTTCGACACGAAAATTAGTCTACTTTGGTTATTTTCATTCGCTTATGTCGTATGGTACTATATTTTGAGGTAACTCTTCTCATTCTAAAAGGACATTTTTGACTCAGAAATGGGCATTTCGGGCAATAAGTGGTGTAAGTTTACGAACGTTTTGTCGACCTCTGTTCACGAGTCTAGGTATTTTGACATTGACCTTTCAATATATATATTCATTACTATCATTTCTTGTTAACAATATTAGCTTATTCCCGAGAATAAGCAGCTTTCACTCGGTTAATACTTGGCAGAAATGAAACCTGCATTTGTATCGGACTTCCTTAAATCTTGCGCAGAAAGGAGTGCAGAATTCTGCTGCACCCATTTTCAATAAGCTACCACTCGAATTCAAAAATCTTAGCAGTAATCCACGCGCTTTCAAATCGAAACTGAAGTGTTACCTCATGGGTCACTCCTCCAATTCTGTAGAGGAGTTCCTTGAAAAATTAAGCTGATTCCTGTGATATATTGTTGATTCCATTTACTTAAATTGATGGATTGACTTTTTTGGGTTCATAAAGATTTATTTTTATTTGTTATTACTTTTAGCTGTAATTTCATGTACTGACACATTCCATGACTTTGGAGATTTTCTCCTCAATTTGGTCCTACGCAACTTGATGTGTAAATAAAATAGATGAAGTCCGCTTTGGTACACCAACATATTGTACAAGGGCATGCCAAGGTGAATACACCGACTGCCATCAGATCACCAAAGATAAGACACTGTCAGACGTGGCCTTGGACAGGTGACTGACGAGATAAACCACACATGGCTGACGATTTCCCTTTTGGATTCACGACACAGGTGGTAGCAAAGAGCCTCTGATCACCAATCTTTGGGCCAGTGTCCTCTGCAATGTCTCAGGGAGAGAGGACTTGTTATGCTGTTGACAGTGATATGTTCATCGGATAGGGATGTAAAGCTCGACCGTCCCCTGGGTGGTCACCGAGAGAAGTGGGTTGTGTCCTGGCAACGTGTTTCAAAAAAATGGTTCAAATTGCTCTGAGCACTATGGGACTCAACTGCTGAGGTCATTAGTCCCCTAGAACTTAGAACTAGTTAAAGCTAACTAATCTAAGGACAACACAAACATCCATGCCCGAGGCAGGATTCGAACCTGCGACTGTAGCGGTCTTGCGGTTCCAGACTGCAGCGCCTTTAACCGCGCGGCCACTTCGGCCATCTCAACGTGTTTCAGCCTGTCTCCTCTCTCGTCATGTCTAACATTGAAAACCTTTCCAATTTAGGTGCCTGAACCAGGCTTTCGGGGTCTCCCGGCCATTCATGCTATACAACTTTGCTGTATTGGCGGTGTCGTCATGGGCATGTACAAACACAACAGCTCCTGTCTGTCAGTCCGTCACATCTCTCCACATGCAACCATTTTACTGCACTAATTACACACAACCAAGTGGCAAACAGGTATTCCTTTATTGCCATGACGTACATCAGCAGTGTAGTGTAGTATGGGCACCTCATAACGGCTCTACTCTGTGTATGGCACTGCGAGCCTCTGTGAAGCTTAGGTAGTTTCTTAACTCCTTATCAACAGTTTCTTTTTATTCTTTTCAGTCTGTGCTACAAAGGAGTAGAGGCGGGTTTCTGAACAGCCAGCGCAAATCCGCATGTCTCTACAACTAATTTTCAGACAACCTGGTAGTTCGCTAGAGGTGTTTCCAATTATTGTCAGACTTTTCACATTGTCTAGATTATGCACTACTACATATGTTAATAATTATTTTTGGTATTGTTAATTTACCTTCTGCACCTTTTGTTAACCTTCAGGATTCGACTGTTCTCCAAAATGGATATCAGCTAGTTTGGAGACTCTAACAGCAGCATAGAGATGTTGGAGTAAAGAAGTCCTTACCAGTCAGATTGAAGCCCCCAAACTTCGTGCTTTCTGTGGTTACTTAATAGTAAACTCCTGCCCCGCAATGACTTTACACTTGCTTCGATTTTTGGCAGCCACACTTGGATGACATCACCAGCGCCATTCGCACTTTGGCATTTAAGTTATCTTCATAATTCGATTATTCTGTTTATATTGATCTATGTAGTAAAAGAACACCTGCAAGAAGCAGGAATAACACAGTTTATTATATTAGACACAAATTTTATGGAGGAAATTCATTACTACCCAAGAAGGCTGGAACACCTCCATGTGAGCAGCGGAAAAGAGCACATGCACACAGAACGTAGGTTATATGGCCGTCAAACCACCGAAAATGCTGAATAACTGAATAACATCGGGTACAGGCTACAAATGTGTCTCACTCGCTTCTCAACTTCTGCTACCACGTCTTCCATTCTTGCAACTCCAGTTTGGTTTCTGTACAATCTGTAAGTAACCTTCTGCTGCCTGGATTTTATCACTGCTACATTCAGCATTTGAATGACTTATTTCAGACAATTCTGTCAAAAGCATTATCAGTATCTACATACTGAGGTAAAAAAGGTCATGGGGTACCTCCCAATATCGTGTCGAACCCCCTTTTGACTGAGATGGCATGGACTCCCCAAGTCATTGGAAGTGCACAGCAGAAATATTGAGCCATTTTGCTTCTATAGCCATCCATAATTGAGAAATTGTTGCCGGTGTAGGATTTTGTGGAAGAAGTGACCTCTCGATTATGTTCCATAAACGTTCAGCAGGATTCAAGTTGGGCGATCTGAGTACTTGAATCATTCACTCTAACTGTCCAAATAAGACCTTCAAACCAACAGCGATCAACTGTGGCCCGATGGCAAGACACATTGTTGTTGTTGTGGTCTTCAGTCCTGAGACTGGTTTGATGCAGCTCTCCATGCTACTCTATCCTGTGCAAGCTGCTTCATCTCCCAGTACTTACTGCAACCTACATCCTTCTGAATCTGCTTAGTGTATTCATCTCTTGGTCTCCCTCTACGATTTTTACCCTCCACACTGCCCTCCAGTACTAAATTGATGATCCCTTGATGCTTCAGAATGTGACCTAGCAACCGATCCCTTCTTCTAATCAAGTTGTGCCGCGAACTCCTCTTGTCCCCAATTCTATTCAATACCTCGTCATTAGTTATGTGATCTACCCATATAATCATCAGCATTCTTCTGTAGCACCACATTTTGAAAGCTTCTATTCTCTTCAGCGTTTCACTTCCATACATGGCTACACTCCATACAAATACTTTCAGAAACGACTTCCTGACACTTGAATCTATACTCTTCAGAAACGCTTTCCTTGCCATTGCCAGTCTACATTTTACATCCACTCTAGTTCGACCATCATCAGTTATTTTGTTCCCCAAATAGCAAAACTCGTTTACTACTTTAAGTGTCTCATTGCCTAATCTAATTCCCTCAGCATCACCTGACTTAATTCCACGACATTCCATTATCCTCGTTTTGCTTTTGTTGATGTTCATCTCATATCCTCCTTTCAAGACACTGTCCATTCCCTTCAACTGCTCTTCCAAGTCATTTGCTGTCTCTGACAGAATTACAGTGTCATAAGCGAACCTCAAAGGTTTTATTCCTTCTTCATGGATCACATTATCATCCACAAAAATTCCACCGTTCTTTGGGAACATGAACTCCATGAATAGCCATTTACAGTCATTTATCGGCTCAGCAGGACTACAGCACCCAGTCTACTCCATGTAAACGCAGCCCACACCATTATTGCAATCATCTGCAGGTTGCACATGGCCTTGGTGGGGCTTGCGCCATACGCAAACCCTGCCACAAGTTGTTACCAACTGAAATCGGGTCTCATCTGACAAGGCCACACTTTCCCAGTGGTCTAACTAAGTAATTAGTTCATATTCTGCAGGGCCTCTAAGAATAATGTCGTTGAGCACCAGTAAGTCCATACCATAGTCATCATCATCATCATCCGTGACTCCAGGAAAAGCACAGGTTGAACCACGTCAAGTCTGCAGGTAATTTTGCCTTTCTGTAATCCTGTTGCTGTCCTGCAACGTGTCACACGGGATGGCCATGCAGTCCTCACAGAAGTTGGAGCTCCTACCACTTCCCAACTATGTTGTTACTGCGACATATGCAGCTCAACACCTGTCATAGTCCAAATCATTTAACACCCTCCTCCGACAGACTGGTTTTCACTCAAAAGGTCGAAAGAACAATAGTAATTTTGGATGTGTGAAACTGTCTCTAAGTCAATCGACCGTTTTCGTTCTGTTGCTTCCACAGACTGTTTCTACTCAGAAGAATGAATGAATAATTCAGCCAATACAGAAAACTACAACCGAATGAGTAGAATGTCTTGTGACAATCTGTTGTTCTGTTGTTTCCGTGTTGCTGTGGACTTTAGTTTCATAACTGGTTTGCTGCAGCTCTGCATCCTACTCTGTCCTGTGCAAGCCTCTTCATCTCTGAATAACTACTGCAGCCAACATCCTTCTAAACATGCTTACTGTATTCATCTCTTTGTCTCCCTCTACGATTTTAACACCTCACACTTCCCTCCAGTACTCTGATGTCTCACAATGTGTCCTACCAACCGGTCCCATCTTCTAGTCATGTTGTGACACAATTTTCTTTTCTCTCCAGTTCTGTTCTGTACCTTCTCATTAGTTACATGATCTACCCGTCTAATCTTCAGCATTCTTCTGTAGCATCACATTTCTAAAGCTTCTATTCTCTTCTTGTCTACACTGTTTGTGGTCAATATATGGCCATACTCCATACAAACACTTTCAGAAAAGACTTCTTCACACTTAAATTTCTATTCGATATTATCAAATTTCTCTTCTTCAGTAACACTGCTAGTCTACATTTTGTACGATCTCTACTTTAACTATTATAAATTATTTTGCTGCCAAAATAGCAAAACATATCTACTACTTTCAGAGGCTCATTTTTTAATCTAATTCCCTCAGCATCACCCAATTTAATTCGAGAACATTCAATTATCCCTGTTTTGATTTTCTTGATGTTCATCTTATGTCCTCCTTCCAAGACACTGTCCATTCTGTTCAACTGCTCTTCCAAGTCCCTTGCTGTCTCTGACTACTACAATGTCATTGGTAAACCTCAAAGTTTATCTTTCTTCTCCATGAACTTTAATTCGTGCTCTGACTTCTTCTTTTCTTTACTTTACTGCTTACTGAATGTATAGGCTGAATAACTCTGGGAATAGGCAGTCTGACTCCATTTTCAGCCATTGCTTCCCTTTCGTGCTCTTCGACTCTTATGACTGTCGTCTGGTTACTGCACAAATTGTGAATAGCCTTTCGCTTCCTGTATTTTCCCACTGCTGCATTCAGAATTTTAAGGAGTGTATTCGAGTCAATGTCGTCAAAAGTTTGCCTTTCTTTTACCTACTTTCTAAGAAAAGTTGTACAGTCAGTATTGCCTCAGGTGTACCTACATTAGCCGGCGGTGGTGGCCGAGCGGTTCTAGGCGCTTCAGTCTGGAACCGCGCGACCGCTACGGTCGCAGGTTCGAATCCTGCCTCGGGCATGGATGTGTGTGGTGTCCTTGGGTTGTTGTTGTTGTTGTGGTCTTCAGTCCGGAGACTGGTTTGATGCAGCTCTCCATGCTACTCAATCTTGTGCAAGCCTCTTCATCTCCCAGTACCTACTTGAGCCTACATCCTTCTGAATCTGCTTAGTGTATTCATCTCTTGGTCTCCCTCTACGATGTTTACTCTCCATGCTGCCCTCAAGTACTAAATTGGTGATCCCTTGATGCCTCAGAACATGTCCTACCAACCGATCCCATATTCTAGTCAAGTTGTGCCACAAACTCCTCCCCAATTCTATTCAATACCTCGTCATTAGCTATGTGATCTACCCAACTAATCATCAGCATTCTTCTGTAGCACCACATTTCGAAAGCTTCTATTCTCTTGTTGTCTAAACTATTTATCGTCCATGTTTCACTTCCATACATGGCTACACTCCATACAAATACACTCCTGGAAATGGAAAAAAGAACACATTGACACCAGTGTGTCAGACCCACCATACTTGCTCCGGACACTGCGAGAGGGCTGTACAAGCAATGATCACACGCACGGCACAGCGGACACACCAGGAACCGCGGTGTTGGCCGTCGAATGGCGCTAGCTGCGCAGCATTTGTGCACCGCCGCCGTCAGTGTCAGCCAGTTTGCCGTGGCATACGGAGCTCCATCGCAGTCTTTAACACTGGTAGCATGCCGCGACAGCGTGGACGTGAACCGTATGTGCAGTACACGGACTTTGAGCGAGGGCGTATAGTGGGCATGCGGGAGGCCGGGTGGACGTACCGCCGAATTGCTCAACACGTGGGGCGTGAGGTCTCCACAGTACATCGATGTTGTCGCCAGTGGTCGGCGGAAGGTGCACGTGCCCGTCGACCTGGGACCGGACCGCAGCGACGCACGGATGCACGCCAAGACCGTAGGATCCTATGCAGTGCCGTAGGGGACCGCACCGCCACTTCCCAGCAAATTAGGGACACTGTTGCTCCTGGGGTATCGGCGAGGACCATTCGCAACCGTCTCCATGAAGCTGGGCTACGGTCCCGCACACCGTTAGGCCGTCTTCCGCTCACGCCCCAACATCGTGCAGCCCGCCTCCAGTGGTGTCGCGACAGGCGTGAATGGAGGGACGAATGGAGACGTGTCGTCTTCAGCGATGAGAGTCGCTTCTGCCTTGGTGCCAATGATGGTCGTATGCGTGTTTGGCGCCGTGCAGGTGAGCGCCACAATCAGGACTGCATACGACCGAGGCACACAGGGCCAACACCCGGCATCATGGTGTGGGGAGCAATCTCCTACACTGGCCGTACACCACTGGTGATCGTCGAGGGGACACTGAATAGTGCACGGTACATCCAAACCGTCATCGAACCCATCGTTCTACCATTCCTAGACCGGCAAGGGAACTTGCTGTTCCAACAGGACAATGCACGTCCGCATGTATCCCGTGCCACCCAACGTGCTCTAGAAGGTGTAAGTCAACTACCCTGGCCAGCAAGATCTCCGGATCTGTCCCCCATTGAGCATGTTTGGGACTGGATGAAGCGTCGTCTCACGCGGTCTGCATGTCCAGCACGAACGCTGGTCCAACTGAGGCGCCAGGTGGAAATGGCATGGCAAGCCGTTCCACAGGACTACATACAGCATCTCTACGATCGTCTCCATGGGAGAATACAGCCATCATTGCTGTGAAAGGTGGATATACACTGTACTAGTGCCGACATTGTGCATGCTCTGTTGCCTGTGTCTATGTGCCTGTGGTTCTGTCAGTGTGATCATGTGATGTATCTGACCCCAGGAATGTGTCAATAAAGTTTCCCCTTCCTGGGACAATGAATTCACGGTGTTCTTATTTCAATTTCCAGGAGTGTACTTTCAGAAACGACTTCCTGACACTTAAATCAATACTCGTTGTTAACAAATTTCAATTCTTCAGAAACGCTTTCCTTGCCATTGCCAGTCTACATTTTATATCCTCTCTACTTCGACCATCAGCAGTTATTTTGCTCCCCAAATAGCAAAACTCATTTAATCATACAGTAAAGCTGCACACCCTTGGGAAAAATTACGGCTGTAGTTTCCCCTTGCTTTCAGCCGTTCGCAGTATCAAAACAGCAAGGCTGTTACAGGGCCGGGTCAGTCAATCATCCAGACTGTTGCCCCTGCAACTACTGAAAAGGCTGCTGCCCCTCTTCAGGAACCACACGTTTGTCTCGCCTCTCAACAGATACCCCTCCGTTGTGATTGCACCTATGGTACGGCTATCTGTATGGTTGAGGCATGCAAGCCTCCCCACCAACAGCAAGGTCCATGGTTCATGGGGGGGAGCGGGGTGGTCCTTAGGTTAGTTAGGTTTAAGTAGTTCTAAGTTCTAGGGGACTGATGACGTCAGATGTTAAGTCCCATAGTGCTCAGAGCCATTTGAACCATTTGTACCTACATATCTCAGGAACCCAAACTGGTCCATCCACCACTACTAATTTCTGAGTCTTCTATTTGTAACCGGTAATGTCCCAACTAATTCCTAATTAGCATGTCTGAGGTGCATGTTGCTACTATTATGAAAACAGTTTCCACAGTACTGCTTCAGCGTTGTTTTTGTGGTTGCCAAGGAGGGTTGGGAGGGGTAAGAAAGCACTGTGCTGGCGGAGGGACACGGAGCAACTGGTGGTGTTGGGCCTACCTGTTAGCTGAGCTCCCGCCTCCTGCCGCTGCTGCAGCGGTGACGTCACGTCGGCGACCGGCGCGGATGACGCGGCAGTCGACGACGCGATTCCGAGCGCTTCGTCCTCCAGGCCCGACATGACCCACTCGTCGGACGCGACGTTGGCAAACTGCGGCGTCACGAAGTCGACGAAGACGGTCTCGTCGTCGAAGCCGCACGCGGGCAGGATCATAGCGACGGGCGGCGGAGGGAAAGGCGCTGGCGAAGTGGCGTCTGAAGATGCCAGCACGGCCGACGCCGGAACGCCAGTCTCCGATAGCAGCGTTGTCATAGTCTGTCGTCAGGTGGGGGACAACTGAAGCGTACACACACACACTTGAAGCACTGTATCACTACAGCATTTCACTTCCACTTCTTACACTGTTATTGTTTCACATCAGTCATTCAGTTCTTAGACGTCAGTAACACAGGTACTACTGTTCAATGGTGAACTTGTTTCACACTAGAGTTCAACTAAACACGCCAATGGCTGCATAGCTTTCCACCTCATTGCCATGAGGCCAGATGGATTAAACATCACACTACCAGGATAAAACCACTTATCTCTTCACTTGTCTCATCACACTCAGGAAGAAGATCACAATATTCTTTGGATGGAACTTTATAGTAAAATATAGTGCGAATATATGACACAGTTAATTCTTTTTTACCTGTCTGAAACGCATAGTTACTGAGGTTTTGGTTCGGGTTTTCTGGACATAGTAGTGTCTATTTGTGACAGCCAGCGAACGAGTCCAAAAGATGTTTTGCTCACTTTTTTGAAATACGAGACATCGCTATAATGTTAAATATAACATCGTACCACATGCGTTCATTTTTGTTCCTTTCTTTAAGTGCTCCATCACATCTTGCTTGTGCTTAGGTTTAGTAACACAGGATTTCACGGGTACATTGTCATCGAAGCAGTCAGATGTGATACTGTCACACAATGTGGTTGCAAGTTTCTTAAGCGGGAAGTAATGACATGGTATGAACTGTTCGAGAAATCACTTTCATATTTCGGTGAGGATGCTTGACTCCCCAGGGTATTCTGTAGGAATATGCTATTCTACTGCTCCACAGATAAGAAATAAGTCGTGGTACAGCACGTATGTGGCTGTATATTTTGATTATGGGAGTATGCTTTCATACTGCACCTCTGAGTGTGCCAGATTTCATGCAGTGTGCTGATACGATTTTCTGCAAGTATACAAGCAACATTGGTATTCTTACAAGAATATAGCGGGCTTATACTAAAATGGAAAACTGTTCACTCTGCTTTTATCCTGACACTGTTAGGCAATTAATTCTTTAGCACAGTTATGTTTCCTAGGAAGCAGAAATATTTTATAAGAATCAGTGTTGGCGATCTAAAAAGTTCACGAAAGCCAATGTTCTCAAACTTATGATTTATCATCATTTAGTTTCTTTGTAATGCACACAACTGTCTCTGTTCAAATAATCTATTCAAGAAAGCAATCGTCTCCCATCGAAGCTCAGTATGTTATGCAAAGTCCTTTTTCACCTCACGACGGTTTGTATGGAAAACGTATGCATTCGAATCCACTGCATCAGATCTGACGGAAAAATATCTCTTCGTGGAGAACATACACCCAAAGCTGATTACCGCAAAGAATAATGGCTTAGGCAATCAGTTAACACTCCAAAGAGACAAAACACACAGGTGGTAGAGTGAGAGAGGGAGAGAGAATTATTTCCAAGGCATCGTGTGGCGCTGAAAAGCTCCGACGTAAACGGATGCCGAGGAAGGAAAAAGAAACAAGCAAAGCAAAGAGGAAAAAAAAGAAGTGGACAATAAATTGCCTCTCCAGGACAATATATTCAGAGCTGGCTCTGTTCTGTATCTTCTATCGTCTTTTTTGTTCTTTTTTTTCCTTCTTCGCGCTACGTCGCTCCCTGTCCTGTGTTTTACGCTAACTTCTTGACAGCGGGTCTTGAATTACGGTATTATGACAGCGGCAGTTACTCTTCCTTTACCGCCTCCTCTTTCAGTCGCACGCAGTTGGTTACACTGACAAGCGGTGTCACGGGCTGGCAAATGCGCCTAACAGGTGGTGAAGGTGAGTGACATATCGCAGGCAGCTCAGCTCCTCTGAGGACGCACTTTTTTAAAAGTGGATGGACAAGAGGACGGATTGGGACTACTTGCGATTCGAATAAAGTAAACCTCCAGCTCATTAAGGCCGTTTAAACGAGTGATAAGCTGCGATGCTCTCTTGTTTCACGCACGGAGCCGACGTGCCTGTACCCGAAGCAGATGTAATGTGGGGCTTTCCACAGGGGTCAATTCTTGGTCCCTTTTGAATCGCTCTGTTTTGCAGGTGTTGAAACGCACACGCACTGTATTTTCCAGGGTGTATTGTCACCAAAGCAGCTAAGTGCGTATGTATATAACCATCTAGTTTATACTGCCTTAAAGGAACTTTTCCACAAGCAAGTCACGATGGGTATAGCGGCTCTTAGACGTGCAGAATGCGATGAAATAGCAATGTCTGTGATTTATCAAACAGTACTATAGGAAATAGCTGTTTTAAAGGCATTGATAAGTGTCAACACTGGGTTTCCTACTCAGTAAGTCTTACCTTCTACATGTTCTGACAAAATATTTAATCACAGTGTCATGTGTATTACATAACATTATGTGATGGTGAAAACTGGGAGGTTCACCTGCAGAAACGATCAGTTTATGTGAACGCAGCTGTGAAGCACTGTTATTACAAACGCCAACGAAAAGCGCTTTAGTTCTGTGGCTAACTACTACAACACAACACTTCATTCGAACAGTTGCCAAGTTTACCTATAAAACCACTAGCAATTTTCTCTTAAATCTCTCTATAGTGAATTTGTTACTGTTTGTTGACCTTGACAGTGCATACTGTAAGCATTTTTCTGATTTTCACTAAAAAGACAGTTCACTGTTCGACGTACTACCTTACTTTTATAGCCATATACCCTTCTGATTTGCAGTTGTTACCATAACTCAAAACCAAATGCTCACTGTTTATGAAGCAACTGTGATTAACGCTTTAAGCTAGATTCTCGCACAAGATCGACCTTCTGTTTAACACTCTACAAATCAGTTCGGTGAGTGATATTTCAGCATGTAGTAATTACATATAATTCGTCATATGTTAGAATATTAGTACCAGAGCATGTGTTTACATAGCTCTCACGATATTAATGAGGCATAATCCACGACATGTCAGTATTTCGTCTCTAAGCAGTTTCATAGCAACAATTAGATCTCAGTGTCTGTAAAATATCCACGTTGTCGGTATTTAGTCCTTCCCACCAGTGTCAAAAATATGCTGGAACAAAACAGCTGAGAAATATTTTGGAAGGAAATAAGTAGCTATATCAAGTTGTCAGTGTTTTAACACTTAATTATGTTTTTGCAAGGAATCCACTGTATATTACGTTTCAGCTGTTTCCTTGTTGTTTCAGTCTCGCTCTATGAGATTTTTGAACTGTCACTTTGGAACAGTTTAAGCACAAGTATTACGCCACCATTTAATTAAGCAGTCTCCAGCGAGTGGCATTGTTGAGAGTGAGAACTGCTAATAAATAAGTTATTTTTCAAAATCTTTTTTCCTACTGACAATCGTACGAATGTCATAGAACGAAGGTCCGTTATACTGCTGTTCTTTTACGTGCATCGGTCCAAACCAGATGTCGCCATGCAGTGTTGTCAATAGCATATATTTCAACATTCGTAGCAAATTGTAATTTCGTTGCAAATTTTGTTATTCTCGGTAAATTAATCACTTAGATTGTTTATATAACTTAAATCTAACATTTTACTGTAATCTGTTTGCAATTAGTGCCATTCGAGATCAATGTTCCCACTTTCCACTTACTGTGTACAACCAGCACTGTCACCGAGAACAAAAGTTATCAGACCTGAATAAAATGTCACACTCTGGAATGAAGTTTGAGCACTCAATCTATCCACATGAAGTTTATTTTTGTGTATCTATCCTCTTCGTGCATTAGTGACACACAGATAACTGTTATCGAATTGGACAATGACTCAAACACGTTTAGCCAAAACTGTTTGTATCTCCCAACAGTGACCTTCACAACGTCGTCGATTTCAAAGCAAACACATCCACAGCGGAGAGAAATGAACGCACTGGATCTCCCTCGTTATACACAATAGAGAAATGAAGCACTTTGCCGTGTGTGCACTAAACACACGTGTTCGTGATGGGAACACTAAAGATGTGCTCAGCTGGCATTACATCTTATGAGCAGTGACATGATTTATGCTATTGACGTGGCTTTATCTCACGTTCTTGGGTTCAGTTTAAAACAGCAAATATTGAAAACAACCATAACACGGGACACCTTTTCAACTCAATCGGCAGTCTCCTGAAGACATGCAGGTGATTTACCACATTGAAATGTTTGTAGTGAAGATCATTTGGTGAATCGTCATTGGATCGTAAATGTGGTAGACACTCCAACGCGTTTTTTTGCTGATCACCAAAGCAGTTATGTGTGGGTGGCAATTAATTAACTGCTAGCAGCTATTAAGGCCAAAGTTCCCCAGATAGGTGCAATGTAGACGTTTACTGACGATAAGGGACGCAGCCGCTGCACACGAGTTGCGCGATTTTGTTTTCAAGAAACAACTGACAGGCGAAGATTTCGGCGGGAACCGTTTCGCGCCTTCCCCGCGTCCGCGCGCGCACGCGAGCCGCAGTGCTGCCAACACAACCGTTACTGCCCGCGCTCCGTAACAACCTCACCGGCCGAGCGGCGGCGAACAACTGACTGTCGACGCGACGCGTGTCGACTGTCCCGGCTCGCGCTGCCGCCGAATGCGCATGCTCCGCTCGGCGCGTGTAGAAGCGGCCGTTGTATACAGGCGCGATGCGATAACGTGGCCCCGATCAAAGCCCTGTCTGCGTTTACGCGGTTCCGCACGGTTTCCAGCGCTTGCGACCAGAGACAGATGAAGTTGCCAACGGGCTGTTTCATGGTCCCACCAGCACCCATCGGTTTAGCAATACTCGGTATCTTTACCTCTCTACGCTAAACACTTGAAATTGTAAGCACGTACAACACTAGTCACCTTGTAACAGGTCGTAGTATGATGTTTCTTTGAAAGTGAAATATTAGTTTAGCAAGTATCTCACGAATGACACAATTTTATTTATTTATTCGAATGAACGGGTGAAAGCAAGGGGAAACTACACCCGTAATTTTTCCGAGGGCATGCAGCTTTACTGTTTGGTTAAATGATGATGGGTAAAATATTCCGGAGGTAAAATAGTCCCCCATTCGGATCTCCGGGCGGGTACTACTCAAGAGGATGTCATTATCAGAAGAAAGAAAACTGGCATTCTGCAGATCGGAGTGTGAAATGTTAGGTCCCTTATTCGGGCAGGTAGGTTAGAAAATTTAAAAAGGGAAATGGATAGGTTCTAGTCAGATAAAGTGGGAATAAGTGAATTTCGGTAGCAGGAGGAACAAGACTTTTGGTCAGGTGAATACAGGGTTATAACACTGCCTACAGGAAAATCAAAGAGACCTTTGGAGAAAAGAGAACCATTTGTATGAATATCAAGAGCTCAGATGGAAACCCAGTTCTTAGCAAAGAAAGTAAGGCAGAAAGCTGGGAGGAGTATATAGGGGATCTATACAAGGGTGATCCACTTGAGGACAATGTTATGGAAATGAAAGAGGATGTAGATGAAGATGAAATGGGAGATACGATACTGCGTGAAGAGTTTGACAGAGCACTGAAAGACCTGAGTCGAAGCAAGGCCCCGGAAGTAGACAACATTCGATTAGAACAACTGACGGCCTTCGGAGAGCCAGCCCTGACAAAATTATACCATCGGGTGAGCAAGATGTATGAGACAGGCGAAATACCCTCAGACTTCAAGAAGAATATAATAATTCCAATTCCAAAGAAAGCAGGTGTTGACAGATGTGAAAATTACCGAACTATCAGTTTAATAAGTCACAGCTGCAAAATAGTAACACGAATTCTTTACAGACGAATGGAAAACTGGTAGAAGCCGACCTCGGGGAAGATCAATTTGGATTCCGTAGAAATATTGGAACACGTGAGGCAATACTGACCTTGCGACTTATCTTAGAAGCTAGATTAAGTAAAGTCAGACCCACGTTTCTAGCATTTGTAGACTTAGAAAAGCTTTTGAGAATGTTGACTGGAATACTCTCTTTCAAATTCTGAAGGTGGCAGGGGTAAAATACAGTGAGCGAAAGGCTATTTACAATTTGTACAGAAACCAGATGGCAGTTATAAGAGTTGAGGGGCATGAAAGGGAAGCAGTGGTTGGGAAGGGAGTGAGACAGGATTGTAGCCTATCCCCGATGTTATTCAATCTCTGTATTGAGCAATCAATAAAGGAAACAAAAGAAAAGTTCGGAGCAGGTATTAAAATCCATGGAGAAGAAATAAAAACTTTGAGATTCGCCGATGACATTGCAATTCTGTCAGCAAAGGACTTGGAAGAGCAGTTGAACGGAATAGACAGTGTCTTGAAAGGAGGATATAAGATGGACATCAACAAAAGCAAAACGAGGATAATGGAATGTAGTCGAATTCAGTCGGGCGATGCTGAGGGAATTAGATTAGGAAATGAGACACTTAAAGTAGTAAAGGAGTTTTGCTATTTGGGGTGCAAAATAACTGATGATGGTCGAAGTAGAGAGGATATAAAATGTAGACTGGCAATGGCATGGAAAGTGTTTCTGAAGAAGAGAAATTTGTTAACATCGAGTATAGATTTAAGTGTCAGGAAGTCGTTTCTGAAAGTATTTGTATGGAGTGTAGCCATGTATGAAAGTGAAACATGGACGATAAATAGTTTGGACAAGAAGAGAATAGAAGCTTTAGAAATGTGGTGCTACATAAGAATGCTGAAGGTTAGATGGGTAGATCACGTAACTAATGAGGAGGTATTGAATGGAATTGGGGAGAAGAGGAGTTTGTGGCGCAACTTGACAAAAAGAAGGGACCAGTTAGTAGGACATGTACTGAGGCATCAAGGGATCATGAAATTAGCATGGGCAGTGTGGAGGGTAAATATCGTGGAGGGAGACCAAGAGATGAATACACTAAGCAGATTCAGAAGGATTTAGGTTCCAGTAGGTACTGGGAGATGAAGAAGCTTGCACAGGATAGAGTAGCATGGAGAGCTGCATCAAACCATTCTCAGGACTGAAGACCACAACAACAATAGCCTTTGTATAGGTCATTCTGGGTGAATGTTGCTGGATGCCTTCTTACAGCGCTTAATTTCTAATGTTTTAGATGCTGGGACGCACCTCTTCAACCACACAGCCAACATAAACGAAACTTGTGTTAAAACTTACAGTGAGGAATCATTTTTTACAAAATTTCTGACTGAGGTTCGTGGAACATAATTTTTTTTGTAACCACAACAATAAAACTACAAAATTTCAAAAATTGGTTCAAATGGCTCTGAGCACTTTGGGACTTAACTTCTGAGGTCATCAGTCCCCTAGAATTAGAACTACTTACGCCTAACTAACCTAAGTACATCACACACATCCATGCCCGAGGCAGAATTCGAACCTGCGACCATAGCAGCAGCGCGGTTCCGGACTGAAGCGCCTAGAACCGCCCGGCCACAACGGATAATGCATAATGTGTCTGCTCCAGTTCAGAGTTAATAATTGAAAATATTTGCTAATGGAAGTGATGAGCGCAGCAATATTATAACGAAAAATGAGATGATCTCATGGAGGCCGGCCGAAGTGGCCAAGCGGTTCTAGGCGCTTCAGTCTGGAACCACGCGACCACTACGGTCGTAGGTTCGAATCCTGCCTCGTGCATGGATGTGTGTGATGTCCTTAGGTAAGTTAGGTTTAAGTAGTTGTAATTCTAGGGGACTGATGACCTCAGAAGTTAAATCCCATAGTGCTCACAGCCATTTGAGCCATTTGATCTGATGGAGAAAATGAAATGAATGGAAGTCACCTTTGAAATCGGCGTAAGTTGTTTTAGTGATCAGTCATCAATAGGATGATTCTAGACCTTCTATCGGTAATAAAGGTTTGAATCACCATGTGTAAAAATTCCCTCAACGAGTTGTAATCGGACTTCGTAAATCATATAAAGATAATGCAGGCAGACTCTGTGACTAACCATGCAAATTTCTGCACCGGCTGTTAAAAGGTCAAATGGCTCTGAGCACTATGGGGCTTAACATCTTAGGTCATCAGTCCCCTAGAACTTAGAACTACTTAAACCTAACTAACCTCAGGACATCACAAACATCCATGCCCGAGGCAGGATTCTTACCTGCGACAGTAGCAGTCGCACGGTTCTGGGCTGCGCGCCTAGAACCGCGAGACCACCGCGGCCGGCAGCGACTGCACTGAACTGTCGGTTTAGCAGTACTAGTCTTCAGCAATCACACACACACACACACACACACACACACACACACACACACTCATATATATACACTCCTGGAAATGGAAAAACGAACACATTGACACCGGTGTGTCAGACCCACCATACTTGCTCCGGACACTGCGAGAGGGCTGTACAAGCAATGATCACACGCACGGCACAGCGGACACACCAGGAACCGCGGTGTTGGCCGTCGAATGGCGTTAGCTGCGCAGCATTTCTGCACCGCTGCCGTCAGTGTCAGCCAGTTTGCCGTGGCATACGGAGCTCCATCGCAGTCTTTAACACTGGTAGCATGCCGCGACAGCGTGGACGTGAACCGTATGTGCAGTTGACGGACTTTGAGCGAGGGCGTATAGTGGGCATGCGGGAGGCCGGGTGGACGTACCGTCGAATTGCTCAACACGTGGGGCGTGAGGTCTCCACAGTACATCGATGTTGTCGCCAGTGGTCGGCGGAAGGTGCACGTGCCCGTCGACCTGGGACCGGACCGCAGCGACGCACGGATGCACGCCAAGACCGTAGGATCCTACGCAGTGCCGTAGGGGACCGCACCGCCACTTCCCAGCAAATTAGGGACACTGTTGCTCCTGGGGTATCGGCGAGGACCATTCGCAACCGTCTCCATGAAGCTGGGCTACGGTCCCGCACACCGTTAGGCCGTCTTCCGCTCACGCCCCAACATCGTGCAGCCCGCCTCCAGTGGTGTCGCGACAGGGGTGAATGGAGGGACGAATGGAGACGTGTCGTCTTCAGCGATGAGAGTCGCTTCTGCCTTGGTGCCAATGATGGTCGTATGCGTGTTTGGCGCCGTGCAGGTGAGCGCCACAATCAGGACTGCATACGACCGAGGCACACAGGGCCAACACCCGGCATCATGGTGTGGGGAGCGATCTCCTACACTGGCCGTACACCACTGGTGATCGTCGAGGGGACACTGAATAGTGCACGGTACATCCAAACCGTCATCCAACCCATCGTTCTACCATTCCTAGACCGGCAAGGGAACTTGCTGTTCCAACAGGACAATGCACGTCCGCATGTATCCCGTGCCACCCAACGTGCTCTAGAAGGTGTTAGTCAACTACCCTGGCCAGCAAGATCTCCGGATCTGTCCCCCATTGAGCATGTTTGGGACTGGATGAAGCGTCGTCTCACGCGGACTGCACGTCCAGCACGAACGCTGGTCCAACTGAGGCGCCAGGTGGAAATGGCATGGCAAGCCGTTCCACAGGACTACATCCAGCATCTCTACGATCGTCTCCATGGGAGAATAGCAGCCTGCATTGCTGCGAAAGGTGGATATACACTGTACTAGTGCCGACATTGTGCATGCTCTGTTGCCTGTGTCTATGTGCCTGTGGTTCTGTCAGTGTGATCATGTGATGTATCTGACCCCAGGAATGTGTCAATAAAGTTTCCCCTTCCTGGGACAATGAATTCACGGTGTTCTTATTTCAATTTCCAGGAGTATATATATATATATATATATATATATATATATATATATATATATATATATATAGGGTGGTCCATTGATAGTGCATGTGCTAATATCTCACGAAATAAGCGTCAAACGAAAAAACTACAAAGAACGAAACTAATCTAGCTTGAAGGGGGAAATCAGATGGCGCTATGATTGGCTCGCTAGATGGCACTGCCAAAGGTCAAACGGATATCAACTGCGTTTTTTTAAATAGGAACACATTTTTTATTACATATTCGTGTAGTATGTAAAGAAATATCAATGTTTTAGTTGGACCACTTTTTTCGCTTTGTGATAGATGGCGCTGTACTAATCACAAACGTATAAGTACGTTGTATCACATAACATTTCGCCAGCACGGACGGTATTTGCTTCGTGATACATTACCCGTGTTAAAATGGACCGTTTACCAATTGCGGAAAAGGTCGGTATCGTATTGATGTATGGCTAATGTGATTAAAATGCCCAACGGGCGTGTGCTATGTATACTGCTCGGTATTCTGGACGACATCTTTCAAGTGTCCGGACCGTTCGCCGGATAGTTACGTTATTTATGGAAACAGGAAGTGTTCAGCCATATGTGGAACGTCAACCACGACCTGCAAGAAATGAGGATGCACGAGTAGGGTTCGCAGCTAATCCACACATCCGCGAGAATCGGGAATCTCAAATACGTCGGTGTTGAGAATGCTACATCAATATCGACTGCACCCGTACCATATTTCTATGCACCAGGAATTCCATAGCGACGACTTGGAACGTCGTGTACAGTTCTGCCACTGGGCACAAGAGAAATTGTGGGACGATGACAGATTTTTTGCATGCGTTCTAATTAGCGACGAAGCGTCATTCATCAACAGCGGTAACATAAACCGGCATAATATGCAGTATTGGGCAACGGAAAATCCACGATGGCTGCGACAAGTGGAACATCAGCGACCTTGGCGGGTTAATGTATGGTGCGGCATTATGGGAGGAATGAAGACTGGCCCCCATTTTATCGATGGCAATCTAAATTGTGCAATTTATTCTGATTCCCTACGTAATGTTCTTCCGATGTTACTACAAGATGTTTCATTGCATGACAGAATGGCGATGTGCTTACAACATGATGGACGTCCGGCACATAGCTCACGTGCAGTTGAAGAGCTATTGAGTAGCATATTTCATGACAGATGGATTGGTCGTCGAAGCACCATACCATGGCCCGCACGTTCACCGGATCTGACGTCCCCGGATTTCCTTCTGTGTGGAAAGTTGAGGGATATTTGCTATCATGATCCACCGACAACGCCTGACAACATGCGTCAGCGCATTGTCAATGCACGTGCGAACATTACGGAAGGCCAACTACTCGCTGTTGTGAGGAATGTCGTTACACGTATTGCCAAATACATTGAGATTGACGGACATCATTTTGAGCATTTATTGCATTAATGTCGTATTTACAGGTAATCACGCTCTAACAGCATGCGTTCTCAGAAATGAGAAGTTCACAAAGGTACATGTATCACATTGGAACAACCGAAATAAGATGTTCAAACGTACCTACGTTCTGCATTTTAATTTTAAAAACCTACCTGTTACCAACTGTTCGTCTAAAATTGTGAGCCATATATTTGTGACTATTACAGCGCCATCTATCACAAAGCGAAAAAAGTGGTCCAACTAAGACATTCATATTTCTCTACATACTACACGAATGTGTAGTAAAAATGGGGGTTCCTATTTTAAAAAACGCACTTGATATCCGTTTGAACTATGGCAGCGTCTTCTAGCGGGCCAACCATAGCGCCATCTGGTTTCCCCGCTTTAACCGAGACAAGTTTCGTTCTTTGTAGTTTTTTCGTTTGACGCTTATTTGGTGTGATATTTGGCCCGGTCACAATTAGTGGACCACCCTGTATAATTTGCAGCTCTGTGGAGTGAGAAAATTGGAGAAATTAGAGCTAATACAGAGACTAACCTGCAATCATTCTTCTGATGCTCTATTCGCAAGGATCAGGAAGCATCCCCTGCCACACACCGTTAGGTCACTTGCTAAGTATTGATGTATATGTAGATGTTCACGGAAAATTACGACGGTCATAAGCGTCCGCAGGGGCAAGGGGCTGGGAATTGTGCACTTCACCCCCCTCCCCCCCCCCCCCCCACCCTCCCACGAGAATCTGTAGTACTGAGTTCTTATTCATTTCGCAGTTCTCATATATTTCTAGCAGCAATTTCCGTGGTTCCGCAAAACCTCTCGTTTAGCCAATTGTAGCGTTATGTGACTAGTCGCAGTAAGATAATGATGTGGCAATTACCATCTGCTCTTTAGAAAAATCTAACATCACATACTCGACTATTGAGCACTAGCTTCATTCGTATGTATGTCGCTTTGTCCGCCTTAACAATGAGCACACTGCTTTTCCGCAGGTCGAAAGAAGGCCGAAAGAAAGCCGCTGTCGTGTGCCCTGCCAATTACCTTTGTTGCCTTCTTCGGAGTATTGTTGTCGAGTTGTCTACGAGGCGTTTCCTAGCCGTTGTGGAATATAATTCCCCGTCACAGTCTCCTTAACGTAATCAACAGTAGCTAAACGCAGCGCTTCCGCAGAACCTTGTTTGGTTTCACGGAATGTCACGTGCGTTGCAGTGTGCACTCCGCTACGCATTAAAATTTGTTCTCTGCATTGTCACTTTCGAGGGAAACTAGTCAAATGTTCTTTATGACTGATTATTTTTGTCTATAACCAACAGTATTCATATTTCTGGTTACTTCGTAATTTAAACTTCTCACATTCACTATCAATTAACATTATTGCAATATGAATAAAAACATCTTTTCTAAATATTTTGCTGCTTTATTTCCTAGCTTATTGATCCTTTTGATGGATACATCTCAAATATAAACGTAAAAGGATATAATTTTCTATCGTGAACTTTAAAAATGTGTCACAGCCATAATCATTTTATTTCTTGTGGCCTAGACTTCGCAAAACTGATTTATCATTTATATAAAAAAAATGGCAACTTTTGAGTATTGTCCTCCTTCCCCCCCCCCCCCCCCCCCTCCCTCACTCCCCCCCGGCGCTACTTCAACGTCCCCGTCTGTAAAAATTTCTGTAGACACCTCTGGTCTAATATTGTTTAATAAAGCTTTTACCGACAAATGGCGATCAAAAGATGTATCATTAGCCCTTCGGGGCCATGTACAGTTCCGACTTCCCAAAGAGTTAGGAAAAAAAAAAAACGCGATATGACATCGCACACAGAGTTTGATGTTTAGTAAATGCTTTAAACGTCATTTGCCTTCTACTCGCTGGTAATGTTCTCTGGTGCCGGCGCGGGGGCAAAGTCTACTTATGTTCGAGTTTAATATACCTATACTACCTTAACTACTTGTTCCAGTGAGTTACAAAAAAATTTCCACTTCCGTTTCATCGCTGCTTCTTCAACTGTTCGTTGTTATAAGGCTGTTGTTTTCTTTTTATTCTTGTTCGTCCCTGGAGGCCACTTTCTAAATAATTTTGTTTCTGAATAAATACCAGCTTTTTGTGTGTCCATTATGAAGAGTTAGCTTTTCTGAGGTTATTTAGTGTGTTGTGTACTTCATGCCAGCTGTATTTTCATCTTTATAATTTTGCTAAAAATTTCCTTCGTCAGTCCGTCATCCAAGCTATCCAAATTTCTGAAGAACGACATTCTAGGACGTTCTTTGGCACTTCGTGTGAGGGCCTATCACGCACTCTGCATGTTCATGGAGTTCATTGATAAGTCAGGCCTGCTGTATTCTGTCACTGTTGTCCTTGGCCCAATTACACCTCTGACCTTTCTTCTTCCTGTTCATCGAGATTCTTCATAATGTCTTACCCGAAGCTGGCTCGTACGCTGCAAGTACTTTATTGTAGTTTGCTGCTATAGTGGGTATGATTTGGCACCTACAGCCAGTACCTAAAATTTGAATAATGGAAACCACTTTCAGGCGTCGCCAGTTCTGCATAGATATGTATTCCACTTTCTATGTTCACAACGCAGAATTTTGTTTTAGTTACATTTGCACCCAGTGCCATATGGTACTTGTTGATGATCTGTAGTACTTTTGCCGGCCGGAGCGGCCGTGCGGTTCTAGGCTCTACAGTCTGGAATCGAGCGACCGCTACGGTCGCAGGTTAGAATCCTGCCTCGGGCATGGATGTGTGTGGTGTCCTTAGGTTAGTTAGGTTCAATTAGTTCTAAGTTCTAGGCGACTGATGACCTCAGAAGTTGAGTCGCATAGTGCTCAGAGCCATTTGAAGCTTTTTTTTTGTGTAATACCTTTCCAGTGTCCTTTTCATTTATGATTACGAGACCTACATCGTCTGCATGGGCCTTACAGACAATTTGTTGGCCGCGTATGCACAAACCTTGTAGGTGTTGCGCTTCGTTTCCTAAAAAGAATATGATAGTGATAGCAAAGAAGGTCGTTGACTTCGGACAGCCCTGCTAGACTGAACTTTCCAAATGAGTGCTACTCGTGAGGTAGCCGTTCACCGTGAAGTCTCATTAGCCGCTGTTTAAAATCCTACCACGTGGTTAACGAAACGATGTGGGAATAACAAAGCATTCATTCTCTTGGGAATATACTGGTGGGTAGCCCTGTCGAAAGCCATGTCGAAATCTAATGTCACTCGTGAAGCCCCAGTCCTGTGAAAAATAACCTGCGCCTGAATTAACTCTTTGACAGATCCACCGTTAAGAGCGATTGCTGGATTAAATGTGCCAAAACGGACTAAATTAACGCTTTAGTTGTTTGCAGCCCTCGCAGTGAAAATTAAGACGAGGTATTCACAATTTTTTATTCAAAAACATCTACATCTACGTGGATACTCTGCAAATCACATTTAAGTGACTGGCAGAGGGTTCATCAAACCACGTTCACAATTCTTTATTATTTCAATCTCGTATAGAGCGCGGAATGAACGAATACCTATATCTTTCCGTACGAGCTCTGATTTCACTTATTTTATCGTGGTGATCGTTTCTCCCTATGTAGGTCGGTGTCAACAAAATATTTTCCCATCCGGAGGAGAAAACTGGTAATTGGAATTTCGTGAGAAGATTCCATCGCAACGAAATACGCCTTTCTTTTAATGATTTCCAGCCTAAATCCTGTATCATTTCAGCGAAACTCTCCCATATTTCGCGATAATACAAAAAGCGTTGCCCTTCGTTGAACTTTTTCGATGTACTCCGTCAGTTCTATCTGGTAAGGATCCCACACTGCGCAGCAGTAATCTAAAAGAGGACGGACAAGCGTAGTGTAGGCAGTCTCCTTAGTAGGTCTGTTACATTTTCTAAGTGTCCTGCCAAGAAAATTCAGTCTTCGGTTAGCCTTCCTCACAACATTTTCCAATTTAAGTTGTTCGTAATTGTAATTACAAGGTATTTAGTTGAATTTACGGCTTTTAGATTTGACTGATTTATCGTGTAACCGAAGTTTAACGAGTTCCTTTTAGCACTCATATGGATGACCTCACACTTTTCGCTATTCAGGGTCAACTGCCACTTTTCGCACCATTCAGATACCTTTTTTAAATCGTTTTGCATTTTTTTTGGGGGGGGGGGGTCTTCTGATCACTTTATTAGTCGATAAACGACAGCGTCATCTGCAAACAACCTAATACGGCTGCTCAGATTGTCTCTCAAATCGTTTATATAGATATGGAACAGCGAAGGGCCATTAGCACTACCTTGGGGAAAGCCAGAAATCACGTCTATTTTACTCGATGACTTTCCGCCAATTACTACGAACTGTGACCTGTCTGACAGGAAATCACAAATCCATTCACATAACTGAGACGATATTCCATACGCACGAAATTTCACTACAAATCGCTGGTGTGGTACAGTGTCAAAAGCCTTCCTGCAATCTACAAATACGGAATCAATTTGAAATCCCTTGTCAATAGCACTCAACACTTCGCGCGAATTAAAAGATAGTTGTGTCTCACAATAACGGTATTTTCTAAACCCATGTTGACTGTGTGTCAATAGACAGTTTTCTTCGAGGTAATTCATAATGTTCGAACACAATGTATGTTCCAAAATCTGCTGGATATTGATGTTAACGATATGGGCCTGTTATTTAGTTGATTATTCTTACTACGTTTCTTGAATATTGGTGTGACCTGAACAACTTTCCAGTCTTTGGGTACGGATCTTTCGTCGGGCGAACAGTTGTATATGAGAGTTAAGTATGGAGCTAATGCATTAGCATACTCCGAAAGGAACCTAATTGGTATACAGTCTGGATCAGAAGACTTGCTTTTATTACGTGATTTGAGTTGCTTCACTACTCCGAGGATATTTACTTCTACGTTACTCACGCACGAAATTTCACTACAAATCGCTGGTGTGGTACAGTGTCAAAAGCCTTCCTGCAATCTACAAATACGGAATCAATTTGAAATCCCTTGTCAATAGCACTCAACACTTCGCGCGAATTAAAAGATAGTTGTGTCTCACAATAACGGTATTTTCTAAACCCATGTTGACTGTGTGTCAATAGACAGTTTTCTTCGAGGTAATTCATAATGTTCGAACACAATGTATGTTCCAAAATCTGCTGGATATTGATGTTAACGATATGGGCCTGTTATTTAGTTGATTATTCTTACTACGTTTCTTGAATATTGGTGTGACCTGAACAACTTTCCAGTCTTTGGGTACGGATCTTTCGTCGGGCGAACAGTTGTATATGAGAGTTAAGTATGGAGCTAATGCATTAGCATACTCCGAAAGGAACCTAATTGGTATACAGTCTGGATCAGAAGACTTGCTTTTATTACGTGATTTGAGTTGCTTCACTACTCCGAGGATATTTACTTCTACGTTACTCATGTTGGCAGCAGTTCTCTATTCGAATTCTGGAATATTTACTATGTCTTCTTTTGTGAAGGCATTTCGGAAGGCTGTGTTTAGTAACTCTGCTTTCGCAGCACTGTCTTTGATAGTAACTCCATTGCTATCATGCAGAGAAGGCATTGATTGTTTCTTGCCGTTAACATACTTCACATACGACCAGAATCTCTTTGGATTTTCTGACAGGTTTCGAGACAAAGTCTGGATGTGGAAACTATTATGTGGAAACTATTATAAGTATCTCGCATTGAAGTCCACACTAAATTTAGAGCTTCTGTAAAAGATCACCAATATTGGGGATTTTGCGTCTGTTTAAATTTGGCATGTTTTTTCATTGTTTCTGCAACAGTGTTCTGAACCATTTGTGTACCAAGGAGGATCAGCTCCGTCGTTTCTTAATTTATTTGGTGTAAATCTCTCAATTGCTGCCGATACTATTTCTTTGAATTCAAGCCATATCCGGTCTACACTTATGTTATTAATTTGGAAAGAGTGCAGTTTGTCTCTGAGGAAGGAGTCAAATGGATTTTTATCTGCTTTTTTGAATAACGATTTTTTCATTAATGATACAGGGTTTGCTAGCTTCATTAAGCAGAGGCGTGACTTGTGTGCCTCTGAATTTATTACAGAAGTTTAAATGCACTAAAAATGGAATAAGCATAATACGAAATTACTTTGTGCACAGTTAAACGTTGATATGCACACTTGAACGTTGATTGTGATGAAACTGAGGTACATTGGTGTCTAAAATTAAAGCAACAAATGGAAATCTTACAACGTTGCTTTTATTTTGCCACATAAGGGTATCAAGAGGTGATATCAAAGCAGAAATAATGTAAAAAAAAAAAACAGAATATAAACAACTGCACGGATCGAGGTGGCGCAGTGGTTAGCACACTGGACTCGGATTCGGGAGGACGATGGTTCAATCCCGTGTCCGGCCATCCTGATTTAGGTTTTCCGTGATTTCCCTAAATCGCTCCAGGCAAATGCCGGGATGGTCCCTTTAAAAGGGCACGGCCGACTTCCTTCCCCCTCCTTCCCTAATCCGATGAGACCCATGACCTCGCTGTTTGGTCTCTTCCTCCAAAAGAACCCAACCCATAAACAACTGCAACATACAAAAAAATAGACGAAAATGTTCTTCCTTTTATATACTTTACAGATTTGCACATGGATAATGTGCTCACTATGGTGTGTGACCACTTCTGGCATCAATACACGCCTGACAACGACAGAGCACGGCATGAATAATGTCGTCAATGTCATGTTGAGGCAGCAACGCCCGTTCCTCCCTTTGAGCTGCTCGCAAGTCTTTATTAGCGGTCCTCCTCGATATCGGTCTCTTTTGACAGTGTTCGGATGTCGAAACTGTGTTCCACACTCCCTTCAGATGCGAATCCGTCGAGGATCACTCTCCAGACCAAATTGGGGCTCATCTGTGAAAAGAAAACTGGCCGGCTGTTCGACTGTTCAGGTGGCATGACGACTCCACTCTGGACGTTCCTTTCTGAGACGACGCGTCAGAGGATCACAAACAGCAGGTCTCCGATAATAAAGACCCCTCTGTCGAAGTCTTCTCTACGCCGTTTGCCTCGATACAGCACGTCCAGTGGACGCTGCGAGGTCGAATACCAGTTGCTGTTGAGTACTAAGGCGGTACCGCCGCGCCCTTACAGCCAAATAACGGTCCTGTCTTTATTATGTCACTCGTGGTCGCCCCTGCCCTGGTCTTTGGGATACAATTTCAGTCTCTACAGACTGTCGCCTCATCCGAGAAACAACAGAACGATCCACATTAAGCTAGCGGGCCACGTCAGTTTGTGACTGATGGTTGAAATGGTTCAAATGGCTCTGAGCACTATGGGACTTACCATCTGAGGTCATCAGTCCCCTAGACGTAGAACTACTTAAACCTAACCAACCTAAGGACATCACACACATCCATGCCCGAGGCAGGATTCAAACCTGCCAGCATAGCAGCAGCCCGGTTCCGGACTGAAGCGCCTAGAACCGCTCGGCCACAACGGCCGGGAGTTTGCGACTTAGTCCCAGATGGTCCAGGACTGGAAGCAACTGTGTACACAGCGATGGTGGATCAGAGGCTACCCTGCAAACACTACTACGCTTGAAACTTTCTGGCAGATTAAAACTGTGTGCCGGACCGAGACTCGAACTCGGGCCTTTGCCTTTCGCGGGCAAGTGCTCTACCAACTGAGCTACCCAAGCACGACTCACGCCCCGTCCTCACAGCTTTACTTCCGCCAGAACCTCGCCTCCTACTTTCCAAACTTCACAGAAGCTCTCCTGCGAACCTTGCAGAACTAGCACTTCTGGAAACAAAGGATATTGCGGAGACATGGCTTAGCCACAGCCTCGGGGATGTTTCCAGAATGAGATTTTCACTTTACAGAGGAGTGTGCGCTGATATGAAAGTTCCTGGCAGATTAAAACTGTGTGCCGGACCGAGACCCGAACTGCAAGGTTCGCAGGAGAGCTTCTGTGAACTTTGGAAGGTAGGAGACGAGATACTGGCAGAAGTAAAGCTGTGAGGACGGGGCGTGAGTCAAGCTTGGGTAGCTCAGTTGGTAGAGCACTTGCCCGCGAAAGGCAAGTGCTCGAGTTCGAGTCTCGGTCGGGCACACAGTTTTAATCTGCCAGGAAGTTTGATATCAGCGCACACTCCTCTGTAGAGTGAAAATCTTATTCTGGACTACTACGCTTGTTAGATGTTGACCGAAATGCCATCATTCGTGTAGAACACGATCCAACAGAAGCCTGTTGACAGTTTGTATCATTATGTTGTGAATTAGACACAGGATGGGGAAATAGCTATTTGTTGCTTCAATTGTGGACACCAGTGTAATTCAAATAACAGTTGGTAAACTTAATTGGTAGCAAATTCGAATTTCTTAAACACAGTCTCCCTTTCCTATTGAATTTTTCGTCAATCTGCCTACATATCAATAACAGTGACTTTCTGGCTTTAAAAGGAAACGGAAGCTATCGAATCAACTCTGTCCGTGCTGTCAACTATGGGAAGACTAAACCGGAGCTAATGTTGAGTTCCTGTGTTCTATTCGTCCAAATGTGGTAGTACTGCCAGTTACACTCGTTCACACTCAACAGAGTACACTGCGGTGAACTCTAACATTGCACTATCAGTCTCCGCCAAACAGGACACCTGCTTTTGAAGTCTGCCATCCTTGTCAAGGGTGAAACCAACAGTTTTGTCCCACCTCAGACGTCGCCATCCCCATCTTGTTCCGTGTCTCATGCCCTAGTCTCTTCTTTTTACAAGTTAGGACAAAGGCTGTCTGTGTTTCATGTGTAGAAAATTTCGTCTACCAATCCGTAAAAAGTTGCATTTTTACTCCACCAAAGAAATAACTGTGCTGTTGATAAAAATCTCCCATCATGCGCCTGAAAACCGCAGATCCAATAAGCTTGCTTTCCGCTCCTCTGTTCTCCAAACGATGATCTCAAACAATACATCATATTGATGTCGCAGTACAGCAACTAGGGCCGACGAAATATGCGATCCCTTGCAACGAACTTGTGATGTCACACTATAGTTCAATTCTTTTATATTGCACCTCGCGCACGCCCGCTCAGACGCGGGAGATTGCTGCGTTGTCAAGAGAAGCAGCGCCATAGTATAGTATAGTATAGTATAGTATAGTTCGCAAACTTACGTTTAGTGGGGGAGCGCGCAGTTTATGAGGTAAAGCCATCATGGTCGCATTAACCCTTTCGCTGCTACAGAGACGTACTCCCCGCATTCCGCACTGTGCGCGATTTTGTCATCACTGCACTGCTCGCCTGTGCAGACACATGGTGTTCCGACTGCTATGACACACTTATCATTCGATTTCACAAAAATTATTTGGCCCAAAAATTTGATTTTTACACATCTTCTTGACTGATACCTTCCTCCCATAAATGACTTAATTTTGTTTCGATGTTCAACGCAGTTATTGTGCAGCTTCAAATGTAGTAAACCATTGCACGAAATTTTGAAGTCCATAGCATATACTTTCCGTATGGTCGATTTTAGTTGCCACTAGAAATTTCAAAGAATTACCTTCAAAACGAATAAAATTCATGAAATAAGACACTTCGATATTGTTTTTTAAATAAAGAAAATATTAAGCACCGCACAAGGTTTGAACTCAGAACCTTTCGCTTAGCAGCAAAACACTTTAATCATTACGCTAACGCAGCTCGTCACTCAATAGACTTCCTGGAGGACTTTAAAATATCACGAAATATACCGACAAACACTGTTGGTATGACTACGAATTACTCACGTTTCGTCGAAGTACAACAGGAAATGTTCTTTATTGCGAAAAAGCTGTTAGTGAGAATGATACAAACACCTTTCCTTGCTATTAGGAGGCTTATTGCTTGTTTGCTTTAATTAATTAATAGAATATGAAGCAATTGGCAAAAAAATGCTTTTTCCACACTTTCTATAAAAGAAAGTCTGCTATCAAGACATTGCTTTTGTTCAATTACTTTATTTATGACTGAACGTTTCTAAAACTGAAGACACTCGTCCGTGCTCTGCACTGCAGCCGAGCCCTGGCAACGTCGTTCTCTGTTCATTGGCTGAGTGTGTTTTGTGACATCATATGCGCACAACGAACCTAAACTCGGCCGCCGTCGTAAATGACGCGCACTGTTGGCCAGACTTCGTAAATGCTCGTCTCCATGCAGGGCCATCAGGAAATCAATATTTAATTGGAAATGTGCTGGTGTAGCCTGTCGCCAGCACACCCGATGCAAAGAGATAATGAAAAGATCGATAGTAGGCGCAAGCAGTGCGTCTACCAAGAGAGAGGCCAAAGACAGACTCGCAAGAAACTTGCCCCCAACGCTCTCCTGACTGCCAGTATTTAGGTCGCCGCCACGTACCGGAAAGCCCAGTCAGTCATCCAGAGAGTAAACGAGTCGAGACACCAGTCGCAGCCCAGTGGGAGTCACTGTCGTAGCTCAGCCTCTAGCTCAGGGTCAGTCACTACCAGGCGACCAGAGTAGTGTACATAGAGGCACTTTGTACTTCACAAGCAGTGAGGCTAACATGGGCTTGTACCACAACACCTGGAAGTCATAAGAGGCTCTGGAACGTCCTATACTTGCAATGTTAAAATAACGCTTATAAATTACATCTTTCCTCACAAAGTATTTGAGGTAGGAAGTTGTACTTTTTACAGATTATTTATTGGAATATGGGCTACAACGTAACACAGGGATTTTACAAAATTTTAGTTCAGTTATTAAAGATGATTTTTCTTTCAATTGTAATGAAAATTCACAACATTTTTTTTTTGCAATTTTTTATTTATATATTCAAAAATACACAGTTTTTTTGGAAAAAGGCTGTGTTAAATTATGCAGAAGGTACTGTGTAACATTTACTGAAAATTTGAAACAAATATGTTTGGAAGATCCTTAGAAAACATGTAATTAGTATGAGAAAATAAAAGTTTTGGGAATCGAGCGACAAAGATTGGATTAACTTTTTAGTGCATTCCAGGTCCATAGGATGGATTATCTTCATCCTCTGCAAACTCCTCCTCCAGCTTCCTCTTGTTCCTCCTCCTGTTTACTCTTGCTTGTATTTCTAGACTCTTTACAGCCCTGTCTGCAGCCCGAAGGCGTTCCTTGTCTAAAGCAAGCATCGCTCGTTGTTGTGTTCGTAGATTTTGCTACCATATTCTTCAGTTGCAGTTACTGCAACACTGTTCCAAAAGGTGGTCATGTATGAACACTTATCACATTTCAGTTGTATTTCACTAGCAAGTCCTACGTGCTTTATTATGGAGAGTTCCAGACCAACTTCACTACAATGAATACATCTTACACAGTTTGAAAAAATTCCTTTGAGAACCGACATATCAAATATTTCATTCACATCCGATTCGCCCACAAAACATTCATAGTTTTCACTCATTGAACCAAGCTTCTTCTGTGAAGTATTTTCTTTCCCACTTTGACTGCTATGGGCAGGTGTACTTGAGAGGTTAGGTTCACTCACTTGGTTATCGTCTTTATTGTTTACAGTAATAACACATACCTTTGGCTTTCCAACATTTCTCCTTTTCTTAAAAGCCTTCAGAGGATTTCTAATAACTTTACTTTTACTCAGTATTATACTTCAACAAAACAGAGACTCAAGAAACAGAATTAATTACGAATATTTTCGAGATAACGACAAAGTAAATAAACATGAAACAATCGACAATCACACCAGCGATATATATTGAACCATCACAGGTTAGCCACAACACATACTTTATCTCATATCACTAAAATGTACCTGATGAACACGGACGTTAATAATAACACCATTTGACAGCAGTTTAACAGCGCCACAGTGGGTCACGCCCATGTAGAACACATTTCAAAAAAAATTTAAAAATAGTTGTAGTCTTCGGAATTGAATAAATTATATATCTATTAAAAGGTAATAGTCTGCAGATTCAGAAAACGCAAAAAAGTAAAAATTGAACTTTTCATGATTTTGAGCCTTTCCGGAGCCCCTTAAGTAGCTTCTTGTTCTCATGAATAAAGAACCCTCTTAATAAATGCATGAAGTTGTGTTATAGAAAGAGGATACAGGCTACAAAACAACATCCTCTCCTTGTTTCCCATGATGCAACCCTACAGTGACAACGAGACGACACAAAAAGAAAGGTACCTACTAAACGTCTTAATTGTTTCCTGTGCTATCGCGACTTGCACGCATTTAAACACGTAGTGAAGAATTATTAACCTCACCTGAAATACACTCATCGTCATAAATTAAGGATAATGCTGATACATGGTGAAACTACGCTCTGGTCGGCGGTTTGTGGGTTTAAATCACCTCGAGGTATGACCATGTGGTGCATCGCACGGTGGCGCTGGCAGCAGTCCACATACGCAGAGGTGTGTTGGTGTGTGTCAGAGTACGGTGCAGCGAGTAAGTGTGCAGACGTTTTCAGACGTGCTAATGGTGACTGTGTGTTGAAAATAATTCAAAGAACACATATCGATGACGTTATGAGGAGTAGAATACTAAGGCGACTGGAGGCTGGTCAAACACAGGGAGTCGTAGCACGGACTTCCGTGTGCCACGAAGTATGATCTCACGATTATGGCAACGATCCCAGCAGACAGGAAACGTGTCCAGGCGCCACAGTACGGGACGTCCTCAGTGTACCATACCACAAAAAGACCGATATCTCACCATCAGTGCCCGCAGACGGCCACGGAGTACTGCAGGAAGCCTTGCTCGGCACCTTACCGCAGCCATTGGAGGAGCTGTCTCCAGACACACAGTCTACAGACAACTGAACAGACACTGTTCATTCGCCTGGTAACTTGCAAGGCCGATTTCACTGACCCATGGTCACAGGAGAGCCCGTAAGGCCTGGTGTCAAGAACACAGTACATGGTGATTGGAACAGTGGTCCCAGGTTATGGTTCAAATGGCTCTGAGCACTATGGGACTTAACATCTGAGGTCATCAGTCCCCTAGAACTTAGAACTAGTTAAACCTAACTAACCTAAGGACATCACAAACATCCTTGCCTGAGGCAGGATTCGAACCTGCGACCGTAGCGGTCTTGCGGTTCCAGACTGCAGCGCCTTTAACCGCACGGCCACTTCGGCCGGCTCCCAGGTTATGTTCACGGATGAGTCCAGGTATAGTCTGAACAGTGATCATCTCCAGGTTTTCATCTGGCGTGAACTGGGAACGAAATACCAACCCCTTAATGCCCTTGAAAGCGATCTCTATGGAGGTCGTGGTTTGATGGTGGGGGGTGGGAGTATGATTGGATCACGTACACCCCGGCATGTGTTTGACAGAGGAACTGCAAGGTCAGGTGTATCAGGATGTCATTTTGCACCAGTATGTCCGCCTTTTGCCGGCCGTGGTGGCCGAGCAGTTCTAGGCGCTTCAGTCCAGAACCGCGCGACTGCTACGGTCGCAGGTTCGAATCCTCGATTCCTGGCCTGGGCATGGATGTGTGTGATGTCCTTAGGTTAGTTAGGTTTAAGTAGTTCTAAGTTCTAGGGGACTGACGACCTCAGATGTTAAGTCCCGTGGTGCTCACAGCCATTTGAACAATTTTGTCCGCCTTTTCAGGGTGGAGTGGGCCCCTCCTTCATCCTGATGGATGATAACTCACGGCCCCGCCGAGGTGCCATCGTGGAGGAGTACCTTGAAACAGAAGATATCAGGCGAATGGAGTGGCCTGCCTGTTCACCAGACCTAAACCCCATCAAGCACACATGGAATGGTCTCGGTCGATGAATCGCTGCACGTCTTCAAACCCCTACGACACTTCAGGAGCTCCGACAGGCAGTGGTGCAACACTGGGAGGCTATACCCCAGCAGCTGCTCGACCACCTGATACAGGGTATGGCAACCCGTTGTGCGGCCTGTGTACGTGTGCATGGTGATCATATCGCATACTGATGTCGGGGTACATGCGCAGCAAACAGTGGCGTTTTGTTGAGGGGCGGTTTTCTCAACTTATCACCAATACCGTGGACTTACAGATCTGTGTGATGTGTGTTCCGTATGTGCCTATGCTATTAGCGCCAGTTTTGTGTAGTGCGACGTTGTGTGTCACCACATACTGCAATTGTTCTTAATTTATGAGCATCAGTGTAGTTAATCCCCCCCCCCCCCCCCCCCCCCCCGCCAGAGACGGCTGCTGGCACTTGCGAGACCTGCAGTGTGACGTAAGCGCCGCGGCCTGTCCTTCTCGTGGGCCTCGACAGCCAATTGCGGACGGGGCGCCCTTGAGTGCTAGTTGGCGCTGTCAAGTCCCTCCACCTTTCCGCAAACATCGTCGCTTTGCTACTGTGGCGTGAGCGGCAAGGCGGACGCGGTTACTTCCTGTCGTTAGTGATGTCGGTGGTGAAGTGTCTTTGACGTTGTAAAAACAGCTAATAAGCTGCGGTGTGATCATGGCGAAGTGACGTTGTTTTGTGGAGTAGGCCGGTCGCGTCTTAGCATTGTTTTAGCTTGCGTAAAGACGCACAGTTATTCATAGACAAGGAAGGAACGCCAGTAGAAGAGTTCGATAGATATTACACTACTCGCCATTAATACTGCTACACCACGAAGATGACGTGCTACAGACGCGAAATTTAACCGACAGGAAGAAGATGCTGTGTTATGCAAATGATTAGCATTCCACAGCATTCACGCAAGGTTGGCGCCGGTGGCGACACCTACAACGTGCTGACATGACGAAGGTTTCCAACCAATTTCTCATACACAAACAGCAGTTGACCGGCGTTGCCTGGTGAAACGCCGTTGTGATGCCTCGTGTAAGGAGGAGAAATGCGTACCATCACCTTTCAAGTTTTGATAAAGGTCGGATTCTAGCCTATCGCGATTGCGGATTATCGTATCGCGACATTGCTGCTCGCGTTGGTCGAGATCCAATGACTGTTGCAGAATATGGAATCGTTGGGTTCAGGAGGGTAGTACGGGACGCCGTGGTGGATCCCAACGGCCTCGTATCACTAGCAGTCGAGATGACAGGCATCTCATCCGCATGGCTGTAACGGATCGTGCAGCCACGTCTCGATCCCTGAGTCAACAGGTGGGGACGTCTGCAGTGCAACTATCACCTTCACGAACCGTTCGACGACGTTTGCAGCAGCACGGACTATCAGCTCGGAGACCGTGGCAGCGGCTACCCTTGATGCTGCATCACCGACAGGAGCGCCTGCGATGGTGTACTCAACGACGAACCTGGGTCCACGAATGGCGAAAGGTCACTTTTTCGGAGGAATCCAGGTTCTGTTTATAGCATCACGATGGTCGCATCCGTGTTTGGCGACATCGCGGTGAACGCACATTGTAAGCGTGTATTCGTCATCGCCATACTGGCGTATCACCCAGCGTGATGGTATGGGGTGCCATTGGTTACACTTCTCGGTCACCTCTTGTTCGCATTGACGGTACTTTGAACAGTGGACGTTGCATTTCAGACGTGTTACTACCCGTGGCTCTACCCTTCATTCAATCCCTGCGAAAACCTACATTTCAGCAGGATAATGCACGACCGCATGTTCCTGGATACAGAAAATGGTCTGCTGCTGCCCTGGCCAGCACATTCTCCACATCTCTCACAAAATGAAAAAGTCTAGTCAATGGTGGGCGAGCAACTGGCTCGTCACGATACGCCAGTCAGTAGTCTTGATGAACTGTGGTATCGTGTTGAAGCTGCATGGGCAGCTGTACCTGTATACACCATCCAACCTCTGTTTGACTGAATGTCCAGGCGTATCAAGGCCGTTACTACGGCCAGAGGTGGGTACTGGTTTCTCAAGATCTATGCACCCAAACTGCGTGAAAATGTTATCACATGTCAGTTCTAGTATAATATATTTGTCCAATGAATACCCGTTTATCATCTGCATTTCTTCTTGGTGTAGCAATTTTAAAGGCCAGTAGTGTAGATCTTGCAGATCGAACTGAGCTCACAAAGTTGCTAAACGTCTAGGGTACAACTTCGCAGGGTACACGTCAACTGATTACCAATATATTTGTCACCAGCTTCGGTTTTTAAATTAAAACTGCAGTTGTTAATGAAGCAACTTTCAGAAAGGTTTACTCGTGCACTTGTCGAATGTTACACTATTTATAATGAAATTTATCTTGAAAAGGAGACTTTGAAGAAAAATTTTGATGAATTTGTTTCGATGCTACAGACTTCATTATAAAAAAAAAAACATGTTCAAATGTGTGTGAAATCTTATGGTACTTAACTGCTAAGGTCATCAGTCCCCAAGCTTATACACTACTTAACCTAAATTATCCTAAGGACAAACACACACACCCATGCCCGAGGGAGGATTGGAACCTCCGGCGGGACCAGCTGCACATTTCATGACTGCAGCGCCTTAGACTTCATCACGAACCTTCGGTAGTATATTTATCGATTTAAATCGATTTGAAATTGGTGCTGGTGTTTTTGCAACTCTTTTTGCTATGTGCGTTGAAAGTGCACCTCCTGAAATTCAGTTGGAGCTCACTAACTTTTGTCGTCGTCGTGTGCTCATTGAGAGATTTCACACTGCAGAAAGCACTGAAATGTTTTACAAGAACTCACCACGAGACCAGTTTCTGCAGTTGTCTCGAATAGCTACTCGTGTCTGTACTGCGCTCCGAAGCACATTGAAAGATATACATACACAGGCTACGTTAATTCAAGTTTTGCAAGGAAATAATATATTGAATCAGAGATGGTCAAATGTAGTGTAGATTGTGTAGTAGCGTCGCTGCTCAACAGCGATCGCTGATTCAAGTTGTTATGGGTAATGTGTTAGAGTAACTTCAGATCGAGTAATGTATGAAGGTCTCGCAAGTGTAAAGACTTGTTTCATCTGATGTGTCCTGGATATATACTTACTCGAAACGGGCAGTAATGACTTTTTTTTTATCTGCAAGATAGTGTGATGCTTGGTAACTGTAGAAGGAATCTCAACAGAAGTTGGAAATAATTACGGTACAGAAATTTAGTTTGTTACTAATGCAATTCGCGTATTCATAATAATTGAGACAATGTATAGTATTCACATCCAATGATTTTGTAATGCTAATCGTTAATATATAATCAGTTTATTGAGTTTGTTAATTGTGGGCATTATTAATTTTCAATGAGTCAAAATACAAGTTTTAAAGTTAGTGCTATACTGTTGCTTACCCCAAAAATAGTTCAAATGGCTCTGAGCACAATGGGACTTAACTTCTGAGGTCATCAGTCCCCTAAAACATAGAACTACACTCCTGGAAATGGAAAAAAGAACACATTGACACCGGTGTGTCAGACCCACCATACTTGCTCCGGACACTGCGAGAGGCCTGTACAAGCAATGATCACACGCACGGCACAGCGGACACACCAGGAACCGCGGTGTTGGCCGTCGAATGGCGCTAGCTGCGCAGCATTTGTGCACCGCCGCCGTCAGTGTCAGCCAGTTTGCCGTGGCATACGGAACTCCATCGCAGTCTTTAACACTGGTAGCATGCCGCGACAGCGTGGACGTGAGCCGTATGTGCAGTTGACGGACTTTGAGCGAGGGCGTATAGTGGGCATGCGGGAGGCCGGGTGGACGTACCGCCGAATTGCTCAACACGTGGGGCGTGAGGTCTCCACAGTACATCGATGTTGTCGCCAGTGGTCGGCGGAAGGTGCACGTGCCCGTCGACCTGGGACCGGACCGCAGCGACGCACGGATGCACGCCAAGACCGTAGGATCCTACGCAGTGCCGTAGGGGACCGCACCGCCACTTCCCAGCAAATTAGGGACACTGTTGCTCCTGGGGTATCGGCGAGGACCATTCGCAACCGTCTCCATGAAGCTGGGCTACGGTCCCGCACACCGTTAGGCCGTCTTCCGCTCACGCCCCAACATCGTGCAGCCCGCCTCCAGTGGTGTCGCGACAGGCGTGAATGGAGGGACGAATGGAGACGTGTCGTCTTCAGCGATGAGAGTCGCTTCTGCCTTGGTGCCAATGATGGTCGTATGCTTGTTTAGCGCCATGCAGGTGAGCGCCACAATCAGGACTGCATACGACCGAGGCACACAGGGCCAACACCCGGCATCATGGTGTGGGGAGCGATCTCCTACACTGGCCGTACACCACTGGTGATCGTCGAGGGGACACTGAATAGTGCACGGTACATCCAAACCGTCATCGAACCCATCGTTCTACCATTCCTAGACCGGCAAGGGAACTTGCTGTTCCAACAGGACAATGCACGTCCGCATGTATCCCGTGCCACCCAACGTGCTCTAGAAGGTGTAAGTCAACTACCCTGGCCAGCAAGTTCTCCGGATCTGTCCCCCATTGAGCATGTTTGGGACTGGATGAAGCGTCGTCTCACGCGGTCTGCACGTCCAGCACGAACGCTGGTCCAACTGAGGCGCCAGGTGGAAATGGCATGGCAAGCCGTTCCACAGGACTACATCCAGCATCTCTACGATCGTCTCCATGGGAGAATAGCAGCCTGCATTGCTGCGAAAGGTGGATATACACTGTACTAGTGCCGACATTGTGCATGCTCTGTTGCCTGTGTCTATGTGCCTGTGGTTCCGTCAGTGTGATCATGTGATGTATCTGACCCCAGGAATGTGTCAATAAAGTTTCCCCTTCCTGGGACAATGAATTCACGGTGTTCTTATTTCAATTTCCAGGAGTGTACTTAAACCTAACTAACCGAAGGACATCACACACATCCATTCCCGAGGCAGGATTCGAACCTGCGACCGTAGTGGTCACGCGGTTCCAGGCTGCAGCGCCTAGAAGCGCTCGGCCACTCCGGCCGGCCTTACTTACCCCAAGTCACTACCAGTTCCCAGATGCATGTCATGTTTGATTAACTATTTTTGGATTTTCTCTGCCTCGTGATGACTGGGTGTTGTCCTTAGGTTAGTCAGGTTTAAGTAGTTCTAAGTTCTAGGGGACTGATGACCTCAGAGGTTAAGTCCCATAGTGCTCAGAGCCATTTGAACCATTAACTATTTTTCTCAAGAAGTTGCTGTCTCAGTCATCTCCGATTTAATTAAAACGTATGGTAAGCAACAGCTTTGCACAATAGCTGTTTGCTAACTGTACAAATTAAAGTACTAACAAAGAGCAGTGCGAAGAGCATTTCCGTTGCGGAGATAAAGGTAAGAAATTTTATTATTACAGTGACAGCATCCATTAAGCACGGGGACGATTATTTTGAAATCGATCAAGTTTTGTTTTATTACCAGGGCCAATTTCAAATCAATAGTCTTGCATCAGATTCAGTTTTTGTGTTACGTACATTCATGCAGTTTTGGTTTGGTTTAATATTATTGACAGTTTACTTTCTCGCAGCGAAATTAAATTTACATTCTCACAGACCGAAAAGTTCAGCACAGGGCAAAGCGCATAAGCGACGAGATGAATTACAAGTTCCCGTATCATTGCCATTCTAGCACTAGTATTTCAGATTGCTGTCAGTTAAATAATTTCAATCATATTTCAAACGCAAATGTTTCAACATATTTGCGTACAATTGGTTTTTCAACAATCGAATTAACGAAATAAAATCTTAGGATTAGTGTAAGTGACGTTCATCTCACTGGATGGCTAGTAATCTCACTCGAAGCATCTAGATGCTAGCGGAAAAACATTAAAAGGCAATAGAAAAGTGACGAAAGTAGATGATTCTTTGTTTTACCTAGGTAGCAGCCCGGGTTGTAACTTCATACTTCCCACTAAGGCCGCATCTATTAAAGTTAATATACCGGGTGACCAAAAAGTCAGTATAAATTTGAAAACTCAATAAACCACGGAATAATGTAGATAGAGAGGTAAAAATTGACACACATGCTTGGAATGACATGGGGTTTTATAAGAACAAAAAAAAAAAAAAACAAAGTTCACAAAATGTCCGACAGATGGCACTGGACAGCAAAACGTCAGTGACTGCGCATGACAAGCGGAGGGCATTTGCGGTGTGGGCGCTTCAGAAGATGGCGGAAGATGACGATTGGCTGAGTAACGTGTTGTGGACCGACGAAGCTCATTTCACGGTCCGAGGGTCTGTCAACGCCCACAACTGCAGAATTTGAGCTACCGAAAATCCTAGAACTGTCGCGGAAACTCCATTGCACGACGAGAAAGTTACAGTAAGGGTTGGATTTACCGCATCTACCGTTATCGGGCCTTTTTTCTTCGAGGAAATGCGTGATTCTGGTTTTGTAACTGCTACCGTGACGGGTGAGAGGTACGCCGATATGTTACAGAATCGCATCATCCCCAGCCTGGCTGATAAACACCTGCTGGAACGTACGATGTACGCAAGATGGCGCTCCACCCCATACTGCTAGACGCGTGAAAGCCTCACCATAACTCCGGACATGCTTTACAGTGCTGTTCACAACATTATTCCTCGACTACGGCTATTGTTGGGGAATGATGTTGGACATATTGAGCATTTCCTGTGAAGAACATCATCTTTGCTTTGTCTTACTTTGTTATGTTAATTATTGCTATTCTGATCAGATGAAGCGCTATCTGTCGGACATTTTTTGAACTTTTCTATTTTTTTGGTTCTAATAAAGCCCCATGTCATTCTAAGCATGTGTGTCAGTTTGTACCTCTCTATCTACATTATTCCGTGATTTATTCAGTTTTCAAATTTATACTGTCTTTTTGATCAGCCGGTATCTTTGATAAACCAGCTTGTGTTCTTTGCTTATTACTTTATGCCTATGTTCTCTTGATCCCCGTACTGCCGCCCCCCCCCTCCCCCCAGCCGCATTGTCTATTTTAATTAAAGAACAGAATGTAGAAAGTTTCCCACTGTTGTAATTACTGTCAACCTTTGTAGTGTATTACTTTGCGGCGTTGCACAACTCATTAGAGGTATTATGCAAAGAAAAGATTAATCTTTATTTCTTTCGTTGTCGCTGCGTAGTGCCTTCAGAGAATTTTAGTAGGTCGCTCACTTCTCTGTCGGCCGCTGGTCTCGTCCAAACGCGTAAGTGGTCCGAGCTGTTAGCACAGTGAAAAAATTACGCAGAAGTTGTATCGTGTCGTATGTATTCATCGCATTGTCTTACTGTAATAATTATGACAATTCAAAGAACTACCATTGTGACTACAAACTCGAGCGACAGCCGTCGATTGCGTAATGTGGGCCATCTTCAGTCCTGTTCGTGACTAAGGGAATGTGAGATGTGCGCGCATTGTGCCCGCTCGGCGATACAAATGCCCACGGTACCTCTTGGAAGCTCACGTTCCCAGCCCTCCACTACCGCCGCCAATCGTGGTATTTTTAGCTGCTGGTGTGGGGTCCCCTAGCTGTGGAAAAAGAATTAAGAGAGTACAATAGCTTCATGCTCTGGTGACAGACTGTTGGCCACCCACAAAACAACATGTTGTACTGGAATGGCTAAAGGCGTCTTTCTCACAAAACGTTTTTTTGAGACATATCCGACTGCCGCTCTCTGCTTCTCCGAATTCCTTCCTGCGGAAGCAGAGATTTCAGGGCACTGAAACGCACTGTAATTTATAGTAATTTAATAACACCATTCAACCAAAACGGCACATTGCCGAACCTTTACAACTACGAGTTTCAAAATCAAATTCATTCACAGCTGAAGGCCTCAGAACAAGAAATCTTAAAAAGCAACAAGATAAATTTCAAGTGACTGAAGACATGCTGTTAAAATTGCAAATAAAATTATATATATAAGGCAAAAGCGGAAAGTGGATAGAACAAACATATGCAAGGTACAATAGAAACGGCCAAGGCCACAATTAAATTTCAAAATTTTAAAATATATAACCATAATCATTTCAGGGAAAAGGCCAGAATGTTTTCGCTTAAGACGAAATTTTGAGAATTAGGCTTTAAGCGGTGGAAGGCCCACAGTTGATTTTCCAAAAATTCAAAAATACCTTAACCTTCAAGTTTTCAATGGGGGAACGCACACTAAATAAAAAAAAGCAACGCAATGACAATAACTAAATTTAAGAATAAGGTTTTAAGCGGCTGAAGGCCCATGATTGATTTACAGAAATTTATTTACATAAAACACAAAAAAAATTTTTTTCTCTTAAAGCATTGTCTGTAATAGATTACCAGCAGACCATTAAACACCCATGAAAAGGACAGTATAGGCAACGGCACTCAGACGCCTCCAGGAAGGGGGGGGGGGGGGCTGCCCTCAAAACATTAACGTTTTAACATTCACTTAGGTGAGACAGGTGGTGGTCCCAACTACACTTGATCCGTCGGTAACCCAACCAAGCGATACTCACGGACGGATCAACCAAACGACTTGCTAGCCATCAATCGGTACATAAATATCTCAAAGACCAAACTGTTACCGACGTGATTATCCACAATGAAATATGTATTAAGCTGTCAAAACTACACACTAGGTTCGTCAGGGACGACAGGTGAAGAAAGGACGCTGCCTGAAATTACGTTATTGGCCAGGGCAGGTAACCGGAACACTAACGGCCACAAGGCAGAAAATTCCGCTGGTACACTTGAATTTGAAGTAAGGTAATATAGTTAACTTCACCAAAAACAAACACTGCCTGAATTTACATCAGTGGCCAGGGCAGGTAACCAGAACACTAACTAATACAGTTAACGGCACCAAAAAAGAACGCTGCCTGAATTTACGTCAGTAGCCAGGGCAGGTAACCAGAACACTAACGGCCACAAGGCAGAAAATTCCGCTGGTGCACTTGAATTGTAGTGAACCAATATAATTAATTCCACCACACGGCATCTCGATTTCACCACTACAAACACTCGGTGATGCTCACAGGAAAAGCTCCCCAGCAGCGAACCACCGAAACGAACAACGTGGCTTGGGTACTTAACACACCACTCAACTTGGACGTCCTGGGTCGGTGAGAAACGAAGCTCATACTGATTGGACAGCTCCAGACACGTTCCAACGCTGTGCAGGGACTGCCAGAGCCCCCTAGCCGGAAGCTATATGCACAAGACCAAAGATGGTACACGGTGCAAAATCGATACACATCGCTGGCACCACACGTAGGAGGAGGAAGATCCATGACCTAACCGCAACAATGGCGGGAAACCGAACACAGATGGACAGCCAAGTTCAAGGAAACGCATAGTTCGGAGTGAGCATGGTTCAGGCACCTTTCCCTAACAGGGCACAAAGTTCATAGAAAGCACTGCCCCGCCAGATAAGCCTAGACTATTTTAATGTGTCTGCTGCATAGGCTCGTATTGTTGAAGAGGCAGTGTCTCTGTCACACGGACACCCCTGAGCCTGTGTGGACAACGCGTATGACCCCAGCTGCTGCTGGCCTCTGTTGGCCACTTTCCAACTCTCATCTCGTGGCCCTCTAGCTACCAGTTACTGTTCTGCTTGCACATTACGCTGATGGTCCTGTTCCATCAACTGCATCAAGCCACATCTTGCAAGTTCACTGAAAGAAATAATTATAATAGTGTACACTATGTTAATTGTGGTATGGTAAACGAAAGAGAATAAAATCGATCCTGAAAATCACTTTTATGCTTTTATACAACACAAAAAAATGGGTTTGCACGATCTGCATAAGTTTAACTATCTCAGAGCGAATCTACAGATCAGAATGAATGAAAAATGATCAGTCAAAATGGCTTGACACTTTTCACATTATAGCTCAGTTAATGTCGAGATATTCACACACGACTTGAAAAATAGATCTGTTCTTCCCACACCCACATCTGTCTGATACATATCGCTTACCACATGTATTATTATCTTAAACCTTAGCACAGGAATGTTGGACATAATTTTATAAATAATGTTTTGCTGTGTAACGGGTCCTAGATTTACACACAACATGGTGGTCCAACTATAACAGTCGTATTTCCTTTCGTACTACACGAGTATGTAATAAAAAATGGGGGTTCCTATTTTAAAAAACGCAGTTGATATCCGTTTGACCTATGACAGCCCCATCTAGCGGTCCAACCATAGCGCCATCTGGTTTCCCCCTTCGAGCTAGACGAGTATCGTTCTTTGTAGGTTTTTTCGTTTGATGCTTATTTCGTGAGATTTTTGGCCCGGTTATTATCAATGGACCACCCTGTATATGGGAATATTAGTGCGAGCCTGAGCGATGTATTGCAGCAGCGTCGACAGCACGTTAACACATGATGTTCTCACTGTAGTAATTCAACATGGCCGACACAGTGCTGCAAGGCAGGTTAGCTTGTTGAAATAGCGAACTCAGTAGTAGTGCACAGAAGTAGTGCAGCAAGATTTCCACACTGCCAGTGCCTGTAGGGTTTTACGATACGAGACTGGTATTGGTGTATAGGATCTTAAAGCGTGATGCTGCCATCTGTACTGTAAGACGTCGTGGTCTCCTGACCTTCATTGCTTACACATTGCGCCCTCACATCCATATCCCGCAGAAGTCTCTCCTCAGCACTTCTCTGGGAGAGCACCTCTGTTGTGAGTGAATAGGAGTGCTACTCTATATTGAGTCCTTGCGATTAAGCGTCGTTCACTGTGTTGGCCGCCACACTTATTGCGCAGTGTGAACGGACAGAGTTATAGTTAAACGCCTGCGAGAGAATTTTTGAGTGGCATCGCGGTGGACTGGTTATCTGACCGGTGTACCACGCCAATAGCTAGACTAGGGGCGAATAGGAGTCCTTGACTTCATCAAGGCGTAGGGAGAGTTTGAATGGCGAAGGTCAATCTAGATAGAACGAGAGTTATCTTATCTGTCAGCAGCGAGCGGCGCAGACAGCAGTCATCGCAGCTTACGGTATTGTGCGCTACAGCTCTTGCGAGCCCCATATTTCCTCCACAACACTACACTTCACTGCATTTGACACGCGACAGCCTCGACCATACCTATCAACATTCTAAAGGATAATTATTCGAGTTGAGTAGGCATGGCTCTCAGCCATTCCGCCAAGTCAATAACAATCTTAAAATTTTGTATAGAAATTTCATTAGCAAATCCAACCCTTGAGTGGTAACTTCACATTCCGAAAAGAGCTTGTTCAGTTCATAACTAAAGGTGCCATTGTGATTTCTCAGAATTTTAGCAAAATAAATAATAATTTTCGTTAGTTTCATGTTTTTCCTACAGTAACTAGCACTACTCCAGTAGCCGAGTATCCCACTAGTTACATAAGAAATTTTGTGAATTTTTGTTTCCATTCCTTACAGCAGACGACTCCAGAAGATATTTATTGGTGAAAGTTTTTCAGGCATTTCTCTTTAGAACGTTAGCAGCATCTGTTTGACTTCTGTAGTAGTGTGGGGGTGGATATTGCATCTTGCAGGAGCCACAGGGTAAAGGGTACATCCCAGATTAGTCCGTTGCGCAGAATGACTGAATAGCAGCCACATGCACACAATACAGGGTTATTACAAAAGATTGAAGCGATTTCACAACTCTACAATAACTTTATTATTTGAGATATGTTCACAATGCTTTGCACACACATACAAAAACTCAAAAAGTTTTTTTAGGCATTCACAAATGTTCGATATGTGCCCCTTTAGTGATTTGCCAGACATCAAGCCCATAATCAAGTTCCTCCCACACTCGGCGCAGCATGTCCCCATCAATGAGTTCGAAAGCATCGTTGATGCGAGCTCGCAGGTCTGGCACGTTTCTTGGTAGAGGAGGTTTAAACACTGAATCTTTCACATAACCCCACAGAAAGAAATCGCATGGGGTTAAGTCGGGAGAGCGTGGAGGCCATGACACGAATTGCTGATCATGATCTCTACCACGACCGATCCATCGGTTTTCCAATCTCCTGTTTAAGAAATGCCGAACATCATGATGGAAGTGCGGTGGAGCACCATCCTGTTGAAAGATGAAGTCGGCGCTGTCGGTTTCCAGTTGTGGCATGAGCCAATTTTCCAGCATGTCCAGATACACATGTCCTGTAACCTTTTTTCCGCAGAAGAAAAAGGGGCCGTAAACTTTAAACCGTGAGATTGCACAAAACACGTTAACTTTTGGTGAATTGCGAATTTGCTGCACCAATGCGTGAGGATTCTCTACCGCCCAGATTCGCACATTGTGTCTGTTCACTTCACCATTAAGAAAAAATGTTGCTTCATCACTGAAAACAAGTTTCGCACTGAACGCATCCTCTTTCATGAGCTGTTGCAACCGCGCCGAAAATTCAAAGCGTTTGGCTTTGTCATCGGGTGTCAGGGCTTGTAGCAATTGTAAACGGTAAGGCTTCTGCTTTAGCCTTTTCCGTAAGATTTTCCAAACCGTCGGCTGTGGTACGTTTAGCTCCCTGCTTGCTTTATTCGTCGACTTCCGCGGGCTACGCGTGAAACTTGCCCGCACGCGTTCAACCGTTTCTTCGCTCACTGCAGGCCGACCCGTCGATTTCCCCTTACAGAGGCATCCAGAAGCTTTAAACTGCGCATACCATCGCCGAATGGAGTTAGCAGTTGGTGGATCTTTGTTGAACTTCGTCCTGAAGTGTCGTTGCACGGTTATGACTGACTGATGTGAGTGCATTTCAAGCACGACATACGCTTTCTCGTCTCCTGTCGCCATTTTGTCTCACTGCGCTCTCGAGCGCTCTGGCGGCAGAAACCTGAAGCGCGGCTTAAGCCGAACAAAACTTTATGAGTTTTTCTACGTATCTGTGGTGTGTCGTGACCATATGTAAATGAATGGAGCTACAGTGAATTTATGAAATCGCTTCAATCATTTGTAATAGCCCTGTACATACTGGTCATTTTCGAAACAGAATTATTGTGAGTCCTGCGGCCCAGTCAAGACTACAGGGCTGTGCCGGACAAGGATGCCACATGGGCCTGCCGGTGGAACTGGCTGGTTAAACCAGAGCAGGACAGCAGCTCTGTGCACTTGAGACCCTCCCCGGACTCAGTGACTCGACGCAGTGGGCCAGACCCGGTTACCTCCAGCACCATGGCCGACTCCTGCCCAGGGGACAGTGGATCACTCCCCGTGCACACCAGCCGTCATCTACCACCGCTGGACAGCCGCTTCTGTGTGGTGGGCATCCTCTGTTGTGACACGGCCAGGCGTAGCCAGGGTCGGTAGCAAGTACAGCAACATCGTACAGGCACACCACTGGTGCAAGAATCGCGCGGCTGGCTCATGCAACAAGACCGCCAATGCGGTGAAGTGGCATGACAGCATCACAAGGCTTAAGCGGAGCACGTACATCCCAGACCAACAGTGTTACATTTGCAATATTGATGACCCGTTACCTCAGAACCTTTGACAGAGAGAGATCTGAAATTTTTGGGAACTATAGTTTCACTCCTTTACTGATAACTGAACCAAAATCATTATTATTATTATCGTATACGTTGATTACAGTAATACACATTTAGCAAAACAAAGAAATATGTACCAGCTATCTTGTCCACCCAAAATATCTCTGGAACAATAACAGCTATTGGAAAACGACTTTCACCGGTATCAATGTAGGGCGGGGGCCCATGAATTTACATATTTGGAAACATTCTAAAACGAAAGCATATGTGTTTTTAACTCAAACTTATGTTTTTTTAAATGGACCTCCTATATTTTTTCTTCAGCAATCCATAGCATGACAAAGCACATACACAATGGCGTTGATTGCATCGGAGTATTTCCATTACATCCCGAGATATTGAGACGCGAATTTGACGCTTGAAACACCCGACATGCGCTGCTATCGCACGTCCTGAGGCTCAGGCGTGAACCCCATGCTGCCCGTAATCACGATGTGATTGACATGCGTAGTCACACCTCCATACTTATCAAGAGGTCCGAAACGAATAATACGGTCTGCTGCCATCCTGCTGCGATTACGGGCCCCAGCCCTACATTGATACCGGTGAAAGTCGTTTTCCAATAGCTGTTATTGTTCCAGAGATATTTTGGGTGGACAAGATAGCTGGGACACCCTATATATATATATATATATATATATATATATATATATATATATATATATATATATATATATATACATGGTGAGTCACCTAACGTTACCGCTGGATATATTTCGTAAACCACATCAAATGCTGACGAATCGATTCCACAGGCCGAACGTGAGGAGAGGGGCTAGTGTAATTGGTTAATACAAACCATAAAAAAATGCACGGAAGTATCTTTTTAAACACAAACCTACGTTTTTTTAAATGGAACCCCGTTAGTTTTGTTAGCACATCTGACCATATAAACAAATACGTAATCAGTGCCGTTTGTTGCATTGTAAAATGTTAATTACATCCGGAGATATTGTAACCTAAAGTTGACGCTTGAGTACCACTCCTCCGCTGTTCGATCGTGTGTATCGGAGAACACCGAATTACGTAGGGATCCAAAGGGAACGGTGATGGAGCTTAGGTACAGAAGAGACTAGAACAGCACATTACGTCCACATGCTAACACCTTTTTATTGGTCTTTTTCACTGACGCACGTGTACATTACCATGAGGGGTGAGGTACACGTACACACGTGGTTTCCGTTTTCAATTACGGAGTGGAACAGAGTGTGTCCCGACATGTCAGGCCAATAGATGTTCAATGTGGTGGCCATCATTTGGTGCACACAATTGCAATCTCTGGCGCAATGAATGTTGTACACGCCGCAGTACATCTGGTGTAATGTCGCCGCAGGCTGCCACAACACGTTGTTTCATATCCTCTGGGGTTGTAGGCACATCACGGTACACATTCTTCTTTAACGTACCCCACAGAAAGAAGTCCAGAGGTGTAAGATCAGGAGAACCGGCTGGCCAATTTATGCGTCCTCCACGTCCTATGAAACGCCCGTCGAACGTGTACCTCGGTGCCTCATGGTAATGTACATGTGCGTCAGTGAAAAAGACCAATAAAAAGGTGTTAGCATGTGGACGTAATGTGCTGTTCCTGTCTCTTCTGTACCTAAGGTCCATCACCGTTCCCTTTGGATCCCTGCGTAATTCGGTGCTCTCCGATACACACGAACGAACAGCGGAGGAGTGGTACTCAAGCGTCAACTTTAGGTTACAATATCTCCGGATGTAATTAACAGTTTACAATGCAACAAACGGCACTGATTACGTATTTGTTTATATGGTCAGATGTGCTAACAAAACTAACGGGGTTCCATTTAAAAAAACGTAGGTTTGTGATAAAAAAGATACTTCCGTGCATTTTTTTAGGGTTTGTATTAACCAATTACACTAGCCCCTCTCCTCACGTTCGGTCTGTGGAATCGATTCGTCAGTATTTGATGTGGTTTACGAAATATGTCCAGCGGTAATGTTAGGTGACCCACCCTGTATATATATATATATATATATATATATATATATATATATATATATATATGAAGTTTTAAAACGGCTCAGACTACACTCGGCTGTTGATCCAGCGGAGTGCCTCGTGGGATGCTTGATGGAGCTTCTCAATGCCACCAGGGAAGCGTCTGATTGGACAGTCATTCACAATGTGTGGCTCATTGTTTGGATGTAACCACAGTCACACACACTGTCACTTGAAAAGCCCCACTTGCGCATGTTGTATTTGCACCTACCCTCTTCAGTCCGATATCTGTTTAACTGCACCCACACCTCCCTCGCTTGGTGGAAGCCTGGAACTGGAACTGTTGGATTGTCTACAAGTTCGTGGTTTCGGGTTCTTGTAGCTTGCCACTCACGTTCCCACTCTGCGTCGTAGTCGAACCCTGTGGATAGCACTTCCATTTCATATGCTGGTGTTCTAGATTTGAGGCGTTTCCTGGGAAGTGATAGCAAATCGTCATGAAGAGGGATCAAGTTGTTTTCAGAAACTTGCTGACAGAGGCTGTAAAGAGCAGCCTTTCGACGGAGGTCTGGTGGACAGATGTTTGAAAGCACTGGTAGCCAGCAAGTAGGCATAGGCCGGACTGTACCACTAACTACTCTCATAACTGAGTTCAGCTGGACGTCTACTTTCACTACGTGGGCGCTTCGGAGCCAAACTGGTGCACAGTATTCTGCTGCAGAGTATACCAGTGCAAGGGATGCTCGTCGGAGGACTGATGTGGTTGCTCGCCATGTACTGCCTGCCACCTTTCTCGCAAGGTTCACTCGTGTTTGTATCTTCTTGACCAAGTTGGAAAGGTGTTTTTTGTGTGTTGAAGTTCTATCTAGAGTGACTCCCAGGTATAATAATTAGTTAATTACTTGCATGAGTTTTCTTGAAATTTAAGTTCAATTTTTTTTAAATCCACTTTGCATCTCTAAGTGAAAAACCATTACAACTAGAAATGTTTTGGTGGTTCAGCAGCAGCAGTATACTCGAAGGCACAGAGTGTAAAACTGAGTATACGTATTTGTAATAGTCTCTGACATAATGGGCCAAATACTTTAAAAACAGTCATTTTCAAGAAATCAAATTTAAATCTTTCTTCTGATACTAACTCACATATGGAGGCAAGACAGCTCCTAGAAACAGCCAGGCCCATAATCGGCATTATCTGGATCCTGTTCTTGATCATGCCGCGAACCTGGAAGCTTCTTTCTTTTCCTGACTCATGCTTCTTTAGTCATTTCCTGTGCCCCTTGCTTATTGTCGAACCTACACAAATGAAAGTGTGCTTCTTCGCTAAACCAACAGTGCACTTTGAACGTCCTAATGCAAACCGTTCAGAAGTTGTGACAATTTCATTTCATTTAGCTGAATAATTGCCACCCGGTAGATTTCGTTTCTGAGCCTGAGTAGCTTTCTGGAATGGACAAAAGCTGCAGTTCATTCGCTTATGCATCACAGAATACAATCTCCTTTAGGCGGCGATGTTAAGATATACGACACAGAAGCACCTGAGTCGACTAGTGCCCAGACGCGTCGGCCGTCAGTGATCACATTAATGCGATTTCCTGACATGTTGGTGACTCTCATCCATGGAGTATCTTCACCTCCATAGACGATCGCCTCGCTTAGTTTTCCTGAATTTGGTGGCTAGTCGAGCAGCTGTTACCTCTAAACTGTGACAGGGAACGTATACGACCAGTTAGGGAGAGACCTCGTCCAAGGTATGGCGATGGGCGTCCTTGTAGACGTCGACTATTATCGTTTTCGGTCGACTAGCGAGAAGAAAACTATTTAACCGAAGCGCCAAAGAAACTGATACAGGCACGCTAATAGAGAGATATGCAAACAAACGGCACTGCAGTCGGCAACGCCTATATAAGACAACAAGTGTCTGATGCAGTTGTTGGATCGGTTATTGCTGCTACAATGGCAGGTTATCGAGACTTAAGTGAGTTAGAACGCACGAGCTGTGGGACACAGCACCTCCGACGTAGCGATGAAGTGGGGATTTTCCCGTACGACCACTTCCCGAATGCACCGGGAATATCAGAAATCCGGTAAAACATCAAATCTCCGACAGCGCTGCGGACGGAAAAAGATCCTGCAAGAACGGGACCAACGGCGAATGCAGAGAATCGTTCAACGTGACAGAAGTGCATTGCTTCCTCAAATTGCTGCACATTTCAGTGCTGGACCATCAACAAGTGTCAGCGTGCGAACAATTCAAGGAAACATCATCGATATGGGCTTTCGGAGCCGAAGGCCCACTCGTGTACCCTTGACGACTGCACGACACAAAGCTTTATGCCTCGCCTGGGCCCGTTAACAACGACATTCCACTGTTGATGAGTGGAAAGATGTTGCCTGGTAGGACGAGTCTCGTTTCAAATAGTATTGAGCGGATAAACGTCTACGGGCAGGGAGACAATCACATGACTTCATAGAACCTGCATGTCAGAAGGGGACTGTTCAAGCTGGTGGAGGCTTTGTAATGGTGTGGGGCATGTGAAGTTGGAGTGTTGTGGGACCCCTGAAACGTCTAGCAACGCCTCTGACAGGTGACACGTTCGTAAGCATGCTGTCTGATCATCGGCTTCCATTCACGTTCATTGTGCGTGTTCAGAAGAAGTCTCCGACTCGTCGTACTCTTATGGTTTTATGGACAGCTGTGCACGATTCATGGTGTCAGTTCCCTCCAGCACTACTTCAGACTTTAGTCGAGTCCATGCCGCGTCGTGGAGAGGCACTTTTACGTGCTCACGGGAGTCCTACACGATATTAGGCAGGTGTGCGAGTTTCTTTGACTCTTCGGTGTAGAGTATCCTTGCGACATCCAATCGAAGCTTGCAAGTGTTGACATTTGAATAAGCCCTTTCGGCATACTTACTGAAAAGTTACACATGTGACCGAAATAATTTCGCGAAACTACATCAGTGTCTCTCTGAGCCTTAAGACTCTTATACAGGCGTAAATAACGACCGGTACTAACTGCTTGAAGGAAATGTTTTATTTTCAGTGAATTCCATTTACTTCGAACCAAAAAAGGAAAGAAGAGAAAAGAAACAAAAGAGGTCACACTAAGCGTTTTTCAGCGACACTCATAACTGAATGATGAACGTAAGCAAGAATTATGCAAAAACAAAACGAACTTAATTAACTGCTTGACTGATTTTAAAAAGAATGGTTCAAATGGCTCTAAGCACTATGGGGCTTAACATATTAGGACATCAGCCCCCTAGACTTAGAACATCACACACATCCATGCCCAAGGCAGGATTCGAACCTATGACCTCAGTAACAGCGCGGTTCCGGACTGATGCGCCTAGAACCGCTCGGCCACAACGGCCAGCGATCTTTTTTAAACCAAGGAAAAAGGAATGGAGTGAACTAACAGTTTTCCTTCTGCTCTTTCACGAAAGAAAATGATCTTCCTATTCAGTAATGAATGTACATTATAAAAATGAAACTGGCATTCAACCCTAAAGACCTATGAAACGTCCCCTTAGAAAAATTATACATCACTGTCCTTAAACTGACACACAATATTTTTAGCGCAAAGCAATCTGACTTTCAAAAATCCCTACAAAAGAATGGCCCTGGCTAACATTAACCTATACCTTTCACAAATCACTTACCTCACAAAAATCTTCGTTACTCGAACTACTGAAATACAGCGAGCGCCACTACTGCCAGCTAAATAAAAGATTCAAACTACGGAAGGCACTAACTACTGATAGGCATAGTTAGCAAATGAAAGATTTTAATAGAGAACAAACAATGTATTTACCTTAATAGTGTTGAAAAATCATAATATACATAGCAGTTCATGACATCCAGTCTTACAAATTTCAAAACTCCGCCATTTCTCTCCCCACATCCACCACTGCTGGCGGCTCACCTCCAACTGCGCAACGCTACGCGCTGTTCACATCCAGCTGCCGCTGCCCAAAACTACAATGGCAGACAACAATGCAAACTAGCCACAGACTGCACACAGCACAGCCAGTGATTTTCATCAGAGCGCTACGTGGCGTTACCAATAAAAAACCTAAACAGCCTACTTACAGATCAACTGAATCACAACGAGAGCTGAACAAAGAATCGACAGCCAGTTTCTGTTATTCGCCACAGCTGGGCCGTACTTTACCGTGTGGAGTACGTGTTGTGTGTCTGCTAGTGCGATTGTACAGCTCAAGTGCTGCGTGATGGGTCTATTTGTACAGACACGTCTCGTGGTTGGCGGCTAAAAAGCGACTAATCCTATCGTACGCTGAATTAAGTACCGAAGACCACGTGATGGCAAGTTGCAAATGTAATAAGAATTGAAAAGGAAATTACTGATAAAAAGAAAGAAATATATGCACACTCATAGTTTAGATATTACTAAGTCGCATCATTCCTGTCACCTAATAGGCAATGAAGTAGGTAATTATAAACGAATTATTAAGAATTTCTTACTGTCATATTCGGATTCGCAATATTGCATAGGGTATAAACATCGTGCATGAGAGACTGTGTCGTTTCTCCGTAACGCTGCGCTCTGTTGTTCAGTTGTTGTTCCGCTAAGTTACTAACTGTTGATCGCCGCCAAATGTTTTCTTGATTTCGTCCTGAAGTTTACGCCTGCTACTGAGCTTCGTTGTCCTCGAAGCACTACCAGGCTTCCAAGGGGAAGTACTCATTTCCCAGACACATCACGTCATCCCTCGTGTTGTATTTGGCATCTCGGTCGAAACCTCACAGCCATTTCCTCGGATCGTGGCCACTGCATCCGGAAAACAAGGAAGGATGCCCGATGTGCATCTGACTTACTGATGGCTTGGAATCAACTGGTCTCGTGAATATATGGAACACGCACGCGATGTACTGCTTGTAATCTCTATCCTATCCGTGTAGGCGACAGCATTAATGTTTCCAGAATACTTTTATATAGTGTCGTTGCAGCCACGGAGATGTAGATGTTCTGAAGAATCCATCTTCCCCTGATAATGCCACGTCGAAACCAAACACCAGCGTACAGCCAGATTAGAACTGAACTCGTTGACGCACAGTGCCACTGTTTAGATAAACACTGAATATTCCAGACTATAGAGACACCAGCCTGGCGAACGCTGATTCACTCACGTAGACTCTATGGTTTGCATAGATTTTTTGTTCTGTTTTTCTATCATCGCATTTTTCTGTTGTTCACGAAGTGCAACATCTTCTAAACACTGCGTGTTGATTAAGTCCATAGAGCCATAGCCTTTTCCAAATATACTTCTCACCAAAAAGCAATTATGGCAGCTATAATCGAGAGATCTTTATTAATCCTTCCTTTCAGGCTTCTGTGGTGACATTTCCATAAAATCCATAAAATCTTCCATACCCTGACACGTATTTTTTAGAAAACAAGCACAAATTATCAAAGATTTGGCTTCAAAAATGTTTTAATGTAATTAAATACTTTCACTAAAATTTTCATCCCCCTCTATCGCCCCTTTCAGGGGATGAACTTTCAAAAAACTGAAACATGTATTTTTTACCTTAAAGAGAACCAAATACAAATTAGTCTTTATTTAACGTGAAAAATGCATTCATAATGCTTTCATAAAAAATTTCATCCCCTATTGCACTCCCTAAAGGACAAAATTTTCAAAAACACTGAGACACGTACTTTTGTATCTAAAGAAATGAGAAGTAAAAACACAAATTTTCACAGATATAGCTTTATAATACTTTATTAGTACTAAAATTATGACTTGTTTAAAAAAAAAACTTTCACCACCTATTTCACCCCCATAGTCGTTGTTGTTGTCGTTGTGGTCTTCAGTCCTGAGACTGGTTTGATGCAGCTCTCCATGCTACTCTATCCTGTGGAAGCTTCTTCATCTTCCAGTACTTACTGCAACCTACATCCTTCTGCATCTGCTCAGTGTATTCACCTCTTGGTCTCCCTCTACGATTTTTACCCTCCACGCTGCCTTCCAATGCTAAATTTGTGATCCCTTGATGAGTCAGAACATGTCCTACCAACCAGTCCCTTCTTCTTGTCAAGTTGTGCCACAAACTCCTCTTCTCCCCAATCCCATTCAATACCTCCTCATTAGTTATGGGATCTACCCATTTAATCTTCAGCATTCTTCTGTAGCACCACATTTCGAAAGCTTCTATTCTCTTCTTGTCCAAACTATTTATCCTCCATGTTTCACTTCCATACATGCCTACACTCCATGCAAATACTTTTAGAAACTACTTCCTGATACTTAAATCTATACTAATTGTTAACAAATTTATCTTCTTCTGAAAAGCTTCCTTGCCATTGCCAGTCTACATTTTATATCCTCTCTACTTCGACCATCATCAGTTACTACCGCGCGACTGCTACGGTCGCAGGTTCGAATCCTGCCTCGGGCATGGATGTGTGTGATGTCATTAGGTTAGTTAGGTTTAAGTAGTTCCAAGTTATAGGGGACTGATGACCAAAGTTGTTAAGTCCCATAGTGCTCAGAGCCATTTGAACCATGTTATTTTGCTCCCCACATAGCAAAACTCCTTTACTACTTTAAGTGTCTTATTTCCTAATCTAATTCCCTCAGCATCACCCGACTTAATTCGACTATATTCCATTATCCTCGTTTTGCTTTTGTTGATGTTCATCTAATATCTTCCATTCGAAGATACTGTCCAATCCGTTCAACTGCTCTTCCAAGTCCTTTGCTGTCTCTGACAGAATTACAATGTCATCGGCGAACCTCAAAGTTTTTGTTTCTTCTCCATGGATTTTAATACCTACTCCGATTTTTTCTTTTGTTTCCTTTGCTTCCTGCTCAATGTACAGATTGAATAACACCGGGGAGAGGCTACAACCCTGTCGTACTCCCTTCCCAACCACTGCTTCCCTTTCATGTCCCTCGACTCTTATAACTGCCATCTGATTTCTGTAGAAACTGTAAATAGCCTTTCGCTCCCTGTATTTTACCCCTTCCACCTCCAGAATATGAAAGAGAGTATTCCAGTCATCATTGTCAACAGCTTTCTCTAAGTCTATAAACGCAAGAAACGTACATTTCCCTTTCCTTAACGTATCTTCTAAGACAAGCCGTAGGGTCAGTATTGCCTCAGGTGTTCCAACATTTCTATGGAATCCAAACTGATCTTCCACGAAGTCGGCTTCTACCAGTTTTTCCATTCGTCTGTAAAGAATTCACGTTAGTACTTAGCAGCTGTGACTAATTAAACTGATAGTTCGGTAGTTTTCACATGTGTCAACACCTCCTTTCTTTGGGATTGGAATTATTATATTCTTCTTGAAGTCTGAGGGTATTTCGCCTGTCTCATACATCTTGCACACCAGATGGTAGAGTTTTGTCATGACTGGCTCTCCCAAGGCCGTCAGTAGTTCTAATGGAATGTTGTCTACTCCCGGGGCCTTGTTTCGACTCAGGTCTTTCAGTGCTCTGTCAAACTCTTCACGCAGTATCGTATCTCCAATTTCATCATCTACATCCATTTCCGTAATATTGTCATCAAGTACATCGCCCTTGTATAGACCCTCTATATACTCCTACCACCTTTCTGCTTTCCCTTCTTGGCTTAGAAGTGGGTTTCCATCTGAGCTCTTGATATTCTTGATTTTCTTACAAGTGGCTCTCTTTTCTCCAAAGGTCTCTTGAATTTTCCTATGGGCAGTATCTATCTTGCCCCTAGTGAGATAAATCTCTACATCCTTACATTTGTCCTCTAGCCATCCCTGCTTAGCCATTTTGCACTTCCTGTTGATCTCATTTTTGAGACGTTTGTACTCCTTTTTGCCTGCTTCATTTACTGCATTTTTATATTTTCTCCTTTCATCAATTAAATTCAATATTTCTTCTGTTACCCAAGGATTTCTACTAGCCCTCGTCTTTTTACCTACTTGATCCTCTGCTGCCTTCACTACTTCATCCCTCAAAGCTACCCATTCTTCTTCTGCTGTATTTCTTTCCCCCATTCCTGTCAACTGTTCCCTTATGCTCTCCCTGAAACTCTGTACAACTTCTGGTTTAGTCAGTTTATCCAGATCTCATCTCTTTGAATTCCCACCTTTTTGCAGTTTCTTCAGTTTTAATCTACAGTTCATAACCAATAGATTGTGGTCAGAGTCCACATCTGCCCCTGGAAATGACTTACAATTTAAAACCTGGTTCCTAAATCTCTGTCTTACCATTATATAATCTGTCTGATACCTTCTAGTATCTCCAGGATTCTTCCACGTATACAACCTTCTTTTATGATTCTTGAATCAAGTGTTAGCTATGATTAAGTTGTGCTCTGTGCAAAATTCTATCAGGCGGCTTCCTCTTTTATTCCTTACCACCATTACCTATTCACCTACTACGTTTCATTCTCTTCCTTTTCCTACTCTCGAATTCCAGTTACCCATGACTATTAAATTTTCGTCTCCCTTCAATACCTGAATAATTTCTTTTATCTCATCATATATTTCATCAATTTCTCTATCATCTGCAGAGCTACTTGGCATATAAAATTGTACTACTGTAGTAGGCATGGGCTTCGTGTTTATAATGCGTTCACTATGCTGTTTCTAGCAGCTTACCCCCACTCCTATTTTTATTCATTATTAAACCTACTCCCCTATTTGATTTTGTATTTATAACCCTGTATTCAGCTGACCAAAAGTCTTGTTCCTCCTGCCACCGAACTTCACTAACTCCCACTATATCTAACTTTAACCTATCCATTTCCCTTTTTAAATTTTCTAACGTACCTGCCCGATTAAGGGATGTGACATTCCACGCTCCGATCCGTAGAACGTCAGTTGTCTATCTCCTGATAACTACGTTCTCTTGAGTAGTCTCATCCCGGAGATCCGAATGGGGGACTATTTTACCTCCGGAATATTTTACCTATCATCATTTAACCAAACAGTAAAGCTGCATGCCCTCGGGAAAAATTACGGCTGTAGTTTCCCCTTGATTTCAGCCGTTCGCAGTACCAGCACAGCAAGGCTGTTTTGGTTAGTGTTACAAGGCCAGATCAGTCAATCATCCAGACTGTTGCCCCTGCAACTACTGAAAAGCCTGCTGCCCCTCTTCAGGAACCACACGTTTGTCTGACCTCTCAACAGATATCCATCCGTTGTGGTTGTACCTACGGTACGGCCATCTGTATTGCTGAGTTAGGCAAGCCTCTACACCAACGGCAAGGTCCACGGTTCAGGGAGCTGGGGGGGGGGGGGCATAGTTCCAAAAAAACATGGAACAAAAGTGTGTATAGACAAATAGTCAACATGGGTTTAGAAAACATCGTTCCTGTGAAACACAACTAGCTCTTTATTCACATGAAGTGTTGAGTGCTGTTGACGAGGGATTTCAGATCGATTCCGTATTTCTGGATTTCCGGAAGCCTTCTGATACCGTACCATACAAGCGACTTGTAGTAAAATTGCGTGCTTATGGAATATTGTCTCAGTTATGTGACTGGATTCGTGATTTCCTGTCAGAGAGGTTATAGTTCGCAGCAATTGACGGAAAGTCATCGAGTAAAATAGAAGTGATTTCTGCGGTTCCCCAAGGTAGTTTCATGGGCCTTTTGCTGTTCCTTATCTATATAAACGATTTTCGAGACAATCTGAGTAGCCGTCTTTGGTTGTTTGCAGATGACGCTGTCGTTTATCGACTGATAAAGTAATCAGAAGATCAAAACAAACTGCAAAACGATTTAGAAAAGATATCTGAATGGTGCGAAAAGTGGAAATTGACCCTAAATAACTAAAAGTGTGAGGTCATCCACATGAGTGCTAAAAGGAACACGTTAAACTTCGGTTACACGATAAATCAGTATAATCTAAAAGCCGTAAATTCAACTAAATACGCAGGTATTACAATTACGAACAACTTCAATTGGAAGGAACACAAAGAGAATGTTTTGGGGAAGACTGCGTTTTATTGGCAGGACACTTAGAAAATGTAACAGACCTACTAAGGGAGACTGCCTACACTACGCTTCTTCGTCCTCGTTTAGAATATTGCTACGCGGTGTGGGAGCCTTACCAGATAGAACTGACGGAGTACATCGAAAAAGTTCAAAGAAAGGCAACACGTTTTGTATTATCGCGAAATATAGGAGAAAGTGTCAATGAAATGATACAGGATTTGGGCTGGACATCATTAAAATAAACCCGTTTTTCGTTGCGACGGAATCTTCTCATGAAATTCCAATCACCAACATCCTCCTCCGAATGCGAAAATATTTTGTTGATACGAACCTACATAGGGAGGAACGATCACCACGATAAAATAAGGGAAATCAGAGCTCGTACGGAAAAATATAGGTGTACATTCTTTCCACGCGCTATACGAGGTTAGAATAACAGAGAATTGTGAAGGTGGTTCGATGAACCCTCTGCCAGGCACTTAAATGTGATATGCAGAGTATCCATGTAGATGTAGATGTAGAAACAGGTATTTCTTTCTCAGTATGTCCATCTTTTCAGAGATGTTTGTGGGACTCTGCGGTTCGCTACAGGATGTCAAATCAAACATCTTTCAGCTGTCTAATTTCCGAACATATTTTATTTGGCTACCACTTCCGGCGATTTACTACGCCATCTTCAGGCCCTGACCGATGTGTCGGAAGATTCCATCTGAGTTGTTCTCAAAACAGGGGCCAGCGTTCAAACACAGGTATGTGTAGATATCTACTTGCTATATTACGATCATTTCCAACTTTTTTTGCTTGTGACCAACAAACCAAATACCGATTTTCGTAGCTCTAGCTTCAAAATTTTATTAATAGTGGCATGTTTTCAAAAAAACTTTCATCCCCTATTCCACCTCCTTAGAGGTAGAATTTCCAAAAGTCCATTCTTAAACATTGCTTGCTGCGTAAGATCAATACTCACTCCAAATTTCCAATTTCTGTCCTTAGCGGTTTGGGCTGTGCGACGAACAGTCCTTCAGTCAGGACACAAGCATAAGTACATTAGAGGAGCAACGAGAAACCTTAAATACTAAATAGCAAACAACTGCAGGAAGCTGGGTTTAAACTGGTGATCCGCAGCACAGGACACGGGAGGACTGCAGGAGAGGCCAGCGAATTCTGATGAACCCATTTTGATATTCACTTAGGATTACTGCAATTTATCTTGATACACGGAGTAATTATTTTAGCGCAGCGCCTACACTCGGCGTTTAGCTGACTAATTCACGCCTTGCCTCGACTATCAGTTCTGAGACTCAATTGAAGCGGACACAGAATGAGGGAGACAGAGATTGAATTTCCTGCCTCTTCCCGCCCCTCACTCACCCTTTACCGCCCCTCTTCGTCCCCCACTGGGCACTGTTGGAAATAATTTGTTTTCATTTGCGAGATTTAAATATCAGGGGGCCGACAGGTCTTCTTCGGCGCATTTCTTTGCTTTTCTTTTCCTTCAGTTTTCTTCCTTTTTTTCCCCTTCCTACTGTTATTCCTCTTCTTGAAACTCGCTTTTTTCCCGACTCTCGGACTGCAAAGCCGCTACAGGATCTTTTTTGCGCGTTTCGCGATACTCCCAGAGTCAAACAAACGATGAAGAGTAGCAGGAAAAATTAAGTAAAATGAACCGTTTCGTCTCTTCGCCTGGCCCGCCGCCTAATTCTCCGACTTTATTCCCTCATTTCGTAGGGGGAGGGACAGAGAGAGAGAAAGCGGTATTAATTTAGCAGTCGTCGCACCCAATTCTCAAAGAGATTCATAGGGAAAAGCTCGTAGCAGTTTAACGAACGGTTGTTGGCATGGCTTTTACGATGCTGTGGACTTAACATAAGCTACCCTATCGCTTTGCTTCCGCTTATTACTACGCGCCAGGATTCCCTTCATCTACAGAAACATCTGTGCAACGCAGTCTACTTCCGGTGTATGGTGGAGGTTACTTCTACTCTCACCCATCATTTTACCAGTCGCGAACTCTGTGCTGTAAGAACAACTGTTAGTAGCGCCCCGTAAGCGTTCAGATTTACCTGATTTACTGTTGATGGTCATTTCGCGAAATGTATAGGGGAGGAAGGAACACGCTGTCCGACTCTTATTTGAACGTACGTTGTAGAAAACTTAGCTGTAACACCTCTCTTGTAGGGTATGCCACTGGAGTTTGGTGGGCACCTCAGTAATGCTTTCGCGCCAATTAAACGATCCTGAAGTATAATGGGACAAGGTCCCGAGTTCGAGTCTCGGTCGGGCACACAATTTTAATCTGCCAGGAAGTTTCATATCAGCACACACTCCGCTGCAGAGTGAAAATCTCATTCTGGAAACATCCTCCAGGCTGTGGTTAAGCCATGTCTCCGCTATATTCTTTCTTTCAGGAGTGCTAGTTCTGCAAGGTTCGCAGAAGAGCTTCTGTAAAGTTTGGAAGGTAGGAGACGAGATACTGGCAGAAGTAAAGCTGTGAGTACCGGGCGTGAGTCGTGCTTCGGTAGCTCAGATGGTAGAGCACTTGCCCGCGAAAGGCAAAGGTCCCGAGTTCAAGTCTCGGTCGTGCACACAGTTTTAATCTGCCAGGAAGTTTCATAATGGGACAATGTTTACGTAAACGCGGACTTCAACTAAAGCATTGCAAAACTGAATCCGCATGGTTTAAGCTGAGCAATATGATAGTGAACCGTGGGCTGGCTACATTTTTCTAAGGCTTACAGCAAACATCCATGTTACCTTCGGGTTGTACTTGACAGAACAGCGTCATTTAAACCGTATCTAATAAAGACTGCATCTATTAGGTTGGTCACAAGTTCGTAGCGTTCCTCCGTAAGCGTATTAAACATGGCAGTGTAAGTAGGCTGTTTAGGTTTTTATGTTGGTAACGCCACCTAGTGCTGTGTACGAAAATCGCTGACTGTGCTGTGTGCAGTCTGCGGATGGTTCGACTCATTGTTGGAATATTCGCTATTGTAGTGTTGGGCAGTTGGATGTTAACAGCGAGTAGAGTTGCGCAGTTGGAGGTGAGCCGCCAGCAGTGGTGGATGTTGGGAGAGAGATGCCAGGTATATATATATATATATATATATATATATATATATATATATATATATATATATAGAGAGAGAGAGAGAGAGAGAGAGAGAGAGGGAAACATTCCACGTGGGAAAAATTTATCAAAAAACAGAAATGATGTGACTTACCAAACAAAAGCGCTGGCAGGTCGAAAGACACACAAACATACACACAAAATTCAAGCTTTCGCAGACGAAATATGTCTGCTTGTGTCTGTATATGTGTGGATGGATGTGTGTGTGTGTGTGTGTGTGTGTGTGTGTGTGTGTGTGCGCGCGCGCGAGTGTATACCCGTCCGTTTTTCCCCCCTAAGGTAAGTCTTTCCGCTCCCGGGATTGGAATGACTCCTTGCCCTCTCCCTTAAAACCCACATCCTTTCGTCTTTCCCTCTCCTTCCATCTTTCTTGATGAGGCAACAGTTTGTTGCGAAAGCTTGAATTTTGTGTGTATGTTTGTGTTTGTTTGTGTGTCTTTCGACCTGCCAGCGCTTTTGTTTGGTAAGTCACATCATCTTTGTTATATATATATATATATATATATATATATATATATATATAATGACTTTTGAACGCTATTAAGGTAAATACATTGTTTGTTCCCTATCAAAATATTTCGTTTGCTAACTATGCCTATCAGTAGTTAGTGCCTTCAGTAGTTAGAATTTTTTATTTAGCTGGCAGTATTGGCGCTCGCTGTATTGCAGTAGTTCGAGCAACGAAGATTTTTGTGAGGTAAATGATTCATGAAAGGTATAGGTTAATGTTAGACAGGGCCATTCTTTTGTAGGTATTATTGAAAGTCAGACTGCGTTGCGCTAAAAATATTGTGTGTAAGTTTAGTGATGATCTGAATAAGTAAAGAGAAAACTGTTTGAGTACGGTGAGTTTGCTCAGCTGTTTGAAAATCAAATAACGTAGAATTTTACTAGCTCAGTCATTTTTGATTTTCAAAGGGCATGTTTCAACAGGAACTCATAAGAGACTTTCCTCATCAATAATATACAGGATGGTCCATTGATAGTGATCGGGCCAAATATCTCACGAAATAAGCGCCAAACGAAAAAACTACGAAGGACGAAACTTGTCTAGCTCGAAGGGGGAAACCAGATGGCGCTATGGTTGGACCGCTAGATGGCGCTGCCATACGTCAAACGGATATCAACTGCTTTTTTTAAAAATAGGAATCCCAATTTTTTATTACATATTCGTGTAGTACGTAAAGAAATACCACTGTTTTAGTTGGACCACTTTTTTCGCTTTGTGATAGATGGCACTGTAATAGTCACAAACGTACAAGTACGTCGTATCACGTAACATTCCGCCAGTGCGAACGGTATTTGCTTCATGATGCATTATCCTGGTGGAGGTTCGAGTCCTCTCTCGGGCATGGGTGTGTGTCTTTGTCCTTAGGATAATTTAGGTTAAGTAGTGTGTAAGCTTAGGGACTGATGGCCTTAGCAGTTAAGTCCCATAATATTTCACACACATTTGCAAACATTTGTGATACATTACCCGTGTTAAAATGTACCGTTTACCAATTGCGGAAAACGTCGAAATCGTGTTGATGAATGACTATAGAGATCAAAATGCCCAACGGGCCTGTGCTGTGTATGCTGCTCGGTATCCTGGACATCATCCAAGTGTCCGGACCGTTCGCCGAATAGTTACGTTATTTAAGGAAACAGGAAGTGTTCAGCCACAAGTGAAACGTCAGCCACGACCTGCAACAAATGATAATGCCCAAGTAGGTGTTTTAGCTGCTGTCGCGGCTAATCCGCACATCAGCAGCAGACAAATTGTGCGATATTCGGGAATCTCAAAAACGTCGGTGTTAAGAATGCACCCGTACCACATTTCTGTGCACCAGGAATTGCATGGCGACGACTTTGAACATCGTGTACAGTTCTGCCATTGGGCACAAGAGAAATTACGGGACGATGACAGATTTTTTGCACGCGTTCTATTAAACGACGAAGCGTCATTCACCAACAGCGGTAACATAAACCGGCATAATATGCACTATTGGGCAACGGAAAATCCACGATGGTTGCGACAAGTGGAACGTCAGCGACCTTGGCGGGTTAATGTATGGTGTGGCATTATGGGAGGAAGGTGAACCACTCGCTGTTGAGAGGAATGTCGTTGCACGTATTGCCAAATGCATTGAGGTTGACTGACATCATTTTGAGCATTTATTGCATTATTGTGGTATTTACAGGTAATCACTCTGTAACAGCATGAGTTCTCAGAAATGATAAGTTGACACTGGAACAACATAAATAAAATGTTCAAACGTTTCTACGTTCTGTATTTTAATTTAAAAAACCTATCTGTTACCAACTGTTCGTTTAAAATTGTGAGCCGTATGTTTGTGACTACTACAGCGTCATCTATCACAAAGCGAAAAAAGTGGTCCAACTGGAACATTCATATTTCTTTACGTACTACACGAAAAAAAAAAAAAAAAAAAAAAAAAAAAAAAAAAAAAAAAAAAAAAAAAAGAAAACGCAGTTGATATCCGTTTGACCTGTGGCTGCGCCATCTAGCGCCCCAACCATAGCGCCATCTGGTTTCCCCCTTCAAGCTAGACAAGTTTCGTCCTTTGTAGTTTTTTCGTTTGGCGCTTATTTCGTGAGATATTTGGCCCGGTTATTATCAATGGGCCACCCTATACTCTTATTCGCTATTTACAACAGTTTTCTAACGCTGGCGTAACTTTTCGATTCGCTGGCGGTAGAAAGCATGTGGTTTTGAGCCGGAGAACTCATCGAGCGTTTTCATCCTGGAAGGAAGTTCCTTGAAGGCTGTCCGGTGAAGTGTGGATAAAGTGAAAATTTGACTTTTCAAGATCAGGTGAATAAGGCTGGTGCGGAATGACTTCCCAGCCCAACTCCTGTGTAGAGTTTTTCTGTCAGTTCAGCAGAAAGCGGACAGGCGTCGTCGTGGAGTAGCCTTACTTTACGCGGCCTTCCTGCTCGTCGTTCTTCGACTGCATCTGCAAGACATCTCGGTTGTTGACAGTAAATGCCAGCAGTGATGATTACACCTCCAGCAAGCGGTTCATAGTACACCGCACCCTCGCTGTTCCACCAGATTAATAACATTCTCTTTTGTGGATGGGTGCAGTTTTCTCAGCAGGGAGTGGCTCTTTGTTTGGGCTCAGCAACTCCTTTCTTTTCCTTATGTTAGCAAATAGAAAAGATTTTTCGTCACCAGTAGCGATACAGAATAGCTATGGTCGGTACTAGTCACGATGCGTTTGATGACGACCAATCAGAAATGCACATTTGGCCAACCACTGATTTTTCTGATTTTGGCTCAGAGCATGCGATTTTTTAACCTTCTCCATTGCGTACAAATGTCCAACAATGGTGGAATGATCACAGTTCATCACATTCGCCAGTTCACAAGTACAATGACGTGGTTCGTTGTGGATTAATGCGTTTAAACGATCTTCAAGTAACCCCGAAGGTCTTCCTGGTCATGTAGAGTCACTAATGTCAAAACGATCCTCCAAAAAACGAAAGAAAACATTTTCTTACTATGTTCTGTCCAAAAATATTATCCCCACACACGGCACGTATGTTTGTGGCTGCCTCCTCTGCTCTCATCCCTCTATTGAAGTCAAGCAGAACAGAATGTCAGGAATGTTGCGATTCTTTCACTTGGTACACCATTTTCCAGAGTCCACAGCTCCATTCACTTTTTCCACAAGGCGAAATGACAATATGTAAAATCAAATAGCGACACTGAACTACAAATAAAAAATGACAGTAAACAAATAAAATCATAGCAACCGAAATATCAACATCCAAAACAAAAAACCTTCGAACTTATGCACCAACCTGATAAATTGTCAGATTCTACAAAAATTATGTGGTGGAAGACAGAGTTCTACAGCTTCGACCTTACGACGATTTGTTACTGGCCTTGTCTACTCGATGGCAGCCCTGTGTGGATAAACAGAAGGCACACGAAGTTGGTAGACACGCAACTAAATCAAACAATGCGGATTGTCACTGGCAAAATTAAGTTCGCCTCCGTATTCTGGTTACTTGTTCTGAGCCGGATACCTCCAACTAACCTGAGAAGAAAGAATATCCTTCTAAGGGAATAGGACAAAATCTGCAACAACCAGACCCTGCCAAATCATGAGGACAAACACGCTATCCAAATCAACATACGCTACTTCAGACATCCCCCACCCAGAACAGCTTGCAACCTGGTGGTCTGTAACTTGAGTCTACATGAAGTTTGGACGCAAGAATCAACAACACTCCACCACAGTCCATACTTTCTCCAAGCCAACAACAAACCATGGGAACTTGATCTGTCCCATAGGACATGGTGTGCAATCAATTGGATCCGGATTAACGATGAGGGATGCGGTGACCTACTATACACATGGGGGAAGACTACAACTAGCAGAGTGCACATGTGAATTTCCAAGAGAGACTGTTCACATATTGTTGAAGAGTGTCTTCGAAATTCGTATTCTGATAAACACTCGCACTTCTTGGCTTTTATAGCAGATGTGAGGAATTAGATAAAGTTTCAAACCTAGGAATTATGTGTCAACGGCCTTGCGGCAGTGGATACACCGGTTCCCGTGAGATCACCGAATTTAAGCGCTGTCGGACGTGTCGGCACTTGGATGGGTGACCATCAGGGCGCCATCCGCTGTTGCCATTTTTCGGGGTGCAATTAGCCTCGTGATGCCAATTGAGGAGCTACTCGACCGAATAGTAGCGGCTTCGGTCAAGACAACCATCATAACGACCGGGAGAGCGGTGTGCTGACCCCCCGCCCCTCCCATCCGCATCCTCCACCGAGGATGACACGGCGGTCAGATGGTTCCGGTAGGCCACTCGTGGCCTGAAGATGGAGTGCTAGGAATTATATTTTTGATATATATGTTTGGTATAATTGACCTGCGTTTCGACACTTAGTAAGTATGTCTTCATCAGAATGAAATTGTCAGAAATTGTGAGATGTTTTCCTAGCTAGGCATACGTGACAATACTGGAACGTATTTTATTTCGTTTGTGACTTGAGCATGTCTGCTCTAAAATCTGACTATTGCTTTCTCACAATGTAATTTTACGGTTAATTAAAATTTCATTCTGATGAAGACACCCTTAGTAGGTGTACAAACGTATGTCAATTGTACCAAACAGTTTATCTGCAATCGGTTGGTTGTATAATCCCTATGTTTGATAATTGTATACGTTTGCTGAGAAACTACCAAGTTTAAAACCGTAATTGTATAAACAATGTGTTTATAAATTTGTTCATCATGTGCATATTTTATTTGTATTTCTAAAGTGATGTGTAACTGCCATGCGATTAATAATAACAATAACAATAATCCACTACGTGACAACTGCTAAAGCGTAGCTGAAACCTGCTAAGGAACTGCTACCAACTTCTACGCGGAACATCCTCTTAGAAAAATTATGAATAACAGTGCTGGTAAACTTCTTACGTTGTTTGATTTTCAAACAGCTGAGCAAAACTGAACGTACTCAGACACTTCTCTCTTTACTTATTCTGATCAACAGTAAACTGACGCAATTTTTTTATTTTTCTTATTTTTTTATTTTTTTCTTTTACATTTTTTTTGCGCAACGCAATGTCACTTTCAATAATCCCTACAAAAGAATGGCCCTGCCTAACAATAACCCATACCTTCCATGAATCACTTACCTCAAAAAATCTTCGTTACTCAAACTACTACAATACAGCGAGCGCCAATACTGCCAGCTAAATAAAATATTCCAACTACTGAAGGCACTAACTACTGATAGGCATAGTTAGCAAATGAAAGATTTTGATGGAGAACAAGCAATGTATTTACCTTAATGGTGTTCAAAAGTCATAATATACAGGGTGTCCCAGCTATCTTGTCCACCCAAAATATCTCTGGAATAACAGCTATTGGAAAACGACTTTCACCGGTATCAATGTAGGGCTGGGGCCCATGAATGTACATATTTGGAAACATTCTAAAACAAAAGCATATGTGTTTTTAACACAAACTTATGCTTTTTAAATGGACCTCCTGTATTATTTCTTCAGCAATCAGTAGCATGACAAAGCACATACACAATGGCGTTGATTGCATCGCAATATTCCCATTACATCCCGAGATATTGAGACGCGAAGTTGACGCTTGAAACACCCGGCATGCGCTGCTAGCGCACGTCCTGAGGCTCAGGCGTGAACCCAATGCTGCCCGTAATCGCGATGTGATTGACATGTGTAATCACACCTCCATATTTATCAAGAGGTCGGAAACGAACAATACGGTCTGCTGCCATCAACTCTCATAAGCACATAATGGTTTCCCTCTTGCACGTTTTACGTATCTACGTACACAATATGAACCAGTACCGATCGGTGTACACCCGTCAGGTTGTCTTATTTATCCTGCACACCCAAAATAAGGTTTATCTAATGCGTTATATGACCCATTGTGCCTGTCGCGCAGGGCCTGGCTCTACTTAGTCAAGTGTCCAACCTAGTTCCCACTGCTGCCTCAGTTACCACTTCGCCTTGTTTATGAGTTGCGACCCATGCAAACTCCTGTACTCCACCACCCTCCGAGCATCCCGTTTGTTGTTGCTTTGGCGTGCAGTACACCGCTAGTCAGTGTAGTCGTGGATGATAGTAATCTAGTGTCGGCACGGAGGTAGTACACATTGTGAATAAACGTTGTGTTGTGGAACTTATACTGTACAGTATAATGTACACACATGAAGGTATGGTAGAAATGCTGCTGATCTATGGAGAATGTACGTTGACGGGAAATACGTTATGAGATTGCTTGTTTGTTGATGGTACTTTTAGCGAACATTATGATTATTAAGTTAATATGTCTGTTTTCTACCCTACTCTACATAACTGTACTGTACCCTGCTGTAGGTGGACGAAATGCTGTTCAGGCAGAACGACTGTACAGAAGACGATTCCCTGACAAGCCATCGCCTTCGCGCCGGATGTTTGGTCGTCTCACATCTTGTCTACGTGAAACGGGAAACTTAAATCCAAGACCTCGACATCGTCCTAGAACACGCACAGATGAACGTGCTGAAGTTGCTGTGCTCGCTACCATAGCTGTGAATCCTCAAATCAGCACACGTCAAATTGAACGTGAAGTTGGTGTGTCGAAATCAAGTGCACAGCGTATTCTTAAACGTCATAAATTTCATCCTTACCATGTTCATTTACACCAGGATCTTCATGGAAATGACTTCCGCAGTAGGGTAACATTTTGTCGGTGGGCTCAGCAAAAACTTCTTATTATTCCAAATTTTTTTGCAGATGTTCTCTTTACCGACGAGGCATCATTCTCCAACAAAGGAATTGTCAATATGAGGAATATGCATTATTGGTCCGCAGACAATCCAAAATGGCTCCGTCAGGTAGAGCATCAACGTCCGTGGAAAGTTAATGTTTGGCGTGGGATTATTGGACATACCATTATCGGACCTTTCTTTATAAATGGCATCCAAAATAGCAGACAATACTCCAGATTTATACGACACAAACGTCCTGTTCTCTTGGACACCGTACCGCTGAACCGGAGAATGGTCATGTGGTATCAGCATGACGGATGCCCTGCACATAACGCCTTACGAGCACGACGACTTCCAAACCGTAAGTTCCCTGGTAGGTGGATTGGACGAGGTGGCCCAGTTAGGTGGCCTGCCCGATCTCCGGACCTTACACCGCTGGATTATTTTCCTTGGGGAGCAGTGAAGGATGCTGTTTACCAACATGAAGCAACAACACCAGAAGACATGAAGCAACGCATTATTGATGCTTGAACAGCCATCAAAGAGGAAACAGTAGCACGAAGTAGGGCATCCTTCATCCGCAGAGTGTCCCTATGTATGCAAGCCAATGGGAATCACTTTGAGCATGAGATGTGAACGCTATGTTTAGTATGTAGTGCTGGTATCACAGTGGAAGTTTCTACAAAGGAACATTTTACCCAGTGATGTTAAGAAACATTTGTTTGCAACAATTTGTCATTTAACACATTAGATAAACATAACATTGATAATTATGTGATAATAAAACTAATTGGGTAAACACGTTTACATTCATCTCCTATGTCCTACCTGAACTTCCCAAATCAAAACATTTTTACCTAAACAACGGTAAAACTTTTAGTCCACTTGCTCGTTTCACTAAAACCATCAACATGAATTTTACTATTACGAGTGAATGATTAACTGTCACTTGCGCTAAATCTACAGTAAAGTTTTAACGTTGAACGGCATTACTTTTTTAGTAACGGATTAACGATAAGCGAAGTTAACTTTGTGACTAACGTTACGGTACACAGATATGTTACAGAACCGCATCACCCCTAGCCTATGGGATAAATACCTACTGGAATGTACGACGTTAATGCAGGATGGCAGCAGACCGTATTATTCGTTTCGGACCTCTTGATAAGCATGGAAGTGTGATTACGCATGTCAATCACGTCGCGATTACGGGCAGCATGGGGTTCACGGCTGAGCCTCAGGACGTGCGCTAGCAGCGCATGTCGGGTTTTTCAAGCGTCAACTTCGCGTCTCAATATCTCAAGATGTAATGGGAATATTGCGATGCAATCAACGCCATTGTGTATGTGCTTTGTCATGCTACTGATTGCTGAAGAAAAAATATAGGAGGTCCATTTAAAAAAACGTAAGTTTGTGTTAAAAAACACATATGCTTTCGTTTTAGAATGTTTCCAAATATGTACATTCATGGGCCCCAGCCCTACATTGAAACCGGTCAAAGTCGTTTTCCAATAGCTGTTATTGTTCCAGAGATATTTCGGGTGGACAAGACAGCTGGGACACCCTGTATATATATCAGTTCATGACATCCAGTCTTACAAATCTCGTTTTCCTGACGGACACACGTCCAGACAGTCCGCTCTCAAAATTCTGCCATCTCTCTCCCCACATCCACCACTGCTGGCGGCTCACCTCCAACTGCGCAACGCTACGCGTTGTTCACATCCAACTGCCCAACACTACAATAGCAAATATTCCAACAATGCAAATCAGCCAGAGACTGCACACAGCACAGTCAGTGATTTTCATACAGAGCGCTACGTGGCGTTACCAAAATAAAATCCTAAACAAGCCTACTTACATACGGAACAACGGACAGCTACCGCACGACCAACCAGTGATAGTAAAAGGGAATGAAGAGGGCGCGACGTATTATCAACAACGAAGCCCGTGCACGAACGCTCAGTATGCATTCGACAGGTAATGCACTTGTAAGCTGGGATGCCTGTTAAATGCATCCCACTTCTCTATCAATTCTGTAAATGCGATCTGGTAAGGGTCGCAGAGAGATGGTCAGTATTGTAGAACTGATTATGTTAAATCCAGCCCATTCGTCGATTATGGGGTGTCTAGGAAACCTGCTCTCTGGGATCGCTAGACAACATTCTAACAAATCGTATTAATGAGTTTTATTACAAAAGGAAAAGAATACAATAGTTAACTTCGCAACTACACAGGTGAGTCGCAAGCAAAGGGCGACCTACGAAATAAACAACCTTCTTTGGTATAAACAATGACAAGTCGCTGCTACATAGAAAGTACAAGCGAAGTCACTGTGTTGACGCTTCTACCCAAATCGCTAGTCTTGGTGCTACTACTGAGCTGGGCCGCGACCACTCGGTCGCAGCGCTTGAGTCCTCTTGGCATAGCGGCCGTTGCTGTCGCGTTGTCGTCCTGGAGAGTGGTCGGTCAGTGTGCGATTGGCTGACGTCTCGTCACAGCCTTCTCTTCTCTGTCGGTCCCGACTGGGGTGCCGGCGCTTGGCTTTACGCCGTAACAGATTAAACAAGCCATTTCTTTCGTGGCTTAATTACATTTTCTGAAGATTCTTCCAGTGAATCTGAAACTGTCATCTGCTTGTCCTACTATTTATTTTATGCGTCCATCTCACTGTCGGTCACCGTGCGTGGTTTCTCGTAGGTATTTTACGGTTGTTATTGTTCCCACTGAATAGTCGCCTATAGTGTAATGGAATTGTGGTATATCTCTGCTAATGATCTGGCGTAGCAACCTTCCTAAGTTCAACACCGTTATCCGAGAATATTTTCCGTGGATCTTCCGACCTTTTCCACTACATCGTTTATTCAAATGGCAAACGGGAGCGGCCGTATATCACTTTCTTGGGATGGTCCTGAAATTATGCTTACATCAGTTGAGTTGATGCCGTTAAGAATAACGTTTTGTACATATCCTCCAACTCTATGGCTACTGATCAGCAACCGTGATATACATAGTGAAGAAAAATTCGCGCATTCGCACTTCGCAGCGCGATTCCTCACTTACTGGCAATGCAAAAATATCTCGTCACAAAATTTCGTCCTGCGCATATTTCGGGCAGAAAATGGACGTTAAAGATTGGCAGTCTGGCAACACTGTAATCACGTTTGCGGTAACTACCCCTGTCAGCAGATAGAGTAGTGCTGTGCAGTTGATGCCGAGGATGGTGGTTTTGGGTTGGGATACAGAGGTCGAGGGTTCGATTCTGGGCCGTGGATTATTTGTTTTCATTTGCTAAAAGCACGGTGCGTGGTACGGTATCCGGCGTCTTAACCGTCATACAGCGATTACAGTGGGTCTTCTACAAAACATTTGCAATTACGTACTGCGAACACAGAAATGGAAGTACAATCGTTTTAATTGGTGACCTTTTAAAGAAGACTTTTGCAGGTCTTGGAGGCGAATTGTTCCGCGCCACAACATCTGCTGGATTCCAAACCTATTCTCCCTGTATCCTCCCCCAGTGGTCCCATCGAAATGATTTGCAAAGCACTTTGCTTACCCTACTGGTGACGTAAGGCCCTAATGGATTGTAATGCACCTGAACGTGGCAAGAATAATAGTTGGTACACATCGATGGCACCATGAGTGCTACGTTCCTGTTTCTTTTTTAAGTTACAAACAGGTGTAGTTGCAGCTAGGGCGTTGTTTCGGGTCTCACTGTGAAGAGCTTGTGGCGCCCTACAAGGACCCAAAGTGAGACAATAAAAACATTCGCCAGAGTATGAGTGAAAGTTGGTATTAAATTGAAAATTACAAGGTAATGAAAGATGTCTCGTAGGACTCGTAGATATGTTCGGAATTATAGAAACCACAAGCCAGAGGAATCCCCACATAGAGAGGAATACAAAAAGACTAACTGTTCAGTGCCAAGCGAATGCAAGAGCTACGGCAGCTTTGAAAAGGAAATTAAAAAAAAAAGTCGCAAAGGGATTACGTAGCTGGCGCATTGGACGCACCGCAACCGGAGAGTGCAAAATTGCGCTTTATCTGCTCTACAACCATTGGAGTAAGGATATCTATAATTAAATTACACATTAATATAAAACACTTGTTATGATTTTTATTATAATTGTAAAAAAGCTGATAGGTCGCAGATGTTAATGGAACTTGTTTATTTTCGTAACGTGTTTTGGGCGGGCCCATTATCAGACGAACTGTTAAATTAATAACACCTTTTCACATTATACAAATTTGAACACCTGCTGAATCACATTTGTACACCGAGCGAGATGGCGCAGAGGTTGGCACACTGGAATCGTATTCGGGAGGACGACGGTTCGAGCCCGCACCCAACTATCCTGACTACGTATTTCATGATTTTCCTAAATCGCTTCTAGCAAGTGCCGGGATTGTTCATTTGAAAGGGCATGGCCGATTCGCTTCCCCATTCTTCTCTAATCCGATGGTACCGATGATCTCGTTGTTTGGTCCACTCCCCCAAATTAACCAACCAACCAACATTTGTACAGGCACGATGATTTACAGCTGAAAATAAAAATCTTTTACAGAAATATGAACCGCAATGCAGTAAGAGTGCAACGGTGTGACAAGCAATTCTTTCGACTTACAACATAGAGAGTTACTCTATTTACGCAAGTACAGAAATACTGACATGAATGAACCGCTAAAAAACGAATGAATGTGGCGGCTCTCATAACCACGTAATTAAACTCTCCTAATGCCAGATGACGTGTTAACGGTGGCGCTGCGGATCACCAATAGATTAGATTTTCGTACTATTTGTATTACAATGGCCGGCCGCTGTTGCCGAGCGGTTGTAGGCGCTTCAGTCTGGAATCGCGCGACCGCTACGGTCGCAGGTTCGAATCCTGCCTCGGGCATGGATGTGTGTGATGTCCTTAGGTTAGATAGGTTTAAGTAGTTCTAAGTTCTAGGGGACTGATGACCTCAGGTGTGAAGTACCATAGTGCTCAGAGCCATTTGAACCTTTTGTATTACAATGGGATCAGATTTTTACACTGAATTGTGTATTTCATACCAAAAAGAAAGAGAACGAAAAATGTTTAAGACCAATAGTGAAAAACATAAAAATTAAATAAAACTGCTTAAATCCATGCATAGAATTGTAATTGCAAATTAACTTGATTTATTTGACACTGTGTGCACATCATAAATGAAACAGATGGTAGTACAGTTATACTAGTCAAAAATGTAAAAGAGAAATTAAGCCAGAACCTCATCAAAAATGCTGAGAAACCATTGTCTGCTTTTTGTTGCTTGTTCACTGAGTATGCTACCTGGAGAAGTACGTTGATGAACATAAATTTCAAGGTCTTCTAAAATATCCAAATCTCTGCCTTTTGGATTCCAAGTGTAGAATATTTAAACTCCTCTCATTTGACCCTAACCGGTGGCCATTTTCTCTCAGGGGACCTCCCAAAGCACCGCCTGAAAATTATTTTAAAATTCCTTCCCATTTTGTCTATGTAAATAGTGTCAAAGGACATGTGTCTAATTCTTCATTCAAACTATGGCGCAGAAAAGAAACTGATTTTTCTTTGTATGGAACCCAATCTGCAATGATATGGAGATGTGGGCGACCTTGTATTTAAGTAAAATCGTGTGCTTCTCTTTTGGGTCATTGGTCTTCTGATAGGTTTGATTCGGCCGCCACTAATTCCCCTCTTGTTCCAACCTCTTCATCTCAGACTAGCACTTGCAACCAACATCCTCAATTGTTTGCTGGATGTATCCCAATCTTTGTCTTCTTCTATAATTTTTACCCTTTACAACTCCCTCTAACACCATGGAAATTATTTCACGATACCTCCATAGATACCCTACCATCCTATTGCTCCTTCTTGTCTGTGTTTTCCATGTAATCCTTTCCTCGTCGTTTCTCCACAGATCCACCTCTTGGCATACCATATCAGTCCACCTAACCTTCAACATTCTTATATCGAATCACATCTCAAATACTTCTATTCTCTTGTTCTTCTGTTTTCCCGCAATCCAAGTTTCGCTCCCTTACGATACTGTTCTCCAAATGTACAATCTCAGAATTTCTTCCTCGAATTAAGGCCTATGTCTGATACTAGTAGGCTTCTGTACGTTATTAAAAATCTCTCTACCCAAATCTGGAATCGTCTTTTTCTGCAAACCCGTTAGCTAAACCAACCTGTACTTGTAAATTTCTTTGTTATCTGTACCATTGTCCTGTTACGCAAATAAAGAAATTACATTAACATTTAGGGACTGCTTTTTGTGACCTATCAACTTTTTTAGAATCATAATGAAAACCATTGAAAATGGTCACACACCTCGCTCACGAATTCTAGTTACACTTAAAACACTTGTCATGATGTTATATCGATGTTTTCACGAAAAATCGACTAGGCAAACGCGAACTGCACACACGAAAATTTTTTTCTATATGATAGTTAAAACTTCACGACTACCACTTGTATGTGTGTAGATGTGGATATGGTTCACGGTAAGCCCCAGGCTCTACCCTCTTCGTCCCTAGGAACCGAGGTGTCTGGACGCCAGAGCCATCTGGCTGCGGCACAGCAGGTGTTTTTTAATCAGGGCGTTGTTTACAGACAGGGTATAGGCGTCGCGCAGGGAACCCCGCTGAGAAAGTGTCCGGCCCTGTCACAGCACGCTGCACCCAATTACCGCTGCCAATACGCCTCTGTGACGTCACTAGCGCCTGCTTGCTTTCTTTCCAAGACATTTGGTCGTCCATTCGTAACTTCGTTTGCCACACAGCCAGTTTTTTTTGCATCTTTTCTTGTTAAGAGGACCACTCGTTTATTTGACCTCTGTGGCGAATCAACGCTGTTGAAACCACAGCCAACTGTACGTGAACGCAGAGCTTCCCAGCATGAAGGATATGGTCGTATAGTAGCAGACAGCGACTGTACCAGACAAGACCTGTTTCTAAACTCTAGCACTGGTGACAACTCGTAAAACAGTGTGAACTATGGAAGAACAAGACCACTCACGCCAATTTGAATCAAAATAAGAGTGCGTTTTGTATCGTCAACAATCCGTCTGCTGCTACAGAGTTCTCTCAGTGCACGAAGTTAGCTTTGGGATGTTGTGTTTTGCTTGCATGTTGATAATGACAGATTTTTTTTTTGTACATTTAGATATAAATGATACTGTTCTACGTATTGTAGGTTGTGAAAGTCAGTAGCCGCAGTGATACCAGTATAAATGTCAAACTACAACAGCAGTATTTTCTGGTTCAATTCGACAAAGCAGTTTCAGGCTGTATAGACAAAACAGATAACATAAAAACTTAAATTTTTACAGTTATTTTTCTTTAGATGGAGAAGTCAGGGCATGAATGGGACGAAAAGAGAACGAAGAAAGCTGTAGAGAAACAGACATTCAAATGACAATCAGGATAGCAAGCGAAAAATATTCAGTTCCAAGAAGTACATTATTTGATAGACCTGAGCCCTTGAGGGAAAGCCGGCCGGAGTGGCCATGCGATTCTAGGCGCTACAGTCTGGAGCCGAGCGACCGCTACGGTCGCAGGTTCGAATCCTGCCTCGGGCATGGATGTGTGTGATGTCCTTAGGTTAGTCAGGTTTAATTAGTTCTAAGCTCTAGGCGACTGATGACCTCAGAAGTTAAGTCGCATAGTGCTCAGAGCCATTTGAACCTTAAGGGAAAAGAAAGTTGTGTCCATGAGACCTGTTTTTTTCCCCCGAGAACATATAGTGATGAACGCTAACAATGTTTTAAGACCAGTGAAACTTTCGAAGAAGACTGGATTCAGCGCCACGTTTGTGATGTCTGGGCCCATGAGAATCGCACCTGGTAGAGCAGAACAGTCTTTAGTACAGGCGTGGTAAATGTACGCCAAATATACGGAGATATTTGGCTAAGGGCTAAATTTTTGACCACGCGATAAATGCAGAAGGGAGGAAAAGGGGAAGAAGAAGATTACCATCAATGGCTGATAGCGACCACGTTGTGAAAAAAAAAGGTTTGAGACATTTTAATGTGCCGAATAACAAAGACATTTTTTGTGTGCTACTTGATGCAACTATGTCTACCTTATAACGACAAATTGTACGTTTACTTTTAATAAATTCTTTTTTAGAAAAACTAAAAGATTTTACTGGTGTTTTGATTCAGTCCTCTGCAGTGTAAAACGTTAATTTGACATCTCTATTGTGAATCTTTGCTTATTTGACTCAACTTTTTGCCGACATGGGAACTTTATACTAAGATGTATAACTTCCACATACTCTAATGTTTATAGCCATTTAAGTTCAATTGAAACATCTTGTAAGAAAACCACTCTTTTCATATTGAACACAATCCCCGAAAATTTAAACAAGCAAAATGCGATGGGTGGAAATAAATAATGAACGAACATGTTTTCTTACGATATTGCGTTTTATTATGTATCATACTATTTTTTGCCTCTGAAGAACGTTTGAGTATAACCTTCGCAAGAAAATTATTATTTCGAAAAAGCTTATGTGTCTGACACTACCTGACAATTGATTACAAATCTCTCTGGTTTACAGGCGGGCGGGAGTGTTGAGATAAGTGCGGTCGAAATATTCACCAGAAGATGAGTATGATAATCGACCACATTTCATGCGTCATATGAACACTGACTCACGCCTGGAACACCAAGAGACTTTTAGCACATCCACCTACATAATTACACACGTCCTTATTGTATTTGATTTGCGTTAATAATAAATTTATACGAATGTTACAAAACTGATTAAGAAATAAAATTCATGGTGTGCATAGATTACTCAAGATGTTTAAAAATTTGTATAGATAACAGTGAAAGTGGATGGTTAGGAACAGTAAATTTTTCCCCGTGTATTTATACCATCACTAAAATGATCAGTTAAAGCTTACCATAGATGGTTCAAAAACTAGTGAAGGTGTACCATCACTGGTCCTGGTTAGTGAATGTTTAGAGTAGCACATTATTAATGGTGCATCCAACAATGGTACCAGGCATTGGAGTGAAGGTAATTGTTGCCAGATGGTTATTGTTAAGCTACAAAGCATTGCAGCCATAGCTGAATGAGTGAAGTTCTACAAACACCTTAAGGTGGAACAGGGAAACCCCAATTATAAATGAGTCTTTCTGAACTGAGAAACGTATGAGTCACTTACCAGGAAGGTTAAATAACTAAGATATGAACGAAAGAGGGACAGCAACGACTACAAGATTTTGAAGAGAGACGAAGTTGTCGAGGTAAGTGGAATAACATATTTAATACGAGGGTTGTTCGGAAAGTAAGGAACGATTGGTCGCCAAATGGAAACCACAGTGAAAATCAATACTGTTTTCTTTGCACATTTAGCTACACCTTCCAGGTACTCCACTACATAGTCGCTGCTCCGACTTAGACATTTGTTGGAGTGTTAAACTAAATTTTCAACACCGTCGTCATAGAAGGCAGCAACCTGTGCTTTCCGACAATTCTCTAGACTTGTCTATAGCGCGTAGCCTACGCCCAAGTGTTGTCTTCGTATCTGGCGTTTCATGTGAACAGAGATGACAGTCAGGACGAACCAATTTGGTCTGTATTGTGGGTGACCGAACACTTCCCATCGAAAAGGCTGCAGGAGCGTCTTCACTGCCCCTGCAGAGTGCGGCTGAGAATTGCCATGAGGAAGGATATGCGTGGCAGTTGTGTTAGGTGGGCTGCATTCATTAAGGCGAAGCCTCTCAGTGGGCCCTCCTACTTGATGGGAGACATTGTTGTTCTAGCCACCTTTACTCGCTCACAGTGCGCTCACAACTGAAAAGAACGTCTTGATGCGATAGATGGGCATACTAAAGACACTGCCCAAAATGTCTGTGGAAAGGCTCATCAGTTTTTCACAGTGGTTTCATTTCATGGCCTATCGTTCCTCACTTTTCGAATAGCCCTCGTACAAGCTGTTCCTGAGGAAGGCAGGATTATATGCTATGTTTATGGCAAAGAACTGTATGATATTCTGCATGATATTCGTATAGTGACAGCCCATAGTGGATGCATCCAAATGATAAAATGGTAAAAGTGAAAGTACCATAATATAGCATACAGAGATGTCCAGATGTATCTTGGCTTACATGAGTCTTTTTTACAGAAACAAAAATGTCAGAAGGAAGAAATAGTAGTAAAGCCCATACTCTTTAAAGAGTTAAATTCCATATGTCAAGATGATCTCTTCAAAATGCAGCCAGATAGAGACTATAAATTCAAAATGATTTATCACACCCATCTCCCTAAATTCGTTGTTCTTAGGCCACTGAAGGTCAGAACAGTTGAGGAGAAATGTTATAACACTATTGACGTTTTTACTTTGCTAGGTTCTCCCTCTGTGCTGCAGTCCGACAATGGTCGAGTGTTCGTTAGCGAAATACTGTGTAGCCCAACTGAACTATGACCCAATTTTAAGGCAGTGCCACGCGGGATTAGCCGAGCGGTCTAGGGCGCTGCAGTCGTGGACTGTGCGGCTGGTCCCGGCGGAGGTTCGACTCCTCCCTCGGGCATGGGTGTGTGTGTTTGTCCTCAGGATAATTTAGGTTAAGTAGTGTGTAGGCTTAGGGCCTGATGACCTCAGCAGTTAAGTCCCATAAGATTTCACACACATTTGACCATTTTTTAAGACAGTGCACGCCAAACTTAGACGTTGCAAGAGCCAAGGGAGCATAGAGCGAGCAAATCACAACATGAGGGATATTCTAAATAGATGGGTAAAGGATCACGGCACTTCAGAGTGCAACAGTGCTGGCATAAGCTGTCGCTAGCTCTCCGGTAGAAAAAAATGTAAAGTGCATATCGATAGTAGGCGCTGGATTAAGCGTGCCTATCACAAGAGAGGCCAGAGACACGCCCACAAGCAACACGCCGCCAACGCCCTCTCGATAGCAGGTATTTAGGCCGCCGCCACTGACCTGAACGCCTCACTGACTCACTCAGACTGCGACAGTACACAGCGACCAGATTAGTGACTACAGCGGGAACAGCAGTGAGACCAAAGTTTGTAACAGCAAGATTACCGATGCTGTGTGCAAGAGGACTATTACTCATGAGCTTGTACCACAACGCATTCATTCTCTTCCAGTTAAGTAAATGTCCATGTCAATAAAGAACTGTATTAATGCACGTGTGCATGTCTGTTGTAGATAGAGAATACCGGCCACCCATAAACATCCTCTTCCTTGATTCCTTGCGGTACGAGACTCTACAGTGGTGATCAGGATTCTACAGGAACTGTGCACTAAGGTTTGTGCACTCAGTGAAGAATGGCGCTGACATTTTGGAATTAAAAGTCCTCCCTCACACGAAAGGATGTCGAATGCCCTCCTGAACATAGTTTGTCTTCATGAATTTTCACCTCCTGAAGTACTAGCAAACGTTCACTCAGGGGACAGCCTTGAAAATGTAATTAATCAAGCGACTGTTAGCAAGGAGAAAGGGACTGAAACGTAGCAGGAAAATGACTGTAGGAAATTTCCAAGTACAAGAGCATAACACACCAACAGGAACAGAGGTTGAGAGCGGAGATAAAGAATGTGTTCCAGACAGTACTCAGTACCGCCTGACTTATTCAGACGAGCCAACTCCCGCTATTATAAAACACAATACTGATGTGTATAAGTGGTCAGAAGGACATGCGCAAAGAACGCAACTGTGCTCAGGTCGTCGTCCCACCAGTGGGAAAGGGGCATGCAGTGTGAGAGTTCCAATTCCCGCCTTCGATCCAGGAAGATGACATACAGAAGTCCATCATGGGTGTCACCCTCGCGACAAAGGCTTCTATCGAATAGGGATCAGAGGTGGTGTGCTCAGCCATATTTACGCGAGGTTATAAACTGCTTGCTTTTATGTATTTCGAGAAGGAACGACACGATATGCGACTGCGACAGCATTTTGTTTCAGGTCACACTTCATTACGTGCCCTCTTAGAATAATCTCAGAGGAGGATGTTCCAGCAGAGAAAACTCTTGCCCTGAGGACAGTTGCGCCGCAGAGGGGCCAATCATTCATCAGACGCAAGTGCCAGCACCAATGTCAGACTCTAACATGCTTCTGCAAAAGCAAAAATGTGTTGCGCAAGTCTAAGTGCCATGGTGCACGTCCTTCCTTTGATACATGAATTTTATGTAACCTGTGTTTTCAAATTGCAACTCATAACATTCGAAATACGACTTAGTCTCGTTATTGCAGCACCATGAATTTTATATACACTACTGGCCATTAAAATTGCTACACCAACAAGAAATGCGGATGATAAACGGGTATTCACTGAACAGGTATATTATACTAGAACTGACATGTAAGTACATTTTCACGCAATTTGGGTGCATAGATCCAGACAAATCAGCACCCAGAACAACCACATCTGGCCGTAATAACGGCCTTGATACGCCTGGGCATTGAGTCAAACAGAGCTTGTTTGGTGTGTTTACGTGCAGCTGCCCATGCAGCTTCAGCACGATACCACAGTTCATCAAGAGTAGTGACTGGCGTATTGTGACGAGCCAGTTGCTCGGCCACCATTGACCGGACGTTTTCATTTGGTGAGAGACCTGGAGAATGTGCTGGCCAGAGCAGCAGTCGAACATTTTCTGTATCCAGAAAGGCCCGTACAGGACCTGCAACATGCGGTCGTGCATTATCCTCCTGAAATGTACGGTTTCGTGAGGATCGAATGAAGGGTAGAGCCACGGGTGGTAACACATCTGAAATGGAACGTCCACTGTTCAAAGTGCCGTCAATGCGAACAAGAGGTGACCGAGAACGTGTAACCAATGGCACCCCAAAACACCACGCCGGGTGATACGCCAGTATGGAGATGACGAATACACGCTTCCAATGTGCGTTCACCGCGATGTCGACAAACACGGATGCGATCATCATGATGCTGTAAACAGAACCTGGATTCATCCGAAAAAATGACGTTTCGCCATTCGTGCACGCAGGTTCGTCGTTGAGTACACCTCCGGAGGCGCTCCTGTTTGTGATTCAGCGTCGAGGGTAACCGCAGCCACGGTCTCCGAGCTGATACTCCATGCAGCTGCAAACGTTGTCAAACTGTTCGTGCAGATGGTTGTGTTCTTTCAAACGTCCCCATCTGTTGACTCAGGGATCGAGACGTGGCTGCACAATCCATTACAGCCATGCGGATAAGATGCCTGTCATCTCGACTGCTAGTGATACGAGGCCGTTGGGATCCAGCACGGCGTTCCGTATTACCCTCCTGAACCCGCCATTCCATATTCTGCTAACAGTCATTGGATCTCGACCAACGCGATCATCAATGTCGCGATACGATAAACCACAATCTCGATAGGCTACAATCCGACCTTTATCAAAGTCGGAAACGTGATGGTACGCATTTCCCCTCCTTACACGAGGCATCACAACAACGTTTCACCAGGCAACGCCGGTCAACTGCTGCTTGTGTATGAGAAATCGGTTGGAAACTTTCCTCATGTCAGCACTTTGTAGGTGCCGCCACCGGCGCCAACCTTGTGTGAATGCTCTGAAAAGCTAATCATTTGCATATCACAGCATCTTCTCCCTGTCGGTTAAATTTCGCGTCTGTAGCACGTCATGTTCGTGGTGTAACAATTTTAATGGCCAATAGTGTAATATGATTGTTACCAAATTGCAGCTCATTAAATGCAAGTGTACATACTTATTGCAACCATGGTTCGCAGTCTTTACGTCTTGGCAGTGAACGTATAACTTCACTAGCGGTGGTACGCTATCCCTAGTGAATGTGTATGGTTTGGCAAAACTGGAATCAATAATCCATTTTCAGTAAAGGAGTCAGTGGAGGTACACCATCATCAGTAATGGTATTGTTTCCCTCATACCTCCACTTCCACTATAACATATACCGGTTGGTTATAACTAAACTTTCCCTATTTAACACGTTATAACACGGAAATTAAGTACCGTACCATTATCGAAGTTGGTAGCATTAACGTCCAGAGTATGGGGTGCATGATTTCCATGGGTCGCAGCGCCACCGTCCAGTTCCCACTATGGCCACCAAGTGCCGTGATCAGTCAGCGTGATTCATAGTCTCACACACCTGTCCAGTCACAATGCACTTATTGACGTGTCAACATGAGCTTGGGCAAAAGGTGCAGGGCATTATTGGTGGAGCTCTATCATCAAAACAACAGGGGAGTGTCATAGGACCGTTGTTATTCACAATATACATAAATGACCTTGTGGATGACATCGGAAGTTCACTGAGGCTTTTTGCGGATGATGCTGTGGTATATCGAGAGGTTGCAACAATGGAATATTGTACTGAAATGCAGGAGGATCTGCAGCGAATTGACGCATGGTGCAGGGAATGGCAATTGAATCTCAATGTAGACAAGTGTAATGTGCTGCGAATACACAGAAAGATAGATCCTTTATCATTTAGCTACAAAATAGCAGGTCAGCAACTGGAAGCAGTTAATACCATAAATTATCTGGGAGTACGCATTAGGAGTGATTTAAAATGGAATGATCATATAATGTTGATCGTCGGTAAAGCAGATGCCAGACTGAGATTCATTGGAAGAATCCTAAGGAAATGCAATCCGAAAACAAAGGAAGTAGGTTAGAGTACGCTTGTTCGCCCACTGCTTGAATGCTGCTCAGCAGTGTGGGATCCGTACCAGATAGGGTTGATAGAAGATATAGAGAAGATCCAACGGAGAGCAGCGCGCTTCGTTACAGGATCATTTAGTAATCGCGAAAGCGTTACGGAGATGATAGATAAACTCCAGTGGAAGACTCTGCAGGAGAGACGCTCAGTAGCTCGGTACGGGCTTTTGTCAAAGTTTCGAGAACATACCTTCACCGAAGAGTCAAGCAGTATATTGCTCCCTCCTACGTATATCTCGCGAAGAGACCATGAGGATAAAATCAGAGAGATTAGAGCCGACACAGAGGCATACCGACAATCCTTCTTTCCACGAACAATACGAGACTGGAATAGAAGGGAGAACCGATAGAGGTACTCAAGGTACCCTCTGCGCCACACACCGTCAGGTGGCTTGCGGAGTATGGATGTAGATGTAGATGTAGATAATGCCGCCGGCTGAAAGGATTTCGAAAGGGTCCTCTTTCTCCACCTGCTGTGTGGAGCTTGATGGAGTCTGAATCAGCTGGATAACTGGGCGTCCCCCCTGGAAGAGGCCGACGACCGGTTGCACCACAGGTGGTTGACGAAAATGTCTCTTGCTGTGGCAGACAACGCTGCGCGCAATTCCCGATCGTCAGGCAGTGCGCGTGTTGTGACTCGGCAGTAGAACATCCCGTGATCCACTGCTCTGAAGTTGCTTCGCACCATTCTCAAATGCTATCCGTACAAGATCCATATCGTAGAGCAGCTTGCACCACAGGACGCACAACAACGAGTTGGCTTCGCTCTCCGCTCTCTCGTAAGGATAGAAGTTCACGAGAGCTGTCTCAGGACCATCCTATGGACAGACCAAGCTCTTTTTTTTTTTATGTGTGTTCTGCTCAACTCCAGTCACTGTGCATGAAGTTCGTCTGTATGGTGAACGCATCACCGTATGGGTGTGGCCTCACGGCTACGTTCAACATTGACGTATTCTTTTCTGAACAGGTTGGCGCTCAAGAACCAAAGACGTGCAGTCCGACTGGCCAGAGTCACTGCGCTATGCTTTGCCTGCATGTCATACCCGCCCTACAGGAGAGAGATGCATTGAACTCAACGGTTTCCATGCAAGATGGGGCCGCACCACACGTCGCTCGGCAAGTTCACCTGCTTCTCCGAAACACATTTGGAAACGACTGAATTAACAGCCGACCGTTTCCAAATGCTTAGCCGGCACGGTCACCTGATCTCACTCCCTGTGATTTCTGGTTGTGGGGCTACCTGACGGGGACAGGGTTTTGCAGGGGAACTTCCACATGTGTGCTGATATGAAGCGCAGCGTATCAAGAGGCGTAGCTAGCATACCTACGGACATGCTTCGCTCTGCTGTGCAGAATGCAGTCGTGTACTTTCAGCCTCTTGTAGATACTGATGGGCGCCATACTTAGCCCCTTTCGTAGCAGTGATGGTACCAGTGTGCAATGGTACGATGTACCGTAGCAGCACACTAAAAGTGTTCCAGCTGAATTAATTCTGCATTATTTCTCTTCCTCATGTCCTTGACATTAATGCAACCAAGTTTGATACTCATACAGTAATTAGCTTCCGTGTCATGTTGTTGTTATGGTCCTCAGTCCTGAGACTTGTTTGATGCAGTTCTCAATGCAACTCTATCCTGTGCAAGCTTCTTCATCTCCCAGTACCTACAGCAGCCTACATCCTTCTGAATCTGCTTAGTGTATTCATATCTTGGTCTCCCTCTACGATTTTTACCCTCCACGCTGCCCTCCAGTACCAAATTGGTGATCCCTTGATGCCTCAGAACATGTCCTACCAACCGATCCCTTCTTCTAGTCAAGTTGTGCCACAAACTCCTCTTCTCCCCAATTCTATTCAGTACCTCCACATTAGTTATGTGATCTACCCATCTAACCTTCAGCATTCTTCTGTAACACCACATTTCGAAAGCTTCTGTTCTCTTCTTGACCAAACTATTAATCGTCCATGTTTCACTTCCGTACATGGCTACACTCAATACAAATAGTTGCAGAAGCGACTTCCTGACACTTAAATATATACTCGATGTTAACAAATTTCTCTTCTTAAGAAACGTTTTCCTTGCCATTGCCAGTCTACAATTCGTAACCTCTCTACTTCGACCATCTCATCAGTTATTTTGCTCCCCAAATAGCAAAACTCCTTTACTACTTTAAGTGTCTCATTTCCTAATCTAATTCCCTCAGCATCACCCGACTTAATTCGATTACATTCCATTATCCTCGTTTTGCTTTTGTTGATGTTCATCTTATATCCTCCTTTCAAGACACTGTCCATTCCGTTCAGTTGCTCTTCCAAGTCCTTTGCTGTCTGTCACAGAATTACAGTGTCATCGGCGAACCTCAAACTTTTTATTTCTTCTCCATGGATTTTAATAACTACTCCGAACTTTTCTTTTGTTTCCTTTACTGCTTGCTCAATATACACATTGAATAACATCGGGAATAGGCTACAACCCTGTCTCACTCCCTTCCCAACCACTGCTTCCCTTTCATACCCCTCGACTCTTGTAACTCCCAACTGGTTTCTGTACAAATTGTAAATAGCCTTTCGCTCCCTGTATTTTACCCCTGCCACCTTCAGAATTTGAAAGAGAGTATTCCAGTCAACCTTGTCGAAAGCTTTCTCTGCTAGAAACGTAGGTTTGCCTTTCCTTAATCTAGCTTCTAAGATAAGTCGTAGGGTTAGCATTGCCTCACGTGTTCCAATATTTCTACGGAATCGAAACTAATCTTCCCCGAGTTCGGCTTGTACCAGTTTTTCCATTCGTCTGTAAAGAATTCGCGTTAGTATATTGGAGCTGTGGCTTATTAAACTGATAGTTCGGTAATTTTCACATCTGTCAACACCTGATTTCTTTGGGATTGAAATTATTACATTCTTGTTGTCATAATGTGTTAAATAGGGAAAGTCGCCGAGGCAGCCAGAATTATCGCATGCCAGGAGAACAAACACATGAAGCTGGTGGATTGTTCAAGACGAACATTGGCTGGATCCACAACCATCAAGAACTCGACAGTTTGTAAGGAGCATCGTCGACACTGTTTAGCACTTGAGAGGAATTCTCCGTGCATGTCTTGGTTGAATAACGGCAACAACACAGTGGTTTTTCTATAATTATGTAAATTCGAGTTGATTAATAACAACAGAAGATGGGAACACCCGCATCCCTCTCACAGGTGTCAGAAAAGTATGCATTTTGTACATGCTTGACATTCTTCGGTTTTGGGGACGATTTAGATTAATATGAAAATAAAAGTAAAAACTTAAAACAGACAAGACAGCATTTATTTAGCTTACAGGTTTCAGGAAACTAAGTCTGATCATTGTATCTGTAAAACATAGCTCGAAAATATAAGCACAAATGTTCTTGGATGATGGGGTGTCGTTTATTTTTACATAACATCATACAACATACCTTATGCAGTACATTTCAGTGCATCTCGACCGTGTGCATTATAAGCACAAAAAGTTTGTGTACAATGGGGTGTGACACAATTCTGCCTAATAAGGAAATATATTACACCCGTCATGAAATACATTTCAATGTATCTAGACCAAGTGTACGTTATACATTGTGACATCGTAAAAAGACATTTCGATAACATGAAAACCATGGCAAATCGGCAAATTACTGATTCTGAACAAAAAACTTGATGTGGACATATGCCCTGTTCAGAATGGTCTGGGAGATAGAACACTTTTAATGTACATTTCTATTTATTTTCTGTATTATTTATTGTCACTGTTTACAAAGTACCACAGTAATATAGAGGAAGTTGAGACAAACATTTTGATATAGGACGCTTGTGGTCTATCAAGTCGGAAAACTACCGCAAACTGGCCTACAAAAAGGACTTATAAGCTGCAGCGCACGAGCGTCGCGCAATATTTTCAATATTCCCACTATCTCTCCGCGCAAACACTTATTCCTAGACAACAAATAAATAGGACCTTCATTTGTAGAAAATTTAATTTAGTTTAACTGTGTGCTGAGACACGTTTTCGTTGGAGTGTGCGGTTTTCGAGTTATTAAAGAAAAACGTACAAAAGTGATATTAAACGTGCTCTATCTCGGAAACCATTCACAATAGGGCATGTATCTATATGAAGTTTTTTGTTCAGACTCATTAATACTATCGCGTCTCAAAGCATGTACCTTTCCCCCTGTCTCTCTCTCTCTCTCTCTCTCTCTCTCTCTCTCTCTCTCTCTCTCTCTCAGGAAAAGGCGTTGAAAGATTTGTCACATCCTATCAGCTACATCACAAGCCGATACCTCCAGAATCATGGATCTGTTGATCGTTGACAAATACAAGTACCTTAATTTGGCACTTTCACCGAAGCTGGTATGGATTTAGAGGATTTCCTCAAGTCTGTGGATACTTGGTAATTATAACAGTTGCGGAATCGGATCCACTTTTCGATCGTCCAAATTTCGTGAATCAAACATTTAAGTAGTTAATTTTTATACCTGTTATTCCGTGCAATATTTTTTCAGTATAGCTTTAAGTTCTTGTCCTTTCTAATAATATTTTAAAGAGACTATTCGGATTAACGTTACCGAATTAATATCGAGTCAAAGTTACATCCTTCAGTTACCCCCATTTGTTATGGGTGTAGTCCATTGTGTTATAAAAAACATATTTCTATCTATTCTCTGACTGTGCCTGTCAGTTGGGACAGATTAAAGCCCTTCTTTAAAGCAAGAACAGATCATCTACAACGTTTACGCAAATTTGTGCCATTATTAAGGAACATAGCAGTATTTCCTACGAATGTTATCCTTGGCGGTATTTACTACGATATAAATTTTACTTGTTTGGAATCATATGGACGTAGGCAGTAATGAAGATCATACAGTGAAGCAAAAAATCGAAACCGATCCATTGCAAGTTTCACCAACTGGATTAAGATTAGGATTTAGCAATCATTATTTGTCATACTGGTCCCGATGTTGCCATTAATGTCAGTGGGGTCCTATCCACTATCACGAGGGCTAATGTATGAATCGATGTAAATGCCATGTGTATTCACTGTCATTAAGAACTACCGACTGGGACATAAAAAATACATCACTTACTGTTATTTCATTGTTATTCGTACCAAAGATATGCAAAAAACAGTATTCATAAAACAAGTAACATTATTTTTTATTTACGCGACACTTTCAATAACAAAGGTGTTACGATCAACCACCAGGCGGCACTGTAGTAGTGACAGAGTAAAACACAAGAGTAGTCTATTTTCGAAACTCCCTATACGACAAAAAATTCTATTTCGAGGTTTTCATCCTCCAGCCTTCTGTGCATTAAGACCAACAGATTCCGCTATAATCTAAGTTTCAAACGTGCTAAAAGCATCCTAAATGGAGAAAAGAAAACTGCACTGAGCTGCAAAGTGCGTTGTGTGCATCAATCATGCACTTGCAAAGTCAGTGATATTCCTCCGGAGATGCAAAGATGCAAAATCTGTAGCTTTTGTGGCCAACGCCTTGTCACTGAGTTTACAGATGCAAAATGAGCTAAATTTTCCTACCGCTTTAACGATCTCTTCTCTCTGGAAATAAAAATTAGCGTTTAAGCAGCTTCCGGGAAAAATAGGCAGTGAGCGAATGTGCTGTCCTCAGCAAATAGATTCGAAAAAGGTGACTCGTTTCGACATATGAGAGTGCCACGAATATGATTCACTAGTGGCTGTAAACATTAAAAGACGTCTCCATAGGATCCAATGCAAGTATGTGGTTGAATGCAGAGACTTGATTCCAAATCACAGACAGCATTTCTACCAGAAAGCGTAACACTACAGGTCTGAAAAGGCGGTGTATTGGTCATAGGATTTTGTACGACCTCAATCTAACGTTGTATTTTTAAAGTGATTCCGCACATAGCAGACCATCTACTGTACTCGTATGTCATCATCCCCAATCAACCATCATCCTCCCTCGCCTACAACCCCGGGGATATATTGCAGAACCTCTGTTACACTGTCTCCATGGCACCGAGATAGAATGTGCTACAAATACTGTTTGTTAGCGTGGGAAGAACCTAAGCAGCTACAAGAGGGAGTCGCAGTATTTGCGTGGAAGACCACGTCATTTGGGAACAATACCGTACATCGACTTATAAGACATGTATAGTTTTTAAGATATCGTTAGCGATATTATGTGTTGCTGTAAAACAAAGGCCGATTTTTATGTGGGTGACAGCAACTGGTCGATGCCATCATGTTTTCAACATCTGGTCGCTTATAAAACGATTACGTCCCTCTTGCAACGACACACTGCTACCACTCGCAAGAAAAACAAATGAGGCATGTCCATCCATCGCGGATTTTCGTTCAGTACCGTTTTGTGCCTCTAGCATAATGTTATTGGTGATGTATTATACTTAATACGCCTGATGATCACAGCGAATCTATCAAAGATTCCCTATTAAGTGTGTGTTGTGGTGTAAAGTTACTGTGGTCGTTGTTCTGACATGTGCAAAGAAAATGACTACACTCCTGGAAATTGAAATAAGAACACCGTGAATTCATTGTCCCAGGAAGGGGAAACTTTATTGACACATTCCTGGGGTCAGATACATCACATGATCACACTGACAGAACCACAGGCACATAGACACAGGCAACAGAGCATGCACAATGTCGGCACTAGTACAGTGTATATCCACCTTTCGCAGCAATGCAGGCTGCTATTCTCCCATGGAGACGATCGTAGAGATGCTGGGTGTAGTCCTGTGGAACGGCTTCCCATGCCATTTCCACCTGGCGCCTCAGTTGGACCAGCGTTCGTGCTGGACGTGCAGACCGCGTGAAACGACGCTTCATCCAGTCCCAAACATGCTCAATGGGGGACAGATCCGGAGATCTTGCTGGCCAGGGTAGTTGACTTACACCTTCTAGAGCACGTTGGGTGGCACGGGATACATGCGGACGTGCATTGTCCTGTTGGAACAGCAAGTTCCCTTGCCGGTCTAGGAATGGTAGAACGATGGGTTCGATGACGGTTTGGATGTACCGTGCACTATTCAGTGTCCCCTCGACGATCACCAGTGGTGTACGGCCAGTGTAGGAGATCGCTCCCCACACCATGATGCCGGGTGTTGGCCCTGTGTGCCTCGGTCGTATGCAGTCCTGATTGTGGCGCTCACCTGCACGGCGCCAAACACGCATACGACCATCATTGGCACCAAGGCAGAAGCGACTCTCATCGATGAAGACGACACGTCTCCATTCGTCCCTCCATTCACGCCTGTCGCGACACCACCGGAGGCGGGCTGCACGATGTTGGGGCGTGAGCGGAAGACGGCCTAACGGTGTGCGGGACCGTAGCCCAGCTTCATGGAGACGGTTGCGAATGGTCCTCGCCGATACCCCAGGAGCTGGGAAGTGGCGGTGCGGTCCCCTACGGCACTGCGTAGGATCCTACGGTCTTGGCGTGCATCCGTGCGTCGCTGCGGTCCGGTCCCAGGTCGACGGGCACGTGCAGCTTCCGCCGACCACTGGCGACAACATCGATGTACTGTGGAGACCTCACGCCCCACGTGTTGAGCAATTCGGCGGTACGTCCACCCGGCCTCCCGCATGCCCACTATACGCCCTCGCTCAAAGTCCGTCAACTGCACATACGGTTCACGTCCACGCTGTCGCGGCATGCTACCAATGTTAAAGACTGCGATGGAGCTCCGTATACCACGGCAAACTGGCTGACACTGACGGCGGCGGTGCACAAATGCTGCGCAGCTAGCGCCATTCGACGGCCAACACCGCGGTTCCTGGTGTGTCCGCTGTGCCGTGCGTGTGATCATTGCTTGTACAGCCCTCTCGCAGTGTCCGGAGCAAGTATGGTGGGTCTGACACACCGGTGTCAATGTGTTCTTTTTTCCATTTCCAGGAGTGTATATCCGGTCGTAAGGAGGGTGTGGCTTTGATGTGGGGGATGAAGATTTCACCGCACCGATAGCCATAAGTGGTGTGAAGAATGTTACGTAGAAATTTATATCCAGTCATATGAGGTGCGGGGTCCTGCCTATTCGTCTCTTACAGGGTGCCTAAAGGATGCTGCCTTCTCGCATAGCTATACAACAATTCAAGCAAATCACATTAATGGTTGGTTTTTATTATAGTAAGGTAGATTGACAATACTTAACTTTGATTCACAATGTCGTGTCACAAGCTATTGGCGACATGCAAATAATCAATATCTTTCGCTAAACAGAAAGTCCATGCAAGTAATGGATACGGATCACAACTAACAGCTCTACTAGTGTGCGTCTTCTACTGTCCGGCCAAAGCTGTCAGGAGTGTCGCTTACGATCCCTCGGGCTAGAGGCCGCACCTGTCGTGGTGCGGTCCCAGTCAGCGAACTACTGGCTGACGCCGTCCCACAACCTTCTCTGCTCTTGCGTTCTTCGTATTCGTGCCGGCGATTGTCATTACTCCACAACATGAGGGATATGGATACTGATATTTTCAGCAGAGCCGCACCCATAAGGAGGCCTTTTTTTTCGATACTTCACACACTGTCGAATGTCATCAGCCTGGGGCTGCAACTGTAGTATACAGGGTGTTACAAAAAGTTACGGCCAAACTTTCAGGAAACATTCCTCACACAAAAAGAAAGAAAAGATGTTACGTGGACATGTGTCCGGAAACGCTTACTTTCCATGTTAGAGCTCATTCTATTACTTCTCTTCAAATCACATTAATCAGAGAATGGAGAGACACGGCAACAGAACGCACCAGCGTGACGTCAAACACTTTGTTACAGGAAATGTTCAAAATGTCCTCCGCTAGCGAGGATACATGCATCCACCCTCCGTCGCATGGAATCCCTGATGCGCTGATGCAGCCCTGGAGAATGGCGTATTGTATCACAGCCGTTCAGAATACAGGCACGAAGAGTCTCTACATTTGGTACCGGGGTTGCGTAGACGAGAGCTTTCAAATGCCCCCATAAATGAAAGTCAAGAGGGTTGAGGTCAGGAGAGCGTGGAGGCCACGGAATTGGTCCGCCTCTACCAATCCATCGGTCACTGAATCTGTTGTTGAGAAGTGTACGAACACTTCGACTGAAATGTGCAGGAGCTCCATCGTGCATGAACCACGTGTCGTGTCGTACTTGTAAAGGCAGATGTTCTAGCAGCACAGGTAGAGTATCCCGTATGAAATCATGATAACGTGCTACATTGAGCGTAGGTGGAAGAACGTGGGGCCCAATCAAGACATCACCAACAATGCGTGCCCAAACGTTCACAGAAAATCTGTGTTGATGACGTGATTGCACAATTGCGTGCGGATACTCGTCAGCCCACACATGTTGATTGTGAAAATTTACAATTTGATCACGTTGGAATGAAGCCTCATCGTAAAGAGAACATTTGCACTGAAATGAGGATTGTCACATTGTTGGATGAACCATTCGCAGAAGTGTATCCGTGGAGGCCAATCAGCTGCTGATAGTGCCTGCACACGCTGTACATGGTACGGAAACAACTGGTTCTCCCGTAGCACTCTCCATACAGTGACGTGGTCAACGTTACCTTGTACAGCAGCAACTGCTCTGACGCTGACATTAGGGTTATCGTCAACTGCACGAAGAATTGCCTCGTCCATTGCAGGTGTCCTCGTCGTTCTAGGTCTTCCCCAGTCGCGAGTCATAGGCTGGAATGTTCAGTGCTCCTTAAGACGCCGATCAATTGCTTCGAACGTCTTCCTGTCGGGACACCTTTGTTCTGGAAATCTGTCTCGATACAAACGTACCTCGCTACGGCTATTGCCCCGTGCTAATCCGTACATCAAATGGGCATCTGCCAACTCCGCATTTGTAAACATTGCACTGACTGCAAAACCACGTTCGTGATGAACACTAACCTGTTGATGCTACGGACTGATGTGCTTGATGCTAGTACTGTAGAGCTATGAGTCGCACGTCAACACAAGCACCGAAGTCAACATTACCTTCCTGCAATTGGGCCACCTGGCGGTGAATCGAGGAAGTACAGTACACACTGACGAAACTAAAATCAGCTCTAACACGGAAACTAAGCGTTTCCGGACACATGTCCACGTAACATCTTTTCTTTATTTGTGTGTGAGGAATGTCTTCTGAAAGTTTGGCCGTACCTTTTTGTAACACTCTGTATAATCGTAATTATAGTGATAAATATGTAGCCGATTTCCTACAACGATACCGTTTGGCATGCGGGCTGCATGGCGGAAGTAGCCTGTGGCCAGAACGAATTAGTATTTCGGGCTTTGGGCTCTCTCGAGTGGCGCGGGTACAAGAAAACTTTCTGGCTGGCCGAGTAGTTTGTTCTTGTCCACAGCTGCAGCGCAACGAGTACCTGCGTGGCCCTCTGGATAGCTGAACAGCCAACTAATAATCGGTACGCGTTGGGCTGTTAGCGCGATCATGTGCGCTGCGTGTATTCTCTGTGGAACATTGAGTAATCCAATACCGATCACGGCGCTGGGCATGCTGATATCATCCGAACTCCTACCTCTCCATTCATCCCCGAATCACTACACGGCCGGGTGTGCTGCACTCTGACATACATGGGTGTCCATGAATGTGGCCTCTGAGCACTGGCGATTGCGGTGTATGAGGGGTTGGCATACTGTGTGTAGACATTGGGACAAGAGTGCGCTGGGTGTATGAGCGTTTCGGTGATCTCTGACATCCAGTCACGACAACTATTGCTATGGACTGGATCATAGTTTACATATGTCATGTTTAGTGCTTCTCAATAGATAGCAGTGGACTCTGTCTTGGAGAAGTATTTGTTGTTGTTGTCACGGTCCTATCACAAGGAAGGCTCTTCGTACTACTTCCAAACGTAAAGGAGAGAACCAATTTAGGAATTCTATACTGCCTTAGAAACCAAATCGCTAGGTCAAATTCCCGATTGATCAGTTCATTGTTTCCGATAGTCGTATTATGAGCACACATGTGTCCAGCCCGTCCCGCATATTGTTTAAGTATAGCATGTATAGCTTGCAACTGAACTGAAATTTGAAATTTTCAATTACTTCCAACGTAATGGACTTCCTACCAAAGATCTAACTGCCGGGTGGGATTAGCCGAGCGGTCTTAGGTCCTGCAGTCATGCGCTGTGCGGCTGGTCCCGGCGGAGGTTCGAGTCCTCCCTCGGGTATGGGTGTTAGGTTAAGTAGTGTGTAAGCTTAGGGACTGATGACCTTAGCAGTTAAGTCCCGTAAGATTCCACACAAATTTGAATTCTGAAAGATCTAACTGCGCCAGTATCCAAAAATAGGAGGCAAGGGGGAAAAAATCAGCAAGGGGGAAGACTAGGGTTTCGGAACTGGGCAGTTGCCAGATCGAATACCACAATATACACCAGTCTTAGTATCCACCAATCAGTCAATCAATATCATAGAGTGAGGTAATATTTTCAAGACTTCCACAGCTGGGTTGTGGGTGGGGGGAGGGAGGCCAGGTATCTACTACATTGTTCAGGAAAATGGTGGAGTTAGTGTGGCACATGACAGATGCTACCTACTCCATCTTGATTAATTTGGTTCTATCTGGTACAGGTTTTCACAACAGTGGAAGTGTGTGAACAAAGGGATGTACTGACTACTAAAACCAGGTTTGCGTAAGTGGCGAGGGGCAAGGGTGAGGGATGGAAGGGAGGAGGGGTGGGGAGATATGTTGGTTTGTATGTGTTTGCATATGATGGTTCACACAAACACAAAGTATTCACTTGAGAGAGAGAGAGAGAGAGAGAGAGAGAGAGAGAGAGAGAGAGAGAGAGCATGTCTCGACAGGAATTTCTCAGATATCAATATTACAGAGTTGCCGCCACCTGATGCCTTGTTCAGGGCTTTGTGTGACATCCATTCTGTGTGCTACATCAGCCAGTTGGCTGTATGGCAGCCGACAACTGTCACAGGGCCTGTGTGTTTGGGATACATAATGCAGGTGGCCTGGCGAAATGGTCAGGGCATGGGCCGAGAATGCCCTGCGGTCGATGTGAAAGATTTTTAACAGTGCAATTACGTGCAGTTAGTTATGTTGGCAGTATTGCTTGCACAATAAGAATAAAAAAAGAAACGATCGATTTAATTATTTCTTTTTGATGTATTTTACAAGAGCTGCATCTTCCTAAACAGGAACCCCTGCAAACTGAATTTTATTAACAAACAGTACATCCTTTCCAGAATGTGGAGTGTGCGCTGATATGAAACTTCCTGGCAGATTAAAACTGTGTGCCGGACCGAGACTCGAACTCGGAACCTTTGCCCTTCGCAGGCAAGTGCTCTACCATCTGAACTACCCAGGCACGACTCATGCCCCGTCCTCACAGCTTTACTTCTGCCAGTACTTCGTCTCCTACCTTCCAAACTTTACAGAAGCTCTCCTGCGAACCTGGACGAACTAGCATTCCTGAATGAAAGGATATTGGAGGAGAGCTTCTGTAAAGTTTGGAAGGTAGGTGAACGAGGTACTGGCAGAAGTAAAGCTGTGAGGACGGGGCGTTTTTCGTGCTTGGGTAGCTCAGATGGTAGAGCACTTACCTGCGAAAGGCAAAGGTTCCGAGTTCGAGTCTCAGTCCAGTACACAGGAAATTTCAGTACATCCTTTGCCTTGTAACTGAATTTCCTGTCATGATATCACTCCTCTCCAGATCAGACCCACCATTTTCAGGTGGGGAGGTGGGGGGCGGGGGACTGGTCTATTTCCCAAAGGGGGAGGAGTTCATTAACTGATCCATTTAATTTATTATTCAGTGAAATTGATAGAGTGGGTTGGGCTATTCAAACAACTCTGGAGTGAAAGTGTGCTAATATCGGCGTGGGGGAGGGGAGGAGGAGGGGAGGGGGAGGTTTGGGGTTTCTCAGGAGGACAGATTACCCAGGGGGTCAGAGATCAATCCCAGGTGGTCATAATCACCTTAGCAGGACAACATTTTAAGAGTTAAGTGAGAGAGTCATAAATCAATCAAATTGCCCTAGAATGTATGCAACCTGAACTAACAAATTGTGTCAGAACGTATTTTTCCCACTACTTTAGAATAGCATGTTAATATAACTACTAAATATATAAAATAAATGAAAAATTATAATAGCAAATGCGAAATTACACGAAATACACCCTTAAATCTTAAAATTACGACGTTCTTGAAAGTCTTGGAATTTCTGGAACTATTGCCTTACTATGATTAATGTTAATAAGAAGCAAAAATCGCCGACATTATTGATTTCTGGGATGGATCAACTTTCTGCATAAATAATGAAGTTTGTATACCACAGTCGTGGACAAAACGAGCGAGACCCTCGCCTTTTCGTTATGCTGATCCGCACAGCTTTAAAGTCTGCTACACAGCATAACAGGCAAGGCGACGTAGTGCTATCAACATACTATGCACAGACGTGAAATTGGCAAACTATCTGAACTTTTTTAGACTGTTTTCAATCATGTGCAAGACTATATTAATGCTGATTAGGCTGTTAAACACGTAAATATAAGATATAAATGAAAGAAGAAACGCTAATTGGTATGAACTGTACTAATAAAAACGAATTTCAGCTTATCGAGATAACACAACTGTTCTAGTAAGACAAAGTACCCAGATCGTTACGAATTAGCAAAATATTATGCGCATTCGGCTGCGAAACGGTTTGTATCAACGTTTAGACCAGTCATACTGGATTACCCCTGCTGGCCTACCACGAAAGTGTGCAAATTTAGCAATGCGTGAAGATTCATAACGAAATTCAGTTAAAAATCATTCAATGCCGTATTAAGGCAATTCAGTTATTGACAGAAGGGAAAAAGTAGGCAGTAACAAGTATGAAATTCAACAAGAGTTTCATATTGACATCCACATGGCGCCGGTACAGAATAAAGGTAGCAATAAAACGTATTGTGGGCGCGAGAATTTCTTAAAATTGCTTTACTGATAGTCTATCTGTCTCCATCGAGATTAGAACCGGAAACAAACCAGACCTCCCTTGCAGTAGCAAACACCTTTCACGATACTAGCAGACAACCCAGGCAAACAGCCCTCTATTATTACCCCAGACATAAATAAGCCGGCAATTTCGCAATGAAAATGGCAAAATGATCTGCAGTTTCTGTTGCATACAACTTTCTGGACTCTAAAACATGAATTTTCTACCTTTATGTCACCGCTTATGTGACAATTATTCCGGATGTTTATGGAAATAACAAAATACTGTTATTGGCGAGTAACGGCAACGGGTTCTACACAACGCTGGTGACTACTTTGAAGGACAGTAACAGGTGCAAACATGTAACACTTTTATATCGCTTGTGAATAAATAGTTGCCACTATTTCAGTTCCCACCCTGGTATAGTCTTACATATGATTGAAAACAGTCTGACAAAGTTTGGATAGTTCGTCAATTTCACGCTTGTGCATAGTACAGGGTTATTACAAATGATTGAAGCGCTTTCACAGCTCTACAATAACTGTATTATTTGAGATATTTTCACAATGCTTTGCACACACATACAAAGACTCAAAAAGTTTTTTTAGGCATTCACAAATGTTCCATATGTGCCCCTTTAGTGATTCGGCAGACATCAAGCCGATAATCAAGTTCCTCCCACACTCGGCGCAGCATGTCCCCATCAATGAGTTCGAAAGCATCGTTGATGCGAGCTCGCAGTTCTGGCACGTTTCTTGGTAGAGGAGGTTTAAACACTGAATCTTTCACATAACCCCACAGAAAGAAATCGCATGGGGTTAAGTCGGGAGAGCGTGGAGGCCATGACATGAATTGCTGATCATGATCTCCACCACGACCGATCCATCGGTTTTCCAATCTCCTGTTTAAGAAATGCCGAACATCATGATGGAAGTACGGTGGAGCACCATCCTGTTGAAAGATGAAGTCGGCGCTGTCGGTCTCCAGTTGTGGCATAAGCCTATTTTCCAGCATGTCCAGATACACGTGTCGTGTAGCGTTTTTTTCGCAGAAGAAAAAGGGGCCGTAAACTTAAAGCCGTGAGATTGCACAAAACACGTTAACTTTTGGTGAACTGCGAATTTGCTGCACGAATGCGTGAGGATTCTCTACCACCCAGATTCGCACATTGTGTCTGTTCACTTCACCATTAAGAAAAAATGTTGCTTCATCACTGAAAACAAGTTTCGCACTGAACGCATCCTCTTCCATGAGCTGTTGCAACCGCACCGAAAATTCAAAGCGTGTGACTTTGTCATCGGGTGTCAGGGCTTGTAGCAATTGTAAACGGTAAGGCTTCTGCTTCAGCCTTTTCCGTAAGATTTTCCAAACCGTCGGCTGTGGTACGTTTAGCTCCCTGCTTGCTTTATTCGTCGACTTCCGCGGGCTACGCGTGAAACTTGCCCGCACGCGTTCAACCGTTTCTTCGCTCACTGCAGGCCGACCCGTTGATTTCCACTTACAGAGGCATCCAGAAGCTTTAAACTGCGCACACCATCGCCGAATGGAGTTAGCAGTTGGTGGATCTTTGTTGAACGTCGTCGTGAAGTGTCGTTGCACTGTTATGACTGACTGATGTGAGTGCATTTCAAGCACGACATACGCTTTCTCGTCTCCTGTCGCCATTTTGTCTCACTGTGCTCTCGAGCGCTCTGGCGACAGAAACCTGAAGTGCGGCTTCAGTCGAACAAAACTTTATGAGTTTTTCTACGTATCTGTAGTGTGTCGTGACCATATGTCAATGAATGGAGCTACAGTGAATTTATGAAATCGCTTCAATCATTTGTAATAGCCCTGTACGTTGGTAGCATTTTGTCGCTTTGCCTGTTATGCTGTGTAGCAGACTTTAAAGCTGTGCAGATCAGCATAACGGAAAGGCGAGGGGTCTCGCTTGTTTTGTCCACGGCTGTACACAGCCCTCGATGCGCAAGCCCTACCCGCACTTACGCAGTTTTCTTGGGTTAAATTCTACTACAAATTGGAACATCAATTGCTTCAATAATAAATTACTTTATGAACACGGTGCTTTGTAGCAGAAGAAATATTAGGAAGGTTCCTGTACCGTCACAACCTGCGAACGTGCCACTACTTAATCACGTAACTTTAGTTTTCGTGGTGGTAACTGGAACCTTGTGAGTACCCTCTGTAGCGTCATTACCGCTGTCACGGCTCCCAGCGCACGGAGCTCGGATGCTGTAGGGAGACCCATGCAGTGGGTGGGCGGGACGTGTTGGGCGAGCGACGCTGTCGGTGACCCGTGCAACTGGCAACGCGACGGAAGCAAATTCGGCGCCAGCGACAAACTCTGGCAACGGGAGACAGCGCGAGATGGCCCGCGGTTGATCAAGCGCCATGGAAAATTCAGCAGCAATTACCGCCCCACTCAGACACACACACACACAGTCTCGCATGCGTGGACGCGCATGTGTGTCACGCAGCGGGCGGGCTGCAACGCAACAGGCGAACACCACGCACGGTCCACATCCTGCACTGATCCTCTGCGTGACATCGTGTATGACGTGGTATCCAAATTCACCATACATACATCAGTCAAAGTTATTCCGTCTTATCTAGATGATGGCAGAAAATCCTAAGAAATTTTTGGTCTTATGTCAAAGGCGGTGGATCAAAACAGACACTCTATGACCAAAATGGTACTGAAACAGAGGATGACAGACTAAAGGCCGAAATACTAAATGTCTTTTTCCAAAGTTGTTTCACAGAGGAAGACAGCACAGTAGTTCCTTCTCTAGATTGTCACACAGATGACAAAATGGTAGATATCGAAATAGACGACTGAGGGATAGAGAAACAATTAAAATCGCTCAAAATAGGAAAGACCGCTGGACCTGATGGGATACCAGTTCGATTGTACACAGAGTAGGCGAAGGAACTTGCCCCCCTTCTTCCAGCGGTGTACCGTAAGTCTCTAGAAGAGCGTAGCGTTCCAAAGGATTGCAAAAGGGCACAGGTCATCCCCGTTTTCAAGAAGGGACGTAGAACAGATGTGCTGAAGTATAGACCTATATCTCTGACGTCGATCAGTTGTAGAATTTTGGAACACGTATTATGTTCGAGTATAATGACTTTTCTGGAGACTAGAAATCTACTCTGCAGGAATCAGCATCGGTTTCGAAAAAGACGATCGTGTGAAACCCAGCTCGTGCTATTCGTTCACGAGACTCAGAGGGCCATAGACACGGGTTCCCAGGTAGATGCCGTGTTTCTTGACTTCCGCAAGGCGTTCGATACAGTTCCCCACAGTCGTTTAATGAACAAAGTAAGACCATATGGACTACCAGACCAATTGTGTGATTGGATTGAAGAGTTCCTAGATAACAGAACGCAGCATGTCATTCTCAATGAAGAGAAGTCTTCCGAAGTAAGAGTGATTTCAGGTGTGCCGCAGGGGAGTGTCGTAGGACCGTGGCTATTCACAATATACATACATGAAACTTCCTGGCACATTAAAACTGTGTGACGGGCTGAGACTCGAACTCGGACCTTTGCCTTTCGCAGGCATGGCTAAGCCATGTCTCCGCAATATTCTTTCTTTCAGGAGTGCTAGTTCTGCAAGGTTCGCAGGAGAGCTTCTGTAAAGTTTGGAAGGTAGGAGACGAAGTACTGGCAGAAGTAAAGCTGTGAGGACGGGGCGTGAGTCGTGCATGGGTAGCTCAGTTGGTAGAGCACTTGCCTGCGAAAGGCAAGGGTCCCGAGTTTGAATGTCGGCCCAGCACACAGCTTTAATCTGCCAGGAAGTTTCATATCAGCGCATACTCCGCTGCAGAGTGAAAGTCTCATTCTACATTAATGACAGTGTGGATGCCATCGGAAGTTCAGTGAGGCTTTTTGCGGATGATGCTGTCGTATATCGAGAGGTTGAAACAATGGAAAATAGTACTGAAATGCATGAGGATCTTTAGCGAATTGACGCATGGTGCAGGGAATGGCAATTTATTTTCAATGTAGACAAGTGTAATGTGCTGCGAATACATAGAAAGAAAGATCCATTATCATTTAGCTACAATGTAGCAGGTCATCAAATGGAAGCAAATAATTCCATAAATTATCTGGGAGTAGGCATTAGGAGTGATTTAAAATGGATTGATCATTTAAAGTTGATCGTAGGTAAAGCAGATGACAGACTGAGATTCACTGTAAGAATCCTAACGAAATGCAATCCGAAAACAAAGGAAGTAGGTTACAGTACGCTTGTTCGCCCACTGCTTGAATACTGCCCAGCAGTGTGGGATCCGTAGCAGATAGGGTTGATAGAAGAGATAGAGAAGATCCAACGGAGAGCAGCGCGCTTCGTTACAGGATCATTTAGTAATCGCGAAAGCGTTACGGAGATGATAGATAAACTCCAGTGGAAGACTCTGCAGGAGAGACGCTCAGTAGCTCGGTACGGGCTTTTGTTGAAGTTTCGAGAACATACCTTCACCGAGGAGTCAAGCAGTATGTTGCTCCCTCCTACGTATATCTCGCGAAGAGACCATGAGGATAAAATCAGAGAGATTAGAGCCCACACAGCGGCATACCGACAATCCTTCTTTCCACGAACAATACGAGACTGGAATAGAAGGGAGAACCGATAGAGGTACTCAAGGTACCCTCCGCCGCACACCGTCAGGTGGCTTGCGGAGTGTGGATGTAGATGTAGATACTCTACACCGTCCCCTTCAAAATATCCCCTTGTAGATACTTCCGCAGCTTTTGGAAAGCATCCTGCTAATCTTGTTTGTGTTCAGGTGTTTAGTACGTTCTGTGGTCTTGCTTGAAACTCTCGCTGTGTCTAATCCTCTCATGTTCAACTTGACACATGTGCGATTCTACTAACAAGGGGAAGTCCCCATCGCACCACCGTCAGATTTAGTTTTAAGAAGGCCCAGTGAACAGCCCGTCAAAAACTGAAGGCAGGTCAGGAAGGAAAACAGGAAGAAAGTGAAAAAAAAGCAAAATAGAAACAGTGAACGCTCCAAGGACAAGAAGTTCAAAATACAGCAGCCAGATGGAGCAACGACGTCGTGGGGAAGTGTGCGCGCTGTTGTACTGCTAAGCGGGCGAGCAGAGTTCAAACGTCCCCCTTGCCAAGTTCTTTTTTCGGCTGTCCACTGTACTCAAATTTGTGTTTCTACCGTGTGTCGTGGTAGAACGTCCTTTTGCTTCAGCGAGGTATTAGGTACGTACCTACACTGTCAGTTAATTCTGCGCAATTACTGTATTAGCAGCCGAAAGGAAGTGGCTTTCGAATGGGAACCGCAAACCTTTCATAACAAGGCGCCAAGTCAACCGAATGCTCCGCTGGAAAGCACGTCTTGTGTGTCACACACCGCTTCAGTGAGAGTACGTGTGTCAGATGATAGGAACACGTGAGGAAATACTGACCCTACGAGTTACCTTAGAAGACAGATTAAGGAAAGGCAAACCTACGTTTCTAGCATTTGTAGACTTACACATAGCTTTTGACAATGTTGACTGGAATACTCTCTCTTTTTGATGCGGCCCGCCACGAATTCCTTTCCTGTGCTAACCTCTTCATCTCAGAGTAGCACTTGCAACCTACGTCCGCAATTATTTGCTTGACGTATTACAATCTCTGTCTTCCTCTACAGTTTTTGCCCTCTACAGCTCCCTTTAGTACCATGGAAGTCATTCCCTCATGTCTTAGCAGATGTCCTATCATCCTGTCGCTTCTCCTTATCAGTGTTTTCCACATGTTCCTTTCCTCTCCGATTCTGTGTAGAACCTCCTCATTCCTTACCTTATCAGTCCACCTAATTTTCAACATTCGTCTATAGCACCACATCTCAAATGCTTCGATTCTCTTCTGTTCCGGTTTTCCCACAGTCCATGTTTCACTACCATACAATGCTGTACTCCAGACGTACATCTTCGGAAATTTCTTCCTCAAATTAAGGCCGGTATTTGATATTAGTAGACTTCTCTTGGCCAGAAATGCCTTTCTTGCCACAGCGAGTCTGCTTTTGATGTCCTCCTTGCTCCGTCCGTCATTGGTTATTTTACTGCCTAGGTAGCAGAATTCCTTAACTTCATTGACTTCGTGACCATCAATCCTGATGTTAAGTTTCTCGCTGTTCTCATTTCTACTACTTCTCATTACCTTCGTCTTTCTCCGATTTACTCTCAAACCACACTGTGTACTCATTAGACTGTTCACTCCGTTCAGCAGATCATTTAATTCTTCTTCACTTTCACTCAGGATAGCAATGTCATCAGCGAATCGTATCATTGATATCCTTTCACCTTGTATTTTAATTCCACTCCTGAAACTTTCTTTTATTTCCATCATTGCTTCCTCGATGTACAGATTGAAGAATAGGGGCGAAAGGCTACAGCCTTGTCTTACACCCTTCTTAATACGAGCACTTCGTTCTTGATCGTCCACTCTTATTATTCCCTCTTGGTTGTTGTACATGAATATGACCCGTCTCTCCCTATAGCTTACCCCTACTTTTTTCAGAATCCCGAACAGCTTGCACCATTTTATATTGTCGAACGCTTTTTCCAGGTCGACAAATCCTATGAAAGTGTCTTGATTTTTCATTAGCCTTGCTTCCGTTATTAGCCGTAACGTCAGAATTGCCTCTCTCGTCCCTTTACTTTTCCTAAAGCCAAATTGATCGTCACCTAGCGTATTCTCAATTTTCTTTTCCATTCTTCTGTATATTATTCTTGTAAGTAGCTTCGATGCATGAGCTGTTAAGCAGACTGTGCGATAATTCTCGCACTTGTCAGCTATTGCTGCCTTCGGAATTGTGTGGATGATGCTTTTCCGAAAGTCAGATGGTATATCGCCAGACTCATATATTCTACACACCAACGTGAATAGTCGTTTTGTTGCCACTTCCCCCAATGATTTTAGAAATTCAAATACAGGAAGCGAAAGGCTATTTGCAATTTGTTCAGAAAGCCGAAGAGTCGACGGGCATGAAAGGGAAGCAATGGTTGCGAAGGGAGTGAGACAGAGCTGTAGCTTATCTCCGATGTTATTCAATGTACATATTGAGCAAGCAGTAAAGGAAACTAAAGAAAAATTTGGTTCAGAAATTAAAAGTCATGAAGAAGAAATAAAAACTTTGACATTTGTCAGTAACGTTGTAATTCTGTTAGAGACAACAAAGGACTTGGAAGAGCAGTTGAATGGAATGGACAATGTCTTGGAAGGAGGATATGAGATGAACATCAACAAAAGCAAAACGAGGATAATGGAATGAGTCGAAATGTATCAGATGATGCTGAAGGAATTGCATTAGGAAATGAGACACTTAAAGTAGTAACTGAGTTTTGCTATTGGCGGAGCAAAATAACTAATGATGTTCGAAGTAGAGAGGATATAAAATGTAGACTGGTAACGGCAAGAAGAGAAACTTGTTAAAATCGAGTACACATTTAAGTGCCAGGAAGTCTTTTGTTAAACTATTTGTAAGAAGTGTAGCCATGTACGAAAGTGAAACATGGACGATAAATAGTTTAGACAAGAAACGAACAGAAGCTCTAGAAATGTGATGCTACAGAATAATGCTGAAGATTACATGGGTAGATCACATGGCTAGTGAGGAGGTATTGTAGAATTGGGAATAAGAGGAGGTATCGAATAGAATTGGGGAGAACAGAAGTTTGTGGCACAACTTGACTAGAAGAAGGGATCGGTTGGTAGGACATATTCTGAGGCATCAAGGGATCATCTATTTGGTATTGGACGGCACCGTCGAGGGTAAAAATCGTAGAGGAAGACCTAGTGATAAATGCAGTAAGCAGATTCAGAAGTATTTAATTGCAAAAATTTGGAAATTTGTGATAAGGGACCAAACTGCTGAGGTCATCGGTCCCGAAGCTTACACACTACTTAATCTAACTTGAATTAACTTACGCTAAGTACGACACACACAACCATGCCCGAGGGAGGATTCGAACCTCCAACGGGGAGAGTCGCGCGGACCGTGACAAGACGCTTAAGACCGCGCAGCTACGCCGCGGCTGTAAATTGCAGTAGGTACTTGGAGATGAAGAAGCTTGCACAGGATAGAGTAGCGTAGATAGCTGCATCAAACGAGTCTCTGGACTGAATACCACAACAACAACAACAACAACAACAACAACACGATAGGAATCTCTTTAATGACGCACCTAACCTGTGCACCTTCAGTTCAGTTGAATAGGAGTGAACATCTGTAGGAATAGCAATCACAAAAGCCGGAAAGAAAAACAAATGTGAAGGTAACTACGAGCAAACTGTAGGTAAAAGAAGAAATTCAGTTGATCAACGAAAGAAGGATGTACAAAAATATTCAATGAACAACAGGAATACAGAAATACGACTTACTTAGAAATGAGATAAATGGGAACTCCAGGGAAGCTAAGGCGAAGTGCCTACATGATAAATGTGAAGAAATTGAAAAATAAATGATCGTCGGAAGGATTGACTAAGCATATAGAAAATTCGAAACTGACTTCCGTGAAATTGAAAGCAACGGTGGTAACATTAAGGCTGCAATGGAAATCCCATTTTAAATGCAGGGGAGAGGGAGGATAGATGGGAAGAGTACACTGAGGGCCTGTCTGAGGGTGACTACATGTCTGCTGACGTTACACAAGAAGAAAATGGTATCAACAGGGAAGAGATAGATGATTCATTACTAGAATCAGAATTTAAAATTTTTTTTTAAGATTTGAGAACAAAGGCAAAGGGGGTAGACAACATTCAATCAGAATACCCAAAATCGCAGGGGGAAGTGGCGTGAGACAGGCGCTATACCGTTAGATTTTAGAAAAGACATCGTCCTCACAATTCCGAAGACATCAAGAGCCGACATGTGCAAGAATTATTCCACGATCCTCTTAACAGCTCATGCGTACAATTAGGTGACAAAGTAGTAAAGTACAGAGGAACGGAAAAGTAAACTGAGGTTCTGTCAGCTGACGGTCTGCCTGGCTTTAGGAAAGTTAAAGGCACGAGGGAGGCAGTTCTGCCCATGCGATGGATAATGGAAGCGAGACTGAAGGAAAATCAAGACACGTCCATAGGACTTGTGGAACTGTACAAAGCGTTTGACAATGTAAAATGTTGGAAGATGTTTGAAAGTCTGAGAAAAATAAGAGTAAGCTACTGGGAAATACGTGTAATGTAGAATATGTACACGAACCAAGAGGGAACAAGAAGAGCGGAAGACCAAGAACGTAGTGCACGGATTAAAAAGTATGTAAGAAGGGGATATAGCATATCGTCCCTACTTACAGAATATGTACAAGAACCAAGAGGGAACAAGGAGAGCGGAAGACCAAGAACGAAGTGCTCGGATTAAAAAGGATGTGAGACGGGGATGTAGCATATCGTCCGTACTGATAAATCTGAACATCGAAGAAGCAATGACGGAAATAAAAGTAAAGTTCAAGAGTGGAATTAAAATTCAAGGTGAAAGGATATCAATGATAAGATTTGCTGATGACTGTCATCAGTGAAAGTGAAGAACAATTACAAGATGGGTTGAATGGAATGAACAGACTAATAAGTATGCGATATGGACTGAGTTGAATCGAAGAAAGACGAAAGTAATGAGAAGGTGCAAAAACGAGAACAACGAGAAAATTAGAGAAAATTAATATGAGGAGTGATGATCACGAAGTAGATGAAATTAAGGCATTCTGGTACCTAGGCAGGAAAATAAAACATGACGGACGGGGCAAGGAGGCTACGAAAAACAGACTAGGACTGGCGAAAAGGGCATTCTCGGCGAAGACAAGTCTATTAGTATCAGACGTAGGCCTTAAATTGAGCAAGAACTTCTAAGAATGTACGTTTGGAGCAGAGCATTATATGGTAGTGGAACATGGACTGTGGGAAAAACGGAACAGAAGTGAAGAGAAGCATTTGAGATTTGGTGCAACAGAAGAATGTTGAAAATTAGACAAGGAACGACGAGGTCCTCCGGAATATATGGAAAACGTCACCAAGAAAAAGGGACAGAATGGTAGGACATCTGTTAAGACACCAGGGAACAACTTTCATAATACTAGAGAGAGCTACAGAGGGTAAGAACTGCAGAGGAAAACAGAGGTTGGAATACATCCAGCAAATAATCGAGGACGTGTGATCTGAGGTTTTCCCGGCGTACAGAAATCTTGAAAATTTCTCGGGTATTCAGCCGGGCAGCGTGGTCCAAAATGAGCGATATTTCGGCAAGCTGGCTTCTTGCTATCTGAAGATGGCAAGAAATTGGCTTGCCGAAATATCGCGCCTTTTAGACGACGCTACGCGGCTAAACACCCGAGAAATTTTCAAGAGTGAGGGCGTAATTTCCAAGTGCTACTCTGAGATTAAGAGGTTGGCACAGGGGAGGAATTCGTCGCGACAGTCATCAAACCAGTCATACGTAAAAAACACTGTCGCTTTCAAAATTGCCCCTTTGAGACGTTTTGACACTTTTGGAACGCATCCCGCTAATCTTGTTTTTCCTCTAGTGTTTATTAACTTCTGCGATTCCACTTGATTCTCTCGTTGTAGACCGAAGTGACAAAAATCATGGGTTAGCGATATGCACGTATACAAAAAAGAATGGTTCAAATGGCTTTGAGCACTATGGGACTTAACTTCTGAGGTCATCAGTCCCCTAGAACATAGAACTACTTAAACCTAACTAACCTAAGGACATCGCACACATCCATGCCCGAGGCAGGATTCGAACCTGCGAGCGTAGTGGTAGCGCGGTTCCAGACTGTAGCGCCTAGAACCGCTCGGCCACTCCGGCCGGCTACACATATACAAATGTGCGGTAGTGTCGCGCACGCAAGGTACATAAGGGGAGTGCCTTGCGTAACCGTCTTTTATACTCAGGTGATTAACGGGAAAATGTTTGCGACATCATTATGCCGGCACGACGGGAATTAGGAGACTTTCAATGCGGAATCGTAGTTGCAGGTAGACGAAAGTGACATTCAGTTTCGGAAACCGTTACGGAATTCAGTATTCCGAGATGCACAGTGTTAAGAGTGAGCCGAGAATTCGAAATTTCAGGCATTATCTCTCACCACGGACAAGGCAGTGGCCCGCGGCCTTCACTGACCGACCGACAGCAGCGGCGATTGCACAGTGTTTTCATTGTTAGCAGACAAGCAACACTTTCGTCAAATAACCGCAGAAATCAACGTGGGACGTCCGAACGATGTAAATAGTAGGACAGCGTGACGAAATTTCGCGTTAATGGGCGTCAGTGCCTTTGCTAACAGCACGGAACCGTCTGCAGCGCCTGTCCTGGGTTCTTGACTGTATCGATAGGAGCCTAGACGAGTGGAAAACAGTGACCTGGTTAGATGAGTCCAGATGTCAGTTGGTAGGAGCTGATGGTAAGGTTCGAGTATGGCGCAGACCCCAGAAGGCCATTTGCCCAAGCTGTCAAGAAGGCGCTGTGGAAGCTGCTGGTGGCTTCCATAATGGTGTAGGCTGTGTTTACATGTAATGAATTTGGTCCTCTGGTCAAATTGTTTGGTCATTGTGTGGAAATGGTTATGTTCGGTTACTAGGAAACCTTTTGCAGAAACAACGACGGAATTTTTATTGCTGGCAATGGGCCATATCGTCGGACCAAAATTGTTCTGGAGTGGTCTGAAGACCATTCTGGACAATTCGAGTCAATGGCTGACCACCCATATAGTCCCAGCTGAATCCCGTCGAACATGTATGGAGGTCTGCTTGTGCACACACTCCGACACCGGCAACACTTTTGCAATTATGGACGGCTATACAGGCAGCATGGCTCAACACTTTTGCAGGCGGCTTCCAACGACTTGTTGAGTCCATGTCATGTCGAGATCATGCACTATGCCGGGCGACGTTAGGACATATCCAGTGACTACTGTCACATCAGCATAGTGGGCGTCCAGCTTGGTACTCTGTTCCTTGCCTTCAGGAAGGCATTCAATAAGACCAAAGAAGAAAGTAAGAACTTACGGAATATTAGGCAGGCTGTGTGACTGGACTGAAGAGTTTCTAGCAAACAGGTCAAAACGCGTTATTGTCAACGCTGAGAAAACCTCAGGCGTAAAAGCAACTTCGGCTGTAACCCAAGGGACTGCTACTGGACTACTACACTACTGGCCAACAAAATTGCTACACCAAGAAGAAATGCAGATGATAATCGGGCATTTAGTGGACAAATATATTATACTAGAACTGACATCTGATTACATTTTCACGCAATTTGGGTGCATAGATCCTGAGAAATCAGTGCCCAGAACAACCACCTCTGGCCGTAGTAACGGCCTTGATACGCCTGGGCATTGAGTCAAACAGAGCTTGGATGGCGTGTACAGGTACAGCTGCCCATGCAGCTACAACACGATACCACAGTTCATCAAGAGTAGTGACTGGGGTAGGGTGACGAGCCAGTTGCTCGGCCACCATTGACCAGACATTTTCAATTGCTGAGAGATCTGGAGAATGTGCTTGCCAGGGCAGCAGTCGAACATTTTCTGTATCCAGAAAAGCCCGTACAGGACCTGCAACATGCGGCCGTGCATTATCCTGCTGAAATGTAGGGTTTCTCAGGGAACGAATGAAGGGTAAAGCCGCGGGTCGTAACGCATCTGAAATGTAACGTCCACTGTTCAAAGTGCCGCCAATGCGAATAAGACGTGACCGAGACGTGTAACCAATGGCACCCCATACCATCACGCCGGGTGATACGACAGTATGGCGATGACGAATACACGCTTCTAATGTGCGTTCACCGCGATGTCGGCAAACACGGATGCAACCATCATGATGATGTAAAAAGAACCTGGATTCATGAGAAAAAATGACGTTTTTCGATTCGTGCACCCAGGTTCGTCGTTGAGTACACCATCGCAGGCGCTCGTGTCTGTGATGCAGCGTCAAGGATGACCGCAACCACTGTCTCCGAGCTGATAGTCCATGCTGCTCCTAACGTCGGCGAACTGTTCGTGCAGATGGTTGTTGTCTTGCTAACGCCCCCACCTGTCGACTCAGTGATCGAGACGTGGCTGCAGCCGGCATGAGTGGCCGTGCGGTTCTGGGCGCTACAGTCTGGAACCGAGCGACCGCTACGGTCGCTGGTTCGAATCCTGCCTCGGGCATGGATGTGTGTGATGTCCTTAGGTTAGTGAGGTTTAATTAGTTCTAAGTTCTAGACGACTGATGACCTCAGAAGTTAAGTCGCATAGTGCTCGGAACCATTTGAACCATTTGAACGTGGCTGCACGATCCGTTACAGCCATGCGGATAACATGCCTGACATCTCGACTGCTAGTGATACGAGGTCGTTGGGATCCAGCATGGCGTTCCGTATTACCCACCGAGCGAGGTGGGGCAGTGGTTAGCACACTGGACTCGCACTCTGGAGGAGGACGGTTCAATCCCGCGTCAGGCCATCCTGATTTAGGTTTTCCGTGATTTCCCTAGATGACTTCAGGCAAATGCCGGGATGGTTCCTTCGAAAGGGCACGGCCGATTTCCGTCCCCATCCTTCCCTAATCCGAGCTTGTGCTCCATCTCTAATGACCTCGTTGTCGACGGGACGTTAAACACTAATCTCCTCCCTCCGTATTACCCTCTTGAACCCACCGATTCCATATTGTGCTAACAGTCATTGGATCTCGACCAACGCGAGCAGCAATGTCGCGATACGATAAACCGCAATCGCGATAGGCTACAATCCGACCTTTACCAAAGTCGGAAACGTGATGGTACGCATTTCCCCTCCTTACACGAGGCATCACAACAACGTTTCACCAGGCAACGCTGGTCAACTGCTGTTTGTGTATGAGAAATCGGTTGGAAACTTTCCACACGTCAGCACGTTGTAGGTGTCGCTACCGGCGCCAACTTTGTGTGAATGCTCTGAAGAGCTAATCATTTGTTATCAGAACATATTCTTCCTGTCGGTTAAATTTCGCGTCTGTAGCACGTAATCTTCGTGGTGTAGCAATTTTAATGGCCAGTAGTGTATTATTCGTGATACGTGAAAATGGCGCTGTGTGTAACTTCATAGGTTCCGCGGGGCTCTTCGTCCATGATGATGATGCATAGAGGAGTCGCAAAGTTAGGTAATTGTAGCGAAGTGGAACTGATTGGGTATTTAAATCTAAAAGTTTTCTGTTCAGTTGCAATTGTAGCACCTAAGACAATATTTTAGTCAGAAATCAGTGGCTGTTCGAAATCGCACATTTCCTATCATCTCGGAAACCCATCACTAGCAGCCCTATTTTTAAATGGTTGAAATGGCTCTGAGCACTAGGCGACTTAACTTCTGAGGTCATCAGTCGCCCAGAACTTAGAACTAATTAAACCTCACTAACCTAAGGACATCACACACATCCATGCCCGAGGCAGGATTCGAACCTGCGACCGTAGCGGTCGCTCGGTTCCAGACTGTAGCGCCCAGAACCACACGGCCACTCAGGCCGGCTGCAGCCACGTCTCGATCACTGAGTCGACAGGTGGGGGCGTTAGGAAGACAACAACCATCTGCACGAACAGTTCGACGACGTTAGAAGCAGCATGGACTATCACCTCGGAGACAGTTGTTGCGGTCATCCTTGACGCTGCATCACAGACACGAGCGGTTCCAGACTGCAGCGCCTAGAACCGCACGACTACTCCGGCCGGCATCTATTTTTTTTAACTGAAAGTGTTTTGTTAACGAAAAAGAAATGGCCATGATTATTCACTTACCATATCAGGTACGTTTCTAGGCAGTTAATCCATCACGTAATTGGGAGATATCGACGAGTCTTGCCTGTTATCGACACTGATAGTGCCAATAGATCGGTCCCAGGGATTCCAAATCTTCCGAGACTATTTTCATTTCAAGTCTGAAGTCCAATGACAAAGCACAAACGAACTATCTTTTTTCGTGTGACGCAAATAGAAATTAACCATGTCTGAATTTATTTCCTTTGGTTGCAGTGTGAGAGTTCGCTTCTTAGTAAATTCGATGACTCTATGTCGGTGGGAAGTACCCTATAGGTTGTGATGAGTGAGTTTACCAGTATAGAAATATATGACAGCAACGGCCATATCTTTTGATTTTACTGGCTTAGAAGCCAACGTTTACGATACCACCAGAGGACCATAGACTTCAGCATGTGTCATAAATTTCAGTCTGATACGTCTACCCGTACCTGAGAAAAAGAGGCTCAAATGGCTCTGAGCACTATGGGACTCAACTTCTGAGGTCATCAGTCCCCTAGAACTTAGAACTAGTTAAACCTAACTAACCTAATGACATCACACACATCCATGCCCGAGGCAGGATTCGAACCTGCGACCGTAGCAGCCGCGCGGTTCCAGACTGCAGCGCCTTTAACCGCACGGCCACTTCGGCCGGCAAGAAAAAGAGGTCTTAACACACTAACAGTCTGTTAGTCTGATGACAAATGAAAGAAGAATTTTTTTTCGAGTGATATAATTACAAATTAACAATTTGCGGATTTTTTTTATTTATTTTGGTTGTACTGTGAAACCATGCTTCTTGGTAAATTACAAGATTATAGGTCGATGTAAGTATGGTGAATGTTTTGATGAGCCAGTTTCCAAGTATCAACATATGTGACATAAATGGACGTATCCTTTGTGTGGATTGAACTAGAAGCTAACGTTTGTTATACGCCAAGGGAATATACAAGTCAGCGTGTGAGACAAATTTCAACTTGATACATCTACCCGACAGACAGACGGTCAGTCTCACAATAAAGGACAATTTTTGTTTGTTTGATATTATTAGCAATTTTGGCTGTAGTGTGAAACTTTGCTTCGTGACAACTACCACTATTCTAGATCAACGGGAAGTAGCCAGTAGGTTTTGATGAGTGAATTTGGGAGTATTAAAATGTATGTTGTAAATGGCCGTGTCTTTTGATTGAACTGACTTAGGAACTTCACTTTCTTGCTCAGACAAGGGATCGTAGACTTAACACGTGACAAAAATTTCTACTTGATAGGTCTAGCCGTTCTTGAGAAAAAAATATTTTAAATAGTCTGACTGACAGATATTCAGACAGACAGACGGACGGACAAAAAAGTGATAGTATAAGGGTTCCGCTTTTACTGTTTGGGGTACGGAACAGTAAATAATAATAATAGTAATAAAAATTAAAATGCCAGTTATATCACAGATCACCCAGAATAATCGTTCCCATTGTATGAAAAAGATCGATTTTCCATGCATCATTTGTACGATGTATTTTAATAACTCAAAACGAGTCGTTCTAAATCGATATTGAACACTCAAATCGAAATATCGCCAGAGGCTGCCCGTTTACATGGGTGTTTCAGATAGTTGCGGGAACCGGTAGTTTCTATCTTCCATCTTCTATACAGGTGAGCCACCTAACCTTACCACTGGAAACACTTCCCAAACCACAACAAACACTGAACAGCCAATTCCACAGACAGGCAGTGAGGAGAGGGGCTGGTGGAATTGAGAAATACACGGAAGTGTGATTTTCAAAACATACTTACGTTTTTTAAATGGATTCCTGTTGTTGTTTTTAGCACAACTGAAAATAGAAACAAATACTTAATCAATGCCGTTTGTTACATTTTAAAATGTTAAGTACATCAGGTGTAATTTGTAACTTAAAGTTGAGGCTTGAAACCTCATTTTTCCGTCGCGTGTTGTAACAAGGAAGATTTGCAGGAGTATGTTTACGAAGACTACGATGTTTATGTGTTTTGCTGTGTCAGTGTCTGAATGCAGCGCTTGCTGAATTAATCCTCGTACTCTGGATAACTGTAGTACACTGTGCTACCGGACGTCTGTGATAATGTGCTGTACACAATCTTTACAGTTAACCCCATTTTTAGCGATTTAAATGGTACTTATTTCATAAGCTATTTCGATTAATGGAAGTATAAAATTTCAGTAGCAGTTATTGCACTACTATGGCAAGGTTTGTGGCTGTTATACTTTTTTAGCGCAAGGTCCTTATGGATACGAATAAAAATTCTGATAGCACCTCTTGACATTTACTTCAGCCTAATGAAACTGTTTCTTAAAGTCGTACCCAAAGATGGAGAGTTATTTAAATACTCCTGCTAGAAGTTTCCTTTGCTATCAGAATCTAAACTGAAAGGAGGCAGCATATTTGGAATACCTGATATTTGGAAAAAACGGCTGGGATTCCAAGTTCTAAATCAAAATTGGCTGTGACTGACGAAGATGCTCGAGTATCGTTGAAGGGGCTTTCTTATTTTCATACAGCAGTAAGGATACACATTACACAAGGCCTGCTCAGAAAGTACGGTCCGATCGGTCGCGAAATGAAAACCACAGTGAACATCAAAAATTTTTTGTTTGCAACAGTTAGCCACATCTTCTAGCTACGTCTGTAAATAGTCGCCGCTTAAACTTCTACATTTGTCGTAGCGTTGTACAAATTTCCCAGTACCCTCGTTACAGTAAGCAGTGCCTGTAGTTTCCGCCAATTCTCTAAGTTGCCCTTTTCTGCCTTTCGTTGTTTGTGCCAAGATGCTGTCTCCGTAGACAGCGGTACAATGAGCAGAGATGACCAACGGAGGGAGCCAATTAAGGGCTGTATTGTTGTTGATCAAACTCTTTCCATCGAAAACACTGCGGGAGCGTCTTCATTGCTCCTTCAGAATGCGGCTCAAAATTGTCTTGAAGAAAGAAACGCACGACATTTACGTTATTTGGGTTGCATAGCTTCAGGCGAAATCTCTCACCACATCCACATATTTGGCGGCAGACACTGTTGTTTAAGGCATTCCAACGTGATCAGTTTGCGCTCTGAACCGAAAAGAGCGACGTGAAGCTATCAACAGGTACACATCCGTGCCGAGTTTCATCGGATTTTCACAGTTGTTCCCATTTCGCGCCTAATCGGGCCTTACTTTCCAAATACGCCTCGTACACTTGCTCTAGCAAGCATAGGACAGGATGTTTGATGAGCCTCAGCTTTCACTCTTTGAAGAGTCGCCTTGATTTCTTAAACGACAGCTGGTTGACATAACTAAGCAGCACAGTTAGCGTATTCATCAATAAGTAAAAATGATGAAAATGCGGTGCTAAGGCAGCTGCAATTACAATACTGTGAGAGGTTTCTGGTTATCGCTTTTTCGCAGCGTATAGCCGTTCACGTGGCTCTGAGCACGTTGGGACGTAACATCTGAGGTCATCTGTCCCCCAGAACTTAGAACTACTTAAACCTAACTAACCTACGGGTATCACACACATCCATGCCCCAGGCAGGACTCTAACCTGTGACCGTAGCGGTCGCATATGGACGCGAAACGTAAGTTAGATATTTTAAGGAGGAGAGAGAGATTAGAAACATAAACCAAGAACCATACATTTTGTATGAAACACAACTGTTTTCATCATCATTTCAAAATTATGCTGTTTCACACTGAAAAGTTAACGTTTACTCCAGTAGATGCTGTCGTTAATTCTGCGGTCCAACGTCTCGCTTTATACAGCTCTCCACTCTGGTCTACATTCACATCTGCATACATACTCCACAAGCTACCGTATGGTGAGTGGCGGAGGGTACCCTGTACCACTACTAGCCATTTTCATTCCTGTTCCACTCATAAACAGGGTGAGGGAAAACCAACAGTCTAAATGCCTCCGTATGAGCCCTGATTTATCGAATCGTATCTTCGTGGTCCATACGTGCGTTGTTTGTTGGGGGAAACAGAATCGTTCTGCAGTCAGCTTCAAATTCCGGTTATCTACATTTTCTCCTCTGAAGGAACGGCGCCTTCCCTCTGCTGATTACCATTTGGGTTCCTGAAGAATGTCCGCGGTACTCGCGTGTTGTTCGAACCTACCAGTAATAAATCTAGCACCTCGTCTCTGGATTGCTTCGATGTCTTCCTTTAATCCGACCTGGCAGAGAGCCCAAACACTCGAGCAGTACTCAAGAATAGGTCACACCAGCGTCCTATACGCGGTCTGCTTCATAGATGAACACAGCTTTTCCAAAGCTATCACAGTCAACCGAAGTCGACAATTCACTCTCCCTACCACAGTCCGCATATGTTCGTTCCATTTCATATGGCTTTTCAGTGCTATGCCTGTATATTTAAATGACGTGATTATCAAGCAGCACAGGACCAATGGAGTATTCGAACTCTGCAGGGTCGTTTTTCCAAGTCACCTGCATTGATTTATATATGTTTCTACATTTATAGCAAGCTGCCATCCATCACATAAAATGGACATTCTTTCCAACTCATTTTGTACCCCTCTACACTAACTCAACATTGACACCTCCTCGTACACCACAGCATCATTAGCAAACAGCCGTAGACAGCTAGCCTACATGTTCGCCTGTCGTTTGTGTGCGTAGAAAGCAATATCAGTAGTGTTACACTTCCCTGGGGCACTCCTCAATCGCTGTCGAGGACAACACACTGGGTTCCATAACTTAAGATGGCTTCGAACAACTCACATATTTGGGAACCAATTCCAAATGCTTGTACCATATGCCTCGTCTGTCGTATACAGGCCGCTGCTCTCTGCTTACCTATTGAAACCATAGTCCATTCGGAAATACTTGATTATCTTGGTCAATCTTGGTCTCCCTCTGCATCACTATACAGACGATACCTTAATGTCTCAGGGTATGTTCTATGAATTTATCTTCTTTACGTCAAACTGTGCTACAAACTTCTATTCTCTCATCATTTACCCGATCCCCTCATCTAACCTTCAGCATTCTTGTACTGCACTACATTTCGTAATCTTCATTCTCTTCATGTCTGAACTTCTTCTCCTTTACGTTTCATTTCCGTGTAACTCTACAGTGCAGATAAATAATTTAAGAAAAGACCTCCCTACACTTAAATTTATATTTGATGCAATGAACTTCTTTTTTCAGAAACGACTTTCTTGCTGTTTCTGTTTATACAGTCTTCATTTATTTTGCTTCCCAAATACCTAAAGTCGACTACTGCTCCAAGTAATCTTCAGGTTTCGTCTGCAAACTCCTGTGAAAAAAGCTTCTACTCTGTCTCTTTATCTGAACTGTTCGGACCCCGTGGTCAACTTCCAGACAAAGCTATAACACAGAAAAATTCTTTCAGAATAAACATCCGCACACTTAGGTCTCTAGTTCTATGAGGTGTTAACAAACGTCTCGTTTTCAGCAAAGCTTTGGTTGATTTTTTGCAGAGTGCATTTTTTATCGGCAATCATCTGTTATTTTGCCGTCAATACAGAAAAACACGTCGAAACTTTTTGTTGCCCATTTCCCTGTCTAATTTCGTCAGAAAAGTCGGTTTTAATTCCGCTACACTAGATCTTTTACTTTCGTTGGTGTTCGATTTTTACTCTCTTTTCAAGAAATAACCCATTTTGGTGATCTGATTTTCCGAGTTCTCTTGCATCCCAACCGAACTGCGATTTCCTCTTCCTAAACTTTAGTTCTCTTCCAAAATTTATCTTTCGTTTCCCCTACCACTTGTTCATTGCGCAGATGGAATGACATTGGGGGACAGACGACGAACGCGTCCCACACGCTCTTTGGTCACTACGCACCCTTCATGTCGTTCGAGTCTTTTAACTGCGCTCATGTATTGTACACAACTTTTAGATAAGTTTTCGCTCCCAGTATCTCAGTCCTTTGTAATATTTTAGTTAAAATGCACCCTTATGCGAACTTAAATTCAGTACAGAAAAAAAGCCAAACCTATAGATGAAACATTTTAGGTATACGATAGCTGTGAGAAGTGTCGGCAAATTTTCAGGTAGTGATAACAACACACAAAGCCTGGCTTATCGCTATACTTCAAACTTTGAGAAAGGTACAGTCATTGGCAGCATCATCTACATCCATGAGGAATCCCATATGAATTCATGAAACATCTCCGTAACACTAGCGTGGTGATAGAACCTATCGGTAAATGCAGCGGCACGGCTTTAAACCGCTTCGATGTCTTCTCTTGATTCCAGCTGGTGTGAATTGCAACGCTGGAGAAGTGCTCTAGAATAGGTGGCACAAGTGTTAGATACGCGGTTTCCTTTACAGACGAACTACACTCGTCTAAAACCCTCCCTGTAAACCGAAGGCGAACTTTCGCCTTCACAGTTACAGCTGTAACGTACTCGCTACATTTTGTATCGTTTTGCGACATTACGCTTAGATATTTAATCGACACGACTGTGTCAATCAGCACACCACTAATGCCGTATTGATACATTTTAGCACTGTTTTCCCAACTCATCTGTGTTAACTTAGATTTTCCTACATTTACAGTAAGTTGCAGTTGTTGTTGTTGTGGTCTTCAGTCCTGAGACTGGTTTGATGCAGCTCTCCATGCTACTCTGTCCTGTGCAAGCTTCTTCATCTCCCAGTACTTACTGGAGCCTACATCCTTCTGAATCTGCTTAGTGCATTCATCTCTTGGTCTCTCTCTACGATTTTTACCCTCAACGCTGCCCTCCAATGCTAAATTTGTGATCCCATGGTGCCTCAGAACATGTCCTACCAACCGATTTTTTCTTCTCCCCAATTCTGTTCAATACCTCTTCATTAGTTATGTGATCTACCCATCTAATATTCAGCATTCTTCTGTAGCACCACATTTCGAAAGCTTGTATTCTCTTCTTATCCAAACTATTTATCGTCCATGTCTCACTTCAATACATGGCTACACTCCATACAAATACTTTCAGAAACGACTTCCTGACACTTAAATCTATACCGATGTTAACAAATTTTTCTTCTTCAGAAACGCTTTCCTTGCCATTGCCAGGCTACATTTTATATACTCTCTACTTCGACCAGCATCAGTTATTTTACTCCCCAAATAGCAAAACTCCTTTACTACTTTAAGTGTCTCATTTCCTAATCTAATTCCCTCAGCATCACCAGACTTTATTCGACTACATTCCATTATCCTCGTTTTGCTTTTGTTGATGTTCATCTTATACCCTCCTTTCAAGACACTGTCCATTCCGTTCAGCTGCTCTTCCAAGTCCTTTGTTGTCTCTGACAGAATTACAATGCCATCGGCGAACCTCAAAGTTTTTATTTCTTCTCCATGGATTTTAATACCTACTCCGAATTTTTCTTTTGTTTCCTTTACTGCTTGCTCAATATACAGATTGAATAACATCGGGGATACGCTACAACCCTGTCTCACTCCCTTCCCAACCACTGCTTCCCTTTCATACCCCTCGACTCTTATAACTGACATCTGGTTTCTGTACAAATTGTAAATAGTCGTTCGCTCCCTGTGCTTTACCCCTGCCACCTTCAGAATTTGAAAGAGAGTATTCCGGTCAACATTGTCAAAAGCTTTCTCTAAGTCTACAAATGCTAGAAACGTAGGTTTGCCTTTCCTTAATCTTTCTTCTAAGGTAAGTCGTAGGGTCAGTTTTGCCTCACTTGTTCCAACATTTCTACGGAATCCAAACTGATCTTCCCCGAGGTCGGCTTCTACTAGTTTTCCCATTCGTCTGTAAAGAATCCGCGTTAGTATTTTGCAGCTGTCACTTATTAGACTGATAGTTCGGTAATTTTCGCATCGGTCAACACCCGCTTTCTTTGGGATTGGAATTATTATATTCTTCTTGAAGTCTGAGGGTATTTCGCCTGTCTCATACATCTTGCTCACCAGATGGTAGAGTTTTGTCAGGACTGGCTCTTCCTAGGCTGTCAGTAGTTCTAATGGAATGTTGTCTACTCTGGCGGCCTTGTTTCGACTTAGGTCTTTCAGTGCTCTGTCAAACTCATCACGCAGTATCATATCTCCTATTTTATCTTCATCTACATCTTCTTCCATTTCCATAATATTGTCCTCAAGTACATCGCCCTTGTATAGAACCTCTATATACTCCTTCCACCTTTCTGCTTTCCCTTCTTTCTTTAGAACTGGGTTTCCATCTGAACTCTTGATATTCATGTAAGTGGTTTTCTTTTCTCCAAAGATCTTTTTAATTTTCCTGTAGGCAGTATCTATCTTACCCCTAGTGAGGTAAGCCTCTACATCCTTACATTTGTCCTCTAGCCATCCCTGCTTAGCCATTTTTCACTTCCTGTCAATCTCATTTTTGAGACGTTTGAATTCCTTTTTGCCTGCTTCATTTATTGCATTTTTATATTTTCTCCTTTCATCAATAAAATTCAATATTCCTTCTGTTACCGAAGGGTTTCTACTAGCCCTCGTCTTTTTACCTATTTGGTCCTCTGCTGCCTTCACTATTTCATCCCTCAAAGCTACCCATTCTTCTTCTACTGTATTTCTTTCCACCATTCCTGTCAATTGTTCCCTTATGCTCACCTTGCAGTACATCAAACTAAACAAAAATTCTGTCCGAGTCATTCTGAACCCTGTCTCTCTCAACGACGACACTTTGTCATCGGCAAACAGTAGCAGAGTCCTGCTCACCCTTTCTGTCAGATTGTTTTGCTATAAAGTGAAGAAGAGCGGTCCTTTCACTATATCTCTCAAGGGACAAATCGTTTAGGCACAGTGCCGAAGTGCTGATATTCCTGAGGGAATATACTGAGTGACAGTGATGTGTGCATACACTGATGCCGGAGATATCTTGTACACAAGATATGAAAGGGCAGCGCATTGTCGAAGCTGTCATTCTTAGTCAGATGATGCATGTGAAAAGTTTTCCGACCTGATTATGGCCGCACAACGTGAATTAACGGATTTTAAAAGCGGAATGGTAGTTGGTTGGTTCGAATGGGTCTGAGCACTATGGGACTTAACATCTGAGGTCATCAGTCCCCTAGAACATAGAACTAGTTAAACCTAACTAACCTAAGGACAGCACACACATCCATGCCCGAGGCAGGATTCGAACCTGCGACCGTAGCAGTCGCTCGATTCCAGACTGAAGCGCCTACAACCGCTCGGCCACCGCGGCCGGCAATGGTAGTTGGAGCTAGAACCATAGCACAATCCATTTCGGAAAAGGTTAGGGAATCCAATATTCCGAGATCTATAGCGTCAAGTCTGTGCCGAGAATAGCTCATTTCCAGGCATTACCTCTCACCACGGACAGGGCAGTGGCTGACGGCCTTCTCTTAACGACCGAAAGCAGCGACGTTCCCGTAAAGTTGTCAGTGCTGGCAGACAAGCAAAACTGCGAAATATAGCCACAAAGACCAATATGGGAGGTGCGACGAACATATCCGTCAGGACAGTGAGATGGATTCTGACGTTAATGGGCTACGGCAGTGCCTTTGCTGACAGCCGAAGACAGCCTGCAGTGCGTCTCTTGGGATTGTCACCATATCGGTTGCACCCTAGACGACTGTAAAACCGTCACCTGTGAGTTGGTAAGAGCTGACAGTAGGTTCGAGTGTGACTCAGACCCCATGAAACCATGGCCGCAAGTCGTTGACAAAGCATTGTGCAAGCTGCTGGTGGTTCCACGATGGTGTGGTCTGTGCTTACATGGAATGGACCGGATCCTCTGGTCCAACTGACCCGATTGTTGACTGGAAATGGTTATTTTCGGCTACCTGGAGACCATTCGCAGCCATTGATGGTCTTTATGTTCCAAAACAAAAATGGAATTTTTACGGGTGAGCCGGCCTGCGTGGCCGAGCGGTTCTAGGCGCTACAGTCTGGAACCGCGCGACCGCTACGGTCGCAGGTTCGAATCCTGCCTCGGGCATGGATGTGTGTGATGTCCTTAGGTTAGTTAGGTTTAAATAGTTCTAAGTTCTAGGGGACTGATGACCTCAGAAGTTAAGTCCCATAGTGCTCAGAGGCATTTGAATAATTTTTGTTTACGGGTGACAATTTGACCGTCCGTTTCGTTCGTCACGAATCCCATCGAACATTTATGGGACATAAACGATCGGTCAGTTCGTGCACAAAATCCTGCCCCGGCAACGCTTTCGCAATTGTGGACGGATATAGTGGCAGCATGGCGCAGTATTTCTGCAGGGGACTTCCAACAACTTTTTGAGTCCATGCCACGTGGAGTTGCTGAATTACGCCGGGCAAAAGGAGGTCCGACAGGGTATGAGGAGGTACCCCACGACCTTTGTCACCTCACTGTATAGGACATCCTGGTTGTCAGCACGGAGCCACGTCAGTTCTGCAGATTGATGTATGGTTTGTAGTAAGTACACTGTGCATATAAATTATGTAGTATTTATGTTCAAGATAATACAGTTAAATTAATTGGTCATGATATGAAACTGTTGTGACTTGGCAAGACAGCCAAGCCACTACGAGGTGAAGCCGAAAGGCACGCGTTAAAGCTCACGCAGGCTGGCGTGAGGTCTGGAAAATGACAAGGTCTTTATAGTAGCAAAAATAGTACGTAGCTTCTGGAATACTTAACTTTAATCCATAATTGGTGAACATCGGTCTGACGGTACGTGCATCACAAGATAAATAGCAAATGATAATGGCGCCTTGCTAGGTCGTAGCAAATGAAGTAGCTGAAGGCTATGCTGACTATCGTCTCGGCAAATGAGAGCGTAATTTGTCAGTGAACCATCGGTAGCAAAGTCGGCTGTACAACTGGGGCGAGCGCTAGGAAGTCTCTCTAGACCTGCCGTGTGGCTGCGCTCGGTCTGCAATCACTGACAGTGGCGACACGCGGGTCCGACGTATACTAACGGACCGCGGCCGATTTAAAGGCTACCACCTAGCAAGTGTGGTGTCTGGCGGTGACACCACAGAAACATAAGTAAATTCGTAATGTGTGTGGTTTATGTTAAAAACAGTGTGTGCTGTGTGCTGTTAGATTCGTTATAGGACGCTGGAGCAACTGCATTGGATTTGCTACCACAAGGTATGGCGTCATTGGAAGCTGGCTACCATACGCCCCGAGCAAACGCCGTGCCAGGCTGGAAGACCTGGACACTGGAACAGCAGCCTTTGATCATTATTAAAAGGACGTTAATTTTTATTGTGAAACGTTTCTGTATGATTTCAAATCTGTACCAGTTAGATGCCAGGTTGTCTTCAGTGCACTAAACTGATACTAATATCTTCGAGCAATTAGAGTTTTTGTTGCTACGTAAATCATATATTTTGAATAGAAAAAAACTGCAGAAGACGTTACTTACTAAAATTTGAAACTTGTGTCGAGAAACTATTTGTTTCAAGAGCGTTTGTGCTTGATGTCTATCATAATAAATGCGACCCAAAAAAAATAAAAAAATAAATATTCAAATGGCTCTAAGCACTATGGGACTAACACCTGAGGTCATCAGGCAGGATTCGAATCAGCGACCGTAGCAGCCTTGTGGTTCCGGATTGAAGCTCCTAGAACCGCTCGGCCACAGCGGCAGGCAACAGTAGCTTAACTTCGAACCAGGAACAATCTAATTCAAAAGCTACGTGGCACAACTTGTGGCTCTATGACATCCACTCTTAAGTGCATCTGCCCTTGGAATGGTCCACTTGGTGACAAAATATAGCCCACCAGTGTGACTAAATGCTCACATGAAGAAAGTCGACATGTAATTGAACAGAAGAATGAGGTGATATCTGGAACAATGAGAAGTACACCCGTCGATTGACTATACCGATGCTTAGTCATACTCCACCACCTCACTTGCGCAGATCGGACGCATTAGTCAGGGAGTTCATTAAAATTCAACACAACGACCAGCTCCATATTCATTCTTGCTCTGAAGATGTAAACATCGACAAATTTTAGTCTAGAAATCCTCCAATTCTTACAGCTGTAGACATGCATTGAGATGACTTCGACACGATAGAATATTGACGTAGAAAGAGGGAAATGGGTTTAGTGACACATTTCAAAGAGATCCAGTGCATATCTGAAAATCCGCCGAGGTCTTATCTTCCTAGGAGAGTGTGGACGGGCTAAATAGGATAAAAATGAACGACGGAAGATGCGAGGACTCCATGAATAATCAGCACATTGCTACTTATCCTGAGTGTGACTGCAGTGCAGAAAGAAACGATACGACAGATTGTCCAGGAATGTCCTACTACGAAGTACCACAGTCAGACTGCCGATTTCGTGCATGCGAGCAAAGAGGGCATCGATTACATTAGTAATCTGACATACGTTTGTGATGTACATCTTATTTTGTTATACAATGACAAAGAGTTTTGTGTCTTTACGTGAACATTTATATCTTTATTTATACTTGTGTTTGTATTATTCTTTCATGTTTCTGAACTATCTTTAACTTTTATTTATATATTTCTTGCACATTTAGGAATTTTTTTTACTCTGAAGATGTCTTTTATAAATCATGATTTGTGCCATATGCTAAATAAACCAGCCAGACAATTTAACTTGTTACTTCTTTACTACCAGCTCCGTTCGTAGCACATTTTGCAGATAGCAGCCAGACATAAATACCCACCAGACGTACCATCAAAATCATATTACTCGACGCATGGTTCAGAAGATATGCCGTCATAATCATGGAGATGACTGAAAACTAGCTTTTGCTTGAAACGGAGCGCCAAGTGGGCAATCTATACACAACCAGCATTTGATATTGAGAGCACTTAGTGGCTGCCAACAAACTTTAAACCCAACTTCGGATTTTGCCCTCTTCCTGAAAAAGAGCCAATATATAACACACAAACTGATTTCTAAATAAGTCAGACGTCTGAATCTGCGTTACACTCATGGGTTGGTCCAGATTTTATTCCGATTAGGTTCCTTTCGGAGTATAAATGGCTCTGAGCACTATGGGACTTAACATATTAAGTCATCAGTCTCCTAGAACTTAGAACTACTTAAACCTAACTAACCTAAGGACATCACACAACACCCAGCCATCACGAGGCAGAGAAAATCCCTGACCCCGCCGGGAATCGAACCCGGGAACCCGGGCGTGCTTTCGGAGTATGTTGATACGTTAATCCCATACTTATCAATGACATACAACCGTTCGTTTCGACGAAAGATCCGTACCGAAAGACTGGAAAGTTGCACAGGTCACACCAATATTCAAGAAAGGTAGTATGGGTAATCCACTAAACTACAAGCCCATACCGTTAAAGTCGATGTGTAGCAGGATTTTAGACCATATACTGTGTTAGAACATTATGATTTACCTTGAAGGAAATGGTCCATTGATACACAGTCAACATTAGTTTAGAAACCATCGTCCTGCGAAACACAACTAGCTCTTTATTCACATGAAGTTCAAAAATGGCTCTAAGCACTATGGGACTTAGCTTCTAAGGTCATCAGTCCCCTAGAATTTGTTTTGTTGTTGTGGTCTGCAGTACGGAGACTGGTTTGATGAAGCTCTCCATGCTACTCTATCCTGTGCAAGCTCCTTCATCTCCCAGTACCTACTGCAACCTACATCCTTCTGAATCTGCTTAGTGTATTCATCTCTTGGTCTACCTCTATGATTTTCACCCTCCACACTGCCCTCCAACGTTAAATTTGTGATCCCTTGATGCCTCAGAACATGTCCTACCAACCGATCCGTTCTTCTTGTTAAGTTGTGCCACAAATTCCTCTTCTCCCTAATTCTATTCAAAACCTCCTCATTAGTTATGTGATCTACCCATCTAATCTTCAGCATTCTTCTGCAGCACCACATTTCGAAAGCTTCTATTCTCTTCTTGTCCAAACTATTTATCGTCCATGTTTCACTTCCATACATGGCTACACTCCATACAAATACTTTCAGAAACGACTTCCTGACACTTAAATGTATACTCGATGTTAACAAATTTCTCTTCTTCAGAAACGCTTTTCTTGCCATTGCCAGTCTACATTTTATATCCTCTCTACTACGACCATAATAAGTTATTTTGCTCCCCAAATAGCAAAACTCCTTTACTACTTTAAGTGTCTCATTTCCTAATCTAATTCCCTCAGCATCACCCGACTTAATTCGACTACATTCCATTATCCTCGTTTTGCTTTTGTTGATGTTCATCTTATACCCTCCTTTCAACACACTGTCCATTCCATTCAACTGCTCTTCCAAGTCCTATGCTGTTTCTGACAGAATTACAATTTCATCGACGAACCTCAAAGTTTTTATTTCTTCGCCATGGATTTTAATACCTACTCCGAATTTTTCTTTTGTTTCCTTTACTGCTTGCTTAATATACAGATTGAATAACATCGGGGATAGGCTATAACACTGTCTCACTCCCTTCCCAACCGCTGCTTCCCTTTCATGTACCTTGACTCTTATAACTGCCATCTGGTTTCTGTACAAATTGTAAATAGTCTTTCGCTCCCTGTATTTTGAGAGTATTCCAGTCAACATTGTCAAAAGCTTTCTCTAAGTCTACAAATGCTAGAAACGTAGGTTTGCCTTTCCTTAATCTTTCTCCTAAGAAAAGTCGTAAGGTCAGTATTGCCTCACGTGTTCCAATATTTCTACGGAATCCAAACTGATCTTCCCCAGGGTTGGCTTCTACTAGTTTTTCCATTCGTCCGTAAAGAATTCGCGTTAGTATTTTGCAGCTGTGGCTTATTAAACTGATTGTTCGGTAATTTTCACATCTGTCAACAACTGCTTTCTTTGGGATTGGAATTATTATATTCTTCTTGAAGTCTGAGGTTATTTCACCAGTCTCATACATCTTGTTCATCAGACGGTAGAATTTTGTCAGGACTGGCTCTCCCAAGGCTGTCAGTAGTTCTAATGGAATGTTGTCTACTCCCAGGGCCTTGTTTCGACTCAGGTCTTTCAGAGCTCTGTCAAACTCCTCACGCAGTTTTGTATCTCCCATTTCGTCTTCATCTACATTCTCTTCCATTTCCAGAATATTGTCCTCAAGTACGTCACCCTTGTATAGACCCTCTACATACTCCTTCCACCTTTCTGCTTTCCCTTCTTTGCTTAGAACTGGTTTTCCATCAGAGCTCTTGATATTCATACAAATGGTTCTCTTTTCTCCAAAGGTCTCTTTAATTTTCCTGTAGGCAGTATCTATCTTACCCCTAGTGAGATAAGCCTCTACATCCTTACATTTGTCCTCTAGCCATCCCTGCTTAGCCATTTTGCACTTCCTGTCGATCTCATTTTTGAGACGTTTGTATTCCTTTTTGCCTGCTTCATTTACTGCATTTTTATATTTTCTTCTTTCATCAATTAAATTCAATATTTCTTCTGTTACCCAAGGATTTCTACTAGCCCTCGTCTTTTTACCTAATTGATCCTCTGCTGCCTTCGCTACTTCATCCCTCAGAGCTACCCATTCTCCTTCTACTGTATTTATTTCCCCCATTTGTGACAATTGTTCCCTTATGCTTTCCCTGAATCTCTGTACAACCTCTGGTTTAATCAGTTTGTCCAGATCCCATCTCCTTAAATTACCACCTTTTTTTCAGTTTCTTCGGTTTTAATCTACAGCTCATAACCACTACATTGTTGTCAGAGTCCACATCTGCCCCCGGAAATGTCTTACAATTTAATACCTGGTTCCTAAATCTCTGTCTTACCATTATATAATCAATCTGATACCTTCAAGTATTTCCAGGATTCTTCCATGTGTACAACCTTCTTTTATGATTCTTGAACCAAGTGTTAGCTATGATTAAATTATGCACTGTGCACAATTCTACCAGACGGCTTCCTCTTTCATTTCTTCCCCCCAATCCATATTCACCTACTATGTTTCCTTCTCTCCCTTTTCCTACTCTCGAATTTCAGTCACCCTAGAGCTTAGAACTACTCAAAGCTAACTAACCTAAAACATCACACACATCCATGCCCGAGGCAGGATTCGAATCTTCCACCGTAGTGTTCAAGAGGTTCCAGACTGTAGCGCCTAGAACCGCTCGACCACTCCGGCCGGCTCACATGAAATGCTGAGTGCTATTGACAAGGGATTTCAGATTGATTCCGTATTCCTGGATTTCCGGAAGGCTTTTGACACTGTGCCACACAAGTGGCTCGTATTGAAATTGCGTGCTTATGGAATATAGTCTCAGTTATGTGACTGGATTTGTGATTTCCTGTCAGAGAGGTCACAGTTCGTAGTAACTGACGGAAAGTCATCGAGTAAAACGGAAGTGATTTCTGGCGTTCCCCAAGGTAGTGTTATAGGCCCTTTGCTGATCCTTATCTATATAAACGATTTGGGAGACAATCCGAGCAGCCGTCTTCGGTTGTTTGCAGATGACGCTGTCGTTTATCGACTAATAAAGTCATTAGAAGACCAAAACAAACTGAAAAACGATTTAGAAAAAATATCTGAATGGTGCGAAAAGTGGCAGTTTACACTGAATAACGAAAAATGTGAGGTCATCAACATGAGTGCTAAAACGAACTCGTTAAACTTCGGTTACACGATAAATCAGTGTAATCTAAAAGCCGTAAATTCAGCTAAATACCTAGGTATTACAATTACGAACAACTTCAATTGGAAGGAACACATAGATAATGTTGTGGGGAAGGCTAACCAAAGACTGCGTTTCATTGGCAAGACACTTAGAAAATGTAACAGACCTACTAAGGAGACTGCTTACACTACGCTTGTCCGTCCACTTTTAGAATACTGTTGCGCGGTGTGAGATCCTTACCAGACAGAACTGACGAAGTACATCGGAAAAGTTCAAAGAAAGGTAGCACGTTTTGTATTATCGTGAAATGTGGGGGAGAGTGCACAGAAATGATACAGGATTTGTGCTGGACATCATTAAAAGAAAGGAGTTTTTGTTTGCGACGGAATCTTCTCACGAAATTCGAATCACCAACTTTGTCCTCCGAAAGCGAAAATGTTTTGTTGACACCGACCTACATAGGTAGTAACGACCACCAAGATAAAATAAGGGAAATCAGAGCTCGTACGGAAAGGTATAGGTGTTCAGTCTTTCCGCGCGCTACACGAGATTGGAATAATGGAGAATTGTGAAGATGGTTCGATGAACCCTCTGTCAGGCAGTTAAATGTGATTTGCAGAGTATCGATGTAGATGTAGAAATACGTAAACTTCATCCGCTCGGAGAAAAGCGATAAATGCAAATAAAACGATTAATACGGAAAAAGACGGATAATTTAAGCAATTTGATGTAATGCCCGAAAGTTTATGTTACACAAGAACCAACTTTTATCACGTAGAATCATAGGCTATTGCTTAGGAGGCAGTTTTCATCCGCAGCAATCGATTCGGAGCAGATCCAGTGGTCGCAACGGGTCTTTGATCTATGAGGAGACCGTGGAGGGCAAAACTGTCGCATTACAGTAAGATGAACATCTGCTCAAAGTTTCACGCATAGCAGACTGGTGCTCCACGGAGTAACACTTTCCACTTCCAGCAGTGCATGAGCGCTGGAGACTGGACGCCCGCGAGCCGGTTCTTCCGCACAGTGATCACCTGCGGCCCCCAAATTGACGTCAGACCGATCGTTTCGGTGAGCGCGCAGTGCGGCCCCGGCGCTCCGGCACGTCCGCGCCTCCATTAATCACCGCAGCTCGCCCCAACCCCTCCATCAACACTCGCTGGTTCTTCTCAACTGCTGCCTCTCCCACTCAATTCCAGGCAGCTGCCCCTCCTCCCCACGCATTCCGCCACTACCTGTGCGTCGCATTCTCAGGGGGTCGGGGAAGTGGCCTTGCTATAGAAAACAGTTGACCTGTGACAAACAGTCTGGATCACATTTCGATCATCTTCATCTAAAAAGAGAAAAAAAGAATTTAAGGCATTATAAAGGCCACCATCACTTGATAGACCCTTAACCGACAACATCTAAATATACAGGGTGTCCACAATAATACTCCAACATTTTAATATCCTATGTCTTTCTCATTTCAGATGGTGCGCTTGTGAATCCGGAAGGGGCGGACAGAGCAACTCAACAAGTTTGTGGTGTGCAAATTTGATACGCCAAGTGACCGTAGTGGAGCTGCAATCAGTTGTTTTAGGAAAATGGAGGATATGAAGGAGCATGCACATGTGGTCTAGTGGTATGCAGAGACAAAATCGGCGACCCAAGTGCGAAGAAACTTTCGTCGAGTTTACAACAAAGCGCTCCCGTCGTTTGAGACTATAAAGAAGTGGTGTGATCAGTTTTTGGCTACTGGTAGTGTTGCGAAAGGGCACTGTGGTGGTAAGCCTGGGATCAGCGAACACCATGTGGAACAAGTGCGGCGGTCATTCGAACAAAGTCCACAGAAATCAGTGCGACAGGCAGCACGAGAACTTCGTATGAAACGTTCAACAGTGCACGAAGTGCTTCATCAGCGATTACGTTTGTACGCATATAAAGTGCAGGTTGTGCAAGAAATCGAGCCTGATGGTCGACCAAAGCGAGAAGAATTCGCATGTGTCATGTTAGATCGCATTGCCGCGGACGAGACATTTTTATCACGCGTGATGTTCACTGACGAGGCAACCTTTCACGTGTCAGGGGCTGTCAATTGTCACAATGTACGCATCTGGGAGTCCTCCGAAAATCCACATGCACCTAGGGAACACATGCGCGACAGTCCGAAAGTTAATGTGTTGTATGGTTTGATGACAAATCGCATTGTTGGGCCGTTTTTCTTTCAGGAGCCAACTGTGGATGGACATGTTGGAACAATTTACCGTGCCACAGATACATCTACATCTACATGATTACTCTGCAATTCACATTTAAGCGCTTGGCAGAGGGTTCATCGAACCATAATCATACTATCTCTCTACCATTCCACTCCCGAACAGCGCGCGGGAAAAGCGAACACCTAAACTTTTCTGTTCGAGATCTGATTTCTCTTATTTTATTTTGATGATCATTCCCACCTATGTAGGTTAAGCCCAACAAAATATTTTCGCATTCGGAAGAGAAAGTTGGTGACTGAAATTTCGGAAATAGATCTCGCCGCGACGAAAAACGTCTTTGCTTTAATGACTTCCATCCCAACTCGCGTATCATATCTGCCACATTCTCTCCCATATTACGTGATAATACAAAACGAGCTGCCCTTTTTTGCACCTTTTCGATGTCCTCCGTCAATCCCACCTGGTAAGGATCCCACTCCGCGCAGCAATATTCTAACAGAGGACGAACGAGTGTACTGTAAGCTGTCTCTTTAGTGGACTTGTTGCATCTTCTAAGTGTCCTGCCAATGAAACGCAACCTTTGGCTCGCCTTCTCCACAATATTATCTATGTGGTCTTTCCAACTGAAGTTGTTCGTAATTTTAACACCCAGGTACCCAGTTGAATTGACAGCCTTGAGAATTGTACTATTTATCGAGTAATCGAATTCCAACGGATTTCTTTTGGAGCTCATGTGGATCACCTCACACTTTTCGTTATTTAGCGTCAACTGCCACCTGCCACACCATACAGCAATCTTCTCTAAATCGCTTTGCAACTGATACTGGTCTTCGGGTGACCTTCCTAGACGGTAAATCATCTGCGAACAACCTAAGAGAACTGCTCAGATCGTCCTGCAGCAGACCTGCAGCCAAATGTGATATTTCAACAGGATGGTGCACCACCCCATTGGAGCCTTGATGTCCGAAAATTTTTAAATGACACATTCCCGCAATGATGGATTGGCCGTGGAGGTCCAATTGCTTGGCCCGACATAACCCCTCTCGATTTTTTCTTGTGGGGTTATGTGAAAGACCGGGTATACGCTACACCAGTAAAGGACCTGCAGGACTTGAAACAGCGCATAAGAACTGTCATCAACTCTGTCACAGAACAGATGCTCCGCAACACATGCCACGAAATCGATTATAGACTTGATATTCTACGCGCTACCGGTAGCGCCCATGTTCAAGAGTACTGAACCGTCCACCTGTGTATGAAAACTTGATGAGCTGCTGTATGATTTCCCTGTATTTGTTCGTCAAAAAATTGTGTTTCCTCTCACATTTTATGAGTTCAAATGTTGGAGTCTCATTCTGCTCACCCTGTATTCCGACGCATTTGGTCGTATAGCTATCATTTATGGCAATACATTAAAGGGAGTAGGACGTCAAACAGGCCGACTTGGATCAGGAGAGGTACCACAGGACATTTTAATTTCCACTGCCTATACTTCAAATAAATGCATAAATCTTTGTTAGCATGACCAGGAAGAATTCAGAATTCACATCCATAGCAGTGGAAATTCAAAAACACAACAAAACAAATGTTTTTTACATGTGAAGTTTCATCTTTTTTCACTTACTACTGCCTACATTTGTTGCTATAGGTACACTTTTCTTCATAACTAAGAGAGATTTTTCGATGAATTTTGCACAGCGTACAAACCATGCGCCGACATCCGACTGTTGATGACTGGATACTTATTGCCTGGTCGGACGAGTCTCGTTTTAAATTGTATCGAGCGGATGGACGTGTACGGGTATGGAGACAACCTCACGAATCCATGGACCCAGCGTGTCAGCAGGACACCGTTCAAGTTGGTGGGAATGATATGGGATCCCTGATACGTCCAGATACGACTCTGACAAGTGACACGTACGTAAGCATCCTGTCTGATCACCGTGCATGGTAGCAACGCGGTCTGAAGCGCCTTGCCAAGATTCGGGCGGTTTCCCCCGTCGGAGGTTCGAGTCCTCCCTCGGGCATGGGTGTGTGTATTGTGATCATTATTGAGCATATCTGGGATGCCTTGCAACGTGCTGTTCAGAAGATATCTCCAGCACCTCGTGCTCTTACGGAATTATAGACATCGCTGTAGGATTCATGGTGCCAATTCCCTCCAGTACTACCTTAGACATTGGTCGAGTCCATACCGCATCGTATTGCGGCATTCTGCGTGCTCGCGGGGGCCCTACACGATATTAGGCAGGTCAGTTTCTTTGGCTCTTCAGTGTAGATCATGGCTACGACTTTGACATATGTATGCCGGCCGCTGTGGCCGAGCGGTTCTAGGCGCTGCAGTCCGGAACCGCGGGACTGATACGGTCGCAGGTTCGAATCCTGCCTCGGGCATGGATGTGTGTGATGTCCTTAGGTTAGTTATGTTTAAGTAGTTCTAAGTTCTAGGGGACTGATGACCACAGATGTTAAGTCCCATACTGCTCAGGACCATTTGAACCATTTGACATATGCAAAAACGAAGATGCAACTCTCAACCGCTTTCGATAGTAGAGTTTGAAACTTTTAGGCGTACATATATACTAATGTGTGACGCCCTGCAGCCCAGGTGTCGGTAGCCGACCCAGTAAGCGACTCGATTCATAACATGAAGGACTCTGGTTCGAATCCCACTGCCGTTATTCTTTTTTTTTCTTTCTCCCACGCGATTCTAATAACAGGTTTATTATGACTGTGCAAATTATCGGTATCTAAGGAATCATTTATTGTTAACATAATCTTCACCTTGAAAACTCTGGTTTTTCTCTGACATTTTGGAAATAGTTTATCATTATAACTTTATTCCTGCAGGTACGTTTCAACCCAGCATGAACCCATTTTCCCGGTACAGGTACAGGTACAGGTACGAAACGACTCACCGGTAATCCTGCAGTTTGGTTTGACCTACCAGAAACAGATGCATGTGGACAAACAACTTTCAACTGGTGGAGGGAGAAAGGAAACTGCGTTTACAAACACGAAGAATACTTCATTCGTATGTTAGGGCCCGAGCCAGTACCATGTCAACGTTCCAAGGTGTCTGATTTTACGTGTAAATGTACTGACGTACCTGGCCGAACCACTTGGCAGCTAAGTTTCATAAGTACGATTAAAACCGGCGCTTGTGTACAGTGAATAACTTTCTCTCAAAAACAATATCATCGCTACAAACCTTCTGCAGTAATAACACAAGAACACGTGGAAATTTGAGAGGAAACATTTCGTAGAATTTTCGAAATGCAGCAGTAAATTTCCGAATGCAGACTCGAGCTCTCATACCAAAATATGAGAAGGATTGTGTTGTTAACACTGATCAAACAAGTGTTACACCTAAAAGTACCTAATCCATTTACATCAACTGCAGTACCAATTTTACAGACCATACAATGCTAATTTGTGAATGATTGTTCTAGGTTGCCAATATCTGTCAACTTCTCACCAAACTCCCACCCAACTTGGAGCAAAGATTGGTCTTGTGCAGCGAAAGGATATGCACAATGTGGCACATTCGTACACTGCACAATATTCTGTCCCCTTGTCTGGAAAGTTACTACAAACAGTGTTCGTTTGCTTGCAAGAGACGGCTGGCTAATTCGGACCAAGAGTGCAAAAAGCGGCAGGTGAGCACGCACACAAAGACAAAAACGTTATGATAAAATCTTCAAAGTGTGGAAAACTCACAACAGTGCTCTAAAGGATATTTACAATTGCCGTATTGGCAACGGCCTTGCCGCAGTGGATACACCGGTTCCCGTGAAATCATCGAAGTTAAGCGCTGTCGGGCGTGGCCGGCACTTGGATGGGTGACCATCCAGCCGCCATGCGCTGTTGCCATTTTTCGGGGTGCACTCAGCCTCGTGATGCCAATTAAGGAGCTACTCGACAGAATAGTAGCGGCTTCGGTCAAGAATACCATCATAACGACTGGGAGAGTGGTGTGCTGACCACACGCCCCTCCTATCCGCATCCTCCACTGAGGATGACACGGCGGTCGGATGGTCCCGATGGTCCACTCGTGGCCTGAAGACGGAGTGCTTTAATTGCCGTCTTGAAGTCATACGTAAGCGAAGAACAATTTCTTCTGCTCCTCGATATTTGGGGAGAGCAAACGAACCGGTTTTGTACGACGAAATTTTTCAAGATAGAGAGGGTCTGCCAACATGCAGTATTAAAGCAATTCCTCCAAAACGTACTCCGTTGGTGCAGCCCTGCGACGTTTATTAACGTGAAAAACGTTAGAAAGCGACTACAAAAATGCTCGTACATCATCGAACACAGTAGGGAGATAGCTCAAAGAGGAAGCTGCATACAAATTTAATCAGTCAGACACCACGAGTTGCCTCCACCAATATTCGATATGATCAGATATTCATGGTACGCCGCCAAAATATGTGATAACCGAGAACCGTTTACGAACTTAAACCAAGTTTGTTTTGCAGCAGGAACACTGAATAAAATCGTACTCATGCGAAAAACTCGGCTTTCATTACGTGTGCTGTATGTCACAATAATTATTGTTTTACATGATTCTACAGTCCATATCATTCTGATTCGTGCAGTGCTCCATACGTGTCACAAATGTAGGTACAATAATGTCAATAAAAAGACTGTATTGATCTGATTCAAAACGATTGTGTGTCCTTTTTTATTTTCAGTGCCCTTGAAAAAATATTTTGTATGCCTATCTTTCAGGATAAGTATTGTGCAAATAATAAATGAATCACTAAATACCAATAATCTGGACATCCATGATAAATCTGTTGTTAGAGTTACGTGGGAATAAAAAATGAAAGCGCCAGAAGCGCGGTGCGATACGAAGACTTTGCGCTTACGAAACTAAGCACTTAATCACTTGGCGGCTAACAGTCTCTTTGTCTGTCAGGGAACTCACACTAGTATATATACGCATGCCTAAGACTTTCAAACTCGATTTTCTCGAAAACGCTTGAGACAATTGTAAGCGCAAACTGATGTAGATAAAAACAATACCTGTCTACAGAGCTATGAAGAGGCGTTGCCATGGAGACTTTTTACAAAATCTAACTGTAGACACACAAAGAAGCTGCGCTTCGTATACTAGAAATATTGTTTATAACTGACTTCTGAGTGAAATGATTATAACAGAGAATCTATATTTTGCATTCTATGTTTCTTGATTAGGATGTTGTACTTGTACATCGATACGTGACGCGTATTTCTTTGTACGACTGTTTCATAATTTCAAAGGTGCTCTCACAAAAATCTATGTAAATGAGATTTTCTGATATTACCCTACAAATATATTTCATTTTCAGTTTTCGTTTCTAATAAAAAACTTATGAAAAGAATACCAGGGCAAGTCGCATTTGTTAGTAAACAAATACATGAAAAAGTTACTTTTCACAATTTTCAACCTTACTACATTCGTCATGAGTAACTTTGTTTCCAAAGTAGCAGAATTCACTTTTTTCTACTTCGTGAAACCCAGTTTTGAACTTAAATTTATTGATAATCTCATCTCTGATTCTCTACTTTACTTTCCTTTTTCTACAGTTTACTCTCAGTCCATTGTGCCCGCTCATTAGACTGTTCCTCCCACTCAAGAAGTACTGCAGTTTTTCCTCACTTCCCCTGAGAGTAGTATTGCCATTAGCAAATCTTAGCTTTCATGTCGTTTAACGCTGTTTCTTTTTTTTTTTTTTTTTTTTTTTTTTGTGCCACTGCTGAATCTTTCCTTTGTTCACTCAATTGCTTTTTCGGTGTGTAAACTGACAAGTAAGGGCAAAAGATTGTCTCCACTTCTTATACACCATCTAATCCGAGCACTTCCTTCTTGGTCCTCCGTTCTCATTTTTCCGCCTTGTTTTAAAAACATTGTACGCTGAGGTAACAAGAGTCATGGGATAGCGATATGCTCACTTACAGACGGCGGTAGTGTCGTATACACAGGGTATAAAAGGGCAGTGCATTAGTGTTAAAAATATTCAAATGTGTGTGAAATCTTATGGGACTTGACTGCTAAGGTCATCGGTCCGTAAGCTTACACACTACTTAATTTAAGTTATCCTAAGGACAAACACACACACCCACATGCCCGAGGGAGGACTCGAACCTCCGCCGGGACCAGCTGCACATTTCATGACTGCAGCGACTTAGACCGCTAGGCTAATCCTGCGCGGCAGTGCATTACTGGAGCTATCATTTTTGCTCAGGTTATTAACGTGAAAAAGTTCCGAATTGACAATCGTCGCACGTCGGGAACTAACAGACTTTGAACGCGGAACGGTATTTGGAGCTAAACGTGTGGGACATTCTATTTTGGAAATCGTTAGGGAATTCAGTATCCGAGATCCACAACGTCAAGAGTGTGCCGAGGACACCACACTTCTCACCACGGACAACGCAGTGGCCGACGTCCTTCACTTAACGACCGAGAGCAATGGCGTTTGCGTAGAGTTGTCAGTGCTAACAGACAAGCAAGACTGCGTGAAATTACCTTAGAAACCAATGTGACCCGTACGACTAACGTATCCGTGAGAACACCGAGACTAAGTCTGGTGTTAATGAACTATGGTAGCAGACGACCGACGCGAGTGTCTTTGCTAAAACCACGACGTCGCCCGCAGCGCCTCTCCCCAGTTCGTGAACGTATCGGTTGGACTCTAGAAGACTGGAAAACCGTGTCCTGGTCAGATGGGTCCATATTACAGTTGGTAGCGTTCTTAGACCCCAAGAAGCCGTGGACGCAGACTGTCAACACGGCACCGTGCAAGCTGGTGGTGCCTCCAAAATGGTGTGGGTTATGTTTACATGGAACTGACTGCGTTCTTGATCAAACACAGCCTGTAATCGAGTGGAAATACACTCCTGGAAATGGAAAAAAGAACACATTGACACCGGTGTATCAGACCCACCATACTTGCTCCGGACACTGCGAGAGGGCTGTACAAGCAATGATCACACGCACGGCACAGCGGACACACCAGGAACCGCGGTGTTGGCCGTCGAATGGCGCTAGTTGCGCAGCATTTGTGCACCGCCGCCAGTTTGCGTGGCATACGGAGCTCCATCGCAGTCTTTAACACTGGTAGCATACCGCGACAGCGTGGACGTGAACCGTATGTGCAGTTGACGGACTTTGAGCGAGGGCGTATAGTGGGCATGCGGGAGGCCGGGTGGACGTACCGCCGAATTGCTCAACACGTGGGGCGTGAGGTCTGCACAGTACATCGATGTTGTCGCCAGTGGTCGGCGGAAGGTGCACGTGCCCGTCGACCTGGGACCGGACCGCAGCGACGCACGGATGCACGCCAAGACCGTAGGATCCTACGCAGTGCCGTAGGGGACGCACCGCCACTTCCCAGCAAATTAGGGACACTGTTGCTCCTGGGGTATCGGCGAGGACCATTCGCAACCGTCTCCATGAAGCTGGGCTACGGTCCCGCACACCGTTAGGCCGTCTTCCGCTCACGCCCCAACATCGTGCAGCCCGCCTCCAGTGGTGTCGCGACAGGCGTGAATGGAGGGACGAAAGGAGACGTGTCGTCTTCAGCGATGAGAGTCGCTTCTGCCTTGGTGCCAATGATGGTCGTATGCGTGTTTGGCGCCGTGCAGGTGAGCGCCACAATCAGGACTGCATACGACCGAGGCACACAGGGCCAACACCCGGCATCATGGTGTGGGGTGCGATCTCCTACACTGGCCGTACACCACTGGTGATCGTCGAGGGGACACTGAATAGTGCACGGTACATCCAAACCGTCATCGAACCCATCGTTCTACCATTCCTAGACCGGCAAGGGAACTTGCTGTTCCAACAGGACAATGCACGTCCGCATGTATCCCGTGCCACCCAACGTGCTCTAGAAGGTGTAAGTCAACTACCCTGGCCAGCAAGATCTCCGGATCTGTCCCCCATTGAGCATGTTTGGGACTGGATGAAGCGTCGTCTCACGCGGTCTGCACGTCCAGCACGAACGCTGGTCCAACTGAGGCGCCAGGTGGAAATGGCATGGCATGCCGTTCCACAGCACTACATCCAGCATCTCTACGATCGTCTCCATGGGAGAATAGCAGCCTGCATTGCTGCGAAAGGTGGATATACACTGTACTAGTGCCGACATTGTGCATGCTCTGTTGCCTGTGTCTATGTGCCTGTGGTTCTGTCAGTGTGATCATGTGATGTATCTGACCCCAGGAATATGTCAATAAAGTTTCCCCTTCCTGGGACAATCAATTCACGGTGTTCTTATTTCAATTTCCAGGAGTGTAGTTATGTTCAGTTCATGGAATCCATTTGCAGCCATTCATGGACTTCATGTTCAAAAACAACGATGCCATGTCACTGGGGCGCAACAGATCGCGACTGGTCTGAAGAACACTCTGGACAATTCGAGCGAATCCTCTGGCCACCCTGATCGCCCAACATGAATCCCATCGAACATTTATGGGACATAATCCACAGGTCGGTTCGTGGATAACATCCAGCACCGGCAAGACTTCCGCAGCTGTGGACTGCTATAGAGGGAGCTGCGCTCAATATTTGTGCAGCGGGCATCCAACTACTTGTTGAGTCCATTCCAAGTCCAATTGCTGCACTACGCCAGGCAGAAGGAGCTCAGACACTGTATTAGGATTTATCCCATGAATTTTTTTCACCTCAGTGTATATTAATCGTCTTTCCCTACAGGGTACACGTACTTCTCTTAGTAACCCTAACATCTTCCTCCAATATTTAAAAAGGTGTCGTCATTGTTCTTAAATCTTGCCTCTAGGTTCAAGCGAAACGTCAGAACTTCGCCCATGGTTCCTTTACCTTTCCTGACGCCAACGTGATTGTGACCTGAAAGATCATCAAAATTTCTTGTCCCTTCTTATACATGGTGAAAGGTATTTAAACCGAAAAACTCTGGGAGGTTGTAGGGGACATCGAAACAAATATTTTTCCCTTATGTCATTTTTTTCCTACGAGGATTATTGAAACCGTTGGAGGCCGTATTAAGCTCTTCAGTTAATAAAGGCTGTATCTTCAGTAGTTAGAGGGCGTATTACGCTCTTCAGTTGCAGGCAACTGCTGTCCACCAGTGTAGTAGTGCATTGTCTCTGTTTACTATTGGAGCGATACACCTGGAGTGAGTACATTGACATGCTTGGTGCGTACTACGTAGCGCACCACAACGGACGAGCTGCACAGCGGGTTTATCAACAACAATATCCTAATCGCCGTATCCCGCATCATACCACCTTCACTGCTGTGTACCAACGTCTGCGTGAGACCGGGTCATTTAGCAGATTACCTGGACAGGGACGCCGTCGCAATTTGAGGAAGCTGTCTTGCAGCATGTGGAGCGGGATCCTTCAATCAGCACTCGTGCAATTGCACATCACATGGGGCGAATCAGACGACTGTAAGGACAGTCCTTCGAGAGCAATTGTTACGTTCAATTCACTTACAGCGTGTCCACAACCTGGAACCAGTTGACTTCCCACCCAGAGCATAGTTTTCGCAGTGGTACCTGGAACAGTGTGAAATGCATCCTAGAGTTCCATCCTCTGTGTTGTTTACCGATGAAGCAAGGTTCGAGAGTCATGGAGTCCTCAACATGCACAATTCGCGTGTTTGGAGTGAGGGTAACCCACATGCCACAGTTACTATCGCTCATCAAGTGCGGTTCTTCGTTAATGTGATGGTCAGTGTTGTTGGAGACTGTTTAACTGGGCCGTATCTGCTACGTAGTTGTTGTCTCTTGGTCACAAAAAAATGGAAAAGTGTTCGTTGGTTTAATTAATTTGCCGCCAGAGAAATCTTCCTCTACCGGTTTAAATACTCCTCATAGGAAAAAATGACATTAGGGAAAAATATTTGTTTTGGTGTCCCCTGCAACCGCCCAGAGTTTGTCGGTTTAAATACTTTTCACCCTGTATAAAGAATGATTTTCCAACACGGGGACAAATTGCAGGTGACAACCCCATAGAGTATGGGAACAAAAAGGTGATATGCACATACGGCCGTAAATGCGTTGCGACGGAGATAAAGTCACTTGAATGCGGAGATAAATGATCATTGACAGTGTAGGTTCCAATGATCGGAAGCGCTCACGAGAACACACAAAGCAAGTGGGGATGTTCTGCATCCGCTGGACCTCTTTGTACTAATGTGTGAGCATGCCGCCGTCTCGGGCAATATTACAGCGTGCCTGAATGTGGACGTTCCAAATTGTCTGCAGTATTCTGATGTGTGCTTTCTTTCAGTCATTGAATCCTTTCCTGTGAAAGATATTTTGCCCACATATTCTCTAACGAATCTTTTCTTGCAGTTTTTCCCAGATTTGGTAAAATCGTTCGCCCTGCATATTATTCTTGCTAGCAACTTGGACGTGTAAGTCATTAAGTTGATCGTTCGGTAGCTCCCTCATTTTTGTGCACGCTAAATCTTCGGAATTGTGTACGTGCAATCTGTTCACAATCGTGACGGTATGTCTCCAGTCTCACAGACTCTACACACCAACTTAGAACAGTGGTAGTGTGCTCAAAACCTGCCGCGACCCTTTTATCTTCCACTGCGCGAAACACGCTCTGCGCCTACATCAATACGTGATGCAACCCGCTCCGCTGCCGCGCTTAAGCGGTTGCGGCCTTGACGGGCGCGCCACGTTACGCAAAGCCCTGAGCAGACGAGACGACTCGTCGGTGAGAATCGATACGTGGCTGCGAGTTATATTTACCACCCACTGGGCAGCATGTGCCGCGAAAAAGGAACGCTAGAGTCAAGGGCGTAAGTGGCGGCGGGACCTTCGCGCGAACTCTTAGACGTATTCACATCGCGTTTCTGAAAATATCGGAGCCATTTTTAAGCCACGCTTTTATAACTTTCATTAGGTGCTATTCTTGTATAGCTCGCGTGGAACTCTCTACAAGAAAGGAACATAGTTTACGTAGCCCAACGAAACATTGGTTCACAATTTTTTTTTTCCTTCTTCTTTTTGCATGTTGGTGTTCCTGTTGCTATGAGTTTATCTATCAATTCTCGTTTTTTATTTCCAGTTCATTGTTCCTATTTGAGTTTACATATAGTCAGCTGGAGATGATAGTAATTGAAGCTGTTGATGCTAGGAAATGAAGTACCAAGTGGAGAATTCGGACCATTTCAGACATATTTTTCTGTCTGATAGGAGTGTCAGCAGCAGAGGCAGCGAGAAACGTTTGTGCGATGTGTGGGCTTGCTGCCGTTGGACATTGCATGGCAAGAAAAAGGTTTCCTCGCTTTAAGGAGAAGCCTTTTTTACATTTGCGACTCTCCACGTTCGGGGTGTGACGGAGACCGTTTAAACGCATTAACCTACAATGATACCCGTCAGTGTACTCGACAAGTGGCAAATGTGATAAACTGCGATCATTCCACCATCGCGCGACATTTGCATGCAATGGGAAAGGTTCAAAGACCGTGAGCATGGGTACCGTACGCTCTAAGGCAAAACTACAAATATCAGCGTATGGCAATATGTGCTTCTCTGCTTGCTCATCATCAATTCGTTCGTGAACAACACCGAGAATTCCTATCCTGTACCGTTACTGGTAACGAAAAATGTCATTTTTATACGTCCATAAAGAAAAGGAAGAAATGTGTGAGACCGAACACAGCAGCAACTCCCCATACTGCATACAGTGTGGTGTACTATTAATTGTTTCCCCAAGGTCTAACGATCAGTGTTGACATTTATTGTCAACAACTGAGACGTCCTGCAACGGCAGTCAAAGAACAACGACCAGGAAAACAGCACTAAGCGACGCTACTGCTCGTTACGTCCGCACGCGTTGTTATAGGTTGACAAACAACACCCATATAGAGATAGGGTTGGAAAGTCATTTCGGGCCCACATCCTTAAGCTAATCTTGGCAGTCAGATTTTCACCTTTTCTGCTCTCTATCAAACAATCTTCACGGATCTTCGTTTTCTGATTAAAATTAGCTCCGAACATGGCTCGACAAGTTCTTCGCCTCAAAAGCACGTGACTTCTACAGTAAGGAATCGAAAAGTGACCCCAGCGTTGGCAGACAGTTATAGACAGTGAAGGACAATATATTATGGACAAAAATGTCTGTTTATGTGTATGTCAAGCGCCAAATTTTACAGTTCTGAACATTCAGGGCAAGTAGCCAATTTGTAGTTATCTGACATTGTCAGTGTAGAGACAGCATTTTGTTACTTCAACGAATGTTGACTTTTTCTAAGATATTTATTAGCCAAGACCGCATATACGAAAACAGATTAGCCATTTCGACTGTTTTCGGTCATCTTCAGCTCACAATACGAATAGCAGTGAGTCAGAATTCGAAGTAAGAGTTCGAAGCTGACATTCTATTGCGTTGTTAACAGCCATTTCACAAAGTGTCTTAGACACTACTTCTAATATTCTGATCTGAAGATGACCAGAAACAGTCGAAACTGGTTTTTTTTATTTTCCTATATGCTATCTTCGCCAAAAAAGATTCTGCAAAAAGTCAACAGTCCATCAAACAGCCAATCTTTGCAATACTACAAAATGCTATCAGTATCTGTTTGCATACTTTTTTCAGACAGTACTTCATTGCGGATAACCGCAACATCTGCAAAAAGTCTGAGATTACTGTTAATATAATCTGCCAGATTATTAGTGTACAACATGAACATCAAGGGGCCCAACGCACTTCCCTGGGACACACCCGAAGTTGCATCTACATGTGACGACGACTCTCCAACCTAGGTAACATGCTGCATTCTCCCTACCAGCAAATCTTCTATCCAGTGAGAAATTTCGTTTGGTACCCTATAAGCTCGTACTTTCGATAGAAGCTGCAGGTGCCGTATTAAGTCAAATGTTTTTCGGAAGTCAGGAAATACTGAATCTTCCTGACTCACTGATCCATGGCTTTCAGAGTGCCATGTGCGAGCTGTTTCCGGAATCCACTCTGGTTGGAACGGAGTAGGTCATTGTGTTCGAGAAACCGTATTACAGTTGAGCTCGGAATATGTTCTAATATTTTACAACAAACTGCTGTCAAACGTATTGGAGGGTAGTTTTGTAGATCAGTTCTGCCACTAGTGGATGCAAGTTTTTGTTCGAGATACCTACTGCAGATTGCGGTTAAAACAGAGATAACTCAGCTGGTATAGAATCTGCTACGGAGTGAAACGGGCCTTGAAACTTCGTTCCGTTATGCTGATTTGAGCTGTTTTTGAATACCATTGACACTAATATCTATATCAGTTGTGTTTCAATGGTACAAGAATTAAATTGGGACAATAATACTGTAATTTCCTTCATAAAGAATAATTTGAAAACGCCGTTCCGCTATTATGCTTTTGCTTTTCTGCACTCAGTTTCATTTCCTGTATCCACTGAGAGTCTAGAAATTAGCTTTGGTGCCACTAACAGAATTTACTTATGGCCAGCATTTCTGTGAGTTTCGTGGGGGATCCTTCTATAATATTCTTTTAAGATATTCGTTGAGGCTTCACGCATTGCCCTCCTGAAAGCAAAAACGTGTCATTCAGCACCTTCATATCAGCGGCCCTATGCTGTGTTTTACGCCTATCGTGATGTACTCGTACGAGAGTGAGTCAAATGAAAATCTTAAATTTGTAACAACAAATAGAAATTTCCGCCGTTATCCTGTAAGTTGGCAAGCGTGCTACAAACAGCGTGCAGAATGGCCTGTAGGTGGCAGTATAGTGCAGATGCACACATACCGTCACAGTATCAGTATAAAGATGGCCGCCCCACTTGCGACTTGCACCAGGGAAGAACAGCGTTCTGTTATTCGGTTTTTGCGTAGTGAAGGTGTGAAATTCATTGAAATTGATCGACGAATAAAGGTTCAGTACGGTGGTGCAAGTATGTCACAGCAGCAAGCCTACGAATGGAATAGGAAGTTCACAAATGGTGTGACTTCAGAGAAAGATGCTCCTCGTCCAGGTCAGCCACAACGAGTTCTGACTCCACAGAACATTGCAGCTGTTGAGGCCATAGTGAAGGAAAACCACCGAGTGACACTGAATGACATTTGAGCATGTTTACAGATTAGTCATGGGTCAGCACATCACACTGTGCACGATGTGCTCTAGTTTCACACAGTGTCTGCACGATGGGTGCTATGGCAGCTGACTCCTGAAATGAGAGAACGACGTGTTGATGCTTGTGAAGAACTTCTTCGGCGCTTTGAACGAGAAGGTGATGGCTTCCTTAGAAGAATCGTTACTGGGGACGAAACCTGGGTTCACTTCCACCAACCGGAAACGAAGAGAGCGAGCAAGGAATGGCGCCATTCCTCATCACCAAAACCAAAGAAGTTTCGAACAGAACCATCAGCAGGGCAGGTTATGCTGACTCTCTTTTGGGACGAAAAATGCGTCATTTTTGAGCATTACATGCCTAGAGGGAACGTCACCAGTGCATCATACACAGATCTCCCAAAAAAATCGTCTGCGGCCTGCAATGAAATCAAAGTGACGTGGATTGCTGTCAGCAGTTGTCCTTTTGCAACATAAGAATGAAAGGCCCCACACTGCCCGTACAACAGTTGCAACAATGACAGACCTGCATTTTGAGTGGCTTCCTCATCCACCATACTCACCAGACCTTGCCCCTAGTGATTTCCATATGTTTGGACAACTCAAGGACGCAATGGGAGGAAAGACGTTCCGTTCTGATGAAGAGGTACGCCACGCGGTGCATGAGTGGTTGCGCGGACTAACAAAAGAATTCTTTTATAAAGGAATTTATGCACCTTGTAAGCGCTGGAGGACTTGTATTGAGCGTGGGGGAGATCATGTTGAAACGTGATACAGCTTTGTATCACTTCTGCACAATAAATAATATTTAAAAAAATATTTAAGGTTTTCATTTGACTCACCGTCGCATCTTTAGAGGGACTGTATACCATAGAGGGTCCTCCCATCATGGACTGTTGTACTACGCACGTGTAATTCAGTGTACGGTCAAGCAGTTTTACAAACGAGCCACAGTTATACAATACGTTCCTGTGCTGAGCCAAATTTTTGAAGTACTTCACTGATATATGAGACATGACTGCCTCTTTATCTAATTTACTGAATACCTACATCTTACTGCTGGTTGTATCTACTTTTTTGTACACTGGAAATAAAGAAAATCATTCACCACGAAGGAATTATCCAAAGGACAGAAATCGGTAGATCAGACAGACAAACAAACGATATGAGCTTCAGAAAAATTGGTTGATTTATTATAGAGAAGCTTCACAAATGCAACAAGTCAATAGCGCGTTGGTCCGCCTTTGGCCCCAATGCAAGCAGTTATTCAGCTTGGCATTGATTAAGAGACTTATTGGCTGCCGGCCGGGGTGGCCGAGTGGTTCTAGGCTCTTCAGTCTGGAACCGCGCGACCGCTACGGTCGCAGGTTCGAATCCTGCTTCGGGCATGGATGTGTGTGATGTCCTTAGGTTAGTTAGGTTTAAGTAGTTTTATGTTCTAGGGGACTTACAACCTCAGATGTTGAGTCCCATAGTGCTCAGAGCCGTGTGAACCATTTTGAACTTATTGGGTGTGGTCCTGTGTGATATCGTGCCCAATTGTGTCCAACTGAGGTGTTAGATCGCCAAAATCCCGAGCTGATTGGAGGGCACTGGTCGTAACGCTCCAGACGTTCTCAATTGGGGAGAGAAGCGGCTACCTTGCTGGCAAAGGTAGGGTTTCACAAGCATGGAGACAAGCAGCAGAAACTCTCACCGTGTGTGGGCGGTTATTATCTTGCTGAAATGTAAGCCCAGGATGGCTTGCCATGAAGGACAAGAAAACGGGGCGTTGAACATTGTCGACATACTGCTGGGCCGTAAGGGTGCACGGTGATGGTCTGGGGTGGGTTGAAGATGTTCTGTTCCACGTTTTGTTGCCCGTGAAGCCTGGCAAGCCACCCTAAGCTTGAAAATCAGCAAGATAATGCCAGCAGACACCCGGCGAGAGTTTCTACTGCTTGTCGTTGCGCCTGCGAAACCCTACTTTGGCGTCCAAGGTGGCCGGATCTCTCCGCAATTGAGAACATTTGGAAGGTTGTGGGCAGGGTCCTCCAAACAGTTGGGAAATTTGACGGGATAACGCTCCATGTGGACAGAATTTGGCACGCAATCCGTAAGGAGATCGTCCAGAAACTCTATCAGTGCCAAGCATAAGGGCTAGAGGTGCACCAATACTTTATTCACTTGCTCAGTTTGTAAAAGTCTTTCTATTGAATAGATCATCCAACTTTTTTCGAAATTTTAATCATTTGTTTCTCTCTACACGTACATTACATCTACCGATTGCTTTCCCATTCGGTTAATACCTACGTGGTGCGTCGTTTTTTCGTATTGTAGTATATTTTAATAATAATGTTGCTATAACTGTGGTATCGATAGTTCCGATGCCACAGCGTAGGAGCACGCTCGCAGGTTGGCACTACGAGAGCGGACAAACTACGCCGACCACAGCGCCCTCTAGCCGACACTGTGGATCTCAATTAGTACCGCCGTGCTTTCTGCCCTTCTCATCAAGAGCGGACGGCATGGATACATCGCATCTACTATCAGAGTGGGCTAACGTGCTATTGAGACTACGGCTTCACACCTACGTGTGCTCATCGAGACTAAGTTATGTGTAATTCAGTTGTCATTGAGTAGTATTCTCTATTAAATGTTCTTTTACGTTACATGGAGTACCGAAGTGCTTTACCTTTCCCGCTCCTACTCGCTTCCGTCATTCGGCCTATGTAAAATCTCTTTATATTCGATGAATTATTCTGATACAATTCTACCCTTGAATGACGTTTACTAATTTTCTATCTTCATACTCGCAGAATCCATGCACAAAGTAGTTTCATACAATAGCTATGCCATGAGCGCATAATTATTCTTTGTAGTACTCTCTCTGGTGGTTGTTAGAAAAAAGCTTCCGAGATTGTCTTCGTGCCGATTAGCCTGAGCATTGTTTGAAGAATTGTAATCTGAATATTGAGATTTATGACAAAAGATAACTGATACGAAATTGTACGATTAAAAGGGAAATATATATATATATATATATATATATATATATATATATATTGCTCCTTCATACAAAAGGTGTGTTACAATTTACATTATTTGACATTTGAGAATTAATAATATTCATCGATATATTGCGTGGTTGTTAATCAGAAGGGAACTTCCGGAAGACTGGATACGAACCTGCATTTAATAATCCAAGAGCTCCATTACTTCTTCGGAAGGTTAAACTTCATCAAAGCCAAATATCCGCTTGATTTGAGGTTTCCCGACTGATTATACAACGCTCCCAAAAATACGAGGCATTTTATTTGTACAGATTAGCAGACTGCCGCAAAGCACGAGCCTGCAGAGAAGAAGAATCATCACCTGATTTCATTCTAACAAGTACAATTCTGAATCATTTTGAGTGACTGAGTTATGACTGTGTCTCCTATTATGAAAGATTGATTGCTCGAACGAATTGAGAACTACATAACTACATAATTACATACATAGAAGGAAAAATTACACCTTTTTTGCCGATCACAGGAGCAGGCCCACGCACCGCCTTCCAGGTGGGAGACAAAAATAACAGCCTCACGGTCACTGAGAGCCGTTTCAGTGCGGACACCTTTAAAAAAAAATCAGGGCTATTTGTTATCACTGGATGGAATACATTTCCATCAGGAGTGAGCATGGAAACTACCTATTCTAGGCAGTCTTTGGAGAAGGCATTTAGTGACGTTTCGCAGGCTGTATTTACACGCCAAACACTTACGAAATTGTTTGGACGATTTAGTCTCGTTCCATAGAAAGAGTGTGCTTGCGGAACATATCCAATATTTGTCCGATGTGTAGCCGGATCCCGTCGACATTCTGCCACGGTATTTCGGCCCAGAGACGTTCTGCTATCTTCAGGTGAGTAAAAACTACTGAAGAGCGAAGGTGCATTATTTATGCCGAATCTCGCGCATGCGCAACGTGCTGGTCCCTTTCCGCGCATGCGTCAGGTGATGACATGCGCGAGAAAGCTGAGTTGTGTGTGCTGCCCTCGGTGGTGGAAGTGAGAGATGACCTAATCACTGAGTATTGAATGACCCCATTAATTCCGCTGTGATTGGTTAATTTTAATTATAGGATTCCAGTTTTTCTCCAACTGAAAGCCATTGTCACTATTTACAAGGTTATCGTCAAGACGCATTTCCACCGATCCTTGTGATTGCTGCCGCGTTGGGTAGCCGCACGGTCTCGGACGCCTTGCCACAGTCCGCGCGGCTCCCCCTGTCCGAGGTTCGAGTCCTCTCTCGGGCATGGGTATCTATGTTGTCCTTAGCGTAAGTTAGTTTAAGTTAGATTAAGTAGTGTGTAAGCTTAGAGACCGATGACCTCAGCACTATGGTCCCATAAGATCTTACCACAAATTTCCAAATTTCTTTTGATTACTGAATTCGAAATACTGGAAGCTGGACCTAACATTTTTCTTTTATTGTAGTCCACTGAGTGTCCAATGGAAATACAATGTTGTGGTGCTGATGATTTTAACGGTTGTCAAAGACAGGTGTATCTTTCGTGTTCGTGTTTGTTGTACAGAACATGAAAGGTTCCTTCTTCTTTTGTATTTACTTAATTCTTTTTTAGTAACATGATGATTGAATTGTGTTAAAATGCTTGTATATTCACCCTTCGTGATAAGGTCTTTTAATTCTTTTTCTAAACATTGTTTGATAAGAGCATTATAACCACTAACTGGATCACCCACTTCAACTAATTTTCTACTTTTGAAAGTAACATGAGTCTTAGTATGATGGAAAATTTTACGTAATTCAGTCCGAAACTTTTGATTACATTTTCTATTTTTAGTTTTATTTAATTTTTATTTTATATATACTATGAGAATATATATAAATTTATACACTAAATGTATATTGTACTGGGAGCTTGAGCTGGATGTTTGGATGGTTAAAGGGACAAAACTACTAGATAATCAGTTCCTTTTCCTTGAACAGACAGGTCTAAATGACTGTAGATCAGGTATGCCTACTGAGCAAACTTCAAGGGAAGGAAACCCAAAGGTCTACCGATGTCACCGAACCTGAATTAAGGCACAAAAGAGAGGGAGACAGAAGAAGAAAGGCGGGGATGGTGCCTCTTCCAGGGAACAGACGGAAGCCCCTGAAAACAGAGTGTAATGAGGGGATTTAAGTGCCCCTGCCCCCGTCACTTACCAGTGGTACTCTACTCAGAGATCGTCTAGGTAAAACTAGCAACATGGACAGGGTAAGAGAAGTACAGAGAGACAAAAGATGAACAACTCCAACAGACCATGCAAAGGCGGAGGAGGAGAAGAGTAAAAGAGCAGGTAGAGTGAGGACTGGGCTGGACTAACAAGCCCTGACAGTTAGAGTCTGATGTCGATAGAGGAGGTAACAGAGTCTTCTGCCAACCCCTCCGTGGGCTAATAAGTTCAAGAGGCCCTCCTCTGAAGAGAGTGGTAAAAGCCCAATCCACAAATACAACGTAAAACTAAGTCAACCGCTGGGGATTCAAGGAGATTAAGAGTCCGCCAAAGGGCTGATAGCTTGGAGAAGTCCAGGAAAATGTGGACCACCATCAAACGGGAGCAACAACGACAGAGGGGTGAGCCCTCGCTATGGAGGAGATGACTGTGAGTCAGCTAAGTGTGGCCAATGCAGGGTAGGCAAAGGACAGTAGAGAGCATGTGAGAGACTACTTGGAGACACCCACAGATTCATAGTCTCCTTTATCACTCGCGGTTTGTTTGGTGAAGTCACAGTGAGGCATTTCATGTACCAGGCACCTGAAAACTGACGGTGTAATTCCCACCAGAGGACTGTTCCTAGAATACCGATCTCAAGAGTCAGGTTACTGGTAGCCAGTTTCGCCAGGCTTTCAGCGAATTAATTCCCTGGGATTCTGACGTGGTCCACTGTCCAGGCGGAGGTCAGTGAACAATCACACTGTTCGAGGGCATAAGGGAATCCTGTACAGCAATGACCGAGGGATGGCGATGGTAGCACTGGACGAAAATCGCTGCAGATGAGAAAGGACTCGTCAACTGCAGGAACAGATATGTTCAAGAGGACTAGAGATGGCTACGAACTCTGCCATGAAAACACTACAGCCATATGGCAAAGAGAACAGTTCAGTAAGTCCCACGTGAGTATAAGTAAAGCCCACACGACCACCAACCATCGAGCCATCAGTAGACTACTTCTGAACCCCGGGAGGCGTCAAGGATGGAGAAAAATTGGTGGTGAGGAGCCTCAAGATGAACTTTCAGACCTTGTGACAGGTCAAGACGAAGCTGTGGCCAAGGGATGCACCATGGTGGTGTATGGGATTGGTCCAGAGAAGAGGCTGAAGGACAACTGAAGTTCACAGAGGACAGACCAGATGCAGATTGCCATCGTAATCCCTCATCGGGGCCATCGTTGCAGGAGATGGATTATCGTCTCTGGAAAGGTGACAGCAGTTTCGATACTTAGGGGAGGTGCCAACATAGGTAGCATAACAGCCAAGCTGTTGTTGGCATCTGATCCTCAATGGAGGGACCCCAGCCTCGACAAGTAAGCTGCTCACAGGGCTGGTTCTAAAGGCTCCTGTCACAAGTCAAACCCCACAGTGGTGTATCAGATCCAGTATTGGCAATTCTGAGGGTGATCCCAAACCATATGACAGACTCCCATATTCAAGATAGGGTTGTACCAGGGCTTGTAAGGTTGCAGAAGGGTAGTGCTATCTGCACCCCAACTGGTGTTATTAAGGCAATGAAGTCTATTAATGTGCAGCCGGCACTTTCACTTAAGCTGGGGAAGGTGGGGAATCCAGGTCAACAGAGAATCGAAGACCAGTGATAAAGAGTGATAATTCTCCACCACACTGAGTAGCTGGTCGTCAGTGTGATTGTGGGTGAACAGTACTACATCGACAGAAGTGCATTACGGGAGTCTTGGCGGAGGAAAATCGAAAGCCATGAGTGAGGGCTCATGACTGCGACTTTCATATGGCGCCTTGCAGTCGAAGTTCAGCGACAGTGACACAAGAGGAGCAACAGTAGAGGCAAAAGTCGTCAGCATACAAGGTGGATGACACTGAGGCCCCCACAGCTGCTGCGAGACCGTTGATGGCTACTAGAAAGAGAGGGACTTTCAGTACAGAGGCCTGCAGGACCCCATTCCCTTGGATATGGGTGTACTGTGGGAGGCACCAACTCTAACCTGCAGGAAGTTCTGAATTAAAATCGTGAGCAGTCCCTGGAGACCCACTCGCGTAAGGTAGCAAGAATGTCGTGTCGGCATGTGATGTCATAAGTCTTTTGCAGATCAAAGAAGTGGGTTATAAGGTGTTGGCGTCAGGAAAAAGTTTTTCTGAGGGTAGACTCCAGATAAACCATATTATCAGTAGCAGAACGGCCTTGGAGAAAACGACCCCCGGAAGGAGCCAGAAGACCCTTGGCTCAAGGAGCCAACACAATCACCAGCTCGCCATGCATTCAAGTAACTTACAGAGAATAGTGGAGATACTTATTGGGCGATAACTGGCCATTTCTAGAGGGTTCCTACCCGGTTTCAGTACTGGGACAATGATGCTTTCTCGCCATTGCGATGGGAACTCACACTCACTCCAGGTGCAGTTAACTATGACAAGGATATGACCATTTGGTTGAGGATGTGGCTTGGCCCTGGAGATGTATCAGGGCAGCGGGATAGGACACTGATGAATTCCCATTCACTGAATGGAGCATTGTATGGCTCCAGATGGCGTGTATTAAAAGATAATTGCTTTCACTCCAAGTGCTGTTTTAGGACACAAAAGACAGGTCGATAATTGTCAAACGCTGAGGCTTGAGCATAATGCAGAGCAAAATGTTCGGCGAAGGGTCAGCGTAGACAGAGCCATTCGTGGTAACGTCTGGTACACCCGCAGGTGTCTGGTACCCATAAACACATGTGATATTAGCCCAAAACCTGCGGAGGAGAAGTACGTGGTCCAATGGTTTAAACGCACAGTACCCAGCTTCCCCACTTCCTGAACTTTTTATCGCTGAAACTAGTTGTTTCCCAAAAAATGGTAAAGTTTCTGTTTGCCAAAGGACACCAGTTTTAGTAAATATATCTTACAACACTGTATTAAAATAAATATTTGTTTTCTGCCCAGCAAACAGCGATAGTTAATTCATCATCATACAATTCGATGTAGTCTTTTTGAGCTGTTCCCTGTAGTGTCCCTACAGAGTCATCAATTTCTACAGGTCTTGGCTTCCTGTTGCCAATTCACTGCGGCTATGTTTCTTAAGTCTCTGTCTCAATTCTCCGGTGGTCTCCTCCTTGGCCTTCTTTGGTAAATTGGGCTCCAATACAGCATTTGTTTTGACCACCTGCCACGTTTTCTTCGAGCGACATGACTAGCCCACTACCATTTCGAGTAATTTACTTTGACCGTTATGTTACTGACCTTTGTTGCCTAGCTCATATCAACTGTATTCCTTCTGTCTTCCCATTCCTCTTTGGGCTACTGTTAGTTTTCTAACAATGACTCATTTAATTTTTATATCTGGCAGCCGTACGTTATTGCTGGCACTATACAGTTGTCAGAAACTGTTTTCGTCAGGTCGACCGACAACTTAAACTTCAAAATTGAAGAATATCTTCCGTAAGTTCACCAGTCTATTTTAATACGTCGAAATATTTCTTGTTTTAGGGCTCCTATCATCTTTGGCAGTTGAACCAGATAGTCATATTCCGTGACTCTTTGCAGCTGCGTACTTACAACAGATAAATTTTACTACAGTGTCCATTCATTCATCATGATCTTGGTTTTTACCACTGTTCATTTTTAGACCAGCTTTACAGCGGACTAACACAAGTTCACTAACCAACATTTGAAGTTTTTCTGTACTATTTGCAAACGGAACATCATCATCAGCGAGCCTCCGGTTATTTAATCTGTTTCCCATAATCTGGATTCTCTTTGTTTACCAGTCCAATTTAGACATTGCTTTTTCGAGGACTGATGAAAACAGTTTTGGAGGTATAGAGTCGCCTTGTTTTACATCCTTTTCTATGGGTAATTCACTGATTTCTGTAACTACAATCACAAACCCTGTGGAGAATTTGTATTATGTCGTATAACACTTTAATATAGGTCTCTTCTATTCTTTGTTCCACTAGAGCCTCAAACATAGCTGGATGACTGATCGAGTGGAATGCGTTGTCAAAGTCTATGAAGACAAGGCAAAGAGGCAGATGGTACTCATTTGCTCTACTTGCCATTTCGAGTAGAGTTAGGATAGTGTGACGTTTATGCCACATCCCTGCCCACGTTAATTATATTTTCGTTGCTGTGGTTTATGTATGGGAATATTTTGCTATGGGCGGTTAGCAAGTAGGTAGGATCATAAGGCAGACTCACCGAACTAACCGCCATATGGCCACATAGCGTGAGAACGGCCGGGTGAGCGTGATATGTATCGTACTGGACCAGAGAGAGAGAGACAATGGGGATTCACCTAACGCGCTGGGTGTCAAGATGCGAATCGTTTATTATTTATATCTACTTTTTAATACTGCCAACGGCCCTGACGCCGTGGTAACACCGGTTCCCGTCAGATCACCGAAGTTAAGCGCTGTGGGGCTGGCCTAGCACTTGGATGGGTGACCATCCGGTCTGCCGAGCGCTGTCGGCAAGCGGGGTGCACCCAGCCCTTAAAAACTGAGGAGCTGCTTGATTGAGAAGTGGCGGCTCCGGCCGCGAGAGTGCTCTGCTGACCACATGCCCCCCTCATATCCGCATCCGGCGACGCCTGTGGGCTGGGGATGACACAGCGGCCGGCCGGTACCACTGGGTCGGCCTGGGCCGGTGGACGCAGTTTACGTTTTTTACTATTGAGATATTAATACACAGCTCCAGCCGTGATGCTGACGTTACTTGCACTGAGAACTTGTTAATAATAATATCAGCATCACTCATCAGGAAAATGTAACTACAAATTTTAGCTACTGTCAGTGTTTATTGATGTTAAGGGAGGACCAGTTATAAGTGCGCCGTGAGAGGGTAGGCGCCAAACTGTTAAGACAGCTGATTACTAATCTAAGATCGCCTTCCAAGTAGGTAATCTATGAATTTGTGTACAAAAACCTCATCACATGTAAAGATGGAACAGTTTCTTGAAAAACGTCATCGGACAACGTACTTGTGGAATGCCGTGTTCAGAAATGGAAAAGAGATGGAAAAGAGCCACCGTGGTACAACAACCGAGTTAGAAAACTGCTGCGGAAGCAAAGGGAACTTCACAGCAAACATAAACATAGCCAAAGCCTTGCAGACAAACAAAAATTACGCGAAGCGAAATGTAGTGTGAGGAGGGCTATGCGAGAGGCGTTCAATGAATTCGAAAGAAAAGTTCTATGTACTGACTTGGCAGAAAATCCTAAGAAATTTTGGTCTTATGTCAAACCGATAGGTGGATCAAAACAAAATGTCCAGACACTATATGACCAAAATGGTATTGAAACAGAGGATGACAGACTAAAGGCCGAAATACTAAATGTCTTTATCCAAAGTTGTTTCACAGAGGAAGATTGCACTGTAGTTCCTTCTCTAGATTGTCGCACAGATGACGAAATGGTAGCTATCGAAATAGATGACAGAGGGATAGAGAAACAATTAAAATCGCTCAAAAGAGGAAAGGCCTCTGGACCTGATGGGATACAATTTTACACAGAGTAGCCCCTCTTCTTGCAGCGGTGTACCGTAGGTCTCTAGAAGAGCGTACCGTTCCAAAGGATTGGAAAAAGGCACAGGTCATCCCCGTTTTCAAGAAGGGACGTCGAGCAGATGTGCAGAACTATAGACCTATATCTCTAATGTCGATCAGTTTTAGAATATTGGAACACGTATTATGTTCGAGTATAATGACTTTTCTGGAGACTAGAAATCTACTCTGTAGGAATCAGCATGGGTTTCGAAAAAGACGGTCATGTGAAACCCAGCTCGCGCTATTCGTCCACGAGACTCAGAGGGCCATAGATACTGGTTCACAGGTAGATGCCGTGTTTCTTGACTTCCGCAAGGCGTTCGATACAGTTCCCCACAGTCGTTTAATGAACAAAGTAAGAGCATATGGACTATCAGACCAATTGTGTGATTGGATTGAGGAGTTCCTAGATAACAGGACGCAGCATGTCATTCTCAATGGAGAGAAGTCTTCCGAAGTAAGAGTGATTTCAGGTGTGCCGCAGCGGAGTGTCATAGGACCGTTGCTATTCACAATATACATAAATGACCTTGTGGATGACATAGGAAGTTCACTGAGGCTTTTTGCGGATGATGCTGTGGTGTATCGAGAGGTTGTAACAATGGAAAACTGTACTGACATGCAGGAGGATCTGCAGCGAATTGACGCATGGTGCAGGGAATGGCAATTGAATCTCAATGTAGACAAGTGTAATGTGCTGCGAATACACAGAAAGAAAGATCCTTTATCATTTAGCTACAAAATAGCAGGTCAGCAACTGGAAGCAGTTAATACCATAAATTATCTGGGAGTACGCATTAGGAGTGATTTAAAATGGAATGGTCATATAATGTTGATCGTCGGTAAAGCAGATGCCATACTGAGATTCATTGGAAGAATTCTAAGGAAATGCAATCCGAAAACAAAGGAAGTAGGTTACAGTACGCTTGTTCGCCCACTGCTTGAATACTGCTCAGCAGTGTGGGATCCGTACCAGATAGGGTTGATAGAAGATATAGAGAAGATCCAACGGAGAGCAGCGCGCTTCGTTACAGGATCATTTAGTAATCGCGAAAGCGTTACGGAGATGATAGATAAACTCCAGTGGAAGACTCTGCAGGAGAGACGCTCAGTAGCTCGGTACGGGCTTTTGTCAAAGTTTCGAGAACATACCTTCACCGAAGAGTCAAGCAGTATATTGCTCCCTCCTACGTATATCTCGCGAAGAGACCATGAGGATAAAATCAGAGAGATTAGAGCCCACACAGAGGCATACCGACAATCCTTCTTTCCACGAACAATACGAGAATGGAATAGAAGGGAGAACCGATAGAGGTACTCAAGGTACCCTCCGCCACACACGGTCAGGTGGCTTGCGGAGTATGGATGTGGATGTAGATGTAGATGTAGATGTAGAATCCGAGGCATCCTGCCATCGGTTTCTGAGGTGGCGACACGCAAACAAGTGTGTGAAGTGCAACTCAGTGTAAGGCCGGAATTAATCGTCAAATTGCATCGGAAAACGTACTTGTGCGATCTCATGTGGAGTCTACGAGCATCTGAACCATTTTGTGACGGCTGCTCTGGTCGGGAATCAACAATTAATGACCGGAAATCTTGTTATGAATATTAACGGTGTACTGGCACCGGATAGGCAATTCTCACGTTGCGGTCGGTAACGGAAGCAAGACTAAAGAAAAATGAAGACACGTTAGTAGAATATGTCGACCTCAAAAGAGCGTTGGTGCAAGATGTTCCAAATTCTGAGAAGAATAGGGGTAAGCTATGAGGAGAGTCGGGTAATATACAATACGTACAAGAGCCAAGAGGGAATAACAAGTGTGGACGACCAAGAACGAAATGCTCGGATTAGAAAGGGTGTAAGACAAAGACGTAGTCTTTTGCTTATATTGTTCAATCTGTACATCGAGGAAGCAATGATGGAAATAACATAAAGGTTCAGGAGTGGTTCAAAATTGTTCAAATGGCTCTGAGTACTATGGGACTTAAGATCTGAGGTCATCAGTCCCCTACAACTTAGATATACTTAATCCTAACTAACCTAAGAACATTACACACATCCATGCCCGAGGCAGGATTCGAACCTGCGACCGTAGCAGTCGCGCGATTCCGGACTACAGCGCCTAGAACCGCATGGCCACGGCGGCCGGTGTTCCGGAGTGGATTTAAAATTCAAAGTGAAAGAATGTCAATGATACGGTTCGGTGATGACATTACTGTCTTGAGTGACTAAGAAGAAGAATTACATGACCTGCTGAAAGGATTGAATAGCGTAATGAGTACAGAATACGGATAGAGAATAAATCGAATAAAGACGAAAGTAATGAAAAGTAGCAGAAATGAGAACAGCGAGAAACTTAACATCAGGATAGATGGTCACGAAGTAGATGGAGTTACAGAACTGAACTATCTAGCCAGCAAAAAAACCAATGACCGGTGGAGCAAGGAGGACATGAAAAGCAGATGAGCACTGGCAAAAATGGCATTCCTGACCAAGAGAAGTCTACTAGTTTCAGACATAGGTCTTAATCTAAGGAAGAAATTCCTGAGAATGTACGTTTGGAGCACAGCTTTGGATGCTGCTGAAACAGGAACTGTGGGAAAACTGGACCAGAAGAGAATCGAAGCGTTTGAGATGTGGTGCTATGGACGGATGTTGAAAATTAGGTGGACTGATAAGATAAGGAATGATAAGGTTCTACATACAGTGGCAAGGAAAGGAATACGTGGAAAACACTGATAAGGAGAAGGCACAGGATGATAGGACGTCTGTAAAGACGTCAGGAAATGACTTCCATGGTACTAGAGGGAGCTGTAGAGGGCAAAAATTGTAGAGAAAGACAGAGAGTGGAATAGATCCAGCAAATAATTGAGAAAGTAGGTTGCAAGTGCTACTCTGAGATGAAGAGGTTGACATAGAAGAGGAGCTTGTGGCGGGCCGCATCAAACCAGTCAAAAGAATGGTGACTCAAAAAGATTGGCTCCAGAAATTGTTTGACTAATTTTGCGATTGGATAAATATAATAAAATTATTCTATGATTCTCATTAAGTTTAGCATTTAAACCTACGCACTTGCCACATTATTATGCACCCTTTATTACATAAACAAATGGCTCTCTGCACTATAGGACTTGACAACTGAGGTCATCAGTCCCCTAGACTTGTTGTTGTTGTTGTTGCGGTCTTCAGTCCTGAGACTGGTTTGATGCAGCTCTCCATGCTACCCTATTCTATGCAAGCTTCATCATCTCCCAGTACTTACTGCAACCTACATCCTTCTGAATCTGCTTAGTGTATTCATCTCTTGGTCTTTCTCTACGATTTTTACCCTCCACGCTGCCCTCCAATGCTAAATTTGTGATCCCTTGATGCCTCAAAACATGTCCTACCAACCGATCTCTTCTTCTAATCAAGTTGTGCTACAAGCACCTCTTCTCCCCAATTCTATTCAATTCCTCCTCATTAGTTATGTGATCTACCCATCTAATCTTCAGCATTCTTCTGTAGCACCACATTTCGAAAGCTTCTATTCTCTTCTTGTCTAAGCTATTTATCGTCCACGTTTCACTTCCATACATGGCTACACTCCATACAAATACTTTCAGAAACGACTTCCTGACATTTAAATCTATACTCGGCGTTAACAAATTTGTCTTCTTCAGAAACGCTTTCCTTGCCATTGCCAGTCTACATTTTATATCTTCTCTACTTCGACCAACATCAGTTATTTTGCTCCCCAAACAGCAAAACTCCTTTACTACTTTAAGTGTTTCATTTCCTAATCTAATTCCCTCAGCATCAACCGACTTAATTCGACTACATTCCATTATCCTCGTTTTGTTTTTGTTGATGTTCATCTTATGCCCTCCTTTCAAGACACTGTCCATTTCGTTCAACTGCTCTTCCAAGTCCTTTGCTGTTTCTGACAGCATTACAATGTCATCGGCGAACCTCAAAGTTTTCATTTCTTCTCCATGGATTTTAATACCTACTCGGAATTATTCGTTTGTTTCCTTTACTGGTTGCTCAGTATACAGATTGCCTAGACTTAGAACTACTTAAACGTGACCAACCTAAGGACATCAAGTACATCGATGCCCGAGGCAGGATTCGAACCAGCGATCGTGGCAGCAGCGCGGTTCCGGACTGAAGCGCCTAGAAGCGCTCCTCCACAACGGCCGGCTATTGCATAAACGTTAGAACTCGCGACTGACGGAGAAAAAACAAATTGGGTCAACGTCTACGAGATGCGAGGTGAGGAAGACGCCGACAATTCAGTTACGAGAAGTAGGGGAGAGTGGGGTGGGGGTGCCGGACGAACTGGACTTTCATATGTAGACCACACGCTGCATCACTGTGCGTCTCACTATAGATATTGAGGCGGACGATGCTTCAAACACACAATTGCCTACCGCTGTGACGGTGTTACATTATCATCAATTGCACTAAACCCTTCACGGCACCCAGATCGCTCAGTAGCTTGGGCTAGATCAAGTGTAGACCTGAATCTGGCAGTCAAAAATTTAGTAGAAGCTCTGTACAGTGTCGACTGGAGGCTGATAGGGCTGTAGTTCTTTATGTCTTTAGTTTTGCTATTCTTATGTAATAGGATTATTTTGGCTTTTTTCCATTCTCTTGGTCATTTTCCACTGTACCTAAATGCTTTATACATTCGTCACCAAGTACCCGCTTATTAAGTTAGCGTGTACACCCGCGTCGGCTGCCACCTGTTCCTGCGGTAAAGTGCAGCCCGGCTGTGTACAGGCTCTCGGTGTACACAAAGCGCTCCCCCCGACCTCCCAGCTGGTTAGCTTGCAGAGGGACGGACCCTCCTGGAGCGTCTAGGCTGCCTCAATTACGTGATTGCTTCCAGAGCGGGGTCGATGCCTCTCCACCGGCGGTCGCGGCTCGCTAAGTAGCTCCGCCCGGTCCATCATTCCCCCCTCCCTCCCTCCCTCCCCTCCCCTCTCTCACTCCCTCACTCTCTCTCTCTCTCTCGTCCCATGTCGCACACAACTGTCTCACTCGACCCCGACACTGTGCCACAACTAACGTTTGTGTATCATCACCACTCTTTTGCTTGCTTCTCGAAGAATGTGCAACAAAATAATATTGCATCATCAAGCAATGACTTTATAAAGGCTATGCCCAAGCGTTTTTCAGTATATAAATACGTCTTGGTCACTTAACATATGTCTTTATTTACAACGCCGTTTCCGCTACTGTCATCATCACATCTGTAAGTAATACACTACTGGACATTAAAATTGCTACACCACGAAGATGACGTACTACAGACGCGGAATTTAACTGACAGGAAGAAGATGCTGTGATATGCAAATAATTAGCTTTTCGGAGCATTCACACAAGGCTGGCGCCGGTGGCGACACCTACAACGTGCTGACATGCGGAAAGTTGTCAACCGATTTCTCATACAAAAACAGCAGTTGACCGGCGTTGTCTGGTGAAACCTTGTTGTGATGCCTTGTGTAAGGAGGAGGAATGCGTACCATCACGTTTCCGACGCTGATAAAGGTCGGATTGTAGCCTAACGCGATTGCGGTTTATCGTATCGCGACACTGCTGCTCGCGTTGGTCGTGATCCAATGACTGTTAGCACAATATGCAATCGGTGGGTTCAGGAGGGTAATACGGAACGCCGTGCTGGATCCCAACGGCCTCGTATCACTAGCAGTCGAGATGACAGGCATCTTATCCGCATGGCTGTAGCGGACCGTGCAGCCACGTCTCGATCCCTGAGTCAACAGATGGGGACGTTTGCAAGACAATAACCATCTGCACGAACAGTTCGACGACGTTTGCAGCAGCATGGACTATCAGCTCGGAGACCGTGGCTGCGGTTACCCTTGACGCTGCATCACAGACAGGAGCGCCTGCGATGGTGTACTCAACGACGAACCTGCGTGCATGAATGGCAAAACGTTATTTTTTCGGATGAATCCAGGTATTTACAGCATCATGATGGTCGAATCCGTGTTTGGCGACATCGCGGTGAACGCACATTGGAAGCGTGTTTTCCTCATCGCCATACTGGCGTATCACCTGGCGTGATGGTATGGGGTGCCATTGGTTACACGTCTCGGTCACCTCTTATTCGCATTGACGGCACTCTGAACAGTGGACGTTACATTTCAGATGTGTTACGACCCGTGGCTCTACCCTTCATTCGATCCCTGCGAAACTCTACATTTCAGCAGGATAATGCACGACCGCATGTTGCAGATCCTGTACGTGCCTTTCTGGATACAGAAAATGTTCGATTGCTGCCCTGGCCAGTACATTCTCCAGATCTCTCACCAATTGAAAACGTCTGGTCAATGGTGGCCGAGCAATTGGCTCGTCACAATACGCCAGTCACTACTCTTGATGAACTGTGGTATCGCGTTGAAGCTGCATGGGCAGCTGTACCTGTACACGCCATCAGAGCTCTGTTTGACTCAGTGCCCATGCGTATCAAGGCCGTTATTACGGCCAGAGGTGGTTGTTCTGGGTACTGATTTCTCAGGATCTACGCACCCAAACTGCTTGAAAATGTAATCACATGTCAGTTCTAATATCATATATTTGTCCAATGAATACCCGTTTATCATCTGCATTTCTCCTTGGTGTAGCAATTTTAAAGGCCAGTAGTGTATTAAGTAAACATACACTGAAACGGCAAACGAACTGGTATAGGCATGCGTATTAAAATACACAAATGTGTAAACAGACAGTATACAGAGCTGCGGCCGACAACTCCTACTACATAAGACAAGTGTCCGGCGCAGTTGTTAGATCAGTTACTGTTGGTACAATGGCAGGTTATCAAGATTTAAGGGAATTCGAATGTGGTGTTATAGTCGGCACACCAGCGATGGGAAACAGCGTCTCTGAAGTAGCGATGATGTGGGGATTTTCCCCTACGACCGTTTCACGAGTGTACCGTGAATATCAGGAACCCGGTAAGACATCAAATCTCCGACATCACTGCGACCGGGAAAAGATCCTACAAGAATGGGACCAACGTCGACTGAAGAAAATCGTTCGATGTGACAAAACTGCAACCCTTCCGCCATTTGCTGCAGATTTTAATGATGGGTCATCGACAAGTGTCAGCATGCGAACCTTTCAGAGGAACATAATCGATATGGGCTTTCGGCACTGAAGGCACACTCGTGTACCCATTGCCTTGGCCCGTCAACGGCAGCATTGAACTGTCGATGACTCTGAAACATGTTGCCTGGTCGGACGAGTCTCGTTTCAAATTGTATAGAGCGGGTGGACGTGTACGGATCTGGAGACATCCTCATGAGTCCATGGAACCTGGATGTCAGCAGGGGACTGTTCAAGCTGGTGGAGGCTCTCTAATGATGAGGGGCGTGTGCAGTTGTAGTGATGTGGGACCCCTGATACGTCTACATACGACTCTGATACGTGACTCGTACGTAAGCATCCTGTGTGATCACCTGTATCCATCCATGTCCATTGTGCATTCCTACGGATTTGGGCAGTTCCAGCAGGACAATGCGACACTCCACACGTCCACATTTTCTACAGAGTTGCTCCTGGAACACTGTTCTCAGTTTAAACACTTCCGCTGGCCACGGAAGTCCCCAGACATCAATATTATTGAGCATGTCAGGGAAGCCTTACAACGTGTTGTTGAGAAGAGATCTCCACCCCCTCGTACTCTTACGGATTTCAGCTCCGCAGGATTTCCTTGAGCACTACTTGAGACAATGGTCGAGTCCATGACACGTCGTCTTGCGGCACTTCTGTGTGCTCAAGGGGCCCTACACGAAATTAGGAAGCTGTACCAGTTTCTTCGCCTCTTCAATGTAAGAACGAGACGCGTTTGTTATACAGTGTGGCCAATATTAAAGTCCCAGTTGCAAAACGCTATACAAAGGGATCTACTACTCAGAATGACATCAGATTGGAAGAATGTATTACAGACGCAGGACGAAGCGTATAGAACAAAAAAAGAAACAAAAACATCGAAAACTGAACCAAGAGATGGCGCTGATCCTGAATTTGCGTCCGAGACGCCCAACATGTCTGCCTGCATGAACGATCGGGTGCTGCCTGTAAAGCTGTTTAACAGGAACGTCGAGCGCGCGCCAGTGTCCCTGCAAAAGTTCTGGACACTCAGGCGTGTGAAAAATGGTATTGGTCAGGTTCCTGCTTAGGGTCTGGATAATATGATTTGAAAACTCGAGAAGACAGGTGCTTTTGGAGCTCAGTGTGACAGAGGGAGGAAAGCAGTTGATCCAACGTCTGAGAGACGTGGTCACAACTGCAGGATGGGTCGAGCGGAGGTGTGGGAACTCGCAGTGCACGGGCAATCGCCGGAACGTTGGACATGCCTGCCAGCATGGTACGCAAAATCCTACGAAACATACTGCACTGCTATCCATACAAAGTGATCCATATATTTTATAATTAAATTTTCCTCGAGACATTTTGGTCCCATTTTTATCTACAATAATGATGGAAACTGAAGAAATAAATTAAAATTTGTGGCACAGCCAGGACTTGAACGCAGGTCTCCTTCCTTACTAACCAAGAATGTTAATCATAGCTACTATACATTATTCGTCTTGAGCTGATTGCTATCTAATTAAAAAGAACTATACCAGACGCATTTCGCTTTTGATTACAAAGCATCTTCCGCAGTTACTGGTGTTGCTTGACGTAATCTGCTCCTTTCCCTCCTTGCTAGCAGTGGTTAGTGTCGACAGGGTACATTTCACGTCTGCACTCGGCAGTTTATGGCATTCTGCAGTATTTCTTGACCTGCAGTGTTCACAATTGACTGTACAGTTTAAGGAAGTCAACTGTAAATCCTGCAGGTCTTTGACCTATTGTAACGAAGTGGAAAGTTGTGTAAAATGTTTTCTCTTTACTATTTAAAAATTTTTTATCAGTTTAGCCGAGCGGTCTGAGGCGCTGCACTCAGGGACTGTGCTGCTGGTCCCGGCGGAGGTTCGAGTCCTCTCTCGGGCATGGCTGTGTGTGTTTGTCCTTAGGATAATTTAGTTTAAGTAGTGAGTTAGCTTAGGGACTGAAGACCTTAACAGTTAAGTCTGTAACACCATAACTCTAGTACTCTATTGATTTATTTTGCTTTTCTTTATTTAATGTTACTTCGTTGAGCTTCTGTAAATGTGTTTGATTGAATCTATAACACCTAATTGTATACTCCTTTCTTTGTAAAAATTTTGATATCTTGATTTGATTCTATGCAATGTAGTGTATCTGTCATTTAAATTCTTTGTCCCATTTGGAGGGAACAGAACTTACTATGTATAATTGTAATTTCTGAATGAATAAGTTTTTGTTGAAATGTCAATATGTGCAAATGTTCTATTTTATTGAATGAATTTGGCTGCTGTTATGTAAACTGCTGATCCTCACTTAGGGTCCTTAGTTAGTTTGTATGTAAAAGCTGTTGTGGTTCCCCTCGGGAACGGAACTGTGTAGCGAGCGCAAATTGTGATTGGCCTAGGGAGAAAAGGTGGAACAAGAGTCAGTCGGGGACGAGCTACGAAACTGTGCACTGCCATGTAAAAGATGCATATTGTGCTGGTTCCGAGAGAGGCTTTTTCTGCTACTTTCCAGTGCCTCGGATGGATGGATAAATAGCTGGAACTATCCTGGAATTTGTATCTATCATCGCCACCAAGAAATGACAGAGTCCAGCAATTCTACCTGCAATTCCACCTACCAACATGCAGGTGCCACCACTTTGCTCAATCATTGCATCGGAATACTACAATGATGTACAGTGAAGGATCAGCTTAATGGATGTGTTAGTGTGCTCAAATATAAGGTAATTTATAACTGAATTTATGTACCTACCTTGATTTTTTCCTTATCAGAACACCTCTCAGGTTCCTCTTCGTTTGAACTAAAGTGATTACCTAGTGTCCCTACTGAAAGAACATTAAAGACCAGTGTTTCTGCTAATTAATGCCTCTTGAACACAGTAAAAAGAAAGTTAAAGTTAATGTGGCAAGAGAGTGAGTTAAAGTTAATGTGGCTTGCTGAAAATAATTTTCCTAGTAAAACTGCTTATTAATGTTGTTGCCAACTTCAAAATTAAAAGTTCTTAAGATTGAGGCTTATAAAGTTTTGCTTAGCGAATGATCATATTACTGCCTGTTGTAAATCGCAGAAGGTGAGTCAGTATTTTACATATATGTTAATTTTGTGTCTCACGGTAGTGAACGTGGAAAACTGCAGTTGTGAAACGTTATATACTCATGTTTGCTAAGTGTTTGTCTCTCTTGTGTATTGGAAGTGCATATTAATAATATAACAGGATCCACAGTTTTTCTATTGTGTTAATGCTAGGTAACAAGTAATGAGAAGACCACTAATTATGAAAACCATAATTTCTTAAATCAAATGATAGTGAGAAGTAACCTGTTAGTGGATTCCAATTAACTTTCATTTTGAATATTCAAGTATTTAACTGAGGGAGACTTAACCTGTATCCAATTAATGACTCTGCAGTGAATAGTAATAATAACGTTATCAAGTCCATTCAGTTTGTACAAGCCCTGAAAGTAATAGTGTATTTCGGTATCTGTTATAATTTTGCAAATAGTTTCTGCTGCTCTAACTGTTAGTTTCAAACTTATCGTAAACATAAGTATGTGTCAGAGTTCACTGCACTCGCGTGTGACAATGTGTAGGTTGTGTTTAGCCATTAAAGTTACTAATAACGATTTTCTTGAACGAGAATGTTAATCATTCTCTTGCCTAGTTAAGCTGGCGACCGTTTTCTTTATCAGTTAAACAGTGCAGATAGGCAAAATTTTGTTTGTTACTGTTCAAATATTTACGTAATTGTGTCTTTCATTTCCGATAAACCACCTCCGTTAGGTACAACACGGTCAACATAACAAAACTCCTCTCAGAGGGTAACACTGCTCTGTTGCTTTATACCATAATTGCTTTACCAAGATAGTTTTCTTTCACGACCTGCCTACAACTTTAAGGTTATGGTATAGCAGTAGCAGACAGGAGTGTTATAAGTCCCATAAGATTTCACACACATTTGAACATTTCTTTGTATTAAATGTTGTATTAAATGTTATATAATTATGTGGATCTTGTGTCGACATGTTAGTGTATTTAAATATTAAGATTTTCCAAAAGATGTTTGTATACAACTATGTATAAGCTGGTCCATACCTAGGGATCTGCACTGTGTAAAATGAAAAGCAACAGTTTTGCCCATTTGCAACGGAAGTGAGTTGGCGCGCTCCAAAATGTGGCTGGCGCGGGCTAAAAGGTGGAACAGGAATCAGTCAGCAGCTAGCTACTGGACAGTCTGGTCTAAGCAGCACGTGAGGGAACAGTCCAAGTACCGAGGGTAGCAGAGGAGGAGATTTAGTGTTTAACGTCCCGTCGACAACGAGGTCAGTAGAGACGGAGCGCAAGCTCGGGTTAGGGAAGGATGGGGAAGGAAATCGGCCGTGTCCTTTCAAAGGATCCATCCCGGCATTTGCCCGAAGTGATTTAGGGAAATCACGGAAAACCTAAATCAGGATGGCCGGAGACGTGATTGAACCGTCGTCCTCCCGAATGCGAGCCGAGGGTAGCATCCAGTACCTGGATGTAATATGGAAAGGCCTCGGATGCGTGTATGGCTATAAAATGGTGCTCTGTTAATGAAAAAGTCTCTAACGTTGGAAGTATCGTCGCCAAGAAGAGCAAATGACATCCAGAGGAAAGACCAGATAGCCACCATGTACTCGCCAACAATATTCCGCCATTACTTCTGCAAATCTAAGAGGTCAGAATTTTGTCAAAGTATTAATCAGTACATTTAAGTGTTGTTTAATTTGCAATAATCAGGCAAACTGTGTGAAACATGTGTCCGATCCTTGATTTGGTTCCTCTCATGAGACCTCTTAGGATCCACTCCTGACATCCGAGAATCTTGTGTGTTAAGAACTGATGAAAATAGATATTTGTTTGTTTGCATAATTCTGAATGCAAAAATATATCTAGAGATACTGTGGTTTCAACTGAAGTTAAGGGAGGAAGTAAGTGTTGCATTTATGAAAACCTCCAGAGTGATTGATTTGCTTTCTTTAAAAGTGTTTGTGCTTTTAAGAATAACTGCATTAAATTCTGTTAGTGAAAATTACTGGTTTTATTAATGGCAATAAGACAGCACGTTGTCTTGATGTTAGTTAGAGTCTAAATGCACTTGAAGTCTGACTGAAAATTATATAGAGAAAATTGCCGCCAATAATGTTTTAAAGCCAAGCAAGGTGAGTGAAATTAGTGAAAGAATAATACCAAAATTTGCATCTTACAAATTGTATCAGAAAAGTGTGTTTAGTTTGCTTTATAGTAATAGAAAGTTTACGGGTCGCCAATTTTGAGTTGCTTAAAATGAATAAACTTGCTTGAATAATAAATATATTAATTGTAGTTGAAGGGAAATTTGAGTTTTGTGTACTTTCTGTGATGAAAATTGAAAAGTCAGCTTGAGAGCCCCCACCAACAACTTTGCTCATTGGAGATAGAGTTACTGGTATTGGCCTTATCTATAAAAATAGAAGCAATATTCTTAATGAGTATAAAAATCCTATTGCAATTAACGTTTTATTATATTTGTACTATATGAAAAGTAACTATTGAAACAGGACTATCTCCATGTTCAATTTTGGTTTAGTAGTGTTTTTCACACCATTTGATGATGAGATAATTTGTATATGACAAAGTATTACTGTTGAGAAGAGATAAAGCTGTTAAATGTTTCTGTGAGAACTTCAATATACTCAGTAAAACGTAATTAAATACGAAAATAGGCGCGAAAACATCGCGAAAAACTAAATTACGTTCTAGAAGATAGGTTAACTCCCAGCAAAAAGCTTTATCAACATCGTTGGTTGCAGATGACAAGCTACCTGTTGTAATTAACACAAAAATGATCCAGAAAATTCATGCACACCAAATTATACGTATTTACAAAAAGAAACGATCTGTTGTTTGAACTAAAAATGCACATAATTTTATAATCATTTTACAAAAATGTTCACATTGCAGAATAAATCAAAACGAAAACGTTTGGGTACTGAGGAAAACGGTGTTTTTCATAACTGGCGGACCTCACATAAAAATAACTTGAATATACTATTTATAAACGCTATCATCACTGTACCACTCGTCTGATTACGGTAGAGTTCACTGCAGCTCTTTGACAAAGAAGTAACGTTAGCTTTCCTTTATCATAACTGTATACAGATTATATAAAAGTAATGTTTCACATTACTATGCTTAATTAGGGTGGCGACGGTTTTTATTTTATATAAGAAAACTTGGTTACCTAAAACAGTTTACAGATTTCAATCTTTAGGTTTCTGGTTTCTTCTGTAGCACTAAATTCAGGTTCGATAAGCCACACGCATTAGGTAATTCACGGTCAAATTACAAAAATCATCCCAGAGGGTAACATTAACTGCGTCGTAATACCACAATTGGCAAAACGCTGTATGTTAATATAACACGTGAGGGAGTATAGTGTTATAGTACCACGTAACATGATTCCTGATTGTCGGCCTGTATCTACATCTACATCATACACATACATACTCCGCAATCCACCATACGGTGCGTGACGCAGGGTACCTCGTACCACAACTAGCATCTTCTCTCCCTGTTCCACTCCCAAACAGAACGAGGGAAAAATGACTGCCTATATGCCTCTGTATGAGCCCTAATCTCTCTTGTCGTTGTGGTATTTCCGCGAAATGTAAGCGAAATGTAAGTTGGCGGCAGTAAAATTGTACTGCAGTCAACCACAAATGCTGGTTCTCTAAATTTTCTCACTGGCGATTCACGAAAAGAACGCCTCCTTTCCTCTAGAGACTCCCACCCGAGTTCCTGAAGCATTTCCGTAACACTCGCGTGATGATCAAACCTACCAGTAACAAATCTAGCAGCCCGCCTCTGAATTGCTTCTATGTCCTCCCTCAATCCGACCTGATAGGGATCCCAAACGCTCGAGCAGTACTCAAGAATAGGTCGTATTAGTGTTTTATAAGCGGTCTCCTTTACAGATGAAGCACATCTTCCTAAATTATACCAATAAACCGAAGACGACTATCCGCCTTCCCCACAGCTGCCATTAAATGCTTGTCCCATTTCAAATCGTTCTGCAATGTTACGCACAAATATTTAATCGACGTGACTGTGACAAGCGCTACACTAGTAATGGAGTATTCAAACATTATGGGATTCTTTTTCCTATTCATCTGCATTAATTGACATTTATCTATATTTTGAATTAGCTGCCATTCTTTACACCGATCACAAATCCTGTCCAAGTCGTATCCTCCTATAGTCACTCAGCGACGACACCTTCCCGTTCACCACAGCATCATCAGCAAACAGCCGCACATTGCTATTCACCCTGTCCAAAAGATCATTTATGTAGATAGAAAACAACAGCAGACCTACCACACTTCCCTGGGGCACTCCAGACGATACCCTCACCTCCGACGAACACTCACCATCGAGGACAACGTACTGTATGGCGGGCGACATCCAAGTTCGTGTCCCACCACCGTCCGGGGTGCCTCTAAACACGTATTCGCTGGTCGTCGAGCTCAGGTCGAGGCGGTCCTCACCACTGAAGACAATTCTTCTCCCGCCAATTGAGATTCCACGCCGAATGTGTTCGCCACCACGGCACACGGGCTTGTTGGTGTGCAGAGATCAATGGCAGTGTGCCCAGCCCCACCCCCCCCTCTGTGACCCGCCAAATAAATGGAGCTCGTGCTCACTGAAACACCTGTCGCACGTCGGATCGACAACAGAGATGAATCTGTGGCTCTGTGGGCCTCTCCGACGATTGCTAAGGCCTCGCGTTCCGTCGTCTGTCTGGGCCGACCGCTTCCTTCTTGACGCTGTGCTCGACCGTGGTTCGCCCTTTCCTGCCAAAGTCATCGAACAGTGGCATCACCTCCATTCGAACATCATCGAGCGATCCGCCCATCACTCCAACCAGCTTCTTTGAGCCTAACTACACGCCCTCTCTCAGTTGTTAATATCTGCGTGTACTATCCAAAGGGCTCTCTGCGAGGCATAGTGTGGTGTGCGTACTGTAAGACCTTTGGTTCACACACCATCAGATTATTTGACTTGTCGCTCTAACGAAGTAGGCGAGTGTCAGCAATATGTCTCGTGGTCTTATCGTGGCGTGTTTATCTTCTGCCGTTAGGTCAGACGATAGAAATGCCACTTGCACGCTTAGAGTAGCAGATTGACGGTGACCAACTTTAAACAGAACTTGATTAATTTTCACACACATTTATTAAAATAATATAAAACATAGATCTTACTTAACTGTATTCTGGATGCTGTTTAAAATTGACAATCTGAAGTTCCTTTGGTCTTGGCATGTTATTCTTATTCTCACGTATCTCTGATACTTGACGAAGTGTCTATTCATTTATCTTCATGGCTATGTACAGGAATATGGTAATCTTATTAGGCGCAGACTGAAACTTGGCTACGGACTATTGCAGACTAATGCGGACTGGTGCAGACAAATGCAGACTGACTAATCGGAGGTCTGTACACTCGTTATAATACCTCGCGCGTTCAGGTATCACTGTGCGAGTGTGATCCGCAAGGAGTAAAAGGTTTTGCGTTAGAAGCGATCTCATTGGCTGTGTTACATATTAATACGCGGATCGGCGGAAGCAGAATTTGGTCCGTCTCTAAGACAGCGCCATCTCGTAGTGCGGAGGCGGAGGAGCGCTGCGCCTGCGCTGTTGTGCTTAGCGGGGCGCACTCTAGTGGGAAAGTTGTGTACGCGCAGACTACGCGGAACTATGTACACAACACATAGTTACTGTCCAACTGAGTCCACGGAATGAAATTCACAGTGACTTTATGCCCTGGTATCGACGTGTCTCCTATTTACTGCCCTTGGTGGATGCACGGCGAAACTGCGCTGCAGCATGATACACTTATTCAGTTTTGCATTTGACGTCGGTTCCTGTATGAACTTCAGTTTGTGACGAATTTGTATAACTCCTTTGCGGTGCGTCATTTCTTTTTTTTTCCCTTTATCTTAGAGAGAAACAAGCTTGCCCTTTATTCAAAAGACATCCTCCAGAAATAGATGAAGAGCAGTATGCAGATTCCATATTCCTAGATTTTTGGGAAGCATTTTACGGGAGCCCCATTGCAGACTGATGGCGAATGTCGCTGCATAGGAAGTAAGTTCCCAGAAAGGTGAGTGGCTCAAAGAGTTACCATGGACGGCGATTATTCTTCCGAGACAGGATATTTGTCAGGAGCGCCCCACGGAAGTGTGACAGCACCGCTGTTATGATCTGTATACAAAAATGATCAGGCTGACAGGTGGACACCAGTCTGCGGTTGTCTGTTCATCACACTGTGACGCACAGGAAGGTGTTGAAGATGAGTTACTGTAGGGCGATGCAGAGTGGCTTGGACAGAATTCATATTTGGTGTGACGAATGGCAGTTTGTTATAAACGTAGAAACATGTAAGTTAATACCGATGTGAAGGAGAATCATCCGTGCAATGTTAGAATACTGTATTGGTGCAGTGTTACTTGATACAGTCACGTCGATTAAACATCTAGGCTTGGTGCTGCTAAGTGATACAAAATGTAAAGAGGACGTAAGGTCTGTTGTAGGGCAAGAGAATGACCGACTAACCTTCCTTGGGGGAATTTTAGTAAGTTGTGGCACACGTATATAGGAAACCGAGAACAGAAAGTCGTGTTATGGCGTAAACTCAAGTGCCGGCACGCCAGTCGGGAACGACAAAGAAGAGGTGGCTGCGAGAAGACGTCAGCCAATCGTTTGCTGACCGGCCGCTCTCCAGGACGACAACGCAACAGCAGCGGCCCCTATATGGGGAGGACAGAAGCGCCGCGACCGACTGGCGACGCCTGAGTTGAATACTATCTTCAAGACTAGTGACTTCTGTAGCAGCGACTTAGGATTGTCTATGCCGAAGAAACTTGATTATTTCGTATGTCGCCCTTTGCTTGAGACACTTACGTGCAATTGACAAAGTTAAGTATTGGATCTTTCCTTGTTTGTAATAAAACTCACTAATACCATGTGTCTGTCTAGCGAACCGATAAGACAGGTCTCCTAAACTCCTCATATTCTACGATGAGCATAGACACATAAAAAGTTGAGCGACCCATTATCGAGTACTGCTACAACGTGTGGTTTCTCAACAGGGCGAATTAAAGGAAGACATCGAAGCAATTCAGGGGCGGGCTGCAAGATTTCTTGATAGTACTTTCGAGCAACACTCAAGTATTAGAGAGATGCTTCATGAACTCAAAAGCGAATCTCTGGAAGGAACGCGACGTGCTTTTTCGAGGAATAGTACTGAAAATTTAAGGGCCGACTACAAAATTATTCTGCTGCCACATACGTACATTCCGCGTAAGTACCGTGAAGGTAAGGTAAGAGAAATTAGGGCTTCTTACGGGAGCATATAGATAGTCGTTTTTCTGTCGCTCCGTCTGCGAGAGGAACAGGATAGGAAGAGACTGGAAGTCGTACAAAGTGTCCAGCACTACGCTTGCGGAGTATGTACGTAAACGTAGATTTAGATGAAGTAAAACTTCATTGTTCGCAATTTTAAAACTTACAAGTGTGCTATAAGAGAGGGCTTCGGAAGTAGGCGCGTTTGCGAAACATGGAGGGCCTGTTATGTACGACACATTTGTAATCTCTCCGCCATGTGTCTGTGTACAGAAAGTACTCTATGGCATTGACCCCTTACCTAGTTTGCATTTAACGTGAATTTCTGGCCCTGCAGAAAGTCTCAAGCGACTGGAAAAAGGCGCAGGTGACCCTTTGTAAAAACTTTGATATCATGGTTTGATTCTGTGCAATGTAGTATATCTGTCGATTGAATTCTTTGTCTCATTTGGAGGGAACAAAACTTAATGTATATAATTGTAATTTTGTTTAAATAATTTTTTATAGAAATACCCCACGCCTGGGTTCCCGGGTTCGATTCCCGGCGGGGTCAGGGATTTTCTCTGCCTCGTGATGGCTGGGTGTTGTGTGCTGTCCTTAGGTTAGTTAGGTTTAAGTAGTTCTAAGTTCTAGGGGACTGATGACCATAGATGTTAAGTCCCATAGTGCTCAGAGCCATTTTTTTATAGAAATACCAATATGTGCAAATGACATGTTTTGTTTAAAGTAACTGCTTGCTGTTATGTAAAGACTGATCCTCACTAAGGGTTTTTAGTTATTTTATATGAAAAAGGTGCTGTGGTTCCCCTCTGGAACGGAACTTAGTAGCACGCGCAAATTGTTGTTGGCATAGGTTGAAGAGGTGGATTGAGAGTCAGTCAGTGTTGTGTACATAGTTCTGCATAGTCTGCGCATACACAACTTTCCCACTAGAGCGCGCCCCGCTAAGCGCAACAGCGCAGGCGCAGCACTCGTCCGTCTCCGCACTACGAGATGGCGCTGCCTTAGAGACGGACCAAATTCTGCTTCCGCCGATCCACGTATTAATATGTAACGCAGCCAATGAGATTGCTGCTAACGTAGAAGCTTTTCTCCTCACGGATCACACTCGCACAGCGATACCTGAATGCACGAGGTATTATAACGCGTGTGCAGACCTCCGATTAGTCAGTCTGCATTTGTCTGCACCAGTCTGTACCAGTCTGCATTAGTCTGTACCAGTCTATAGTCAAGTTTCAGTCTGCACATAATAAGATTATCCTATTCCTGTACATAGCCATGAAGAGAAATATATAGACACTTTGTCAAGTATCAGAGGTATGTGAAAATAAGATTAACGTACCAAGACCAAAGGAACTTCAGATTGTCAATTGTAAATAGCGTCCATAATCAAGTTACATAATGTTTATGCTTGTTATTATTTTAATAAATGCGTGTGAAAATTATTCAAGTTCTGTTTCAAGTTGGTCACCGTCAATCTGCTACTCTAAGCGTGCAAGTGGCATTTCTATCGTCTGACCTAACGGCAGAAGATAAACACGCCACGATAAGACCACGAGACATATTGCTGACACTCACCTACTTCGTTAGAGCGACAAGTCAAATAATCTGATGGTGTGTGTACCGAAGGTCTTACAGTACGCACACCACAAATGGGAACGAGCTACCAAACAGTCAACTGCTCATGTAAAAATTGTATACTGTGCTGGTGTCGAGAAGGCTTTCTGTACCGCTTTCCAATGCCTCGGATGGATGGATGAAGAGCTGGAACTATTCTGGAATTGATATCTATCATCTTCACCAAGAAATGACACAGTCCAGCAGTTCTATCCACAAATCCACCTACCAATACGCAATCGCCACCACAGTGCGCAATCACTGAAAAGGAAGCAAGGAATAGTAGAGACGTATGGTGAAGGATCAGCTCATTGGATGTTTTAGTGTGCGCAAATATAAGGTAACTTGTCCTCTAACTCATATACCTACCCTGATTTTTTTATCCCTAGTCACACGACCACTTAGGCTCCTTCCCATGTCAAAAAAGGCTTACCGAGTGTCCATATTGTGAAAATAGGAAAGCCCAGTGTTTTACTAATTAATGCCACTTGAACATAGTAAAAAGAAAGTTAATGTAGCAGAACTGAATAATATAGTGAATGATGCTTGTTGAAAATAATTTGCCGGCCGGTGTGGCCGTGCGGTTCTAGGCGCTTCAGTCTGGAACCGCGTGACTGCTACGATCGCAGGTTCGAATCCTGCCTCGGGCATGGATGTGTGTGATGTCCTTAGGTTAGTTAGGTTTAAGTAGTTCTAAGTTCTAGGGGACTGATGACCACAGATGTTAAGTCCCATAGTGCTCAGAGCCATTTGAACCATTTTTGAAAATAATTTTTCAATTAAAACTGTTTATTAATTTTTTTGTTGTCAACTTCTGAAGTGTCTCTTCTCAAAACTGTGGCTTATAGAGTTTTGCAAATTAAATGATCACAGTGGAGCCTGCTGAAAATCACCCAAAGGTGAGCTGTTGTCTTATAATGATGTCAAGTTGCGTTCTACTGCAGTAAAACTTGAGAACTATTACTGTTGAAAGTTACATGTTCATGCTTGATAAGGGCTTGTTTCTCTAGTGTATTGAAAGTGTGTTTAGTTTGTTCTGCTACAGTGGTCAAGATTAAGGGACCCCCTCCATTGAAAGTAATTCAAATGCACAAAGTTACTTAAATATGGAAAGTTTCAATTACTATTGCTGTTTAAGTCAAATTCTGTACAATATTGGGTTCCTCTTGTGCATTAAAAGTGGATATTAATGGTGTAACAGGATCCACAGCTTGTGTGTTGTGCTCAAACTAGATAACGATTCATAGAAGGACCACTATCTAGACAACACTGACTTCTTTATTCAAAAGACAGTGAGAAGTAATTTGTTAGTGAACTCCATTTAACTCTCATTCTAAATAGAAAGGTGTTTAGTATTGAGAGACTTAATCTATGCACAATAATTAATTGCTCTCCTATAACTGTTAACAGTTTCTTTGACGTTAACATCTGCTAGTGACAGAGTTCGTTGCACACTCATGTGATAAAGTATAGGTTGTGTTTGTCCTTTAAAGCTACTCATACCTATTTTCTTGAACAAGAATGTCAATCATTCTCATGCCTAATTAGTCTGGCGACCGTTTATTTTTTTATCATTTGGACGCTCTGGATAAGTAAATTATTGTTTGTTACTGTCTGAATATTTACATAGTACTGACTTTCATTTCCGATAAGCCACCTCCGTTAGGTACAACACGGTCAACATAACAAAATTACTTTCAGAGGGTAACACTGCTCTGTAGCTTTATACCGTAATTGCTTTAACAAGATAGTTTTTATTTCACGACCTGCCTCCAACTTTAAGGTTACGGTATAGTAATAACGGACGGAAGTGTTATAAGTGGTTCATGTGTGTGTGTGTGTGTGTGTGTGTGTGTGTGTGTGTGTGTGTCGCTGGTGCGACCTATTCTTGAGTACAGCTTGACTGTTAGCGATCCGCACCACATCAGATTGAAGGAAGACTGTGACGCTACAACGCAGTCTTTTGCTATGAATTTTTTCGCTTACTTAACACATGAAACTGTTTGTATACGATATTTTGTCTAGTGTAAATATGTACTGTAAATAGTATGTTTAAATTATGTAATACTTAACACTGGCAAGTCAGGGCATATTTAGTTAACGCGCCTCTGGGCGCGGGAGCGCGCCAGCGGGCAGTAGTAGCAGTGACGGCGTGCTCGGAGTAAGGCGTACAGTCGAGTGCTGCTAGTCCTAGCTGTGACACATCTAACGGCTAGTGCGTGGATCTAAGTACGACGGGAAAGTAATGGTCGGCGTATCTGGAAGCGTGGCCGGGCAAGTTATTATGGATTAATGGGCATAGTGCTGAAGAAACGAGGACATAAATGTGGAGCGCACTGTGGGCCCATGTGACAACAGTAAAAGCCCGCTGCCACATTGTGTCGCCGCCGTGGACTTCCGTCGATCCACCGACAACGAGGGAAGTAAGATCTACGTAATTTTCGTAGGATAAAATTGTAGAAGGCTTGCCAGTGACTGTGCTTTTCTCTGAAGTTGAACAGTTGAACCGAGTGTGTCACGCCATTATCAAGAGAAAATATGTTAATTATCAAATTATTTGCATACATGGTGAAGAGTAAATTTCAGACTGGTTATCGTAGTTAATTGTTGCACTTAATAACCGTAGTAACTTAATAATAGACTGAAGTAATAAATTTGATTATTAAGATTTATTTCAATGCATATTCAGGTGAAGTTAATTCAAGGATATTTCATGAAACTATAAAGCTTATTCTACCTGACAATCCCCCAATTAATGAATTAATAGTTAATCAATTATTGGCAATATATTTCGTTATCAGTAGATTAAACTGTGCAAAGTATCTAATTTTAAAGACAGAAAGACAGTCCATTATTCAAAATCTTGGTAGATAATTATCTTTGTTGTCAGCATTGCACTTAGTTGATAAATTATGAACAAAATAAGTGTAGTTAGATTGCTATGACATTGTTTTATATAACTACTGAGCCTGACACGGCACTTGCGTAAAAGTTCCCATTCCACCTGCTGCGCTACAAACACGTAAACTTTATTTTTGACACAATTATTCACGTAATAAACAGTACTGTCGCTCATCAGTTGAGCTGGCGACCGATTTTTTAATTGCTTTTACTACTTGATCATTTCTTTCGGCAAAATTTTCAGTGCCAAAATTTATTCCCAAATTATTTCCATTATTTCATTTACCGATTGTTACTGAATGAAATTACTCATTCAATAACGATCAAGTTATAACGTCTCCTATTTTTCCGCGGAATAATCATTATTTACTTCGGATTCGGATACCTTATCCCGACGCGGGTCAAAATTCATAATTCACAGTCACTGTCAACTTGTAATTTCGCAAATACCGGGAAGCAGGGTTGGGGGGGGGGGGGGGGGGGGTGTTATTAGACATCGAAGCAACTCAGAGGCGGGCTGCCGGATTTGTTACTGGTAAGTATGAATTGCATGCAAGTGTTACGGAGATGCTTCGGGAACTCAAATGGGAATGCCTGGTGGGAAGGTCTTTTTGAGAAACACTGCTGAGAAGATTTAGGAAACCGAGTTTTGAAGCTGACTGCCAAACGATTCTACACCCGCCAACATACACTGCACGTAAGGACCACGAAGATAAGATGCGATGAATTAGGACTCATGCGGAGGCATGTAGACAGTCGTTTTTCCCTCGCTCAGCTGTCGGAGGGTCAAGGCTGCTTGTCTGCTGTCTGTGTTTAACTGGGTAGTGTCTGTGAGTCTGGGCGCGTGGCGGCAGTGCTCTGGTCTGTCGTATCGAAGGACCACCTGCCGAGGTGCAGCCAGAATACACTCACCAGGGTACCCAAGTGACGAGTGGAACTGAACGATGAAAGTACATCGATGTCCAACATTACAGCAACAAACCGCCATTCCTCCGCCCTGTGCCTAATTCACGAGGTAATGACACAAACAGTCAACCAGGCTCTGAGCACTATCGGACTTAACTTCTCAGGTCACCAGTCCCCTAGAACTTGGTGGTGCAGGGAAACGGGAAATTTCGAAATAACGTCATTTCCATGAATAAATTCATAAAATTAGTAATTTATTAACGAAAGTGAATGTATTCAGTATGCCGTTATTCAGTATGTCTTTACAATCAAAATTTCCAAAAGTGTCTCTTTACTTTTTAAAGATGACATCGGAAAGAAATGCTCCCATTCGGCGTTCACACTCTTAACAGCCTGTTATGAAAACTCTGGAATGCGCGGTGTAGCAAATCTTGGGGAATGTCACCGTTACGTGAAATAATGCGTCTTCCAAACAATTGACGAACTGCTGCCATCGATTGTCGAGCAGTGTGTGACGTGGCTGCGTCCTGCTGAAACCACATGTTTCCGACGTTAAGATTAAGCTCGTACAGTCTCGGTGTAAAGAATGTTTGAAGCATTTCAACATATCGAGCGGATGTTACCGTCACTGCACTACCATCCTCACGTTCAAAAAAATAAGGGCCAATAACACCATGACATGATACAGCACACCATATTGTGACCTTGGTGCTATGTAGTGGTCGCTGGTGAAACTCACAAGAATTGTCATGTGCCCAATAACGAAAATTCTGTTTGTTCACGAATCCGTTCAGGTGGAAAAGGGCTTCGTCTGATATCCATAAGTTGCCAAGGAAATTCGCGTCCTCGTTGATTTTAGCCAATATCTGGCTACTAAAATCCATACGTGAGGCTGGGTCTCGTTCATGTAAGAGTTGCACAACCTGCAACTTATAGGGATGGAAGTCTAATTCATGCAGTGTTCTTTGTAAGCTTCGTCGCTTAATCCCTAGCGAAGATGCATGCTGTCGAACGAAGCGGCGAGGACTTGTCTCGATTGCAGCTCTAGCAGCTGAAATGTTCTCTGGGGTACGTACCGTTGGAATGCCACCTGGAGGTTTCTTTTTCAAGGCAGATCCTGTTTCTTCAAAATTACGCTCCCACGTTGTAATCGCATGCGCAGATGGGACACGTCCATGACGTCCAGGCTGGTAATGCTGTCGAAATGTTCTCTGCGCGGCAGTCGCACTATCGCCATTTTTGTAAAACGCTCTCACGGCTACTGCACGTTCGGCGCCAGTACAATTCTCCATGATTACTAAATGGCAATGCGTTCACATCTATTGCGCAAAGTTTCGAACATCTGCCGGCGCTACAGTGCTGCCAACTGTAACGTTCAAAATTTCCCGTTCCCCTGCGCCACCCTGTACTTAACCCTTTCGTGAGCCGTGGCAAACGTGCTTCCCACTACAATGAACTCGCTCCTCGTCCCGTGGGATTCACAGTTCCCACCTCTGTACGGTGCTACCTCCCAGTGGGCAGTATAGGGCACTATTTCCAATGGGAAGTTCCCGCCGTTTTTGCTGTACCTTCGCGCAGAGGCATTGTATAGCTGAGTCTTGCACTGTAGAGGAGCCTTTCAGTGCTGTTTGCGTGACATTTTGTGATTTTTTTTCCTCTAAGCTATAGTATAAGGTAAATACTTTTGATTTACCCAAATTTATGAAGGGAGTCGTAAAATTGGAATGAGGAGAACTCCAGTTTGAAACAAAAGGAGCCATTTCTGCAGTAAAATGGATGGATAACCGTCCAGTCACTTCCCCGTCATCAATTCATGACCTATGAGTACAAGTGAAAAGGAGAAACAAGGATGGTACTAGGACAGAGATTTCTTGTCCTGAAGTTGTGGCAGAATACAACAAAATAATGGGTGGTGTCGATAAATTTGATCAATTACGAGAAAGGTATGGAATTGGCAGACCTTCTGTAAAATGATGGCACAGAATATTTTATTTCCTGGTGGATGTTGCTGCAGTGAACAGTTTTATCCTGTGTAAAATTAGTAAAACAGAAAGTGGACAGCATGATCTGCTCACATGCAGGATCCATCTAGCCAGACAATTGATCGCTGGCTTCTCATCCCAAAAAAGGCGTGGACAAAAACCTGTCTTTCTGGCAAAAAGGGATAAAGTGCCTGAAGATTTTCGTCCTGTGGCTGTAGGGGAGCATCAACCCATTTTAGGAGAAACCTACTGGACGTGCCGTCATTTTATTACCAAAGCTGCGGAAAAGAGCACTCGCTGTGCTGGTACATATTGTCAAATACCACTTTGCATAGACCCACGTTTCAGAAAATTTCATGGCAAGTAATTGTGAACAATCATTGTAACAAGAGAAGTAAATTTATCAAATAGATATGACATATATTGAAAAAGTTGTTTTTGTCATTTAACTCCAAGGAAGGGCAGTGGGAAGAATACTTCCCACCTTGTTGTGTGACCTCACTTTCACAGATGGAGCAAATTTGATATTCTGTTTGATAAATATGTGGTGTCACCGCCAGACACCACACTTACTAGGTGGTAGCCTTTTAAATCGGCCGCGGTCCGTTGGTATACGTCGGACCCGCGTGTCGCCACTGTCAGGATTGCAGACCGAGCGCCACCACACGGCAGGTCTAGAGAGACTTCCTAGCACTCGGTTCAGTTGTACAGCTGACTTAGCTAGCGATGCAACACTGACGAAGCCTCGTTTATTTGCAGAGAAGATAGTTAGAATAGCCTTCAGCTAAGTCAATGGCTACGACCTAGCAAGGCGCCATAGCAATTGATAGTTATCGTATGAAGCATGTCTCATCAAGAACGATGTATACAAATGATGGATTAAAGTTAAGTATTCCAGCAGCTACGTACTTTTCTTTATAGCATTCATTCCGTATCCTGTTTCAGACCTCACGCCATCCTGCGTGAGCTTATAGCGTGCATTTTGGCCTTCTCTAGCAATATAACAAAATATACCTATCTGTTAACTACTAGCTGCTCTCCATTCATTAAAAAGAAACAGCTCAATAATTTTGACCACGAAATGGTTAGAACTAACTAACCTAAGGGCATCACACACATCCATGTCCGAGGCAGGATTCGAACCTGCGACCGTAGCAGTCACGAGGTTCCAGACCGTAGCGCCTAGAACCGCTCGGCCACTCCGGCCGGCAAACAGTCAACCAGATGTCTGTACGATCGTGATCTGCACGGAAAATGATCCCAATCGACGGATAACGACGTCAAAGATGGTGTCAGGGCACCTGTCAAATGGGGTAACTTTTGCCGGGCTGTCCCAAATCCAGAGTCGCTGTGTACACAGTCAGAGACAGTGTAGTATGGCACAGAGAAGTCGCCTACCAGACACACTGCAGTGGAGAGCCATAGGGAGACTGGAAGCAAGGCAGTCGCTAAGTGATGTGACCCTATGGCTCTCGCTGTCTCTCGCATGTGGTGACAGTTTCTAGAGACCGAAACTGTACCCTAAAGGCCAGGGCAGGGCTGACCTCGTGTGAGATCAGAAAGGTGGACTGTTATTTGGCTGTAGGGGCACTACGGTACCACCTTAGTACTGCACGGCAATTGCCATCTGACCTCGCAGCTTGCACTGGACGTGTTGCATGGAAGCAAACGGTGTGCAGAAGGCTTCAGGAAAGTGGCCTTCATTGTTGGAGACCAGCTGTATGTATACATTGCGAGGGTGGTGGTGTGTAGTATCTGTAAGTGGTTGTTCTTTGGAGGGCGACAATGCCCAGTGGCGCAGAGAGTCGCAAGCAGAGGCAGTTGTAGAGAGGCTGTGGAAGGTGTAGCCTGCATGAGCCAAAGGCGGTTGCGTAGCGAAGGATTTATCTCTATGTTTAATAGTAGTGGCACACAGTCTGAATAATAGTGTGTTTATGTTTGTGCAGTGTGCTAAAGGAAATAAATTACATTTTACCAGTTCTTAATGCGTCTCCATCAGTTAGTACCACGCCATTGCATTTAACAATGAACGAAGTCAACTACAACAAGAGGATTGTAACATAATAATCATTGATTAACCCATATAATCACCAAAGGCGAAGGGAGCTTATAACCTGTAACGCTCCTTGACAAAAGGGAACGTCTAGAGTGGAGTCCTCAACATGCCACCTGGGCGGTCGAGCAGTGGGCCAGAGATGAGTATCAATTTGGTTTGGAGAGTGATTCTCGACGGATTCGCATCTGGATGAAACGTGGAACACGATTTCGGTACTCAAACACTCTGGAAAGAGACCGATATCGTGGAAGATCCCTAATAGTGTGGGCAGGGATTATGTTTACTACTCAAACACCTCATTCTGAAATTGTACGGGTGAATCAGCAAGATTTAACTGCCGCCAGATACCGTGTGGAGCTCTTGGGATCTCATGCGCGATTGTTGCGAGGTTCTGTGCTTTTGATCCTTTGGCAGCTTCATTAATAACATCTTTCAGTGAGTTGTTGGTCAAATGAGATTGCTCTCCATGTAGTAATTTATGATTGGCAGCCATATTATACCACAAAGTCCTCAGTAAGGCAGAGACATAATGATCGTCCTCATACAACATGGGTGGTTGATGTATTTTTGGAAACGGAAGATATTTCACGCATGCCGTGGCCTCCTCGCTCTTCCGATTTGAATCTCACAGAGCACGTCTGGGATGCACCAGGAACACGGGTTGTACCACGTCAGCATCCAGCAACAACTCTTCAAGACTTGCCAGCGTGTCTGGAAGAGGAACGGGAGCTACTGCCTCAACGTGAGACTGATGACGTCATTCACATAATGCCCCGTCGTTGTCAGGCCAGAGCTGGTCACACCCCATACTAAGCACGTTAAGCATTTGTCGGAACGTGTGGGCAAATCCGTTAGACCGATGACCTCAGCAGTTTGGACCCTTAGGAATTCACACACAAATCCGTTAAGTTGGAAAAACACGAAGAACATTTTTGTCTACCGTTATGTATGTTGCAGTTTTTCACGTTCTGTGTTCCTTATTTTGTTTCTACTTTACTATTACCTGTTTATACTTTTTTGTGTCAAAGTAAACGCAATCTAGCAAACTTTCCCTTTGTTGCTTTAATTTTGGACGCTGTTATATATTAGGGGAGGATTCTTTTAGTTTTAGGAAAACCAGTTTTAGTATTGTGGCTAATAATAATAATAATAATAATTCTGTAAGAACGGGGTAGTTTTCTAAAGATTTGTGTGGAGTCTCCTTCTGTACGGTGCTGATGCGTGCACAACTAAACAGAAATGCGGAGCAAAGGTGGAGACGTGGGTAAGGTGCAAGGTAGGTCGAAGGAAGGAGGAGGAGGAGGAGATTAGTGTTTAACGTCCCGTCGACAACGAGGTCATTAGAGACGGAGCGCAAGCTGAGGGAAGGATGGGGAAGGAAATCGGCCGTGCCCTTTCAAAGGAACCATCCCGGCATTTGCCTGAAGAGATTTAGGGAAATCACGGAAAACCTAAATCAGGATGGCCGGAGACGGGATTGAACCGTCGTCCTCCCGAATGCGAGTCCAGTGTGCTAACCACTGCGCCACCTCGCTCGGTCAGGACGAAGGGCCGGCCGAAGTGGCCGTGCGGTTAAAGGCGCTGCAGTCTGGAACCGCAAGACCGCTACGGTCGCAGGTTCGAATCCTGCCTCGGGCATGGATGTTTGTGATGTCCTTAGGTTAGTTAGGTTTAACTAGTTCTAAGTTCTAGGGGACTAATGACCTCAGCAGTTGAGTCCCATAGTGCTCAGAGCCATTTGAACCATTTGAACCAGGACGAAGGTAGGCAGGAAGATTAGGGTTGAACGCCCCTTGGACATCGAGATTACTAGAGACGGAGCACAAATACTGACTGTTTCAGTGTTGAAGAAGGACATCAGTCGTGCCCTTTCAAAGGAACCATCCCGGAATTTATCTGGAGCCATTTAGGGGAATCACGGAAAATGTAAATCTGCGCGCTCGCACGCAGATTTACGTGTGCTGACCACTGCGTCACCTCGCCGGATATGGAAGATAGAAATGTGGTGTTGGATAGACATAGTGAAAGATAAGTAGTGAGAATAATGGGAGAGGAGAAACAGTTCCTGAGTCGAACAGAGAATAGGGGAGGAAACTGGATTCGATATACACGACGTATGAAAAAGAATCATGGTATTTGACACATACATATATCAGAAACTAATAAACATATACAGTGTATTTTGTTCTCTCATTAACGGGAAACTCAGAAAGCTTGTTTTTCATACCTTTTCATAGGTGTTGAACATGTCCCCCCTTGAGATGCCCGGCATATACCAATGCGGTATTCAATTTTTTTCCACACTGCAGCGTGCACTTCTTGAGTTACAGCTTCCACAGCTGCTGTTATGCAATGTCTCAGTTCATTCATTGTTGTTGGTAACGGAGGCACATAAAGAGAGTCTTTAATAAACCCCCACAAGAAAAAGTCACATACAGTCAGGCCCGGTGAACTTGGAGCCCAGTAATGTAAGGCTGAATCATTTGGTCGAGTGCGACCGATCCATCGTTCGGCAACCCTTTGATTTAAAAATTCCCGCACTTCCAGATGCCAGTGTGGCGGTGCCCCATCCTTTTGGTAAATGAAGTCGTTCGGATCAGTCTCCAACTGTGGGAAAAGAAAGTTCTGAAGCATATCGAGATATGCCCTTTCTGTAACAGTGTTTGTGGCACAGAAAAATGGACCGTATACCTTTTACTGTGAAACTGCACAACACACACAAAATTTTGGAGAGTATAACTCGAGAATTTTCTCTTTCCAACAGCATGTTGTTCACGTACGTATCTCAAATAACACAATAACTATGATTTTTAAAAGTTTATTGATGTTTCCTGATACACTAGGTACATTTAGAAAGAAGGATAGGCTTGTAAAAATAGGTGTAGAGGGATGGAAGGAAAGAGTATTGAAGGGTGGAAGAGATATCAGGTCTAGGACGAAGTACTGGAGGCAGCATAACGGAAGAAGCAAAACACTGCCAGAAATGGAGCCGTAAATGACCTACTGGCTTAGCAGGAAATACGACAACGATAGTAGATAATAGAGGGAATACTTGTGAAAAACTGGGAACTAGTTGCTGATAATGTACGTAGGGATTTCAGAAAGTACTTTACGCATGTAATCAGAACCTTGCGCAACAACACTGGTGCACTGTCAGAAGAGATAAGACGTTCTGAGTGTCCTGCATACACACATGTCTCCTGCAATATGGATAACAGGCAAATTCCAGTGTAGGAGTCAAATAGCACGGCAACTGGAAACGTAGTCCAAAGTTGACCTATGCCGTACAAAACACACAAACTGACAGCCCTGCTTATTGAACGTGGCCCTGTGATCAAAGAGCTCCAGTGCGTTGCTTTTCACTGAAACAGTCTTGTATCTGTGCAGCGCCTGTTGCTGAATTGGGTGTTGGGTACACATTGAATATGACCTTCACCTGAATGGGAATGGGCAGGCGAGATTTGCTGAGCACCTTGCAGAAAACTAGAAGGTGGGTTACGGGCACAAAAGACAAAAGTCCCTGTGATTACTGGAATCAAAGGGGCACATTTTTTAGGTTAGAGTCGGGTTACAGACAGATAGTAAGGAAAGAAATTCGAGCAGTACAAGACCACAGTTTTCAGGGGAAAATAATCAATTTCTTTCATCAGCTCATTGGAGAGTTGAAAATCAAGATGGATGAGGATATTGTATGGCTAGAAGGTGTGGAATATTCTGAATCGATAGACGTTCTGTGCCTCTGTAAACACTTTTTAACCACAGAGGTGGAGAAGTTAAATTTCACGGATTACAGATTTGCATCATTTTCGTGCAGGGATAACATGCAAAAAGGAGGAGTTGCAGCATATGTAAAAGTTGGACACAAAGTCAAAATTATTGAAACAAATAGCTTCTAGATTGATCAGAACCTAGAGGTATGTACTTGTGACTTGTAACTGTAGAATACGTCTCTGGTAATTGTAACAGTCTACAGATTCCCTTTAGGAAACTTCCAGTTTTTTATCAGAAATCTGTGTGCATTATTGAGTTACCTCTCAGACAAGAAGTAACAGTTAGTAGTTTGTGGAAAACTCCATGTACTTTTTTTATAAGACACAGACGGGAAAAATTAATCAGAATTATTATTTTGGGTGTTTCATTCTAATTTCAGTAGTCAATTTTCCCAACTCGTGAGCGGCAAAATAGTAGGACACTGGTTGATAACATGTGCATGGACAGCGCTGAAGCTGAAACGGTTAATGTGCACCCAGTTGCTAATGGACTATCGGACTGTGAGGCACAACTAATGGAAAATAAAAAGTAAGGCACCTTACAGACCTGCGGCAGGTTCACACTAAGCATTGAGGCTTATTAACGAGAATAGGGTACGATGTTTAAGCAGTAAGGTAAAAGGGGTGGCATGGGATGAGATGTTGGCAGAAAAGGGTAATAATGTTAAGCTCAGTTTATTCCGTACCAAATCTATGTCAACATTTGAAACTTGCTTTCGTATAAAATCGTCCAGAAGATCCATTAAAATGCAAGTAAACCGTGAAGAACTAAGAGTCTTAAAATCTCATGTAAGAGGATGCGGGAAACTTATGCGAAGGCCAGAGTTTGCACACTTCAATAGTATTTTAAGGAAAGTCATTAAAATGTCGAGACGTATGCATGTCCCCACAGAAATAAATAATGCAGATAATGAGAGTAAAACTATGTGAGCCATTGTAAAAGAGGAGACAGGACAGCCAATCACTCTATGAGACTTCATAACAATGAAAGTAAATGACAATGTTCAGTTCAGTTCAAGAAGCAGGGGAATATATTAAAAAGACTCCACAAAACTTCAAGCAACTGGAAATAGGAACAACATTCTTCAATGAAATTAACACAATTATAAAAATTCTAAAAAAACATTTTGGATGATCAGGTCCAGCCCATGTTACAGAGTTTGATCCCAGATTGTGATGCAGAGTTGCAAGAAGACATGCAGCTCGAATGGTCCAGAACTGGTTTCCTGAGCACGATGATTAACTGTAGCATCTCGTCTAGATACGACAGTCACCAGATCTGAGTGTCGTTGAACATTTGTTGTCTGCTTTGGAGATACGGGGCGTAGTCACTATACCCACCTCCATCATCGCTACCTTGTCTTGCCATATCCAGTAGGACTTGCATTCTTACGTCGTATCAAGCGTGGTAATGTGTTGTGCCTTTGGTGTCGTCACATTTTTAACCACCCTCTGCACATGGGTCAGTTTGAAATGTAGTTCAGCATTCGATGAAAGTTACTTGGCCTGCCATGATAATGTGTAACATACTCATAGAAAGAATTCAAATGGTTCAAATGGCTCTGAACACTATGGGACTCAACATATACGGTCATCAGTCCCCTAGAACTTAGAACTACTTAAACCTAACTAACCTAAGGACATCACACAACACCCAGTCATCACGAGGCAGAGAAAATCCCTGATCCCGCCGGGAATCGAACCCGGGTACCCGAGCGTGGGAAGCGAGAACGCTACCCCACGACCACGAGCTGCGGACGTAGAAAGAATTAAAATGTATTTTTTTCTTAGCAACTCTTTGAAGTCACCGAGTAAAAAGAAACAAAATGTATTCTATTCTTGGCACTATGTTATTACGTACAGTGATGGAGGAGTAACCGTTCTCTTTGTGCAGAGTAAGCTAGATAAGACAGGCCACTCAAACATTTGGAGGAAGAGTCAATATACAGATGTTCGTTTTCCGCATAATTACAACAGACAATGTGACAAAGTTTCTGACGGAGACAAGAAATTATTCACGTTTATAGCTTCTGATTCATAAAAGCGAGCTTTTACGTTCCTGCATACTGAAACACGTATGTAACGTAGCAGCGATGGTGAGGCATGATAAAATCTTTGACCAGAGAGCCTTTTATCGTGGTTAGTCTGCGCTTGACCGCGCGAGTGTTGCGAGCAGTACTCTAGTAGTCGTCGTGCAGTGCAGTCTGTCGGTAGCAGTAGCTCAGTTCAGTTGGGTCCAGTAGTCGGTCGGTAGTAGTCGTGTAGTACAGTTGCGAGCAGTCTGTCAGTGGGCAGTCTGTGAGCAGTGCAGTATGCCGGTAGTAGCAGTCGAGTGCAGTTGTGTGTGTGGAGTCGGCGGGCGTCGACATGGCACTCTGGTCAAGATTCAGGACGAGGTATATTATTTTTAAATGCGCTCAGCTAATAATGTAAATTAACTGTAACTAATTTGTGCAATAATCGCCCCAATAATAATTTTGATTTCAAAGCAATTTTTATAAAAGAACCTTTTAATTGAACCAACGATCTGCTTCCATTTCCTTTAAAGAAAAGTTTCAGTTAAATTTCAAAAAAAAAAAAAAATATTATTATTTGCAATGCATTTCCTCCAAGCCGTGGCCAACAATAAGAGCAGAAACCTGACATGCAGTTATACTGAGGTAAGAAATTAATTCTGATTTTTTGCACAGGGCCAAAGACCGATATTTCGGTTTAATTGAGTTATCATTATCACTGGGATTTTTATTAGCATTGAACTGTTTTTCATTATTTTCGTGACAGCTTACATCTTGAGTCAGATTGCGATTCTCATTTTTATTGTCATTAAATTTAATTGCTAGGGAGGTTATGCTTGGCTCCCATTTCTATTAAAATAATATCTTTTAAATTTCTGTGGAAAGGTTACAATACTTCTTCAATAAAATCATTTTGGGTATAAAGCCATATCATTACGAAACTCTAAAAACAACTAAAATACCCATCTTTCGACCATCTTTGCAGCCATCCTCTTGAGGACGGTTGTCTATAGGTTCTGATGAAAGTCTTCCCCTATATGCTGTCTTATTTCGGTTGTCAGGTGGTTACTGACATTTTCTGTAATGCCACAGCAGAATTTGAAGTATAAACTTCTCTGGCAGCGTGGCTGTGTGGCAGGCAGTTGTCGGTGATTTTCTGCAAGTGATTGGTAGGCCACAGTGAATCGGCAGCTTTTGCATCCAGGGGTAAGCTTACTCTTGATTCCGCTGTATAGATACAGCCTCCAAGCGCATTCAAAACTATGCTCGTGATTTTAACTTTTATCTCATACCGTACATTACTTTCTCTAATATCTAATGAAACGATATTATCTTTAGCTTATACACGTATTACATTTACTATATAACCTTAATTACACAGATTTATATATTAGAAGCACAGACATTGCCGAAGTGGCGTGGTTTGCGAGCCTCAACGATATAAGTAACCGTACGGTAGCTGCGACCACAAACGAGGGATATCTGCTGAAAGGCCAGAGAACAAATTGTTTGTATTGCAAGTTCGTCTCCAATTTTCATATACGATCTCCTGGAAAACGGGTAAGAGTTGAGCCTTAGTGTTTACGAATGTTCAGTTCCTAATAGTGCTCTATACACCCTATAAAAATGAATTGTATCTGTGAGGGGAACTTCGTATGCTCCCTTTGTAAGCGGACTATGCCTCTCAGTATAGACTAGCTGCATCCATACTTCCACATTTAATCACGTGACCTACTACTCAAGGAAAAAATTTGCGTTAATGGCTTGCTCTTGCCACACCTAATTGGACGTACTAACCAACCTAAAAACATACTACTCCTAACAGCTATAGTTATTGGCCTGCAAATGAAGTAAGTACTGATACTTTGGTACCTGTACTCTGTCTATAACACTGCAGCGAAATGTAAAATGCTAGATATAACCTTGACCTGTAGTAAGCGTTACCATGTGGGAGGAATTTGGATAACTTTGACCGTGAACTTCGTATTTAGGTAATTAAAAGAAAGCAGAAAGACTAGAATTTTGAAAATAATGAAAGTAGTGAAAATTTACATAAATGAAACAAAAACCGTTCGCCAGCCTAATTAGGCATAATAATGTGCAAACATTATTCCCAGTGGATATGTATACACTCTTACAAAAGGAATTTTCATGAATTCTTTCTTAGTAAAGTGCAATGAACACCTACGACAACCAGACAAACTACACAGTAGGTAGCAGTAGTTATCAATTGCATAAATTTTCGGTCACAGAAATATAAATGAGACTTTCCCCTTATTAATTAGAGTCATCATCTCAACCTTTAAGTAATTCAGCACAAAATTGTTCTCAAAGACAAAAAAAAAGAAAATAGTTCAAATGGCTCTGAGCACTATGGGACTTAACATCTGAAGTCATCAGTCCCCTAGAATTTAGAACTGCTGAAACCTAACTAACCTAAGGACATCACACACATCCATGCCCGAGGCAGGATTCGAACCTGCGACCGTAGCGGTCGCACAGTTCCAGACTGAAGCGACTAGAACCGCTCGGCCACACCGACTGGCCTCTCAAAGACAACACGACACTAAGTGGAACCTGACAAGAGTTCAAATTTGACTAACACTCATATACACGTCACAAATGCAATAATATGACACTGAAATAGCACATTTCATTCTCAGTCCAATGTAGTAATGTTTCATATTTCGTTAGCAAAACCAGATCCAAACTGACTTTCTCCTGCTAGTAAAGATTAAAGTGGGGGACCCTTAAACTGCTTTAGACACAATTTTACAGTCGGAATCACATCCGAGACTGTTCCATCATAGATTTGGTTCCAGAACGCCTCGCTTGGCACCTGCGGTGTTGACTACACAACTGCTGGCCACTGAGTGCCTAACGTGCTTTCTCGCTTGCTGCCCAGTTTGACCGCCTTTTCTTGCGCGCCAAGCTCCTTCTGTAGTGGAGGGGGTTCCCTACGTCTTTTAAGTTACATCATATAATGTCCCTAAGTATGAACCGGTTATTTACAAACAATTTTGTTTTTTAAAAAACGAACGTATTTAATAAAGTTTCATTATTTAAGCACACTGTTAAGTTAAACAATCACAGATTTCATTTCCCTCCAACAATTCAAAGATGTTAACTCATACAGAATAAACATTTCATAGTCATATACACTTAATTACACTCTACCAGTTACCCACAATCGATAATGGTGCTACAAGTTGTAAGTAGGCTGTTTAGGTTTTCTTATTGGTAACGCCACGTAGCGCTCTGTATGAAAATCACTGGCTGTCCTGTGTGCAGTCTGTAGCCGGTTAGCATTGCTGGAATATTCGCTGTTGTAGTGTTGGGTAGTTGGATGTGAACAGCGCTAGCAGTGGTGCATGTGGGGAGAGAGGTGGCAGAATTTTGACAGCAGACGACCTGGACATGTGTCCGTCAGAAAAAGGAAATTTGTAAGACTGGATGTCATGAACTGATATATATATTATGACTTTTGAACACTATTAAGGCAAATACATTGTTTGTTCTCTATCAAAATCTTTCATTTGCTAACTATGCCTATCAGTAGTTAGTGCCTTTAGTAGTTAGAATCTTTCATTTAGCTGGCAGTATTGGCACTCGCTGTATTGCAGTAGTTCAAGTAACGAGGATTTTTGTGAGGTAAGTGATTCATGAAAGGTATAGGTCATTGTTAATCAGGGCCATTCTTTTGTAGGGATTATTGAAAGTCAGATTGCGTTGTGCTAAAAATAGTGTGTGTCAGTTTAGTATTGATCAGAATAAGTAAAGAGAGAAATGTCTGAGCACGTTCAGTTTTGCTCAGCTGTTTGAAAATCAAATAATGTAAGAGGGCAACCAGCACAGTCACTCATAAATTTTTGTAAGGGGAGGTTTCAAAGTCCAATAACAATACCTGCACTTTTAGCCCCAGTTACCTTGTTCTTATCAAGTATGGTTCAAATTGGCGCAGACGTTGCGGAGCAAAGTTCAAATGTGTGTGAAATCCTATGGGACTTAACAGCTAAGGTCATCAGTCCCTAAGCTGACACACTACTTAACCTAAATTATCCTAAGGACAAACACACACACCCATGCCCGAAGGAGGGCTCGAACCTCCGCCGGGACCAGCCGCACAGTCCATGACTGCAGCGCCTTAGGCCGCTCGGCTAATCCCGCGCGGCACTGACAGACAAACAAACCCATTTTTATGTGATGTAGAGAGGGAGAGAGAGAGAGAGAGAGAGAGAGAAAGAGAGAGAGAATAAGTATCTTTCTTGTACGGTTCTCCTACGTTTTGGGCCGGCCGGTGTGGCCGTGCGGTTCTAGGCGCTTCAGTCTGGAACCGCGTGACCGCTATGGTCGCAGGTTCGAATCCTGACTCGGGCATGGATGTGTGTGATGTCCTTAGGTTAGTTACATTTAAGTAGTTGTAAGTTCTAGGGGACTGATGACCACAGATGTCAAGTCCCATAGTGCTCAGAGCCATTTGAGCCATTTTCCTACGTTTTGGCTTCTCCTGTTCCTCTACAGGGTCGCCAGCCTTATATGTTTTAAGGATTGTCAGTGGCGGTTGGTGGCCAGATGTCCTCCCCATGATGGCAACACTCCAGCTGAATCGAATTGTTGTACCCCGTCTGTCAGCGTTCAAGTGTGAGAGCGTTTTCTGCTTAAAAAAAATCACTCCTGCGACCCGTCCTAGGATATTGGTCTAGTTTTCAGAGTAATTGGAAGCTATCCCCCAACAAAGCAATTATGTCACTGCGAATGAGAAGTACGACCGTATTCCAACCCACAATAGTAAAGCTAATCCAGAGATTTGCACCAATAAACGGCAAATCCGGTGCACGAATGCACTGCCAGTATGCCTATACAAAGGGCAGACTTCGGTTCATTAATAGGATATTAGGAGATGGATAAAGACAGGGGAGAGTTGGAGAGAGGTTGGGGTGGCAGGTGCAGATGTACTGTACAGCCAATTCCCATACATTTTTAACAATTACGAACCACTGTGATATTCGCTAGTTTTGTATACAAACGTGCTCCTAAGTAAGGCTTTGTCATTCTTCCTAGGAGCACATGATACTAAATATTTTCGACGATTGCTGACGAGGAATCATTCTAACTTATCCGTAGATAACACTAATTTCTATCTAAATTACAGTGTAGGCAGGCAAATACAGTTTATCCATTTGTAACAGAAGAATATTTCTAGCCTCCAGTAACGCAGTTCATTTCTAAAGTGCAACAAAATTACTGGTCTACAGTTAACAGGAACCTGTCATCACTATTCGTAACTTGCTAATATTCTCCAATTACAGCTAAATCTGGCGTTAAATACATGTAAAAGCCTCAGAATTAGTGTAACAGCACTGGTAACACCATTTTCTGTCCCCTTTTAATATTGAGTTTAGTAAGTGGGCAGACCAGCTGTAAGTAAAACACTCTATGAGCCCTAATATTCTTGATTTCTCGTTGTATTCGTTCCGCAATATGTATGTGGAAGAAAGTAATATGTTGACCGTCTCTTCTTGGAGCGTGTGCTCTGGGAATTTTAAGAGTGGACGTCCCAATTGTGTTGTCACCACCAGACACCACACTTGCTAGGTGGTAGCCTTTAAATCGGCCGCGGTCCGTTAGCATACGTCGGCCCCGCGTGTCGCCACTCTCAGTGATTGCAGACCGAGCGCCGCCACACGGTAGGTCTAGTGTAGAGAGACTCCCTAGCACTCGCCCAGTTGTACAGCCGACTTTAACAGCGATGGTTCACTATCTACATACGCTGTCTTTGCAGAGACGACAGTTTAGCGTAGCCTTCTGCTACGTCATTTGCTACGACCTAGCAAGGCGCCCTATTCAAGAATGTATTAAGAACAGATAATATTGTGAATCATGTACCGTCAAGAGCGACGTTCATCATAAACGGATTAAAGTTAAGTATCAAACTAATTATGTCCGCTTTCTTAATTCTCATTCCTTGTCATGTTCCAGACCTCACGTCAGTATAGTTCTTCCCGCCTCACGCCAGCCTGCGTGAGCTAAAACGCGTGCGTTTCGGCCTCCTCTAGGAACACGGTGTTGGCTCTTCTGCCAACACATCAATAACCCACAACGTCGTTCTTGTAGGGTATGCCATTGGAGTTCTGTGAAAATCTCCCTTACTCTCTCCCGATTACTAAAATCAACCGCTACAAAAGGCAGCACTCTTCATTGGATCTTCTCCATGCCCCCCTCCCACTCTCTCTCTCTCTCTCTCTCTCTCTCTCTCTCTCTCTCTCTCTCTCTCTCTCTCTCAACTCATGCTGATTCTGACGACCAACACTCAACATGTAATACCATAGCTCTAATACTCTACTGATTTATTTTGCTTTTGTTTCATTTAATGTTACATTGCTGTGCTTCTGTAAATGTGTTTGTTTGAATCGATAACATAAAATTGTATACTCCTTTCTTTGTACAAACTTTGATGTCATGGTTTGTTTCTATGCAAATTAGTGTATCTGTCATTTAAATGCTCTGTCCCATTTGGAGGGGACAAAACTTACTGTATATGATTGTAATTTTGTGTGAATAATTTTTTGTAGAAGTGTCAATATGAGAAAATGTTCTGTTTTATTTAATGTGTTTGTTTGCTGTTATGTAAACTGCTGACCTTCACTTAGGTTTCTTAGTTAATTTGTATGTAAAAGGTGTAGTGGTTCCCCTCGGGAACGGAACTGTGTAGCGCGCGCAAATTGTGGTTGTCCTAGATAGAAAAGGTGGAACTGATAGTCAGTCGGGGACGAGCTACGAGTCCGTGCACTGCCATGTAAAAGATGCATATTGTGCTGGTTCCGAGAGAGGCTTTTCCTGCCGCTTTCCAATGCCTCGGAAGAATGGATAAATAGCTGGAAATATTCTGGGATTGGTATCAATCATCGCCACCAAGAAATGACAGAGTCCAGCAATTCTACCTGCAATTCCACCTAACAACATGCAGTTTCCACCACATTGCGCAATCATTGCATCGGAATACTACAATGATGTACAGTGAAGGATCAGCTTAATGGATGTGTTAGTGTGCTCAAATATAAGGTAATTTATATCTGAATTTATGTACCTACCCTGATTTTTCTCCTCATCATAACACCTCTCAGGTTCCTCTCCGTTTGAGCCAAAGTGATATCCGAGTGTCCTTACCAAAAGAACATTAAAGCCCAATATTTTGCTCATTAATGCCTCTTCAACATAGTAAAACGAAAGTTAAAGTTAAGGTGGCAAGAGAGTGAGTTAAAGGAAATGTTGTTTGCTGAAAATATTCCTATTAAAACTGCTTATTAAAGTGCTGTTGCTAACTTCAAAATTAAAAGTTCTTAAGACTGTTAAGACTGAGGCTTATAAAGTAAATGTTCACATTGTTGTCTGTAGTAAATTCTAAAAGGTGAGTCAGTTTCTTGCAATTTTGTCAACATTGTGTTTCGCTGTAGTAAAAGTGAGAAAGCTGCAGTTGTGAAACGTTATATACTCATGTTTGCTAAGTGTTTGTCTCTCTTGTGTATTAGAAGTGCATATTAATAGTAATGTTATAAATACCATTCACTTTGTGTAAGCCCTGAAAGTAATAGTGTGTTTCGGTATCTGTTATAATTTTGTAAATTGTTTCTGTTGCTCTGTTAGTTTCAATCTTACCATAAACATATGTATGTGTCAGAGTTCACTGCACTCGCGTGTGACAAAGTATAGGTTGCGTTGATCCGTTATAGTTACTTATACCTACTTTCTTAAACGAGAATGTTAATCATTCTCTTGCCTAGTTAGGCTAGCGAGCGTTTTATTTATCAGTTAAACAGTGCAGATAGGCAAAATTTTGTTTGTTACTGTTCAAATATTTACGTAATTCTGACTTTCACTTCCGATAAGCCATCTCCGTTAGGTACAACACGGTCAACCTAACAAAATTCCTCTCAGAGGGTAACACTGCTCTGTTGCTTTATACAATTGTCACTCTAACAAAATAATTCTGTTTTGCAAACTGCCTCCAGTTTCGAGGTTATGGTATAGCAGTAGCAGACAGGAGTGTTATAAACAATCCGTCGAACAAGTGTTTCATACGCCAATTAGTTCGTAGATGAGTTTGGGCAATTAGACACAAAATGACGGCAAAGGTCATGATTACATTTCACTAGGATTTTTCCATAGATTCTCAGCTTTTGCTGTGGCTCTTTCCGTGTGTTCGTTCCCCTATTTAGGTTACATTAACATTTACATTAACATTACAAAACTCGTAAGTTGCCATCTATATTTTGTTTCTGCCTGGCATTTATGCCAGCTCTACTGGACCTAATATGATCTACGAAAATCAAAACCACATGACCACCGTACAAACTGTGTGCTGACGCACGAAGTCTCCTCGGATTATCATGTAAGGTGGTCATGGCATTATGGCTTTTTATGTTATCGATGTGCACGTCAGAGAGAGAGAGAGCAAGATTCGTAACTGTCAAACAATCTTTGGTCTTGTCGTGGCGCAGTCTTTGCCTCTGTAGAGTATAATAAATTCTTAGCTGAAATGTTGTAGGTGATGGATGTATTTAGTAGTACTGCGTGCACTTGTGATTGTATCTGTTAGACGAAGAAAGATTGACTGCGAAGGACAGTAACGATGAATAAGATGGATATACTAGAAAGCGAGGAGATTGCAAATTTTGAATAATGTTATGTTTTACAGAAAAAGAGTCTGAGGTAAGACTCTGCAGCACTGCGCACCTAACTTGTAGGAATGATCATTGTCAGCTATTTAACTTGCTCAGAGCTGAAAGAAAGACCACCCTACTTCCCTGAGTCAAGCATTTACATATTAATTGATTGAGGTCTTCGATTTTTATAGAAATTCTCCCTTAACAATGTACCCTCTTTAAGTCATTGTTCACTGTGTTAAGCACAGTATTGTCCAGACCAGTGTTATGTGTGAAGATCACTTGAAGTTTTACTCCGTCTTTTTGAATACACACTTCATTCTACGTTGTTGTCTTGGAATACAGTTCCATAAGAATTCTTACTCTTACTATCCCACTGTCTATCATTACGAATTATAACATTTCACAGTTTAAATATAGTTTCGAAATTTTATTGAGAAATAGAAATCTAGCTGCTTGCTGTTTGCCACTGAGCTTTCGAGAAATCTGCAACAGACTATTTGAAGCAGTTAACGCAGAACAGGAAATCACCGATCATAAAGCGGTTACTGCATCGATGATTTCAGCCGTAAATAGAAATATTACAAAAGGTAGGAAGATTTTTCTGTTTAGCAAAAGTGGCAAAAAGCAGATTTCAGAGTACTTGACGGCTCAACAAAAAAGTTTTGTCTCAAGTACAGATAGTGTTGAGGATCAGTGGACAAAGTTAAAAACCATCGTACAATATGCATTAGATGAGTATGTGCCAAGCAAGATGGAAAAGAGCCACCGTGGTACAACAACAGAGCTAGAAAACTGCTGCGGAAGCAAAGGGAACTTCAAAAAAATGGTTCAAATGGCTCTGAGCACTATGGGACTCAACTGCTGAGGTCATTAGTCCCCTAGAACTTAGAACTAGTTAAACCTAACTAACCTAAGGACACTACAAACATCCATGCCCGAGGCAGGATTCGAACCTGCGACCGTAGCGGTCTTGCGGTTCCAGACTGCAGCGCCTTTAACCGCACGGCCACTTCGGCCGGCAAAGGGAACTTTCCAGCAAACATAAACATAGCCAAAGCCTTGCAGACAAACGAAAACTACGCGAAGCGAAATGTAGTGTGAGGAGGGCTATGCGAGAGGCGTTCAATGAATTCGAAAGTAAAGTTTTATGTACTGACTTGGCAGAAAATCCTAAGAAATGTTGGTCTTATGTCAAAGCGGTAGGTGGATCAAAACAAAATGTCCAGACACTCTGTGACCAAAATGGTACTGAAACAGAGGATGACAGACTAAAGGGCGAAATACTAAATGTGTTTTTCCAAAGTTGTTTCACAGAGGAAGACTGCTCTGTAGTTCCTTCTCTAGATTGTCGCACACATGACAAAATGGTAGATATCGAAATAGACGACAGAGGGATAGAGAAACAATTAAAATCGCTCAAAAGAGGAAAGGCCTCTGGACCTGATGGGATACCAGTTCGGTTTTACACGGAGTACGTGAAGGAACTTGCCCCTTCTTGCAGCGGTGTACCGTAGGTCTCTAGAAGAGCGTAGCGATCTAAAGGATTGGAAAAGGGCACAGGTCATCCCCGTTTTCAAGAAGGGACGTCGAACAGATGTGCAGAACTATAGACCTATATCTCTAACGTCGACCAGTTGTAGAATTTTGGAACACGTATTATGCTCGAGTATAATGACTTTTCTGGAGACTAGAAATCTACTCTGTAGAAATCAGCATGGGTTTCGAAAAAGTCGGTCGTGTGAAACCCAGCTCGCGCTATTCGTTCACGAGACTCAGAGGGCCATAGACATGGGTTCCCAGGTAGATGCCGTGTTTCTTGACTTCCGCAAGGCGGACGATGCAGTTCCCTACAGTCCTTTAATGAACAAAGTAAGAGCATATGGACTATCAGATCAATTGTGTGATTGGATTGAAGAGTTCCTAGATAACAGAACGCAGCATGTCATTCTCAATGGAGAGAAGTCTTCCGAAGTAAGAATGATTTCAGGTGTTCCACAGGGGAGTGTTGTAGGACCATTGCTAATCCCAGTATACATAAACGACCTTCTGGATAACATCGGAAGTTCACTGAGGCATTTTGCGGATGATGCTGTGGTATATCGAGAGGTTGTAGCAATGGAAAATTGTACTGAAATGCAGGAGGATCTGCAGCGAATTGACGCATGGTGCAGGGAATGGCAATTGAATCTCAATGTCGACAAGTGTAATGTGCTGTGAATACATAGAAAGAAAGATCATTTATCATTTAGCTACAATATAGCAGGTCAGCAACTGGAAGCAGTTAATTCCAGAAATTATCTTATAGTAGGCATTAGGAGTGATTTAAAATGAAATGATCTTATAAAGTTGATCGTCGGTAAAGCAGATGCCACACTGAGATTCATTGGAAGAACCCTAAGGAAATGCAATCCGAAAACAAAGGAAGTAGGCTACTGTACACTTGTTCTAACATTGCTTGAATACTGGTCACCAGTGTGGGATCTGTACCAGATAGGGTTGATAGAAGAGATAGAGAAGATCCAACGGAGAGCAGCGCGCTTCGTTAGAGGATCATTTAGTAATCGCGAAAGCGTTACGGAGATAAACTCCAGTGGAAGACTGGAACAGTAGCTCGGTACGGGCTTTTGTTGAAGTTTCGAGAAGATACCTTCACCGAGGAGTCAAGCAGTATATTGCTCCCTCCTACGTGTATCTCACGAAGAGACCATGAGGATAAAATCAGAGAGATTAGAGCCCACACAGAGGCATACCGACAGTCCTTCTTTCCACGAACAATACGAGACTGGAATAGAAGGGAGAACCGATAGAGGTACCCTCCGCCACACACCGTCAGGTGGCTTGCGGAGTATGGATGTACATGTAGACAATACGAGTGCTGTCATCACATGCAGTTTTGCTCTGTCTTTTTGAATATGTACTTCATTCGAAACTCGTTGTCCATAGGGATAGATACCCTCATCATTCTACTGTCATTACGCATTGCCACATTCAACAGTTTGAATATGTATTCAGAAGTAGAAATCTAACTTAGCCGTTGCCTGCCTACTGCTTGCTGTTGTGTCAAGACTAGAGGTAGGTGGAAATTTTGATTAATGCCAGATAATTGTTTTACTTCAGTTCCGCATTTAATATAAAGACAAGTTGCATTCAGATCAGTTACAGTTAAGTTCAAATTAGGTTCTGTTTAGTCAAAGGTCAGCATGCGAGTTTAAGTTGGGTAACAGTTATTGGGGGCATAGTTTTGGATATACGTAGACTTTTATAGAGCGGGAGGTGAAGTACGGCTAAATTTCAGAAAGTAACAGATGTATTGGGGAGTTTACGAGCATTCAAGTAACAGCATCGTCTGGATGCATTTTTGTCTTCTCTCGTATTCTTCGTAAACCTACCGAAACCCGGAGGTAGTCCAGTGACAGCCTGGGAAACACCCGCGTGTAAAAATCGCAGTGCAAAATTCGCAAACATTGTCCGTTGGTTTTTATTTACTCGTTGTGCGATGGCGGAATTAATAATTTGGTACCATACCGTCATTATTAGCTAATATTATGCCGCATATGTAATTTCATTCCAACTGTCGTTAAAAACCGCACTCGCATTATGCGCTGTTTGAAATACGCGGGACTGAAATTTCATTTTGAGCACGGTTAAATTGGGATCGTCTGAGGGAAACCCGAACGAGAAACACATCTTGTGATCCTATGGCTTACGCCTAAACTTGCCATTGTCTTTAGTAGACTCTAAGCATTCTATGTGAAGTACTGCATCTTTACAAAACTACCCAGGCCAACGGGATTTTATTTATTGCTTTTATTTTCAGTTTACAGCACAACTTGAATAATGGAAGGGATTAGCTAGTAAGAAACATTCTGAGGCGTCGAAGAATCGTCACTTTGTTAACGAAGGGAGGAGTGACAGTTAAAAAATATAGAGGGAGACGAAGATGTGAAGACAGTGGCCAAGTTCAAATGGATGTAGGTTGCAATAGTTATGGAACGATGAAGACGAGGCTTACAAGTGATAGAATAGCGTGGAGGGCAGTATCAAACCAGTTTTCAGATTCAAGCACATCACAACAACAATAGTAACTTTATGGGTAACCACAAACCAATGAATTTTCTTCATTCTCACGTTGCTGAACATCAGGAGTGTAGTAAAAGGTCCAGGTATGAACATCTACTCTCCAAATACACTTTCTGTTATGAAGTACAATATTTTGCTCAAGATCGGCCCGAAACAGTAGAGCGGCGGTAGGGTTTCTATGCGGCATAGACGTTGGGGTCATTAAGCACAGAGCATGTGCCGAATTAAAGTACAGGAGGCAGGCATGGCGTATTAAAAGGGTTTTTTTTTCTACGTTTACGTCAACTGAGTTTGGAAAAATGCGGTGAATGTTCACCTTCATAGCAGCACAGAGATTTTAAAAATAATCCCCTAAAATGCAGATTCATTGTCTTAAATGCAAGTACTGTGTCGTATGGAGACGCAATCACAAATGCTTTCGTGTGGACTCCCTGGTCTGAAATGTTTTGAAACATTGCAGAATTTCTTTTTTCATCATGACACTTACACAGAATTCCAAACATAGTAATTAAGGTACAATTCGATTTAGATTTCTACTTGTAAACAGCTGTATAACACGAATGTAGTTCTGTCCCTTATGGCCTGACAGATCCAGTAGAATACTGTCGGCTTCACACAATTCGTCTCTCTTAAGAACATTCCTTTCTCTCTCGCATATTCACTTCAAACCCTATTCCCCCTCCCGCCCCTCTCACTCACTCACATCTTTCTCTCTCTCTCTCAACATTTCTCGGTTGATATTTCGTTTCTACAAACACTTCACTGACGTGCTGGTTGGATTTGCATTGGGGTCTTAGTTTAGTGGGATCGGCGGTAGATAATGTGAATAAACAATAAGTGGACACACATGCACAACCATACACAGACCTATACACGCTCACCCACCTACCCACCCACACACACACACCATCACACACACCCACCCACCCACACACACACACACACACACACACACACACACACTCACTCAGTCACTCACATCTCGTCTCCCTTTTTCTTCCTCTTTCTCTCACTCACATCACCCTTCTCACACATTTACAACTCTACTCTTTTATTCGACGAAACCATCTTCCTCTCCCTTCTTAATACGCTATAACCTCCAACTCTCTCGCACTAAATACCAGTTGTTCCAGAAGTCATTCGCTGATTACAAAAAAAACGATAAATCATAAAATATGAGACGCAGACAAAGACTTTTTAACTTGAACTGCATATGACAGATCCAAGTTTTTGTGTACGTACAGACTTACTGTCACTTTGTCAGTTCCGAGGCCCAGGGCCGCAACAACAACGGAATCTGGCATCATTTGCAAACAAAATATACTCAAAACGGGAGAGCGCCCATTGTGTCCTCCGGCGTCACGAGACAGAGTCACGAAAAACAGTCCAAGGAAACTGCCAGAAAGCATACAATAGACAGCCACCGAATGTTAAAACCATCAAGATGTAGCACGCGAAGTGTAAGGGAACAGGGAGCGTCTGTGATCTCTCTGGAACAGTCACGCCTGCACCTAATGCGCAGGCAACCTAGCGTGCAGGCAATTCAGAGGCAGACACCTTCGTGAGAAGTCCAAAGAAGTTAGTCTGCAGAGCCTCATACGCACTGCAGATTCCCAACAGATTAGTGCGTCGTGTCCTAGAGAAGCAACTTCTTTACCGCGTGTACAAAGTCCAGGTCGTGCAACCAATGGATTACAGTGCTCGTTAAGACTTTGCTGCTAGCATGCTCACTGACTCTGAGGAAGATTATGACTATTTGAAAGTACCCATCGGGCTTTCTCCTTGTCTGAGTACATGTTGTTTCCAAATGGTGTCAGATGCCGCTGTTGCTACGTCACTGGGACCTGTAACAAATAAGTGTGCATGTATACAAAAACTTGAACAAGTCACATGCAAATCAAGATAAAGAGTCTTTACCTATGTGTCAGAGCCGGTTCTAGTGGCTACAGTCTGGAACCACGCGACCGCTACAGTCGCAGGTTCGAATCCTGCCTCGGGCATGGATGTGTGTGATGTCCTTAGGGTTAGTTACGTTTAAGTAGTTCTAAGTTCTAGGTGACTGATGACCTCAGAAGTTAAGTCCCATAGTGTTCAGAGCCATTTGAACAATTTGAACCTGTGTGTCATATTTTACGGCTTATGAATGTTTGCAATCCCGAGAGACGCTGTTGGTACAACAGGTATACAATTTTTTCGCCACGGAACGATACAGCTATCCCTGGAGACTGTGATATTACCATGAAAGTCTAAGAACCACGCCCATACTAGCTCTCAGTTTTCTCCCTATGCCAGCAGCAAAAGGCTTAAGGATTAACTGTAACGCAGGACCAGTTAAGATAATTTTGCATAACAACCTAGAACTGTAAATGTTGCTTCTTACAGTTCAATATTTTTGAAAAATGATAAAAGCAGTATTTCACACCCCCTGGTGAAGTTCCAGCGCATGCCCACGGAACAGCTGCTACTTGACATTTCGCTAGTGTTGGTGGGCGGTAAGCGGGAGGAACTTCCAGTGCAACCCAGTTTCAGCTTCACCGAAAGGTCAGCAGCTGGGATCTGCCTGACCCACTGTAGCTTTTCTGCCGAGTCGACAGTAACTGCATGGTCTGGCTTAGCTTTGCTCACATACAGTCACAATGCTCCCTCTCTTCTCTCTCTCTCTCTCTCTCTCTCTCTCTCTCTCTCTCTCTCTCTCTCTCTCTCTCTGTGTGTGTGTGTGTGTGTGTGTGTGTGTGTGTGTGTGTGTGTGTGTGTGTGTGTGAGGGAGGGGGGGCGGGGGAGGGGCGGTTGGTGTGTGGGTGGATGTGTGGGTGGGTGGGTGAGCAGGCGCAGGTCTGCGTGTGGGTGTGCATGTGCGTCCACTTCCTATTAATCCCATAATCCACCTCGCACCCACTAAGACCCCAATGTAAATCCAAGCGGCACGTCAATGAAGTGTTTGTATAAACGAAATATCAACCGAGAAATATTAAGTCTATTTCTAATTTAATGACAATACCGCGTGAATATAGACACTGATATTCGAAGGTGTCGCTCTAGTTCCGTATACAAATAATGAGATGTTTCAGTTTAAAGAGCAAAAAAAATGGTTCAAACGGCTCAGAGCACTATAGGACTTAACTTCTGAGGTCATCAGTCCCCTAGAACTTAGAACTACTTAAACCTAACTAACCTAAGGACATCACACACATCCATGCCCGAGGCAGGATTCGAACCTGCGACCGTAGCGGTCGCACAGGTCCACACTGTAGCGCCTAGAACCGCTCGGCCACTCCGGCCGGCCTATAAAGAGCACTTTTAGTGGTGTGAGAACTGGGTATACAGGGTGGTCAATTGATCGTGGCCGGGCCAAATATCTCACGAAATAAGCGTCAAACGAAAAACTACAAAGAACGAAACTTGTCTAGCTTGAAGCGGGGAAACCAGATGGCGCTATGGTTGGTCCGCTAGATGGCGCTTCCATAGGTCAAACGGATATCAACTGCGTTTTTTTAAATAGGAACCCCCATTCTTGTTACATATTTGTGTAGTACGTAAAGAAATATGAATGTTTTAGTTGGACCACTTTTTTCGCTTTGTGATAGATGGCGCTGTAATAGTCACAAACATATGGCTCACAATTTTTGACGAACAGTTGGTAACAGGTAGGTTTTTTAGATTAAAATACAGAACATAGGTACGTTCGAACATTTTATTTCAGTTGTTCCAATGTGATACATGTACCTTTGTGAACTTATCATTTCTGACAACGCATGCTGTTATAGCGTGATTACCTGTACATACCACATTAATGCAATAAATGCTCAAAATGATGTCCGCTCAACCTCAACGCATTTGCCAATACGTGTAACGACATTCCTCTCAACAGCGAGTAGTTCGCCTTCCGTAATGTTCGCACATGCATTGACAATGCGCTGACGCATGTTGTCTGGCGTTGTCGGTGGGTCACGATAGCAAATATCCTTCAACATTCCCCACAGAAAGGAATCCGGGAACGTCAGATCCGGTCAACGTGCGGGCAATTCGACGACCAATCCACCTGTCATGAAATATGCTATTCAATACCGAGCTATGTGCCGGACATCCATCATGTTGGAAGTACATCGCCATTCTGTCATGCAGTGAAACATCTTGTACTAACATCGGTAGAACATTACGTAGTAAATCAGCATACATTGCACCATTTAGATTGCCATCGATAAAACGGGGGCCAATTATCCTTCCTCCTATAATGCTGCACCATACATCAATCCGCCACGGTCGCTGATGTTCCACTAGTCGCAGCCATCGTTGATTTTCCGTTGCCCAGTAGTGCATATTATGCCGGTTTACGTTACCGCTGTTGGTGAATGACGCTTCGTCGCTAAATAGAACGCGTGCACAAAATCTGTCATCGTCCCGTAATTTCTCTCGTGCCCAGTGGCAGAACTGTACACGACGTTCAAAGTCGTCGCCGTGCAATTCCTGGTGCACAGAAATATGGTACGTGTGCAATCGATGTTGATGTAGCATTCTTAACACCGACGTTTTTGAGATTCCCGATTCTCGCGCAGTTTGTCTCCTATTGATGTGCGGATTAGCCGCGACTGCAGCTAAAACACCTTCTAGGGCATTATCATTTGTTGCAGGTCGTGCTTGACGTTTCACATGTGGCTAAACACTTCCTGTTTCCTTAAATAACGTAACTATCCGGTGAACGGTCCAGACACTTGGATGATGTCGTCCAGGATACCGAGCAGCATACATGGGACACGGCCGTTGGGCATTTTGATCACAATAGCCATACATAAACACGATATAGACCTTTTCTGCAATTGGTCCATTTTAACACGGGTAATGTGTCACGAAGAAAATACCGTCCGCGCTGGCGGAATGTTACGTGATACCACGTACTTATACGTTTGTGACTATTACAGCGCCATCTATCACAAAGCGAAAAAAGTGATCGAACTAAAACATTCATATTTCTTTACGTACTACACGATAATGTAATAAAAATGGGGGGTCCCTATTTACAGAAAACGCAGTTGATATCCGTTTGACCTATGGCAGCGCCATCTAGCGGGCCAACCATAGCGCCATCTGGTTTCCCCCTTCAAGCTAGACGAGTTTCGTTCTTTGTTGTTTTTTCGTTTGATACTTGTTTCGTGAGATATTAGGCCCGGTCACTATCAATGGCCACCCTGTATGTTTCCTGTAAAGAATGCAACTTTTGAGATGGATAATCAGATACAAATGAAATGAAGTAATTTATATATTATTGTAGTGTATGTTGCCAGTAATTACACTGAGGGAAAAAATCGTGGTACCGAAAGTAATTAAGGTAGAGTAATGAAATTTGCCTATGTGACATATTTAAATGATTAACACTGCCGGATCACTGGTTTATGTACGCGCGAGATACGTCATTGTACATGTTAAACGCTGATACGTCAATAACCGGTGTAACCGTTAGAATGTTGAATCCTAAAGCGCATACATTTTGTTGTATACGTGCTGGATGTCAATTTGTGCCATGCAGTTCACTCCCTGTTGAATATGGTCGATCAATACAGGGATTTTTCTGATTGGTTGTGGTTGACACTGGTGCTGTGGTCTGCTCGTGTCCCGTATGTGCTCCACTGGAGACAGGTATCTGGTGATCGACCAGGCCGAGGCAACATATCGACACTCTGTGTAGCATGTTGGACTATAACAGCGGTATGTGGGAGAGCGTTATCCTGTTGAAAACACTCCCTGGAATGGAGTTCTTGAATGGCAGCACAACAGGTCGAATCATGAGACTGGCGCACAAATTTGCAGTCAGGGTGAGTTGGATAACCGCGAGAGTGGTCCTGCTACCATATGAAGTCGCACCGCAGACCATAGCTCCAGGTGCAGGTCCAGTCTGTCCAGGCTGCAGAAAGTTGTGTAACAATACGAGTCAAGATATATGTATTGGAACTTGAATAGCGTATTTGCCTCTATTGGTTACGGTAGAGAGATCGATCTTTCGGTCCTGTCTATATATTTATATATAATATTGCCTGAATAAAGTGTGGGCGAGTGTAAAGCTATCGTTAAAATGGCACGCCGCACGATTTGTTACGATTTGGTCGGTCATAATAATAATAACATGCTTTTGAATACAATTAAAATATAACGGCGATACCTGTTTAGTGTTATTGGAAATAATATGTAGTAAATTAATGAGTAAGGTAGCCGATCCTATAAGAAGAGGTAAAATTGGGCATATTCAGGTGTTTTGCTTTATATCGATGAAGCCGACGATACGGCGTCATTTTTTTTTTTGTTTACTCTTAGAAATAAACAAGTAAAGAAGTGCTAAATGTGCGTAGTGAAAAAAATATAGGGGCGAGTTTTAAATAACTACGGTATACAATCAGACTAACAAATGGACATTTAGTTACACGAAATCGCGGATAGCGAAGTGTAGTCATTAAATTGGGTACACCTACAGGGCGGTAAATTCCGGGATAAATCTATACGCATCTCACGAGGGACGCGGTATTGAGACCATTTTTTTTTTATTATATCGCGGAGAGAGGGCTCCAGTTTATGAAAAGGAGAAAAACTGTATCATTATGATTGACTGTTGGTGTCGAGCAATCAAAACTGCTCATCAAAGGGTTTCGATGGAACTTGGGAGTTATGGTTCACGCACTCGCATATACTCCATATCAGAGTGTGAATGAGTAGTTAATGCGAAATAAAACTGTGAACAAAGTTACGTTAGGTAAAATAGAAGAAACAAGTCTGTTGTTATTCCATGAACTGTAACATTTCTTATCGTTGTACGAAGCCTTTATAGACGATCGTTATGACCATTTGCTTCGAAGGGATCTCGTTACGAGTTAAGTTTTGGGGACCTGGTCAAGAGGGGGTAGTTCGTAGATCCTAAATACTACAGCTATTCTAGAATCAGGTGCTACCGTGACCGTTGTGTGTTGTCAGTGACTTAAGGTTACAATTTCTCATGCTCTAAGATCGACGCGTCTTTCCACTTGGTATAACGGTGCCTCACGGCAACAACAACGCCGACGACGAAGGAAGATACGGTAGAGTTGGTTGCAGGCACCCAACTGGCCTCCTCCTGTCACTGGCAACGAGGCACAACCGGTGTTAATCAGAAAATGCAAAGACATCGCGCTTGACGCCACTGAAGTCGCGAATGGCGGTGGTTTGGGGTCACCGCATGCACTCTACGGCTCGTAGCTGTCCTTGAAGCAACAGATTTGTAACAGCTCATTACGTGACTGTGATACCAGCTGCTGCTCGAACTGCTATTGCAGGTGCAGTACGACGCACCAGAGCCACTGTTGGTGTTGGTGTTGACTCGTACCACAATTTTAAGAAGTAAATTATCGCTTACGAATGCAGATGTTTGCTCAACTCACACTGATCCGTTATCTTTATAGCGACAACGAGAGCCCCAAGCAGATCCTACAGGTAGCTGGTGTTGCGCCGCAATATCGATGTTGACCTGGAACCCGCCGGCCGAAATGGTTCAAAAGTCAAAAATGGTTCAAATGGCTCTGAGCACTATGGGACTTAACATCTAAGGTCATCAGTCCCCTAGAACTTAGAACTACTTAAACCTAACTAACCTAAGGACATCACACACATCCATACCCGAGGCAGGATTCGAACCTCCGACCGTAGCGGTCGAGCGGTTCCAGACTGAATCGCCTAGAACCGCTCGGCCACTCCGCCGGGCCGAAATGGTTCAAATTCTAATCATTTCTGCAGAACATACTAATCTACGTGTCCTGTTTATATGAAGTCCTGTATCTAGTCGTTCAAGGTGTTCTGTTTGTTCTGGACATGAGAGTACAGTGGTACAGCTGGTGGCACACATACGCTTTTCTTGAAACTCAGGTTGAAGTCTAACAGATAGCAGCTTGTTTCCAAACTTTATGTTAGCAGAAGAAGATCTGAACTATAAAACCAGTAGCAAATAAAAAATATATTTATCAGCACCTGCTAGCGGTTGAAATGTGATGTATGGCTCAAATGGCTCTGAGCACTATGGGACTTACCTACGTCATTTCTCGAGCTGTTACACTAGTCTGTTCGTGACCGAACGTATGAAGCCTCATTTCTCAGCATTTGGGTACTACCCACCATTGCACACTGCACTGAGGTGACGAAATCATGGGATAGCGATATAAAGATAGCCATTGTATCGCATACACAAGGCCTAAAAAAGGCAATAAAGCTGTCATTTGTACTCAGGTGATTCGTGTGAAAAGATCTCCGACGTTATTATTGCCGCACGGTAGGAATTAACAGACGCTGAACGTGTGATGGTAGTTCGAGCAAGGTGCACGGGACATTCCATACGGAAATCGTTAAGGAATTCAATATTCTGAGATCCACAGCGAAGACAGTGTGCCGATAATACCAAATTTCAGGCATTAACTCTCACAACGGACAACGCAGTGGGCGAAGACCTTCACTTAAGCAGCGGCGAATTGCGTAGAGTGGTCAGTGCTAACAGACAAGTAACACTAATTTAAATAACAGTAGAAATTAATGTGAGACGTACGGCGAACGTATACATGAGGCCAGTGCGGCGAAATTTGGTGTCAACGGCCTACAGCAGCAGACGACCGATACGAGAGTGTCTTTGCTGACAGCACGACATCGCCTGCAGCGTCTCTCAATACAGACCACTGGATAACCGTGGCATGGTCAGACAAGTCCCGAAAGTGGTTGGTGAGAGCTGATGTCACGGTTCGAGATCCCACGAAGCCATTAGCCCAAGTTGTCAATAAGGCACAGTCCAAACTGCTGGTGGCTCCGTGGACTGTGTTTATATGGAACAGACTGTGTCCTCTGGTCCAATTGAACCAATCATTGAATGGAAATGGCTATACTCGGCTGGTTGGAGACAGTTTTTGGCCATTGAACGATGGGGATTTGATGGGTGACAATGCACCTGTCAAAAGCCACAACTGCTGGCGATTAGTTTCAAGAACATTCTGGACAGTTCGATAGAAAGATTTGGCCAGCCAGGTCGCCCGGCATGAATCCCATCGAAAATATACACTACTGGCCATTAAAATTGCTCCACCGAGAAGAAATTCAGATGATAAACGGGAATTCATTGGACAAATATACACTCCTGGAAATGGAGAAAAGAACACATTGACACCGGTGTGTCAGACCCACCATACTTGCTCCGGACACTGCGAGAGGGCTGTACAAGCAATGATCACACGCACGGCACAGCGGACACACCAGGAACCGCGGTGTTGGCTGTCGAATGGCGCTAGCTGCTCAGCATTTGTGCACCGCCGCCGTCAGTGTCAGCCAGTTTGCCGTGGCATACGGAGCTCCATCGCAGTCTTTAACACTGGTAGCATGCCGCGACAGCGTGGACGTGAACCGTATGTGCAGTTGACGGACTTTGAGCGAGGGCGTATAGTGGGCATGCGGGAGGCCGGGTGGACGTACCGCCGAATTGCTCAACACGTGGGGCGTGAGGTCTCCACAGTACATCGAAGTTGTCGCCAGTGGTCGGCGGAAGGTGCACGTGCCCGTCGACCTGGGACCGGACCGCAGCGACGCACGGATGCACGCCAAGACCGTAGGATCCTATGAAGTGCCGTAGGGGACCGCACCGCCACTTCCCAGCAAATTAGGGACACTGTTGCTCCTGGGGTATCGGCGAGGACCATTCACAACCGTCTCCATGAAGCTGGGCTACGGTCCCGCACACCGTTAGGCCGTCTTCCGCTCACGCCCCAACATCGTGCAGCCCGCCTCCAGTGGTGTCGCGACAGGCGTGAATGGAGGGACGAATGGAGACGTGTCGTCTTCAGCGATGAGAGTCGCTTCTGCCTTGGTGCCAATGATGGTCGTATGCGTGTTTGGCGCCGTGCAGGTGAGCGCCACAATCAGGACTGCATACGACCGAGGCACACAGGGCCAACACCCGGCATCATGGTGTGGGGAGCGATCTCCTACACTGGCCGTACACCACTGGTGATCGTCGAGGGGACACTGAATAGTGCACGGTACATCCAAACCGTCATCGAACCCATCGTTCTACCATTCCTAGACCGGCAAGGGAACGTGCTGTTCCAACAGGACAATGCACGTCCGCATGTATCCCGTGCCACCCAACGTGCTCTAGAACGTGTAAGTCAACTACCCTGGCCAGCAAGATCTCCAGATCTGTCCCCCATTGAGCATGTTTGGGACTGGATGAAGCGTCGTCTCACGCGGTCTGCACGTCCAGCACGAACGCTGGTCCAACTGAGGCGCCAGGTGGAAATGGCATGGCAAGCCGTTCTACAGGACTACATCCAGCATCTCTACGATCGTCTCCATGGGAGAATAGCAGCCTGCATTGCTGCGAAAGGTGGATATACACTGTACTAGTGCCGACATTGTGCATGCTCTGTTGCCTGTGTCTATGTGCCTGTGGTTCTGTCAGTGTGATCATGTGATGTATCTGACCCCAGGAATGTGTCAATAAAGTTTCCCCTTCCTGGGACAATGAATTCACGGTGTTCTTATTTCAATTTCCAGGAGTGTATTATACTAGAACTGACATGTGATTACATTTTCACGCAATTTGGGTGCATAGATCCTGAGAAATCAGTACCCAGAACAACCAACTCTGGCCGTAATAGCGGCCTTGATACGCCTGGGCATTGAGTCAAACACACCTTGAATGGCGTGTACAGGTACAGCTGCCCATGCAGCTTCAACACGATACCACAGTTCATCAAGAGTAGTGACTGGCGTATTGTGACGAGCCAGCTGCTCGGCCACCATTGACCAGACGTTTTCAATTGGTGAGAGATCTGGAGAATGTGCTGGCGAGGGTAGCAGTCGAACATTTTCTGTATCCAGAAAGGCCCGTACAGAACCTGCAACGTGCTGTCGTATATTATCCTGCTGAAACGTAGGGTTTCGCAGGGATCGAATGAAGGGTAGAGCCACGGGTCGTAACACATCTGAAATGTAACGTACGCTGTTCAAATTGCCGTCAATGCGAACAAGAGGCGACCAAGACGTGTAACCAATGACACCGCATACCATCACGCCGGGTGATACGCCAATATTGGGATGACGAATACACGCTTCCAATGTGCGTTCACCTCGATGTCGCCAAACACGGAAGCGACCATCATGATGCTGTAAACAGAACCTGGATTCATCCGAAAAAATGACGTTTTGCCATTCGTGCACCCAGGTTCGTCGTTGAGTACGCCATCGCAGGTGCTTCTGTCTGTGATGCAGCGTCAAGGGCAACCGCAGCCACGGTCTCCGAGCTAATAGTCCATGCTGCTGTAAACGTCGTCCAACTGTTCGTGCAGATGGCTGTTGTCTTGCAAACGTCCCCATCTGTTGAGTCTGGGATCTAGACGTGGCTGCACGATCCGTTACAGCCATGAGGATAAGATGACTGTCATCTCGACTGCTAGTGATACGAGGTCGTTGGGATCCAGCACGGCGTTCCGTGTTACCCTCCTGAACCCACCGATTCCATATTCTGCTAACAGTCATTGGATCTTGACCAACGCGAGCAGCAACGTCGCGATATGATAAACCACAATCGCGATAGGCTACAATCCGACCTTTATCAAAGTCGGAAACGTGATGATACGCATTTCTCCTCCTTACACGAGGCATCACAACAACGTTTCACCTGGCAACGCCGGTCAACTGCTGTTTGTGTATGTGAAATCGGTTGGAAACTTTCCTCATGTCAGCACGTTGTAGGTGTCGCCACCGGCTCCAACCTTGTGTGAATGCTCTGAGAAGCCAATCATTTGCATATAACAGCATCTTCTTGCTGTCGGCTAAATTTCGCGTCAGTAGCACGTCATCTTCGTGGTGTAGCAATATTAATGGCCAGTAGTGTATAAGACTTGCAACAACGTGAGTCCATGCCACGTCTAGTTACTGCTGGGACAATGGAGGTCCGATACGATATTACGACGTATCGCATAACTTTTGCCACCTCGGTCGATTTCCACACATTTTCTTGTGCCATCATTTTCAGAAATAAGATATTGTTAACGTATGTACGCTTTATGTTTCCTTCCTCCGTCGTTTGCGGGGGTGGTAAGTTGTATAAAGTCCCATTTATAGATGTTTAGGTATTACCCATCGTTTTCCTGTGGTGTGAGTGGGCGCTTCGGGCACCAAACGTGGCCACATTACGATTTGTTTCGGATCTTTCGTACGATGTTCACCATTTTCTGCACACGCCCACGTCTTGAGGGACACCAGAGAGACGTGTGGCCTCGCGCACCTGGGCAGACCACACAAGATCACGGGAGACGTTACCTCACGAGCTGGCCGCTCCGCCTGCCCCCTGCTGTCTTGGCGCTCAACTAGCCACCTGTTGGACCAATTACGCCTGACTTACGGCGCGCCAACGCGTCTTTATTATTCTCGGGCCGCACAGCACGTGTATGCGGAAGTTCATAACGCGAGTTAGGGGCGCCCACTTCCGACCGGCATCCGACCTCCACCGGGGAAGGTGCCGAAGGTATCAGCAAAGCACTGCGTTACGGAATCTGTGGTCTCAACCCAAACTGGCCGTCTAACAGCTCCTGTGTGAGCGTCTCGTACGAACATGTGTCGTATTCCGTGTCTTCTGGCAGCTCCAACATTGTGCCCACAAAGTGAAACTTGTCTGTAAAAGGAAGTGTTCCCGAATCTGCCCTCACGTTAACCTATGACATCGCATGTTACAGATTTCCGGACAAGAATAAAATCAACTCTTTCAAAACCAGTTCAAAAAAATGACAGTGCCGCTGCATCACTCCATATTTGTAAAGTTATATGGGATATTTATGGACAGATCAGGACATTCAGACGGCCGCTGTGACCGAACGGTTCTAGGCGCTTCAACCCATAACCGCGCTGCTGCTACGGTCGCAGGTTCGAATCCTGCCTCAAGCATGTGTGTGTGTGAAGTCCTTGGGTTAGTTAGGCATAAGTAGTTCCAAGTCTAGGGGACTGATGACCTCAGATATTAAGTCATATAATTGTTAGAGCCATTTGAACCATTTTGAGGACATTTATTATCCTTTATTTTCACTTTCTGTCTTACTGAAGCAACCGTTTGTCGTGCCAGACAACATCACGAGATGCAACTGAAGTAGATAAATTAGGTGTTGTACTTGTCAAACTTTTAGAAAAGTGTAATTCGTAAAATTGCGTGCCGCGAAACAATGACATGCTGATCTGCAAAGCTGATACTGTTTCCTCAGACATGCATTTACTACTGATAAAAATTACAAGTGAGCTGAACAAGTACTCACTGTGTATGAAATGCTATTAAAATGAGCAAACACAGTCACTTCTTAGTCTGAAACGAAATACGTTTTTGCATTCTCGGGATCTGGGGTGCCGTAAGTCTGCAACCATTGACGTTGCTACTCACGTCCATAGAGACACGGGCTGCCAATACGACTGAGCGCTCCTCTCAGCAGGATATTACGTGCTGACATTTCAGCTGTTGACAACAGGGTAACGAATAATAATTTCGGGTATAATGTTACAAATGCCAGTCAGTTTCCTACAGGATGCACAAAGTAGACATACCGAGAGCACTAAACTTGCTGTTGTCCATTGCAGGAACACAATCACAAGAGACATTGTAAATTTCGCTGCTCATCTGCAGGAAGCAATTGTTCTGGTTAAACGGGCGTCTCCTGATGACTGCAATCTTGCAGAATGAGATTTTCACTCTGCAGCGGAGTGTGCGCTGATATCAAACTACCTGGCAGATTAAAACTGTGTGACCGACCGAGACTCGAACTCGGGACCTTTGCCTTTCGCAGGAGAGCTTCTGTAAAGTTTGTAAGGTAGGAGACGAGATACTGGCAGAAGTACAGCTGTGAGGACCGGGCGTGAGTCGTGCATCGGTAGCTCAGATGGTAGAGCACTTGCCCGCGAAAGGCAAAGGTCCCGAGTTCGAGTCTCGGTCGGGCACACAGTTTTAATCTGCCAGGAAGTTTTACTGCAATCTTCTTGTTACCAAAACTGTTACAGTGAACTATGTAAGGATCATAACCAGAAATAAGTAAACAGTCCTTGATCACGTACAGTTCGGTGATAACATTTTGCCTGACTGCAACTTGGCGAACGATGTATTTATTTATTCGTATGGCTCAATTTTGGAAATTTGTGGTAAGGTCCTATGGGACTAAACTGCTGGAGTCATCGGTCCCTAAGCTTACACAACTACTAAATCTAACTTAAATTAACTTACGCTAAGGCCAAATGCCTGTGGGAAGACTCGAACCTCCGACTGTGACAAGGCTCCTGAGACCGCGTGGCTTCACCGAGTGGCTCGTATGGCTCACATGCAGTCTAAAATTGGAGGTATATTACGTTAGTAGTACTATATGTAACAGGAGTATGAAAGTACAAAGCTAAATACAAAACTAACTAAATGTCATATCTAGGTTCCTAATACACATAAGAACCGTATCGTCAACTTTCACGAGGTCGCTCCAGCTGCCCTGGTAGGAACACAAGGGGCGTTCATCTCAAATGTGCTTGACTGTCTGGTTCGGAGCCCCACACACACAAACTGGAGACTCTGTAGCACACCATTTGTAAAGTAACCACTCACATTCCTCAGGGTTTTCAATCAGTTGACAGCTCTGGTCCCACGGGTCTCTCACCCCAGTGTTAATGGCATCTAGCTGTTCCATTTGCCGTAATGGTGGGTTTCTTGAACGGAGTCTACTTCGTCGTAAAAGTGGCGTGTCTTCCTGCATCGGTAATTCCAGGTTCTCCTGTTGCTTGCTTTATTCCCTAAGCAAGGCGGCGCTTCTGCGGATTGGATGGGTGTTGCCAGTAAGTCGGTGTTGGTCGTAGTGCCCCAGTTAAGCGCGTAGTGTTGTCCAACTGGATATCGATCAAGTTGGTGTGGCAGCTGTTTAGCCACGCCAGGGTGCAGTACTCGGCTGATGAGAAGACCAGCGCAATGGATGATGTGCGCAAGGTATCTGCTGAAGCTCCCCATGTCATTCCACACAATTGTTGAATTATGTTGTTCTGAGTTTTTATCATGGCAGCAGTATTTGGAAGATGTTTTCTATATGAAAGGGTGCGGACCAAGAGTGACACCTAGGTACTTAGGGTACTTGTTAGCCGGCCGGTGTGGCCGTGCGGTTCTAGGCGCGTCAGTCTGGAACCGTGAGACGGCTACGGTCGCAGGTTCGAATCCTGCCTGGGGCATGGATGTGTGTAATGTCCTTATGTTAATTGGGTTTAAGTAGTTCTAGGGGACTGATGACCTCAGCTGTTAAGTCCCATAGTGCTCAGAGCCATTTGGTACTTGTTATGGCAAAGAGTGTTTCGGTAAGGTTTCACTCTGGGCCCCGCGTTACCTTGTTTGATTGTCATATGAAATGTACATACTTCACTTTCGCTTGTACTAGCTCCAAGTCGCCACTTTCTAAAACACGCACTCATAACGGCTAGAACTTCTGTAGGAATTGTCTCCGCTCGTCCGAGATCATTGGTTCTACAGGCAAAAGCGATATCGTCCGCGTAGCAGAATTTCGTTCACCTGGTATTTGGGCGATCGGAGATATACAGGGTGGTCCATTGATCATGACCGGGCCAAAAATCTCACGAAATAATCGTCAAACGACAAAACTACCAAGAACGTAACTTGTCTAGCTTGAAGGGGGAAACCAGATGGTGCTATGGTTGGACCGCTATATGGCGCTACCATAGGTCAAACGGATATCAAGTGAGATTTTTGAAATAAGAACCCCCATTTTTATTACATATTCGTGTGGTACGTAAAGAAATATGAATGTTTTACTTGGACCCCTTTTTTCGCTTTATGATAGATGGCGCTGTAATAGTCACAAACGTATGGCTCACAATTTTAGACGAACAGATAGAACCAGGTAGGTTTTTTAAATTAAAATACAGAATGTAGGAACGGTTGAACATTTAGTTACGGTTGTTCCAATGTGATGCATGTACCTCTGCGAACTTATCATTTCTGAGAACGCATACTGTTACAGCGTGATTACCTGTAAATACCATACTAAAGCAATAAATGCTCAAAATGATGTCCGTCAACCGCAATGCATTTGGCAATACGTGTAACGACATTCCTCTCACCAGCGAGTAGTTCGCCTTCCGTAATGTTCGCACATGCACTGACAATGCGCTTACGCATGTTTTCAGGCGTTGTCGGTGGATAACGATAGCAAATATCCTTCAACTTTCCGTACAGGAAGAAATCCGGGGACGTCAGATCCGGTGAACACGGGTGCTTCGACGGCCAATCCTCCTGTCATGAAATATGCTATTCAGTACCGCTTGTGCCGGACATCCATCTGTAAGCACATCGCCATTCTGTCATGCAGTGAAACATCTTGTGGTAACATCGGTAGAACATTACGTAGGAAATCAGCATGCATTGCAACATTTAGATTGCCATCGATAAAATGGGGTCCAGTTATCCTTCTTCCCATAATGCCGCAACATACATTAACCCGCCAAGGTCGCTGATGTTCCACTTGTCGCAGCCATCGTGGATTTTCCGTTGCCCAATAGTGCATATTATGCCGGTTTACGTTACCGCTGTTGGTGAATGACGCTTCGTCGCTAAATAGAACGCGTGCAAAAAATCTGCCATCATCCCGTAATTTATCTCGTGCCCAGTGGCAGAACTGTACACGACGTTCAAAGTCGTCGCCATGCAATTTCTGGTGCATAGAAATATGGTACAGGTGCAATCGATGTTAATGTAGCATTCACTACACCAACGTTTTTGAGATTCCCGAATCTCGCGCAATTTGTCTGCTATTGATGTGTGGATTAGCTGCGACAGCAGCTAAAATACTTACTTGGGTATCATCATTTGTTGCAGGTCGTGGTTGACGTTTCGCATGTGGTTGAATACTTCCTGTTTCCTTAAATAACGTAACTATCCGGTGAACGGTCCGGACACTTCGATGATGTCCTTGAGAGTGCGGAGCAGCATACATACCACCACCCGTTGGGCATTTTGATCACAATAGCCATACATCAACACGATATCGACCTTTCCCGCAATTGGTAAACGGTCCATTTTAACACGGGTAATGTATCACGAAGCAATTACCGTCCGCACTGGCGGAATGTTACGTGGTACCACGTACTTATACATTTGTGATAACTACAGCGCCATCTACCACAAAGCAAAAAAAGTGGTGCAACTAAAACATTCATATTTCGTTACGTGCTAAATTGGGGGTTCCTATTTAAAAAACGCAGATGATATCCGTTTGACCTATGGCAGCGCCATCTAGCGGGCAAATGATAGCGCCTTCTGGTTTCCCCCTTCAAGCTAAACGAGTTTCGTTCTTTGTAGTTTTTTTGGTTTGATGCTTATTTCGTGAGATATTTGGCCCGGTCACTATCAATGGACCACCCCGTATAGGCTAACGTTACTGGCGACAAGTGTCTGCCGACACGCTGAAGTCGTCTGCTTACAGAACTGAGTTTCACGTCCAGACAGTGCGCGGATCGTGAATGCACCGCTTTAAACCTGCTAATATTCGCAGTAACAAAGCGATCTGTGTTAATGGACTGCTAGCGACACAAACCTCTTCTGCTCTCCAACAAAGAGTTCCATGATGAAATCCTCTCCGATCATCCGCAGAGTCAAAGCGCCCTTCTGCGGCAACGTTTCAACAAGTTCCCTATTCATCATCTTCAGGTGAAACTTTGCGAAACGTTGACACAGAACGACGGCTAGACTCGGCTGATAACCCGAGGAGGCTTCATTGTCGAAATTCGCCGGAATAGCCTGCATTTCAATAAAGACTTTCACACATTAAATGTTGATTCTGCTGCAACACTTGCTTCAGATTTATGTCTGTACACATATCAAGCACTTTAAATGTACGGATGTCACTAACTAAGAAAGATCACTAGAAATGCTCTACTGGAAAAAAATTTGTACACCCTTTTAAAGGTTTCCAGTTAACTCAAGATTTATGGTTCTAAAAGTGCATGTGGAGTACATGAAATGATTACATTCACAGATCAATAGCACAAGACGTTCTGGGGTAGCAGCTATGGACCCATGCTGTAACACCCATACAGTGCACAGCCTTCACGTTCGGCAATGCACGCGATGACTGTGGCAGCCAGTCAATATGCGGTGAATACTGTCCTTGGATGCGTTTACCACGGCTGCTCGACCTGTTCACGTAGTTCCATAAGAGTTGTTGATTGACGAGTCGGGTAAGTCAGTTCTCGTCCCATAACATCGAAGATCTGCTCGACTGGAGACGCGTCCGGTGATCGTGCTGGCCAGGCGAGTAGCTGAACGTCTCGCAGAGCACGTTGAGTTCCACGGGCAGTGCGTGGGAGAGCATTACCCTGTTGTAACTACACATCTCCTTCCTGTTGCATGAATGGCAAAAGAACTGGCCGAACAACGTTCTGTACATACCGAGCGATGGTTAGCATCTACTCCAGAAACACAAAAGGCGAACGAGGGTTGTAACTTACCACACCTCAGACCATAAGGAATGGGGCCATTGCCTCTTGAACGAATTCACTCTACTAGATAGTGCTCAACCAGTCTACATCGTACACTCTCTGTACTCAGTTCTAATTTAGACCTCTCTCTAGGCTACAATTCAGCACCCATCGTGCCTCACGACAGCAAGTTTTCTGTCATCGGTTGCCTGACAGCAAGTGTCACCTGACTTATCTATTTGAAACTATGATGTTTCTCGTCAGCTAGTTGCAGCAGACCTGGCAAGTTCCTACAAACAATGGTTTTCTGCGTAAGCTTAGTATACTCCTGGTTAACGAACGTTGGTCTAGCGTGGGGCCAAAGCTAGAAAATCTCATTCACAGATTTCTAAACATGGTGAGCCGAAGGGCTTACACAGACACCTACGGGAAATTATAATAACATAATTATTGTAAGACAATCAGAAACACCATCACTAGGGTTTTAAATGAACATTCTCTCATGGTATGACCGCAGAGAAACAGCCGGTCCCTCACTTAACTGCTCTGGCGGCTATTCCTCGCTTCACATGTTATCTTTCCAAAAGAAGTACTTCTGCCATCTCACACAATACAGTATTATGGCAACAGCAGCCTCCGATCGCCCGTTGTGTTGAGACGGAGCATAGCTAATTCCACATCTGTTATTCGCACTGGAGGACAGCTTTCATATCTGAACACGTTTATGATCCATACTAATAATCTCAAGAAAAGTTCTGTGTTCCACAAGCTACCTGGAAAGCCTTCAAGGCTGCAGGAAATAACAGGCTCCTCTCTCCGTAGCATAAGAAAGGAAAAGATAATCACTAGCAGTATTGAATATTGTCTGCAGGGATGACGGAGCATTAAAGGATCGACTACATTGACTATTGGGTATGTGCATATTATATTGTAAAATCTGTTGCATGACAAGTTGGGGATTAACAGCAATGTAACCGATTTTTACCTGGAGAGTTGCAGTAATATTAAACACAGTACCCATCTATGGAAATTGTTTATTTCTGTACTGAAAATAAACTAGCATAATCTTGAAACATTAAGTGGGCTATGAGTGGGAGTTACAGGTAGACACTCTGTGCATGCCACAGCACTTTATTTCTATCGCTGTACATCAAATCCCTGTCCCCAGGTGTTCCATACAGAACAATTTATGACATGATGCTATCACCTCGTTGTTAGTTTTCACAATTTTCTTTCCGATAAGCTAGTTGTTTATCACTTGATTTTTCTTGCTTTTTATTTTCATCAGTCATTTAAAATTTTCGTTCTTAAATTCCGTGGTGATATTTATTTCCGCTTCGTTTTTCCAATTTAACGAGCAATCCGATACCTTTCGGACTGCTAAGAAGTATTTTGGTCTCCTTATAAAATTCCTCTATCAGTTCGAAGTTCTTCTCTATCTTCAAGAAGCTGTAGCATTGACAAATATATTTTTCCTTATAAAACGTGAAATTTTCCTGTAAATATGGAACTTTCCAATTATTCAAAAATCTCCATCATTTGCTCATAGGTTACTCCGTAGCACTTCTAACCGATTTGGTCTGCGTGCGTCTGGATTTAATTTCATACTTTGGGGCTTGGCCAATCATTTTCTGACGATTGCTACCGGGAAAAAACTAATGCCGGTATAGCAGTCACACGAAGGCATCTTTCACATAGAATTAATTGTGAGGAGGCAGAAGTCAGAGCCAGTGCTGCAGAGGTTGTCCGTGGATGGCTTGTGTGGTTCAGCGATGGCAGAGCCTCTCTGTGAACACCGAAAATCCGCTCCGTTATAACGTGGCGACGTGTTCTGTCCTCCTGTGTGTTCTGAGGGCGGGCAGCTGCCTTAAAGCTGCGCTGCGGGTGGCATACTCCGCGGAGCGCAGGGTCTCGATATTAAAACGGGACGTGGCGGCGAAAATATGAAGATTGTGTGCGAGCGTGTTTGTGTGCGTGCGCATCTCCCGTGCGAGAACAAATTTACAATAATAAGTTTATTAAACACAATGTGTATGTATAGTTACATTTCAATTAGCTTTTCACGAATCATTTGATAACGCGTTTATTGGTTGAATTCTGCTCTCACACTTTACTAAATGGTATTTGGTGTGTGGCTTGTTGCATAGTTTACAGATGCAGTCTTCCTCTCGAGCGTGTCATGATCCATTCTGGCATGTCTTCCAGAGGAAACTATTAGGTGCAAAATAAGGATCTGGAAGTTCGGTCCCTTGCAGGAATCTGAATTCCTAGCTTCTGTTGCCCCGATCACGTTCAGTATCTCCCCGGCTTTGTTCGGTCTCTCGCTGATGACGGTGTTGTATGCTTGCATCTCTCGAAACATTGTCTAGTATTTTGACGAACAAACGTACGAATAAGAGCAGTGAGTAGAAATTTCCACGTTATCTGAGATTCGTAGATAGAGCAAGCTTTACAAAAAAATCTGTATGGACAGCAGTCATAAAGTTGTAATTATCATCTTGGAAACATAGGGTCACGGAATTAACAAATTGTATGTTTCAATGCACATTTCTAGATTCCCAAAGCGCTTTTGGCTACGTTCCTAACAAACGACTGTAATCAAATTGCGTGCCTCTGGAGTATCGTCTAAATTGTACGACTGGATTCGTGATTTCCTGTCAAAAAGGCGGCAGTTAGTAGTAGTTGACGGACAGTCTTCGAATAAGAGTGATAACTGTCGTTCCACGAGGAAGTGTTACAGACCCTTTGCTGTACCTGGTCTACATAAACGGTTTAAGAGACGATCTTAGCAGTCCTCTTAGGCTGTTTGCAGATGATGTTGTCATTCACCGACTATTAAAGTCATCCGAAGATCAAAACCAAATGCAAAATGGTTACGACAAGATATGTGCAAGGTGCAGAAAGTGGATATTGACTTTAAATAATAGAAAGCGCGACGTCATCGACATGATACAAAAAGACATGTGTTAAATGTTTTGTATTATGTTTTGAATTATCGCGAAACAGGGGAGAAGGTGTTACGGATAAGAGAAGCGATTTGGAGTGGCAATAATTAAAATAAAATCGGTTTTCGGCATTCTGTTACATCATAACGTGAGGCCGTCCAGTCATGCGAGGGAAGGGAAGGCATTATTGCAATAGTACGGCCGAGTCCCACCACTAGCACATGGCGCATTAGCCATCAGCTCGATATTCCATAAACGAGAGTGTGGTGTGAGTTACAATCCGAGGGCATGTACCCATTCCAGGGGCATCCCCTGCAACATCTGCATCCAGGTGACTCAGTAAGCAGACAACAATTTCGTGAATGGTTGGCTGTACACAGAGACTCCGTGCAATACACTTTATTTACAGATGAGGCTAAATTTACATGCAATGGTGTCATGAACACCCGCAGTGCTCATACATGGGCGATACAACCCAAGTGACACTAGGAAAAAATAAGATTCCAAGTTAGGTTCTCAGTGAACGACTGGTATGGTACGATAGATGACCTGGTGGTAGGGCCTGTGTTCCTGCGAAATCACGTGACAGCCGCAGCCTACACACATTTCCCGATAGAAGACCTACCTGCACTTTTGGAATATGTGATACTAGAGCAACGATGGCAAATGTACCTGTAACACGATGGATCAGCGATTCACTGTACCACACAATTACCTCAGTATCTGAATAACCCATTTCCTCAAAAATAGATTGGCTTTGATGGATCATTAAATGGCCTACCAGATCACCCGACCTAACCTCATAAGACTTCTGATTATGGTGCTGAATAAAAGGGATGTGTACTTCACGATGTCGGATACACGTGAAGAACTTCTTGCTCGCATCGCCAATGCTGTTGCCCGCATTAAAGGCCGCAGAGATGATGTTCGACGTGCAACACAGCACACCCTGCAGCGCGTTGACAGTTCTGTTGAGATGGGCGGAGAACTTTTTGAACATCTCTTTTACGCTGGATCAGCCATCTGTGACACCATCATTCGGTTCACAGCGCCTACACAGCATTTCAGTAACTAATACTAACGCTTGTCTTCCTACTCATTCATGGATGTGTGTAGTGTTCAACCCACTCAAGTTCCGTAACCATCGAAAATCGGACACATATTCATAGGACTTTTACGGTTTATTTTCATACGTACAATTACCTAATAAATTATGTAACATTCCTCCTGAATCATCCCGTACAAGACATAAACAATCGTAACGGAATTACATAGTTTCGCTCATAAGACAAGTAATGAAAAAAGTGTTTGCAATTATTTACTGGATGTAAATTTTTATAAAGGAACTCACTGTCCAGTTGTGTTATAGCGTTGTTAGTGCTTTGTCCAACCTCAGTTCTTCGTAATTACTTCAAAAGTTCTCTTCGGTATTGATTTTGTTAGGGTTTGTAGTTCTTACACTGAAATTGTCGCCTTTCGTATCGCTCTTTTCACCTCACATACATACTCAGATTGCCTTCCATTGCGATAAACATGCCTTGCGAGTATTCCCAAATGTTTGCTACGGGGTTCATATTCGGCCTACGTGCAGGCCAGGGCAAGAAATCGATCTCTGTATCTTCAAACCACTTCTTGGTTGTAGTAGAAACACGCACGGATGCAATATCTTCTTGACACATTTGACTTCCGTTCCCTGGGCCCTCATATATTGTAATCCGTTCTGTCTCTGGCATCTCAGTATCCACGTTAAGAGTTAATTCTAGCGATCAGCCAAGCAATACGCGATTAACCTTTAGCATATAAGGCAGCCGATATCATAATATTTCAACCTCCAAAAGCTGCTGCTTTGTTCTCAGATAATGCCAATAATATTTAAAGCCATCCGGCCACTCTCCATTTAACTTCTCATCACTGAAGATTACTGTTGTGTACATAGTTCCGCGTAGTCATCGCGTACACAACTTTCCCACTAGAGCGCGCCCCGCTAAGCACAACAGCGCAGGCGCAGCGCTCGTCCGTCTCCGCTCTACGAGATGGCGCTGCCATAAAGACGGACCAAATTCTGCTTCCGCCGATCCGCGTATTAATATGTCTCGCAGCCAATGAGATTGCTGCTAACGTAGAACCTTTTCTCCTCACGGACCACACTCGCGCAGTGATGCATGAACGCGCGAGGTATTATAACGAGTGTACAGACCTCCGTATAGTCAGTCTGCATTTGTCTGCAACAGTCTGCACGAGTTCTACATTTGTCTGTACCAGTCTATTCTCAAGTTTCAATCTGCGCCTAATAAGATTACCATATTCCTGTACATAGCCATAAAGATAAATGTATAGACACTTTTGTCAAGTATCAGAGGTATATGTGAGAATAAGATTAACGTACCAATACCAAAGGAACGTCAGATTGTCAATTGTAAATAGCATCCAGAACCAAGTTAAGTAATTTTTATGCTTGTTATTATTTTAATAAATGTGTGTGAAAATTAATCAAGTTCTGTTTGAAGTTGGTCACCATCAATCTGCTACTCTAAGCGTGCAAGTGGCATTTCTATCGTCTGACCTAACGGCAGAAGATAAACACGCCACGATAAGACCACGAGACATATTGCTGACACTCGCCTACTTCGCTAGAGCGACAAGTCAAATAATCTGATGGTGTGTGTACCGAAGGTCTTACAGTGCGCACACCACAATTACTTTACTTCATTTTGAAGTGCATGACGTATATTTTTCAGCAAACTCCTTTACAGCCTGTTTACTTCTGATGTTCAAGTGTGTGTGAATTCTTAAGGGATCAAACAGCTGCTGTCATTGGTCCCTAGAATTACACAGTACTTAAAATAACTTAAACTAAGAACAACAAATAGTTCAAATTGCTCTGAGCACTATGTGACTTAACTTCTGAGGTCATCAGTCGCCTAGAACCTAGAACTAATTAAACCTAACTAACCTAAGGACAGAGCACACATCCATGCCCGAGGCAGGATTCGAATCTGCGACCGTAGCGGTCGCTCGGCTCCAGACTGTAGCGCCTAGAACCGCACGGCCGGCTAAGAACAACACACACACACACCCATGCCCGAGGGAGGACTCGAACCTCCGGCGGGAGTTTACATCTGAAATTGTTAATTTTCGTACATGCATCGATGTCTTGCATACTGTAGAGATTTACATTAAAAAACAACTTTTATTATTTGTTACAAAGTTATTGCAGAACGCTCAATAAATTTTTGCACTAACTGCGTATCTGGAAATATGTGTGGTCTTAGATTCAAGTGGAGCAGAGAATGAATTACAAACCACAAAACGAGAACTCTAAAGTGTAGTAGAACGAATAGAATAGAAAAATAACGTGGTCATAGATTCAAGTGGAGCGGAGAATGAATTTCAAACGACAAAAGGAGAAACTCTAATGTGAAGTAAAAGTAATAGAATAAGAAAAATAAAAGCAGAATGAGATTTTCACTCTGCAGCGGAGTGTGCGCTGTATGAAACTTCCCGACAGATTAAAACTGTGTGCCGGACCGAGACTCGAACTCGGGACCTTTGCCTTTCGCAGGCAAGTGCTCTACCAGCTGAGCTACCCAAGCACAACCCACGCCCGTCCTCGCAGCTTTACTTCTGCCAGTAGAGCACTTGTCCGCGAAAGGCAAAGGTCCCGAGTTCGAGTCTCGGTCCGGCACACAGTTTTAATCTGCCAGGAAGTTTAAAAATATAAGCAGTCTATTCCAAAGAGCGCATCTGTGAAATGAGATACTGGCGAGAAACATCCAATGCCGTGTTGCAGCACCTCGTGCACTGTAGCCCGCTAGACTCCTCCTCGGCGAGCTGTCCACAAGGTGCTGGAGACGTCACTGCTCAAACCTGCTCTTGGACGGCGGCTCTACTGATGTCATCCAGTTTGGGAGCTCCTGCGACGACGTGATGCAAGATTCAGCCGGTCTCTAGCACGCTCAGTTGGCTTCGTGTATGAAGACAGTACAGTCCACTGGATTGTGTTGGTTCCGGCCTTCTGGAGGAAGGTGTTCACGAGGTGAGCGTTGTGCGCTCGCGCATTGTCGTCTTGGAAAACGAACCTATTATTGAAACGTCGACTTGCAGGGCTGGAAGAAGGTTTCAGGATCTTGTCCCTAAGCTTCACAGCCCTCAAATTACCCTCGATAGAGAGGATAGGCGTCCGATAACCGTACATGATACCGGCACGGAACACAACTGACGCCGCACCCTTCTTGAACCCGAGCGTCAGCTCAGCTGAGACGAGGATCCGCATCTGGCCGCCTCAACACACCTCTCTAACTACACTACTGGCCATTAAATTGCTACACCACGCAGATGACGTGTTACAGACGAGGAATTTAACCGACAGGAAGAAGATGCTGTGATATGCAAATCATTAGCTTTTCAGAGCATTCACACAAGGTTGGTGCCGGTGGCGACACCTACAACGTGCTGACACGAGGAACGTTTCCAACCGATTTCTCATACACAAACAGCAGTTGACCGGCGTTGCCTGGTGAAACGTTGTTGTGATGCCTCGTGTAAGGAGGAGAAATGCGCACCATCACCTTTCCGACTTACATAAAGGTCGGACTGTAGCCTATCGCGGTCGCGGTTTATCGTATCGCGACATTGCTGCTCGCGCTGGTCCAGTTGCAATGACTGTTAGCACAATATGACCATCCAGACCGCCATGCGCTGTTGCCATTTTTCGGTGTGCACTCAGCCTCGTGAAGCCAATTGAGAAGCTACTCGACCGAATAGTAGCGCCTTCGGTCAAGAATACCATCATAACGACCGGGAGAGGGGTGTGCTGACCTCACGCCCCTCCTATCCGGATCCTCCAGCCAGGATGACACGGCGGTCGGATGGCCCTGGTAGGCCGCTCGTGGCCTGAAGACGGAGTGCTTTATAGTTACTTTATGTATTTAAACTGACATAGGCCACCTTTGTCATTTGAACCCACAGTTTTTTGTGGTTGTAACCAAGGCCTACAATTTCTGATATAGATTTAGCCTACCTTGCACATGACGTGCTGCACTGTTACTATTGGAATGAGACCGAAGTGGATACACAGCCACATAACATGCGTAATTTTGTACAAGGTAACGTTGCATTACTTATTATTCAATATTCAAACTGTTCAAAATTTGATGGTTTGCAGTAAAGTATGAGTTGCGGATCAGACGTTCCCACGCACATCCCTATTATTAATATTCTCATTCTCAGGATGCCACAAGCTCTTTCTTTCTTGTACTAAACTTAAAAAAAAATTCTCGCAGTCAATGTTTTGTGTGTGGGAACGTCGGCCGATTCAACGGAAGAGAATTGATTCGAATTTCAGTGATCTTCGTCCTAAATCTGTACGCTCGGGGGATGAGGCCGTTCGCAGTGACTCCGCGCAGACACTGGCGCACTCCCGGCGGCATTGTCGCTGCCACTGTGACCGCAACCTTAGGTCGTCATTACACGAGCCGTGGGATTCAGTGAGAAGTACTCTCTGTCTTCAAGAATTCATCTCCACCGCGCTGGTGAACGTTCAGCAACCACTCGACTTCTGGATAGAGTCCGTGTGCGTCAAAATGGTGTATGCGATTGCAGCGCGCTTCAGCGGCAGTTTTCCGCTCTATGCGGTACACAAAACGCACGGTTTTATTACGAAATGGATGGGCACAAAATTCCGACGTAAGCTCTAGTAAGACGTCCCTATCCTCCATTATCCATACGCTAAACATGTTGCTCTGTCTGTAGCGCACACACATAAAAGTTCAGCATTTTTGAATGTGAATGTAAGAGAATGTAGATGAAGATGAAATAGGAGATATGATACTATGTGAAGATACTAAGTCGAAACAAGGCCCCAGGAGTAGACAACATTCCATTAGAACTACTGACAGCCTTGGGAGAGCCAGGCATAACAAACCTCTACCATTTTGTGAGCAAGATGTATGAGACAGACGAAATACCCTCAGACTTCAAGAATAAAATAAAAATTCCAATCCCAAAGAAAGCAGGTGATGACAGATGTGAAAATTACCGAACTATCATTTTAATAAGCCACGGCTGCAAAATACTAACACGAATTCTTTACAGACGAATGGAAAAACTGGTAGAAGCCGAACTCTGGGCAGATCAGTTTGGATTCCGTAGAAATATTGGAACACGTGAGGCAATACTTACCCTACGACGTACTTTAGAAGCTAGATTAAGAAAAGGCAAACCTACGTTTCTAACATTTGTAGACTTAGAAAAAGCTTTTGACAGTGTTGACTCGAATACTCTCTTTCAAATTCTAAAGGTGGCAGGGGTAAAATGCAGGGAGCCAAAGGCTGTTTACAATCTGTACAGAAACCAGATGGCAGTTATAAGAGTCGAGGGGCATGACACGGAAGCAGTGGTTGGGAAGGGAGTGGGACAGGGCTGTAGCCTATCCCCGATGTTATTAAATATGTATATTGAGCAAGCAGTAAAGGAAACAAAAGAAAAATTCGGAGTAGGTATTAAAATCCATGGAGAAGAAATAAATACTTTAAGGTTCGCCGATTGCATTGTAATTTTGTCAGAGACAGCAAAGGACTTGGAAGAGCAGTTGAATGGAATGGACAGTGTCTTGAAAGGAGGATATAAGATGAACATTAAGAGAAGCAAAACGAGGATAATGGAATGTAGTCGAACTAAATCGGGTGACGCTGCGGGAATTAGATTAGGAAATGAGACACTTAAAGTAGTGAAGGAGTTTTTTTCTATTTGGGGAGCAAAATAACTGATGATGGCCGAAATAGGGAGGGTATAAAATGTAGACTGGAAATGGCAAGGAAAGTGTTTCTGAAGGAGAGAAATTTAATAACATCGAATATAGATTTAAGTGCCACGAAGTCGTTTCTGAAAGTATTTGTATGGGTATGGGCTGCAGCCATGTATGGAACTGAAACGTGGACGATAAATAGTTTAGACAAGAAGAGAAATTTGTGGCACAACTTGACTAGAAGAAGGGGATCGGTTGGTGGGGCATATTCTGAGGCATCAAGGGATCACCAATTTAGTATTGGAGGGCAGCGTGGAGGGTAAAAATCGTAGAGGGAGGCCAAGAGATGAACACACTAAGCAGATTCAGAAGGATGTAGGTTGCAGTAGGTACTGGGAGATGAAGAACCTTGCTCAGGAAAGGGTGGCATGGAGAGCTGCATCAAACCAGTCTCAGGACTGAAGACCACAACAACAACAAACAACATACCAGTGCCTGTGTTTTTCAGATGTAAGATACCATCTTCCTTCGGACATTCATGAATGCAATGTCGTACGAGGGTCGTTCAGTAAGTAATGCCCAACTTTTTTTTTTCTCTCAGAACATAGCTCTTGTTAAGAGTCAGAATTTGGTGACAATATACAACAACATTTCGTCTCCACGTCCTATTTTTCTACGCAGTTATGTGAGCGTACAAGCTGTGGGGGGGGGGGGTGGGGGGGGGGGGGGAGAATAGAGCGGCAGTTTTCCGCCGCAGAGCACGTGGCTGGCGGTTGCTAGGGGGGCGTGGCGAGCGGCTAGCGATTACGCGGTCATGGAAAGACCTGAGCGGAAACTTGTGGCCGTGGTTGCGCGCTTGGAGAAATTTACATGCCAGAGAAAAGCTGATACAAACAGAACTAAGAGTGACACGAAGGTGCGAATTGGCACTCATGGGCAGAAAATTATTGAAAGCTAACTTATCTAGACTCGTCACGAAATATATAACAGTTTAAAAGTTATTGTTGTGTTAAAAATTGTAAATTTATGAAATTTCAAAAGCTAATATCTCGGCAATGCTTTGGCCGATTAATATACACAAAGTGTCTACGGATGCGGCTAGTAGAGCTGCATCGAACAATCATAGCAGACTTAGCAGAATATGTACAATTTTTGAATGAGAGGTCGGAATATGGGATTCGACAGAGAGAAACTGTCTTTTTGGTAATGAATAAATTTAAAGAGACGAAACTAGCGGCAGTATTCTCAAGTTTAAAGAGGTAGGTGAGTAATTGTCTATTTTCATTTGTTTATTTATGTTTAGTATTAAAAATGTAGGAAAAAGAAAAATCACGCTGAGAGGGAATAGTTTGTTCCATCTTATTACAATTAGTTTTTTTTGTTGCATTATACATTCAACATTTTTTTAGTTTAAATAGTGTGATATCTCGAGTGAAGAGGTGGACTACCTGTTTACTTAACTCAATTCACAATTACATAAAAGCACTTCCTTTCCTTAATCCCACTACGTTGCCTTGGGTTGATTAAGTTTGGGATTTGTATTAAGAGTTCGTCTGCTGGTAGTGCCAAGGCAGAGATGTGGTCACCCTGTAGGTCGGTTAGTGCCAACCTAAGCCTCGAGTAAACACAGAGATGATGCACCTGTTTACCAGGGGGTAGTAACAGGTCCCCCTCCCCTCCATGTAAGGGAACGGCCGCTGAGAGCCGCCATGAGATACTCACTCTTGGGGTAGCGGCTGAACTGAGCGGACGGAATCGAGGGCAATCTCCGTCTCTGCCGCCAATTTCATGGTGGCATGAGGTATTATGTTTTACACTGTTACTAATCCTCTCTTTTTCAGGACTGATATAGTTAGTGTGTCGTTACGGCCATTCATTCATTTTTTTTTAGAAATTTTGACTTTACAATTTACTGACAATTTTGTCAGTTATGGTTTCCTTTTCAGAGGCGATCATGGGGGCTTGCGTTATCCCTTTATAGTGCTGCAATCACTTGGTGCCTTCAGCACACGAAAGCAGCAATAGTTCCAAAAAAACTGTATAGCTTCATTTAGAAGCAGCCACATTTTTTTTTTTTTTTTTGCTATGTTAAAGTAATCTGGGGCCTCACCCCGTCTAGTTAACACGTGGTCATAACGACTGATGAGTAATCTGGAAGACGATTCCGTGTGAAACCTGGTAGGAGATGCGTGTGTGACATACTTAAGCTTCTAAGCGTGTGACGTGAAATTTTTCTAGGCCATCTCATAAATTTTGTTCACGGTTCCTTTTTAGCCCCCATTTGCAAGCAGCGCGTCCTAACTACTTTGATAAAGAATAGGTTGAGGGTATGAATGATTGTATAGTATGGATAGCAAGAACGAACTGAGGGGTCAGTACAAAGAAATTAGCTGTTGGTATCGGTCACCCTCGTGGTGCCGAACTGCACTACCAGCGAGCTAGCAGTTCGTTCTTGGAAATAAGTTAAGGTGAGGATGCTTACGTGTGCGGTTAATAGATTATTTGCGTGTGCCGTATTTCGCCGGATGTTTTATTTTTAAGAATTTGTTTTCTTTTCTGAATATGGAGGATGTTTGTGTCTGCTTTGTTCCCCCATTTTTCCGCCAAAGAGAATTTTTGTTGTTCGGTCCTAGTAGTAATCTTGGGTGCGAATTTCGGTCACTGTCCCAACAGACGGACCACAAGCGCAGCAACGTAGTCCCATCCTCTTTCCCAGTGCTTAAGTAGAAACGAGATGCCTGTTGGTTTAAGCACCTTCAGTGCAAGAAGAAACTAGAAGACATTTGACTTGACTTTGTTTGCTGCAATTATTAAATTTGTAAAGTTTTGGGGAATGTAGATAATAAATGTCATATTAAGTTTGTAAAACTTCTGGGATCTAGACAATAAATGACCTATAAACTGGATGTCACGGATTTAGTGGTCATTACAAACCCCAGTCCTGTGTCGAGAGCAATGACATGAATTTAATGATCATTACAAACCCCAGTCCTGCGTAGAGAGCAATGTTATCAACAAAGTGGTGTCCTTATAAATCATGATAGAGCGTGGCCTTTACTGACTTGCCCACTTGGTTGTTTAAGCCCTCCCCCGCTTTATCCGTTGCGCAATATTAACATAATAATCATCAGATCATTTAGCTAAGCGTCGGGCCGGCCCCTTAAATTCAATCCTTCCGAGCAATGTATCAAGCGGGCAAGCACGTGTCAGTGTGGCGACTTGGCCACACACGCGTCCGGCACGCTCTAGCATGGATAGGAGGAAACAGAGGAAGAGAGATACAAACAGGTAACGATGCATAACTAAACAGAAGGAATCTTTCAACCCCGCAAGAACATTATTTGTGAAAAAAAATGGTGGCAAATACGAAAAATTGGTCTTTAGATTGTTATCACCCGGAAAATTTCCATATTTTTCCATGTATCTTCTGTGTTTTTGTGTTTAGTTTTAGAATATTCGTAATTTTTTGTCAGGCATTGTTTTGAGTTAGGCAGTCGTTTCGAGGGTGGATAGGGCGGCCATCTTTGACGAGAGACAGTGGAGTTTGAGCGACGCTAAGAGCCGGACCTGCCACCCATCTGGGGGTAGTACTGGGTTGGTATTCACCATCGGAGATATGTATGTATGTAGCGAAGTGCGAAAGCGATCAAGTGGAGCCCAATGTAGTGCTTTAGAACAGCAGACAACAGTGTATTTTGTGAACAAACTGTCGAGTGCGTGATAGCGACACGTGAATTTTATAGTGAAGAGTTATACCATGAATTATTAATGGCCGCGCCCTGCTTTTGCCCCTCAGACTGCATTTTTAGTGTTTAGTCAATATATTGAAAACTATTCGTGGAAAAATAGAAATTAACTACTTGTCCAACTTATAAATAAACGAGAGTGACTCAATACTATTTAAATTTCACAGCAATACCTGCCTGCATTTATATATATATATATATATATATATATATATATATATATATATATATATATATATATATATATATATATATTTCACCTTGAAAATAAAGTTTAAGACTGGTGCGAGCTGACACACTATGACTAAAAGCGTAACCAAACATTGATATCAGCCACATCTCTGGGCCGCTGAATTAAGCTGAGTGTTGAATGTAGCAAATGCATACATATTGGCGCCATAGCACGTGGGGCCTGGAGCTAGCTATACAAATCTACAGTGCATGGTGCCCTGTACTTTCGTACTCTCCATCACGTTCTCTAGCCGTGCGCCAACGTTGTGGAAGAGCATTTATTCCCTGCTGGCAAAAGCTCTAGTCCTGTAGGCGTAGCCATGTTTTCACTGCATCACTGACACTCTCGTCATCTTCAAAGTGTGTTCCCCGTAGAGAATGTTTAAGCGGCCCAAAGAGATGGAAATCCGAGGGTGCCAGGTCTGGACTGTAGGGTGGATAAGTCAATGATGTCCAGCCCAATTTGGCGATGTTTTCCCGGGTTCTCAGACTTGTGTGTAGACGTGCATTGTCGTGTTGGAGTAAGATTCTGTTGGATTGTTGTCCGATCGAACACGCCAAAACGGTTCTGGAGTTTATTCAGAGTCTTGACGTATATCTCTGAATTGATTGTTGACCCTCTTGGTACCACATCCACGAGAGTGACGCCATCACAGGCGTAGAAGACTGTCACCATGACTTTTGCGGCATGGGGAGTTTTCTTGAATTTCTTCTTTTGTGGTGAATGAGGATGATGCCACTCCATGGACTGCCGTTTTGCTTCCGGCGCAAATTGGTGCACCCACCTTTCGTCCCCCATAACTATCCGTGACAGAAAGACGTTTCTTTGAATCTTGTGGCCCGCTGTGAGCATTCGTGGAACCCATCGTGAGCACGTCTCTGAATATTCGAGAGTCTCGATTATTGCAGACGCACTTCCAATGCTGACCGACAACTGTAGAGCAAATTGTCGGGTTTTGACAACGCCGATCGGCATGAATAATGGCATCCGCACGATTCAGCACGTCTGGAGCAGGGGCTGTGACAGGACGTCTCGACCGTGGCTGATCATGGAGCTCTGTTTCTGCGTTTTCTGCTGCTGTAACTTTCTTTACCCATCGCCCAACTGTACTCCTATCAACTGCAGCACCGCTATACACTGCACACAAACGTTTATGGATGTTCATCACGGTTTCTTTTTGTGCACACAATAATTCAATAACAGCACGCTGCTTGTAACGTACTGTACTACGGCTCTGCGACCTGCCAGAACGGTTCGAAACTTCACCAGCGTACAGAACAAACATCAGATGTGAAGCACCAACAAGGACGTTGGGATAAGTATGTTAACGGATTAAAAAAAATGTGGGACATTACTTATTGAACGATCCTCGTATTTATCCGCCGATACTGGGCAAGCAACTGTCAATTAAAATTTGTCTCCAGTGCGGGAACACTCATAATGGATGTACCACTGCTGGCTGTAGACACGTGTTTGACGGCATATGGAAATCGGACTAAGCGCGAGGCATGATCGGATAGCCTAATGCTGTAAGTGGTTCGAGTCGCGGTCCGGAACAAATTTTCACTGTCACCGTTTCCTTATACAGCTGACGGTCGTCCATATTCGCAAATCCCAATATGTTTCATGTATCTATAAACATAAGACAAAAAGAATGTTTCGTATCTAGTCAATGTGGACATCAGCTTGCAAACGTTTCATTGCAAATAGTACGATACAAATTCACAGTAGTGTTCCACATACGGTAAAAATGATTTCATAATCCACACTTTTTTAATAGAGCCCTAAGGTCATTCTTACTTTGTCTCTGTTTGCATTTAGCAGTAGAGTTTTTAGAACATGTGAAAGGCAACAGTTGAAATAAGCAAGTTTCAATTATCTGAAAAACTAATCCTGCAAGCTCTCTTGCAGATAAATCCAATTGAACGAACTCGCTCCTGGAAGGGGTGCACTTACTTTTGCATTACATAGAATTTTGCAGAACATACTGCTATTAAATTAATAAGGTAGTCAGAGAACTTTTTACAACACTTGTAAATTCTTTTTCTCGATTTACCGAAATGTAAAACCACCCCCACAACACACACACCACTTTGCGACTCGGCGTCTCCACTCATTATGCCATGCTGAACTGACGTAACTGAATGATCAAGTCTCGTACTTTATCATATCATGAACGTTTTTGTAGCTGGTGTGTTATTCATTGACATATAATTGGCTCTGAGCACTATGGGACTCAACTGCTGTGGTCATCAGTCCCCTAGAACTTAGAACTACTTAAACCTAACTAACCTAAGGACATCACACACATCCATGCCCGAGGCAGGATTCGAACCTGCGACCGTAGCGGTCACCTGGTTCCAGACTGTAGCTCCTAGAACCTCTCGGCCACCCCAGCCAGTCGTGCTTTTCCCATGAATCACCTAAGTACAAATGACACCTTCACCAATGCAGTGCCATTTCATAATTTGTGCACACGATACTGTCGCTCCCGGTATACGTGCATTATATCTATCCCATGACTTTTTTCACCTCAGTGTATAATCACAGGACTTAAATTAAAATACGAGGCCTTTTTTTTAAAGTAAGTACCATTTTGAAATTAAAAAAATACGTGCTAAGACATCTCAATAATTTATTTTTACATGAAAGCCTGTATCTTAATCTACGCACTGACGCCATTACAGTCTGATTCTTCCTTGTTTACGTTGTGTACTGAGTAAGATGCCTCCGATAATCGTGAGTCCTGCCGACTGTGAAGTACGGGCTGTTATAAGATTTCTTAGTGCTAAAGGCCTAAAAGCGACCGATATTCATTGTGAGATCTGTGCAGTTTACGGAGAAAACATTATGAGTGACGGAATGGTAAGAAAGTGGGTGAGAGCATTTAAAGATAGTCGCACAAATGTGCATGATGAACAACGGAGTGGGCGTCCTTCGATAGTTAATGCAAGTTTGGTGCAGGAAGTGGACAATAAGATGAGAGAAAATAGACTGTTTACAAGTTCCTCCTTGTGGGATGACTTTCCTAATGTGTCTCGTAGTGTTTTGTATGGCGTTGTGACCGAGCACTTGAATTACCGAAAATTGTTCGCACGTTGTGCACCGAAAATGTTGACGGATGTGCACAAAACCAAACGTTTAGACAGTGCATTGACTTTCCTTGAGCGGTACCACAACGACGGTGATGATTTCCTAAGCCAAATTGTTACCGGCGATGACACATGAGTGGCCTACATACTACCAGAATCAAAGAAACAGTCCATGGAACTTGAGCAAGGGCATCTTTGTGCTGCAAGACAATGGCCGTCCGCATGTGGCGAATCAGACCAAAGATCTCATCACATCTTTGCGATGGGAAAATTTAGATCATCCTCCGTACGGCCCCGATCTTGCGCCCAGTGACTGCCATCTGTTCCAGCACTTGAAGAAACACCTGAGCGGTCAGCGTCTTCAAGTGAGGAAGGCCATCTGCAATAGTGGCTGAAACGTCAGAGAATTTTACAAACTGACAATGCGGTCACATACTGTGAGGAATTTCATTGACAGTTAGTGGGCAGAGGTAAAGAAAGTTCGATGTTTACCAGCAACACTGTGATTAATCTCTGTTGGTCCATCATTGACAGGGGACATCAGCTGGTTAAGTAATTGTCAATATCAATGAAACTCACCAACAGCCGTGTAACTTAAGATGATATTTTACTTTATTTTGAAGCGTACGAGTTTCAGCATTTCACTATGCCAGTTTCAGGCCCTATACGTATCTCTCCAAATAAACGAAAATGTCGTATAGAGCCATAATTCTCTGGATGTTGTGAATGGAATAGTTACTCTAGCGCTTCATTCGAAGACCTGAAAGCAGCAGAGTGGTGATGCAGTGGTTAAAAAGTCAGGGGGCAGACTTCTGTGAGGAGGGTATTCAAAAACTGGTACAACGTTATGACAAGTGCCTCAATATTGAAAGAAAATGGTTCAAATGGCTCTGAGCACTATGGGACTTAACTTCTGAGGTCATCAGTCCCCTAGAACTTAGAACTACTTAAACCTAACTAACCTAAGGACATCACACACATCCATGCCCGAGGCACGATTCGAACCTGCGACCGGAGCGGTCACGCGGTTCCAGACTGAAGCGCCTAGAACCGCACGGCCACAACGGCCGGCTAATATTGAAAGAAACTATGTAGAAAAGTAGATTAAGGTACAGGCCTTCATATAAAAATAAAATTACTGAGATGTCTTAGCACGTTTTTTGAAATATTCAAAACGGTACTTACTTAGAAAAAAAAAACACCTTATATAAAAGTCAGAGAGGATGGGTTCAACTGAAATCCAATATGGCATCTTAGAACTCTGTACTGATAAAGAAAGATGGCCTGAATCTGACATATGTGGCGTTCTTCCATCTCATTGATTACGTTCACATGTGGGTTCAGAGTATCTGACATGCTTGGTATTGCTCTGCACGTGTGTAAAGGCTCCGCGGTGTTCTTTTGCCACTCTATGACGTCAGGAACTCGCCACACTCAACGTTGACGTTCGAATGTACGGTCCCTGTGACGACGGCTTACTCGGAGTACAGTAGTGAGCCGTACAGCGCAAGACGGGTTGCCTAACTGGGCCGCGGTAGGAGACCAGGCGCGGCCGCCGGTAGTGCAGCGGCAGCAGCGGCCGCCTACCTGGCCGCACAGACGGTCCCGAGCGCAGCGCCGCCGGAATACAGACGGGCCTGCGTGCCGCGCCGCCGCCGCCGCCGCCGCCGCCGCGCCTCGCTTTGATGTACCGCCGGCCGTGTGGATGCGCCGCTATCGACCAGGCCAGCTGCAACATCAGCCCGGTGGCCTTCCCTCCCCCACACTGCAGTCTCTCCGTGGAGGGTCAGCAGCCAAACACTTAACCCCTCTCCCTCCCTGCCTCCTGACACAACCTCATTATCACAACACATGTAAACAATACAGACTCTATAGAGACCGACGCAACAGTAAAGCAAACCAAGCAGAAAGTTGAAAAGAAGAAAGGGAATAAATGTATCTCTAGCCTTCCACGGCTGCCGTCACTGTCAATAAAATTCTTCAAGGTACATGACGCGTTGCTAATGTGTAAAGTTCTCTGACGTTTCCGCCACTGTTCCAAATGGCCTTCAAGTGAGGAAGGCCATCTGCAACGGTGGCCGAAACGTCTGAGAATTTTACAAACTGACAATGCGGTCACATACCATGAGGAATTTAATTGACAGGGATAAAAGTTTGTTGGAAGAGGTAAGGAAAGTTAGATGTTTACCAGCAACACTATGATTAATCTCTGTTGGTCCATCATTGACAGGTGACATCAGCTGTATAAGTAATTGTCAATGTCAATGAAATTCACCAACAGCCGTGTGACTTAAGATGGTATTTCATTTTGAAGCCTGCCAGTTTCTGCATTTCACTATACCATCTTCAGGCACCATACGAATCTCTCCAAATAAACGAAAGTGTCGTATAGAGCCATAAACCTCTGGATCTCGTGAATTCAATAGTTACACTAGTGCTTCGTTCGAAGACGTGTTAGCAAATCTGCTGCTGTCAGGTCATCGAACAAAGCACTAGCGTAACTATTGAATTCACGACATCCAGAGGTTTATGGCTCTATACGACATTTTCGTTTATTTGGAGAGATTCGTATGGGGCCTGAAGATGGCATGGTGAAATATTGAAACTGGTAAGCTTCAAAATAACATGAAATACCATCTTAAGTCACACGGCTGTTGGTGAATTTCATTGTCATTGACAACATTTTCATTATGTCATATACGACAAAGCACTTGGAAGGGAACTTGTAAGGAGCTGATGAAGTCTTGAAAAGAAATTATCAGATGAGTACAATCGCAAGTGGAAAAAGAGTGATGGAACGCACTGGAATTAAATCAGACGACGCCGAGGGAATTACATTAGGATGGGAGACACTAAAAGTAGAAAACGAGTTTTGCTATTGTGGAAGCAAAACAACTGGCGATGGCAGAAACAGATAGAACATAAAGTGGAGACAGGCAACACCAAGACCAATTATTACAAAAAATGAGAAAGTTATAACCACTGGATATAAATTTAAGAGTCAAATATCTTTTCTGAAAGTATTCATCTGAAATTAAGCAAGTGAAACGTGTTGCTACACAACAATTCTGTGATCAAACACGTGTGTCGGTAAGCTAAACAGGAGGCACTCAGTAGAAATGGAGGAAAAGGAAATTTAGGCAATTGGCAGGACACATTCTGAGGTGTCAAAGGAATCATCGATTTCGCGTTGGAAGGTGGAAGCGGGAGGGGGGGGGGGGGGGGGGGGAATTGCAGGGCTCAATGGCTTGAATACCATAAGCAGGTTCAAGAGGATGTTGGTTGTGCTACTTAAGCAGAGATGAAAAGGCTTGCACAATTTAGACCAGGGCTGAAACCTGCTTCAAACCAGTGTGTGGACTGAAGTAAAAAACAATCACACATACATCAATGCTACAGTTTCCATTAGATATAGTGAGTACTGTGAATGTTAGGGTTACTCTCTTGTAAGATTGAAAGTTGTCTACCAGCATGTTTTTCGGAATTAGATAGCGGCAGAATCATGCCTATAGATATTGCCGTTTATCCCTTCGTGATTGTTCGGAATTGCACAAATATCTTATGAATATGGGTTCTATGGTATCAGTAGGACCTCAGTGGCCACAGGCGACTAGTGCCCGAGAAGACAAGCATACTGTTCGCTCAGCTATTTCAGCTTCCCTTGATGCAGCAGCAAAGACAGTGGATTCAGGAAAGCTGCCCACACCATCATGCGTGGCCTCAAAGACCCCCATGTGACAATGGGCACAGCAACGTTTCTGAGTTGCTGTGTTTTCAGACGAGCTCCAGTTCTGCTTACATTGTGACGGCAAATGTATCCATATAAGGAGACTACCAGGAGAGTGAATTTTATCATATTTCATTCATCATCGTTACACATGCCCAGCATCTGGGTCGATGGTATGGAGCGTCATTGCGTACACAATAAAATTAACTCTTGCTGGGAAAAACCATTTGGTCAGAAGTCTGTGGTCTACTGAGACTGCAGTTTATCGTCCTGTGATACTGCCAGTTGCGTTCTTTGGTATCTGATGAGTATTGTGTCAATAGAGAATTCTTGATTTCAGGAGAACTGTACTCACCGCCACGCACGACACGTCAGAGGCCCCATGCGACTAGCGCCTGAGAGGACAAGAAATATTCTCCGCTCGTTTAATGGGGCTTCCCTTGGTGCATCAGTAAAGAGAGAAGTGTGTCGGCAGTAGTGCATCAATCGACAACAATGGACACAGGAGTGACTCTAAGCTGTCCTGTTTCCAGCCGAGTTCTGGTTTATGCTTACAGTATGACGATACCACGTGATGAGGCTCCAAGGACAATAAACATTGCCAGCTTGCATACATCATCGTCATATGTGTCCAGCATCTGGCTGGAAAGTATTGGGTGACCTTGTGTATACAAGAAAATCAACTCTGATTTCACAAAGCCCATGATCTGGACAGTAGGATGGTGGCTTTCCCCACGTTAGAGATCTCCATTGCCTTTCTTTCCAACAAGAAAATGCAAAACCACATATTTCCAGTGTTATCCTGACCCTCATCAACACAGTAGGAATTCGACTGTTATTCTTACCAGTACATACTGTAGACCTCTCACCCACTGAAAATGTCTGATCTTGGTTTCCTGAGAGATTGGCTCGCCATCGCTGGTCAGCCACTACCGTTAACGAAATCTGGTTGTATGTAGCAGCAGGGAAGGACGAACCATTATCTATGATCCGAGCTCGGTTCGATTCGATTCCCAGCAGGGTTAGCGCTGTTATTTTTCCCAGAGGTGGCAGCTCTGTGCACTTGCCAATAGGATAATGCAAGATCGCATACAGCCCGTGTTGTCCTGACTCACCTCGACGCAGTATACCTCCACATGACCTACAAATTTAATCATGCATTCGTCACAGTTGACTGCATGCACACAATAAGTAAAACTCTGTTGTTTGCTATCTTCCCTAGCGTTTCAGTTTTAGTGACCAGCAACGTACAACAACGAAGAAAATTAGGTTCAAATGGCTCTGAGCACTATGGGACTCAACTGCTCAGGTCATTAGTCCACTAGAACTTAGAACTAGTTAAACCTAACTAACCTAAGGACATCACACACATCCATGCCCGAGGCAAGATTCAAACCTGCGACCGTAGCGGCCTCGCGGTTCCAGACTGCAGCGCCAGAACCGCGCGGCCACTTCGGCCGGCCAAGAAAATTAGGGTAAGGCTGCTGAAGGCGTACCCCTCAAGGAAGAATTGTTGCATATGGCAGGGTATTTAAATAACACAATTTGCTTTGCGTACACCGATTTTTTTTCCCCGCTATCAACCAGCTTCCACACAAATACAAAAAATCTTCTCTCAAAAAGAGTTTTCAACCTTTTCCAAATCCATGCCTGGTTTTCTTCTAAGCCGTACCCCCTATATCAATTGTTCCCAACCATTCTGAGACTATTGCAACTGTATGTAATCAGATATTGGCTAGTATCCAATCCGGTACCCCCATCATCAACAACATAATAGCGTAACTAAAGTTTAGAATGAAAAAGAATTTTCTTTGATGCTTGTAATTTCTAAATGATGGAAGATAAATGATATCTAGTTTTCGTAGGTGCCTTATTATGCCCCGAAATAATGAGTCAATGAAACAACTGGCTCCGCTTTATTCTAACAACATTTTATTTATATTTATAGAAAGGTTAAGAAATTCAATGTGCATTGCTAGTGTTAGCTGCAACTACTCCACAGAAAAGAAAGCTAATTATCCACACTGATGGCAGATAAATTACAAAATGTGTTTCTTCTTCACCACTACACTCCGCAGCTGCTTCACTGTTACTTATAATCCATCTTCATTGCAAATTTTTTTTTTATTCACATGACTGGAATGTGACGCAGCATGTGAAGGTTGCTGAGTGTGGACGGGTTACTCCTGTAACCGAAATTGCAGATCTGAAGATGGTTCTAGAGGAGCCGAAACCGGTCATGTGAATAAAAAAAAATTAGCAATCAAGATGGATTATAAGTAACAGTGTATAAAAAGTGATTGCGGTATCCCTGCAGACATTACGTCTGTTCTTGCAAAAAATGCTCAGCTGCTTCACTCACACCCTGCAACTCCGTTTTAAAATCAACCAAGTCAATGGGTGTTCACCATATCTACTGCTTATGTGCCACTAGATTACTGGACTCCTTATCGCTGAAATGGTATAAGTTGAAAGACTTAAGGTCGTCAATGCTTTGAGTCTGCCCACTGCCACACAGTAATGTAGTAGCCATTACATAATTACAGCTGTGTTTTGATCTTAATTACATCGTTTATTGTAGCAAAGTGAATAATGAAGCAGTTTCTGCCCCATTTTGGTAACTATATACAACTCGGAGAAGGCATTTTCATGAGATATTTAAGCATATATGTATCAATTTTACTGTCACAGATGGATGATACAAAGTATATGTGTAGTAGGAGAACTATATCAGGAACAAGAAATATGTAGTTTGTACATTCATTTCACAATCTGTAACCTCCACCACATTGCCTCACGCGTTAATGCTAGTATTTGAAATAAAAAAATGCAATTATTGGTAACTTATGGAATCAGTATTACAGTTTCACGAAACAGTGATGAAAACACCAATGATATTTTGAAAAAATTCAGTTTCGAGACCAAAACACAACTGAACCCTTCCTTTACTCCTTATGAAATTTCGTTTTACCCCTCATGTGGTAACTTACCTCCAGGTTGGGAACCACTGCCATATAGCCTAAGTCGTACTTAACATACGAAGTCGAGACGACATAGTAAATCCATGGATGATGTAACAAGACGCCACAATAACAAATTACAAACTATGAACGTAACGCTACTTCCATAATTAGTCATAATGAAACTACACATAGGAAACAAAATATAAATTCTTAACAAATTGAACTGGTTAAACTGACATGTCAAAAATCAGTTGGTTTGAGCACAGGTATCACAGAAATATTTCTTAATTTTACTTTGCATGCCAGCGGCGCAATGGTCATGTACCCAACTTTTACATTTCATGCACTAAATCGTGTCTTCTTCTCCACCTTCGTTACATGGTCGACTTAACCAGTTCGCCATGTTCTTTATTCTCTATTCTTGTTAAAGTTTTTATGTACCTGTCTGTTTTTTATAGGTTTGTGCACAGGTTTGTTCTTTCTATTTGCCTCTTCTTTGGCTTATATTTCCTTTTTGTAAGGACGATGTTAATTCCGTTGTACGTCATTTCGTATTTTTCTTGATAACTGTTGTTATACATGGGATAGGAGATAAAGTTTCAAGTAACACTATTTGTTGAGTGTTAATTTCGCCAACTGTGCAATATTGTTTCCGTGTCCACATTTTCGTGACCCTGCAGGTCATTGAGTGGTATTGCAACTTTAAGCGGCCTTCCAGATTTTCGCATTCCTGCTGCCGTTCCATCAGCCGATTATTGAACCGACTAACCAACAGTACGCAGAGCAGTAACTACACAGTCGTCTTCTGTGACGACATTTCTATCACATGGCCACAATCCCGTTGCCTCAAAACCGTGTAGTGCTACTCCCATACAAACTAATCTGGGGCGTTACCCAGAAGTTTTGCAGTGGTAACTTGTTTCATGAACCTGCCAAAAGTCGAAGGTAGCCACGAAGCTGACGCTTTATTGCAACTATTTTTTTATTGTTTTAAAGAACAATCTGTCCAGTAGTTGTAGAAAATGAATCGCGTGAGCCGTAAATGATAGCATGACTAACCATAATCAGGATCTCGATAACTGCCTATAAACTTTTGGTGTGTGCATTATGTCCATGCAATATAACCAAAATTTGTTTCTGGTCCTTTTTTTTCTACTTTTGTACATTTTATGAAATGTTCTAGTCATCGGACTAACAGCTCTAATGTCATCTGGCGTTTTGTCGAACATATAAATGCTGTGTTGGGTAGAGCTCCCAATTTTAAGATATCATTAATTTTGCTGTGCTTAAATATTAACATCGGATGCATGATTTCGCCTGCTGCATCCATTGCACATACTGTCATACTGTCATACTGAGACAGCTTTCTCCTCTTGTGATTGCCCGCACTTGGTGTTTGCCTTTTTGGGAAATTACTTTAGGCAGTTTGTGAACCGCCGATTGTGCAGTTTCACCCACGTTATGTATTTGGTCAGCAGTAAACTTAGGTTCATCTAGTATTTCCGAAGACTTTTCAAAAGAACTCATTAACACGGTCTTTATTAAACCCCTTGTCTCGTGCCATCAATGTTGTTTCGGGAATACGCAAGGACTAAGTGGGATGATCTCTCATAAACCTGTAATACCCTTTTTTACCACCGATCATTTTCGTACTTATTGAAGCAATGTGGTACATGATTTTTTCAGAAAGTTAGTTGACAAGTTCTTTTAATTCAGTAATAGTTTTTTCGAAGACACTAGGCTCTAAATTAATTGTACACTGCTGGCCACCGTAAATGCAACACCAAGAAAGACAAGAGGTAGCACAACAAAATTTATTTTGTAGATAACATGTTGATCAAGTAACAACTGATTACGTTTACAGACGTCTGTGACATGTGGTTCCTGCCAGAATTAGTAGCCAGAGTAGCCGCCATTGTTGGAGATCACCGCTGCCACACGTCTCGGCATTGAGTCAAAGAGACGTTGGATGTGTTCCTGGGGTACAGCAGCCCAAGCAGCTTCCACACGTTGCCAAAGATCATCTGGTGTGGCAGCTGGGGATGTAATCTGGGTCACTCGTTGAGCAATCATGGACCACATGTTTTCTATCGGGGAAAGATCCGGAGAGCGAGCCGGCCAGGGAAGCAATTCAATCTGGTTATTGACGAAGAACCTTTGGACAATGCGTGCCACGTGTGGTCGCGCATTATCCTGTTGAAATATGGCTGTGGCCGAGCCCTGAACGTAAGGAAGGACAACTGCCTCCAGCACCTCGGATATGTAGCGCCGGCTATTTAAAGTACCGGCAATGCGTACTAGAGGCGTGCGAGAGTAATATCCAATACCGCCCCATACCATAATACCCGGTGCAAGACCAGTGTGGCGGTGCATAATGCAGCTGTCCAGCATCCTCTCTCCACGGTGTCTCCACACTCGAATCCGACCATCGTGGTGCTGCAGACAGAAGCGTGCCTCGTCAGTAAAGACAACGTCATTTCATTCTGCTGTCCACATCCGTCTGTCATCACACCATTGGCGACGGAGACGTCTGTGGTTCTGCGTCAATGGTAGACGAAGCAATGGACGTCTTGCGGACAGACCACTCTGCTGTAAACGGCGTCGAATGGTACGCGCAGACACTGGATGATGCGTTACAGACGCAATGTGCTGTGCTATGGTTCGGGATGTCACTGAGTGATCCGTCACTGCCATGAGCACAATTTGCCTATCAGCACGTGCAGTGGTGCACCGGGGTGAATGCGATCGACCACGTCGGTCCGTCGTACCCTCCTGCATCCAACGGTCACATATCCGCATTACAGTTGTTTGGTTTCTTCCAACACGACTAGCGATTTCTCTGTATGATAATCCACAATCTCGGTAAGCCACTATCCTTCCTCTGTCGAACTCGGATACTTGATCAAACGATGTTCGCTGTTGTCTACGAGGCATAACTGATCGTCTTGTGAAACAACCACAAGGTAAACACACGTGCCGAACGTACACTCGTCGAAATCGCCAAGCCTTAAATGGCGCTATGAGGTGGCGCCACAGGCGCGCGTGATGTGCGTCTGCGCTGAAATTCTAATCAGTTGCATATCTCATCGCTGCAAACCCATGGTGTAAATTTCACTTGATTCGGATGCTTCCTTCAGGGTGTTGCATTTACGGTGGCCAGCAGTGTATGCTGTGCTAATTCATGTTCCACGTCTGCTGCCATATCCTTTGGTCTTCCAAATTTTCATGTTTTATTCAAACAGTTGAAATGACGAGACAGTGTAGGCTTTGGTATGTTACACCTTGTACATGCTTTATTAAATCCAATTTCACCATTCTGGAAGGAAGGAAGGAAGAAAGAAAGACTGAGCTTAACTCACCGTCGCCATAGAGGTCGTCAGAGAAAGTGCACAAACTCGAACTGTTTATTGGATGGGAAAGGAAACAGGATGTGACCTTTCAAAGGAACGATCCCAGCGTTTGCTCAGAGCGATTAAGGAAAATCAGGGAAAATCTATATCTGAATGGCTCGACACGGGATTGAACCATAGTCCACACAAATGCGAGTCCAGTGTGCTAACCACTGCGCCACCTGGCTCGGTTTCACCACTCCGATGTTTCAATAAACTTCGTCCACATCCTCCTGCTTTCATATATTGTACGCTCTTCTCGTGACATTGATCAACTGATATAAACCATGTTTAAAAAAATGGCTCTGAGCACTATGGGACCAAAACAACTGAGGTCACCAGTCCCCTAAAACTTAGAACTACTTAAACCAAACTAACCTAACCACATCACACACATCCATGCCCGAGGCAGGATTCGAACCTGCGACCATAGCGGTCGCGCGGTTCCGGACTGAAGCGCCTAGAACTGCTCGGCCACAGCGGCCGGCAAACAAGGTTTAATTTGTATGTAATTTCCATCAACGTTTAAGTCTTGCCTGTACGGTTAACGAATTCTCCACAGGTTAGACAAAGACTGTGAAACTTCTAACGTTTAAAATTGGAACTACAGGCATAACCTCAAAGTTTTTATACCGTTTGATTATGTTTAAATTAGTATCAGAGTACCAAGCAAACAGATATGAAACAAAACAACTACATTATCATTATATTATCCTTTGAAATTGGGCAAATGAGCGAGAGAATGTAATAAAAACAGTCAAACCAACTTATTTGCTAGTTATTTTTCTTTTACGACTGCAAGAGGTCTGCTGTCTATTTTTGGTTGGTCGTAAGAATATTTAGTTGAGCTTTACGCCAGTTGATGTCCCTTTGTATAAACGAGGGATTATATATTACTGGAGTACGATCTACGCTGTGGTACTAAAACAACCCCACTCCCGTACCACACTTCGTTTGTAACGGCACGTATTCCTAAGGAGCCCTACAATATGGAATAAGGCATGTGATTCGAAATAAAATTATCCTCTAGTAACGTAGCGGGAGCTATAACTAACTCGTCATCGATCCACTTTTCTACTACTGACGATAAACAAAGTGTCGGTTAACTGAAATATTATTCAATGGGCGGTTTGAAATTTCTGTAGTTAGTTGTTCTGATTTCCTGTTCATTAATATGCACAGTTAACTGAAACAAACTCACGATCGCCAGCTCGCTGTACGCGCAATTCTAGTGCACTGAAATAACAGCCGTGGCAGTGCGACTCAGCTCGTGTTGTTATTAGGATAGGCCACCACTCAACTTCTGACGAGCCACTGACACAACTGTGAGAGGAAAATGCTACAGCGAAAGGAAGGTTTCTTTTCTGGCTGTTAAAGAGAATAGCTGCTCAAAGCACTGGGGCACTGCCCATTAAACTCTCTTTAGCAACTCGATCCCGACAAGCAGAATATTACGTTACTCATCTTAATGCTTAATGTTGGCAGCCTTCATTGTACCGTTATTGTGGTATATTTGCTTTTGCTCTTACATTTTAACTTCGAAAATGGAGCAATAATTCAATATATTTTCTGGTGTAGTGGCTTTAGCAATAACCGTAGCGTAACTTAAGACATTAATTTCGTTAATCTGTAACAAATAATGTTAAATCGTAAACTGATGTACATGTTTTGACAGTTGAAACGTAATTCCCTTCCTATTTAAGAAGCAATGTTTCATAGAAAGAAGCCTGACAGCTATCACTGGAAACACGATAGTCTTTACGATTGTTAAGATCATTAAATCTGAGCAGGACTAGCCACTTTTGAAAAATACTTTTTGAATGGTCTTTCCAAGATAGTAAGGTTATTTCCTTTTCGCTTCAGAAAACGTAGATCACACTATCACCATTATTTAACGCTTCTACAATTGTGAGCAGTTAACATACAGCATTGTCAAAGTTACGACTGTTTCAAATTGATCACCAAAAAATTTATTAAGTGGCTGTTCACTCATTTAAATAAGTTCCTGTCCCTTAATACAACTCGGAATTTCAATTAAGGAAAGGAAGGATCCTACCACGAAACTGTTCGGTTTGACACGTAACAATTACTACCACAATGAAAAACTGTGACTTGAAAACTATCAGTTTTAAACGCTGGAATGTCTGTACAAACTAGCACGACAAACTTGTTAGGCCTTACTTTGTGCTGAATCTTCTTACGTGCTTCGGCCGATAACATTGTGTAGCAATAATGGTACAGAATCTTCAAGGCGTCGACTAACAATGTACAGCGTCGGGCCCACAGTACGTTTTGTTGCCAGTTAAGCTCTTGAGGTTTTGCACTGTGCCAAAATAATGCCAAATACAGCCTGTCCACATACAATATTCTCACTGCAGCATAACGACGAACATTTCAGCACCATAATGAGCTCAGCAAAATCTCAGCATACTCTGACTGTAATATATTATACCTCTGAACTAGAAGCTGACTAGTAACGCAATGTGCGGTAATGGCTGCCTCTCCAACAACTTAATCGCGTCCAAATACGTTAATGAAGCCTACCGATCGATACTCTTACAGATAATATTAATCCCTCGACTACTCCGGCGTATCCACATACAATACTTTAAACATTAATCATTAATCTATTGACATATAGCTCACTGAATTAAATAGCATTAATAAAAATATTCACAGAGTAAACATTACAGAAAAATGTATACATTAAAGCGAAAAATCGGTAACTCACTGTGTTATGGTATCGAAACCTGGCAGAGAATACAAAGCGATTCCGGTGGTATGTGAAGTATGTGAGCGGCAAGAAACAATCAATGCCATCTCTGCGCGATAGCAATGGAGATACTAACGAAGATGTCAAAGCAGAGTTACTAAACACAGCCTTCCGAAATGCCCTCACAAAAGAAGACGAAGAAAATATTCCAGAATTCGAATCGAGAACAGCTGCCAACATGAGCAACGTAGAAGTAAATATCCTCGGAGTAGTGAAGCAACTTAAATCACTTAATAAAAGCAAGTCTTCTGGTCCACACTGTATTCCAATTAGGTTCCTTTCAGAGTATGCTGATGCATTATTACATACTTAACAATCATATACAACCGTTGGCACGACGAATCATCTTACCCAAAGACAGAAAAGTTGCACAGGTCACACCAATATTCAAGAGAGGTAGTAGGATTAATCCACTAAATTACAGGCACATATCGTTAACGCCGATTTGCAGCAGGATTTTAGAATATACATTGTGTTCGAACGTAATGAATTACCTCGAGGAAAACGGCCTATTGACACACAGTCAACATGGGTTTAGAAAACATCGTTCCTGTGAAACACAACTAGCTCATTATTCACACGAAGTGCTGAGTGCTATTGATAAGGGATTTCAGATCGATTCCGTATTTCTGGATTTCCGGAAGGCCTTTGACACTGTACCATACAAGCGGCTCGTAGTGAAATTGCGTGCTTATGGAATATCGTCTCAGTTCGTTTTCATTTACGGAAACTCATCGAGTAAAACAGAAGTGATTTCTGGCGTTCCCCGAGGTAGTGTCATAGGCCCTTTGGTTCAAATGGTTCAAATGGCTCTGAGCACTATGGGACTTAACCTCTGGGGTCATCAGTCCCCTAGAACTCAGAACTACTTAAACCTAACTAACCTATGAACATCATACACATCCATGCCCGAGGCAGGATTCGAACCTTCGACCGTAGCCATAGGCCCTTTGCTGTTCCTTATCTATATAAATGATTTGGGAGACAATCTGAGCAGCCGTCTTCGGTTGTTTGCAGATGACGCTGTCGTTTATCGACTAATAAAGTCATCATAAGATCAAAACAAACTGCAAAACGATTTAGAAAAAATATCGAAATGGTGCACAAAGTGGCATTTGACCTTAACTAACGAAAAGTGTGAGGTCATCCAAATGAGTGCTAAAAGGAACCCGTTAAACTTCGGTTACACGATGAATCAGTCTAATCTAAAAGCCGTAAATTCAACTAAATACCCAGGTATTACAATTACGAACAACTTCAGTTGGAAGGAACACGTAGATAATGTTGTGGGGAAGGCTAACCAAAGACTGCGTTTCATTGGCAGGACAGTTAGAAAATGTAACAGACCTACTAAGGAGACTGCTTACACTACGCTTGTCCGTCCACTTTTAGAATACTGTTGCGCGGTGTGAGATCCTTACCAGATAGGACTGACTGAGTACATCGAAAAAGTTCAAAGGAAGGCAGCACGTTTTGAATTACCGCGAAATATGGGAGAGAGTGTCACAGAAGTGATACAGGATTTCGGATGGACATCATTAAAAGAAAGGCGATTTTCGTTGCGACGGAATGGCTTTGAGCACAATACAACTTAACTTCTTAGGTCATCAGTCGCCTAGAACTTAGAACTAATTAAACCTGAATAACCTAAGGACATCACACACATACATGCCCGAGGCAGGATTCGAACCTGCGACCGTAGCGGTCGCTCGGTTCCAGACTGTAGCGCCTAGGACCGCACGGCCACTCGATCCGGCTGCGTCGGAATCTTCTCACGGAAATCCAATCACCACCTTTCTCCTCCGAATGCGGAAATATTTTGATGACACCGACCTACATAGGGAGGAACGATCACCACAACAAAATAAGGGAAATGAGAGCTCGTACGGAATGGTATAGGTGCTATACGAGATTGGAATAATAGAGAATTATGAAGGTGGTTCGATGAACCCTCTGCCAAGCACTTAAATGAGATTTGCAGAGTACCGATGTAGATGTAGATATAGATGTGTTATAATGCGAATAACGCAACCTTACCGTATATGCGGACTGGTGTGACATTTAGGGAGGTAAAAAAAAAAAAAAAAAAAAAAAAAAAAAAAAAAAAAAAGAATAAAGAAAGGAACGGAACGTGGGCAAGTAGCTGTGGGAGACATGTAGAAACAACATTGATGCGCACAGTGAAAACTTAATCACACTGTCTGATCGGAAGTTTCGGGACACCTATTGGTGGACACTAATATGGGGTGTGTCATCCCTTCGCCTGTGCGATGGCTGTATCGCTGCTGGGGACGCCTGCAATAAGGTGTCTGTGTATCTGTCGAGGAATGCCAGCCCATTCTTCCTAAAGAACCGAACCAGAGAGGGCAGGGATGTCGGACGCTGGAGTTGCGACAGACGTTGATCTCATTCTTCCCAGAGTGTGTTTCGTTGGACTGAGGTCGTGACTGTGGCCATGCTAGTCCATCTCAGGAATGTTGCCCGCGAACTACTGGTTCACCGACGATCCTTCATAAATGGGACATTGTCCTGCTGATACAGACGGCCGTCGTTCCCGAACTGTTCCTCTACAGTACGCAGAACACAATGCTATGACATGCGTTCGTATCCTTCTGCTTTTAGAGCTGCCTTAAGCCCAATAAGGGGACCACGACGTAATCAAGAAAATCACCCCCACCCTTTGTAAGGTGCTCAGATCGTTTTGTTTTTTGTATGTTATCAAATGGTTCAAATGGCTCTGAGCACTATGGGACTTAACATCTGTGGCAATCAGTCCCCTAGACTTAGAACTACTTAAACCTAAGGACATCACACACATCCATGCCCGAGGCAGGATTTGAACCTGCGACCGTAGCGGTCGCGCGGTTCCGGACTGAAGCGCCTTAAACCGCTCGGCCACCGCGGCCGGCTGTATGTTATCGATGTGCACGTCAGAGAAAGAGCAAGCTACGATACTGTTAAACAATCTTTGGTCTTGTCGAGGCACAGTCTTTGCCTCTGCGCAATCTGATACATCCCTAGCTGGAGTATGGTAGGTGATGATGGCGGCGACAATTTTGTTTTGTGGGGCGCTCAACGGCAGTGTCATCAGCGCCCGTGCAAATTCCCAATATTTTGACTTCCAGTCTCGCCACTACACGAATGATGATGAAACGGTGAGGACAACACACTGATCCAGTGCCCAGGCGCACAAAATCCCCGACCCGGCCGGGAATCGAGCCCGGGGCACCGTGTTCCAGGGGCAGCGATGCTAACCCGTGTGGTAGGTGATGGACATATTTGGTAGTGCTTTTTCGACTTGTGATTGCATCTAACAGATGAACAAAGATCGATTGTAAAGTACAGCGAGGATGAATAAGATGTATATATCAGATAGCGAAGAGGGAATAAATTTTGAATAATGTTATTATTTTTCGAAGAGGTAGGCTTGAGGTAAGATTGCAGCACTGCGCAGCTCGTTTGTCAAAATGATCATTGCCAGCGAATTAACTTTGTTCACTTGCACACAAGTGAGGGAAAGACCACGCCACTTCCCTGAATGATGCATTAACATAACAGATTACGCTGTTTAGTTCACATAGAAATTCTCCATTAATATTGTACCCTATTTAAATCGTTGATCACGTTCGTAATTATAGTATTGTTCACACCTACATTATGTGTGGAGATCACTCTGTTTTTTTGAATACACACTTCATTCTAACATCGTTGTCTTGGAATACCGTTTCGTAGGAGCAGTTACACTCCCCACCTCACTGTTTATCACTACGTATTAACACATGCGGTAGACAACACTTGGAAATTTTATTTAAAAATAGAGAGCTACCTTAGCCGCTGCGTGTTTGCTGTTTTTGTTGCGCTTTCGAGAGATCTGTAAAAAAGTCGTCAAGACGCGAGATAAATGGAAATTTTGATTAGGGCAGATAACTATTTTACTTCAGTTGTGCATATAATATAAAGAAAAATGTTCAAATGCGTGTGAAATCTTATGGGACTTAACTGCTAAGGTCATCAGTTCCTAAGCTTACAGCCGGCCTGGGTGGCCGTGCGGTTCTAGGCGCTACAGTCTGGAGCCGAGCGACCGTTACGGTCGCAGGTTCGAATCCTGCATCGGGCATGGATGTGTGTGATGTCCTTAGGTTAGTTAGGTTTAATTAGTTCTAAGTTCTAGGCGACTGATGACCTCAGAAGTTAAGTCGCATAGTGCTCAGAGCCATTTTGAACCTAAGCTTACACACTACTTAACCTAAATTGTCCTAAGGACACACACACACACACACACACACACACACACACACACACACACACACACACACACACACACACACATATGCCCGAGGGAGGACTCGAACCTCCGCGGGACCAGCCGTAATATAAAGAGAAGTTGCATTCAGGTCAGTTACAGTTCACTTCAAATTAAATTCTGTAAACAGAACTGTAACTGATCTTAATTCTGTAAACACAAGTTGATTTGAAGTGGTGTAACTGACCTGAATGCATCTGAAAGGCTAGCATACGAATTTAAGTTGGATTACAGTTTGTGGGGACGTAGTTTTGGTAATTCGTAGTCTTTTATAGTGTGGGAGGTAAATATGGGCTAAATTCCATACCGGAACAAAATATAGTGGGGAAGTTACGGCTTAACACCATCTCCTCCATGCTTCATTGTTGACGCTACAGACGATAGCAATTAACGTTATCCATGCTTTTACCAAACCCAAACTCTTCAGTGGGATTGTCAAAGCGTAAAGCAGCATTCATCACAACATATAACTAGGTTCCAGTCATCCATCGTCTAATGGCGTCGCACTTTACACCATCTCAAGCGGCGAGTACGACTGACTACAGAAATTGCGTAGATTAAAACTGAAGAAACTGCAAAAAGGTGGGAATTCAAGCAGATGGGACCTGGATAAACTGAAAGAACCAGAGGTTGTACAGAGTTTCAGGGAGAGCATAAGGGAACAATTGACAGGAATGGGGGAAAGAAATACAGTAGAAGAAGAATGGGTAGCTTTGAGGGATGAAGTAGCGAAGGCAGCAGAGGATCAAGTAGGTAAAAAGACGAGGGCTAGTAGAAATCCTTGGGTAATAGAAGAAATACTGAATTTAATTGATGAAAGGAGAAAATATAAAAATGCAGTAAATGAAGCAGGCAAAAAGGAATACAAACGTCTCAAAAATGAGATCGACAGGAAGTGCAAAATGGCTAAGCAGGGATGACTAGAGGACAAAATTGGTGATTCCTTGATGCCTCAGAACATGTCCTACCAACCGATCCCTTCTTCTAGTCAAGTTGTGCCACAAACTTCTCTTCTCACCAATCCTATTCAATACCTCCTCATTAGTTATATGATCTACCCATCTAATCTTCAGCATTCTTCTGTAGCACCACATTTCGAAAGCTTCTATTTTCTTCATGTTTAAACTATTTATCGTCCACGTTTCACATCCATACATGGCTACACTCCATACAAATGCTTTCAGAAACAACTTCCTGACACTTAATTCTATACTCGATGTTAACAAATTTCTCTTCTTCAGAAACGCTTTCCTTGCCATTGCCAGTCTGCATTTTATATCCTCTCTACTTCGACAATTATGAGTTATTTTTCTCCCCAAATACAAATAGCAATACTCATTTACTACTTTAAGCGTCTCATTTCCTAACCTAATCATCACCCGATTTAATTCGACTACATTCTATTATCCTCGTTTTGCTTTTTTTGAGATATATATATATAGCAGAGGTCAGGGACTAAATAAACCTTTTTTTTTGCAACTGGTTGGCTGATTTTTCAACCTTTTCATTATGAGAAATAGTCTAAAAATAGGGATGTCGGAGTCATTGTTTAGATTACAGGACGTTACACACGCCTATCTGAATTTGCTCTACGCGCATGCAGTGAACTCACATGACTCCCTAATAAAAGTTGTCTTGTACGGGGGAGGGGTGGAGTGGGGGAGGGAAGAGGGAAGGGCAACAGCAACGCAATTATCCGGAATTCAGCCAACAAGGAAAATGTTGCGTATCTGTGGGACGGACGTCGTGATGGCGTCGGGGTCGACCGAAATTTAAAAACATGAATCATTCAGCGAGAAGCTCCGACGAAACTGCGCGCGGATAAATTGCCTGCAGAATTGGTTATGAACGAATCGAATGGCAGGACAGCCGGGTCGTACACACACACACACACACACACACACACACACACACACACACACACACACACACACAGATGGGGAACATACGGAGATGAAACCTGTGAATGGCGAATAACTCGATTACACTCCCACTGGACATTCCTCATCCGGGAATTTGTCAGTTCTAGTTCAGTCTGCCGTACAGTGTTCACGTATGCGTATTACAGAGAGAGAAAAAATTCTATAGTGGTGCTGGTTACGGTTTATCTCACATTCAACATCAACCTAGAATTTCTCTGCGAAAAATGATTTTAATCCGAACAGACAAAACAATAAATGAAACAAAACTGTGCAGTCTAACGCATAGTTTGAAATGAAAATCATTATATTTTGTAACACTGTAAAGTTCAACTAAATCTCAATTAATAGCATCCATTTACTCTTACTTTCATTACATGTATTTCGTAAAATACGCTCTTTTAAATCGGAATTTACGAGGAGTAAGATAGAGGAGGTGAAACATTATTTTCCTCTTGTACTGTAAACAGACCGCAGTTAAAAGAATCGAGGGTCTGGTAAGGGAAGTAGCAGTTGAGAAGGGATAAGTGAGCGTTTTTAGTGTTGCTGCCAATCTCTTATGTGCATAGTGCAGGCAGTAAAGGAAATTCAAGAGAAATTATAGATAAGGGAGAAGAAGTAAAGACTAACGTTCACCGATAACATTCTAACTCTGTCATAGGTTTGGAAGGCCAGATAAGAGGAGAGAATAATGCCTTGAAAACTGGTCATTTGATGACCATGATCCAAAGTACTAGAGTGAGGTTGAATTAAATCAGGGGATGCTGAGGGAATGTGATACTTAAGGTGGTAGACGAATCTTTGTATTTGGATCTTAAAATAACTGATGATGGTAGGAGTAAAGAAAGATTTAAAACGCAGACCACCAATACCAGGCAAAGCGTTTCTGAAAAGGAGACATTTGAGATGTTCGTTACCATCTAATGTTATCGTGTTTGAAAGTTTCTTCTGAACGAGTCTTATCGAGTGTATCCTTGTATGGAAGTCAAATGTGGATGATAAGCAGTTCAGACAAGATGAGAGGCGAAGCTTTTGAAATCTGGCGGTGATAAGGAAGGCTGAAGATTACATGGGTAGATCGAATGACTGATGAGAAGGTACTGACTCAAATTGGGAAAAAACAAAATTTATGACACAACTAGACTGAAAGAAGTAATAGGTTGGTAGGACACATTTTGAGGCATGTCAAGTTGGTAACAGAAGAATGTTGGGGGATTGGGGGGCGGCAGAGAGATTGTAGGCAGTAGAGTAAACCTAGAGTACAACACTCAGGATCAAATAAATGTAGGCTGCAGTAGTTATTCGGAGATGTACAGGTGTGCACAAGATAGAGGAGCACGAAGAGCTACATAAAACCAATTTTCAGACTGAAGTCGACGATCATAACAACAACAACGTAAGGGTACCAAATATCTAACTTTTTGCGTTTCCATAATTGCATTACATAAGACATAAAATGATTCTGGTACATAATGAAGCCAGCGCTAATTACCGTTTACCGGCTTGCGTAGTATAGACGTAGACGTAGATAGACGTTAGTGAGCCGTGTAAGAAGACCAGAGGTGTCCTCAGACGAATGAAGATGTGAATCATGCCACGTCCTCTGACATAGGGACGCATATGGGCGCTCCTAGTTAATTTTTATTCCATGGCAGGCAGCGTTCAGAAGATGACGAATGATCTGAAGGCAGCATCTTCTGCAGATACCCTGGAGATATACTACGGGGAAGCATCAATTACGCGAATATCAGTCAAAATAAATTTTGGTTAACAGATACCGTTCTAGATGGCTAATTCAAATTTTCTTTCTCCAGGCGATGACCAGTTGGGTGGTTGTACCTTAGCTGTCAACCGCCATGCTCTCGATGTTTTGTGTTAGCTTCTGAAGAAACATCGCTTCTGACAGATCGTTCTTTTGTTGTTGTGCGGTTGACAATGACGATGAAACGCAAAAGCGTTTTACTCTGTGTTGCGCTAAACTTGGAAGTAATAGACCAGTTAAAGAAAGCTGCCACCGAATCAATTATACACACATCAAAAAAAGTTTTGCATCACCTCAGTTGCGAGAGTTCCAGAACCTGTAGAGAAAATTGGAACAGCGATCAACGTAAACATCATTTCCGCTCTTTTTATTGCCCATGAAAACCGCACATTGCATGTTGCACCACCATACAGCGAGACCTTCAGAGGTGGTGGCCCAGACTGTTGTACACACCGGTATCTCTCACAGCCAGTAGCACGTCCTCTTGCATTGATGCATGCTTGTATTCGTCGTGGCATACTATCCGCAAGTTCATCAAGACACTGTTGGTCCAGATTGTCCCACTCCTCAACAGTGATTCGGCGTAGATCCCTCAAAGTGGTTGGTGGGTCACGCTGTCCATAAGCAGCCCTTTTCAATCTATCCCAGGCATGTTCGATAGGGTTAATGTCTGGAGAACATGCTGGACACTCTAATCGAGCGATGTCGTTATCCTCAAGGAAGTCATTCACAAGATGTGCACGAAGGGGGCGCGAATTGTCGTCCATGAAGACGAATGCCTCGCCAATATGCAGCCGATATGGTTGCACTATCGGTCGGAGAATGGCATTCACGTATCGTACAGCCGTTACGGTGCCTTCCATGACCACCGGCGGCGTACGTCGGCCCCACATAATCCCACCCTCCCCCCCCCCAAAAAAAAACAGCAGGCAGCCTCCACCTTGTTGCACTCGGTCGACAGTGTTTTTAAGGCATTCAGCCTAACCGAGTTGCCCCCAAACACGCCTCTGACGATTGATTTAGATATGAACGTCCGTCTCTTGAAAGTATCTTGCGACGTGGGCTTAGATTTGTGACTGTTGCGCAATCTTAGCGACATTTGCGGATAGGAGGATAATAGTTTGACGATTGAAAAACTTTGACGTAGCGGGTAACGGACAAGGAGCAGGTGATTTGGATCTGCTGATTTTGTGCGGTAAACTGCCCAGCATGAAGACGTCACAGCTTTGATTCCGTAGACATCTGCACAGTGACACTCGTTTCTATTTCGCATTCCTATGACTGATGTTTTATGTCATTGTTTAAGATTTAAGATTGGGAACGCATTGTTGAATCCGTGGAAAGTTTTGGACTCTCGTCAGCTGGGTCGTTTCTCAGAATCGGTACCAAGCATCAAATGACACTTTAGTTACAGTGCTCAAGAAGCCTGTACAATGTAGGCGCTCGTAGAAATGTATTCCTTCTGTGGTATTACTCTTTCCTAATTTTCCAACAATTGCGTTGTTTCTGATTCCGGAATACCCTTTCACCCAAAGCAGTTGCAATTTGCACTCTATTGTACTTTTTGATGCACTGTTAAATTTTACTTTCTGAACACCTAAGAGGTAAAAGTTAATTTTCACTTTGCTGGAGCGCGCTCTGTGAATCTGTTATCAAAATTTCGTTGACATTGTGAGATGTGTATCCGAGTACCTTTCTCATCGCTAAAACCTGAGTCGTAAAGCTGTTCGTTTCACGTGTAAGCTTGTACACAGCTCTGCTTTTGACAGTCATGCAGAAGTTTGCAAATCCTATTTCTTCACTTGACTTAGATCCATCGGCGTATATCGGGAGAGCTGTCGAACACTCCATAAAGCTGTGTTGAAAGATGCTTAGTTCATCGGTGCCAGAACTGGTGAAGCGCTTTGGCTGATGCACTTTAGATGGTTTGTAGAAGGGGGTTTCATATTCAAGACCGAGCGTCGGAGGTGTCACACCATTCAGTACAAGCTCAATAACGTTTACAGGCTTTAGCTGATTCTGTGGTCTCTAGCTTAGTCTTGGTATCCCATGAGAGTGATGTGAGATCTCTTATTATTCAATGAACAGTATTGCATACTTGTTAACTGGTCATTTTTAAAACAGAAGTCTTTAATGGTCGATGTGTTACGCCACATAGGTTCGGAGTTCAAGCGATGTGATCTTTGGTTTGTCACCAGTATTATCGTTGTCTGTCTAGCATTCAAGAGTATTAAGTGAGGAAGTCTGGTGTTGATCACGCTGCTGGAAATAACGAGCAGGACAGCAGATGACGCTGATTTTTGGAAATATGGTTTCTAATGATCGAGTTCAGCAGTGTGAAGATAATTGGGTAATGTCGCTGCATTGCTCGCTAGGACGTAATGTGCAATGACTTCCAGAAAGGAAAAATTATAGCATAATTTTTCTTTATTGATTCGAGTCCGTTAGTCTGATTGTCGAGACGAGATTAAAAAATGTTACCTGCTCAAATGGCTTGGACTCACAGTTTTAGATTAACCACTCCATTACCATTTCATTACTAAATTTCGTGACAGAGTAACACTTTTTATACAAAAAGTGAATTTTATAAGGATTGTTTTAATAACAAAAGTCAGTTTCATACCACAATTTTTAAATGCTAGTCTCTTCTATACCATACAGTAACTTCACTTTATTTCACTACCTAGGTACAGTTTTATTTTGTAATCGTGTGTCACCACATTGCCCTTAACAGAACTCCATTTCTCAAAGATTAATGTGTGACGCGCTTAGCGTAGTTGCTTTCTCTTGTATTGCACTGGGGCCAGGTTTTTCTGTTGCTGGTTTGCTGCTGCGCCGTGTTTTACCGCTCGCCACTTTCGAGCAGTACCGAGTTTCCTTTGCCACAGGGTATGTCACGAACGTTTGTTAGGGCCGGTTGAACATAACTGTCATGACACAGTAAGATCATTTAGAGACAACTATTGCAATTCAAAATTATCATCTGTGTCAGTTCAAGTGAAGTTCTCATGTCTTTTGTCAGACATTTCTGTTCTAGCAGTGTTACACGTTAGCGTAAGCGTCATTTAATGTTCGGAATTTTATTTAGTCAGTTTGGATGCGTAAATCGGCAGGGCATTTTAACAGAAGCATTTTGGACATTCATTCTTTCAAATTTCGGTTTGTAATTTTATGCAGGATTTTTACTCTATTAGTTCTGTGTGTTAGTACTGTTAGACGCGTATTGTCCACAGCACTACACAATACAGTATTTCACATGATAGTTTTTTAGGTATACACGTTTAAGTTTTGTAATTATTTTAATAAAAGTTAACTGGAGTACAGTCCCTCAGTTTCTGACAGACATGACTAGTCATTTCATCAGATAGCGTTTACGTCACCATACGCCTTGCATTGTTCGGTTGACAGAACGTGCACACTACAATACTTACACACACGGAAACTAAGAAGAGGAGACGTGCATACAAGCAAACCACAACAAAGCAGTTCCAACGTACTGTAAGTGTCTGTAACTGGAGGCTAATAGAAATTTTTCTTTGTCATACTGCCTATCCCTAGTACTGATAATTTTGTTGAACATGCGAAGGCTCTGAAGAAGTGCATAACGTGATACAATTACTACCTGTGTATCGTCCCCTTAGAAAAATTAATGAATCACTGTGCTGATAAACCTCTTACATTATTTGCTTTTCAAACAGCTGAGTAAAACTGAACGTACTCCGACATTCATGGCATCCAGTCTCACAAATTTACTGTCTCTGTCCAGATCATCCGCTCTCAAAACTCCGCCATCTCACTCCCCACATGCTGGCGGCTCACCTCCAACTGCGCAACGCTACGCGCTGTTAACATCCAGCTGCCCAACACTACAATAGCCAACAACAATGCAAACCAGCCACGGACTCCACACAGAACAGCCAGTGATTTTCATACAGAGCGCTACGTGGCGTTACCAATAAAAAAACCTAAACAGCCTACTTACACCTGCTCTGCGAAGTATAAATTTCAAAGATAACAGGTGCCTACGGGCTAAAGTTGAAAGTTGCAAAGCAACACACAATTTTCTGTGTGTGTGTGTATGTATGTGTGTGTGTGTGTGTGTGTGTGTGTGTGTGTGTGTGTGCGTGTGTGTGTGTGTGTGGCTAAGACCGTTTCCTCAGATAGCGGCAGCAGGCGGTGCTCTTACTACGTCATCAAACAGTACAGTGCATGCAGTTTAGTCGCCCCTGCGCGTAAACAACACCCCTGCACCCGCGAACCTGCGTGGGAGGCGGTGTAGTGTCGGAGCGTGGGCGGAAGGGGGGCACTGCTGTCCCACTGCCGCCCCCACTGCCGCCCCCGCGGGGCGATCCACCGCCGCCCACGGCCGCCTAAAGGTCACGCACCGCCGCGGTGGAGGCGGAATCCGCCCAAAACGCTGCCAGCTGCAGCTGCTGCTGTTACGTCACAACTCCACTGGTAAAGCCACCGTCACACGGACCGTGCATTCCAACGCTGAGCGCAGAGCGTGGCGAATTTCTGACGTCATAGTGCCGGAAAAAAAGGAGTAAGGAGTCTTTCCGAACGTAGAGAGCAATATCTAGCGGGTCAGATATTCTGAACGTAGACCAGCGAGATGGAAGAGCGCGCTACCTACGTCACATGACACCATCTCTCTACAGCAGAGCCGCGAGACGCCATATTCAGCTGAAGCCCATACCTGCCGTTTCTAACAAGGGAACTTCCCCATTGCACCCCCCTCAGATTTAGGTATAAGTTGACACAGTGGATAGGCCTTGAAAAACTGAACAGAGATCAATCGAGAAAACAGGAAGAAGTTGTGTGGAACTATGAAAAAAATAAGCAAAATATACAGACTGAGTAGTCCATGTGGAAGATATGCCACATCAAGGACAGTGTGAACTTAGGATCGCCGTGGTCCCGTGGCTAGCGTGAGCAGCTGCGGAACGAGAGGTCCTTGGTTCAAGTCTTCCCTTTCGCAAATTTATAATCTGTCCGTTCGTTCATTGACGTCTCTGTTCACTGTAATAAGTATAGTGTCTGTGATTTGCGACCGCACCGCAAAACCGTGCGATTAGTAGAAGAAAGGACGTGCCTCTCCAATGGGAACCGCAAACATTTGATCGCAAGGTCATAGGCCAACCGATTCCTCCACAGGAAAACACGTCTGATATATTCTATACGACACTGGTGACAGCATGTGCGTCACATGACAGGAATATGTTGTCGATCAACCTAACTTGTACACTTGGCGAATGGGTAAAAAGATTCTTCTACCTTTCCCGATTTAGGTTTTCTTGTGGATGTGATAATCACTCCCAAAAAAGTGGTGAAAACATAAGAGTTTGTCACATAAACTGCAACAAATGAATGCAACAGTTTCGATGTTTGTTTAGGTGTAGCCTCCCCATACTACGGCGCAGTTGCCTCATGTCGGACGGACGGACAGATAATAATTGTCTGAAAATAAAAAAATCAAACTTTTCAAGGGAAGACTTGAACCAAGGACCTCTCGTTCCACAGCCGCTCACGCTAACCACGGGACCAGGGCGCTCCTGAGCTCACATTAACCTTGATGTTGCCTATGTTGCGCATGGACTACTCAGTTTGTATATTTTGCTTATTGTTTCATAGTTCAACACAACTTCTTCCAGATTTCTCGACTGATTTGTGTTCAGTTTTTCAAGGCCTATCCACTGTGCCAACTTATAACTAAATCTGAGGGGTGTGTGATGGGAAGGTTCCGTTGTAAGCACCAGCAAACTGAGGATGTCTCGAAATCCCGACGTTAATTGTACGATTTGTTGAACTGTAATAAAATAACGGGAAGGGTCATATCTACGGTTGAAGAATTACTGTAATTCGTATATTATGAAAGTATACCATTTCAAAGGCAAACGGCACGTTACTCACTGTTCTTGGTACAATTTGTTATAATTAAATGTCAATTAACGACGAATTTACGAGTAAAGAATTTAGGCGGTTGCAAGATGCAAAGCATGGTCATAGATAGCCCGCCTGCTCAGGCGTGCGGTCTAACGCACTGCTTTCCAGGCGGATTAGTGTCGAGGTCCTGTGTGCCGGCCAGTCTGTGGGTGTTTTCTAAGACGGTTTTCCATCTGCCTCGGCGAATGCAGGCTGGTTCCCGCTATTCCACCTCAGTTACACTATGTCGGCGATTGCTGCGCAAACACTTTCTCCACGTACGCGTACATCACAATTACTCTACCACGCATACACAGGGGTTACACTCGTCTGTTGTGAGACGTTCCCGGGGAGTTCACTGGGTGCCGAAATGCACAATAACCCTGGGTTCGGTGTGGGGCGGAGGAGGGGTGAGTGGACTGCTGTAGCCTGTTGTGGGGTTTATAAAATAAATAAAATAAAATAAAATAAAATATTAATTATATATTATTGTATGATAGTGATTGGTTGTAATTAATATTTGCGTATCTGGAACTTGGACGTTTAATTATTCGGTATCAGACGCTTGACAATGGCTTCTTCGTAAATGTAATGTTATTCGTAGTTGACCGTGAAATAAGACTCAAATAATCGGACTTCGTATTTAAGTCGTTTCCAAAGACTGCTGCGGTAGGTGCGGACTCAAATCTAAATTCTCAATATTAGAAAAAAATGCCAGCCATGTCAATACGTCGTACAGAGGTGACTGTCTACTAAACATAAAAAGTTTACACAGTTAGTTAAATCAGATATATTCAACGAATAAGCCTACAGTTAAATAATTCTACTTACTTTCATAAATACAAATTCTTTACAGATTCGAGTGCCTAGTAAGATTGCAACTCGCAGTGATCTTATATAACATTAAATATGGCGGTGTGCCAGTCAATAAAATATACGTGCTTCCAGCACCACTTATCCAAGACCTCTCTCTTCCTAATCAAACATAAGAGTATCGTAATTGTGTTTTTGTTTTATCAGCGACACAGCGCTGCAGTTCTGTGCCATAGGCTTTATTTATTTCTCACAGATTAATTATTTAATTAAGATTTCGCGTTTCCGAGGAAACTCACGCACGGCATGCAAATGTGCCTTTATACTGCCCCCTGAATTGCGAGGCGAAAGGACACACCTGCAGGCGAGCAATTCACCTAAAGGTACAAGAAAATCTAAGTTATCTACAACTATTTACATGACTTACATTATACTGTATATTATATACAAAATTTGAATGACGCGCGTGCGCCGAAAAAGTTCTTATGTTGGCAAAACAGAGTGCGCGCATGCGCAGAAGCGTCTGTGTAACTCCGGCACTGCCGTTATGTCGTAAATTTAGATCACGCGGTACAGTATTGCAATTCATATTGTTCGTGTGCGCGCGCATTTCTTAGTCGTTGCACAAAGAAAATATTCCACCAAGATTACATATGAAGACTACATTCTATGACAGGTAACTTAGTTTTAAAATTACAATATTTGTTATAATACAATACAACTTTAGATTGTTGAATGTTCTTAGTTACATAGTATTGCGATGAAATGCTTCAACGAAAAATGTCCTGTTGTTTCAGGTGCGTTGACCTATACACATCGTGTCGTTATTACAGTTTATATTCATCTACTGCACAGTACTGTTTCACAGGTTAGTGTCGTCGTGGTAAAGTTTTTTGATCACAGTAACATCGCTGTATAACAACGTGATTGATACATAAGCATGTCCATTTCCTATTTCCATTATAGTCATTGTGATGCAGTTCGTTGTGACAAAAAGCATTGTTTATTACAGATCAGACGTGACCCGTCGAGTAATTAGTCCATATGCAGTTCGTTTTCGATATTCCGTGGAAGCTTGGTTGCAGAACCTCGGACGGCACATAGCTGGCGTCGATCCTTGGATAGTCCAGGTAAGTGTGTCCGTCACATTACGAGAACATTCCATTCCCTGAAGTCCCAACCAAAATTCTTCCACTCGTCGTGTTGTTTTCTGGACAGGCACGTTGTGACCATTTAATCCAGTTAACATCTTGAAGTTAGATACTGTAGTAATGTCACTAGACGATGCACCAATTACGCACTTCACATTTTCAGATTTTTTTTTTTTTTTTTAAATATAGCTCACCTAAATGTTCGTAGTTACTTATCGAAGAAATCGTTCATCGCGTTTACAAAGGTACGATGCATCATGAATGTCATTAACAGTTTCTTTCACATAGGTTTCTGCATAGTTGCAGACTTAGTAATGTACGTTAATGTCCGTGATCAGTGGTTCACTACGCATTTTTTTTAAAAAAGTTTTTCACATTTTGGCACTCGTTATCGTTCAAATTTTCACACAGTAACAGTTACATTATACATCAGTTTAAAAAAAAAAACATAAGTAATCATACATATACACGTCACATATTTTCTTAGCATAAACACAATACAGTTACACATAAACATGTTTACATCATTATTACATAGCTATAAATTATTACATTGTGTCACATTTGATTACATGGATTGCAGATATTTACGTCCTCTTTAACGGTTTTGCTGGGATTTTATCGATGTTTTTTGTGATGTCATCTGAAATTAAGATAGGTTAGACACAACATTCATTACATTAGTAGGCAAGACCAGGCGTTTTCACTACTCAATAAATATTCAAAATAATAAGAGACGGAAAACTGTTCGATTCCTCGCGTTTTGTGCGTGTGTGTATAGTGTCTGTGTGGCCTTGGCTACTGGTAGATGCTTTTCTTGCTGAGAGATGTGCGTCTAATCTATTTCTCGAAGTAAAAGATCACTTCACAGATGACGTCTGTCGGTTCGTCAGGTGTCATACCAAGTCAGTGGTACCTACAGTCACAAATGTTCCGTGAAAAATTTATATATCATTCACTGCTACGTAATCATAAATTTTACTTTAATATTCAGTCTTCTCGGTGGTGCCGCGGCGTTGAAAGAAAAGTTCTTCTGTCTTCAACTGCGTCACTGGAACCGCTGAAATGAAAATTTCTATACTGCTTATTATCTATGTTGTAATTTGTTCTAGTTCTTGCCACACAGCAGGTCGTTGAGATAACGGTACGTTATATGTCAGTGGTAGAAGATCTTGTGAGGCTTAACTTCAATCTTGTAGACATACGTGTTGATAACACCTAATCGTTTGGTAAAAACTTGTAAATATTTGGATAACACTTCCTGTAGTTTTATACGTTCATGTACACTGAGAGCTGTAGCTTCATTTATCTTATGATCAAGCAATGTTTTCAAGTCCATTAGCTCTGTGTCAGATGAGTGTGTGTGCGTGTCTTGAATGTCATTGTCAAGTACTAACTGGACCTTGTACCCTGTACAGTGTTTGTCATGCTTTAGAGTTCTCCTGTCCAAATCAATAATAATTACACTGCCTTTATCATTTAAAATGCATTTACCTTTGGAGAAGTCTATAATGCAGTCCTTCTCGCTCATAATATCTATTCCTATTATGCAATTTGTCACAAGGTTTTGTACAACCAGGAATGGCCATTGTACGGTTCCATTCAGTATTTTAATGTTTACAAAAACTTGCTTCGTAACCCTACATGACTTATTACCTAGAGCGGTAGTTATTTTACAGTTTTGGGCAGGAAACTCAGGCACAGGCTCCAATTCACACATCTTTTTATAGAAATTAAAAGACAAAACGCTCACAGCTGCACCTGTATCTAAGATAATAGTAGTTGGAATCCCACCTACTACACCAGTAGTAGATGCTAAAACAATTTCATTTGTGTTTGAACGACATTGTGTACTGTCTTGCAAAAGTTCATCTGATATATTGTCATTGTGGTTGTATCTTATAAATAAAACAGGTAGTTTTTGTTTAGAATTATTAGGCATATCAATATTTTGTTGTTCAATTGTGGTGTCAAATAACTGATTAACATTGAAGTCGCCCCCCCAAGAATTCTTCAGCCACGACCAGGGGCATAGAAGTGACTGTTTCTAGTTTGTTGGATTAGCATTTGTACTAGTTACTGACACAGATTGAGGTTGTGTCTCAGGTGTCATTTCTATTATATTCACATTCGGATATTGCCTATTGTGATCTCCAAACTTTTGCGGTTGTTGTTGCTGTTGCGCATTACAACTTACCTGTCGGTCGTAAGGTATGCTCCAATTTTGTCCTTGTGGCTGCTGTGGTAAAGCAGTGTTTGAATGAAAGTATTGATCGCTACGAGACCAGCCTTGATGCTGTCTTGGCTCGTAGTTATTATTATTTCTATTTCTGTTTGTGTTTTTGTTGTTACATTTGTATCCGTTGCTACCGTTGTTGTTATTACCGCGGTGCCTTTTGTATGGATTGCCGCATGGAGTGTTATTACTGTTGCAACTGTTGTTCGTATTGGAATACGCGTGTTGATTTTGATTTCCGTATTGAGACGGCATGTGAGTTTGCTGTTTTTGCTGTACCGCGTATCCAACTGTGGGCGCGCCAGAATTGAGTTGGCAAGCCTGCATGTTTTGCATACCACTAGTATAAACATTGTGGTGCTGTTTTGCCGCGTGAAGCGCTGATCTTCTAGTAACATGTCAACCGAATCTAAAGCTGTTAAAAAATAATCTGGATCGTCATCCGGAATATGTAAGAGTTTTTCTTTAATGTTGAAAGGCAATTTGGCCTTCAACGCACGGAGTATATCACGTGTTGCGACTGGTTCGTCTAAAAAATGTCCCATGTTCAAGTATTTTTCAAAATATCTGCGTAAGTTACCATTTTTACTGTTAAAAGTTTCAGGTTCTAAAATTTGTCTCCTGAGTCGCTCCTGGACGGATTGCGACCAGAATTTGTTCAGAAAGGCACGCTCAAACTCACTGTACGTGGTACATACGTCAGCTTGACTGTATGCCCAGACAGCTGCATCGCCTTGGATGTAACCGATAATATATGAAATCTTTTTTCGGTCACTCCAAGTGCGTGGAAATGCGTTACTAAAAGATTTAAGAAAAATCACCGGATGAATGGTTCGTTTTTCTGGGATAAAAGCCTGAAATTGCCTGTGTTTTATTAAGCTTTCTTCTTCCTTTGCATTATGATATGGATTTCTTCCACTGTAATTACTGCAATGTTCAGCTGGCGAGTAATTACGATAATGTTGCTGTGGTTTACCATGATAATAGCTTGTGTTTGTGGTTGCACGTCGTGGTGTGTTTTGTTCTTGTGTGTTTGTCGTGTGCGGTATGTGTGCGTCATACTCGAATGTATATTGGTTTCTGAACTGTACATTTTGACTGATATCTTCGTTACATTCAGACTGTGGTTGATCGGTGAATTGTCTCATGGGTGCAGTGACGGATTGTACTGCGTCACTAATCAGCTGTTTGTTATTAGTGATGTATTCCGCTACGGAGTCGTGCACAATTGTTGGTAAATTTTCACGTATGCATCTATCAAAATGTTTGTCTTTGTTCTCTACCCAATCATGAAATTCTTTATTAATATTTTGAAAATGAGCTGTGGCATCAGATTGTAAGATGTCAGTCAGGTGTTGTTCAACATCGTCAAATTTATTCTGCACGTCAGTAATTCGTTTTTCAAGGTTGTCGTGTACTGAAGGATATGTTTGAATTTGTTCAGTAAGAGCTTCACACGTGACATTAAGGTTTTTTAATTGTGTCTGTAAAAGTGCTACGTCATTTGTAGTCTTTTCTTGTATCGTATTAAGCTTGGAAAATTTCGTACTGAGCTCAGTCATCTGTTTGGTCAGTGTGGCGTCTATAAGTTCTACACGTTTACATAAAGTGTCATTACCTGTCTTGATTGTTATGAGATCAGATTTAATTTCGTCATTTTGTGTCTTTAACTGTGTCTTTAAGGTTGCCATGTTTTCCGCGTTCTGTTTCATTAGCATTTGTAACATGTTGGCAATGTTTACTGTTTGCAAGGTCTCTGCCCCCGCCGCGTCATTAGACGTGACGTCATGTATTAACATGGGCTCTGACTGAGACTTTGAAATTTTTGTGGTGGACGGCCTATTGTCAAAATTTCCGTTAACACTTGCGTCAATATTTGATGAATCGTCACTACCGGTTGCTGTCGTAAAGTCATTTTCTAACATTTGTCTCTCGTCCGAGTCGGATTGCGTCTGAATAGTATGTCTTTGCTGTTCCATCTTTGCGTATTGTTTTCTAGTTATGACCATGCCACACGTGATATATGTTTCAAGAAAATAATGTTTGACACTGGTTTTAAAATAAAATGCAGTTGAGCATGAATCGCTCGTAGCAACAATGGCCGTTTGTTAATTTAGAAATGTAAACTGAATATGGGATTATTGTTAATGGCTGCTGTCCGTGTTACAACGTATCGTACAGAAGTCGGCCATATTGTACACTCGTGTATTGGTATTATTGCAGAAGTTATTGTTTAAGGAAAAGTACTGAGAATGAAATTTATCACTGAAAACTGCTACGCGCGAAAGAAATACTACAGAATCTACTGAAGAGCTAATACACTGAATTATGCGTCTGGTCAAGCCTGCCAATGCAAAGATGCTGCGTCTTACCTTATTTTGCTGGAAGCTTCATTGCGTCTTCCCGCAAAATTTTATAATTGGCAAATATCTTCAGATTTTTGTTATTTCTCATATAGTCAAGTCCAGGTCCAGAAAGTTGATTTTTCACATGAAACAAAGAGAACAACGTAACAAATGACAAAATAACAAGTCCGACACGCAGTCGCCAATATAAAATAAATAAAATAAAATAAAATAAAATATTAATTATGTATTATTGTATGATAGTGATTGGTTGTAATTAATATTTGCGTATCTGGAACTTGGACGTTTAATTATTCGGTATCAGACGCTTGACAATGGCTTCTTCGTAAATGTAATGTTATTCGTAGTTGACCGTGAAATAAGACTCAAATAATCGGACTTCGTATTTAAATCGTTTCCAAAGACTGCTGCGGTAGGTGCGGACTCAAATCTAAATCTCAATATTAGAATAATTTGCCAGCCATGTCAATACGTCGTACAGAGGTGACTGTCTACTAAACATAAAAAGTTTACACAGTTAGTAAAATCAGATATATTCAACGAATAAGCCTACAGTTAAATAATTCTACTTACTTTCATAAATATAAATTCTTTACAGATTCGAGTGCCTAGTAAGATTGCAACTCGCAGTGATCTTATATAACATTAAATATGGCGGTGTGCCAGTCAATAAAATATACGTGCTTCCAGCACCACTTATCCAAGACCTCTCTCTTCCTAATCAAACATAAGAGTATCGTAATTGTGTTTTTGTTTTATCAGCGACACAGCGCTGCAGTTCTGTGCCATAGGCTTTATTTATTTCTCACAGATTAATTATTTAATTAAGATTTCGCGTTTCCGAGGAAACTCACGCACGGCATGCAAATGTGCCTTTATAGGTTGTGAACCACTGCGGGCTACGGCGGCGACGAAGCCTCTCCGTCGTTTCTGGGTCACCAGTTCCATAAAATACAATACAATGGCCATAAATCATTCTTGCTCGGAGTAGCGTAATGAGCAGAGATTTTCTCATTTTGAGAGAGCTGAAGGGCCATTTGTTTAATTGTTAAAAACCATTCAACATCTAAGACCGCATAAAATATTATTTTTTATTTAACACAATCGGTTTCAACAGAGTATGCTGTTATCTTCAGGTCTTAAAATCTTTTTGTTGTGAAATATGTTCATTTTACGCTGACCTCGCGCACAAGATGCCAAGTGGATAAAAATACCACACCGTAAAAGGTTTGTCATCGCTAAAATATTTAAAGAAAACCTATAGCAGCATGCGCAACAGGCTATACCCATATAAATAAATGCCACTTAATGTGGATTTGCACTATTTAGAATATGTCCAGCATATGTAAAGATTTGTGCTTTTCTGTACCGTGTTTGTGTAATGCAACAAGCAACTGTGAGCAGTACGTATATGCACACAGCCTGTTGCACAAGGTGCTTTATGTTTTTCAAATGTTTTAGCGATGACAAACCTTTTATAATGTGTTATTTTTATCCACTTGACATCTTGTGCGTGAGGTCAGCGTAAAATGAACATACACTCCTGGAAATTGAAATAAGAACACCGTGAATTCATTGTCCCAGGAAGGGGAAACTTTATTGACACATTCCTGGGGTCAGATACATCACATGATCACACTGACAGAACCACAGGCACATAGACACAGGCAACAGAGCATGCACAATGTCGGCACTAGTACAGTGTATATCCACCTTTCGCAGCAATGCAGGCTGCTATTCTCCCATGGAGACGATCGTAGAGATGCTGGATGTAGTCCTGTGGAACGGCTTGCCATGCCATTTCCACCTGGCGCCTCAGTTGGACCAGCGTTCATGCTGGACGTGCATACCGCGTGAAACGACGCTTCATCCAATCCCAAACATGCTCAATGGGGGACAGATCCGGAGATCTTGCTGGCCAGGGTAGTTGACTTACACCTTCTAGAGCACGTTGGGTGGCACGGGATACATGCGGACGTGCATTGTCCTGTGGGAACAGCAGGTTCCCTTGCCAGTCTAGGAATGGTAGAACGATGGGTTCGATGACGGTTTGGATGTACCGTGCACTATTCAGTGTCCCCTCGACGATCACCAGTGGTGTACGGCCAGTGTAGGAGATCGCTCCCCACACCATGATGCCGGGTGTTGGCCCTGTGTGCCTCGGTCGTATGCAGTCCTGATTGTGGCGCTCACCTGCACGGCGCCAAACACGCATACGACCATCATTGGCACCAAGGCAGAAGCGACTCTCATCGCTGAAGACGACACGTCTCCATTCGTCCCTCCATTCACGCCTGTCGCGACACCACTGGAGGCGGGCTGCACGATGTTGGGGCGTGAGCGGAAGACGGCCTAACGGTGTGCGGGACCGTAGCCCGTCATGGAGACGGTTGCGAATGGTCCTCGCCGATACCCCAGGAGCAACAGTGTCCCTAATTTGCTGGGAAGTGGCGGTGCGGTCCCCTACGGCACTGCGTAGGATCCTACGGTCTTGGCGTGCATCCGTGCGTCGCTGCGGTCCGGTCCCAGGTCGACGGGCACGTGCACCTTCCGCCGACCACTGGCGACAACATCGATGTACTGTGGAGACCTCACGCCCCACGTGTTGAGCAATTCGGCGGTACATCCACCCGGCCTCCCGCATGCCCACTATACGCCCTCGCTCAAAGTCCGTCAACTGCACATACGGTTCACGTCCACGCTGTCGCGGCATGCTACCAGTGTTAAAGACTGCGATGGAGCTCCGTATGCCACGCCAAACTGGCTGACACTGACGGCGGCGGTGCACAAATGCTGCGCAGCTAGCGCCATTCGACGGCCAACACCGCGGTTCCTGGTGTGTCCGCTGTGCCGTGCGTGTGATCATTGCTTGTACAGCCCTCTCGCAGTGTCCGGAGCAAGTATGGTGGGTCTGACACACCGGTGTCAATGTGTTCTTTTTTCCATTTCCAAGAGTGTATTTCACAACAAAAAGATTTCACGACCTGAAGATGACAGCATACTCTGTTGAAACCGGTTGTCTTAAATATGTTTTTAATGACTAGAGACGTAAAATTGTTGGACAACGGGCCATGTTTTGTTGGTTCATACTCTCATTTGGATAGGAATATTTTAGTACTAACTGGCTCTGAGCACTATGGGACTTAACATCGGAGGTCATCAGTCCCCTAGAACTTAGAACTACTTAAACCTAACTAACCTAAAGACATCACACACATCCATGCCCGAGGCAGGGTTCGAACCTGCGATGTAGCGGTCGCGCGGTTCCAGACTGAAGCGCCTAGAACCGCTCGGCCACCCTAGCCGGCTAGTACTAACTTGAGTGCGTTCTAGTAGGGCTGATACTTTCATGCTACCAATTTTGACTCAGTACGGAACTGTTGTGTACAGCGACTGCATACTATTGTAAGGAAGCATAGGAACACAGAAACCAGTCACAATCCCGTTGCTTTTTCAGTGTCCTTACACATCTAGGTTTCCGCTAAAAATAGCCATCTTCAGTACATTTGAGTGTTTTATAACGCAATAGACTCCCAGCTGTATATGTCACCATTTGAAACTGGAAATTTGTGGTACGTTCCTATGAGACCAAACTGGTGAGGTCATCGGTCCCTAGGATTACCCACTACTTAATCTACCTTAAACTAACTTACACCAAGGACAACACACACGCATACATGCCTGACGGATGACTCGAACGTCCGACGGTGGGAGCAGCGCGAACCGTGGCCATGTGCCTAAGACCGCGCGACTACCCCGTGCGGCGTCACCATATGACTATACTGGTGTACAGGTAGTAAAGTCACATGGTGACATATACTGCCGCGAGTCTGTTCGGTTATAACACACTCAGCTCTACTGAAGATGGCTATTTCTAGCGGAAATTTGGATATGCAAGAATAACAAATAACCAACAGCATTTCGACTGATTGCTGTCTTCCTATCCTCCCTTACTTTCATATTAGTTTAATAGAAGTACATTCTAGAGTACGCGATGTTATGTGAATGTAAGGCTCTCTTTTTGACGTATGAGTTTGATCGATTGGTTTCATCTACAAGGTTTGCACTAAGGTATTTTTCACTATCTTGTTCCAAGTTTTGTATTTTACATGTTCTAAAGAACCTGCTAGTGAATGGAACCAGTGGTCGAGTAAGAATAACTTTAGGGCTTTACTAAAGCGTGAGAATGGTTCAAATGGCTCTGAGCACTATGGGACTTAACATTTGTGGTCATCAGTCCCCTAGAACGTAGAACTACTTAAACCTATCTAACCTAGGACATCACACACATCCATGCCCAAGGCAGGATTCGAACCTGCGACCGTAGCGGTCACGCGGTTCCAGACTGAAGCTCCTAGAACCACACGGCCACACCGGCCGGCAAACGTGAGAATGATGAAATAATTCTTATCATACGAGTTGAGAACTATTATAACAAATATAACTTTTATATTACCTTGAGTGGAGAACCCCTCAAAGTGGTAGAAAGTTTCACTTATTTAGGGAGTGAAATATCTAGGGATGGAAGAATAACTAACGAAATTAAAAGAAGATTACAGAAGGGAGGCAATTTCTACCAAACAATAAAACACCTGATTTGGAACAATGAAGTTTCAGAAAGAGCAAAACGCCTTATGTATAAGAAGTATTACATCCCTATTGTCACCTATGGTGGAGAAACATGGACAATGACAGAAAGGGACTGGAGCAGACTGCAAGCAGGGGAAATGAAATTTCTCAGAGCAGTTTAGGGAAAAACAAGAATGGACAGAGTAAGAAATGTAGAGATTAGTAAGGACCTTAAACAAGAAAGTATGAGAGAAGAAATTGAAAGAAAGTGATTAAGATGGTATGGGCATGTTAAGAGGATGCATTGGCAGAGACTCCCCACAATTATGGAAGAACTAAAGATGGATGGGAAAAGACCTAGAGGGCGCCCAAGAACACGGTGTAAAATGGGAGTGAGAATATCTGTAGAAAGGAGAGGTGTGACCTGGCAGCAAGTGGAGGAAGAAAAGTGGTGGGAGGACCGAGAAAAATGGAGAGGACTCGTCAACACCCAGACCCGGCAGTAACTGGAACGGGATTCGGGTATAGATATATATAGAACTTTTATAGCCGGACGTCCTCAGTGAGTAGACAGGTACTTTCCTTTTTGTCTTATAATATGTTCATGCATGAAATGTTTACTACTGTATACTGCAGACAGAACAACATAACTGGTGTATGGACAATGGTGGAAATGACCATTTTAGTAGAGGTACCAAGCGAGATGGCGCAGTGGTTAGCACACTGGACTCGCATTCGGGACGGCCATCCTGATTTAGGTTTTCCACGATTTCTCTAAATCCCTTCAGGCAAATGCCGGGATAGTTCCTTAGAAATGGCGCGGCCAACTTCCGTCCCCATCCTTCCCTAATCCGACTGGGCCGATGACCTCGCTGTTTGATCGCCTCCCCCAAATCAACGAACCAACCAATGAAGCTAACGTAGCGATTCTACGCTCGTTGATTTCGTGAACAGTGTGATGTGCGACCCAAATACAGCCGACAACTGCCACTGGAGCACGCTGCAGTCGGATATATCACGTTGGGTCCCACGTACCGTGTGCACAAGTAGCATCGTTTGTGAGCGTTCCGCAGCACGTTGAACTCGGCACGCTCAGCATTGACTTTGGATACCACGGTCCATATGACACGGCTTAAGCGATCCTGCACACAGTTCGGTAATATATCACAGTAAATCGTCTCTGTTAGAGAAACGAAATGGCGGGGTCAAGGTGAAAGGGATGTTCTTGTTGATGGTGATGCAGGGCAAAGTAGGCTGCTATAATCGAAACTAAAGCACTGCTTTTCATAACAAGCAAGAAACCACGTTAAAAATCAATACAAAATTGAGGCCTCTGTGACATTAAAAGAAAGTCGGACAACAAGTAATCCTCTCTTCCATCTATGAATTTGAATAGACAGTATCAATGAGACACAGACAGCGAATAAGGCTGTCCAACGTGATCATGAAGTCCAGCTAACATTTCTGAAAATCATAACTTACGACTGTTAAAGATAGAGAATCGTGGTTTGTTGTTAAAACAGCTCTCAAAACATTTTTTCTTTGTCCTTTGTTGCAGATGTGACTTGGCGTGTATCAAAATGGCAACAGACCAGGAGAAAGGTTGAAACTTCCTCTTTCGAAAATTATAAATGACTGTGGTGATAAACCTCTTACGTTACTTGATTTTCAAGCAGCTGAGCAAAACTGAACGTGCTCAGACATTTCTTTCTTTACTTATTCTAATCATCACTAAAGTGACACACAATATTTTTAGCGCAACGCAATCTGACTTTCAATAATCCCTACAAAAGAATGGCCCTGACTAACAATAACCTATACCTTTCAAGAATCACTTACCTCACAAAAATCGTCGTTACTCGAACTACTGTAATACAGCGAGCGCCAATACTCCCAGCTAAATAAAAGATTCTAACTACTGAAGGCACTAACTACTGATAGGCATAGTTAGCAAATGAAAGATTTTGATGGAGAACAAACAATGTATTTACCTTTATAGTGTTCAAAAGTCATAATATATATATCAGTTCATGACATCCAGTCTTACAAATTTCCTTTTTTCTGACGGACACACGTCCAGATCGTCCGCTCTCAAAATTTTGCCATCTCACTCCCTACATCCACCACTGCTGGCGGCTCACCTCCGACTGCGCAACGCTACGCGCTGTTCACATCCAACTGACCAACACTGCAACAGCAAATTCCAACAATGCCAACCAGCCACAGACTGCACACAGCACAGCCAGTGATTTTCATGCAGAGCGCTACGTGGTGTTACCAACATAAAAACCTAAGCAGCCTACTTACAAGGCTAACGTGTCATCTGATACGCAGAACCCAAATCTGTATTGCGCAGTTATCGACACCAGCGTCGGTCGGCACCACCGGCAAAAAACAAGATGGTTCATAAATTTTAAACCGCTGGAAATCTCAAAGAGGTTCCTCGAAATGGAAACCCGCTGTGTCCGAAACACCTGTTGACAGGGAACAAGCCGCATTTCAACGCAACCGTTATAAGTCAATTCGTCGTGCATCGCACGAACTGCAGAAAGCAATTTCAACTGCCTATTAGGTGTTACGTAAGCGTTTAAGCCTTTTATGTGTCCAAAGTGAAAATGGTGCAAGCACTGCAGCTACCAACTATGTTGCATAGATTCACGTGTTCCAAGCCGGCTTCCACATCTACATTAATAGTCCACAAGTGACCGTATGGTGCGTAGCGGAGAGTACACTGTACAACTAATTGTCATTTCCTTTCATGACTCACTCACAAATGGAACGAGGGTGAAACAACTTCCTATATGGCCTAAAGCCTCAAATGTCATTTGTCTAAATTTTTCTCAGTAGCGCTCCTCGAAAAGAACGTCATATTCCCTCCAGTGATTCCCATGTGAGTTCCCGAAGCATTTCCTTAACACTTGCGTGCTATTCGAACTTACCCGTAACAAATCTAACAGCCCGCCTCTTGATTGATTCTATGTCTGCCTTCAATCCGACCTGGCAAGGATCCCAAACATTCGAGCAGTACTCAAGAACAGGTCTTACTAGCGTCATGTATGCTGTCTCCTTTACAGGTCAACCACACTTTCCTATAATTCCCCCAACAAACTCAAGTCGACGATTCGCCTTCCCTGCTGTAGTCCTTACAAGCTCATAGCACTTCGTATCGCTTTGCAATGCTGCGACTAGATGTCTAACAGTCGTATCTTTGTCAAACAGAACACTACTGATACTGCATTCGAACCTTATGGGATTGTTTTCCCTACTCATTTTCACCACCTTACATTTCTCTACACCGAGCGAGGTGGCGCAGTGGTTAGCACACTGGACTCGCATTCGGGAGGACGACGGTTCAATCCCGTCTCCAGCCATCCTGATTTAGGTTTTCCGTGATTTCCCTAAATCGTTTCAGGCAAATGCCGGGATGGTTCCTTCGAAAGGGCACGGCCGATTTCCTTCCCAATCCTTCCCTAATCCGAGCTTGCGCTCCGTCTCTAATGACCTCGTTGTCGACGGGACGTTAAACACTAACCACCACCACCATTTCTCTACATTTAGAGTTAGCCGGGATCCATCACACGAACAAAAAATTTGTCTTAGTCATTTCTCATCCTCCTACAGTCGCTCGACTACGAAACCTGCCCACACACCACAGCCTCATCAGCAAACAGCGGCAGGTCGCTGCCCACCCTGTCCGTCAGATCAGTTATGCATCTCGAGAATAATAGCGGTTCTATTACGCTTTCCTGGGCCACTCCCTTCGATACCCTTGCCTCTGATGAACCCTCGTCGTTGGAAACAACTACTGGGTTCTGTTACTTAAGAAGTCTTCGAGCCACTCACATACCTGGGAACCTATTCTGTATGTTTGTAACTTCATTAACTCTAGCAAATGCCTTATGGAAATCTAGAAATATGGAATCTGCCTGTTTCCCTTCAGCCATACTCCCCAGAATGTGATGAGACCTTCATGACCCACGGACCTCTCAGGATAAAGGGGCGTGTTTCAGATAAAGCAACGTTTCGCATTTATGGACAATTCATTCGCCACAACTTTAGGATTTGTGGCTCCAAAATCGCACGCAACTCGCTTTGAATACATCTACATCTACATCTACATTTATACTCCGCAAGCCACCCAACTGTGTGTGGCGGAGGGCACTTCACGTGCCACTGTCATTACCTCCCTTTCCTGTTCCAGTCGCGTATGGTTCGCGGGAAGAACGACTCCCGGAAAGCCTCCGTGCGCGCTCTAATCTCTCTAATTTTACATTCGTGATCTCCTCGGGAGGTATAAGTAGGGGGAAGCAATATATTCGATACCTCATCCAAAAACGCACCCTCTCGAAACCTGGCGAGCAAGCTACACCGCGATGCAGAGCGCCTCTCTTGCAGAGTCTGCCACTTGAGTATATTAAACATCTCCGTAACGCTATCACGGTTACCAAATAACCCTGTGACGAAACGCGCCGCTCTTCTTTGGATCTTCTCTATCTCCTCCGTCAGACCGATCTGGTACGGATCCCACACTGATGAGCAATACTCAAGTATAGGTCGAACGAGTGTTTTGTAAGCCACCTCCTTTGTTGATGGACTACATTTTCTAAGCACTCTCCCAATGAATCTCAACCCGGTACCCGCCTTACCAACAATTAATTTTATATGATCATTCCACTTCAAATCGTTCCGCACGCATACTCCCAGATATTTTACAGAAGTAACTGCTACCAGTGTTTGTTCCGCTATCATATAATCATACAATAAAGGATCCTTCTTTCTATGTATTCGCAATACATTACATTTGTCTATGTTAAGGGTCAGTTGCCACTCCCTGCACCAAGTGCCTATCCGCTGCAGATCTTCCTGCATTTCGCTACAATTTTCTAATGCTGCAACTTCTCTGTATACTACAGCATCATCCGCGAAAAGCCGCATGGAACTTCCGACACTATCTACTAGGTCATTTATATATATTGTGAAAAGCAATGGTCCCATAACACTCCCCTGTGGCACGCCAGAGGTTACTTTAACGTCTGTAGACGTCTCTCCATTGATAACAACATGCTGTGTTCTGTTTGCTAAAAACTCTTCAATCCAGCCACACAGCTGGTCTGATATTCCGTAGGCTCTTACTTTGTTTATCAGGCGACAGTGCGGAACTGTATCGAACGCCTTCTGGAAGTCAAGACAAACAGCATCTATCTGGGAGCCTGTATCTAATATTTTCTGGGTCTCATGAACAAATAAAGCGAGTTGGGTCTCACACGATCGCTGTTTCCGGAATCCATGTTGATTCCTACATAGTAGATTCAGGGTTTCCAAAAACGACATGATACTCGAGCAAAAAACATGTTCTAAAATTCTACGACAGATCGACGTCAGAGATATAGGTCTATAGTTTTGCGCATCTGCTCGACGACCCTTCTTGAAGACTGGGACTATCTGTGCTCTTTTCCAATCATTTGGAACCCTCCGTTCCTCTAGAGACTTGCGGTACACGGCTGTTAGAAGGGGGGCAAGTTCTTTCGCGTACTCTGTGTAGAATACATCCGTGATAACTCAAATTTTTGGTCTGGCCAAGTGACGATAGGGTGTTATGCCCATTTTTCCTCGCAGAGGGAACCATAACGGGGAATTTTTACCTGGACATACTCGAACACTTCCTGCTACCACAGATTGAAAATCTGCGGCCTTTCATCATCTTCCAGCATGATGATGCACCACCACATAGGGGCTTGAACGTCATGGATGTGCTCAATGTCACATTTTTTCTGAGAGGTAGGTGAGTTGGGATGGTCCCATGCCATGGTTCCTGCACTCTCCCGAGTCACGCCCATAGACTTCCCATTGTGGGGTACACAACACAACGCAATTCAGTGATTCTGCTGCGCTTCGTACAGAAATCAGTGAAGCAATCAAAAACGTTGACGCTGCAGTACGGGCCCATACATGGGCAGAACTGAAATTTCGCCTGGACGATGATGATGTTTGTTTTGTACGGCGTTCAATTGCGCGGTCATCAGCGCCCTTATAGAGTCCCAATTTTTACGCAGTGCGGTTTTTTTTCACACTCCAGTCCAGCCAGTGCCACGAATGATGATGATGAAATGATGAAGATAACACAAACACCCAGTCCCCGGGCAGAGAAAATCTCCAATGCAGCTGGGAATCGAACACGGGACCCCATTATTCAGAGGCAGCAAAGCTAGCCACTAGACCACGAACTGTGGACTATCGCCTGGATGTCCTACGAGCAACCGATGAGGACACGTGAAAACTCTGGTGTAACAGAAAAAACTCTTCGAGCTGCTGACTGATGTACAGTGAATCGTGATACTCTGTCTACAAGATGACTCCGCTGCCCATACCGATTGGTTTTTATGCTACCCCCAACACGTTCAAATACCACCCACAAGATTTTCGTATTCTCTCGCTCGCTATCAGCATGTATTAGCTGTACAAGAAAAAAAAAACAATTTTTTGTAGTAAATTTAAAGCACTTAACTTTTGTACTGGGTACATTTTTGTTAGAGGCTGTGTGATGCAACCGCTAAAATTAAATAAATTTTGCAAATAATTTTTAACTTTGCTTTAGAGTATTGGTATGGTAAAAGATCGATATTAGCAAATGAATGTGTAAAAGTGTTATGTTTGTATCCAAAGCTCTTTGACATAAAAGAATTTCTTCATATCCAATTGTTAATTAACGATAAGGAAAATGTTAATGCCATTCAATGAAGAAATTGTAACGGCTCTACCACCTCAGGGCAAATTTTCATGGTTAATATGTTAAACAAATGTACAGAATCAGATAAGGGGAAGGACAAAGGGTTTCACGTGACCAGTTGTGGGGGTGACCTTGGCGAGAGGAGCGCCAAGGGAAAAGAAAGGCAGCTGCGTGGGAGCCTTCACAGGTGTGTGTATCGGGGTGCGATAGGACCGCTGAAGTGAGGCATATATGGTGCTGAAGTGGTGAAAAAAAAGTGACATCAAATATTCGGACGGCAGCGGCATTTGTGCCCCAAAATCGTCTCCAGTATGTATCAATTCGGAAAGCCAGATTATCCAAATAATATTATGATGGAATCCGGCCGATGCTACAAGGAGTAAAGATGGCTGCTGCTTTTGACGTGGCTATCAGTAAGAAAGACCCTCACTGTGGACGTGAAGAGCCGATCGAAATTGTCCTACCAACGATACTGTGCGCCTTCCAGCACGCAACGCAAGGCAAGCACTAATTTTATAGACTTGTTTGTTTAATCTCAGAGCATGTAAGGGGTTACAGTCAACTTACTTTCAAATGAAAAAATAGAAGCACTGCAAACTTATTCTCCGAAAATTTCTGCCCGAAGCCATCACCTGGTCATGTTTGTTGTGAAATGACAGTTTGAAAGTTAAATGGCTTGTTTGCTAAATAGTTGAGTAAAAGGTACGATAAGTAAATTCATTATTATAAAGAATTGCTTCATAGTAGAGAGGGAGAGACATTCAGTCTAAGAAATTGCTTTGGTTTATTACACCATCTTTGAATGTGGTAGCTTTGTGTGAAGAAATAAATTACAATCCATTGAATAACATTAATGTTGCTACAAATTTAAATTTGCTTTGCTTGGTAATTCATGATTTGCGTAACAAGTTTTTAAAAATTAAAGATGGCTGCCACTTGGTCAGTCCCAGTTTATATATATTACAGCCATTAAAAGGTACTGTCACCACTAAAAGTAATTAAAAGAAAAACATTTAGAGATTTCAAAATTGCTCTTTCAGAGCTGGCGACCGAAAATACATTTTTAGGAATAATTTTTCTTACGTTGGGCCTAACTAATGTAAGGTTTCTAGCCAGCTGTGGTGTGCTACTGCGGTGTGGATGGATCTGATAGGAAGTAGGTCAGACACTGTAGAATCCTGAGTGAGATTTTCACTCTGCAGCGGAGTGTGCGCTGATATGAAACTTCCTGGCAGATTAAAACTGTGTGCCCGACCGAGACTCGAACTCGGGACCTTTGCCTTTCGCGGGCAAGTGCTCTACCAACTGAGCTACCGAAGCACGACTCACGCCCGGTACTCACAGCTTTACTTCTGCCAGTAGAGCACTTGCCCGCGAAAGGCAAAGGTCCCGAGTTCGAGTCTCGGTCGGGCACACAGTTTTAATCTGCCAGGAAGTTTCACTGTAGAATCCTGTGTGCCCCACGGAGTCTGCGTATCGAGGCCCTTCATCCAGAATGTGCTTTGGGTAGAAACCCACGTGAACTGATCGCCTTGCAGGGTAAAGTCCATTAGGTTACACTGGTCATAGGTTTTGTTGAACATAGAATGTTTATTAACAGTATTTGCAGTAACATTTTTCAGTGTAAAGTTTATATTTTGCGGGGGTGAGGGAACGGCTGTACTGTGGACGGAGCAGCGGCTTGCGGCCGCGGAGAAACTGTTAGAATATTTTGTGCCAAGGTCCGCTAGGCGGCAGAGGAGGGGCGGTCGCTACCCACTTCCAAAGTTGTTCTTGTTGTGGTCTTCAGTCCTGAGACTGGTTTGATGCAGCTCTCCATGCTACTCTATCCTGTGCAAGCCTCTTCATCTCCCAGTACCTACTGCAACCTACATCCATCTGAATCTGTTTAGTGTATTCATCTCTTGGTCTCCCTCTATGATTTTTACCCTCCACGCTCCCCTGCAGTATTAACTTGGTGACCCCTTGATGCCTCAGAACATGTCCTACCAACCGATCCTTTCTTCTAGACAAGTTGTGCCACAAACTCCTCTTCTCCCCAATTCTATTCAATACCTCCTCATTAGTTATGTCATCTACCCATCTAATCTCCAGCATTCTTCTGTGGCACCACATTTCAAAAGCTTCTTTTCTCTTCTTGTCTAAACTATTTATCGTCCACATTTCACTTCCATACATGGCTACAATCCATACAAATACTTTCAGAAACGACTTCCTGACACATAAATCAATACTCGATGTTAACAAATTTCTCTTCTTCAGAAACGCTTTCCTTCCCATTGCCAGTCTACATTTTATATCCTCTCTACTTCGACCATCATCAGTTATTTTGCTCGCCAAATAGCAAACCTCCTTCACTACTTTAAGTGCCTGATTTCCTAATCTAATTCCCTCAGCATTACCCGACTTAATTCGACTACATTCCATTATCCTCGTTTTTCTTTTGTTGATGTTGATCTTATACCCTCCCTTCAAGACACTGTCCATTCCATTCAACTGCTCTTCCAAGACCTTTGCTGCCTCTGACAGAATTACAATGTCTTCGGCGAACCTCAAAGTTTTTATTTCTTCTTCATGGATTTGTTTCCTTTACTGCTTGCTCAATATACAGATTGAATAGCATCGGGGAGAGGGTACCACCCTGTCTCACTCCCTTCCCAACCACTGCTTCCCTTTCACACCCCTCGACTCTTGTAACTGTCATCTGGATTCTGTACAAATTGTAAATACCCTTTCGCTCCCTGTATTTTACCCCTGCGACCTTCAGAATTTGAAACAGAGTGTGGTGTCACCGCCAGACACCACACTTGCTAGGTGGTAGTTTTAAATCGGCCGCGGTCCATTAGTACATGTCGGACCCGCATGTCGCCACTGTGTGATCGCAGACCGAGCGCCACCACAAGGCAGGTCTCGAGATACGGACTAGCACTCGCCCCCGTTGTACGGACGACTTTGCTAGCGACTACATGGACGAAGCATTGCTCATTAGCCGAGCCAATAGTTAGAATAGCCTTCAGCTAAGTCAATGGCTATGACCTAGCAAGGCACCATTAGTAACATTGCATGTATCTAAAGAATCTCACTTGTATCGCCACAATCTCCAGATGTACGAAAAGGATGGATTAAAGTTAAGTATTCCAGAAGCTACGTACTTTTCTTTATAGCATTCATTACGTATCCTGTTTCAGACCTCACGCCATCCTGCTTTAGCTAAACGCGTGCCTTTCGGCTTCCTCTCATTGTGTCTAGGCTGTCTTGTCTAGACACAACACAGAGTATTCCAGTCAACATTGTCAAAAGCTTTCTCTAAATCTACAATTGCTAATAACGTAGGTTTGCCTTTCCTTAATCTATTATCTAAGATAAGTCGTAGGGTCAGTATTGCCTCACGTGTTCCAACATTTCTACGGAATTCAAACTGATCTTCCCCGAGGTCGGCTTCTACCAGTTTTTCCATTCGTCTGTAAAGAATTCGCGTTAGCATTTTGCAGCTGTGACATATTAAACTGACAGTTAGGTAATTTTCACACATGTCAACTCCTGCTTTCTTTGGGATTGGAATTATTATAGTCTTCTTGAAGTCTGAGGGTATTTCGCCTGTCTCATACATCTTGCTCACCAGATGGTATAGTTTTGTCAGGACTGGCTCTCCCAAGGCCATCAGTAGTTCCAATGGAATGTTGTCAACTCCCGGGGCCTTGATTCGACTCAGGTCTTTCAGTGCTCTGCAAACTCTTCACGCAATATCGTATCTCCCATTTCATCTTCATCTACATCCTCTTCCATTTCCATAATATTGTCCTGAAGTACATCGCCCTTGTATAGACCCTCTATATACTCCTTCCACCTTTCTGCTTTCCCTTCTTTGCTTAGAACTGGGCTTCCACCTGAGCTATTGATATTCATGCAAGTGGTTCTCTTTTCTTCAAAGGTCTCTTTAATTTTCCTGTAGGCAGTATCTATCTCACCCCTAGTGAGATAAGCCTCCGCTTCCAAAGGACGTTCGCTTTCGTCCCGAAGGCTGGTGCGGGACATTCACTAAGCAGCAAACAACTAACGTTATTATGTGCACTGAAAATGTATTTATTTAAACAAAATTAGTAGAAAGAAAGACGTAAGGAAAGACGTACGTACACGTGGAATCGGCGATTTCGATCACAGCTGCAATTATCTAATTATTCAAGAAAAACGTACAAAAGTGACCTCAAAAAGCATTTTTCTTGTGGTCTCCACCGAAAAATTATCCCAGTAGAAAATATAACTACACTAAATTTGAAACTTCCTTGCAGATTAAAACTGTGTGCTGGACCGAGACTCGAACTCGGGACCTTTGCCTTTCTGGGACTAGTGCTCTACCAACTGAGCTACCCAAGCACGATTCACGCCCTGTCTTCACAACTTTACTTCTGCCAGTACCTAGCTCAGGAGAGCTTCTGCAAAGTTTGTAAGGTACGAGACGAGGTACTGACAGAAGTAAAGCTGTGAGGACGGGGCGTGACTCGTGTTTAAGTAGCTCGGTTGGTAGAGCACTTGTCCCAGAAAGGCAAAGGTCCCGAGTTCGAGTCTCAGTCCAGCACACAGTTTTAATCTGCCAGGAAGGTTCATATCAGCGCACACTCCGCTGCAGAGTGAAAATCTCATTCTGGATACACTAAATTTCCTACAAAAAGATCCAGCTCATTTTTCCTGCAGGACTAGTAGTTCACGTGCAGTGAGCAAAAGAATAAGAAAATCTCGTATGTGGTTTTTGGAGGCGTTGCAAGTTACATAAGGCGTATCGGCAGGGTCAGCTGACCCTGTATTACGCTTTCTACGTTTTCATTTTCTGCAATGATAACAGGACGTTATCGACATTCTGTATTTATCACATGCCGACAGACGACAGATACATCAATCAGGGAATGACTCCAAAAGCTGCGATTGTAGCAGGCCCACAATGGAAACTACAGACGTCATCTGTCTCTAGTACATCTGCATCCCCAGCCGTAAGTACCAGCGCTCTATCGTCTGTCATCAGAAAGTGTAAGTAGGCTGTTTAGGTTTTTTATTGGTAACGCCACCTCTGTATGAAAATCACTGGCTGTGCTGTGTGCAGTCTGTGGCTGCTTTGCATTGTTGTAACACTCGCCATTGTGGTGTTAGGCAGCTGGCTGTGAACAGCGCGTAGCGTTGCGCAGTTGGAGGTGAGCCGCCAGCAGTGGTGGATGTGGGGAGAGAGATGGCGGTGTTTTGTAATTTGTCATGAACTGCTATATATATTATGACTTTTGATGATACTAAGGTAAATACATTGTTTGTTCTCTATTAATATCTTTCATTTGCTAACTATCCCTATGAGTAGTTAGTGCCTTCCGTAGTTTGAATCTTTTATTTAGCTGGCAGTAGTGGCGCTCGATGTATTGCAGTAGTTCGAGTAATGAAGATTTTTGTGAGGTAAGTGATTTCTGAAAGGTATAGTTTAATGTTAGTCAGGGCCATTCTTTTGTAGGGAATTTTGAAAGTCAGATTGCGTTGCGCTAACAAAATATTGTGTGTCAGTTTAAGCACAGTCATGTATAATTGTTAAAAAGGGGTCGTTTCAAAAGGCGAGCCACATTGTCCTCCATAACAATGGATTTTTGCACAATTTGAAAGCTCTCCGAGCAACATTTATTAGAATACCTGAAAGGTTTGACTGGAGCTTTTAATCAGTATTTTTCAAATGAGTAGCAGATACTGTATCAAAATAACTTTTCCGCTGAAAACGCCATTCATTGTTAACCAGAGAAACCTCAATTCTTGAAAGAATCTAAACTCCCATGCGTAAAACACAGTCAAACGTCTGATTATTTTGCACACGAGTTTATGTGTTAAATATTGGACGTTAAATACGTAAGGGAGAAAAGGTTTGAAATTATGTTTAAAGTTTGTTGCATGGCACTAAGGGCTCTCAGTATCAAACGCTCGATGTATATAGTCTGTGAAATTTGAAGCAAAAGCTAGATTTTCAAGCATCTCAATGTTTATGATGTCATATCTCCTGAACTAGATATCGTACAATGATATAATCTGGACGTACAATCAGTGGCATATTCTGATACCGTTTGCAAAATGTGTTGCTAATAGAATCGCGCGTTCAAAAAGAAGCGAGCTGTAGGCAATAATTACAGAAATCAGTACCTGTATGTTAGTAGTATTGACCCTGGCTGTTGAGACACTTGTCCCACTGTGACACAAGGCGGTGAATGGCTGTCTCACAAAATTCCTGGGGCTGCGATGTTAACCAGTTCTGCACGTAAGGCTGGACATCGTCGTCCGAGGTGAAGCATGAAAGACATTCAATGCACCTCAGTCAAACGAAGTGGCCGTAGTTGTTGTGGACAACGAAATTAGTTACCGTGTTATTGGGGTACAGCGAAAAAGTCTGTCACAGAAGTTTTTTTTTTGGTCCATTATTGTATTTATAAAACTCCTAACAGAAAGCTAGAACACCAACGAAGAGGGTTATTATCAGCTAGTAAATAAAAAATAAATAAATCAAAAGTTCATCACAATAAGCGATAAGCTATTGCTCTCTCATTATTTTGTCTGTGTGTGGGCGGAATGGTTTTAAATGTCGTGTAAAGTTTATGGAAATCGTTAAGTGCTCTCATTCTGAAATACTGGACGAGTAAAGCCCGGCTGTTTTTATACCAGCAGCTACTCTGTCTCAACACAGATACACAGTTTCTAACTGTACTACTTGTCTGACAGCGTTACACTTTTAACATACGCCTTCTTGAGTAGATTACGACAGTATTTTATAATTTTAAATTAGTTCAATAACTAACCGAGATGGTGAAAATCAGATCTTTGTCGCTCCTGGAAGCCGTTGCATACGCAACCTCCGTGGTGTCCAGAGTTCTAGGTTCCGCGGTAGTGGCTCACTAATATGGATGAAAAACCATCGAACTCAGTCAGCAGAAAAACAGGAGACTTCCGTCAGACTGACATCTGATTCATCGATGGAAGAAAATTTTAAATTAGTGACGTTAAGGGAATTCTGGTGCAACTTAAAAGACGATTAATCTCAACTATCGCGAGAAGCCACGTTCGTACATTTATCATTTGCAGCTAAGTCTACTTACAAAACAGGTTTGTCAGTAAAAAAAAGTGTCCAATTCAGTCTCCAAATTGCTTTACTTTTTTTCAGTATTACCGGTTTCGGGCCAGCTGGTGATCTGTAGATTATTTGCAGCAGTTAACAGAGTAGCCTGAAGAATATGAAAAATATGGAACTGAAAGTCCACTGTCGTATTCTACAGGGAACTCTGCAACTGTAACAAATGATCTGAAGATGGGCAGCTGGATCGAAACCGCTCATCTGGGAAAAAAAGAAGGTGATGTGGAGACTGAATTTGGAGACTTTGTTTTATAAGTAACGGTCTTGGTAACTTCACGAAGACGAATATGTTTGATTTTGAAGCATGTATAATCGTAGGAACAGACTTAATACAAAACCTATAGTAAGAATTCGGCTTTCATCACAATTTAAATACAAAAGTCCACTTTGATAAGGTTACATTTTAGTTAGTTTTCGAAGTAACTGCACATGCAAATAAACACTGTTTGATATTACAGTCATTTTTATAGCAAGTAATGAATTTACAGACAGTTGCTTTATAAACATGTTATAGAACAAGCAGAGGTTCGCACGACAAAGCTGGACCTTAAGAAGTGTTCCACTTATCGAAAAATTCAAGAAACCCTACTATGGAAGACTATGAGGACTAGTACCATTACTAGTCACTTCATTTCCTGTTCCACTGGCAAACAGAGTAAAGCCAAAACGACTATCTATATGCCTACGTATGACCCCTATTTCTCGTACCTCATCTTCGCGGTCCTTACGCGAAATAAATGTCGGGTACAGTAGAATCGTTCGCCTGTCAGCTTCAAATGCCGGATCGCAAGATTTTCACAACAGTGTTCCTCGAAAAGAACGTCGCCCTGCCTCCAGGGATTCCCATTCAGTTCCTGAAGCATCTCCGTAACACTTTCGCACTGTTCGAACCAATCGGTAACAAATTTAGCAGCCCGCCTCTGAATTGTTTCGATGTGATTCTTAAGTTTCTCTCGGCGTATTTGATAGTCAAAATATCCGGCAGCACACCCGTGGATATTTTGACTGTTTCGATGTGTTCCCTCAATCCGACCTGGTGGGGCAGTACTGAAGAATAAGTCGCACCAGCGTCCTACACGCGGTCTCCTTCACAGACGAACGACTCTTTCCTAAAATTCTCCCAGTAAACCGAAATCGACCATTTGCCTTCCCTACCACAATGCTCACATACTCGTTCCATCTCATATCGTTTTGCTACGTTACGCCCACATATCTAAATGACGTGACTGTGTCAAGCAGGTCACTACTGATGCCGTATCCGAACACTATGGATTTAGTTTTCCTGCTCATCCCCATTAACATACATGTTTCTACATTTAGAGCTAGTTTCCATTCATCGCGTCAACTAGAATTTTTGTCTAAATCATCTTGTATAGCTCCTACTGTCACTCAACGTTGGCACAGCGTCATTGAGAAACAACCGGAGACTGCTGACCCACCTTGTCTGCCAGGTCATTTATGTACACTCCTGGAAATTGAAATAAGAACACCGTGAATTCAATGTCCCAGGAAGGGGAAACTTTATTGACACATTCCTGGGGTCAGATACATCACATGATCACACTGACAGAACCACAGGCACATAGACACAGGCAACAGAGCATGCACAATGTCGGCACTAGTACAGTGTATATCCACCTTTCGCAGCAATGCAGGCTGCTATTCTCCCATGGAGACGATCGTAGAGATGCTGGATGTAGTCCTGTGGAACGGCTTGCCATGCCATTTCCACCTGGCGCCTCAGTTGGACCAGCGTTCGTGCTGGACGTGCAGACCGCGTGAGACGACGCTTCATCCAGTCCCAAACATGCTCAATGGGGGACAGATCTGGAGATCTTGCTGGCCAGGGTAGTTGACTTACACCTTCTAGAGCACGTTGGGTGGCACGGGATACATGCGGACGTGCATTGTCCTGTTGGAACAGCAAGTTCCCTTGCCGGTCTAGGAATGGTAGAACGATGGGTTCGATGACGGTTTGGATGTACCGTGCACTATTCAGTGTCCCCTCGACGATCACCAGTGGTGTACGGCCAGTGTAGGAGATCGCTCCCCACACCATGATGCCGGGTGTTGGCCCTGTGTGCCTCGGTCGTATGCAGTCCTGATTGTGGCGCTCACCTGCACGGCGCCAAACACGCATATGACCATCATTGGCACCAAGGCAGAAGCGACTCTCATCGCTGAAGACGACACGTCTCCATTCGTCCATCCATTCACGCCTGTCGCGACACCACTGGAGGCGGGCTGCACGATGTTGGGGCGTGAGCGGAAGACGGCCTAACGGTGTGCGGGACCGTAGCCCAGCTTCATGGAGACGGTTGCGAATGGTCCTCGCCGATACCCTAGGAGCAACAGTGTCCCTAATTTGCTGGGAAGTGGCGGTGCGGTCCCCTACGGCACTGCGTAGGATCCTACGGTCTTGGCGTGCATCCGTGCGTCGCTGCGGTCCGGTCCCAGGTCGACGGGCACGTGCACCTTCCGCCGACCACTGGCGACAACATCGTTGTACTGTGGAGACCTCACGCCCCACGTATTTAGCAATTCGGCGGTACGTCCACCTGGCCTCCCGCATGCCCACTATACGCCCTCGCTCAAAGTCCGTCAACTGCACATACGGTTCACGTCCACGCTGTCGCGGCATGCTACCAGTGTTAAAGACTGCGATGGAGCTCCGTATGCCACGGCAAACTGGCTGACAGTGACGGCGGCGGTGCACAAATGCTGCGCAGCTAGCGCCATTCGACGGCCAACACCGCGGTTCCTGGTGTGTCCGCTGTGCCGTGCGTGTGATCATTGCTTGTACAGCCCTCTCGCAGTGTCCGGAGCAAGTATGGTGGGTCTGACACACCGGTGTCAATGTGTTCTTTTTTCCATTTCCAGGAGTGTACATAGACAATAAAAGCAGTTCTACCACACTCTCCTGGAGCACTCCTGGCGAGATCCTTGTATCTGAAGAGCACTCGCCGTCGATGACAACATACTGGGTTCTGTAAATTAAGAAGTCTTTGAGCCACTTACATATCCGGGAACCTATTCTACACGTTCGTGCCTTCGTTAACAGTCTGCAGTGGAGCAGCATGTCAAATGCTTTCCGGAAATCAAGAAATATGAAATCTCTCTGTTTGCCCTTCATCCGTAGTTCGCAGTGTCTGAGAAAAGGGTTGGCTGAGATTCGCACGAGCGATGGTCCCTAAAACCATGCCGAATCGCGGCCATAAGCTTCTCGTTATCAAGAAAATTTATTGTATTCGAAATGAGACTGCGTTCAAGGATTCTGCAACAAACAGAAATTAGGAATATTTGTCTATAATTTTGCGGGTCCGTTCCCTTACCTTTCTTACATAGCGGAGTCACTTGCGCTTTTCTCCAGTCGCCTGAGACTTGGCGCTTGGCGTGAGATTCGTGATAACTGCAGGATAATTAAGTGGCCAACGCCATAGAGCACTCTTTGTAAAACAGAAATGGGTTTCCATCCGGACCTGGCGACTTATTAGTTATCAACCCTTACAGTTGTTTCTCTCTGCCAAGGATACTTATTACTATGCCGTCCGTATGGAGTCTGTTCGATGGCCAAATAACGGTGTGTTTGTACGATTCTCCTACGTCGAAGACTTCTTAAACGCGAAATTTAAAACTTCCGCGTTCGCTTTGCTACCTTCGACTGCCACACTGATCACTGAGTGGCTCGATAGAAGGCTTGGTTTAGCTTAGCTCACGCCCGGGTTCCCGGGTTCGATTCCCGGCGGTGTCAGGGATTTTCTCTGCCTCGTGATGGCTGGGTGTTGTGTGATGTCCTTAGGTTAGTTAGGTTTAAGTAGTTCTAAGTTCTAGGGGACTGATGACCATAGATGTTAAGTCCCATAGTGCTCAGATCCATTTTTTTAGCTTAGCTTACATTCGGACTGGCCAAGTACTGTAATCATAAATACGAGACGGACCATTAAAGAGAAATTCGATATGGTACATGTGGTTAAGAAACGAAGCATGTTTCACCTCCTTGAATAACTAGAAATGGCAGTTCACCGAGATAGATTAGACACTGTGCTTAACGTACGGACGGGAAAGAGCGATAACGGATTCTTTTACTGTTTCATGGGTCTTTTTTCGAATTTAGCACTAATATGGGAGTAGTCTGCTTAGATAATTACTTACAACTTTGTTTTCTTCGTGTCCCCTGTAGCATTTCCGAAAGACAGTGAAACGCTTTGCCCCACAGTGTAGTCGGTAGGAGCCGTGTTCTTGTTTACAGAAGCAGTCGGTGCATAGGAAGGCGGATGGTGTGACGTCAAGCAGAAACTAGCGGTGCTATCCAGAAAAGAAGTACTTCGGTTAAGGGGTGGAAGTGTGACGAAACAGAACACAGAATCATGTGTTGCCGATTTTAAAGTAAAACTAGTGGCTTCTGTGGGGATAGTTTTACTGTATTTTATTTCATGACAACTATGTGTGTTTTCTTTTAAGTACGGGTCTATGAGGGGTTGAACACAGACAGCCATACGATGGGAGCTTGCCTCCCGAAATGCGCATTTCACATATTTGTGTGTTGCATAATAAATAACGACTAACTATGTAACTTTATTTTTATGTGCGAACACTCTCTCGCTCACTCGAATGGAGATGTATCGATGTTGGTCGGTGAGGCCTGGCACGAAGTCGGCGCTCCAAATCATCCCAAAGGTCAGGACTCTGTGCAGGCCAGTCCATCACAGGGATGTTATTGTCGGGTAACGACTCCTCCACAGGCGGCGCATTATGAAAAGGTGCTCGATCGTGTTGAAAGATGCACTCGCCATCCCCAAATTGCTCTTCCACAGTGGGAAGCAAGAAGATGCTTAAAACATCAATGTAGGCCTGTGCTGCGATACCGCCACGCAAAACAAAAAGGTGTGCAAGCCCCTCCATGGAAAACATGACCAGACCATAACACCACTGCCTCCGAATATTAGTGTTGGCACTACAAATGCTGGCAGATGACGTTCACCGGGCATTCGCCAGACCCACACCGTGCCATCGGATCGCCACATTGTATACCGTGATTCGCCATTCCACACAGCATTTTTCCTCTGTTCAGTCGTCCAATGTTCACGCTCCATACACCAATCGAGGCGTTGTTTGACATTTACCGGTGTGACGTGTGGCTTATGAGCAGCCGCTCGACCATGAAATCCAAGTTTTCTCAACTCCCGCCTAACGGTCTTAGTACCTGCAGTGAATCCCGATGTAGTTTGGAATTACTGTGTGATGGTCTGGATAGATGGCTATTACATATTACGACCCCTCTTCAAATGTCGGTGGTCTCTGTCAGTCAACAGACGAGGTCGGCCTGTACGCTTTTGTGCTGTACGTGTCCCTTAGCATTTCCTCTTCACTATCACATCGGAAACAGTGGACCTAGGGAAGTTTAGCAGTGTGGAAATCTCGCGTACAGACGTATGACACAAGTGACAGCCAATCAACTGACCACTTTCTAAGTCGGTGAGTTCCATTCTGCTCTCTCACGATGTCTAATGAATACTGAGGTCGCTGATACGAAATACCTGGCAGTAGGTGGCAGCACAATGCACCTAATATGAAAAACGTATGTTTTTGGGGGTTTCCGGATACTTTTGACCACATAGTGCACTTTTGTGACAAAATACCGTCGGATTTGAAACTCTAATAACTACGAGAGTAATGTTGCATAAACAGTTCCTGAGCCCACAACGGATATATCACATCCGTCTATGTCTGTCGCGCGGTATTCACTTTGTACGTGACTTTACCGTGCCAGTGCATGCGTGTGACTGTTACTAATTAGCTTTGGGTAAAGTTAGGGTTGGGTGTAGTTTCGAAACGCATTCTGCTACCACACTGATTCAAGTGTCATTGCGAAAAAATTGTGGAGCTCTACTAGGACCGTAAGTCAGACAATAAAAATATGCACCGGCATATAAGAGAAAATCGATATTATACTGAAAATTACAAAATAATGAAAGATGTCGTCTCATATGACTCGTAAATCCAGGTTGCAACGGGTTTAAGTGCAGACATTTTTATGTGTGGTACCTTAATATGTACACAGATCTCACTCCCACAGACATACACATACAAACACACACAGATACAAACGTAACAGAAGTGAACAGGCATTAGTTTGGAGCATATATTTCTTCAGGTTGACAACATGTACGTAAATCAGCCAAACATGATGAGATACACAGTGAACTCAAAGTAGTTACGTCTTGAAGTCACAGTTTTCGAACATGTGTCTGTATTAGTGACGGAAGACTGATAGTGCGTCACAACAACAAGGGCAAAAAAATGAAAAGTAGGAAGAAAAACGTTCGAAACATAAAAACATGCTAATGTTTCGTAGATAGGCTCTAGTGCGACATCCAGCATGTGACCAGGTGAGAGGAAACGCAGATGCCAACTAAAAACGCGAAGAACTGTAAGTAATCACTTATTTACATAAAAAGCAAGAAGTGAACTGTTTTACAATCTGCGAGTAACACATATCAAAACAAAAGCGAAGCGTAACTGTATTATTATAGATCCCACTGATGATGCCTTAAAGCGAAAAAAGGAAAAACGCGTCTGGCAGAATACAGTAAAGTGCAGCAAAAATGGTTCAAATGGCTCTGAGCGCTATGTGACTTAACATCTGAGGTCATCAGTCCCCTAGAACGTAGAACTACTTAAATCTAACTAACCTAAGGACATCATACACATCCATGCCCGAGGCAGGATTCGAACCTGCGACCGTGGCGGTCGGGTGGTTCCAGACTGTAGCGCCTAGAACCGTTCGGCCACTCCGGCCGGCTAAACTGTAGCAAGTAAGGTGTTTTTTATTTACAAAACAAACACATCAATGCGTTTGTTGTTTTTGCTCTGCGCTGAACAATCTCGCCATAAACGCGTCACACACTTTACGACCTGATGCCTTCTACAAGGTTTTACTGCACCACTATGCCTATCAGTATAGAGTTACCTTTTTGCATCCACGCTTCAACACTTGAGCTGCTGCCCAGAGGAAAATAAGCATTAATGGCTTGCTCTTGCAACATGTACTTGGAGCTATTGCCCAACCTAAAAACGTACGACATGTAATGGCTAGAATCATTAGTCTGCAAATAACGTAAATACTGATGTTGTTCAGCACACGGTCCTCAGCCACCAGTTGAAATACCTGCATTTATATCCGTTACAGCCCGTACGTCAAGAAGTACAGAAAAACAACCAAAAATATGTAACATGTCCTGTACTGACCGAATACAGGAACTATACCAGTGGCAAACATGAAAAGAAAAAACATTTCAAAGCTATTACGTAGGTGGCCCATACGGCATACAGCAGCCAGGGACTGTGCTGTGACGTAATCGTTATACTACTCTGTGTGTATACTGTATTAAAGAGATTTGTAATTATTTTACGTATTAATACGAAACACTTGTTACGATTTTAGTCCAACATTTTCACGGAAAATGTACAGTGCGGACCCGAACTGCGCCGCACATGATTGTTTTTCTTTTTTTTTTTTTTTTTTTTTGTCCGAGTTGACAGTTATCGCTTTGTGGCTACCCTTCATACATCCAAAACACTGGACGTATTATGATTGACCGCCTCCTAGAGTTAGACGCAGCTGCTCTGAATTCTGCGCCACGACGTGTGCCGGGGTGAGGTGGGGTGGTCATTGTCAGGCGGGCAGTGTGTGAGGAAGAGTCCGTCTGGGACAGAGAGCCGAGGTGAGGTTCCATTATTACGGCTGCCACTGGCAGTCCGCCACCCTCTACCTCCCACCACCGCCCCCTCAGCCAGCCCATCCCCCCCCACAAACCCCCCTGCAGCAGCCATACAACACGCTCGCAGCATTTCGCTATTCCCACAGCGCGCGCCCGCTACGCGGATTAACTACCAACCTCCGGTGCACCAGCTGTTAACTTGTTGGGCATGCGAGGGATGCATATTAGTGGCGGGGCGACCTGTGTGCGGCCACGCACACGTGCACGCGCGCACGCTCGCTCACACATACACACACACACACACACACACACACACACACACACACGCTATCACACCTGGCGGATAGCGGCCAGCAACCTTTAACTAAGTCTCGACAACAGCAGCGCCGGGGTACCGGTCGCTGAAATAGCATTAATGCGCTGGTTGGCAGCCCTGCAGATTGCGTCGCGTTGCGGGAGATTACTGCGCGCCGTGAACGCAGGCCGCCACCTGCGCTCGGGTGTATGGCGGGATGCCGAACGGCTTGGCGCACTGGAGTCCATTAGGAGAGAGTTTCCACCACATTTGACAAACCAGTATTTTATTTCTGCTTTACCCAAATAAACGCCAGCACTTTCTGTACTATCTACCGTGTGGTTTGCTTATTACTATATCGCACGTAATGCTATCACCTTGTTTGTGATGGAAGCTATACATCTGCCAAATATTGTGACAAGGGGATCATCAAACCTGTTATACCCAGATTTCTATGTGTCTCTAATATGTTGTAGAGGGATTGTGCTGACTATATGGCTAGCCGCTTTTCGTACGACAGCCCCTAGTTTCCGGGAAAATCGATATTGCAGTTTTATGTGTAACCCCATCTCCGTAACGTTAGACCTGTTGCGAGCAAGTGAGCGTAGTGCGACGGCTAAGGTTGGGAGTTACCACTTTCTTGGTATCGTTTCAAAACTTGCCCGTCTACTTTTTTTTCTCCTTTATTGGTTAATGCTGAGGGGAAACAACCGCCGTATGATTGTAAGAGGTAAGGAGTCGAGTGAGTGTGCCGGGTCTTACCCCAGCTCACTACAACCAGCGCCACATTATGATAACGTGCCAGAGTTTAACATATAAATGACTCCATCATAGTTAAAAGTGAAACCGAAATCTAAAATAATTTTTCATAACATCGTCAGTGTATGCTTAAGTATGTTAACGTTAACACTGTAACGTCTCAGAATGAGGCAAAATACACGATCTTAAGAAAAAAAAAGTGGCACTGAGTAATAAAACTACAAAGCCAGAAATTATAGAATATGCAAACATATGTCGCAATTAAAAGTTTAAAGTCTCAACTTGATCACAGCAATACTTCGTTAAAATCGGCATTTTTACGAAAAATTGAAGCCGCTAAATATTGGAATCAGAAAGCTGACAAATCGTGCCGAGCGAGGTGGCGCAGTGGCTAGCACACTGGACTCGCATTCGGAAGGACGACGGTTCAATCCCCCTTAAATCGTTTCAGGCGTATGCCGGGATGGTTTCTTTGACAGGGCACGGCCGAATTCCTTCCCTAATCCGATGAGACCGATGACTTCGCTGATTGGTCTCTTCCCCCCAAATCAACCCAACCCCTGATAAATCAAAAATAGCTAAGATTCAAGTAAAAACGTTAAATATGTGACTCCAATAAGCTTCCTTTATTAGTTTCCAAGTTCTTTACTAAAAACCAAATTTGAAACGAAACTGTCCGTATTCATCGTAAGTATCATCTTATTTGTAACATAAAGTTCTTATTATTGCACTGGATTACATTCATCCCATAATACAGTTGTACCTAGTTTCAAGACTGTATTGTACATAACAACGATTACAAGGAATCTTAAAGAGGCAGATCAGAGGTCACATTCTATTGTCGGTACCGTCCCACAGAGTATTAATTGCTAAATGGCAGAGTTATTAATTATTACGTGTCGGAGAAAGGAGTCATTTAGATATTGCTATCCGTGTGCCTAGGGCGGTTGATAGCAGGTCTTCCGTTTGGTTCAAAATGTTCAAATGTGTGTGAAACCTTATGGGACTTAACTGCTAAGGTCATCAGTCCCTAAGCTTACACACTACTTAAAATAAATTATCCTAAGGACAAACAAACACACACACCCATGCCCGAGAGGAGACTCGAACCTCCGCCGGGACCAGCCGTTCTATTTGGTGGTCCGCTGCACCATTACATAAGTACATCCAGAAAGGCAGTAAGGAGACACACCTCTCACCGAGATATCAATCTGTTCGCGTCAGTCAAACGCCTGCTTGCGTTGTGCCTTGAGTGATGTAAGAGCTGGGCAGCTACTAAAAGCGTTTCCGCGATAAAAGTAGGAAGTGAACTCGCGAGGACTGTACACCGTCCTGGAGCGCTTAGATATTTTTTTTCCTTTATTGAGTTTCGATTCCCCCCGTAGGGGGTGGGCTGGCAGCAGCTTAGTACGCCGCTCTTCAGCCTACAGAATTTGTTTTATAAAATGTAGATAATAAATAATAAAATCAGACGATAAAATCGGTGACGTAAATAGTAAAATGGCGGAATAGTGAGGAACTTAAAACATGAAACAGAAGGTTGGTGATGCTAATAAAATACACAGAAGCAGAAAGGTAAAATAATGGACAGACAATTAAAAAAACATGGCGACAGTCTGGTTTCTGTTCGCAAGAGATATAAAAATCACACACAGGGACAGCATGATTTTTATTCACAACGGTGAACAGTTACTTGAACACTACACTAAAAAGTTGGCACAAAGATGACACACCACAGCCGAGGCAGACGGGGAACTCGGACAGATGATGGGAAAGTAAAAGGGGAAAGGAGAGGAAAACCGAAGTGGGGGGAGGGGGGAAGGAGTCGACAGCGAATGAGAACTCATAAGGGGGAGGGGGCTGGACAGACGCAAGAGGGAGTGGGTAAAGGTAGAGGAAGGGAATGCAAAAGGGCTCAGGGGGGGATGGGAGGCAGAGAGAGGGTAGTTAGGGTATAAACAGGATGGAAGGGGGGAAGAGGGAGCCCGGGGGAAGGGTATAGGAAACGAGGGGGAGATGAGGATCAGAGCTGGTAGAAGGGATAAATGGATGGAGAGGGGGCATCATCTGGGAGGGGGAGTTGACAGAAGCCACCTTGGGAAAGGAGGTTATGGGTGTAGGGATGGAGAGTAGGGGGGACACAACAGTGAAGGTGCAGCAGAGGGCGGGCGTTGGAGAGGGGAGGAGCAACCAGGGGATGAGAGGGATCAAGGCAGTGGGAGCTGTAGAGTATGCAGATATGTTCAAGGAATAGGAGCAGATGGGGCAAAGGAATCAGATCATAGAGGATCCGTGTGGGGGACGGGAGGCATATATGGAAGGTGAGGTGGAGTGCATGGTGCTCGAGGACCTGGAGGGACTTATAGAATTTGGGGGGGGGGGGGATATCCAGGTGGGACTGGCATAACAGAGAATGGGACAGATTAAGGATTTGTAGGTGTGGAGGATGGTAGAGGGGTTCACCCCCACGTCCAGCCAGAGAGGAGTTTGAGGAGTCAGAGATGGTTATGGCCTTTGCATTGGATGGGGCGGAGATGAGGGATCCAGGTGAGGTGACAGTCAATGGTGAGGCCAAGGTAGGTGAGGATGGGGGAAAGGCGAACAGGACGGGCGCAGAAGATAAGGGATAAATCCAGGAGCCGGAAGGAGCGAGTGGTACGACCTGCAATGATGGCCTGGGTCTTGGAAGGTTTGATTTTCAGGAGCCACTGGTTACACCATGCGGCAAAACGGTCAAGGTGATTCTGGAGAAGGCGTAAAAAACATTTAACATAAATTTTCATGGAAACTAGGAATCATCACAGAGAAAGTCATTAGTCAGGTACTCAGGACAGATTACTCTACAACTTACCTAAGACCCATCAAAATCCTAATCAACAGGTCTGATGGTCCCCTTATAACACTGTCACTATTTCTGACGCTGCAGTCTTGCTACCTGTTCTTTTAGAAGTGTTTAAACAGTTTTCCCCTTGCTATTGCCATTTTTAATTGTCACATATGCATTTCCATTCTTATTGAACGAAAATACAAGGCTTCTCGTGTCGGATCTCTTGTTATTGTAGGTATACACTAACCAGACCGAACAATATACATAAATCAGACAGAATTTTATATACAGATCAGACGAAACATTACACTTGAATTGGACAAAACATGCACGAATGAGACAAAACACTTTACACGAATGAGAGAAAACACTGTACACTAATCAGGCAAAACACTATACACAAATCAGGCAAAACACTGTACACTAAACAGACGAAACAGTATGAGGAATGTCTGCTGTGACACCGAATTCTACCTACTGGCGGTGCGGTCACATCACGCATTAGGAGAGTATTGAAGCAGAGCAGAGGTGAATGATGAATCATCCCAGCGACGATACAGGACTGCACATGGGCGAACTCACAGACATAGGCAACTTTGATGACCAGCAGAGTGCTATGGCCCGGCGCCTGGGAGAGAGCATCCCGGGAACGGCGAAAGTGGTTGGATGTTCACTAGCAGCTGTCGTGAGCATCTGTGGAAATCGGTTGAAGGATGGTAAATCTACGAGTAGGCGACAAGATGTTGGAAGTCCATGCCTCATAGCGTAACGTGGAGGTTGGAGCTCGTCCCTTCTCTAAAGCATCATAGATGGTGATCTGTGACAGAGCTGACGGCAGAATACAGTGCTGCTGCAAGGCACAGATGTTTCGGACTACAGCGTTCAGCCCATCAACTAGAGCTCGCCACTGTGTTCCTGGAACCACATGTTATGAACTGTATGCACGGTGGGTGTGTCCGACTGGAAGTAATTCCTCGCCAGATAACGCTGCTATCGCCTGGGTTGGTTTATACGGATAGCAGATAGGTAGTCACAATGTTCTGGCTGATGGTATACATAAAAGCGTATTCTCCTTGTAACCTTGTTAATATAGATTTCATTAAATTTGGAAACGAGCTAATAATCGCATTTGTTTACATTCGTAGTGCCTCTAAGTCGTACTGAATGCCGTTTTTCCTCTACAAAAAATGTATTTGAGCACTATGGGACTTAACTTCTGAGGTCATCACTCCCCTAGAACTTAGAAATACTTAAACCTAACTAACCTAAGGACATCATACACGTCCATGCCCGAAGCAGGATTCGAACCTGTGACCGTAGCGGTCGCGCGGTTCCAGACTGTAGCGATCCGCTCGGCCACCCCGGCCGGCTTTTCCTTTACAGTTTTCATTTAGGAGCACCTGATAGTATTGCATGGTTGAGTGGAATGTCGAAAAGTGCTTTGCTTTACGTAACCCATCTAAGATTTCGTCTATGTGTGGTAGAGGATACACAAAACTGAGCGAGATATTTTATTTCTTGTAATGTGATATTATTCTCCAGTTTTGCTTCGCTCAGATGTCCATTTTCTTTGGCAGCAGGATTAGTGGGAAATTTCACGCATTATTACTTGGCACCACGATGTCATCTGTTAACGTTTTATCAGTTTCCTTTTGTGCATGCGGTATCCTATATGGCCTTCGATTAATTATATGGGCCTCTGATTCTGGAAAAAATCGAGTTTCATGTTTTAACACATCTATATATGTCAACTTTTCACCTTCCAAGTAAAATACACCATTATACGCTCTATGTAGTTCAACATTAGCCTTTGTTTCCCCTCATTTGGATGACTTACTCTAAGATTGTCTTTTAATCTACCGATTCTGGAAACGCTTTCTTTTCTCACTGTACAAACGTATCTTACAGGTATGTCTTCTACTGGTGGCAGTCTTTCTGCTTTCACTATTAGGTAATCAATGATTACCTCAATTGCAGTTGTTTTTAACTCATTTATCAAACACTTACCAACGATTACTTTAAGTACTGGTTCAGGTACATGCACACCTGGTTGTCTTTCCTGCTTTAGGACGATACCTTCTGACACTCCCGTTACACTACCTCGATCTTCCTTCTCTGAGCCTATGTTTATCTGTTCTACTTTTTCTGCTTTATTTTTTCCCCATGTATGTCCGCTCTCCGACGAACCGTTTGCTACTCTGTTTGGTTGAGAGAACAACATTTGAAGCAGTACTCACTCTATAATAGTTTCCACCCACAGCACTTAGTGCTCTCCAACAAGTCTTTGCCTTGTTCAACTGTCTGTCTCCCAGCCCTGTGGCTTTTTCCGCAGCCAACTTAACGTTTATCTGCCATGTGGCACTCGTTGCTATCGAACCAGATCCTACCGCATTCGGGGGACTGATGACCTTAGCTGTTTAGTCCCCCTTAAACATCCCAACAACCACCAGCTACCGCATTCGAGGTACCATCACTCTTCAAACAAGTTTTCACCATGCTCGAGCCTACAATTTTCAGTTCTACAGATCCCATCGTAGTACTTTCCTTTCCTCTGGTTCCTTCAGCAGGAACTTCAGACACTTCTGAAGTAAGACATTGTCGCCCTGCTCTCATTCAGACCAGGCTTTCTTTTGTCTTACGCAACAAACGAGGTGCATTCAAGTTCTAAGGTCTCCGATTTTTTTCCTAATTAACTACTCACCCGAAATCGATGAAACTGGCGTTACTTCTCTACTTAATCGCCCTGCAGACGTACACATTTTTCACAACGCTGACGCCATGATTCCATGGCAGCGGCGAAGGCTTCTTTAGGAGTCTGTTTTGACCACTGGAAAATCGCTGAGGCAATAGCAGCACGGCTGGTGAATGTGCGGTCCCGGAGAGTGTCTTTCATTGTTGGAAAAACGCAAAAGTCACTAGGAGCCAGGTCAGGTGAGTAGGGAGCATGGGGAATCACTTCAAAGTTGTTATCACGAAGAAACTGTTGCGTAACGTTAGCTCGATGTGCGGGTGCGTTGTCTCGGTGAAACAGCACACGCGCAGCCCTTCCCGGACGTTTTTGTTGCAGTGCAGGAAGGAATTTGTTCTTCAAAACATTTTCGTAGGATGCACCTGTTACCGTAGTGCCCTTTGGTACGCGATGGGTAACGATTATGCCCTCGCTGTCTCAGAACATGGACACCATCATTTTTTCAACACTGGCGGTTGCCCGAAATTTTTTTGGTGGCGGTGAATCTGTGTGCTTCCACTGAGCTGACTGGCGCTTTGTTTCTGGATTGAAAAATGGCATCCACGTCTCATCCATTGTCACAACCGACGAAAAGAAAGTCCCATTCATTCTGTCGTTGCGCGTCACGGGCAGCCATTTGGTCGTCCGTCAGCATTCGTGGCACCCACCTGGATGACACTTTTCGCATTTTCAGGTCGTCATGCAGGATTGTGTGCACAGAACCCACAGAAATGCCAACTCTGGAGCCGATCTGTTCAACGGTCATTCGGCGATCCCCCAAAACAATTCTCTCCACTTTCTCGATCATGTCGTCAGACCGGCTTGTGCGAGCCCAAGGTTGTTTCGGTTTGTTGTCACACGATGTTCTGCCTTCATTAAACTGTCGCACCCACGAACGCACTTTCGACACATCCATAACTCCATCACCACATGTCTCCTTCAACTGTCGATGAATTTCAATTGGTTTCACACCACAGAAATTCCACGCTGTTCAAGTAAGGAAAACGTCGCCATTTTAAGTATTTAAAACAGTTCTCATTCTCACCACTGGCGGTAAAATTCCATCTGCCGTACGGTGCTGCCATATCTGGGACGTATTGACAATGAACGCGGCCTCATTTCAAAACAATGTGCATGTTTCTATCTCTTTCCAGTCCGGAGAAAAAAAATCGGAGGCCTTAGAACTTGAATGCATCTCGTAATACGCTTTCCATGCATTCACACACTTTTCCTTGCTTAATCTACGGCAACGTTGTTTCGAATCATAAAACCACCACCTAAGAGGCCTCTAAATGGCAGATCTACCTCTCCTCCGATTGCCTGAAACTCAGGTAACAAGTTCAACCTCTTACCCACTTGTAGATACACCTTTATTTCGCCCTCTTAGTTATTTTCATATTAGCTATCCCACGAATCCTGATACTTTCCCTCAGGTCACATTTATTTTTTTGTGAACAAATATCTTATTTTCATAGACTGACCTGAGCACAACTGTCTATTAATAATTTCACAGGGTTTCTTTTTGCGTGTTTACAGAATAATTCGTCATATTCATTTTCATCTGCAGTCTGTCACTAATATGATATCTGGTGAAGTGAAATGTGACTGCATCATTACACCTGCCTTTAGTTTCCCTGAAACCAAGGGTTTCTCTCTAACTATGGTCGATTGGGACACTCTTTGCCATAATTTCCTTGTCCTCTGCAGGTAAAGCACTTCCCTGATTTCGAATTTTTACAGGGTGCAGCATGCCCAGTTTGATTTTCCCCATCGGTACCCCATCTGCTCTTGAGCTGTTTCACTTATCCAGCAATGCTGTGCACAGGTTTTGTTTTGGCACTGCCGCAAGAGACCTTAAATGCTTTTCTGTTCAGCAGTCTTTCGCTATATGTCCTCCTTTGCCACAGTTGTGACGTTTTAATGCAGTTTTCTTTACTGTCCCATAAGTAATTGCACTATACCCCATAGGCTTTCCTTTAGTGGAAGTTATGGCACTTTCTTCTGCAGAATCTTTATCGACGGCTTCAGAGAGCGTTGTAGTTTCTCCTCTTGATCGAATTATTGTTTCAATTTGATCATCGTACAACTACTCTATGAAGACTGCTCTACCTAATTGCCTCTCAGAGCATTACTGCCAGAAATTTCAAAGGTTTCCATGACTCTTTTCATGGCTTCCCTGAAATGATACTAGAGCATTATTTACCTTGGCATCCTCAGTGAACTATGGTTTCCCTAGGTTCTTGTCTACTAGCAAACATTTCACAAGCATAGAAATCAATGGCACACATTTATTCATAATTTACAACTGGAATACCATGGACAGTAGGCCAGGATTCTGGCAGGTCATTATTAAGGCCCTTATTTGTACCCAGACCTCCGATTCTAGCTTTAACGAATTTCAGTAATACTACATGTTGAGTAGGCTCTTCCACATGAAAAGCACTGTCACAATTATCAAGAACTTCATTTAGCCAATCTTCCTTTTCTTCAAAACTCTGGGGAAACAACTTAAGAACATCTGTAAAACTAGCATACTGCTGATTTGTGACAATTGTCATACACTAACAATGCCCAGTTGTCATTTATACTAATCTTTCACTTTATATGCCAAATCTTTATCTCGCACTGTCCCTTGATATCTCCTTTTGTACCAGGGTGCTTTTCTGCACTGTCACCTCTTGTGTTGCTGCGTGTCTCCCATGCACTGTTCCACTGTATGTTCAAACGTGTCTGGCTTCCCACGAAGCCGAACCCATGCCACTCTGCATTGTCCTGCGTTGGCCCACATTGTCCTGCATTGTCTCACACTGTCCCATGTTGTCCTGCGTTCTTCTGTACTGTCCCACATTGCCCCACATTGTCCTGCACTGTTCCACATTGTCCTGCGTTGGCCCACATTGTCCTGCATTGTCTCACACTGTCCCATGTTGTCCTGCGTTCTTCTGTACTGTCCCACATTGCCCCACATTGTCCTGCACTGTTCCACATTGCCCTGCGTTGTCCCACATTGTCCTGCATTGTCTCACACTGTCCCATGTTGTCCTGCGTTCTTCTGTACTGTCCCACATTGCCCCATATTGTCCTGCACTGTTCTACGTTGTCCAGCACTGTCCCCCATTGTGCTGCATTGTCCCACACTGTCCTTCATTGTCCCTTATTGACCTGTATTGCCCCATACTGTCCCGAGTTTTCCCACACCACTGCTCGTTATCGGTGGTCTTCTTCTTTCTTTTTCTTCCTATATTTTATTCTTCCCTTTCAAGGCCATCAGTTGGATTGAACGCTAGAGAAATCTCCACTTCTACATGTTCCATTAGCATGTGTCTTCTACCAGCCACAATGCTATAGTTAGGGAGCCTAAGCCCAGGCAATTAAGTGGCAAACATAATGTGGGGAATGTGGTTAGCAGGAATAGTTCTCAGACTCACAGAGAGTAGGGCTGAGTAGTTTTATGCCAGACCCCACACCCTGAAACATAAAATATGATTAGTATATCTACGTATGTGTGGCAGGAGCAAGCCATTGAGATTTATTTTCTCCTGGGCAGCTGGTCAGGTGTTGAACTGTGGACATGTTGATGCAAAAGTGTTGATCTACACGACAGGCGTAGTCCACATTGTGGTGCAGTTACGTCCATGCAGAAAACATTAAATCATACAGTTTGTAATGTGTATGTTAAGAGACAGTTCAATGCTGAGAGAAGAAAACAACCAACAGACTGATGCTTGTATATATTAGGGTACCATATATAAAAGATCTGCACTTACATCCACTACATCCTGCATATTTGCTGCATCAAAATTACTAAAGTTTAGGCCTTGCACGGTTACTATTCTGCTCATTCACAAGCAATGGTTCGCCTTGAGCCACTTGAGCCAGAATACAACTTCCTTGAAAAGTTCTCTATGCCTCTCGTGGTCTTGAGTTAAACGTTGGTGCCTCTAGATGCTGCAGTCCAAAGTTCGATTCTTGTCCACATCATCAGAGATTCTCTCCGTTAGATAGCTACATGTTTGTGTTGCCCTCAGCATTTCATTTCGTCTTCCTTGAGGTACAAGTTATCGAGATGTCGCGAAACAGGAAGATTTGCACCAGGCAGCTAACTACCCTAAATGGGGTCTCCACGCCTATGATGCCTTATGACCGTTTCATTTCAGTAACTCTTTAGTTCAATCTTTGCCTCCAATTTCCCTGCAATCATTATAACGTCTCTGATCGAATTTACACTTCTTACTAATTGTGTACATTTGCTGCACGTTCAGTCTCCACTATTATCAAATATAATCCTGCCCCATGAGAGATTCGGCCCACCTCTACGTGCGATGTGCCCTGTGGACTCAATCAACTGGCACTCAACATCCAAAAAATGTAACCCAATCGAATTATCAGCATGACAATTTTCAACATACATCATCATCATCATCATCATCATCATCATCATTGTATCATCAGTCCGAAGCGACTCTTGCATATACGAAGGATAAAAGCTGCTTCATCGGCATTGCGCAGGATGCTCCAAAGTATTGTAAGTTCGCCTATGATAAATTTTATTGAGACAGAAAAGTTTCCGTCCACAAATCAGCAGGGATTTAGAAAGCACCGCTAGTGCGAAATTGAACTTTTCCTTCTCCCATATTTTATTCTGTGAAACGTAGATCAAGGGCAACTGGCAAATTCGACATTCGTACATTTTCAAAATGTGTTTGACAGGGTGTTCCACGGCAGAGTCCAGTGGGAAGTATGATAGGACCGCTATTATTTTCTATATACGCAAGTTATCTGGCAAACACGATGGGCAGCATTCTGCGATTGTTTGCTGAAGATTCTGTGGTGTACGGCAAGGCGACGTCGTTGAGGAGGATACAAGATGACTTGGACAAAACTTATAGTTGGTGTGATAAATGACAGCTAGTTGTGCATGTAGAAAACTGTGTGAGCTAATGCAGATGAGTAGGAAAAACAACCCATAATGTTCTAATACGGCGTTAGTAGTGTCCTGTTTAACACAGTCACGTCGATTAAATATCTGTAGCATAACGTTGCAAAGCAATATGAAATGGAATGAACTTCTAAGGATTGTGGTAGACAAGGCGAATGATCTACTTCGATTTAGCGAGGAAAGTTTAGGAAAGTATGGTTCATCTGTAAAGAGACTGCATGTAGGATGCTAGTGCGACCTATTCTTGAGTTAAATTAAAAGGAAGGTCAGCATTGGCCGTAATATTGATTGTTTATTGATAGCAAAACCGATTTTCAATCACGTAGTGATCATCATCAGTGCTGTAGTGAACAATTTAAACTCATAGGCACTGGTTTCAAGTTATTATCAGTAGCCAAAACTAAGAAACGATCACAATAACTCCATGAAGTCGCCAGTCAATCTATTCTTGAGTATTTCTGGAGTATTTGGAACCCGAAGCAGGTCGTATTAGAAGAAGATATCGAAGCAAATACAGCGGGATAGAAGAAACAATAGTCTGGCTTACGCAGGTGATGTATTTTCAACAGCGCAGAATGAGAAAGATCTGGTACAGATGGCAAGAGTGTGAATCGAAGAGACAGGCCTGAAGATGAGTATGGATAAGACTAAATATCTTGTAGTGAGCAGAGAGAACGATGACAGATCTCTCGATGTAGATGGTAAAATCTTTGAAAGCGTAAGAAAGTTCAAATATCTTGGAGTAGTACTCAGTGAAAGGAATGAGATAGACCAGGTAATAATGGCAAGAATCCAGACAGGAAAGAGGTCGAGGTTTGCACTCCGAAAGCTGCTGAAGTCCTGGCTTCTATCGAGGTCCACAAAGATTAGGATCTGCAGGATAGTTATACAGTCTGTCGTCCTATAGGAAGTATAGACCTGGACTATGACACAGCAGATAGAAAGAAAACTCTTCAAATTTGAGAACGCTGTTCTGAGACAGACTTACAGGGCAGTGAAGGATGGACATCGGTAGAGAAAAAGGAAAACGTGCTAATTGGGAGTGTTGTGTAAGTCGCTGGGCGTAGTGGTTGTGATAAGAGAGAGAGGAGCTTGAGATAGTACAGGGACATAATGCAGCGAGAAGGCCAGATCGCTATGCAGGTGATGGAAGAAGACATGAGCTGCAATAGACTCGGCTGAAGACCACCGTTGAGACTGGTCGATGAGTTCAGAGGGGAGATGTATAAGATGGGACTAGCTGGAGAAGGACTAGCTACCAAGGAAGATGGCAGAGGCTGACTGGCGAGGACAATGACCGATTACGGTTTCTGTGACCAACCTAGTAAGTAAGCAAGGGTTGATCAACGCGAAAGTATTACAAAGATCCTTCGGGAACTCAAATAAGGATCCCGCATTTGCGGCTGACTCCATAATGATTCTATTACCGACATAGTACATTTCACATGAAGACCGCTAGGGCAAGAAAACAGAAATTAGGACACCTGCAGAGATTTCCCCTCGCTGTATTTGCGAGTGGAACAGGAAATTTCAAATTCAAATGGCTCTGAGCACTATGGGACTTAACATCTGAGGTCATCAGTCCTCTAGACTTAGAACTACTTAAACCTAACTAACCTAAGGACATCACACACATCCATGCCCGAGGCAGGATTCGAACCTGCGATTGTAGCGGTCACGTGGTTCCAGAATGAAGCGCCTAGAACCGCTAGGCCACAACGGCCGGCGAACAGGCAAGAAGACGATGAGTAATTGTACATAGTACTCTGTGCCACACACCTTGCCTTGGCTTGTGGAGTATTTACGAGGGTCACTCCAATAGAAATGCACACTATTTTTTTTTAAATCCATCTTTTATTCTACATGTTTGAAAGTTTTACAGTGTGTAGATACATCCTTTAGGAAAAATATTTTCATTTCTCGACAATTTCCATCCCTCTCAACTGCCTTACGGGATCTTGGAATCAGGACTAACCTGTTGGAGCCACTGTTTGGCACCGTGCACAAGGGAGTCATCTTCAAACCTTGTTCCTCGAAGAGAGTCTTTCAGTTTTCCAAAGAGATGATAGTCACATGGAGCCAGATCAGGACTGTAAGGCGGGCGTTTCATAGTTGTCCATCCAAGTTTTGTGATCGCTTCCATGGTTTTTTGACTAAGATGTGGCCGTGCATTGTCGTCCAACAGCAAAATATCCTGCTTTTGCCGATGTGGTCGAACACGACTCAGTCGAGCTTGAAGTTTCTTCAGTGTCGTCACATATGCATCAGAATTTATGGTGGTTCCATTTGCCATGATGTCCACAAGCAAGAGTCCTTCGGAATCGAAAATAATCGTAGCTATAATTTTTCCAGCACAAGGTGCGGTTTTGAATTTTTTTTTCTTGGGTGAATTTGCATGATGCCACTCTACTGAGTGCCTCTTCGTCTCTGGTGAAAAATGATGGAGCCATGTTTCATCAAGTGTCGCAATTCTCCCAAGAAATTCATCTCCACCATTCTCTTACTGCTCCAAAAGTTCGCTGCATACCGTTTTTCTTCTTTCTTTGTGAGCCACTGTCAACATCCTGGGAACCCACCTGGCACAAATCTTTTTTAACGCCAACAGTTTCAGTATTCTGCAAACACTTCCTTCCCCTATACCAACGTAGCGTGACAATTAGTTCACTGCGATGCGTCAGTCAGCAGTCACCAATTCGTTAACTCTCTGCACATTGTCTGGAGTGTGTGCAGTACGAGGCCTGCCGCTCCGAGGACAATCCTCAACATTTCCGTGTCCGCTTTCATCACGTAACCCGCTTGCCCACCGACTAACTGTACTGCGATCGACAGCAGCATCTCTAAATACCTTTTTTAACCTCTTGTGAATGTTTCCCACTGTCTCGTTTTGACAGCAGAGGAATTGTACCACAGCACGTTGCTTCTGACAAAGGTCAAGTGTAGCAGCCATCTTGAATAAATGCTGTGACGGTGCCTCTCAACGGGAACAGGTTGAACTGAGATTGAAAACAAGCGGGAAGGATGTATCTACATTCAGTACAATTTTCACACATGCAGAATGAAAACTGTATTTTTACAAAAATAGTGTGCATAGTAGAAGTAGGTGTAGATATCATCATATCATCTTCATATCATAATATCATCATTATTGTCACCCTGTCATCATCATCATCGTCTTATCATCAATGGGTGATCGCGGCGGAGGTTCGAGTCCTCCCTCGGGCATGAGTGTGTGTGTTTGTCCTTAGGATAATTTAGGTTAAGTAGTGTGTAATCTTAGGGACTCATGACCTTAGCAGTTAAGTCCCATAAGAAACTTCCTGGAAGATTAAAACTGTGTGCCGGACCGAAACTCGACCTCGGGACCTTTGCCTTTCGCGGGCAAGTGCACTACCAACTGAGCTACCCAAGCACGACTCACGCCCCGTCCTCACAGCTTTACTTCTGCCAGTACCTCGTCTCCTACCTTCCAAACTTTACAGAAGGTCTTCTGCGACCCTTGCAGAACAGGAGAGCTTCTGTAAAGTTTGGAAGGTAGTTTTAATCTGCCAGGAAGTTTCATATCAGCGCACACTCAGCTGCAGAGTGAAAATCTCATTCTGGAAAGTCCCATAAGATTTCACACACATTTGAACATTTTTTTATCATCATTATGTCATTAACATCAGCCTGTCATCATCATCATCATCACTCTGTAATCATCACCACCCTGTGTTCATTATCATAATCATCATCATCATCTTCATCACCATTTTCAGTTCTGTCATTAGGATGTTTGACTGTTCCATCTTTGTAGGTCAGCCTTATTCCAGCCAATTGTTCTTGTGTCTTCCTAGATTTTACTACCCGTATCGTACATATTTCATAGCTTGTAACGGTCCAAAGAATGTCCACCTCTTGGGCAAGTTAGCCTGCCAGAGTTTAAACAATGTTGCAGAGACGCTGCGCGCACGCGTGTTACAGTGGTACATGAGGACGCAGTCAGCGGTCAGCGGTCAGCAGACAGTCAGCCAGCAGCGGTGGTGATGGGGCCGGCCGTTGTCGCGCCAGTAATCCAGGGTGCCGTGGCCCGCGCGGCTTACTCTCCGATCGATAGGCTGTTTGCGCCCACGCATCTGCATATCCTGCCGGAACACGGGATTCCCACGCCGCGCAACGCACCTCGCAGCCAATCTACGCACAATTCTACCGCCCCTCATCCCTCTCTGCTTCCTCTTTTACCGTCGAAAGTGAGTTACGTGTGTGAGGGACGCCCTTTATTGCTTCCTTTTCGTCAGGACGCTCTTTCAGTCCACTCCACACTGGCCAGTTACAGCTCTCAGAAGAACGCAGTCTACTTATACAGGGTGAGTCACCTAACGTTACCGCTGGATATATCTCGTAAACCACATCAAATACTGACGAACCGATTCCACAGACCGAACGTGAGGAGAGGGGCTAGTGTAATCGGTTATTACAAACCATAAAAAAATGCACGGAAGTATTTTTGTTAACACAAACCTACGTTTTTTTAAATGGAACCACGTTAGTTCTGTTAGCACATCTGAACATATAAACAAATACGTAATCAGTGCCGTTTGTTGCGTTCCAAAATATTAATTAAATCCGGTGATATTGTAACCTAAAGTTGACTCTTGAGTACCACTCCTCCGCTGTTCGATCGTGTGTATCGGAGAGCACTGCAACATACATCGCGTTTCTATAGAATGTCCCACTGGAAACGCGTCGACGTATGTGGTATCAGCATGATGGTGCACCTGCACATTCCGCAATTAACACTAGGCTGACCCTTGACAGGGTGTTCGAGGGGCGTTTCATAGGACGTGGAGGACGCATAAATTGGCCAGCCCGTTCTCCTGATCTTACACCTCTGGACTTCTTCCTGTGGGGTACGTTAAAGGAGAATGTGTACCGTGATGTGCCTACAACCCCAGAGGATATGAAACAACGTATTGTGGCAGCCTGCGGCGAGATTACACCAGATGTACTGCGGCGTGTACGACATTCATTACGCCAGAGATTGCTATTGTGTGCAGCAAATGATGGCCACCACATTGAACATCTATTGGCCTGACATGTCGGGACACACTGAAAACGGAAACCACGTGTGTACGTGTACCTCACCCCTCATGGTAATGCACATGTGCATCAGTGAAAAAGACCAATAAAAAGGTGTTAGCATGTGGACGTAATGTGCTGTTCCAGTCTCTTCTGTACCTAAGGTCCATCACCGTTCCCTTTGGATCCCTACGTAATTCGGTGCTCTCCGATACACACGATCGAACAGCGGAGGAGTGGTACTCAAGCGTCAACTTTAGGTTACAATATCCCCGGATGTAATTAACATTTTACAATGCAACAAACGGCACTGATTACGTATTTGTTTATATGTTCAGATGTGCTAACAAAACTAACGTGGTTCCATTTTTAAAAAAACGTAGGTTTGTGTTAACAAACATACTTCCGTGCATTTTTGTATGGTTTCTATTAAACAATTACACTAGCTCCTCTCCTCACGTTCGGTCTGTGGAATCGGTTCGTCAGTATTTGATGTGGTTTACGAAATACATCCAGCGGTAACGTTATGTGACTCACCCTGTATACTTTTCCATCACGGAGCTCCACCCAGGTCTCTCGTCACTCAGGCTGTTTTCCATTGCCCGATATCCCTGCGATATGAAGTTCAAAGTGGATGTTGTACCGAAATTTTGGTCTGCAGTGAGGAAGGGAGCTCAGTATAATACAACTGCCTACAGTCAGAAAATAAATCGGGTGACTGCGATTACTGAATTAGACTGAGGTGAAAATGACAAGGGATACCTCCTAGTGTCAAGCTGGACCCCCCTGTTGCCTGGAGCAGTGCAACAACCCGACGAGTCAGGGACTCAGCAAGTCGTCAGGAGTCTCCTGCAGGAATACTGAACCTGGCTGCCTCTACAGCGATCCGTATTTGCGAATGTGTTACCGTTGTGGGATTTTGTACAGAAACTGACTTCTCGATTATGTCCTATAAGTGTTCGATAGGATTCATATCGAGTGACCTGGTTGGCCAAATCATTTATTCGCATTGTCCGTTGTTGTTGTTGTGGTCTTCAGTCCTGAGACTGGTTTGATGCAGCTCTCCATGCTACTCTATCCTGTGCAAGCTTCTTTATCTCCCAGTACCTACTGCAACTTACATCCTTCTGAATCTCTTTAGTGTATTCATCTCTTGGTCTCCCTCTACGATTTTTACCCTCCACGCTGCCCTCCAGTACTAAACTGGTGATCCTTTGATGCCTCAGAACTTGTCCTACCAACCGATCCCTACTTCTAGTCAAGTTGTGCCACAAACTCCTCTTATCCCCAATCCTGTTTAATACCTCCTCATTTCTTATGTGATCTGCCCACCTAATCTTCAGCATTCTTTTGTAGCACCACATTTCGGAAGTTTGTATTCTCTTCTTGTCTAAACTATTTACCGTCCATGTTTCACTTCCATACATGGCTACACTCCATACAAATACTTCCAGAAACGACTTCCTGACATTTAAATCTATACTCGATGTTAACAAATTTCTCTTCTTCAGAAACGCTTTGCTTGCCATTGCCACTCTTCATTTTGTATCTTCTCTACTTCGACCGTCATCAATTATTTTGCTCCCCAAATAGCAACATTCCTTTACTACTGTAAGTGTCTCATTTTCTAATCTAATTTCCTCAGTATCACCCGATTTAACTCGACTACATTCCATTATCCTCGTTTTGCTTTCGTTCATGTTCATCTTCTATCCTCCCTTCAAGACACTGTCCATTCCGTTTAACTGCTGTTCCAAGTCCTTTGCTGTCTATGACAGAATTACAATGTCATCGCCGATCCTTAAAGTTTTTATTTCCTCTCCATGGATTGTAATACCTACTCCGAATTTTTCTTTTGTTTCCTTTACTGCTTGCTCAATATACAGATTGAATAACACCAGGGAGACGCTACAACCCTGTCTCAATCCCTTGCCAACCACTGCTTCCTTTTCATGTCCGTAATATTCTTCAAAACCAATTGTGGCACGGTGACATAGTGCATTGTCATCCATACAATTTCCATTGTTGTTGGCGCATGAAGTCCATGAAAGGCAGCAAATGGTCTCCAAGTAGCCGAACACAACCATTTTCAGTCAATGATCGGTTCAGTTGGACCAGAGGACCCAGACCATTCGATATAAACACAGCCCACACCATTACGAAGCCACCGCCAGTTTGCACAGTACCTTGTTGAAAACTTTGGCCAATTGTTTCGTGCAGTCTGCACCACAGCGACCGGGTTGACCAAATTATTCGTTCACCTGTCCACAGTGCTCTTCAAATCATTCGCGGACAACTGTAGCCTGGTACAGTAATTGACTTTACTAGTATGCTAGCTGCCGTTCTAGTATACATTTGAAGAACTGTAATGTACTGCTCACAAAATCTTCTAACTTAATACTTATGTAAACGAAATTGAGGTATCCTTTATGCAGCTTAATTTTATTATTGAAATATATTTTTATATATAGTTGGCGTAGATGCCAATCGTCACGTGACAGTGAGTTGCTGGTGTGGTAGGCCACGCAGACCTGCAATACTTTTAATTTATGTGAATACCAACCAAATATAAGTTGACGACAGTGTGAAAACGCATCCGATGACAGTCATGAGTGGCTTCTATTAGATCACTCCTAATTAAATGAAGAGCTACGATTATCTACATTCTACATAGTTACCTGACAACACAAGTGAACTTCAGTACTGAGAGATCTAGAATGGAACGCAGCCATCAAGATCATCACGTTACATCAACGAAGTGCACGAGTTGGCTTTGTGAAATATCTTTCCCGAATTGAATGAGGGCCTAGCCTCTCTTTTATCGACGTCAAACTTGGCCAACGTTACAATGTGGAATATTTTCTTAACGAAATATTCCTGTGTATCACTGAAACTGAAATGAAGTACACACTGAGGAGACAGAAGTCATTCGATAGCGATATTCACATACACAGATGACGGTAGTATGGGGTACACAAGGTGTAAAGGGCGACGCATTGCCAGAGCGGTAATTTGTGCCCAGGTGACTGATGTGAAAAGGTATCCGACGTGATAATGACCGTACGATGGGAACTAAAAGACTCTGAATGCGGAATGTTAGGTGGAGTTAGACGCACGGGACATATCGTTTGGGAAATAGCTGGGAAATTCAATATTCCGAGATCCACGGTGTCAAGAGTGTGCCGAGAATACTAAATTTCAGGTAGTGCCTCTCACCATAGACAATGAAGTGGCCGACAGCCTTCACTTAACGACGGAAAGCAGAGGCGTTTGTGTGGAGTCGCCAGTGCTAAAAGACAAGCAACAATGTGAAAAATAACCGGACAAATCAGAGTGGGACGTACGAAGAGCATATCTGTTACGATAGTGCAGCGAAATTTGGCGTTAATGGGCTACGGCAGCAGACTTAAGACGCGAGTGCCTCTGCTAACAGCACGACATAGCCTGCAGCGTCTCTCCTGGGCTCGTGACCACAGCTACCGGACCCTAGAAGAGTGGAAAATCGATGCCTAGTCAGTTGCTGTTGTGGTCTTCAGTCCTGAGACTGGTTTGATGCAGCTCTCCATGCTACTCTATCCTGTGCAAGCCTTTTCATCTCCCAGTACCTACTGCAACCTACATCCTTCTGAATCTGCTTAGTGTATTCATCTCTTGGTCTCCCTCTACGATTTTTACCCTCCACGCTGCCCTCCAGTACTAAATTGGTGATCCCTTCATGCCTCAGAAAATGTCCTACCAACCGATCCCTTCTTCTAGTCAAGTTGTGCCACAAACTCCTCTTCTCCCCAATTCTATTCAATACCTCTTCATTAGTTATGTGATCTACCCATCTAATCTTCAGCATTCTTCTGTAGCACCACATTTCGAAAGCTTCTATTCTGTTCTTGTCCAAACTATTTATTGTCCATGTTTCACTACCATACATGACTACACTGCATACAAATACTTTCAGAAACGACTTCCTAACACTTAAATCTATACTCGATGTCAACAAATTTCTCTTCTTCAGAAACGCTATCCTCGCCATTGCCAGTCTACATTTTATATCCTCTCTACTTCGACCATCATCAGTTATTTTGCTCCCCAAATAGCAAAACTCTTTTACTGCTTTCAGTCTCTCATTTCCTAATCTAATTCCCTCAGCATCACCCGACTTAATTCAACTACATTCCATTATCCTAGTTTTGCTGTTGTTGATGTTATCTTATATCCTCCTTTCAAGACACTGTCCGTTCCATATAACTGCTCTTCCAAGTCCTTTGCTGTCTCTGACAGAATTACAATGTTATCGGCGATCCCTTAAGTTTTTATTTCTTCTCCATGGATTTTAATGCCTACTCTGAATTTTTCTTTTGTTTCATTTACTGCTTGTTGCCCGCATCTCGTGGTCGTGCGGTAGCGTTCTCGCTTCCCACGCCCGGGTTCCCGGGTTCGCTTCCCGGCGGGGTCAGGGATTTTCTCTGCCTCGTGATGGCTGGGTGTTGGGTGATGTCCTTAGGTTAGTTCGGTTTAAGTAGTTCTAAGTTCTAGGGGACTGATGACCATTGATGTTAAGTCCCATAGTGCTCAGAACCATTTGAACCATTTACTGCTTGCTCAATATACAGATTGAATAACATCTGGGAGAGGCTACAACCCTTCCCAACCAGTGCTTCCTTTTATGTCCCTTGACTCTTTATAACTGTCATCTGGTTTCTGTACAAATTGTAAATAGCCTTTCGATCCCTGTATTTTACCCCTGCCACCTTCAGAATTTGAAAGAGAGTATTCCAGTCAACATTGTCTAAAGCTTTCTCTAAGTCTACAAACCCTAGAAACGTAGGTTTGCCTTTCCTTAATCTATCTTCTAAGATAAGTCGTAGGGTCGGTATTGCCTCACGTGTCCCAATATTTCTACGGACTCCAAACTGATCTTCCCCGAGGTCGGCTTCTACCAGTTTTTCCATTCGTCTGTAAAGAATTAGCGTTATTATTTTGCCGAGTCAGATGAGTCCCAATTTCATTTAGCCATCAGCCAAGTTGTCAACAAGGCACTGTGCACGATGATGGTGGCTCCACAATGATGTGAGCTGTGTTTACGTGGAGTAAGCTGGGTCCTCTTGTTTAACTCTATCGATCACTGATTGCAAATGGCTACGTTCGATTACTTTGAGACCATTTGCAGCCATTCACGTCTTTCAAGTTCCGAAATATGCCACTGGGGCAATGTTGTTCACGATTGGTTCGAACAACATTTTGGACAATTCTAAAAATAATGGTTCAAATGGCTCTGAGCACTATGGGACTTAACTTCTGAGGTCAACAGTCCCCTAGAACTTAGAACTACTAAAACCTAACTAACATAAGAACATCACACACATCCATGCCCGAGGCAAGATTCGAACCTGCGACCGTAGCGGTCGCGCGGTTCCAGACTGAACGCCTAGAACCGCTCGGCCACAGCGGCCGGCTGGACAATTCTAGCGAATGATTTGGTGACCCACACCGCTTCACATGATTCCCATTGAACATTTATGGTACACAGTCTAAAGATCAGTTCGTGTACAAAATCCTGGACCGGCAGTACCTTCGCAGTTACGGTCGGCTGTAGAGGCAGCAGGGGACTTCCAACCACTTTGCTGAGTCCATTCCACATCGAACTGCTGCACCACTCCGAGCAAAAGGAGGTCCGACACGATATTAGGAGGTAACCAATGATTTTTGCCACCTCAGTGTACTTCGTATTACGCGAAATCTTTGCAATGAACTATTTCACTGGCAAAAAGAAATGACGACATTTGAGGCCAATATGAGGGAGCATGTGATCCGTGATTAGCACACTAGCCTTTCAGTCGTTAATGCCAAATTTCAGAAACAGAAGCAGTATACTGCCTTCAAGTGTCTGCACAGCAGATTGCGTTTACTATTTTCCAGCCATTCCCCCTCCCCACACATTCCGCTGCCTGCACCCTGCTGCAATACACGTAATCGATCCCAGGTCGTTCCAATCGTAGTTGGCTCTCCTGACCAGAAGGAAAGAGGAGAAGACATGGACAGGACGGAATAATTAATGTTTTGCAGGCTCTTTAACGAAATGGACGGGGAAGAACGCTTTCAATTATCAAAGTGTAAGAGCGACGCTGCTAATATCTACCATCCGCACGCCAACACGGGACAAACATTGCCAGACCATCGTACGCGTCCTCCCGATGCGACCACGGCTGTTCATTTATTCCGGCTTACAGTTTTTTTTTTCCAAACGAAAGAGAATAATGGAGGTAGAGAGGGAGAGAGAGAGACTGCGAAATGGATGGATGGAGCTGTAGTGACACCGGTGTGCGATCCAAGTGTGAGAGAACACGGGGAGGACAGAAGAGCGGTGACTGGGGGGGGGGGGGGGGGGGGGTAGCGGGTAGGGGGTGGAGGGGGCGGAATCCAATTTCGGCGACCATTATCCCGCGGCAGCGCGGGCCATATTTCACCGACTGAGGGCCGCGCGGTTGGCAGCCCTGCGCACCACTTGCTGTGGCCTTCTCACAACTGCTGCCATTTGGTCCGGGAGGAGGCAGTGACGGCGCAGCGGAGGAGGGAGGAGGGAGAGACGGGGACGGAGCGTCGGGCTGCAGTGGAAGCATAGGCCTCGACACCTAGCGAGATGGCAGTGCGTTTCGGCGGCGTTTCCTCTGCGTCCAGCAGGTGTACCAACTGTAGTGACCCCTTCATAATCTGCCTCTGGAAGGGTCGTGAGCAGCGGGGTTACCGCGCCAGAAAATCTGTATCGTAGATGCAACCATAATGGAGGGGGATGTGTGGAGAGTCCGGACCAGTTGAAAGACATGCTTCCTAAAGAGGCACAACAGCCTTCATAGTAGTTGTAGGAGCAACTGTCTGGATACTCACTGATATACCCTTGCTAACATTAAATATCTTCAACATTTCTCGGCCCTGTCAGCAACTGTATAAATATTAATTTTAATTTTATAATGAACAGCCTCAGTTGCACCGTTTATCTAGAAAATACCTGAGTTCCAGAACAGCACTCGTGGCTGCCGCATCGCGGTCACGAAGTGGGGCCGAGGCAGTTCCAGATAAGTTTTATTGTCTCACGATAAATTATGGATTTGTAGTTTTAGCTTCACGATGTCCAGAATGGACAAGCGACAGATAGTGTTATTCTGAAGAAGGTTGGGTTACCCCGATTGAAACCTAGGTAAATTCTAGGTAAATGGTGCAAGTGAGGGTGTTCATTATTAAAATTAAAACTTCCTAACATTAGACACGTTGATACTGTGGGAGGATGAAAGCAGTGGTGAAATTAGGGCCATTGTATTTCCTACAGCCAGTATATTTCTCAAGAACAAGACACTCTTTAACGATGATTGCATACACTAAGGTAAAATATTCAAGAGGCAAAATACTGAGTCCACTCACATCTCCAGGTAGGTGCTGCTCAGTACGTCATTCCCATGAAAATAAAAAAAAAAGTATGCTACAGGACAGACTGTGTAATATTAGATCAGATAGGTGGGTCACAGAATTTGAAAAGATAAACTGATAGGTTAAAGTTATGGAGTTAGTAAAGTGTGGTGGCAGGTAGAACAAGATATCTGGTCAGGTGAATAAGGTTAATGTAAAATCTGTGGTTCAAGCCTACCAGCAGGCTGTTGTCCTCAATCCAGGTAGGGAGTAGCCTTTCTTCACCAACGTAGTCGAAGGTGGATGGTGGCAGGTCTATTGCCCGATCCACCTTTTAACCCTGAGGAAGACCTCCAGTTGACAGCAGGCTGTGTGGACCTGGCGCCATCTTGCACGAACTGGGACGGAGAGCAATCAGCATTCCTGCTTGGGGTTAACCCAGGAGCTCTAGGGCCAGAGTCTGGGAACCTACCTACGACACCACCATAGTCACGATCAGGTGAGTAAACTGGTGAAAATACAAAAGCAAACACCATGGCCTCCTGCTGGATCCCCAGACACTTGGGAATAGCTGGAAGTAGAACTCAAAGAATAGATACTTAAATCCATCACACACATAATTGTGAACTGCTCCAACAGTTCATGGTTCTCGTTATCATTTATATTAAGCACGTTCTGCGGCTTGCGGTCCATGAAATACTGCCAATATACCTCTGATTATGAAGTACTATAACTACATACCCGATACAGACATTAAATTACGTTGACAATCGTAAATAACAGTTTTGAGCAGTGCGGAGCAACAAAATTATGCTTTGTGCTCATATGGAAATGAATGTCTGATAAATCGGTGAGACCGCTTCCCATAAATGATCATGCATACCGTGTGGGTCTACTGATATACGTAAATCTGGTTCATCACGTCACTATATGTCAGGAGCATGCGGACATGCTAAAATCTTAAAGTCGATGGTTGTATGCTTTAGGCCCTTATGGTTCTCAACACCACAATTACAGCGTCATGTCTCACGCGGTGCTTTTACTGCATGAACAGCGTAAAAGGTAGTACGCGACAAACGTTCTTCTTTTCATCATTTTGTAGAGGTTGCCAGCGAGTAAAGTTTCGTAAATGTTTGAAATTGTGTGTAAAGTTTGTTGCAAGCCGCTAAGTTCTCTCATTCTCAGATACCGGATGAACAGGGTTTGGGAATTCACGCGTCACGGACTACGCTTCATTCTTACCTCCAAACCCCACCCGTTTGATAGATAGGTGGTTCTCACCCCAACAGCGATTGTCAGGTGACAATAAGGTATTCTGCGAACGAAGTTGGGTTGAAATCGGTCCAATGATTCAGGAGGAGATGTGAAACATACACGCATATACATACATACATTTTTATAATATGTATAGATGTCCTCTCTTTTACAGATGTTACATTTTATTGCCAAGCACCTTACCACCAGTAGCTACGCAGTAATTTAATTGGTAGCAACAAAGAATAAGCAAATCTGGCACTTAGTTAATCGGTGTTCTGACTGTGAGGTAAACGATACTAATGTCACTCTGGCTGTCCCAGGCCCTTATAACCAAAACACCACCCTAAACTCAGTATACTGATATAAGGAACCAATGGACTCAAAATAATACTAGGGCTATTCGGAAAGTAACTTCCGATTTATCGCGAAATGGAGACCACTGTGATAATCAGAAATATTTTATCTGTAACAGTGAGCTAAGCTTCCAGCCACAGCTCTACATAGTCACCACTCCGACTTAGACATTCGTCGCAGCGTTGTACCAATTTTCCAATACCCTCGTCATAGAAGGCAGCCGCCTGTGCTTCCCGACAATTCTCTACGCTCATCTATAGCTCGTTGGTCTGTGCGAAAATGTTGTCTTCATAGCCCATAGTAAATGTGAGCAGAGATGAAACACAGAGGGAGCCAATTCCGGGCTGTAGTGCGGATGATCAAACACTTCCCATCGAAAACGCTGCAAGAGCATTTTCATTGCCCCTGCAGATTGCGACCGAGAATTTTCACGAAGTGGGAACCATATGACAGTTCTGTAATGTGGGCTGCATAACATCAGGAGAAATCTCTCACCAGGACGTCATACCTGGCGGTACCCACTATTTTCTACGCATCTTTATGTGCTCGCTATGCGCTCAGAACTGAAAAGAGCGAAGTGATGCAACCGACAGGCATACTAGAGACTCTGTCGAACACATGTGTGCAAAGCTTTATTAGATTTTCACAGTGGTTTCCATTTCTTCACCGATCGGAGCTTACTTTCCGAATATCGTTCGTATTTCAATCAGTAAAAGTTTTGAGTGAGCAATACACTAGTAAACAAACCAGGCAAAAAAATACTTAACCCACAGAAAGATACAGGGCGTTACACCACATCTATCCTTCATAATGCTTTCATATCAACGCAGAAGATCTTCCACAAGTATAGCTTATCCAAATGAAGCCCCCAAACTGATGATTATGTCTCGCTGAGCTAGAAAACTGTAGAGATGCTGAATGCCTTCTTTGAGCAACTTTGTCACATACTCTGGGACGTTTTCTGGGCTTAGGATCGGATGAATTACCGCACCAGTCGATGTTCGTCAGGGTCCCTGTGTGTCCATCAAAACTAGGGCCATATGGACGCGGCATTGTCACCAAAACCTTCGTCATCGTGGAAGACTAGAGTGTCCAGAGTAGTTTCATCATGAAGAATTAGAGAAGAGCCCAATGCTTTACCACGAAGAATTTTGAAACAAAATTCCTGTATCACGTTCACGGTTGGCCGAACGAGTGGTCCCAAGCCACCGTACGAAAAACAGCTACAAAAAATCAATGAATGAGCTCTAGCATCAACTACACGTTTCACACACACTGCTGGTTCACGCCTCGTTGACACACTCGCGGCTCGCGTCTAGCTGAAATACACGGAATGCTTTGAGTCAGCTAATGTCGAATTTCGGTGTTGTTTGTCACAATGAAGGCATGGAGCATCATGTGGCGCCATGAGCTAACGGCCTTTTGCGAGGTATCCAAACCCACACTTCCGCTGCCAGTACTTCCCTTCGCAATGTTTGTTCGGATTCAGGTTGAGGTGGACACATGCATTCACCGTCACTAGCAGCTTCTATCGGTAAGATATTAATTTTCATTTTTGACACAATCACGTTTTTATGATACAATCGTAATCGATTTCAGCCTCCAAAGGCAATCTTAAGATGCTACATTAGAGGAAATGAAAGCTTAAATTAAGATCTGAAACAATTCCAATTGTATTCAGTTGCTGCATTAGTGAAGTGTTACTGACATGCGTGTGGTTCACACCCATGGGCAGCATTTGATGAACAAGTGCTCATGCTTTGTCAACTAAACTACTGGCCATTAAAATTGCTACACCACGAAGATGACGTGCTAAAGACGTGAAACTTAACCGACAAAAATGGTTCCAATGGCTCTGAGCACTATGGGACTCAACTGCTGAGGTCATTAGTCCCCTAGAACGTAGAACTAGTTAAACCTAACTAACCTAAGGACATCACACACATCCATGCCCGAGGCAGGATTCGAACCTGCGACCGTAGCGGTCACGCGGTTCCAGACTGCAGCGCCAGAACCACGCGGCCACTTCGGCCGGCTTTTAACCGACAGGAAGAAGATGCTGCGATATGCAAATGACTAGCTTTTTGAGCATTCACACAAGGCTGGCGCCGGTGGCGACACCTACAACGTCCTGACATGAAGAAAGTTTCCAACCGATTTCTCATACACAAACAGCAGTTGACGGGCGTTGCCTGGTGAAACATCGTTGTGATGCCTGGTGTAAGGAGGAGAAAAGCGTACCATAATGTTTCCGAGTTTAATATAGGTCGGATTGCAGCCTATCGCGGTTGCGCTTTATCGTATCGCAACATTGCTGCTCGCGTTGGTCGAGATCAAATGACTGTTAGCATAATATGGAATCGGTGAGTTCAGGAGGGTAATACGCAACGCTCTGCTGAATCCCAACGGCCTCGTATCACTAGCAGTCGAGATGACAGGCATCTTATCCGCATGGCTGTAACGGATCGTACAGCCACGTCTCGATCCGTGAGTCAACAGATGGGGACGTTTGCAAGACAACAACCATCTGCACGAACATTTCGACGACGTTTGCAGCAGCATGGACTATCAGCTCGGAGACCGTGGCTGCGGTTACCTTTGACGCTGCATGACAAATAGGAGCGCCTGCGATGGTGTACTCGACGACGAACCTGGGTGCCCGAATGGCAAAACGTCATTTTTCCGGATGAATCCAGGTTCTGTTTACAGCATCATGATGGTCGCATTTCGCGACATCGCGGTGAACGCACATTGCATGCGTGTATTCGTCATCGCCATACTGATGTATCACCCAACATGATGGTATGGGGTGCCATTGGTCACACGTCTCGGTCACCTCTTGTTCGCATTGACGGCACTTTGAACAGTGGACGTTACATTTCAGTTGTGTTACGACCCATGGCACTACCCTTCATTCGATCCCTGCAAAACCCTACATTTCAGCAGGATAATGCACGACCGCATGTTGCAGGTCCTGTACGGGCCTTTCTGGATACAGAAAAGGTTCGACTGCTGCCCTGGCCAGCACATTCTCCAGATCTCTCACCAACTGAAAACGTCTGGTCAATGGTGGCCGAGGAACTGGCTCTTCACAATACGCCAGTCACTACTCTTGATTAACTGTGGGATCGTGTTGAAGCTGCATGGGCAGCTGTACCTGTACACGCCATCCAAGCTCTGTTTGACTCAACGCCCAACGGCCAGAGGTGGTTGTTCTGGGTACTGATTTCTCAGGATCTAGGCACCCAAATTGCGTGAAAATGTAATCACATGTCAGTTCTAGTATTATATATTTGTCCAATGAATACCCGTTTATCATCTGCATCTCTTCTTGGTGTAACAATTTTAATGGCCAGTAGTGTACATAAGGTAAGAAATCAGGGAATTATATACTCAAAACCAAGTGTATTTTTCCTTCCCTACTCCTTGCGCTAGATGTGCGAGACCTTTGTAACACAATCTTCGAAAGCAAAAACCATAAAATACGAGAAACATTACAATAAAAGCTATGTCGGCAAGACGGGCAAGTTCTTTGACTTGAGATTCCAAGAACACAAATACGCCAGCAACTGGACAGCAATAGGTTTATGCATGCAAAATGAAGGACGTGACATTGGTAACACTCGGCAACAACTAAACATATTACATAATGTCGAAAAAAAGTTAGACTGTTTAGAATAACTGGTGATTTACGTCACGAAACGCAAAGAGCCGGATAAACTCCTCAATGAACAAAATTAGTTTGCCACTAACGCATACTTCAGTATTTCCGCCGGCTTACTTAGCTGAGGCAGTCACTGCTTAGTTTATACAGGCTCCACCTGAGCGTGGACAGCCTGTCCGGGACGCTCTGCGCTTCCTGACACCTGCCCAGCTAACGTAAACACCAGCAGACGGAAGAAGAGTGCCAGCGATCTGCAACAAGGGACTGCCGCTGCCCTGTTGGTCCACTCGGCTTCATCTCTCCTGAGCCTCTGTGCAGTGGTAAAAACATCTAGAAGCCTGGAGAGCAGGGCCACCGGGAGGCAAAATGTACAGCGTGACCCATTGATCGTGACCGGGCCAAATATCTCACGAAATAAGCGTCAAACAAAAAAAAACTACAAACAACGAAACTTGTCTAGTTTGAAGGGGGAAACCAGATGGCGCTATGGTTGGCCCGCTAGATGGCGCTGTCATAGGTCAAACGGAATTCAATTGCGTTTTTTTTTAAAATACGAACCCCCCTTTTTTATTACATATTCATGTAGTACGTAAATAAATATGAATGTTTTAGTTGGACCACTTTTTTCGCTCTGTGATAGATGGCACTGTAATAGTCACAAAAAACATGTCTCGCAATTTTAGACCAACAGTTGGTAACAGGTGGGTCTTTTAAATTAAAATACAGAACGTAGGTACGTTTGAACATTTTATTTCGGTTGTTCCAGTGTGATACATGTACCTTTGTGAAGTTATCATTTCTGAGAACGCATGCTGTTACAGCGTGATTACCTGTAAATACTACATTAATGCAATACAAGTTCAAAATTATGTCTGTCAACCTCAACGCATTTGGCAGTACGTGTAACGACATTCCTCTCAACAGAGAGTAGTTCGCCTTCCGTAATGTTCGCACATGCATTGGCAATGCACTGCCGCATGTTGTCAGCCGTTGTCGGTGGATCACAATAGCAGATATCCTTCAACTTTCCTCACAGAGAGAAATCCGGGAACTTCAGATCCGGTGAACGTGCGGGCCATGGTATGGTGCTTCGATGACCAATCCACCTGTCATGAAATATGCTATTCAATACCGCTTCAACCTGCCGGCCGAAGTGGTCGTGCGGTTAAAGGCGCTGCAGTCTGGAACCGCAAGACCGCTACGGTCGCAGGTTCGAATCCTGCATCGGGCATGGATGTTTGTGATGTCCTTAGGTTAGTTAGGTTTAACTAGTTCTAAGTTCTAGGGGACTAATGACCTCAGCAGTTGAGTCCCATAGTGCTTAGAGCCATTTGAACCGCTTCAACCGCACGCGGGCACATGAAGTACATCGCCATTCTGTCATGAGGTGAAACATCTTGTAGTACCATCGGTAGAACATTATGTGGGAAATCAGCATACATTGCACCATTTAGATTGTCATCGATAAATGGGGGCCAATTTTCCTTCGTCCCATAATACCGCACCATACATTAACCCCCCAACGTCGCTGATGCTCCACTTGTCGCAGCCATCGTGGATTTTCCGTTGCCCAATAGTACATGTTATGCCGGTTTACGTAGTCGCTGTTGGTTCAAAAATGGTTCAAATGGCTCTGAGCACTATGGGACTTAACATCTGAGGTCATCAGTCCCTAGAACTTAGAACTACTTAAACCTAACTAACCTAAAGACATCACACACATCCATGCCCGAGGCAGGATTCGAACCTGCGACCGTAGCAGTTCCGCGGTTCCGGACTGAAGCGCCTAGAACCGCACGGCCACCGCTGTTGGTGAACGACGCTTCGTCGCTAAATAGAACGCGTGCAAAAACTCTGTCATCGTCCCGTAATTTCTCTTGAGCCCAGTGTCAGAACTGTACACGACGTTTAAAGTCGTCGCCATGCAATTCCTGGTGCATAGAAATGTGGTACGGGTGCAATCGATGTTGATGTAGCATTCTCAACACCGACGTTTTGGAGATTCCCGATTCTCGCGCACTTTGCTACTGATGTGCGGATTAGCCGAGACAGCAGCTAAAACACCTACATGGGCATCATCATTTGTTGCAGGTCGTGGTTGACGTTTCACATGTGGCTGAACTTTTCCTCTTTCCTTAAATAACGTAACTATCCGGCGAACGGTTCGGAGACTCGGATGATGTCAAAAAAAAAAAAAAAAATGGTCAAATGGCTCTGAGCATTATGGGACTTAACATCTGAGGTCATCTGTCCCCTAGAACTTAGAACTACTTAAACCTAACTAAACTAATGACATCATACACACCCATGCCTGAAGCAGGATTCGAACCTGCGACCGCAGCGGTCGCGCGTTTTCGGACTGTAGCGCTCGGCCACTCCGGCTGGCGTTGGATGATGTCGTCCAGGATACAGAGCAGCATAAATAGCACACGTCCATTGGGCATTTTGATCACAATAGCCATACATCAACATGATATTGACCTTTTCCGCAATTGATAAACGGTCCATTTTAACACGGGTAATGTATCACGAAGCAAAAACTGTCCACACTGGCGGAATGTTACGTGATAGCACGTACTTATGCGTTTGTGACTATTACAGCGCCATCTGTCACAAAGCGAAACAACTGGTCCAATAAGACATTCATATTTCTTTACGTACTACACGAATATTTAATAAAAATTGGGCGTTCCTATTTAAGAAAACGCAGATGATAGCCGTTTGACCTATGGCAGCGCCATCTAGCGGGCCAACCATACCGCCATCTGGTTTCCCCCTTCAAGCTAAACTAGTTTCGTTCTTTGTAGTTTTTTCGTTTGGCTTATTTCGTGAGATATTTGGCCCGGTCACTATCAATGGATCACCCTGTACACGTGGACTGCTTCTCTCTTTCTTATACTATAAATGCCTTGTAATATTATTGGATTTCAGATACTTTGCATATGAGATATTTGTCACAAAAGAAAAGGACAGCCAACGAGCTGTAGTTCGTAAAGATGCTAAGCATCACAGCATGAGAGTAATTTTTTTTATGTGCTCCTATACCAAGACGCGCGTCCATCGTTTAAATACTCTAAATAAACACTATGACCCGCTGGGCGCAGATATTTAAAATCATTGCCGTAGCGCTTGGTGGCAAGATGCTGCGAAACAGAAGAAAGAAAAATCTATGTTTTGTTGAGAAATATTCTAGAGACTTCATGACCTACTGGTACTTTTGGTCGCCGACATGTTAAGACGTACTGCATAGCATTGCTACAAGTTGTATTTTTATTTTGTGTAAAAACTATGTGAAATGACAAACATTTCAGTAACTCGGGTGTGGATACAGTGTAGTTACGCACACGGGAAGACATTTAATTTTAAGAAGGAACGGACTGACAGAGCAGCGATTATTGGACTGCGCCATGTACAAAAGAAATACCAGATGTAAGTCGTGCATTTATTGCGTATTTGTCAATGTCTAGTAGCTTAAAGCTAATTTGTTCAAATTGTATTAATATTCTACGATGTAGTAATTTTCTTCTTATTCTTTTCTTTCACTAACCAAAAATAATGTTCAAATTGTATATGAGCTTTGTTACAGGTTCGCTCTTTATCACGGTGTCTCGATTGTATTTGGGAGACCACTAATGTGTTCAACTTCCGATCTGTTAATCCTTCTCTTACGAAATTCCACTTCATTGCTTTCATTTCCATTTTTACATTCAAACAGGTCCCTTAGGTATTTTCATCGAAGATTCTGATTGCGTGAAGGCAATCTGGGTCAAAAGGTCAGTTATTCGCGTAATTAATCCGTACGTCTCCTGAACACAATCGAGAACTGACGCATCGGTGATCAATTAATCATCTCCCTCTCTTTTAAAGTCGTACTTAAAAAACAGCCACACTGGATAGCCTTAAGCATTTTGCCAGTAAATATTACCAACAAACAGTGACAGCATTACTATTATTATTTACTACTATTTCTTAAACAGTGTAAGCAAGTTCCTAACGGCAGAGCCTCAGTTTGTTCTAAATATGTTTCACTGTTTTAACGACATATATTTCACGAATAACTGATTGAAATATTGTTGTAATAATTGTCTTCTTTTCTAGTTTCGACACCTGTAAATTCCCTTCTACACGAAGTGCACATCTAGCGCAAAGACCAGGGAAGGGAAAAATACACATGACTGTATGTATGCAGGGTGTTTCCGTAAGAGAGTGCAAAAAATTTGACAGGACATAAAGGATGCTCCACTGAACAATTTGAGGTAGGAAACTTGGGGTCGGAGAAGCCAGCTCCAGAGGATAGTAGGAACAAAATCACAGTAATGTGCTCTTTCCTATTTACATTAGTTACAGTTAACTGCAAGTACCACCACTGACACGATGAACGTACCATCTGTACTGTATCTTGCAAAATGTGCCATTAACCTCTATGTGAGCATGGCATCGACGAACAAGATTCTGAAGCAACCTAGAAAACATCCCTGGTACATTACGAATCACATCACAGGTAGCAACAATTCTGGCAACTAATTCCATCCCCGTATCCACTCGGGTCTCATACCCAAGTGACTTAACATATTCGCATAGGAAATAATCAAGGGGTTCAGGTCAGGTGACTTCATAGGCCCGTGGCATAGGACTTCCGCTTCCAATCTAACGACCACGAAATACTTCTTCGTAATCAGGCTTGTATTCCTCGTTTCCTTGCAGGATGTAGAGAATGTACACGTAAATAAACAGCACAGTACGTGTAAACGTGTACGCGAGTTAGTTGTAAATAAGGTGGAAAACAGTAAGGCTAGACATAGCGGCAGATAAATTTACCGCCATATAACCTTAAGCCGGCTTCTCCGACTCCAGGTTCCCTACCTCAAATTGTTCAGTGGAGCTTTGTCTATGTCCTGTTACATTTCTGCACGCTCCTATGGAAACACCCTGTATGATCGCCCGATTGCTGATTTAATGTTCACTTGACAACACACAAACACTTGTTCATCAAATTCGGCTCATAGGTATGAATCATATGCATGTTAATAGCACTTTACTAAGCTCACAAGCATACCTCGTGAAAATATTTACACTTATCTGATGACTTAATTTAAGCTTTTTTGTTTCTCTATTGCAGCATCTGGAAACGACCTTTGAAGTAGGACCCAATTATGATCGTATTATAAAACGGTGGTAGTGTAAGAAAGAAAAAAAAACCTTACAAGAAGTCGATCATCGTCTCTGCGAACGAAACGACGTTATTTACTACTTCCTGTCGGGTTTGAAACCGACTGCCAGATTAGATTAGTACTTGTTCCATAGACCATGAATACGACACTTCGTAATGATGCGGAAAGTGTCATGTTAATAAAAGGTGTCTGTACAAGATATCACATTACACAAAATATTACATGACACTTAATATTTTTAATTATTTTTTCTGTGGGGGTTGGGGAAATTACCCACTTACTATATCCAAAAATTCATCTGATGAGTAGAAGTAGTTGCCATTAAGAAATTCTTTTAATTTCCTTTTAAATGCTATATGGTTATCTGTCAGACTTTTGATGCTATTGGGTAAATGACGAAAGACTTTCGTGGCAGCATAATTTACCCCCTTCTGAGCCAAAGTCACAAACAAGGCGAGACACTTCTCCTCTGGTTGCTGTCATTCAGGATCCTTTTCATGACCTCTGTTCTCTCGCCACGTTACATGGCTGCAGGTGGTACACCCTTCCTTGTACACACTCTGGACCGTCTACGCTGGTACACCAACAAATCGGACAACTGGTTTCACTGTGTCGCTACGGGCACGTGCGAACACGACAGCTGGCTTCTGCCACTCCGACGCATCTAACAGCACCTGACTGGCAGGTACACACCACTACACTGCCACGACCCACGTCAGCGACGGTGGATCACATGGGCGTTTGCTACCAGTATTACTACAGTTTCCAAGCTCCTTGTGTTTCATAAGAAACAACTTACAAGGGGAGGCCGCCAATTGTGAAATTCAGATTCAATTCATACTGCGCATAAGAAAAGCTCATGGCCAGAGGTGTAATGTGGCAAAGCAACAAGATGCACTTCTCAGCCGTTGTCGAGAAAATCGACAGTTAAAAGAAACCGTTGCGATGAAATACCCTCTATGTTTAATAATTTTCTACAGCGTCGTGGCGCAGCGGTAAGCGCTCGGGTTCGTAATCTGAAGGTCGCCGGATCGAATCTCGCGCCATGTAACAATTTTTTTTTATTATTTGTTTTTTGTAATTCAAATGTGTCTGTACACACACACACACACACACACACACACACACACACACACACATATATATATATATATATATATATATATATATATATATATATATATGTATATATATATATATATATAAATAATTCCCGGCAATCAGTTGCAACAATTATGCATATAATAAGTTGTTGAAAGTCTTTTGTCGTGGAAAAACTGGCGACTTCGAACATCATTATGTTTTCCGCAAACAAAGTTGTATTTCACAAATGTTATTAATTGTCTTCATAATGTTAACCACGTATAGTTAACGGAAGACGTAGAAACGATATTCCGAAACGAATACGTAGAGCGTAAGTCAAACGTTCGAATTAGAATAGAAACCCCACGAACACAAATTTGCTGTGGCAGGTATGAAATATAAACTCCGTTACCCGCTCGTTACACTTGAACGACAGATGTTGAATGGGCCGAAACGAGCCGCCGCGTAACAGCGTAGTTGCTTGCTAACTTCGAAAGAAGGTAGATGCGGTCCTTAGCGCAACTTATAACATCGTCGAAAATCAGTGCGGACGTGAGAGCTTTGGTACACCCTGTTAAACAAACGGAAAAATGGAGGCGGTACAACTGGCGAGCGATCCGCCTTCACCAACATGCATAAGCAATTCATTTTTTTCGTATATATATATATATATATATGAATTACAAAAAGCTTATAATAAAAAGAAAAATGTTGCATGGCGCGAAATTCGATCCGGCGACCTTCGGATTACGAACCCGAGCGCTTACCGCTGCGCCACGGCGCTGTAGAAGACTATTAATCGTAGAGAGTATTTCACCGCAACGGTTTCTTTTAACTGTCGATTTTCTCGACAACGGCTGAGAAGTGCATCTTGGTGCTTTGCCACATTACACCTCTGGCCATGAGCTTTTATTGTGCGCAGTATGAATCGAATCTGAATTTCACAATTGGCGGCCTCCCCTTGTTAGTGAGAACAGCACAGTCGTACCACGAACACTCATGGTTTGATGAGTTGAGGTGAGGAGTGCTCAACATCATGGTCATGACGAAAAGTCAGCATGCAAAACTCGTGGATGGGGACGAAGGGTGTCACCATATGTGGAGCAGTTGATAATACATTAAAGCTCCCTTCCTTTCCGAAAAACACTGTCTACATGACACCAAAAGAATAGCTTACACAGCGACTGTTTATTCCGATTATCGAGTTTGAGATTTTCAGCCCTGTGCAGTGATTCGCTGGTGACAGGAATTCTGCGTCAAATGGAAGTGAGGTAAGATAATTTCAGACACGTTCATGTAGCAGTATGTCTATTATTCCGTTGCTCCCGTTACACACCGCAGAGGCAAGGAATGCCGATCAGTGATGTTGTTTATCCTACGAGAACAGAGTTTTCCTGTTTGGTGCGGAGAAAATTTGCAGTGAACACATTCCACTCTAAAAGTCGTCGGCTGCCTTGGTTTGTTCGGAGTGGAGAGTAACGTACAATTTGGGACGAACCGTCAAGCAAGATATTAGCGTGGAAACTTCACAGTTTGAGACTCATGGTGCCATAGTTCACTAAAGTGCCCTCAAAGTTACACATTTTTCAGTCCGTTGCTGTTTTACTGGCACAATCCTCCTCACATGTCGTCACTATTCTGTCTGTCTGTCTGTCTGTCTGTCTCTCTCTCTCTCTCTCTCTCTCTCTCTCTCTCTCTCTCTCTCTCTCTCTCTCTCTCTCTCGTGTGTGTGTGTGTGTGTGTGTGTGTGTGTGTGTGTGTGTGTGTGTGTGTGTGTGTGTAAGCACGCGCGCGCTCAAGCGTTTTTTTTTGCCTTAGTTGGCCGGCCAGGATGGCCCAGCGGTTCTAGACGCTCCAGTCCGGAACCGCGCGACTGCTACGGTCGCACGTTCAAATCCTGCCTCGGGCATGGATGTGTGTGATGTCCTTAGGTTAGTTGGGTTTCAGTAGTTCTAAGTTCTAGGGGACTGATGACCTCAGAAGTTAAGTCCCATAGTGCTCAGAGCCATTTGAACCAACCAAAAAGTCAGTATAAATTTGAAAACTTAATAAACCCCGGAATAATGTAGATTTGACACACATGCTTGGAATGACATGGGGCTTTATAGAACAAAAAAACAAAAAACAAAGTTCACAAAATGTCCGACAGATGGCGCTGGACAGCAAAACGTCAGTGACCGCACATGACAATCGTGTATAAAAGGAGCTGTAATGAGAGAGAGAATCAGATGCGCCAGCAGTCGCAGCATGTTGACGTTACCTGAAAAGGCGCTTTTAGTGAAGTTGTATTATCATAATGGGGAATGTGCTAGTTCAGCGTTACGATCCTATCGCCATACGAAGGGGATTCGAACGGGTAAAGGTCCGTTGACAAATGCAGCTGTGGCGAGAATGAGTTCGAAGTTGGAAGCCACGGGTTGTTTAAACCCCGTAGTGGCCGACCGACCACCAGGCGTAATGCTGTTGAGACAGTTCAGGAAAAAATGGAGACTGTAGCGGGTTCGTCTATGCACGGGGAAGTCAGCGCTCGTGCAGTCGCACGTCGCACCGGCATTCCATACACTACTGTTTGGTTGGCACTTAGGCGTACCCTCCTATGCTATCCGTACAAAATCCATCGGCATCATTAACTGTTACCTGGCGATTTAGTGAAGCGGAGGGCATTTGCGGTGTGCGGGTTTCAAAAGATGGAGGAAGATGACGATTGGTTGAGTAACGTGTTGTGGACCTACTAAGCTCATTTCACGCTCCGAGGGTCTGTCAACGCCCACAACTGCAGAATTTGGGCTACCGAAAATTCTAGAACTGTCGTGGGAACTCCATTCATTGCACGACGAGAAAGTCACGCTATGGGTTGGACTTACCACATCTACCGTTATCGGGCCTGTTTTCTTCGAGGAAATGAGTGATTCTGGTTTTCTAACTGCTACCGTGACGAGTGAGAGGTACGCCGATATGTTACAGAATCGCATCATCCCCAGCCTGGTTGATAAACACCTGCTGGAACGTACGATGTTTACGCAGGTTGGCACTCCACACCATATTGCCAGACGCGTGAAAGATCTCTTGCGCGCGTCGTTTGGTGATGGTCGTGTGCTCAGCCGCCACTTCCGTCATGCTTGGCCTCCCAGGTCCCCAGACCTCAGTCCGTGCGATTATTGGCTTTGGGGTTACCTGAAGTCGCAAGTGTATCGTGATCGACCGACATCTCTAGGGATGATGAAAGACAACATCCGACGCCAATGCCTCACCATAACTCCGGACAAGCTTTACAGTGCTGTTCACAACATTATTCCTCGACTACAGCTATTGTTGAGGAATGGTGATGGACATACTGAGCATTTCCTGTAAAGAACATCATCTTTGCTTTGTCTTACTTTGTTATGCTAATTATTGCTATTCTGATCAGATGAAGCGCCACCTGTCGGACAGTTTTTGAACTTTTGTATTTTTTGGGTTCTAATAAAACCCCATTTCATTCCAAGCATGTGCGTCAATTTGTACCTCTCTGTCTACATTATTCCGTGATTTATTCAGTTTTCAAATTTATGCGGACTTTTTGATCACCCGGTAGATGTAGATGGAGAAGTCCGGACTATGGGGAGGATGTCGAAAAATCTGCCAGCCTTAAAGTCAGAGTTTTTACTTGGTTCGATTTGCGGCATCGGGTCGTGCCCTGTCGTGATGGGCGTAACATAGCGGATTATCATTTGGGTTGGGGGAGGTCTGGGCTAGATCGCGAGTGGCATTTGTGTTGCGTGCGATCCAAGGCGTGGATTCTGGGCGCACGGGACCTCACGCACGGGTTCGGCTGTGGGGGCGTGTCGCCCTCTGGGTGGCCAAAGCTCCATGCACGGAGGTGCGGTCGTCCCAGTGGCACTGGCGGTCCAACGTGGCCAACTGCTGGGCCGTGCAGAACTGACAGAAATTAAAAGTGGCGACCGTGGCGGGAGTCCTGCGGGTAGCGCAAGCAACAGCTTCTCCCAGCTCATACAGCGTAAACCGTATTAGGAACAATGAAGTACTGTACGTCATGTGAAAGAAGGAACGATTACGGTTCTGCCGGTGTGCAGATATTGACTGTAGTCATAATATATAAAAATATACAGCACTAAGAAGTTCTTCTTCGCCCTACTGTTCAATATGTACGTCGAAGAGGCAATGGTGGAAATAAGAGAAAGGTTCAGGAGTGGAAGTAAAATTCAAGGTGAAGCGTTATTAAGGATATGATTCGGTGATGACATTGCTAACCTGGGTGAAAGTGAAGAAGAATTAAAGGCTCTCCTGAACGAAATGAACAGTCTAATGAGTTCAGAATGTGGATGGAGAATAAATCGAAGCAAGACGAAAGTAATACGAAGTAGCAGCAATGAAAACATCGAGAAATTTAACATCAGGACTGATAGCCACGAAGTCAATGAAGTTAAGGAATTCTGCTACCTAGGCAGTAAAATAACCAATGACGGACAGAGCAAGGAGGACATCAAAAGCAGACTAGCACTGGAAAAAAGGGCATTCCTATTCAAGAGAAGTCTACTAGTATCAAACATAGGCCTTAATTTGAGGAAAAAAGTTTCTGAGAATGTATGTTTGGAGGACAGCATTATATGGTAGCGAAACATGGACTGTGGGAAAACCGGAACAGAACAGAATTCAAGTGACTGAGATGTAGTACTATAGACGAATGTTGAAAATTACATGGACTGATAAGGCAAGGAATGAGGAGGTTCTGCGCAGAATCGGAGAGGGAAGGAATATGTGGAAAACACTGATAAGAAGAAGGGACGGGATGATAGGACATGTGTTAAGACATGATGGAATGACTTCTATGGTGCTACATGGAGCTGTAGAGGGCAAAAACTGTAGAGGAAGACAAACAGTGGAATACATCCAGCAAATAATTTAGGAAGCAGGTTGCAAGTGCTACTCTGAGATGAAGAGGTTGGCACTGGAGAGGAATTCGTGACGCGCCGCTTCAAACCAGTCAGAAGACTGATGACTTAAAAAGAGAAGTCAGAAAATTCATTATAGCTTTTTTATTATTGAATTTACAAAGTAAATCACCGGGCGAATTGGCGTAATGGTTAGCACACTGGATTCGCAGCCGGCCGGAGTGGCCGTGCGGTTCTAGGCGCTACAGTCTGGAGCCGAGCGACCGCTACGGTCGCAGGTTCGAATCCTGCCTCGGGCATGGGTGTATGTGATTTCCTTAGGTTAGTTAGGTTTAATTAGTTCTAAGTTCTAGGCGACTGATGACCTCAGAAGTTAAGTCGCATAGTGCTCAGAGCCATTTGAACCTGGATTCGCATTCGGGAAGACGACGGTTCAAACCGGCGTCCGGCAATCCTGATATAGATTTTCCGTGAGTTCCCTAAACCGCTTCAGACATATGCCCGGATGGCTCCTTTGAAAGAGCACGGCCGAACTCCTTCTCCATCCTTCCCTGATCCAATGGGACTTATGACCTCCCCTCCACCGAATCAACCAAACAACCAATTAACAAAGTAAATAGAGCACTCAGTCTGTAGCTCTCCACGAAGCGCTTCGATTGATATATTTACACTATAATTAACTAAAGTGTTAGATGGATTTTAACTGAGAATCGATATAAAATCTGTTACAACACAAGTACACATGCAGGATGGCAGTATGCATCGGCGGAAGTCGTTATATTCAATCACTAGTTCTTAACGTGTACTATTTTTCACTCGTGTTTTATGAAATGTTTGTAAAATTTGTTTTGCCTTGCCCATGACCTGACAACTATGCCAGATATCTTAATTCTATATAGTGCACTGCAAATAAGAGCAAAAATTCGATAAATGGTTCAAATGGCTCTGAGCACTATGCGACTTAACATCAGTGGTCATCAGTCCCCTAGAACTTAGAACTACTTAAACCTAATTAACGTAAGGACATCACACACATCCATGCCCGAGGCAGGATTCGAACCTCCGACCGTAGCGGTGGCGCGGTTCCAGTTTGAAGCGCCTAGAACCGCTCGGCCACTCCGGCTTGCAAAAATCCGATACGAAAGAGGTGTCATACCTATATTTTCTGTTATCTTTGATGGCAAGAAGTGTATGAACTGTTTTCAAGCACTGAAACGAATAGCAGTCGTTAAACTGCACGTAGAATCAAATGTAAGATATCGATTAGCACTGGAATGTTAGCGATCATGCAATGGTGTTGTCAGAAACTCAATGTTACTAGTGTAGCAAAAGATGTAAATTAGGCTGGTGAGACTACGAAACTCGTTAATTGGGGTAAAAGTTAGATTTTTCATGAAGGGGTGAACCGAGGCTATGGAAGAGCGGCGGCCATCTTGATGTCTTGATGGAGGTCGGTGTGGCCTGATTTGGGCACTAGCTGCGCGCGTCGGCTCAGCGTCCGGGATGACCTGGTTGTGGCAACGTCTGTGGGGCGTTCCAACTGCGCTAAGTTTGTAAGACAGGAGCTCTTCAGGTCGTCGGCTGCGGCAAAAGGAATTATTTCACGCGAGTTGACTGTGGACTTACAATACCTCGGCATTACATCTACATCTACACAAATACTCCGCAATCCACCATACGGTGCGTGGCGGAGGGTAACTCGTACCACAACTAGCATCTTCTCTCCCTGTTCCACTCCCAAACAGAACTAGGGAAAAATGACCGCCTATATGCCTCTGTACGAGTCCTAATCTCTCTTATCTTTTCTTGGTGGTCTTTCCGCGAAACGTAAGTTGGCGGCAGTAAAATTGTACTGCAGTCAGTCTCAAATACTGGTTCTCTAAATTTCTTCAGTGGCCATGCACGAAAAGGACGCCCAGCGCTCTGATAATTTTTTGCTCGCAGATGGACAGAACTTCTTATTTTCCATATGAAATGGGTTTTTATTAATGAAATGCGCCGTGCTAATATGTCGTGGTCGAATGGGTTCCATATTAAAACCAAACGTTTCGTCACCATCTGCGGAGGACATTTTAAAATGTGAATTCCTAAGGGACCAAACGGGTGACGTCATCGTTTCAAACACTTGCACACTACTTAAACTAACTTACGCTAAGACCAACAAACACACACCCATGCCCGAGGGAGGACTCGAACGTCCGGCGGGAGGGGCCGTGCAATCCGTGACATGGCACCTCAAACCGCGCGGCCACTCCACGTGGCGAGGACACTTTGAAGGAGGGTCGTAGCTACTTTGAATGTCCGATTCACACCCCAGCTCAGTAGCGGGCCAGGATGCGATTTGGATAATCAAAGTGGCTAATATCCCGCTTGAAAGTATATTCTGCAAATGGGGACGAAACGTTGGCTTGTAATGTGAAACCCATTCGATCATTGCATAATAGCTCGGAAAATTTTTTGTGACGCTTCCGGCCCTGAAGGTTTACATTTTAAAAATGAGTTTCTTTACATAGGGTTGAACTTCCAGTCAGTTAGCCGTAGGGGACTTAAAACACACTGAAGCACCAAAGAAACTGGTACAGGCATGCGTATTCAAATGCAGAGATATGTGAACAGGCACGATACGGTACTCCGGACGGCGACGCCTATATAAGACTACAGGTGTGTGGCGCAGTTGTTAGATCGGTTACTGCTGGTACAACGGCAGGTTATCAACATTTCAGCGAGTTTGAACGTGGTGTTATAGTTGGCGCGCGAGCGGTGGGACACAGCTACTCCGAGGTAGCGATGAAGTGGGGATTTTCCCGTACGACCATTTCACGTGTGTACCGTGAATATCAGGAGTCCTGTAAAAAGTCAAATCTGAGGCTGCGGCCGGCAAAAGATCCTGCAAGAGCGGGACCCACGACGACTGATGAGAAGCGTTCAACTTGACAGATCTGCAGTTTTCAATGCTGAGCCGTCAACAAAGGTGTCAGCGTGTGAAGAATTCAACGAAACATCATCGATATGGGAAAGCCCACTCGTGTACCCTTTAAGACTGCACGACACAAATCTTTACTCCTTTCCTGGCCCTGTCAACATCTACATTGCACTGTTGATGACTGAAAACATGTTGTCTGGTTTGGTTTCAAATTGTATCGAGCGGATGGACGTGTGTACGGGTCTGGAGACAACCTCACGACTCCAATGACCCTGCGTGTTAGCAGGGACTGTTCAAGATGGTGGAGACTCTGTAATTGTGTGGGCCGGGTTCAATTGGAGTGATATGGGACCTCTGATACGTCTAGATACGACTCTGACAGGTGACACATACGTAAGCACCCTGTCTGGTCACCTGCATCCATTCATGTCCATTGTGCATTCCGACGGAGTTGGACAATCCCAGCAGGACAATGTGACACCCCACACGCCCAGAACTGCTGCAGAGTGGCTCCAGGAACACTCTTCTGTTAAAACACATCCGATCGCCACCGAACTCACCAAACATGAACATTACTGAGCATATCTGGGATGCCATGCAACGTGCTCTTTAGAAGAGATCTCCACCCCCCGTACTCTTACGGATTTATGAACAGCCCTGCAGGATTCATGGTGTCAGTTCCCTCCAGCACTACTTGAGACATTAGCCGAGCCCATGTCGTGTTGCGGCACCTCTGCGTGATCGCTGTTGGGGAGGGGGGGGGGGGGGGGGGGAGGCACTACACGATATCGATATTAGGCAGGTTTACCAGTTTCTTCGGCTATTTAGTGTATTTGCGCTACTAAATGACACCTAGGTTGCAGCTTCTTGTGTCGGTTAGACTCTGTTTGGGTGTGAGCAGGTATACGATTTATCTTCGTTCAAGATTTAGCTGTGAACGCAGCCTTTATTTTTCCAGTTGATTTATTTTACTAAAATGAAATGAGCGTGTGGCATTGTTGGCCGGAAGGCCCCATCCGGGGAAGTTCGGCCGCCGAGTTTCGAGTCTTATTTCACACGACTTCACATTGGCGCCTTTTGTGATAAAAGTAAACCCACCAACAAAAAGTAAATGCAAAGTCAGTATTTTATTCTCTTATCCCATTGGCTTGCCTGCGGATGTCTGACCTCTGTTAAATGCGAGTTTACGTAACTTATAGTCAGCCTTGGCGTCCTAATATCAGTTATCGGACCCGTAAGCAAGAATAAAATAAAATATAATTTAAGCTTCACGAGACAATTTTAAAGAGAGCTGACCTAAAAATCTGAGGCACCCCTTCAGACAGTTTGGAAATTGTGAACCGACATCTCGCACACTCAATTCAGACATGTTGTGCAGTTACATCAGTCGCACCTGAATATCTTCCTCGACCACTTTCATCACAAAAACAGCGTTAACCGCCCTATATTGACAGCCCAAATCCAACAGGCATGGGGCTCCATCGCTCAAACGGACACCCGGCACCTGTATAACACAGAGCGTGCACGTTTGCATGCTTGCATTCAACAATCTGGCTGTTACACCGGTTATTAATGTACCAGCATTTTACATTGGCAATTGTTTATCTAGCTCTTACATTAACCTGCGACCTTATAATGTTAATCACTTAAATACGTTATCTAAGAAAGTAAAATTAAACTCCCCCGAACAGGTTATGAAGGCACAACAGTACCGACCGGCCGCCGTGTCATCCTCAGACCACAGGCGTCACTGGATGCGGATATGGAGGGGCATGTGGTCAGCACACCGCTCTCCCGGGCGTATGTCAGTGTAAGAGACCGGAGCCGCCACTTCTCAGTCAAGTAGCTCCTCAGTTTGCCTCAGAAGGGCTGAGTGCACCCCGCTTGCCAACAGCACTCGGCAGACAGGACGGTCACCCATCCAAGTGCTAGCCCAGCCCGACAGCGCTTAACTTCGGTGATCAGACGGGAACCGGTGTTACCACGGCGGCAAGCCCGTTGGCAAATATGTTACCTAGACAAATGTATTCTCGAAGTCTCATTATTCTACGTTACATTATTTTACTATTTGTTATGTCTGGTTTTTACTCAGTTTAACGAAGGCGATGTTGGCCTGATACATTTGACGATGTGCTTTGGCTACACTGACTAAAGGATTCTTCTAAGAAATACCAAATTAAGATATTTGCTCTTTCAATAGGTGATCTGTTTATAAATGCTTATAGGTTATCCAAGTCTGCACAACGCGATCGCGATTTTTAAACAGATGTATTTTTTCTCTACGAAACGCGTAGTTGAAAAATAAAAAAAATTAAAATTGCAACCAAGACTCTTTTTAACCAATACTGTTATGCACTGGTTTGCTGTATCCCATATACGGATTGGAAGAATTTCTACATTAATTGTTTTTTGATGTCGTGATTCCTTTCTCCGTCAGTACGCACACCCGGGCAAGGGTGGGTACACAGTTAGTAATTTACATTTTGATGCTGACCGCGGTGACCGAGCGGTTCCAGGCGCTACAGTCAGGAACGGCGTGACCGCTACGGTCGCCGGCTCGAATCCTGCCTCGGGATGTGTGTGATGTCCTTAGGTCAGTTAGGTTTAAGTACACTACTGGCCATTAAAATTGCAACACCAAGAAGAAATGCACGTGAAACGGGTACTCATTGGACAAATATATTATACTAGAACTGACATGTGATTACATTTTCACGCAATTTGGGTGTATAGATCCTGAGAAATCAGTACCCAGAACAACCACCTCTGGCCGTAATAACGGCCTTGATACGTCTGGGCATTGAGTCAAACAGAGCTTGGATGGCGTGTACAGGTACAGCTGCCCATGCAGCTTCAACACGATACCACAGTTCATCAAGAGTAGTGACTGGCGTATTGTGACGAGCCAGTTGCTCGACTACCATTGACCACACGTTTTTAATTGGTGAGAGATCTGGAGAATGTGCTGGTCAGGGCAACAGTCGAACATTTTCTTTATCCAGAAAGGCCCGTACAGGACCTGCAACGTACGGTCGTGCATTACCTGCTGAAATGTAGGGTTTCGCAGGGATCGAATGAAGGGTAGAGCCACGGGTCGTAACACATCTGAAATGTAACGTCCACTGTTCAAAGTGCCGTCCATGCAAAAAAGAGGTGACCGAGACGTGTGACCAATTTCACCCCATACCATCACGCCGGGTGATACGCCAGTATGGTGATGAGGAATGCACGCTTCCAATGTGCGTTCTCCGCGATGTCGCCAAAAACGGATGCGACGACCATGATGCTGTAAACAGAAACTGGATTCATCCGAAATAGTGACGTGTTGCCATTCGGGCACCCAGTTTCGTCGTTGTGTACATCATCGCAGGCGCTCCTGCACAGGTAACCGCAACCATGGTCTCCGAGCTGATAGTCCATGCTGCTGCAAACGTCGTCGAACTGTTCGTGCAGATGGTTGTTGTCTTGCAAAACGTTCTCATCTGTTGACTCAGGGATCGAGACGTGGCTGCACGATCCGTTACAGCCATGCGGATAAGATGCCTGGCATCTCGACTGCTAGTGATACGAGGCCGTTGGTATCCAGCAGGGCGTTCCTTATTACCCTCCTGAACCCACAGATTGCATATTCTGCTAACAGTCATTGGATCTCGACCAACGTGAGCAGCAATGTCGCGATACGATAAACCGCAATCGAGATAGGCTACAATCCTACCTTTATCAAAGTGATAGTACGCATTTCTCCTCCTTACACGAGGCATCACAACAATGTTTCACCGGGCAACGCCGGTCAAGTGTTGTTTGTGTATGAGAAATCGGTTGGACACTTATATCAGCACGTTGTAGGTGTCGCTGCCGGCGCCAGCCTTATGTGAATGCTGCGTAAAGCTAATCATTTGGATATCACTGCATCTTATTCCTGTCGGTTACATTTCACGTCTGTAGAAATTTTAATGGCCAGTGGTGTAGTTCTGAGTCCAGGGGACTGATGACCTCCGATGTTAAGTCTCATAGTGCCCATAGCCATTTGAACCATTATATTTCGATACACTGAGTGATGACAAAAAGCGTTTGAGGTCATTCGCCAGGCAATCAATCACGTTTTGTGTGTCCCCACTAATTAGTACAACGGATCCCTCCGCGAGAGCGCCGTTACCGGGATTAGTAATGACCCAGCCTCTGAGTGCAGCCACTGTACACAATCACTGCACCACCACCTCCAACACACACACACACACACACACGCCCGGCGTGCCGCCGGCGCGGTTGGTTAACCCCGCCCGGTGAGCCCCTACTGGCCATAAAAACGGCGGCAGTGATCGCGCCCACTGTGCGGTCGTTAAGCCAGCCACTCACTCGGCGAGTGCTGAAGCGCGCACCCCCGGCCTCCCTCTGCCCGGTATTAATTTCATCGCCCGTGATAACAGCTTCCGGCGGGCGGCTGACGCGCCGTCGACGCAGCTATTGATTGTCCAGAGCCGGCGGCGGCGGTGGTGGCACGTTGAACCCCGAGGCGGGACGGCCGCTCCACCCTACCCCCCCTCCCACCGCCAAAGTCGTCCCCTGCCCCACCCCCCTAACCAGCGGACGGGTTGCAGCCCAGCCCCGCACTGAGGCGGCGATGAAATCGCAGCTCGTGAGCTTCCCTGCAGTTAACCCGCCGCTAAGTGGCGCTCCTGTTACTTCCCGGTAGCGCGTTAACGCCCGCTTAACCGTTTTGCGAGCTGCTCGTGTCTGCGGCGTCTCGAAAACAGAGTTGACTGTTCAACAAAAAGACTAAGACGGGTCCATAAAAGCTTCCACAACTTTCCCTACCTTCAAGAAACTGCTTGCCTTCGCAAATCACACTCCGCTTGATGTAACAATGCGAACCTCTTTTGTTTCTTGCAAATAAAGTAGTGAGAATGGCGGATTATGCACTGTCTAGTATTATAAAAAGAAATAGGTTAAATATATTTGAATTTTTTTCAATTTTAATCTGATAATTATATACAGGGTGTTACAAAAAGGTACGGCCAAACTTTCAGGAAACATTCCTCACACAAAAATTAAGAAAAGATGTTATGTGGACGTGTGTCCGGAAACGCTTAATTTCCATGTTAGAGCTCATTTTAGTTTCGTCAGTATGTACTGTACTTCCTGGATTCACCGCCAGTTGGCCCAATTGAAGGAAGGTAATGTTGACTTCGGTGCTTGTGTTGACATGCCACTCATTGCTCTACAGTACTAACATCAAGCACATCAGTACGTAGCATCAACAGGTTAGTGTTCATCACGAACGTGGTTTTGCAGTCAGTGCAATGTTTACAAATGCGGAGTTGGCAGATGCCCATTCGATGTACGGATTAGCACGGGGCAATAGCCGTGGCGCGCTACGTTTGTATCGAGACAGATTTCCAGAACGAAGGTGTCCCGACAGGAAGACGTTCGAAGCAATTGATCGGCGTCTTAGGGAGTACGGAACATTCCAGCCTATGACTCGCGACTGGGGAATACCTAGAACGACGAGGACACCTGCAATGGACGAGGCAATTCTTCGTGCAGTTGACGATAACCCTAATGTCAGCGTCAGAGAAGTTGCTGCTGTACAAGGTAACGTTGACCACGTCACTGTATGGAGAGTGCTACGGGAGAACCAGTTGTTTCCGTACCATGTACAGCGTGTTCAGGCACCATCAGCAGCTGATTGGCCTCCAAGGGTACACTTCTGCGAATGGTTCATCCGACAATGTGTCAATCCTCGTCTCAGTGCAAATGTTCGGATGAGGCTTCATTCCAACGTGATCAAATTGTAAATTTTCACAATCAATATGTGTGGGCTGACGAGAATCCGCACGCAATTGTGCGATCACGTCGTCAACACAGATTTTCTGTGAACGTTTGGGCAGACATTGTTGTGATGTCTTGATTGGGCCCCATGTTCTTCCACCTACGCTCAATGGATCACGTTATCATGATTTCATACGGCACACTCTACCTGTGCTGGTAGAACATGTGCCTTTACAAGTACGACACAACAGGTGGTTCATACACGATGGAGCTCCTGCACATTTCAGTCGAAGTGTTCGTACGCTTCTCAACAACAGATTCGGTAACCGATGGATTGGTAGAGGCGGAGCAATTCCATGGCCTCCACGCTCTCCTGACCTCAACCCTCTTGACTTTCATTTATGGGGGCATTTGAAAGCTCTTGTCTACGCAACCCCGGTACCAAATGTAGAGACTCTTCGTGCTCGTATTGTAGACGGCTGTGATACAATACGCCATTCTCCAGGGCTGCATTAGCGCATCAGGGATTACATGCGACGGAGGGTGGATGCATGTATCCTCGCTAACGGAGGACATTTTGAACATTTCCATGTAACAAAGTGTTTGAAGTCACGCTGATACGTTCTGTTGCTGTGTGTTTCCATTCCATGATTAATGTGATTTGAAGAGAAGTAATAAAATGAGCTCTAACATGGAAAGTAAGCGTTTCCGGACACATGTCCACTCAACATATTTTCTTTCTTTGTGTGTGAGGAATGTTTCCAGAAAGTTTGGCCGTACCTTTTTGTAACACCCTGTATATATATTGTGTTTCATACTAGAATGTCGTGTTCCCAGTTTGGCACAGCTTTGCCACAGGAGACACGAAAGCGGTCGAAGACGTCTGTCTTCTGGTCGGCTCCTGATCGTTGTCAGAGGGAGGCTAGGTTTTTGATTACTCAGAGACTGATATTATTTGGAAAAGAACAACCCGGATTTCTTTACGTAATCAGTATGAAATTTATAATCACGTAAGAGACCTTTAACAATGAACAATAAAAAAATTGCATTTGCAAATGAAATCATTTATGAATGGGGCAGCTATGAATTGTATAGAAGCCAAGGAGCAGCCTTCAGTTTACGACCAGGATGCCGCAGTATTCTCTGGTGTAGTAAAGGCTGTTTGATATTTACGAAAATAGTATGACATGGAGGTAAAAAAAAATATAAAGGAAAAGAATAGAATAAGAATCTGGTAAACACTAAATATATTCAAACAATTCTCACAAGCAATTAGGGCTTATTTATAAACAATAAAACTTACATAAGTACTTTTCTAACAGTAAGGTGCGATCAGATTTCAGCCTGTCCTGTGCTAGCTCCTTGGTTCCCTTTTTTCTCACAAATTACACTCATTACTTTTCTCCTTCTTTCAAGACAATTCTTGCACTGTTCAACAACTTGATAACAATAACTCGCCGGTTTACAGTATCGAACATAAATTACTCGAATTTTATTAATTAATAATGTTGTTTGCACGCTGGCAAGACCGCTCACTTTTATGGCATAAAGTCGACCTTCTTTACGCTTTCACATTACAAGCAGAAGTATGATAAAGTCTGAAGATATACAAAAGTTTTTACTGTCATCTTTTATTTAGATCGAAGCGGAACGTTCAGTTCAGCTTCTGTTGAAATGTTTCTTTGACTGCGCAATCGATGTATTAGCGTCCGCGCTAGATGCGCATCTTTACAGTTACGTAAATTATATAAAACAAATGTCTTTCAAAGAATAGGTCTCATCTCATAAGTTGATCATTTAATATACATATAGGTGAATGCCTTTCCAAGGGTACTCACAGCTTTCATATGACGGAAATGCCAATAATATTACAACTGTAAGCTAAAACAAAGAAGCACCAATAAGGATCCATCCGAATGGCACAAAAATCGGTAATTTGATGTACACCTACCGGCAAACAAATGTTTAGAATTTCATAAAAATTGGATGAGCTATTCAAGAGAAAGAGCTTCACAAATAGAGCAAGTTAACAACGCGAGGGCCCACCTCTGACCCTTGTGCTAGCAGTTATTCAGTTTCACATTGATTGATGGTGCCAACGGCCTTGCCACAGTGGTAACACTACGTTTCGTGTCAGATCACCGAAGGTAAGTGCTGTCAGGCTGGGCTACAACTTGGATGGGTGACCATCCGCTCTTCCGAGCGCTTTTGGGAAGCGTTGTGCACTCACCCCTTGTGAGGCGCTACTTGATCGAGAAGTAGCGTCTCCGGTCTCGGAAACTGACACACAACCGGGAGAGCGGTGTGCTGACTAGAGTATTGCATGACCGAGTAAGCCAGGACCGCACAAGGTGCATGCACCGGTGCATCGCAGAGTGCAGAGTGCAGGAGGCGGCTGCGCTATGTTGACGACGGTGCAGACCCCCACTCCTCGGCTTCACGCAACAGCGCCGCCTCTCACCTCCTTAGCTTGTGTCGCTCGCGCCGCCTGTCTCGACCTGTTTCAAAGATTTTACCCTGTAGTCTTCGTCATTGCCAAATACTAGAGCTTAGTTTGGTGTACCGGTACAAAAGAGATTTATATAATAACTGTAATGGTAACAATTTTAAATTTGGTTTCAACCCAAATGTATCTTCCTATGTGCTCTTTATTTTATTTGCAATTATGCTGCTAAGATCTGGAACAAGAGATTGGCTGACAACAATTTCTGAGAGAATTTTTTAAATTACAATTAGAAATACTCGCACGCAATCTAGTTTTTGTACAAGACAAAACAGAAAAAAAACCTTTCACATACACAAGTGGAACCAAACATAGAAATAATCTTCGCTGCTTCTCTGTGTAACTTGGGAAATTCTTCCTTCGGCAAATTCTGGTAGAATTGGAGCAAACCTTTTGTACTGTAAAACACACCCTTTCGGTGAACATCGCTTTGCAAATCAATTAGTTCGAAATGTAAATCTGAAGGCGCACTTTCAATATCCATCGAAAAAGGTTTCACAAAAACATCGAGAATTGGTTGCAGGTAGGTAATTTCCTGAAACAATAACAAAGCCAATGTTAATAAATGAAAGTAATGTAAGCCGTTGTTTCGAAGTACTAAAATACGATAGATTTTAATAAACATGTAATGTGTACTATTGGTTTTAATGTAATGCTACACTTGCATATGTAACGCCATCTCCTTTATTTAGCTGTATGTCATATACCGGCACATTACCTGGAATCGGTCGTTAAACGCATTTTCAAGCGATTGTAGCACCTCGACGTATTTTTCAAAGCGCGCTCCTTCCTGCACAGATGCCGTCAAAGAAAAACATAGTACCGTTTTGATTAGAGCGGTTATAAAAATCAGGCTGTTTTAATAAAGGTACAATTTATATCTCGTTTACCTAGTTCAGGAAAGTGTTGCGTATTTTTCTCTGATAGGTTGTTTTTGAGGAGCTTCAGTTTATACTGGAAAGCGTTTATTTTGCTGATCAAATCGTTGATGAGATTCTTTTCTTTTTGGAGTTTCAGACTTAAATCGTTTAGGAGAGCCATAATGTCTGCTAAAAATCCTAAATCAGCTACCCATTCAGGGTCATGAAAAAGTGGCTCCGGCCGTCCTTTGCTCTCCAAAAACTGAGCCACACTGTGGCGTAGTCGAAAAATTCGGGAAATCACTTTCCCTTTGCTCAGCCAGCGCACCTCAGCGTGGTAGGGAATATCTGGATACTCCTCTTCAAAGGAAATCAAAAATTCTTTGAATTGACGATGAGTGAGTCCATGAGAACGAATGTAGTTCACGATACAAAAATGGTTCAAATGGCTCTGAGCACCATGGGACTCAACTGCTGTGGTCAGAAGTCCCCTAGAGCTTAGAACTACTTAAACCTAACTAACCTAAGGACCTCACTCACATCCATGCCCGAGGCAGGGTTCGAACCTGCGACCGTAGCGGTTGTGCGGTTCCAGACTGTAGCGCCTTTAACCGCTCAGCCACTCCGGCCGGCGTTCACGATACGCACCACTACCTTCATCACATCTTGAAGACCGATAACATTCGCACAAAGAGCCTCTTGGTGTGCAGAAAAATTAACGGAAGGTAAATTCGGCATGTTAAGTTTTTTCCGCAGTAGGCCAATAAACCCTTTTGCTTTACCGCACATTGCTGGTGCCCCGTCTGTGGTTACGGAAAAGAGCTATTCCCAAGGGAGTCTTATTCCTTCAGCTGCCATTTCAACAGCTGCTAAAATATCCGCCGCTGTAACAGTGTCCTTCAACGAAATCATATCCAGGAGCTCTTCCGTTACATGTAGGTCGTCGTCCACGCCACACAAAAATATTGTTAACTGAGCCGTGTCGTTAATATCCGTGGACTCATCAAGTGCGGTAGAGTACGCTAGGAAGTTTTCAATTTTGGCTGCCAGTTAGTTGTTCATGCAAATTCTCAGCAATGTCGTTGATTCTCCGATGTATTGTCAGTCTGGAAAGTGGTATTCTGCTGTACGCGGGAGCTAATGTAGGATTCATTGTCTCTACTACGTCCAACATAATGTTTTTTATTAATGGCCCGTCCATAAATGGCCTCCCAGCTCTTGCTAAACGTAGAGCAACTTTGTAACTAGCTCTGAGAGTCCTTTCGCAACACCCCTCATCTTCTTCACCATAAAGTAGAGAAAAAAGATATGTTAGAAATAATTTATGCGAAAACGAAAACTAAGGAATCTAAACAAATGTTATTTCGTTTCGCATGACCTTTAACCAAAATATACATGCTAAAGTACTTGCAACAAACCTCGTTTGTAGATACAGAATTCTCTTCTGCAAGAGTTTGCAACTTCCGTAATTCTTCCTCTCTGGCATCCCCTGTTATATCACTATACTTTCCTGAATGCAACTTGCTGTAGTGCCTTTCAATAGACGATTTTCTGACACACGTAATTAGTATACCGCATATTAGACATTTGGCTTTATCGTCACAACGCACAAAAAAGTAGGAGAGTTCTTATTCCGGTTTAAACTGACTTTCGGCTATTCTCCCTTTTTTTTTTGGAGCAGATGGTTCCATTATTCCGGTAATTGTCTTGGGCTTACGTATTCCAATGTTGACTAAGCCGTCTGGTAGCGCATCCGTCAGCGCACAGCGTCGGCCTCACCTAGCAAGCCGAGTTGAGGCGAAGTATGCCGAGTTGAACCGATGCACTGTGCAGGCACTCGCTGCACCTCGCTTTGCACGCGTGCGGTTTTCCGTGTTTGTGCGGCCCTGGAGTAAGCGAACACAAAATAGGAGATGGGGCGAGCACACCATAACTGGATAGGCTGCCCGCACTAGTTCTCGTGACCGAGCATAGAAGCCGTGACCGAATGCGTAGCACGAAACTTTAAACACATTACACGTGTCATTATCCGTGTGAGACTGCAGCCGGTACGGGCTTCTCGTTTTTGGTGTGTCTCTCTATGGAATCATGCAGCGCGAGGAAGCCAGTGCAGTAAGACGTAAGACTGAAACCAATGTTTACACATTGAAGAAACGGCAAGGCCTAAAAAGCCAAGTATGGACTACATTTCTGTTGGTTGTAGAGGAAAACAGTGCGTCTACTGGGTATGTATCGTGCACAAACTGCTCCACATTATTGTTTTTCCAGTCGGGAACCACTCATTTAAATAAACACAGCTGAAGAAACCTCAAAAAGATACAGCTCCTTCAGGGATACCGGCAGTAATATAAAATAGTATTACAGCGAAGTGTGTTGCAATGTGTGCTTAAGATATGAGACCTTTTAATGCTGTTTCCGGCGAAGGTTTCAGAGAACTAGGCCAAGAATTAATACATCTAGGTGCGCATTATAGAGAAGTTAACGTGGCAGATGTCATGCCTCATCCCTCTACTATAAGCAGACATGTCAAACAACAAGCTGATGCAATACGAAACAGCATAATGCCTTCTGTTATTGCGGAAGTTATTAATAAAACATGTGCTGCGACAGTTGATATGTGGACTGATGCGCATAATCAGGTGCACTATTTGACGCTTACAGCATATCAAATTGACACAGATTGGTCTCTTGTGAACAATGTTTTATTTACAACAAAATTCCCGGACATTAAAAATACGGGAGTAAATATTATGAAAGAAATTGAAGAGAGGATGGCTGATTTGAACATTTCGCCGGACATGTTGCACAGTTTTCTTTTTGTCTCCAACGAGGATGCCAATGTAATAAAGGGTTTGGAAAATCACGAAAGGATTCCTTGTGCTGCTCATTGTATAAACACAGCACCTGGCCATACTTTCGATGAAGATAACTTCTTGTTACATCATGCCCCGAACATCGCATTAACAATAAATACTGCAAAATGCATTGTAAGGTATATTAAGAAAAGTGGCCTCTGCTCGTCTTTGAAATCATCGTTGAAACAAGAGGTCTGCACACGCTGGAACAGCTTGAACACTATGCTGAATTCCTTACACATTCAGTATAACGAAATTGCTGCTTTACTGACGGAAAAGGACTCTTCTTACAGATTTCAAGAATGTGATAACGAGCGTGGAGGAAAAATTGCGCATTTTCTGAGACCATTTAAAGAGGCCACAGATGAATCAGAAAGCGAAAAAGAACCGACAATCCAGTTAGTTCTTCTTTGGTTTCACAAACTGCAACAAATTAGCAGTGTCAGTGACACTGACTGTCAGGTGAGTAATTACTGCAGTAAAAGCACTGTTTCATTATGATACGCGATAGATTGATAAATAACTAGCGTAATTTATGTGTACTAACAGATATTTATTTTTTATCTGGAGGTACAAAGGATTAAAAATCAAGGCTTGACTTTCGTTAGTGAGAAGACTGTAATCACTTCCAGACGTAAAATTGCTACGTTTCTTTGGCCGTCTTTCCGTGATCTTAATATGCTTGAAATAAATGAAAAGCTGGAAATTCTTAGCATAAATTGCTATGTTTCTTTGGCCGACTTTCCTTGATATTAATATGCCTGAAATAAATGAAAAGCAGGAAAGTCTTAGCAATGTGCGACAAATATGTGCTACGTACGCAGGTACAACATGCAATCATTAACATAATCGTTTATGCATAGTTAATGGATAGTGTATTATAGAGAAACGGAAATGCTATAATTCGTGTAATATTTCGTTAACGTAAAACTCCTCGTTTTACGGGAACATTTCGATGATTTCCACATCAGTTCTGTATTACTTGTCTCTTTTGTTTATTATCATAGATCCTTTAAGGACTGTGTCATCACCACCCAGAAAGAGAGGTCGTTTCAAGAAATGGAGGAACAACAGACCATCCGCAGCAGATGAAGTGGATCTCCGCATTTTAATGCACCCCGGAGATGATGATGACATCTTAAAGTGGTGGAGCAGACATGAAACAGATCTGCCAGGCCTGGCTGCAGTTGCAAAACGTATTTTATGTATCCCAGCAGCAAGGCCACCTAGTGAAAGATTCTTTAGTAAAGCCGGCATGTTACTAACAAATCGCCGCAGTCAATTAAATCCGGAACGTGTTAGTGATGTACTGCTGATCAGCAATAACTATAATTTTGTTTCTGTTGCAAACAAGTGGAAAGTATGACAAGTTACGTCTGTAAACGTTTTATGTTCTTCGTATGCTTTCTTCTAGGTTACAGGGACAAAACTTACTTAATGTTTCCTATTAATGAAAGGAAACAATATATCTTCTGTTTTGAAATGAGACTCGTCTTCTATCCGCGATTGTATTGAAATATCATTTTACTTTCCGAGTGCTTTATGAATTTAACTGTGTCACGTACCCATTCTTGGAAACGTTACTTTTGCATTAAAAGAGAGAGAGAGAGAGAGAGACAGAGGGGGGGGGGGGAGAGGGGGAGAGAGAGAGAGAGAGAGAGAGAGAGAGAGAGAGAGAGAGAGAGAGAGAGAGAAACGTTGGATTTGTACAGTACAGTGCAGCGAGTCGGGGCGAGGCGAGGTGAGACGTCAGCGGTGACCGGTCATGCTCGGTTATCCCCGTATCCGGAATGGGGCGAGTATGTGACTGGACCGAGTCATGTGGGGCCAGACGTGAGTGGCTCGGCCCCTTCGTCAACAGGGGAGTCGTGACCGGTCAAACATTGAGCGTCGCAGCACTCTAGTGCTGACCACGTGCCCCTCCATATTCGCATCCAGTGACGCCTTTGGTCTAAGGATGACACAGCAGTCGGTCGGTATCGTTGGGCCTTGATGGCCTATTCGCGATGATTTATTCAAGAGAAATACCTTCACAAAATGAGCAAGTCAATAAGGCGATGTTTCACTTCTGGCACTTGTGCAGGCACTTATGCACCTTCTTATTTATTGATGGAGTTGTCAGATGTCCTGAGAGATATGGTACCAAATTCAGCCCAATTGGCGCGTTAGACCTTAGAAATACCGAGCTCATTTGAGAGTGCTGACCATAAAGCTCCAAACGATCTCAATTGGGGAGTGACCCGGCGACATTGCTCGCAAGCACGAAGACAAGCCGCAGAAACTCACTCTGTGAGCGGGTGTGCATTATCTTGCTGAAATGTAAGCTCAGGATGGCTTGCCATGAAGGGCGACAGAAGGGACATAGAATATCGTCGAGATACTGCTGGGCTGAATAGTACCGCGGATGGCAACCAAAGGGGTCCTGTTATGAAAATGATTGGCACCCCAGAGCATCACTCCTGGTTGTTAGACCATAAGAACGGTTGACAGTCAGCTTGGAATCTGACTGCTGTCCAGGGTATGTCTTCACTAGCCATTGGGCCTCAGTTCAAACCGGGACTCATTAGTGAAGACAGTTCTACTTCAGTGAATGAGATTCCAGGCCAAATGTGCGCGACGAGACTGCAAATGGGCTTGTGGTAGTCGGTGCAAGGGGCGCTGTGATCTGAGCTCCCTTTCTTGGAGCCGTCTATTAAAGCCCCTTGTTGTCACTGAAGCACCTGTTTCATGTCCGATCGATGATAGTGATGAATCCGGGGCTCTGAGTGCCTCTCTGACGACTGATCGGTTCCCACGTTCTGTCGTCTCTCTAGGTCGACCGCTTCCTTCTCGATGCTGTGTCCGGCCATGGTTCACCTTCTTCTCCCGACATAGGAGGCGTAGCACTTTGCATAGAGCCTATGTATGTAAGAGACGGTTGCAGGCAGACAGCGTCACACAAGACTCCTGTCTCACGAGACAAAAGCGCGCGGATCCAGTAGATAGCTGGAAGAAGTCTCAAAAATTCATATGGCCCTGAGCTCTAAGGGCCTTAACGTCTCAGGTCATCAGTCCCCTAGATCTTAGAACTACTTAAACCTAACTAACCTAAGGACATCACACACATCCATGCCCAAGGCAGGATTCGAACCTGCGGCCGTAGCGGTCGCGCGGTTCCAGACTGAAGCGCCTAGAACCACTCCGACACCGCGCCTTGCCAAGTAGTCTCGGTTGCAGGCGTCAGAAACTTGTGGTCTATGAAATTGTCAAACGAAACTACGATTATTGCAACTTTCATTAATTATTGTTGATGTAATTTGTTTATTACTGTGAAAGATTATGTGATTGGAAAGAAAGGCAATAAATGAGTATTGTTATTTCTATGAAATGAGTATACTTTAGTATAAGAACTGTGTGCAGAGAGACTGAATCATACCCAGGAGAAACTGCATAGTATATAACCAATGTGGTGATTCTGTCATGGAACGAAATGTTTCAAGAAATGCAACTTTGAGAGATAGTTTAAATTTTGACACTAATCAGGTACATGACTAGAGTGGTTCTCATTTGTTTCATTTGTTTGATGATAATCCACGTAACGTAAATGAAGAACAAAGTGTGGAAGCAGATGCCCAACTGGGTTTGATGACGGACGGAAGTAGGAACAGGGAATGGCATATGAATAAAATACGGCAGAAAGTATGCAGGAAATGTCTGGGGACTTTGAAACACAATTGTATGGTGATAAATATCAATTTTCCTGAGGTTAACAAAACTTTTACAGATGTCAATAAAAATATAAAACAATCAGCAGACGAATCTCAATATAAAAAGAGAACAACAGACAGAAGGACGCAGAACTTTGGCTAACGACTTTAAAAAGCAGTCTACCAGCATCAATAGTTTGGCTGGTGAATCTGAACAGTTTCAATCTGTAATTACTGTGAAATTGGAAAAGTTCCTTGCTGAGTTGAAGAGCAGGTGGGAAAAGGATTTTCATTTTCTTGGTACTAAGGTTGACAAAAGAATTTCTCAAGCTCAGGGAGATTGTACGAAACCCTACGAAATGTTAAAAGTCACTTAACAGAGATTATTGAAAAGGCAGATATTGGAAGCAAGCAAAGAGTTGAGGCTGTACGTAATACTGAGTAAAAATTTGCCGCTGTCGAATTTGTTTGCGAACATGGCCACAAGGCTTCAGTTTTTAAAATTAATGGTGAAAGTGAAAATTGTTTAAAATGTGTGAAGGAGTTGGCTGATCGCGTGGAAGTGATAGAATCTAGTACAAATTAGTTTACTAATCAAGCTGAAACCGTACAGACTAAAGTGTATGAGCATGACAACACGTTGTCTAAAGTAGAACATAGCATTACAACTGTTACTAATGGTGCGTATTATAGTCTGGTGATGTAATCATCTGAAGTTATTTGTCTTAAAAGTAGACAGTTTTTAGGTTTTGATCCGTCTGGGAATATGCATCCTAAACAATTTTGGGATGATTTTGAATATGTTTGGCCTATGTTGTGGACTGATAGATAAAATATTGGTTTTATTACGTCGAAATTCTTGGGTGAAGCTGGGACATGGGGTGTCACAGCAACTGAACGACACGTTAGAAATATTTTAAGTAGCCTATTTCAATGAATATTTGGGTAAGTAGGAGCAAATGGAGTTACAAAATAGCTTCTGGTCTGGGAAAAGTTTCAGTACTAGAGAAGAAAGTGTAACAAAGTTTGCATCAAAGTGGGTCACTGCTCTGTCATATATGACGATAAAATTAAGCCCTGGGAAGGTTATTATTGGTTTATATGGGAAGCTGCATATGAATTGTTGTAATAAAAGCCGGACGGTGTGGCCAAGCGGTTCTAGGCACTTCAGTCTGGAACCGCGCGACCCCTACGGTCGCAGGTTCGAATCATGCCTCGGGCATGGATGTGTGTGACGTCCTTAGGTTAGTTAGGTTTAAGTAGTTCTAAGTTCTAGGGGACTGATGACTTCAGATGTTGAGTCCCATAGTGCTCAGAGCCATTTTTTTGCAATAAAATTGTTGCTGCTCTCATGGATGATATAAACAAGTTTGTTAATAACTTGGAAAGAGTCTTAAAATTATTACAGGAAGAGGAGTAAGTAACTAGGAACTTCAGTCCCCAGAAAAGCGTATAAACGCATCAAAACGTTAATATGAGTTGCATAGGCATGTTTCAGAACAATGACATGAGAGGAGGGGGAGGTTGCGCCATAACACGGCAAACAGGTCAATAATTAATAGATAGCAGGGATCCGTGTATGGGTCGCGTTGTCGAAGACGTGGCGGCAAAGATTTTCAAAACAGACAACAGTTGGGGGTAAGAGCAGGAAATGAACCAGAATCGTCCAGTATGGGAAACTCCATCCCATCTGTGAAGTAGCTAATATTTGCAGGATGGTAACAGTAATTTGAAATTGCTAGCCTTTTCCTTTGTATATAGTGACAAGATATTGAAAGTTACAAGCATCTAACAGTTTCAGACTAACAGCACTAAACACTGCACTTCTTCAACCTTTACCCTCATACTAATTATAAGTTCTCCTATATTTTCCCCATTATTACTGACTTCCTCCTCTCCTGTTACTGCCTACACGATTCACATTAACGTTTTAATGCGTTTCTAGGCTTTTTCTGGGGACTGAAGTTCCTAGTTACTTGCTCCTCTTCCTGAAGCTGATGAGACTAATGACATTAGAATATGCAATTTTAACGGTGGCCTGGAAGAATTTCTTAATATGAAAGAATGAAGTAAACACTATAATATAGAGAATATGGTAGACGATTTAAAGGAAAATGACCAATCATCTAATGTACAGAAAAGTGTGTACAGCAAAACTGTTGATGAGTCTTGTCATGAAGAAGCGGAGAACATAGATACTGATGAATTACAGAAGCTGTATAAGAAAAGGTAGGAGGAAATATTGAAGGCAATTAATGAAGATTTATGTGCACCGTTGGGAGAAGTCAGGCAGGGGATGACCATAATGGGGGTCAGTCATTTAATAAGAATTTAGGGGAGGAAGAAGATGATAGCGAATATGCAGAGTTAGTGAAAAGATTTATTACAGTAAAAAGAGAAGAGGTAGATGTGGAGCATCGTTTCGATCTGTCATTACTGGACAGTCTGATAAATGTTGAAAGGGTGGATAGTGAGTGTAGTCTTACAAATATGTGCATAATCTCCAGACACAGAAGGTTTTGATAGAAGGGAAGTTATAAACGATTTACTGGAAAATGATGAAGTCAGTAATAATGGGGAAAATACAGGACAACTTGTAATTAGTTTGAGGGTAAAGGGTGAAGAAGTGCAATGTTAAGTTGACAGTGGCAGTAATCTTTGTGCTGTTAGTCAGAAATTGTTAGATGCTTTATCTAATAAGGAGGAATTGATAATAATGGTTGTCATGGGTATCCAAATAATTCTAGCCACTGGAAGAAAAGCCTATTAATATGAAGTGATGTTACCTATTAACATAAATGGCATCTGGTTGAATCGTAACTTTCTGATAATTTCCGATCTCAGCATTGACATGTTGATTGGGGTTGAGTTCTTTAATAAATACAAAGGGAGGTAGGATTTCAATATTGATTTTGTGTTTTTGGAAGTAAAGGGGAGAATTGTTAGTACACAATTTCGCAGGAAAAATAAATTGACTACTGAGAAAAGGACAGTGTTACTATAAGATACTGTAGGAAAATAGAAGGATTAGAATGGGTATGACGAATATGGTTAAGAAGTGGGAGTGGATCCAGAGGAATTAGGAAAGGTCCATAAGAAAACAGTTAAGGATGGAGGATTCATGTAAAGTAGACATGGGCAGGGGCAAAGACCTCAGGGAGTACTGCACTCTTTACAACGCAAGGTGACAGACGATCGTTAGGTACTCGAGTTGTTGGTAATATTATTTTATTTTCCTTTCGTATTGTTAATCTTCCTCGTGTGTCATTCTGAACTATTCTATTCCATTTATTCTGATCTATAATGTCATCTTTTGTCTTCTCTACTATCGAAAGGAAAATATACATATTAGGGAGTGTTGTCACCTAGAAATTGATCATTGAGAGTGCAAAGAAATTTGAAGCAAATAGAAATATTAATGACATAAAAATTGATGGATGTCGTTGACTAGTAAAGTAATTAGTGAAGGAATATGTAGCCACAATGTGTTGTTGTGTCGCAAAACAGACAATAGATATTGAATTAGTGGTGCAAAGATTGCTAGAGGTGACATGTAGATTGTGTGGTTAGTACTTGGAAACTAATTAGCTATCGAATAACGTGCTGATTGTAGAAGAGAAGATTGTTGTTATGAAAAATGAAAGCTAGGTTTTGGAATAGTGGCATAAAACTAACCAGATCTATGTAACTTATAAAACCAAGTGGATAAAGTGATAAGGACAAAGACAATTAATTATAAAAGGATGCATTCTGGCAGTGAGATAAATAGTATGGTGACGTAAAAGCTTTAGTGGTAATATGAAATGGAACTAATAATACTGACATCACTAAATGAATGGGTGGAAGGATAAGTAAGATCGAGAGATATGAAAAGTATTGTAAGCAATTTAATGATATTTTGAGGTGATCTGCTCTCTACTGGGTCAAAATACTGTACAGTGAAGATTTTGGGTGGCATTGTGGCGTTTCTACAATATATGGAACTGTATATAAACTTTGAGGGAGAGAAACTGGAAAAAACATTGGTCACTATATTGTGTTGTATATTTTGTAAAAGAGTGATTTGTGGTACTTTTAAGGTTTTTGAAAGACTTTGCAATCCCTAATTAAGTAAAATTTACAGACTTATGTATGTAAGTTTAGACAATGTTTTCATTACAAACCTATTTACCTAAAGTCAGTATTTGAGTCTCTGTTTGAAAGGTAATAGTTTTTCAAGTAGATTCATATTTGTGCCACTTTTGGTGCCAAATGAAGAAAATTCTCTAGTAACTTAGTTTTTATGAGGACAATAATTAAAATCTTTAATGGCTGCATTAGTAATACAACGGAAAAGAAAAAATTATGGAAAATATCTATACCAATATTTATCGTTCAGTAAGATTTTGTGTAAAATTGTACTCGTAGATGAAAACGTGTTTTCAGGATAATGAACATGTGAGTGCAGCCTTAACTGTACTGGATATGAACCTGAAATGTTATGGATGACACACAAATCAGGTGCTATAACGATATAAGATACATGACTCATAATGTAGCAGTGTACTTGTGAAGATCTGACTATAAGGTAAGATGAATTAAAATGGACGCACTATAAAGCGAAAAGTGCAGAGAAAATTTTAAGAATGGAATTCATTATTTAACTAAAACGCTGTAAGCAGTTTGAACTGTTCGATAAACTGAAGTTTATTTATTGTTTTTAAAAATAATTTGTACGTTTTTGTGAAGTATTTAAAAAACCTTTTTGTAAGAAAAGTTTAGGTTAGTTTTATAGCCATCAAGTCTGTAGTAAGCGTGATGTATTTTAGTTTTTTAAGTTACTTTTGGAAATTTACTATATTTTGGAAAACAGTCACGATGTCGTTTAATTATTAAAAATTTGTTTGCATAAATTTTTCAAAATCATAGTGGGTGTGAGGTGTAGAACTTTCATGGCGGCTATGTAACTTAGATACAGTAGCAGGCATAGCTTTATGCACGGGTTATGTCTCACGTGACAGATACGCTAGGATCCAGTTGCTAGTTGTAAGTATTTTCGGTTGTGTCCTGAGGGTGTCAGCATCTTACGGACAATGAAACTGCCAAGTAGTTAAAACTGTATATTTGGGAAACAAAACTGTATTTATAGCGGTTACTGCTACTTTCATTAATTAATGTTGATTTAATTTGTTTATTGATATGAACAATGGTGTGTTTGGAAAGTAAGACAATAAATGAATATATTGTTTCTTTAAAATGAGGACACTTTAGCATGGGAGCTGTGTACAGAGAGAGTGAATCATGCTCAGCGAAAATTGTGAAGGGCAACTATATGGGGCTGTGGAAGCAAGGTACATTTCACTATGAAGTTGTGATGGTTGAAAAGCTAAAGATAAGGCGTTGTGCAGTTTAATAATAATATTGGATTGATTACGATATCCGCCAACCAATCAGACAACAAGACGTTCGCATGTATTTTGTGGCGTAAGAGAATTTCTTTGTGGAGCGTAAGTGCAGTTCGGATCTCAGCCGTGATCATGCTCAGACGCGGTTATAAGGAGCGCTGAAGACGTGTGATGATATTACGGAATGATGGTTAAAACCTGACCGTCAAGTGTCGCAAAGTGGACGCGAACGAGTGAAAAAGACGAACACGTGAAATTCAGATCTTAATACGTAAACTGTGACTTTAGAACAAGCAAAATCCACGTGGTGTGTTATGCAAGACGTGAGCGCAAACTGAACATTCGTAGTGGCCAACTTCTGTAACATTTGAGCGAGCATTCTGTCGCAGACAATTAGTTGCACAGTAATTTTGGTATCGGTTTCAGTTAACTACCACAAGCTAGCTATAACAAGTGAATTTGATTGCGAGGCAATGTCGGAACTATAACTTTGAGTTAACACGGCAGTGTTTTGTATCAAGGAAGCGATAATTTACCGAAGTTTCCACTCGTAAACTACTTTTCAATTACTCGCTCAGCTACCCTGACACCGAAAAACAACTTTTGCGCCACTGAACTCGTGTAATGCTACTGGTTCTGATACAGCCTTTCCATTTGTTGCTGTTGTGGTCTTCAGTCCTGAGACTGGTTTGATTCAGCTCTCCATACTACTTTATCCTGTGCAAGCTTTTTTCATCTCCCAGTAACTATTGCAACCTACATCCTTCTGAATCTGTTTAGTATATTCATCTCTTGGCCTCCCTCTACGGTTTTTACCCTCCACGCTGCCCTGCAATACTAAATTGGTGATCCCTTGATGCCTCAGAACATGTCCTACCAACCAATCCCTCCTTCTAGTCAGGTTGTGCCACAAATTTCTCTTCTCTCCAGTTCTGTTCAATACCTCCTCATTAGTTATGTGATCTACCCATCTAATCTTCAGCATTCTTCTGTAGCACCACATTTCAAAAGCTTCTATTCTCTTCTTGTCCAAACTATGTATCGTCCATGTTTCACTTCCACATTTGGCTACATTCCATTCAGAAACGACTTCCTGACACTTAAATCTATACTCGATGTTAACAAACACTTTCCTTGCCATTGCCAGTCTACATTTTATATCCTCTCTACTTCGACCATCATCAGTTATTTTGCTCCCCAAATAGCAAAACTCCTTTACTACTTTATGTGTCTCATTTCCTGACCTAATTCCCTCAGCATGACCCGACTTAATTCGACTACATTCCATTATCCTCGTTATCCTTTTGTTGATGTCCACCTTATATCCTCCTTTCAAGACACTGTCCATTCCGTTCAGCTGCTCTTCCAGGTCCTTTACTGTCTCTGACAGAATTACAATGTCATCGGCGAACCTCAAAGTTTTTATTTCTTCTCCATGGATTTTAATACCTACTCCGAACTTTTCTTTTGTTTCCTTTACTGCTTGCTCAATATAGAGATGGAATAACAATGGGGAGAGGCTACAACCCTGTCTCACTCTCTTTCCAACCACTGCTTCCATTTCATGCCCCTCGACTCTTACAACTGCCATCTGGTTTCTGTACAAATTGTAAATAGCCTTTCGCTCCCTGAATTTACCACTGCCACCTTCAGAATTTGAAAGAGAGTATTCCAGTCAACATTTTCAAAGGCTTTCTCTATGTCTACAATTGCTAGGAACGTAGGTTTGCCTTTCCTTAATATTTCTTCTAAGATAAGTCGTACGGTCAGTATTGCCTCACGTGTTCCATTTCTACGGAATCCAAACTGATCTTCCCCGAGGTCGGCTTCTACCAGTTTTTCCATTCGTCTGTAAGGAATTGGCGTTAGTATTTTGCAGCTGTGACTTGTTACACTGATAGTTCGGTAATTTTCACATCTGTCAACACCTGCATTCTTTGGGATTCGAATTATTATATTCTTCTTGAAGTCTGAGGCTATTTCGCCTGTCTCATACATTTTGGTCACCAGATGGTAGAGTTTTGTCAGGACTGGCTCTCCTAAGTCTGTCAGTAGCTCTAATGGAATGTTGTCTACTCCCGGGGCCTTGTTTCGACTTAGGTCTTTCAGTGTTCTGTCAAACTCTTTACGCAGTATCATATCTCCCATTTCATCTTCATCTACATCCTCTTCCATTTCCATAATATTGTCCTCAAGAACATCGCCCCTGTATAGACCCTCTATATACTCCTTCCACCTTTCTGCTTTCCCTTCTTTGCTTAGAACTGGGTTTCCATCTGAGCTCTTGATATTCATACAAGTGGCTCTCTTTTCTCCAAAAGTCTCTTTAATTTTCCTATAGGCAGTATCTATCTTACCCCTAGTGAGATAAGCCTCTACATCCTTACATTTGTCCTGCAGCCATCCCTGCTTAGCCATTTCGCACTTCCCGTCGAACTCATTTTTGAGACGTTTGTATTCCTTCATTTACTGCATTTTTGTATTTTCTCTTTCATCAATTTAATTTAGTATCTCTTCTGTTACCAAAGGATTTCTCCTAGCCCTCGTCCTTTTACCTATTTGATCCTCTGCTGGCTTCACTGCTTCATTCCTCAAAGCTACCCATTCTTGTTCTACTGTATTTCTTTCCCCCATTCCTGTCAATTGTTCCCTTAAGCTCTCGCTGAAACTCTGTACAACCTCTGGTTCTTTCAGTTTATCCACGTCCCATCTCCTTAAATTCCTACCTTTTTGCAGTTTCTTCATTAGAGGAACATTATTCGTTTCTAACAGGAAAGGCGTGTGGGCCGGTCTGCAGACGAAGAAATCACCGCATGGCAAGTGGACTATTATTTATGTGGGACGAACCACACATAACCGTTATGTTGCCCATCATCGGATAGTGACATCGATTCCAGGGTGAAGACGTGGTCACGCCCCAGACTGTGGTGGCCTACCAACCTGACTGTCACTGGCTAAAAGGCCCGGCAGCCACAAGTGATTGTCTGGGGTGCCACCGGATTTCATAGCAGGGCCCTTTTGGTTGTCTACGCCCGTTTTGTTGCACTTCATGACAAACCATCCTGGGTTTACGTTTCAACAGGATAACGCCCGCCTGTACACGGCGAGAGTTTTTACTGCGTGCCTTCATGCTTGCCAAACCGTACCTTCGCCAGTAACGTTGCCGGAATTCACCCCAATCGCCGACATTTGGAGCGTTGTAGGTGTACCAATGCGTAATTGAAATGCTCTATCTGAAAGCTTTTTCTCTTGAAGAAGTCACCTAATTTTTCAGAACTTGTAATCACTTGTTTGCCTGTACATGTACATGACATCTGCCAATTTCCGCCACATTCGGGTGATTCCTTCGAGGTGCGATCTTTCTTGTTCTTTCTTGAAGTGTATATACGTTCATTACGTTTCTGGTACTCCCATCATCACATCTTGCATTAAAAGATGAGTAATAAGGTTTCTGAAGAAGAGAAATTTGTTAACATCGAGTATAGATGTTTCAGGAAGTCGTTTCTGAAAGTATTTTTATGGAGTGTAGCCATGTATGGAAGTGAAACGTGGATGATAAATAGTTTAGATAAGAAGAGAACAGAAACTTTCGAAATGTGGTGCTACAGAAGAATGCTGAAGATAAGATGGGTAGATCACATAACTAATGAGGAGGTATTGAACAGAACTGGAGAGAAGAGAAATTTGTGGCTCAACTTGACTAGAAGGAGGGATTGGTTGGTAGGACATGTTCTGAGGCATCAAGGGATCACCAATTTAGTATTGGAGGGCAGCGTGGAGGGTAAAAACCGTAGAGGGAGGCCAAGAGATGAATACACTAAGCAGATTCAAAAGGATGTGGGTTGCAATAGTTACTGGGAGATGATGAAGCTTGCACAGGATAGAGTAGCAAGGAGAGCTGCATCAAACAAGTCTCTGGACTGAAGACCACAACAACAACAACAACAAGAACAACAAGGGAATGAGGCGTTTTTTCATAAACGTGGCAGCCGACAAAACTAAAAATTACAATCCACCATAATTTTAAAGTCGTAGAACTGTTTGAGTGTCAGGTGCAATAATTCCCATATCTAAGTTATTTAAATGCACCGATATGTCCAAGGTAGGTTCTAATCGCGACACAGAAATGAAATTGATGACCGAGAGGTTCACGCTGCTTTGTGCCTTTTTTTAATTTTTTGCCCAATATGTTTAGAACGGTCAAGTCATATGCACACTACAAGTCACGTTAAGGAATGACATAACTGGCTGCTACAAAATGAATCTGATAAAATTAACGTTTCAGATGACAGCAAGAATATCAAGCAGAGACTGTAAAGGGCGTTTTAAAATGTCACATTTTTCTACAGGAGGTGGTATTGGTCAAAACTATCAGAATGACGAGTTCGAAAACCAGCACCTGTTGAAATTTGCCATTTTACATGCAAGGAGTAATGCGTAGTATTCGGTGCAGATCAGGATTTACTGTGTGTGTGTGTGTGTGTGTGTGTGTGTGTGTGTGTGTGTGTGTGTGTAAGTCTGTACAAATACAGATAAGAACAACAATTTGTCACACACACAGTCGAGGACCAAACAGATCATTAGTAATTGTGTTTGCAGAGTGTTTTGATGCAAGGCGCTCTTCGTTTTCTCTGTTGGCCTTGTGACTGTCTTGCAGAAAATACCAGCGTACCATACAAATTATTAAAGATCTGCAATTGTTGATAAAGTTATGCACTTTCGTGTTACTTGTTTCTGCAGTCTCGTAGTCGGGATGAAGTCATGGCACACCAGATTTAAAAAAGAATAACCTCACCCAGATTTGTACAGTCAAAACGCCCAACACGTGTAAACATGAAGTGTACTCATCAGAATTAATCATCAGCGTAGTATGTTCTACGTAAGTAATTGTATATGTTCATAGAGGTAGTGAGAAGTTTGTCTGTTGAATCCATCGTAAGAAAAATCACTAACTTTTTAAAACACAATGACTAAAACTTTCCTTTCGTTCATTCAGTCATTCATGTTCTAAAGGTTATTCCTCACTTAGGCGACTGTAGAAACAGACGGAAATATCAACAACATAAGCACAGCATGTGTATTCCGTTATGAGGATATTAACTGCAAACACGGTAAACACAAGGAGCTGCAAATGCAAATGATGAGTATCCGTCATGAGCTTTATGTTAATCATGTAATCGGCTTTGGATGAATACCTTTAAAAATATACACATTAAATATAAATTTACAACACAATTCAAATTAGTCTCCAGTTCAGATGGAAACAAACATTAAGGGGCTCCGGAAAGGCTCAAAATCATGAAAAGTTCAATTTTTACTTTTTTGCGTTTTCTGAATCTGCAGACTTTTACCTTTTAATAGATATATAATTTATTCAATTCCGAAGACTACAACTACTTTTAAATTTTTTTTGAAATGTGTTCTACATGGGCGTGACCCACTGTGGCGCTGTTAAACTGCTGTCAAATGGTGTTATTATTAACGTCCGTGTTCATCAGGTACATTTTAGTGATGTGAGATAAAGTATGTGTTGTGGCTAACCTGTGATGGTTCAATATATATCGCTGGTGTGATTGTCGATTGTTTCATGTTTATTTACTCTGTCGTTATCTCGAAAATATTCGTAATTAATTCTGTTTCTTGGGTCTCTGTTTTGTTGAAGTATAATAATGAATAAAAGTAAAGTTATTATAAATCCTCTGAAGGCTTTTAAGAAAAGGAGAAATGTTGGAAAGCCAAAGGTATGTGTTATCACTGTAAACAATAAAGACGATAAGGGAAAGAAAATACTTCACAGAAGAAGCTTGGTTCAATGAGTGAAAACTATGAATGTTTATGGGCGAATCGGATGTGAATGAAATATTTGACATGTCGGTTCTCAAAGGAATTTTTTCAAACTGTGTAAGATGTATTCATTGTAGTGAAGTTGGTCTGGAACTCTCCATAATAAAGCACGTAGGACTTGCTAGTGAAATACAACTGAAATGTGATAAGTGTTCATACATGACCACCTTTTGGAACAGTGTTGCAGTAACTGCAACTGAAGAAAATGGTAGCAAAATCTACGAACACAACAACGAGCGATGCTTGCTTTAGACAAGGAACGCCTTCGGGCTGCAGACAGGGCTGTAAAGAGTCTAGAAATACAAGCAAGAGTAAACAGGAGGAGGAACAAGAGGAAGCTGGAGGAGGAGTTTGCAGAGGATGAAGATAATCCATCCTATGGACCTGGAATGCACTAAAAAGTTAATCCAATCTTTGTCGCTCGATTCCCAAAACTTTTATTTTCTCATACTAATTACATGTTTTCTAAGGATCTTCCAAACATATTTGTTACAAACTTTCAGTAAATGTTACACAGTACCTTTTGCATAATTTAACACAGCCTTTTTCCAAAAAACTGTATATTTTTGAATATATAAATAAAAAATTGCAAAAAAATGTTGTGAATTTTCATTACAATTGAAAAAAAATCATCTTTAATAACTGAACTAAAATTTTGTAAAATCCCTGTGTTAAGTTGTAGCCCATATTCCAATAAATAATCTGTAAAAAGTTCAACTTCCTACCTCAAATACTTTGTGAGGAAAGATGTAATTTATAAGCGTTATTTTAACATTGCAAGTATAGGGCGTTCCGGAGCCCCTTAAGCAATTTTGTCCAAACGTATGTGTTACGCCCCAGGTAAAAGTGTAAGGGTATTGGAGAGAAAATAGTGAATGTGTTTTTGTCCTTGTAGTCCGTTTGCCGAAATCGTCAACGTAAATAGTCACTATTCAGTAAATACGAGGAACAACATATCCATCATGATGTCTAAACAAAGAGAAAAATAGTAAAAAAGATAAAAACATTTAAATCAAATCAATTCTAATAGCTGAAGCATATATCATGTGCCTTCTTGAGTCTTGTAAATATATTTTTTTAAAAAGGATTTTCCCATGTGATGTTAAATATGTGTTTTAAAGAATAACAAAACAATTGACTCTCAACTGCTTTCCTTTCAGTGTTATGTATTACGTAGTTGATATGGAGGGTTCATACAGCCGATCGATGTGTTCTCCTCACAGCCGACCTTTATTTACAGCCGTATTCAAAGAACTGTGACTGACGCCCGAACAGCAGGGAACTGACACGCCCTGAGACTTGAAAATAGTGGCATGTGATCTAATGTGTAAGCCATACAACTTTTTAAAGTATCGCCTGACCATTTCCTTCTTGTATTTTACACCACTGATAATGGCTAGACACTAGCCGAAATCTGGATCTGCCAAATAAAACCTGCAAAAAAGGACGACTGATTTCTGTACTCCATCGTTTATAAATAGTAAAGTGACTATGGTATTTGTAGCATGAAACAAGCTGAACAGCAAAGTGTAACTGCAACCGGTTGAAAAAGTTATTCAACAAGAAAAAAACCAGATATATCGAGTGTCAAAGTAACAAAACGGGAAGTTATTCTTACGAAATAATAAATAATACCGGGCAGCGAGGAGGGTAAAAATCGTAGAGGGAGACCAAGAGAATACACTAAGCAGATTCACAAGGATGTAGGCTGCAGTAGGTACTGGGAGATGAAAAAGCTTGCACAGGATAGAGTAGCATGGAGAGCTCCATCAAACCAGTCTCAGGGCTGAAGACCACATCAACAACAACAACCGATCAACCGCGGTAAAAGAAAAAGTGATTTGCACCATTTATTCTTGCCGGTGTTCTGTTATGAGTTCTAGTGCTTCTTAAATGATTAACATTCATATATCAGTGAACAGTAAACAAAATGGTATACATCCCTGCCAGTGGCTTTAAAGGCGTAAAAAATAAAATGATTAATGTGTGTCTCCGATAACTACATTATGCATGTGCACGTTTGGAAAGGTTGGGTAGCTCCACGCACTCATTTGCATTTTGCTTGTAAGAGTACCACAATGCCCAGCAAGTAAAGAAAGAACGAAAATGGACTTAATTGCAGAAAATATTCTAAACATTTCCGAGGATATAATATTTAGTGCTGCAGCTGTGAAGAGGCATTATACAGTAGAATGTAAGTATAGTTTAAGGTACCGTTTGCCAAAGAAAAAATGACACTCTTATGATGATATTTGCACAAAATCCTAGTTGGATCTTTAAATAGAGGAACAGTTTACATGTATATTATCTCGGCGGCTAATTCTTACACTAACAACATAAATTAAGAAACAATTTTTGGTGAAAAACTGAAGACTGATATATGTTGCTCACCACTCAGACTGTAACATATTATGAACCAAACAACTGTTTCACTCGTATTAAACTTATCTAAAATCAACACGAATGAAAGTGGTAAATGCACATTCACACGCACACAGAGTGGTGAAGGGGATAGAGAGAGAGAGAGAGAGAGAGAGAGAGAGAGAGAGAGAGAGAGAGAGAGATAGTAGGGGATGGGGGATGGAGAGCGAGACCAAGTGGAGGAGAGAAACGGCAGGGAGGAAGAGTAGGAGACAAAACAAATGTGTGAGAAGGCAAGAAGGGCGGTGAATGGTGATGACTGACAAGGAGAGAGAAAACGGGGAGAGTGGGGAAGGACAATACAGTGGTGCCTCACTTATCTGATTCTCATTAATTCAGATTACTTTTTTGTATTCGGAATAATAATAATAATAATAATAAATGACACTGGGTTGCACAGTACTGTACTGAATTCCCCCGTGTATTTCGAGTGTAAAATATGGTCAATGAGAAAAAAGGTGGATTATACATGGACAAAAACATTCAAATGCAGAGAATGGATCAAAGCGAATTGTTGAAAAATAGTGCTCCTGCACTTGGTGTTGAAGCGTTTGCAAAGAATTCAGGTGTTAAAATGACAATAACCCTGGTTATGCTATGTTTTCTGACGACAAAATTATCCCCGTTTGTTCGACGATTGTGATTAATTACCTGATAAAAATTATCGTTTATGTAGAGCAGCAGACAAAAGCATCTTTGGCCATACTACTGCTGGTATAACGCTTACGTGTTCAGTCAGCACGTAAGGGATATACGAATATCGCTGGAAAGAAACTTACCGGTTAATTCAGTGAATAAAACTTGTTTGAACGTATCTAGTGAAGATTTATGTGAAAATAGTGAATAAATTTTGTATATAGGTTAAAATAAAGATTACAGTTATGTTCGCAGCATTTACCCCACCGGTCTGCTTTCTTCTGGCTTTATTGATTGCCCGGATTTTCAATTACTGTATGACCTATGACATCTCAAATCCGCATAAAAGAGATTCCCCTGTATAGTGACAAAGGGAGTGAGTGGAAAAAAGGCAAAAAGGCAGTTAACAGAGACAACAACTCTGTGTGTGTGTGTGTGTGTGTGTGTGTGTGTGTGTGTGTGTGTGTGTGTGTGTGTGTGTGTGTGAGACAGAAAGAGAGAGGGAGAGAGAGAGAGAGAGAGAGAGAGAGAGAGAGACAGAGAGAGAGAGAGAGAGATAGAGATAGATAGTGAGTGTCACTGACACTGAATAGAAACACGAGAACACACAAAGTGTGGGATAAGGCATAACAGTGGGAAAGGGAGAGAGTAAGGAAACTGGTATAAAGGACAGAAAGAAACGGCAGAAAAGAGAGAGACAACGCGAGGAAAGATAGCCGATAAAGTGTAATGTTACAACACAGTATGTACATACTTATTGCCACACCACTTTTCCATCATTTTTCAGGATTTTATTTTTTTAATTTTTTTTTATGAAAGATTAACTGCAAATTTTGTGCCTTTTGCGTAGTAAACACTGACAACGTTGGGGATATTGTTTCGTAGAAAGTCTATGACTTTTTTGAAGCCGGCCGCGGTGGTCTAGCGGTTCTAGGCGCTCAGGACGGAACCGCGAGACTGCTACAGTCGCAGGTTCGAATCCTGCCTCGGGCATGAATGTATGTGATGTCCTTAGGTTAGTTAGGTTTAACTAGTTCTAAGTTCTAGGGGACTAATCACCTCAGAAGTTGAGTCCCATAGTGCTCAGAGCCATTTGAAACCATTTGAACTTTCTTGAATGGTGTAAGAGACTATTTGGAGCACGAACGGAGAGGGGTTGGTCAGTAGTAAGCAGAAAAATAGAAGTGCATGTGCTTTAGGTGTGAGTGAGTGAGGACGTAGGACTGTGTCTGTGGCTCCAATATAGTGCTTATATAGTATGGTTAGTATTAAACTTCAACGCCGACGGAAAACTGGTTACTGTATGGGTGCCCAACTTCATAGGAATGATGTTCAGACTGTGCGCCACTGGATTTGCGTTATTGATAGTGTTAGTGACATGAGTTACCGTTGGGCGCCGGTTCTGGTACGGCGACGTAGGGCTGAAACACAAGCATCGGTGTACATTACAGTTGATGGGCCAGGACGAGGCGAGGTGGGCTTTAATCGTAACGCTGTTTTATCAAAACAACAACAAAAGTACTGCTGCTCTTTGTGAGTATCGAAGCATTAAAGATATACGGAGAGATTCTCTTGCCGCATCGCGGTTGAAAAACATAATTCTGAAGTTCAAAATAACTGGCGATTTGGGAGTAGCTCCTGGGAACGAGCGACGGGCAACTGCGCCACAAATTGGTGAGGAAATTACTGTTTCCATGGCTGAGAATGCTGGATGCCACGTGCGATCTTCAAGCGGTGCATGAACTGTCTCTCGACAACTGAACTTTCCATGGTCCACTATTCGATAAGTGATGCAGATAATTTCAGGTTGGTCGTGGATGATGTGGTTGTCACATCGACCAATGTCTGCAACCTGCAACGTAAACATGGTACGCAAATAAAAAGAGTTATCCTCTCATATGGAAATTAAAATGTGTTTCTTTCAATGGTTTTTCCATCATTTCTCTTCCGTGTGTCCTCACAAATATTTCTACAAAGTTTCATTGTCCTAGGATCACTCATTTCTCATGGCGGTCCTTTCAAGTAGCGAAAGTTTAATTACGAGGGCTATCCACAAAGTACATAACGTTTTGGGATTAAAAATAAATAAAATATTGGAAATTCTTTTTATTATATACAGATGAAAGCCACACTTAAATACTACTTTTCCACATAGTTGCCATTTAAATTAAGGCACTTATCGTAGCGATGGACGAGCTTGGAAATTCCTTCGTCGTAAAATTCGGCCGCCTGCGCCTTCAACCACGCGGTTACCTCTTCTTAAAGCTGTGCGTCGTCATCAAAACGCTGCTTAGCCAATCACTTCTTCATTGCTGGGAATAAGTGGAAGTCGCTCGGTGCCAGGTCGGGACTGTACGGCGAATGAGGAAACAACTCCCACTTAAAAGATTCGAGAACTTCACGAGTGGCATTTGCCGTGTGGACCCGGGCGTTGTCGTGAATCAGCAAGATCTTTGAGCCCAACTTTCCCCTGCGCTTGTTTTGTATTGCTCTTCTGAGGTTGTGCAGAGTTTGGCAATACCTTTGAGAGTTTATTGTAGTGCCTCTTTCCACGAAATCCACAAAAATCACACCTTTTCTGTCCCAAAAGACAGTCGCCATCACCTTACATGCCGACATTGTCTGCATGCATTTCTTGGGTTTTGGGGGGGAATTTGTGTGCCCCCACTGCATTGACTGCAATTTTGTCTCGCAGTTCACATTCTTAACCCGGGTTTCGTCACCAGTAACGATACGATCGAGTAATGAGTCGCACAGCTTCAAGAAGAGGTGACCATGTGGTTGAAGGCGCTGGCGGCCGAATTTTACGACGAAGGGATTTCCAAGCTCGTCCATCGCTACGATAAGTGCCTTAATTTAAATGGCAACTACGTAGAAAAGTAGTATTTAAGTGTGGCTTTCATCTGTATATGATAAAAAAAATTGCCAATACTTTATTTATTTTTAATTCCAAACCGTAATGTACTTTGTGGATAGCCCTGTGATGTGTGTGATGTCCTTAGGTTAGTTAGGTTTAAGTAGTTCTAAGTCCTAAGGGACTGATGACCTCAGATGTTAAGTGCCATAGTGCTCAGAGCCATTTGAACCACATAAGAGGGTAATGGAAGAAATGCTAAGTGTGATAATTATTGCCATCAATGTTTGTACTATTGACAGTCTAAGGGAAAACTCAAATTTTAATCCTCATATGCAGGGTAACAGTTTTTGAACTGTTTGAAATAAAATCGTCATAACTTCTGAACGCTTGGCGTTAGGACGTCTAACACCACGGTTGGCCGCGGGGCATGATAGGGATTAGTATGCCCGGGCATGGTTTGGTTTGTTGACGAAACATACATTCATTTGGATGGATTCATCAATAAGCAAAATTGGCGCATCTGGGGGACTGAGAATCCACATCTCGTGATCGAGAAGTCTCTTCACCCTCAATGACTATGTGGTGTGCAACGTCCAGTGCGATATTCCTTGATGGCACGGTGAATACCGCACGGTAGGTGAAGGTTTTGGAAGATAATTTCATCGCCGTTACCCAAAGTGACACTGATTTCTACAAGATGTGGTTCGTGCTAGACATATCTCAACCCCATCTAAGCAGGAGTGGGTTTGATGCAGTGGAGCAACACTTGGGGGACGACATTCTGGCTCTGGGGTAACCAGACGCCACTGGCATGGGCATCGATTGGCCGGCCGTGGTGGCCGAGCGGTTCTAGGCACTACAATCTGGAACCGCGCGACAGCTACGGTCGCAGGTTCGAATCCTGCCTCGGGCATGGATGTGTGTGATGTCCTTAGGTTAGTTAGCTTTAAGTAATTCTAAGTTCTAGGGGACTGATGACCTCAGACGTTAAGTCCCATAGTGCTCAGAGACATATGAACCATTTTTAGGCATCGGTTGGCCGCCATGTTCTCCGGATCTCAACACATGCGACTCCTTTTTGTGGGATTGCATTAAAGACAAGGTGTACAGCAATAAGCCGAAAACCATTGCTGAGTTGAAAACAGTCATTCAGGAGGTCATCGACAGCATCGATGTTCCGACACTTCAGAAGGTAATGCAGATTTCGCTATTCGTCTGCGCTGCATCATCGCCAATCATGACAGGCATACCGACCACATCATAACCCAAATCCGAATATCTGTAGTGGCGTTTACATGTTGAATAAAATGTGTGCACGCCGTAGTTTGTAACTAATTTACTTTTTTTTATAGTTCAATAATTTTCACCCTGTCCAAGAATGGACAGTCAAATGAAAACCGAACACACTCCAGAAGGTAGAGACCTTGCGGAGTTGTGGTCCCACTGTTGTTACGTTTCGGTGCTGTCACCACTGGGGTGGGGAAACGGCAAAGTGTCGCATCAGTGGTGCAAGCAGTTGTTGAGTTGTGACGTTGCTTGTTGGTGGACTGGTCTCGTGAGTTCGTGCAGGTGCCTTAGTATCGTACCGATAGCGCCTACGCGTCGACTACCCTCCAGACAGCTGTGTAGCAGACATGGCCTGCATTCCTCGCCCGGTCGCTACATGGGCTCCGGCGACTACATGGAAACAAATTCCTAGGCCGTGGAACCATAACAGAAAGAATACTACGCTTCAGCGATTTAGCTGAGAAACACTGCAATATCTCCCGTACAGCCCGTATCGTTCACATCTTTGGCGGCCTGAAGAAAGACGTCTGTTTTAGTCGGAAGAGGAAGTTCAGGAGTGGGTGCGGTTGTGGATACGCCAGCGACCGACCGCGATCTGTGAAATGGGAGTTAATTGTTTCGCCTCCGAGTGGGATAAATATTCCCGTGTGTGGTGACTGATTTCGAATGGAATCAATCCATAGTCCCGCTATGGTGGGTGTTTGGGTTTCGTTTGTCTGCCCCTCAAGTAAGAGGAAGTCGAAAGTTAGAAATTATACTGTAAACTGATATTTACAGGGTGACAGTTATTGAAGCGTATAAACCTAAATTAGCTACAAATTCCGACGTGCACACACTTTAAATGGTTCAAATGGCTCTGAGAACTATGAGACTTAACAGCTGAGGTCACCAGTCCTCTAGAACTTATAACTACTTAAACCTAACTAACCTAACGACATCACACACATCCATGACCGAGGCAGGATTCGGACCTGCGACCGTAGCGGTCTCGCGGCTCCGGGCTGAAGCGCCTAGAACCGCTCGGCTACCGGGCGTGCGCACGCACTTTATTTAACATGCAAACGTCGTTACAGACATTCCGATGTAGGTTGGTTTTCGGGCTATTGCTGTACAGCTTGTCTTTAATGTAGCCCTCCAAAAATGAGTCGCATGTGTTCAGATCCGGAGAATATGGCGGCCAATCGATGTCCATATCAATGCCCTCTGGGTACCCTAGAGCCAGAATGCGGTCCCCAAGTGCTCCTCCAGGACATCAAACACTCTCCTGCTTCGATAGGGTCAAGCTCCGACTTGCATTAACCACAAATTGTCAATATCGGAGTCACTTTGGATAATGAGGATGAAATCATCTTCCTAAACCTTCACGTACCGCTCGGTAATCACCGTGTCATCAAGGATTTTCGCATCGATTATTCCGTACTCGAGGGCAGCGTGGAGGGTAAAAATCGTAGAGGGAGATCAAGAGATGAGTACACCAAACAGATTCAGAGGGATGTAGGTTGCAGTACGTACTGGGAGATGAAGAACCTTGCACAGGATAGAGTAGCATGGAGAACTGCATCAAACCAGTCCCTGGACTGAAGACCACAACAACATTCCGTGACTGGACGTGCATACCACAGGGTTAGCCGTTGAGGGTGAAGAGACTGTTCTCAGTCCCCCAACGCCTCAATTTTGCTTACTGGCGACACTATTCAAATGAAAGTGGGCTTCTTCGCTAACCCAAACGATATTCACATCAAAGTCTTGTTCGTCAAATCTGTGAACGGTAGTGCTGGCGAAACACAACTGCTGTTCTATTACCCAGGGGTTAATGGCTGATGGGTTTGAATGCAGAAATGCAGATCTTGAACAACAATTTGTCACAGTGTCTCCCGGTTGGTTCCCATCTGTTGTGCAGTTCGTATGATCGATTTCCTGGGGCTGGTTTGAAACACAGGGGGTGGCTCCTTTATGTTCTCAGGCGTTGTCACCCGTTTTGGACGACCGACATTGCCAACATTGTCATCACGAACACTACCCGTTCTCTCAAACTTGCGAATCAAATTCTTGACTGTTAGCTCAGTTGGACCGGTTGTCTTCAGCTTGAACTTGATCGCAAACTTCCACTGAGCCGCTGCTGGGCTGTTATTACACGCAGAGTAGGTATTCACAAGCACTGTATGCTCATGCACGCTATATCGTTACATTTCCACGTCCAAATGGCCGATAAGAATGGGCGTGCTCGTGTCCACACTAATTCCCATCATTCCCCGCATCCAACCAATTTTGATGTCCTAACGCGAACCGTTCAGAAGCTGTGACGATTTAATTACATATAGTTCAATAATTGTCACGCTGTACGTGGTGGGTTGCTGAGTATAACAACTTTAATCAAAAAGATCTGCAAGGATCAACAAACACGGTGGATTGCAGTAAATAATGTCTGCGTCCACTTTCCCTAGCAGAACTGAAGGCAATTTGTTCATCACTAATCTTGTAGTCTTCTAAAGATTTCTCGTAGCTGTTGTCTCGATTGGTTTCTTCTCCGCTGGTCGCAGGTCGTAACGTGGATGTAGTTGACACAGCGTAACGAATCAGAAAATGGGAAAGAATTCAATGGTACAAAAAAAATTAGGAACTATTGGGATTTTTGTTTCTGTGCACAGACACAAAAAAGCAAGAAGAAAAGGCAACGAGCCACTGTAGTATCAATGCTAATGGCAAAGTTTCGGGATGCTAATTATACACTCCTGGAAATTGAAATAAGAACACCGTGAATTCATTGTCCCAGGAAGGGGAAACTTCATTGGCGCATTCCTGGGGTCAGATACATCACATGATCACACTGACAGAACCACAGGCACATAGACACAGGCAACAGAGCATGCACAATGTCGGCACTAGTACAGTGTATATCCACCTTTCGCAGCAATGCAGGCTGCTATTCTCCCATGGAGACGATCGTAGAGATGCTGGATGTAGTCCTGTGGAACGGCTTGCCATGCCATTTCCACCTGGCGCCTCAGTTGGACCAGCGTTCGTGCTGGACGTGCAGACCGCGTGAGACGACGCTTCATCCAGTCCCAAACATGCTCAATGGGGGACAGATCCGGAGATCTTGCTGACCAGGGTAGTTGACTTACACCTTCTAGAGCACGTTGGGTGGCACGGGATACATGCGGACGTGCATTGTCCTGTTGGAACAGCAAGTTCCCTTGCCGGTCTAGGAATGGTAGAACGATGGGTTCGATGACGGTTTGGATGTACCGTGCACTATTCAGTGTCCCCTCGACGATCACCAGTGGTGTAGGAGATCGCTCCCCACACCATGATGCCGGGTGTTGGCCCTGTGTGCCTCGGTCGTATGCAGTCCTGATTGTGGCGCTCACCTGCACGGAGCCAAACACGCATACGACCATCATTGGCACCAAGGCAGAAGCGACTCTCATCGCTGAAGACGACACGTCTCCAGTCGTCCCTCCATTCACGCCTGTCGCGACACCACTGGAGGCGGGCTGCACGATGTTGGGGCGTGAGCGGAAGACGGCCTAACGGTGTGCGGGACCGTAGCCCAGCTTCATGGGGACGGTTGCGAATGGTCCTCGCCGATACCCCAGGAGCAACAGTGTCCCTAATTTGCTGGGAAGTGGCGGTGCGGTCCCCTACGGCACTGCGTAGGATCCTACGGTCTTGGCGTGCATCCGTGGGTCGCTGCGGTCCGGTCCCAGGTCGACGGGCACGTGCACCTTCCGCCGACCACTGGCGACAACATCGATGTACTGTGGAGACCTCACGCCCCACGTGTTGAGCAATTCGGCGGTACGTCCACCCGGCCTCCCGCATGCCCACTATACGCCCTCGCTCAAAGTCCGTCAACTGCACATACGGTTCACGTCCACGCTGTCGCGGCATGCTACCAGTGTTAAAGACTGCGATGGAGCTCCGTATGCCACGGCAAACTGGCTGACACTGACGGCGGCGGTGCACAAATGCTGCGCAGCTAGCGCCATTCGACGGCCAACACCGCGGTTCCTGGTGTGTCCGCTGTGCCGTGCGTGTGATCATTGCTTGTACAGCCCTCTCGCAGTGTCCGGAGCAAGTATGGTGGGTCTGACACACCGGTGTCAATGTGTTCTTTTTTCCATTTCCAGGAGTGTATATAGAGCGCCGCAAAAGTCACGATAAAAACCTCCACATGATCTTGGAATCCACGCCGGCCGCTGTGACCGAGCGGTCCTAGGCGCTACAGTCTGGATCCGCGGTGCTGCTACGGTCGCAGGTTCGAATCCTTCCTCGGGCATGGATGTGTGTGATGTCCTTAGGTTAGTTAGGTTTACGTAGTTCTAAGTCTACGGGACTGATGACCTCAGATGTTAAGACCCATAGTGCACAGAGCCATTTGAACCAATCCACATGAGATGAACACGGGCTCGCAGAAGAACGCCATCCGAGGCGCTTTTAATAAATCATTCCGTACTAACGCGAGATCACATTTTACACATGGATACAAGTATTGCCTCATCCGAAACCGATAGCGGAGTAGTAGTCATCTGTCTTAAAAAGTTTGGTGACTGACCGCTTACGTCGTGGCTGTGGCTGGCACATGGTTTTCACCGATGACTATTGACATTAACTGAAATTTGATTTAATTTCGTCATGTTGAGTTATCTAAAACCAATATTGCATAACTATTTCTTTATTTACAAACGACAGGTTTCGACAGACTTTGCTGTCATTTTCAGGTGTGTAACATATTATATACATACTAAATACATCTCGTATCATGAGTTATGACGTATATTTGAGATTTGTCTTTAGTTTGCCGTCACAAGACAGAAATGTAACTGTACATTTTCATACCTTCAAAATTTTTTGTTATTAAATGTGTTCATTTTGAGTTCGAGCCTATCGCCAAGTTGTCATGTAGATAAAATGTAGCACGTTATATAAAGATTTGTCACAAATAATCCGTTTAAAATCAAGAAGTGCCTTGCACAAATGGCTGTATCCATATAAGTAGTGCTCACGGATGGTTGTTATGATATAAACAACATTACACAATGAAATGCACAGTAACACATCTGTTTACATTAGGTGTACAAGTTGTAGTCACTGAAGATCCACCTTGGACGGCGGCAGGGGTACAGTTAGGAGCTAGTATTGCGACTATAACAGATGCACTATGTTACAGACTTAAATATGGCAGCAAAGTCTGCCGAAACCGGTTGTTTGTAAATGAAGAAATATTTGAGCGATATTAGCTTTAAAAAGATTTTACTAACTGAAATTTGTATCTACTTTTTACCTGTGGGATTAAAACTTATTGAAATATTATCAACAAGCTATCAGTTCAGCTGAAGTCGCAAGCGCTGTTAGAGATGTATTTTAATATTTACACTGTAAATTTAACTGATAGAAGTTATGCTCCTTCGCACCAAGCATTACACGTGAATCCCTGCCATCTTTATACGTTTCGACACGATACGGCTCTTACCATCTGTCGCGTGACGTGTACGCCTCTCGGTACCTTATGGTGACGTGAATTTTCCTATACTGAATGTTAAAAGGTAGCAATAAATCCGTAATGAAACGTAGGCGGAGATGTGGCATAAACGCCACACACGCTCAAGAACTAACTACTACTGGAAGATCAGACATGATTATTATAACAGTCACACCGAGATAACATATCGCGACAGCAGCTTCGAAGATAGCAAGACGAAACCATTTGAAACTCTTTTCTCTCTCTCTTTTTTTTTTTTTTTTTTTTTTCATTACATTACTTGTGTTAATTTGAATCATAATTTTACAGTGGTCAGTAACCCACGTCAGTATCACCATAAACAGGGTCCATATCCTATTGTCCTTGATTCAGAGAATTATGAATGAAAAATATTAACATAACAAGGGCAATTTTTCCAGAGAGTATAGTTAAATTGTCTCTTAAACTGAAACGCTCATTTATTGCTGATCCATCAAACCGATTTTGTGTGCTAACAATTTTAATTGCCTTTTGACAGTATTGTTTGATAACTGTTGACATTAATGAACCTGACAAAAGTTAATGAATTTTAAACTTTACTCAGCTATACTAAACACTTTAATATGTTTTGATAAATCTATATATAAGTGTCTTCAATACCGCATTTCAGCTTTGCCCTGGGAATCTGTTGTTGTCTTAAAGTCACTCACATTTAATTACTATATTCTTGAGAGTTAATTAGTTGCAAGGATTGTTTAGTGAAAATAAGTAAGTCAACAGTGAGGTAATGCTTCGCAATCACTATCGCGTCGTGTAAAACAATAACTCGTTCAGGAAACGCATTCACTGTCGCGAATATGACCACCTTCGGCTGCATATTACAAAGGCGACAATGAAAATTTCTGCCGGACCGGGACTCGAAATCGGATTTCCAGCTTTACCTGAGCGGTCGTCTAAACAGCTACAAACATCCGAGCACGAATCACGCCCAGAGCCAAACTTCCGTAAGTCATCGTCTATGTGATATAGCCTGCACTCGTATGTACATATAGCTTTGTCCAGGAATGACTTATGTATTGGGAGTCGAAGGCCTGGTATTGGCGAATAAATACGAAATAGCAGGTCCTGTTTTATTACGAAATACAATGCAATGTGCCTTCGGACATGCGATAGCACTGCATTTGTAATTAAGAGGTACGATGCAACATTGCATCGCACTTATTCATAACACAGGCACAACTGTTTCGTATCTATTTCCCAATACCGGGCCCTCGACTCTCAATAAATACGTCCTTTCTGGATGGGAATGTACGTAATGTACGAGTGCAGGTTGTGTCTAATGGATCACATAGACGACGGCATATGGAAGTTTTGGTCTGGTCGTGATTTGTGTCCAGATGGCCGAAGCGGTCAATGCCGTTTCCCGCGTAAGGCGGGAATTCCTGGGTCGAGACCCAGTCTGGCACAAATACAGCCGAAGGTGGTTCGTATTCGCAGCCGCAAATACTTTAGTGCATCGTGCTTGTTAATAACACTACAACTTCTATTTCGCATTCCTGATAATTAATTCAGCATGGGTTTCTGTGATTTTTTTTAGAGTTCTAATGTTTTTAATGTGTACTTGAATTTGATTAATTTTGTTATCACTTGGCTGTTCTAATTAGCTACTATGTGCATAATGACTGTGTCACTTATCTGAATATTGGAATTGTTAACTAAGCTTAAATTCAACCCAGTTCAATTGTTTTCAAGAATAAATTGTCCACTTTATGATTCGCGACCCTCTTATTTCATTGCACAGTTAAGATTCCATTAGTACGAGTTTTTTTAATTATATCGAGAGTAAACATTGTCTGCAGGGGAGCGACTGTTAAAATTAAGTTTTGAAAAACAGCCACAAGTCGCACTTCGTATTTTTTTTATTATGACCGGTTTCGCTCTTCAAACGAGCAAGACCATCATCACACAGGAAGTGAAAGTGGCATTTCGAACTAGCAGCTCCCACAGAGACACGCTAATACCCAAGGAAAAAGTTCATAACGTCAAATACAGTAATTCGGTAGTTCATAAAACGAAGTACCAAAATTGTCCGAGCACGTGCATTGGCCAGACCGGAAGAGTGTTTCAAAAACGTTATAAGGAACATTGCAGTTTAAATTCAACTCGCACGGCACTGGATGAACATTTGAGAACAACTAAACATAGAGTTGGTGACATACAAGACAGTACGAAAATTGCCCACATCGCAGATAAAGGTCCACTGTTAAATGTTTTAGAAAAATTGGAAATTTTCATAGAAAAAAAAGGAAACAACAAAATTTAGAGTAAACAAACAAAATGAATTCAACATATGTGGGTTCTTCCGGTTATTTGATGAAATTCTGTAGGTAAGCAACCGAAATATACCTGTCTTGGCATCCTAATAGATGTTGTAGTTGTGGTCTTCAGTCCTGAGACTGGTTTGATGCAGCTCTCCATGCTACTCTATCCTGTGCAAGCTGCTTCATCTTCCAGTACGTACTGCACCCTACAGTCTTCTCAATCTGCTTAGTGTATTCATCTATTAGTCTGCCTCTACGCCCGCATCTCGTGGTCGTGCGGTAGCGTTCTCGCTTCCCACGCCCGGGTTCCCGGGTTCGATTCCCGGCGGGGTCAGGGATTTTCTCTGCCTCGTGATAGCTGGGTGTTGTGTGCTGTCCTTAGGTTTGTTAGGTTTAAGTAGTTCTAAGTTCTAGGGGACTGATGACCATAGATGTTAAGTCCCATAGTGCTCAGAGCCATTTTTCTGCCTCTACGATTTTTACCCTCCACGCTGCCCACCAATACGAAATTGGTAATACCTTGATGCCTCAGAACATGTCCTACCAACCGATCACTTCTTCTAGTCAAGTTGTCCACAAGCTCCTCTTCTCCCCAATTCTATTCAATACCTCCTCTTTAGTTATGTGATCTACCAATCTAATCTTCAGCATTCTTCTGTAGCACCACATTTCGAAAGCTTCTATTCTCTCCTTGTCTAAACTATTTATCGCCCACGTTTTACTTCCATACATGGCTACACTCCATACAAATACTTTCAGAAATGACTTCCTGACACTTAAATCTATACTCGATGTTAACAAATTTCTCTTCTTCAGAAAAGCTTTCCTTGCCATTGCCAGTCTACATTTTATATCCTCTCTACTTCGACCATCATCAGTTATTTTGCTCCCCAAATAGAAAAACTCCTTTACTACTTTGAGTGTCTCATTTCCTAATCTAATTCCCTCAGCATCACCCGATTTAATTCGACTACATTCCATTATCCTCGTTTTGCTTTTGTTGATGTTCATCTTATACCCTCCTTTCAAGACACTGTCCATTCCGTTCAGCTGCTCTTCCAGGTCAATTGCTGTCTCTGACAGAATTACAATGTCTTCGGCGAACTTCAAGGTTTTTATTTCTTCTCCATGGATTTTAATTCCTACTCCGAATTTTTCTTTTGTTTCCTTTAATGCTCGCTCAGTATACAGATTGAATAACATAGGGGAGAGGCTACAACACTGTCTCACTCCCTTCCCAACCGCTTTTCATATCCCTCGACCCTTGTAACTGCCATCTGGTTTCTGTACAAATTGTAAATAGCCTTTCACTCCCTGTATTTTACCCCTGTCACCATCAGAATTTGAAAGAAAGTGTTCCAGAAAACATTCTCAAAAGCTTTCTCTAAGTCTACAAATGCTAGAAACGTAGGTTTGCCTTTTCTTAATCTAGCTTCTAAGATAAGTCTTAGGGTCAGTGTTGCCTCACGGAATCCAAACTGATCTTCCCCGAGGTCGGCTTCTACCAGTTTTTCCATTCATCTGTAAAGAATTCGCGTTTGTATTTTGCAACCGTGACTTCTTAAACTGATACTTCGGTAATTTTCACATCTGTCAACACCTGCTTTCTTTGGGATTGGAATTATTATATTCTTCTTGAAGTCTGAGAGTATTTTATCTGTCTCATACATGTTGCTCACCAGATGGTAGACTTTTGTGAGGATTGAGGACTGGCTCTCCCAAGGCTGTCAGTAGTTCTAATGGAATGTTGTCTACTCCCGGCGCCTTGTTCCGACTTACGTCTTTCAGTGCTCTGTCAAACTCTTCACGCAGCATGATATCTCCCATTTCATCTTCATCTACATCCTCTTCCATTTCCATAATATTGCCCTCTAGTACATCGCCCCTGTATAGTCCCTCTATATACTCCTTCCACCTTTCTGCTTTCCCTTCTTTGGTTAGAACTGAGTTTCCATCTGAGCTCTTGATATTCATACAAGTGGTTCTCTTTTCTCCAAAGGTCTCTTTAATTTTCCTGTAGGCAGTATTTATCTTGCCTCTAGTTAGATAAGCCTCTACATCTCTGTACAATCTCTGGTTTAGTCAGTTTATCCAGGTCCCATCTCCTCAAATTCCCACCTTTTTGCAGTTTCTTCAGTTTTAATCTACAGTTCATAACCAATAGATTGTGGTCAGAGTGCACATCTGCCCCTGGAAATGTCTTACAATTTAAAACCTGGATCCTGTATCTCTGTCTTACCATTATATAATCTATCTGATACCTTCCAGTATCTCCAGGCTTCTTCCATGTACACAACCTTCTTTTATGATTCTTGAACCAAGTGTTAATAGACATACTTTTAAAAACGATAGTTTTGAATGCATTCTTGTATACACATTCTTAAATATGTATTTTATATAGCGTTTTTTGAAAGATATTTTAATTTTTATGGAAGCATTAGTTTCTGGAATATAAGCAGATATGCAGATAACGGCGATGTCTATACACACGCCCATCAAAGAGGCAATTAATGTAACTTTCGTTTTCTGTAGCTGTAAACCATCTTTCTATAAACTGTATTGTGGTCGTTACAAGTAATATTGTACAGTCATTTTCATCTTTGGCGCCATCAACATCAATGCCATTATTTAGTACTTTACTTTAAAATTAAATTTAAGTACTATTGCGTTTTGTGTATTAAGTCCGGGACCTAGAAACGACGGAGAGGCTTCGTCCCGCCGTAGCCCTCCGTGGCTCACAATCCCACAACAGGGTACAGCATTTCACCCACCCAGAACTTCCCCACACCGAACCCAGGGTTATTGTGCGGTTCGTCCCCCAGTGGACCCCGTCACCCCACTCGGAACGTCTCATACCAGACGAGTGTTTGCGTGGTAAAGTAATTATGGTGTACGCCTACATGCAGACAGTGTTTGCGTAGCAATCGCCGACACAGTGTAACTGAGGCGGTATAAGGGGGAACCAGCCCGTATTAGCGGAAGCAGATGGAAAACCACCTTAAGAACCATCCACAGGCCGGCCGGCACACCGGACCTCGATGCTAATCTGCTGAGCGGATTCGTGCTAAGGGCCAGCACGCCTTCCCACTCGGGAAGCAGCGTGTTAGACCACGTGGCTAGCCGGGCTATCTTAAGTACTATAGAGCAGCCAAATTAATATTTTGAGCTAACAGCTAACTGCAGTGTAAAGGCTATCTTCAATAATTATGAAAAATCCGACTCGATTGCACAAACTAACTGGTGTTTACCTAGGTTTCAGCGGGATAACCACGCCTCCTTCAGAACAAATATAAAACAGCTTGCCTAAATAGACATAGTCAAAGGCTAAAATCAGCACCTATAGCGGCAAGAACCCGTAATTTTTTTTTTACAAATATACAGTACACATGTACCAAATCAATGTTACTTCTCTCAACCCTGTGTGTGCTTCCTCGCCCCAGCCAACGTACGATGGTACCTAGGTACCTAGGTGAACACCACGTAGTTTGTGCAATCGAGGCGGATTTTTCATAATTATTTCGATACTTACGATTGCTGACGCGCTGCCGTGCTGAAAGTGCTATCTTTAATGCTGTCAGCGAACGTAAAACGTAAGTCACCATATTGGAAGCAGAATATGTACTTGATGTAATGTCAGTATAAGTTTTCCACATTGTCTCAATTTGTATCTTTTACAGTGTTTATTCTGATTATGATCTTGTTCATTTGAAGAGAGAAACTGGGGTCGTAATAAACAATAAAAGTGGGACTTGTGGCTGTTTTCGAAAACTTAATTAGTATTGAGGCTGGCTGATTGTACAAAATCAGTCTTTGTGTACTCTTGCCGCATTAACAATCAGTTATATACTATTCCTACAGGCCAACCGGTGCCAGTGACGCAGGGAAACGAGCGATCTATGATCGTGGCCCACTTGATCAGCAAGTTGCCCTGTTCCTTCAGTCATTATTGCCAGCAGATGAAACAAAATCTGCATGTGGTTAGGACCTCCCATTGGGTAGAATGGTCACCGGATGCAAGTCTTTTTAGTTGATGGCACTTGGGCGACTTTCCCGCCGATGAGAATGAAATAATGGTTAATACACCACAACAGGCACTCCTCGAGTGGTGAAAATCTCCAAGCCAGCGAGAATCAAACACAGGCCCTTCGCATGACATTCTGCTGTGCTCATCGCTCAGCCACAGAGGCAGACTGCCGACAGATGAATCCGGATGATGCAGCTGCTCCTTTATGCCAGCAGCTTCTCATTGGGCCTAAAAGTCCCATGCTGATTCCTTACCAGACCTTGCTGCCTGAAAAAAAAATCTGAGGAGGTTCCAGGAATTAAACCCTGGTCCTCCACACTGCCGGCAGCAACGCTACCCTTTCAGCTGCAGGGGCGGTCTTCGATAACTGAGGTACACATAATCACAGCTCTTACGAGAGGTTGTTGGAGGGCTGCAAAAGTGACTGATCGTCGGGAAAAGAGTATGAGAATGAGGACAATAAGACAACAGCTGGTCCAGCAGCTATCTATTTTCCCCCACATAGCCCTCCTGAAGTTAACACAACCAGTACCTCGATAAACTTTCAAGTGGAAATCTTGGCGAGTCATTAAGCACTCACAGACTCAGCCTTACAAAGCCCCCCCCCCCCACCTCCACCACCACCACCACCCAGTTGCCTCGCCCTTAACAAACTTGCTCTTGTTCCTCCCCCACGCCGCGGGGTTTTGTAGCGGAGCAGACCCCTGCCTCAGACCGACACGTCCTGGGAACCTCCCCTACGCCCACCCACACCATCCATACCCTTCATTCCCACCCCCATCCCACCCGTACCCCCACCCGTCACTGCTCAGCCACAGGACGCTGCCGTTATTAATAAAGTTGCAAATACTTGCCGAGACCGCTGCCCTGATTAGCATTCCGTTTACGCCGCAGCGGCTGCCGCCACGCCACCCCTAACCCGCCCCCCCCCCCCCAATCTCTGCCTGCCTTGTCCACCACTACCCCCCCCCCCCCACCCCCGACACCCCAGGCTGTATCTGGAATCTTGTCACGCCAGCTACTAGCTCCGCCGGTCGCACTGTAGTTTCATTTTTGCTCCCCGTCCTCGGGCTTTTGTAAAACGCTAATTTCCTGCCTTAACGTGCGCCCTCGCCAACACAACTTTTCGGTTCTTTCTAGTGGCCGGGTTCAAGTCTTCTACGGAGGCAAGATGCTTAATTACCTTCCTCATTACGAAACTACTCAATACAGTGTGCTACAGATATGGCCTAGCTGCTGATGAGTCCAGCACGGAATCACTGACTCCCACCAACACATGGCACCTTATAAGGGAGTTAGCGCACGTTGCGATCGCAACCGAAGGTGAATTGCGGTTTGTATGAACATGTTATTCTGTCAGAGACAGCAAAGGACTTGGAAGAGCAGTTGAACGGAATGGACAGTGTCCTGAAAGGAGGGTATAAGATGAACATCAACAAAAGCAAAACGAGGATAATGGAATGTAGTTTAATTAAATCAGGTGATGCTGAGGGAATTAGATTACGAAATGAGACACTTAAAGTAGTAATGCAGTTTTGCTATTTGGGAAGCAAAATAACTAATGATGGTCGAAGTAGAGAGGATATAAAATGTAGACTGGCAATGGCAAGGAAAGCGTTTCTGAAGAAGAGAAATTTTATAACATCGAGTATAGATTTAAGTGTCAGGAAGTCATTTTTGAAAGTATTTCTATGGAGTGTAGCCATGTGTGGAAGTGAAACATGGACGATAAATAGTTTGGACAAGAAGAGAATAGAAGCTTTCGTAATGTGGTGCTACAGAAGAATGCTGAAGGTTAGATGGGTAGATCACATAACTAATGAGGAGGTATTGAATAGAATTGGGGAGAAGAGGAGTTTGTGGCACAACTTGACTCTAAGAAGGGATCGGTTGGTAGGACATGTTCTGAGGCATCAAGGGATCACAAATTTAGTACTGGAGGGCAGCATGGAGGGTAAAAATCGTAGAGGGAGACCAAGAGATGAATACACTAAGCAGATTCTGAAGGGTGTAGGCTGCGGTAGGTACTGGGAGATGAAGAGGCTTGCACAGGTTAGAGTAGCGTGGAGAGCTGCATCAAACCAGTCTCAGGACTGAAGACCACAACAACAACAACAACACATGAACATGTTTGTGGTGCTAATTACGAAAGTCTATAAACTAAGAACCATCACCTGTTACAATGTGGGTTATTAAGATGCGATAATAAGCTCACAGTCATCCTTAGCTTACTCGATATTGGAACTTTAGTAACTGTAGTCACTATAAACAATGTTCCTCTATCTAATGTAGTTGTTCATAGTGTATGCTATCATCGACACACGCTGCGCCGTACCGAAAGGCATCTGACGAAGTGTCCGATGCGGCATCTATAGCATTCGGAAGGGTGACGGTTCAATCCCGCGTCCGGCCATCCTGATTTAGGTTATCAGTGATTTCCCTAAATTGTTCCAGGCAAATTTCGGGATGGTTCCTTTGAAAGGGCACGGCCGACTTCCTTCTCTCTCCTTCCCTAATCCGATGAGGCCTATGACCTCGCAGTTTGGTCTCTTCCCCCCAAACATCCAACCCTTCCGACATCTTTGGGAACCAGACTGACTAAGTATTAGGGCAAGGAAACCAGTGTGATAGTGAACCCTGTTTGTGGTGTTAGAGATTTCGTAGTGCGTCACGTTATTTCCACTCTCATAGTAATCGTGTGATAATGAATCTTGCAAACCCACTGAAAAGCCAAACAAACTCGTACATTTGCCTAATATCGTGTAAGGCCGCAACACGGCGTGCCATGGATTCGACTAGCATCTGAATTAGTGCTGGAGGGAACTGACATCATAAATCCTGCAGGATTGTCCATAAATCAGAAAGAGTACGAGGGGTTGGAGCTCTTCTGAACAGCACGTTACAAGGCATCCGAGGTATGTTCAATAATGTTCATGTCCGGACAGTATGGCAGCCATAAGAAGTGTTTGAACTCAGAGAAGTGTTCTTAGAGCCACTCAGTAGTATTTCGGTAAGTGAGGGGTGTAGCATTGTCCTCCTGGAATTGCCCAAATCCGTCGGAATGCACAATAGGCATGAATGGATGCAGGTGATCAGACAGGATGCTTACGTACGTGTCAGCTGTCAGAGTCGTATCTAGACGTATCAGGGGTCCCATATCACTCCAATTGCACACGCCCCACGCCATTACAGACCTTCCACCACCTCGAACAATCCACTGCCGACTATGGACTCATAAAGTTGTCTCCATACCCGTACACGAGCATCTCCTTGATACAATTTGAAACGAAAGTCGTCCGACCAGGCAACATGTTTCCACTCATCAACAGTCCAATGTCGGTTTGACGGGTGCAGACGTGGTGTAAGGCTTTGTGTCGTGCAGTCGTGAAGGGTACATTTGTTGATGGCCCAGCACTGAAGTCTGCAACAATTTGTGGAAGTGTTACACTTCTGTCACGTTGAAGCATTCTCTTCAATCATCGTTGGTCCCGTTCTTGCAGGAGCTTTCTCCGGCCGTAGCGATGACAGAGACTTGATGTTTTACTGGATTCCTGATATTCACGGTACACTAGTGAAATGGCCGTACGGGAAAATCCCGACTTCATAGCTAGCTCGGAGAAGCTGTGTCCCATCGCTCGTGTGCCGACTATAACACCACGTTCAGACTCACTCACATGTTGATAACCTGCCACCGTAGCAGCAGTAACCGATCTAACAACTGCGGCAGACACTTTTCTTGTATAGGCGTTGACGACGGCAGCGTCAATGTTATATGAAAGTTTATTGAAAATAAAACCAGATGTTCTGTTGTTGAAGGTATTTGAAGTATTTCATTCAATTTCAGCGCTCCGCCGAGGTCGCTCACAAATTCCATCTGGCGAATAGTTAAAATTTTCTAATATATTCGGCTCATCTTTAAGCGAGGAAACATCCACTCAATGTATGAGGCCCGTACCAGATTCCGTGACCGACTTTTATTTCGACTCAGAGTCTTCAGTTCCCTTTGGAGCTGGACAATGGGGAGCCATTAACGTAGCAATAAATGGGATGCAAGGCTTATCACTGCCATTACTTGTCACCTCTTATCTTCAGACATAATTTTTAAATGGCCAAATGCTGTTCAAAGAGGAGTTGCTACATCATGTCACCTCGAGACAATTAACTTTTCATGTAAGTATAATTTGAGGCGTTTAAGTCAGAGTCCTATTTCAGAGGGGAGGGGGAGGGCTGACTCAAGTATTGAAATAGTGCCACCTCTCCAGGGTAACAGAATGTGTTCAAATGGTCCAAATGGCTCTGAGAACTATGGGACTTAACATCTTGGGTCATCAGTCCCCTAGAACTTAGAACTACTTAAACCTAACTAACCTAAGGACATCACACAACACCCAGTCATCACGAGGCAGAGAAAATCCCTGACCCCGCCGGGAATCGAACCCGGGAACCCGGGCGTGGGAAGCGAGAATGCTACCGCACGACCACGAGCTGCGGACAACAAAAGGTGTATTGTAAGTGATTTCTCCAGTTCAAACTCCTTGGATGCCTCATTGAACGACTGGAAAAGACCCTCATGTTTTAAATGTTGTAGAAAAAACGTTAAAGTACAAGAATTATAGTAATAGACTAGCACACATACCGTGAGAAGAGAAATCGGTTCGTACATCAGCGTGTTGCCAATTCGAGCTATTTCTCCCTCCTCAGGAAGCTTTACGCACTTAGCCGAATACTGGCTTTCCACAGATCGTAACACTGTCAAACGCGCATTCCAGCGAGTGTTGTTGAACTGTTCCAGTGATCTGTCAACAGCATTAAGAAGGCGACTGTTTTGTGTAAGTGACAAGTTCTGTCGCTGCAGTCTGAAGACTATGAACTTCGCATATATTCTCCGCATTAAAAGCATTTCGCAGCTGTGTTTAGCATGTGGCAGTAATAATTCAATCGTGAACAATCGCTCAGTGCAGCGACAATGTTGGTACCTCGATTCGTTGTAAAATACATGTCATTCAAAGCACAGTCGTGATTGCCAAGAGACGTAAATCGTCTCAACAATTTTCTTGTAATGGAATCGCCCGTTTTTGTTCCACCTGTAATCTGGATTGTAAACGACACACGAGATCCGAGAGTCCAGTCAATAAAGCAGGAGGCACTGCATGTCAGATAATTATTTCTTCTTGAGCTGCATCCCCACATGTCTGTAGTTGCTGAACATTCACCTTTTGTTTATATCTCTTAGGCTTTTAGCACTTTCTGCCATGTGCCGTGACGCGGCTGTGGAAAGAGGTACTATAGCCCTTGCGGATACTTTTCCGTGAGCGATGCCAGTATTTACTAACGTTCGAACAAGATGCAGAAACCCTTCAGCTCCTATGGTTCCATACGATCTCAGGTCCCACGTACACACAGCCATGCATTTATCGAAAATTATCTCCTGAGTAGCTTTGAGGAGGCGTTACTTGTCCACATGCGACCCTTGTTTATTAGACACGCTTGCATGCTGAGAAATGTGCGAAGAGCCACTTGACCCTTTCACTGCACAGCGAAGATCAAACAAAATTGACGTTTTTCCCATGACCATCCACTATTGGCTTAAATACCATCCCAACTGAACTGCTAAGATTCGTTTCAGACTGTGTGGTTCTATACTCCCCTGTGATTTATTTTTCTTTTACTTTCCTTTGTTTTTTTAGGTGCTCTCCTTCCTCTACAAAGTACGTTTAGTTTCCACGCTCATTTTCCGTGTTAAGTAAAATATGGAGCACTCGTACCAGTTCCTGAACTGCTCTACTCGCCGTTCGTAGACCACATGCAACAACCGCGCTCAGTGCTACCAACCCTCCGTAGGCCGCAGCACACTACAGTCAGATTTAAATTACTCCATAGTTGACGCGTCACGCGTTGTAGTTGGTTTCGTCCAACCACAGCACTCAAGGTCACGCCTAAGCCGTTCGCCGTTGCGAAACTACCGTGACAATTAGTTAACGTCCAATTCCTTGTCGGGAGTTTTTCCTGATGTGTTTGGATGCCGAATCCTGAGTCTGGCCCTTTTATTTCGTAATTCATCACACGTGGTAACCCCTTCCCCCTCCGTCACACACACATACACACACTCACTCTCACTCACTCTCTCTCTCTCTCTCTCTCTCTCTCTCTCTCTCTCTCTCTCTCACACACACACACACACACACATACATCGATGCTAGCGAAGCACGCACGTTTTACACACCACTAACCAAACACTACTGGATCCTTACGCACAAGACGCGATTCAGCGTCATTTGTGCAGTTGTTACAATCGCAGAGATGGACTTAGATTTAGATAAGCTTCGCACGACATTGAGTGAAGCCGAATTTTTGAAGGCTGTCAATTAACCGTTGCGACTGGCACACCAGAGTCATAACTACAGCAAATGGCTTTGGCGTAGTGGTTAACGTATAAACTGACGTGCAGGAGGTCGAAGGTTCAAATGTCGTCACACGCATCGATTTTATTTTTATTTTTCTATATCTAATCAAAAGACTTCATTCTTTTTTTAATTATCTGGTTTAAACGTATTTTTTTTTTATTTCTAATACTTTGCAACGTCATTGTAATCGTCGTACTGACTTTTTTTATTTGTTCTTTTTTTCCTATCATACTTTTTTCGTTTGGAATCTGCTTGTGTTGACTAAAATCAGCAACCAAGTGTCAACCAGGACTGCTCATGGGCTCGTAAAACGGCATCCCATCTAAGCAGTCTGAGGATAGTTCCAGGTAACCAATGACAACGAGAAATTACAAAAATGGTTCAAATGGCTCTGAGCACTATGGGACTTAACAGCTGAGGTCATCAGTCCCCTAGATCTTAGAACTGCTTCCACTATTTTCAACACCCAGACTTCGCTCCATTACTAAACTGACGATTCCACTACTGCAAAGCACGTGTCCTATCAACTGATCCTCTCTTTTACTCAAGTCGTGCCATAAAATTTTTTCTACCCAGTTCGATTCAGCCATTCACGGCAAACCTACTCCAGTTCATTCATAACTTGTATCAAACAAGTGGAAAACCCACCGACTTCAACAAGCACCTAAAACTTTCTTTCCTAAAAGTATATGTTGACAATTATGAAACTTATGCCACCAACAGCTTAATAAGTCATGATCGAAAGATACAGACACGAATTTTTTTGCAGAAGAATAGAAAAACTGGAAGGAGCGATTCTTTTGGAAGACTAGTTTGGGTTCCGGAGGAATATAGGGACATGTGCGACCATACTGGCCATACAACTTTATCAGATGACAAGAGACTGAAGAAACTAAAACAGCCGGCCGGGGTGGCCGAGCGGTTCTAGCCGCTTCATTCTGGAATCGCGCAATCGCTATGGTCGCAGGTTCGAATCCTGCCTCGGGCATGAATGTGTGTGATGTCCTTAGGTTAGTTAGGTTTAAGTAGTTCTAGGTTCTAGGGGACTGATGACGTCAGATGTTAAGTCCCATAGTGCTCAGAGCTATTTGAACCAAATTCAAACATACGTTTATATCGTGCACTTAACTGATCGTATAGCAGACCTCACCTACTGCTTTTAGTGTCTCATTTCCTATCTCATTCCCTCAGCATCGCCTTATTTCATCCAACTGTATCACATTCCTTGCTTTACTTTTGTCGCAGGGAGCTGAAAAGTTCTCGTAACTAATCTTGGTATGCCGAATTCAGTGGGTAAGTCCAATCAGTCGAACAACATTTTTTCATCACTTTCTGAGTTTTTAGTTTTACAAAAATCATTATTTTTCAAACCAATACGTACAGTTATATAATTTGCAATTTTTTGAAATTTCCAGGCATACAGATTTGCGACGGACTCGGTTGTGAACACGGAAGTAAATTAATGAAGGTTTCTAGTCCAGAATGGGTGGCGGCGGAATGTGAGGTTCTTAGAGCGAGCTAGCGATCGACATTCGAACACAGTTCAGTTACTTTACCCAACTTCATTCATACCACGATACATACATATACACTCTAGTGGTAATGCCCCTGCAGTCTACCAACTCTAACGTGACGCGATAGCCCAGAGATTGATGACAGAACGTCTGGCGGCCACGAAAGACTCACTTTTATTCCGCGTGCCTAGCTACGCCCACGGCCGACGAACTGCGCGTGAAGACGCATCGGAGACGGGAAAGTGTGATGTAACATGTAAATTGAAGATAAAGAATACAGTTTTCAAACATACCAAGTCGGCTTTTATCAATTTTTCCGTCGCAATGACCCATACATTGTATAATGTGGTAGAAATTCTATTTTACGCTAAATTCTTGTCATGTACTGTAAATACAATATTTTTATTACTGATTTACAATTTTCGTATGTATTTAGTATTGAAAAGTAACTATACTTCGATTTCTTTGAAAAAATGAGAATCGCTAAAACGAAAACATGCTACTCCTCTGCCAATTTTAAAATTTTTTGCTCAAAACATTTTTGTGGATACCTTCCCTGCGAACCAACAACTTCATGTATGGATTTGAAAAACACAATGATTTGTCCAAAACTCAAAATTTCAATTGTTATGAACAAATTGTTTAGCAAACGGGATTTACCCAATGAATTCAGGACGTCAGGATACACTCTGAAATAAATCTTCAGGCCCCTGTAATTTTTTTGCACCTCCCCTTAAGATATCTGACGTCATAAACACGTCAGGTGATATTGTATTTTACACACAGATCTTAATTTCTTGGAAACTAAATGAGAAAATGTAGTTATCGCAACATTTTAAATTAAAGATTAAGGAAATATCTCATGGTTTGAGGATGATGTATGTTTCATTTGAATGAAATGTAACACAAGTGAATGTACAAAACGATCAGTTTTTTGCCACATAGTAGGAATACCTGTGGACTCAGTATAGAGTACTCCAATATCAAAGTGGAAAAAATGACATGAATCCCGTTTAATGCAGTTTGCTTCTATTTTATGCTATGACCGAATCTTTATTACTACACTTACTTTCCCCCTTCACTGAGAACTTTCTCTCTAAAAAATGGATTAGTCAATAATATCGTCGATGGGGAATTTTTCAACGAAAATATACAGGGAGAATCATCTAAGACTTGCATCGCAAATATTGCGGAAATGGGAAATGCTATTGATGTCTGATTTTCACAGAACGGATAGGATTGGTAGCCAGGGGCTCGTATTATTGGTCAATTGACATATTCCCATAACACTTATAAAGTGTATTTTTGTGCAAACATAAATTCTTAAATGGAACAATCTGTGTTGACATTAAAAAACTAAAAGAAGAGTAGATTAGGATACCAGTGCTGTTTGTTGTAGAATTCTAGTGCGAGTCGTTTATACTCGTAATATACTATATTTTGAGAAGATTCCACATCGACACTTGTTTTTTCCATTCAACGTGCGTGGTTGCTAGGTAACATGTTGTTATGTTTCCTTACAATGTGCTTGTGTGTTCCTTGAGCGCATTGCTGCATGCCAGTCAGTTAATGTGTGACAGTCCAAGCAATATGTTGTGAGTGGACAATGGGATTCAACAGTGCAGAAAAAGGCGATGTGTTCAAGGTGTGTGGAGAGTGTAGAAACAATGCAGTTCGTTCTTGTACTGCGTGTGCAGCAAGATTTCCGAAAAGACGTCAACCATCTTGGCAATTATTTATCAAGACATTGAAAGAGAAAGAAACAAGTGACGACAGAAAAGGAGGCAACTAACTTTCTTGTTGCTGTTCCAGTTGATGCGCACGTTAGCTCCCGGAGACAGTGGCATGAGTCGTGATGAATCATCGTTTACCAATCACGCTGATGCACTACTGATCTGTTGACAATCACCGTTGGCTTCGTCAGTTGGAACGCCACCGTCCATGGAGTGTAAACGTGTGGTGTTCGATAATGAACCATCCACTCATAAGCCTGTTTTTCATAGGCGGGAAACTGAACGCACATAAGTATCGCAGCCTCCTAACAGACCATCTTCCACAGATGCTAGAAGACGTTCCTTTGCAGACTATGAGGAACCATTGGTACCAACTTTATGGCTGTGCAGCCCACAGTGATTGAAGTGCTGCAGCTTCACGAATTGTTTCGAAATCGTTGGACTGAACATAGAGGATCTGCACCTCGGCCAGTCCGTTGCCTGAATGTTATCCCTGTAGATTTTTTTTTTTTCTGTAAGGGAAGCTGAAAGACGGTGTCTACAACGACATATCGACTACACCAGATTATATGCAACGGCATACTACTGCAGCCTGCTCGGACATACCCACTGAAGTGCTGGCACGTGTGCAGCAGCCGTTCCATATGACACTGGAAGGGTGTATTGCCGCTGCTGCCGTTCATTTCCAGTACAACCCGTCATGGTCAACCGTCTCGTTACTTGTCAGAATCAACATAACTAGTGTGTGTACTTGTGTTGCTCTTTGGTGTGTGCTACCACAGGTATTGTACAAGTGGCGGTGTGTGAATGTTTCGTAATTCGATGTCTCGTAAACGACTCGTACTAGAATTCTGCAACAAACAAGGCTGACATTCTGATTTGCCCAACTTTTAGTTTGTTAATGTCAATAGGCGTTGTTCTATTTAAAAAGGTGCATGTTTGCTCAAAAATGTACACTTTCTAAGTACGAGTATTATTACAATCTGTTGATTGGACAACAATAGGAGCCTCTGACTACCGATCCACTCTGTGAAATACGTACATCAATAGCACTTTCCATTTCCGCAATACTTGCAGTGCGCGTTTTAGATGAGTCACCCTGTATAAGAAAGTTACTGAAACTTTTACACTCTCATTAACAGTTTCTTCTCATTAAAGATTATTTGCCCTCATATACGTGTATGGAGTACGTAACATTACGTTCTAGCCCTTCTTTCAAAATATGATATCATTCAAGAAAGACTCAGATAGATTTCCTGACGCTGTTACCTCTCTCGGATTTGAAGGATACAAAGATTGGATATTACTGATAATTCATACTTGTCAATATTATGAGTTCATTGTCCCTCTGCAAATGGTCTGAACACATCATAAATTTGTTGTATGTGTTTTACTTTTTAGCTGTTTGTTGTCTTATTGCAGTAGACCTTTTGAACGAACTTAGCAGGTGGGAGAAATATTTTTACAGCGTTCATTATCAACTCTAGAAATAAAGGGGCATAACTAATTTTGTTTCATGCACACAGAAGTCCCCAGGGTACAATACCAAAGCACGCCAAAACGATATGGCGCAGGCCACTGATAAAGTGTGACAATTCTTTTCTGCACAAAAAGTGTAGCATTGCTGCTAATTACAGTACAAGTCGAGTGGATGGAAGAGTATTACAACAATGCATCATCATATGACACAGTGCTTTGGTGCCACAGTGTGATGAAACAAACACAAATGACGAAGAACGTGGTGGCATGCGTTCTTTCTGTGGAGAGCTAATAATCGTAAGAAAAATACAGATCCTGCTACTCGAAGACCGAGTATCGCAATAGAGTCGACAGAGGAAAAAGTGAAAGCCAGTCACGGATAAGTTTTCAACTGCACGGCATTTTCAATATAACACATGCCGCTGCCCGATGAGTTCTACGACTGCTCACACACACTGAAAAGCTTGCCGAAATGAGGCTGAAGCGGAAGTTTTCAGCTGTGTCTTACCTACACAGATGATTTATTTAACCACGTAATCAGCATGGAGGAGCGCTGAGTATGCCATTATGACCCGGAGAGACAGGAGCAAAGGAAGCAGTGGAAACGTGTGAGTTCACCATCCCTGAAAATAGTCAATCATCATAGAGCGAGTTAACGCTTAATGTCTCTTGAGACAGCTACGGTTTGGTGCTATAATCCGGTACAACGGACATGGCCTTTCGACAAGGGATGCACAGTAGACAGCTGCGCAGCTAAACAATTAGCGTTCGTTATGTTTCTGCGTTCCGTACTGCGTGAACTCCCGTCATATTTGAGCGTTCTATCGTGTTTTTCGTGCGCGAAACTACGGTTCGTTGATTTCTGTGGTATTCTGTGTGTTCTTGGAGTTTTCTCGTAATGGCTGAAACACCTAGAAGGTGCCAGTTGCTTCACAAACAGACAAGAGATGTTATTTTTAATGTGTACTCGTCTTTCGAACATTAGACGGACTTAGGCTAGTCGGTCTGTGAAGTCGCCAAGGAGCAGGAACGCAACGTAGCTGCTGCCTATGCACTTTCAGCCAAAGTGACAAAGCAGTATTCCGTGTGAGATCCACGGCCAGAGGCCATTTACTCTGTTGCCCACGTCGTTGCTCGTAAGGGGGCGAATCGCTACGGGGTCATACTCATCAGATATCCTGACAAAGTTACAGTAGAAGCATTACGGGAAGCTGTCTGAGGGAGAGTTCTTGCTCCACGTCCGTGCCCCAGCTCGCTCTTACCAGGATGCAGTCACACACACTGCTTCTCCGGCCTGTCAAATTTTGCCTCTCACCCCGTATTCTCCACATACAAACACCAATGACTCCTTCCTCTTCCCTCGATAGGAGAAAGAAGTGAGTGGCAGGGTTGTCTAGGATGTCAAAGAGATGATTTTCGATGTGTAAAGTTTCCCGAATATCCAGCAGGCTGGCATCTGCAACCAAGGTATCCACCAAGTCATACGCCGTCGGAAAAGAAGTGTTGCATTGAAGCGTGAATATGGGGAGAACAAATATCTTGTAGACAGCATTATTTTGTCAACGTGATGAGCAAATTTTCGTGACTACCATCCCTAGTTAGTGCGAGAGTCGTCGAATCGCCCAAACTGTCTTGTAAGTTCCGTAGTTGCCTAACTGCCGCTTGCATAATGAGAAGCTGGGTATTTCAAGTCACGCCCGCACGGTCTGTACGGCGGGTCTGCCGCAGTTTCAGGCGAGGCGTATCGCGGGCAGGTCTATGCGCCAGGCGCCGGCCTGCTCCCCTCCTGTGAAGCGCCCGCCCCCAATTAATTACAGAGTTTCCGAAAACTTGGCAGTCACTCGCAGTTGGGGTGCTTCCACTGCAAGCTGTAGGAGGATGCCACTGCGAGGAACAGGAATAGCAAAGGGCACTGTGGTGTGTTAGTCATGCTGCTGTAGTCGTGCACATGGTGTGCAATTGAATTTGTTGGAGAAAAAGGAACCAAATTCATTTGCTTATTACTTGTACTTTCCTTGACACTGAAATGAGGGAAACCAAATTGCTAAATAGATGGCGAGGGTAGCATGCACCGCAAAAGAGTGGCCAGAGAAAATGAGAATTGCGTAATGTAGAACTGAAAGAGGAGAGGAAGTTATCAAAAAGTAACTGGGTGATGCGACACAAGGTTCATGAAGACAATACTAAGTAAGGGGAAGAGAAATTAAAAGAAGACTACAAAGGAGGTAAGGCTCTAAAAATATAATTTGACAAAACGCCGAAATAAGGCACACTGCGTGTAGAACGCTCCCTTAGAATAGGCGAGATCCTTGGGAGATCAAGAAATGACATAAGTAGGTATTCAACGATTTATCGAAAGCAGAAAAATATGAAACTGCAGGAAATTAAGCAAGAACATGGAATGCAGGCATCTAAAGTATAATATAGACATTAAATGTTAAACGTCGGACCAGAAATGGCTAGGGAAGTTAACAGACGTACAAGTGAAGTTAGATGCCACTTTAAAAAAATTGGATAGAACGTCGGAGAAAGAAGAAGCATCTGTGGTTCAAATGGCTCTGAGCACTATGGGACTCAACATCTGAGGTCATCAGTCCCCTAGAACTTAGAACTACTTAAACCTAACTAACCTAAGGACATCACACACATCCATGCCCGAGGCAGGATTCGAACCTGCGGCCGCAGCAGTCACGGGGTTCCGGACTGAAGTGCCTAGAACCGCACGGCTACCGCGGCTGGAAAACATCTGTGTGAATGTTAAGATCTCAGAAGGCAAAACCAGTTCTAAGCAAAGAAGGAAACGGTGAATAGTGGAAGGAGTACATAAAGTATCTATATAAGAAAAACCAGCTTGAAGACAACGGCACAGAAAGAAAAGAGTTAATAGATGGAGATGAGATCAGAGATATGGTGCTGCGTTAATAATCCGAAAAATCACTAAAAAATGTAATTCGAAACAAGACGCCTGTTTTAGATTAAATTATCACCAAATACTTGAGGTCAATGGGAGAACCAGTGTGTTCCCTCTGGTATTCATTAGACAGGCAAAACATAGTCTTCAAGAAGAATGTAATCAGCTCTATACCAAAAGAAGGCGCATGGTCAGAGGTTAGAGTACTATCGTACCATTTGTTTCGTAAATCGTGGCTGTCAAATTTCGCCAGGAATAGGACGACAGGCAGAAACTGTCTCGGAGGAAGAACCGATTTGAGTCTCCAGAAATCTAAAGATATGTAACACGTTAAAGTACATATTGGAAGGTTTTTGATAAAAAAAAAATCACTCCGCAGATTGCTGCAGATTTCAATGCTAGGGCATCAAAAAGTGTCAGTGTGTAAATCAGTCTACAAACAGGCCCACTCGTGTACCCATGATGACTGCCCGACACAAAGCTTTATGCCTCGCCTGGGACCGTCAACACCGACATTGGACTGTTGATGACTGGAAACATGTTGCCTGGTCGTACGAGTCTCGTTTCAAATTGTATCTAGCGGATGGACGTGTACGGGTTTGCAGGCAACCTAGTGAATCCATGAACCCTGCATGTCAGCAGGGGACCGTTCAAGCTGTTGTTGGCCTTGTAATGGTGTGGGGCGTGCGCAGTTGGCAGGACATGGGATACCTGATACGACTATATATGACTCTGACATGCGACGCGTACGTAAGCATCCTGTCTGGTCACCTGCATCCGTTCATGTAAATTGTGCATTCCGACGAACCTAGGTAATTCCAGCAGGAAAATTCGACACCCCACACGTCCAGAATTGATACGAAGTGGCTCCAGGAACACTTTTCTGATTTTAAACACCTCCGCTGGCTGCCAAACTCTCCAAACATGAACATTACTGAGCATATCTGGAATGCCTTGCAACTTGCTGTTCAGAACAGATTGCAGCCCCTTGTACACTTACGTAATTACGGACAGCCCTGCAGGAGTCATGGTGTCAGTTCCCTCCAGCACTACTTCAGACATTAGTTGAATCCATGCCACGTCGTGTTACGGCACTTCTACGCGCTTGCGGGGGCCCTACACGCTATTAGGCAGGTTTACGAGTCTTTGGCTCTTAAGTGTAAATAACTAATAGATAGTGCCATATCTCTAATCCACGACTCTGCCATTTATTATGTTTTTTTTACATTTTTTGCATTTGTCAGATAAGTTATGTGTTTTATCTTTCCGTGACTGGTATGATTTTTATCTGCTTGATTACGATCTCACAGTCGGAATTGGCCAGTAGCAGCAAATAAAAAAAAACGTTGGAGCCTACAACGGAACATATTTTGTTCAGCACGAAAGGCAGCTATCTATCCACCTTTCATATAATTTTGTGTGTGAGCGGTTTTTTTTTTTTTTTTTTTTTTTTTTTTTTTTTTTTTTTTAGGTTCGTGTTCTGATGAAGTCGGCAAAACATCTTTTACATGCCAGAGAGGAAAATTACGCTGGAAAATGAAACTGAGTGTGTTTCAGTCTCATTTTTACTGCATTTGATATTCAGCACACTATGTACTTGTAACCATCCTCCTAAACAAGGATGGTCGCTGGATTTCTGCATGTGGATGTAATCACAAATACATGAAACTGTGTAAATTCGGTGGATTCTCTTGGTATAGCTTTGTGGCGGATGTCTGCGAACGGCGGCTGACACTTCAGAGGGGAACGTCGTCCGTGGGAGTTTCCATGTTAAGAGGCTCTTATGGTTGGCTCAGCCAGACACGGACGCTTTTCCTCACTTTTTTTAAAGTTTTACTGATGGAAAATTTTGAGGACGCTAAAAGAGGGGTCTTATTGTAACGCATCAAACTATTATGAGTGGTCATCTTGCACTGAAAGCGTAGCTTGCATTGGAGCCTGGTGATGATGACGATTTGGGTTTAGAGGCGCTCGACATCATGGTTATCAGCGCCCTGACAAAAAGTCAGCACGCAAATCTCATGGGTGGGGACGAAGGCTGTCCTCACCTGCGGAGCAGTTTATAATGTATTAAAGTCTGCTGCCCTTCCATAACAATTTAGGGATGAGCCCTGACAGTTCACAAAATTTCACCACTCTGGTATCGCTATCTGGAAGGATGGTGGGCGGATATCCAGCGAGACTAAGGGTTGCCCTAATATCAATATATAGGACACACGTAGCCACAATATGCTGAACTGAAAGCGGCACGCCACGAACTTCACAGAGTGGTGGATCCTCCCGCCAGAGGACGAAGCCATGAGTTAAAGGGCTATGCTGGATGCGCTACCTGGTAAGCAAAACCTCCTTCCAGTGGCGAGGCTGACGTAAGTCCCAATTCTTCGTGGTCTATTTGAGCGCCCGCAGTTGGTTGTCTGTCACCTGCAACCATTAAGTCTTCCATTGACGCATGATGCATCTGTCAGGAAATGAGATGATGGCGGGAAACGGGATGGGACATTGATGGACAGCACTATTCCAACATGCTTCCTTGGCGGCTTTGTCGGCCATGTCGTTACCCTTTATCCCACTGTGGCCAGGTACCCAGCAAAAGATCGCATCCTTGCACGGTGTTGGAGCCGCTGTAAGGAGTCATGGATGAGCTGAATCAGCTGATCTACCGGATACATTTGGTGAAGTGCATGCAGGGCACTGAGAAAGTCGGAACAGACAAGAAACATTGTGAAGTGATGTCTGTGAACCCCTTCCAGTGCCAACAGAATGTCATATAACTCCACGCCATAATTTGTAAACTGTTCTGGAAGACGCACTTTAAAAACCCTACCAGGGAAAACAGCAGAACAACTGAGAGCATTCTCCTGCTAGAATCCATCTGTATAAATAACTATAAAACTGTGGTACGTACTTAAAATGGACGAAAGCAATGTCGTAAAAACAGAATCTGGAATACAACAAAAGTTGTACTGTGTCAAGGTTAAAATCACTTTGGGCCTCTGAAGATACCAAGGCGGTAGTGCGTTCCATCCCTAGGTGTGTATTTTGATGCCTGAGAGATCCAGATCCTTGAGACTGCCTGTAGCACATATACCAAATGACTTGGTCATTGGGGCCGAGTCCTGAACAGTCCTTCAAAGGTGAGTTGAACCCCTGAACTAAATGCCAATGACTGAGGTGATGCAGAGATTTTCAAAGACCTTCGAGCCAGGATATGTCGGCGAATCCAGAGCGGTGGTTCACCAGCCTCTGCACACAGACTCGGAACTGAGCTTGTCCGAAAGGCTCCAGTCGAAATCTGAATGCGCTCATGGTGGACAGCATCTAAAAGGATGGGCCGATCCGTAGACCACGCTACCATAATCTAAGCTTGATCTAATAAATGCCCCATAAAACTGCAAGAGGCGGCACATGTCAGCTCCCCATGTTTTTCTGCCAAGGCGTTTCAAAATATTCCATGACTGGAAGCCCTTTGTTCGTAGGTCTTTCAGGTGTGGGAACCAAGTTAATTTCGAGCCAAATAATAAACCCAAAAAGCGCACAGTGTCTTGAAAACGTAAAATTTTGTCCCTCATTGTGAGCATAGGTTGGTTAAAACTCAGACGAGCACGGTTAAAATTGACACAATTAGTCTTCTCTGGTGAGAACCCAAAACCAGTTGTCTGGGTCCAGGTTTCCTGCCTCTTAATGGTCAGCTGTAGCTGCCTTGTCGTCGTTGTAAGGTCAGAGGAAGAGTTGAAGATTGCAAAGACATCCACAATCCACAAACAAAGAGCATTTGTCATGGCTCCCGGCTGCAGAGGAAATGCCTTGATAGCATTGGCAAACAATGGGACACTGAGGACGTTTCCCTGGGGCCCACCATTCTCCTGAACATAGCATTCAGACATGGCATCGCCAATGCGGTAATGAAAACGCCGATCCTCGAGAAAGGACTGGATCAGAAGCGGTAGGCGTCCACATAGTCCCCATTCATGAAGTTGGCGAAGGATGTTGTACCTGCAAGTAGTGTCATATGCTTTTTTGAGATCAAAAAACACACAAACCATTTGGTTTCGGCGTAAGAACGACTCCTGTAGCGCCGTCTCCAGTAGTACAAGTTGTCAAGATTGGAACGGTAGTGCCTGAAACCGCACTGGGGGCGGCTCAGGTGACCTCGGGACTCGAGCAACCAGAGGAGGTGGTGGTTGACCATGCGTTCAAGAGTCTTACCCATACAATTGGTAAGGACGACACTCTGATAAATGTTAGGGGCGCTACAGTGCTTGCTGGTTTCCAGAATGGAATTAATATTGCCCCTTCGAGGTCGTGGGGTACTGTCAATCAAACCAGATCTGACTGAAACAAGAGGGGAGCTGTCCTTTCGCTTCAGGGCACAGATGAGACTACCAATGGCGTAATGGATCCTATCAGGTCCTGGAGCAGTGTCTCTGGCTGCAGACATAGCTGATTCCAGTTGCCACATGGGGAATGGAAGGCTGTAGACTTCCTCATTATGCGAGAAGAAATTGAGCTTCCTCGTCTCTGTAGTCCTATGGAATACCTGAACAGCGGGAGCTTGTCTGAACGACGTAGTAACACTAAAGAATTGTTCAGCTAGAACGTGAGCCATGTCTTCTGGCGTGTACACCAAGACCGCATTATTTGACAAGGCTGTAAGGGGATGTGCACTGCCCTTGCTTAAAATCTGTCGTGTTGATTCCCAAACTTGAGCAGTGGAAGTGGACCGATTAATGGAATTCGTGAACTTCCTCAAGGAAGCCCTCTTCCGTTTTTTGATCACTCGTCTCGCATGTACTCTCGCAGACCTGAAGGCATGAAGATTGTCTGTGGTTGGACAGTGTTTGAAGATCTGCAGAGCTGTTCGTCTGGCCCTGATTCCCAATGAAAGGTCGTCATTCCACCAAGGTACAGGCCGTCGTCTGAGGTGGTTTTAGACCTTATACCTCACGGGTAATATGGGGCACCACCTCTGGTTCTTTTGTTCAAAAATGGCCTGTCGACTGCACTGTAACCAGTTTGCCCTTTGTGTCATCCATCTGCATGGCCCTGCTGACCACCGTCCTAGTCGGCAGATGGGTCCACACTGGGAAGTGGTCACTAGAATGTAAGTCTGGAGCAACTTCCCATTTAACTCAGTCTGCAATAGCTGGGGAACAAAAACAAAGGACAATGGCTGAAAAAGATACTGTAGCTGTGGAAATGCAAGTAATATGACCCGCGTTCAGAAGGCAGATATTCTCAGAATGGACTACTCGCTCGGCCATCCGATCCTGGTGCAAGTGGTAGCCGAGCCCACATCACATTGTGGGCATTGAAGTCCCCCAGAAGGAGGAATGGGTGTGGGACTGCCTGCAAGAGTTCTGTCAGTGCGTCTGCATCCAAAGCATCATTAGGGGGCGGGTACAAAGAACACACTGTGGTATTAAAGGGTGTGAGAACTTTCACAGCAATTGCTTTCATGGTCATGGTAGGAGGTACAAGAGAGGGGTGGCATCTGTCGTCAAGGAAAATAGTCACTCCAACTTTAGCCCTGTCTCCAGTAGTGTTGTCATTTCTGTGTGTGAGGTAGCCCCATAATGGAGGTGTGTCGGTGACTTTAAGATGCGTTTCTTGTAAGCAGATGCAGAATGGTTTCTCCCAGACCAATAACTGCAATTTTCCAAATATGAGCTATACCCATTCAAATTCCACTGTAACACAGAAGTCTCTGTGGAAGCAATTGGTAAGAGGTTTTCTTTGGTAACGGGGGAAGCTGGTTGCCGCGGTTGTGGAGATGGTTTAGTTGGCTTCTGATGTTCGGTAGTGGTATGTGGCTTAGGTGGTAAGCCTACTGCTGACGGCTTCCGAACAACATCAGTTGCAAGTGAAACCGTCTTCCCCAAGTGTATCTGCTCGTACTTCAATCTGTGGTCTGAGTTTGTGTGGAAGCATCACACTTGGCGACTGGTGTCTTAAGAGCTGATGCAAAAGAAGTAGCATAAACCAGTTGTTGCATAGCTTTGAAAGCTTTTTAAGCTTCACCATAGGTTATGTGCCTCTTTACTTTCAACTCCTGAATTTTCCTTTCCTCGTTGTAAAGCTCATACATTCTACTCCACACTGGGTAATTCCCGGAGCACTTTACACATTTCAAGTGAGTGTACACAAAGTACCTGATTCGTGAATTAAACCTGTACAATTACACACGTATCCTTCCCATTACATCCCATAGTGGCATGGCCAAATCTTTCATATTTCAAGCTTCTCATTGGGTTAGGAACAAACGAGCGAACCTTAAGACCGCTACAGCCTGCAAGGATGTGTTCAGGTAATTCTGAAGTGTAAAATGTTAGAATAAATGTTGCCGGTTTTTCCAATTTGCCATTGACTCTCCTCATGTAATTCCGCACTTCCATGACGCCCATATTTTCCCATTCTTCACGTAACTCCGCGGAATCCACCTCCATTATATAGGAGCAGGTAACCACGCCCTTGCGAAAGTAAAGGGTGTTACACAACTCAGCCTCGACTGGGTAGTCACCGAAGGCCTTACATTCTAGAAGCTTCGATATTTGTTTTGAATTAGCAGTTTCAACTAGAAGTGTTCCATTACGAAGTCGTTTGACACTTTTCAGAGAGTCAGAAATACCTTTCAATGCCTTGTGATATATAGAAAAGGTACATCTTCTCAAATGTTCCCCGTGTTCTCTTGATTACAATGAAAGTGTTATGGCACACTAATGTCCCGGTTGAGACTTCCTTTCGGGAGGACTGACCAACCGAGCTCCCTTTGAGGAGTGGGTGTAGGTGTTGTCTGATGGTACACGCGTCCCGTCAGGTGTAGCAGTTTGATGAGACCGTTCCATAGGGATCCCACGAGACGCTACGAAAACAACCGTTGACCCAGGCAGAGCCCTGCATGCCGGAACAAGCCTAATACAACTGGAGAGGGGGGGGGGGACACAGCAGGTCCCCCCCAGAGGTTGTCCGCTAAAGCCTGTTTTACCTAAACAGCCATTCACTTCATCAACAAGTAGCCCACTTTGAGCCTGAGGGGTTTGTTATAGAAGTGTGTAGCTTCCTAGCTGTTCAGGTGGTGAAGCCAAGACCCCCGTTCTCCGAAACACACAACATTCCACTGCTGCGATGCACGGTGGGCGCTGAAGTATGACCAGAGCTCATGGTGACAGAGGAACGAGGGGTGGCGCTTACCAGACCCCAGCTCAGAATCCCCGGGGGTCACCAAGCCTGTACTCAGCAAACGAATGCTGAGCCCTGAGAGGGTGGAGCTGGGTGGAGACCAGATTTTGGTTCTCTCTATGAGTCCGAAGAAGTACTATTAAATATTAATCGACCTTTTTTATACATAGCATATTAAATTCCATGGATAACACAACGATACTGTTACAATTTAAAATTAATAACTTCAATACTTACGTAAAACACATTATAACTGTGCTGGTATTGTGATACTGAGTTAGGGACCGTAATGAATTCATCTATAGTGTCAATTGAAACTATAACCAAGAGGATTGGTTCATATAATCTAATTTTCTGAAATTTTCTTTAGTTTCATTAGCACAGAGTTCTGAAGTAACTAAAAGTACTTCGGAAAATTGTTATTTCATCGTCTTTTGGTTGTGTGAATGTTAGGGGAGACTGACTGAATGGAGGACATACGTAAAGCGAGAAAGTGATATTTTATTAAGACTGTGTAAATGTATGCGTGAGAAAGTTTTTGTGCAATTAAGGAATTTATGACGTATGTCGATGTGAGCCTGATTGTGTAAAAGGCAGCCAAAATGGGAAAATCAGTAATTTGCTTTCTGGAAAGGATCGATATTTTGTTTTTATTATATTTTATTTAATTTCGGCATTATGAGATTTCTAGTCTACATTACTTGTGGTAGTCTGATTGGCTGACATTAGAAATACCGAAAATATAGAAGTGATCGAGATGATCTGATTGACTGCTTGACATAGTAGCCAAGAGGAATTCAGCACTTCCCGCGCGTTTGAGTGGGGCGAGAGTCGAGATAGTCGCTCGGGAGCCGTCTTCTGGTAAACACGTAACCACGCTGATCAAATTTGTACCAAAACGATGAAATTCGTTCGTTTGTTTGGTTGTCGTGTAGCGGTCGAAAAGCGAGTACAGTGTTGAGTATTTTGTGAATGTTTGAGCCCTGTGAGTGGTGTATTTAAGGAGATATTTGCGTGTGAACATTTCATGTCGTAGATAAACTCCGCGTGGCGTATTTCGTGCAGATTACGAGACGTTATTGCAAGAACTTGTTTACAAGCAGCCTACTAAACAAGTGAATGTGTTAAGTTGCAAGTAGTCGAGGATCAGTGACTGTTTACGGGGTTCAAAGTCGAATCGGGCTAAATATCTTCTTGCTGCTTTCGGGTGTGAACTTGTAATAGAGACGGTCAGTAACACTGCGTAATTGATGTCGAGATATTAAATACGGACTTGATAGCCATATTCTGTGTTTTAAAGACAGTAAACCAACTTATAGGAAATTTTCGACGTTATTCAAACGAGTCATGCAAGAATTCCGAACGCGTGATAGTTTAACTAACTTTCAGCTGCTGCCCATGGGCTGAAGTAATGTGGCCTATGCGTGGTAGTTATTTAGTCGAATTTTCGTCAAAGCTGTCTTTCTCAGCTAAACCGATATCTACCATCGCAAAGTGAAGGGACAGACAACCTGAAACCTATCAGGTAGATGGACTGATTGTTTAGCGGATAGTGAGAGAGCAGCCAACCCCGCCGCAGGGTCACCTGTCTCATGATTGGAAGAGGTGCCTGTCGCCATTTAAGGATTTGTGTTGAGGATTGGTCAGTTCGATCTCAGCGCTTGGAGGCAATGCAGATCACATTTCGGACAAAAGTTTTGTAGTCGCTTATGTGTAAATTACAGCAGGGTCTCTGTGCTGGCGGCGAGTATGTGGGGTTGCCGCTGTACGCACTTGTACGGCGATTTTTGAACGGGAACTAGCTCAGGCCCATCTAGTTAGCACCTTTCTGTAAGTTTAAGGCCGCCGGCCACGGTGGTCTAGCGGTTCTAGGCGCTTCAGTCCGGAACCGCGCGACTGCTACGGTCGCAGGTTCGAATCCTGCCTCGGGCATGGATGTATGTGATGTCCTTAGGTTAGTTAAGTTTAACTTGTTCTAAGTTCTAGGGGACTGATGACCTCAGAAGTTGAGTCCCATAGTGCTCAGAGCCATTTGAACCATTTGAGTTTAAGGCCACTTGTGAGGAGCGTTATGGGTTTTTCGCTAGCGTTAACTTTGATGTCATTTCAACAACGTCAGATAGGGCACAACCTGTTCTTTACCCGGACATGATCCTCTTCATGCACCGTGATCCTGATTAGGTCCGTGTTTTCTTTCCGCTGCGAGGCACAAGCCAGTTTTGATGCCTCAACTTTGGTTCGAAAGCAGTGAATATTATTTTCGGTAACACTGTGCAAGTCCGAGACCTTGCGTGTGAGCGCCCATGTTGCGTCCTGGGATGTATCACCTTTGTTCCCCAGTAAGGGTTTTATTACTTTAAATTTGTTCATGACAGTAAAATCACAGTCTAACGTATGTAGTCACGACGCCCACTGCTGTGAAAAATGTTGGGGCGACAGTAGCGCTCCTAGCGACGAGAAACCCAACAGCAAGATTAATGTTTCTTTTGTAATTACTTTTCTACTTAATTAACGAAATAATTATTGTATTTTTGCGTTCATAGCACTAGTAAATTATCAAGAGTCATGAATGATCGCGAAATACACGTGAAGACAGCCGAACCTCACTGATTCAGTAACATTAGCTACACCTTATTCATGAAGAAATACCTTCGAATATGCGTACAATTTGCAACTTACTCAGCTGAAAGAAAACAACTTAAATACGTCTCTCATCACTGAGAAGCATATATTTCTGTTGCTCTCTGTTCTTACTCTGATCGTCACTTTTCTTGACACGCAACAACTTTGTATGGAGTTTAATGACTTGCAGACTCTTACACTTTGTAATATTATTGGGTTTCGGATGCTCTGTATATAAAATACTTGTCATAAAAGTGAAGAACACCCATCGAGCTGTAGTTGGTAAAATGTTATACTTTTGTAATGTGCGTCTGCACAATGACGCGCGTCCGGTATTAACTGCTTCAAATAAACACAATGGCGCGCTGGGCGCAAATACTTAAATAAATACCGCAGCGCTCGGTCCTTATAAGATGCGAAATATATGAATGGTAGAAATCTATCTTTTGTTACGTATAGTTCTAGAGACTTGATTACCTTTTATTGTTTCGTTGCCGACATGTAAAGAAGTGCAGTGTAGCATCGCTACAAGTTATACTATATTCTGTGTACTAAAAAATGTAAATTTTTGAACAAACACTTCAAAAAACCGTGTGACGCAATGAAATACTCACAGACATGCAAGGACATCTAATTTTAAGAAAATGTTGGACACACAAAACAGGACATTAATGTACCACGCAATGTGTGAAAGAAATATCAAATTTAAGTTCTATGTTCCTTAAATATTTGTTCATGCTCAGTGGTATGGATTCTTTTAGGATATATTGATGAGTCATAATGAAAACTTTTTCTTTCTATTCTTTTCTTTACGTAAACTCAGAGTTCTTTTGGTGTATGCTAACTATGTTACAGGTTAGCTCTTTGTTGTGTCGGTAGCTGGGCCGACACCGTGAAGTTGAGATGGCTGAAAAGGCAAGCTAGACTAACGCAGACGGGCGTGAAGTACTGGAACAGGATACGTAATTAATGTTAGGAAGAAAAGTACGGAGCAGGTTTAATACTTAACTTTACTAAATCATTGAGGTACATCGATCTTGACGATACACAGGAGACTTTAAGTACAATCACTGTATGGCTAATGGCGCCTTGCTAGTTCGTAGCCATTAACTTAGCTGATGGCTATTCTGTCTCTCGGCTAATGAGAGAGAAAGGCTTCGTACATCTGGTCGGTAGCTAGGTTCTCGTACAACTGGGGCGAGTGCTCTCTCGTATCACGAGACCTGCCTTGGTGGTGGCGCTAGGTCTGCGATTACACAGTGGCGACACGCGGGTCCGACATGTACTAAATGGACCGCGGCCGATTTAAGCTACCACCTAGCAAGTGTGGTGTCTGGCGGTGACACCACATTCCTCCCCCGCAAATCGGCGAACGGTCGTGTGATAAGGCTTCCGCCCGCCGTGGGGAGGACCACATGTTGACGTAGGCGATGAGGTGGGGAGCCTAACAACAGGCGAGGCTGTGCCACCCGCACCCGGCCATTCGGTCCGAGGGGAGCTAGGAAACGCCTGAAAAACTAGTCCAGGGTGCACGTCAACATGCGGTGTATGCGCCCGTAAAGAGACAGGAGGGACCGAAGGATCAACCTCCATTGCGTCGGGGTAGCCGACGCGCGATGACGTCATGGGGTCCGGAGCGGGCGGGAGTTCCATGGCGGAGGACAGCTGGTCACGGGAAGCGATCGGCGGCGCGTGACCCTGGGAGGCGCTTGGCGGCTGCAACGAAGCGTCGAATGCGGGCGGCGCCGGCGGGAGAACAAGCGGCGGCGGCGGCGGCGGCTGCTGCTGCTGCGGCGGCGGCGGCGCGTCGCCATGGGGCAAAATGGAAGGCATCGTCGGTAACACCTGGGGATGAGGCGAGCCAGTAGATGGGTCCCCAGGGCGCTGACCAGACGGCACCGTCGCTGAAAGCAGACGGGGAGCGGCAGAACCCGAGCGACGACAGAGGCGCAGCTGATTGAGATGCCGACGCACCTCACCAGAGGCCCCCAAAACCAAATACATCGCGCGGCCGAGGCAGCGAAGAATGCGCCCTGCGAGCCAACGCCGTGAACCTCGATAGTTGCGATAAAATACAACGTCGCCTGGAGCAAAAGCAGGAGTCTGCCGCTGCACAGGAACCTGATGCGGCGGATGCAGCAAAGACATCAAGGTGCGATGAGGACGACCGTGGAGCAACTCAGCCGGCGAGCGACCATCTCGGGGCTGAGAGCGATACGAAGACAAAAAGAGCAACAATGCGTCCTCCCGAGAATGCGACTCTTTCAATTTCAACATCTGTGACTTGAAAGTCCGGACCAATCGTTCAGCGGCACCGTTTGACTGAGGCGAAAACGGCGCGGATGTCAGATGTTGAATACCATTGGCCTGGCAGAATGACTGAAATTCTGCGGACATGAATTGTGGGCCATTGTCGGAAACAATAGTCTGCGGAAGACCTTCAATGCAAAAGATAGCAGACAACGCTTGGATGGTGGCGGAGGACGTCGTGGAAGACATCCGGACAACAAAAGGAAAATTACTGAAGGCGTCGACCAGAACCAACCATCGAGCATTCCAGAATGGACCAGCAAAATCAATGTGCAAGCGTTGCCAAGGGGAAGTGGCTTTTGGCCACGCAAAGACTTTCCGCGGCGGTGCGGACTGTTGTTCGGCACACGCCGGGCACGAAGAACACATATTCGTAATCGCAGCATCGATTCCGAACCAAGTACAGTGCTGACGAGCAAGTTGTTTCGTTCGCACTATACCCCAATGTCCTTGGTGAAGAAGCCGTAAAACAGAGGACTGTAACGAACGTGGGACCACGACTCTGGACTGATCATTATCAGAACGCAACAACAAAACACCACGTCGAACAAAAAGTCTCTTCTTGTGAGCAAAAAATCGGCGAACCAACGGATCCTCGATCCGAGACTTTGACAAAGGCCATTGCGTAGCAACAAAACGTAAAACAGTAGCAAGGACAGGGTCAGCAGCTGTGGCTGTAGCGACACGACGAAAATCAATCGGAAACGATTCGACCACTTCATCGGTTTCCGAATCAATGAACATGCAAGCAAGTTCGGAAGAATCGAATGCTTTATCCTCAGCAACAGGCAAACGGGACAACGCATCGGCGTTTCCGTGCTTAGCAGTGGACCGATACAAGATATTGTAGCGGTACTGCGAGAGGAAAATAGACCAGCGAATGAATTTCTGCGCTGTACGTGGAGGTACAGGCTTGGTCGGATGAAAAAGCGATGTCAAAGGTTTGTGGTCTGTGATGATGGTAAAGTGACGACCATACAAGAAATCATGGAACTTAGTAACACCAAACACGAGAGCCAAAGCTTCTTTCCCTATCTGTGAATAATTTCTTTGCGCAGACGAGAGCAATTTGGACGCAAAGGCAATAGGGCGATCATGGGAGCCAACTTTGTGCGCAAGCACAGCACCGATCCCGAAATCCGATGCATCTACCATCAACAAAAGGGGTTTCTGGGGATCGAATGGCGTAAGGCAAGTATTAGAAAGCAACGCCGATTTCAACTGGCGAAAGGCGCGTTCACATTCGGTCGTCCAGACGAACGGAACACCTGTACGGCGGAAGCGATGAAGCGGAGCTGAAATGAAAGAGGCATTGCGCACATTCACTCACACCTTGTGATTCTATATCCTTTAACGGTCGTGCGACCGCATCACGCAATGCGTGGGGAACATTGCGCGCTCTGAAAAATTTTGGTTGCGCGTTTACCTTCAGTTCTAAATGTGCTTCATAGTTTTTAGCGCAACCTAAGCCCGGTGCAAAAATGTCTGCAAATTCGTCACACAGCCGAGAAACACTGTCTGTAGGCACAGTCTGATTCACTGATAGGACCTGATTTACAATAGACATGTGAAACAACTGAAATAAATCTAAACCAAACAAGTTCACTGCAGAAGAAGAACGAAGAACGTAAAATGACACAAGTTTTGTTTGTCCCTTGTATGTTGCAAGAAGGCTGCACTGTCCTAACACAGGAATTGTCTGTCCGGAATATGTAGTTAGCTTAACATTTGCGGAATGCAACGGAGGTTTGCCCAGTTGTTTGTACGTGTCGTGATTGAGCAATGAAACTGCAGCTCCGGTATCGAGCTGGAATGGTATCACTTTGCCTTCAAAGTATAAGTCCACAAAAAGTTTATTGTTCTGCTGACGACAAGAGCGACTGTTTTGTGCAATTGGAACAGACACTGGTACAGAATCACTTGCTAATTGACGTGATTGACGGCGACGTCGACGCACAGTTTTTGCGGGACGAACACAGTTACTGTTAGAGAAAGTGTCACTGGACGAAGCGGAATTAACGACATGAATGTCCATAGGCGAAGCTCCACGAGCCTGAGTGTCCTTGGTTCGATTCCGGCGCGAAGCAAAGGGCCTGGAATGATTGTGATCGTCTGATCTGAGCTTTTTCTGGCAAACACTTTGAACATGTCCTTTCTTATTGCAGAAAAAGCAAATAGCTTGGCATGATGGGCAATGTTCACGCGAATGTCTAGTAGCACACCGCGGGCACGATTTCACTACATGTGTGGGCTGGCGCGGCACACGTGGCTTAGCGCGCGGCGGCAGCTGTGCGGACGTGCGCGAGGCCCGGTTACCGGGCCGCGCAGCGCGTCCAGCGGGCCGGTTAATGTTACACACGGCTGGCGAAGTTTCAAAAGATTCCTGAGCACAGTCAAGTGTGTCCTGTCTATCCAATATGTCTATCACTTGTTGAAGGGAGGGATTAACTAGTTTCAAAATTTGCTCCCGTATGCGAACATCAGAAACGTTCTGTGCAATTGCATCACGCACCATTGTATCTGAATAAGAAAGACCACAGTCACATTCAAAGGCACAGTCCCTAGTAAGTCCTTGCAATGTTGCTACCCACTCCCTATTAGTTTGACCGGCCGTACGTTTTGTACGAAAGAACGTATACCGTTTTGCAACCACATTAACTGTTTCTTTGAAATAGGCATCTAATGCAGACAAAATTTCCTCGTAGGACAGAGTTGCTACGTCGCGTCGGGGAAAAAATTTCACTATCACACGGTATGTGGACACACCGACACAAGAAAGCAAAAACGGCTGCCGCTCTTTACCTTGAATTCTGTAGGCTGCTAGATGAAAGTTGAACTGGCGAGACCACTCGTGCCAGGTCTCATCGGCTGCCACGTATGGTCGAAAGGGAGGTACAACAGCGTTTAGTGGCAGCGGTAGCGAAGAAGCGGCGGCGGCCGCATCGGTTTGAATGGTACGTTGACCCTGGACGAGCTGTCCAAGGGCATCCAGTAACGCCTGCGTCTGCGGATTCTGCAAGCGATAAAATTCGGACAGTACATCTGGAGAATGTGGCGAAGAAATGACACAATTAAATGTAAGCAATCAGAAAGAACATCCCATCCTCGTCGCCAATGTTGTGTCGGTAGCTGGGCCGACACCGTGAAGTTGAGATGGCTGAAAAGGCAAGCTAGACTAACGCAGACGGGCGTGAAGTACTGGAACAGGATACGTAATTAATGTTAGGAAGAAAAGTACGGAGCAGGTTTAATACTTAACTTTACTAAATCATTGAGGTACATCGATCTTGACGATACACAGGAGACTTTAAGTACAATCACTGTATGGCTAATGGCGCCTTGCTAGTTCGTAGCCATTAACTTAGCTGATGGCTATTCTGTCTCTCGGCTAATGAGAGAGAAAGGCTTCGTACATCTGGTCGGTAGCTAGGTTCTCGTACAACTGGGGCGAGTGCTCTCTCGTATCACGAGACCTGCCTTGGTGGTGGCGCTAGGTCTGCGATTACACAGTGGCGACACGCGGGTCCGACATGTACTAAATGGACCGCGGCCGATTTAAGCTACCACCTAGCAAGTGTGGTGTCTGGCGGTGACACCACACTCTTTATAGCGGTATCTCGGTTATTTTCGGGAGGCTACTAATGTATTCAATCTCAGATTTGATAACAATTACCAAAACCCACTTTCGTGTATCCATTTCCCTTTTTTTCTAATGTTCAGTTAGGTGCCTTAGGTATTTGTATCGAAGAATCAGATTGCGTGAAGGTAATCCGGGTTAAATGCCAGGCTCAAGCCACCTTTGCGTAATCAAACATTACTCCTCCTGAACACAATAGTGAACCGACGCAACGCAGTTCAAAACTCTGCTCTCTCTCTCTCTCTCTCTCTCTCTCTCTCTCTCTCTCTCTCTCTCTCTCTCTCTCTCTCCCCGACCTGCACAAAAATCGACTAAGATATTGCCGTGAGTGCAGAATCTAGTACAAATTGCATTATCATTATTATCTATAATATTATCTAATCACTTTACTATCAATATATCACGTTATCGCTACTTGACCTTTTTTTACGATTTATACTAGAACTTCACACGACTTTCTAATGCACTAATATTTTTGTAAATGTAATTACTTTTGCTTAAAAAACAAATGCTTTGAAGATTCTTCCCGTTTTTTGCTCAGATGTAGCAACATTTTCGGAATACGTAGCTTCAGCCGTGGCAAAGTGTTTTACTGCTTTTAACGCTGCAGTATTACGTCTGTGTGGATTTTCCTTCAGCTACAGTTGGGCTGGCTTGTTTGGTACGTTAAATAATGTAAGTATTGGATTCAATTCAAGTTTCCTACATTCCAAATTCAATGATATGACTGGAAGTGCAATGAAAAAAAACTTCATGTTGTTGAATCGATATAAGACGCCTTTCTGCAAAAGATGAGGCCTCCTGCTGTTTACTACCCATTTTTTTCTTATAAACGAAATTCTTCAGTAAATATCAGTATATTACTAGAGAATCGAAAATAAGCTCTCCTGTAATATAATGTTTCATTTCCCTGAGGGTCCTTAGAAAACTTAAAAAACCAAAACCACTGTGTTTATAAGTTATTTTGAAGTCATCTATTGGTAGTAACATTTTTAAGCTCTTAATTGTAAAAAGCTTATCTATACACTTGTTAATGATTAACATTTTGTACTGGTAATAAATTTTGTTCTTTGGAACGCCTTTACACATCAGTTCTCTATGATCCTTTGCCAGCAACAAATTTTCGGAAAATATAAATACATGATGAACACTGTTGGAGTTAACTATAGTTAAATTCTCTTATTTTGATCTTGGAGTGAGAACAGGACGTACTTCTAAGTTTCTGTGCAAACAGAGACAGAGTAAAGAGCACTTTCACTGGTATATCACAGAGATCAAATCTCTAATTCTTTATAATGATTTACATTTCTCCAAATTCATCACCATTCGGTTGTTATGGAATACTGTTGCAGAGTTTCATCATCAGCGCTGAGAACGAATTAGTATCGGAATAATATATTTAAGAATAGTTAACACATTAAGCAGTTTATGCATTATAAACTATATGTCGACGATATAATTAATGTGCTGTCCATTCTAGGACATCTCATAGATAGCTTAGATAGGAACGTGATGATGATGATGATGTATACGCATGTCAGATATTTTTAAGGTTCTGGTATGTACTGAAGTACAGTTTCACAGCCCTCCACTTGATAATTGCTAAACAGCCGATGTTGCATTAGTGACTTTTGCAAATAAATGATAGTCGAAATACTATTTCAGAGTCCTCCACTCGATGATGGCCACACAGTCGATTTTGCAATAGTGGCTTTCATAAATAAATGATTAATAGTCAACAACGATCCGTTTTTTTTTTATTAAAAGGTTTCTCGTGAGTTGGGCATACTGTCAACAGCCTCAAACTACGTTTACACCTGTATTAAGTTACTTGTGAGCGGTTAATCACACGGAAAAAAGAGTTATCATTCAGAATTGTGAAAGTGAAAAGACAAATATACTAACCGTCATTCAGAAAATGTGTGACACAAAGAGCAGTGAGGTAGCAGACTACAAAATTTTTAGAATACTCACAAACTGAGTTGGATAATCTAATAGATACTAAAATTAACTTGAGGCACAAACTGGAATGATGATTCATTTACTATCAAGAAGAATTTCTGATATCGCAATTCTCTAACCCGTCTCTCTCTCTCTCTCTCTCTCTCTCTCTCTCTCTTCTCTCTCTTTCTCGTGTGTATGTGTATGTGTGTGTGCGTGTGCGTGTATGTGTGTCACGTGTGATGTGGCAGTTTCACTTACGAACAGTGAAAATGTAGTAAGTGGATTGTTTTTGTTAGCTTTTCATCATTTTGTATGATGTTTCAGCGAGTAAAGGTTTAGAAATTATGTGTAGAGTTTGTTAGAAGTCGCCAAATTCTCTCATTCTCAAATACTGTACGAATACAGTCCAGGTGTTCGCTTGCCATCAGCTACGCCACCAAAAGAAAAACAATTTCTGTCATACTTGTGATCTTGCGTTAAACTTCCGACAGAAGACTATATCTCCTAATGAGTAAATTATAACAGGATTCTAAATTTTTTAATTCGCTCAATATTTAAGCCAAATACTGAAAAGCATATTTTTTTCTATCCTGGGAAGTTGTTACATATTCAAACTGCAAATGGTGGTGTATTTTGGGATAGCGGTTTAGTATTATGGATTTGCTGACCTCGCTCGTTAAATCAAAGGTATTGTTTTCCTTTTTCATTTACAGCCAATTTTTTTTAAAAAATGGCTCATGGTGAAATATTATATCTAAAAGTAAGAAATAATGTAGATCATAGAAATATTTAAATGATGCTTGAAATAATGTACAGCTAATGAGATGCGCCAGACGATTCACTACTCCATTTTATTTCTCCGTTTTAGATAAATAAATTCAATGCAACATGTGTCTGTCCTCCTTTCAAAATTGTTTTATCTCTAAGTTGAGTTCAGAAAGCATGATATTCAATATATCTTTGTAAGTCGAACAGTATTCTGTTGTTCTTAAGACGATATCGAGCAAGAGAAAATCCAAAGTTTCTAATTATACTGTAAACTGATATTTATTTCATTTTTTCAAATGGTTCAAATGGCTCTGAACATTATGGGACTTAACTTCAGAGGTCATCAGTCCCCTAGAACTTAGAACTACTTAAACCTAACTAACCTAAGGACATCACACACATCCATGCCCGAGGTAGAATTCGAACCTGCGACCGTAGCAGTCTTGCGGTTCCAGACTGTAGCGCCTACAACCGCTCGGCTTATTTTTTCAACATGAAAGATAGAATTCCACTGTTTCTACACCAACGTTAGCTTTCCACGCGCCAAATAGCTAAGTCTTAAAAAGATTAACTTTTTGAAACTTCTTTCATGTAGTCAGCAGCACCTCTTAGTGAAATATTTCAGTTTTGCCTCAGATCAATAACTGATTATTTCCTTCGTTACCCTGAGTTATTTCGATCGATGAAAGTGGTTTTTTTTTTAAACTAGACCTCAAGCTTGTTGATTTGACACTCTACTTCCCACGCTTCTCATTGTGTAATTTCCCCTCAAATCAGTAATTTATTTTTTCTCATTTGTCCTGGTTATTTCCAAGCAGGTAAATATACTTTTGGCAAAACTAGAGCTCACGCTAGTCAATCTGAGCAATACTATTCCTATTACAGCGTGATTAGGGAGGTGTTACATGTGAGCTGAAATGCAGTGGCGATTCACACAAGTCATGTGTTAGCTAGGAGAGAGATGTGTGGGCACCCAGGTACTACGCAGACAGGCCTGTGCGGGGGGAGGGGGTGGTATCCTCCCCTCCAGTCCTGTTCATCCCCACCATTGATCTGCCCCCTCCCCTCTGCCTGTCCCCCCCCCCCCCCTGCGCCCCTCTTGACAGACGTACGTGCCGGCCTGCCCACCCCTATATCGGTCACAGCTTGGCACAATTCTCTCTCCCCCTCTGGCTTCTGCATACTCAATAGGATTAACTGCTGTGCACAGTGGCTCCCACAAGCGACTTTGTGCGTAGCCCGCAGTTGCCAGAAAATGTTTGTGATGCAGCTCGGCGTCAGAGCAGGGATATTACGAATAACACACAGCTCAATAACGCACAGGAGTTGACCAAAAATACGGATACACCACGAAAAAAGCAAGCTTGAACATAAAGCAACAGATCTACTCGACCGCGAACGACACCTGTGCAATTTCCTAAACACTTTTCAAGTGTTAGTCATGGTGAGAACAGCGCTCTGTGTAGTCGTGAGTGCATTCTAACCTGCGCAGATTGTTGCTGCTCATATGGTGAGTGCTTCCAGAACCAAGGTGGCCAAAGTATTTGTTGTTTCAAGAGGCACCGCATCGGAGATTTGTACCGCGTACATCATCTGCTATGTCACAACGTGGACAAAGATATATGTTTCGAGATTGTACAGAGGATTCTGACGAAAAATAGGAACACGACAGCCGCAGAACTTATTTGCAAAACTGAACATCGCACTCGCGAAAACTGTCAGGACCAAAACAACAGGAAGGGAGCTCCACATGCCGGAAAATGCTGGGCGAGCTGCAATTCCAAAACCATTCATCAGTGACGCAAATGCTAGTAACGGGAAAACATTGAGCCGAAGCCATAGAAATCTGTACACGGAACAATGGACGAATGTCATTTGGCCGAAAATGTCTTGTTTCCCACTGTTTACAATTACTGGTCGAGTTTACGTTCCAAGGGCAACGGCCTTGCCTCAGTGGATACACGGAAACACCGGTTCCCGTGAGATCACCGAAGTTAAGCGCTGTTGGGCGTGGCCGGCACTTGGATGGGTGACCATCCAGCTGCCATGCGCTGTTGCCATTTTTCGGGGTGCACTCAGCCTCGTAATGCTAATTGAGGAGCTACTCGACCCAATAGTAGCGGCTTCGGTCAAGCATACCATCATTACGACCGGGAGAGTGGTGTGCTGACCCCACGCCCCTCTGAGGATGACACGGCAGTCGGCTGGTCCCCGTAGGCCACTCGTGGCCTGAAGATAGAGTGCTTTTACGTTCCAAGAGTGAAATGAAGAAGAATTGCCAACGGCCTTGCCACAGTGGTAACACCGGTTCTTGTCAGATCACCAAAGCTGAACGCTGTCGGGGGCGATTAGCACTTGGATGGGTGACCATACAGTCTGCCGAGCGCTTTTGGCAAGCGAGATGCACTCAGCCGTTGTGAGGCAAACTGAGGAGCTACATGACTGGAAAGTAACGGCTCAGGTCTCGTAAACTGACAAAAGGGCGGGAGAGCGGTGTGCCGAATACATGCCCCTCCATATCCGCATCCAGTGACGCCTGTGGGCTGAGGATGACACGGCGGCCGGTCGGTAACGTTGGGCCTTCACGCCCTCTTCGGGTGGAGTTTAGTTTTTAGTTTTAGCGTTTGAAACAATGCCACACGGCACACAGCCGACTGTTAACGAAAATATCAGCGCACGGAATAGCTTCCATGACGTGAGTGGCTCGAAGTGTTCGGAAATAGCACAACCCAGTATGTTGTCCTCGACGGCGAGTGTTCATCAGAGACAAGGGCAATGTCAGGAGTGCCCTAGGTAAGTGTGAGAGCACCGCTATTCTTTTCTGCATACATAAACAGTGTGGCGCGGCAACCTGCGGTTATTTATTATTATCTTATTGGCTCTGAGTACTATGGGACTCAACTGCTGAGGTCATTAGTTCCCTAGAACCTAGAACTAGTTAAACCTAACTAACCTAAGGACATCACAAACATCCATGCCCGAGGCAGGATTCGAACCTGCGACCGTAGCGGTCTTGCGGTTCCAGACTGCAGCGCCTTTAACCGCACGGCCACTTCGGCCGGCTGCGGTTATTTGCTGATGTTGTTGTCGTGAACCTGAACGTATGTAGTCTGAGTGACTGTAGGTGGATTCTAGATGACTTGGACTAAATTTCTAGTTTGAATGTAATTACAATGAATCCAGACCTTTCAGCTGCTGACAGGCGTTGATAAATATCAACGGGAACAGTTGAAAATGTGGGGCCGGCCGGAGTGGCCGAGCGGTTCTAGGCGCTTCAGTCTGGAACAACGCGACCGCTACGGTCACATGTTCGAATCCTGCCTCGGGCATGGATGTGTGTGATGTCCTTAGGTTAGTTAGGTTTATGTACTAAGTTCTAGGGAACTGATGACCTCAGCAGTTAAGTCACATAGTGCTCAGAGCCATTTTATTTTTAAAATGTGGGCCCCGACCGGGACTCGAACCCCGGATCTCCTGCTTACATGGCAGACGCTCTATCCGTCTGAGCCACCGACGATACAGATAACAGTGCGACTTCAGGTACTTATCTCTGGCACGCTCCCCGTGAGACCCACATTCCCAAGTTACTGCCCACACGCTACATTTGTAGTACCCCTGCCCACTATACTCATTACTCGCTGCAGTCAATCTACCGATTCCCGTAAGAGACAGGGCAATGTGAGTGCATCCGCACTGAAGAAGATAGTTGGCCGGTTAGCCTCATCTATATGAAGATGGTATCTGATCTTACGGACATGTCCGAAAGGACAGATACCATCTTCATATTCATATAAATTTCTAGTTGTTGTGACGAAGGGCAGCTAGCTCTGAATGTATAAATATGTAAGTTAATGCAGGTGAGTACGAAAAAGAAACTCGTGATGTTTGAATACAGCATTAATAGTATGCTGCTTGACAGAGTCACACCGATTAGATATTTAGGTGTAACGTTGCAAAGCGATATGAAATACAATGAGCACGTAAGTTTTGCATTAGGAAAGGCGAACGACACAATTCGATTTATTGGGACAATTTCCAGGAAATGTGGTTCATCCGTAAAGACGACCTCAAATGGAACACTAGTGCGACCCAAATGGTTCAAATGGCTCTGAGCACTATGGGACTTAACTGCTGTGGTCATCAGTCCCCTAGAACTTAGAACTACTTAAACCTAACTAACCTAAGGACATCGCAAACATCCATGCCCGAGGCAGGATTCGAACCTGCGACCGTAGCGAGTGCGACCCATTATTGAGTACTGTTCGAGTCTTTGGGATCCGCACCAGGCCTTATTAAAGGAAGTAATCGATGCAATCTGGAGACGAGCTGTTAAATTTGTTACTAGCACATTCGCTCAACAAACCGAGGTTGGGCAAAAATATGCAAACACCGGGAGAAAGGCACACTTGAGCATAAATGCAGATTTTAGCCAAGCCTGCAGGTTGTGCTGTTGTATTTTGACCACGGACGGCAACTGCGCAGTGTTGTAAACACGTTCCAAGCATCAGTCGTGGTCACAACAGTGTCCTGTGTATTTTGAGTGCATTATATCGCAGCTAAGTGAAACTCGATCGTGGACAAATCGTTGGTGTTCGTACGGTGGACTGCTTCCGTAACCATGCTGGCCAAAGTGCTGTTTCAAGAGGCAGCGTATCTGAGATTTGCACCGCATACGTCATCCACTAAATCACAACGTGGGCGGAAGTGTGTCTTGAGAAATATTGAAGAGGACTATGACGAAAAATTAGATGACGACAGCTGGAAGACTCACTTGCAGAACTGAATGTAGCACTCTCGAAACCTGTCAGCAGCAAAACAACACAAAATGAGCTCCGCAAACAGGGAACCGCAGGGCGATGCGATCTGGAATTCCAAAACCATGTATCAGTGACGCAAATGCCTGTAACGGGAAACCAAGGCGCCGAAACCATAAAACCCGACCTATGGAGCAATGGGAGAACGTCACTTGGTTGAATGGATGTTGTTTCCCACTGTTACTACTTCTGGCTGAGTTTATGCTCCAAGAGTTTAACATAGGGGGATTCAGTGATTTGAGCAGCTGTATCGTGGTGTTCTGTGGGACCTATGGTTAGCCTGAAAGATCACGTTACTGTCAACGATTGTGTGTCCCTTTTGGTTGAGCAGGTCCTTCCTATGGCACATTGTTTGGGCCCCTGTGGTTACGCTGTGTTGCAATATGACGGAACCTCTATTCATGCTGTTGGTATTGTCCGCGACTCGTTTTGTGAGGATGAAATGTCGCGTGACACCTGGCGATCACAGTCACCAGATGTCCATGTTATTCAGCCTTTCTGGTCCACTTTGGTGACAAGCGTTCGTAAACGCTATGCACCTTCACTATCGTTACCTCAACTTGCCACTATTGGGATTGTAAATTCCTCTAAAATCATACTGGAGCTTTATTTATCCACTCCGACACGATTGGTAGTTGTTCTCAACGCCAATAGGTTTCGTACACCGTATTAGGCATGATAATGTGCCGTGTATTTGGTGCTGCCATATTTTTCTCCACTCCTGTAGATTTGAGGCACGACATAAACAGATGTAACGTTTAGCATTTTAGGATCAAGAAGGAGAAGTTATTTATAACGTAACTTTTGTCCATCAGCCACTCGAAAAATATAGATATATTACACGTCTTGGAATATGCGTACAGAGCTATTTAAAATGGAACGAGCACACAAAAGAGCAGTCGCAGGAAAGGCAGATGACAAGCTGAGATTCATTGGGAGGACCCTCACCAAGCGCAGCCAAGACACGAAGGAGGCATCACACAAACTCTTTTTCCGCCGATACTGGAATATTGCTCTTCTGTGTGGGATGCGTACCAGAAAGAACCCACAGAAAAAAAAACAGACTGACTGACTGATCGATTTATTGACTACATCTACATCTACATGGTTACTCTGCAATTCACACTTAAGTGCCTGGCAGAGGGTTCATCGAACCATTTTCATACTACTTCTCTAGCATTCCACTCTCGAATGGCGCATGGAAAAAAGGAACACCTAAATCTTTCCGTTCGAGCTCTGATTTCTCTTACTTTATTATGATGATCATTTCTCCTTACGTAGGTGGGTGTCAACAAAATATTTATATTCGGAAGAGAAAGTTGGTGATCGAAATTTCGTAAATGGATCTCGCCACAAAGAAAGCCGCCTTTGTTTCAGTGACTGCCACCCCAACTCGCGTATCATATCAGTGACACTCTCACTCCTGTTGCGCGATAACACGAAACGAGCTGCCCTTCTTTGCACTTTTTCGATGTCCTCCGTCAATCCCACCTGGTAAGGATCCCATATCGCGCAACAATATTCCAGCACAGGACGGACAAGTGTAATGTAGGCTGTCTCTTTAGTGGGTTTGTCGCATCTTCTAACTTTCTGCCAACAAAGCGCAGTCTTTGTTTCACCTTCCCCAGAATATCATCTATGTGGTATTTACAATTTAAATTGGTCGTAATTGTAATTCCTAGGTATTTAGTCGAATTGACAGCCCTTAGATTTGTGCGATTATTCGTATACCCAAAATTTATCGGTTTTCTTTTAGTACCCATGTGGATGACCTCGCACTTTTCTTTGTTTAGTGCTAATTGCCACATTTCGCATCATACAGAAATTCTCTCTAGGTAATTTTTTAATTGGAATCGTTCGTCTGTTGATTTTACTAGACGGTAAATTAGAGCACCATCTGCAAACAATCTAAGGCGGCTGCTCAGATTATCACCTAGATCATTTCTATAAATCAGGAACAGCAGAGGGGGCTATGGGACTTAACGGCGAGCTCATGACTCCCGCAATTCAAAGTTACTTGCGTAAGATACATGGTCCGCTAAAAGTGGGCGGATCCAATCTGAAGGGTCAAGCTACAAGGCTAGGAAGCTACAAACACACACAGTAGAAAGCACCAAACGGTAGGCCAAATGTAAAAACTGGAAAAACATCGAGCGATCTTTGCAAAGGTGAAAGGTTATGGGTCCCAGACTTAGAAAACAAGAAGAGAGGCGCGAACCACCATCACCCTGCCCTTGCTCCAGGAGTAAAGCATAACCTTATAAGTGAAGAAAATAGTGTAGGAAAGGACCAAGTCTACCGGCTGTGATTCGTCTACTAATATTAAAGAGAAGGAATCTGGAAGGCTCTACTTATCCAATATATGGGATAGCGTCAGTCTGGCTCTACAGCCACGTTGTGGGGGTGGCTCGTTAGGCAAGAGAAAACAGTGGGTGAACCTGGTGTGACTGATGATTAGACGGCGTAAGACAATGGACTCCTTAAGAGAGGGGCGGGAAGAAAAGCGCCAAACTGCAGTACTCTCCTTGCTTACGCACCAGATGCCATTTAACTTCTGAGCAAAGAGAGATTTGGATTTGTATCCGTACATCTGCACCTGGAATCATGAAAGGGAATGAGGGATAAGTATCTGATTCTCTAGCCAAATGGTCAGCCAGTTCGTTCCCTGTGGTGGACACATTATTTTGAAGTCAGAGGAAGACAACGGAGCACGTGGCATGGCCAAAGGCAAAGAGGAGGTTATGGACAGCAGAGACCAACGGGTGACGAGGTGTAGCATCAGTCCATAGCCTCCAAGCTACTCATTCAGTGGGAGCTTATTAAAACACTGTGGAGGGAGGCCTGAGAAAGGAAAAAAAATGATCCTAAGGAATGCTGCGTGCTCCATCACAGGTTCGTGTGGTAAGTGCTAAGTGACACGATGATGATCAGCCAGTATTAGTGGCATACAATGCAAGAGTGTTATTGTGCATTACGGCGTGGTTTACTAATAAACTTGAGCGAGCTTGCGCTCCAACATTACTCAACCACTATACTACTTCCTCCTACCAAAATCTGATCAAAGGTATCCGGACAACAATTAGTGGACGTTATTATGGGGTATGTACACTCTCCCCCTTTATCACCGGCTGGTTTGTGCTGGGTACACTTCCCATTAGGTGTCTGTACTCTGTGGAGGAAGGGTAGCCCATTCTTTCTCTACAGTCAGTGCCAGAGGAGGAATCGATGTTGGCTCTGGGATCTGGAGTGACGTCGAGGTCCTAACTTGTCCCAAAGGTGTTCCAGCGGTACGTGTCTGGACTATCCATTTTAGGAATGTTATTGTCTACTAACCATCGCCGCGCGGGATTAGCCGAGCGGTCTCAGGCGCTGCAGTCATGGACTGTGCGGCTGATCCCGGCGGAGGTTCGAGTCCTCCCTCGGGCATGGGTGTGTGTGTTTATCGTTAGGATAATTTAGGTTAAGTAGTGTGTAAGATTAGGGACTGATGACCTTAGCAGTAAAGTCCCATAAGATTTCACACACGTTTAGTTTAATTTTACTAACCATCGCCTCACACATGTTGCTATATGACAGCGTAAATCTTAAAGGTGAAACAATTATCTGCTTCGAACTGTTCCTTTACTGTATGCAGTACACAACAAAGCAAAATGTATAACGGACTACACCCTAACTACGGGAAAACACCCCCATTTTGTAACAGCACCTCCTCTGGACTTCAGTGTTGGCACTGCATGTGGTGGCAGGTAACGTTCTCAAGTCAAAAACACAAAAACCCAAACCCATAGATCAGAGTGGCATAGGGTACATCTCAGTCTACATAGACACTCCGCAAGCCCCCTTACGGTGCGTGGCGGAGTGTTCCCTGTACCACACTACTTGTCATTTCATTTCCTTTCCTGTTACACTGGCAAATAGCACGAGCAAGAAACAACTGTCTGTATACCTCCCTAATTTCTCGTATCTTATCTACGTGGTCCTTACACGCGATGTATGTTGGCGGCAGTAGAATCGTTCGGCAGAAAGTTTCAAATGCTGGTTGTCTAAATAGTGTTTCTTGAAAAGAACGTCGCTTTCCCTCCAGGGATTCCCATTTCAGTCCTGAAGCATCTCCGTAACACTTCTGTGTTGTCTGACCCTGGCCGGCCAGAGTGGCCGTGCGGTTCTAGGCGCTACAGTCTGGAGCCGAGCGACCGCTACGGTCACAGGTTCGAATCCTGCCTCGGGCATGGATGTGTATGATGTCCTTAGGTTAGTTAGGTTTAATTAGTTCTAAGTTCTAGGCGACTAATGACATCAGAAGTTAAGTCGCATAGTGCTCAGAGCCATTTGAACCATTTGTCTGACCCTACTGCTAACAGATACAGCAGCCCGCCTCTGAATTGCTTCATTGTGTGCCTTCAATCCGATTTGGTATGGATCCCAAACACTCGAGAAGTACCCAAAAATAGGTCGCAATAGCATCCTATATGTGGTCTCCTTTACAGGTGAACCATTCCTCCCTAAAATTCTCCCAATAAACCGAACTCGACCATTCCCCTGCCCTATCACAGTTCTCAAATGCTCGTTCCACCTCATATCGCTTTGCAACGTTACGCCCGGATATTTAAACGACTTGACTGTGCCACGCAGGACACTAGTAATACCGTATCCGAACATTACAGGTTTGATCTTCCTACTCATCGGAATTAACTTAAATTTTCCTCATTTAGGGATAGCTTCCGTTCATCATACGAACTGGAAATTTTTTATAAGTCGTCTTGTATCCTCCTATAGTCACTCAACTTCGGCACCCTACCGTACACCACAGATTACTGATGACCCTGTCCCGCCAAATCATTTACGTATATACAGAACAAGAGCAATCCCATCACACTTCTCTGGGACACTCCTGTCGACGCCCTTGTCTCTGATGAACATTAGCCGTCGAGGAGAACATATTGGGTTCTGTTACTTAAGAAGTCCTCGAGCCACTCACATATGTGTGTGCTTATTCCATGTGCTCGTACCTTCGTTAACAGCACGCAATGGGGCACCGCACCCAATGCTTTTCAGAAAACTAGAAATATGCAGTCTGTCCGTTGCCGTTCATCCACAGCTCGTAGTATGTCTTGTGACAAAACGAATGTTGCGTTTCGCACGAGCGTGACTCGCATGAGGGTCAATCCTCATTCAGAATCACTCGTTACCAGCCATTCACTGCCCTTACATCACCTCAAGCGTCGCTTAGTGGTGGCTGCAGAAATGGGTGGCCTGTGAGGGGGAGTTCGACCACTAAATCGTTTTACCCCATTCGTTTTAACTCCTTACGCACAGCCATTGCGCAAGCTGGATTGCTGGCAGCACTTTGGAATCAAGGAGAGATTCCCCCATTGATCTCATGCAACTTGTTACACCGTCTGTAATACTCGACGGTCCCTGTCCGCCGGTATGTTAGCTCTGCTTGATACTGGCTGCCTGGCTGTTCCTTTGCGTTTCCAGTTGTCAACCATATCATCAGTAAACTGCTTGGGCTGCTTCAGAAGGGTAGGAATGTCCCTGATGGATTCGTTACTCGGGTGACATCCAATGACTAGTCCACGTTCGAAGTGAACTGAGCTGTCCTCACCGCCCCAGTTCGTTGTTACTGCTTCTCTACTGAGAATACAATGCTCTGCGCCTCCTTTTATAGTGGCGGATCTGTCTCTCAAGATATCTAATGATCAATTCCGCAGCACGTAGCGGTGTACGGATTCTTCTGATGAGGCAGTGGAAATGGCTTAGGGATATATACACACACCAAAAAGATGTTTTTCGCCACCCCAGTTCCCAGAGCTCCTGAAGACAGACATCTACTGTGGATATTGTATCACAGACGCAGTCCCTTTGACTGTTCAGAAATGTCACTAAACCCTCCCAAAGAAATGAACAACCATGCACGAGCAGCGCCTATTACACGGGGTGAGACGTCCGGCAGCCGATCAGTTCCAGTCATTCCACCAGGAAGGAGGTACACGGCTGATGTTGTCTTTAGTTCAACCATGCGTAGACGCTCAATACCGCTGTTCGATCGCGTCCGCTTTGTTACTTTGTCCCAGGAAGGGCTCTCAACAACGGATGTGTCCAGGCGTCTCGGAGTGAATCAAAGCGATGTAGTTCGGACATGGAGGAGATACAGAGAGACAGGAACTGTCGATGACATGCCTCGCTCAGGACGCCCAAGGGCTACTACTACAATCGACGACCGCTACCTACGGATTATGACTCGAAGGAACCCTGACAGCAACTCCACCACGTTTAATAATGCTTTTCGTGCAGCCACAGGACGTCGTGTTACGACGCGCAATAGGCTGCATGATGCGCAACTTCACTCCCGACTTCCATGGCGAGGTCCATCTTTCCAACCACGACGACATGAGCGCGGAACAGATGGGCACAACAACATGCCGAATGGACCGCTCAGGATTGGCATCACGTTCTCTTCACCGATGAGTGTCGCAAATGCCTCCAACCAGACAATCGTCGGAGAAGTGTTTGGGGACGACCCAGTCAGGTTGATCGCCTTAGATATACTGTCCAGCGAGTGCAGCAAGGTGGAGGTTCCCTGCTGTTTTGGGGTGGCATTATGTGGGGCCGACGTGCGCCGCTGGCGGTCATGGAAGGCGCCGTAACGGCTGTACGATACGTGAACGCCATCCTCCGACCAATAGTGCAACCATATCGGCAGCATATTGGCGAGGCATTCGTCTTTGTGGACGACAACTCGCGCCCCATCGTGCACATTTTGTAAATGACTTCCTTCAGGATAACGACATCGCTCGACTAGAGTGGCCAGCATCTTCTCCAGACATGAAATCTATCGAACATGCACGGGATAGACTGAAAAAGGCTGTTTATATACGACATGACCCACCAACCACTCTGAGGGATCTACGCCTAATCACCGTTGAGGAGTGAGGCAACCTGGACCAACACTGCCTTGATGAACTTGTGGGTAGTGTGCCACGACGAATACAGGCATGGGTCAATGCAAGAGGACGTGCTACTGGGTATTAGAGGACCAGTGTGTACAGCAGTCTGGACCACTGAAGGTCTCACTGTATGGTGGTACAACATGCAATATGTAGTTTTCATGAGCAATAAAAAGGGCGAGAATGATGTTTATGTTGATCTCTATTCCAATTTTCTGTACAGGTTCCGGAACTCTCGGAAGCGAGGTGATGCAAAACTTTTTTTGATGTGAGCATTTCAGTCTGCCTAAGGATACTTCAGTGTTTCGTAAATTTGAAAGTACGTAACACATTCTATTTCCGTTTAGAATTCTTGTTTTGATTTCATGTTTCATATGATATTGTGTGTTAAAGAAGAATACCAGAAATTTGAGTTGGATTGTTTGTCGAAATGTTTCATTTTCAGCGTTATAGTTTACAGTATGTCTGCAAGAGATGAGTGAGTGCAAAATATTTTATCTTGTCGCCGCGTGGTTCGAAATCAGTTTGGTGTGAATACTACTGCTATCCGCTGCGTGTGTGCCACATTTATATTGTCCCCTAGTGGAACTGTGTGACAAGAACAGGACTACAATCCCGACAACACCTTACAGAAGGCATCCCGTCCCAAAGATGACTGTGAGAAGACACCTTCGACCCGAAGTCAATAACAGAAAATCATGAGTTGGCTCCGGGCACTATGGAACTTAACATCTGAGGTCATCAGTCCCCTAGAACTAAGAACTACTTAAACCTAACTAATCTAAGGAGATCACACACATCCATGCCCGAGGCAGGATTCGAACCTGCGACCGTAGAGGTCGCGCGGTTCCAGACTGCAGCGCCTAGAACCGCTCGGCCACACCGGCCGGCAAAATCATGAATTATGTGGCATTGTTGGCCGGGTACCCTCCGCGCATAATGCCAGCTTTCTTCGTAGTATGAAAGTATTAACTGTTAACTGTGTGTGTTACCGAGCGAGGTGGCGCAGTGGTTAGCGCACTAGCCTCACATTCGGGAGGACAACGGTTCAAACCCTCGTCCAGCCATTCTGATTTAGATCTCCCGTTATCTCCCTAAATCGCTTAAGACAAATCCCTGGATGGTTCGTTTGAAACGGCACGGCCCCATCCTTCGCTAATCCAGTGGGGTCGATGACCTCGCGGTTTGGTTCCCTACTCCGACATCATCCAGCCAACTGTGTGTGTGTTGAGCGTTGGTGACTCTAGTGTGTGTGTGTGTGTGTGTGTGTGTGTGTGTGTGTATGTGTGTGTGTGTGTGCGTGCGTGAATAGCAGCGATGGAAGGATCACCACCAGCAGGACCACATGTCCTCACCTCATAGTACACTGCGAAGATGTTTGGAATTTAACGGAGGACGATATCACAAAGTCTCGGGACCAGTAAAACTTCATGCCAAGACCTCATCTTGCCTTGTCGTACAAATACACCAACTAATCAAAAGTATCCGGGCAACCATGTGTTATGCGGAATTGACGACCAGACACCGCGAGAGGCGAATGTCGCAGTACAAAAGTAGGCGGGGAGTATTCTGGTATCAGCAGGAGAGAAACGGTCACAGCGGACTCAATCGGTGATGGAAGCACAGTGACTCTGAACGTGGACCAGTCACTGGTTATTACGTGAGTAACGAAGTCCATCAGGCACATTTATATCCTTCTACAGCTGCCCAAGTCGACATGTGGCGAAACAGGCGCTTTATCATTGTAAGAGGTACAGAGGCGAGCGTGTGTGCTGGGACCTCACCCCAGATCACTGCTGCTAGGGCCACGTCATCGTACCTGTGTGTAGCATACAAAGTATGGAGCCATAATCTAACAATGAAATCAAAAATTGAAGTAAATTTTCCAAACTTGGTCAGTATCTGCTTCATTGCATTAATGCTAGAACTGTTAGATCTCAGAACGATCAGATTAATAAGTTTTTCTATTTTAACTTAAGAAAAAAAGTGGCGCTAAATAATGCAGCTAGCTACCTAAAAAATTGTTCAGAATGTGCACATTCATATCAAAATCAAAAGTTACAAGCCTCAACTTGATCGGTGCAATATTTTGGTCGAAATCGGCGTATTTACGAAACACTGAAGGCACTAAATATTAGACTGAGAAACATGAAAATTCTTACGTAGCCTCATTTTGACATTAAAACATTAGCTGTATGACTCCATTAAACTATCTCCAATACTTTTCAAAGAATTTACTAAAAACTAAATTTGGAACAGAAATTATCCTTATCATAATAGATTAAGTACGATTTACATTTGTGACAAAAAGTTCTAATTACGGCACTCGATTACATTGAGGAAATAATACTTCTGTACCAAGTTTCAAGACTTTAGTGTAAATAACAATCAATAAAAAAAAAGTTCAAATGTGTGTAAAATCTTATGGGACTTAACTGCTCCCGGGTTCCCGGGTTCGATTCCCAGCGGGGTCAGGGATTTTATCTGCCTCGTGATAACTGGGTTTTGTGTGATGTCCTTAGGTTAGTTAGGTTTAAGTAGTTCTAAGTTCTAGGGGACGGATGACCATAGATGTTAAGCCCCATAGTGCTCAGAGCCATTTGAACATTTTTGAACTTAACTGCTAAGGTCATCAGTCCCTAAATTATCCTAAGGACAAACACAGACACCCATGCCCGAGGGAGGACTCGAACCTCCGCCGGGACCAGCCACACAGTCCATGACTGCAGCGCCTTAGACCGCTCGACTAATCCCAACAATCAATACAAGGACTGATAAAGAAGTAATTCAGAGGCCATGTTCTACTGTCGGTTCCGTTCTACAAATTCTAGCTGGAAAAGTTTAAACGCAGACGAGCTAAACCTTTTTCAGTAGCTACAGCCAGTTTAGCTATATTAGTATAAAAAATATGAAGATTGAAAATTGTTTCACGACAGAGCTATTAAATAATACGTGTCCGAGAAAAAGGCCATTTAAATGTTGCTATCGGTGCCTACAGCGGTTGGCAGCATACTTTCCGTTCGGTGGTCGGCTGCACCCGTGTATAAATACGGCCCGAGTGGCAGTAGAAACACTCCCTTCGCACCGCGCTATCAGTCTGTCCGCGTGAGTCAAACGCCGGTATACGCTCTGCCTCAGATGACGACAGAGCTAGACATCTACCAAACGCGTTTTCGGTAAAGTGGATAGTGAACTCGCTAGGACTGTATGCCGTCCTGGATCGCCTAGATTTCACGTTATTAGCTGTTTGTTTGCAGCACGTAATGTTGACAAAAACCGCGTAGCAAGTGGTGCGATTATTTTCCACTTTTGTGGGAAGCAATTAGCTTGGACGATCAGGAGTCAGGGCGACAGACAATTTTACTTGGAACTTTTCGTAGAAGTCACCTCTCTGAACTGCTAACAGTGTTGTTTCTGATGGAGGATGATGATGTTTCGTTTGTGGGGGGGGCTCAACTGCGCGGTTATCAGTGCCCGTACAATTTCCCAACCTTTGCTCAGTCCGATCTCGCCACTTTCATGAATCTGAAATGATGAGGACAACACAAACACCGACGCATCTTGAGGCAGGTGAAAATTCGTGATTCCGCCGGGAATCGAACCCGAGACCCGGTGCTTGGGAAGCGAGAACGCGACCGCGAGGCCACGAACTGCGGCCGCTTCTGATAGAGACAAAATTACTATTACTATCAGGAATATTATTATGTTTCTGAGTGTGACCTTTCACTGGATATAAGGGGTGATTGAAGTAGATATGCAAATATTTTAATAAGTTATTCTACAAGTAAAACTAAAGAAAAAAGTTCATATAAATACACGTCTGCAGATGTTTAGTTACGGAGTGATGGCTAATATAAGATTTTGCCTGAAATTTAGCAACTTCGCTAATATGAAGCCATCGCAAAACTGTACGAGGTTATTTACTTTGTTGTTATTGGTCTGGTGAATCTAATGAAATATTTCCCAGAAGCATATCTGCAGTAGTTTTGCAGAACATACAGAGAAGTAAAGGCGTAATTTCGTAAAATTTTTAATTTATTAACTACTTGGCCCAATTTTCTTTAAATTCCAGACAGTTGCACTAAGTTTTCAACAGTAGTTGTGGAGAATTTAATTTTGGAACATTTTTAAACATTTATTGTGAATGTATTGTGAAATAGTATGTACACTGTACAATTTCCTTAAGATTGAGCTTTCTTTTTTCTGGTTTAACGTGAATTCACGTGTGCTATGGTATTGAGAATATCAGATTATCTGACACATTCATACAGTTTCAGTTAACGTTATTACCATCATTCATCCAAAATTAAATTCTCTACATCTTCTGTTGAAAACTTTGTGCAATTGACTGAAATCTAAAAAACAAATTGGGCCATGTAATTAATACACTAAAAATTTTACGAAATTACTTCTTTGGTTCTCTGGATGTTCTGGAAAACTAATACAGTTACATGTCTGCGACATGTTTTTTTAGATTCACCAAACCAATACCAGCAAAATAAATGGAAATCGTGTTTTACTTTAACCTCGTACAGTTTTGCGATGACTTCATATTAGTGAAGTGGTTAAATTTCAGGCAAAATCTTTATTACCCGTAACTCCATATCTAAACATTTGCGGACTTACGTTTGTACGAACGTTTTTCTTTAGATTTACTTCTAGACTAAAATACTGAAATCTTTGCATATCTTCGTGAACCACCCTGCATTAATCAGTTGGATCTGAAAACTTTTATCTATAGTGGTAGTTCCCGGTCTGGCTGAGAAAACAGCAAGTAGGAACATTTTCTTTCAGTGAGCGCAAGAAGAACGTGAACTTTCAGACTGGAAATTATGGTCAATATGTTCTCCGCCGCTTTCTGGCTCACCACAAACATAGTTTTCAGGCGCTCTTAAATATGGCGACGAGTAGTAATATTTTAAACCACCGCCCCACTGACTGTTGGTGATGTGATTCTCAAGTGGAAACGCGAAGGAACAACCACACCTAAAAGAATATCAGGCAGTCCTCAAATACTGAAAGACAGGTAGGCCTAACGTCGTGCATTGCGGAGAGTGGTTGTACGAAACCAGCGCAAGGAGGAGGAGGAGAATATTAGTGTTTAACGTCCCGTCGACAACGAGGTCATTAGAGACGGAGCGCAAGCTCGGGTGAGGGAAGGATGGAGAAGGAAATCGGCCGTGCCCTTTCAAAGGAACCATCCCGGCATTTGCCTGAAGCGATTTAGGGAAATCACGGAAAACCTAAATCAGGATGGCCGGAGACGGGATTGAACCGTCGTCCTCCCGAATGCGAGTCCAGTGTGCTAACCACTGCGCCACCTCGCTCGGTCCAGCGCAAGGAATGATTCGCGAAATGCCAACTTCTACCAACAGTCCAGCCAGGACAACGGCTGAGCGTAAGGAGTTAAGAGGAGAGGGTGCACTGGTGGAGCGTAAGCCGCGCATTATCGTAGTCAATCCTAAGCGGCACTTGAGCTGGCGTTAAAAGAGCGAAGTCACTGCATAGTGCGTGACTGGAAACGAGAGATTTGCCGTGGTGAATCTTGCTGTATACCCTGTAGCATTCTGATGGTACGGTCTGGGTTGGGCGAACGCTATGGACGAAATTACAGAACTCCACACGTTGTTGTTGGTATTCTTCACGAAGTACCTGAATTTTGTATGGTTTCACGTGTAAATGTCGACGCAACACACGCCAGACGGACATCGGGGGCATGCCGAGCTGTCGAGTTGCAAGGCGAACGGATTTCTGCGGACCCCTTGTGAAACTATGGCGGATGCGTTCCACGTCTATGTCAGACACTCGGGGACGGCCCGGCTCTTTGCCTTCACACAAACAACGTGTTTCTGGGAACTGATAATACTATCGTCAAATGGTCTGTGTTGTAGAAGGATCCACATCATACCTAGTACGAAAGTCACGCTGAACAGTTATTACTAACCCGGTATTAGTTGCTCTTTTCAAAAAAAAATAAAAAAACAAAAAAAATGGTTCGAATGGCTCTGAGCACTATGGGACTTAACATCTGTGGTCATCAGTCCCCTAGAACTTAGAACTACTTAAAACTAACTAACCTAAGGACATCACACACATCCATGCCCGAGGCACGATTCCAACCTGCGACCGTAGGGGTCACGCGGTTCCAGACTGAAGCGCCTAGAACCGCACGGCCACACCGGCCAGCTGCTCTTCCCAACAGTACGTTGTTCACGCACGTATCTCAGATAACGTAATACTTGTAGACTTTTTAAATCGGATGATTCTTTCTGATACACTATGTACTTCAAAATACGAGACCATTCTGTACAGTGCAGCCTCATTCTGTTTCTCCCTAGTGTGCAATGCCGATTCGGTTCGTACCCATGGAAGGTCACATGATGAGCTGTGCATGTTATTGACTCGGGGGAAACGTCAATATATGGCGGTGTAGGAGGCTTACCGCAAGTGCGGTCGGCTACAAGTAATGGACGAATCACAAAGAGATACTTATAGTTTGGGTTGCACATTACACCTCCAGTACTGTTCAATGTGCATCGCTGTCCAAGTTCGGCAGTCAGTAGTTGTGGCACTGTTGTTAAGTATGCCCGTCCACCGCGGCAAGGTCGCATCACATCGGAAGGCTAAAATCGGTTTTTAGTTGTCTTGAGGCCAAGAACTGCATCGAAAGCAAAATAACGTCATTATTTAACTGTCCTGGGGCCAAAAACGGTAGAAAAATAAAAAGACCGGTTTTTAATTGTCCTGGGGACAAAACCCACATTAAATGGAAAATGCATCGGTTTCTAACTGTCGTAACACTGCCTCAATACATGTTTAATATGCATTCTCCAGAAAGTTGAAATCGAGAAACAGCACTTTCCACAACAGATCGGAGTGTCTCGATGGGTCAAGTTCAGAATTCGTTGTGAAATGCGTGCCTTCAATTCTATTACGTTCACAGCTGGAGCATCGAACACAACATCTTTCCCCACAGCCAGAAGTCGCACTGATAAAGATCAGGGAATCTGGACGGCCAGGCTGTAGGAAAATGACCGCTGATGAGTCTGGCATTTTCCATTATGCCTCTGCAGTAGCCGCTTCGTTGGCGGTTTCTGTAGAGAAGCGCCATCTTGCATAAAAATGAGCTCACCTACACATCCACGCTGTCGAACTGTTGTAATGACATTGGTGTGCTAAAGACTCCCATAGCGTATACCATTGACGGTACAGGTAACAGGACCCGCAAGACCCATCTCAAAAGAATACGGCCTATAAAATGACTTTTATCAAAACTAGACATGATTGTCTTCATGGGAATTCGGCGATTGTTCATTAAATAAAATATGGCGTTTGAGTCTTCGATCGCTATTCTTTATTTTCAGTTACCGGTTTCGGGCTAGCTGCCCATCTTCAGATAATATATAGCAGTTACCGAACCGATTGTTCTGTACGGACAAGTTACTGTGTAACTGCAATATATGATCTGAAGATGGACAGCTAGCCCGAAACCGGTAATTGAAAATAAAGAATAGCGATCGAAGACTGAAACGCGATATTTTATAAAATGACTTTTATCTTAATAGTATGAATCTTTATATTTGTCTTTGTAGGGAGAGAGAGAGAGAGAGAGAGAGAGAGAGAGAGAGAGAGAGAGAGAGAGAGAGAGAGAGAGAGCGATATTGATTTTTGATTGAGATTTTTACTTTAAGTCGTAACTGGTACCTGAATTTTGGTTGCTGACTCCTTGAATGATCAGCTTCTGCACCAGTTGGTGACATATTACAATTTGGAGGAAGTTATTATTCTCTAAGGTTTAAAATACGACTCTGTTAGTTACCTGCCCGTATTGCAGATAGCTAGCCCAAGTTTTCGTAGCTTTTCATACCTAAGAGACCACTGTTGTAAGTAAATAAGATCAAACAGCAATCTGGTTTCCGTGAGAAAAGAAGACTGCTTGGCTCACAAACTTCCTTTAACCTAAAGGTCCTGCTAGATCAAAAATGATCAGTGGAGCTCAGCACCGTACTACTGTACAAGAACATAATCCAATTACTGTAATTAAGAAATTATGAGAGGTTGTTACTTATTGAATGAAAACTATAGAGAATCCATTTCTTTTCCTGTATTTTAGTGAACTTTGTACACTTACAATTCTACTGATTGATAGACGGCGACGACAATGAAGTTCACCTCCATTTCCGAAATATTTTTATTCTTCACTTCCAGAAAATTTGTATACGTAAATGTTTGGCAACCTCTTACACATACTTTACTAGGTTTTATCACTAAAATATCAATTTTCATTAAATGGAAGAATACGTTCTGAGCGACGGTTTAGCAACACGCCCTCTTTTCACAGGATGCAGATTAACAGTCCTCTTTTTTTTTAATAAATCAATTGTCTTTTTTTTAGAGTCCACACTCAAAGGTTCACAACTACCATCGTTGCGGGGATTGTGCGCTAGTAGTTTGTTGCTGTCCAGCTGCGCTTCACTTCACTTCAAGTACTTTTTTAATCACATTTACATTGACGGTATTTAAATACATTACTGAGCATCTCAGAATAAAATCAGTCACAAATTAGTTGAAGAAAAAAGCAGTGAGGCACACGTAACCTTACTGGCTGTACGATAAACGATGTCGTGAACCCGCATCACACAGTCGCCTTTGCAGAATAAAGTCGTACCGATTGATGTGCGTGCACTTTTTCCGCTGCCTATATTGTACAGACGTGTCCTTCTAGATGTAAATGGGCTTCGTCTGTCTACAGAATGTTCCATAGCCATTCATTGTCCACTTCCATGCGAGCAGGAAATTCCAGAGCGTACATTTGTCTTGCTGGCAGGTCAGCAGGAAGCAACTCCTGAACACGGGAGATTTTGTATTGACAGCAATGCAGAATGTTTCCTAGGATTTCAGGCGCCGTGCTCGCAAGCATGTCCAACGTTCGGGCAATTCCCACGTGCGCCGCGCGTTTGCCCATCAACGCTCGACCCCTCCTGCAGTGTTGTGGCCACGTCTCTGGCTGACGTCCGACCAACTGCTTTCCCGCCTCTGCCACACTGCACTACCGCAGAATGTGTCTTTTTGAATTTCGTAATCATTTTCTCCAGATTCTTTGCAGACATCGGACCAAAGTATTTCCTGATATGCTTGAACGTTCGGAACCTCTGCAGGACTACTGGCACAAAGTCAACGTTCTTGTAAAAGAGCTTTACAGCCAGCGCGAGGGCCTTATAGGAGACAGTCATGTTAGGCCTCTAGGATGCAAACTGAGGAACATTTGTAGCCGCGCGTCTGTTCGTGTGCATATTCTGACACTCACATTTTGGTCAAATTTGCGTGAAATATTTTTGTTCCATGACGTTCCCCCTTGCATCAATAACGTGCTGTTCAAATTTGACGTTCATCTGAGCAGTGGTTCTCTTTCTACAGCGTTTTGAAGCTGTAACTTAATTATGGACACCCTGTACGTTGCAGAACTCTGCCAGTAAGCATATCAGAAGTCTATGTGTGTCCTTAGAGAAGACTGAGAAAGAGTGTTTGCAAACATTAGTAATCTCATAGCAAGTGTAACGGTCTTAGCGACTTAAAGTTCAATACACGGTTCTTTCTGTACGTAGAATACCGCACTTTGCGTAAGTTCCTTTGCAGTCCCACAAAAACACGGTTTTCGCCCGCGTCTTCAGATGCGGTAATTTTTTTTTTCTTTCATTTCCTGTAAGCGCATGTCCCCCCCCGCTCACTGGTCTTTGAACTAGAACGAGTCATTTTAATTTTCCTCTGTCCTCCCGCTGCGCGCCGTCACGTTACTTTCCCTCGTTTCACTTTCTGTTACTTTCCCTTGAAGCCCTAAAGCTGCCATCGGCGCTCGCCTGCCCGACTTCAATAAAAGTTAACGGCCGTGGGGCCCGGCCCCCTCTCTCACTCCAATACCACCCCGGGCCACGCGTGTACACGGGATGGCAGCGGACGTAACTCCGCCCTTAACGAGCCCCTACTCTGCGCCACAAAACCTGCTGCCCCCCCCCCCCCCCCACACCAAACACACTGTGGCAGTTAAACACCGTCCAGCTGACACCCATCCGTGTCACTCGCCCACACAACTCTCCCACCTTCCTCTTTAATCTCCGCACCCATTCCACTCATTTCATGCGTTCCTCCATTCATTTTCACCTTTCTTCCAAATTGGCCCTATTTGTATTCCAGCTGCGCACGATATCTGCATTAAGCTCGCTGACATATTCGGCAGTTGTCACACAGCTTTTAACACCACCACATGTGTCACACGAAATCCTCATGCACTGACATTATTTTCCTTCATTTTTCTTTTGGTCAAAACTTGTAAATTTGTAAAAGTATTTTTCTAGTAATTTCTGCGAATTATTTCTCATTTATGTATAATTATTTGTAACTAGCGGTTCTGTAGTGCCAAACACAGGAGGGCTCACTGCCCAAAGTGTGGTATCTTTGCTGGCATGACCACACCATGCGTCATAAGAGGTTATAAGAGTATCAATATCAGCAAACGACAAGACTCGCTGGAAACACGCCGCCAACGCCCTCTGACCCCAGTGTATAGGATCGCCGCCACGGACCAGAGGGATAGTTTAGCCAGTCAGTTTGGCCAGTTAGTTCGAGCCTGTTGTGCCAGTTCGTTCAAGCCTGCACGCTGTGAATATTCCAGCTTGTCATCGAGATGGAGCTGCAGACTTAGCCTCTAGTACAGAGACAGGCAGCACATAGCAACCTTATAGAGAACATAGCGAACTTCTGCTTCACCAGTATTGAGGCTAAGAGGACTATACAGAAGAGAGTTTGTACCACAGCATATGGAAACTTAAGTAGCTCTTTCTTTATGAATAAAGAACCCAGTTATTAACTGTGTGCAGTTTGTGTTATAGAATGGGGATACCGGCCACCAACCAACATCCTCTCCTTGTTTCCCACGGTACAGCTCTACAAAGACAACAAGACGATATAAATGTGGCTAAAGAGAATACAACAGTATTAGCGAGAGATCGGAATGCCACACCAATGTTGGCAACACAAACTGATACCACAGACATTAGCGATGGCTCGCTAAAATCAACAACAACCATTGGTAGGCACTCCACAACACACGTAGTCCCACTCAGCACAGCAGCGTCCTTAAACTGAGGTCAATATAAGGTCATGCATTTAAGAGCTCGGCCGAGTTTGCTAATTCTGTGTCTGCAGTCAACATCATCTAGTAGGACGGTGTTAGTCGAAGTCTCAGAGGAAGATGTAGCCGTGTCATTGTATGCATCGAACAATGCTTTCATAATCAATGACAAGTGTACATGATCTACACTCTCATTTGACAAAGAACTGTCTCAAGTAAATCTTTTAATTCATGCAAGTAATAAAATGAAATGTCTGCTGTATTTCAGAATAAGCCATCTCTCAGAGCACTCAAAGAACCCACAGTTGCAAATAGACGATTGAAGTTTTGTCTGTTCACAATAGTAGGAAAGCTACATCATTTCACCTGATACCAGCTCCTAAGCCACATCCTCAGACTTTAAATTTAGCATCGTAACAGTAAATTTTTTAAAAAAAGGAAAAGGTTCCTACCTGTGAGTCATAATTTTGTCATGCAATACAAAATATTTATTATTCAAGAAAACAGTAGTAAAGTAAATGGTTTGGTTACTTTGGTAGTATATAAAGAAGCAATTTAACTTTTTCTTGGAACTACCTGGCAGATTAAAACTGTGTCCCGGACTGAGACTCGAACTCGGGTCCCTTGCCTTTCGCGGGCAAGTGCCCTACCAACTGAGCTACGCAAGCACGACTCACCCCCCGTCCTCACACCTTTACTTCCGCCAGTACCACGTCTGCTACCTTCCAAACTTTACAGAACCTCTCCTGCCAACCTTGCATAGCTAGTACTCCTGAAAGAAAGGATACTGCGGAGACATGGCTTAGACACATCCTGGGGGATGTTTTCAGAATCAAATTTTCACTCTGCAGCGGAGTGTGCGCTGATATGAAACTTCCTGGCAGATCAAAACTGTGTGCCGTACCCAGACTCGAACACGGGACCTTAGCCTTTCGCGGGCAAGTGCTCTACCATCTGAACTGCCAGAGTGCAGAGTGAAAAATCTCATTCTGGAAACATCCCCCCGGCTGTGGCTAAGATATGTCTCCGCAATATCCTTTCCCCAGGAGTGCTAGTTGTGCAAGGTTCGCAAGAGAGCTTCTGTGAAGCTTGGAAACTAGGAGACGAGGTACCGGAGGATGTAAAACTGTGAGGACGGGGCGTGAGTCGTGCTTGGATAGCTCAGATAGTAGAGCACTTGCCCGCAAAAGGCAAAGGTACCGAGTTCGAGTCTCGGTCTGGCACACAGTTTTAATCTGCCAGGAAGTTTCATATTAGCGCACACTCCGCTGCAGTTCTTGTTCACTTGTGAACTTGGAAGAGATCCTTGGACACTGAATGGTTACAGATTAATTACAAAATGATAATATAAAGACATCAACACTACTCTCTTTTTCACAAAAAAGAAAACAGGACTCCCTCAACAACTAGAGATAGGAAATTCATGTTCACATGGCATGTACATTAGTTTCGGCATCTATCCTGTTGCCTAGTTGGCAAAGTGTCTGCCATGGGCACTTATACACTACTGGCCATTAAAATTGCTACACCACGAAGATAACGTGCTGCAGACGCGAAATTTAACCGACAGGAAGAAGATACTGCGGTATGCAAATGATTAGCTTTTCAGAGCATTCATACAAGGTTGGCGCCGGTGTCGACACCTACAACGTGCCGACATGAGGAAAGTTTCCAACCGATTTCTCATACACAAACAGCAGTTGACCGTTCATTGCCTGGTGAAACGTTGTTGTGATGCCTCGAGTAAGGAGGAGAAAAGCGTACCATCACGTTTCCCACTTTGATAAAGGTCGGATTGTAGCCTATCGCGATTGTGGTTTATTGTATCGCGACATTGCTGCTCGTGTTGGTTGAGATCCAATGACTGTTAGCAGAATATGTAATCGGTGGGCTCAGGAGGGTAATACGGAACGCCGTGCTGGATCCCAACGGCCTCGTGTCACTAGCAGTAGCAGTCGAGATGACAGGCATCTTATCCGCATGGCTGTAACGGATCGTGCAGCCACGTCTCGATCACTCAGTCAACAGATGGGGACGCTTGCAAGACAACAACCATCTGCACGGACAGTTCGACGACGTTTGCAGCAGCATGGACTATTAGCTCGCAGACAAAGGCTGCGGTTACCCTTGACGATGCATCAGAGACGGGAGCGGCTGCGATGGTGTACTCAAGGACGAACCTGGGTGCACGAAAGGCAAAACGTCATTTTTTCGGATGAATCCAGGTTCTGTTTACAGCATCATGATGGTCGCATCCGTGTTTGGCGACATCGCGGTGAACGCACATTGGAAGCGTGTATTTGTCATCGCTGTACTGGCGTACCACCCGGCGTGATGGTATGGGGTGCCATTGGTTACACGTCTCGGTCACCTCTTGTTCGCATTGACGGCACTTTGAACAGTGGACGTTACATTTCAGATGTGTTACGCCCCATGGCTCTACCCTTCATTCGATCCCTGAGAAACCCTACATTTCAGCAGGATAATGCACGACCGCATGTTGCAGGTCCTGTACGGGCCTTTCTGGATACAGAGAATGTTCGACTGCTGCCCTGGTCAGCACATTCTCCAGGTCTCTTACCACCTGAAAACGTCTGGTCAATGGTGGCCGAGCAACTGGCTCGTCACAATACGTCAGTCACTACTCTTGATGAACTGTGGTATCGTGTTGAAGCTGCATGGGCAGCTGTACCTGTACACGCCGTCCAAGCTCTGTGTGACTCAATGCCCAGGCGTATCAAGGCCGTTATTATGGCCAGAGGTGGTTGTTCTGGGTACTGATTTCTCAGGACCCAAATTGCGTGGAAATGTAATCACATGTCAGTTCTAGTATAATATATTTGTGCGAAGAATACCCGTTTATCATCTGCATTTCTTCTTGGTGTAGCAATTTTAATGGGCAGTAGTGTAACTTCTTCCATGTGTGATGGCGTCAGTGGGTATGGGGCATGTATGGCCTCCTGTGGTATAGCCGTCCATGCTGCTTCTACCTGGTTCGAAATTTCACCTGTGGTGGTTGGTATTTGGCCACAACGCTGCACCCATCGTTCAACCATACCCCACACATTTTAGATTGGTGACAAGTGACCTGGAGGACCAGGGCAAAAGGCAGGCTTCCTGTGACAGCGTGAAGGCACGTATTCGTACAGCCACATGTGGTCGTGCATTCTCTTGCTGAAAAATGGCGTCTGGGGTGTTGTGCAGATATGGTATGTGTATGGGCCGCAGGATGTAAAAAATGGTTCAAATGGCTCTGAGCACTATGGGACTTAAATTGTGAGGTCATCAGTCCCCTAGAACTTAGAACTACTTAAACCTAGCTAACCTAAGGACATCACACACATCCATGTCCGAGGCAGGATTCTAACCTGCGACCGTAGCGGTCACTCGGTTCCAGACTGTAGCGCCTAGAACCGCTCGGCCACTCCGGCCGGCCCGCAGGATGTAATTCACGTAGGTCACACTGGTCACATTGGCCTGGACACGCATCGACTGTGACTTTTGGCTGTACCCAACATCACGCCACACTGTAAGACCAAAATTCGGCACTGTATGTCTTCTGCGAATGCAGTCACTGTGATGCCCTTTCCGTGTCTGCGGCGAACCAAAATGCGGCCATTATTTTCAAACAAACACAACCTGGATTCCTCCGAAAACAATATCTGATGCCAATCCTGTCCCCAATGATGTAGTTACACACAGCATTGCAGTGTAGCATGTTTATGCACATTCGCGAAAGGAAGGCAGAAAAGTGGACGACGCACAAGTAACCCATCCGTAATAAATGGCGACGGATTGTCAATCCGGATAGTGTACGATGTGTTACACTGTTCCACTGTTGCGTTGGAGCCGAGGAGGGCGCAGACATGTCCTGCAATGCCATTCGGATGATATGTCGATCTTCTCAGGGGTGGTCTGGATGGTGCGACCTGACCCATCTCGTCTTATTCCGCGGTCTTCAGTCAACCATTCAGCACACACCCGTTGTACTGCCTAAACACATCGTCTCATGCGAGCATCAATTCTCGGATGTCTGCTTTATATTCTGTCATGCCATTAGAGGGTCCTCTTGCAAACTCACGTGCATATGTCTGCGAGGCATCCAGCACTTCCGCTCAAGTCACACTGATCCATTACCTTCGGTTTATAGCGACAACAAGAGCCGCAGACACATTCTACCGGTAGGTTGTGGTGTGCCGCGATATCTATGTTTACCCTGAACCCGCTGGCCGACATGGTTCAAATGCTAATCATTTCTGCAGAAAATTGTAATGTACATGTCCCTTGAATACGAACGTCCTATCTCTAGACGTTCAAAGTGTTATCTTTTTCCTGTACATGAGTGAATATTATAAACTGTAGAACACAGGTTAAATGTGAACTATGACCATAATTTATTGGTTATCAATTACAGATTAAAACTGAAGCAATAGCAGAAGCGTAGCAAATTAAAGAGATAGGATCTGAATAAATTGAAAAAACAACGTAGCGAGTTTGAGAGAAAGTATTAGGCTATGTTTGTCTGAAGCAGGGGAAAGGAATACACCAGAACTCGAATAGATTGCTTTGATAGATGCAACAATAAAGGCAGCAGGAGATAATATTGGCAAAAAGACAAGACCTGGTAGAAATCCCTCGATAAAACTGGATATGTTAAATTAAAGTGATGAAATGATAAAAAATAAAAATACAGTGAATAAGTTCAGTGAATGAGAATACAATCGGCTAAGAAACGAACTGGCTGGAAGACAAATAGAAGGATGTGCCAGTACGTATCACTAGGGGAAAGATACATACCGCTACAGGGAAATTAAAGAGACCGTTGGAGAAAGGAAAACAGCTGGACGAATATCAAGAGCTCACATCATGTGCAAGTACTAAGCAAAGGAGGGAAATCTGTAAGGAAGCTATAGTCCTATATACGAGGAACAAATTGGAAGACAAAAGAAAATTAGTGAAGATGATATGAAAGATATGATACTGCGAGAAAAACTTGATAGGGCACAGAAAGACCTAATTGGAATAAAGGCCCCAGGAGGAGGCGACGTCCGTTCAGTATTATTGACATTGTTGGGAAAGCCACCCACGGCAAATTATTCCACCTGTTATCCAAGGCGTATGAGACCGGCGAAATACGCTCAATCTTCAGGAAAAATTTAATAGTTCCAATTCCAAAGAAAGCGAATGCTGACAGGTGGGAATAATACCGAACCGTCAGTTTGATAAATCATAGCTGTAAATTATTGACACGAATTATTTACAGAACAATGGAAAAAAATTCGAGAGCCAGATCTTGGGGAAGTTCATTTTGGGATCCCAAGACGTGTAGGAACACACAGGTAATACTGATCTTCAGCTTCTGTGAGAAGATAGATGGAGGAACTTCAAACCTACGTTTACTATAGTATTTGCAGTTTTAGAGAACGCTTTTGACAATATTAACTGTGTAACACCTAGTTTCGTCCTATTTTGTATCTGTATTGATATCTCTGTGTCAATTAGTAGTGTTGCTTCTGTAGAGTGTTGCATCTGTCATGGAAATTCTTTGACTATACAGGGTGGTCAATTAATCGTGAACGGGCCAAATATCTAACGAAATAAGCGTCAAACGAAAAAATTACTAAGAACGAAACTTGTCTAGCTTCAAGGGGAAAACCAGACGGCGCTATGGTTGGCACACTAGATGGCGCTGCCATAGGTTCAAATGGTTCAAATGGCTCTGAGCACTATGGGACTTAACTGCTGAGGTCATCAGTCCCCTAGAACTTAGAACTAGTTAAACCCAACTAACCTAAGGACATCACACACATCCATGCCCGAGACAGGAATCGAAACTGCGACCGTAGCGGTCGCGCGGTTCCAGACTGTAGCGCCTAGAACGGCTCGGCCACTCCGGCCGGCGCGCTGCTATAGTTCAAACGGATATGAACTGCCATTTTTTAAATAGGAGCCCTCATTCTTTATTACATAATCGTGTAGTACCTAAAGAAATATGAATGTTTTAGTTGGACCACTTTTTTCGCTTTGTGATAGACAGATGGAGCTGTAATAGTGACAAACATATGGGTCACAATTTTAGACGACAGTTGTTAACATGTAGGTTTTTTAAATTAAAATACAGAACTTAGATGCGTTTGAACATTTTATTTTGGTTGTTCCAATGTGATACATTTACCTTTGTGAACTTATTTCTGAGAACGCATGCTGTTACAGCGTGATTACCTGTAAACACCACATTAATGCAATAAATGCTCAAAATGGTGTCCGTCAACCCCAATGCATTTGGCAATACGTGTAACGACATTCCTCTCAACAGCGAGTAGTTCGCCTTCCATAATGTTCGCACATGCATTGACAATGCGCTGACATATGTTGTCAGGGGTTGTCGGTGGATCACGATTGCAAATATCCTTCAACTTTCCCCACAGAGAAAATTCCTTGGAGCTCAGATCCGGTGAACGTGCGGGCCATGGTATGGTGCTTCGACGACCAATCCACCTGTCATAAAATATGCTATTCAACACCGCTTCAACCGCACGCAAGCTAAGTGCTGGACATCCATCATGTTGGAAGTACATCGCCATTCTGTCATGCAGTGAAACATCTTGTAGATTGTCATCGATTAAATGGGGGCCAATAATCATTCCTCCCATAATGCCGAAACCATACATTAACCCGCCTAGGTCGCTGATGTTCCACTTGTTGCAGTCATCATGGATTTTCCGTTTCCCAATAGTGTACATTATGCCGGTTTACGTTACCGCTGTTGGTGAATGACGATTCGTCGCTGAAGTCGCTAAATAGAACGCTTGCAAAGAAAAAAAGAAATCTGTCATCATCCCGTAATTTCTCTTGTGACCAGTGGCAGAACTGTACACGACGTTCAAAGTCGTCGACATGCATAGAAATATGGTACAGGTGCAATCGATGTTGATGTAGCATTCTCAACACCGACGTTTTTGAGATTCCCGATTCTCGCGCAGTTTGTCTGCTGCTGATGTGCGGTTTAGCCGCGACAGCAGCTAAAACCCCTACTTGGGCATCATCATTTGTTGCACATCGTGGTTGACGTTTCACATGTGGCTGCACACTTCCTGTTTCCTTAAATAACGTAAGTATCCGGCGAACGGTCCGGATACTTGGATGATGTCGCCCAGGATACCGAGCAGGGTACATAGTACACGTCCGTTGGGCATTTTGATCACAATAGCCATACATCAACACGATATCGACCTTTTCCGCAATTGGTAAACGGTTCCATTTTAACACTGGTTTATGTATGACGAAGCAAATACCGTCAGCACAGGCGGAATGTTACGTGACACCATGTAGTTATACGTTTGTGACTATTACAGCGCCGTCTATCACAAAGCGAAAAAAGTGGTCCAACTAAAACATTAACATTCATATTCCTTTACGTACTGTGGGGCGGCGAGTGAGTTTGTTGAATAATCTTTTACTGTATAAATGCTTGCAAGTTGAATCAGTTTCTGGCTTTTAGAATGTTGTTAATGCTGTCTTTCGCCGTTCTCAACACTGGCTCTCTATTTACTTTTTGGCACCCAGAAAGTGATTTAATAAAACATGGAACCAGTAATAGAGATCCTAGTGCCCACTTCATTTGAGATACAATTATAGCTGCAACTTATAGCTCTGAGGAATTAGGAGATTGTCCGGGATTTCTAATCAAAAACGGTTTTCCAAAATAGTTGAGTATATTCTGAAATTCACTGATAAAAAACACAAGTATCCCTACAACCTAACTAACAGAGCAGTTCAGAGTCTAATGCGCTGATGCAATTATAAATGTCCGAATTAAATGTTAAAAAGAATGCTCGCCGTAATTTGATGAAAATATTTCATCAAACGCCACGCTAAATATTTGGTAGAATGTCTGTCCCGCGACGGCACGTGAAAACGCGACAATACGCAAACTGAAGCTAGATAATGAAAATCATTCCAGAATTAACACTTCACATGAAATGTTTTCATGGTTCCGCGTATCTCTAGTAACTTAATACGGCACCCAAGGCTGTTTGTAGCAGTGACACTGATCCGACGCGGCTCCCGCCACAGATGGTGTGTCATTCAGCGTCTGGAGAGAACTGGGGCCTTCCTTCCTCGCGTAGCGTCCTTATATATAAAGCCACGGTGCGGACGGCTAAGGGAACGCCTGATCAAATCGGCTGTCCCGACTAGCCGCTGGGCTAGTAACGCATCACTTCAAGTTACATAATAATTTATAGCTTCTTTTGCTGATGGCCGATGAAGCTCTTAATTTAAACGTGCATTCAGCACGCAGGTAAGTATTGATAATAAAATTTTGACGTGGCTAAGTTAAATACTTTAGGCGAGAGAATTAATTTAATTGCCCTGCACGCAGTAGATGAGCTCTGAACTAGCCCTGTTGAGATCCGCTATCGCTATAATTTTATAGGTATTAAAAAGAAACTTTACACATCTTCATAATCATAGCGGACCTCCAACCTATTTAAATCTAAACATCCTAGCCTTATTTACTAGCCTACTTAATCTATCTTGCTTCCTTCAGTTTTGAGACGAAAACCACAAAATCATGAATTTCCACTAAAATCTTAATTTGTGAAATCCAAAGTACTATTTTTATTAAATCATTATGAAATATGAATCTAAATATAAATTTTGAAGTCTCTAGCACTTTTCTGTTGCGCCAATGATTTTTTCAGAAAAACGTCCAAATCTCGAAAACGGCTGAAGTTATCGAACTGATATTTAACACACATTAATTTAATATTATTCCTGACCTGCTAGAAAAGTTTTAGGCCATTTGCTTGATTTTTAAGGTATTGCGCAACATTTATGACGTCAGAGCTAGTTACAGCAGACTGGCTGGCACACAATGGAAAGACTGATGTGAATTTACTACAGCGTGAGTAGGCTGCTTCCCTACAGTACTACACGAATATGTAATATAAATGTGGGTTCCTATTTTTTTAAAAACCCAGTTGCTATCCGTTTGACCTATGGCAGCGCCATCTAGCGGGCCAACCATAGCGCCATCTGGTTTCCCCCTTCAAGATAAGCGAGTTTCGTTCTTTGTAGTTTTTCGTTGGATGGTTATTTCGTAAGATATTTGGCCCGGTCACTATCAATGGACCACCTTGTATACACATATTTCAGTTATGTGAACTTTTCGAACGATGTTGTTTAGACGGTGCTTGTGGCTCTAAATAACTACTGGACTGACTGTTATATAATATACTGTAAATGACTTGGTCCATAGTTAGGGAACGTAGCGTTGAATGTAAAAGATGTGGGGAAGCCCTACAGCTTCGGAAGTAGCCTGGCGTAGGGTGTGGTTGACGCGCAAGTGGCAACTCGTCCCTTGTGACGTGTTATGAGTGTGGGCTGAGCAGTGTTAACACCTCGCTAGCAGTAGCGGATCATAGTGGCTCATGTTCTTGGAGTTTTGAGGCTAGAGGGACTTAAGAGTAGTATTTATGGGCTTCGGATGCTTCATTTAGTGACTGCAAGGGTTTTGTCCCTTTAAAAATATAATTTCGACGCGATGAAGATCCATAGCAGGGCGAGGCCAACAGTACTGCTATGGCTGCCACCAGGTAAACAGCCGCTGCAAATTACACCACCAGTGCCACCACCCTTCCACTACATTGTTTATATTTGGCACTCTGTGAATGGACCAGGTATTTGTAAAATTTGGTTGATTTTAATAATAATTGTGCTGTTGCTAAAAACTCTGTCTTACACCCATGATTGTCCCAAATCACAGACATGGACAGGAATGCTATCCAAGTGAATTTAATTCCTAGAGTCCTCATTTATTATGGAAAGACTTATTTGGAATCTGCGAAAATAGTTGTGACTGCTCTCTAAACTGTTGGGTTCAGTTTTACAGTTTGAGAAATACTCCACTTCCAGTACATCTTTAAATCAATCTGCAGCCATTGTCTTCAATAATTTGCATTACTTTAAAAGCTGCCTGAAAATCGTTAGTTAAAAGAACAATAATATTGATGTGAAGTGAAAAAGATTATGAATTGTTGCATTTACGCAGTTTGTATCAGCATTACAGTTTTCTCAGTGTTCATTTCACCAGAAACCGTTTGAATTTGAATTTAATGTTGTGTTGGCATTTGCACAGCCAACTATACTTAGAATAGATTAAAAGACTGCTTATCAAAGCACAGTTGTTATTTAAAGAGTTAAAGTTGTAGCATTTCACTTAATTAATAATTATTGATGAGAATACTTACCATTTTTCATCGATACTTGTGTAGTTTTGTTAATGAGCATGGTTCTTCAAACCATGAAAGTATAAGGAACCTCATCTGCTAGGCTAGTTAGTTTATGAAGCAAAGCAAAGGCTCATTCAGAGCCAGTGTAGTTAGATTTTCATTGTGTTTAAATGCTTTGAACTGAGCTTAGGAAAGAAATATTTACTTACATATTCTGTTGCAAGTTGGTAATGCTCAGGCATAGAGGCCCTGTACTAAGCAATGATGTTATAGCGTATGATCCATGGACTGTGCGGCTGGTCCCGGTGGAGGTTCGAGTCCTCCCTCAGGCATGGGTGTGTGTGTGTTTGTCCTTAAGGATAATTCAGGTTAAGTAGCGTGTAAGCTTAGGGGCTGATGACCTTAGCAGTTAGCCGGGCGGTTCTAGGCGCTACAGTCTGGAGCCGAACGACCGCTACGGTCGCAGGTTCGAATCCTGCCTCGGGCATGGATATGTGTGATGTCCTTAGGTTTGTTAGGTTTAATTAGTTCTAAGTTCTAGGCGACTGATGACCTCAGAGGTTAAGTCGCGTAGTGCTCAGAGCCATTTGAACCTTAGCCGTTAAGTCCCGTAAGATTTCACACACATTTGAACATTTAGCGTATGATCATTTAAAGACCCCCTGATTTAAGTCAGAATCATTTCATGCTATTGTCTGTTTAGTATCGCTATTACTTTCATGCGTGTTGGTGACTGGTTCTATAAGTTGCAGCATCTAGTTCATTTAAAGTACGTCTTGTTGAGAGGCATATGTTACTTTTTGCTACATCATTGGCCATTTGTTTGTCTGACTTCCAGGTTAGTAGTAAATTTATCTGCAACGTTAGGTCACTGTGTTATAGTGTGAACAGATATAAAAAAAAAGAGTTCAGTCTGTATGTGTCAAGGAGGGTTAGGTTAGCTCTAGCACTGCATTATGCTTTGTTATTTTGCCTGACAAGAATGCCTAATTAGGCTGGCGACCGATTTTAAAATGTAATGTTACGACTTGCTTCTGTGCTGGGAGAACGTCTGTCCCTGACCCATCTGTTTACTGTTGGTTATACTCTGTTGGGGTGTTTCGGAAACGAATCCCAGTTTGGTTGTTCTGTTCCCATTAGGCTATCTCACGGGTCAACTTTCTCAAAAATCCCTGGCAGAGGTTTAACGTTAGTATCGATTGCCGTTTAAGGCGGTCGGTGTTACCGTTACAACTGAACTACACTGTTTCAAATTCTGAAGGCAGGAGGGATAATAAACCGGAAGCAAAAGGTTGTTTATAACTGGTACACAGCCCACGCAGTAGTTATAAAAGTCAAGCGGCATGAAAGGGAGGGAGTTGTTGATAAAAGAATGAGGCAGATTTGCAGTGTCTCCTACGGTCGCAGGTTCGAATCCTGCGTCGGGCATGGATGTGTGTGATGTCCTTAGGGTAGTTACGTTTAAGTAGTTCTAAGTTATAGGGGACTGATGACCATAGATGTTAAGTCCCATAGTGCTCAGAGCCATTTGAACGATTTGCAGTGTCTCTAAGGTGTTACTCAATCTGGGCATGACCCAGTTGTGAGGAAAATCAAGGAGAAATTTGGAAAAGGAATTGAAGTTCCAAGAGGAGAAATAGATAGTTTAAGGGTGTAGAAGAATAACCTGTACCAGTCGCAACAGATAGTGATTTCCTTTAACACATGACCAGTTTCGGTCTTGTGCCCATCTTTAAGTGATTTACAGTCATGTACATGTTTTCATACTCAGTGCTGGAGATCACTGTTTAAATCAAAAACCAGTAATGATGATGACTCAACAGACAAAACTGAAACATTTGGAAGCGGCTGAGCGACTTGTGTCGTAAAATAATATAGTTGGTTCAAATGGCTCTGAGCGCTATGGGACTTAACAGCTATGCTCATCAGTCCCCTAGAACTTAGAACTACTGAAACCTAACTAACCTAAGGACATCACACAACACCCAGTCATCACAAGGCAATAATATAGTACTTACTTACAGCTGGTGTACCCATATCATTTTCATATTACATATATCATGTAATTCTTATAAAAATATTTCGATTTTTACACGTCACCTGTATGTTAGTAGTCACCATGCTAATTATTGGTTCTCCCAAAATAAGGGACTATTTCAATAGTGGTACAAGTCCATTACCTCCACTTTTCCGTCTATCATGCTTCTGAAATTAATCAGCCAAACAAACAGAAAGAAATGTTTATCTCCAGTAAGAAGCCATATGCTTGAATATTTCTGGTATCTCAACTGCAGATTTTTTAGCGCTCATTTAACTTCTGGACTCTGTATATCAATATGAACAAAAATGGACTTGTACCAGTATTGAGATAAGCCCTTCATATTATGCCTTTGATAAAGTACTCCCACCTTAGACGTTAGTAGCGGTAATTATTCTACACCCTACAAAGGAACGCTTACAGATCTCAACTGCATCCATCTTTCATAAAATAGATTAAAAGTTTAAGGTTCGTTGGTGACACTGTAATTCTATAACAGATGGCAAAGAACTTGTGAGATTAGTTGAAGGGATTGAGCAGTATCCTTAAGAAGGATATAATATGAACATTAAGAAAAGCAGAATAATGGTAATGGCGTGAAGTCGAATTAAATCAGGCGATGATGAGGCAATTAAATAAGGAAATGAGACACTAGAATCTATATATGAGTTCTGCTATTCGAGCAGCAGAATAACTGATGATGGTTCAAGTAGATAGGATACAAAATGAAATACTGGCAACAGCAAAGGTGGACCCTATCCAAAATCATAGGCATTGTTAAAGCAAACACGGAAGAAAAGAGCTTCAACCCCAAGATGATTAGCAAGAAAAGCATTTCTGACAAAGAGAAATTTGTTAATAACTCTTATAAATTTAAATATTTAGAAATCTTTTCCGAATGTCTATGTTTGGAGTGTAAACTAGCATGGAAGTGAAAAGTGGACGATAACCAGTTCAGACATGAACAGAAGATTTTGAAATTTGGTCCTATAGAAAAATTCTGAAGATTATATGGGTAGATCGAATGACATACGGATAGATACTAAATAGAATTAGGGAGAAATGAAATTTATGGTACAAATTGAAACGACCCATCCTGAAGCATCGAGAAATCGTCATTTCGGTAATTCAGTGAAGTGTGAGGAGGTAAAACTTATAGAGGAGGAAGTGGACTGAATACGGTAACTGGATTCAAATGGATGTAGGCTGCAGTAGTTGTTCAAGAGATGAAGAGGCTTGCATAGGATAGACTAGTGTAGACAGCCACATGAAACCAGAGCTTCGGATGGAAGATCACAACAACAACCACAACAATAGTCTGTCCAGTGTATTCCCAATAGCGTTGTTCACAGACATGATTCCAACCTTGCTTTGTTCCGGTTCTGACTGTTATTATAAGTAAACCGCAAATCTGTAGTGGGTGGAAATGGAAGCAATGGCGAACCCAATGGTTAATTGTTAATATGATAAAGTGAGATATAGTTAGAAGTCTCATAGAGTTCCTAAATTGTTTAGTAGATGTTTAATAGATGTTTCAATTCAATTACTTCAATGAAAGAATAATATACTTCTCTACTGTTACAGTTAATTATTTCGTTTGTCAGAAACTGTAAAGAAATGAGTGAGAAACCTAAGCATTCGCGATCGTTTTCTTTATTGCCATAAATTAAGTAAAAAATTGCTACAAAATTGAAATAGCTTATTATTTTACACGTTTGCGATTATTGTTGAAAAATTGTGAATATGACATGGTATTCCTACCCACTTAGTTCGTTAAAATAACCTAAGTCGGATTTTCATCAACCAGAAATCAAGGCAGTGCGCATACTGTCTTCAACATGTTTTAAATCTGGTAGCGGACAGTTAGAAAAAGATACAGTGTCATAAATATTATGTCAGGCTAGTTTAAACAAAAATAATAATCCACACGGATAAGAAAATTTGACATACATTAAAGAATTACGTAAAACATTCAAAAGAGAGCTACTAGTTCCTTTCAGAGTGTCAGGAGCTTTTGGCACAGTAATTTAAAGCACAAATGGATGCTGTCCACTTGCCCTACAATATCAGAGAAAGCAGGTGTGCACAGACTGATGAGAAATGATTGATTCCCAGTGGAACATTTCACAAGGCTGAGGGTCGCAGGTCAAATGCAACTAAAACACGAGGGTCTTTAATAAGCAATGCAGTAGTTTTATTTTTTCGGCCAACTACGTTTAGAAAAACGATGAATTTGTTATGGATCTCGCGGAATACATCACTGCCCATTAAAATTGCTACACCACGACGATGACGTGCTACAGACTCGAAATTTAACCGACAAGAAGAAGTGGCTGTGATATGCAAACGATTAGCTTTTCAGAGCATTCACACAAGGTTGGCGCCGTTGGCGACACCTACAACGTGCTGACATGAGGAAAGTTTCCAACCGATTTCTCATACAGAAACAGGTGTTGACCGGCGTTGACTGGTGAAACGTTGTTGTCATGCCTCGTGTAAGGAGGAGAAATACGTACCATCACGTTTCCAACTTTGATAAAGGTCGGATTGTAGCCTATCGCGATTGCGGATTATCGTATCGCGACATTGCTACTCGCGTTGGTTGAGATCCAATGACTGTTAGCAGAATATGGAATCAGTGGCTTCAGCAGGGTAATACGGAACGCCGTGCCGGATCCCAACGGCCTCGCATCACTAGCAGTCTAGATGACAGGCATCTTATCCGCATGGCTGTAACGGATCGTGCAGCCACGTCTCGATCCCTCAGTCAACAGATGGGGCGTTTGCAAGACGACAACCATCTGCACGAGCAGTTCGACGACGTATGAAGCATCACGGACTACCGGCTCGGAAACCATAGCTGCGGTTACCCTTGACGCTGCATCACAGACAGGAGCGCCTGCTATGGTGTACTCAACGACGAACCTTGGTGCACTAGTGGCAAAACGTCATTTTTTCGGATGAATCCAGGTTCTGTTTACAGCATCATAATGGTCGCATCCGTGTTTGGCGACGTCGCGGTGAATGCACGTTGGAAGCGTGTATTCGTCATCGTCATACTGGCGTATCACCCGGCGTGATGGTATTGGGTGCCATTGGTTACACGTCTCGGTCACCTCTTGTTCGCATTGACGGCACTTTGAACAGTGGAGGTTGCCTTTCAGATGTGTTACGGACCGTGGCTCAACCCTATATTCGATCCCTGCGAAACCCTCCGTTTCAGCAGGATACTGCACGACCGCATGTTGCAGGTCCTTTACGGGCCTTTCTGGATACACAAAATGTTCGACTGCTGTCCTGGCCAGCCCATTCTCCAGATCTCTCACCAATTGAATACGTCTGGTCAGTGGTGGCTGAGCAACTGGCTCGTCACAATACGCCAGTCACTACTCTTGATGAACTGTGGTATCGTGTTGAAGCTGCATGTGCAGCTGTACCTGTACACGGCATCCAAGCTCTGTTTGACTCAATGCCCAGACGTATCAAGTCCGTTATTACGGCCAGAGGTGGTTGTTTTGGGTACTGATTTCTCAGGATCTGTGCCACCAAAATTGCGTGAAAATGTAATCACATGTCAGTTCTAGTACAATATAATTCTCCAATGAATACCCGTCTATCATCTGCATTTCTTCTTGGTGTAGCAATTTTAATGGTCTGTAGTGAATTTCCAGTCCTGTCCTTGTAGTGTCATAGCGGCAGGGTAGCGCAGACCTGTCTGATCCCTCGCGTGCCGGCTTGCCGCACACAGCTGTGACTGCTGCAGTGTTGGAACGTGCGGACACCCTCACTCGAGGTGATCGACGGATTACGATCAGACACCTCTCTGTTGAACTGTACGTCTCTATTAGTGCTGAAACACTCTTCCGTCATCTCTCTCTGGCGGGAATATTGTCTCATAACGCCGAGATAGGTAGGTCACTGTACCGAAGTTTGACCCCGCAGGGATTCAGAAACGATCGATAGCATCCCCAGTACTGGGAAACAACTAAGACGTCATAAAGCGCACCAAGACATTGAAGTAATTCGAGTTAGATGTCACATTGAATAGGCCACAGAAGTGGCTGATATTTATTGAGAATCTCTGGCGCAGAGAATAAGTAATCCCAAGTGACTGTAAAGTAGCACAGGTAACCAGTGTTTTCTAGAAAGCTAAAAAACTAGGATCTACAGAATTACAGAACAGTGTCGCTGACATAAGACTTTTGCAGCATCCTAAAGCCGTCGGCACACGGACCGTGCTGTCGAACGTCAACGTTGAGCGTGCCGAGTTCAAAGTGCCGCTGAACGCTCAGGAACGATGCGACTCGTGCATACGCTGCGTGGGCCCCAACGTGGTATACACGATCGCAACGCACTCCAGCGGCAGTTTGAGGGATGTTTCTAGCTCGTAAATCACACTGTTTACTCAACGGACGCGCGTAAAATTACCACGTTAGCTCTAGTGAAACGCGCATTTCCTCCATCGTCCACGAAAAGGGAAGTACCATGTGCAAGCAATAAGTACACAGGCTTATAAAAGATCCATTACAAACAGTGTGGTACAAATTTGGGATACTTCCCCGCATAAGATGAACATTATTTCATCATTCCCACATTTTAGTATAACCCCAATGTCAGTCGTACTTGATCATTGTTCCTACCCAGTAGCAGAATCTTTGCAACATATGAATTACGAAGCGTAAATGAAGAAGGAGCAAAATATCTCTATACAAGTAGCGCAAGCTGTCCATTAGATTAAGCATATACTTATATTAAACTAATAATAAAGTATCAGAACCTAATAAAAACGTGAATGTTAGGAAAAACAAATTTGGAAGTGTTAGGACGCGAACTACACTCTCAACAAAAACTCGGTAACGTACAGAGACGGTAATCATTACGCTGTACCAACAACATGCTCCTTGTGATTATCCAATTATGTTACGCCTTACTGAAAACGTTAATCGTAAATAATTATGTTACTAACTGAAATTTAATTTTAACAAATTGTGCCAAGAACAATGTGTTTTCGGGGGATCTTCAGTGTGTCACTGCCTTCAAATAGCCTACTCTCATAATACGCTCGTTACAATAATTCTTTTGCCACGAATATGATGTTTCTCTTTATTTTATTGGAACGAATCACACAGTTAATAACGTGTTTTGCAGTGATTCTCAATTTGCTGGTGCTCAGAAACGGCATATTTACATATAGGCCTGAATTAAACGCCAATATGGCGCCTCACAACTCTGTACTGAAGGGAGAGGGCGTGCGTGTGACGTAGGTGGCGTTGTGCCATCTCATTGGTCAACGCTCAGACGCACGCTCAGAATATCTGACGTACCAGATATTGCTCTGCACGTTCCGAAAGACTCCCGAACGTGCTATTCCACGCTATGACGTCAGAAACTCGGCACGCTCAACGTTCGGATGCACGGTCTGTGTGCTGACGGCTTAAGGCTTATTCTCAGCTCAGACACTACGGCGTTCCTCGAGGGGAAGAAAGCGTCTGATAAAACTTCTGCACGGAGTCAGAATAATCGGCTTCGTGTCAAACGCAGCTTGACATATTCACCCACGTCATCTTGCAAGCAATAGGTGGAGGTCAACACATAGATTTCGTCTTCCTCCATTTCCGAAAGGTGTTAACTATATCACATCACTCACTATTCAGCAGCCGGCCGGAGTGGCCGTGCGGTTCTAGGCGCTACAGTCTGGAGCCGAACGACCGCTACGGTCGCAGGTTCGAATCCTCCCTCGGGCATGGATGTGTGTGACGTCCTTAGGTTAGTTAAGTTTAATTAGTTCTAAGTTCTAGGCGACTGATGACCTCAGAAGTTAAGTCGCATAGTGCTCAGAGCCATTTGAACCATTTGAGCCACTATTTAGCAACACGGGTCATACCGAGTGTCTTCGCACACATGCGATTGGCTCGATGAATATTTGACGTACGTCGTTTTGGACGTCGATTCTCTGTAGAAAAGAAAGAACGAGGGCTCAGAGCGAGGTGGCGCAGTGGTTAGCACACTGGATTCGCATTCGGGAGGACGACGGTTCAAACCGGCGTCCGCCCATCCTGATTTAGGTTTTCCGCGATTTCTCTAAACCGCATCAGGCAATTGCCTGGATGGTTCCTTTGAAATGCCACGGCCGACTTCCTTCTCCATCATTCTCTAATCCGATGGGACCGACGACCACGCTAAAGCCCCCTCTCTCCAAATCAACCAACCAACCAACCAACCAACGAGGGCGTTCTGAAAACTAGTGCCCCGAATTTTTTATGTGGAATTTGTTAAAGATTTCTAAGTAAAAATGACTTTATTGGCATTCTACGAAACATTTCTCCCAACGAGAGAACAGTTTGTTGACACCGACATTGTGGAATGCCTGACTTTGTTGACGGAGCCATAAACTCACCTCTGCTTGCACCGTTTCATCACTGTCAAAGCGGAGTCCTCAAACGTGTCTTTTAAGCTTTGGAAACTGGAGAAAAACTGACAGGGCGACGTTGAGGCAGTATGGAGAATGATCGATGACAGTGAACCGAGGGAGTCGGATTGTTGCAGATGTCACCGCGCTCTGCCACTGTCATGATGAAGGAGAGGGAACGAGCTGGGAGCACGTTTGCTGTGGTTAGAAATTCGAGTACTGTACGGTGCTTCTCAAGGACCGGTACAGTTGAATTACGAAACGATATGTGACACGCTACAGTTCAGAGCCTCCAGCTCCCCCTACCGGCAGAGGGTAGGAACTTGCGTCAGCGAAGCGGGGAAGTCGACCGGGTAATATGCACGACATCCCATACCTCAAACGGTATTGAGAACAGGATACAAAATTCAGATATATTACTTTTCAGCACCCCCTTGTAACCACAGGGTGTGCCACAGGGTAGCGTAAGAGGACGTCTAATGTTTTAAGTATAGTGTGTGATTCCGTGAAGATGTTAAAAACTTTCGGGAGTGATGGAGCAGGATAGATGTATCAGTCTGAGGTGAGGTACCCTAGTCCTGGAACGACTGAGTCGAACTTCATAAGCGAAAATCCATTCAAGTTCCTCAGTGATCTAGAGCAGCGCTTGAGTTAATGACCCTATCTTACGAATCCTGGTCATGAGGTACCGAATTTCCCCTTAATGCTCCTCAATAACTTAAAAAGTTACGAAGCTATAAACTTTGTAAAAATAAATACTTTGAAAGTTTACCAATTTTTTTTCAAAAAGTCGCGATATGTAACAGCGAAGTACAACAAGGATTAGTAGTCAATTGACCGTATTGCATATACTGTAAGTTTACTGAGAAAATAGACGCTACAGCTTCTGCTACCAATGTCGTCACGCGCTAGTGCAGAAATAAGAGTTCATAAATTCCAGTTGTTTCATAGAAAATGCCTTTTTTGCACGCTGCACATCGAAATTTTTGTTTTTATTTATGCACCCAGACGCGTTTCGCCTTTTTTAGAAGCCATCCTCAGTGGGTGTCATGAAATATTACATGATTTGTCCTTTTTACACATAGGTTATGGTTTCACATCTAGGTTATAGATTTAAAAACAGTTCTTTAATGTTTTTTTATGGAATGGAACGGTACTTAGAGGTAACTTCTAACTCACTGCATCTAAGCAAACTGCTTTTTCTCATCTGGAAATCAGGTAGACATCTTACAGTTCACTTTGAGTTCAATGTTTATGTTACACATCACTGTAACTGCCATCTTTTTAATACAGAGATTCATTTGTTTTTCTAAGTGTTACCAACATTCTTAGTTTTCTGCATTCAACTGTTCTGTGAATGTGTGTATGTGTGTGTGTGTGTGTGTGTGTGTGTGTGTGTGTCTGTGTGTGTGTGTGTGTGTGTGTCTGTATTAGAGAGGGAGAGAGATTTCTTACTTTTTTATTTTGTTTAATAAAATAAAAATTATTTATTTTATTTTTATTGCTATTTTTTATTCATTTATTTATTCTTACAAATAATTATTATTATATTTTCCTGTATATACTTATGAGAGGAATCAGATGTGTAATAATTTGTTGAGATTTCTCTCTGTTATATGATCAACCAGTGTAAACAGTGAGTTGTTAGTCATATTTAATTCGTCATTTAGTAGTTGTTCCTTTTCAGCCTTTGTTTTGTATATATCATATTTTTCCTGTAATGTTAGGAAGGAGATGTCTTTCATTAATTATATAATAAAAAATTTAATAATTTTTATTTTATTAAAAATAATAAATCTCTTTCGCTCTCTAATACACACACACACACACACACACACACACACACACACACACACACACACACATTCACAGAACAGTTGAATGTAGAAAACTGAGAATGTTGGTAACACTTAGAAAAACAAATGAATCTCTGTATTAAAAAGATGGCAGTTACAGTGATGTGTAACGTAAACAGTGAACCCATATTGAACTGTAAGATGTCTACCTGATTTCCAGATGAGAAAAAGCAGTTTGCTTAGATTCACTGAATTAGAAGTTAACTGGAAATACCTTTCCAATTCATAAAAAGCGTTAAAGAACTGTTTTTAAATCTATAACCTAGATGTGAAACCATAACCTATCTTTAAAAAAAAGGACAAATCATGTAATATTTCATGACACCCACTGAAGATGCCTTGTAAAAAAGGCAAAACGCGTCTGGGTGCATAAATAAAAATAAAAATTTCGATGTGGAGCATGCAAAAAAGGCATTTTCTTTGAAACAACTTCAATTTTTATACAGCTGTTGCGAAAATAGCCACTACAAGAAAAGTTTTAATTAAGTGTTCGTATTACGTTCGTGCTGCAGTATCACGAGATATCAAGTGAACCGCGGCCATCAAGGAAGTTCCACGCCCTGCAGTCAGAGGCGCTGTGTTCTTTACGTGTTTTGTGATTACTTTGCGTATTGCTTTTATTCTTGGTTTCGTGAATTTTCATTTACTGTTGTTTGCTCCTTGCTGCCTTACTGTTTTAGTACTACGTTCAACAGTTCCCTTTGACAAAGAATTCTGTTTTCAGGAAGGAATCAGTACGTTAAAACATGATAACCAGTTTCTATTCATTAGCAAGTGTGTCGGTAGACGGCGCATCCGCAGTCAAGCTCTTACACCTCCAAACGAGTATCTGATTGCCAATTCTAGTAACGAACACGTCCAAACAAATTTCAGTGACCAAAGTCGAGCCGAAGCCGAAGCCGACAACGTTGAAAACGTTGGGTCTAGGTGCAAAACAAAAGCTCAGAATTGAATAAACTTGTGATTAAACTTTGGCACCATCTGAATAATCTGGGTCAGGTCTCCGTGTGTATCTACAGGATGGTCCAAAAAACTTGATAGGAAGTATATTAAGTTCCTCATTTGGCATGTATTGATGATATAAGTATAAATTCTTCCATATTGTAATAGCGCATATATTGACATTTCAGGTGAATGCCTGATCACAGGAAATTAAGAAGGAGCACTGTGGAACCACTGACCTTTGTAAGAACGATTATTTATCGTAAGAAAATGTTATGATAATAACAGCAGTAATGTCACCGTTCGACGTGCATGTCTGCCAAAGTTCGGAAAGAAAAGGACAACAAGTGAAGTCGTAGGCGTGCTGTAAGCTACAGCACAGGAAAGTCGCGCTGATTTCGAAGCCATCAGATGCTCGATGATCTGGTCCTCATCTCACACTGGTTTTCATTCTTGACAGCTTGATGACTAGATCTGAATGTACCAGGAGAGACTGGGCTGGAAGAAGCAAGGCGTCGGGAAGAAAATCGACAACAAGTAGAGTGTCCGCACGTTATTTGAATATCAGCCAACAATATCCACTCGACAGGCGTCCCAGCAATTAAGCATATCCAAAACACCATTATAAACGCTCACGAAAGCGGTGGGGTTGCGTCCTTATAAGATACAAATGTTCCAGTCACTCAAGTAGGCGGCCACTGTGCAGCGGAGAGATTTCGCAAACCGCATGATTGAGGAACTTGAAAATGGTTAAAAAAAGATCTGGCTCACTGAAGACGCCCACTTTCAGCTGAATGGTTGCCCGAACAAACAAAACTGGCGCCACTGGGGTACAGAAAATCCTCACCCCAGTGTCGTCTCGCCAATGGATCCGCAAATGGTCACAGTGTGGTGTGCCATATGGTCGAAGCGGATCGCTGGTCCGATATTCATTGACAGGAGTGAAAATATCGAGAGTTGCTAGAGCTGCAGTTTGGCCCAGAAGCGGGCCGTCTCAACATGAGTCGCCTGTACTGGTTCACGCAGGATGGGGCACGAGTATTGTGTTTTGAGCCAGGGACCCAGCAACGATGGAGAGGCTTCGTCCCCACTGTAGCCCTCAGTGGTTCACAAACCCACAACCAGCAACAGCAGGCCACTACCCCCACCGCCGCCCCTCACCGAACCCAGGGTTATAGTGTGGTTCGACTCCCAGTGGAACCCCCCTCCCCCCCTCAGAAACGTCTCATACTAGACAATTGTACCCCAAATGTTTGCGTGATAGAGTAACTGTTGTATACGTGTATGTGGAAATTTGCGGTAAGATCTTATGGGATCAAACTACTCAGCTCATCAGTCCCTAAGCCTACACACTACTTAAACTAACTTACGCTGTGGACAACACACACACCCTTGCCCGAGGGAGGATTCGAACCTCTGACAGGAGGAGCTGCACGGACGTGTACGCGGAGACAGTGTTTGCGCAGCAATCCCCGACACAGTGTAACTGAGGCGGGATAAGGGGAACCAGCCCGCATTCGCCGAGGCAGATGGAAAACCGCCTTAAAAACCATCCACAGGCTGGCCGGCACACGGCACCTCGACACTAATCCGCTGGGTGGTTCTTATCGGGGACTGGCACGCCTTCCCGCTGGGGCAGCAGCGCATTAGACGGCGCGGCTAGCCGGTCGGGCTTCCCCATAGTACTGTTGACGTCTTCAGGTAGCTTGAAACGACGTTTGGTGAGCGTTTGATTGCATTAGATGAAGAGAAATCCACGGAGCACGGGGCAGAGTGGCCCCCATACATTCCAGACCTGAACCCGTGCGACTTCTTCTTATGGGGTTACATCAAAGACAGACTCTATAGGAGTCACCGCCCCCCCCCCCCCACCCAAGACCGAGCGAGGTGGGGGCACTGGTTAACACACTGGACTCGCTTTCCGGAGACCAGCAGTTCAAATCCGCATCCCACCAACTGATTCAAGTTTTCCGTGAGTTCCTAAATCGTTTCAGGCAATTGCCAGTATGGTTCCACCGAAAGGGCACAGCCGACTTCCTTCCCCATCCTTCCCCAGTCCGATTGGAGCGGTGACCTTGCTGTTTGGTCCCCTCCCCAAAAATCAACCAACCAACGAGTCCTCCTACGTCACAGGAGGACCTGAAATGGGCCATCAGAAGTGAGACTCACGCACCTGAGCCCTTCAGACTTCAGAGCATTATGGCAGAGTTGCGTAACCGGCTGTATACCACTGTAGACGGTGATAGTAGAAATTTCGAGCATCTTGTAGATTAAACCTCATTTATATCTGTATTCAGTAAAACAAGACTCGTGTTCTTGCATGATGTCTTTTGTCCACAGCGATCGCTTACTTTCTATCACGCTTTTTGGACCACCCTGTAGTTTCCGATAAGATGGGAGAATACGGGAGGTGTCTTAGACCCTAGCCACCCACCCATGTACCCACTGTGGCGTAAGAGGCAAAAATTCGAACTTATACCTGTTCTAACAATTAATGTCTTCAGTATATATGGTAAAATGTCAATCACTGCAGTTAACAAACGATTTAAAATAGAAAATTTACTTCATTACAACATACAATGTGTAATTGTACGGACTGTAGAGAATTGTTAGCCGAATATTTTTCCAGATGAAGAACCAAATGCCAACCAGAATAAGGTCTCGAAAGAGCAATATATATCTGAGCCATAAGTTTGTAGATATCGTATTTCTCATGGCAAACAACTGTTCACAGCACTGATAATGGTGGCGCTACATTCAAAAACAACACACAGCCACGTGTGACGTGCGCTGCGTGGAAACTGCCACAGTTTACAGGTCATGACGGATTGTCAAAGGTTGTGCATCCGTCGCAAAAGGTTCCTGTCGTCGTTAATTTAACGTAAGTTACAGGAGGATGCAGTTACCAAGACACTGTAGGTTTTGCAACAGGAGCGCACAAAATAGGAAAAAATTTATCGTTGTGGACAGAAATGTACGAGAATCTTGGGCGTACAAGCCACAGAGGATTGACCAAGTTTACTGACTATCAGTAGTCCACAATGTGTAATTTGAGGAGGTTGTGTTGCATCAAGTGGGAAGATATTGCTCAATAATCACCTGCTGAATGCGCAGTTCAAAGAAAGGAGCCTGAAGTCAACGACAAAAACCGGTGATGAAACATATACAATGGCACATTCCACAAAGAACACATAACAGTCGATTTTTGTATAGTTTCCAAAAGTATCGTCACTCCAATTGAAGAAACAACCAGTTTGTTATGGAACATAAGATATTTACAAACAAGTACCACAAACGCGTAGGTCTTTCGGGAGCTCCCAAAAGGTGCATTTTCGACCATTACTTTTCCTTATCTTCAAGTCCTCAATTTTATGCTCATCTACCTTATGCACAAGTTTGACCCTGAAGGTCTGTGATACGCTATGCTATACAATCTTGACGTAGTCACAAAAATATTTATCCGTATTTTTCAGTATCTAGGAACACAGTCTTCTAACGGGAAGAAACAGTGAACTGTTAACGGTCTTCATTTGTGTTTTGTGACTCAAAGATTATTACAAAACTCATTTCGTCACATTTGGCTGTTCCCATGTCTTAACAGCTGATATCTAGCCTTGTGAATGCATCACAAACTTCAGAACTGATTTTTTGCCGATTTAATTACGTTCACTTGAACAAGTGACATAAATTTATAGTGAGATATAGCGTTAGTATATTCAGCTACAAGCTTTCAAAAATATCATCCAGAGACGACTAGCAAATGAATTTGCAACATAGCAGTAAAATAGCTTGAAACAGAGTGCAGATTTCTAATTGAATTTCTGTTCTCAAGGAGTTCTGAAATATTTTCTACACACTCAGTTGACTGTTTAATCAGCGGATACGAAGACGTAATATTCATGAAATAGACACGTCATATGAATAAAGCAATAGTTAAGCTTATTTTATCATAGTACATACCGGTAATCGCTGGCGCACCGGAATAGCTGCGAATTTAGTCCACTCACCTGCAAATAAGGAATGGCAGTTTAACATGGTTTTGTCGTAGACAATTTACGAAAACAAATACAATGTAATTTTAAAAAATACGTAACAGCAGTTATTACAATAGATAATTAAACAAGACTACTGTCTCATGGCTAAAAAATGGCCTCATTGAAAATTGCTATACAATATTTCATTTTCAGCGTAACAAATACTGCAAGGAATACCATTTTGTTCAGCTGTTACACATACCTGTTGATGAAAGTATAAGGATATTGAACAGGCTTAGTAATGTGTCCAAGGAGTATTTGTAAGATATTTATTACTGTAAGTACATTATACATCAGCGATATTCAATGTTTTCAAAAAAAAAAAAATAGCTCTGCTACTATCAAGCATTGCAATGTTTTTGCTCGGTCATAGCTTCACATAGCTTTATTCCACAAGGTTTCCATCTAACTGACCCTCCATTGCTGTTACCCATACATTTATTTTCTCATGAAATTGTTCTAATTTTGTACTTTGGACGACCACTTAATTTTTATCATGATCTTGTAGGAAGAATTGTTTGATACTTTGCTTCTTCTTTCTTGCCTCGTTCTTTTCTCTCCAAACCAGTTTGTTGTAAGTAGTGATCACTAATTTTTTCCTCGTATACAGCAGTCTGTCAGTTGTCAAAAAAATAAGACTGAGTGTCAGTTCCATATGTTAGTGTTTTCCTCCATGTTTTGTGGTATACTACACGAACAGCTGCTTCGGAGTAACCAACGGCCTCGAAATATCAACACTCCTGTGCAGCTTCAAAAGGCTCCGAGCACTATGGGACTTAACATCTGAGGTTATCAGTCCCCTAGAACTTAGAACTTCTGAAACCGAACTAACCTAAGGAGATCACACACATCCTTGCCAGAGTCAGGATTCGAAGCTGCAGCCGTAGCGGTCGCGCGGTTCCAGACTGAAGCGCCTAGAACGGCTCGGCCACATCGGCCGGCTGTGCTCCTTCGTTGGGTATTTTAGTCGAGAACTATGGAGCTGAACTTAACGTGTTAATGTTATGTAACTGAACTAAACAGATTCACTTCAATGTGGTCACATGTCAAAATCCAGAACAACCACTTGTCGCTGGGCGGACCACTGCCATACGTGGAGGAAGAGTGTGAATACGGTTCTGCAAGATACTAACAGGGAGAATGTATTCGCCATTTTTGTGCTCCGACACGAGAATTTTTCCGCTGGTATCCTATACAATCATACTTTCGACAGTAAGTGAAGGTACGGTAATGAACTAAACACATTCCTGAAGTCAAGAAAGATGAATCTACCTGCCTGCCTTGATCCACGGTTTTCGGGACGTCATGAGGTAAAAGTGCGAGTCAGGTTTCACATGATCGATGTTTCGGGAATCCAGGCTGCTGGGAATCGAGTTGGTCATTCTTTCCGAAATACCTCGTCATGTCTGCCCATAAATATGTTCTAGGACTCCACAACAAAGGGATGTCAAGGATACTGGACGGTAGTTTTGCTCGTCACTTTTGCCGTCCTTCTTGTGGATCGGTGTCTCCTGTGCTCTATTCCAACCACTGGGCTCAGTTTTTTTGTTCAAGGTATCTACGCTACTCAATAGTTACAAGAGGTTCTAACTCGACGACATGTTTTGTACACTATCTGGAGTGTAGGGGCACAGTTGGCCCTTCATACGAAGCGGAATTTGAGTGTGGCTGCTGTCATAGTGGACGGAAATGGAGCATAAGTAAAATGTCCTGCTGGAGACGTATGCGTCATTTCGACGTCATTTTCGAGCGTGCGAGGCCCACGAGAAAGACAGGCCGCGTCGCTTACGCCACAGCACGTGACCCTGCAGGTCTTACGAGTGCCAGCAGCAGTCTCCGATGGGGAGCGAGTAACTACTTCAGACGAGTTTAGTAACACTTGTCTGCGTGTTTAAATGCATGCAAGTTCTCGACAGCACTCTAATAAATTAAGGCCCTTAGTGGGCATGTTTACAATTAAATACTGATTTTCCGTTGGCCTTGCATGGAGCCGAGCGGTCGCGAAGTGTGGCGGACAAGCCTACTAGTGTGACGTCACAAGTTCGTTGCAGGGCCCATGTATCTCGTTGGTCCCGCAAACGTGTAATGCACACGTGCATTCCCTGCAGGTGTTTATGCTAATTATTACGCACATTTATGCGATCGGGAATGCTCAGTAGCAGCCAGGCCACACGTATTTCTGACAATTATGCACCAGCAAGGAGCATTAACGATAGCATCATAGGAGGCAATATTGTGCAACCTTAGTAGGGACAAGATCCGACTATTCGGGAGTAGGATCTTACAATCTGACACAGTGTTACGAGACAAACTTCCGTCACAACGTCACAAGGTTGGCAAAGGTGACGTCAGATGCGCCTGGCAACAGCGATCTAAACGCCCATTGGCTGAGAGTATATTATATATATATATATATATATATATATATATATATATATATATATATATATATACAGGGTGTGTCACCTAACGTTACCGCTGGATATATTTCGTAAACCACATCAAATGCTGACGAATCGATTCCACAGACCGAACGTGAGGAGAGGGGCTAGTGTAATTGGTTAACACAAACCATAAAAAAATGCACGGAAGTATGTTTTTCAACACAAACCTACGTTTTTTTAAATGGAACCCCGTTAGTTTTGTTAGCACATCTGAACATATAAACAAATACGTAATCAGTGCCGTTTGTTGCATTGTGAAATGTTAATTACATCCGGAGATATTGTAAGCTAAAGTTGACGCTTGAGTGCCACTCCTCCGCTGTTCGATCGTGTGTATCGGAGAGCACCGAATTACGTAGGGATCCAAAGGGAACGGTGATGGACCTTAGGTACAGAAGAGACTGGAACAGCACATTACTTCCAAATGCTAACACCCTTTTATTGGTCTTTTTCACTGATGCACATGTACATTACCATGAGGGGTGAGGTACACGTACACACGTGGTTTCCGTTTTCAATTACGGAGTGGAATAGAGTGTGTCCCGACATGTCAGGCCAATAGATGTTCAATGTGGTGGCCATCATTTGCTGCACACAATTGCAATATCTGGCGTAATTAATGTCGTACACGCCGCAGTACATCTGGTGTAATGTCGCCGCAGGCTGCCACAAAACGTTGTTTCATATCCTCTGGGATTGTAGGCACATCACGGTACACATTCTCCTTTAACGTACCCCACAGAAAGAAGTCCAGAGGTGTAAGATCAGGAGAACGGGCTGGCCAATTTATGTGTCCTCCATGTCCTATGAAACGCCCGTCGAACGTGTACCTTACCCCTCATGGTAATGTACATGTGCGTCAGTGAAAAAGACCAATAAAAAGGTGTTAGCATGTGGACGTAATGTGCTGTTCCAGTCTCTTCTGTACCTAAGGTCCATCACCGTTCCATTTGGATCCCTACGTAATTCGGTGCTCTCCGATACACACGACCGAACAGCGGAGGAGTGGTACTCAAGCGTCAACTTTAGGTTACAATATCTCCGGAGGTAATTAACATTTTACAATGGAACAAACGGCACTGATTACGTATTTGTTTATATGTTCAGATGTGCTAACAAAACTAACGGGGTTCCATTTTAAAAAAACGTAGGTTTGTGTTAAAAACATACTTCCGTGCATTTTTTTTATGGTTTGTATTAACCAATTGCACTAGCCCCTCTCCTCACGTTCGGTCTGTGGGATCGATTCGTCAGTATTTGATGTGGTTTACGAAATATATCCAGCGGTAACGGTAGGTGACTCAGCCTACATATACACTCCTGGAAATTGAAATAAGAACACCGTGAATTCATTGTCCCAGGAAGGGGAAACTTTATTGACACATTCCTGGGGTCAGATACATCACATGATCACACTGACAGAACCACAGGCACATAGACACAGGCAACAGAGCATGCACAATGTCGGCACTAGTACAGTGTATATCCACCTTTCGCAGCAATGCAGGCTGCTATTCTCCCATGGAGACGATCGTAGAGATGCTGGATGTAGTCCTGTGGAACGGCTTGCCATGCCATTTCCACCTGGCGCCTCAGTTGGACCAGCGTTCGTGCTGGACGTGCAGACCGCGTGAGACGACGCTTCATCCAGTCCCAAACATGCTCAATGGAGCACAGATCCGGAGATCTTGCTGGCCAGGTTTAGTTGACTTACACCTTCTAGAGCACGTTGGGTGGCACGGGATACATGCGGACGTGCATTGTCCTGTTGGAACAGCAAGTTCCCTTGCCGGTCTAGGAATGGTAGAACGATGGGTTCGATGACGGTTTGGATGTACCGTGCACTATTCAGTGTCCCCTCGACGATCACCAGTGGTGTACGGCCAGTGTAGGAGATCGCTCCCCACACCATGATGCCGGGTGTTGGCCCTGTGTGCCTCGGTCGTATGCAGTCCTGATTGTGGCGCTCACCTGCACGGCGCCAAACACGCATACGACCATCATTGGCACCAAGGCAGAAGCGACTCTCATCGCTGAAGACGACACGTCTCCATTCGTCCCTCCATTCACGCCTGTCGCGACACCACTGGAGGCGGGCTGCACGATGTTGGGGCGTGAGCGGAAGACGGCCTAACGGTGTGCGGGACCGTAGCCCAGCTTCATGGAGACGGTTGCGAATGGTCCTCGCCGATCCCCCAGGAGCAACAGTGCCCCCAATTTGCTGGGAAGTGGCGGTGCGGTCCCCTACGGCACTGCGTAGGATCCTGCGGTCTTGGCGTGCATCCGTGCGTCGCTGCGGTCCGGTCCCAGGACGACGGGCACGTGCACCTTCCGCCGACCACTGGCGACAACATCGATGTACTGTGGAGACCTCACGCCCCACGTGTTGAGCAATTCGGCGGTACGTCCACCCGGCTTCCCGCATGCCCACTATACGCCATCGCTCAAAGTCCGTCAACTGCACATACGGTTCACGTCCACGCTGTCGCGGCATGCTACCAGTGTTAAAGACTGCGATGGAGCTCCGTATGCCACGGCAAACTGGCTGACACTGACGGCGGCGGTGCACAAATGCTGCGCAGCTAGCGCCATTCGACGGCCAACACCGCGGTTCCTGGTGTGTCCGCTGTGCCGTGCGTGTGATCATTGCTTGTACAGCCCTCTCGCAGTGTCCGGAGCAAGTATGGTGGGTCTGACACACCGGTGACAATGTGATCTTTTTTCCATTTCCAGGAGTGTGTATATATATATATATATATATATATATATATATATATATATAGTGTGAGTCACCTAACGTTACCGCTGGACATATATATATATATATATATATATATGCATAGAAGACGGGTGGAGTGTCCCTGTTGGTTGAGGGAGAAAGGTGGGGTCTCTGTTGTGCGTCGGGAAGCCAGGGCGTGTTAGTAGCGAGGCGCCACTCAAAAACGCACGGTGGAGTAACCGGAGGCGGCTTCAAAAGAACGGTAGCGAGTAAATATGGCAGCGATAAACAAGATAAAAAGTTAAAGTGAAGGTATTAATTATCAGTGAATGCAACGTGTCTTGGGCAGTAGCTATAACGAGTATTGAAAGTGATAAATGTGTTGTAAAGGGCGAAGAGCCACCATATTGGAAAATCAGTGGCGTGTGTTTCAAAGTATTCTTCATTAAAACGAGAATATTACAAAACTTTGCTAACATTTAACAACTGGCATCCAGACACACCCCACTTCAGCAGCATCAAAAACCTACATTGAACATGGCGCCCGAGCGCTACTACTGTGCGAAGAGGGACAACCGAAGCAGCAAGACACCAGGTTAGTAATACAGAAACCAGGGAAGTAAGGCAGGGTCGCTTCCTTTTCGCTACAATGCCGCCGAGGTCATCGTAAATGTTTGAGTACCTCCTGCCGCCCAGCTGACCCCCACTCTACCTTCCAGAGCTGCGCAGGCCTGCAGCTCATGTCAGTAATGGCACGACGTCGACAGGATGAAGGGTGTGGGGTTATGGAACAGTATTGCTATGCGGCAGATAGCGCCATGCGAACGCTTGACTCACTCTACAATGTGCTTGCAGAAGTCCACAACTCTGTTGCGTTGCGCATACTCATTACGTTTCTCGTCGAAGTAGGCACCATACAGGCGGGGATTCTGAAAAGGCTCAGTCTTTGGAAGACTCAAGTGTAAGAACGACTTGAAATACAGGGTGTTTCAAAAAGAATAAACGTATTTCAAAGAATTATTTTGTCCGAACTATCAATCGCTGCGCCTCGGCTCGGCTATTGGAGAAAAGAATACATCGTCTAGTTTATATTAATAGCCGATAGATATCAGTTGTCTTCTGGTTTGCTTGGTAACAGTCGTATGTTTGAAATGGCTACTCCGCAGCAGAAACCACTTTCTGTTCTCAGGTTTGCGAAGTGCAATCCCGTGATTACAGTGCAAAGACGTTTCAAGTTGAGGTACCAAATTGATCCTCCGAATGGGTGGAACTTTTGCAGATGGTATCGACAGTTTATAGATACATGATGTGTATGTAAAGGAAGGAGTCCTGGCCGCCATCGCGTTCCTGAAGAAAATGTTCCATGAATTCAAACTGCTTTCCAACGTAGTCCTTCAAAATCAACTGGTCGTGCCAGTCGGGAGTTACAACTGCCAGCAACAACAATTTGTCGTATTTTGAGACGTCAGTTGGTTATGAAGCCGTACAAGTTACAGCTGTTACCAGCTCTGCGTCCTGATGACAAATGCAAACGTGTGGCATATTGTAACGAGATTCTTGATGCTATTGACTATGACAACACTTTCGCACAACGCATCGTGTTCAGTGATGAAGCGACTTTCCATGTTAGTGGTCAGGTAAACAAACACAGTGTTCGAATTTGGAGCCTACAGAACTCACACGCAGCCGTTGAACATGTACGAGAGTCGCGCACAGTCAATGTGTTTTGTGTGATATCCCGATCATCTGTTTACGGCCCATTCTTCTTTGATGGAAACACGGTAATGGTCAGCAGTATCTCGCTATGCTACAAAACTGGTTGTTTCCGAGGCTGCACGAAGACAACTTCATTTTACAACAAGACGGGCCACCCCCTAACAGGAGTCGCCAATCGCGTGAATGTCTCAATGAAACTACCTAACCGTTGGACTTCTTGTCAAGGAGCTGGCCACTTTAGCATGTCTCAGCTGTAATTCCACCCTCTGACTTCTTCCTGTGGGGTTTCGTTAAAGACAACGTTTATGTACCACCACTCCCACAGAACCTGGAAGAGCTGAAGAACAGCATCCTTACTGCCATAACATCAGTGACGAAAGACATGCTTGCCCGAGTATGGCAGGAATTTGAGTATCGATGTGATATTTTTCGTGTCGCTGATGGAGGACATATTGAACATCTGTAATTTGAACTTGAGAGGTTCGTAAATATGTGTGTAAAATTTCATATTCGTATATCTTAAAGTTTAATATGGACTGTGCGGCTGGTACCGGTCGAGGTTCGAGCCCTCCCTCGGGCATGGGTGTGTGTGTGTTTGTCCTTAGTATAATTTAGGTTAAGCAGTGTGTAAGCTTAGGGCCTGATGACCTTAGCAGTTAAGTCCCATAAGATTTCACACACATTTGAACATATTTTGAAAGTTTAATAAATATATGCTTTCGAAATACGGATATTCGTTTCGAAACACCGTGTATTTGTGGCTGGCAGGACGGGTAGCTGTGAAGAACGTATTCCACCAAAGACGATCACGGACAAGCATCGCATCGGAGAACGTTCCTGCACTACAGGACGTTATTACAGCACATGGACGATGACGATAAGCCATAGAAGTGGCCAAGCCATCGGCACTGATATTCTTTTGTTCTGCACGGCCGCACTCTGCTGCTTTAACGAGGGAAAAACTTGACGCAATTCACTGGGTAACTCTGAAACATCCTCCTAACAGTCCGGATTCACGATCATGCTAACTGCCACACGTGTGGACCGCTGATAGAAGAATTTTGAGCACACCGGTTTGATGACGACGCAGCGGTAGTGGGGTTTGTCCGCAAGTGGCTGCAGACAAGTCCCTCTTCTTTCTTCGAGGAAGGCGTCAAACAGTTGCCAATTCAGTGGAAAAAACGTGTACCAAAGTCACATGACTATGTAGAAAAATGACGTGCGTGTATTTTTGTTTTGGTTAATTCTGTAATTTACTAAAGGCAACGCCGGTCCATATTTAATCTTTCCTCGTACCTCTCCTACTGGACGGATGGGTTAGAGCAGGGCATTATCGCGCCCGTGACATGTTCTCCTGGTGCCCTTCATAAACAAATTTCTATTCCGACGATTTCTAATGGTAAATCAAATTTGAGAGCAAAACTGTATTTGTTTACTGGAAGCAGTACTCATTATTTCTTCAGTTGTTAGGAATCTGAGACAGAGTTACTTTAATCGAAACAAAGCTGTCTCGCAACAGTAAGTCCCTTCTTTTTGAACGGTGTTGTTTGCACCGATAGTTTCTCCTGCTCAATACTTTCTTCTCTATGCAGTACAACTTGACAGTACGTGAGTGTACGTCCAGTTGAGTTTCTTTTGCGCGATCGATTATTCTTAGTACAATAAGGCTAAAAAGACCAAGTTCTTATTGTTTTAGCAGTCATCTGGAGGAACGGTATTGTTTTGTGGAATTCAGAGCAAGACCCTTGTATTTATTGCCTAAAAGCAGTGTGTCTGTTGCCAAGGAAAGTGATGTAGAACGTCACACAAACTTTAACAGTGACTTTCCTGTAAATTCTGAATCACGAAAACATAAGTTTACAGGTTTAAAATCTAAATTAACATTGCAGACAATTGTGTTTAGAAAGCCATCTCATCAAAACAGTAACGTGGCGAAAGCGAAAAGGAAAAATCCGTTCACTGACGGCGAAGTAATTGAAGAATCTGTGATCACAGCCCCAGAATCTCTATTCGATGGTCACAAAAATAAATCTGCACTTACGACTTCTGTAAATCAACTTCAGCTGCCTCAGCAAGCTGTTGCTGGATGTGTTGAACAGACTTCTGAAAAATTAGAATCTCAGTTGTATGAGGACTTGAAATAATCTGAGAATATTTTTCGCTTCCATTTGATGAAAACACTGATATTTCCGACATTGCAGAGTTGTGTTATTTCCTGGATGATTTTACCGTTAACGTGGAGTTCATAAAAGTATTTCAAAAAATTTTCAAATGTGTATCAAATCTCATGGGACTTAACTGCTAAGGTCATCAGTCCCTAAGTTTACACACTAATTAACCTAAACTATCCTAAGGACAAACACACACACCCTTGCCCGAGGGACGACTCGAACTTCCGCCGATACCAGCCGCACAGTCCATGACTGCAGCGCCTCAGACCGCTCGGCTAATCCCGCGCGGCTCATAAAAGTATTTCCACTTCATGAATGTACTAAGGGAGAAGAAATACTGAATGCATTACTGAAATTTGCGAAGCTACAAATCTCCATTCCATAAGATGTTGCTGTAACAACAGATGGGGCGCCATTAATGGCTGGACAGAATAATGGATTCCTTTCTCTTTGGAAATGAATCCTTCTTAACACAAACTACTTCTCTCTTATCATTATAATATCCACTACGAAGCTTTATGTGCAAGGGTTTTCAAGTTTGTCCATGTCATGAAAGTCAAGAATAAGTATCGATCCAGCCCGACAGACTCACATATGTATGACGCATTAAGAACAACTTGTTCCTGTTGCATACCAGGTTTTTCCGAATTGACAGCGAACATGCAATGCAAAACTTCACATAAATTATGTAAATTGTAATTCCAAGAAATTTTGACTATCATTATCTGAAATAGTTTCATAGAATTACACGTTTCTAATGGTAACAATAATACTAAACTAGTGATTGTGATGGCAGCGGCGTCCGAGTGCACCAGAAAGTTGGATAGTACTGGCTTAGGTCATCTGTCTTTGGTCCCGCTCTTCTTAAGTCGCCACCAGCTCATTCAGACGTGAACCATTTCTGTCCTCTCAGTTCCTCCTCCTCTACACTCTACGATCACCTAGACTCATGGGCAAACCCGTATGTACTCCGAGGTATCAGAATACAACGAAGTTCGGTTTCCCATGCTCTTTTAGTTCAAATTCCCTTCAGAATCCCCACATCATTGTCCATCCTATACAGGTACCCTTCTATGTGTGTACACAAATTATTTCCAAAATTTAGGACCGGTGACGACTCAATCTACGAGACAAAGAGACCCGCGGTAGTGGATGTTTCAGAACGCTTAACACAGCTGAGGTGTGTTCCGAAAACTGGACGACAATTTAGAAGATGATATCTAACCGCAAATTGCAGCCGCGCATATTAAAAAGTAGGCCTCACATCTTTATTGGTGGGAGTTTAGATGCAGTACTCGTTTTATTTACCATCTAGATTTGAATGCACTGCGTTAACGTGTATTTTCGTTTCTCAGGGCAGTTCTGAAATCCAGAAGTCTGTATTGATTTGTTGTACCCTCATATACGCCCTGCTCAGGATCAGACGTAATAGGCAACTTTTAATGAGCGTTAATTATTTCGCGTTTCCAAATTGGTGCCTTCCTTCGATGAGAACAGACCATCGTCTCCTTCATCAGCGACGAAGTCTAATTTAAAAATTTCCCGTCCATTAATATTGCTAACTGAAAAAATCCCAAGTTAAGGTCATAGAGGGTTACGCGAACAATAAAAAAAATGTTTATCATTATTAACTTCGGGCGTGTTCCCAGGGAACTGTATTGGGTCCCTTTGTCAACGTTGTACATTAATGAACTTACAGACGATAATCTTAGTCTTCTTCTTCTTAAATTACATCCTCTGTAATAGCATAGGTGGTCCCTTTATCGATTCCATTTTCTTCTTCTCCTTCCAGAACCTATTCCTATCTCTTGCTGTCCGCAGCTCGTGGTCTTGCGGTAGCGTTATGGCTTCAAGCGCCCGGATTCCCGGGTTCGATTCCCGGCGGGGTCAGAGATTTTCTCTGCCTCGTGATGACTGGGTGTTGTGTGCTGTCCTTAGGTTAATTAGGTTTAAGTAGTTCTAAGTTCTAGGGGACTAATGACCATAGATGTTAAGTCCCCTAGTGCTCAGAGCCATTTGCTCAGAGCCATCTCTCTTGCTCTTCTTCCGAGATTTTAGAATCCTCTTGTCTCCTCCACTGGTGACTCTCCATCCTTTTCCTATGTCCTTCTCCGATGTATTGCATAGTGCCCAGTTGCTTCTCCTATTTTCCTAGCCCATAACTCATGGTCTACAACGTAGCCTTGCTGCATGTTAGTTTTGTGAACTGTGTCAAAATCGATCAGTGGAAGACCGGCATAACATATAGCAGTGGGCATATGAAAGTTGAGCTGGAGTTAGGAAGAATACTGATAGATACTTTTGTTTTAATTGTAGATAGATTGTATCTCTGTGTTATGGAAAAGAGTTTGAACTGCTTTACAGTTTGTCCACAGCCATGCGCGACGGTAATTATTTTACAAAGTATCCGAAATTTCACTTAATTTCATAATAACATCAATTTAGAATTGTACTGAATTTCAATATTGGTCTAATGTAGTTCTTTTTCTGTTCAGTTAAATGTTCATGTTAAAATTAATTTCCACTCACTCATCCTTTTATTTTCTTAATTTTACTGTGTGGCCATATTCAAATCCCCAAGCCGTTTTATACTCGAATAAAAGTCGTAAAAATCGTTTAATCAAGAAATTTCGGACATACATGTGATGTTCCATTCATGGAATTCAACTGATCCATTGATGGAAACTGTTACCCATGAATGAACCTTTACGGAAAGTGATTTAGCATTTCCTCCTGATGGCGCTAAAGGTATTTCAGTAATAACCGTTACACGATGCATTACAGGTTACCTCAAGAATTCTGACATTCAGTTTCGTGACATTTGAAACATTTGATTTCCTTCAATTAGAGATAGAGGTTAACTGGTCCACTAATGACGACGTTGCCCTATGTCTGTTTTATCTCTCGTGTGCGTCTTTTGTATTCCAGTTTACTTGTTTATTGCTCTCTACTGTCTGATGACTTCGCCCAGTCCCATGTTGAACAAAATTGGTGACAATCGGTCTCCCTGTTTGACACAGGTCTTGACTGCTATATCTTCGGTCAGCGGACAAGAACGATTCTCAAAATATGAATAAACAAACATATTTCCTGCAAATAAACACAAGTTTCCTCCCAGTGGTGGTGAGTTGCGGGCTGAAGGCCTAATTACGAAACATTAATTGGGTAGGAACAAATAACTTCTGGCTAAATACCCAGACAACAAAATAACTCTTGGCAGAAGGATAATTCTAATAAGAACAAAATTTAATACATCAACTAAATAGTTCTGGTGGAAGACCGATATTGAAAAGTACTTAAACCATCTGGAATAGGCGGACCGCTGTCAACGCTATCCTGGATAGTGACAAAGTAGGTCAATTACTGTTTCTCGAGTAGAAGACCAATCATTTATGGTCAAGGTCCACAATGGGTAAGAGGAATTACTGTTCGGTGTAGCCAGAGTTAACAACCAGCATTAATTACCAGTCAAAACAGTTGCCAAGTCGTCATAGGCCAAACTTTCACTGGCAATGGTTTGGAGTCTTGCGGTTCCCCCAGGAGGTGACGTAGCTGTCGGAGGACTGTGCCACGTCTTCCGGGAGGCACCGCAGTAAGACCCTGATGTTCACAAGTTTCATTCGGTGCCTGGCCCGGTGCCTTACAAGGTGAAGACTTCCTTCTGTGCTCTGTGTGCTGCCTTAAATACTCGGCGAATACTCCACGCACTATTATCATTCACGTGTCTGTGCGTAACAAATTAGTTCGCATACGTTGCGACCTCTAGCGGCGTATCTGACGCTTCCTGGCGGCTGGCGACTTGATCCGGTTTCTCCTTGATGACCGACAGGCTGGCCCCTACTCGATACGGAACCCGCCTGACATATGTGTTGTGCGGGTGGTTGGGGGGCGTAGGCGCTCGCATGAGATGTATTATTGACCTCAGCTCTTCCGATTGTGCCCCTCCGAAGCTCATCCTTGCCTTTTTGTCTGCCAGAATGGACGTTTACTTCTCGATTAGTGCCGCGTAGTCCCGCGTTCTTCAGTATTCTTCCATTAGACTGTCTGTACATGAAGACGTATGCCTTCCTGAAGTCCACGAAGTTTAGTACCGTCTCTTTGTAACCTCAGACTTTTGGCAGATGATCCAGTTATCTGTAGGGAAAAACTGTCTGATAAATGATGCACAAATATTCATCCAGATCTTGAAAAGACTTCAAAGTTGTGCAAAGACTGACATCTTGCTTTTAATGCTCCAAAATGTGAAACTTTCCACTTCATAAAGCGAAAAACTTAGTATCTTATGACTACAACATCTGTAAGACACTGTTGGAATTGATCAACTCTTACAAACACCTAAGTGTAATAGTTTTTAGGGATAGGAAATGTAATGACCACATATCTTCACTCGCTGCGAGAGAGATGGCAGACTGCAATCCATTGGTAGAGGACTAAGGAAATGCAGTCAGCTTAGAAAGGTATTGTATGAAAAATATTTTTTGACTCATCCTTGAATACTGCTCAAGCGTGTGGGACCTGTACCAAATGGGACTAACAGGAGGTATTGGATGTGTTACAAAGAAGGGCAACACGAATGTTCTGAGGTTTGTTCAACCGATGGGAGAGAGTCACGAAGATGCTGAAAGAACTGAACTGGCAGCCACATTAAGATAGATGTAAATTATCCTGAGAAAGCCTAATTACGAGATTTCAGGAACTTAAAAGATACACCATAGTATAGCTCTTGTAGCCAGCGGCCTTGCCACAGTGGTAACACCAGTTCGTGTCAGATCACCAAATTTAAGTGTTGTCAGGCTTTACTTGCACTTGGATGGGTGACCATCCGGTCTGCCACCGCTGTTGACAAGCGGGGTGCACTCAGCCCTTGTGAGGCAATCTGAGGAGCTACTTGACTGAGAAGTAGCTGCTCCGGTCTCGGAAACCGACATACGGCCGGGAGAGCAGTGTGCTGACCACGTGCCCCTCCATATCCGCATCCAGTGACGCCTCTGGACTGAGGATGACACGGCGGCCGGTCGGTACCGTAGGGCCCTTATGCCCTGTTCGGGAGGAGTTTAGTTTAGTTTATAGCTCATGTAGGGCTCGGGAAGACAAAATTAGACTAACTACATTGTGCACGGAGATGTTTAAGCAGTCATATCTCCTGTGCTACATACGTGAGTGGAACAGGGGAAGGCCTTATGAGTGGTGATATGTGAAGCACATACTGCCGTGCACTTCTCGGTGGTTTGCAGGCTGTGAATGTAGATACAGATGCAGGTGTTATTAATGGAGGGAGGGAAATGGAAAACACGGTGTTTCTCTAGTACACCGAATAAAATATATTGTAAATCTAAGGTATTAACATGATGTGCAAGTAGTACATTCATATTACACTGATTAGCCAGAACAGTATGACCACCTGCTCAATAGATGGTATGTCCACATCTGGCACGGATAACAGCGGCGACGCGTCGTGGCGTGGAAGCAATAAGGCCTTGGTAGGTCCCTGGAGGTAGTTTGCATCACATCTGGACACACAGGTCACCTGATTCCCTTAAATTCTGGAGAGGGGGGCGTTGAGCTCTGGCGCCACATTCAGTCACATCCCAGATGCGTTCGATGGCTTCAGCCCTGGCGAGTTGGGGACCAGTACATCAATTGGAAGTCGCCACTGTGTTCCGCGAATCACTCCATCACACTCCTAGTCTTGTGACACGGAGCATTATCTTGTTGAATAATGTCAATGCCGTCAGGAAGATCGTCATGAAGGTGTATATATGGTCTGTAACCAGTGTACGATACTCTTTGGCCGTCATGGTGCTTTGCACGAGCTCCACTGGACCATTGGATGCCTACTTGAATCTTCTCCAGAGCACAATGGAGCCGCCACCAGCTTGTCTCCATCCCGCAGTACAGGTGTCAAGGAGCTGTTGTCTTGGAAGACGAAGGATTAGCGCCCTCCCATCGGCATCATGAAAAAGGTATCGGGATTTATCAGACAATGCAACGCCCTGCCACTGCGCCAAGATCCAGTGCCGATGGTCACGTGGCCATTTCAGTAGTAACTGCCGATTTCATGTTGTTAACATTGGCACAGGAAAGGATTGTAGGCCGCGGAGACCAATCTTTAGAAGTGTTGGGTGCACTGTGTGTGTTCAGTCACTCTCGTAATCTGCCCAGAAATTAAAGTGTGGTGTAAGTTCTGCTACAGTTCGCCGCGTCTCCTTGTCTTACCAGTCTGTTCACCCTACGACATCCGACATCTGTAATGAGGGGTGGCCGCCCAACCTACGATATCTGGACATGGTTTTACCTTGGTTTAGCCACGTCTTGAAGACACACACCACAACACTCCTCGAACATCCGACAAGTCGTCCAGTTTCCGAACTGCTCATGCTGAGCCTCCGGGCCACCACAACCTGCCCTCGGCCTATCTCAGATAGCTCGTGCGCCTCCGCCATTCTACACACGGACAGCACGCTCACCGATACTACATGCACCGTATGTGTGTCTGACTAGCAGTCACTCCTCGACAGGTGACGCTGGACGGGATTGTATCAACAGTAAGTCTGTGGTCATAAAGTTATGGTTGATGAGAGGATATTGATCAACAGTTTTAAAGTGAATTTCTCCGAGGACGTCAGCGAATTTTACGTTTGAATGCTTCGTCGACTTAATGTAATTAAAATCATGAGAAATGATAGCATTTCCACTGTCAACTGTTGGTATCATTTCGTTATCCGCTGTTCTTCCACCATGATGTCCTGCCACCGCCGTATGGCAGACAACACAAAGTTATGAGACGCCCTCACAAATCGAATGAGGTGGTATAAGAACAGGGATGGCGGACTCTGAATTCTGAGACATCTAAACAATGGCCAACAAAAAGTTCTCGAAGCGACACCGCAGATCAGTCCGAATGACATTCTCTGAGCTGAAGATACACACTGTGAATTCTTAGAGATACATAATGCCCAAAAACATGATATTGTAGGATACACACTATCTTCGTTTTTTGGATCTGCAGCTCTTGTCCTTCCTTCCCGCGTCTGCAGTGAAATTATAGGATATGAGTTCCGCATTTTTACAAACACATTGTCTTTTTTACCCAAACATGTTTCAGCGACTCTGTGCCATGATCAGTGGGTACCTCTTTACTGAAAACTTGATTTTCCATCATACGGTTAGTTCTGCAAAACCAAATGATATGAAATCACGTTTTCAATAAGCGAAATCCCACTGATGATGGAACACAGGTGCTAAAACATGTTTTGGTAAAAGGAAAAAAAGAGTGTTTGCAAAAAGCAGAAAGCATAACCTATAGTATACAGTATCTTATTACTAGCATCGGAACCCCGCGTGTAAGGCGGAATTCGCCAGCAGATGTCAATGAAGTTGGACCCGCCAGTACGAAAGCAGACGGCGAGTATCGTGTTGTGAGCAGACAAGCAGCAGCAGCAGCTGAATAGGTCAGCCAGCAGCGCTCAGTGACTTAGGGCGTCGACTAGTACCGCGTGTCACCTCGGTAACCAATCCATCTAGACCCGTCCAGGTCAAGTGTTGTTGATTTAACTTGAAGTTGAAACGAGGAGGGTTAACCGCACCTAAACCAAGACCTGCAGACCTAAAGTACTGACACACAGAGAGCTTCTAGCATCGCAGAAGGTGGTTGCAAAAATTTGCATGAAATCAGAAGAATGGAACACTCGTGAGTCCCAATGTGTTACCAGCAGTCCAGGTACAACAATTACTGTGCGTAGGGACTTAAAAAGGAGTACAGTACAGTGGTCGAGCAGCTCTTAAATAAACCACACATTTCTGCAGTCAGTGCTAAGTGAGGTTTGTGGAGGTGTAAACAACGATGCTAATGGACAGTCGATGGTCTTAAAGCCGTGATTCGGACTGATTAATCACGCGATACCCTGAGGCAAACTGATGTGACGGTTTGATATCGGTAAATGCGTAGGGAACGTAGCCTGCCATAGCATGAACGGTGAAGGAAGGGGTAGAGGGTGTTACTGTATGGAGGCGCCTTTCGTGGTTAGCGTGTGCTCCCCGTATTGTGTTTAAGTAAATGCTAAATGCGCAAGGATATGAACACGTTTCACAGCACTCTGTGGGTACAGTAGAGGTACTGTTCGGAGACGGTGACTGCATCAGCCTGACAGTGAACCATGGACAAAGCAGCCCCTTTGAGGCAGTGGTTTGTCGACAGTAACATCACTCAATGGAGTGGCCTGCCCAGAGTCCCAATCCCAATCCAGTGGACGGCCTTTGGGATGTTTAACAACTGCAATTCCCGCCTCCCAACCAAAATCCCACCACCTAAAACCACAAGCGTCTCTGGTTTCGTTCCTTGAGCAGGGAGCTGCTCCCATTCCTCCGTTAAGACACATCCATCGCCGAAAGTGTTCGAAGCGAAGTTCAACGTGTCACATACGCAAACGTTGGACACACGCTATGCTATACAGTAAGACACGTCATGGTACTTCGATGAGACCTCTGTGGAGCATTCTGAAGTCAAAAGAGATCAATAGTATTTGCACGAATTAAGTTTGACTTTGAACAAGATTGAGGTAATACATTGCCCCCTTGCAAAAATATCTTACGGAATTATCGAGACAGGGAAGTTACAGAAATTAAAGCTCATCAAAAATCTTACCGACCGCTGTTCTTCCCATGTGACACTAATCATAACTGGAACACGAAAGGGGGGGAAATACTGAATACTGGTACACATAGGGCACCCCTCTCCCTCCCTTACACACCGTAATATTACTTGCAGAGTGTATGCGTGTACACGAGGGTACAAAATTGAATTTTCCCTGTTAACTACAACGTCAGCAAAATCCTCGCCCTCGATTCTAAAGAATCGCAGTCCAATATACGAAACAGATTCGCACGTCTTATTACTTTACAAGTGAGTTACAGTTTGTCATTAATCATGTAAGGAAGGTTTACACTGAAGCACCAAAGAAACTGGTATACGCATAGGTATTGAAATAGAGAGACATGTAAACAGGCAGAATGCGGTGCTCCGGTCGGCAACGCCTCATAAGACAACAAGTGTCTGCCGCAGTTGTTAGATCGGTTACTGCTGCTACAATGGCGCGTTATCACCATTTAAGTGAGCCTGAATGTGGTGTTATAGTCGACGCACGAGCGATTATGTGGGGATTTTCCCGTACGATGGTTTCACGAGTGTACTGTGAATATCAATAATCCTGTAAAACATCAAATCTCCATCATCGCTGAGGCCGGAAAAAGATGCTGCAAGAACGACTGAAGAGAATCGTGCAACGTGACAGAAGTGCAGCCCTTCAGCAAATTGCTGCAGATTTCAGTGCTGGGCCATCAACAAGTGTCAGCGTGCGAAACATTCAACGAAACATCCTCGATATGGGCCTTCGGAGACGAAGGCCCAGTCGTGTACCCTTGATGACTGCACGTCAACACCTATATTGGACGGCTGATAACTGGAAACATGTTCTCTGGTCGGATGAGTCTTGTTTCAAATTGTATCGAGCGGATGGACGTGTACGGGTATGGAGACAACCTCATGAATCCATGGACACTGCATGTCAGCAGGCGACTGTTCAAGCCGCTGGACGCTGTGTAATGGTGTGGGTTCAAATGGTTCAAATGGCTCTGAACACTATGGGACTCAACATCTGTGGTCATCAGTCCCCTAGAACGTAGGACTACTTAAACCTAACTAACCGAAGGACATCACACACATCCATGCCCGAAGCAGGATTCGAGCCTGCGACCGTAGCGGTCACGCGGTTCCGGACTGACGCGCCTAGAACCGCACGGCCACACCGGCCGGCAATGGTGTGGGGCGTGTGAAGTTGCAGTGATATGGGACCCCTGATACGTCTAGGTACGACTCTGACAGGTGACACGAACGTAAGCTTCCCGTCTGGTCACCAGCATTCGTTCATGTCCATTGTGCATTCCGACGGACTTGGGCAATTTCAGCAGGACAATGATACATCCCACATGTCCAGAATTGCTACAGAGTGGTTCCAGGAACACTCTTCTGAGCTTAAACACTTCCACTGGCTATCAAACCCCGTAGACATGAACATTATTGAGCGTATTTGGGATGCCTTGCAACGTGCTGTTCAGAAGAGATATCCACCCCGTTGTATTCTTACGGATTTATCGACAGTCCTGCTGGATTCATGGAGTCAATTTCGTCCAGCAGTGCTCCAGGTATTAATAGAGTCCAAGCCACGTTCTGCTGTGGCATTTCTGCGTGTTCGCGGAAGCCCTACACGATATTAGGCAAGTGTACCAGTTTCTTTGGCTCTTCAGTGTAGTTTATGAAGGCTTTTAAATCATGTTTAATATTTGTTGGAAGATGCTAAATGCTATCATTATGAAACACTTGATATGTACAGTCTGGCTGTGTGTTGTACTCCGTTTTAAGCAAAAGAGCATCACTTAGGAATTGACCCACATTTGAACAAGAGATACTTTTGCAACCATCTCAATGTTTATGATGTCATCTCTGCTGAATTTTGTGTCATAAAATGACGTACAATTCTGCAGACACTTTCGGCGGTACATGTGGACACTGTATGCGAAATGTGTCGAGAACAGAGTCTATGGTCAACGAGTAATGTATCAAAACTTCATGCTTGATGCTGAAGTTTTATTTCAAGAACACAGAAAATGTAGTTAATGGCGGACTTTCTTGCTTTGATCATTTTGCTGTGGGAGGGGGGGAAGCAGGAAGGTGTCAACTGGAACAAATCTCATAAAAAAAGTTTAAAATTATGTGGTGTATAGTTTGTTGGATATTATCGAGTGCCGTCATTCTGAAACACTTGATCAATATAGTCTGGGTAATTGCGTGCTGTGATTAGCGCTGCCTTAGGATATGTTGACAGTGTCTAACTTTAATGGTTGTCGTATTGTATTAGTGCTTAACGGAAGATCATACCCCTTAGTAGATTACGACAGCATTTTAAATTGATAAATTCGAACAAAATTACATCAGATATTGAAAATCAAAATGTTTTCGTCGCTGGAAGCTCTTAGATATGCAAACGGCGACATCCAACGAGGCTTTTGCTTGATATTATCGAGAGGTAATGTGTTTCAAATACAATTCCTCTCTTCGGCTTCATCATTTCCAAAGCGAGGTCATAATCGTGTGAGCGGGGGCGTAAGTGCCGAACACTTCTGATTACTCAGAAATAAGAACGCAAGATCAAAGCCTAATTCAAAATCTAGTACTCAAACACAAGCTGGAAAGCACTATGCAAGTGATAGACCTAGCTGAATTTAAGATTTTGTATCAGCACAGCCGCAATATTACTAAGATTCTAGTCACAGGAACAGCAAAGGGGGAAAAACCAAAATTACTATCCAACAGAGTCATTTTCAGTTCCTAGCATCAACAAGCTACTGTTACCAAACCGAAGAACAATATCCTGGAGCGAAATGCAACACCATCTGGAGGCATTGACACAACGTTCACCTCACGTTGGCCCTGAAATCAGAACGGTACGTCATCGCCAATAACAGGTTCAGGGCGAATGAGAAACTCCACAAAACACACCATAGACTGATGACTGCATTAAATGTATAAATCTTGATACACCATATGATCGAAAGTATTCGTACACCACAAAAACATACGTTTTTCATATTAGGTGCATTCTGCTGCCACCTGCCGCCAGGTACTCCATATCAGCGACATCAGTAGTCATTAGACATCGTGAAACAGCAAAATGGGACGCTCCGCGAAACTCACGGACTTCGAACGTGGTCAGGTGATTGGGTGCCACTTGTGTCATACGTCTGTACGCGTGATTTCCACACTCCTAAACATTCCTAGGTCCATTGCTTCCGATGTGATAGTGAAGTGGAAACGTCAAGGGACACGAACAGCACAAAAGATTACAGGCCGACCCCGTCTGTTGACTGACTGAGACTGCCGACAGTTGAAGAGGGCCGTAGTGTGTAATAGGCAGACATCTATCCAGACCGTCACACAGGAGTGCGAAACTGCATCAGGATACACTGCAAGTACTACGACAGTAAGGCTGGCGGTGAGAAAACTTGGATTTCATGGTCGAGCGGCTGCTCATAAGCCTGTAAATGCCAAACGATGCCTCGCTTGGTGTAAGGAGCGTAAACATTGGACGATTGAACAGTGGAAAGACGTTGTGTGGAGTGACGAATCATGGTACACAATGTGGCCATCCGATGGCAGGGCCTAGGTGTGGCGAATGTCAGGTGAACGTCATCTGCCAGCGTGTGTAATGCCAACAGTAAAATTCGGATGCGGTGATGATGTGGTGTGGTCGTGTTTTTGGTTGGTTCAAATGGCTCTGAGCACTATGGGACTTAACTTCTGAGGTCATCAGTCGCCTAGAACTTAGAACTAATTAAACCTAACTAACCTAAGGACATCACACACATCCATGCCCGAGGCAGGATTCGAACCTGCGACCGTAGCAGTCCCGCGGTTCCGGACTGAGCGCCTAGAACCGCTAGACCACCGCGGCCTGTCGTGTTTTTCATGGAGGAAGCTTGCACCTCTTATTGTTTTGCGTGACACTATCAGAGCACAGGCCTACATTGACATTTTAAGCACCTTCTTGCTTCCCACTGTTGAAGAGAAATTCAGGAATGGCGATTGCTTCAATCAACACGATCGAGCACCTGTTCGTAATGCACGGCCTGTGGCGGATTAGTTACACGTCAATAACATCCCTGTGATGGACAGGCCTGGGCAGAGTCCTGACCTGAATCATATAGAACACCTTTGGGATGTTTTGGAACGCCGACTTCGTACCAGGCTTCACCGGCCGACATCGATACCTTTCCTCAGTGCAGCACTCCGTGAAGAATGGGCTGCCATTCCCCAAGAAAACTTCCAGCACGTGATTGAACGTATGCCTGCGTCATTTGAAGCTATGATCGAAGCTAAGGGTGGGCCAACATCATACTGAATTCAGGCATTACCGTTGGATGGCGCCACTAACTTGTAAGTCATTTTCAGCCAGGTGTCCGGATACTTTTGATCACATAGTGTACGTTAACCCCAATATTTATTTGTGTTCACTCACAGGTGATACGCGCAATTTCCTCCGTCGGAGACTGGCAATGATGGACAGGAAAATCGCTGCAAATGTAGACTCAAATAACCGAGACCGAAGAACAACACTGCTATCTGGATTCTTGCCCATGCTGCATCGTATACATGCTGGGTCATCTGCACCTACCGACGTTGTTTTATGCAACTCGCAATACTATAGCTCGCCTTCAAAACCCACGTGCCAGATTTTTAAATTCGCTCGTTCGCTATCAAAAAATGGTTCAAATGGCTCTGAGCACTATGGGACTTAACATCTGTGGTCATCAGTCCCCTAGAACGTAGAACTACTTAAACCTAACTAACCTAAGGACACCACACACATACATACATGCCCGAGGCAGGATTCGAACCTGCGACCGTAGTAGTCGCGCGGTTCCGGACTGAGCGCCTGAACCGCTAGACCACGGCGGCCGGCCGTTCGCTATCGCAAACTATTAGTTGTACAGATCTTTTTGTGGAAATATTAAATTTTGTATTGGGATACGGTTTCGGTAGAGGCCGTAGTTTCCGATTTATTCAAGAAAAACGTACAAATCCCACTCCACTCCCACACACAGCCTCCACCAGTTAGGATTTCCACTATGTCGTTCATAAAACTCCCTTCTATCACAGTACAAATATTTGCGACTGCGTGAATTACATCCGACACACGATCTTTTTTTGTCTTCACTGATTGGCGTTATTAGGCCACTAGCTTAGTCGAGCACATAGAAACTGTAAACTTGACAACAATTTTGTGAATTTTAATAGCATAAAATAAATAAATAAATCATTTTATTTGTCAAGGCCTCTCACATGCAATACTACTGTGCTTCTGATGGTTAAGTCTGGATCGAACTGTCAACGTAATTAGTATTCGCGTACGTTTACCAAACTCATTTTTTCTTTCGTTACCCACATTGGCACGTTTAAATTAATAAGTTAACGATATAGCCTACTACGCTGGTGGCGTAATAGTCTAATCAACAGAGATCAAAGAAAGTCGAATATCGGCCATAGTTCGTGTACTCGGAAGTTTTTGTAGAATGGTGGTAGGAGAAAGTGCCACGAACCAAGTACTAGAAATCCTGACTAGTGAGGGATGAGTGTGGGGGCTGGAGAAGCGTTTGAAGGGATCTTTCGTATATTTTCCTTGAATAACTCGAAAACTATGGCCTATAGTGAAAAGGTATTGCTCATTTTTTTCTGTACGAGTAGTAGTTCGCGCGTAGTGGGCAACAGAACATGAAAATCTCAACCGTGGTTTATGAGGGCCAGCTATAACATTGCGGGTTGCATACAACAACACCGGTAGGGGCAGCTGAATCATATATAACACATATAACACATACGCTACCGCTCAAAGTTTTTCGAACTCCCAGAAAGTAAGATAAAAAAAAGCGAGTTACTACATTCGAATACGAATTAGCTATATTGTTTCCCCAATGTCGTCCCCAATATAACGTTTAACAGTAATGTTCCACGTTTTAAAAAATGAAATCGTTCAAAACATAACTTTCCGTTGCTATGCTGTTCAGGTTCTAAGCACTGCATGCCGTTAATTTTTTATTGTGATAGAATAAACTTTCCTCACTAGATAGCGTTGATAAGACGTCAACATATCTGCAAACACGGTTACGGGAAAGAAAAGGGGCTCGTAGCTCTGCACGAGATATCAAAGAGTGAATTTCAGTGGCCGGCCGGTGTGGTCATGGGGTTCTAGGCGCTACAGTCTGGAACCGCGCGGCCGCTAAGGTCGCAGGTTCGAATCCTGCCTCGGGCATGGATGTGTGTGATGTCCTTAGGTTAGTTAGGTTTAAGTAGTTCTAAGTTCTAGGCGACTGATGACCTCAGATGTTGAGTCCCATAGTGCTCAGAGCCATTTGAACCATTTTTTGAATTTCAGTGAGTGCTCAGAATAAACATCGATGATGGGACAAAGAAAGGAGCTTTCAACAGAAAAACATTCTGCAGTTGTGTTTTTATGTGCGTCCGGTCTTACTATGCGACACGTAGAACGTCAAGAACATGTTTCGTTGGGATGTGTCCGTAATATCGAGCAGAGGCATGCGGATACTGGCCAGAATGCGGACCGACCTCGGAAGGGTAGGCCGAAAGTCACATCAAAAAGTGATGACAAATATGCAGTAGCCCCAAGTAGACGTGATCGCTTCTAAATAGCGCCAGTTTGAGCAGCAGAACTCGACCATAATACGGAAAAGCCGGTGAGTGTACGTACAGCGAAAAGACTCTGTGAGGCAGTGAACCTTAACGGGCGTGTGGCGGCTAAGAAACCATTACTGAGGGCTTTCAATGGGCAGAAGAGGCTAAACTGGACAAACCAACATGAACGTGGGGCAGTAAATCAGTGGAAAAACGTACTTTTCACTGACGAATCCAAATTTCAGTTCTCTGGCACGAAGCGATGCAAGTTTGTTCGCCGATTGTCAGGTGAAAGAATGTTACACTAATGTGTATGTCCAACATTAAAGCATGAAATGTGCTCCTTCATGATCTGGGGATGTTTTGGAGGCGGTAGGACTGGTGATCTTGCACAAATAAACGGAACAATGAAGAAACTGTATTACCGTCGCATTTTGTAGTATCACACAAAGTTGTGTGGAAGACGTTTCATTGACAAGGCATTCGTCCTACAACAAGGTAACGACTCTAAAAACATTTCTGAACTTTGTGAAGCGTATTTGGCAAAGTTAGAAAAAAAGAATGAACTGGAAAATATGATCTGGCCACCCAAATCCCCCGACTGTAACACTACTGAACTGCTTTGGGACCACTTGGATAGAGCAGTTAAATGACGGCCCATTACCAACGTTCTTCACCTCTGGACCAGACTACAAGAGCAATGGCGGAATATATCACCGAGTAAACTCTGATGAAGGTGGCGGCAAGAATGCCTCAAGTATGCAGAGCAGTGATCAAAGCCAAAGGAGGTTACTCTGGGGAAAGTAAAATTTGACTGCATGTATTTAGATTCAGTAAAAGATTATTCCAAATCTGACTTATGAGTATTTCTAACATTTCTGATTCCAATTTGCATTTTTCCTCAAAATCACTAATGTTTTAAAACTTTTGAGCCAAAGTGTAACTGAGCAGCAACATACTACATCTACTTAACATGTATTGAAAAGGAACATCACGACATATGCCAAATATACAGGAGGTTTGCCGACATGCTAAAACTTATGGTCACGCCATAAATATAAGGAGGAGTAGGAGAATGAGAAGAAGAAGAAGAAGAAGAAGAAGAATGACGATCACCTGCTGGGAGTGATGACGCTGTAATATTCGGCTGTCAATGTGCCGAATTTTTTTTTTTTCGTGTGCTACTTGATGTGAGTATGTCAATGTCATTTTCATAAAATTTACAGATACTACTATACTGGGACGCGAAATTGAAGCGTCACCCGTCCACCAGTGTCAGCCCAGTTTGCAGGTGAATATAAGTTTAATTTAGTGTTTTGTTTATGTATTTTGTAATATTTGTAATGTTTGTGGATTATCTAAAGTTTTGTATTTATTTTTATGTTTCATGTACGGAGAGGGCGGCGCAACGAACGGAGACAGCATCTTCACTGCCGGCACCAGAGAGAAAATTGCTGGCCACCATACATCGCGGGTCGACAGCCGAAGAGCAAGAGAAGATCCTGAATCCGAGTTGTTGCGTCGTGCTTCTAAAAACTGAAAAATAAGAATTTGTAATGTTTCTAGAACAATGACGTCATAGAAAGTTAAATCATGTTGTAAATCTCCAGTCCTATCTCGTCAAGGCTCATGTTCACGTCTATATGTAGTATATACGAAGATAATAAACTAGTGTATACTACAAAAGCTTAAATACGTGTTCCGAGAATTTATTTATGAAGAATTATATTAAGGAAGAAGTATTACTGATTTATTTGACAAGATTATTAATTTTTGACAATGTTCATTGAGAGTTTGAGTCTTAAAAGTTTATTCAATGTGGTTTTAATATTTATTAAATCATTAATATAATTTCTGAGAAGAAACAAACGACATCTAAATTGAAAAAAGTTTGCGCAAACCAATTGGACTGAGTGACGTAATTCTGCGCATACGACTCAAATGATGATGTTTTAATTACAGTTTCGTTCAAGAACCATTCAGACACAACTTTAAAAAGAATTTAAATAATATTGAAGTGTCTTGTAACTGACATAGGTGACGAAGTCTGCACAAGGTCATATGTCAAAAGAAAATCATTTATACAAAACTTACGTCGTTACACTACACTACCAATGGATTATTTTTGGAAAAAGGTGCGCCATGTACTCAGTAAGGTACGAAAATAATCCGTAAAGTAAGGACACACCGAATTTTTATGTAGAAAAAATGAATTTACTTTGACAAAATTTACATGCATTGTAGTATAGCTCTTGCATTATTCTTCCACGTAATCATCATTTACCTCAATACATTTTGTCGTCCGTGGGAAGAGTTTTTTTTTCGACTCCCGTGTCATAGAAGTCTTCCGCCGCCTCTGTCAGTCAATTCTTCACTTCGATTTTCACCTCGTTGTCGTTGGAAAATTGTTTTCCACGAAGCTGTTCCTTCAAAGCAGTAAACAGATGATAGTCACTAGGTACGAAATTGGGGCTGTTAGAGGGGTGGCTTAAAAACATCCCATCCAAACGAAGCCAACAAGTCTCGTGCTGCACGAGCTGCGTGCGGACGCGCGTCGTCATGGAGGACACAGACTACCGTTGTCAACATCCGGCGAATTTTGTTTTGTATGGCTTTGCAGAGTTTCTTCGTGGTCTCACAATAACTTCCAGCATTTAGCGTTTCACCTCTTTCCAAAAAATCAACGAGCAGAACCCCTTTTCTGTCCCAAAAGAATGCCACCATGATTTTCCTTGCTAACAAGTTTGTTTGTGTGGCCGTCCTCCGCAGCAAGCATATTAATAGATAAAATATTCCAAAGACAAAGGTGATGGAGCAGCCAACTCCTGGCTCCTCCGTTCCTGATTTCAGCATATCTATTTATGATACACCCTTGGAAGAAGTGGACCATTTCCTCTACCTAGGAAGCACACTGTCATCTAACTGCTCCTCTGGAAAAGGTGTGGAGAATAGATTACGTGCTGCCCATGTAGCATTTGGACGTCTTACAAAGCGTGTCTTCCTGAATAAAGACCCAACACTGTACACCAAACTGATGGTGTACAAAGCTGTAGTCATTTCCACCCTGCTATATGGTAGCTAAATCTGGACGTTATATTGTTGTGATCTGAAGAAACTAGAACGCTTCAAGCAACAGAAGCTAAGATATATCATGAACCCGAAATGGGATGACTTCATATCCATTACGGCCGTTCTTGAGAAAGCAAAAATGTATAGCATGAACGCTCTTATCATTGGGCACTGTGACAAAGGAAATCTCAGGAGAGAAATGAAAACTCGGATACGAGTATCAGTCGACGACGACTACGACGATGAGATAAAATAATAGAATAACGTTCGCAAAAAGTATTAATATAATAATACTGTCCAATGTAATAATAATAGAATCCAACATCTTTACACTCACTCATCCATGAAACCCTCCACAGAATGTTGAAACTAAAAGTCAAAACAGCTGTCACCAAAGTTTCCAGCCACTCGCTAACAGCTAGTACACCACCCCCACCCACCCAAAAAATAATAGTCGGCTCTATCCCACCCCCCTCTCTCTCTCCCATACACACACACACGGTATAAACATCATAAATAGAAGTTAGTAACGAACATATACTTCGTTAGGTTGGCAACAAATAGGTAAACATACCAAAGAAGATGACACACGTAATGGAGTCGCAATATATACGCTGTGAAAAAGCAGTCTACCATGAAACAGTTGTATCGGGTGACAAAAGAACAACAGTCCACCACAAAAATATTGAGAAACATGATGAACAGTATGTGGAAGGCGAGAACACAAAGATGCGATTATATGGCAGTGAAAAAAAGTGATATTGCGGCCTCCAGACCAGATGTGAGGAAACGCAGATCAGCAAATCGTAAGTAATTACTTTTTTTTACACAAAATCGAGTAGTGAACTGTTTGATAATCTAAAGCTAACAAACCTGTATCGTTATAGATACCACTGATGATGCCTTAGAACAGGAGACGGCGAAACGCGTATGCGATAAATAAAGTAACTAGCAGCAGGAAAAGGCAGTTTTACTTGCAAAACAAGTATCTTCCAAGCTGTTTGTTGAGTTTTGAATTTTTTGGCTCAAGGGGAATAAGTATGGCGCCACTTCATTGATTGTCGTTTGCTCTCTGGAGTACTGTATTCTGATAAGCCCAAGTTTCATCTCCTGTCACCAGAGAGTTCAAAAAAGAGTCGCCTTCAGTCTGAAAACGGTCAAGAAATCGCGAGCGGCAATGACTCTGTTCATTTTGTGTGCTTTGGTAAGCATCTTGGGCACCCATCGCGCATACAACTTGCGATAATTTAGTCTATCAGATACGATTTCGTGAAATGTTTGGACAGACTGCATCCATGTCGTCAATTGTCGAATGTCGATCAGAGAGAAGATGTTCTTCTATTTCCTGCACCACATCATCAGTCACAATATACGGATTTCTGCCTCTGTCTTCATCATGAATTTCTGTCCTTCCAAAATTCAAATTCGGTACCCATTTCGTCATATACTGCCCTGACATTACGTCCTTTTCATGAACTGAAACAATTTCACGATGAATTGCAGCGGCGTTCATGGCCTTAGCATTTTAGGTAGCGAATTACAGCTGGCCCTTCGCACTTGGTGGGAGCCTGAAAGAGAATGCTCATTTCTGACAGTCACCACTACACAAGTCGACGATCTACTCGATTGTTAGAAATGCTCGTTCCTTCGGCTGGCTTACCGCTACACGGCAATGGTACCTGCTTCCACCTCTGACAGTCCATGCTAAAGCTACATGCCTTGTAACATTAGATTCCGGATATCCCTCGTACTTAATAACATACAGGACGCTTCAAAAAGGACTTTACGACTTTGAAAACCCATATAAATCTAAAGAGGTGATTGTAGCGTCAATTTGTAGGAAAATACATCAAGTTTCGTCTCGGTAGTTCGCTGGTGCCGAATGGCACCGTAAGGAGCGCTAGCAGCAGTTGTGTTAAAGATGGCTGCCTTCACTGGGCCAGAGCATGCTAGCTGTGTGTTTTGGTTTGAAGAACCGAAGTTGGCGACATCAGTTCAGCGTAATTTCCGTGCCAAGTACGCTAAAGATCCTCCTAGTAGGTCTAAAATTTGTAAGTGGCATAAATGGTTTGTAGAAACAGGATGCTCGGTAAGACATGGGAAATCATCATGTCGTCCAAGCCCATCTGACGACGTCGTTGAGCGATCGAGACAACGTTTTGTCAACAGCCCCACGAAATTGAGCCGGCGTGCATCTCGCGAACTGCAAATCCCACCCACGACTGCTTGGCGCGTGTTGAGAGACCGTTTGCATTTGAAACTGTACAGACCGACGATCGTACAAGCAATAAAAGACGCTGATAAGACCGCTCGCAAGAACTTCTGTGTGGATGTGTTAGACCGATTACACGAGGAGAATTATTTCTTGGACAAAATCATCTTTTCTGACTAGTCGACTTTTCACTTAAGTGACAAGGCTAACACACACAACTGTAGGGTTTGGTGCAATGAAAATCCACATCAAACATTGCAACATATTTGTGATAGTCCTAAACTGAACGTTTTTTGTCCACCGAGCAAGAACAAATTGTACGGCCCCTTTTTTCTCCGTGCGAGAATCATCAATGGGATAGTGTACCTGGATATGTTATAACAGTGTTTGATACCACAGGTCGATGGGGATGACCAAGATGGTGCACCACCCCACTACCTGGCTGACGTCTGGAATTTTCTCAGCGATGCTTTACCCGTCATTGGATTGGACGTGATACGCCAACTCCATGGCCTCCACGTTCCTGACACCACTCGATTTTCTTTTTTTATGGGGGTTCATGAAGGATACCGTGTTTGTACCTTCTGTGCCGGCTTCTCTCCCTGAACTTAGAGCGAGAATTACGCCTCCACTGAGCAAGTTACACCTGCAATGCTACAGCGAGTTTGGGAAGAAACTGACTTCCGATAGGATGTGTGCAGCATAACCAACGGAAGCCGCATAGAGCATCTTTACTTTAAGGTATAAATCTTGATGTGTTGCCCTACATAATGATACTAAACCCAGGTCTATATCTTATTTCAATAAATTTATATCAGTTTTTAAAGTCGTAAGGTTCTTTTTGAAACAGCCTGTAGATCTATCAGTCTCATCACAAGCTAGAAAGTCATCGAGAAAAACAAAAATAATATCCAGCGTTCCCCAAGGAAGTGTTATAAGCCCTCTATTGTTTCTTATCTATATTAACGGCATCGGAGACTGTGGTGTGCGTACTGTAAGATCTTCGGTACACACACCATCAGATTATTTGACTTGTCGCTCTAACGAAGTTGGCGAGTGTCAGCAATATGTCTCGTGGTCTTATCGTGGCGTGCTTACCTTCTGCCGTTAGGTCAGACGATAGAAATGCCACTTCCACGCTTAGAGTAGCAGATTGACGGTGACCAACTTTAAACAGAACTTGATTAATTTTCAAACACATTTATTAAAAGTATAAAAATCATAGACATTACATAACTTGATTCTGGATGCTGTTTACAATTGACAATCTGAAGTTCCTTTGGTCTTGGTACGTTACTCTTATTCTCACATGTCTCTGATACTTGACAAAGTGTCTATACATTTCTCTTCATGGCTATGTACAGGAATATGATAATCTTACAAGGCACAGACTGAAACTTGACCATAGACTAATGCAGACTAATACAGACGAAGTAATCGGAGGTCTGTACACTCGTTATAATACCTCGAGCGTTCAGGTATCACTGCGCGAATGTGATCCGCAAGGAGAAAAGGTTCTACATTAGCAGCAATCTCACTGGCTGCGTTACATATTAATACGCGGACTGGCGGAAGCAGAATTTGGTCCGTCCCTAAGACAGCGCCATCTCGTTGTGCGGAAACGGACGAGCGCTACGCCTGCATTGTTGTGCTTAGCGGGGCGCGCTCTAGTGGGAAAGTTGTGTACACGCTGACTGCACGGAACTATGTACACAACAGAGACAGTCTCAGTAGCCCTTTTAGATTGTATGCAGATGATGCTGTCATATACCACCTTGTAAAGCCATCCGATGATCAAAACTAATTGCAAAATGATTTAGATAAGATATCTGTATGGTGCGAAAAGTGGAAATTGACCCTGAATAAATAAAAGTGTTAACTTATTCACATGAGTACTAAAAGATGCCGGCCGCTGTGGCCGAGCGGTGCTAGGCGCTTCAGTGTGAAACCGCGCGACCGCTACGGTCACAGGTTCGAATCCTGCCTCAGGCATGGATGTGTGTGATGGCCTTAGGTTAGTTATGTTTAAGTAGTTCTCAGTTCTAGTGGACTGATGACCTCAGACGTTAAGTCCCATAGTGCTCAGAGCCATTTGAACCTATTTTGAACTAAAAGATATCCGCTAAATTTCGATTACGAGATAAGTCACACAAATCCAAAGGCTGTAAATTCAGCTATATACTAAGGGATTACAATTACAAATAACCCAAATTGGAACAGTCACATAGATAATGTTGTGGGTGGAGAAAACGAAAGACTGAGATTCATCGGCAGAACACTTAGAAGATGCAACAGGTCTACTAAAGAGACTGCTTACACCACGCTTGTCTGCCCTATTCTGGAGTACTGCTGAGTGGTGTGGGATCTGCATCAGGTGGGAGTGATGGGTGACATCGAGAAAGTTCAAAGAAGGCCAGCTCGTCTTGTGTCATCACGAAATAGGGGAAATAGTGCCACAGACCTGATATATGAATTGGAGTGGCAATCATAAAACAAAGGCGTTTCTCGAGATCTCCTCATGAAATTTCAATCACCAGTTTTGTCCTCCGATTGCAAAAACTTTATGGTGGCACCCACCTACATAGGGAGAAATTTTATTGGATTGGGTTGTTTGTGGAAGGAGACCAGACAGCGAGGTCATTGGTCTCATCAGATTAGGAAAGGACGGGGAAGGAAGTCGGCCATGCCCTTTCAAAGGAACCATACCAACATTTGCCTGAATTGATTTAGGGAAATCACGGAAAATGTAAATCAGGATGGCCGGATGCCGGTTTGAACTGTCATCCTTATGAATGCGAGTCCAGTGGGCTAACTGCTGCGCCACCTCGCTCGGTAGGGAGAAATGATCATCACAATAAAGTAATAGAAATGAGGGCTCGCACAGAAAAACTGAAGTGCTTGTTTTTCCCGCGCGCCGTTCGAAAGTGGAACGGAAGAGATTCTCCAGCAGAAGGAGGTCTTCACTCATTGGTCTGAAGATGACCACAGTAGTGGTCGAAACTGGTCACCGTGATAAATAAATTGTGATCAAGACTGTTTTTGATAGTAAAAAAAAAGGAAGTGAGACAGTTTGAAGATGGTTCACCAAACCCTCTGCCCGGCACTTTATTGTGAATAGCAGAGTAATCACATAGATGTACACGTGGATGGAAAGACAGTGGACTTAGCAGGTGTGGTGAGAAAAACTGCAGGAGTTGGAATGGGGTCCGTGTTTGTGGTGGACAGAGGTTCAGCTTGAGCAGGAGGGATAGCGGAGCAGAAGAAGAAATAATGGCGGTCTAAGAGGCAGCCAGCCGGCGCAGGGTGTGGGTGGGTGGGGGGTGGGTGGATGTTTACCTCCGGCGTAGCGTGAACTGCTGGCGATGGCAGGGCAGGTGTACTAATGAGGGCCGGCAGGGTGGCAGGGTGGTCGCTCGCCTCGCCTCGCTTCTGCTTGCCTCGCCCCGGCCTTGCCTTTGCCTTGCCTTTGCCTTTGCCTTCCTGCAGAGAGGCAGAGCCAGCGGCTGAGGTCATTAGCGGCACCATCGGGCGCACAAGCCAGCCGGAGGCAGTGCGGGCGCAGGCAACACACACACACACACACACACACACACACACAGGTCGAGCTCGGAGGGAGGCAGCGATATAGATGCTGGGAGATGGGTGTACTGCATTCTACAGTCCTCAGCAGTGTTCTTAACCCCCCATGTCATCGGCACAGGTGGGGGCAAAATACGACGGATGGAGAGTTTGAAAGGATTAGAGCGGTGTAATGACTCTAATGACACATTCAAATATGAGAAGGGGCGCAGTCTCGTTAGTCATAAAACGTCCTTTATGAACACACAATTATTGAACTATCAGTTTAATAAGTCACGGCTGCAAAATACTAACGTGAATTCTTTACTGACGAATGGCTGGCTGGAGTAGCCATGTGGTTCTAGGCTCTACAGTCTGGAGCCGAGCGACCACTACGGTCGCGGGTTCGTACCTGCCTCGGGCATGGATGTGTGTGATGTCCTTAGATTAATTAGGTTCAATTAGTTCTAATTTCTAGGTGACTGATGACCTCAAAAGTTAAGTCGCATAGTGCTCAGCGCCATTTGAACCATTTTTTACAGACGAATGGAAAAACTGGTAGAAGCCGACCTCGGGGAAGATCAGTTTGGATTCCGTAGACATGTTAAAAATGTTGGAACATGTGAGGCAATACTGACCCTACGACTTATCTTAGAAAATAGATTAAGGAAAGCCAAACCTATGTTTCTAGTATCTGTAGACTTACAGAAAGCTTTTGACAACGTTGATTGGAATACTCTCTTTCAAATTCTAAAGGAGGCAGGGGTAAAATACAGGGAGCGAAAGGCTATTTACAATTTGTACAGAAATCAGATGGCAGTTACAAGAGTCGAGGGACATGAAAGGGAAGAAGTGGTTGGGAAGGGAGTGAGACAGGGTTGTATCCTCTCCCTGATGTTATTCAATCTGTATATTGAGCAAGCAGTAAAGGAAACAAAACAAAAGTTCGTAGTAGGTATTAAAATCCATGGAGTAGAAGTCAAAACTTTGAGGTTAGCCGATGACATTGTAATTCTGTCAGAGACAGCAAAGGACTTGGAAGAGCAGTTGAACGGATTGGGCAGTGTCTTGAAAGGAGGATATAAGATGAACATCAACAAAAGCAAAACGAGGATAATGGAATGTAGTCGAGTTAACTCGGGAGATACTGCAGGAATTATATTAGGAAATGAGACACTTCAAGTAGTAAAGGAGTTTTGCTATTTGGGGAGCAAAATAACTGATGATGGACGAAGTAGAGAGGATATAAAATGTAAACTGTCAATGGCAAGGAAAGCATTTCTGACGACAAGAAATTTGTTAACAGAGTATAGATTTAAGTGTCAGGAAGTCGTTTCTGAAAGTATTTGTGTGGAGTGTAGCCATGTATGGAACTGAAACATGGACGATAAATAGTTTGGACAAGAAGAGAATAGAAGCTTTCTAAATGTAGTGCTCCAGGAGAATGCTGAAGATTAGATGAGTAAATCTCATAACTAATGAGGAGGTATTGAATAGAATTGGGGAGAAGAGGAGTTTGTGGCACAACTTGACTAGAAGAAGGCATCGGTTGATAGGACATGTTCTGAGGCATCAAGGGAGCACCAATTTAGTATTGGAGGGCAGCGTGGAGGGCAAAAATCGTAGAGGGAGAGCAAGAAATGAATACACTGAGCAGATTCAGAAGGATGTAGGCTGTAGTACGTACTGGGAGATGAAGCGGCTTGCACAGGATAGAGTAGCATGGAGAGTCTCAGGACTGAAGACCACAACAACAACAACATGAAATAAAATAGTCATAACTTCTAAATGGTCTGCGTTTGGACATTCAAACTGGCCACATGGCATGGTGGGAATTAGTACGTGCATGCATGTTTTGGTTTAGCGACGAAGACCACTTTCATTTGTATGGTTCGTCAATAAGCAAAGTTGGCGCATTTGGGGGACTGAGAATCCCCATTTCGCTATCGAGAAGTCTATTCACCCTCAACGGGTGACTGTGTGATGTGCAGTGTCCAGTCACGGAATAATCGGTATGACACTCCTTGATGGCATGGTGACTACCGAACAGTACGCGAAGGTTTTGGAAGATGGATCTCATCACCATTGTCCAAAGTGACACTGATTTCGACAAGAAGTGGTTCATGCAAGACGGAGCTTGACCCCATCGGAGCATGAGAGTGTTTGATGTCCTGGAGGAGCACTCTGGGGACCACCTTCTGGCTCTGGGGTACCCAGAGGCCACTGGCATGGGCCTCGATTGGCCGCCGTATTCTCCGGATTTAAGCACATTTGACTCTTTTTTGAGGGGCTATATTAAAGACAAGGTGTACAGCAATAACCCCAGAGCCACAGATGAGCTGAAAACAGCCATTAAAGAGGACATCGGTAGCATCGACACTCTGTCACTTTAGCGGGTTATGAAGAATTTCGCTATTCGCCTGCGCCTAAGCATCGCCAATGATGGCAGGCATATCGAACTTGTCATAACCTAAACCCGAATATATGTAGTGCGTTTACATGTTGAAAAAAGTGTGTGCACGTCACAGTTAGTCACTAATTTACGTTTTCTTCAGATACTTCAATAATAATTGCCACGCCGGCCGCTCTGGCCGAGCGTATAAAGGGCACCACCATTCGTCACGTGATGCCGACGGTATGCCTATCTTTGGAAGGCGTCATCATTCTCGATTAAGAGTAATCGATTGTCTTTCTACTGGCGCAGCGTCGACATCCATATTGTGTCCAACTTTAAAACTTCCTCTTTTCTATTAAAATTGTTATGGTGTTTGTGAATCTCTATTGCTTCTCTGTACATGCGCGCATGATAATGGGATGTTCGTGCTAGAACGCTTGTCTCATTAAATTTAATTTCATGGTTCCCATCTCGAAAAACATGCTCAGCCACGGCCGATTTTTCGATGTGTCCGAGGTGACATTTTCTTTTATGTTTGGCTAAGCGGGTGTTTACACTTCTTTTCGTTGTTCCAATATATACTTGTCCACAACTGCATGGAATTTTGTATACCCCAGGTGTCATGGTGCCTGTAAACGAAACTATTTCGTATATAGCAGATATTTTTCCGACTGATATAGTGGCTTTATTTAAACACTGCTTGACGACAACTTATTTACAGTACAACAACGAGTTTTAGGAACAGATCGACGGGGTGGCGATGGGAAGCCCTCTCAGCCCAGCTGTTGCCAATTTATTTATGGAGATCTTCGAACAGCGAGTGCTGCAGACTGCCAGTAAAAAGCCTGCTAAATGGTACCGCTATGTTGATGACACATTTGTAATGTGAACTCATGATGAAGAAGAGTTGGATGCCTTCTTGGTGCATTTGAACAGCATGAACACGAAGATACAGTTTACGATGGAGAAAGAGAGCAACGGTCAACTGAATTTCCTGGATGTGTCGGTAATTAAACGGGTGGATGGGACGCTGGGACACAAAGTATATAGAAAGAACACACGACTCGATACCTCCACAAGGAATCAAACCACCATCTTAGGCAGAAAGGAGGTGTCGTGAAAACTTTGGTGGACAGAGCCAACAAAATCTGCTAGCCGGCTTGCTTGCAAGATGAATTTAATCACTTATGGTCAGCCTTCATGAAAAACGAATGTACCAGCAAGGAAATTGATTGAGCCCTCCTTCAAAGAAGAATAGGAGCCAGAAGTCAAGAGCAACAACTGTCACCTACTGCAAAAGTTTTCCTACCGTTGATTAATAAAGTCACGGACCGTATCGGGAAAGTTCTGGCTAGTAATGGGATCGAATCATCTACAGACTTAGGAAGAAGATTAAGGAATATTTAAGAATTGTAAAAGACGGCTGACACACCCTTAGCAACACTTGCGGTATACAAAATTCCATGCAGTTGTGGACAAGTATATATTGGAACAACGACATGAAGTGTAAACACCCGCTTAGCCGACCGTAAAAGAAACTGTCGCCTAGGACACATCGAAAAATCGGCCGTAGCTGAGCATGTTTTTCTTGATGGGAACCACGAAATTAAATTTAATGAGACAAGCGTTCAAGCACGAACATCCAATTATCATGCGCGCATGTATAGAGAAGCAATAGAGATTCACAAACAACATAACAGTTTTAATAGAAAAGAGGAAGTTTTAAAGTTGGACAAAATATGGATGTCGACGCTGCGCCAGCTGAAAGACAATCGATTACTCTTTATCGAGAATGATGACGCCTTCCAAAGATAGGAATACCGTCGGCATCACGTGACGAATGGTGGTGCCCTCCATGCGCTCTACAAATGCGAGAGTACCTGGAGCCTCAGTGGCAGTAGCCGGACGACCTCAGAAGATATCTCCCGCAGATGGAGACGAAACGTCAGATGGAAATTTTATACACCGACCACGGCCTTTCACCCCGGAAGTTTCAACTGAAGTGTTACTGTGAAACTGGAACAAGCTATGGTTAAACAAGAGACTACTATTATCTGCTTTCTGGATTTCAGTAAAGCTTTCGACATTGTCAACTTTGACATCCTACTTTCTAAACTCAAAAATTCTAAAGTTTATTTAAGAGCTGTACAGTGGTTCCACTCATACCCTACATGACGCCAACCGTGTGTAAGGACTGAAACAAAAATTCACGGTCGAGGGATGCAGTATCAAGGGTCCCACAAGGGTCAGTATTGGACGCACTATTTTTTCGTTATATGTTAATAATGTTCCAAGTATTATCTCGCACTGCATTTACCACCTGTACTCGGACGATCTTCAGTTATATCTAAGTCCAAGTCCAACAAATCTGTGCGTAGTCATTCACCATGTAAATGCTGATTTCCTTGCCTTAGCTGAGTTGGTGCAAAACGTTTGTTTGAAACTTCACCCATCTAAAACGTAGGCAATGTTAGCCACTGACGAAACTCTTATTACAATGCAGTACAGAGAATATGAATCACCATTAATCCTAAATGGAACAGAAATAACCTTTTTATCTTCTGCAAGGAACAGGGGAATAATACCGGACCATCACTTAGACTGGAATGAACACGCAATTGCAGTCTGTAAGGAGGTGTCAATATCACTTCTTTCCCTACAGAAATGTGAAAAACGTGTTTCCTTTCGAGCTTAAAATGAGTCTCGTTGAGCAGTAATACTCCACATACTTCACCATAGTGTTTGTGCTCTCCAAGGACGAAAGCTCATGCAGGCTGAATTGCGATGAATGATGTGTAATGTGTAATATTAAACTAGCCTACAAATAATTATCATGACTACACGCCAATAAGCATAGAAACTACCACACTCTATGTTTGCTCTGTTGTCTTCTCAGTCTTACTTATCTTTAACTCTTACACTACTATCTGAACAGCACAGCAGAAATACACTTCCTCAACAAAGCAAAATCTATTTGTCCCATCGCATAACATTGCCATGTTCTCTACATCATTTCATGTGTGAAGAGCCCGACTTTGGAAAAATCTTCCTACAATTTCACAGACATTAAATTCCGTCCAAACTTCAAAAGACAGCTAACGGTCCACCTTCTATCACAACAGCCATCTCTCTCATCTACCATTTTGCACATCATTCTCGTCAATCCTGCCTCCCCAGAACTTTTCCCATGTCTTATTTACGTTCTCTTTCTTAAAAGCCACTTTTAATGTCATTTCGATCTTTCCCTCGTTCTTTATTCCTTTCGCTTCTGATAATACTAAACATGGTTTCAGATGTGGTGAACTAATCTACATCATTCTCAGTGTCCTTTACCAAATTATCCTTATATTTATTAGTGTAACTTATAATTATTATTACCATTCTAATGCTATTACTATTATTATTATTATTGTTATTATTATTATTGTTAGAATTATTACTATTAATATTACAGTTACGATTATGATTACTGTTACTATCACTGTTATCATTATCTTTGTTATTACTATTCATATTACCATTATTCTTGTGAATGTATTTGTAATACCTTTCGTATGTGTTGTTACTGGTCAAATGTAAGAGAGAGTCTTAAGACCCTAACATGATGAGGCTAAATAACCAAAAAATAAAATAAATAAAAATACACAGTGGTAGATAAGTACATTCGTATCACTCTCTCAGATGTTGTAGCCACGATGTTCGCCCTCTGTCTACTGATCTTTTCTGTCAAAGACTATTTTCAGTCAAAGACTATCGTTGGTATTTCCTATCATTATATGACCAGATACTATAGCTTTCTGGTTCCCATTATGTTCCCCAATTCCTCATCCTTGTTGATTCACTTTTGAACGTTTTCATTGGTAATTATTTGTGTCCAGGATATTTTCAACACTCATGAGCACATCCACATGACTCAATCATCTTCATTTCATCTTCACTGTTGCCTTATTAAGTGCACGTTCCTATACTCCATACAAGAGTACTGGGATTTCATAACATTTAATGTGGATCTCAGTTTTAAGTTTAAATTTCGGTTAGTATAAAATGATCTGATTATAAAAAAGCATCTCTAGCTTGTTCAATTGTTCTATCGATTTCCTGGATCTGAGCAAGTTTATCATAGATCCAAGTGTCGAGATATTTACATTTTCATATACACTCCTGGAAATGGAAAAAAGAACACATTGACACCGGTGTGTCAGACCCACCATACTTGCTCCGGACACTGCGAGAGGGCTGTACAAGCAATGATCACACGCACGGCACAGCGGACACACCAGGAACCGCGGTGTTGGCCGTCGAATGGCGCTAGCTGCGCAGCATTTGTGCACCGCCGCCGTCAGTGTCAGCCACTTTGCCGTGGCATACGGAGCTCCATCGCAGTCTTTAACACTGGTAGCATGCCGCGACAGCGTGGACGTGAACCGTATGTGCAGTTGACGGACTTTGAGCGAGGGCGTATAGTGGGCATGCGGGAGGCCGCGGGGACGTACCGCCGAATTGCTCAACACGTGGGGCGTGACGTCTCCACAGTACATCGATGTTGTCGCCAGTGGTCGGCGGAAGGTGCACGTGCCCGTCGACCTGGGACCGGACCGCAGCGACGCACGGATGCACGCCAAGACCGTAGGATCCTACGCAGTGCCGTAGGGGACCGCACCGCCACTTCCCAGCAAATTAGAGACACTGTTGCTCCTGGGGTATCAGCGAGGACCATTCGCAACCGTCTCCATGAAGCTGGGCTACGGTCCCGCACACCGTTAGGCCGTCTTCCGCTCACGCCCCAACATCGTGCAGCCCGCCTCCAGTGGTGTCGCGACAGGCGTGAATGGAGGGACGAATGGAGACGTGACGTCTTCAGCGATGAGAGTCGCTTCTGCCTTGGTGCCAATGATGGTCGTATGCGTGTTTGGCGCCGTGCAGGTGAGCGCCACAATCAGGACTGCATACGACCGAGGCACACAGGGCCAACACCCGGCATCATGGTGTGGGGAGTGATCTCCTACACTGGCCGTACACCACTGGTGATCGTCGAGGGGACACTGAATAGTGCACGGTACATCCAAACCGTCATCGAACCCATCGTTCTACCATTCCTAGACCGGCAAGGGAACTTGCTGTTCCAACAGGACAATGCACGTCCGCATGTATCCCGTGCCACCCAACGTGCTCTAGAAGGTGTAAGTCAACTACCCTGGCCAGCAAGATCTCCGGATCTGTCCCCCATTGAGCATGTTTGGGACTGGATGAAGCGTCGTCTCACGCGGTCTGCACGTCCAGCACGAACGCTGGTCCAACTGGGGCGCCAGGTGGAAATGGCATGGCAAGCCGTTCCACAGGACTACATCCAGCATCTCTACGATCGTCTCCATGGGAGAATAGCAGCCTGCATTGCTGCGAAAGGTGGATATACACTGTACTAGTGCCGACATTGTGCATGCTCTGTTGCCTGTGTCTATGTGCCTGTGGTTCTGTCAGTGTGATCATGTGATGTATCTGACCCCAGGAATGTGTCAATAAAGTTTCCCCTTCCTGGGACAATGAATTCACGGTGTTCTTATTTCAATTTCCAGGAGTGTATTTAAATGGGTATTGGTGTTAGTAACGCGTGACCTGTTAATTGCGCTGCTGAGCTGAAACATGTCATTCAGGAGGTCATCGACCCTAGCTACTGACTTCTTTTGATGTGTTATGTTTATTGAAGGAACTATACTTTATGCAGAAGAGAATTGGATGTACTTTGTTTTTTCAAAGTTCAGAGCAAGCCCATTCCCAGAAAACCAATGAATAACTTCTCCAAAGACCTTATTTGTATCATTTTCCATCGGACTTTCTGTTACTGGTTTAATAATTATACTTTTATCATCGGCAAACAGTGTCCGTTAAGCATCTTGTTTCACATAAGAAGGGAGGTCATTCACATATATCAAGAACAGAATTGGACCATGATCAAACTTTGTGGAACAGCTAATGTAATTTCACCCCAGTTAGATGAAGTGGCAAACTCCTTTGAATCACTCGAAGCATATAAAGAGACTCTTTGCTTCCTCGCATTCGGGAGGACGACGGTTCAATCCCGTCTCCAGCCATCCTGATTTAGGTTTTCCGTGATTTCCCTAAATCGTTTCAGGCAAATGCCGGGATGGTTCCTTTGAAAGGGCACGGCCGATTTCCTTCCCAATCCTCCCCTAACCCGAGCTTGCGCTCCGTCTCTAATGACCTCGTTGTCGACGGGACGGTAAACACTAACCACCACCACTCTTTGCTTCCTGTTCTGTATATATGACTTAAACCACTCATATGCTGTTCCATTTATACCATAGAATTGTAATTTCTCTAACATAATATCATGGTTCACACAATCAAATGCTTTGGATAAGTCACAGAATACTCCTACTGGTGACATTTTACTATTTAAAGACTCTATTATGTGGACAGTGAAATTGTATATCGCTGTCTGAGTGAAACAGCGTTTCTGAAATCCGAACTGTGATTTACTAAGTATCCCATTACTGTTGAGATGGCTAACCACTCGTGAGTACATTACTTTCTCAAAGATTTTTGAAAATGCTGTAAACAAGGATACTTGCCAGTAATTATTGACATCTGTGGTTTCCCCCCTTTTTGTAGAGAGGCCTGACAATGGCATATTTTAACCTGTCTGGAAAAATAGCCTGAGTCAGTGATGCATTACATACGTGACTCAAAACATCAGCTGCAATTGCTCCACATTGTTTTAATAACTTGTTAGAGATGTCATCTACTCCAACAGAACATTTATTTTTCAACGATTTATTAATTTTCCTTATTTGACAAGAGGTTTTTAGATTGAACTTAATGTGGCTAAATTTTTTTCAATACTGACTCTTGCATGTACTGCCTGGCGTTTTCTTTTGAACCTTTCTCACAAATTTTTGCTTCTGCACTTAAGAAGTGATTGTTAAATACATTATCTACCTATGTACTGTTGGTTAAGATGGTCTCATTCTCTTTAACAGTAATACTACCTACTTCAGTGGTTACTTTTCCTGTCTACCTTCTAAGAACATTCCACATTGATTTGATTTTATTGCTGGAGTTGTTAATTTCTTCCCTAACATACATATTTCTTGATTTCCTTACAACTTTTCTCAGTATGTTACAATAATTTGTTCAATTTTGTAACTCTTCAGTTACGCTGTGCGAGAAAAACAGTTATAACGAACTGTAAATAACGGTGTAATATTTGCTTCAGCAGTCACTCGGTGTTAGCAGACAACGCCAACAGGGCAGAGAAAGGGAAGGTGGGACAATGTTTACCATTTCGGAGCGAAAACTGCAGAACTGCTGCTAACCGCCCCACGCTGTGCTAGCTGTGGTTGGGATGGTTTCGTGTGGGGGGGGGGGGGGTAGGGTGAGGGGAGGGAGAAGAGAGAGACTGTCGCAGCAATAAAAGCGATTTATAGACGCGTTCCAGAGGGGCTCTCATGGCTATTTGCTGGAATTTATTCCTTTATTCTCTAGTAGCCGCTTGTTACTTTTTTTTGGGTCGTTGCTCGCCAGAATAAACACACGCCTCCAGAAACGTTCTGTATTTGTACACAAAGACTGTCTTTGCACTGCGGAGGTCCTGTTCTTTTTCACTTACAATAAAATGACACAGACGATTCAGCAATATGCAGGTCCCTCGTTACCTTCATCAAGATTCGATTCCTAACTGACCCATCCAGAGACTGAATTCCAAACACAATCGCCCTGAAATGTCGTAATGCCTCATAAAAGCGGGTCGCAGTCGTCAAGTTCCTATTTCTCAACGTATCAATGTAACATGCTACACGGAACAACACCTACTATTGTTATCACTCTGATAGGATTGTATGCATTTGCATGCTGCATATGCATTTGCATATTTGGATTTTTTCTCGCCGGTTATTGCATATTTTAACTAAAAACTAGTGACGATGCATATTTTCACTCTATGTTTACAATATTTTAAAAACTTAGACCGACGGTCTCTAACTCGATCTAGTTTCGATGTCTCACAGACTGACCGCGACCTAGAACTGCGTGCAGTCGTTAACCGAGAGGCCATTGTCTAGCGAAATCATTACAGACGAGGAACGGGAACAGGTAGACGGAGTCTATGCTCCTTAGCCCGCGCCCATACTTAATCCCCTCCGTTGTCATACCGTATGCGTATGACAACTAAATTAAACTAAGCAAGCTTTTAGTCGCGCCTCCATTGTTTCTGTTTAGCTTTCTACTTACTTGCACACAGCTGAACGTGTTTACGACGTATAGTTAACAAAAATGTTCAGATGTGTGGGAAATTTTATTGGACTTAACTGCTAAGGTCATCAGTCCCTAAGCTTACACACTACTTAACGTAAATTACCCTAAGGATAAACACACACACCCATGCCCGAGTGAGGACTCGAACCTCCGCCGGGACCATGACTGCAGCGCCGTAGACCGCTCGGCTAATCCCGCGCGGCGCGACGTATAGCGTGTAACGTGTCGTGCGCCATGCCACCCGAAAAAGAAACTTCGTTTCCTGGATAGCTGACCATCCTGGAATATTTACATATGAAGGAATTGTTTTATATTCAGTTTGTGATAAAAACGTTTCCTGCAAAAAAAAGTATCAAATAGACCAGCATGTCAAGACAAGTCTTCATATCGCAAGAATGCAGAAGAAAGGAACACGACAGCAACTTCTGACAGCAGGAAGTTGCAGTAGCAGGGATTTCTCCAAAAGCTACCAAAAAAGTCGGTATAATTTGGATCTATGTCAAGCATTGATTGTAAGCAATATTCCTCTTCACAGACATAAACAATCCGTATCCTCAAACGCTTCCTGCGCAAGTACTGCTCAAATGAAAATGTACCAGATGAATCAACATTGCGCAGAAGTTACACACTGACAATTTACGTAAATGTACTGGAAGGACTACGCACTGAACTCAAGGGCAACATTATCTGGATTTCAGTTGACAAAACTCCGGACACTTGAGGCCGTTACATTGCAAATTTAATTTTGAAACTTTGAGAGAAGAGCCTTCTTCTTCCTATTTAGCGGTCTGCAAAGAACTTGAAAAAGTAAATCACTCTACGATCGCCAGATTTGTGAATGAGGGTATTAGAAAAATATTTCCAGAGCCTTCTGTAGATGAAAGGGTGATTGTGTTTCTTTCAGACGCTGCTCCCTATATGAGCAAAGCAGGAAAAGCCCTCCGAGTATTTTATCCCAACTTGATTCACGTGATGTTCTTTGCTCACGGAGTACATCGCCTTGACGAAGAAGTACGTACCTCGTTTGTGAATGTAAATAAATTGATTTCATCCACAAAGAAAGTGTTTCTAAAGGCTCCTGCTCGCATCAAGACCTACAAAGAAAAACTGCCAAATGTGTCTTTACCTCCCGAACCAATGGTAACTCGTTGGGGTATGTGGGTCGAAGATGTGTTGTTTCACAATTAACATTTCGAGGCCATTAGAGGGGTAGTAAATGACTTCGATATTGCAGAGACTTCGGCAGTTTGCCAGTGCAAGGAAGATTTTAATGATTCCGCTATTAAAGAAGACATTGTTGTGATTAGTACTCATTTTTCCCATATACCTGTAAGTAATAAAAAGTTTGAAACTCATGGTTTGGCGTTGAATGAATCTATTCAGTTAATGAACAAAATTATTCTAGTGAACTCCTCATTGCCGGAGGTATTCCCAAGAAAACTTAGAGAAAAATTTGAAAACATTTTAAACAATAACCCACACTTTGAACCCTTGTGCAAAATTGATAGTTTTATTAATGGTACAGGTGAACTATTACCAGAAACAGTCAGTACCAACATAGCACCCAAATTCAAATACTGCCCAGTTACCTCAGTTGATGTATAACGGTGGTTTTATGCTTATAAAAAATGTTTTGAGTGATCGAAAATACAATTTTATTACCGAACATTAGCGACAATAGTTGGTCGTTTATGTTTAGACTAGTAGAAAAATGTAAAACAAATTGTAAATGATGCTTTGGTTCAATAATATTACTTAAAGGATAAAGCTGTTCAAAAAGTTCATGATTGTACGCCCCTCTGCGGGCGATATGTACCGAAGTTGGTCCTGTACATATCGATTGTTTCACTGCGACTCATTCGCATCGCGTCCGATTTTTAGCGACAATACCTAAGAAAGAACAATTCTTGCAACACTGTATGCGTCTCCATTTTGCAAATTTTTAGAAAATAATCGCGGAAACGCCCCTTTCTAACCTCTACCAGAAAGTATTCAGAAAAATATATCAACGTTCGACATGTATCGATTATTCGCGTAGCCGGCGCTCTTCCTCGTAACTGATATGCACAGCTTCGACTTTGAGATATAACGCACGCAGTAATACAATTTTTTTTAAAAATTATTTGATCTTGCGTATTTCGACACTTTTCATGGATATTTGCATGCATATTTTAAGATTTTTATGATGCATATAACCCAGTCTCTAATCGTTATTATTACTATTGTTATTATTTTATTATGAACCTCATTGTATTTCGGCCCTCCTCTACCACGCTGTGTACAACGAGACATATTGGGCATTGATTTCTGCTTTCCTGTATTCTCAATTTCTTTCATTTTCTCAGAACGAGCACTTCAAATTCTGTAATCGCGTGGTTGCGTTATTTTTGTGTACTCTATCTCGTATACTGTCAAGATGTTTTTCATTTTTCATTTCATTCCCGCTTCTTTCATGTCTTCATTTACTGTTCCCATCCATTTTACACTCTCAGTTTCAACTTCGGTGGATATTTGGTACAACTGTGCAACTAACCTTCTAGTACTTATGGCGTCATTCGTTTACAGTGCATGAAGCTTTTTACTCTGCGTTTTGTAATATCGAATTAACGCAGATATTCTTATTACCTTTGTTCAGTACATTGAATGAAGTGGGCTGTTGTATGAAGCTATGAGAATATTGCAGTGGTCCTACTGAACAAACGAGTACAATGAAATATAAGGAAATGAAATAAGCATAAGGAAGACTGTCAGTTAAAGAGGAAGAGGAATCTTGTAAAAAAAGTTAATTACTCACAGTTTTTTGTCGAAATGATGTGCAACGAGTCCATTTCGAAGCTATCTACACATTATTTTTTGCTATATGTCTCCATAATGCACAAATTTAATTAAAATGAAAGTATTAGTCTTCGCTGCTAAAGATTAATTTCATTTTTAATACGAGTAGTGACAAAGAAAACGTAATTTCCCACTACGTTTCACATGCTACCTATGTCTTGTCAAAAATTGGTCTGCTGAATGGTAGTAGTCGTCCAAAAGAAATGATGTCAGATTACATTTCATAAACAGAATTTTCTAGCTACCAGACGTTTTATATTATTAGGCAAACTACCAAGTCTTACTAAATTTGCTGTGTGTACTACTAAACCGCTATCCTCGAAACCATTGCTAGTTGCAGGTCGTGTGTGTAAAGGCGTGCAGAAGCAACAAAAACTAGATCTTTTACATTTCGGGCTGTTATTGGGCTAATTTACAAATTTAAAATGTTGTCATAGCCTGCCCATTAAGAGGTTTAACCTCATGTTGAAAGTTTAACACAATGGAACAAGTATTACCGTCAAAAATTGTATTTTGGTCTTGAGGCACAGTAACTAACTGTGTGCAAATTCTAGGACTCCATTCATCCAGTATTTGAGGATGAGAAAACTTACTGAATTCCAGCAGACTTTGCATATGATTTCAAAGCTTTAGGAAACTTTCTGTTGATGACAAACTTCCACCAAATGGTGAAAGAAGGAAAATTTATAACTTACTACAAGGATGTGTTGAAAAGTAATGCCTCCGAACTTTTTATGTGAAAACTCTTAAACATTTTTTAAAGGAAACAAAGTTATTAACATTCTACATCTTTAGGCTTCATGTCTACATATTTATTTCTGAAGATAGTCACCAAGGCAAACAATAAATTTCTCTCATCTTTGTTGATACGATCAGTGTGGAAATGTTTGACTTTGCTGTCAGAGCCAAAAGCTTACTTGTGTTTGCAACGCTTCATCACTATCAAAGTGTGTAGTCCTTGAAGGTGTTCCTTAAGATTTGGGAACAAATTGTAACACTGAAAGTGCAGACAGAAAACTTTGTGTGCCATCCAAAATTTTTCGCCGTTTAATATGTGTTGACAACTTTTACTGCACTTCTAATTGTGAATATGTAACCTTCACTACAGAAACTACATTGAATGTGTAATGGATGCGATAGTGTATTTATGTGCGAATTTATATAATTGATTGTTATTCTAATGAAAATATCGTAAATTGCTTGGTAATAGCGATGTGAACTTTATTTAAGTCAATCGACAGCAACGAAGAAATGGCAATAGCTGTGCTGTTGTTGATCTTTGCTTATGGAGAGAGTCTGTCGTGCTGCGAGCAGAGAGGAGACAGGGCGGCTCGAGTAACGGTAGAGTGCGGAGGTGTTTGCTGGGCACTCCTGCAGATGCGGTGTGCAGCAATGATCGCGCCAGTGTAGACGCACCTACTTCGCTAACCCGTGAGTATTGAGAACATGGTGGAGGAAGCTGCAGTTCTGTCCCACAGTTACCCGTGGCTCTGGAAACTACTTGTGGTTCAGAACCAGCAGCAACAGCAGCAGCTCAGCACTGTTGTTGGCTACATTCTTCATGGTCCGCAGACCTACAACATCGTGAGACTGTTAACTGACAAAGTGTAACTAATTTTGTAAAGGCATTACCCATTGGCATTTCTTTCACGAGCTTCGGCTAACTTTCTTGAGTAATAAGCTGCAATAGTAAAATCTTGTCAAGCACCTATGTTGTTATTGTCCTCAGACATTATTACCAAGCAGGGTCCCTTCCCTTTCCATGCAATCACCGACTGTCTTAAAGATACGAATATTGATTGACTACTTACTGCCAATTTATTTTGTTTGCTAATGGCCAGGTTCAGTCTTAATTTTGCTGCCTCAGCAGCTGTTAATTCTTGGATTGCATAACATAGGTTTAATAAATTTGCAATTTTGAGTATTAAATTCACTCACTTAAAGTAACGTGAAATTTCATTGGCAAAACCAATAACTAAAGATACACTACAAATTAAGAGTGTCCAGTTTCATTTATTCGGGAGTTAGATTAGAAAGTGACTTCTGCTGGCTTGGTACATACTTTATTCAAAAAATGGTTCAAATGGCTCTGAGCACTATGGGACTTAACAGCTGTGGTCATCAGACCCCTGGAACTTAAGACTACTTAAACCTAACTAACCTATGGACATCACACACATCCATGCCCGAGGCAGGATTCGCACCTGCGACCGTAGCGGACACGCGGTTTCAGACTGAAGCGCCTAGAACCGCACGGCCACACCGGCCGACTCGTACTTTACTGTTCTCATGTTAAAAGTAAAATCAGTTGCTCATTTGCTTAAAGTAAATTCAGTTCAGCCTTTCAGTAATTAAAATAAATTGCTTGCCTTTTTCCAAATTTTGCATTAAGCTACGCTAGACTTAATAATTATTTTTACATAACGTAGTTCCAGTTACAGCCAGTCATTTATTTAATCGGCAACTTCATTTAAGTTTGCTTTCAAAATATAATTTCTCAGATTAAGTAATTGCAAATTCAGTGCTTTCTCAATCATTTACACTCCTGGAAATGGAAAAAAGAACACATTGACACCGGTGTGTCAGACCCACCATACTTGCTCCGGACACTGCGAGAGGGCTGTACAAGCAATGATCACACGCACGGCACAGCGGACACACCAGGAACCGCGGTGTTGGCCGTCGAATGGCGCTAGCTGCGCAGCATTTGTGCACCGCCGCCGTCAGTGTCAGCCAGTTTGCCGTGGCATACGGAGCTCCATCGCAGTCTTTAACACTGGTAGCATGCCGCGACAGCATGGACGTGAACCGTATGTGCAGTTGACGGACTTTGAGCGAGGGCGTATAGTGGGCATGCGGGAGGCCGGGTGGACGTACCGCCGAATTGCTCAACACGTGGGGCGTGAGGTCTCCACAGTACATCGATGTTGTCGCCAGTGGTCGGCGGAAGGTGCACGTGCCCGTCGACCTGGGACCGGACCGCAGCGACGCACGGATGCACGCCAAGACCGTAGGATCCTACGCAGTGCCGTAGGGGACCGCACCGCCACTTCCCAGCAAATTAGGGACACTGTTGCTCCTGGGGGATCGGCGAGGACCATTCGCAACCGTCTCCATGAAGCTGAGCTACGGTCCCGCACACCGTTAGGCCGTCTTCCGCTCACGCCCCAACATCGTGCAGCCCGCCTCCAGTGGTGTCGCGACAGGCGTGAATGGAGGGACGAATGGAGACGTGTCGTCTTCAGCGATGAGAGTCGCTTCTGCCTTGGTGCCAATGATAGTCGTATGCGTGTTTGGCGCCGTGCAGGTGAGCGCCACAATCAGGACTGCATACGACCGAGGCACACAGGGCCAACACCCGGCATCATGGTGTGGGGAGCGATCTCCTACACTGGCCGTACACCACTGGTGATCGTCGAGGGGACACTGAATAGTGCACGGTGCATCCAAACCGTCATCGAACCCATCTTCTACCATTCCTAGACCGGCAAGGGAACTTGCTGTTCCAACACGACTATGCACGTCCGCATGTATCCCGTGCCACCCAACGTGCTCTAGAAGGTGTAAGTCAACTACCCTGGCCAGCTAGATCTCCGGATCTGTCCCCCATTGAGCATGTTTGCGACTGGATGAAGCGTCGTCTCACGCGGTCTGCACGTCCAGCACGAACGCTGGTCCAACTGAGGCGCCAGGTGGAAATGGCATGGCAAGCCGTTCCACAGGACTACATCCAGCATCTCTACGATCGTCTCCATGGGAGAATAGCAGCCAGCATTGCTGCGAAAGGTGGATATACACTGTACTAGTGCCGACATTATGCATGCTGTGTTGCGTGTGTCTATGTGCCTGTGGTTCTGTCAGTGTGATCATGTGATGTATCTGACCCCAGGAATGTGTCAATAAAGTTTCCCCTTCCTGGGACAATGAATTCACGGTGTTCTTATTTCAATTTCCAGGAGTGTATTTTATCGTGAACTGTTTTATAGTAGAAAGCGTGACAACCTTGCGTCGGCACGCAAGTGACTGTTTGCTTGAGTTTCGGTTTTTTTTGCCATTACGTTTCTTAATATTCTAGAGATTCATCGCCCTAGCGGGCTGGCGACCGTTTAATTATCGTTGTTTTGCTAATTGCATTTTTGTACTAAATATTACGTGGTACCCTTATCCCCTGTATTGTTCGTGAGCGATTGCACTAAACTCCACACGTTTCAAAATTATAATCAGAATTTAGATTAGGTTTAGAGCAGATTCTTCCTTCAGAAGGGTCTGTTGTACACTTTCCTCCTGCTAAGCGGTACTATTTTGCTTCGGTAACGATAGCCTTAATCACTGTCAAATTCCGTCAGGCACGCGCGATCACGGCCAATTATGTCGCACTCCAGTAGGCCGATTAGGACGGGGGATATTACAAGATGAAAATCGGATGGGGCCTGGTCGGATATGTATGGAGTATGATCGATGACAGTGAACCCAAGGCGTTGGATTGCTGCAGGCGGATGTCACGGCGCTCGTATGTGGTCAGTCATTGTTACGCTGAAGGAGAGGGTACTCCGTACTTCGATGAACTGTTCGAATTCGAAACTCGATTACAGCAAGCTGTTTTACTCACGCACGGACATAGTTACACACCCCCATGTTTCACGCTACAATTCGGAGACCCCTAGCGGAAGAGACATGAAGAATTAAGATGTACAATGTTAATAACGTTTGTTTCCTTTAAAAACGGTTAAGAGAGTTGACGTAAAATATTTGGAGCCTTTACTTTTCAGCATGTGTTCGTGTATTTTCGCTGTTCATGCAGTCAAGACTTGAGCATCAGGCATTACGCTTTAATCTATTACTTCTTTAGTGCTGACTCTATTCGCTACGAACTTTGCAGACGGTATCTACCTGTATCACTCAATGTACCTGCAAATTCATAGCACTGTACGATACACAATTCAGGAGATACGACGTCATAAGTGTTTATACTGGTGTAAACCTAGTTTTGACTTCAAACGGAGTGCAAATTACCCAGAGTGTATTGATCCAGTATTTTGTAACGGTTGGTTGGTTGATTTGGGGGGGGGGGGGGGGGGGGCAAAGAGCGAGGTCGTCGGTCCCATCCGATTAGGGAAGGATGGCGAAGGAAATCGGTCAAGCACTTTCACAGGAACCATCCTGGCATTGCCCCTGAAGCGATTTAGGGAAATCACAGAATACCAAAATCAGGATGGCCAGACGGTTTCGTAATGAGAGATAGCCGACTTCCAACAAACGTTCAGAGTAATTTCAATCCGTTCCTAAACTTTTTCTCGATTACATGCTTAACGTCAAATACTTAACACATTAACTCACTTGTAAAGTAATCAGACGCGTCAAGCTGCTTCATACTTTAAAAAAATGGAAAATGGAAATGAAGTCCCATCCTTCTTTATAGAGCGTAGGGGAACGATGCGGGAGACCCGCACCGCCTTACTAAGCAAGGTCCTGATGGAGGTGGTTTGCCGTTGCCTTCCTCCGACCGTGATGGGGATGAATGATGATGATGAAGACGACACAACAACACTCAGTCATCTTTGGGCATGTGAAAATCCCTGACCCCGCCAGGAATCGAACCCGGGACCCCGTGCTCGGGAAGCGAGAACGCTACCGCGAGACCACGAGCAGCGGGCGGTTTCTACTTAGGAGTCCGATTGTTTAAGGAATTGTGGGTTTACTGGTTAATTCTGAAACTGGCTCAGAATGGCGTTTAATACGCAAGTCACGTTTCCTTTTAGCGGTATTGCCACGAATTAATATTCTTCTAAAATTACGGCGAATTTTTAAATACAATATATGGGCTGCTTCGGGTGTCTTCCTCGTATTTGGATGTAAATCTAGACCAGACGGTTCGTCGGTCCAGTTCTTCAACCACGTTAGGGACAACGCTGTACACCTCACTTTAGACATGACTCCAGATGACTGTGGTCAGCTGATCCTGGAAGCTTAGACGTAGGCGCCGCTCTTGGCTGTCCACCTTGGACCACGTTGGCTCATCAGATGCCGTCCTACATCGACGGCAAAATGTGCCTGTGCACGATCATGTATGAGCCACATTCTCCAGGCATGAGCCATGATTGAAATCTGAACCTCTAAATAGGGATTTATTCCAAAATTTTACATTTATACTAAACATAAATTTGTAAAACACTATTGTCTCTCTGTTTGTGTTTCAACATGTCGTCTCCAAAACTACTACACTAAATTGCATAGTGTTTCTGTAGGCAACTTGAGCATAGTCTGGGCCCCGTGTGAGCTTTAGTTAATCAAAGCTGGATCACCAAAAAACAGTATAGTCACTTAAAATTTTACTGAAACTTTGTCTGTCTGTCTGTCTATCTCTGCTTGTCAAAACATGCTAGTATCAAAACTACAAGACGGACTCTCATGCGGTTTTCACTGGTATCTTCGGCGCAGTTAGGGAAGCCGTGTAGGCTGTATTTTATCAAAATCTGATCAGGAAAAAAAGACATTCTTAGACATTATAAAAATATGTACGTTGTTGTGTTGTTGTGGTCTTCAGTTCAGAGACTGGTTTGATGCAGCTCTCCATGCTACCCTATCCTGTGCAAGCTTCTTCATCTCCCAGTACCTACTGCAGCCTACACCCTTCTGAATCTGTTTAGAGTATTCATCTCTTGGTCTCCCTCTACTATTTTTACCCTCCGCGCTACCCTCCAATACTAAATTGGTGATCCCTTGATGCCTCAGAATATGCTCTACCAACCGATCTCTTCTTCTAGCCAAGTTGTGCCACAAATTTCTCTTCTTTCCAATTCTATTCAATACCTCCTCATTAGTTATGTGATCTACCGATCTAATCTTCAGCATTCCTCTGTAGCACCACATTTCGAAAACTTCTATTCTCGTATCGCTACACTCCATATGTATATATTTATGTATGTTCCACATCTCCTCCGAAACCAATGAACCCATTTCACCCAAACTTGGTACTTATTGCATTAACACGGTACCGCACTGCGGACTATGAAGGAAGGTACAAGCATACGCATTAGGTTAACAGGTATATGCGTGACTCGAAGACTTCATAAGTAACAGAATCCAGTATGTTGTCCTCGACGGCGAGTGTTCATCAGAGACAAGGGTATCGTCAGGAGTTCGCCAGTGACGAATGATAGAAGCGCTGATATTCTGTATGTACATAAATGATCTGGCGCACAGCTTAAGCAGCAGTTTGGCGCACTTTGCTGATGATGCTGTGGTGTATAGGGAGGTGTCGGCGTTGAGTGGCTGTAGAGGGATGCAAGATGACTTAGACTAAATTTCTAGTCCGTGTGATGAATGGCAGCTAACTCCAAATGTATAAAAAAATGTAGGTTAACGGAGGTGAGTAGGAAAATCAAACACATAACATTGGAGTACAGCACTAGTAATGTGCTACTTGACATACATCGATTAAATATTTAGGCGTTACATCGCAAAGCAGTATGAAATGCAATAAACACGTGGTATGGAAGGAGGCTGGTCGACTTCAGTTTATTGAGAGAATTTTAAGTAGGTGTGATTCATCTGTAAAGTAGACCGCATATAGGACGCTAGTTTGACCACTGTTGAGTACTGTTTTGGTGTTTGGGATCCGCAACACGTTGGATTAAATTAAGACTTCGAAGCAATACAGAGGCAGGTAGCTAGATTTTTTACCAATAGGTTCGAACAACAGGCAAGTATTACGGAGATGCTTCGGGAACTCAAATGTGAGCCACTGGAGGGAATGCCACGATCGTTCCGACCAGTACTGTTGATGAAATTCAGAGAACCGACATTTGAGGCTGACTGCAGAACAATTCTACTGCCACCAACGTACATCTCGCGTAAGGATCGCGTTAATAAGGTTAGGGAGATTAGGACTCTTTCGGAGGCACGCAGACACTCGTTTATCCATCGCCCTGTTCGTGAGTGGAACAGGAAAAAAATTGAGTAGAAGTAGTTCAAATGGTTCAAATGCCTCTGAGCACTATGGGACTTAACATCTGAGGTCATCAGTCCCCTAGAACTTAGAACTACTTAAACCTAACTAACCTAAGGACATCACACACATCCATGCCCGAAGCTGGATTCGAACCTGCGACCGTAGCAGTCGTGCGGTTCCGGACAGAGCGCCTAGAACCGCTAGACCACCGCGTCCGGCAGTAGAAGTAGTACCGGATACCCTCCGCCACGCATCATACGGTGGTTTGCGGAGTATCTCTGTAGATGTAGACGTCTGAATAGAATCACTGTGTGGGTAAGAACCACCCATCTGCCGGCTGGTAAGGGTGGGTGTAAGAAAAAGAAGTACAGGCCAGAACGCGCGGAAACCGAGGTTTTATTGAAACTTCCTGGCAGATTAAAACTGTGTGCCCGACCGAGACTCGAACTCGGGACCTTTGCCTTTCGCGGCAAGTGCTCTACCATCTGAGCTACCCAAGGACGACTCACGTCCGGTCCTCACAGCTTTACTTCTGCCAGTACCTAGCTCAGGAGAGCTTCTGTAAAGTTTGGAAGGTAGGAGACGAGATACCGGCAGAAGTAAAACTGTGAGGACGGGGCGTGAGTCGTGCTTGGGTAGCTCAGTTGGCAGAGCACTTGCCGCCAAAGGCAAAAGTCCCGAGTTCGAGTCTCGGGCGGGCACACAATTTTAATCTGCCAGGAAGTTTCATATCAGCGCACACTCCGCTGTAGAGTGAAAATCTCATTCGAGATTTTATTGATTGAATATTTGACAATGAGAGTACTTAGAGATTTGCAACAGATTATAATTTCAAACCTTTACGAAAGTTTTTCTCTCTGACACCTCCACATAAAGCTGAAAGATAAAAAGTTTGTCGATTACTGCATTTTCGTTGTTTATTTTCGCATCTGGCATTACGTTTTAATGTATTCTTTCTTTACTACTAACTGAATTCACGTCACATTTCTTAGATCGTGTTCACATCTATTAGCTGTACATGCAAAATCGTATCATCGTATGGCACATAGTTCATGAAATATGACGACATAAACACGGATACACGTGAAAAAAGAACTCATCGTGCATGACGTTTGAATTTGTTACTTCGTTGATACTAACTATATTCGGAATACATTTAGCGAACAGTATATGCTGCTGAATGTACCTACAAAATTATATGATTGTACTGCACAGACACACGACACACACACACACACACACACACACACACACACACACACACACAGAGAGAGAGAGAGAGAGAGAGAGAGATGGACAGAGAAAAGGGAAGAGGAGGAAATGGACAGAGACAGGGGAGATTAGCAGAAGGGCAGAGGGGTGGGTGAAGAGGGACAGAGAATGATGGGCAGAAGAGGCGAACAGAGAGATGAAGATGGACAAAGGGGGAGGGGGGGGGGGGGGGAGAAGGTGGACTCTGACTAATAGAACTGAAACCCGCGTCCAGCCGTCCAGATTCAGGTTTTCCGTGATTTCCCTAAATCGCTCCGGGCAAATGCCAGGATGGTTCGTTTGAGAGGATATGGTAGATTTCCCTCCTCATCCTTGACACCATCCGAGCTTGTGCTCCGTCTATAATAACCTGGATATCGACAGGACGCTGAACTCCATCTTCCTTCCATCCACTTGAAATACTTACCGGTTGGTTATTATTAAACTTTCCCTATTTAACCCGTTATAACACGGAAACTAGCATAGGAGTACCAAACTTGGTAGCATTAATGTCAAGAACATGGAGAAGAGAAACAATACAGAATCAAGTCAACTGAAACACTTTTAATGTGCTGCTACGGTACATTACATCATACCCGTACCATTTCTGCTACAAAAGGGACCCAACATCACGCCCATCAGTGTCCAGAAGAATCTGAAAGCGCAGGATTGCTTTCTGCACAGCAGAACGAAGCATGTCCATAGGTATGCTCGCTACCTCTCTTGCTATGCTGCACTTCAGATCAGCACATGTGTTCCTTGCAAAACCCGTCCTTCAGGTAGCCCCACAACCAGAAATCACGAGGTGTGAGATCAGCTGATCGTGCCGACCAAGCATTGGGAAACGGTCGGCTGATAATTCGATCGTTTCCAAATGTGGTCCGGAGAAGCAAGTGAACTTCACGAGCGATGTGCTGTGTGGCCCCATCTTGCACGAAAATTGTTGAGTTCAATGCATCTCCCTCCTGAAGGGCGCGTATGACATGCTCGCGAAGCATATCGCACTAACACTGGCCAGTCATACTGTACGTCTTTTGCCCTTGAGCGCCAGCCTGTTCAAAAAAGTGTGGGCCAATGATGAACGTAGCTGTGAAGCCACACTATACGGTGACACGTTCACCATATAGAGGAACTTCATGCACAGTGACTGGAGGTGAAGATGCGCACACTCGGCAATTCTGTGTGTTCACCTCACCCGTCAGAGAAAAATGAGCTTCGTCTGTCCATAGGGCGATCCACTGCCAGCCCTCGTTGACTTCAGTCCTGGCGAGGAAGTAGAGAGTGAAGTCAACACGTCGTTGTCCGTCCTGTGGCGTAAGCTTGTATCTGACATGGATCTTGTACGGATACCGCTTAAGAATGGTTCCACGCACCTTCCATAAAGTGGACCACGGGCTGTTCTACTGTCGTGACACAGCACGCGCACTGCCTGACGATCGCGAATTGGGCGCAGCGTTGTCTGCCACAGCAACAGAGATTTTTGTCAACCCCCTGTGGTGCAACCGGTCATCGGCCTCTTCCCGGAGCGACGCCCAGTTCTCCGGTTGATTCGAACTTCTTCGTCATGCTCCGCAGAGCAGGTGGACAAAGAGGACTTTTCCATAATCCTTTCAGCCGGCGATATCCTCAAAGCGCAACTGCAGAATTACTGTTGTTTTGATAACAGAACTTCGCCACTAATGCCCTGCTCCCTTTGTCCAAGCTCATGTTGGTACAACAACAAGTTCACTGCGATTGGTCGGATGTGTGAGATTACGAGTCACGATGACTAATCCCGGCACCTGGTGACCGTAGTTGGAACTAGATGTTGGTGCTGTGACGCATGGAAATCATGCACGACATAGTCTGGAAATAAATGCTATCAAGTTTGGTACTTGTCCGGTAATTAGTTTCCGTGTTATAGTGTGTTACATAGGGAAACAATTATAATCACCCAGTACGTACCCGGGCAACAGTGGCTACTGAGCTAGTTTAAAATACATTTACAGTAACCAGGTTAGTATTATGTATTGAAGTCAGTGGTCTCTGGTAGCCACATATTCACAGTTACCTCGCAAAAGTTTCGTTAGGGGACCCTTGTGTACTGGAACACTTTTGATAAAACCGTCTTGGGCAGCCAGCCGCGTAAGTGGTTTAAAATCCACGAGCTTTCGGCCGAGTACTCCTCAGCCATTGTCACGTTCTGACTGTCGAATGATTGCTACTGCCGTTGTTATACTGCCAAGCTGCCTTCATTGACGTCACTGGTGCTCGTTCTAGCGCCACGTATGGTAATATTCTGGTTGCACGTTGCACGGAACATCCTCTAGAAAACGGATGCCGTTTTGCATTCGACGAGACACCTCTTACTACGCGATCTAATGGCGTCTGGCACAGCGTCATACAAGAAGCGATAGGGATCAAAATGTCTCACAACACTCTCAATAAAGACGGCGGCCTGAAGCTGAGCACGGCTTGTGACCCGTCATCTGAAGGTTGACGCAATGACATCACCACCCCTTATATGGCGCTGGAGCGAGCAACAGTGACGTTACAGAAGACAGCGCGGCTTTGTAAGGACGGCAGTAGGAAACAAAAGACAGTAACCACTTGATAATGGCCCAGGAGCACTCAGCCGAAAGCTCGTGGATTTTAAACCACTTGAAGCGGCTGGAAACCCGAGACAATTTTATCAGTATATATTGCCGCGAAACTATGCGTTCGTATATAATGTTTCTGCGTTTATTAAACTTCGGTTTCTGCACTGATGTGCCAAAAAATTATGACAGTCTGCGTAACAGAGTGCTGGAGCACCTTCGGAGCGCAAAACAGCAAATATTTTGTGGAGGAATGTGACACCAGACGTCTATGCAACATGGTGTAAATTCCTGGCGGCTTATAGGTCCCAGACGTGTCCCATCGGATTCAGATCGCATGAATTTGGTGGCCAAAAGTCGTTTACAAAATGAAATCTTTAAAAAAAGTGAACACCGTCCGTACAGGCGTTGAAGGCCCAACGGCACCGACCGGCCGCCGTGTCATCAGATGCGGATACAGAGGATCATGCCGTCAGCACACCCCTCTCCCAGCCGTTGTCAGTTTTCGTCACTGAAGCTGCTACTTCTCAATCAAGTAGCTCCTCAATTTGATTCGTAACGGCTGAGTGCACCCCGCTTGCCAATAGCTCTTGGCAGACCCATGCGGTGACCCATCCAAGTGCTAGCCAAGCCCGACAACGCTAAACTTCGGTAAAGTGACGGAAACCGTTGTTATCACTGCGGCAAGGCCACAGCGGATATCAGTGACATGCTATTATTACACTACCCCTAGTGGCGTGCGTCCGTCGCGAGGCGATGCCTTTCGCCTTGATGACTGTCTATAAGGGCACGACCATCGACCCAATGTAGCAAGTAACGTGGTTCACCCGACCGGGTGACACGTTTGCATTGATCCACGGCCAACTTTTCATGATACCGTATCCACTGCGAATGTGACTTATGATGTCGGTTGGCCAAGATGACAACATGTAGGGTAAGTCTGCTGCTGAGTCCCATATTCAACAATGTGCACTGGGCGGCGTGCGCCTAAACACTTGTTCCTACAGCAGCACTGTACTCTGTCACGACGCTTGGCACAAATCGCCGCCTACCCTGCTCTATAGAGCGGCTGAGTCTTCAACGTACACGTTGTGCGATGTGACGCCGACGTGCAACCCCTTGCCACCTGCTCTTGGTTTGACCGTCGTTCAAACACATTCCACAGACTCTCACGATAGACGCATGTGAACAGCTGATCATCTTCACCGCTTCCGTATGCGCATCGCCAGATGTCACATGATAATAAACCTACGGTTTGTCAAAGGCGCTTATGTTGTTGATCTTGTTGTGGTCTTGTGTCCTGAGACTAGCTCTCCATGTTACTCTATCTTGTGCAAGCTTCTTCATCTCCCAGTACTTACTGCAACCTACATACTTCTGAATATGCTTAGTGTATTCATCTCTTGGTCTCCCTCTACGATTTTTACCCTCCACGCTGCCCTCCAATACTAAATTGGTGATCCCTTGATGCCTCAGAACATGTCCTCCCAACCGATTCCTTCTTCTAGTCAAGCTGCGCCACAAACTCGACTTCTCCCCAATTCTATTCAATACCTCCTCATTAGCTGTGTGATCTACCCATCTAATCTTCAGCATTCTTCTGTAGCACCACATTTCGAGAGCTTCTATTCTTTTCTTGTGTAAACTATTTATCGTCCATGTTTCGCTTCCATACATGGCTACACTCCATACAAATACTTTCAGAAACGACTCCCTGACACTTAAATCTATACTTCATATTAACAAATTTCTCTTCTTCAGAAATGTTTTCCTTTGCCATTGCCAGTCTACATTTTATATCCCCTCTACTTCGACCATCATCAGTTATTATGCTCCCCAAATAGCAAAACTCCTTTACTACTTTAAGTGTCTCATTTCCTAATATAATTCCCCCCGCATCACCCGACCTAATACGACTACATTCCATTATCCTCGTTTTGCTTTTGTTGATGTTCATCTTATATCCTCCTTTCAAGACACTGTCCATTCCGTTCAACTGTTCTTCCAAGTCCTACAGGGGTAAGCTACAACCCTGTCTCACTCCCCTCCCAACCACTCATCCCCATTTCATCCCCCTCGACTCGTATAACTGCCATCTGGTTTCTGTACAAATTGTAAATAGCTCCATGTATTTTACCCCTGCCACGTTCAGAATTTGAAAGATAGCATTCCAGTCAACATTGTCAAAAGCTTTCTCTAAGTCTACAAATGCTAGAACCATAGGTTTGCCTTTCCTTAATCTTTCTTCTAAGATAATTCGTAAGGTCAGTGATGCCTCACGTGTTCCAACATTTCTACGGAATCCAAACTGATCTTCCCCGAGGTCGGCTTCTACCAGCTTTTCCATTCGACTGTAAAGAATTCGCGTTAGTATTTTGCAGCTGTGACTTATTAAACTGATAGTTAGGTAATTTTCACATCTCTATACACCTGCTTTTTTTTTGGGAAAGGCGCTTATATCAGAAGAATTTTCCATATTCAGCCCGTATCGTCGGTACAATCGTTCCCCATTCGTCTCTGCGCCGCTTATGTACTTTCCTCACCACGTCCCGTGCCGCAACACCACCACGCAGAATACGATGTCTCACACACATTTTTTTTAACAGAATACGATGTCTTGGCGCTCAGTGGTCGTAATATTTTGGATCATCACGATATGCAGGATGACCTAGGAGAAATGGTAGGTATTCAGAGATATTGCAAGAAGGACCATCGAAGCAAAAAGGTCCAATAAATATAATGTCTGAAGAGCGCACGATAAGAGCCATGAACACCTCTTCACCACCGATGCCGTGAAACAAACCTGTTCTACTGCAAGCTCTTGACTTCCCATATTTCTGGAGTATGGGCCAAGACGAGAAACTATAGTGTAGTACAAGCTCAGAAGGGAAGCTGTTTTTCACGGTAACAACGATGAACTGGTGCTGACAGCTCGTAAGGTATGCATTTTAGAGCCCGTATCAACTGGAAATTTTTTATTGTTTTGGCACATACTCCCTCCTCCAAAACTATGGAAATCAAAGACACTGCAGTAAAAATGGTTCAAATGGTTCTAAGCACTATGGGACTTAACTTCTGAGGTCGTCAGTCCCCTACACTTACAATTACTTAAACCTAACTAACCTAAGGACATGACATACATCCATGCCCGAGGCAGGACTCGAACCTGCGACCGCAGCAGCAGTGCCGTTCCGGACTGAAGCGCCTAGAGCCGCTCGGCCACAGCGGCCGGCGAGACTGCAGTACAAGAGATCTGTTTCACGGCAATGAAGATGAAAAAGTGCCTATAGCTCTCAAGATGTGTGTTTTAGAACCCATGTTTAACGGAGTTCGCTGCTTCGACTGATCGTCCCTGTTATATCGCTCAATACTGGCCATTCCTCCTGGTACACGCTGTATAATCTCACCACTAGCTTCCATGCTCAAAAATGACATCAGAAATACACAAATAATAATATACACAGTGTAACGGGTGTAAGCGCAGATATCTCTACTGGTGACTGAAGTTGGTGTACTAAACAACATTGATGTAATGTTTACATTATCTGCAGACTAATAATTATACCTATTAGAAGTCGTAAGTTTTTAGGTTTGTATGTGTGGCAAGAGGAAGTCATTAATGCTTATTTTGCCTGGACAGCAAGTCAGGCGTCGATGTGTGGAGGTATGGACGCAAAACCGTTTCTCATACTGACAGCTGTAGCCCACTTACTGCTGCAGTTTCCCTGATGCTTTAAAGGTAATTCCATGTGTAAATTACATTAACTTCCAGTAATTTTAAGAATAGAATGATTTCATCTTTCTTTCTCCTGTAGCAAGGAGGCATAAGAATATAATGCTAATCACGAAACACGGCGTTAGCTCTTAGAAAAAAGAATATGAAGGTTTTAGGTGATTTACACTGATGACTCATGGGCAAATGAGTAAGCAGTTTGCTATGTTAATCTATAGGACCGTTATCTTAGAATGTTTCACTTTTGTTCTCTAAGTCACGGGTCTCTCGATTCGTTTGTTCTTGTTCTTCATCAATACCTATCTCGTACTGACCGTTTTACCATTCTGTTGGTTTACACCTACATCAGTACTCCATAAGCCACCTTCAGGTGTGTGGCTGAGGGTACCTTGTGTACTACTATCACTGTCCCCATTTCCTGTTTCAGTCGTGAATGGTTCGGGAGAAGCATCATTGATGGTAGGCCTCCATGTGAGATCAAATATTTCTAATTTTATCTTAACGTTTTTTTTCGCAAGATGTGCGTAGGACGAACCACCATACTTGCTGACACTTCTAGGAACGCAAGCTCTCGGAAGTTCAACACTAAACCACATCGCGATGCAGAATGCCTCTCTTGCAATGTCTACTACCGGAGTTGGCTGACGATCTGCGTGATGTTTCTGCGCTTACTAAACCAACCTGTGACGAAACGTGCTACTCCTCTCTGGATCTTCTCTATTTCCTCTATCAGTCTTATCTCGTAGGGATCCTATTTTACGAGCAGTATTCAGGTATTGATCAAATGAGGGTTTGTAAACTATTGCCGGCCGCGGTGGTCTAGCGGTTCTAGGCGCTCAGTCCGGAACCGCGCGACTGCTACGGTCGCAGGTTCGAATCCTGCCTCGGGCATGGATGTGTGTGATGTCCTTAGGTTGGTTAGCTTTAAGTAGTTCTAAGTTCTAGGGAACTGATGACCACAGATGTTAAGTCCCATAGTGCTCAGAGCCATTTGTAAGCTATTTCCTTTGTGCGTGGACTACACTTCTTGGGAACTCATCGAATGACTCTTAATATTGCACCCGCCATACTTGCGATTAATTTTACGTCATCGTTCCACTTTGCATCGCCCTGTATTCACGTCCAGGATATTTTATGCTCGTGACTGCTTCCAGTGGCTGTTGTGCAATAGTGCTGACATACTGTAATGGGTACCTGAGTACTTGGGAACAAAGGGAGACGAGCAAGCCGACATAGCAGGAAGGATCCCTGTAGGGCCGACAGAGTTGAACAATGCGCCAATCCCATACAGGCTGTGAATTCGTTGTTGAGCAAGAAGGCCACGTGCATCAGTGGGAGGAAGAATGGCTGGAGGAGAGGTATGACATGCATCGATCAGGCTGAGGCAGCAACTCTACGTCCGTGGCGATCCCCCATTTGGTCATACAAGGGGGACACAGGGACTAGGCACTCGTCACCGTAGAGAACACAGTTGCCTCAAGAGTGGCCTTTACCTCAGGCCGGAAGACCTACCCGTTTGTGAAGGCTGTGACGTCCACATTTCAGTAAGTGATATATTAATGGAGTGCGTTTTACAGTCTGACGAGAGGGTGACAGTAGGTTTAGTGCCACAATGAGATTTTCACTCTGCAGCGGAGTGTGCGCTGGTATGAGTTCGAGTCTTGGTCCGGCACACAGTTTTAATCTGCCAGGAAGTTTCAGTAGGTTTAGTGGTTGAGGAAGCGAGTGTGGTCCGCGTTTTCAAAATTTTCAACTGTCCAGACCGTAGTCTAAATTCTTAGGTTGGGGTTTTAGCGTGTTCCACAGAGGCTGCCTCATCTTTTATTAGTCCAATAATCAGTCATGCATACTTTCTCATGTACTATTTCACTTCTTTCATTGTTACGTATCGCTTTGAATTGTTTGTGCTAAAGGAAACTGTCGAAAATTGCATGAACCGATAAGATAAGGAATAAGGAGGTTCTCTACAGAATCGGCGACGAGAGGAATACATCGAAAACACTGACAAGAACAATGGACGGGATAATAAGACATGTGTTAAGAGATCAGGTAACAACTTTCGTGGTGCCAGAGGCAGCTGTAGAGGGTAAAAACTGTGGAGGAAGCCAGAGAATCGAATACACCCAGCAAATAACTGAGGACATTGAGCGCAAGAGCTGCTTTGATACGAACAGAGGGGAACATGAGAGAGATAAGGGCGGGCCACATCGAACCAGTCAGAAGAATGAAGCTTCTTTTTTTTAAAAAAAAAAAAACCGATTGCATGCAGTTTAGTGCGTGTGTGTGTGTGTGTGTGTGTGTGTGTGTGTGTGTGTGTGTGTGTGTGTGTGTGTTTGTATGTGGGTGCTTAAATGTGATCTCGATTTTTGAGGAACTGGTTTTATTTCGTACCCGTGATAATATTATGTATTTATTTTCATCACACACTCATCTAAAATCTTTGTAAGACATCTGATGTCGTGCGCCCAAAACATCTACCATCATCATCGTCCTCTACTGGCCTTTCCAGCGACAGCTTAATTACTTCTTGATGTCGTATCAAATGTTCCCCTACATATCCCTCGTTCTCGTGTATTCCGTATACTGATTTCCACACATATTTTTTTATGTAACTTCTCAATTTGTCAAAATTTTGCACTTGTGGGGACCTACAGCCTACAGATGTTTAATAAACGTAAACATGGTTCGTAGTAGGATATAATGCCATTTTTATTTAATCGTACGATTAAATAAAAATCGCATTTCAGCCTGCTTCACTTTGTATTATATCTGTCCACTTAATTTTAACATTGCCTGGTCCACTTGCATACAATGCTGTGCTCCAAAAATACGTATACTTTGACGAACTCCTGCCTCAGTCTCTCACCAATATCTGATTACCTCAGTGGAACAATTTGAATGAAGGACATTCCGTTAGCTCGTGTCGATCTACTCCTCATGAATTCCTTCCATCGGCCATCCTGTTCAGGTTCCCGAGATGGGAAATTTCTCTCTTTTTCTCATTACTGTGTCATTAGTGACTGTAATGTTAAGCTAGGGCTTACTCTCTTTTCCACTAAACTTCGTCAACTTCGCCACTGATTACGCTTCAGCCGGGTTCTGTGGTCAGTATGAGGTCCATTTACTGCAACTGGTCTTCCAAGTTTTCCTTGCATCCGGATAGAAGAGCTTCGACATCTGAGAACCCTGGCACTGGCGTCTGTCCCCTTTTAAAATTTATTCCCCACCCAAGCTGAACAGCAGCTGTGGTTGTGGTATGTTTCTACCCTGCCTCACAACCTGCAACAGACCATCTGAAAAAGTGCGAACAGGTCTCCACAATGTGCAAGAGTCCAAGAAACATCCGTTCAGTCCGCCGTTATTCATTCATGTAACTGCAAAGAACGTTTGTACATTTACTTTAATTTTAGGACTTGACACACGATAATAGCGAGTCGGCTGGTGCCAAAACATTTTATTTCAATCAGCCTCTCTGTTTGATGTTAGAGATAAGATTGCGTCTCAGAAAATCTACTTCAGTTTTGTTTCTCAAGTATCTGTGAAAGTCATTGTCGATACTTTCTTTCTGAACTGATATTCCTTCATTTTTCCTCTTCGAAAATCAGTGATATGATGTTCTGTCATTCCTGTAACTTGTCTTTTGTGTTAAACAATAATGCTGTTTGAATTATTTCCTCTTCATTTTGATAGCACAGTACGAAGCACGGTGTTCCTATACTAGTGAAGTTGATTTCCTATCATTCTTGGCCTGTATATTATTTGGAATTACTTAGTTCGGTGACGCGAAGATGGTGTGCCGTAAGCCTGCTACCGTCTTCTCATTACAATGTTTCTAAGTCGAACCTGCAGCCTATGTTTTTAATGAAGCTCTATTGTGATTATTAGTATCGCGTAAACCTGACTTTTGGCATTAGTGATTAAGAATAACACGGTTTCGCGTCATCAAGATCGTTGCTTTCCAACGACGACTGCCTAGCCTCGAGCATAAGCTTGTATTAGAATAAAAGTAAGCCCCTACGAGTAAAAATCGTATTATTGCCGTGAGAAATTATTAAGAGAACCAATACCGTCTTGTCAATTTTATCATTACATGTTTTCTATTTTTATCGGCAAGGTGATGTATTCTGTCATCGATAATATTTGCCCTCATTATCAAAATCAAAATAACAGAACTCATACTCTGGAAGGAAAGTGATAAATTATATCCACCTATGCGTATTCAATTTATTGATTAGTATCAGTTAAGGATAGAGAAAGTCATTGCATATCTTCCAATAAAACATTAGAGATGAAATCAACTCAATATTTATTCGTACGAACATCGCATACACCTGTATTATTCACAATTATGGTTTTCATTATCTATACTTCTTGAATACACGAAAATTGTCATTTTTGCAATAACCCAAACTAATCAGCCGTTTGTGGGGCAGTAGGACTGCATAATGGAAAGTTCGTTGCATGCCTAATCGTGTAAGGTATTTGTGGATAAATGACTGGTTTTATTGTACTATAAGGGTTAATGGAAACGTGCAAGGCAATCGAGGTTACGCCCCAAGTAACAGTTCGGACAGCAGCAAGTATGCACGCCCTCTCGTGAGTGAACTCACAAGGGGACGTCAAGTAAACGACGTGAGCTTACCCGAGAACAGGCACGGGTGCCACGACAGCACAGTTGAAAAAAAGGGATCAGTGGGGCCCTATCCAAAGGCCATGCGACGTTCAAAGGACTATCCAGTACCACGTGTGTCCACTGATGAAGAAACCTCGGTTAGGAGAGAAATTACACGTGAAAATTGATGGGACTAATGTAAGGTAAGGGTCTGACTAATCTAAGAGGAAAAACCCGTGGGGACCTACAGGGAGTCAACGAAAACGTGGAAACTCCAAGAACACAATACATTATCATGCCTAATAGAGATCACAAAACCGTTGGCATTAAAACAACTTCCAGTCGTCTCGAAACGGATAAACGCAGGTTCTGCATTGTTCTCAGTGTTCTCATGTTGGTTTTATATCACTGTTCCTTTAGTTCAGGTAACGATCATGGACGTGGATAGCGATGACGCACCCATCTACCCCCCCAAAGTCGACCACAATGGCTCAGGTCTTGTGAATGTGGCGGCTCGGAGGGATGCGCGCTCACAAAACCGGTCCTGGAAGATGAGAGCTATGTGGAAGAGGAGCCCTCTAGTCTTGGAACGCAGCGTCAATCATTGGGGAGCAATCATTGTACCATGAGATGGAGATGACCAGCCAAATTGGTCACATAATCAGTTGCATGCATTGTAATGCATGGGTACGGTTAACAGCTTTAGCCGACTCTGAAGGCTTCTCTATATCTTGCGGAACAAAGGCGCTGCTTCACTTTTTTCCACCATACACCATTTAGTAACAATATTTTGGAGTATTTTCTCCGTGATAAGGTACCTGGTGCATGTGTACGGACATGTAACACACATCCGGACCCAAGACCCGTATTGTGAAAAATGCCATCTCTGTGCGACATCATTGGAGATACTATGGAAGACAATGCTTCCAAAGCAGAGTTGCTAAACACAGCCTTCTGAAATGCCTACGCAAAACACGATAAAGTAAATATTCCAGAATTCGAGCCAAAAACAGCTGACAACATGAGTAACGTGAAAGTAAATATCCCCGGAGTAGTAAAGCAACTTAAATCACTTAATAAAAGTAAGTCTTCTCGTCCAGACTGTATACCAACTAGGTTCCTTTCAGAGTATGCTGATGAATTATCTCCATACTTAACAATCATACACAACCGTTCGCTCGACGAAAGATCCGTACACAAAGACTGGAAAGTTCTACAGGTCACACCAATATTCAAGAACGGTGGCGGGAGTAATCCACTAAACTACAGGACCATATCATTAACGTCGATATGCAGCAGGATTTTGTAACATATATCGTGTTCGAACATTAGGAATTACCTCGAAGGAAACGGTCTATTGACACACAGTCAACATGTATTTAGAAAATATCATTCTTGTGAAACACAACTAGCTCTTTATTCGCATGAAGTGTTGAGTGCTATTGACAAGGGATTTCAGATTGATTCCGTATCTCTCGATTTCCGGAAGGCTTTCGACACTGTAGCACACAAGCGACTTGTAGTGAAATTGCGTGATTATGGAATATCGTCCCCCCCATGAACCATGGACCGTGCCGTTGATGGGGAGGCTTACGTGCCTCAACGATACAGATAGCCGTACCGTAGGTGCAACCAAAACGGAGGGGTATCTGTTGAGAGGCCAGACAAACGTGTGGTTCCTGAAGAGGGGCAGCAGCCTTTTCAGTAGTTGCAGGGGCAACAGTCTGGATGATTGACTGATCTGGCCTTGTAACACTAACCAAAACGGCCGTGCTGTTGTGGTACTGCGAACGGCTGAAAGCAAGGGGAAACTACAGCTGTAATTTTTCGCGAGGGCATGCAGCTTTATTGTATGATTACATGATGATGGCGTCCTCTTGGGTAAAATATTCCGGAGGTAAAATAGTCCCCCATTCGGATCTCCGGGCGGGGACTACTCAAGAGGACGTCGTTATCAGGAGAAATAAAACTGGCTCTCTACGGATCGGAGCGTGGAATGTCAGATCCCTTAATCGGGCAGGTAGGTTAGAAAATTTAAAAAGGGAAATGGATAGGTTAAAGTCAGATACAGTGGGAATTAGTGAAGTTCGGTGGCAGGAGGAACAAGACTTTTGGTCAGGTGATTAAAGGGTTTTAAATACAAAATCAAATAGGGGTAATGCAGGAGTAGGTTTAATAATGAATTAAAAATAGAAGTGCGGGTAAGCTACTACAAACAGCATAGTGAACACATTATTGTGGCCAAGATAGACACAAAGCCCACGCCTACTACAGTAGTACAAGTTTATATGCCAACTAGCTCTGCAGATGATGAAGAAATTGATGAAATGTATGATGAGATAAAAGAAATTATTCAGGTAGTGAAGGAAGACGAAAATTTAATAGTCATGAGTTACTGGAATTCGACAGTAGGAAAAGGGAGGGAAGGAAACGTAGTAGGTGAATATGGATTGGGGGTAAGAAATGAAAGAGGAAATCGTCTGGTAGAATTTTGCACAGAACATAACTTAATCATAGCTAACACTTGGTTCAAGAATCATGAAAGAAGGTTGTATACATGGAAGAACCCTGTAGATACTAGAAGGTATCAGATAGATTATATAATGGTAAGACAGAGATTTAGGAACCGGATTTTAAATTGTAAGACATTTCTAGGGGCATAATATGGACTCGGATCACAATCTATTGGATGTGAACTGTAGATTAAAACTGAAGAAACTGAAAAAAAGGTGGTAATTTAAGGAGATGGGACCTGGATAAACTGAAAGAACTAGAGGTTGTACAGAGTTTCAGGAAGAGCATAAGGGCACAATTGACAGGAATGGGGGAAAGAAATACAGTAGAAGAAGAATGGTTAGCTTTGAGGAATGAAATAGTGAAGGCAGCAGAGGATCAAGTAGGTAAAAAGACGAGGGCTAGTAGAAATCCTTGGGTAACAGAAGAGATAATGAATTTAATTGATGAAAGGAGAAAAAACAAAAATGCAGTAAGTGAAGCAGACAAAAATGAATACAAACGTCTCAAAAATGAGATCGACAAGAAGTGCAAAATGGCTAAGCAGGGATGGCTAGAGGACAAATGTAAGAATGTAGAGGCTTATCTCACGAGGGGTAAGATAGATACTGCCTACAAGAAAATTAAAGAGACCTTTGGAGAAAAGAGAACCCCTTGTATTAATATCAAGAGCTCAGGTGGAAATCCAGTTCTAAGCAAAGAAGGGAAAGCAGAAAGGTGGAAGGAGTATATAGAGGGACTATACAGGGGCGATGTTCTTGAGGACAATATTATGGAAATGGAAGAAGATGTAGATGAAGGTGAAATGGGAGAAGAGTTTGACAGAGCACTGAAAGACCTGAGTCGAAACAAGGCCCCGGGAGTAGACAACATTCCGTTAGAACTACTGACAGTCTTGGGAGAGCCAGTCCTGACAAAACTCTGCCATCTGGTGAGCAAGATGTATGAGACAGGCGAAATTCCCTCAGACTTCAAGAAGAATATAATAATTCCAATCCCAGAGAAAGCGGGTGTTGACCGATGCGAAAATTACCGAACTATCAGTTTAATAATTCACAGCTGCGAAATAGTAATGCGCATTCTTTACAGACAAATGGAAAAACTGGTAGAAGCCAACCTCGGGGAAGATCAGTTTGGATTCCGTAGAAATACTGGAACACGTGAGGCAATACTGACCCTTGACTTACATTAGAAGAAAGATTAAGGAAAGGCAAGCCTAAGTTTCTAGCACTTGTAGACTTAGAGAAAGCTTTTGACAATGTTGACTGGAATACTCTCTTTCAAATTCTAAAGGTGGCAGGGGTAAAATACAGGGAGCGAAAGGTTATTTACAATTTGTACGGAAAGCAGATGGCAGGTATAAGAGTCGAGGGACATGAAAGGGAAGCAGTGGTTGGGAAGGGAGTAAGACAGGGTTTTAGCCTCTCCCCAATGCTATTCGATCTGTATATTGAGCAAGCAGTAAAGGAAACAAAAGAAAAGTTCGGAGTATGTATTAAAATCCATGGTGAAGAAATAAAAACTTTAAGGTTCGCCGATGACATTGTAATTCTGTAAGAGACAGGAAAGGACTTGGAAGAGCAGTTGAACGGAATGTACAGTGTCTTGAAAGGAGGATATAAGATGAACATCAACAAAAGCAAAACGAGGATAATGGAATGTAGTCGAATTAAGTCGGGTGATGCTGAAGGAATTAGATTAGGAAATGAGACACTTAAAGTAGTAAAGGAGTTTTGCTATTTGGGGAGCAAAATAACTGATGATGGTCGAAGTAGAGAGGATATAAAATGTAGACTGGCAATGGCAAGGAAAGCGATTCGGATGAAGAGAAATTTGTTAACTTCGAGTATTTATTTATGTGTCAGGGTGTCGTTTCTGAAAGTATTTGTATTGAGTGTAGCCATGTATGGAAGTGAAACATGGACGATAAATAGTTTAGACAAGAAGAGAATAGGATCTTTCGAAATGTGGTTCTACTGAAGAATGCTGAAGATTAGATGGGTAGATCACATAACTAATGAGGAGGTATTGAATAGAATTGGGGATAAGAGGAGTTTGTGGCACAACTTGACTAGAAGTAGGGATCGGTTGGTAGGACATGTTCTGAGGCATCAAGGGATCACAAATTTAGTAGTGGAGGGCAGCGTGGAGGGTAAAAATCGTAGAGGGAGAGCAAGAGATGAATACACTAAGCAGATTCAGAAGGGTGTAGGCTGCAGTAGGTACCTGGAGATGAAGAAGCTTGCACAGGATAGAGTAGCATGGAGAACTGCATCAAACCAGTCTCAGGACTGAAGACCACAACAACAACAACAACAACATGGAACATCGTCTCAGCTATGTGATTGGATTCGTAAGAGGTCACAGTTCGTAGTAATTGATGGAAAGTCATTGAGTAAAACAGAAGTAATTTCTGGCGTTCACAAGGTAGTGTTATAGGCCCTTTGCTGTTCCTTATCTACATAAACGATTTGGGAGACAATCTGAGCAACCGTCTTACGTTGTTTGCACATGACGCTGTTGTTTATCAGGTAGTAAAGTCATCAGAAGAGTAAAAAAATTGCAAAACCAGTTAGAAAAAATATCTGTATGAAAAATGGCAGTTGACCCTAAATAACGAAAGTGTGAGGTTATCCACATGATTGCTGAAAGGAACGCGTTAAACTTCGGTTGCACGATAAATCAGTCTAATATAAAAGCCGTAAATTCAACTAAATACCTAGGTATTACAATTACGAACAACTTAAATTAGAAGGAACACACAGAAAATGTTGCAGGGAAGGCTAACCAAAGACTGCGTTTTATTGGCAGGACACTTAGAAAATGTAAGATATCTGCTAAAGAGACTGCCCACACTACGCTTGTCCCTCCTCTTTTAGAATACTGCTGCTCAGTGTGAGATCGTTACCAGACAGGATTGACGGAGTTCATCGGAAAAGTTCGAAGAAGGACAGCACGTTTTGTATTACCGCGAAATATAGGAGAAAGTGTCCCTGAAATGATACAGGATTTGGGCTGGACATCATTAAAAGAAAGGCGTTTTTCGTTGCGACGGAATCTTCTCACGAAATTCCAATCACCAACTTTCTCCTGCGAATGCGAAAATGTTTTGTTGACACCGACCAACATAGGGAGAAACGATTACCACGATAAAATAAGGGAAATCAGAGCTCAAAGGGAAAGAGATAGGTGTTCGTTCTTTCCAGGCGCTATACGAGATTGGAATAATAGAGAATTGTGAAGGTGTTTCGATGAACCCTCTGCCATGCATTTAAATGTGATTTGCAGAGTATCGATGTAAATCTTGATGTAGAGGTAGGACGTTTGAGATTTCTACTCTTTGATTAACTGTACACTTTCTCCCATTCTGTTGCAATATTTCCGTCATATTTAGTATACAAATTAAACCTCAACATGTAGTTTGAAATGGATCGTGGTGAAAAACAAAGATAAACATCCGCTGCTGCCAGTTTTTTCGTTCTGTTATTGACACACGAAGCGAACAGTATTTACGTGTGACATTGTAGAATATGTGCCACTTCCTACACTGATGATACGCAACACACCGCACTGCTGTAACACTGGTCAGCTTTGAGAATTACCTGTTATCAGATCTGCTGCACGCTCACAAGTGTAGTAGTTTGGAGAGGCATCGCAAATTACTCTGTCGCTCTTCCACATAGCTAATGCGGGTCAGCAAAATTGTTTGTGTTACATGTTTGTTCGTGCAGCACGGTAACTGTACATCTGTGTACGTGGGTTCCCTGTTCAGACCATTGTCTCTGTCGCTCTCTGTATTTTCTAACGGTACATGATGGGTATCCAGAAACGTACTGTATTTACAATCGACGCAACGGAAATGAGCCTAATGTAAACGTCCAGTGAAGTGTAACAAAGATGTGCATTTTTCTGCATGTCTGTACAAAAAAATGTAGCAAATAATCAGCAACGAAGCAGCGAAGAAGGAAACAACCTATTGAATAAAAGTGCCTGTCATTGGTGGATAATTTCGCTGCGGCATCTGTAAATATATCACACAAAAAAATAAAAGCCCAGCTCTTGGAACAGTGAACGTTCAAAAATCTCTGCAAGGGAAAGTATACAATTTTCTGAAGTAAATAAATATACTTAAATTTGTAGTAATAGCCTGAAGTTATAGAAAAATGATAAAAAAAATGAAATACCTAGGACTGATAATTCAAGAAGAATCTCCCATTGAAGAAAGTATACGTAAAATGAAAAGATCATGTGAAATAATTAAAAAGAATATTTTAATAAAAAGTGAACATTGAGAACAGCAAAAAAATCACAACATGATAGCGAAATGAGAATATACCTATGCTGTCCTTCTAGACGCATTAGGGGTATTAGATGAATTATGAAAAAAAGATACTTTATGTCCATGAAGAGATACCTTAGACTGGAATAGAGATGAAAACATAGAAAACGCAGAAAAAGTATCAGAAACAATAATAAAATAAAGACAGATTTTTTTGGACGTCCATACAGAATGAATGAGTATAGATTAACAAATCAGAAATTCAAGAATTTCTGGGATACTTAACAAGGAGACGGATTACAGAAGTTAAAATGTTTAGAAAAATACAGCAAGAAGGTAAGAGGAGCAACTGGAGCAAATTTCTTAAAAGAAATGTGTTAATATTAAAACGACTTAAAGAGAAAACGGAAATCAAACAGATATGAAGCGATTTGAGGACGAAAACCGGAAACATGGTGAAATGATGAAAGATTACTGCAAGAAGAGAAAACAGCAAATGGTAAGGACGAGAAACTAGCCCATCGTCACTAATTGGAAAGAAGAGAAAAATAATATTGAAGAATTAAATCAAGTAGACTATCAGATGTTTTCTCCAGAAAGGGAGCGTCAAATATAACATGCCATCGAAAAGCCTGATCTGGAGTTCATGGTGATAATGAATCTGCTTCATATGTGAAAATATTTGGATTTCATTCAGCTACCAAAAGTAGTATAACTATATTCTCCTAACCAACGATACAAGCGTCTCAAGGAGCTCAAAATAGTTTTTCGAGCAGTACTCAAGGTAAATTTCACAACAGAGACTCCAGGCAAGAACCGATGTAATACCTGTTAGACTCCATACGACAGAATGTCCAACTGAGCTAGTCCCTCTCTTAACGACAACGCGATTATTAACGAATGTACGGCCGTATGGGGTATAAAGCGAAATTTGTGACTGCATTGAGAAGCTCTGAGCGGGGAGGACTCGGCACCTGGGATGCAGAACCATCGACAGGTAATGCAGAAACTGCAGAGCAGCCACAGGGAATTGTACTTCCTGTTGATATTGCACATAATGACCTTGCAGACAATATTAATCACAATTTCGTGATTTTGCAGACGAAGGAGTTATCTACGGTAAAATACTGTGTCCAAAGACTGAAAAAATATCCAGTAACAGCTTGATCAGATTTCAAAGTGCTGCAAAGAATGGCGACGCGGCGGGCGGTTGTAAAAAAATCGCATGAAATAAGCGGGAGGAACCACAAGTGATTTCCAAAGCGCTGCCATCAGTCTAGCTAGCACAGTGCCTATGGCAATCTGAAGGATGTTTGTGTGTTTGGCAGATGTGTGGAGAACATTATTGTCAATCGTATGTGGTGCTAACAGTGAACTGCGGAAGAGTTGGTTTCGTGGTATGGTGGTGTTTTTCATTGTTAGGGTGGTGTCCCCTAGTTGCACATTTTATTTATTACTTTTTTTTCCTGTCCTCAATCTTCCGACTGGTTTGTATTTCCACAAATTCCTTCCCTGTGTCAACCCTCTTCACCTCAGAGTTGCTCATGCATCCTACGTCCTCAATTATTTGCTGTATGTATTCCAACCTCAGTCTTCCTCTACAGTTTTTACCCTCTATCACTCCCTCCTGTACCATGAAAGTTATTCCCTGATTTCTTAACAGATGTTCTATCATTCTGTCTCTATTTCTTGTCAGTGTTTCCCATATGTTCCTTTTTTGTCTCCCTTACATGCTGACTATCAAGCTCTAGCCGCCCAGACTACAGATTTTGAATCAGTGGAGAACAACCTCACGAATGCCCTTGAAGATCTATCCAGATACTACAACATAAACCAGATTAAACCAGTCCCTTCAAAGACGAAAGTGTGTGCTTTTCGCTTGAGAAACAAGGCAGCAACTCGGAAGTTGAAAATAGTATGGTCGGTGGTCGATATGGAACACTACGAGACTCAAAAATACCTAGGAGTGACACTTGACAGATCTCTCACTTCCAAAAATCACTGCATGAAATGCAAGTCGAAAGTTTCCAGCAGGAACAATCTCCTACGGAAACTCGCCATATCATCGTCGGGTAATCAACCTGTAACAATCCGACCATCTGTAATGGCACTACGATATTCTACGGCAGAGTATGCCTGTCCTGTTTGGTATAATTCTACTCATGGCAAACATGTGGATGTAGCTCTCAACGGAACCTGCAGAATTATAACAGGTTGCTTGAAATCCACTCCAGTCGAGTGGCTTTACCACCTCGCAGAAATAGCACCACCATCTATTCAAAGAGAGATAGCTGCGAACAAGGATGGAGCAGGAAATTACCCATCCTATGTATGGGCATGAACCGCATCTGCAATGACTGATGTCAAGGGAAAATTTCCTTAAGACATCAAAGGAACTTAGAACCACTGCTGAAAGAGCTAGGTTACAACTATGGGGGTTACGACCTACCTTCCCCCTGGTTGGAAAAGAGTTGTTGAAGCTCTACCTCCGGGCAGTGACTTGGAAGTCTCTGAACAGACTGAGATCCGGATTTGGAAGATCAAAAGTTAGCTTGGCGAGATGGGGATACTCTTATCCAAACGATATTCGGTGTGACTGTGGAGAAGGACAGACAGTTGGGCACATGCTTCGGTGTCGATTGTGCCCAGTCACCTGTGCAGAATACGATCTTTAACAAGCAACAGAAAATGCAGTGGAAGTGGCCAAGTTTTGGTCAAAAGTAATTTAATCATAACTGTGTAAAATGTATTTAAATGTACCTGTATGATTCAAAATGGTTCAAATGGCTCTGATCACTATGGGACTTAACTTCTGAGGTCAGCAGTCGCCTAGAACTTAGAACTACTGAAACCTAACTAACCTAAGGACATCACACACATCCATGCCCGAGGCAGGATTCGAACCTGCGACCGTAGCGGTCGCGTGGATCCAGAACCGCTCGGCCACTCCGGCCGGCCCTGTATGTTTCTGACCTGAAAATAATAGTAATATGTTCATTTTCCGCTTTAGTAGACGCTAAATTCGGAAAGGATATTAAATTATTATACAGCATTTGTGCCTCGCACAACACAGGAACAATTTGGAGACAATGGTGGTTTGTACCAGCGTGACACAGCACCCTGCCGTAAAGCAGAATCTGTGGTGCAATGGTTTGTGGACACCCATAACACGTTGTACACATGGCTGAGCTTTCTGACCCCAAGCGTCTCCATCCTGGACAGCTGCCAGATTGTCTTAGGGCCTGCTCAAGAGGAAGACCAGAGGTCTCCTTGATTTGATTTATGCACCTGAATGCTTCTCTTCCCGTCATTCTCTGTCCTCGACCTTTCCTTTCATGGTTATTTTCTCTACATTTTCTCTATCTCTTCTGACAATATGGCCAAAAAACTGGAGACTTTTTGGTTGACACGAGACAAACGGGGCGCGGAGATACTGAGCTGTTCAGTAGTGAGCACATTTGTCCTCCTTTCAGTCCATTTAACACCCATGTCCTGCGCCAGCACTGAAGCTCAAATGCATCGATGCTCTGTTTACCTCTAGCTTTAAGGGTCCATGTTTCACAAACATCAAAGAAGATGGAAAAACGAGTGTTTCAACGAGCCAGATATTTGTGGTGGTTGGGTTTGCTCTGTTCTGCCGCATCTTGGTGAGTTTTTTCATAGCCACTTGCCCTCGCATGATTCGTCTTCTTGTCTCTTCTTGACAGCTCCCTGCATCACTGATGGTTGACCGAAGATAGACGAAAGAATGAACGACTTCCAGTTCCTTTAATCGACCTGTCAGTTAAGCTCCTCGATCAATTATCATGAACTGAGACATGATGAGACTGAGGTGCAATCCATATGATAGACTTATATCCTTTACTTGTGTTGATAGTGATAATAGTTGCCGGCCAAAGTGGCCATGCGGCTCTAGGCGCTGCAGTCTGGAACCGCGAGACCGCTACGGTCGCAGGTTCGCATCCTGCCTCAGGCATGGATGTGTGTGATGTCCTTAGGTGAGTTAGGTTTAACTAGTTCTAAGTTCTAGGGGACTAATGCCCTCAGAAGTTGAGTCCCATAGCGCTCAGAGCCATTTGAACCATTTGATAATAGTTAACTAACAATAACATCCCAAAATCGACTGGTCTGCCTATAGTCCCAACCAGCATCCAATGAGAAACGCTTGGAATGAGTTACAACATCGACTACGCTCTAGACCACTGCATCCAACATCTCTACCTTCTCAGGTTTTGGCACCTGTGGAAGAAACGACTACCACTTCCGACAACTCACAGCAAGTGTCCCCATCAGAGCACAAGCCGTCCTATAGGCGATGGGTAGACACATACCATATACATGTCCGCTAATAGGTGTCCAGATATTTTTGATTGGATAGCATATGTATCACTCGCAGATGGACCATGAAGCAAAGAGTAGATTAATACCAGCACACAGTCTTCTCGCTGTCCATACACAATTGGATTGGGAAAACAACTGACTGATTGATTGATTGAAGGAGGGAGGTTATGAGACTAAAAGACGAGGTCATCAATCCCGAAGGAAGAACGACCTAATACGTGGTACAATGGTCGGCAAGTACACTCTGGTGCGGTCCTCTGAGTGGTTTCAGCGGTTTCTACAGTGCGGACGTTGACGTAGGACCACACGCGGGGTGATACGTCAGAACACAGAAGCGCCGAGTTTGCTCTGAGCGCGGTCGTCAGTTGGCCACGCTGGCTGGCTGGCTGTTGCGGGCCGCCAAGAGGCGCCCGTCTGGCGTGCGGAGATGGGCGACTATGCAGATGCGTGACGACGTCTGGGGGTGGGAGGCGCGGCCGTGGGGGCGGCGGGGGCGGCGTGGCGCCGTATTGATCCCATCCCGCTCCCACCCCAACCGACCCCTTCCCCCTCTCCCTCTCCCGCTGCCCCTCCCCCCCAGGGTCCCGACTCTCTATCCCCACCACCCGACTGTCCCCTCTCCATCAGTCTGGATACTCTGTGAGAGCCAGCGCGGCTCACAGAGGCGCTTAGGCGCCTGTAGGCAACCCGCTACGCATCCCCCGACGTGAAGATGCTACATTGCTCGCCGACAAACCTGGACGAAAAGCGAACTATACCGTAGTCCCTGTCTGCGATACACTGCACAGTAGTGCACAGTTTTTATATACAGGGTGGTCCATCGCTCGTGACTGGGAAAAATATCTCACGAAATAAGCGCCAAACGGAAAAACTACAAAAAACGAAACTTGTCTAGCTTGAAGGGGAAACCAGATGTGGCTACGGTTGGCCCGCTAGATGGCTGTGCCAAAGGACAAATGGATATTAACTGGACTTTTTAAAAATAGGAACCCCCATTTCTTATTACATATTCGTGTAGTAGGTAAAGAAATATGAATGTTTTAGTTGGACCACTTTTTTCGCTTTGTGATAGATGGCTCTGTAATAGTCACAAACGTATGGCTCACAATTTTAGACAAACAGTTGGTAAAGAACGTAGGTACGTTTGAGCATTTTATATCGGTTGTTCCAATGTGATACATGTCCCTTTGTGAACTTATCATTTCTGAGAATGCATGCTGTTACAGCGTGATTACCTGTAAATGCCACATTAATGCAATAAATGCTCAAAATGATGTCCGTCAACCTCAATGCATTTGGCAATACGTGTAACGACATTCCTCTCAACAGCGAGTAGTTCACCTTCCGTAATGTTCGCACATGCATTGACAATGCGCTGACGCATGTTGTCAGGCGTTGTCGGTGGATCATGATACCAAATATGCTTTAAATTTCCCCACAGAAAGAAATCCGGGGACGTCAGATCCGGTGAACGTGCGGACCATGGTATGGTGCTTCTACGACCAATCCACCTGTCATGAAGTATGCTATTCAATACCGCTCCAACCGCACGCGAGCTATGTGCCGCGTATCCATCATGTTGGAAGTACATCGCCAATCTGTCATGCAGTGAAACATCTTGTAGTAACATCAGTAGAACATTACGTAGTAAATCAGCATACATTGCAACATTTAGATTGCCATCGATAAAATTGGGGCCAATTATCTTTTCTTCCCATAATGCCGCAACGTACATTAACCCGCCAAGGTCGCTGATGTTCCACTTGTCGCAGCCATCGTGCATTTTCCGTTGCCCAATAGTGCATATTATGCCGGTTTACATTACAGCTGTTGGTGAATGACGCTTCGACGCTAAATAGAACGCCTGCAAAAAAATCTGTCATCGTCCCGTAATTTCTCTTGTGCCCAGTGGCAGAACTCTACGCGACATTCAAAGTCGGCGCCATGCAATTCCTGGTGCATGAAATACGATACGGGTTCAATCGATGTTGATGTAGCATTGACAACACCGACGTTTTTGAGATTCCCTATTCTCGCGCAGTTTGTCTGCTGCTGATGTGCGGTTTAGCCGCGACAGCAGTTAAAACACCTACTTGGGCATCACCGTTTGTTGCAGGTCGTGGTTATCGTTTCACATGTGGCTGAACACTTCCTGTTTCCTTAAATAACGTATCCGGCGAACGGATCGGACACTTGGATGATGTCGTCCACGATACCGAGCAGTATACATAACACACACCCGTTGGGCATTTTGATCTCAATAGCCATACATCAACACGATATCGACCTTTTCCGCAATTGGTAAACGGTCCATTTTTACATGGGTAATATATCATGAAGCAAACACCGAGCGCACTGGCGGAATGTTACATGATACCGCGTACTTATATGTTTGTGACTATTACAACGCCATCCATCACAAAGCGAAAATAGTGGTCCAACTAAAACATTCATATTTCTTTACGTACTATACGAATATGTAATAAAAATGGGGGTTCCTATTTTAAAAAACGCAGTTGATATCCGTTTGACCTATGGCAGCGCCATCTAGCGGGCCAACTATAGCGCCATCTGGTTTCCCCCTTCAAGCTAGACAAGTTTCGTACTTGGTAGTTTTTTCGTTCGACGCTTATTTCGTGAGATATTTGGCCTGGTTGCGATCGATGGACCACCCTGTATATTACGATGGGTAGCCAAAACTTCTAATAATCACCTCGAATAAATAAGGATCTTTTTCTTCTTCTTCTTCTTCTTCTTCTTCTCCTCCTCCTCCTCCGCCGCTGCCGCCGCCGCCTGTTCTACTTCCTCTCCCTTGGCGGATTAGGTGATTTCACCTGCCCTGTAGTCTTCCCCTCTGTACTGTCCCACTAGTTTTGTTTCGGAAGTCTATTTTCATGCATTCTGTCTACATCTTCTCACCAACTGTTTCTGTTTACATCTCTTCCCTGTTCGCTAAGTCAACTTGTAATTCATTTGCTTTCGTTTCTGTAGCGATCTCCTTTGCTGTACCCTTTTAACGCTGTGGACATGCCAAATTTCCGCAGCGTGGACCCTAATCAAATATTACTGCACGCGAATTCATGTTACAGTTCCGTAGAACAGAGTAGCAACGGCCAAAATCTTATAAAACTTCATCCGTGCTTCTTTCGTGACCCCCTATTTTTTGTTTCGTGTTCCTAATTCTTCCACAGACTGCGTTAAATTTTAGGGCTTTGTTATCAGTTGCCGGCCGGAGTGGCCGAGCGGTTCTAGGCGCTACAGTCTGGAACCGCACGACCGCTACGGTCGCAGGTTCGAATCCTGCCTCGGGCATGGATGTGTGTGATGTCCTTAGGTTAGTTAGGTTTAAGTAGTTCTAAGTTCTAGGGCACTGATGACCTCAGAAGTTAAGTCCCTTAGTGCTGAGAGCCATTTCAACCATTTTCTGTTATCAGTTGCACTGTCATAATTTCGTCGTGTGCCACAGCCGAGAGACTGGAAGTGCGTTACCTCTTCCAGAATTACACTGATTATAATTTTATGTCTTATAGACTGTTTTCCCTTGAATGTCATAACCTTATTTTATATGTGGAGATGTTCGTGTTATATTTAGAAGCCGTAAAATTAAAAATTTAAGAGGATAAATGGCTCTTTCAAGATTGTTTTAAATTTGTTGGGTTATTATTCGACCATCTTCGTATAGTGGGTTGTTACAAAATTCCTCTCTATCGGTCTTTAAGCTGCAGGCGACACTTCGTTACCAAACCCTTACGTCATCATCTATGTAGATGCTGAATAAAGTTAGTAACTGGCAACATCCCCGGCTGACTCCCCGTCTTGTTGTTAATTGTTTAGGTAAGTTATCCACATCTTAGATCGCAATTTTTTACTCATTATAAAGAACTTATACAGACCGTTTTTCCATAAACTGCTACAGCAGGTGTCTGTTGACTTTCTCAAACCGGTTTTCGTACCCTACAAAAGCTAAGTACTTATCTCTACCAGCTGTTGTACACTAAAAATACCGTCAGTACAGAATAGTCTTTTTCTCAAATCTATGTTTACTTTTAGTACAATTGTATCAGAGATAAGGGCAGTCAGTACAGAATAGTCCTTTTCTCAAATCTATGTTTACTTTTAGTAAAATTGTATCAGAGATAAGGGCAGTCTATTATTTAAGATACTGTAATAAATTCTGCACCCTGTGTTAACGAGGCTAATTCCTGCATATTTACTTGGATCGCTTTTGTTGCCTTTCTTGAGTATGGTGAAAATTTTAGCCGGATTCCACTACTCAGGCACTTTACCTGCAGTCCAGCATAGGATAATGAGATGTAGCACAGTGAATGACCTCCGAATTTAACCGTTTCGTATTCCGTCTGTCACTGCTGCTCTTCTGTTCTTCAGTTTTCCCTGTTGCTGGATCTAATTTACTCCCATCTCTAATGAGCTCGATATCGACGGGATGTTGCACCCAAATTTTCCTTCCTTCCTGATAATTTACTAATTTCTATGAGGTCCATGTATCTGCTAATTGGGAAATTTTCACTGTATTGGTCCGATACTGAATAGACAACCGTGAGATTTTTATAATGCTCTTCCCATAGTTCTTAAGTTATTAATTTATTTTGGCTCTATCTGTCTCTTTTTGATTCAGGTGGCTCATTAACTTGTATACTACTGACTGTTCATGAATATCATTTTTAATTTCGTTAATAATTCTTTCCCATTACGCCTATTATGTTATTGTTATTAAACCAGGGACCTATAAACGACAGAGAGGCTTCGTCCCGCCGTATCCCTCAGTCTTTTGTATGTCCATCCTTTTAGCAGGAGGTCTCTGGGACGACGGCCGTTTACTGTCATGACAAGTAAATAAAAACACCTACAGCCGTCCTTATGATTTTATTTTGTCGCTACCAGTTTCAACGCTTCATTGCCTCATCTTCAGGCTGTTTTTGATGCGGTACAGGTTGATATGATTTCCATGGATAACCCATCAGTTGCCAGCATTACTGGATACGCAGCACTCCAACCATCAACTGCCAAATGATGGCTGTAGGTGTTTTTATTTTTTGTCACGGTATGCCTCAGTGATTCACGACCCCACAACAGGCCACAGCAGTCCACCCAATGTTTGCGTGGAAGTGTAATTATGGTGTACTCGTACGTGGAGACTGTTTGCGCAGCACCCGCCGACACAGTGTAACTGAGGCGGAATAAGGAGAACCAGAACGGATTCGCCGAGACAGATGGAAAACAGGCTTAAAAGGTTGGCCGGCACACCGGACCTCGACATAAATCCGCCGAGTGGATTCGTGCCGGGGTCGGGCACGCATTCGCGCTCGGGAAGCAGCGCTTTAGACCGCGCGGCTAGGTGGGTGGGCCATTACGCCTGTTGCTTTTTGCTAGCTATATTCCTGCGATATATTAGATGTTCGTGAGAGTATGACAATTCATTTACCACTTGCCATTATTAGCAGACAGATAAAAATACGGCTGCCAACAACAATCGCGCATTGACTGTTAACAATTTTATACTTTCCAGATTCATTAGATAAAACGAAAGCTTGTAGCATATATCTCAGATGAGTACAGTTTCGGAACATCAGTTAATGACAACAGCTTCTATGTAGCTCACTTCAATGAGATATGAACAGATCAGCAAACCTCTCCCTCACATAATGTTTTCTAACTGAGGTGCCTAACTTTCAAAGAATATTTCTCTTATAATGTCTGTTTAAGGAACCAGTAAGTTACTACTAGAAAATAAGGGTCCCTTATTACAACGACATATGGTAACATATATTTGGAACGCTCTTTAAGCAGGAGTGCATAACACGAAACTGATTCTTGATATCAGTTGATTATTCAATGATGGTTTCTGGACGAAAATGCAATTGTATGTTAATCACTTTCTCCAACAAGTAAATTTTCAGTTGACATTACGCAATCTGAGAAAGGCAATCTTCCTTAAACTTGACTAGTGATTTTACCCGTACTGCAAGTACATCAATTGTTATTATTTAAAAAATCAGACTTTTTACAAAGAGATTCAACATTATGGAGACTCCGACAAATTTAGGTGTTAGGAAAAGGATTCTAGCACAGCTTAAGTGACTAACGCCAGACTGAAGCGGCTAGAACCGGTCGGCCACAGCGGCCGGCTGTACATCACATCTACCGACTTCCGTCCCATTCGGGTAATTCCTCTGTGGAGTATGTATTGTTTCTGACGGAAGTCACGGCAGTGAAGAAAAGCGATGTGTTTGTGACAGTCGCTTCGTAAGCGTTACAGCTTATTTTTATTGGAGTATGACTTCCTCCTAAAAATATATTCTGTCGGCGATGCTAAGCGGGTGTAGCTGCCTGGTTTTAACATAAAACAGATACGGATTAATGGTGAATAATTTAGCGATTTTTTTGAACTCACACGGTTTCACAGTAGTCTCCTTTTTATAAATACTGCTTGCAAAACATTATTCGTTTCTACATGCATGTCTGCTTCGCTCAATGGCAGAGAAAAAACGTGCTGCAGTCAGATTTTTATTATTTGTTTCGTCAGAGGAAGCCAGCAACAACAATATGTCATGAAAAAATTACGCAGATTGCAAGGGACTGAACCTAAAGGCGCCGTACAGGCTCAAACAATTTGTAAAAAGTTGCTATGTTTCTGAAATGTTTGACCATGTACGGCGCTGTTTGACGTCTTTGTCAAACATAGGGAGTGTCTGACGTGTTTCACAGAAATTTTGATTGACGACAGATTTGAGGGGATGGCGGACGTTGTTACTGGTATTCTGCCGGGATCGTTTAGCGAAAATGACCCTTATTACAATTTATCTCACCGTATCGTGAGTTTCCCCAACTATTGAACCTACGATCAAGGATAAAGACACTTGCCCGCGAAAGGCAAAGGTCCCCAGTTCGACTCTCGGGCCCACACACACTTTTAATCTGCCGTAAAGTTTCATTACCGTATTGTCAGTTACAAAATTGGTAGAGGTGTTGCGTCTTTTCGAACCATGTATTACACAGGAAGAGGTTACGAAGAAAGATAGTATTCTACACATAACTTACTGGTGTGAGTGGAATGAAATTTAAAAAATGGGTGCTCTTCGCTTTTTCCACGAACGATACATATTTTCCTAAAATGCGGTATTTCGATGAACTATCATTAGAGGGGCAAATAAAAGACAACAAATTTTGGCATACTTGTACCTTATTTCACAGAGTGACGGTGAAATAACTCAGTTATTAAAAGTCTCACTACCCATTGGGAGAGGTTTGATGTACATGAGGTCCGGAATGTAATATTTCCTTTAGAAGACTTCTATGCCTATATTTCTATCTCAGTTTCAACCATTCGCTGGACCAGTGTCTTGCTCACTTTTTCATGTTTATACACAGTGCAACAGTCAGTGTAAGAAATCCTATGTCTGTATTGGTAGCCATCGCACTAATGACAGAATACTTCAAAAGTTAAATTAAATTGAAAAACTTTGCTAGTGCGTGTTCGGGCTTGTTACAGAAACCAGTGTTCACAAAACAGTGAATTTGACAAATACGTTTAATCGTGTATGGCTATCTTAAACGTAAAGATAACTGAATAAATTGGATTGTAACGAACTTTATAAAAATAAAAAGATAAACAATCGATTTCTCCCACCAGAGAAGGAAGTGTATGAGATATTACAGTGGCTTGGAGGAGGGATTACGAAGCATATACTTCTGCGTCCCTCAAAACAGAATCATTCACACGCAACTCCATTCACAAGTACGTGGATCAGAATACACTGTCTGATCAAACGCATCGGAACACGTGCACAACACTCGATGGCATTTAATGTTCTCCGAGCGTTTCTCAAACCCTAATTCATCCACTGAACTGCGACAGAAGTGGTGCGTAACTGCAAATCTATCGCTTTCAGTCATCCCTGTCCGTGTCTCTTTTTATACCACCTCAAGCGTCGGTTAATTAGATTCGATTACAGAAATTACTGGGGGCTGCTCGAGGATTGTACTTCATTCTTTTTAACTCCCTACGCAAAGTCGCCTTGTTATCTGGATAGGTCGACATCTACACGGATACTCTGCAAATCACATTTAAGTGCCTCGCAGAGGGTTCATAGAACCACCTTCAAAATAATTCTCTATTATTTCACTTGGAGCTGCTTGCAGGAAAAATGAACTATATCCTTACGTGCGAGCTCTGATTTCTCTTATTTTATTACGGTGATCGTTTCTCCCTGTGTAGATCGGTGTCAACAAAATATTTTCGCGTTCGGAGAAGAAAGTTGGTGATTGGAATTTCCTGAGAAGATGCCGCCGCAACGAAAAACGCCTTTGTTTTAGTGATGTCCCCCCAAATCCCGTATCATTTCTGTGACACTCTCTCCCATATTTCGCGACAATACAAAACGTGCTGCCTTTCTTTGAAATTTTCGATGTACTCCGTCAGTCCTATCTGGTAAGGATCGCACACCACGCAGTAGTATTCTAAAAGATGGCGGACAGGCGTAATGTAGACAGTCTCCTTAGTAAGTCTGTTACATTTTCTAAGTGCCCTACCAACGAAACGCAGTCTTTGGCTAGCCTTCCCCACAACATTTTCTGTGTGTTCTTCCCAATTTAAGTTGTTCGTAATTGTAATACCTAGGTATTTAGTCGAATTTACGGCCTTTACATTTTACTGATTTATCGTGTAACCGAAGTTTGCCGGATTCCTTTCGGCACTCATGTGGATGACATCACACTTTTCGTTATTTAGTGTTAATTGCCAATTTTCGCACCATACAGATATCTTTTCTAAATTGTTTTGCAATTTGTTTTGATCTTATGATGACTTTACTTGTCGATAAACGACAGCTTCATCTGCAAACAACGTAAGACGGCTGCTCAGGTTGTCTCCCAGATCGTTTATATAGATAAGAAACAGCAAAGGGCCTGTAACACTACCTTGTGGAATACCAGAAATCACTTCTGTTTTACTCGATGACTTTCCCTCAGTCTCCGACAGGAAATCACGAGTCCAGTCACATATCTGAGACTATATTCCATGAACAAACAATTTCACTACAAGCCGCTTGTGTGTTACAGTGTCAAAAGCCTTCCGAAAATCCAGAAATACGAAATCAATTTGAAATACCTGTCAATAGCACTCAGCACTTCGTGCGAGTAAAGAGCTAGTTGTGTTTCACAAGAATGATGTTTTCTAAACCCGTGTTGACAGTGTGTCAATGCACCTTTTCGTCGACGTAATTGGTTCAAATGGCTCTGAGCACTATGGGACTTAACTTCTCAAGTCATCAGTCCCCTAGAACTTAGAACTACTTAAACCTAACTAACCTAAGGACATCACACACATCCATGCCCGAGGCAGGATTCGAACCTGCGACCGTAGCGGTCGCGCGGCTCCAGACTGTAGCGCCTAAAACCGCTTGGCCACTCCGGCCGGCCCGTCGACGTAATTCATAATGTCCGAACTCAATGTATATTACAAAATCCTGCTGAATATCGACGGAGTTAATGATATGGGCCTGTAATTTATTGGATTGCTCCTACTACCTTTCTTGAATATTGGTGTGACCTGTGGAACTTTCGAGTCTTTGGGTACTGATGTTTCGTCAAGCGAACGATTGCGTATGATTGTTAAGTATGGAACTATTGTATTAGCATACTCTGAAAGGAACCTAATTGGTATACAGTCTAAGCCGTCCGCTGTGACCGAGCGGTTCTAGGCGCTTCAGTCCGGAACCACGCTGCTTCTAAGGTCGCAGGTTGGAATCCTGCCTCGGGCATGGATGTGTGTGATGTCCTTAGGCTAGTTAGGTTTAAGTAGTTCTAAGTTCTAGGGGACTGATGACCTCAGATGTTAAGTCCCATAGTGCTCAGAGCCATTTGAACCATTTTTTTTGGTATTCTGTCTGCATCCGAAGAGTTGCTTCTGTTAAGTGATTTAAGTTACTTCACTTCTCCGAGGATATCTACTTCTACGTTACTCATGTTGGCAGCTCTTCTTGATTCGAATTCTGGAATATTTACTTCGTATTCTTTGGTGAAGGAATTTCGGAAGGCTGTGTTTAGTAACTCTGCTTTGGCAGCACTGTCACCGATAGTATCTCCATTGCTATCGGTCAGAGAAAGCACTGATTTTGTCTTGCCGCTAGCAACATACGACCAGAACCTGTTTGCATTTTCTGCCAGGTTTCGATACAAAGTTGAGTTGTCTAAACTATTATAAGCATCTTGCATTTAAGTCTGCGTTAAATTTCAAATTTCCTATCTTGGAGATTCTTTGTCCATTTAAATTTGGCACGTTTTTTCCTTGGTTTCTGCAACAGTGTTCTGACCTGTTTTGTGTACCAAGGAGGATCAGCTCCGTCGTTTGTTAATTTATTTGATATAAATCTCTCAACAGCTGCCGATACTATTTTTTTTAATTCCAGACATATCTGGGCTACACTTACATCATTAGTTTGGAAGGAGTACAGATGTCCGTCAGGAAGGCGTCAAGTGAATTTGTATCTTCTTTGAATAGGTATATTCTTCGTTTATTTTTGGAGGATTTGGTGGTTAGAATATTCAATCTCGCTGCGACAACCCTGTGTTCACTAATCCCTGTGTCTGTTTTGATGCTCGTTATTACCTCAGTATTATTTATTGCTAAGAGATCATGTGTGTTTTCACAACCGTATACTATTCGTGTGGGCTCATGAACTAACTGCTTGAAATAATTTTCAGAAAAATGCGTTTAGCACAATTTCGGATGATTTTTTTATGCGTACCTCCGGATTGAAACATATATTTTCGCCAACATATCGAGGGTAAATTAAAGTCACCATCAAATATAATTTTATGACTCAGATACGTGTGTGCAATCAAACTAAAGTTTTCTTTGAACCTTTCAGCATTTATACTATCTGAATTGGGAGATCGGTAAATGGATCCAATTAATATTTAATACTGGTCGCCAAGAATGACCTCTGCACATACTAACTCACAGGAACTATCTACTTCAATTTCGCGGCAAGACAAACCAATTCTGTTCAAATGTGTGTGAATTCCTAAGGTTCCAAACTCCTTAGGCTATCGGTCACTAGACTTACACACTAGTTAAATTGACTTAAACGAACTTATGCTAAGTACAACGCACACACCCATGTCCAAAGGCGGACTGCAACCTCCGACGGGGGGGAACTGCGCAAACCGTGACAAGACGCCCTAGACCGCACGGCTACCCCTCACGGCCTAAACTATACTACTGGCCATTAAAATTGCTACACCAACAACAAATGCACATGATAAACGGGTATTCATTGGACAAATATATTATACTAGAACTGAGATGTGATTACATTTTCACGCAATTTGGGTGCATCGATCCTGAGAAATCAGAACCCAGAACAACCAACTCTGGCCGTAATAACGGCCGAGAAACGCCTGGGCATTAAGCCAAACAGAGCTTGGATGGCATGTACAGGTACAGCTGCCCACGCATCTTCAACACGAACCACAGTTCATCAAGAGTAGTGACTGGCGTATTGTGACGAGCCAGCTGCTCGGCCACCATTGGCCACACGTTTTCAATTGGTGAGAGATCTGGAGAATGTGCTAGCCAGGGCAGCAGTTGAACATTTTCTGTATCCAGAAAGGCCCGTACAGAACCTGCAACATGTGGTCGTGCATTATCCTGATGAAATGTAGGGTTTCGCAGGGATCGAACGAAGGATAGAGCCACGGGTCGTAACATATCTGAAATGTAACGTCCACTGTTCAAAGTGCTGTCAGTGCGAACAAGAGGTGACTGAGACGTGTAACCAATGGCACCCCATACCATCACGCAGGGTGATACGCTAGTATGGCGACTTCGAATACACGCTTCCAATGTGCGTTCACCGCGATGTCGCCAAACACAGATGCCACCATCATGATGCTGTAAACAGAACCTCGATTCATCCGAAAAAATGACGTTTTGCCATTCGTGCACCCAGGTTCGTCGTTGAGTACACCATCGCAGGAGGTCCTGTCTCTGATGCAGCGTCAAGGGTAACCGCAGCCACGGTCTCCGAGCCGATAGTCCATGCTGCTGCAAACGTCGTGGAACTGCTCGTGCAGATGGTTGTTGTCTTGCAAACGCCCCATCTGTTAACTCGGGGATCGAGACGTGGCTGCACGATCCGTTACAGCCATGCGGATAAGATGCCTGTCATTTCGACTGCTAGTGATACGAGGCCGTTGGGATCCAGCACGGCGTTCCGTATTACCCTCCTGAACCCACCGATTCCATATTCTGCTAACAGTCATTGGATCTCGACCAACGCGAGCAGCAATGTCGCGATACGATAAACCGCAATCGCGATACGCTACAATCCGACCTTTATCAAAGTCGGAAACGTGATGGTACGCATTTCTCCTCCTTACACGAGGCATCACAACAACGTTTCACCAGGCAACGCCGGTCAACTTTGTTTGTGTATGAGAAATCGATTGAAAACTTTCCTCATGGGAGCACGTTGTAGGTGTCACCACCGGCGCCAACCTTGTGTGAATGCTCTGAAAAGCTAATCATTTGCATATCACAGCATCTTCTTCCTGTCGGTTAAATTTCGCATCTGTAGCACGTCATCTTCGTGGTGTAGCAATTTAAATGGCCAATAGTGCAGTAATGCTTCTACTATTGCTTTGTTGCAGAGTGATTTGAATATCGTGAAGAGTCGAACGGAACCATCTTTATAGAAGTGTACAGTACTCGCTAGCAAACGGGAAGTTTTGCTCGCTCACAGAGTTAACGTAGACGCGAGCATGGGTTATTATTAAAGTATCTGTGGCGGTATCACAGGGAGATTTTAGTAGGATTACTAAGCCGAATTGTGCTTCTTGTGTATAACATACTTTTTTCAGTGCGTTTTGCCTTCAGTAAAACACGATTTTGTTTTTTGTCCTGTAAAAACGTAATACAGCAGAAAGACCACACCATGTGGTAAGAAGCCATAAGAATGCGAAAACCCACTGATGATGCGGCAGTGAAACACGTCTGGGACAAAAAACAAAATCGTGTTTTGCTGAAGGCGGACTCCACTGATAAACATATCTCATTCATAAAGCAAACACAGACAAAAGAGCTTCAACATCAAGATGATTATGTTCTTGTGTATCATTGTTTTTGCCGACAAAACGTCGCCAGCCGAGTAAATTCGGATGTTCTGGAGTATCGTTTACATTTGTAGTTATAGCTCCACATGGAACTCATTCTTAGCTCTCAAACATAGCTGCCGCAAAAAGTACAGTTCCTTCAGTAAATATGACACATCAACAGTAGTCAGCAGACAGGGTAGACCATACTAAGTATTTGGGTGTACATATAGATGAGAATCTTAATTGGAAAATTCATATTTTGTTTGGTTCTCGAAAAGCGGCTACGTTCAGCAACTTTTGCAATCAGAATAATTGCCAATTTTGAGGATATAGAAATTAGTAAACTAACATACTTTGCATACTTTCACTCTCTGATGTCATACGGAATAATCTTTTGGGGTAACTCAACATTTAGACAAAAAGTATTTACTGCTCAAAAGAAAGTGGTTAGAATGAAGTGTGGGGTTCATAGTCGCACATCTTGTAGGCATCTTTTAAAAAGATTGGGAATTCTTACAACAGCCTCACAATAGATATACTCACTAATGAAATTTATTTTCAACAAGATGGACCAGTTTACAAACAACAGTGATATTCATGATTATAATACCAGAAAAAAGAAAGACTTACACTATCCCTTGCTCAACCTATCTTTGGCACAGAAAGGGGTAAAATATGCTGCTATAAAAATTTTCGATAAGTTACCATATGAAATAAGGTGTCTGACAGACAGCAGTAATAGCTTCAAAAGTAAATGGAAATCATATCTCCTTGACAACTCCTTCTATACCATAGATGAATTCTTGAACAGGAATAAATAAATCTATAAATATAGTATATGCATTTTGTGCCATTTAAAGGGAATGGGGTAAATAACAGAAAATTAATCTTTTAACTCTGTGTTGTAATATATATTTAAAAATTTTGTTTCATATCTGCATTTCTTGTGCATTTCACACGTTCCACATCATAACGGCTACGGTACAGTGCGACTGAACATGGAACACGCAAGCAACTAACTAACGTCAATTGTTTGCCAACATGTATTCATATCTCTACTAACAAGATTTGAAAACCGTATCACTGGAAAAAAAATTTAAAAATTTGCACTTAATAAATAGGATATATTCGGGAAATGTGAAATAGGATATTAAAAGTGCTCCTAATCATGTAAATTTCGGAGAGAATAGAATCTAAGGGAAAAAATGACACCCCACGAAAAAAATATCTGAACGGGACGGAAATATGTGGATGTGATGTACGTGTACAGACATACAAGTGATTACAGTTTCAGGTAAGGTGCGTTATTTACTCATGAGAAAGAGCTTGACAAATTGAGCTTCTCTAGAAACCTCTTCGCCGGTCATCAGGGCTCAGTTCGAAGAGGGACTCACCAATGAAGACAATTTTATTCCAGGCAGAAGACGTGTCTGGAGACCAGCGGTGGGATACAACCCTAGGACCGCCGCCATACTGTCCGACAGCCAGGAGTGATGGTCTGGGATGCCACTTCTTTTCATAGCAGGACCTCTTTGGTTGTCATCCGCCCTACCCTAACAGCACAGCGGTACGTCGACGATACCTTATGCCCCTTTTGTTGCCCTTCGTACCAAGCCATCCTGGGCTAACATTTCAGCAACATAATGCCCGCCCGCACACGGGGAGAATTTCTACCTGTTGTCTTAGTACTTCCGAAACCCTACCTTGTCCAGCAAGGTTGCCGGATCTCACCCCAGTCGCCTTAGGAATATCACTAGGCAGATAACTAGATATTACATATTGCTCGACCGTTCCATAATACTCGAACTTCATATGCTTATAAACTTTATTGCAGTACTTGGTTGCAAATATATTATGAAGTCAATGGTATAGTAATGAACAACCGACAGCTAGTTCTGACCGCACACGACGTTCAAAATTTATCAAACGTAAACTGCAACTTTTTATTTTAAGTACAGGATTTTCAGAATATACGGGAGTGAATCTTGTAGTTTATGGTATAGGATTTTCAGAATATACGCGAGTGTATCTTGTAGTTTGTGGTATAGGATTTTCAGAATATACGCGAGTGTATCTTGTAGTTTGTGGTATAGGATTTTCAGAATATACACAAGTGTATCTTGTAGTTTGTGGTATAGGGTTTCCAGAATATACGTGACTGTATCTTGTAGTTTGTGGTATAGGATTTTCAGAATATACGCGAGTGTATCTTGTAGTTTGTGGTATAGGATTTTCAGAATATACGTAAGTGTATCTTGTAGTTTGTGGTATGCTATTCGCAACTGCCTTTGCTACCTACACTGACCAGCCACAACATTATGACCTATTTAATAGCCGGTACGTCCACCTTCGCCAAGGATAACAGCGGCGACGCGTCGTGGCGTGGAAGCAGTGAGGCCTTGGTAGGTCACAGGAGGGAGTTGGCACCACATCTGCACACACACGTCACCTGCTTCCCTTACAGTTCGAGGAGGGGGTCGATTATCTCTGACGCTACAGTCAATCATATCCCAGATTTGTTCTGTCGGGTTCAGTTCTGGCGAGTTGCGAGGCAAGTACACCTACATCTACATGCATACTCCGCAATCCACAATACTGTGCGTGGCGGAGGGTACCTCGCACCACAACTAGTATCTTCTCTCCCTGTTCCACTCCCAAACAAAACGAGGGAAAAATGACTGCCTATATGCCTCTGTACGAGCCCGAATCTCTCTTATAAGCGGTCTCCTTTACAGATGAACCACATCTTCCCAAAATTCTACCAATGAACCGAAGATGACTATCCGCCTTCCCCACAACTGCCATTACATGCTTGTCCCACTTCATATCGCTCTGCAGTGTTACGCCCAAATATTTATTCGAAGTGACTGTGTCAAGCGCTACACTACCAATGGAGCATTCAAACATTACAGGATTCTTTTTCCTATTCATCTGCATTAATTTGTATTTATCTATATTTAGAGTTAGTGCCATTCTTTACACCAATCACAAATCCTGTTCAAGTCATCTTGTATCCTCCTACAGTCACTCACCGACGACACCTTCCAGTACACCACAGCATCATCAGCAAACAGCCGCACATGGCTATCCACCATATCCAAAAGATCATTTAGGTAGATAGAAAACAACAGCGGACCTACCACACTTCCCTGGGGCACTCCAGACGGTAACCTCACCTCCGATGAACACTCACCATCGGGGACAACGTACTGGGTTCTATTACTCAAGAAGTCTTCGAGCCACTCACATACTTGAGAACCATTCCCATATACTCGTACCTTAGTTAGGAGTCTGCAGTAGGGCACCGAGTCAAACGCTTTCCGGAAGTCAAGGAATATGGCATCCGTCTGATACGCTTCATCCATGGTTCACAAGGTATCATGTGAAAAAAGGGCGAGTTGCGTTTCGCAGGAGCGATGCTTTCTAAAGCCGTATTGATGCATGGACAGCAACTTCTCTGTCTCAAGGAAATTCATTATGTTCGAACTGAGAATATGTTCGAGAATCCTGCAACAAACAGATGTTAAGGATATTGGTCTGTAATTTTGAGGATCCGTCTTCAACTGGAACTCGCCACTGTGTTCCCCGAACCACTCCATCACACTCCTGGCCTTGCGACATGGCATATAATCTTGTTTAAAATTGTTACCGCCGTCAGGAAAATTGATCGTGAGGAAGGGATGTACATGGTCTGCAGCTAGTGTACGACACCCCTTGGCCGTTACGGTGCCTTGCACGAGCTCCACTGGGGCCATGGACAAGCACATGAAGGTTCTCCAGAGCATAACGATGTCGCCGCCAGCTTGTCTCTGTCCTGCATTACAGGTGGCAAGGTGGTGTTCCCCTGGAAGCAGACGAATTCGCGCCCTCCCAGGGGCCTGATGAAGAAGGTATCGAGATTCATCGGACCATGCAATGCTCTGCGACTGCGCCACCGTCCAGCGCTGGTGGTCACGTGCCCATTTCAGTCGTAGTTGCCGATGTCGTGGTGTTAACGCCGGCACATGTGCGGGTCATAGACTGTCGAGGCCCATCGTTAGGGGTGGTCGGAGCACTGCGTGTTCAGACACGCTTGCCTGGGCCCAGAATTAAAGTCTGATGTTAGACTCACCACAATTCGCCACTTGTCCTGTTTTACCAGTCTGCCCGGCCTACGACATCCGACATCTGTAATGAGGAGCGGACGCCCAATCCCACGTCGTCTCGACGTGGTTTCACCTCGTTTTCGTCAGGTGTTGGAGACACTCACCACAGCACCCTTCGAACACTCCACGTGTCCTGCAGTGTCCGAAATCCTCGTACCGAGCCTCCGGGCCATCATAATCTATTTTCGGTCAAACCCAGATAGATCGCGCGCATCCCCAATTCTACACACAAACAGCACCCACACTGATACCAGATGCACCGCGCGTATGTATGCACCACTCAAGTTCTGTTTCACAATTTGTCGTGTACAGTTATAGGCAGCGCGGTCGAATATCATAATAAAAACATTACCGATTTACCGTAACAGTACTAACGGCCCTTACAGACAATTTCCTCGACAACAGGACGCACAAATAGGAAAATTGCACTTATAATAATAACAAATAACAAATATTTTTGGTGACGACCAGTGATGAAACCAAGACAAGAGGTGGAGTTCTCTAAACCAGTCGTGAACCTCTCCATAAAAGCTTACACCCGACTGTCGTAACATAAGCTCTCTGCGTTCTCGAAAGATGATCGATTTTAAGGAAGGCATCGATACTACAGTACGCTTACAGGTTTTATCCAAGAAGTGCAGACGTGACAAATGGCAGAAGGTAGCTATCTGGATTGGACTTACCAATGAACACATGGTGAATGTAGTTGCTCGCTTTGTTGCTTTGTCAATGCAAAGTCTCCGACGTGTCTACAGGAAATGGTACACCATTCACTGCCATATACACTGAGGCGCCAAAAAATACGGCGCTGCGGTACGCAACGCCTGCATAAGACAACAAGTGTCTGTCGCAGTCGTTAGGTCGGTTACTGCCGCTACAATGGCAGGTTATCAACATTTTGACTTTAAACGTGGTGTTGCAGTCGTTGCACGAGCGATGGGACACCACAATGATGATGATGATGATGATTATGATTATGATGAATTGACAGGATTATGGGACCAAACGGCGAGGTCATCAGTCCAGCAATTCCAAAGTTAGTCAGAAAGAAAGAGGGTCCGCTAAAAGTGAATGGATCTAATCAGGCGCGTCAAATTATAAAATAATGAGCATTAAACACACACAGTATAAGGCATAACAGGTGAGACCATATCTAAAGGCTGGAAAAAAAATGTTCAAATGTGTCTGAAATCTTACCGGACGTAACTGCTAAGGTCATCAGTCCCTAAGCTTACACACTACTTAACCTAAATTATCCTAAGGACAAACACACACACCCATGCCCAAGGGAGGACTCGAACCTCCGCCAGGATCAGCCGCACAGTCCATGACCGCCTTAGACCGCTCGGCTAATCCAAAGGCTGGAAAAAAAGGGGGGGGGGGCGGACATGTGCTCACATACCGAGAAGAGTGCAAAAGAAGTCCCAACAACAACCAACGTGCCCCCGCTCCAAGACTAAAGTAGAACCTTTTTTACGGAAATAAAAACCACTTTCACGGAGGAAACTGAGGACCAGTTCAAACATCTGTGGATCGTCTGCTTATATTACATTTAAATACTCGAGAAGATTATACTTAAGAAGAAGGGCAGAAAAAGGGGACATTCCACCAATATGTGAGATATCGTCAGTCTGGATCCACAACCACGTTGTGGGGGTGGGTCGTTACGTAGGAGGAAACAATAGGTGAGCCAGGTATGAGCAAAGCGTAAACGACATACAACAGTAGACTCCTTCCGAGAGGGGCTGGAAGGAGAGCGCAGTAGACATCAGCATTGTGTGGACTTTATTACTATGAGCAGTAGCGCTCCAGATTGCATTCCACTTTTTGGCAAAGATAAATTTGACGTAGATCCGCATATCCGCAGCTGGAATCATGAAAGGAATCTCCTCCTCTAGCCAAACGGTCAGCCAATTGATTCCCTGGGAAGCCCACATGACTTGGGACGCAGAGAAAGATAAGTGAACAGGCGGCACGCTCTAGGGCAGATAGAAGGTCATGCATAGCACTGACCAAAGGGTCACGAGAGTAGCATCGGTTGATAGGCTGCTCATTGAGTGGAGGGAGGCCTGAGAAACAAAAAAGATGGCCCCCCTGAATTGCTAGAAACTCTGCCGTGAACACACTACATGATCCGGGCAATAAATGGTGTTCAAAGCCAGCAGGAGATGTGAAAGCGTATCCCACTTTATCGATTGTCATAGAACCATCATTGTAAAAGATGGTAGCACCTTGGAACTTTGCAACGATCGCACATACGTGGCCGAGAAAACCACAGAAGCGACAGAGACAGCAGGATCCTGGAAAAGATCGGTCCTAATCTCTGGTCTAGGCACCAACCAAGGGGGCTGTGGGAGGAAAACATGGGGTGCCATCCAGTGAGTGGCGGTGGAGAACTCGACAAACAGAAGTGAGACATGCCAACCGGCAGTCCCACCCATGGACGGGTGTTAGGAGGAAGACATCCCTCATTGGCAAAAAGCACAGGGGACGTGGGATGGTCAGGGAATTGACCAATGGCGATTGCATAAGAAACAAGGAGTTGGCTCTGTCGTATGTGTAGAGGGGGAATCCCCGCTTCTGTGAGGAGACTGTCAAGGGGACTAGTGTGAAAGGCATCAATAGACAGACACACCCCACAGTTATGGACAGGGTCAAGCAGTTTCAAAGTGGGAGGAGGTTCAAATGGCTCTGAGCACTATGTGACTTGACATCTGAGGTCATCAGTCCCCTAGACGTAGAACTACTTAAACCTAACTAACCTAAGGTCATCACACACATCCATGCCCGAGGTAGGATTCGAACGTGTGACTGTAGCAGTCGCAGGATTCCGGACTGAGGCACCTAGAACCGCACGGCCCCTGCAGCTGGCTGGAAGGAGGTGCTGACCCATAAATCTGACTACCATAATCTAGTCTTGACAAGACCAAAGCATGGGAAAGATGGAGCAGAGTGGAACGGTCTTCATCCAAAGATGTGTGGGCCAGAGGATGGAGAGCATTAAGCTTCGGCATACATGTAGTCTTTAGGTGGCGAATGTGGGATAGCCATGTCAGCTTGCCATAAAAAATAAGGCCCAAGAAACTGTACTGTGCTGCAATGTCGAGGAGTTGGATGCCTAAATCAAGTTCTGGATCAGGTGTACTGAGGTCAATCACAAAAATGCATGACCCACGTTTTTGAGAGGGAAAACTGGAAGCCGTGGGATATGGCCCACGCAGAGGCTTGCTGGATGGAACCTTGGAGCTGGCGCTCAGCAGATGCTACCGAGTGGGAGCTGACCCGACACAAAAATTTTTGACGTATAAATCCTGGGTCACCAGAGGCCCAACAGAAGTCACAAGCCCATTGATGGCAATGACGAAGAGTGTGACACTTAGCACATAACACTGTGGGATACCGTTCTCCCGAATCCGCGGGGCACTGAGTGAAGCGCTAACTCGAACCTGGAAGAGCCAGTGAGATATAAACTAGCGGATAAAAATCGGATGGGGACCACAGAAGCTCCAGTCATGGAGGATAACTAAAATGTGATGGTGCCAAGTCGTGTTATATGCCTTACGTAGATCAAACAAGACTGCAACAAGGTCCCAGCAATGAGTAAAGGCCTGTCACATGGCTGATTGCAATCTGAGTAAATGCTCAGTTGGAGAGCATCCTGCCCTGGAGCCACACTCATACGGAGACAAAAGGCCCCAAGATTCGAGTACCCAACATAATCTGAATCTGACCATTCTCTCAAGCAGTTTACAAAGTACATTCATCAGGCTAATTGGGCGGTAGCTGTCGAGAGACAGTGGGTTCTTCCTGGGCTTAAGGACGGGTTAACTGTACTGTCTCACCATTATGATGGAAAAGCACCTACGACCCAAATGCGGTTGGAGATCCTGAGGAGTTCTTGCCTCTGGGGAACGTCCAAGTGTTGGATCATCTGGTTGTGGATGGAATCCAGTCCTGGGGCTGTGTCTCGGGAAGAGGTAAGAGGCTGCAACAATTCTCATTCATTGATGGGTGCATTATACGTCTCAGAGTGGCATGGGATGAAGCAGAGGTAGGTCAGTCCAGCTCTGCGTTTCTGGCAGAGAAAGGTAGTAGTGTAGTAAGAGGATGATGATGCTGTCGCAAAGTGTGTCGTGAGATGTTCTGCAAGGATCAGTGGATCAGTGCACAGAGCTCCTTGGAGGTTCAGACTCTGGACACCTGACTGCCGCTGTCGGCCCAGAAGGCCATGGAACTTTGACCAAACCTGCGATGAAGCGTCATATGCTGCAGGGAGGAAACATAAAGCTCCCAGGTTTCCTTTTTACTCCACTTAATAACGAGCTTTAGTACAGAGATGCTTAAAAGTGAGGAGGTTGGTCTGTGAAGGATGTCGCTTAAATCGCTGCAGCGCCTGTTGGTGGTCCTAGACAGCGACGGCGACATCCTTGGTCCAACACAGTAATGGTCGACGACGAGGGGGACCGGTGGACAGTCGGACAGCAATGCCATCGGCATGAGGAGTAGTGGCCGAGACGCCTTGTACGACTACATCAAAGGAATTCGAGAGGGAGGTATCGAAGTACACAGTAGACATATATAAAGGCCAATTGGCCCTGCAGAAGGCCCAATAAGAGGACCAATTTGCCTGGAAGCAGCAGGGGAACAAAGTGGTCACTGTCACTAAAGTCATCATGGGATGACCAATGTAGGGAAGCCAAGAGGGCAGGGGAGGAGATCGTGAGATCAATAGCAGAGAAGGTGCCATGAGCAGCACTGAAGTGGGTAGGGGAACCATCACTGAGGAGACACAAATCGTGGTCTGTGATAAGTTGGTCAATAGTCTGTCTGCTTCGCTGGGTGGTAACATGCTTGCCTCTCATGCAAGCAGGCCTGGGTTCGATTCCTAGCCACGTTGGAGATATTTCTGTGCACATGGACTGGGTGTTGTATGGTCCTCATCGTCATTTCATCCTCATCACTGGCGCGCAAGTCGCCCAATGTGGTGTCGAATGAAATAAGACTTGCACTTGGCGGCCGAACTTCCCTGAATGGGGCCTTCCAGCCAATGATGCCTTCCGCTCATTTCATTTCAGTTGGTTACTTGCCCACCTCTCCCACAGTGGGTGGTGGGCACTAAAGCCACCAAGGAGAGATGGGGTGGGAGATGCTGGATTAAGGTAGAGAGTAGACTGTAAGGAAGTAACCTACCTGGAGGGAGGTAGATATTGCAAATGGTGATTGCCAGAGACGTTTGCGCTCGAACAACTATTGCTTCCAAGTTGGTACGTAGGGGGGATCCAGTCACTAATGACATCAAAGTGAACCAGCGTGCAGACCCCACCAGATGCTACCTTGGGGCCCGATAATCACGAAATGTTGGAGAATGGTCATCATGGAACTGCTTTTCTTGAAAAACAAGACATAATGCAGAATAGGAGAAGACAACACGTTGTATTTCCTGTAGGTGACGATAGTATCTGTGGCAATTCCACTGGATTATCGTGTGGCAAGAGTTCAAAGTAGACATGAAGAAGCCGAGGAGGAGGTCAGGTCACTCAGTCAGTAGTCGTCACTGACAAGCATGGGGTGACAACCATAAATAAGATGTCAGACTCAGGTTGTGAGAGGGGGAAATGGCACGTCCGGGGTACCTGGAGGTGCCTCGTCTTGGGATTTATGTTTCTTCTTCTTCACTTCTTCACTTTCGGAGGTGGAGGAGGGCAGAGCACAGACCGAGTTCAGGCTTCTGCAAGATCTAGAACAGAAAGAGAGTGGGCGAACTCGGAGTGCATAGACGAAGTGTCTTGTGGTCAAGTGGTGGTAGGAGTCTTCTGGCCCAAGAGATGCTGGATAGAGGGGTCCAAGGAGGGAGCCTGATCACTGGCAGGTGCTGAAGAAGGGGGACACTTCTTCAGCCAGGGAGGAGGAATGGCTTCCAGACGGGAGGTGGTGGCAACTGCAGGGGAGTGGGAGGGGAGAGGGGGACAGGGCTGGGGGTAAGGAAGAGGTAGGAGGAGCAAATGAATCGCCAGAGGCCAAAGTTGAAGACAGTGACACTGGGTGGTGTCTCTCATACTTTCGGCGAGCAATAGTTGTTCGAGCGCAAACGTCTCTGGCAATCACCATTTGCAATATCTACCTCCCTCCAGGTAGGTTACTTCCTTACAGTCTACTCTCTACCTTAATCCAGCGAGCCTCTGCATAAGAGAAGCGATTATGTAACTTGTATTCTGGGATCTTCTTTTCTCTCTTGTAAGTCAGATAATCCGGCGAGCGAGGGGAGTGGCGGGCAGCACAATTGACACTCACAGTTGGCGGAACATAGGGGCTTGCCTCATGGAGTGAGTGACCAGTCATCACATAGAGGGTTCACCATACAAAGGGAAGATATATGCCAAAATTGCAAGCACTGCATAGGTGGAGGGATGTATGGCTTCACGTCAAATCTGTAACACATAACCTTGACCTTCTCTGGGAGGGTATCCCCCTCGAAAGCCAGAATGAAGGCGCCAGTATCGGTGCAGTTGCCTTTGCGAACCTGCTGCACACGTCGAACAAAATGAATGCCACGCCGCTCCAGATTAGCCCAAGGTTCCTCCAGTTTGCAGGATGAGGTCCATATGGAAAAACCACTCCCTGGACCATATTCAGAGATTAGTGAGGAGTAATAGACACTGGGACATTGCCAAGACAATCACAGGCACGAAGAACTGCGGACTGGGTGGCAGAAGAAGCTTTATTCAGGTGCCCAACCGCATCTTACTAAGAGGCTCCACATCACGAAACTTGTTCCCGGTATTTTCCACAAGAAACAATGGCTTTGTGGCGTAAATGTGTCCCTATCCGTCATAGTACAGACGAGGTAATGGGGGAAGTGTTTCATCTCAAGGTGGCGGGTCTGGCCCTCCTTCCACGGCGTAGCCAGGGAAGGGAAGTCGCTGGGTCATACGAAGCAGCATTCAATGATCCTTCACCATTAGGAGAGACGGCCGTTGAGAACGGCCAGATTTCTGCAGCTTGATACACTCCATGCCCCAAGTATCCGCTCTGATACCACCGGCCAGGGGCTCTCCCCATGGGCGCCACCCAGCCACAGCAAGGGCCGTCTGACACGGCGGCCGTTGCTGGGAGTTCTGATACTCCAAGAAGATATCGCTTTCCGGAAGTTACGTACCTATTTCCAGCATAATGCTGGGTGTTGGCTTGCGACAGTTCCTGTTAGTTTTCATCTGTCTGCTTCCATTTTGATGGCCAGTTGGTGCGTCAAGCATCAGCCCTGATACCACCGACCAGGGGCTCTCCCCATGGGCGCCACCCAGCCACAGCAAGGGCCATCTGACACTGTGGCCGTTGCCGGGAGTTCCGATACTCCAAGAAGATACCGTTTTCCGGAAGTTACGTACCTATTTCTAGCATAATGCTGGGTGTTGGCTTGCGACAGTTTCTGTTAGTGTCCATCTGTCTGCTTCCATTGTGATGGCCAGTTGGTGCGTCACTTCACACTTTTACGCAATATGTATGCGTTGACACTGTGATAGCGAAATTTTGCCAGCATTCAGCATGTCGCAAGACAGCACCCATCATTATGCTATAAACATATTTCACTTCCGGAAAATCATCTGAAGATGAACCTAAAATGGTTCGAAAACAGGTTCATGGAACAATACATAACTATTCAAGAAAGTGACTGGTTGGAGTTTCACGTATTTACATTCAATTAAGAGTGAGAGGTTCTAAAATATTCGTAACAGATAACGTTAATCTGTAATAATAACCGTTTCCAAAATTATTCAGTTATGTTTGGGTTTGTAAATACTGTGGAGAGAGAGGGGGGGAGGAAGGTGAGAGACGGAGAGGGAGGAAGTGGGAGGGAGGGAGGGAGGGAGGGAGGGAGGGAGGGAGAGAGAGAGAGAGAGAGAGAGAGAGAGAGAGAGAGAGAGAGAGAGAGACGGAGAGGGAGGAAGTGGGAGGGAGGGAGAGAGAGAGAGAGAGAGAGAGAGAGAGAGAGAGAGAGAGAGAGAGAGAGAGAGAGACAGAGTATGGAAGGTAAGCGTAAAGTATGGCTGTTTAATTTTATTAGAAACTATGTGAAACGTGTCCGTGGGCAAGTTCTTGTGCAGTCACGAATCGTGTAACATATGTCCAAGTGTGTATGCTTTTGTATAAAAGCAGCCAGAAGAGACGTTAGGTATTACAACGTTTAGTATTTCATTTATGGGGATAAAGGTATCATTGTTTTTTTACGTTAAATTTAGTTACGTATGACAGAAATTTCTGCGACTATTTGAACGCTCGAGGTGTTCTGATTGGCTACATAGATCACCATTCAACAGGAATTTAAGCATCGCCCCTGCTTTGTGATCCTGCTCTGTGTCTCTTAGGAGTCACTCAGGATACACATTAGCGTTGAACAGCTGTACACAAATTTGTGCCAACAAGAAGGAAATCTTGCATCTTGTCGATTCTCGAATCATAATTATAAAGTAACTACAGTATTTAATATTTTATTGGAAGTTTGGATTTTTTTTTTAAATCGCCTTTGTCTGGAAGTTATTTGTGTGCGAACTTTCTTGTCATACCTGAAACACGACGTGGCATGTTTAGTGAAAGCCTCAGAAAATTTCGGCATGCGCTTTCCTTTCAAGAAGCCCACTGAACGACTTGTTGTACTAACTCGAGAACAACTTTGGGTCAGTGACTGCGTAGGACGTGAAAATTACGGGGTCAGACTAGTGAACTTCCGGCTGCTTTCGTATGCAGAACTTGTAGTAAAAACAGTAACCAACTTGCAGCAATAATAGTTTGACACTAAGTACGGACATGATAGCGACTTGCAGCTTGTTCTGGAGCCAAAAAAGCCTAATTAGTTGAACATTGTTAAACAGACATTTACAACATGATTTGGAGCAGTAAAGCCTAATTAGCTGAACATTGTTAAACAGACATTTACAACGTGAGTTGGAGCAGTAGAGCCTAATTAATTATATAGCATCCTGAACGCCGGAAATTTTACGAAGTTACAGATTCTGCCTGCAAGATTGAGTTATAAGGCTTTTGTTTGGTAAGTATTTATTAGATTTTTCTTCAATGCTGCTTTTGTCGACTGAAGCAGTACCTACCAACACTGACTGATGGGCAGGCAACAAGAAGAGTGCTGAGGTAGGTGGATTGAACTGTTGAGAGGTATCGAAGTTATAACCCGCCAACACACAAGGTAAGTTTTGTAACACGAGAAAAAGATTAAAGTAATGATTAGGAAAAAGTAGCGAGTGGACAGGTAATTGTAACGTAAGTAAATGCAGGTTCGGAGAAGAAAGAGATGTCGGAAAGTGAAAAAGAGATTGTCGAGAATGAAAAGAATAGGAAAAGACAGGAAAAATACATAAAGTACAGGATTTTAAAACTGATGATAGAGGATGAAAGGACTTACCCCCGATCTCCTGTGGTTAATGATAAACGTATATAATACACAGACGAGATTACCCATTTCAGTTTAAATGAGAAAAGTGGAATGAAAAGTGACCCTTTTGCAGCTGCGTGGTGCCTGTTTATGGGGGTTTATTTGGGACGCCCTCACGTCGGCCGTCCTGCGGCAGAAACGGCCAGCTTGGCTGAGGCCACCTGGCGGCTTAATTAACCGGACAGAGCGGGACAGACGGGGCAACACGGCACAGAGCGGCTCCTTTGAGTGCGGTCCGTCTGCGGTCGCCCCTAAAACGTGGTTCCGGCGTGCCGCGCGCCTGCAGACATAGGCCGCCCAACGTACACTGCGGCTCAGATGGCGGCATACACGGCATCCAAAAGGGGCACCAGCGGCACATTTTGCGACGAAAGACGTGCCCAGACGGCGAATTAAAAAAGCCGTAAACAGCTTTGACTTTCTCTGTTTGCTCGGAACCACATACTAGTATATTTCCAACAGACAGCCATATGTTAACTGAGTGTAGTTCAAAGAGGAGACGAGACTTGACGCGGGATGGGAGGGGAAAAGGGTGGGGGGGGGGGGGGGGGGACGGCGGCTCGCTGGTGGAATTATGAGAGCAAAACTTACATTTTTGCGTAATTTTTTTATTTTATCGGGTTTTCTACTACACATTCAACCTATTTCTTCAAAATGGGGCACAAATGTACATTTACTTCACGACCTCATGCAAGTAGTACTGCACGTAAGCAAAACTTCCACATGAGTTGCTGAAAGTCCACCAAATATTTTTCTGGTCTAAGTCAGCTTCGTGGATGGAACGTAACAGGCGTTTAGCTGTATTTTATTAATACAGAGGACGCATGGGTAATTATTTGCGGTAAGGAATATACTGCAGCTTTGTATCTTCTAATTTTGGTCAAATGTTCGGATGGAGCGAAACGGGACTGCCTAGAAATTACGCAAAGGACATTTCTTCGAATTGTCATACTCAAACGAAGAGTAGGAAGTGGACAAATGAAGTTCCAAATTGAACAGCGTGAGATCGATTGTTGTGAGGGGAAAAATGTTTAATTCATTAAAAGTAATCACGGTAGCTAAGAAAAATTTAATTAATGATGTGAGGGAAAGCTTCCGTCCAAATGTTCAAAGCCAAACGAAGAGGTAGGACTAGAGAAATGGGGTTTGAAACTGACCACCATGATGTCTTGTTTAGGAAAGCTTGGAAGCAATACGAGTAATTAAGACTAACTTGATTACTGATTTGAAGGAAAACCACCCAATGGATTTGGGTCCGAATTTTCGTAGCAAAACCGTGAGTGATAAATGGACAAAAAGGGGCAACAAACTAACCAGCACGATATCTTGTCTTCAAGAACAAAAATGTTTATTTGCTTCAGTGCAATAAGCCAGTTAAGGAGAGCGTAATTACAATTTTCATCTACGTCTATACTCCGCAAGCAACTTTGCGGTGTATGGCGGAGGGTACTGTGTGCACCGCTGTCTTTTCCCCCTCTTTCATCTTCCAGTCACCAATAGTTGGCGAGAAGAACGATTATTGGTAAGCCTCCGTGAGGGATCGAATCTTTCTAATTTTATCTCCACCGGTCTATTAACGAGATATACATCTACATCTACATCTACATCCATACTCCGCAAGCCACCTGACGGTGTGTGGCGGAGGGTACCTTGAGTACCTCTATCGGTTCTCCCTTCTATTCCAGTCTCGTATTGTTCGTGGAAAGAAGGATTGTCGGTATGCCTCTGTGTGGGCTCTAATCTCTCTGAATTTATCCTCATGGTCTCTTCGCGAGACATACGTAGGAGGGAGCAATATACTGCTTGACTCTTCGGTGAAGGTATGTTCTCGAAACTTTGACAAAAGCCCGTACCGAGCTACTGAGCGTCTCTCCTGCAGAGTCTTCCACTGGAGTTTATCTATCATCTCCGTAACGCTTTCGCGATTACTAAATGAACCTGTAACGAAGCGCGCTGCTCTCCGTTGGATCTTCTCTATATCTTCTATCAACCCTATCTGGTACGGATCCCACACTGCTGAGCAGTATTCAAGCAGTGGGCGAACAAGCGTACTGTAACCCACTTCCTTTGTTTTCGGATTGCATTTCCTTAGGATTCTTCCAATGAATCTCAGTCTGGCATCTGCTTTACCGACGATCAACATTATATGATCATTCCATTTTAAATCACTCCTAATGCGTACTCCCAGATAATTTATGGTATTAACTGCTTCCAGTTGCTGACCTGCTATTTTGTAGCTAAATGATAAAGGATCTATCTTTCTGTGTATTCGCAGCACATTACACTTGTCTACATTGAGATTCAATTGCCTTTCCCTGCACCATGCGTCAATTCGCTGCAGATCCTCCTGCATTTCAGTACAATTTTCCATTGTTACAACCTCTCGATACACCACAGCATCATCTGCAAAAAGCCTCAGTGAACTTCCGATGTCATCCACAAGGTCATTTATGTATATTGTGAATAGCAACGGTCCTATGACACTCCCCTGCGGCACACCTGAAATCACTCTTACTTCGGAAGACTTCTCTCCATTGAGAATGACATGCTGCGTCCTGTTATCTAGGAACTCCTCAATCCAATCACACAATTGGTCTGATAGTCCATATGCTCTTACTTTGTTCATTAAACGACTGTGGGGAACTGTATCGAACGCCTTGCGGAAGTCAAGAAACACGGCATCTACCTGTGAACCCGTGTCTATGGCCCTCTGAGTCTCGTGGACGAATAGCGCGAGCTGGGTTTCACATGACCGTCTTTTTCGAAACCCATGCTGATTCCTACAGAGTAGATTTCTAGTCTCCAGAAAAGTCATTATACTCGAACACAATACGTGTTCCAAAATTCTACAACTGATCGACGTTAGAGATATAGGTCTATAGTTCTGCACATCTGTTCGACGTCCCATCTTGAAAACGCGGATGACCTGTCCTTGTCCAATCTTTTGGAACGCTACGCTCTTCTAGAGACCTACGGCACACCGCTGCAAGAAGGGGGGCAAGTTCCTTCGCGTACTCTGTGTAAAATTGAACTGGTATCCCATCAGGTCCAGAGGCCTTTCCTCTTTTGAGCGATTTTAATTGTTTCTCTATCCCTCTGTCGTCTATTTCGATATCTACCGTTTTGTCATCTGTGCGACAATCTAGAGAAGGAACTACAGTGCAGTCTTCCTCTGTGAAACAACTTTGGAAAAAGACATTTAGTATTTCGGCCTTTAGTCTGTCATCCTCTGTTTCAGTACCATTTTGGTCACAGAGTGTCTGGACATTTTGTTTTGATCCACCTACCGCTTTGACATAAGATCAAAATTTCTTAGGATTTTCTGCCAAGTCAGTACATAGAACTTTACTTTCGAATTCATTGAACGCCTCTCGCATAGCCCTCCTCACACTACATTTCGCTTCGCGTAATTTTTGTTTGTCTGCAAGGCTTTGGCTATGTTTATGTTTGCTGTGAAGTTCCCTTTGCTTCCGCAGCAGTTTTCTAACTGGCAGACGGCAGGGGTCATTGGTGCCGACATGAGCAACAATTTGCAGTCGGGTGCACCCTGTGCTCTCTATCGCCGCCGGTAGGACCTCCTCCACATCTCGGATGAGACCCCCCGGCAAGCAGACAGAGTGAACACTGGCCTTCTTCCCCGACCTTCCCGCTATTTCCCTAAGGGGCTCCATCACCCGCCTAATGTTGAAGCTCCCAATCACTAATAAACCCCTCGCCCCGTGTGCCTGCTCGGACCTTGCTGAAGGAGCGGCCACATGTCCACTCACAGGCAGAGCGGGCGATGCCACACGGCCAGCCTCCACATTGACCCTCCGCCTCGTGCGCCGCGAACGCCGCTGAACCCGCCACTCCCCTTGGGGAGAGGGTGGCCCAACCGCGCCCAGTGCACGCGAAGATGTCTCGACAGCAGTGACAGTGGGTGAAGCATGTAACACCTGGGGTGTACCATGCGACGCACCAGACTCCACACTGCCGCTACACTCCGAGGCAGCAGCCTGAAGACGGCTGACCGCGGCCATCAACACGTTCAGCTGTTCGCGAACAGTGGCCAGCTCCTCCTGCGTCCGTACACAGCAGTCACACATCCTATCCATCCTAAGAAATCAATTTACTGTAGAGAGTTAATCAACCTTTAACTAGACTGCTAATTCACTAAAGGCGGCTGTTTATTCACTAAACTGTGGTTGCTAGGCACTTCTTGTAGAAAACAATGAAAATAGCACTACCTGTCTCTGGACTGTATTGCAAACAAACACTAGCACTACTGGCACTATGGTTGACTAAAGGGACTCTCTCTGACTGTATTCAAAACAAACACAAAATCTATGGAACACTGTTACTAGCACTCGACAATTAAAGCTTCCTAAAAGCAAAAACACACGGAAGAAGAAGTGACAAGTAAGAAAAATACAGTTAATACTTAAATTAAGGTAGCTCGCTGCACAGCAGACGTGAAGCAGACGGCAGTTACGACGCAGGAGGAAGTAACTCATCGGGGAAAGAAGGGTCTCGAAAGGTTAGTAAGAATCCACAAAGCGATGCAGTGTCTTCCGCTGCAGTTACTTTATCATCTGTGTGACGCTCTCGCACTTACTAAATGAAACTGTAACGAAAGGCGCAGCTCGTTTATGGATCTATTCCTCTATCGGTCCTATGTGGTAGGATCCCATACTGACGAGCAACGTTCAAGTACTTTCGAACGAGTGTTCTGTAAACTACAATTTTTGTTGATGGACTACAATCCCTGACGATTCTTCCAAGGAATAATCTCAGTCTGGCACCTGCCTTACTCGCGAGTAATGTCGTGTGGACATTCAACATCAAATCGCTCTGCAGGCGTACGCCTAGATATTGTATGGCAGTAACTACCTCCAGTGACTGTTCCGCAATTGTGTAATCATGAAACAGAGCACCTTCCTGTCTATGTATTCGCAGAACGTTACGTTTCTTTATGATAGGGGTCAGGTGCCACTGTCTGCACCAAGCGTCTGTCCTCTACAGCTCTTCCTGCATCTCTCTACAATTTCTTAGCATCGCAACTTCTATGTATACAACTGCATCATCGGCGAAATGCCTCATGGAACTTCCAACGTTATCTACTAGGTCGCTTGTATATAGTCTGAAAAATCAAGGTCATGAAACACTCCCCTGGGACACTGTAACATTCTCCTGGGACACGCCCGAAATTACTTTACGTCTGGAGACTTCTCTCCGTTCCGTATGACGTGCTGCACTCTATTTGCTAGGAACACTTCAATCCAATCTCACAGTTTGTGTGGTATTCTTTATGTTCGTATTTTGTTCAGTAGGCGGCATTGCTAAACTGTATGGAGCGTTTTCCGGAAGTCTAGGAACATCGACGTGCCCTATGTACCTACCGCTTTCTGGATTTCGTGGACGAACGGACCGAACTGGGTTTCACACGTTCGTTGTTTTTGGTAACCACGTCGGTTCCTGCAGACGAGATTTTCAGCCTGGAGAAATGTCATAATACGCGAGCATGAAACATGTCACAAGGTTCTACAACAGACCGATATCAGACATATAGGACTATGCGATACTGCAATGCCTGTGTTATGAACAAGAACGATGCAGTATTCCTTCAGACATGCATGTTTGTCCGAAGGAACATTCCATCGTTCATATTAACAACGCAGACGCTGTACTTTCGCATTCATCCGCCCTTGCTGGGTAGCAACTTTCAAATACTTGCTTGTACGGAAATTACGTAACGTGAGTACGAGTCCAGGTTCTCACGTAGGACCGACCACGAAGTTGGATCTGGCCGTTTGTTGTGCACAGACACCCAACGTTGTCAAGGGGACCGCTCACGTAATGCGGGAAATCTGGGATCGAGTCCCGATCCGGCACATATCTCGCGAAATAAGCGTCAACCGAACAAAACTACAAAGAACGAAACTCGTCTAGCTTGAAGGGGGAAACCAGATGGCGCTATGGTTGGCCCGCTAGATGGCGCTGCCATAGGTCAAACGGGTATCAACTGCATTTTTTAAAAATAGGAACCCCCATTTCTTATTACATATTCGTGTAGTACGTAAAGAAATATGAATGTTTTAGTTGGATCACTTTTTTCGCTTTGTGGTAGATGGCACTGTAATAGTCACAAACGTATAAGTACGTGGTATCACGTAACATTCGCAGTGCGGACGGTATTTGCTTCGTAATACATTACCCGTGTTAAAATGGATCGTTTACCAATTGCGGAAAAGGTCGACATCGTTTTGATGTATGACTGTTGTGATCAAAATGCCCAACGGGCGTGTGCTATGTATGCTTCTCTGTATCCTGGACGACATCATCATCAAGTTGTCCGGACCGTTCGCCGAATAGTTACCTCATTTATGGAAACAGGAAGTGTTCAGCCACATGTGAAACGTCAACCACGACCTGCAACAAATTATGATGCCCAAGTAGGTGTTTTAGCCGCTGTCGCGGCTAATTCGCATATCAGTAGCAGACAAACTGCGCGAGGATCGGGAATATCAACATCGATTGCAGCCGTACCGTATTTCTATGCACCAGGAACTGCATGGCGACGACTTTGAACGTCGTGTACAGTTCTGCCACTAGGCACAAGAGAAAATTACGGTACGACGACAGATTTTTTGCACGCGTTCTGTTAGCGACGAAGCGTCACTCACCAACAGCGGTAACGTAAACCGGCATAATATGCACTATTGGGCGACGGAAAATCCACGATGGCTGCGACAAGTGGAACATCAGCGACCTTGGCGGGTTGATGTATGGTGCGTCATTATGGGAGGAAGGATAATTGGGCCCCATCTTATCGACGGCAATCTAAATGGTGCAATGTATGCCGATTTCCTACGTAATGTTCTACCGACGTTACTGCAAGATGTTTCACTGCATGACAGAATGGCGATGTACTTCCAACATGATGGATGTCCGGCACACAGCTCGCGTGCGGTTGAAGCGGTACTGAAAAGCATATTTCATGACAGGTGGATCATGACACCGGGCCCGCATCTCGTGGTCGTGCGGTAGCGTTCTCGCTTCCCACGCCCGGGTTCCCGGGTTCCCGGGTTCGATTCCCGGCGGGGTCAGGGATTTTCTCTGCCTCGTGATGGCTGGGTGTTGTGTGCTGTCCTTAGGTTAGTTAGGTTTAAGTAGTTCTAAGTTCTAGGGGACTGATGACCATAGATGTTAAGTCCCATAGTGCTCTGAGCCATTTGAACCATGACACCGGATCTGACGTCCCCGGATTTCTTTGTGTGGGGAAAGTTGAAGGATATTTGCTATCGTGATCAACCGACAACGGCTGACAACATGCGTCAGCGCATTGTCGATGCATGTTGCGAACATTACGGAAGGCGAACTACTTGCTGTTGAGAGGAATGTCGTTACACGTATTGCCAAATGCACTGAGGTTGACGGACATCATTTTGAGCATTTGTTGCATTAATGTGGTATTTACAGGTAAGCACGCGGTAACAGCATGCGTTCTCATAAATGATAAGGTCACAAAGGTACTGTTCACAATGTTCAAACGTAATTATTTTCTGTACCTTAATTTTAGAAAACCTACTTGTTACCAACCGTTCGTCTAAAATTGTGAGCCGTATGTTTATGACTATTACAGCGCCATCTATTACAAAGCGAAAAAAGTGGTCCAACTAAAACATTCATATTTCTTTACGTAATACACGAATATGTTATAAAAAGGGGGGTTCGTATATAAAAAGCGCAGTTTATATCCGTTGGACCTGTGGCAGTGCCATCTAGCGGCCCAACCATAGCGCCATCTGGTTTCCCCCTTCAAGCTAGACCAGTTTCGTTTTTTGTAGTTTTTTCGTTTGACGCTTATTTCGTGAGATATTTGGCCCAGTCACTATTAGTGGAGCACTCTGTATATAGGATTATAGTTCTCTGCGTTTCTTTGGAGAACGTTCTTGAAAACGGGAATGAGCTGTCGTTATCTCTAGACATATACGGTACACTGCTGCCATAAGAGGGGTGAGTTCTTTAGCATACTTTTTGTAGAATCCTACTAGTATCCCGTGAGCTGCAGCGGCCTTCCCTCTGTTGAGCGAGTTCAGATGCTTTTCCATCTGTTGGTCACTTATATCGATGTCAACCATTTTGTCGTTCGTGCGGGGATATAAAGCAGGCACTACATTGCGATCTTCCTCCGTGAAACAATTTTTGGAAAAAGGCATGTAGCATTTCTGCCTTTTCTGTTTTGACCTCTGTTTCAGTGCTCCTGTGGTCACAAAGTGTCTGGACAGATGGGTCCGTTGCGCTTACTGATGTAACATAACACTAATATTCCTACGGATTTTCTGTCTAGTTATGAGGCAGAATTGGACCTTCTAATTTGTTGAACGTTTCAATAATGGGTCTCCCTACGTTATTTTGGCTTTTTATTTGTCTGCGAAGTTTTAGCTACGTTTAAATTTGTAGTTAAGCTCTCCTCCCTTCCGTGGCGTTTTTCTAACATCTCATGCATCAAAATTTCGTTTGCGAAGCTAGCACGTAAACCGTAGTATGTAGGCTTTACAGCTTGAGACTACTGCGAACGACAAGGACGAACATTCCTTCGTGTACCTATCGCCAAAGACATGACTTCCCATGAAACTGTCCTTTGCCATTAATTTCCTATAAATTATAACTATATCCCTCGGCCTTACAATGTCTAACTTTCTCAATTCTCATGAGACGATATTAATTATGGGTTCGAATGTCTGTTCAGCACAGTTTAGTCTTTTAACGGGCACTATTGTTCACTTCTCGTTTATTAGCGGAATCACCCTGACAAAGAGCGGCAAAGATACTAGTGTGATAAGGTCCAAACTATTTTAAGTCCCAATACTCTTTAATAGTTCGCATACAGCGAATAAAGTCCCAATTCAACATAAAAGCTTCCGTATTGTCAATAAATCTCTTCAAGATCGTAAGTATACGACTGCAGCGTTTCGTTTAACACGTACAATCACTATTCACTCGAATATCAATCTTCGTACACCCAATCACCTCTAAGTGGCTCCGTCTCTGAATTTATACCAAAATATCTATTCTCCACCACTCCAGTGCCTAATCCAGTTCTATGAACGCAATTTATTTAGGCTTCTAATCGCAAAATTCCACCTACCACAGAAGAACTGTCAACACACTCGCCACCGATGGAAACAAAAACTCAAGAGACTTAACAACGCTGCGCAATGGTTTATATATGACATTCAAAACAAAACGCAGCTTTGTTATGTATTCGTTGGATTGCCTTTGTACTACTTTGCGTTACTCTATTTCCAATATCTACTCTTTGTAAAATTTTAACTAACTATTACATCGAAATACTACTACCATTCTTTGGCTCTTAGGTCATTCCTTACTACAGAATTTAATCCAATATTCGTTTCTGTATAACCACTCTCTAAAGAGCGGTCACACACTCCTCCGAAGAAAAATTTCAGTGTCGCACCTCCACCCGGTAAAGTCAAGGTTAAGATCTTCTGGGACTCTGAAGGGGTTATTCTGTTTGATGTCCTCACTTATGGTGCAACGATCTACTCTGAAGTGGATTGTGCTGTCCCCAGGAAACTGAAGGAATGACCACAGAGCGTTCGTGGTCACAAAAATGGAAACGAACGTCTCCTTATCTATGACAATGCAAAGCCCCATGTGCGCACCAGACAGAAGCTCACAAAACTTCATTGCACTGTTCTTTGTCATCCAGCCTACAGCCCGGATCTCGCACCTTGTGTATTGTGTGGCCCAATGAAGCATGCACTTCGCGGGAAGCACTGCGTTGATGATGGCGAGGCTGTTGATGCAGCATGCCGTTGGCTCTGACGTCAGCCAGTAGAATGGAACGAAGCGGGCATTTTTCTTGACTTCCGGAAGGCGTTCGATACAGTTCCGCACTGTCGCCTAATAAACAAAGTAAGAGCCTACGGAATATCAGACCAGCTGTGTGGCTGGATTGAAGAGTTTTTAGCAAACAGAACACAGCATGTTCTTCTCAATGGAGAGACGTCTACAGACGTTAAAGTAACCTCTGGCGTGCCACAGGGGAGTGTTATGGGACCATTGCTTTTCACAATATATATAAATGACCTAGTAGATAGTGTCGGAAGTTCCATGCGGCTTTTCGCGGATGATGCTGTAATATACAGAGAAGTTGCAGCATTAGAAAATTGTAGCGAAATGCAGGAAGATCTGCAGCGGATAGGCACTTGGTGCAGGGAGTGGCAACTGACCCTTAACATAGACAAATGTAATGTATTGCGAATACATAGAAACGAGGATCCTTTATTGTATGATTATATGATAGCGGAACAAACACTGGTAGCAGTTACTTCTGTAAAATATCTGGGAGTATGCGTGCGGAACGATTTGAAGTGGAATGATCATATAAAATTAATTGTTGGTAAGGCGGGTACCAGGTTGAGATTCATTGGCAGAGTCCTTAGAAAATGTAGTCCATCAACAAAGGAGGTGGCTTACAAAACACTCGTTCGACCTATACTTGAGTATTGCTCATCAGTGTGGGATCCGTACCAGATCGGGTTGACGGAGGAGATAGAGAAGATCCAAAGAAGAGCGGCGCGTTTCGTCACAGGGTTATTTGGTAACCGTGATAGCGTTACGGAGATGTTTAATAAACTCAAGTGGCAGACTGTGCAAGAGAGGCGCTCTTCATCGCGGTGTAGCTTGCTCGCCAGGTTTCGAGAGGGTGCGTTTCTGGATGAGGTATCGAATATATTGCTTCCCCCTACTTATACCTCCCGAGGAGATCACGAATGTAAAATTAGACAGATTCGAGCGTGCACGGAGGCTTTTAGACAGTCGTTCTTCCCGCGAACCATACGAGACTGGAACAGAAAAGGGACGTAATGACAGTGGCACGTAAAGTGCCCTCCGCCACACACCGTTGGGTGGCTTGCGGAGTATAAATATAGATGTAAATGTAGATGTATATGCATTCAGGCGCTGCAGTCTGGAACCGCGCGACCGCTACGGTCGCAGGTTCGAATCCTGCCTCGGGCATGGGTGTGTGTGATGTCCTTAGGTTAGTTAGGTTTAAGTAGTTCTAAGTTCTAGGGGACTTATGCCCTCAGAAGTTAAATCCCAGAGTTCTCAGAGCCATTTGAACCATTGGAACCAGGCCTTCCCAGTAAGGTGCAGTAGGGTCGCCGCATTGAATGGAGATCATGTTGAAAAAATAGGGTTTGGTAACCGAAAGAGTGAGGAATAATGATGTATCGGAAACCCGAATAAAACCATCCTACTTGGCCAAAATGTAAGTATTGTATTACGTACTGAGCATCCCTCGTATACGTCGCAAGAAACTGAGCACCCATACAAAAATGCCATCATATTTGTACATTAGTAGACACACACTGGAAAAAAGAAAAATACTATCCTGTGACGGTACAAACGCCCGTTACTAGATGAATATTTCTAGTATGCAAGGATTGCTTTGTGGAGAGCGAGCACGCTACATGGTGCATGATTCGCGGAAGCGCGTGCCACGCCCGCGCGAGATTTGCAACGGTCGGTGGGTTGTCTCCACCCATGGGGGCGGCCACGTGGCCCCCAGCTTGGGGAATTTTTTGGTTTTCCACGCATTACGTGAAAACTATGTAAATTACGGTGAAGAGCGATGCGGCAGTGGATTGTGGTCAGCAATATGCACCTTCTGAAAGATGGATCTTTATTTCAAGTCACGAGATGCAAAAGTTATAGTAACCTCAAAATCGTTTAATATCACGAATACTGAAAGATTAATAAAAATAGTAAATAACAGCTTACAGGGATGGGCGAGCACTGATTAAAAACGTCTCGTCATAGCGGACCGAGTGCCGCAGTCATATTGCGGCGCGGCACGTTTTTTTTTTAGCGCCCTGCCAATGACCAGCAATGTTCATTTGTCTAGCTAAAAGCTGTAGTAGAAAATACTAGACCACTACTCTCTATTGCAGGCCGCAACATACATAGAATCGTCGGGTAAACGGGATGTGGCTAGCTACTGAAATAAAATTTTTAACTTGGCAATGTAAATTTTCAGGTGTATTTTTACGATAAAGATCACAATTAATACTGCCAAGTCCGTACTAAGTGGCAACACAACGTAAAGTTCACACGCACACCACAATCACAAACGTAGCCAGTTTATGGTACTCACACCCGTTACCGAAGTTAAAAGAATTCACCGGTTCGTTTAGTTATGGAAATGCTCGCTTTGTGCACTCTGCTCTACACGTAATACCTGTTCCAGTCTTAGATCGCACAACACGCCATGCGGTTTTAACAGTCAAAAGCAATAATTTTGATATTCCGTCCGAAATTCCACACGACTTCCACTATACCGTTCACTTAAATACACTTTGTACCACTTCGCAAACTCGATATTAGCATTTTTCCGCGATTTTATAGTACTTTCGTCGGAGCTGCTTTCAATGAGATGTTACTAGTTCGAACCCTCAGCCTCGACCCCCTTAGATCACACCAAAGGCTTTGTTCCCAGCGTAGATTGGCGCAAGCCTGCATTTTTCTGATTGGCTGATATCACAAACAACAAATCAGGCTGCGGTATTATCCCGCGCTAACCCGCGCTTTACTTCAGTGACCAATCATAGTAAAACATTTCTTTCTATGGCAATTGCTAAATAAATAAATTTAGAAAAGTATCAAATATAAAATGACTCCTCCTGAAATTACCGGTTAATTTGTGTTTTACTCACGATTTATTAGTACCATAAACTGACTGCACATTTGATTATAGTAAATCCCCTGTATAGTTTAACTGGTACTTCGTGAACAAACAAAATAATTTTCATCTACTTCTGTTCTTCTTCACTCATACAACACTCACACTGCTAGTTACTACACATATAAAACAATTAATCAAACACAACTTTACAACATTGTTTTGACTACGACTGCTAGCACTGTCCGTCAACTGCTGACCTCTGCCGCCTACTAGTGCAACTACGTGCAGCTCTGTAACTCAGGTCCATGTCAGCTGGTGACATCTGTCGATGACTCACGCCTATAACGATATCGTCCTAACAAATTACAGGAGCGATGCGAAGGCGGTACGCCTCAATATGCTAAGATTCATAAATAATTAAGCTCGTAGAGAGCAGTAAACAAAGTTTGAGGGAAAATTGTTTATAAAATTCAATAGAAAATTCATGACGTAAAGAACGGCACTATATAATATTTTGGGTGGCATCACACGTATTTTACTAGTTAAGTTATACTATACACTTAACTTGCAAAAGTTTTCATTGTTTGCAAATTATTATTAACATTTATCGCCCATAATTAATTAATTATTATAGAATGAAGATTTTGAGCAGCGCAATGTGTAGATTACGTCTAAAAACGGTGCTATATGCAGTTCTATGTTAAAACTTTGAAACACAGATGTCAACAAACAAATGAGCGCCGATTTATTTCGACAAAGAGTATTGTTTAACAGTGCAAGTGTGCAAGCATATATTTGGTGAACTGAAAGTGCTACGATTATTTGTGTGAGTACGATTTACGTGCTATACATCGTCGTAAGTGAACATGTGGCGAACTGTGATTTCGCGCCAAAGCTGTTAAAACAAAGAGAACAGCGGGACTTGTGGTTCTGTTCGAACTGAGTGAGTAATTTTCGTTTATAGCAGCCTGCATCACTGCTATTGGGGGCTCGGAGTCAAATTATTATTAAAGTAAAATTGTAAACCGTCTCACCAGTGCTAATTTCATTGTGTGAAAGAAAAGAACAACGCCAATAAATGGTGATTGAACTGTGTCGTGAAAAACTGATTTTAGTATAATAATCGCCTAATTCTTATTTCCTAGGATAAACTGTACTTATGTCTGAGTGAATAATTAATTCAAAAACTATAACAAATGCGCCGGTGTGGAAGTGTACTAATGCGCCAAGTGTGGAAATCATCCCCTGAGACTTACGTGAGAGCCAAAATTTGCAATAACATTTTTAACCAACATTTGTATACCCACATTCGTGTGACTCTCTGCAACCGCACTTCCTTATTATTTACCGCCCCGTCGCAATCCTTATCCAGTGAAATGCTGTAATGGGTGTTACATGAATAGCTCTCTAGTGTAGTCCTGGATTGGTGTATAAATAAATCTAACACCATATAATAAACCCACAGGAGGAAATATTACTCACCCCCATTAAAAAGGCACCCTGGTCGGTTTGGAGCACTGTGAATGGTTTAGAACAGGAATTAGGCGGCTCCGGAATCATTCGACACATACGTGAGCCATGCCAGCAATGTGGTTCGTACATGTTAGTTGGTTGTATGGCATCGCGGTAGCAAGAGAGGAATATGTAGAGGAGCTACATGGTAGCAGAAAGAAGCTATGGTCACTCGGCGTGCCCCTGACTGAACTGTGAAACGAGTAGCCATATTTGTTGCTGTGTATCCGCCTAGTAGTCGATTCCTCTGTACAACAGGCAGGCCGGGCGGGCAGCTGCCCTGCCAGGACCATGAGCGTAAAAGGTTCCTATAAACACCGTGATACTGTCCGCCCCTGGTAGCTGAGTGGCAGTCTGCTTTCCGCAGCGCTGCGGCGAGGACGTCTTGTTTACGTCCCGTCTCGCGCGGTCGCGAGTGCCCGTAGTTGTTTACTACTTCGTCGCCGCTAGTTTAGAGTCCATCACTACCGACGCAACATGGCACATTCATACAGACAAACCACCATCAAGATCAGTTTTCAAACCGATCATGCACGACCGCGAGCTTTTGAAGTGGAACGTTTTCTACGTGACGACGTTAAAATTGACCCGCGAGACATAATTGGTATCCATCTCTCTATCACGAGCAGTGTTGTCTACGTCAAGCTAGTAAGTGACGAGGTGTGCAACAGAATCGTGAGCGCACATGCGAACGATCTTAAATTCAAACATTCTGATGGCCATATTGGGGCGGTCTCTATCGATCACGCGGGGCTTGGCCTCCGTACGATACGCGTCTTCGAACTCCCTTTCGAAGTACCACCGGACGTAGTCACCGCGGCTTTCCAGCCCTACGGCAGAGTGATCAGCCATATGGCCGAAAAATGGACCACCTTTACAACGTACCCCGTTCTTAACGGGGTACGACCGATTAAAATTGAACTGACCAAACATGTTCCGTCATATCTTGTCATCGGCGGATGTAGGGCGATCATTATGTATGACGGTCAGCCACGCACTTGTTCTGGTTGTGGCCAAGAAGGGCACGTCCGGTCGGATTGTCTCCGACGACGGCTTACTCAAATCCCGACAGGTGAATCTCTGACTCCTCCTACGGTGACGACCCTTCCTCTCAATTACGCCGAAGTTACACGGGCAGCAACTCTTTCCGATGCTGACGACAGTAGTCCGATAGCCGCCCCCGAAGGAGAGACCAAAATGGCTTCTGCAGTACAGGATCCGGCCTCTACAACGGCGCCCCCACCTGAAGATAATCACCGATCGACCTTGCAAGAAGGCGTGGATGCCAGAATGGACATTGACCCACGGGTTGTGCCGACAGCGGCTTTTCTTCCAGACACCGGAGCAGCTGACGAAATCCACCCACATTCAGATACTGAAACACACGTCCGTAAACAGCGTTCCCCGCGAAAACACAAGAGACGGCGGCGTGCTCCATCGGACGAGTGTTTGCAGCGATCGTCTGACATGGACTATGGAAATTCCGACGACGGTACCGGCGGTACAGAGGCCGCTGTAACTTCAAACTCAACAGATCGCCGTGGTGACGGCTTCAGCCCCTCAGACCCCACAGCACAGCAGGATCGCAAGCTGACATCCGCTGCCGATTCCCAGCCAGCAGAGCCGATGGAGTCAGTGCCGAGTGCCGCAGCAGCCACTAACAGCCACCAACAGCCGATGGTGTTTCACGGCGACTGGGCGGACGACTGTGAGGAACACTCCTTGCCCATCGTGTCGGACGACACGGGGGGAAATTTACCCCACCAGTGTTGATCCTTTCCCGCCGTCAGTTACAGTGACGAGACAGCCTTACCAGGGTATTGATGGCCAACACGGATGCTGTGGATAGACCTCAAACTTATCGCGTTGCAACTATAAACATTAACACTATACGGACGCGCGCTAAGTTATCCTTGCTTCAGGATATGTTGAACTCTGCTTCCATCGACATAGCCCTTCTCCAGGAAGTGTACGTCGACGACTTCCCAGGCATGTACGGTTACGATGCTTGCGTCTCTCCAGCTTCCCCAACAGGCAGCGGTGTCGCCGTACTTCTTCGGGAAGGGATAGTGGCGGACGATATCCTGTTTCTGCCTGGGGCAAGAGGAATGGCACTCACAGTACTGGGTGTGCGCCTTATCAATATCTACGCACCTTCCGGGACGGACAAACGTCGCGAACGTTCACGATTCTTTGCGGAAGACGTCGCCCCGCTCTTCCAAGGCCGCCACGACCATCTGGTGTTTGGAGGTGACTACAATTGCGTACTGGCGCCCAGAGATCAACTCCCACGACATAATCCGTGCCCGGAACTCGGGACGCTAATTCGAGACCTGCAGATGGTGGACACTTGGGAACATCTTCACGGCCACCGACCGGGATTCACGCACTTCACAAGTCACTCTTCCAGTCGTATCGATCGGATCTATGTCTCACGCTCTCTCGCCGCTGGAACACAGGATGCGGAACTGTGGCCTGCAGCATTCTCGGACCACTCAGCTTACATTTGTGCCGTCACCCTGCGGCGGCAACAAGTGTGGAGAAGCCGCAGCCCGTGGAAATTAAACATCGCTCACCTGTCGTACCCAGATTGCCGCCAAGCCGTTGAGGATACGTGGCATTCGTGTGAAAATCGCCTCCGTGCATATCCCACAACGATCCGCTGGTGGTTGGACTGCGCCAAACCGGCACTGAGGCGAACGTTGATAACCTACGGTCGTGACCACGCTACCTGGCGAAGACATACACTCGACTATTACTTCCGGGTCCTGCGCGACTGCGATGCTATGGCGCCGTCTCCGGAACGACAAACGGCGGTCCACCGTGCTAAGGCTCAGATCCTCGCTCATATGCGACGCCACCTAGAGGGGGTAGTCATCCGCTCGAGGACGCAGGATCGGATACCTAGCGAACGCCCGTCAATGTTCCACGTCCTTCGTGAACGTAAACGACGCCAACGAGCGCTGATACGCTTCATCGACACGGAGGACGGTCATCGCCTCACCACGCAACAAGACATAAACACAGCGTTCTACAATCATTATTCCCAACTCTATTCCGCTCAGACTCCTGATCCGACAGCACTGGAGGACGTCTCTCAGACGATTTACGGCACCGTCACCCCGGCAATGGAAGCGACCTTGATGGAAGAAATTACAGAAGAAGAAGTGATCGACGCCTTTCGAAAAGGTGCTGTCAACAAGTCTCCGGGTCCTGATGGCCTCCCCTTGGAATTTTACCGGACTTTTCAATATTTATTAGCCTCCCGATGGACGGACATCTGTCGCGAACTCCTATCCCCGGACGTGCCGCTCCCTGCGGCCCTTGTGGAAGGAATGATTATTCCTATTCACAAACCGTCCGGTGGCTCACGACTGCAGGACTACCGCCCGTTGACGCTATTGAACTGCGACTTTAAGATCTTTTCTCGACTGTTGGCGGCGCGGATACGCCAGACCCTACGAAATGTTATCTCACCCGATCAAACGTCATTAGGAGGCGACAATAATATTCAAACAGCACTCAGTGAATATCGTGACTTGATCTCACTGGCGAGGGCATGTCGTCTGAAGGGTGCACTGGCGGCAATCGATTTTAGTCAAGCTTTCGACCGAGTGGACCACGACTATTTGGAAGCGGTCCTCCAACATATGCGGTACCCACAGCCATTCGTCACTGTCGTCATGCGACTCCTCCGTGGCGCGACGTCCAAGGTGATCGTCAACGGCCGACCTTCGCAGCCCCTCACCATTTCTCGATCGATACGCCAAGGGTGCCCTCTGTCCACTTTACTTTACGCTGTGGCCATGGAACCGCTCCTCTGCGGCCTGCGCCAACGACTAACGGGTATGACGTTACGAGGCCACACTTTCCGGTGTAAAGCGTACGCTGACGACCTGGTGATTGTCATCCGCCACGGTGACGACACCGCTAGCGCACTAAATTGGATAACGAAATATGGCATGGCCGCTGGTAGTCGTATCAACGTCGCAAAATCGGTGGCGATGAACATCGGGGTCGGATTGTCTGAGAACAGTGTCACCCCCTTACAGCTCAGAGATAGTTTGAAATGTCTCGGCATTGACTTTACAAACGATATACGACGGACCGCTGCTCACAACTTTCGACGGCTTTTACGGAATGTTCGGACTGGAATTGCCAACAACCGCCTACGAGCCCTGGACATCGTCCAACGGACCCAGTATGTTAACTCACATTTAGCGTCACGCATTCCGCACATCGCCCAGATATTACCTATACCGGTGATGTTAGCACGCCGTATACATGCGGCTTTTGGGTCCTTCGTGAGTTCAGGAATGCTTTTCAAGATCAAATATGAGACTCTCACCCTTCCTCCGGATCGGGGAGGGCTTGGCCTTTATCACGTTTATGACAGAGCGGTCGCCCTATTTGTGAGCACATTAGTCAAACTACGGCACCGCCGTCCGGACAGTCTGACCAGTTTGTTAATAGAAGAACTAGCACCGCCCTCCCTGTTGCCGCCTGTGCCGATACACCACGTCCCCTCCTCGCTCTTCTACATCGGTGTCTTTTACCTCGAACTCAGTTACGTTCGACTTGCCTTACCAGCGACTCAACTGGCGACGGCAAAGGCGGTTTATAGGGTCCTACAACGTGGACGACCCGATAACGTCGTGGAGAGGAAGCACCCGAACGTCAACTGGCGAGTAGTGTGGAGGACAATTCACCACGTAACACTGGACACTGACGTCACGTCGATGTGGTATATCACTGTCAACGGTAAGCAGGTGACCAGATCAAGGCTACATGCGATCCACATGGTGGACTCACCCACGTGCACGTACTGTGGCGTTCAAGACGACGATGAACACCGTCTTAGCTGTGGCGAGTCTACGGCAGTGTGGCACTTAGTGAGGCAAATGTCAGCATACTTCCTTCGGGTAACGCCGAATCATATCGACCCCAAGACTATCTTATTCCCGGATGAAACGTATTACCCACGCACTAAAACTAATGCAATGGCGTGGCTTCGTGGACATGCAGTGCATTATTTGTTTCAAGACGGCACTAAGGACACTTTAGACTTTTGGAACTATTTGCAGGAACGACATTGCAAGATCCTCCGTAACCCTAAGTATCGACAATATTTTTCCAATTTTTTGTGGAGTGCGTTCCACGACCCTCCACGTAGCTGGAACATCACGGGTAAGAGAAGCTAAAATTACAATACGATGATAGAACACTACACGGTACGACGTGGGATCTACTTTCATCATTACGAGAAGTCATACCTGGATGATACAGCAGATGGAGAGTTTCGTTGTGAACCCTCACACTCTGTAGCAGTATTTGCCCCATTTCCTCTTTTTGTCCCCGGTGCGAAAAGGTCTTCGCAGTTTTAGTTTCCCCATCCGGTGCAAGATGTAGCACTGGTTAATGGTGGTATGGATTCCACCCTTCCGTTTTGTTTCATGGTTTCCTTCGCCCCGCACTTTGTTCTCTTTCTTTATGCCTTTTTCTACAACTATTAGCATGGTTTTAGTTATGTGCGTCCCCAACTCGACGCAAAGAGTGCACTTACTAGTTTTCATTTCCTTACTGTTACAAAAAAAAAATTTAAAAAAAAATGAAAAAAAAACAACAAAAAAAAAATTTAAAAAAACTTTAAAATAAATAAATGAATAAATAAAATTAAAAAAATCACAATAATACACCAACTGCATAAAAAAAAAAAAAAAAAAAAAAGTGGTCAGCGCGATGGAATGTAATGCCTAACGGCCCGGGTTCGATTCCCGGCTGGGTCGCAGATTTTTTCCCCTCAGGGACTGGGTGTTGTGTTGTCCTTATCATCGTCACTTCATCCCCATCTACACGCAAGTCATCTCGGAAGACTTGCACCAGGCGACCGGTCTACCCGAAGGGAGGCGCTAGCCACACGGCATTTACACCGAGATATTTTCCTTGTATGGCCTGGGTTGTTTACCACAAAGTTTCTCGTCTCCTCCACAGCGTCTGGAGGCGCCAACGTCGCCGACAGGTGTTGTGCCTCCCGCAGCTGAGAGAGCGCTGTCGGCAGGGCACTATTTTGCTACGCCAGGACACGTGGAACAGGGTAGAGGAGATCAGTTAGTGGTTCCAAAAGTATCCTCTGCCGTACTTCAAGAAGTAGCTTGAGGAGTATGATCTAGATGTAGAAGCAGAACATGAAGCAAAATGTTTATTTCAATATTCGTAATGACCAAATGTGGCCCTTTCTTTTACATCTTCGTGACGAATGCCAGTATGCTGTAGACAGTCCCGTCTTTCGAGGTGACCATAGCTGTATTCACAAGAGTGTAGTCACACGTTCCTCATTTGAGGATCACTCGGGCACCGCATCGTACATCGACAGACCCGCTAAAACACACGACATTAATCGCGTAATTTGGAACTGTTGAAATAGCGCGCGAAACGTAGCAATCAACGTTCCCAGTACCTGGTGTGTCTACGGGACCTGATCATCAATGAATGACTGCCGCCTGATATGGCACATCTGAAGAAATTTTATTTCTTCAACAAACCAAAGCCTTTTTTACACGTTTTTATTAGGTCGCTTCCCTGTGTGTTTGTTGGGTACAAATTTGCAATTGATTTTAAACTAACCTCCCGATGAGCTAGAGACCTCAAACTTTCAACACAGTGGGAAGATAATGAAATAATAAACAACCAGAATGAGATTTTCACTCTGCAGCGGAGTGTGCGTTGATATGAAACTTCCTGGCAGATTAAAACAGTGTGCCGGACCGAGACTCGAACTCGGGACCTTTGCCTTTCGCGGGCAAGAGCTCTACCAACTGTGCTACCCAAGCACGACTCACGCCCAGTCCTCATAGCTTTACTTCTGCCAGTATCAGTGGAAGGTAGGAGACGAGGTACTGGCAGAAGTAAAGCTGTGAGGACGGGGCGTGAGTCGTGCTTGGGTAGCACAGTTGGTAGAGCTCTTGCCCGCGAAAGGCAAAGGTCCCGAGTTCGAGTCTCGGTCCGGCACACTGTTTTAATCTGCCAGGAAGTTTCATATCAACGCACACTACGCTGCAGAGTGAAAATCTCATTCTGGAAACATCCCCCAGGCTGTGGCTAAGCCATGTCTCCGCATTATCCTTTCTTCCAGGAGTGCTAGTTCTGCAAGTTTCGCAGGAGAACTTCTGTAAAGTTTGGAGGTAGGAGACGAGGTACTGGCAGAAGTAAAGCTGTGAGGACGGGGCGTGAGTCGTGCTTGGGTAGCTCAGTTGGTAGATCAATTGCCCGCGATAGGCAAAGGTCCCGAGTTCGAGTCTCGGTCCGGCACACTGTTTTAATCTGCCAGGAAGTTTCAATAAACAACCATTTTCAAAGAAGAAAAATTAATTTCTTGAGCGGTTTCGGACACTTAATGCCCGTCTTCAGAAGGTTGTGGCTATCGCGCTGTTTGGGAGCGTCAATAATAAAGTCCATACAGCGCAATGGTCAGGGTTTTCATAGTGTCTGCATAAAACTAGTGGTAGTTTTATACAGTAGTTTTATGTAGAATATATAAAACTAGTACTAGTTTTACACAGAATATATAAAACTAGTACTGGTTTTATGCACATACTGTGAACAACATGACCATGGCATTGTGCTGTATGGACTTTCTGACTAACACTGGCAAATAGTGCAATAGGCATAACTTTTGAAACAGGGCATCAAATACCCGAAACCGGTGAAGACATCAAATTTCTTTTTTGCAACTGGTTGCTTATTATTTTATTATTTACGAACTTAGTTACTCAAGATGGATAAAATACTATACTGGTTGGTAAAGCGTCAGCAGATGAAGTCTACGTCATTTTGATTTACCTGCGGCCATTCCTTCGCGTTTCCGCTTCACAGTCACGTCACTAACAGTCGACTTGGGCAGCTTTAGAAGATCTCAAATGTTTAGAAGTGTTGAAATGTGCCTGGCGTACTTCTTACTCAGGTAACTTTCAGTGATCGATCTACGTTGGAACTCAAGATGACGCAACATTCCCCGCCTCCTTTCATACTGGCGGGTCCGGTTCTCGGGATATCTATTGGTCATTTCGGCACTACGTATGGGTGTCAGGATTACTTTTGATCATATGTTGTTGTTGTGGTCTTCAGTCCTGAGACTGGTTTGATGCAGCTCTCCATGCTACTCTAGCCTGTGCAAGCTTCTTCATCTCCCAGTACCTACTGCAACCTACATCCTTCTGAATCTGCTTAGTGTATTCATCTCTTGGTCTCCCTCTACGATTTTTACCCTCCACGCCGCCCTCCAATGCTAAATTTCTGATCCCTTAACGTCTCGGAACATGTCCTACCAACCGATCCCTTCATGTCAAGCTGTGCCACAAATTCCTCTTCTCCCCAATCCTGTTCAATGCCTCCTCATTAGTTACGTGATCTACCCACCTTATCTTCAGCATTCTTCTGTAGCACCACATTTCGAAAGCTTCTATTCTCTTCTTGTCCAAACTATTTATCGTCCATGTTTCACTTCCATACGTGGCTACACTCCATACAAATCCATTCATAAACGACTTCCTGACACTTAAATCTATACTCGATGTTAACAAATTTCTCTTCTTCAGAAACGCTTTCCTTGCCATTGCCAGTCTACAATTTATATCCTCTCTACTTCGAACATCATCAGTTATTTTGCTCCCAAAATAGCAAAACTCATTTACTACTTTAAGCGTCTCATTTCCTAATCTGATTCTTGCAGCATCACCCGATTTAATTCGACTACATTCCATTATCCTCTTTTTACTTTTGTTGACGTTCGTCTTATATCCTCCTTTCAGGACACTGTCCATTCCGTTCAAGTGCTCTTCCAAGTCCTTTGCTGTCTCTGACAGAATTACAATGTCATCGGCGAACCTCATTGTTTTTATTTCTTCTCCATGGAGTTTAATACCTACTCCGAATTTTTCTTTTGTTTCCTTTACTGCTTACTCAATATACAGATTGAATAACACTGCTTCCCTTTCATACCCCTCGACTCTTAGAACTGCTATCTGGTTTCTGTACAAATTGTAAATAGCCTTTTGGTCCCTGTATTTTACCCCTGCCACCTTCATAATTTGAAAGAGAGTATTCCAGTCAACATTGTCAAAAGCTTTCTCTAAGTCTACAAATGCTAGAAACGTAGGTTTGCCTTTCCTTAATCTTTCTTCTAAGATAAGTCGTCAGTATTGCCTCACGTCTTCCAATATTTCTACGGAATCCAAACTGATCTTCCCCAAGGTCGGCTTCTACCAGTTTTTCCATTCGTCTGTAAAGAATTCGCGTTGTTATTTCTGCAGCTGTGACTTATTAAACTGATAGTTCGGTAATTTTCACATCTGTCTACACCTGCTTTCTTTGGGATTGGGATTATTATTTTCTTCTTCAAGTCTGAGGGTATTTCACCTGTCTCATATATCTTGCTCACCAAATGGTAGAGTTTTGTCAGGACTTGCTTCCCAAGGCCGTCAGTAGTTTGATCATATAGTGTATTTTAATGTATTTATGTCATTTCATTGTCGAAAGACGCGCGTACGACTTCGATTACTGACAACTGTTCCAAACAAACGGTTCCGAACCGGTGCGTTTGTACGAGTTGGCTGACGTACCGTACGAATTATCGCGCTGTTATCATATTAGCGGCGTACATCAAGCGCGACCCACGTGCCCAGTTTCCCACGCGCCGCAATGCATCACGGGAGCGGCGCGATCGCAGCGCCGCGGCGGCGGCGGCGGCGGCGGCCGCGGGAAATTAATGCAGTCGCAGGTCGTTTCGCTCGTCAGCCGAGCTGCCAGCCTCTCCGCTCCGTCAGCCAGGCACGCCATGAATGCGAAATATTATCGCGGGAATAATTTTTAATCTGCTCGCCAGCTGTTATGAGCCGGGCGGGTTGTCATCTCTGTGTCTCGCCGTGCATAAATTGCGCGCGACGCCGAACGGAGCATAGACGACGACAAATAAATGAAAAAAAAAACAACGTGGAGTCGGGTGAAGAGCGCCGCTGCTTATTAAAAAGCCAGAGTGTTTCAGAATTAAGAGGTGAGATCGGAAAGGAGGAGCAAGTATCGCTCTAACAGGTGTTTCAGTTCTAGAAGTTGAGCTCCACCAGTAACCTAGTTTATTTGAAACGGCATTTATGAGTATCCTCGCTGATAATATAGAGTCCCAAATGCACAACCCCCACTAGTATATCTTTCTTGATTTCGTTTCTTGTCCAAGGTTCCAGATCCTGGACTTCATATTCTGTGTTGTCTCGACAATGAATGGTATTGCTTGTATTTAAAAGTGCAACACTTGGTGTTTGGTCCCACGTAAATGTTGCCCTTCCTACATAAATGAATAAGCCATAGTTATTACAATGCGACGTGCCTATTCTCAATCATGCTCCTTCAGACTCCTATACTTAAACAGCGCAACGGGCGTTACATTTTGTACCTCTAATACCTCAACATTACCCACTGGTTAATTTTCCATTCTCTAATTACCGAGATATAGAGGCAAGATTGTGTATTCATATACAGCGTGATTTTTTGCCGCCGTGTACAGCTCTAGGGATTGATGGATGAGAGGATGTGGAACAAAAAAGCGTTTTGATTCCAAGGGTTATATTGCTGCTACATGATGGTGCTCCATCCCACTTCGCCGTTAACGTCCGGACCCATCTAACTCGTGTCTTTCCTGGTCGATGGATCAGAGAAGGGGGTCCAATCTTCGCAAAGAATCCGAGAAATAGTCTAAAATTGAAAGCTTGTTGCAACGTAAACACGCTCAAGCCAGAGTACGTCGTTATGTCATACCTTTCGACTGTTTACATGGTTGCACCGCAGAACAAACTGGAACTGTGTTGGCCGGCCTGAGTGGCCGAGCGGTTCTAGGCGCTACAGTCTGGAACCGAGCGACCGCTATGGTCGCAGCTTCGAATCCTGCCTCGGGCATGGGTGTCTGTGATGTCCTTAGGTTAGTTAGGTTTAAGTAGTTCTAAGTTCTAGGTGACTGATGACCTCAGAAGTTAAGTCGCGTGGTACTTAGAGCCATTTGATCCATTTTTTTGGAACTGTCTTGAAACTTCCTGGGATATTAAAACTTTGTGCTGGACTGAGACTCGAATTCGGGACCTTTCCCTTCCGCGGGCAAGTGCTCTACCATCTGAGCTACCCAATAACGACTCACGCCCAGTCCTAGCAGCTTTACTTTTGCCAGTATCTCGTCTCCTACCTTCCAAACTTCACAAAAGCACTTGCCCGCGAAAGGCAAAGGTCCCGAGTTCGAGTCTCGGTCTGGAAAATAGTTTTAATCCGCCAGGAAGTTTCATACCAGCGCACACTCCGCTGCAAAGCGAAAATCTCATTCTGGAACTGTGTTGGCTGTCGGCAGGTCATTTGTACTTTACATTCCTCGCATGCAGACACGTTCACCAGTGACGAGGAGTTAGACATCTGCCTCTATGCAGTGAATGTGAAATGGTGTGGAAACTGCGTGGCGGTATACGGATGTCCATCCTGATAGTCAGTGTCCATCGAGCAGGGCACCTGGAGGGAATCGTTACGTCACTAGTGCGTCACACGGAGGTGAAGGACGCAAGCTACTGCTGACACAGCACATGAAAAAGTTGTTCTGTCTACGACGCATGCTGAGTCTTGCCGACTGACGAGTCGGACATTTTTTTTTTTCTTTATTGTAATTTTAGCACCTCATACAGGCGGGCTGTCAGCAGCATAGTACGCTGCTCTTCAGCCTTAAGTGGTACAATCATGTGACAAAGAGGCGACATAGACAATACAATGAAAATGGCGGGCAAAAAAACTAGAGACAAAAAACAATAAACATGAAGCCGTTCACGCTGGACGATAAAAACACTAACAGTTGTTGACACGGCGCACAGAACACGGAGGACGGCGACGGCACATGTGAACAGTGGAGTTGTAACTGCGAAATAACGCGAAACACAAAACGAAGCACACACACGAGACACTGATGGCGATGATCTCCGGCGCGCGAATGTTCACCATGCGTGTGCGAGTCCGGGGACCTGCCAAGAGAGGAGGAGGAGGTAGGGGAGTGGGAGAGCGAGAGGGGAGAGCAGAGATGCCACAGGCAGGGGAGATAGGGGGGAGGGAGGAAGGGGGAGGGGAAGCCCAGGGGAAGAGGGGTGGAGTTAGGGGACGGGGGAAAAGGAAAGAGAAGGGAAGGGAAGAGAAGGGAGGGAGGATGCCTAAAGGAACGGACACCGGAAGTGGGGGGGTGGGGTAGGGTCAAAGTTGATAGGAGGGGTAGATGGAGGGGACGAGTCGGACGTCGAAGAGCGGCCTAAATACCGTGGAAAGTGGGTGTGGTCTGGATTTCACGTGATACCCGAGATAAACCTTGTCAAAGATAAAACGTAACTATCGATCATAGTACGTCAAAGATAAAAACTTCTCATCGATTCTGTAGCGCCACTATCCATATATCGCTGAGTTTCATGGCTGCTTCTTTTCTGTTACAATTATCCCCATGTTTATACATTTCGATGGCTTCTCTATATGGCCATGGATAATAGTTCGTTATAGTACACATAACTTCAGTTTCAGAAAATTTTCACTATGTGGTCATCAGACTGAAGTGCATGTTCCGCCACATCTGACTTGTCTGTGTCCCCTAGTCGGCAAAGACTTTTATGTTCCTTCAACCGTGTATTCACAGTTCTCTTTGTAGTTCCAGTGTAGACCCTACCACATGTACACGGAATCTTGTATACACCACTTGCAGAGAGAGAGGGGGACGTTTATCCTTAACGGAACGAAGTGCTTGGCCTATTTGCTTGGTTGGTCTGAACATCGGTCGAGCGTTGTGTTTCCTTATAATTTTGCCAATTTGATCCGTTACTTTTTTGATGAAGTGTAGAGAAACGGTGTACTTCCATCGCTGTGTCCTATCGTCATCCTTAGGCCTCCTGTTATTCGGTCGCGAAACTCTATTTATTTCCTTACTAGAGTACCCATTCTTCTCGAAAGCCTGCTTTAGATGTTTTACCTCGGAGTCCAGGTATTCCGGCGCACAAATCCTTACAGCTCTGTCACTAGACTTTTAATTACACCTCTTTTCTGTTGTGGATGATGATTGGAATCCTTATGCAAGTATCTGTCAGTGTGGGTAACTTTCCGAAAGACTTTATGTTCCCAGCTGCCATCAGTCTGATAACGAAGACATCCAAGGAATATACTGCATTGTTTTTCTCCATTTCCATCGTAAACTGGATTTTAGGATTTATACTATTTAAATAACAAAAGAATTCCTCTAAAGCCTTTTTCGCCATGTGACCAAACCACAACCAAGAGCACATCCGAAGATGTCCAACGTAGCCTTGGTTCAAATGGCTCTGAGCACTATGGGACTTAACATCTGTGGTCATCAGTCCCCTAGAACTTAGAACTACTTAAACCTAACTAACCTAAGGACATCACACACATCCATGCCCGAGGCAAGATTCGAACCTGCGACCGTAGCGGTCTCGCGGTTCCAGACTGTAGCGCCTAGAACCACACGGGCACTCCGGCCGGCCGTAGCCTTGGACGAAACGTCAGGGATAGAAGAGTTCCATGGACCATGGGCATACAACCCGGAAGAATTCTCATAAGCTTCTCCGTCTCAAGAAAGTTTATTACATTCGAACTGAGAAAATGTTCAAGGATTCTGTAGCAAACCGAAGTTAGGGATATTGGTCTGTTACCCTTCTCGCATACAAGAGCCTTTTGCGCTTTTTTCCAGTCGTTATCCGCCTATCCCACTTTAAAGAGGAGGAAAGCCTCCGACGGCGGACGCTGTGGCCGAGCGGATCTAGGCGCTTCAGTCTGGAACCGCAAGACCGCTACGATCGCAGGTTCGAATCCTGCCTGGGCATGGATGTGTGTGATGTCCTTAGGTTAGTTAGGTGTAAGTAGTTCTAAGTTCTAGGGGACTGATGACCTTAGCTGTTAAGTCTCATAATGCTTAGAACCATTTGAAAGTCTTAGACGTCCATGTTATGTGATGAGGCGTTTACAACTTGTCTCCCACGGGTGGGTTCAACCGTCCTTCAACCTCTTCCCATAAGATGCTCACGACATTAGCACGTGAGCAGCCGACCAACTGCACCGTTTCCGAGGTCCTCGTTCTCAGTCACCGGGCATTAACAATCTGCTCTTTGTTAATGTGAGGTGTGTGAGTGGATTTCCCCATCTGCGGGCCGTATCGTTGCTAGGACGATTCCCCTTTCCTCTTTGCTCCACTTAAATACTTTCCGTAACTCGTCACGTGGCAGCAACATCAGCAGGGAGCATTCTGTCTGGCGAAGGGCAGTGGCTACAATGGTCTGACTCATCGTTATGTTTATGTAGTGCCGAAATATCGCCAATTTGTTATAATATATGAGTAGCTGTATTGTGAACGCCAACATCTTTGCGGCAGCGGTAACACCGGCTCTCGAAATATCACCGAAGTTAAGCGCTTTTGGGTTTGGCTAGCACTTGGATGGGTGACCTTCCACGGGTCTGCCGAGTGCTGTTGGCAAGCTGGGTGGACTCAGCCCTTGTGAGATCAGCTGAGGAGCTACTTGGTTGAGAAGCAGCGGCTCCAGTCACGAAAACTGACAACGGCCAGGCGAGTGGTGTCCTGGCCATATGCCCCTCCATATCGGCACGCAGAGACGCCTTCAGCAGAGGAAGACACGGCGGTCGGTCGGTGCTGCTGAGTCTTACGAGACCTGCTTGGACAGAGATTTTTATTTTTTAGTGTATCGTAAACACTGCACCGGAGCCCTTTTCAGGAAAAACAGACAGCATCAGGGGAGAGATTTACAAGTTTGCTAAGCAGAGAACATGGCTCTAGAACAAACTAAACTTAGATATAAGTTCTGAGGGGCAGCAGAAATCAGAGGAGCGACCAGCCTAATACAGCTACAGATAGCTCTTTTTAAAAAAAAAAAAAAAAAAAAAAAAAAAAAAAAAAAAAAAAAAAAAAAAAAAAATCTCCAATCGGTCACGAAATGGAAACCACCGGGAAAATCAAAACTGTTTTACTTACAACAGTTAGCTCCAATATCCAGCTACTTCCCCTTATAGCCGCCACCCCGACTTAGTCACTTTCCGTAGCGTGGTACAGACTTTCCAATAACCTCGTCACAGAAGGCAGCCACATGTGGTTTCCACCAAATCCCTTCGCTGGTCTACAGTTCATTGTGTCTGCGTAAAAACGCTATCCTCACAGCCGTCGTTAGCATGAGTGAAGAGATGAAAAGGAGAGGGAGCAAAGTCCGTATTGTATGGCGCGTGGTCAGACACTTCTTCGTAACCCCCAGACTGAGTGGCCCAGTACTGACGTAAACAAGAAAACGCATGACAGTTACGTTGTACGGGCTGCATGAAATCAGGCGAAATCCTTCAGCACGCAGTTCACACTGTTCGAGGGATCTTTAAGTGCTCACTGAACACTTACAACGGAAAAGTGCGACGTGACTCGATAGACAGGCATACTAGAGACACTGCACAACATCTGTGTCCAACTTCATCGGATTTTCACTGTTGTTTTAATTTCACTGCCCATCGGAGGTGGGAAAAACTCGTTCACATGAGACCGAAAATAACTCTGGTAGGTTGAAACTCTGACCATGTAATTTGCTGGTGAGTACAACTAAAGAAATTACTGAAAGACAGGACATTGAGGCGTAGAACCTGAATAAATGGAAAGAACTAGAAGTAGTTGAGAGTTTCAGAAAAAGCATTAGAGAACAACTGATTGACATAGAGGAGAGGAATACAGTATGAGAATGGGTTGCCTCGAAAAACGGAATAATGAAGACAGTGGAAAATCAATTATACAAGAACACAAAGTCCAGTATAAATCCTTGGATGACACACGAGATATTGATTCTAGCCTGTGACAGGAGCCATTAAGGAGTAAAAGGAATACAGACGCCTGAAATTTGAAAAAAAGTGACAACCGGCTAAGCAGGAATGTTTGGAGGACAAACGCAAGGCACAAGAAGCATCCAATAACTAGGGGAAAGTAGATGCCGCCCATAGGACTTTTGGAAAAAAGAGAAGCAGCTGTACTAATATAAAGAGCTCAGATAGCAAACCAGCTGTAAGCAGTGAAGAGAAAACAGAATTGAATAGAAATGGTATACAAGGGAGAACAATTTGACAGAGCACTGAAAGACGTAAGTCGAAACAGGGCGCTGGAATACACAACATTCCCTAAATTATTAAGAGCCTTGGGACAGCCAGTGACGACAAAACCATTCCATCTGGTGTGCGAGATGTATGAGACAGGCTAAATATGCTCAGACTTCAAGAAAACGAAATACTTCCAACTGGAAAGAAGGGAGATGCTGACAGGTGTAACTATTACCTTGCCATCATGTTGGTAAGTCGTGAGTGTAAAATTCCTAGACGAATTATTTAGAGGATCGGAAAAACTGGTAGAAGCTGACCTCAAGGGAAATCGGGTTCTATACTAGAGAAATGTAGAAACACATGAGGCAATACTGACATTACGACTTCTCGTAGAAGACGAAGTACCGAAAGGCAAATTTAAGTTTATAGCATTGTTAGACCTAGAGTAATGTTTTGACAATGTTGACTGGAATACACTCTTAGAAATTATGAAGGTAACAAGCGTAAAACACGGGGAGCCAAAGGTTGTATAAAGCCTGTACAGAAACCGGACAGCAGTTATGTGTCGAAGGACGTGAAGGTAAGCAGTAATTGAGAAGGGAATGAGACTGGATCCCGAAGTTATTCAATCTGCACGTTGACCGAGCAGTAACGGATAAACTTAGGAACAGCATTGTAGTTCACTGAGAAAAAATAAAAGTATTGAGGTTTGGTGGAGGCATTACTGTTCTTTCACAGATGGCAAAGGACTTGGCAGACAGTTGAATGGAATGCAAGTGTCTTGGAAACACAAAGTTCAACAAAATAAGACAATGGTAATGAAACATAGTCGAGTTAAATCATGTGATGTTGAAGGAAATGAGACATTAAAAGTAGATGATTTTTTCTATCTGGAAATGAAAATAACTGATGATAGCTAAGTAGATGGGGTATAAAGAGGAGACTTGGTAATAGCAAGAAATACGTTTCGTAAAAAACTTCCAGTAGACACTTCCAAGATGCTATTCCAGGTGGGTGTAAAATGAATGTGCGCAACGGAAAATACGAGGCCTGTTCAGAAAGTAAGCTCCGATTGATTGCCAAATTGAAACCACAGTGAACATCAGAAATGTTTTACTTGTAACAATTAGCTACACCTTTCAGCTACTTCTCTACGTAGTCGCCGTTCTGACTTAGACTTTTGTCATAGCGTTGTACCAACTTTTCAATAGCCTCATCATAGAAGGCAGCCGCCAGTGCTTTCCGCCAATTCTCCACGCTGGCCTACACCTCGTTGTCTGGGACAAAATGTTGTCTTCAAAGACAGCGGTTCATGTGACCAGAGATGAAACTCAGGGGGAGACAATTGAGGACTGTATTGTGGGTAATCTAACATTTCCATTTGAAAACGATGCAGGAGCATCTTCATTGCCCCTGCAGAATGCGGCTGAGAATTGTCTTGAAGAAGAAACAGCACGACAGTTATGTAATGTTAGCTGCATAGCTTCAGGCGAAATTTCTCACCAGGCCCTCGTACTTGGCGGCAGACACTATTTTCTAGACATCTTTACGCACTCACAGCGAGCTCAGAAATGAGAAGAGCGACGTGATGCTAACTGGGGTTATACTAGAGACACTACCCAACACATCTGTGCAAAGCTTTATCGGATTTTCATAGTCGTTTCCATTTCGCGACCGATCGGAGCTTACTTTCTGAACGCCCCTCGTAGTAAACGCTGAAATGAAGATTTGGCCCTGTCTGACTACCCCCTGAAGCAGATGTTTGGATCTCTTAATTCTATAAATTACAGTCTAAACATAAGCGAATGATGAAGGCACTAATCCTAATAAATGATAAACGTTGTTCCTGTTTACATATTTATTCTAGATCAAAAAACCTTTATATTACAAAGTTTACATTTCCTAAGTATATTATTAATCAATTGCCCAACTTTGCACCTTTTTATGGCCACGCGATCTAACATAAATAACGCAAAATGTCTGACATTATCTACGTACCAAACACTAGAACACACTACTTTCAAAGATGATCTACGGTGGTGTGGAACCTCAGTGGAAATAAACTAACGTGATCACAGCTGTTTAGCTTTATAGCCCTAATAAGCCGAAGCAATTTGTGATATCACCGTATGTACTGCGTCCGGTGCGTCGAAGTGATGGTTCTCGTATACGTCTGCGATGATGGAAGAACTCCAGCCACAAATAAACTCTTTCAAACACTAGGACGGCAGAAGGCGGTCCTCTGACTAATTAATACTGTCTTCTGCTCTCTGTGTTCTACAGACGAGAAACGCGAACACCCAGCTACAAGGACGGAGTTCAGATAACGTCTCAACGTAAGTATAGGCAGAAGAAGTGCTCTCAATTACTGAACACTGCGTACTCAACGACGACTTCCAATCCGGAGGTGTAGTCCAGAACCGTATAGGTTCGCAACAGTACAGTGCCTAACTGCTCTAACTATAAACTCTCCTGAGAGCAAAGACAGTAAGTCCGTCTGTAGCAACAAACATGATACCGAGCGACTGTCACACACGGGCGCTCACAACGGAAGACTGTCTCTTTCCAACGCTGGCCTCCCAGCAAGGCTCGGCTCCCCACCCTCGTAATTCCGAAAACGAATCATATTCCCGAAACCACGGAATATTCTCCCTCTCTACAGATTCTTCGGAATGCCGACCAACCATATTTCAGTCTTTTGTCGTCCATCGCGGAAAGTTTGCGAGGAAAAACCTATACTCGTACAATGGTACTCTTATGAGTAAAAATCCTTGGAAATAACCCAGCCTGCTTGGTTTCCGAGGTGCTGTTTCTTCGTTCCTCTCACCTGCGTCCTAGATGTCCAGCGTTTCCGAAGTATAATCCCTCTGGGTTCGGCTACAACACCGGCTGGTCGTGACTCTATTGAGCTCCAGCGCTTAGGTGCTACGACGTCCGTCTTGCTATTTCCTGTGTTTAAGCAGGACCAACACACCTGTGTGGGCCTCCCACCCAGGGCTTCAGTTCCACCAGCCGTTTCATTTCCACTGGCGTTCCAACCTCTACTAGTACAGGCAATCATTCACTACGCCATTTTTTATAATAAAGACACTCCGTCACCTTTCATACAATAAGAGTTAACAATTATTTACAAGACATGCCAGTCTCCTTTATATGTTCATATATACGATGTACAACCTATCACATGATACCTAATTGTGTTTGCAGCTCATGGCAAAGTATGTGGGTGAGTGCTTGTAAAGTGCGAAATTATAGCCACCTTACACACTGAGGTGATAGAAGACGTGGGATACTTGCTAATACCGTGTCGGAGCTCCTTTTGCCCGACATACTGCACTAGCCTGGCGTGGTATACATTCAACATGCTGCTGGAAGTTTCCTGTAGAAATATTAAGCCATGGTACCTCTATAGCCATCCAAAATTGCGGAAGTGTTGCCAGTGCAGGATTTTGTCCGCGAACTGACCCCTCGATTATGTCCCATATATGCTCGATAGGATTCACGGCAAGCGATCTGGGTGGCCAAACCATTCTCTCGAATGTTCTTCAAACCAGTCGCGAGCAACTGTCGCCCTATGACATGGCGCATCGTCCTCAACAAAAATTCCACCTTTGCTTGGGAACATGAAGTCCGTGATTGGCTGCAAATGGTCTCCAGTGAATGATCGGTTTAGATGTGCCTGAGGATCCAGTCCACTCCATATAAACACATACCACTGCACTATGGAGCCACCAGAAGCTTCCACAGTGCCTTGTTGACAACTTGGGTCCATGGATTCGTGGGTTTTCCACCACAGCCGAACTCTGCCATCAGCTCTTACCAACTGACATCGGGACTCATCTGACCAGGCCACAGTCTTCCAGTCGTCTAGGGTCCAACCGATATGGTCACGAGCCCGGTAGAGGCGCTACATCTACGTCTAGATATATACTCCTCTAGCCACCAAGCGGTATGTGGCGGAGGGCACAATTTGCGCCAAAGTCATATTTCCCCCCCTTCTGTTCCACTCGCGGACCGCGCGAGGGAAAAACGACTGTCTGAACGCCTCAGTACGAGCGTGCTCTAATTTCCCTTATCTTTGAATGGTGATCATTGCCCGATTTGAAAGTTCGTGGTAATAATATATGCTCTACACACTCTGTGAAGATCGGATTTCGGAATTTGGTGAGCAGGCCCTTCTGTTTAGCGCGCCGCCTATCTGCAAGTGTGTCCCGCTTCAAACTTTCTATGAGATTTTTAACGCTCTCGCGATGGCTAAATGTACCATTCACGAATCTTGCCGCTCTTCTTTGGACCTTCTCAATCTGCTGAATCAGACCCAACTGGTAAGGGTCCCATACAGATGAACAATAGTCCAAGACTGGACGAACTAACATATTGTTAGCAATTTATTTTATTGAAGGACTGCATCGCTTCAGCATTTTATCAATAAACCGCAATCTACAGTTCGCCTTACCCGTTACTTGTGTAACCTGATCATTCCATTTGAGATCATTTCGAATAGTCACACCTAGATAATTGACGGACGTTACCGCTTCCAAAGACTGGGCATTTCTTTTGTACTCGCTGCAGCCGATGTCGTGCTGTCAGCAAAGACACTTGCGTCGTTCGTCTACTGCCGTAACCCATCAGTGCCAAATTTCGCCGCACTCTCCTAACGGATACGATCATCGTATCTGCATGCAGTGTTGCTTGTCTGTCAGCACTGACAACTCTACCCAAAGGTCGCTGCTACCGGTCGTTAAGTGAAGGCCGTCAGCAACTGCGATGTCCGTGGTGGGAGGTAAAGCCTGTAATGTGGTATTCTCGGCATACTCTTGACACTGTGCATCTCGAAATATTTAGTTCCCAAACGATTTCCGAAATGTAACGTCCCATGCGTCTAGCTCCAACTACCTTTCCGCGTTCATAGTCCGTTAATTCGTGCGGCCATAATCACGTCGGAAACCTTATCACACGAATCACAAGATTAGGAATGGCAGCTCCACCCTTGTACTGCCCTTTTATACCTTGTCTGCGCTATGCTACCGCCATCTGTATATGTGCACATCGTTATCCCATAACTTTTGTCATCTCAGCGTGAATTGAAGTCTTAGGTAGTGTTTCCTGAAGATTCTTGTCTTGAGTGTACGCTTGCGCGGAACTGAGACGCAGACATAAGCAGTTGAGACAATAAGACGACTGAGGCTTCTGAAATGTGGTGCTACAGAAAAATGCCGAAGACTAGATGGTCGCAGCGAGTAGCTAATAATGTTTCACAAAGAGTAACCTTCAGCACTGGCTCCTTACTTAGCTCCCATTTACTATGGATCCTCCTCCCTCCCCCCCCCCCCCCAGTAGAAATCCAAATATGCTCGTAAAATGCGCGGGTAACTCTTCTACAGGGTGGTCCATTGATAGTGACCGGGCCAAATAAATCACGAAATAAGCGTCAAACGAAAAAACTACAAAGAACGAAATTTGTCTAACTTGAAGGGGGGAAACCAGATGGTGCTATGGTTGGCCCGCTAGATGGCGCTGCCATAGATCAAACGGATATCAACTGCGTTTTTTAAAATAGGAACCCCCATTTTCATTACATATGCGTGTAGTACGTAAAGAAATATGAATGTTTTAGTTGGACCACTTTTTTCGCATTGTGATAGATGGTGCTGTAATAGTCACAAACGTATAAGTACGTGGTGTCACGTAACACTCCACCAGTACGGACGGTATTTGCTTCGTGATACATTACCCGTGTTAAAATGGACCGTTTCCCAATTGCGGATAAGGTCGATATCGTGTTGATGTATGGCTATTGTCATCAAAATGCCCAACGGGCGTGTGCTATGTATGCTGCTGGGTATCCTGGACGACATCATCCAAGTGTCCGGACCGTTAACCGGATATGGTTCAAAATGGCTCTGAGCACTATGGGACTTAACTTCTGAGGTCATCAGTCGCCTAGAACTTAGAACTACTTAAACCTAACTAACCTAAGGACATAATATACATCCATGCCCGAGGCAGGATTCGAACCTGCGACCGTAGCGGTCGCTCGGATCCAGACTGTAGCGCCTAGAACCGCACGGCCACTTCGGCCGGCGGTAACCGGATAATTACGTTATTTAAGGAAACAGGAAGTGTTCAGCCACATGTGAAACGTCAACCACGACCTGCAACAAATGATGATGCCCAAGTAGGTGTTCTAGCTGCTGTCGCCGCTAATCCGCACAACAGTATCAGACAAACTGCGCGAGAATCGGGAATCTCAAAAACGTCGATGTTGAGAATGCTACATCAACATCTATTGCACCTGTACCATATTTCTATGCAGCAGGAATTGCATGACAACGACTTTGAACGCTGTGTACAGTTCTGCCACTGGGCACAATATAAATTACGGGACGATGACAGATCTTTTGCACGCGCTCTATTTAGCGACGAGGCGTCATTCATGAACAGCCGTAACGTAAACCGGCATAATATGCATTATTCGGCAACGGAAAATCCACGATGGCTGTGACAAGTGGAACGTCAGCGACCTTGGCGGGTTAATGTATGGTGCGGGATTGTAGGAGGAAGGATAATAGGCTCCCATATCATCGATGGTAAACTAAAAGGTGCAATGTATGCTGATTTCCTACGTAATGTTCTATCGATGTTACTACAAGATGTTTAACAGCGTGACAGAATGGCGATGTACTTCTTACATGATGGCTGTCCGGCACATAGCTCGCGGACGGTTGAAGCGGTACTGAATAGCGTATTTCAAGACAGGTGGATAGGTCGTCGAAGCACCATACCATGGCCCGCACGTTCACCGGATCTGACGTCCTCGGATTTCTTTCTGTGGGGAAGGTTGAAGGATATTTGCTATCGTGATCCACCGACAACGCCTGACAACATGCGTCAGCGCAATGTCAGTTCATGTGCGGACATTACGAAGGGCGAGCTACTCGCTGTTGAGAGAAATGTCGTTACAAGTACTGCCACATGCATTGAGGTTGACGCATATCGTTTTCCGCATTTATTGCATTAATGTGGTATTTACAGGTAATTGCGCTGTAACAGCATGCGTTCTCAGAAACTATAAGTTCACAAAGGTACATGTATCACATTGGAACAACCGAAATAAAGTGTTCAAACGTACTTACGTTCTGTACTTTAATTTAAAAAACTACCTGTTACCAATTGTTCGTCTAAAATTGTGAGCCATATGTTTGTGACTATTACAGCGCCATCTATCACGAAGCGAGAAAAGTGGTCCAACTAAAACATTCATATTTCTTTACGTACTACACGAATGTGTAATAATAAATGGGGGTTGCTTCTTAAAAAGCGCAGTTGATATCCGTTTGACCTATGGCAGCACCATCTAGCGGGCCAACCATAGCGCCATCTGGTTTCCCCCTTAAAGCTAGACAAGTTTCTTGCTTTGTAGTTTTTTTCGTTTGACGCTCATTTCGTGAGATATTTGGTCCGGTCACGATCAATGGACCACCTTGTCTATAAGAAGGATTAAAGCCGGAACAGCAAAACTTACAGTCCTAGACCGTTAACGTCGGTCGGCTGTAACATCTTTGATAATGTTCTAAGTTCCAATGCCATAAATTTTCTTGAGAGAGAGAAGAATTTCCACCCACTATCAACACGGATTTAGAATTCATCGCTCGATCGAACCTCAGCTTCCCCTTTTCTCACATAATATTTTGCAAATAATAGGTACAGGGCAGCAGGCAGAGTACGCATTCCTACATTTCCAAAAGTCATTTGACGCAGTGCTACACTTCAGAGTGTTAAGGAAACTCCGAGCACACAGAATACGTTCTCGGGTGTGCCAGTGACTCGATGACCTTTTAAGTGGTGGAACGCGTCACGTTGACCTGGGCGGCGAGTGTCCATCAAGGACAAAGGTATCGTCAGGAATGCGCCAGCGAAGTGTGACAGGGCCGCTGTTATGTACGTACAGTAATGATCTGACGGGGAGAGTGGGGACCAGTCTGCGGCTGTTTGCTGATGACGACGATGATGCTGTTCTTGATAAAACTTTACGTAGTTTTCGTGTTAGATTTCTTAGTGTTTTCTTGATCGTTTAGAACAGAAAGCGCCCTAAAACCGTCTTTTGTTTGTTTCGCGGCCGTTAGCCACTAGTCACTTGAATCAGCAGTTGTCTTGTGACAGCCAGAGCGAGAGCACCAGCAGCAGCGAGTACTGTTTGTATAAAGCGTTCTTGTACGTATTTGCTGCGCTTAGCTTTTAAATAGTTTTTCTGGGAAAACCTAGCGTAGTTTTCGCGTCTCGTATTTCAGTGAGTGTTTCTTGATTATCAGAGTAGCTCATCAGAAGATTATCTTGGGAATTTGTCACCGTATAGAGTAGGGTAAACATAGTCATGTGTAGGGACTGTGGTTGTTGTGAGCGGACGCAAGGAGAATTGGCCACTCTTCGGGGGCAGGTGGAGGCTTTGTCTGTTAGGCTCATCGAGCTCGAGGCGCAGGCGTCGGCTCGTAGTGGCGTTGGGGCAACTGTGGTGAGACCTATGCCTACTTCGGTGACCTTGGAATCACATGGAACCCCTGATGTCGCTGCGTCTTCCGGCAATGAGCATCTTACCGGTCAGCCATCACTCCAGGGTGAATGGCGGACAGTGGTGGGCTCGCGCGTGCCTGGCCGAAAGGCGAAGGTGGGATCTGGCCGCGTGGCAGCTGCCTTACCCCTTTCCAACAGGTACGGGGTGCTTCCTAGTGGTGATGACATCGTTTCCGAGCCACCACAGGATGCCTCGCCTGTTGGGCCAGTGGCCGATTCTCCGGCAAGGTCCCGACAGTCACAGAGGGCGGGCCTATTAGTTATAGGGAGCTCCAACGTTAGGCAGGTTATGGAGCCCCTCAGGAAAATAGCGGGTAGGTCGGGGAAGAATGCCAGTGTGCACTCGGTGTGCTTGCCGGGGGGTCTCGTCCGTAATGTGGAGGAGGCCCTTCCGGCAGCTATTGAACGCACTGGGTGTGACCGGCTGCAGATAGTAGCACATGTCGGAACGAATGACGCCTGCCACTTGGGTTCTGAGGCCATCCTTGGTTCCTTCCGGCGGCTGGCTGATTTGGTGAAGACAACCAGCATCGCACGCGGAGTGCAAGCTGAGCTTAATATCTGCAGCATAGTGCCCAGAGTCGATCGCGGTCCTCTGGTTTGGAGCCATGTGGAGGGTCTAAACCAGAGGCTCAGACGACTCTGCGACTATAATGGTTGCAAATTTATCGACCTCCGTTATTGGGTGGAGAACTGTAGGGCCCCCCTAGACAGGTCAGGCGTGCACTACACACCGGAAGCAGCTACTAGGGTAGCAGAGTACGTGTGGCGTGCACACGGGGGTTTTTTAGGTTAGAGGGACCCCCCTTGGGCGAAACGATAAAATACCTGACGGCTTACCAGAGAGGACATTATCATCGTTGATAAAGAACGTCCGTCCTCAGAGACCAAAAACAAGAAAAGTTAACGTAATATTGGTAAACTGCAGGAGTATCCAGGGCAAGGTTCCTGAATTAGTATCTCTTATTGAAGGAAATAGTGCGCATATAGTATTAGGAACGGAAAGTTGGTTAAAACCGGAAGTGAACAGTAACGAAATCCTAGACACAGAATGGAATATATACCGCAAGGATAGGATAAACGCCAATGGTGGAGGAGTATTTATAGCAGTAAAGAATTCAATAATATCCAGTAAAGTTATTAGCGAATGCGAATGTGAAATAATCTGGGTTAAGTTAAGTATCAAAGGTGGGTCAAATATGATAGTCGGATGCTTCTATAGACCACCTGCATCAGCAACCGTAGTAGTTGAGCGCCTCAGAGAGAACCTGCAGAACGTCGTGAAGAAGTTTCGTGATCATACTATTGTAATAGGGGGAGACTTCAATCTACCAGGTATAGAATGGGATAGTCACACAATCAGAACTGGAGCCAGGGACAGAGACTCTTGTGACATTATCCTGACTGCCTTGTCCGAGAATTACTTCGAGCAGATAGTTAGAGAACCAACTCGTGAAGCTAACGTTTTAGACCTCATAGCAACAAATAGACCGTAACTTTTCGACTCCGTGAATGTAGAAGAGGGTATCAGTGATCATAAGTCAGTGGTTGCATCAATGACTACAAGTGTAATAAGAAATGCCAAGAAAGGAAGGAAAATATATTTGCTTAACAAGAGTGATAGGGCACAAATCGCAGAATATCTGAGTGACCACCATCAAACGTTCATTTCTGAGGAAGAGGATGTGGAACAAAAATGGAAAAAATTCAGAAACATCGTCCAGTACGCCTTAGATAAGTTCGTACCGACTAAGGTCCAAAGCGAGGGGAAAGATCCACCGTGGTATAACAATCATGTACGAAAGGTACTACGGAAACAAAGAAAGCTTCATCATAGGTTTAAGAGTAGTCGAATCATAGCTGATAAGGAAAAGCTGAACGAAGCGAAAAAGAGCGTAAAGAGAGCAATGAGAGAAGCATTCAACGAATTCGAACATAAAACATTGGCAAACAATCTAAACAAGAACCCTAAAAAGTTTTGGTCATATGTAAAATCGGTAAGCGGATCTAAATCCCCTATTCAGTCACTCGTTGACCACGATGGCACCGAAACAGAGGACGACCGAAGAAAGGCAGAAATACTGAATTCAGTGTTCCGAAACTGTTTCACTGCGGAAAATCGTAACACGGTCCCTGACTTCAGCCGTCGCACGGACGCCAAAATGGAAAATATTGAAATAAACGATATCGGAATTGAAAAACAACTGCTATCACTTAGTAGCGGAAAAGCATCCGGACCAGACGAGATACCCTTAAGATTCTACAGTGATTATGCTAAAGAACTTGCCCCCTTTCTATCAGCAATTTATCGTAGATCGCTGGAAGAACGTAAAGTACCTAGCGACTGGAAGAAAGCGCAAGTCGTTCCCATTTTCAAGAAGGGTCATAAAGCAGATACGAATAATTATAGGCCTATTTCGCTTACGTCAGTCTGTTGTAGAATAATGGAACATGTTTTGTGTTCTCGTATTATGACGTTCTTAGATAATACAAATCTCCTTCATCATAACCAACATGGATTCCGCAAACAGAGATCATGTGAAACTCAGCTCGCCCTATTTGCCCAAGAAATTCACAGTGCCGTAGACACTGGCGAGCAGATTGATGCCGTATTCCTGGACTTCAGGAAGGCATTTGATACGGTTCCGCACTTACGTTTAGTGAAAAAAATACGAGCTTACGGAATATCGGACCAGGTTTGTGATTGGATTCAGGATTTCCTAGAAGAAAGAACACAACATGTCATTCTTAACGGTTCAAAATCTGCAGATGTAGAGGTAATTTCGGGAGTACCGCAGGGAAGCGTGATAGGACCTTTATTGTTTACAATATACATAAATGACTTAGTTGACAACATCGGTAGCTCCGTGAGGCTATTTGCAGATGACACGGTTGTCTACAAGAAAGTAGCAACATCAGAAGACTCGTACGTACTCCAGGAGGACCTGCAGAGGATTAATGCATGGTGCGACAGCTGGCAGCTTTCCCTAAACGTAGATAAATGTAATATAATGCGCATACATAGGGGCAGAAATCCATTCCAGTACGATTATGCCATAGGTGGTAAATCATTGGAAGCGGTAACGACCGTAAAATACTTAGGAGTTACTATCCGGAGCGATCTGAAGTGGAATGATCACATAAAACAAATAGTGGGAAAAGCAGGCGCCAGGTTGAGATTCATAGGAAGAATTCTAAGAAAATGTGACTCATCGACGAAAGAAGTAGCTTACAAAACGCTTGTTCGTCCGATTCTTGAGTATTGCTCATCAGTATGGGACCCTTAGCAGGTTGGATCAATAGAAGAGATAGACATGATCCAGCGAAAAGCAGCGCGATTCGTCATGGGGACATTTAATCAGCGCGAGAGCGTTACGGAGATGCTGAACAAGCTCCAGTGGCGGACACTTCAAGAAAGGCGTTACGCAATACGGAGAGGTTTATTATCGAAATTACGAGAGAGTACATTCCGGGAAGAGATGGGCAACATATTACTACCGCCCACATATATCTCGCGTAATGATCACAACGAAAAGATCCGAGAAATTAGAGCAAATACGGAGACTTACAAGCAGTCGTTCTTCCCACGCACAATTCGTGAATGGATCAGGGAAGGGGGGATCAGATAGTGGTACAATAAGTACCCTCCGCCACACACCGTAAGGTGGCTCGCGGAGTACAGATGTAGATGTAGATGTACTGGAAGGTGTCGTTGTTGAACCACTGTGGGAAGATCCAGGCTGACGTAGACAGGATTTCCCTTTGTTGTAGTGAATGGAAACTTTCTCTAAAGGTGAAAAAGTGTAAGTAATCGCAGATAAAAAAAAATAGCACTCCGTCTTCAGGCCACGAGTGACCTACTGGGACCATCCGACCGCCAAGTCGTCCTCAATGGAGGATGCGGATAGGAGGGGCGTGGGGTCAGCACACCGCTCTCCCGGTCGTTATGATGGCATTCTTGACCGAAGCCGCTACTATTCGGTCGAGTAGCTCCTCAATTCGCATCACGAGGCTGAGTGTACCCCGAAAAATGGCAACAGCGCATGGCGGCCTGGATGGTCACCCATCCAATTGCCGACCACGCCCGACAGCGCTTAACTTCGGTGACATCACGGGAACCGGTGTATCCACTGCAGCAAGTCCGTTGCCCAGTTATCGCAGATACGCAGGGAAAAAAATCCTGTAATGGCCGAACGCGTAATATTCGTAGTGTGCTACTTGACATAGTAACATCGATGAAATATCCAGCCATAACGTTGCAAATCGATATGAAATGGAAAGAGCATGTAAGGATTGCACTAGGGAAGGCTAATCGCCGACGTCGATTTCTTGGGAGAATTGTAAGAAAGAGTGTTTCGTATGTAACGGAGACTGCGTATAGGGCTCAAGTGCGACACATTCTTGTGTACTGCTCGATTGTTTGGGATCCGCACCAGCTCGGATTCAACGAACACATTCATGTAGTTCAGAGGCAGGCTGCTAGATCTATTGTTGGTAGGTTCGATCAACACGCAAGTATTACGGAGATCCTTCAGGAACTCAAAAATGGAGGAAGACGTTCTTTTTGCTAAACACTATGGAGAAAATTCACGAAACACTATTGAGAAAACTTAGAGAACCGGTATTTGCGACAGAGTAGGATATGATTCTACTGCCACCAGCGTCCAATTCGTGTAAGGACCGCAAGGAGCGTGTAAGAGAAATTATGGCCGCTACGGAGGCATATAAAGAGTCGCTTGTTCCTCACTCTATTAGCAAGGGGAACAGGTGAACAGGTGAGGTAGCGACAAGCAATGGTACAACTTACTTTGTTCCGTTATCATTGATTATGCTCTGATATTTGCTTTTGTTTTCCAGGCCAGTGTTCGTCAAGGATCGCCATGGAAAGATACGAGGGTGAGTCAAATGAAAACCTTAAATTTGTAGTAACAAATCTAAATTTCGCGCCGTTATCCTGTAAGTTGGTAAGCGTGCTACAAACAGCGTGCAGAATGGCCTGTAGGTGGCAGCATAGTCCAGATGCACACATACCGTCGCAGTATGAGTATAAAGATGGCCGCCCCACTCGAGACTTGCACCAGGGAAGAACAGCGTTCTGTTATTCGGTTTTTGCGTAGTGAAGGTGTGAAACCTTTTGAAATTCATCGACGAATGAAGGTTCAGTACGGTGATGCATGTTTGTCACAGCAGCAAGTCTACGAATGGAGTAGGAAGTTCGCAAATGGTGTGACTTCAATGGAAGATGCTCCCCGTCCAGGTCAGGCACAACGAGTTGTGACTCCACAGAACATTGCAGCAGTTGAAGCCATAGTGAAGGAAAACCGCCGAGTAACACTGAATGACACTGCAGCATGTTTACAGATTAGTCATGGGTCAGAACACCACATTGTGCATGATGTGCTCCAGTTTCACAAACTACCTGTAAGATGGGTGCCACGGCAGCTGACTCCTGAAATGAGAGAACGACGTGTTGATGATTGTGAAGAACTTCTTCGGCGCTCTGAGCGAGAAGGTGATGGCTTCCTTGCAAGAATCGTTACTGGGGACGAAACCTGGGTTCACTTCCACCAACGGGAAATGAAGAGAGCGAGCAAGGAATGGCGCCATTCCTCATCACCAAAACCAAAGAAGTTTCGAACAGAACCATCAGCAGGGAAGATTATGCTGACACTCTTTTGGTCCGAAAAAGGCGTCGTTTTGGACCATTACATGCCTTAAGGAACCATTGTCACCAGTGCATCATAAACAGTTCTCCTAAAAAAATCATCTGTGGCCTGCAATCAAATCAAAGCGACGTGGATTGCTGTCAGCAGGTGTCCTTTTGCAACATGACAATGCAAGGACCCACACTGCCTGTACAACAGCTGCAACAATCACAGACCTGCATTTTGAGTGTCTTCCTCATCCACCATACCCACCAGACCTTGCCCCAAGTGATTTCCATATGTTTCGACTACTCAAAGACGCAATGGGAGGAAAGAAGTTCCGTTCTGATGAAGAGGTACGCCATGCAGTGCATGAGTGGTTGCGCGGACTACCAAAAGAATTTTTTTCTAAAGGAGTTTATGCACTTTGTAAGAGCTGGGGGACTTGAATTGAGCGTGGGGGAGATTATGTTGAAAAGTGATGCAGCTTTGCACCGCTTCTCCACAATAAATAAAATTAAAAAACAATGTTTTAGGTTTTCTTTTGACTCACCCTCATATAATCGGAACAGTGGATCGTGAAAATTTACTACATGAATGTTGAAAGATTCGCGGAAAGTGTTCGGAAACTCCGTAATATTTTCGCACACGACAGTGCACCAACTGACTCCACTGTTCGTAGATTGATCAACAGTAGACATCAAAAGCCCTGGACGCCTTCGAGGTAAGGCATATTATGTTGGTCTGAGTGATTCTGTCACTGGGAGACCGGGAAAATCGTGTCGCCGTCGTTCCCAAGAAATGCACGTGTGTCCAGCAACAATGCACAGAATCTTAACAAAACCTCTGCACTTATTGTACACTCGTACAGATTTCAGTTAACACAGTAACATAAACCACTGGAACATGAAAAGCGACGGAAATTTATGCACTGGATCCTGGAAAAGTAGCGAGAGAGCCATGGTTTAACAAAGCGCACTATTTTCTCAGAAGGAGGTCACTTGTACTTAAACGCCTTCGTGAACAAGCATAATTGATGAATATGGGGATCGGAGAACCTGAGAGTAATTAACAAAAGAGACCAGCATCCTCCGCGAGTTACGGTTTGGTGTGGGATTTGTGGTGGGTGTTTCATCGGTCCTCACTTTTTTGAAGATGAACAAAAAAGGGCATACACGGTGAATAGAGTTAGTTATCGTGCGATGCTCACTGCTTTATTTCGGCCCCATTTCGGTCCAATAAACATCGAGAATTAACGGTTCCAATGAGGTGCCGCAACATGCTAAATTTCAGAGAAACGGTCAATTTGTACCTCTCTATCTACATTATTCCGTGATTTATTCAGTTTTCAAATTTATACTGACTTCTTGATCACCCAGTACATCACAGTCACGCTGTGTGTGTGTGTTTGTTGTCTTGTAGAGGTAATAAATACAGGTTTCAAATAAATGTGTTTACCATTCTTGCTAATTCTGAACCACTGACTACTCAAATGCCCCTTTGTGTTCTCATTGGGATTCTGACTGCTACCAACAGTTAACTGACCAAAAACCGTGAAGCAACCAGACGAAACGGTCGGATGACAATGCAACTTTACACACGTGCACATAATTGGTGTGTATATAAATGATCAAAGTTGCTGTTCTCTGTGACACGTTGAAGGACGACCAGAGAGCCATAGCGTTGTTCGTGTTCCGTGCTGTTCTGATGCCTGGTAGGGCAAATAGAAAAGCACGGACAATGCCAAATGTTGAATGATCATGGTGAAGAACACTGAGAGGTCGAGATCTCGTGCGAGACAGCGTTATCAGCGCGTGACAAGGGTTCTAAATGGGGCTCATTGTGGACCTCAGTTTGTTCAGCTGGTCGAATCGGGCAGTGCCCAGATTCATGGTGCATTTGGGTGTGACAGTGGCTAAATGTTGGACCTAATAGGACCGTGAGGGCAGGCACACCCGCCGTCAAAGTTTCCGGTCGACAACGTCTGATTTCCACAAGAGCGAAACGCCCTATCGTGCATCAGACACGTCCTAACTACCACACATCTCCTGCCATTCGAGAACAAGTGATGGACACTCTGTTATATGCTGTGTCATCGCGTGCCAGTGGTCGGAGACTAGGCACCAGATGGTCCCATGCAAAGGCTACGGTTAACACAACTACATGACTTGCTGTGTTTGGTCTGGACGGCTCATGAATGACCTCGCGCTACGTTCAGCGGTGAATCATTGTTCTGCGCTTCCCCAGACTACCATCGTTGGGGAGTATGGTGGTGACCTACGGTGGGGTCCCAACCTCCCACTGTTTAGGAGAAGTGCAGCGGAGTTAATCATGATCTCGTGGTGTGGGGTCTAGTAATGATTGAGGCAAACCTGTCGTCAGAAAGGCACGTCACGGACTTTCAGTATCCTCATGTGTTGCCTCCTATGTGACAGTATCGCCGTGCCATGTTTCAACAGGATAATGCTCTTCCACACACGGTGCGTGTCCCTATGAACTATCTGCTTAATACTGAAGTAGTCCTATCGCCAGTAGGTCCTCAGATATGTCTCTGAGAGAACATACATGAGACGAGGTTCATATGTCCATTACATTCCAGTGCCCACGTCCAGTATATGATGGTCCATTCTCGACAGTTGTGGGACAGCATTGGCGCAGGAGAGGATTCAACAGCTTCATGGAACCCTCTCCAGCCCAGTCAGTGCATGCATCCAAGCCAGAGGGGTGCAGCGTCTTCCCAATCAGTGGCATCATACTGCCTGGTTATTTGTAAATTTCGGCGTGCCAGAGTGGCCGAGCCGTTCTAGGCGCTACAGTCTGGAACAGCGCGACCGCTACGGTCGCAGGTTCGAAACCTGCCTCGGGCAGGGATGTTTGTGATGTCCTTAGGTTAGTTAGGTTAAAGTAGTTCTAAGTTCTAGGGGACTGATGACCTCAGAAATTAAGTCCCATAGTGCTCAAAGGCATTTGAACCATTTTTTTTTTAATTTAACTCCATTTTGTAATCACTGAAATACACTATGTGATCAACAGCATCTGGACACCTGGCTGAAAATGACTTACAAGTTCGCGGCGCCCTCCACCGTAATGCTGGAATTCTATTTGGTGCTGGCCCAAATGATGATAGCTTCCACTCCCGCAGGCATACGCTCAGTCAGGTCCTGAAAGGTTTCTTGAGGAACGGCAGCCCATTCTTCACGGAGTGTTGCACTGAGGACAGGTGTCGATGTCGGTCGGTGAGGCCTAGTACGAAATCGGCGTTCCAAAACTACCCATAGGTGTGCTATAGGATTCAGGTCAGGACACTGTGTAGGCCAGTCCATTACAGGGATGTTATTGTCGTGTAACCACTCCGTCACAAGTCGTGCGTTATGAACATTCTCAATCGTGTTGAAAGATGCAATCGCCATCCTCGATTGCACTTCAACAGTGGGAAACAAGCAGGTACTTAAAAAAGGAGTGTAGGCCTGTGCTGTGATAGTGCTACGCAAAACAACAAGGGGTGCAAGCCCCCTCCATGAAAAACACGACCACACCATAACACCACCGCCTCCGAATTTTACTGTTGGCACTACACGCACTGGCAGATGACGTTGACTGGGCATTCGCCATACCCACACCCTGCCATCGGATCGCCACATGTGTATCGTGATTCCTCACGTCACACGAGGTTTTTCCATTGTTCAATCGTCCAATGTTTACGCTCCTTACACCAAGCGAGGCGTCGTTTGGTATTTACTAGCGTGATGCTTGGCTTATGAACAGCTGCTCGACCATGAAATCCAAGATTTCTCACCTCCCGCCTAACTGTCATAGTATTTGCAGTGGATCCAGATGCAGTCTGGAATTCCTGTGCCATGGTCGGGGTAGATGTCTGCTTATTACACATTACGACCCTCTTCAACTGACGGCAATCTCTGCAAGCCAACAGACGAGGCTGGCCTGTAAGCTTTTGTGCTGTACGTGTCCCTTCACGTTTCCACTTCACTGTCACATCGGAAACAGTGGACCTAGGGATGATTAGGAGTTTGGAAATCTTGCGTACAGACGTATGACACAAGTGGCACTCAATCACCTGACACGTTCGAAGTCCATGAGTTCCGCGGAGCGCCCCAGTCTGTTCTCTCACGATGTCTAATGACTACTGAGATCGCTGATATGGAGTACCTGGCAGAAGGTGACCGCCCAATGCACCTAATATGAAAATCGAATGTTTCTGGGGGTGTCCGGATACTTTTGATCACACAGTGTATCATGACATATCCCCTCAACAAGTGAAGCTTCCACTTACACTACTCGCCATCAAAATTGATACACCAAGAAGAAATGAAAATGATAAAGGAGTATTCATTGGACAAATATATTGTACTAGAACTGACATGTAATTACATTTTTACGCAATTTGGATGCATAGACCCTGAGAAATCAGTACCCAGAACAACAACCTCTGGCCGTAATAACGCCCTTGATACGCCTGGGCATTGAGTCAAACAGAGCTTGGATGGCGTGTACAGGTACAGCTGGCCATGCAGCCTCAACACGATACCACAGTTCATCAAGAGTAGTGACTGGCGTATTGTGACGAGCCAGTTGCTCAGCCACCACTGACCAGACGTATTCAATTGGTGAGAGATCTGGAGAATGGGCTGGCCAGGACAGCAGTCGAACATTTTGTGTATCCAGAAAGGCCCGTACAGGACCTGCAACACGCAGCCGTGCATTATCCTGCTGAAATGTGGGGTTTCGCAGGAATCGAATGAAGGGTAGAGCCACGGGTCGTAACACATCTGAAATGTAACGTCCAGTGTTCAAAGTGCCGTCAATGCGAACAAGAGGTGACCGAGACGTGTAACCAATGGCACTCCATACCATAACACCGGGTGATACGCCAGTATGGCGATGACGAATACACGCGTCCAACGTGCGTTCACCGCGATGTCACCAAACACGGATGCGATCATCATGATGCTGTAAACAGAACCTGAATTCATCCGAAAAAATGACGTTTTACTACTCGTGCACACAGGTTCGTTGTTAAGTACATCATCGCAGGCGCTTCTGTCTGTGATGCAGCGTCAAGGGTAACCGCAGCCATGGTCTCCGTGCTGATAGTCCATGCTGCTGCAAACGTCGTCGAACTGTTCGTGCAGATGGTTGTTGTCTTGCAAACGTCCCCATCTGTTGACTCAGCGATCGAGAGGTGGCTGCACGATCCGTTACAGCCGTGCGGATAAGATGCCCTTCATCTCGACTGCTAGTGATACGAGGCCGTTGGGATCGAGCATGGCGTTCCGTATTACCCTCCTGAACCCACCGATTCCATATTCTGCTAACAGTCATTGGATCTCGACCAACGCCAGCAGCAATGTCATGATATGATAAACCGCAATCGCGATAGGCTACAATCCGACCTTTATCAAAGTCGGAAACGTGATGGTACGCATTTCTCCTCCTGACAAGAGGCATCACAACAACGTTTCACCAGGCAACGCCGGTCAACTGCTGTTTGTGTATGAGAAATCGGTTGGAAACTTTCCTCATGTCAGCACGTTGTAGCTGTCGCCACCGGCGCCACCCTTGTGTGAATGCTCTGAAAAGCTAATCATTTGCATGTCACAGCACCTTCTTCCTGTCAGTTAAATTTCGCGTCTGTAGCACGTCATCTTCGTGGTGTAACAATTTTAATGGCCAGTAGTGTATTACTTCCTCTCCTGGGTGTTTTACTTCTGTTTTGTCAGACAGTGCATTTGGCAATAGTTTGGCTGCATCGTCGTCTGCAGAAGGCTATGACAACAGAAACGCCATCACTCGCAGTTCTTACGACCGAACGCGTTTCACTGCAGTGAGGTGTACTGAAATATTAGTACTACAATCTCGTGGCTTGGTAAACAATTCACTGATCCACCTGACACTCCTACACTTGGGGCTGGATGCGGTAGATTAAGTCCTAAATCGCGATACGTTCGCCGGAGTTCACAATGTACACCTAACTGGCCGCTTACACGCACCAATAACCGCCGCATTGTTATGCAGGGGCCCGTTCGCTGCCGCAGTTAACCGATACATTATCGCTCAGCCGTTCGCGCTAAGCCAGGCCGTCCCTTCTTCACCCCTTCACCCCTCTCCCCCTACTCGTGCTCGCCCCTTCTCATCCCTCACCCCGCACCCCTAATCCATCCGAGCTTCCACGCTCGCTACCCTGCCCTGTTACCACCCCCACTCTACACCCTTCCCTTAACAGATGTCTGCTGCAACCTCAGCACCAACTAAAAGTTAGCGCTTTCGTTTTAGACAGGCTCTTCATATTTTCATTATTACTTTAAGGGGTGTTAAACATTAACATATTTCAGACATAAACTTGTTTCTATTTCTGTGCAATATCCAATATCAACCCCTTCATTATAACTGCTCACATCCTTCACATTCATCTTACGTCATCTCCTCATTTTCATTTTTATCTTACACTTTGTAGTACCCACCATCATTCTTCTAGTTTTTGTTGTGCTATTGTTGTTTTGGTCTTCACTGTGAAGGCTTGTTAGACGCAGCTCCACACGCTACTTTATGCTGTGTAAGCCTCTTCATCTGCAAATGACTTCTCCAACGTACATCCTTCTGAATCTGCTCACTGTATTCGTCTCTTGGTCTCCCTCCACGATATTTGTACCCCACACTTCCCTCCAATACTATATTAGTGATCCCTTTATGTCTCATAATGTGTCCTATCAACTGATCCCTTCTTTTAATCACGTTATGCCACAAATTTCTTTTCGCTCTAATCCCGTTTAGTACCTGCTCTTTAGTTACATTCTATTCTCTTCTTGTCTGAACTGTTTTTAGTCCACGCCACACTGCCATCAAGGCCTAACTCCAGACAAATACCTTCAGCAGTCTATTCGATTTTAAAAATTTCTCTTCTTCAGGAAATCTTTTCTTGGCATTGTCTGTCTACATTTTATATCCTATCTGCTTCTACTATCATCAGTTATTTTACTGCCCAAATAGCAAAACTCATCTAATACTTTCAGAGTTTCGTTTCCTAATCTCATTCCTCAAACATCTCCTGATTTCATTCAACTACATTCCACTATCCTTGTTTTGGTTTTTCTCATTTTTATCTTCTATTCTCCTTTGAAGACACTGTCCATTCCTTTCAACTGTTCTTCCAAGTCCTTTGCTATCTTTGACAGGATTATAATCTCATCGGCAAACCTCAACGTTTACATTTCTTTTCCCTTAACTTTCATTCCTTCTCCAAATTTTCCTTTAGTTTCCTTTATTGCTTGTTCAGTGTACATATTGAATAACCTCGGGGATAGGCTACACCTCTGTCTCAAGCACAGCTTCACTTTAGTTCCCATCGACTTATAATTGCAATTTGGTTTTTGTACAAGTTGTGAATAGCCTTTCGCTTCCTGCATTCTACCCCTGCTACCTACAGAATTTCGTAGAGTGTGTTCTGACCTACATTGTCATAAGCTTTCTCCAAATCCACAAAATTTGTAAACGTAGGTTTGCTTTTCTGTAACCTATCTTTTAATGTAAGTTTTAGGGTCAGTATTTCTTCACGTGTTACTTCTTGTTTCCAGCCAGTTATCTGTAACATCCATTGTTTAAGCTGTCCTGTCACTGAGGTGAAGACACATCATTGTTTTCAGTGTTTCGTGAGAAGCGCGTCGCCTGTCTGCTATGAATGCTATTTAAGTTCTGTGACCGTCAACATAAGACGTATGAAATAACTGGACTGCTAATCCAGACAGAAATTTTCACTCTGCAGTGGAGTGTGCGCTCATATGAAACTTCCTGGCAGATTAAAACTGTGTGCTGGACCGTGACTCGAACTCGGGACCATTGCCTTTCGCGGGCAAGTGCTCCATCAACTGAGCTACCCAAGCACGACTCACGCCCCGTCCTCACAGCTTTAATTCCGCCAGTACCTCGTCTCCTACCTTCCTAACTTCGCAGAAGCTCTCCTGCGAACCTTGCAGAACTAGCACTCCTGAAAGAAAGGATATTGCGGAAACTGCTAATGCCTCTCTAACTTAATGATGTTGCTAACATACACATGCCTGAGACAGCTCTGTACCTGTTCTTGTCAATCTTTTTTTCTGATACAATCGTATACATTATTCGATTACATATATGGTGATTGTAACCTTATCACTTTATCTTACTTTTACCAAAAATTGCATCAGTAGAAATTTGTAGTAATCATACCAAAGAAATTGTAATTATCAAAAATAATGTGTAAATTTCACCAAGGATCGACAAATGCGGTAATTTATGAATCTTTGGAACAGGGAACCTAATGTAACATGAAGGTACGCTGAAGATTTGTGCGTATGCAAGAAAAAAAGTTCAGTTCGAGATTTCCTAGTTCCTCATGTGAAGACTTGGTTGCTGTGTGCTGCGCACGCGGCAAAAAGAAATACTGAGTAAGATAAAATGCATGTTAACCCTCCTCTTTGTTATAAATAACAGCCTTGGATGGACGTTTTCTGGTAAGTACAGCTGTTGGAATAATAACTGCACGTGAAATTGAATGCAAGAAACAAAAACGTGCAAATACTATGTAAGCCGAACATGTCAGAACACCTTTCAAATGAGTGTAAAAATAACATCATTGTCGACCAGCACAGCAAGAGCAGATTTTTAATTAAAATTAATTATGTAACAGAGTGAAAATCATTGGATTTTTTTTCAAATATCCACAAAATATACACTGATCGTAAAAATCGCTTCACCAAGAAGGAGTTGTGCAACATGAACGTAAGTTGGTGGGCCTGTTTGTACATCTGAAAGAGGATGTGTAGTCAAGTTTGGCGCCAGTCGCTTAGGAGTGGCGCTAGCGCCTCCTCTATAAGGATGAAAATAAGGTTTGCTTTAAGTACACGCTATAACGGTCGTGAGCGTTAGCTACCTTTGAGTTTGGACATGGTGAGTTGATGTTAGTCAAGAATGCCTTTAAGGCGACAAAGACATAATTACCAACAACTCATTGAGTTTGAACGAGGTCCCGTAATAGGGCTACGAGAAACTGGACGTTACATCTGCGACACTGCAGGAAGAGTTGACAGGAATGTACCAACTGACGTGACTGTTGTCAGCGGTGGTCAGCAGAATGTGCGGTCGCAAGAAGACCGGGCTCAGTACGGACACGTGGCACTACTGATTGGATTAGATTAGATTAGATTAATGCTAGTTCCTTGGATCATGAATACGATATTTCGTAATGATGTGGAACGAGTCAAATTTTCCAATACATGAAATAATTAAGTTAATATAACAACTTTATTATTTTTTGTTTTATTTTAAAATTTTTGTTTGTTTGGTTTTTTTTTCTTTTTTTCTTGTTGTTGTTGTCGTCTTCAGTCCTGAGACTGGTTTGATGCAGCTCTCCATGCTACTCTATCCTGTGCAAGGTTCTTCGTCTCCCAGTACCTACTGCAACCTACATCCTTCTGAATCTGCTTAGTGTATTCATCTCTTGGTCTCCCTCTACGATTTTTACCCTCCACGCTGCCCTCCAATACTAAATTGGTGATCCGTTGATGCCTCAGAACATGTCCTACCAACCGATCCCTTCTTCTGGTCAAGTTGTGCCACAAACGTCTCTTCTCCCCAATCCTATTCAATACTTCCTCATTAGTTATGTGATCTACCCATCTAATCTTCAGCATTCCTCTGTAGCACCACATTTCGAAAGCTTCTATTCTCTTCTTGTCCAAACTATTTATCGTCCATGTTTCACTTCAGTACATGGCTACACTCTATACAAATACTTTCAGAAACGACTTCCTGACACTTAAATCTATACTCGATGTTAACAAATTTCTCTTCTTCAGAAACGCTTTCCTTGCCCTTGCCAGTCTACATTTTATATCCTCTCTACTTCGACCATCATCAGTTATTTTGCTCCCCAAATAGAAAAACTCCTTTACTACTTTAAGTGTCTCATTTCCTAATCTAATTCCCTCAGCATCACCCGACTTAATTCTACTACATTCCATTATCCTCGTTTTGCTTTTGTTGATGTTCATCTTATATACTCCTCTCAAGACACTGTCCATTCCATTCAACTGCTCTTCCAAGTCCTTTGCTGTCTCTGACAGAATTACAATGTCATCGGCGAACCTCAAAGTTTTTTATTTCTTCTCCATGGATTTTAATACCTACTCCGAATTTTTCTTTTGTTTCCTTTACTGCTTGCTCAATATACAGATTGAATAGCATCGGGGAGAGGCTACAACCCTGTCTCACTCCCTTGCCAACCACTGCTTCCCTTTCATGTCCCTCGACTCTTATAACTGCCATCTGGTTTCTGTACAAATTGTAAATAGCCTTTCGCTGCCTGTATTTTACCCCTGCCACCTTTATAATTTGAAAGGGAGTATTCCAGTCAACGTTGTCAAAAGCTTTCTCTAAGTCTACAAATGCTAGAAACGTAGGTTTGCCTTCCCTTAATCTTTCTTCTAAGATAAGTCGTAAGGTCAGTATTGCCTCACGTGTTCCAGTATTTCTACGGAATCCAAACTGATCTTCCCCGAGGTCGGCTCCTACTAGTTTTTCCATTCGTCTATAAAGAATTCGTGTTAGTATTTTGCAGCTGTGGCTTATTAAACTGATTGATCAGTAATTTTCACATCTGTCAACACCTGCTTTCTTTGGGATTGGAATTATTATATTCTTCTTGAAGTCTGAGGGTATTTCGCCTGTTTCATACATCTTGCTCACCAGATGGTAGAGTTTTGTCAGGACCGGCTCTCCCAAGGCTGTCAGTAGTTCCAATGGAATGTTGTCTACTCCGGGGGCCTTGTCTCGACCCAGGGCTTTCAGTGCTCTGTCAAACTCTTCACGCAGTATCGTATCTCCCATTTCATCTTCATCTACATCCTCTTCCATTTCCATAATATTGTGCTGAAGTACATCGCCTCTTGTATAGACCCTCTATATACTCCTTCCACCTTTCTGCTTTGCCTTCTTTGCTTAGAACTGGGTTTCCATTTGAGCTCTTGATGTTCTTTTTTTTATTAATTTATATATAAAAATTCCTCTATCGAGTAAAAGGAGTTGTCATTCAGAAACTCTTTTAATTTCTTCTTAAATACTTGTTGGTTATCTGTCAGACTTTTGATACTATTTGGTAAGTGACCAAAGACTTTGGTGGCAGTATAATTCACCCCTTTCTGAAAGGGACGATCATGGTGTTCGGAGTATGGCTCTGGCGCATGGTAACTGAATCTTCAGCAGCAATCTGAGCAACAGTTGGCACCACACTGACAAATGGTTCAAATGGCTCTCAGCACTATGGCATTTAACTTCTGAGGTCATCAGTCCCCCAGAACTCAGAACTAGTTAAACCTAACTTACCTAAGGACGTCACACACATCCATGCCCGAGGCAGGATTCGAACCTGCGACCGTAGAGGTCGCGCCGTTCCATACTGCAGCGCCTAGAACCGCTCGGCCACTCCGGCTGGCACCACAATGACACAATGAACTGTTACAAATCGGTTACTTCGAGGACTGCTCCGAGCTAAAAGTCCTCTAGCGTGATTTCCACTGGACCCAAACCACGCCAACTGCGACTGATTGATTGACTGATCGAGAGGGCTTATGGGAACAAAAGGCGAGGTCATCAGTCCAGCGATCCCGAAGTGTATCACAGAAGAAAGAGTGTCTGCTAAAAGTGGACGGATCCAGTCAGGGGAGTCAAATTACAAAATAATGAACAGTAAACACACACAGGAAAGTCATAAAAAGTGAGACCAAATTTAAAAACTGGAAAAAAGGGGGGTGGTCATGAGGTCACAGACCGAGGAGACTGAAAGAAGTCCCAACCACAACCAACCTCCTACTGCTCCAAGACTAAGTAGAACCTTACATCTGCAAATACAAACGACTTTCACGGAGGAAACTCAGGACTCTTTCAACAATATGTGGATCGTCTGCTAATATTAAATTTAAGGAATCGGGCAGACTATACTTAACACGAAGGTCCGAAAGAAGTGGACACTCCACCAATATGTGAGATATCATTAGTCTGGTTCCACAACCACGCTGTGGGGGTGGGTCTTTACATAGGAGAAAATGGGTCATCTGGGTATGACCAAAGCGTAAACGCCCTAAAACACTGGACTCATTCAGAGAGGAGCGGCAGGAAGAGTGGCAAACTGCAGTAGACTCCTGGATTGTGCGGATTTATTACTGAACAGTAATTCTTCAGATGGAACTCCACTTTTGGGCAAAGAGAGATTTGAGGTGGATCTGCACATCCATAGCTGTAATCACGAAAGGAAATGGGGGTAAGTATCTCCTTCCCTAGCCAAACGGTTAGCCAGTTCATTCCCTGGGATGCCCACATGACTTGGGACACAGGGAAAGACGACTGAACAGGCGGCACGCTCAAGCGCAGAGAGAAGGTCACGGATAGCAGATACTAAAGGGTGACGAGACCAGCATTGGTCGATAGCCTGCAGGCTGCTCATTGAGTCTGAACAAATTAAAACACTGTGGAGGGAGGCCTGAGAAAGAAAAAGGAGGGCCCTGTGAATGACTAAAAGTTTTGCTGTGAACACACTACATGATCCCAGCAATAAATGATGTTCGAAGCCAGTAGGAGATGTGAAAGCTATTCCACCTTATCGACTGTCTTAGAACCATCAGTGTAAAAGATTGTGGCACCCTGGAACTCTGCAGGGATGGCAGGTACAAGGCACTAGAAAACCATAGGAGCGACAGAGACCTCAGGATCCTGGAATAGATCAGTCCTAATCCGTCGTCTAGGCACCATCCAAGGGGGCGGAGGGAGGGGTGGGGGGAGATATTGGAGGAAAGACACAGGCTGCAGTCCAGTGAGTGGAGATGGAGATCACAACAGACAGAAGTGACACACATGCCAATTGGCAATCCCACATGTGGACAGGTGTTAGGCGGGAGACATCCCTCTTTGGCAAAGAGAACAGGCTACACAGGATGGTCAGGAAATTGACCAATGGCGACTGCATAAGAAACAAGGAGTTGGCTCTGATGGATGTGTAGAGGGGGACTCCTCGCTTATGTGAGGAGAGTGTCAACAGGACTAGTGAGAAAGGCACCAGTAACCAGACGTACCCCGCAATGATGGTCATGACCAAGGAGTTTCAAAGTGGATGGAGCTGCTGAGCCATAAACCTGACTACCATAATCTAGTATGGACAAGAGCAGAGCATGGTAAAGATGGAGAAGAGTGCAACGGCCTGCATCCCAAGATGTGTGGGCCAGGAGGCAGAAAGCATTAAGCTTTCACATACACTTAAGTTTTTAGGTGGCGTATTTGGGACAGCCACGACAGCTTGTTATCAACAATCAGGCCCAAGAAACGGGACTGTGCTACGACATCGAGGAGCTGGTCACCCAAATAATGTTCTGGATTTGGGTGTACTGAGGTCGATGAAAAAAATGCATGACATGCGTTTTGGAGGGAGAAAACTGGAAACCATGAGCGGTGGCCCAAGCAGAGGCCTGTCAGACGGCGCCTTGGAGATGACGCTCAGCAGATGCTACCGAGTGGGAGCTGCACCAGACCCAACCAGAGGCCCAACAGAGGTCACAAGCCGATTGATGGCAATCAGGAAGAGTGCGACACTTAACACAGAGCCCTGTGGAATACCAATCTCGTGAAACTGAGGAGAGCTGAGTGAAGTGCCAACTCGAACCTGGAAGAGCTGGTGAGATAAAATCTCGCTAATAAACATCAGAAGGGGACCAGGGAAGGCACAGTCATGGAGGGTAACTGAAATTTGATGGCGCCAACCCATGTCATACGCCTTAGGCAGGTCAAAGAAGGCCGCGACAAGGTGCCAGTGATGAGCACAGGCCTGTCAGATGGTTGATTCCAATCGGAGCAAATGGTCAGTTGGGGATCACCCTGCCTGGAAGTTACAATGATACGGGGACAAAAGGCCGGGGTATCGAGTACCCACCATAATCTGAAGCTGACCATCCTTTCAAGCAATTTACAAAGTACATTAGCCAGGCTAAACGAGCGGTATCTGTCTAGAGACGTTGGGTTTTTCCCAAGATTAAGGACGGCGATAACTATAATGTCTCGCCATTGTGATGGAAAAGCATCCATGAACCAAATGTGGTTGAAGACCCTGAGGAGCTGTTGCCTCGGGGAACGTCCATGTGTTGGATCATCAGGTTGTTGATGGAATCTGTGCCTGGGGCTGAGTCTCATGAAGAGCTAAGAGCCTGCACCAATTCCCATTCAGTAAAAGGTGCATTATAGGGCTCAGCGTGCTATGGGATGAAGCACAGGGTGTTTGTTCAAATCCGCGTTTCTGCCAGAGAAAGGTAGTAGGGATGGAAGAGGACGATGATGCCATCTCAAAGTATGTCGCAAGGTGTTCTGCTAGGACCAATGGATCAGTGCACCGAGCACCTTGAAGGTTCGGACTCTTGGACACTGGATTGTCGCTGGCGGCCCGGAAGGCTACGGAGCTCGGACCAGACCTGCGATGAAGAGGCATACGTCCCCAGGGAGGAAACATAGCGCTCCCAGCATTTCTTTTTACTCCGCTTAATAAGGTAACGAGCCTTAGCACGGAGATGCTTAAAAGTTAGGAGGTTGGTCTGTGAAGGGTGTCGCTTAAATCGCTGCAGCGTCCGTCGGCGGTCCTAGACAGCGACTGCGACGTGTCCACCACGGTATCGGTCGACGACGAAGGGGACCTGTGAATAGGGGGACAGCAGTGCCAGCAGCATGAAGAATAGTGGTAGCGATGTCTTGCACAACTACATCTATGTAATTCGAGAGGGAGGTGTCAAAGTTCACAACAGACTTATATAAAGGCCAGTTGGTCCTACGGAATGCCCACCGTGGGGGCCTGTCTGACAGGCAGCAAGCGAGAGCTCATTGGATTATATCCCGAATTAGACTCAAGACGGGGAAATAGCCCTTTGTCGCTTTAACTTGGGAAAATGTAGTTTTCTAGCGAAGGTAGGTGTAAAGCAAGCACAGGATATTTGAGATATTTTTACAACAAACGATAGATAATTTAGACTATTTACCCCGTTCCACAGTCGGCCGTTATCTTTCCCGACCTCTGATTGGCCAGAAATAAGAGACTTGACTGCATATTGACAACAGTTGGATGGCGTTGCTACCGGAAGTAGTCTTTAATGAAGTGTCACTGGGAGTGTCATGGATAAGGCGGTCGTGGCCTGAGCAGACTAGTGTTCACTTAACTTCTCCCGAACAGGCCATGAAGGTCCAACCGTACCGACCGGCCACCGTGTCATCCTCAGACCAAAGGCGTCACTGGATGCGGATATGGAGGGGCATGTGGTCAGCACACCGCTCTCCCGGCCGTACGGCAGTTTCCGAGACCGGAGCCGCTACTTCTCGATCAAGTAGCTCCAGAGTTTGACTCACAAGGACTGAGTGCATCCCGCTTGCCAACAGCGCTCGGCAGAACGGACGGTCACCAATCAAAGTGCTAGCCCAGCCCGACAGCGCTTAACTTCGGTGATCTGACGGGAACCGGTGTTCCCACTGCGTCAAGGCCGTTTGCCTAGTGTCCACTACTAGTGACATTTATTTTTGATACAGTGTTATTCAATTTAAATTGCATTTAAGTTGAGCTCGTGGCTTGTGTTCTGACGATAAGCTCGAACATAGTAGTAACATATGCGAATATGCAGCGTGTCGCTCGATGAACGGTCAGTATTCACAGACATGAAAGCAACCAACATTTGAAACTAAATACTTCATATGGGCATAAGCCGTATGCCGAGTAATTTTCGAGTTACAGCACATGCGAATATGCAGCGTGTCACTGGACGAACGGTCAGTATTCACAGACATGAAAGCAACCAACATTTGAAACTAAATACTTCATATGGGCATAAGCCGTATGGCGAGTAATTTTCGAGTTACAGCACATGCGAATATGCAGCGTGTCGCTGAACGAACTGTCAGTATTCACAGACGTGAAAGCAACCAACATTTGAAACTAAATACTTCATATGGGCATAAGCCGTATGGCGAGTAATTTTCGAGTTACAGCACATGCGAATATGCAGCGTGTCGCTGAACGAACGGTCAGTATTCACAGACATGAAAACAACACACATTTGAAACTAAATACTTCATATGGACATAAGCCGTATGGCGAGTAATTTTCGAGTTACAGCACATGCGAATATGCAGCGTGTCGCTGGACGAACTGTCAGTATTCACAGACATGAAAGCAACCAACATTTGAAACTAAATACTTCATATGGACATAAGTCGTATGCCGAGTAATTTTCGAGTTACAGCACATGCGAATATGCAGCGTGTCGCTGGACGAACGGTCAGTATTCACAGACATGAAAGCAACCAACATTTGAAACTAAATACTTCATATGGACATAAGCCGTATGGCGAGTAATTTTCGAGTTACAGCACATGCGAATATGCAGCGTGTCGCTGGACGAACGGTCAGTATTCACAGACATGAAAGCAACCAACATTTGAAACTAAATACTTCATATGGGCATAAGCCGTATGCCGAGTAATTTTCGAGTTACAGCACATGCGAATATGGAGCGTGTCGCTGGACGAACGGTGAGTATTCACAGACATGAAAGCAACCAACATTTGAAACTAAATACTTTATATGGGCATAAGCCGTATGCCGAATAATTTTCGAGTTACAGCACATGCGAATATGCAGCGTGTCGCTGGACGAACGGTCAGTATTCACAGACATGAAAGCAACCTACATTTGAAACTAAATACTTCATATGGGCATAAGCCGTATGCCGAGTAATTTTCGAGTTACAGCACATGCGAATATGGAGCGTGTCGCTGGACGAACGGTCAGTATTCACAGACATGAAAGCAACCAACATTTGAAACTAAATCCTTCATATGGGCATAAGCCATATGCCGAGTAATTTTCGAGTTACGGCACATGCGAATATGCAGCGTGTCGCTGGACGAACGGTCAGTATTCACAGACATGAAAGCAACCAACATTTGAAACTAAATACTTCATATGGACATAAGCCGTATGCCGAGTAATTTTCGAGTTACAGCACATGCGAATATGCAGCGTGTCGCTGGACGAACGGTCAGAATTCACAGACATGAAAGCAACCAACATTTGAAACTAAATACTTCATATGGGCATAAGCCGTATGGCGAGTAATTTTCGAGTTACAGCACATGCGAATATGCAGCGTGTCGCTGGACGAACGGTCAGTATTCACAGACATGAAAGCAACCAACATTTGAAACTAAATACTTCATATGGGCATAAGCCGTATGCCGAGTAATTTTCGAGTTACAGCACATGCGAATATGCAGCGTGTCGCTGGACGAACGGTCAGTATTCACAGACATGAAAGCAACCAACATTTGAAACTAAATACTCGATATGGGCATAAGCCGTATGGCGAGTAATTTTCGAGTTACAGCACAGCGAATATGCAGCGTGTCGCTGGACGAACGGTCAGTACTCACAGACATGAAAGCAACCAACATTTGAAACTAAATACTTCATATGGGCATAAGCCGTATGGCGAGTAATTTTCGAGTTACAGCACATGCGAATATGCAGCGTGTCGCTGAACGAACGGTCAGTATTCACAGACATGAAAACAACACACATTTGAAACTAAATACTTCATATGGACATAAGCCGTATGGCGAGTAATTTTCGAGTTACAGCACATGCGAATATGCAGCGTGTCGCTGGACGAACTGTCAGTATTCACAGACATGAAAGCAACCAACATTTGAAACTAAATACTTCATATGGACATAAGTCGTATGCCGAGTAATTTTCGAGTTACAGCACATGCGAATATGCAGCGTGTCGCTGGACGAACGGTCAGTATTCACAGACATGAAAGCAACCAACATTTGAAACTAAATACTTCATATGGACATAAGCCGTATGGCGAGTAATTTTCGAGTTACAGCACATGCGAATATGCAGCGTGTCGCTGGACGAACGGTCAGTATTCACAGACATGAAAGCAACCAACATTTGAAACTAAATACTTCATATGGGCATAAGCCGTATGCCGAGTAATTTTCGAGTTACAGCACATGCGAATATGCAGCGTGTCGCTGGACGAACGGTCAGTATTCACAGACATGAAAGCAACCAACATTTGAAACTAAATACTTTATATGGGCATAAGCCGTATGCCGAGTAATTTTCGAGTTACAGCACATGCGAATATGCAGCGTGTCGCTGGACGAACTGTCAGTATTCACAGACATGAAAGCAACCAACATTTGAAACTAAATACTTCATATGGGCATAAGCCGTATGCCGAGTAATTTTCGAGTTACAGCACATGCGAATACGCAGCGTGTCGCTGGACGAATGGTCAGTATTCACAGACATGAAAGCAACCAACATTTGAAACTAAATACTTCATATGGGCATAAGCCGTATGCCGAGTAATTTTCGAGTTACAGCACATTTAATGTTGATTGTTATTTATTTTCTATATTATTCAGTACGTCGTTAGTTTTATACATGTACACTTGTACATATGCGCAACCGTTAGTAAACATTACAACTTACATTTTACAAAGTAAGAAATACGTAATTTTAACACATTGACCTCTAAACATTACCGCACACGTAACATTACAGCTGTTGTACAGATCACAATAAACGTTCGAATATCCCACCATCAAATTCAGCTCATTTGTGCACGCTTGATACAACACGTTGTTTTGCTTGTTTAAGTGCCTCTGCACATTCCCTAATGAGACCAGCAGCATCCATAATACGACTAAGCAGTTCATCCCGCGTATCCTCCTTTTATTTGTACACCTCAAACTTCATCTGACCGCATGAACAAGATACTAAAGCCTTAAGGTAGGGCGATCTCCGTAGCCAGTTAACTGTACTACCGCGACCAATCCAGCGATTAGGGTAAGTGGAGTTGAGATGTTTCCTCACACGTTTGGTACAATGTGGAGGGACTCCGTCGTGCTGGAAGTACATTGCAATGCGCGTGGTGAAATGAACCTCCTCAAGGCGTTCAACGAACGAATTTCCAAAAAGAAGTGCAAGTAATTGTGTCCCGTCATTCTTCTAAAACGACCTATCAACATGTCACCAATCTTGCTGCACCAAACATCGAGCCTCGCTAGCATACTGCGACCGTCGTTGATTATGATGTGTGCTGTTCATTTCATTCTGTGCAAACGTGGCTTCATCAGTCGACAGTAGCAACGGAAGCAAATGACGACTGTAGTTTAACCAGCAACAAAACTCAAGATTTGTGGGACTGTCGCCAGTGTGAAAATTGTCGACACGCTGTATGTGAAATGGGTACAAGTTTGTCGCTTGTAATGTTCGCCACACACGTGTTTTCGCTGCAACATTTCAACAATGTGTTGCTGTTCCTACACAGGTTGGCGTACGACAGGTCCAGAAGAAAAGTGGGACCTTGGAAGACTACCTGCTTCTTCAGGCAATGTGCTCAAAGCTCCGGTGAACACTACACGGCCTTGAGTAAAATTCGAGGTGTTCTGAGAACGCAGGCGGTTTTCCTTCGTAAGAGGGGTAGCACTACCATCGCACAAGCCGTGAACACACACAATATGTATCTGCGTGTTATTCTTAGGCGTTTTAGCAAGAGCCTATACAAACAGAGTTAGCCGATGCTTCCCTCCGATACATTCTCCATCCCTCGCAACTAATTTGCTCACAACGCACTATGGACAGCTGCGCGTTCAAGCGGCTTGTTTAATGGCAGAAATACATCACGTCAAATAGGTTGTAATCAGCGACGTAGGTAGAGCCAGACAAAACGTCAAAGACGTTGTGCGCAACTCGCCCGAAAACAAATCGACAATAAATGTGTACTGTCCTGGAAACTATTTGCAATAGGCTGTACATCCATACAAAGTCTGTTGCTTGAAATGGGCGTTGCTGTCATACCCGTGAATATTGACTGTTCGTCCAGTACGTTTTATGACATTGTACAACAGTGAAATATCATGATTTTGCAAGTATGTAGCACAATATAACTGTGATTTTATCGGCGATTGTGTTAAGTGTTGCGTCAAATATTGCAACGTAGAAAAAATTCCTGGCATTCCTTAAAAATTACACACCCATTTCTGGGAAAAAGAGCTGCAAATTTAAGTAGCACAACCACAGATCTAAGTCACGGCTGTCTGAGAATTTCTGTGAGAGGGACACAACGCTGGGAGGCGCCAGATCAGCAAACAGAACTTTTGCCACGTATGCCTGATGTGACCATGTGTACATGTAAGCCCTATGCCACTTTCAGGTTGTTACATCCAGTCACAGCATCACATTCTTGAGACTCTGATCCAAGTACCACAAACGGCAACCGTTCGCGGATCCACCATGCCAGAGTTTCTTGAAGCCTTGGGGAACATGAAACTCGGAATGGCTACTGGAGTGGATGATCTTCCAGAGGCGTTCCTCAGTAAGATCACCGGAAAGGCGAAGATACCAACCGAGTGGACGTCGTCCACTGCACTCTCAATTTAGAAACAGAACCTAAGCCCTATCGAATATCGAATGTCCCAACTGTTGACCTGTACACCTCATACCACATACCATGAAGATAATCATAGCAGCAGATTACTCAAAGTTTTCAGTATTTAATAACAGTCAATGTGGTTTTGTGAATCGCTGTGAGACCATAGATGCTATGCAACTCATTTGGTTACTGACAAGCATTGTAAGAAGTCCAGACATCTTCATTTCACTCTACTGGACCTGGAAAAGACTTTTGACCGAGTTCCATCTGATGTCGTTTGGTCTGCCTTGCAAGAGGATGAAGCACCTGAACACTAGCATTACAGAGATGCTTCGGGAATTCAAACTGGAATCACTGAAGGGAAGAGAAAGTTCTGAAACGTCTCTGTGAAGTCGTTTCATAAGACGCTTGTAAAATTTGGTACAACTTATTCACTTTACTACCTGATTTTAGCTCAATTCATGAACTAAATGGTTCAAATGGCTCTGAGCACTATGGGACTCAACTGCTGTGGTCATTAGTCCCCTAGAACTTAGAACTAGTTAAACCTAACTAACCTAAGGACATCACAAACATCCATTCCCGAGGCAGGATTCGAACCTGCGACCGTAGCGGTCTTGCGGTTCCAGACTGCAGCGCCTTTAACCGCACGGCCACTTCGGCCGGCAATTCATGAACTCTTCCAGAAAGACTGAGCACTCAAATAAGGCCTGTTGAATATTATATGCGTGGGGTTTCGGTTTTGTTTTGTGGGAAACGCTGAGTTGGTCATCGTCTGCTGGGAGCAGACGATGTTGCTTCTCGTTCCAAGGAGAGCACAGGATGACCAACTTAGGTTTCCAGTACCTGAACAGAGAGGTTTACCCGTCTTAGTCGAAGGCTGTGTCGAAGGCTGTTTTTGTGTGTGCGGTTGGTGACGGAGGGCTACCCCTCTGGTAGCTTCCGCTGCACGGGGAGCTAGGTAATCTCGAAAGAGGAAGCGGCACTCTTCGGTGAACGCTTGGTGAGTACGGATCGTAGCTCTAAAGGGGGGTTTCAGGTGATAGGAAGCAGGTTGAGTTAGGATTTCGTTATGTTTAATTGTTGAAATACTTAAGAACTTCAGCTTAAATGAAGCGTGTGAAGCGAGTTGTTTTTCCGAATGTGCCATAATTATACTGCTTTAAATAGGCGATTTTTGGATGTTTGAGTTAAAAGTGTGGAAGTTACTTTGTTCATTTTGAACAACGATGATGTAGAATTTCAAACGGTAAATCTGATTAGGAAAATCTGATTAGGAAAAGCTGTTCAGGATCACTTCAATCGTACGTGAGTGTAATACTGTGTCGAAGCGAGTATGATTTTTCGTCTTATATTTTGTGGAAGTTGCTTTTGCCTTTGCGTGTCGATTTTGTGCCACGTGTTTGGTAATCAATGATCCTTCTGGTCCACCACGGCACCGCAATAGGCTTTATTTTAACAGTTTGCTCGCTTAATGAGCTATAATTTCTGCAAGAATATCTGTTCTTTCGTGCGCTTTCTACAAAGCAGCACAAGTTTGATTCGGAATGCACCACGTGCTCTAGTTCAGCCGTTTGCAAGCAGCAGACGCAGTGTGTGTGTTGAATAATTATCGCACAACCTCGTGCATTGGTTAAACCTCTGTCCAGAATAGTGCATGCGTGGAATCGTAATGCGAGTCTCACTGAGATATTTTTATGGTATGAATGCAAAGGAGATGATAGTATCATTGTCTCCCACCCCCGTTTTCTGTGTTTCTTCTTCTTGTTAAATTACGCTCTGTTACATTATCACGTAATTCTTACTTTAAACCTTTCTAATCAGGCACCAGTTATGTGTAGTTAGGATGTGCAACCAAATACTTAGATACAATAAATAATCTACGTGAAAGATAAATTCTGTGGTGTTGATCTTACTCACTTATTCTGTTTTCCAATCCTGAATTAATCAAGTTGCTTCATGCATGACATGGAGTGCTATTTATCTGGCTACTTAAAGAAATTTGCATACTAGTAATTATATTATTAAAGTAATTAAACTAATAATTTTCCAGCTCTGTTTTTTTTTTCTAAATGGTTAGGAAGGTCTTGGGCGGGTGGCGACCTTGAATTTCTGAATTTTTATCATTATTTGTGAGAGAGAAGCAGCTAGAATTGCGAGATAACGTATATGGCTCGATGGGACACGTCGTATAGATAGTAATATGTCACAGCTCTTTTCGAGGAACACTGTCTAGAAAATTTAGAGAAAAGACTCTTGAAGCTGACTGCAGAACGGCTCTAATGCCGCCAACGCACATTTCGCGTACGGACCACGAACATAGCACCAGAGATACTAGAGCTTGTGCGGAGGCGTACAGACAGCGAGTGAAATAGAGCAGGAAATGATTAGTAGCGGTACAGGGTACCCTCGGCTACGCACCACAACATGGCTGCTGGGTATGTACGTAATGAAGATGTTTCCAGCTTGCCTGCCACAACCCTAAAACTCGGTCATTACGTGCTGCTTGGTTTTTACGTGACTTCCTAGTACCTGTAGGTGTCCATCAGGGACATACCCTTTCTGCTCTCTTCTTAGTCATACTAATCGATACTGCCACCATAGATCTTCAGAAATGAGCGCCTCGGACACTTACACATGCTGGTCACATTCTACTGACTGCTGAAGACAAGAACGACCTTGAAAGACAAGTCCAAGGACGGAAGAACCGACTTCAACAGTTGGAACTACACTTCAGTGTAATGAAAAGTCAATAACTGCTAACAGATAAAAATAATGTGCACACCAAGATCATCGATAGTATAAATCTGACAAAGATAAAAGACTTCAAGCGCCTTCGCTCAAAATTGATTGGTTTCCTTTGTGGTAGGAAGATTCCAGACCGACTCAAATCAAAAATATACCGCTCTACAATCCACCCAGCGCTCTTGTACGGTGTAGAATGTTGTCCCGTAACAAAAGAAGGAGCGCAGCGACTTGCTGTAATGCAAATCAAAATGCTTCGGTGGCCATATGGCCCCATATATTACGATATTGTGATCAGTGGTGAAATTCGTAGGCGGTATGGAAACATACTTCGAGCAGATCAAAAAATAATAGCTAAACGCAGCGTTTCGTAAGAAGTCGATAGTAAACCATCTTTTCTACTGTGTAAATAACAATAATAACACTCAACACCATTCAAATTACCATACGAATTACAACAGCTAAAAATTCAAGGATGGTGAGGTGCTCCCAAAAGCCGCACAGGCGAATGAAGGTGTTTTATTCGCAACTACCAGTTTCACGTCAGTCTATAGACGCATCTTCATGTTTATTTGTCAAAAATACAAATCACTGTGTGAAATTTTTGAAATGGTAGAAATGCAGAACCATGGTGTTTACATTCAAAAGAAACAATGACGAGTACTCAAAATGTTCATATTTCCATAATGTAGATGGACAATTACGGAGTCTCAGCTTACCGGAAGTTATCCAAGTTAAAAGTCAAACTACAGTGGTGGGGTGTCATAATAAAACTGATTACACTCAAAACATGCTTTTAAAAATGTACAGAGCATGACAGCTGAATGACCTAGGCCTAGAAAACAGCGGGGGGGAAACTAATAATGAACGGGGATAAAATGCCTAAAAATAAGTACCTTCCAGGGAAAGTGCTATAAGTATACGGGAAATATTACAACAAAAATAATTAGTACGAAACGAAAATTTCGAGAAAGCAAGAAATCTGAAGGAAAGCTTACCGGATAACGCCACGTAGGATATATAGTAAGATCCGGTACACAGCAACTGTATACAAACAACGAAGTAAAACTTAAAATCGCCTGTACTGTGCGCACTTCCGCCGTGTTGATAACCGACCGATGCAGTGTTTGGAGCCTGTGGAGGCCAGCAATGCACTGCAAGGTGGATGGCGGCTGTGCCTAACAGGAAAACAAAGTAAACTCACAAGCAGCTGCAAGGAGGAAATCATAACTGGGAAAACAACGGAAGGCTGGGAAACGGATTACAAAACTTAGAAATCAGTTGTTTATTGTAGGTATAAATGAAACTAAAGTATCATTTGCATCACATCGGTTCCTCAGTATTATAAAATTACTAAAGAAGTAGTATTTAAGTATAACGCAGTTGATAAACTAACCGGTACCTCAGTATTATAAAATTACTAAAGGAGTAGTATTTAAGTATAACGCAGCTGCTAAACTAACGTGAAAATTATCCTAATAGCGACCGGTGACAATTCAGACAGTCATAATTCGACAGCATACTGCAGTGTCTCAATTCAATCTGATTATTCAGACTTAAACCTCAAGCTCGCTTTCATTTGTATTTCTTTAAAAACATTTAAAACAAAATGTTTCAATTGACTCTGAGCACTATGGGACTTAACATCTGATGTAGTCAGTCCCCTAGAACTTAGAACCACTTAAACCTAACTAACCTAAGGACATCACACACATCCATGCCCGAGGCAGGATTTGACCCTGCGACCGTAGCGGGCGCGCGGTTCCAGAACGTAGCGCCTAGAGCCGCTCGGCCACTCCGGCCGCCATTTAAAACATGTCCTTTTGCCGCGCGTGGTAGCCGCGTGGTCTTGGGCGCCTTGCCACGGTTCGTGCGGCTACCTCCGACGGAGGTTCGAGTCCCCCTCGGGCATGGGTGTGTGTGTTGTCCCTAGCGAAGTTAGTTTAAGTTAGTTTACGTAGTGTCTAAGTCTAGGGACAGATTACTTCCGCAGTTTGCTCCCACAGAAGCTTACCATAAATGTTCCATTTCCTCAGCCCCTTAAATACAATACGCTAACTTTTTTCAATGTTGGAAATAGAGTGATCCGTTTCTTTTAGATGAGCTGAGATACCTGATTTGTGGCTGGCAACGTTTATCTGTTCTTTAAACCATATATTAAAATTGCTTCCAATCTGTCTTATACACTATATGATCAAAAGTATACGGACACTCCCAAAAATATTAGGTGTCACCTACTACCAGGTACTCCATACCAACGACCTCAGTAGTCATTAGACATCGTCAGAGAGCAGAATGAGGCGCTCCGCAGAACTCACGGACTTCGAACGTGGTCAGGTGATTGGGTCTCACTTGTGTTATACGTCTGTACGCGAGATTTCCACACTCCTAAACATCCATAGGTCCACTTATTCCGATATGATAGTGAAGTGGAAACGTGAAAGGACACGTACAGCACAAAAGCGTACAGGCCGACCTCGTCTGTTGACTGAGAGAGACCACCGACATTTGAACAGGGTCGTAATGTGTGATAGGCAGACTTCTATCCAGACCATCACACAGGAACTCCGAACTGCAATAGGATCCAATGCAAGTACTATCACAGTTGGGCGGGATGTGAGAAAACTTGGATTTCATGGCCGAGCGGCTGTTCATAAGCCACATATCACGTCAGTAAATGCCAAACGACGCCTCGCTTCGTGTAAGGAGCGTAAATGTTTAAACAGTGGAAAAACGTTGTGTGGAGTGACGAATCACGGCATACCATGTGGCGATCCGATGGCAGTGTGTGGGTATGGCGAATGCCCGGTGAACGTCATCTGCCAGCGTGTGCAGTGCCAACAGTAAAATTCGAGGGCCGTGGTGTTACGGTGTGGTCGTGTTTTTATGGAATGGGCTTGCACCCGTTGTTGTTTTGCATGGAACTATCACAGCACACAGGCCTACATTCATGTTTTAAGCACCTTCTTGCTTCCCACTGTTGTGATTGCATATTTCAACACGATCGAACACCTGTTCATAATGCACGGCCTGTGGCGGAGTCGTTACACGACAGTAACATCCCTGTAATGGACTGGCCTGCACAGAGTCCTGACCTGAATCCTATAGAACACCTCTGGGATGTTTTGTAACCCCGACTTCGTGCCAGGCCTCACCGACCGACATCGATACCTCTCCTCAGTGCAGCACTCCGTGAAGAATGGGCTGCCATTCTCCAAGAAACCTTGCAGCACCTGATTCAACGAATGCCTGCGGGAGTGGAAGCTGACATCAAGGTTAAGGTTGGGCCAACACCATCCTGAATTCCAGCATTACCGATGGAGGGCGCCACGAACTTGTAAGTTATTTTCACCCAGGTGTCCGTATACGTTTGATCGCATAGAGTACATTTATGCGGCTAGTCGCTGCAGGCAATCTCATGTTCCTGTTATTGTATTCGGCGTTTTCACTATGTCTGTATCTACTGCCTACATTCCTTGGAATAAAGAATACTGGACGGATATTTTTCTTTTTCTGTTTTAACTTTCTGCCAAGATATTCCGATGTACGGCAGTCTGTGACAACTTGGTCTGACGATATTTTGATGAGATGGAGTTAGCGTTGTGGCCGAACCAACAGTGCTCGCCGAATGGACGGAGTGAATGAAACTTTTTTTTTTTTTTACTGAAGACCTCTTTATTGAGCTTCTAAAAAAAATCCCTATCTTAACAGTTCAGTGCTGCTATATGCTGAATAGCGCGGTGTTCTCATTAAAACGCTTCCTTTTTAAGCAGTATGCTGTGTAACCGGTGTAACAGTGGCCTATGAGCTGCCTTTCTGTACTTGATGGGATGAGTAGTTAACGGATGGTTAGATGTGCTGGTACTAGTAGGTTTCAAGAAAACGTCAAAAGAGAAAATAGAGGCATTCATCATAGCGCAGAGGTCCAATTACGGTAAGGAGTTATCCCCACTATAAGCTACTGGAAAATGAATTTCATCCTGCACAGAGTTCAGACGATTTACAATCTGATTATAATCATCATTTGAACCTCTGTACAGTATAAATACGTCATCTGCATATCGCAGGCACAAAATAATCTTATCATTGTGCTATATGGATTGGTGAACATACTGATTCTCTAAGTGCATCATGTAGACGTTGGAAAGGCAATAAGACAAAGGGGGAACCCGTTGAAAGTCCACTCTCTTGGGTGTAAGTACAATCTCCTAACTTATAATACAAGAACTTCAAAACAATTTCTAACGACTGTAAGACCTCTTCCAGATCTTCTTTTGGACGTCCACTAAATGCCCATAAATTCCTAGCTACGATTTCCTGGACACGTTTTGTAGGGATGTTCCAGTACATAACGTTGACATCAAGCGTCACAATACTGGTGCCTTCTGGTATACTTAGCTGTGAGAATTCACAAGTTAAGTGCTCTCTATTTTGGATTGTAGTCCGAACCGGATGCTTGTAGTATTTATTATTTATTCAGTTCGTACTAGAGTCTTATTTTTGGGATAATATTTCCCGTGCACTTACAGTACATTCCCTAGACTTTAATTATTTTATAGTAATTTTCCATTTATTATTAGTTTTCCCCCGCTTTTTCACTAGGCCTGGCTCATTCAGCAGTCATCCTTTGTACATTTTTACGAGCGTCTTTTCGGTGTATTCAATTTCATTATGACAACCCACCATTGTAGTTTGGCTTTTAACGTGGATAACTTCCCGGAAGCTGGGATTCCGTAACTGTGCATCCACATTGCGGAAATACACTGAAGGGCCAAAGAAATTGGTACAGACAGGCGTACTCAAATACAGACATATGTAAACAGAATGAATACGGCACTGCGGTCAGAAACGCCTATATAAGACAAAAGGTGTCTGTAGCAGTTGTTGGATCGGTTACTGCTGCTATAATGGCAGATGATCAAGATTTAAGCGAGTTTGAACCTAGTGTTACAGTAAGCGCACGAGCGGTGGGACACAGCACCTCCCTGGTAGCGATGAAGTGGGGATTTCCTGTGCGACCATTTCACGACTGTACCGTGAGTATCAGGAATCCGGTAAAACTACGAATCTCCGACATCGCTGCGGCCGGAAAAAGATCGTGCAAGAACGGGACAAACGACGACTGAAGAGAATCGTTCAACGTGACAGAAGTTCAACACTTCCGCAAATTGCTGGGCCATCAACAACCATCAGAGTGCGAACCATTCAGCGTAACACGTCAGAACTGCTACAGAACCTTCCAGGAACACTCTTATGAGTTTAAACACTTCCTCTGGCCACCAAACTTCCCAGGCATGAACATTATTGAGCACATCTGAGATGCGTTGTAACGTGCTGTTCAGAAAAGATCTCCACCCCTTCGTACTATTACGGATTTATCGACAGCCCTGCAGGATCCATGATGTCAATTCCCTCCAGCACTACCTCAGACATTAGTCGAGTCCATGCCACGTCGCGTTGCGGCGGCCGTACACGACATTAGGCTGGTATACCAGTTCCTTTGGCTCCTCAGTGCTTAACCATTGTGAGTACTCGTAACTATTTCTTGTTGAATGCGAACACTATGACTCTGCATCTCTACTGCTTAAAAAATTTCACACAGGGATTTGTATTTTTGGCAGATAAACCTAAATATGCGTCTACACTGACGTGAAACCAGTAGTTGCGAATAAAACACCTCCTTACAGCTATGTGGCTTTTGGAAACACCTCATCGTTCTTGACTTTTTAATTGTTTTAATTTTTATGATGATTAGTTATCGAGTATTGAGTGTTGTTATTGTTATTCAAATATGTCTCGAAGCACTATGGGACTTAACATCAGAGGTCATCAGTCCCCTAGACTTAGAACTGCCCGAGGCAGGATTATAGCCAAAAAAGTCACTCCAGGTCAGCGGCTTTGTCATATATTATTTTACGCGCCATGAAATAGGATAAGAAGAAGAAAAGATAACAGAATACCTTTGTGAGGGTATGCGACGTAGTCCAATGAACGAAAAACTTGATCAGGCCTACACAGATGTGGCATCATGCGACCATGTCGGAACTGTAGTTGCTCGGTGGGGCAAGCATAGGCACAACTTGTAATGACTTGTTTGAGCCACCATTGCCTCGGTTGCCTGGTCTCATTATTTTTCTTAGTTGTCAGATGTATGGTCACAATTCCCATTACATATTCTCCAACTGATGTTTCACATTTGAAAACGACTATATAGTTCATTGAAACCCGTAATGTAAAACATTTTTTAAAGAAATATTTACTTATATTATAGTCACACACCTTTACGACAAATATGTCGTATTATAGAATTATAGCGTAAGGTCCCTACCCCCTCTGTCCTAGATGCATGCACTGATTCGGTTGAGAAGGCTGTCAAGCAAGCTCGTCCACATGCTCTGGAACTGGTCTTCGATATTCAAGATAGGGCCATTCGGACAGAGTTGACGTTCCGATCGTTTTTATTGGGGACTGATCTGGAGATTTTGATGGAGCACACAAGTAACTGAACATCACATAGACAATTCAGAGAGGCACAATCTGTGTGTAACAGAATGGAACACCTACAGCCATCTTTATGATGTCATTTATTGTACGGCTACCAGTTTCGGTGTTTCAGCGCTCCATCTTCAGGCCTTCACTGTATACAAGATGCATCAGTGGTCAACATCTATAACTGGTTTACGCAGACTACCTGTGTTAGCGATGCTTTCTCCACTATTAATATAATTCATGGTTGAAGAGACAACATTGCTGATACAGGTAGTCTGTGTAAACAAATTATACAGGGTGGTCCATTGATCGTGACCGGTCAAAATATCTCACGAATAAGAGTCAAACGAAAAAACTACAAAGAACGAAACTTGTCTAGCTTGAAGCGGGAAACCAGATGGCGCTATGGTTGGACTGCTAGATGGCGCTGCCATAGATCAAACGGATATCAACTTTTTTTTTTAATAGGAACCCCCTTTTTATTACATATTCGTGTAGTACGTAAAGAAATATAAATGTTTTAGTTGGACCACTTTTTTCCCTTTGTGATAGATGGCGCTGTAATAGTCACAGACACATGGCTCACAATTTTAGACGAACAGTTGGTAACAGGTAGGTTTTTTAAATTAACATACACAACGTAGGTACGATTAAACATTTTATTTCGGTTGTTCCAATGTGATACATGTACCTCTGTGAACTTATCATTTCTGACAACGCATGCTGTTACGGCGTGATTACCTGTAAATACCACATTAATGCAATAAATGCTCAAAATGATGTCTGTCAACCTCAATGCATTTGGCAATACGTGTAACGACATTTCTCTCAACAGCGAGTAGTTCGCCTTCCGTAATGTTTGCACATGCATTGACAATGCGCTGACGCATGTTGTCAGGCGTTGTCGATGGATCACGATAGCAAATACCCTTCAACTTTCCCCACACAAAGAAATCCGGGGACGTCAGATCCGGTGAATGTGTGGACCATTGTATGGTGCTTCGACAACCAATCCACCTGTCATGAAATATTCTATTCAATACCGCTTCAACCGCACGCGAGCTTTGTGCCGGACATCCATCATGTTGGAAGTACATCGCCATTCTGTCATGCAGTGAAACATCTTGTAGTAACGTCGGTAGATCATTACATAGGAAATCAGCATACATTGCACCATTCAGATTGGCATCGATAAAATGGAGGCCGATTATCCTTCCTCCCATAATGCCGCACCATACATTAACCCGCCAAGGTCGCTGATGTTCCACTTGTCGCACCCATCGTGGATTTTTCGTTGCCCAGTAGTGCATGTCATGCTGGTTTACGTTACCGCTGTTGATGAATGACACTTCGTCGCTAAATAGAACGCGTGCAAAAAGTCTGTCATCGTCTCGTAATTTCTCTTGTGCCCAGTGGCAGAACTGTACACGACGTTCAAAGTCGTCACCATGCAGTTCCTGGTGCATAGAAATATGGTACGGGTGCAACCGATGTTGATGTAGTATTCTCAACACCGACGTTTTTGAGATTCACGATTCTCGCGCAATTTGTCTGCTACTTATGTGCGGATTAGCCGCGACAGCAGCTAAAACAACTACTTGGGCATCATCATTTGTTGCAGGTCGTGGTTGACGTTTACATGTGGCTGAACACTTCCTGTTTCCTTAAATAACGTAACTATCCGGAGAACGGTCCGGACACTTGGATGATGTCGTCCAGTATACCGAGCAGCATACATAGCACATCCCCGTTGGGCATTTTGATCACAACAGCCATACATCAACACGATATCGACCTTTCCCGCAATTGGTAAACGGTCCATTTTGACACGGGTAATGTATCACTAAGCAAATACCGTCCGCAACGGCGGAATGTTACGTGATGCCACATAATTATACGGTTTTGACTATTACAGCGCCATTTATCACAAAGCGAAAAAAGTGGTCCAACTAAAACATTCTAATTTCTTTACGTACTACACGAATATGTAATAAAAATGGGGGTTCCTATATAAAAAAAACGCAGTTGATATCTGTTTCACCTATGGCAGCAGCATCTAGTGGGCAAACCACAGCGCCATCTGGTTTCCCCCTTCAAGCTAGACGAGTTTCGTTCTTTGTAGTTTTCTCGTTTGGCGCTTATTTCGTGAGATATTTGGCCCGGTCACTATCAATGGACCACCCCGTAGATGTTCACCACTAAAGCATCTTGTATACATTTGGTGTTAACCATATCTCAGCGTCAGCTAAGGCCTGAAAATGGTGCACTGAAGCACTGGAAGTGGTAGCTGTACAACAAATGGCATGGTAAGGATGGCTGTAGGTGTTCCAGTTTATTACATAAGGTAATGGCTGAAGTCCCTCAGACATCCAATCACAAGGATGGACGTAGAAAAATAATCTATGTATGGTGGAGCATTGCCCTGTAGAAAATTGTCTCCATGATGCTGTCAAATGAGAGGTGATTCATGAGAAGGCATGTTATCTGTGACCTATGGTTGCCCCCCCCCACTTGCCCCAGACGTCGCTCAGTTACTACCAGATGCAACATGAAGCCATAGTCTATGGCTCCCCACAACATGGCACCAGGGATTATGGCCCAACGACTCTTCAAAACATTGGAACAATAGGACCTCTCCCAACGTCGCTGCCGCACCTGCTGCCAACAGCAGGTGAAGACAATCCAACGCCATGCTACCTGGCACGACACCACTACAAATGCAGCCTACACACGAGACAGTAATTCTCTAGTCCGGCTGCTGTTACTCTCATATAGTAGCGCGAGGTGACACAGAATGTTGCAACCAGTCCATTCCTTTTTTCTCAGAAGGCAGGTGTGAATGTGGAGGAGATACAATGCGCTTGGTGCCCAATACTACGATCCTCCCTTGTGGTTCCATGCAGTCGAACATTAGGCCACTGTTCCATAAGTCTGGATATTGCAGAATTCGACTAGCCAGCGGGATTCATAGTGAGAACCCCTTGCAAACTCGGTCAGGTGTTGACAATAATGTCTCACACAAGTGTGCAGGAACTCTGTGTCCTTCTGTGATAACTCATACAGCTGACGCTGTTCACATCCCTTATACATGGTGTCTCAGGGGTGGCCGAGCGGTTCTAGGTGCTACAGTCTGGAACTGCGTGACCGCTACAGTCGCAGGTTCGAATCCTGCCTAGGGCATGGATGTGTGTGATGTCCTTAGGTTAGTTAGGTTTTAGTAGTTCTAAGTTCTAGGGGACTAATGACCTCAGAAGTTAAGTCTCATAGTGCTCAGAGCCGTTTGAACCATGATGCCTCAAACTCTTTGGATCAAACAGGAACGGGAGTTAGTGGGTTCACAGCAGATTATACTGAGATAGGGAATCAGTGGTTGGAAAAGCATATTTATTGTGTTATGGACATACACAGTGAATACCACATAACAACAACAAAGATCATAGTAACTGTTCAGTGAAACCACTGCCAGTCTCAATGCATGTATTGCAATAGTGCATGCAGTTCTGCTGCTCTCCTAAGAAGATCCCTGGGCATCTGCTGTACACTGGAACATACAGCGGGTGATAAACAGCGTACAGCCCTGACCACCAAACAGACGTGCTGTACACATCTTCGCTCACATCATGTGTGTTGTGTGACGACCACATGCATTGCACCTGTGCATTAACCTGTGCCACACACACACACACACACACACACACACACACACACACACACACACACACACACACACACACACACACACACACGACTATCCTAGTTGTCGGTTTCCCGTACTACCAGACACTTTGTGATGTATCCGTGGTGAGCCGTGATACTGTGTATATTGCATGATGTGTAGTCAAAGGTGGAACATTACTCGTCACAAGAGTTCGTATACACGAATGAAATGTATGGTCCAGCAGGATGTAGTGCCTGTAAACTGGCATTAATGTACAGAGAATACTTTCCCCATAGACGACATCCTCATTGGAAGAAGTTTATCTCTGCAGATACCAACTTATGAGAGAAGGAGTCATTCACACTGCAGAGAGATGGCCCTCGTTCCCACCAAAGACATCTCCAAACACCAGACCTTGAGGAGAGGTGTTGGATTTTGTGGCCAATCACCTAGCAGTAAGCACCTGTCAAATTACCAATGAAATGCACACTTCGAAGGATACAGTGCGGATGGTGCTGGTGGACCAGATATGACACCCCTATCACAAAGAACACGTAAAAGTACTGTGACCCACACATTCAGTACTGTCAATGTGTTACCCACAGCAGTGCTGTAGTTCCAGACTTCACACAGATTCTTTTGCTCCTGCATGATGCCTCATTCACCCATTATGGTGTTTTCAGGAGCCACAGCAGCCATGTCTGCAGTGAGGACAATCCCCAGGCCACCCACATTGGTGGGCACCAGCAACGATTCTCTGTCAATGTATTGATGGTCATTGTTTGACATCACCTAATACGACCCTACTTGCTGCCTCCCATTTGAGTGGTCCACATTACCTGGTTTTTCTATGGGATGTGCTGCCACAGTTCTTGGAGACTCCACCCCACCGTGTCAGTTGAAGGATGTGGTTTTAACAAGACTGTGCACCAGCTCACTTTGCTGTTAATGTCTACGAACACCTGAACAACACTTGCCCTCATCATTGGACTGGAGTTTTCCTTTGAGGCTACATCAAGACGTTAGTGTGTGCATTTCCATATCTTAATATAATAAGCGAAAGGCTATTTACAATTTGTACAGAAGGCAGATGGCAGTTATAAGAGTCGATGGAACCAGTGGTTGGGAAGGGAGTGAGACAGGGTTGTAGCCTCTCCCCGATGCTATTCAATATGTATATTGAGCAAGCAGTAAAGGAAACAAAAGAAAAATTCGGAGTAGGTATTAAACTCCATGGAGAAGAAATAAAAACTTTGAGGTTCGCCGATGACATTGTAATTCTGTCAGAGACAGCAAAGGACTTGGAAGATCAGTTGAACGGAATGGACAGTGTCTTGAAAAGAGGATATAAGTTGAAAATCAGCAAAATCAAAACGAGGATAATGCAATGTAGTCGAATTAAGTCGGGTGATGCTGAGGGAATTAGATTAGGAAATGAGACACTTAAAGTAGTAAAGGAGTTTTGCTATTTGGGGAGCAGAATAACTGATGATGGTCGAAGCAGAAAGGACATAAAATGTAGACTGGCAATCGCAAGGAAAGCGTTTCTGAAGAAGAGAAATTTGTTAACATCGAGTATTGATTTAAGTGTCAGGAAGTAGTTTCTGGAAGTATTTGTATAGAGTGTAGCCGTGTATGGAAGTGAAACATGGACGATAAATAGTTTGGACAAGAAGAGAATAGAAGCTTTCGAAATGTGGTGCTACAGAAGAATGCTGAAGATTAGATGGGTAGATCACATAACTAATGAGGAGGTATTGAATAGAACTGGGAAGAAGAGGAGTTTGTGGCACAACTTGACTAGAGGAAGGGATCAGTTGGTAGGACACGTTCTGAGGCATCAACGGATCACCAGTTTAGTACTGGAGGGCGGCATGGAGGGTTAAAGTCGTAGGGGGAGACCAAGAGATGAATACACCAAGCAGATTAAGAAGGATGTAGGCTGTAGTAGGTACTGGGAGATGAAGAGGCTTGCACAGGATAGAGCAGAATGGAGAGCTACACCAAACCAGTCTCAGGACTGAAGACCACAACAACAACAACAACAACAATATAATCTGTTGTGGGGCCACTATCCTCTGTTTCAATTTGACCCAAAGGTTTGAGACACTCTATACAGCCGACTAGGGCTTGTAACAACACTAATTCGCTCTGGTGTCCGTTCCACCTGTCATAGAGAATTGATACTTTAATCGTGTACATACTTACCTGGCCTGTGTTCGTGTACAAAGTCACACTGACACTTGGACGTGCTTCTGGAGGCTTGACTTTCTATGTCTAGCAATATATTAGTTTCTGTGTTGGTCATGACCTCTGTCTACCACTGTCGTGTTGGCCTTTACCCAAGCGCGTGCAGTATCTGCTGCTGCATGTACCTGCCACACACACACACACACACACACACACACACACACACACAGATTCCACTGCGTTTGCCACGAATGCCTACAGAGCTTCGTTTGCCCCACTCCGTCCTCCACTTCCCAGCTGAAGGCCACCTCGCCAGCCCCACGTCCCCCTGCCCCCCCTGCCGCCCACTCGCTTAACCGTATCCCGCTCTGCGTCTCCATTTCCATTAAATTTGGGAGCTCCCAAGCCACGCCGTGCCTCTGCCGGCGACGCGCAACTTTTGCCCAAGTTTCGGCGCGGAACGGCGGATTCCTCTCTCTCTCTCTCTCTCTCTCTCTCTCTCTCCTCTCTCTCTCCTCCCTCTTTCCTTTTCGAGGCACTGACGCCGCTCCCCCCTCCGCCACACACAAACGCGTAGCCATGGTTACCGGCCTACAAATGACGGCCGCGTGGAAGCGACGCTAGCGCCGCTATCGGCCGCTGTTGGGACTAGACATTCTGCGTGGGGCCTCGTCCGCACGGTTTTATCCGTACCCTCGCAAAGAGGGTGGGGTGGAAAAAAAAGTAGAGGTCGAGAAAAAGGTGGAGAGGGGTTAGGAAGGTGGAGAGAGAGACAGAGGGAGAGAGAGAGAGAGAGAGAGAGAGAGAGAGAGAGAGAGAGAAGACAAGTTCTTTTTTTCTCACGTAGCTTTGAGGCTTCCTCGCAAGATGATCTCTTCAGCCTTTAATTCGTACCTTCTAAGTAGCGCCTCTTCTGCACCTACGTTTCTGCGCCAGCGTGACGTTACGAGCATTCGTGAAAAGTGGCGCTCTTTTTTTTTTAAAAAAAAAAAAAAAAAAGAAGAAGAGCGACGACATATGACCAACCAGAATTAGCTTCGTGACGATTTTACATAACTAAAAAAAAATCTCTTCAGCAGATTCCGTCAATGTAGGGGGATGGTTAATGTCGTGGAAACCTCAGCCGGTCATCAGACACACCCTGCTGTGCAAGTCGTTTATCGCTATTCACTTATTTATTTATTTATTTCGTCTTTTATTTAGCCTAACCAGACTAGCGTTTTTGGGGCTCCTCTTACATCGGATCATGATCTATGTGGACACTTACTAGTGCACATTAACACATTGAAGCGCCAAAGAAAATGGTATAGACATGCGCACTCAAATAAGGTGTAAACAAGCAGAACACGGTGTTGCAGACGCCAACGCCTATATAAGGCAACAAGTGTCTGGCGCAGTTGTTAGATAAGGTATTGCTGCTACAATGACAGGTTATCAACATTTAAGTGAGTTTGAATGTGGTTTGTAGTTGGAGCACGGGAGACGGGACACAGCATCTCCGAGGTAGCTATGAAGTGGGGATTTGCCGTTATGATCATTTCACGCGTGTACCGTGAATATCAAGAAGCTGGTAAAACATGAAATCACCAACGTCGCTGCGGTTGGAAAAAAAATCCTGCAAGAACGGGACCAAATACGACTGAAGAGAGTCGTTTAACGTCGTGAGAGGAGTGCAACCTTTCCGCAAACTGCTGCAGATTTCAGTGCTGGGCTATCAACAAGTGTCAGCGTGCGAACCATTCGACGAAACATCATCGATATGGGCTTTCGGATCCGGAGGCACACTCGAGTACCCTTGATGACTGCACGACACAAATCTTTACGCTGCGCCTGGGCCGATCAACACCGACACTGCACTGTTGATGACAGGACACATGTTGCCTGGTCGGAAGAGTCCTCTTTCAAATTGTGTAGGACGGATGGACGTCTGCGTGTATGGAGACAACCTCATCAATCCATGGACCCTGCATGTCAGCAGGGGACTGATCAAGGTGGTGGAGGCTGTGTAATGGTGTGGGGCGTGTGCAGTGGGAGTGATTTGGGACCTCTGGTACGTCTAGATACGACTGTGACAGCTGACACGTACGTAAGCATCGTGTCTGATCACCAGCAACCATTCATCTCCACTGTGCATTCCGACGGACTTGGGCAACTCCAGCAGGAGAATGCGACACCCCATACGTTCAGAATTGCTACAGAGTGGCTCCAGGAACACTTTTCCGAGTTTAAACGCTTCCGCTGGCCACCAAACCCCCCAGAGGTCAACATTATTGAGCATATCTGCGATGCCTTGCAAAGTGCTGTTTAGAAGAGATCTCCGCCCCCTCGTACTCTTAATGATTTATGGACAGCCCTGCAGGATACATGGTGTCAATTCCCTCTAGCACTACTTCAGACAGCAGTCGAGTCCACGTCACGTCGTGTTTCGACATTTCTGCGCGCTTTCGGGGCCCTACACGATATTAGGCAGGTGCGCCAATTTCATTTCCTTTTTAGTGTATGTGGTGATCAAACCTTCACCTTTATGGCGACCTAATCTCTACTGAGGACACTCTGAATCAGGTGTCTTAATGTCTTTGGAGGAATGCCACCAGATTGTTCTCCGAGAGCCGAAACCAGAGACGGTGTGATGTCGGAGGCTAGGGTGTGGAGCGAGTTCAACATTGTAACTCATCCCAAAGGTGTCCCATTGGGTTCAAGTTGGAACTCTGGCCAGGGCAGTCCATTTGAGGAAAGTTACTGTGAACTAGTCATTACCTCACCGATGCTGCTTTATGGGCACAGTGCATTGTCGTGCTGATACAATCGTCATCTCCGAACTGTTCCTCCATTGCACGGAATACAAACGCCGTAAAATGTGTTCATTCATTCTTCATTTACCACTTTCTAAAGCGCAAGAAAGGGACCAAACTTTAAACAATAAAAACACTCCCAATATCGTAACACGAAACTCTTCCACACCTAAGTGATTGCACTGCAGATGATGGCAGGTAATGTTCTCCAGGCATTCGCCTAAAGAAAAGCTTGATTCATCACTCTAGATCACTAGTTTTGAGTCATCCACTGTTCAGTGGTGTCTCTCTTGACACCACGTGAAGCGCCTCTTACCGTTGGCTACAGGCACGCGTGGTTTATGAGGAGCTGTCGATCACTGCACCCCCTTACGTACAATCACTGTGTTAGATGTACTGTCGGTGGCACTTTGGAACTCACGAGTGATTCGCCCCGCTGATTTCGTGCGATCTTTGCAACCACCCTACGAAATTCCCCACGGTCCGTGTCCATCAGTAGACGAGGTCTGCCTGGTCTTGGTTTAGGTGTAGTTTTTCCTTCCCTTTTCCACTTCAGAATCACGTCAAAAGCACTCGTCCTCTTGGGCAACCTCAGAAGGCCTGGAATGTCCCTGCTGAACTTGCTATTCAGGTGGCTTCCAAGTTGAAACCCACTGTGCTATGCTGACCGACCAATTCCTCTGTTACTGCTTCTGTACTGACAACACAATCTTCTCCCATCCTCCACCCCTACTTTTATATTGGCGGATCTGCGTCTCGTGACATCTGGTGGCCAAGTCTACGTTACTTGAGACTGATGATGTTTGGTTCGTGGGGCGCTCAACTGCGCGTTCATCAGCGTCCGTACGAAGGCCCAGTTTTTACACAGTCCAGTTTTTTCTCAATCCAACCTATCCACTGTCACGAATGTGATTATAATGATGATGATGATGATGATGATGATGATGATGATGATGATGATGATGATGATGACAACACAAACACCCAGTCCCTGGGTAGAGATAATTCCCAACCCGGCCGGGAATCGAACCGGGGACGCCTTGTGAACCATCAATTAGGGCGGTTCACAAACAAGTCGGGTACACATGTGATTCCGAAACGTTATCTTGGAAGTAGGGGTCAGGAGGTGCTGGTGAAATAACACACACTGCTAAATATATCGTTTTATTTTAAAGGACTTTCTCAACAATAAACTTTTAAGTGTGGTATTTTTTTTAAAAACAATTTTAGAAACAATTTCCAATAGCTGACAAATTTTCTTCGTGAAAAGGAGCTTGCAAGGTATACGTTAACAATTTCCCAATAATAAGATTTTAAACTTATCATATATATATGTATATGAGCACAATTCCTTAAAAAAAACCTTTATGTAGCTAGTTTGTACTAAAGTTAAAATAGTTGTCTCTTGCCAATTAAATAACTTACATTACTCCTGTCAGTTGTTACAAGATAAATGTGAATAAGCCAGCACCCAAACCTTCACATTAAAGGCAGTTCATAAAAAAAAAAAAATTTCCTTAGCTCGGTGAGGGTGTAACACGTCTGAAGGGGCCCAAATCACAATAGCCGGAGTAGTTATCGGTGGTCTACAGGGCCACAGAAGATGAGCCCCAAAACTTGCACTACAAGCCACCATCTCCCCGAGTTACTCAAAACTAGAAGATGTAGCAATGGCGGTGCCTGCACAGACTCTGAACCACAGAGACACACGACACCGACCCTGAAACACCCAATCAAGGTGTGGATGAAACGGCCCCGCCAAAAAGGAATTGCCACATTCCCGCGGACAGGCAAACTAATACTGTGGTCGGAAGACCCCAACACAACCACTTCACTAGAACTTGAAAAACCCCACATACAGGGTGATTCAAAAAGAATACCACAACTTTAAAAATGTGTATTTAATGAAAGAAACATAATATAACCTTCTGTTATACATAATTACAAAGAGTATTTAAAAAGGTTTTTTTTTCACTCAAAAACAAGTTCAGAGATGTTCAATATGGCCCCCTCCAGACACACGAGCAATATCAACCCGATACTCCAACTCGTTCCACACTCTCTGTAGCATATCAGGCGTAACAGTTTGGATAACTGCTGTTATTTCTCGTTTCAAATCATCAATGGTGGCTGGGACAGGTGGTCGAAACACCATATCCTTAACATACCCCCATAAGAAAAAATCGCAGGGGGTAAGATCAGGGCTTCTTGGAGGCCAGTGATGAAGTGCTCTGTCACGGGCTGCCTGGCGGCCGATCCATCGCCTCGGGTAGTTGACGTTCAGGTAGTTATGGACAGATAAGTGCCAATGTGGTGGCGCTCCACCCTGCTTCTCTAACATCTCCAGATACTGTAGTCCAGTTACAGTAGCACCTTCGAAGAAAAAGGGACCAAAAACTTTATTGACTGAAATGGCACAGAAAACGTTCACCTTAGGCGACTCACGTTCATACTGAGTTGTTTCCCGTGGATTCTCAGTGCCCCATATACAGACATTGTGACGGTTGACTTTCCCGTTAGTGTGGAAAGTTGCTTCATCACTAAACACAATCTTTGAAGCGAAAGATTCATCTGTTTCCATTTGAGCAAGGATAAAATCACAGAAATCGATTCTTTTAATCTTATCAGCTGCAGACAGTGCTTGAACCAATTTCAGACGATAAGGTTTCATAACTAACCTTTTTCGTAGGACTCTCCATACAGTTGATTGTGGAATTTGCAGCTCTCTGCTAGCTCTGCGAGTCGATTTTCCTGGGCTGCGAACAAATGCTTGCTGGATGCGTGCTACATTTTCATCACTCGTTCTCGGCCGTCCAGAACTTTTCCCTTTGCACAAACACCCATTCTCTGTAAACTGTTTATACCAACGTTTAATACACCACCTATCAGGAGGTTTAACACCATACTTCGTTCGAAATGCACGCTGAACAACTGTCGTCGATTCACTTCTGCCGTACTCAATAACACAAAAAGCTTTCTGTTGAGCGGTCGCCATCTTAGCATCAACTGACGCTGACACCTAGTCAACAGCGCCTCAAGCGAACAAATGTACAACTAAATGAAACTTTATAGCTCCCTTAATTCGCCGACAGATAGTGCTTAGCTCTGCCTTTTGTCGTTGCAGAGTTTTAAATTCCTAAAGTTGTGGTATTCTTTTTGAATCACCCTGTATAACTCTGTTACATAAAACCAGTACTCAACTTCTCACACTCCACTACAGCGCAGGGAACATGCTGCACTTCCTCATGCTCGTCAGAGCCAACCGCTGCCAGTGGTTCCAGCGGCCGATAAGAAGACATGCGGCCCCACGCGCTGACCTCCTGCACCACGGCTTCTAAGCTTCATAAGCCACGTACACGCGGGTGAGGCACACTCAGCCCCTGACAGCCGAGAGGTCGGCCAAAGCACGTGGCGGGCAGTTGACCACCCCCAACAGCAGGGCCCCGCTCGCGCCACCACCTCTCTCCATCATCCCCCAGTACGTACCCCTCGATCGTCACGCGACAGTACACTTGCTCCACCTCATGCCAGAGGGCGGTAGCGATGCAAACAGCGTGCCAAACCGAAAGCGCCATCGCAAACTCTGGACGCGAAGCGAAAGCACTGCGCTTGGCGCGCTTTTCGAAGAGCCGGACACAACTACGGCTCACCTTGATCCAGAGGGAGCAAACTTAGGACTGTCCACATGTCTCTGATCAGATGGTGTATACATTACAAAATTATTATTAGGTATTGTTTACAAGACTTCTCAATTTCTATGCGTACTTGCGACTCGGTGACGTACAAATCTGAGATACCGTTATAATGACAATTCTAGTTACCAACTCAGAAACCAATGGAAGCTTAGAACATGCTGAAACAAACCGGTGTTTGTTCGCTGTCAGTACACGCAGCGCACGGAGAAACTGCATACTGGCAGCCATCAGGCGCGTCTGCGCTTTCAGATACGAAGAATGAGAAGAGATGCAAAAGAAAATTTATATTAAAACCTAAAAGGTAAGTGCAATATATATCCACGCTTATTAGTGATCTAACTGAATTAATGCGAAATACATATAGTTCCTACCTAAAGGCGGCATACACTAAACACGGGTTCATGCGTTGTCAAACTAGCTATAAAATGTAAAACACCGCTCTTACATAGATATAAAAATTTGTTAGATTGTGTTCACCGTCCTTGCGCTAGATGCGAGCGTCCTCTAAAAGATAGTCAAGATTTTTCAAAAGCCTACAGTATACAAATTTACTATTAATATTTAGGTCAAATGTACATAAAATTTAAGATTACAGAACAGATCGTTAAATCAGTAAAATAACATTTCAGAACAAGGAGAAAACATTGCTATAGATGAAAATAATACAGCGACATCGCGCGTCAGAAATACGCTCTACAAGTGCTACTACTATTTTCATCTATAGCAATGTTTTCTCCTTGTTCTGAAATGTTATTTTACCGATTTAACGATCTGTTCTGTAATCTTAAATTTTATGTACATTTGACCTAAATATTAATAATAAATTTGTATATTTTACACTTTTGAAAAATTATGACTATCTTATGGACGAAGCGCGCATCTAGCGCAAAGACGGTGAACACAATCCAACAAATTTTTATATCTCTATAAGACCGGTGCTTTACATTATACGGTTAGTTTGACGACGCATGAACCGATGCTCAGTGTATGCCGCCTTTAGGTATGAATTATATGTATTTCGCATCAATTCAGTTAGATTACTAATAAGAGTGGATATATATTGCACTCATTGTTTAGGTTTTAATATAAATTTTCTTTTGTATTGTTTTAGCATCTGAAGATGGTCATTGTATGGCCGAAACCGGTTATGACTGTGTCATAAACATGTGATTGTGTCTATAAAAAAACAAAAAAAATTTTACAAGAGAATCAATCACGCACTCCATAGACAAAATGTCGTTTTTTTCCAAAATGAGAAGAGAGCCAGAAGCTCTAACGATGGCTGCGCAAGATCTCATGACTAACCATACAGAAGTTATAATGGAAACCACTGAACACGGCTGACGTCGTCTATGTGGCATAACATTTACACAGATGTCAAAGACTGGCTGCGATATGCACTGGATGGCCTGACTAAGTGAACGACACGCTTTCTGGCCCGCGGAGAGAGAGGGACGCATGGCCATGTGCTGTCTCACTGTTATTTCCACTGACTGGAACGAGGCAATGGACTGCATAATTTCAACCCGGATAATGTTATCCATCTGGTGGAACAGCGACGGTGTGGTGGACTACCAATTGCTTTTCCAAGGTGTAGCCATCACAGCTGTCGTTCATTGTCAACAACTTAGACGTCTTACAGACGCAGACAAGAACAACGACCAGTAAGACTGCTTGAAACGATGCCACTGCACGATAATGCCCGCCTACACTCTATTAGACGGACAAAAAACACTATAAAGGAATTGGGCTTGGGAAGTCCTTCCGCACCCATCTTCTTCACCCGATGCTGTGCTCTCGGATTTTCACCTTTCGCGCTGTCTGGCGAACAAACTTCATTGACCTTCCTTTCCAGATGAAAATGGGCACCGAATATGTCTCGAAGCGTTATTCGCCTCAAAATCATGCGATTTCTACAGTCGCGGAATCGACAATTACCCATGCGCTGGCAAACTGTTGTAAATAGTGAAGGAGAATATGTTACTCTTGACTAAAGTCTCTGTCACGTTTATCTGCTGTGTTTGTTAAACTTACGGAAAATCATTACCAGGTTATGCACCAACCTAATATATGCGGTCTCTTTTACAGATGAATTCCTAGAATTCTCCCAGCCAGTAAACCTAAGTCAGCCACTTTCCTTCGCTACTACTGTCCTTACAAGGTAGTTCCTTTTCATATAGCTTTAGAACGCCAAGATGTTCAATCGACCCGACTGTGTCAAGTAGCGCACTCCTAATACTGTATTCGAACTTTATAGGATGGTTCTTGCTACTCATCTGCAGTAATTTATATTTTTCTTCATTTACAGCTAACTACCGTTCATCACATCAATTAGAAATTTTGTCCAACTCATCTTGTTTTCTCCTACAGTCACTCAATGAAGGCACCTTCCGGCGCACCGCTGCATCTCCAGAAAACAGCTGCAGATCGTTGCTGATCCTGTCCGCCCAAATCATTCATCTACGAGCGCAGTTCAATAAGTAATGCAACACATTTTTTTTCTGAAACAGGGGTTGTTTTATTCAGCATTGAAATACACCAGGTTATTCCCCAATCTTTTAGCTACACAACACTATTTTTCAACGTAATCTCCATTCAATGCTACGGCCTTACGCCACCTTGAAATGAGGGCCTGTATGCCTGCACGGTACCATTCCACTGGTCGATGGCGGAGCCAACGTCGTACTGCATCAATAACTTCTTCACCATCCGCCTAGTGCCTCCCACGGATTGCGTCCTTCATTAGGCCAAACATATGGAAATCCGACGGTGCGAGATCGGGGCTGTAGGGTGCATGAGGAAGAACAGTCCACTGAAGTTTTGTGAGCTCCTTTCGGGTGCGAAGACTTGTGTGAGGTCTTGCGTTGTCATGAAGAAGGAGAAGTTCGTTCAGATTTTTGTGCCTACGAACACGCTGAAGTCGTTTCTTCAATTTCTGAAGAGTAGCACAATACACTTCAGAGTTGATCGTTTGACCATGGGGAAGGACATCGAACAGAATAACCCCTTCAGCGTCCCAGAAGACTGTAACCATGACTTTACCAGCTGAGGGTATGGCTTTAAACTTTTTCTTGGTAGGGGAGTGGGTGTGGCGCCACTCCATTGATTGCCGTTTTGTTTCAGGTTCGAAGTGATGAACCCATGTTTCATCGCCTGTAACAATCTTTGACAAGAAATTGTCACCCTCAGCCACATGACGAGCAAGCAATTCCGCACAGATGGTTCTCCTTTGCTCTTTATGGTGTTCGGTTAGACAACGAGGGACCCAGCGGGAACAAACCTTTGAATATCCCAACTGGTGAACAATTGTGACAGCACTACCAACAGAGATGTCAAGTTGAGCACTGAGTTGTTTGATGGTGATCCGTCGATCATCTCGAACGAGTGTGTTCGCACGCTCCGCCATTGCAGGAGTCACAGCTGTGCACGGCCGGCCCGCACGCGGGAGATCAGACAGTCTTGCTTGACCTTGCGGCGATGATGACACACGCTTTGCCCAACGACTCACCGTGCTTTTGTCCACTGCCAGATCACCGTAGACATTCTGCAAGCGCCTATGAATATCTGAGATGCCCTGGTTTTCCGCCAAAAGAAACTCGATCACTGCCCGTTGTTTGCAATGCACATCCATTACAGACGTCATTTTAACAGCTCCGTACAGCGCTGCCACCTGTCGGATGTCAATGAAACTATACGAGACGAAGCGGGAATGTTTGAAAATATTCCACAAGAAATTTCCGGTTTTTTCAACCAAAATTGGCCGAGAAAAAAATGTGTTGCATTACTTATTGAAGTGCCCTCGTACATAGAGATTAATGGCGGTCCAATCACGTCTCCCTGAGACTCCCACTACGATAACTTTGTTGTGATTAACACTCGCCATCGAGCAAAACGCACTGGTTTTTGTTACTTATGAAGCCGTCGAACTACTCTTATACCTGTGAACCTCATTCGTATTCTCGGGACTTCGTTAACAGCCCGCAGTGAACCACGGTTCGCAGGATATTGTGCGAGAAAAGGGAAAACTGACTTTCTCACGTGCCGTACTTTCTAAATCTGTGGTGATTTGTAGACTCAAGTTTTTCAGTCTCAATAAATTTTAAAAATCAATATGAACAGTCACAACGGCAATAAACTTTCTTTTTCTTTATACGACGTTACCGGTTTCGGTCTAATTTACACCGTCTTCCGACCTTGCACTGAAATATGTACATACAGTAGAGCTAGAGTGACACAGTAATATAGAAAATACACCTTACGTGACAAATAATATGGTTCACATGGCTCTGAGCACTATGGGACTTAACTTCTGAGGTCATCAGTCCCCTAGAACTTAGAACTTCTTAAACCTAACTAACCTAAGGACATCACACACATCAATGCCCGAGGCAGGATTCGAATCTGCGACCGTAGCGGTCGCGCGGTTCCACACAAATAATGAAAGAAGAACATATACCCATGATGGTGGATGGTGGATGTGAACGGAGCAGGAGCTACACCTCCACCAACACTACCTGCTGAGGAGAGAGGCGCAGCTGTGGCTTAAATACGCGATGTTCCGCCCACTGCACACAGAATTACATCAGCGACAGCCAGTCAGGCATCCAGGACGTCAAATAGTTGTTACAGTGAAGTATATGCAAAATGGTCACACGACAGCTAACAGCAGAAGAGGAAATAGGTACATTATATTATATAAAGTAACTGCTATAAACAGCATTACGTCAAACTATTATATATGACATAGCCAATCGTAATTTCTTGTGGAAACATCGATAGCCATGTGTGGGTAAACTCGTAGAGTGTATGGCAGGAAAGATGGCGGTCAGGCGGCACTAAAGTTTCCCATGAAGACGGCGTGGTCATATCGATATGTGCCATCCAGCAGGGGAGGATCTGAGAGCTGTGTCAGTGGCTGGACGTCAAATACGTACTGCCATGCAAGTCGGTATGTATAAATGCATGCAAATGATTGCGCATTGCTCTTAGATCGTAATGCCAGTGAAAATACTGCTTGACCGGCGCCATTATGTATGATCGAGGTGACGGTGTACTCGTTTCATAGGGGCCGATTTAAAAGCTGCTACAGTGACTAGTTGTTATCAGCTATTCGCATGCAAGTAAGACGACTGTCATACTATGTGTCAAATCCCCCACGTGACATTAACCATGTGACTCACAAGATAACAAATGAAGTATTAAACCTGAAACATTAAAAAGGAAAAAAGTATGTAAGTTACACCAAAAGAAGTATGGAACAAAGTCTCATTTCCCCATCAAGGTAGCCAAACACAAAAAAATGGGCATAAAAAACTGAAGTTTAAGAAACTGAATATAGTTGTTTCCGGTCATTCCATAAAATAGGTGTACAAAATGTCCAATGTACAGAAATACAGGTTACAACAGTACGATGTAATACATAATGTACCCATCTAAATAGTCATAAAAGTAAAACAATTGCATAAACAGTCAAAAGTTTAACGATACCGTGGCTGTAGTTTTTTACAGTCACGAAAATATCAATAAGGATGATGTTACAATTATCATTTGGAGACATAAAAGAGGAATAAATGCGAAATGAAGTAAGATAGCGTTCTTCAGTTAGCCTAGGGCACAATCTTCATGAAATGAAGCAGTGCCCACAAACTGAGGCTATTAAGATAGTCTAAAAATTATAAAAACGTAAGCATCCAAGAGTTTAGAATAAATTACATAAAGTTTATTACAATCATTAAGACATTCCGTAAAAAGTAACAGAATAAAAAGTAACGGAAGAGCCCACAGATAGCTATCGATGTTCTCACAACTGTTTATGATCAATATATTATTATTATTATTATTACTATTATTGGTGTTTTGCCCTTAAAGAGCGCAGTTGGACTAAACTACATGGCCAGTTCCTTTTGCTGCCTTCCCTGCTGTGTTTCTGTTTCCGGTCCCCTGTCCATGCTTCTTGTCGGCTTTGTGTCTTCGGCTTGCGTTCTTCTGTCCATTTTACACCTGTTCGTTTGTCTCAGTGTGTCACATGTAGTTTACTTTTCTTAATGATGTTTCTGAATTTTATTCTGTCATTTATTGTGTCTGCTGTGATGTTGAGTTGGTTCAGGTCGATTTTTACCTCTGCCATCCATTTGTTGTTTCTAGTGGATACCCAGTCAAAGAACTGTTTGGTCAGTGTGTGTGATGGCATTCTGTATAGGTGTCCATAGAATTGTAGTCTGCGTTTTCTAATCTTTTCTGTGATTGTCTCCGTATGTTTTTATAGTTACTCTGTAGGTTTCTTGATCCATATTCCATTGTTGTTAGTTGCGCCAAATATTTTCCTAAGTATTTTCCGTTATACTGTTTCTAATTGTCTGATACGTGTATGCCCTAGGAGTAGTGTGGTCTCTGCTGCATATAGTGCCTCGGGGAGCACCACCGTGTCGTAGTGGCGTAATCTGGCTTTTTGTGAGACAGACTTCTTGTTGTAATGATTCCACACTACTTTGTATGCCTTGTCCAATTTAGTTTTTCTTCTTCGTTTGAGCCTCTGTTATGACTGCTCATTTGTAGTGTTTCACGGAGGTATTTGAAGTTTCCCGTTTAGTAAATCGTGCCATACTTTGTGTTCAGAGATGAGAGTTTCTTTGTGCTCATAAACTGTGTCTTTTCGTAAGAGATGTGTAGTCCAGTTTTAGAAGCGATTTCATGTAGTTTTTCGATTGCGTCTTTTGTTTCGTTTATACCTTTCGTGACAATCGCCAAATCGTCTGCAAAAGCCAGGCATTTAATGTGTAGGTTTCCTATGGTTATCCCCTGTTGTGATGTTTCCCATTCTTTTATTACCTTATCTAACACTAGATTGAAAAGAAGAGATGAGAGGCCATCGCCTTGTCGGACACCTGTGCGAATTTCATAGCGCTCTGATAGTTCCCCACAGAACTTTACTTCGGAGGTCGTGTTGGTGAAGGTTTGCTCTATGATAGTCCGTGTTTTCTTGCTTACTTTGTATTCAGCTTATATTTTTAAGAGAGTTTTCCGGTTGATAGAGTGTACGCCTTTTTGAGGTCGGCAAAGGCAATGATCAGGTTCTGTTTGTGTTGTAAAATCATTTTCGGGTTCCAAATTTGTTCCGCACAAGACAGCCCTTTACGGAAGCCTGCTTGGTATTCCCCAGTCATATCTATATATTACAGTTTAACATTATGCGGGTTATAGCAGTTATTTTACATTGGGCAGAGCATCGCATATTTACGCAACAGTTGCATCACTATAATTCGCAACTGGCCTTCGTGGAGGTGTACCATCTACCGTCATGGGTATAAGTTCTTCTTTTATTATTTGTTGTGTAAGGTATATTTTATGTATTACTGCATCCCTCTAATTCTATTGTATGCACACATTTCAGTGTAAGGTCTGAAGATGGTCTAAATCAGACCGAAACCGGTAATCTAATATAAAGAAAAAAGAGTTCATTGCGTCTGTGACTGTCCACATTCATTTTTGGTAATAAATATATCGCTGTACTCCAGAGGGACATGTTCTCAAAAATTAGTCATTAAATTTTATTATACAGGGTGAGTCGCGTAAGTCGTAACACCCCCTTTATTCCGGGTGCGATTGCACGTATCGACAAGCGGTGTCCGGTGAATCAAAGCCGACTATGGGGCACATACTTTGTTAGATGCACAATAATCACAATGTTTAGATTGACCGAGATCATGAACCAAGTTCATGGTTTTTAAATGGCACACTATACTTTCTTTACCATCATTCGAACGCTCCTGAAAAAACGCGTATTGTGATGTTCGGCGTGTTGCTATTGTGATTCAAACTTTGCTTAAAAGACGCTGGGAAATGATGATTTACCTACATAGCGTAGGCCGAGCATGCTGCATAGAGCACGGCAACTCGGCCTGCGAGTCGCGCGAGGCGTGTTTACAGTCTGCAGCCTCTTCCGACCGCTAAGACCTTCAATCGTACATTTCCCAGCGTCTTTTAAGCAAAGTTTGAATCACAATAGCAACATGCGTTACATGACTATACGCGCCTTTTCCAGAGCGTTCGAATGACGGTAAAAAAAGCATAGCGTCCCATTTTAAAAAACTTGTACTTGCCTCATTATCTCGGTCAATATAAACGTAGTGATTATTGTGCATGCACCAAAGTATGAGCCCCATAGTCGGCTATGATTCGCCGAACGCCGCTTGTCGATACGTGCAATCGCCCACCAGAATAAAGGGGGTGTTACGTCTTACGCGACTCACCCTGTATACGTTCAAGTCGAAGCATCAGTACTGAAATTAGTTTGAGAAATGTAAAGCTAGTGCTGCTGAAAAGTTTGTTACGACTTTTTCTGGAAAAACGGCGTACCCAGAACTTCACAGTGCACTCGGTACCTTTTGAAATGCAATGTACGCAGCCAACAGGTGTAGTGCACGCTGCGCGACGTCCGCTAGGTGTCGGTGACGTCACAACTACAAACCGCCCGCCCGCAGACACTGGCCCGCACCCCACGCAGCTGGAGAATCGGCCATGAATATTTATCGCTAATCCGTGATTGAGCGCCCGTGTAAGCGCGTGCATAATGCAGACTCTCGCTGACCCACCCCGAGCCGCCCCCACACTACACCCACCACCGTCACCAGGTTCCCTGCATTACCCTCCCCCTCTGCCCCTCCCCCCTTCCCCCCCTCCCCTCGCCCACACACACACAAACCACACTCTTATCTCTCTCCCTCACAATGATGACCTCCTTGTTGATGCCGCTATGTTGCGTCTGTAACAACGTCGTACTCCTCCCCGAAAGAAGATGCAGTAAACATCCTCGAATTCGAATCGAAAACAGCTGCGACATCGATAATTTAGAAGCAGAATCCCTCGGTCTAGCGAGGCAATTTAAGTCCCTTATAAAAGGCAAGCCTTTTGGTCCAGATTTTTCTTTTTTTATTTCAGACGTGGTTTGATGCAGCCCGCCACAAATTTCTCTCCCTTGCCAACATCTTCATCTCAGAGTAGCACATGCAACCTACGTACTCAGTTATTTGTTGGACGTATCCAAATCTCTGTTTTTACCCTCTGCGGCTCCCTCTAGTACCGCAGAATTTATTTCGTGATGCCTTAATAGATGTCGTGCCATACTGTCTCTTCTCCTTGTCACTGTTTCCCACATATTCCATTGCCCTCCGATTCTGTGCAGAACTTCCTCATTCCTTACATTACCACTCCACTTAATTTTCAACATTCGTCGGTAACACCACATCTCAAAAAATGTTCAAATGTGTGTGAAATATTATGGGACTTAACTGCTAAGGTCATCAGTCCCTAAGCTTTCACACTACTCAACCTAAATTATCCTAAGGACAAACACACACACCCATGCCCGAGGGAGGATTCGAACATCCACCGGGACCAGCCACAGTCCATGACTGCAGCGCCTTAGACCGCTCGGCTAATCCGGCGCACCACATCTCAATTGCTTGGATTCTCTTCTGTTCTGATTTTCCAACACTCCATGTTTCACTAACATACAATGCTGTGCTCCAAATGTACATTCTCACAAATTTCTTCCTCAAAGTAAGCCCTATGTTTGGTACTAGTAGACCTCTCTTGGCGAGCAATGCACTTCTTACCGGTGCTCGTCTGCTTTTGATGTCCTCCTTGCTACATCTGTCAAAAATGGTTCAAATGGCTCTCAGCACTATGGGACTTAACTGCTGAGGTCATCAGTCTCCTAGAACTTAGAACTACTTAAACCTAACTAACCTAAGGACATCACACACATCAATGCCCGAAGCAGGATTCGAACCTGCGACCGTAGCAGTAGCGCGGTTCCAGACTGTAGCACCTAGAACCCCTCGGCCATTTCGGCCGGCGCTACATCTGTCATCCGTCGTTTGTATATTGTATACCAATGAGTAAGCCGACAACTATTTGAAGAATCAAACTCCAACGTGTAAAAAAGCTTCGAACTCTGATTAAATTTACAAAAGAGTTGATGTGTTAAATATTTTACGTCAACTATGTAGCCGGACGTTCTGGCTGAGCGGCTCTATCCGCTTAAATCCGGATCCGCGCTGCTGCTGCTGCGGTCGCAGGTTCGACTCCTGCCTCGGGCATGGATGTGCGTAATGTCCTTAGACTAGTTAGGTTTAAGTAGTTCTACGTTCTAGGGGACGGATGACCTGAGATGTTGAGCCCCATAGTGCTTAGATCCATTTGAACCATTCAACGATGTAAGCGACAAAAAGTTTTAAAAAGATTTCAAATTAGACTACCGATAAAAATTTTTTGATCATCTATCGAAACTGTGGATTTGGGGTCAACACAGGCATTTCCTTTCGAATATTCTATCATTACCCCGTTCTGATAACAAAAAAGGTATAAACATGTACAGAATAAGGGCATTTTTTTGTGTATTTGGCTGGTTGTTCGCATAGAGCGATGTTTAAGACTATGCACAACAAAACTGATGTGCCTTTAGGTGAGACACGTCCACTCAAATAGGCCTAGTTCCTTCTGCTGTCTCTGTAGCAATCAGTTCGCATTGATTTATATTGAAAACCATGTAGGAGATATGCGACCAAATTTTTTGTTCGAGTAGCGTGGCTATCTGAGCACTATGGGACTCAGCATCCGAGGTCATCAGTCCCCTAGAACTTAAAACTACTTAAACTTAACTAACCTAAAGACATCACACACATCCATGCCCGAGGCAGGATTCGAACCTGCGACCGTAGCAGTTTGCGGTTCCGAGCTGAAGCCACAAGAACCGCTCGGCCACAGTGGCCTGCTTCAATATATGTAATATATACACATAACATACTACACAGAAAAATTCTTAGCAAAAATCTCTGAAAGTTCTTGATCGATTTACTTCATATTTGTGCACAATAGTAAACACTGAGACCGACATAGGCTACATAATTTTTAAGGAAACACTGAGCCGGTACTCTGTTAAACCAGACTGCGAGAAGGAAATGCTGTGCTGTGAAAATTTGATTATTAATTTGCTTTCTCGCAGTCAATTTTTAACTATGACATCAGGGCATTTAAAACATTGGACAAATTCTTTCTCCTTATATGCTAGTATAATTTTGTACAAAATTTACATACACAGCAATGCGAAGGTTTGGTGTTATACCGCGCAATCGGTTTCTGCAAAAAAAAAAAAAAGGAAAACCATATAATTATCCGCTTATGACTAGAATACTACTACGGAATCTGAATCGTCCGAAACATTGTAATTCTACGCTTTCGCAGATTAAAACGATGTGAAATACTGTCGTTGAGGCTACTATTGTAACAGATCTATCAGCTGAAGAGGTCTGCCTCATTCCCCGTATACCAATTTATCCATTCAGCTTAAGGTTCTCCAGTTTCCAAAGTTCCTTTCAGTCACCACTAAACAAAGTTCAGAAGATGGTGGCAGAGGAATTGGATAGAGAGGGGGAAGAAAATGAACAGAGTAAGGGGTAAGGAGGAGATGGAAAGAGAGACGGGTTAGGAGGAAAAAGACACAGAAAGGCAGGAGCAAGAGGTGATTGACAGAGAAAGGGGGAGAATGAGTGGAAGGACAAAGAGAGGGTGGAGGGGAAGGTGGTGTGAGAGGGAGAGGGGACGGAGCTTACGATGTATGTCCGATTTCCAACAGTTGCGAAGCATTGCTGGCTTCGCTACTTGCTGCAGTTCAAAAGGATTATTATACTACCGGCCATTAAAATTGCTACACAAAGAAGAAATGCAGATGATAAACGGGTATTCATTGGACAAATATATTGTACTAGACCTGACATGTTATTACATTTTCACGCAATTTTGGTGCATAGATCCTGAGAAATCAGTACCCAGAAGAACCACCTCTGGCCGTAATAACGGCCTTGATACGCCTGGGCATTGAGTCAAACAGAGCTTGGATGGCGTGTACAGGTACAGCTGCCCATGCAGCTTCAACACGATACCACAGTTCATCAAGAGTAGTGACTGGCTTATTGTGACGAGCCAGTTGCTCGGCCACCATTGACCAGACGTTTTCAATTGGTGAGAGATCTGGAGATTGTGCTGGCCAGCGCAGCAGTCGAACATTTTCTGTATCCAGAAAGGCCCGTAAAGGACCTGCAACATGCGGTCGTGCACTATCCTGTTGAAATGGAGTGTTTCGCAGGGATCGAATAAGGGGTTGAGCCACGGTCCGTAACACATCTGAAATGTAGCGTCCACTGTTCAAAGTGCCGTCAATGCGAACAAGAGGTGACCGAGACGTGTAACCAATGGCACTCAATACCATCACGCCGGGTGATACGCCAGTATGGCGATGACGAATACACGCTTCCAATGAGCATTCACCGCGACGTCGCCAAACACGGATGCGACCATTATGATGCCGTAAACAGAACCTGGATTCATCCGAAAAAATGACTATTTGCCACTCATGCACCAAGGTTCGTCGTTGAGTACACCATCGCAGGAGCTCCTGTCTGTGATGCAGCGTCAAGGGTAACCGCAGCCATGGTCTCCGAGCTGACAGTCCATGCTGCTGCAAACGTCGTCGAACTGTTCGTGCAGATGGTTGTTGTCTTGCAAACGTCCCCATCTGTTGACTGAGGGATCGAGACGTGGTTGCACGATCCGTTACAGCCATGCTGATAAGATTCCTGTCATCTCGACTGCTACTGATACGAGGCCGTTGGGATCCTGCACGACGTTCCGTATTATTCAATATTCTGCTAAGAGTCATTCGATCTCGACCAACGCGAGCAACAATGTCGCGATACGATAAACCGCAATCGCGATAGGCTACGATCCGACCTTTATCAAAGTCGGAAACGCGATGGTACGCATTTCTCCTACTTATATGAGGCATCACAACAACGTTTCTCACAGGCAACGCCGGGGAACTGCTGTTTGTGTATGAGAAATCGGTTGGAAACTTTCCTCATGTCAGCACGTTGTAGGTGTCGCAACCAGCGCCAACCTTGTGTGAATGCTCTGAATAGCTAATCATTTGCATAACACAGCATCTTCTTCCTGTCGGTTAAATTTCGCGTTTGTTGCACGTCATCTTCGTGGTGCAGCAATTTTAATGGCCAGTAGTGTAAATTATGTTTGAGTCATTTATCTAACAAATTTACGTCATCCCGGTTACGCTCTATGAAGATCTGAACCCCTGATTATTTTCCTAGTATTAATAGTAACCATCTGGCTGGACAGGTTACATGTCTCCTCATGATAATCAGAAACAGAAGCCATTTTCGCTTCTTTAAGAGCGACGTACTGCATTTTCTTATAATTCATCCCGCTAATTGAAAATATAAATCGCGTATCTGTTGCTTTTGACTATATGCATCTTTAAGCGCTCCTTTTATCAAACTTACATCAGTTTCGTGACATTCTCTGTGAAATGTGGGATTTATTCCGCAGACGTGTCCTGCGCTGTGAGATGGCACCGAGCAGTAGACAATCGAGGTTAAACTAAATCCTACTGTTGACTCTCATCGGGTTTGAAGATTAACTGTGAATGCACTCTAAGACAAAAAAGAAAAAAAAAAAAGACGCAGCACGAAGAATTTTTGCAAACGGGTCACAAATCGATACTCATACAAATATCTATGGAAAACGCAAAATTCAAAATTGTAAACTCTGGCGGCCGATGACTGAATATGTGACGCTGCAGCGCAGCAGGACAGGTGGCAAGGATAGTGAACAGGGAACGTGTCGACAACAGGAGATGCAGTCTTTGCTAATTTCATTCCGGTACTCAGTTGGAAAGTACCCATGCTATGGAGACAGACGTATGAACGATATACGCGGATACCATCGTTTGAGAGAGCAAATGGTTCAAATGGCTCTGAGCACTATGGGACTTAACATCTGTGGTCATCAGTCCCCTAGAACTTAGAACTACTTAAACCTAACTAACCTAAGGACATCACACACATCCATGCCCGAGGCAGGATTCGAACCTGCGACCGTAGCAGTCGCGCGGTTCCGGTCTGAGCGCCTTAACCGCGAGACCACCGCGGCCGGCGTTTGAGAGGGCACTTGCGCTTGGGCACGAAGAACCAGGTTGCAGTAATCGGCGAATCGCTCGACATTTGAACAGGAGTAAAGCCACTATGCGGCGATGTTGGTAGGAATGGGTGAACCGTGGCTGAACACAACGTCAAGAAGGAAGCGGTAGACCTAGAGAGGCGACAGAATGTGGGGACCGCGCAGTCTTCAGAGAGGCACTCAGAGCACCAGATTCATCAACATCATCATCATCACCACCGATCCAAAGTGCGACAGGTGCTTCACTGACCACAAGCACCATTAGCAGGTGGCTCACGGAAAGGGGGTTGAGCTCATAGCGCCCTTGCACTGACTGACACTGACCTCTGTACACCAACAAGCCTGTTTGCAGTGGTGTCCAACACATTCGGCCTGGAATCTCATCGACTGTAGTGTAATCGTCTTCAGCGATGAGTCTTGCTGCGAACTGAGCCCAGATGACCAGTGATGACGTGTTTAGAGGCTCCTGGTCAATGGTGGGATACGAACCTGACTGCCGCGTGCCATAGAACCAGTCAGCCAGGACTGATGGTCTGGGCTGGCAGTTCATTTCACACCTTTCCACCTGTGGTCGTCATCCTTGGCACCCTAACAGCACAGATATTCTAAGCTCCGTTTTGTTGCACTTCGTGGCAGACCCTCCTGGTCTTACATTTCAGCAAAATAACGCCCGTCCTTACACGCCTAGAGTTTATACTGCTTGTCTTCGCGCTTGTGAAACCCTACCTTGGGCAGAAAGGTCGCCGGATCTCTCCCCAATTGAGACCGTTTACAGAATTAAGGGCAGGTACATCCAACCAGCTCGGGATTTTGACCATCTAGCGCGCCACCTTGACAGAATGTGGCACAATATCCCTCAGGAGGACATGCAACAAATCTCTCAATCAATGCCAATGCCAAATGGTTGCATAACGGCCACAGGTGGACCAACGCGTTATTGATTAGCTCAGTTTGTGGAGCTCTTTCTCTTGAATAAATCATACAATTTTTATGAAATCGTAATCATTTGCCGGTCAGTAGATGTACATCACATCAACTGATTTCCGTCCCGTTGGGATGTTCAAAAAATGTGTGTGGAATCTTATGGGACTTAAATGCTAAGGTCATCAGTCCCGAAGCTTACACACTACTTAACCTAAATTATCCTAAGGGCAAACACACACAAAACAAACACACCGGGAGCAGCCACACAGTCCATGCCGTTGGGATGTTTCCTTCGTGTGGTACCTTTTTTTCTCTTTATCTTGGGGTGTATCTCTGAACCAGTCCCCACAACCGGCTGGCCACAGATTGGACAAATTCAGGGACGGCCTGTCGTGGACACAGAGTCCACTGTAACTAGTATATCCATGGGCAGTACACAGTTCGAGTCACACGCGAGCACCATGATATCTGTCAAAAAAAATAAAAAAAATAAAATAGACACCAAAGTATTTCCCAACAGTGTCAAATAAAGTTAATCACCAAAAGAAAAAAATCGGCAAAATTTATTGGATGAACACAGTGCGTTCAACTGGAACAGGTTTTATCGGTTATTTAAAGATGTCTGCAAAGCGCGCTGTTTCCACTTGATGAGTCTTACGTGGAATGTCATTCACATGCATATGGAGTAAATGTGGGCACACAACTCAACCCTGTGGAACTTCCGTTGTGACTTCTCTGCAGGTACCAAAATCGTCCCTCCTTCCAATGTCAGTATGAATTACGCAGCATATACAAGGTTAAGCTACTACCTGTCCTGTGCATATCGATTCGACTCATATGTTACCATTAAAATGTGGTAGGTTCCACAGTTCTGATCATGCACCCGACCAGTCAACGTATAGTAAACATGAGAGATTCAAGACACACCACTTCCTGTTTCACTGTGGTACCCAACGGTGCGTTAGATCCCCCAAATGCAGATATGGGTGCGTTAGCCACCCACAGACCTCTCGCATTCTCTTACTTGCGAACGCAGTCGAAGAACGCCGATAATACACGATCGACAGCTGTCGCTCGAGTTTGTAGTCACGTGAAAGCGAAGAAGAATTACGGTGCAGGATCTGTTGAACGAAATAAACAACATAATGAGTACAAATTATGTGCTGAGAGTAATTTGAAGGAAGACGAAAGTGATGAGAAGTAGCAGAAATTAGAACGGCGAGAAAGTTATCGTCATAATTGGGGATCAGGAACTAGATGAAGTTAAGCAATTGCGCTATCTAGGCAGCAAAATAACCAATGATGATCACAGCAAGGAAGACATAAAAGAGCAGACTAGCACTAGCAAAAAGGACATTCCTGGCCAAGAGAAGTTTACTAGTATCAAACATAGGTCTTAATTTGAGGAAGAAATTTGCGAGAATGTACGTTTAGAGCGCAGCGTTGTATGGCAGTGAGACATGGACTGTGACTAAATCGGAACAGAAGGGAATGGAACCATATGTGATATGGTGCGACAAAAGAATGTTCAAAATTAGGTGGATTGATAAGATAAGGAATGAGGATGCTCTGCGCAGAATCGGAGAGCGAAGGAGTATGTGGAAAATACTGACAAGAAGAAAGAACTGGATGACAGGACATCTGTTAAGACATTATGGAATAACTTCCATTGCACTAAAGGGAGCTTAGAGGGTAACAAAATTGTAGAAGGAAGTCAAAGGTTGGGATACACCCAGCAAATAGTTGAGGACGTAGGTTGCAAGTGCTACTCTGAAATGAAAAGGTTGGCACAGGAGAGGAATTTGTGGCGGGCCGCATCAAACCAGTCACAAGACTGATAACTCGTCAAAAAAAGTTACAGTACATAAGTGGTACGAATACCTACGACGAAATATAACTTGTCCATAATATTTGTGAACGTTTTGTGTTACGTGAAACTCCTATCGAATGAAAAGGTAATAACAATTTGCTTTTTGCTGTTCTACCGTGAAGAAAAACTAATTAATTTACGCTAGTGAGCATGCTTCCGTGCGCCATCTTGTCACATAAGGCGTTCATAGCCGTTATTATGTTGTAAAACATCCGTGTTGCTTTCCTGTGTTTGCAAGTGAGTGACATTTTATTTTTGGTGTCTGTGTGTGTGTGTGTGCGTGTGTGTGTGTGTGTGTGTGTGTGTGTGTTTGTGTGCGTCCGACTAGCTCGTACTTCTTGTTTCACTTTTGTTCGAGGGCGGATTTACCGTTCTCACTTCCTTCGCAAAAACTGAAGCAGTTACAAAAGTTCAAGTGACACCAGCAGACCAAAGAAAAACGGCTGACCGTCTGCAGTTCGACAGTGGGCAATACAGCAAAAAAAATTCTATATGTACTAATAATAATACCGTAAAATCGCCGTGGACTGATGACCTAGGATGGTAAGTCCCATAGTGCTCAGCGCCATTTTGAAAATCACCGTGACTGTTTGAACACGCTAATCCTCAAAACGATTTGATGAATCTTCATTGGATTTTTCCGGGTAACTTCAGCATAGCCCGGAGCATCGCACTGACTTTGGTTCATCACAATTGGATCATTAAAAAAAGTATCGGAATAAAAATTTTAGGATTCTGCTCAGCTTATTATTTTAGAGACGGCGTAATACACCAAAAAATCGTTAGATGACACTCTTAGTGTTTTTACTTCAGTGACAGAAGTTTACGTCAGTGACAGAAATAAGGACACCATTTCTCTCTTCAATAGTGCAAACTAACATTGAATTTACTTTTCTAGAATATACAGATTTCCATATTTGGCATTATGTATTAAAAATTGACGAAATCGCTTTCCTACTTTCATAAGGTTTGATTTATGTACAGTCCAGCCACATTAATGCGACCACCACATATGTACAACGTCGACGTGCAGTGGCCATTCACAGACAGCAGGTGGCAGGGTATGTAAAGCATGTAGAGGGACTCGGAAAACAGTGCTGTCGTCGTCGTAATGCGGAAACGGAGCGATGTATCTGTCCAAAAGGGCTAAATCATTGACTTTTGGGCGAATGGCGGAAACGTTTCCGAAACCGCTAAGTTTGTAAACAGTTCGCGTGCCACCGTGGTTAAAGTATACAGTGCGGGGAATAATGGCGCTATCCGAAACCGGCACCGAGGCAACTGCGGTGTACCACAGGCCATAGATGACGAGGGTGAACGACGACGGATGAGGAGAGCTGTACGGAAGAGTGGACGTGCAAATGTCTAGCAGCTAACCGCCCAGATAAACTAACGGGCTACCGACAGCGTCTGCTTTAGGCCGGTCAGCGATCGTTCCCGCCTGTAGGCGCCTCGATCGTGCGCCCATGCTGACTACTCTTCATCGCCGATGAAAGCTGGAATTTGCACTCCAGCAACGCAACTGGGCCTCTACTTAATCGCGACAGGTGGGCTTTTCAGACGAATTATGCACCACTGAACAGAGGGGCGTTGGCGTGTATGGCGTGAAAACTCTGTAAGTAAGTACCATGCAACAACTTTCGGAAGGGTCCAGGACGGAGAACATTGCCTGGGTGATCTGGTCACTCTGGAAACCACAGTGGATCGACACAAGCACGCGGACCATGTTGGTTGGTTGATTTATTTGGGGAAGGGAGCAAAGAGCGAGGTCATGCGTGCCATCGGATTGAGCAAGGACGGGAAAGGAATTCCTGTGTCTCGTTTGGAGGGAACCATCCCCCCCATTTGCCTTTAGCTGCAAAGGGAAATCACGGAAAACCTACACTACTAGCCACTAAAATTGCTATACCAACAATATGACGTGCTACAGACGCGAAATTTAACCGACAGGAAGAAGATGCTGTGATATGCAAATGATTAGCTTTTCAGAGCATTCACACTAGGTTGGCGCCGGTTGCGACACCTACAAATTGCTGACATGAGGAAAGTTTCCAACCGATTTCTCTTATACACAAACAGCCGTTGACCGGCGTTGCCTGGTGAAACGTTGTTGTGATGCCTCGTGTAAGGAGGAGAAATGCGTACCATCACGTTTCCGACTTTGATAAAGGTCGGATTGTAGCCTATCACGATTGCGGTTTATCGTATCGCGACATTGCTGAAATGTAGAGTTTCGCGGGGATCGAATGAAGAGTAGAGCCGGCCGGAGTGGCCGAGCAGTTCTAGGCGCTTCAGTCTGGATCCGCGTGCCCGCTACGATCGTAGGATCGAATCCTGCCTCGGGCATGGATGTGTCTGATGTCCTTAGGTTACTTAGGTTTCAGTAGTTCTAAGTTCTAGGGGGCTAATGACCTCAGATGTTAAGTCCCATAGTGCTCAGAGCCATTTGAACCATTTGAACCAACGTACCGCTCCTAAAGGACCATCTTTTCACTGCGTAATGAGTACCGCAGAGGCGCGAAGTACGAGGGTAATCCCAAAAGTAAGGTCTCCTATTTTTTTATAAGTACACAACTCTGTCTGTGCGGCAGTTCGTCACACTGTTATGAAGAGGGCTTCACGCGCTGTGTGTAAACATGGCGCACGCCGCGCCCAGGCGCTCAGTCTTGGCTTGGCAGCCGTTGAGAATGGAGCACCCGTTGGATGTTACCGCCAAGTGCGAATTGCGCGCAGTTATTCTGTTTCTGAACACAAAGGGCACTGCGCCGATTGAAACCCATCGCCAACTGACGGAAGTGTATGGTGAGTCGTGCATGGATGTCAAAAGTGTTCGTAAGTGGTGTAGAGAGTTTGCAGCTGGTCGGACCGAAGTTCACGACGAACAAAGGAGCGGGAGACCGTCAACTTCTGAGGTGATGAAGGTTGAGCAAAGCATGCGTGAAGCTTCCAAACTCCACAGAGGTTCTCCTGCGAATGTGCCAAGACCAGCACTCCAGGAAGAAAGGACATTGCGAAGACATGGCTTAGACACAGCCTGATGGAAGCTTCCAGAACCAGATCGCGAGTCGTTCTTGTGTAGCTCACTCATTAGAGCAGTCGTCCGCGTAAGGCAAAGGTCCTGAGTTCGACTCTCGGTCCGGCACACAGTTTTAGTCTGCCAGGAAGCTTCTTATCAACTCACACTCCGCTGCGGAGTGGAAAATTCAGTCTGCAAGGAGTAAACTGAAATGTGTCAACTATCGAGGAATCGTTCTGCTTAACGTCTGCTATAAGATCCTGTCCAATTGCCTCATACATGGAATTTAGCCAGTGGCAGAATCGGTGATTGGGGAGTACCAAGGAGGTTTCCGGCCAGGGCGGGCAACAGTAGATCACATCTTTAATCACCAGCAGCTCACTGAGAAACTGGGTGAATATGGTAAAGATTTGCATATTTTATTCGTTGGTTGTAAGAAGGCCTATGATTGTATACATCACAAGAGCCTGTTCAGCTCTTTAAGACTTTGGCAACGCAGAGAAGCTCATCAGTCTGATAAAGATCTCTCTAAGCGAAACACGTGCGAAGGTGAAGATGGGAAATCGCGTAACTGTGGAATCTGAGATTGTGACAGGACTCAGGCGAGGAGATGGGTTGTCCCCTATCCTGTTCAACTTTGCCCTCGAGAAGATAGTACGCGAGACCTTCCGAGAGAACTGAAATCGAAGGAAAGAGACTGGCATATTTAGCCTATGTAAACGACATGTGTTTACTCTCCAGGTCTGAAGAGGAGTTGGAGCAAATGACCAGAGCACTAAAGGAGGCTGCCAGCAAATTTGGGCTAAACATAAACGAAGCTGAGACAGAGTACCTCGTTATGACGCGTGGTCATTGTCAGACTGCTGGTCGTCTAGAATCACTGCAGGTTGTGGACCGGTCCTACAAGAGAGTGCATGAATTCAAATACCTAGGGGCACTTTTCACTGAGAACTCGTCGTGTGAAGCAGATATCAATACCAGAATACAAGCAGGAAACCGATGTTACCACGGCCTAGCACAAATGCTTCGGTCCAGATATCTCTCCAGACAGTTCAAGATTCGGCTATACAAAACCCTCATCCACCATGTTGCTCTATGTGGCTGTGAGACATGGAGTATCCGAAAACAGGACTTCCTTAAGCTCCTCGTTTTTGAGAGAAAAGAGCTTCGGAAGATTTTCGGTCTGGTTCTGGGTACAGGCACAGGGGAATGGAGCATCATAAACAACCAAGAGCTTGAGATACTATTCCAGCAGCCCATCATAGCAGGAACTGTCAAAGCCAAACGAATGCAGTGGGCCGCCCATGTGGCCCGGATGGAGGATCACAGATGGCCTCGGACGCTCTTGGATTTCACAACTACAGGAAAGAGATCGCCAGGGAGACCCAAGAAGCGTTGGAGGGATGGACTCCATGAAGATTTAAACCAAGTGTCAATAGATGTGGACGGATGGCGGATGGCAGCAATGGACAGAATACAACGGAGGAGGAAACTTGTAGCACCGTGCGGTCCACTGGGCCTGATCACGTAGAAGAAGAAGGAGTCTGTAGGTTGACAGCAGTTACGGCCCGTAACAAGCGTACCAACATCAATCGTTCAAGGGTGAGCGCGGAGAGTGCACATGGGTCAACAAAAAGAGAATAAAATACCACTCTTGTCGACTTAATTTCTTGATCACAAATACAGCACAGACATAATGTAATAAGCAAAGAAGACGCGCTTCTTTCATTATACTTTTTCAACTTAATATACAGAGGTGGCAATTATTGAACTATACGAAATAAAATCGTCATAACTTCTGAACGGTTTGCATTAGGACTTTCATACTGCACTCATGGCCGCGGGGCGTAATGGGAATTAGTATGCGCATGCGCAAGCACCTTGTTGTTGTCGGCCATTTTCACGTGAAAATGGCACAGTGCAGCGTGCCTGAGCGTATAGCGCTTGTGAAGGTCTACTATGTATGCGAGCAATAACAGCCCAACAACGGCTCTAAGCAAGTCTGCTTTCAAGTTCAAGCTGCTGAAGACAACCGGTCCAAGTGTGTTAACAATCAAGAACCGGTGACTACCGAACGGTACGTGAAGGTTTCGGAAGATGGTTTCATCCCCCATATCCAAAGTGACCCTGATTTACACTAGATGTGGTTCAAGCAAGACGGAGCTCGACCCCATCGAAGCAGGAGAGTGTTTGATGTCCTGGAGGAGCACTCTGGGGACCGCGTTCTGGCTCTGGGGTACCCAGAGGCCACTGGCATGGGCCTCGATACTGCAATAACCCACAAAACTATATCTCAGCTGAAAACAGCCATTCAGGAGGCCATCGACACTTCAAGGGGTCCTGCAGAATTTCGCTATTCGTCTGCGCCACATTATCGCCAATGATGGCAGGCATATCGAACTTGTCATAACCTAAATCCAAAGACCTGTAGTGACGTTTACGTGTTGAATAAAGTGCGTGCACGCCGTACTTTATATCTAGTTTACGTTTTTTTCATGTAGTTCAATAAATGTCACCCTGTATGTAATCTAACACAGAAATATCATGTTCGGAGGGGGCCTACTAATCATTCGTTTTTTACTCTACAATACTTTTTGTGGTGTCACCGCCAGACACCACACTTGCTAGGTGGTAGCTTTAAATCGGCCGCGGTCCATTAGTACATGTCAGACCCGCGTGTCGCCACTTTCAGTGATAGCAGACCGAGCGCCACCACGCGGCAGGTCTAGAGAGACTGACTAGCACTCGCCCCAGTTGTACGGACGACGTAGCTAGCGATGCACACTGTCGAAGCCTCGCTCATTTGCAGAGCAGATAGAATAGCCTTCAGCCAAGTCAGTGGCTACGACCTAGCAAGGCGCCAGTAGCCTTACATAGCTTGTATCTAAAGAGTCTCACTTATATCGTCAATAGCGATGTACCAAGGATGGATTAAAGTTAAGTATTCCAGAAGCTACGTACTTTTCTTTATAGCATTCATTACGTATCCTGTTACAGACCTATCTCTTGCCTGCGTGAGCTAAGCGCGTGCCTTCCGGCTACTTCCGTGGAGTGGCTGTCTTGCTACGCCACAACACTTTTCAAATGCTTTGTTGATAGCATCTCGATGTTTGGACTGAGATTAGCGATCATCAAACGCATTGCTTCGGTAAGAGTACTCTTGAGCTTCGATTTTGTTAATTTTTTACTTCAAGAAACAATCTCACACAAATACGTGGTCCCTTTTACACATTGCAGACATGAGCAGCTATTTTGAACATTTGCAGGCTCTATTCTCTAGGGCAGTCGTTATAAAACACTTCAATATTTTCTGCATTGCGAAACTTCTTCCTAAGCATACTACTGTGCTGAAATTTGATGAGCTCCAATTGAATTTCAGGACTCGCACTTTCAGCGTTCACTGCAAAGCGAGGTGCAAAAAATACTAAAATCGAATTCACTAAATATACTGTCAAAGTTTTTTAGAACGAAGTCTGTAGCACCGTAAGAAAGTCATCAAAATGTTCGCTTCAGTGTATCCCTTTCAAGATACCTTACACTACTGGCCATTAAAATCGCTACACCAGGAAGAAATGCAGATGATAAACGGGTATTCATTGGACAAATATATTCTACTAGAAGTGACATATGATTACATTGTCACGCAATTTGGGTGAATAGATCCTGAGAAATCAGTACCCAGAACAACCACCTCTGGCCGTAATAACGGCCTTGATACGCCTGGGCATTGAGTCAAACAGAGCTTGGATGGCGTGCGTAGGTACAGCTGCCCATGCAGCTTCAAAACGATACCACAGTTCATCAAGAGTAGTGACTGGCTTATTGTGACGAGCCAGTTGCTCGGCCACCATTGACCAGACGTTTTCAATTGGTGAGAGATCCGGAGAATGTGCTGGCCAGGGCAGCAGTCGAACATTTTCTGTATCCAGAAAGGCCCGTACAGGACTTCCAACATGCGGTCATGCATTATCCTGCTGAAATGTAGGGTTTCGCAGGGATCGAATGAAGGGTAAAGTCACGGGTCGTGACACATCTCAAATGTAACGTCCACTGTTCAAAGTGCCGTCAGTCCGAAGAAGAGGTGACCGAGACGTGTAACCAATGGCACCCCATACCATTACGACGGGTGATACGACAATATGGCGATGACGAATACACGCTTCCAATGTGCATTCACCGCGATGTCGCCAAACACGGATGCGACCATAATGATGCTGTAAACAGAACCTGGATTCATCCGAAAAAAATAACGTTTTGCCATTCGTGCACCCAGGTTCGTCGTTGAGTACACCATCGTAGGCGCTCCTGTCTGTGATGCAGCGTCAAGGGTAACCGCAGCCATGGTCTCCGAGCTGATAGTCCATGCTGCTGCAAACGTCGTCGAACTGTTCGTACAGATGGTGGTTGTGTTGCAAACGTTCCCATCTGTTGACTCAGGGATTAAGACGTGGCTGCACGATCCGTTACAGCCATGCGGATAAGATGCCTGTCATCTCGACTGCTAGTGATACGAGGCCGTTGTGATCCAGCACGGCGTTCCGTATTACCCTCCTGAAGCCACCGATTCCATATTGTGCTAACAGTGATTCGATCTCGACCAACGCGAGCAGCAATGTCACGGTACGATAAACCGCAATCGCGATAGGCTACAATCCGACGTTTATCAAAGTCGGAAACGTGATGGTACGCATTTCTCCCCCTTACACGAGGCATCACAACAACGTTTAACCAGGCAACGCCGGTCAATTGCTGTTTGTGTACGAGAAATCGGTTGGAAACTTTCCTCATGTCAGCACGTTGTAGGTGTCGCCACCGGCGCCAACGTTGTGTGAATGCTCTGAAAAGCTAATAATTTGCATATCACAGCACCTTCTTCCTGTCTGTTAAATTTGGTGTATGTAGCACGTCATCTTCGTGGTGTAGCAATTTTAATGGCCAGTAGTGTATATTTATAACTAGAGCAACATTCGAAAAGTGCGCAACTGACATTTCTGAAAGTTACTTCATCCACAACTGCAATTTTCTTTTAAAATCCAAAGCGGTGTGCGAAACTTCAGTAATTAGTTTATGCCTACTCTGAATAGTTCTGCTCAAGAAATTCACGTGGTTTGTAAGGATAATGTTCAAATGTGTGTGAAATCTTATGGGACTTAACTGCTAAGATCATCAGTCCCTAAGCTTACACGCTACTTAACCTAAATTATCCTAAGGACAAACACACACACACACCCGTGCCCGAGGGAGCACTCGAACCTCCGCCGGGACCAGCCGCACAGTCCACGACTGCAGCGCCTTAGACCGCTCGGCTAATCCCACGCGGCGCTTTGTAAGGTCAGTTAGAGATGCAAGACGTAATATTCACTGGGAGGGGGGTCATGAAACTCTTTTACTAGCACTCCTTTCATGTCCATGAATAATGCTACGTTTTTACGCAGGTTGGAAAAAAGTTCTAAAACTACATCTCGCCTCACACAGCATACTTCAAAAAAGTATTGCACATAGCTATCTTCACACTGCACCTCTGCCAGGAACGATTTAAACATCCGATAACCCAAACCGTGCGACCTCAGTTTATTATCTGTTTTTACAAAGTCCGTGACGTCACTTAGGCCTATTCTGATAGCAGATTAATGCGATGTAGGACACAGTATATCGCTATTCTTTGTTACTGGCCACCACCTCCTTTCACCTTTTTCTCTTATCAAAGCAACGCCACCAGACCTTTGAACAGCCTTCGGCGGAGCTCCGTCTGCTGCAATCGATCGACGTTAGCAGAGAGGTGGAAGGGAAACTGATGTCTGACAGCGATTGCGGGCAAGAGTAGAGAAAAGGTCTCTAACTATGATTAAAGATTGTTGGAAGCCACTGAATGCTCTTGTTATTAAACAATGGAAGAGCTTTATCAGAAATAGGTACCCAGCTCACACAATTACAGTATACGGTGACTTCAGTCTACTCTCGATATACTGACGAAAATACTTGTTTGAAGTCCATGCTAGGGGTAAAACGTTGCCCGAATTCGTTCTGAGTGCCTTCTCACAAAATTATTTTGAACAAATAGCTCAGGAGCCCACTCTAAGAGTAAATGCTGAACTATAAACTCCGCCCAAACGGGTCACGAAGGCCCAACGGTACCGACCGGCCACCGTGTCACCCTCAGTCCACAGGCTTTGCTGGATGCAGATATGGAGAGGTATGTGGTCAGCACACCGCTCTCCCGGCCTTATGTCAGTTTACGAGACCAGAGCCGCTACTACTAATTGAAGTAGCTGCTCAGTTTGTCTCACAAAGGTTGAGTGCACCCCACTTGCCAACAGCGCTCGGCAGACCCAGACGGTGAAACATCCAAGTGCTAGACCAGTCCGACAGCGCTTAATTTCGGTGATCTGACGGGAACCAGTGTTACCACTGCAGCAACGACGTTGGCTACTCGAAGAGTAAAAGGCTGCGCAAAAAGTACTTGACCTCTTAGCAACAAACAAGACATACGGGGATAAGTGACCACAATATTGTTGTACAGTGACTGAATACCATAACATCCAAAACTACAACACATAAACACGAAAGGACATCTGTTTAAAAAGTATATAAAAATTCTCTTGATACTTTCCTAAGGGGCAGTTCCCACTCCTTCCAATCTGACTATGTAATAGTAAACCAGATGTGGTTTAAATGGAATGAAATATTACCGACGGCAGTTGAGATACACGTACCAAATAAATTAATAAGAGGTGCTACTGACGCACTATAGAACACAAAATAGGTCAAACACTATTGTAGAAGCAACAGCAGCGAGGAGTGGCCGCGCGGTATAAGTGTCAGGAAGTCGTTTCTGAAAGTATTTGTATGGAGTGTAGCAACGTATGGAAATGAAACATGGACGATAAATAGTTTAGACAAGAAGAGAATAGTAGCTTTCGAAATTTGGTGCTACAGAAGAATGCTGAAGATTAGACGGATAGATCACATAAGTAATGAGGAGGTATTGAATAGAATTGGAGAGAAATTTGTGGCACAACTTGACAAGAAGAAGGGATCGGTTGGTAGGGCATATTCTGAGGCGTCAAGGGATCACCAATTTAGTATTGGAGGGCAGCGTAGAGAGTAAAAATCGTGCAGGGAGACCAAGAGATGAATACACTAAACAGATTCAGAAGGATGTAGGTTGCAGTAGATACTGGGAGATGAAGAAGCTTGCACAGGATAGAGTAGTATGGAGAGCTGCATCAAACCAGTCTCAGGACTGAAGACCACAACAACAACACGGCTAACTGACTGGAAGTTCAACCCTATGTAAAGAAACGCATTTTTAAAATGTTAACCTTCACCGCTGGAAATGTCAGAATAAAACTTTCCGGGATATTTCACCGTGATCGAATGGGTTTCACATTAAAAGCCAACGTTTCGTCCCCATTTGCGGAGGACACTTTCAAGGGGGATCGTAGCTACTTTGAATGTGCGATTCACATCCTGGCCCGCTACTGAGCTGGGGTGTGAATCGCACATTCAAAGTAGCTACGTTGTGGCCGCGCGGTTTGAGGCGTCATGTCATGGATTGCGCGGCCCCTCCCGCCGGAGGTTCGAGTCCTCCCTCGGGCATGGGTGTGTGTATGTTGTTCTTAGCATAAGTTAGTTTAAGTAGTTTGAACGTCTAGGGACCGATGGCCACAGCAGTTTGGTCCCTTAGGAATTCACACAAACTTGAACATTTTTTAGAAGCAACAAAACAAGCATGAAAACTTTAAATGAACGCAAAATCCCCAAGATAGGCGAAGATTTATGGAAGCTCGAAATTCAGAGCGAACTTCGATGCCAGACGCTTTTAATACAATGAAGCGCCAAAGAAACTGGTATAGGCATGTGTACTCAAATACAGAGATATGAAAACAGGCGGAATACGGCGCTGTGGTCGGCAACTACTAGATAAGACAAGTGTCTGGCGTAGTTGTTAGATCGGTTGCCGCTGCTACAATGGCAGGATATCAAGATTTATGTGAATTTGAACGTGGTGTTACAGCCGGCGCACGAGCGATGGGACACAGCATCTCTGACGTAGTGATAAGTGGAGATCTTTTCGTACTACCATTTCACGAGTGTACCGTGAATAGCTGGAATCCGAAACTTCCTGGCAGATTAAAACTGTGTGCTGGACCGAGACTCGAACTCGGGACCTTCGACTTTCCCGGGCAAGTGCTCTAACATTCTGGAAACATCCCTCAGGCTGTGGCTTAGCCACGTCTCCGCAATATCTTTCTTTCAGGAGTGCCGGCCGACGTGGCCGTGCGGTTAAAGGCGCTGCAGTCTGGAACCGCAACACCGCTACGGTCGCAGTTTCGAATCCTGCCTCGGGCATGGATGTTTGTGATGTCCTTAGGTAAGTTAGGTTTAACTAGTTCTAAGTTCTAGGGGACTAATGACCTCAGCAGTTGAGTCCCATAGTGCTCAGAGCCATTTGAACTTTCAGGAGTGCTAGTTCTGCAAGGTGCGCAGGAGAGCTTCTGTAAAGTTTGGAAGGTAGGAGACGAGCTACTGGCAGAAGTAAAGCTGTGAGGACGGGGCGTGAGTCGTTCTTGGGTAGCTCAGTTGGAAGAGCACTTGCCCGCGAAAGGCAAAGGTCCCGAGTTCGAGTCTCGGTGCGGCACACAGTTTTAAGCTGCCAGGAAGTTTCATATCAGCGCATACTCCGCTGCAGAGCGAAAATCTCATTCTGGAAACTGGAATCCGGTTAAGCATCAAATCTTCAACATCGCTGCGGCCGGAAAAAGATCCTGCATGGGGAGGTAGCAGGGCTGTAAGCTGGATGTTCTAGGTACTGCCATCGAAATATCAAGAGTATTTCTAGGGTCTTACTAACCCCACATGTCACGTCGTAAGACCGACACCACCGGAATATTGAGCACCGTCCGAGACGTTGCTCTTTCATCTCGCTTCCCTTCTGCGGGAAGACATTGGATAAGCGCTCTTTGTGATGATCGTGAGGAATCCATCATGCAACGAACTGCAGAAAGAACTCTCCAGAAATAACGAGATTCCTTCGAAGCGGTGAACTTCGCTTATGGCACTGGGTACGCCAACACGCCACCGTTCGGTAAAAACATTCACGCACGCCCCTAAATCGGATTTCTCCATTTCAGCCTGGCTACGTTGTAATTTTGTAGGCACATTCAGTGGTTTATGTGGATGTTGTTGTTGTTGTTGTGGTCTTCAGTCTTGAGACTGGTTTGATGCAGCTCCCCATGCTCCTCTGTCGTGTGCAAGCTTCATCATCTCCCAGTACCTACTGCAGTCTACATCCTTCTGAATCTGCTTAGTGTATTCATCTCTTGGTCTCCCTCTACGATTTTTACCCTCCACGCTGCCCTGCAATACTAAATTGGTGATCCCTTGATGCCTCAGAACATGTCCTACCAACCGATCCCTTCTTCAAATCTTGTTGTGCCACAAATTTCTCTTCTGCACAATTCTGTACAATACCTCCTCATTAGTTATGTGATCTACATATCTAATCTCCTGTAGCAACAGATTTCGAAAGCTCTATTCCCTTCTTGTCCAAACTATTTATCGTCCATGTTTCGCTTCCATACATGGCTACACTCCATACAAATACTTTCCGAAATGACTTCCTGGCACTTAAATCTGTACTCGATGTTAACAATTTTCTCTTCTTCAGAAACGCTTTCCTTGCCAATGCCAGTCTGCATTTTATATCCTCTCTACTTCGACCATCATCAGTTATTTTGCTCCCCAAATAGCAAAACTCCTTTACTACTTTAAGTGTCTCATTTCCTAATCTAATTCCCGCAGCATCACCCGATTTAATTCGACTACATTCCATTATCCTCGCTTTGCTTCTGTTAATGTTCATCTTATATCCTCCTTTCAAGACACTGTCCATTCCGTTCAACTGCTCTTCCAAGTCCTTTGCTGTCTGTGACAGAATTACAATGTCATCGGCGAAACTCAAAATTTTTTATTTCTTCTCCATGGATTTTAATACCTACTCCGAATTTTTCTTTTGTTTCCTTTACTGCTTGCTGAATATACAGATTGAATAACATCGGGGAGAGGCTACAACCCTGTCTCACTCCCTTCCCAACCGCTGCTTCCCTTTCATGTCCCTCGACTCTTATAACTGCCATCTGCTTTCTGTACAAATTGTAAATAGGCTTTCGCTCCCTGTATTTTACCCATGCCACCTTTAGAATTTGAAAGAGAGTATTCCAGTCAACATTGTCAAAAGCTTTCTCTAAGTCTACAAATGCTAGAAACGTAGGCTTGCCTTTCCTTAATCTTTCCTTTAAGATAAGACGTAAGGTCAGTATTGCCTCACGTTTTCCAATATTTCTACGGAATCCAAACTGATCTTCCCCAAGGTTGGCTTCTACTAGTTTTTCCATTTGTCTGTAAAGAATTCGCGTAAGTATTTTGCAGCTGTGGCTTATTAAACTGATTGTTCGGTAATTTTCACATCTGTCAACACCTGCTTTCTTTGGGATTGGAATTATTATATTCTTCTTGAAGTCTGATGGAATTTCGCCTGTCTCATACATCTTGCTCACCAGATGGTAGAGTTTTGTCAGGACTGGCTCTCCCAAGGCCGTCAGTAGTTCTAATGTAATGTTGTCTACTCCCGGGGCCTTGTTTCGACTCAGGTCTTTCAGTGCTCTGTCAAAGTCTTCACGCAGTATTCTATCTCCCATTTCATCTTCATCTACATCCTCCTCCATTTCTATAATATTGTCCTCAAGTACATCGCCCTTGATTAGACCCTCTATATACTCCTTCCACCTTTCTGCTTTCCCTTCTTTGCTTAGAACTGGGTTTCCATCTGAGCTCTTGATATTCATACAAGTGGTTCTCTTTTCTCCAAAGGTCTCTTTAATTTTCCTGTAGGCAGTATCTATCTTACCCCTAGTGAGATAGGCCTCTACATCCTTACATTTGTCCTCTAGCCATCCCTGCTTAACCATTTTGCACTTCCTGTCGATCTCATTTTTGAGACGTTTGTATTCCTTTCAGCCTGCTTCATTTACTGCATATGTGGATACTGCCCAGAAATGTGTAACGAATAAAGTTAGTAATAAAGAAATAATAAATTAAGACGCCGTGTCGAAAGCTGAATTTTTCTCGGTGAACACCGAAAATGTAGTAAGCGATAAACACTTCATCTTTCATTGCTTTATGAGAGATAGTAGTGAGAAAAAGTTCAGGAAAGGTTTGAAATTGTGTGCAAAGTTGGAATCCGCTAAGTGCTTTCATTCTCAAACACTAGACGAATATAGTCTGGGTAAGTTGCGCGCTTAGTGCCACGCTGCCTCAAAACGAGTGCACAGTTTTTAACTGAACTGCTTCTCTTACTGTGTCAAACCTTCAACATAATTTTACGTCTCTTAATGAGAAAAAATTACAGCAGTTTAAATTTTTAAAGTAAGTAAACATTCATATGAAAAGCTGTTCCTCCCGCAAGTCGTTTAGCAACTTAGATGTGACGTCGTTGCTTCTGTTTTTTACAAATCTGATGATGCCCGTGTATTACGAACGAAACGGTTATAAAATCAAACTGACCGCGACCAAAGATTGTTCTGTTTAAATATTATTCACAGTGGTTGCTGTGTCCTCAGTAGGTCATGCCTGTATCTGCTAACCTTGACAGAACGTATTGAACGTAACGGAACAAAGGCGGGTGCGCAGTAGCGGGTACCACACAAACACACACACACACACACACACACACACACACACACACACACACACACACACACACATTCACCTGTTAAACACGTACCTCTTACTCTGCTTCCATAGCTGCAGCGATTACGCTTACCTGTAATGTAAAAAGAAAAAAATTCACATTAGATTTTAAAAGAGAACGTATGCGAGCCCGCAGTACGTTGAAAAAAAGAAAAAACAACCTTACGAAGTCGAAAGTTTTCAAGGCAATGTAACTAAATTTGGCCAAGTTGTTACGCAATGTTACATGGATACACACATACATTTTCATGATTATTGAAATTATAAGTCTCTTATTATTTTTTCAACAAGGTGAATACAAATGTTCCTTTTTTGAAAAATCTGTTAGAACAAAATTAACATTTTCTTGTACAGGGTTTGATATACCATTGTTCCAAATATCTGTGGAACAAAACATTGATGTCTCCTTTTTCGAGATTGTTACAGCTGTCTAAATTCCTGTGAAAAAAATGCACTGAATCTTAGGGTTTTTCTCAAACATAAATGACTTACTATTGCAGTAAATGAAAATTCCTTCCACAGAAAGTTTCACTGTAGTATTGACTAATTGCATGCCAAATATAAATACTATAGTGTCAATGGCTTGTAAGGAAAAGGTACATAAAGCTGCCATTATCTAAGTTAAGGGAAACCTGACTTAGAGATTTGATAGTGTTTGTATTAGGCCTTACGTTATCTGTGTGAACTACTGCAAATGAACTAGGGGAAACCGTATGCATTCTCCCCTTCATCCTCAATCTTGTTTCTTTGCTTGTCTTCTTAGATTAACTTGATTTTCAAACTGAATGACAATAATGCCAGCTCCATCAATTATCGATTTCCTTCAGTATGGACAGTATCAAACGCCCTGGATCAAATTCTAGTCTCCATAGAGTACGTAGCCTACCAAGATTATCACAGTCAACAACTGAACAAGCATCTTACGCTGCAGCTTCATAACCAGTTGAGAAAATAAATGTCGTCTTGGGGCATTGTTTTCCTAACAGAGGATGGTAACTTTCAAGGTGATGCCGTACAAGCTTCCCTTAATTATTGTTTTTATCTCACTTACGAGTGGAATTGGAAAGTAATATTCAGGAACTGAAATTTCAATATACGTAGCTGCAATAAAAAATTTTCATAATTTTGGTAGCTTTCGCGTAGATATCCCCTTAATGCTTCTCCATTCTATAATTTCTATAAAATGAAATCGAAGTATATAGGAGGCGGACACAAATAGCATCCAAGAATTTTGACTGGCGGTGTATTATATCAGATCACTGCACATTCCATTTTGAGACATCCGTTGCCTTTCCGGATCCCTTCCACGAATATACAAACATATTTTTGTGAAATCCTTTTTGGTTCCAGCAGGATATTCTAGTTCTCTAAGATTCTCATAAAACATTTCCTGCAGTCCTACAACAGATTCTCATCAGAGGTATAATTATGTACATTTATCCGATGATCTTCTTAAAAGAAAGGGCATGACCATGTACACTTTTCGATTATTTTGGCATGCTGCGTTGCTCCTGGGACCTACAACAAACGGCTTCTAATTATAAAGCAGACAGACAGAACACTAGCTCACACTGAAGAAGAATGAGGCGGCAAATCGGTTGCACTATTTTCAAGTGAATCACCCTGGCATTTGCGTTGAAAGATTTCTAGATACTAAAAGCCCAAGTCGAAAAGCAAAGTATATTTTTTTTTAGAAAAAGAACACTTCAAGGTACGTAATTTTTCTACGTAAGCAGTCTCAACGCCTATTCAGCTGGTCCATCTCATGCCACACTTGCTAATTCTGTCCTGGAAGAACGGTTTGTGGCATCACGCCCAGCTGATCTTGCATCACGTCCACGACTTTTAAAACTTAGATTCACGGAGTCGCTTCTTCAACGGACCAGAGAGGAGGAAGTCACTTAGAGGTTGCTCAAGACTGTACGGTGGCTCAAACCCAAGATTCTGAAGGCACTGTGTGATTTTAAAAGATGTGGGGTGGTGGTCATAATCCTGAACCAAAATCACGCCTCTTGAACGATTCCCGCGGACCTACGAATTGAGATTGTATTTGAGAACTCGCAGTGGCATCCTTTATTCGCTGCTTGGCCCGCAGAAGTGTAATGAATCGCCAGTGGACCTTTCATATCCGTAAACACTGCGCGTCAACAGCTTTTTTTCCTGAAGATCGGGTTTTAAACTTTTTTGGGGGAATAGGCGAAGAAGAGAGTATCCACACAATTCCCCGCCTCTTCCCTTGTGGTTTTTAGTACTGGATCCACGTGTTATCAACTGTCACCATGCGACAGACTAGGTCTTTTTCTTCCTCTTCACAACACCTTAGATACGGTTTCGACATTTCCATATGTTTGTGATTGTATTTGTATGTCAGTAAACGTGGTACGCAGCGAGCACAAATTTGGAGATACTAACAGTGGCTTTAAAATAACGGGACTATTGGTGTAAAATATTTTATTTCAAAAACCTACACATTTATTTATTGTCACCCTCAAATACTTCCCTCCTCTATCCTTACGACGCTCCAGGCAACTTTCCACCGATGGAAACAGTGCAAGAAGTCCGTCTCTGTGAGCATCTTGATGACGCGTGCCGGTTTTTATTTCTCCAGTTCAGTGGGCTGAAACCTCTTCCCTTTAATGCAGATTTGACCTCGAGGAGTAGATAAAAGTCACATGGTGCTAGGTCAGCCGAATAAGGAGGGTGGTCTAACACTGGGATGCTGTACTTCCCTAGAAACCTCTTAACAGACAATGCGGTATGAGCTGGTGTGTTGTCATCATGGAAAACAGATGACATGTTGTCCCTCAGTTCAGGTCCTGTTTCCTTAATCTCTCACGGAGTTGAGCAACTACTTCAAGACAGTAATTTGATCTTCAAGACAGTAATTTGATCTTCAAGAACGCAGTGAATATACACAATTCCATGAATGCCGAAAAACACAGGCATTATTGATTTGAATCTCGATTTGCTCATTCGAGTTTTTGTTTCTTCTCGGTGAAGTTGGGCACTTCCATTGGATCGATTAGCGCTTAGTTTCTGGATCATAAGCGAAAAACCAAGATTCGCCACATGTTGCCACTCATTCCAGGAAAGCAGAATCATATTCAGTTTCATTCAAAGTGTCAGTACAAACGTTTTCAAGGGCTTATTTTTGTTCGATCGTGAGAATTTTTCGGCACCAGATTCGCACACTCTTTTCTGCTGTTGTATTATTTATGTAAAATTTCTCTTTTGCGTTCTTCGTCAATTCATATAGTTCAAGCAATCAATCGAATACTCAACCGACGGTCAGATGGAATCAGATTACCTACTTTTCCGATATTGTCATCCGTTTTTGATGTTGAAGGGCGTCCCTGGAATGAGTGATCGAGAACGTCTTCTCGGTCATCATGAAAACGCTTGACCCGCTCAAAAATTCGTGTGCGTGATGAAGCAGTCTTCTCGCCATACACTTCATTTAGCACGACATAGGTGTCAGTAGCAGTTTCTTGGGAAACTTCGCGACAATTCGTTACTGTTTTATTATACTTACAATTTTTCCGGCAAAAAAAAAAGAAAATATTGCCTCTTACACAAACGAAAGCCACGGCTACACTGACTCGTCTACAGAAGCAAGAGATGCTTCACATCTATTGCTCGTTCATCTTTGGCGCATGCGTAATTACTTCAGTGGCAGCTCGAGTCCGGCTATTTTCTAGCCACAGCTCGTACTCTGGCTGAAAGAAAAAGTAAAGCGGCCAGAACATATGGTCAGATCTCCATGTTTCGTACACATACATGCCTCCTACTGGTAAGTGGATGATTAGAGCTACACTTCTCTGTGACAGTTATAACATTCACCGGAATGCTTTACCATTGTCTGTGGTTAGTGTTGTTATCAGGTGTAGCAGGGCATATCCACCGAAGCAATATGGCGAAGGCCATCTAATTTTTATTTTTGGACCTCCATTTTTGTATGGTGTCTTTTTTAGGAATTTTTCCACATGCCTATTTTTAGCTGTCTCCTATTCTGTCCATTGGGACTGACGTATAGTTGTTTCCCCCCCGCCCCTGTGTTCGTGTTCTACAGTTTCGACTTGGGCGCGTATAACCCTAGTTGTTTTTTGCGCTCTAGAACAAAACAAAACGAAACAAACCGTGAAGAACACGGAGGTGCCGCGTAATCATGTGAGACAGCGTTATCAGCACCTGGCAAAGTGTGAAGGGGCCCTTATTGTGGGACTCCGTTTGACGTCGTTTAAGTATCCGGGCGTAACGCTGCAAAGCGATATGAAATGGAAAGAGTATGTGAGCACTGTGGTAGGGAAGACGAATGGTCGACTTCCCTTCATCGGGGGAACTTTAGGAAAGAGTAGTCCACCTGTAAAGGAGACAGCATATAGGACGCTGGTGCGACCCATTTATTAAGTAATATTAGAGCGTTTGGGATCCGCACAGGCTCGGATTAAAGGGAGACATCGAAGCAATGCAGAGGCGGGCTGCGATATTTGTTACTGGCAGGTTGGAACAACGTTCAAGTGATGGAGGGATGCTACGGGAACTAAAATCGGAACCACTGTGGAGAGGTCGACGTTCTTTTCGAGGAACACTACTGAGAAAAGTTAGAGAACGGACATTTGAGGCTGACAGCAGAACGATTCTACAACCACCAACGAACATTTCGCGTAAGGATCGTGAAGAGTAGAGAGATCAGGTTTAGTAGGGAGGCATGTAGACAGTGGTTTTTCCGTCGCTGTCCTAAGGATAGGTTCCATTCTTCCACCGTTTTAAGAGACACATAAAGTGGTGTTACACCTCACGACATTTTGGGCAGCCATCGCGTATGACGTCAGATCAAGCCTGGTAGAGAGCTGACGGAATTCTGACGGCACAACGCTAAGTTACGAACAGTCTCCGTACAAGTGTGTTACTGTGTTACCTCTAGTGTTATGGCGTCGTTGTGGCATTTTTCAATTGGACAGTTCTCATCCACACTGAGGTATACTTTTGTGGCCTGTACCTGACAAAACATGTGTGGGGTGAGCTTGGCTACCTCGCGCTGCTGGAATTCGTACTTGCCCTCCCTGGAACTCTACTCGTTAAGCTCCGCAGCATGGCTTGTATCGTGGTGCTACTTGTTCCACGTGATGCTTGCCGTGGAACACAGATCCCGCTCTGCTAGAGACCTCCTGATCGACCTGCTCCGCCTGGTGTATACGCTGTCCTGCTCCACCACCGTTGCTAGAGGGAAGCCTAGCTTGCAGGCGTTGCGACGCGCGGTTGCAAGGGAGACCACCTGTGAATTATCACAATACAGGCGTGTGGGCAGATGCAAGTAGTCAAGCGTTCATGGAGGTTAGGCAACAGGGTAGCTTCAGTTCTAGTGTATTGGTAAAAATTGTCGTTGGGACAACCATAGGGCCGTACACTGTACTAATGAACTAGTAGCAGTGTTGGTGAAAGTTATCGTTGCAGAAAAGACAACATCTGTAGTTTATACATGACTTGGCACCACCTCACCTTCTGTTCTATGAATCGTGCGAGAGTACCTCACTGCAGCGTTGTGGACGACGGATTGAGCTTGGACGTCAACTCCAGCGGCAGTATCCAGTACATCAAGGACCAGTTACAGAAGTTGTGCGCCAGCACTGCTCAGGATAGGATACAGTGGCCTCACGGCACAGTTCCCAACCGAATCAGTGCATGCATCCTGGCCGCAGGGGATAAAGTGGGCTCATACAGCTTCCTTTGTAAATCTGACTCGATTTTGCAGTCACTGAAAATGATCAAATAACTTCTCAACCCATTAAGTTTCATTTCTTTTCTGCCCCCACCCGTTCTGGCTACCTGCGTACTTTACCTTTTACACCAGGCGGTGAAGTTTGGAGATTCGTTTTCCGTTGCAAATGTTTAACCGTGACGTAATTGCGGTTCGTGCGCTATGTCAATCAATTCCGGCACAATCATTCTCACGAGTGATCCACTCGTCCGCTTGGAAGCTCCTCTCCGTTTTGGGAGTGGATGAGGTACTAGACAGTAGTAGAAGGCTTGTCATCGCAGACATTTACACCCCCACTTTTAAAGCTGTTCCACTGTGACGGTTGTAACCGTGCTGCAGTTTCATTCTGTGAACAATCTCCGCAACTTTAGTCTCTTCAAGCACAGAAAATGAAACACTTGCTGACTACTTCCTTGCTGCATACATGCAACGGGGCTCCCGTAATGAAACGCTTTCAAAGCGCTGCGACCGAACCGACACAGCTAGCGTACAGAAACAACAAAGAAGTTAAAGCATGTGATTGTTGAGTTAGTGCTAGCAACTTATGGGGCAGAGAAGAAATTCTTTGACTGAATGCGTTGCTCTCGCAAGTTTCCGGTAATTAATTCTCGTTCAAGAACTGGCAGCGTTGCTATCTCTGGACCGCGAATGCCTGTATACTCGCAGTAATCACGACTTTAAACGTTGAAGGACAGTGTCATATTAAAATTTTAGTCTATTTTTACATTACAAGCGGCCGGCCGGTGTGGCCGTGTGGTTCTAGGCGCTTTAGTCTGGAACCGCGTGACCGCTATGGTCGCAGGTTTGAATCCTGCCTCTGGCATGGATGTGTGTGATGTCCTTAGGTTAGTTAGGTTTAAGTAGTTCTAAGTTCTAGGGGACTGATGACCACAGATGTTAAGTCCCATACTGCTCAGAGCCATTTGAACCATTACATTACAAGCAATGACAATAAACATCATTATTGGGTGAGTCATTATAACTACGTTTTCGGGACGGAATGACGCCATGTTGGCTTATATTAACATTACCCTGCTGGTGCTATATGCTTTGTTGACATCTATACGACTTTCTGCAAAACTGCACGTACAGCCTCCTTCCGTCGTGCCTTACACGCACGTCATTCCTGTTTCGTTTACATTAACAGAGGTCACTTACTCAGTTACTGCAAGCTGCCACAAAGTGACACGACGTCTTTTTCAGACACTCCAGCCACAGTAATTTTCCCTTCATGGCCTGACTCATCCTTGTGCGTCACAAATCATATTCGATATACAATCATTGATGCTATCAACGGTGCCCTAAAAAAATACGTGCTGTTATAAAAATGTGGATTGATCAAAACTAGAAGAAAAATGCCTGTATATATACGAAGATACCATCGGTGACCATGCAGCTGGTTTTATTTTTATTTTTTTATTTGTTTTTTAATGAAATTACAATGAAATCACTACGCTTAGCTGCAGACAGGGGTTGATATACGTCAATGGGGACAGTCGAAAATGTGTGCCTTGACCGCGAGTCGAACCCGGGATCGCCTGCTTACGTGGCAGACGCTCTATCCATCTGAGCCACCGAGAGCACAAACGATAGTGCGACTGCAGGGACTCTCTCCGGCATTAAATAGAGAATGTGGGTCTCACAAGGAGCGTGCAAGGGATAAATCCTTGCAGTCGCACTATCCTCTGTGTCCTCGGTTGCTCAGATGGATAGAGCGTCTGCCACGTAAGCAGGCGATCCCGGGTTCGAGTCGCGGTCAAGGCATACATTTTCGACTGTCCCCATTGACGTATATCAACGCCTGTCTGCAGCTAAGCGTAGTGATTTTATTGTAATTTCATTCTAAAAAAATCCCTGTAGTTGTACGTCCAGAAACCAATAACTGTTGAGATATGCGCCGTTTTAGTCAGTAAGATCCGCAATTCACACGCTGCATTTCATTTACAGATGAGGCTGAATTCACAACAGATGCTGTTGTTAAGTTCTCTGCCTCGTTGACAACAAAATGTGAGGTGCTGCTGACATGTAAGTTTGAATAATCCACTATTGCCAACCGACAGTATCAGACATTTATACCCACAGTGCTTGACAATTGCTGAGAAACAACTGACGCAAAGGATCAGCTGCCAGTCGCTAGCAAACACCGGACCAATGACAGTAAAAGGAAATGTGCGGGATGGGTTATGGTAAATGCATCGAAGCCTGTGCACGAACGCTCTGTACGAAATTAGATGGTTCACGCAGCACTGTCTTTGAAAAAGATTACGCTGGAACCTATTACTGCGACATTTCATTTCGTATCGTAACAAGTATGAAGATATCATTTGAGTGCTTGGGATCGTGAACAAGCAGCTGGGCGATTCGTAGCCGATCAAAGTGACACTATTCACAGTTCAAATGTTCAAACGTGTGTGAAATCTTATGGGACTTAACTGCTAAGGTCATCAGTCCCTAAGCTTACACACTACTTAACCTAAATTAGCCTAAGGACAAACACACACACATATGGCCGAGGGAGGACTCGAACCTCCGCCGGAACCAGCCGCACAGTCCATGACTGCAGCGCCTCAGACCGCTCGGCTAATCCCGCGCGGCTGGACACAGTAATGGGTGCGTTCAAAAGTGTCATCTTCAGATTGAGAAAGGTCACAGAAGGTGGGACTGCCGGCATGGCGATGGTCGTAAACGGACCAACACACGGCAAGCGGATCGATACGTAGCCATAGCGGAAAAGGAACAAACGTATCACTCCTAGGCAGCTCGCCGCAGACCTTGCGACTGCTACCAGTACACGTGTGTCTGCCAGAACCATTTTGCAGCGATTAAATGAGGCTGGTTTTTACGCTCGGTAGTCTGATAAACGCATTCTACCTTAACCACGGTATCGCCGAGAAAGAATTCGTTCGCGTAGGGAGCGTGTTGGTTAGGATCAGAAATAGTGGTCCAGAGTCCTGTTTTGGACGACAAAGTCCACACACACAGGACCATTGAGGTGTCGTACACAGTGTAAAGTAAAGAAATCGAACGTAAGAAATGGCCTGTGTACTCGACGGACCTAAACGCTATACAGCATACCTGTGATGCTCTTGGCAGAGATGTTTCGCAACGAATGCAATCTCCCCGACGCGTGCAAGAACTGAAAACCGCCTTCAGAGAGAAGTTGGACCGTATACCCCTAAGACTTCTCTGCAGTTTGGCAGCCGGTTCGAATAACAGGTGTAAAATACGCAGCAGTGACCGAGTAGGGCATATTACTTGCTGAGCTGTTGTGGAAAGCCCATGTTCAGGATCTTGTTCAGAAACTAAACGCTGCTTCATTTACCATTAGAACAGTATCTGAAATAAGTGACAGTTCAACACGAAAAGTAGTCTACTTCGCATATTTTCATACGCATATGTCGTATGGTATTATTTTTTGGGGTAATTCTTCTGATTCAAAAAGGGTATTTTTGGCTCAAATACTGGCTGTTCGAGCTATATGTGGTGTAAGTTCGATAACCTGTTGTGGACCCCTATTCAATAGTCTGGGAATTCTGACATTGCCCTCACAGTATATATTTTCTTTAATGTCGTTTGTTGTTAGCAATATTAGCTTATTCCCAAGAGTTAGCAGCTTTCGCTTAGTTAATACTAGTCAGAAATCAAATCTGCATGTGGAATGCACTACCTTGACTCTTGTGCAGAAAGGAGTGCAATATTCTGCTGCATCCATTTTCAATAAGCTACCACAAGAACTCAAAAATCTTAGCTGTAACACAAACACTAAGTCTAAACTGAAGAGTTTCCTCATGGCTCACTCCTTTTGTTCTGTCGAGGAGCTCGTGGAAGAGCTGAAAAATTAAGCAAATTCCAGTGTTACATTGTTGATTTTCTTTATTTAAACTAACGACGTGTCGCCTGAATATGTTTCTTGTATTTCATTTTATCTGTTTCTACTATCGTGCTATAATTCCATGTACTGACTCGTTCCATGACCATGGAGACTTCCCCTTAATTTGGTCCCACGGAACAATAAATAAATAAAATAATAAGAGTAATATCTACCTCTGTATTGACAGTCCGCACTATGTCAAACACGAACGTCATTTTTCTCTGTTACCCTTTGTCCCAAGTGGTGAAATCGGTGTCAATTTTCGTTATAAGTATTCCACTCCATGTCTCTTACGTATATACTGTGTTTCAGGTAGTACATTATTGCATGTGATTATTCCTGACCAACAATGTCTGTGTTCTTTAGCAATTTTAAAGCAGTACATGGGGTGCTGCTGATATGTCACGGTGAATAGAATCGCTATTGCTAACCACAGTTCAGGTATTCATACCTATAAAGCACAACTAAGGAAATGACCACAAATTCTAATATTAAAACAGTCATTTCTTTAATAACGCAAACACTCCCCATGGTTGTACAATACTCTTAGACAGTGCCAGCCCAGTTCGGGGACTACGCCTAAACCGGTAAACACAACGTCCTTTTCTTTCATAGAGCCCCCTCCGTCACTGCATTTTGATCAGTTTTTCCCACGCCTCGTCGTTCACGAGCGTGGCAGTTTCTATTTTGTACAGGGCTGTGAACTGGAGCTTCAACTACGAGTGCGGCAGGAACTGGGACCCCAAAAAGTTTTGGAAATTTGTGGTAAGTTCCTATGGGACGAAAGTGCTGAGGTCATCGGTCCCTAGACTTACAACTCCAACGGGGGGAGCCGCATGAACCGTGGCAAGGCGCTTTAGACCGCACGGCTACCTCGCGCGGCTGGAATTCTTACTTGCCCTCCCTGGAACTCTGCTGGTTAAGCTCCGCAGCATGGCTTATATCGTGGTGCTACTTGTTCCACGTGATGCTTGCCGTTGAACACAGTTCCCGCTCTGCTACAGACCTCTGTAGTAGGACACAAGAATTTCCTGATCGACCTGCTCCGCCTGGTACATAGGCTGTCCTGCTCCACCACCGTTGCTAGAGGGAAGCCTAGCTTGCAGGCGTTGCGACGCGCGGTTGCAAGGGAGACTACCAGCGAATTATCACAATACAGGCGTGTGGGCAGATGCAAGTAGTCAAGCGTTCATGGAGGTTAGGCAACAGGGTAGCTTCAGTTCTAGTGTATTGGTAAAAATTGTCGTTGGGACAACCATAGGGCCGTACACTGTACTAATGAACTAGTAGCAGTGTTGGTGAAAGTTATCGTTGCAGAAAAGACAACATCTGTAGTTTATACATGACTTGGCACCACCTCACCTTCTGTTCTATGAATCGTGCGAGAGTACCTCACTGCAGCGTTGTGGACGACGGATTGAGCTTGGACGTCAACTCCAGCGGCAGTATCCAGTACATCAAGGACCAGTTACAGAAGTTGTGCGCCAGCACTGCTCAGGATAGGATACAGTGGCCTCACGGCACAGTTCCCAACCGAATCAGTGCATGCATCCTGGCCGCAGGGGATAAAGTGGGCTCATACAGCTTCCTTTGTAAATCTGACTCGATTTTGCAGTCACTGAAAATGATCAAATAACTTCTCAACCCATTAAGTTTCATTTCTTTTCTGCCCCCACCCGTTCTGGCTACCTGCGTACTTTACCTTTTACACCAGGCGGTGAAGTTTGGAGATTCGTTTTCCGTTGCAAATGTTTAACCGTGACGTAATTGCGGTTCGTGCGCTATGTCAATCAATTCCGGCACAATCATTCTCACGAGTGATCCACTCGTCCGCTTGGAAGCTCCTCTCCGTTTTGGGAGTGGATGAGGTACTAGACAGTAGTAGAAGGCTTGTCATCGCAGACATTTACACCCCCACTTTTAAAGCTGTTCCACTGTGACGGTTGTAACCGTGCTGCAGTTTCATTCTGTGAACAATCTCCGCAACTTTAGTCTCTTCAAGCACAGAAAATGAAACACTTGCTGACTACTTCCTTGCTGCATACATGCAACGGGGCTCCCGTAATGAAACGCTTTCAAAGCGCTGCGACCGAACCGACACAGCTAGCGTACAGAAACAACAAAGAAGTTAAAGCATGTGATTGTTGAGTTAGTGCTAGCAACTTATGGGGCAGAGAAGAAATTCTTTGACTGAATGCGTTGCTCTCGCAAGTTTCCGGTAATTAATTCTCGTTCAAGAACTGGCAGCGTTGCTATCTCTGGACCGCGAATGCCTGTATACTCGCAGTAATCACGACTTTAAACGTTGAAGGACAGTGTCATATTAAAATTTTAGTCTATTTTTACATTACAAGCGGCCGGCCGGTGTGGCCGTGTGGTTCTAGGCGCTTTAGTCTGGAACCGCGTGACCGCTATGGTCGCAGGTTTGAATCCTGCCTCTGGCATGGATGTGTGTGATGTCCTTAGGTTAGTTAGGTTTAAGTAGTTCTAAGTTCTAGGGGACTGATGACCACAGATGTTAAGTCCCATACTGCTCAGAGCCATTTGAACCATTACATTACAAGCAATGACAATAAACATCATTATTGGGTGAGTCATTATAACTACGTTTTCGGGACGGAATGACGCCATGTTGGCTTATATTAACATTACCCTGCTGGTGCTATATGCTTTGTTGACATCTATACGACTTTCTGCAAAACTGCACGTACAGCCTCCTTCCGTCGTGCCTTACACGCACGTCATTCCTGTTTCGTTTACATTAACAGAGGTCACTTACTCAGTTACTGCAAGCTGCCACAAAGTGACACGACGTCTTTTTCAGACACTCCAGCCACAGTAATTTTCCCTTCATGGCCTGACTCATCCTTGTGCGTCACAAATCATATTCGATATACAATCATTGATGCTATCAACGGTGCCCTAAAAAAATACGTGCTGTTATAAAAATGTGGATTGATCAAAACTAGAAGAAAAATGCCTGTATATATACGAAGATACCATCGGTGACCATGCAGCTGGTTTTATTTTTATTTTTTTATTTGTTTTTTAATGAAATTACAATGAAATCACTACGCTTAGCTGCAGACAGGGGTTGATATACGTCAATGGGGACAGTCGAAAATGTGTGCCTTGACCGCGAGTCGAACCCGGGATCGCCTGCTTACGTGGCAGACGCTCTATCCATCTGAGCCACCGAGAGCACAAACGATAGTGCGACTGCAGGGACTCTCTCCGGCATTAAATAGAGAATGTGGGTCTCACAAGGAGCGTGCAAGGGATAAATCCTTGCAGTCGCACTATCCTCTGTGTCCTCGGTTGCTCAGATGGATAGAGCGTCTGCCACGTAAGCAGGCGATCCCGGGTTCGAGTCGCGGTCAAGGCATACATTTTCGACTGTCCCCATTGACGTATATCAACGCCTGTCTGCAGCTAAGCGTAGTGATTTTATTGTAATTTCATTCTAAAAAAATCCCTGTAGTTGTACGTCCAGAAACCAATAACTGTTGAGATATGCGCCGTTTTAGTCAGTAAGATCCGCAATTCACACGCTGCATTTCATTTACAGATGAGGCTGAATTCACAACAGATGCTGTTGTTAAGTTCTCTGCCTCGTTGACAACAAAATGTGAGGTGCTGCTGACATGTAAGTTTGAATAATCCACTATTGCCAACCGACAGTATCAGACATTTATACCCACAGTGCTTGACAATTGCTGAGAAACAACTGACGCAAAGGATCAGCTGCCAGTCGCTAGCAAACACCGGACCAATGACAGTAAAAGGAAATGTGCGGGATGGGTTATGGTAAATGCATCGAAGCCTGTGCACGAACGCTCTGTACGAAATTAGATGGTTCACGCAGCACTGTCTTTGAAAAAGATTACGCTGGAACCTATTACTGCGACATTTCATTTCGTATCGTAACAAGTATGAAGATATCATTTGAGTGCTTGGGATCGTGAACAAGCAGCTGGGCGATTCGTAGCCGATCAAAGTGACACTATTCACAGTTCAAATGTTCAAACGTGTGTGAAATCTTATGGGACTTAACTGCTAAGGTCATCAGTCCCTAAGCTTACACACTACTTAACCTAAATTAGCCTAAGGACAAACACACACACATATGGCCGAGGGAGGACTCGAACCTCCGCCGGAACCAGCCGCACAGTCCATGACTGCAGCGCCTCAGACCGCTCGGCTAATCCCGCGCGGCTGGACACAGTAATGGGTGCGTTCAAAAGTGTCATCTTCAGATTGAGAAAGGTCACAGAAGGTGGGACTGCCGGCATGGCGATGGTCGTAAACGGACCAACACACGGCAAGCGGATCGATACGTAGCCATAGCGGAAAAGGAACAAACGTATCACTCCTAGGCAGCTCGCCGCAGACCTTGCGACTGCTACCAGTACACGTGTGTCTGCCAGAACCATTTTGCAGCGATTAAATGAGGCTGGTTTTTACGCTCGGTAGTCTGATAAACGCATTCTACCTTAACCACGGTATCGCCGAGAAAGAATTCGTTCGCGTAGGGAGCGTGTTGGTTAGGATCAGAAATAGTGGTCCAGAGTCCTGTTTTGGACGACAAAGTCCACACACACAGGACCATTGAGGTGTCGTACACAGTGTAAAGTAAAGAAATCGAACGTAAGAAATGGCCTGTGTACTCGACGGACCTAAACGCTATACAGCATACCTGTGATGCTCTTGGCAGAGATGTTTCGCAACGAATGCAATCTCCCCGACGCGTGCAAGAACTGAAAACCGCCTTCAGAGAGAAGTTGGACCGTATACCCCTAAGACTTCTCTGCAGTTTGGCAGCCGGTTCGAATAACAGGTGTAAAATACGCAGCAGTGACCGAGTAGGGCATATTACTTGCTGAGCTGTTGTGGAAAGCCCATGTTCAGGATCTTGTTCAGAAACTAAACGCTGCTTCATTTACCATTAGAACAGTATCTGAAATAAGTGACAGTTCAACACGAAAAGTAGTCTACTTCGCATATTTTCATACGCATATGTCGTATGGTATTATTTTTTGGGGTAATTCTTCTGATTCAAAAAGGGTATTTTTGGCTCAAATACTGGCTGTTCGAGCTATATGTGGTGTAAGTTCGATAACCTGTTGTGGACCCCTATTCAATAGTCTGGGAATTCTGACATTGCCCTCACAGTATATATTTTCTTTAATGTCGTTTGTTGTTAGCAATATTAGCTTATTCCCAAGAGTTAGCAGCTTTCGCTTAGTTAATACTAGTCAGAAATCAAATCTGCATGTGGAATGCACTACCTTGACTCTTGTGCAGAAAGGAGTGCAATATTCTGCTGCATCCATTTTCAATAAGCTACCACAAGAACTCAAAAATCTTAGCTGTAACACAAACACTAAGTCTAAACTGAAGAGTTTCCTCATGGCTCACTCCTTTTGTTCTGTCGAGGAGCTCGTGGAAGAGCTGAAAAATTAAGCAAATTCCAGTGTTACATTGTTGATTTTCTTTATTTAAACTAACGACGTGTCGCCTGAATATGTTTCTTGTATTTCATTTTATCTGTTTCTACTATCGTGCTATAATTCCATGTACTGACTCGTTCCATGACCATGGAGACTTCCCCTTAATTTGGTCCCACGGAACAATAAATAAATAAAATAATAAGAGTAATATCTACCTCTGTATTGACAGTCCGCACTATGTCAAACACGAACGTCATTTTTCTCTGTTACCCTTTGTCCCAAGTGGTGAAATCGGTGTCAATTTTCGTTATAAGTATTCCACTCCATGTCTCTTACGTATATACTGTGTTTCAGGTAGTACATTATTGCATGTGATTATTCCTGACCAACAATGTCTGTGTTCTTTAGCAATTTTAAAGCAGTACATGGGGTGCTGCTGATATGTCACGGTGAATAGAATCGCTATTGCTAACCACAGTTCAGGTATTCATACCTATAAAGCACAACTAAGGAAATGACCACAAATTCTAATATTAAAACAGTCATTTCTTTAATAACGCAAACACTCCCCATGGTTGTACAATACTCTTAGACAGTGCCAGCCCAGTTCGGGGACTACGCCTAAACCGGTAAACACAACGTCCTTTTCTTTCATAGAGCCCCCTCCGTCACTGCATTTTGATCAGTTTTTCCCACGCCTCGTCGTTCACAAGCGTGGCAGTTTCTATTTTGTACAGGGCTGTGAACTGGAGCTTCAACTACGAGTGCGGCAGGAACTGGGACCCCAAAAAGTTTTGGAAATTTGTGGTAAGTTCCTATGGGACGAAAGTGCTGAGGTCATCGGTCCCTAGACTTACAACTCCAACGGGGGGAGCCGCATGAACCGTGGCAAGGCGCTTTAGACCGCACGGCTACCTCGCGCGGCTGGAATTCTTACTTGCCCTCCCTGGAACTCTGCTGGTTAAGCTCCGCAGCATGGCTTATATCGTGGTGCTACTTGTTCCACGTGATGCTTGCCGTTGAACACAGTTCCCGCTCTGCTACAGACCTCTGTAGTAGGACACAAGAATTTCCTGATCGACCTGCTCCGCCTGGTACATAGGCTGTCCTGCTCCACCACCGTTGCTAGAGGGAAGCCTAGCTTGCAGGCGTTGCGACGCGCGGTTGCAAGGGAGACTACCAGCGAATTATCACAATACAGGCGTGTGGGCAGATGCAAGTAGTCAAGCGTTCATGGAGGTTAGGCAACAGGGTCGCTTCAGTTCTAGTGTATTGGCAGAAATTGTCGTTGGCACAACCATAGGGCCATACACTGTACTAATGAACTATTAGCAGTATTGGTGAAAGTTATCGTTGCAGAAAAGACAACAACTGTAGTTTATACATGACTTGGCACCACCTCATCTTCTGTTCTGTGAATCGTGCGAGAGTACCTCACTGCAGTGTTTGTGGACGACGGATTTGTCGATGAGCTCCGGTAGCATGGCCTCCCCGTTCACTAAACGGCAATCCATTAGTTTTCTGCCTATGTAGGCATTTAAAAAACATTTCTGTATGTCGAACCCGTTACCAATGTGCAAATGTTACAGAAGCCTGTGACAACGCATGTGAAGAAGTGTGAATTGAGCCAGGTGCGCGATTCAGTATGATGGAAGGGCTGAAGGTTAGAATAAGGTACTTTTCTTATATGATCTATGTGGCTAATATGGAAGTGCAGGTTCCTCGTTGAATTTTATTGGTGAAATCTTCTCAGGTTACCATATTTCCACTGAAGATGACGAGTTTTTTCCACATTTTTTTTCTTCCTTACTAAGCGACGGAGAGAAATTGTATTAAAGTTTTCTAAAGCCAAGAAACACGACATCTGCCTGAGCTCTGCTATCTACATTCTTCTGTATCTCATAAGCGAACAGAGTTAGCTGGGTACGACAGGATCGGAAATTTTCGATATACAAATATAAACATAAGTAATAATGAATTAAGGTGGGTCCGCCTTTTTGCAAGTGGGCAAATTATTGTTTTGCTTTAACACTCGAACATGTTTCACTATAGTTGTGACTTACTCAGTGCTTTTTTGAATACCTACATAGAGACTTTGTTCAGGTTAAGAAATACGTGACGCCAAATTCTGTTGTTATTTAAATTATAAACGCACGTTACCTTATATTGTACGTTGTATATGACCTGTGGCTACCAACGAAAGTCAGCCACAGGCCTATATTAGTACACCATGCTATCTGCAAACGCGATGGATGTTAGGATGTCGTCTGCATTGATTTTGTTCATAATCTAAGCTTTAAAATGTATGTTCGGAGAAAGGTCGTGGCATATGCACGTTTTTGGATTTGTCATTGTAGTATCTGGCTAGTCCTGAGCTGTGAAGCTTTGCTATGGAGAACTATTTGGTGTAGTTTGTTATTCATGGATTACGCTTCGTATTTTGACAGTCTTTACTCATGTTTTCTCGCGCTCATTTGCAGGTGTTGCATCTTGGTATGTTTCTGCGGCTTGGACAGACGTTTCACTGCAAAAAGTTACGTTTATGATGCGCTTCTGACTGTCATTTGTTCACTGTTTTGTTTTGATTTTACGTCAATGTGCGCATTCGTGTGTATGTGTAATTGGGGTGGGGGGTTACTTCTGTGTTGTCCGATAGTTCAGTTAGAATGCTGAGAACTGTTTCTGCCCTGTGTGATAGCTTTCTGAATGCTTTATTTTTCTTCTATTGTTAAATAATGGTATGGATGATTACTATGTTTTAGGATCTGAAGGTCTCTTTCTGCGCCACTGGGGTGCCGGCTGTTTCTAACGAGGTGGTCAGCAAATGTGGAGTGTATGCTGTCTGTTTCTCTTTTTCAACCCAACAGCTCAGTTCATGGTGTCAATTCTAGGTATAAGAATAATCTTCACCAAGACTTACTGTCACTCACTGTGGCCCAAAAAGGTGTCCATTGTTCGGGAATTCACAGTTTAGATAACTTGCCAGCAGCCATAAGAAGTTTAACTGCCAATAAAGTTCGCTTAAAGAGCAGCCTAAAGTGATTATTGGTGGGCAACGCCTAATCTGCTGACGAGTTTTAAGTAGAACCAATTGATTTGTACAATTCACTAATAATATCAAATAATGTGACTGTTAGTACAATCTGACTTCTACACAAATTCAGGGCAATGATGCAATTACTGTAAATAAAATGCTGTAAAATGATATTTGTATTTTGATGATGCATGGCAACATACAGTCAGAGAATTGTCATACACACCTCACTGTACGCGTTTTGTGACGAGTTGTTTATTATCTTTGAAACAGAAATATGTTTAATACTTACTTTTACTTGTTCTACGTCTATGAGGACCAATTCAGTTGGGATTTGTGGAATGTACATTATCATATTTCTTTTTTCTTTGTAACTATTTATTGTGTATTCTTGTTTTTCTGATATGTTTAGCATTCTGATTGATCTTCCCACTGTAGATCTACTGGAATCAAAAGTACATCTAACGTAATCTGATGTCACGGAATCCATATCCATTCCTGCAAAGTTACATGACGAACTTTCTGTAATAACTGGTATTTCGTATACACTCGCTTCTCAGCTAAGCTTAAGTACTCTGTAACTGAACATACACTTACCCAACGTGATTAGACGTAGGATATTTGCACTGGCGTATGCGATGATTTTTTATCTATTCCTCAAAACGTCATTGTAAAGAAGTCACATATCTTCAAATTTTGTAGCATCAATAATATTGGGATGGTACTGTGATAAACCTACTTTTCAACACGAGGCGAGGATTGTATTAATCCCCATAAAGTCTTTATCACATCACGACTGTAAAATTTGGGTGATTCGAACATAACTGACAAATTTTGTCCCTCTGTCCCACCAACTCAGAGATAACGAAGTGAGATATATGGTTCCAGCCCACTGGTTGCAACACACTTTAGTGTCCGGAATAGAGATGTAGATGCGGATTACAATGTAGATGTTCTTTATTGTAATAAAAGGGGTGGAAGTTATAGGGCAGTAAACGAGCTGAATAATATCATACCGCCTTTAACAAAATAAGTGACGATTAATGTACAGTAGGTACTTTATCACTGCGAGAGAAAATGCCACAATACCAGGTAGCTAACCTGTCAATAACGGCCTTTTACGTCAGTGGTAACCGGCTCAGTGGAGAAGGGCTGTGTGTGTGTGTGTGTGTGTGTGTGTGTGTGTGTGTGTGTAACTGTTGAAAACAGCGGGCGAGAGTACGTGAAATCTAGACGGAAATCGTCATAAGGAGCTGCGGGGCAGTGGGGCTATGTTTCACGGCTCCCGCTCCCAGAATGTGGCAGCAACAAGGTAGGGGAGAGGGGGAGGGGAAGTTAAATAAAAGCCATTAAGAAGCAAATGGAGAGGGAACGCCGGAAACAGAGGGAAATAAATTCTGGCGGCCGAGCCAGAGGCTAATAGGGGTGGGGAGAGTAGGAGAGTGCTGGGTGAAACTACTAGGGAGGGAGGGAGGGAAAGAAGTCAAGTGGAGGCCCAGCGACCTGTGACGTAGTGGTGGGGGTGGAATAACAGGTGAGCCGCGCAAGATGTACAGCGAGAAGAATGTGGGAGGGGCGAAAAGAGTGAGAGTGGATGCGTGTGTGTCTGTGTGTGTGTGTGTGTGTGTGTGTGGGACGGAGGGCCGCAGGATTAAGCTAACGGCTTGTGGTGGTTGGGGTGTAGCAGGAGTGCAATGCCGAAGGAATTTATTGCCCCCTTATCTTCCAAGCTAGGAAAATAAAACCAGTGAAATAGTGGGCGAGGCTAATACGTGTTTTATCACACACCCCTTTTACTTTTCTGAGAATCTGAGGACGAATGATGATGTAATGCTATAAGCGTTTGAAGAGACTGTCTTGTACAGTAGTCTGGTAATATAGCAAACATCATTTAGTATACAAGAGTAAATGAGGAATAATACAACCAGTAAGGGTTCTGCAATGAATTTTCTGTGTCAACTGTTGACGATGCACTTGCCTCGTTATTTCTCTATGAAAATACCTGCTTTCCATGGTCACGACTACAACTGACTGTCAAAGTAAAACTTTTAGAGGAAACAGAAATTCTTAAGCACGCCAATGCAAAGAAAGGTAGATTATCGAATGATCAGTTGACTACCAGAAACCAGTTTTTTTATGATATTATGATACCTACTATACTGCCCCAACGATAGATTTTTATGATGAATATGACGCTACCTTATTTATTCCTTTATCTTCTAACATTTTTTTTATGTTCTGACTTCTGGTGATTTACTCTAATTCTAAGTTTTGTTGTTACGCAAGTTTTAACAATGACATACTTTATAGAGGTCATTTTATCCCCACACAACTTGTGTCTTTGCACTTATTTGCCACTATACCAGCACTAAGTTAATTTTAATGACTTTACTGTTTACCTGATTTATTGTTTCCCATATATCTAATTTACCAGTGCAACAGCTTTTCTTAAGTATGTTGGTTAACCAACGTCATCTACCCCTTATGTAACGTCTACCGAGCGAGGTAGCACTGTGGTTAGCACACTGGACTCTCATGCGGGAGGATGACGGTTCAAACACATGTCTGGCCATCCTGATTTAGATTTCCCGTATTCTAACTATTATTAATTAATAAAAAAATCGGTAACACTTGTAGTACTTTGGCTAGACAAAATACAATTTCACTTTCGCAATCCTCTGCCCAAACGGAATCGTTCGATCTACATCATAACAACATCCTGTTTGACTTTTAATCTGGCACTTTGGAAGTGCGTTTCTTCCCTCAACAAATCGCAAGAAACGCATACTACTCTGGCAATAACCTAACAGAGAACATGTATTTACATGTACTCATCGCTTTCGGTTTAGACACGTATCCGAGCAAGCTATTTATATGGCTCAACGACTCCTTACAACCGCGGAAGATCGATTATCTCTGACTTGTGACATAAAAACTCTGTGGATAGAATGTGGAACATTACGTGTACAGTGGAATTACTCACTTGGGATTGAGAATTGCTGAGAGTAGGGTCGTAGTAGAATTGTAATTAGCGGCATCGTTGTAAACTGCGATTTTGAATACCGAATGTAGTTTTATGAATTATTATCGCGTTTCATCTCACACAAGAGGATGATATATACTGGAATGTAGCTAGGGAAACAGTTTATGGAAAATCATAATTTCATGAATGGAACAGGTACGTTCAGTTCTCTTGTTGTTTTGACTTGTCCCTTGTTTGTGGCTCGGAACATTTTTTGGTGTGTCCTAACTCGCAGGGATTGGTTCAAATGGCTCTGACCGCTATGGGACTTAACTTCTGAGGTCATCAGTCGCCTAGAACTTAGAACTAATTAAACCTAACTAAACTAAGGACATCACACACATCCACGCCCGAGACAGAATTCGAACCTGCGACCGTGCCGGTCGCTCGGTTCCAGACTGTAGCGCCTAGAACCGCACGGCCACTCCTGCCGGCAACTCGTAGGGAACTTTTTATCCTGGGAAATCAGCAGATCCTGCACCTCGGTCGTTTATGCTTTGTTTTAAGAGATTGAATTCTGGACTTTACCGAAATTGATAGACAACTTGGACACCGATTCCCATGCTGCAGAGTGGGTACGTCATGGCAACCAGTACGGCTTCCCCGCGACGTACGATTGTACCTCTGATTATTTTAAGAATTTTCAGAGTCGATGATCGCCGGAATCCTACAGGGTCACAGAGATTTTATTCCAGTTCGAGTAATTAATTTCAGACCTGGAAGACTGGGAGATAATTCTGTAAAAATATTGAGGAAGCGACTTCTCTCACCCAAGAGTTCCTACTACATATTATTCAGTCATATTACTTTAACTTCACTTTCACAGGGGGACGGAAGCTGATCAGGGGAGACTCAACAATTCATCCTCGTGGTCACAAAGCCATCGCTGGGCGATGCGAGATGTGTGGACAGAAGTCCGGTCATCTTGGAGCAGAGCATCACCACTGGAAAGCAATCACTGCACCACGGGATGGACCTCATCAGCGAAAATGGGGCCATATTACTTGGCAGTAAGGCGGCCTTCCAGGGTAACCTTGGGTCCCACCGAACCCCGCCATGGTTCACTCTTGACATCAAGCAGTCTGCATCGTAGACTGCGGACGGCGCTTGGTAGGCATAAACTCGGCCAGAAGTTGGGAACAGTCCAAAAATGACTCATCCGACAAAATGACTTTCTTCCTTCGTTCCATAGTTCAGATTTACGACTTCGGAACCACGTGTTCCTGTTAGAATGAAGTGTGATTTTGGAATTCCATCTCGCCATGCAATTCCCAAGTTATGGAACTCGTAAGGTTGGAATAACATTCTGATTTTTGCAAGTTATCGATGTACACGTAAGAGAGACAGCAAGTTACATTACTGTTAAACAATGTTTGGTGTTGTTGTGGCATAGCCTTTGCCCAGTTTGATATACTCTTTGCTGAAGTGTGGCAGGTGATGGATGTACTCTGTAGTGCTGAGTTGACTTGTGATTCTATCTGTTACACGAAGAAAGATTTATTGTAAAGGACAGCAAGGATGAGTATGATGTATTTATAGGAAAGCGAAAGAAGTATAAATTTTGAATAATGATATTATTTTTTTTAATAGAAGAAGTTTGAGGGAAGAGCGCAGCACTGCGCACCTATGTTGTAGAAATGGTTATTGGGAGCTAGTTGACTTTGTTCACTTGCTCATAACTGAGAGAAAGATCACCCCACTTCCCTGAGTCAGGCATTAAGATATCAACTGATTAAGCTGTTTGGTTTTTATAGAGATTCCCTGTTAACATTGTGCCCTTTTCAAATTATTGTTCACTGCGTTAACCGTAGTATGGCGTCATACCAATGTTATGCGTGAATATCACGCAAAATATTACTCTTTTTGAATACATGCTTCATTCTAAAATCGTTGTCTTGGAATATCTCCCCACCCCAGTGTTTATCATTACACATTACCACATGTGGTATGCAAGAGCTGAACATTTTATTTGTAACTACACTACTGGCCATTACAATTGCTACACCAAGAAGAAATGCAGATGATAAACGGGTATTCATTCGACAAATATATTACACTACATATGACATGTGATTACATTCCCACGCAATTTGGGTGCATAGATCCTGAGAAATAAGTACCCGCACAACCACCTCTGGCCGTCATAACGCCCTTGATACGCCTGGACATTGAATCAAACAGAGCTTGGAAGTCGTCAAAGGGTACAGCTGCCCGTGCAGCTTCAACACGATACCAAGTTCATCAACAGTAGTGACTGGCGTATTGTGACGAGCCAGTTGCTCGGCCACCATTGACCTGACGTTTACAATTGGTGAGAGATGTCGATAATGTGCTGCCCAGGGCAGCAGTCGAACATTTTGTGTATCCAGAAAGGCTCGTACAGGACCTGGAACAAGCGGTCGTGCATTATCCTGCTGAAATGTAGGGTTTCGCAGGGATCGAATGAAGGGTCGAGCCACGGGTCGTAACACATCTGAAATGTAACGTCCACTATTCAGAGTGCCGTCAATGCGAACAAGAGGTGGCCGAGACGTGTAACCAATGCACCCCACACCATCACGCCGGGTGATACGCCAGTATGGCGATGACGAATGCACGCTTCCAATGTGAGTTCACCGCCACGTCGCAAAACACGGGTGCGACCATCATGATGCTGTAAACAGAACCTGCATTCATCTGAGAAAATGACGTTTTGCCATTCGTGCACCCAGGTTCGTCGTTGAGTACACCATCGCAGGCGCTCCTGTCTGTGATGCAGCGTCAAGGGTAACCGCAGCCATGGTCACCGAGCTAATAGTCCATGTTGCTACAAACGTCGTCGAACTGTTCGTGCAGATGGTGGTTGTGTTGCAAACGTCCCCAACTGTTGACTCCGGGATCGAGACGTGGCTGCACGATCCGTTACAGCCATGCGGATAAGATGCCTGTCATCTCGACTGCTAGTGATACGAGGCTGTTGGGATCCAGCACGGCGTTCCGTATTACCCTCCTGAACCCACAGATTCCATATTCTGCTAACAGTCATTGGATCTCGACCAACGCGAGCAGGAATGTCGCAATACGATAAACAGCAATCGCGATAGGCTACAATCCGACCTTTATCAAAGTCGGAAACGTGATGGTACGCATTTCTCCTCCTTACACAACAACGTTTCATCAGGCAACGCTGGTCAACTGCTGTTTGTCTATGAGAAATCGGTTGGAAACTTTCCTCATGTCAGCACGTTGCAGGTGTCGCCACCGGCGCCAGCCTTGTGTGAATGCTCTGAAAAGCTAATCATTTTCATATCAGAGCATCTTCTTTCTGTCGGTTAAATTTCGCGTCTGTAGCACGTCATCGTCGTGGTGTAGCAATTTTAATGGGCTGTAGTGTAGAAATCTAGCTTCGGCGCTGCCTGCTTGCTGTTCGCTGTTGTGCTTTCGAGAAATCTGCAACAATATTGTCAAGACGTGAGGTAAAGTGGAAGTTTAAATTAGGGGCAGATAATTGTTTTTCTTCATTGTGCATTTAATGTAAAGCGCAGTTGCATTCAAATCAGTAAATTTCAGTTCAAATTAGGTTCCGTTTAGTCAAAAGTTAGCATACGGGTTGAAGTTCAACAGGTTGTGGGGACATAGTTTTAGTTCAAATGGTTCTGAGCACTATGGGACTTAACATCGGAGATCATCAGTCGCCTAGAACTCAGAACCACTTAAAGCTAACTAACCTAAGGACATCACACACATCCATGCCCGATGCAGTATTCGAATCTGCGACTGTAGCAGTCGAACGGTTCCGGACTGGAGCGCCTAAACCTCTCGGCCACAGCGGTTGGCCATAGTTTTAGTAATACGTAGGCTTTTATAGAGTGCGAGGTGAAGTTGGGATAAATTTATTACAGGAACAAAATATAGTGGGAAGGCTACAGACTCGCTTCGTGTTGTTTTCAGCAGTGACTTTCGCAGCGGTCGTCGGTGACTGTGAAGATCACTCAGCACACGCTTTCGTCAGCTTTCTGACGTAGCGGGTGATGTTTTTCCTGCTTTCTCTCTATGCGGTATAGGTCTTCGATACGGTGCCTCTTGAAACACCACATACTTCGTGTACTTTTATTACAGAAACACCCACGATACAAACACCAACCGTTTTCCCATATTCGTACTCCCCCAGTTCGGACATAACGCACTCGCAACTACGCAGAACACTGTTTTGACCACAACTGTTGCAATGTATTGACGACATTTCACAGGTGCCGTTCATAGTCAAATACAACAATGCAACTGCAGGCTTGACTAGCACGTGCATTTACGTTGACGTATGCATTTCTCACGATGTTTTCTTCTTTTTATCCAGCTGACAAGACTCCCCCCTCCCCTCCCCCCAATCCTGTAGGTTACCTTGACGACTGTGTAAACAGAAGGGGCATCTGATCACGAAGTTAAAATAAAATAAATTTGCCAAATCACGGAAAACTACAGACGCTGCATAATGACATAGACGCTAGGAAAGACAGAGGAGACAATCATAACTGAAACAGCAGTCAGCAAGGAACTTTCAGTTCAATACAACCATTTCCTTCAGTCTTATACCGGGAAAATGATGGATTACGTGCCAATGGGACCTATGACAACCATCTACACTGTGCTCGAGAAACCATGTTGTTTGCTTGTAGTGCAGTTAAAATCCAGTGACAAATTGAAGAACTCAGTAGAGCAAGTCGTAAACAAGGACCGGGAAATCGCTTGCAGTAAAACCAGCGTAAAACCAAAAAATCCGAATGACTTACCACAAACTAAGAACCACAAAACCAGCTGACGAAATTTTATTTTTAGCGTAAGAGAAAGACGACGACTGGATGAACAAGAAACGAATTTGACAGAATATTGAGTGTATAAAGCGCTTTTGGTCAATTAAGTAACGAAAACTAAAATAATTTACAAAGCAGAAAATCCAAATAAAATTGTACATATTAACAACGAAGACATAGAACCATTGAAAGAGATTTTGTTCTCAGAATAAGAAAAATATAATGAGAGCGTTTTTGGTGAATTAAATAATAAAAACTAAGATAATTACAGCCAAAAAATCAAAATAAAATAGTATAAATCAATAACGAACTCACAGAACCAGTGAACGATATTTTGTTCGTACAGTACGAAAAATATCATGACTTTATGAACTACAAATGAATTTAAGACGAGATGTAAGGGATGGAGTGCTTTTTGTGAATTAAATAAATTTGTTATAATGGCCTATAGATGATATAGTAATTAGGGACTAGTTCAGATGAGAAAGAGAATTGCAAAAGCTTTCTACAGTTCATTGCAATTTTTGCTACCTGGATTATGGAAAATTACTGTTCCTACTTAGTACTTGAGCAGAAATCCGTCCAATTGTTAGTATACCCCAGATAAACTCCATTTCTCTGTGAGAATAATTTTATGAAGCACTTAGGGAGGCTGTGAACTACAGCAGGTTCAATTATATTCACCGATTAAATGAGTTTTTCAAAAAATTAAAGTGTGACGATTACGTGCCGCTTATAATTATACACATTATCAAAATAGCGCTACAGATCTTAGCAGGGATAAAAACAAGCTTTTCGTGGGTTCCAGACCTCAGTGAAACCTGTCGTAATATCGCATTGGACGACTTAGCAAAACAAGCAATGAAATTAGGCGAAATCCTAATGACAGGTTTTCTTAGTAGGAACCGCTGAGCTTAATCGATTACAAAGCGAGAAACGATTGGCAAATACAGTATCATTGTACCAGGATCTTACAAAGAGGTTAATGTTTAATTCAGGTTTTATTTGAAAACTGTTGATCTGTAAAGTGACAAGGAAGGACTTAGTAGTAAGAATATTTAAAAAACACAGTTATCATATAGCGCTAGAAAACTCAGTTTTCTCAGACAAGGTAAAAATAAAAAAAAGAGAGAAGTAATGCATTACCCACTCTGTTTACAATTTGGGATAGAAGCAGACTATTCATTACGACGATTACACACACGAGCTTAAACCACAGGAAAATTTCCAACCCATCTTTCCGGAATGCAGTTGAAGGAATCTACATCACCCCATGTGTGGAATGTAGAACCGGACATCAACCTTCTCTTATTTTCGTATACCGGGAAGCAGACATACCAAAACTCCAAAACTGTTTTTGACTGTCTGCAGCTGTTGTGCACATTGAGACTCGTGTTTCAACCAGAATAGTAAAACCACCGCTGACTACCGTAGACTGTCGTGAGTAACTGTAGACTATGGTTGCCTTCCAAGCGGCTTTGATAAGTTAAGATCGTGACCACGTTACCTGTACGTTAAGTGTGTTGCATATGTATCAGGCGTTACCTCACTTTGATAACTTTGTTTGCCTATGCAGTCAGTGTTTCACTAGATTCCCCTACGAACTGGAAGCGGTGAACCGTTTAGACACTCAGTGAGGATATATAAAGAGCAGCCTAAGTTACGAAACATTTTTGTTCTACGTAATTATCCTTCTGTCTGTTTCTTAAAAGTTAATAGGACTTACAGCAAAGTTGCAACTCAGATTTTATTTGAAAATTGTTGGTTTGTAACGTGAAACAGAGGGACGTTGTAGTAAAAATTCGAAAAAAATACAGAGTTACCACAAAGCGCTAAGAAACTGTTTCCTCAAAAAAGAGAAAATGAAAAAACGGACAAAACATATCGAACATCGCTTCAACACTTTGACGAGCTTATATAAAAATCTTTTCACTTATCCATAAACAATTCCGCACAAGGCAATAATAACAGGAAGTTCTTGCCTATCATCATGACGAACGTTCATTTGAGTATAAAATAACAACAATAATTATATAGATCTTTTAATGTTTGTGCATCAAAGTAATACCTTCGTTACACAAAAGCGCAGAACTTACGTGATCAATTAAAAATCGTAATAATATATTAAGAAATTTGACTGGAACCTCCTGGGGAGCTCAAGCACCGCACCGCAGCAAAATCTCTTGTTTACTCGGTGGCAGAATATTGTGCCCCAGTCTGGTACAAGTACACACACACGAATAAAATAGATGTCCAGCTTAATACCACCTTGAGGATTGTCTCAGTAACTCTGCAATCAACTCCACTTCCCTGTCTCCATGCCATTTGCAATATAGTTCCTCCCTCTCTCAGAAGGCAACAAGCAGCGATCCGAGAATGGAAGAAAATTAATGACTCCACTGTCTCTGAAGGTATACCTATCCGAAAAATATTGGAGCATCTACCAACTAGCCGTCTAAAATCCAGGAAACCAATATGGGACGACGAAGCCCTCAAATTACCAGAAAGGTACGACGTAGCAAGGGAATGGAGGCAATACTGGTCGCTGAATAATCACCATCCTCTCATCACTGACTTCGATCCTTCGATACCGGTGGAAGGAATGCAAATGTCCAGAAGGACTTGGTGCAGACTTAATCGTGTGAGGACTAACCACGGCAGGTGTAAGGCCATTCTGCACAAATGGAAACTCACTGATGAACCACGATGCGAGTGTGGTGCAGAAGAAGAAACAATCCATCACCTGATCTTCGAATGCCCTACGAGGAGGTTTGAAGGAGAATGGAGGGATATCATGAATGCTACTCCACGTGCTGTTCAGTGGGTGATCTGCTTAGATGTGGACTTGTAATAGCTGCAGTGGCTGTCTCATTAATCTTTCGCATATTGTTGTTTGCAATCAACCATTTAATAATATATTTGTAATTCGTTTATTACACTAAGTAATAGTATGTGTGCAATTTTACTCTGTAGACGCCTTACGCTAAATAAATAAGTTTTTGTTACTCACAAAACATAATTTAAATTTTTAAGGATATAAAACACAGAATGGACTAACACTGAACGATGTGCAATTCTATTTATGTGCAAAACAAACAAACAAACACTGATTTTAGTCTCTTTCCCTACAAATTCTACCAACACTACCGGCAATCCCATCATTTAATGCTTAATCTATATTGACCAACCACAACACTGTGGCCACCTACCTAACAGCCGGTATGTCCGCCTCTGGCATGGGAAACAGCAGCGACGCTTCGTGCCATGCAACCAGTGAGGCCTTGATACGTCACTGGAGGGATATGGCACAACGTCTGCACACACAAGTCACCTAATTGCCGTAAATTCCGGGGAGGGTCGCGATGAGCTCTGACACCATGTTCAGTCACATCCCAGATGAGCTGAGATCTGGCGACATGGGGACGAGCGGCAGTGCATGAATTGGAGCTTGCCACTGTCTTTCTCGAAGCACACCATCACATTCCAGATCCTGTGACATGGAGCATAATCTTGCTGAAAAATGTCACTGTTGTCGGGAAACATGTTCGTCATGAAGGGACATATGTTGTCTGAAACCAGCGTACGATACACCTTTGCTGTTATGCTGACTTGCACGAACTCCACTGGACCTATGTGTGCCCACGTGACCTTTCCGTAGAGCATTATGGAGCCGCATCTACATCTACATCTAAATTTATACTCCGCAAGCCACCCGACGGTGCTGGCGGAGGGCACTTTGCGTGCCACTGTCATTACCTCCCGTTCCTCTTCCAGTCGCGTATGGTTCGAGGGAAGAACGACTCCCGGAAAGCCTCCGTGCGCGCTCGAATCTCTCTAATTTTACGTTCGTGATTTCCTCAGGAGGTATAAGTAGGGGGAAGCAATATATTCGATACCTCATACAGAAACGCACCCTCTCGAAACCTGGCGAGCAAGCTACACCGCGATGCAGAGCGCCTCTCTTGCAGAGTCTGCCACTTGAGTATGCTAAACATCTCCGTAACGCTATCACGCTTACCAAATAACCTTCTGACGAAACGCGCCGCTCTTCTTTGGATCGTCTCTATCTCCTCTGTCAACCCGACCTGGTACAGATCCAAACTAATGAGCAATACTCAAGTATAGGTCGAACGAGTGTTTGGAAGCCACCTCCTTTTTTGGTGGACTACATTTTCTAAGCACTCTCCCAATGAATCTCAACCTGGCACCCGCCTTACCAACAATTAATTTTATATGATCATTCCACTTCAAATCGTTCTGTAAGCACACTCCCAGATATTTTACGGAAGTAACTACTACCAGTGTTTGTTCCGCTATCATATAATCATACAATAAAGGATCCTTCTTTCTATGTATTGGCAATACGTTACATTTGACTATGTTAATGGTCAGTTGCCACTACCTGCACCAAGTGCCTATCCGCTCCACGTCTTCCTGCATTTCGCTGCAATTTTCTAATGCTGCCAACTATTTTCTAATGCTACAACTCCAGCTTGTCTCCGTCCCGCAGTACAGGTGTCAAGGAGCTGTTGTCGCAAAAGCAGAAGAATTCGCACCCTCCCAGCAGCATTATAAAGAAGGTTCAAATGGCTCTGAGCACTATGGGACTTAACATCTATGGTCATCAGTCCCCTAGAACCTAGAACTACTTAAACCTAACTAACCTAAGGACATCACACAACACCCAGTCATCACGAGGCAGAGAAAACCCCAGACCCCGCCGGGAATCGAACCCGGGAACCCGGGCGTGGGAAGCGAGAACGCTACCACACGACCACGAGCTGCGGACTATGAAGAAGGTGTCTGGGTTTATCAGACCATGTAATACTTTGCCACTGCGGCAACGTCCAGTGGCGAAGGTCATGTATCCATTTCAGTCACAGTTGAAGATGTCGCGGTGTAAATATTGGCACAGGCGTGGATCGTCGGCTTCAGAGGCCCATCTTTCGGAGTGTTCGGTGCACAGTGTGTTCAGACACACTCGTACTCCACCCAGCACGAAATTCTAACGTTAGTTCCGCTACAGTTCGTCGCCTTTCCTGTTTTACCATTCTGCCCAGCCTACGACGTCCGACACATCTGTAACGAGAAAGGCAGCCCCACCCCACGATATCTGGACGCGGATTCACCTTGGTTTTTCCACGTGTTCAGGACACTCCCCACAGCACTCCTCGAATAACTGAAATAGTCGTGCCGAGTCTGCGGGCCACCACAATCTGCCCTCGGTCATACTCAGATAGCTATCGCGCTTGTGCGTTCCACACACAGACAGCACGCTCACTGGTAATACACTGAAGCGCAGAAGAAACTGGTATGGGCATGTGTGGGGTGCGTACTGTAAGACGTCCGGCACACACACCATCAGATTATTTTACTTGTCGCTCTAACGAAGTAGGCGGGTGTTAGCAATATGTCTCGTGGTCTTATCGTGGCGTGTTTATCTTCTGCCGTTAGGTCAGACAATAGAAATGCCACTTGCACGCTTAGAGTAGCACATTGACGGTGACCAACTTTAAAGAGAACTTGATTAATTTTCACACACATTTATTAAAATAATAACAAGCCAAAAAACTACTTAACTTGGTTCTGGATGCTATTTACAATTGGCAATCTGAAGTTCTTTTGGTCTTGGTACGTAAATCTTATTCTCACATATCTCTGATACTTGACAAAGTGTCTATACATTTCTCTTCATGGCTATGCACAGGAATATGGTAATCTTATTAGGCACAGACTGAAACTTTGCTGCAGACTAATGTAGACTGGTACAGACTGATGCAGACTGGTGCAGACAAATGCAGACTAATGTAGACTAATGCAGACAAATGCAGACTGACTAATCAGAGGTCTGTATACTCGTTATAATACCTCGAGCGTTCAGGTATCACTCTGCGAGTGCGATCTGCAAGGAGAAAAGGTTCTACGTTAGCAGCAATCTCATTGGCTGCGAGACATATTAATGCGCGCATCGGCGGAAGCAGAATTCGGTCCATCTCTATGGCAGCGCCATCTCGTAGTGCGGAGACGGACGAGCGCTGCGCCTGCGCTGTTGTGCTTAGCGGGGCGCGCTCTAGTGGCAAAGTTGTGTACGCGCTGAATACGCGGAACTATGTACACAACAGCATGTTCCATTAAGTTTCGGGTGTGCAGCCGCAAGAAATCTCCTTCTTCTTCTTCTTCTAATATTTCGGCTGTATAACGTTCAGCTATCTTCAGAGTGAGCCGCAAGACTGCCCCTCCACTTTTTTTTTTTTTCCTTTATTGAGTTTCGATTCCCCCTATAGGGGGCGGGCTGGCAGCAGCTTATTACGCCGCTCTTCAGCCTACAGAATTTGTTTTAAAAAGATGAAGATAATAAAAAAATAATAACAGTTGGCGATAAAATCGGTGACTTAAAGCTAAAATGGCAGAAAATTCTGGAGCTTAAAACATAAAACACAGGGTTGATGATGCTAATAAAATACACAGGAAGCAGAAAAATAATAGACAATTAAAAAACACGGCGACAGTCTAGGTTCTGTTTGCAAGAGATATAAAATGCACACCCAGCGACAGCATGATGTCTGTTCACAACACTGTGGAAAGACGCACAACACTGAACACTCACTTAAACACAGCACTAAAAAGTTGGCACAAATATGACATACCACACCTGAGAGCAGGTGGGGGGAAACTGGTCAGATGATAGGAAAAAATGGGGGGGAAGGAGAGGAAAAGTGAAGGGGGAGGGGGGAAAGGAGCCAATGAAAGATGAGGATCCATAAGAGGGGTGGGGGGTGCTGAGCAGACGTGCCAGGGAGTGGGAAAGGCAGAGGAGGGGAGTACAAGAGGACTCTGTGGGGGGGGGGGGGGGGGGGAGGAAGGAGATAGGGAGAGGGTAGGCAGGGAGAAAACACAGTATAGAAGGGGGGACGAAGAGGGAGCCCAGGGAAAAGACGGAGGAAAGGAGGGGGCTGAGGATCAGTGGGGGGATAAATGGAGGGGAGAGGGCACCATCCGGGAGGGGCAGTTGATGGAAGCCACCTTGGGAAAGGAGATGTAGGGTGTAGAGATGGAGGGTAGGGGGGATACAACAGTGAAGACGTGGCAAGGGGTGGGGATGGGAGAGGAGAGGAGCAACCAGGAGGTGAGGGGGTTCCAGGCGGCGGGAGGTGTAGAGGATGCGGATATGTTCGAGGAAGAGGAGCAGATGGGGGAAAGGAATGAGATCATAGAGGATCCGCGTGGGGGATGGGAGGTGTATACGGAAGGCGAGGTGGAGTGCATGACGCTCAAGGATCTGGAGGGACTTATAGAATTTGGGGGGGGGGGCAGATATCCAGCCAGAACTGGCATAACAGAGGGTGGGACGGATTAAGGATTTGTAGGTGTGGAGGATGGTAGAGGGGTGCAACCCCCATGTCTGGCCAGAGAGGAGTTTGAGGAGTTGGAGGCGGTTGTGGGCTTTGGATTGGATGGAGCGGAGATGAGGGATCCAGGTGGGGTGACGGTCAATGGTGAGGCCAAGGTAGGTGAGGGTGGGGGTGAGGCGGACAGGACGGGCGCAGACAGTAAGGGAGAAATCCAGGAGCCGGAAGGAGCGAGTGGTACGACCTACAATGATTGACTGGGTCTTGGAAGGATTGATTTTCAGGAGCCACTGGTTACACCATGCAGCAAAAAGGTCAAGGTGATCCTGGAGAAGGCGTTGGGACCGTTAGAGGGTAGGAGCGAAGGCGAGGAATGCCACTCCAGTGCTCGCTTCGTCCCTTTATACTGTTGTACGCGCGACTGCGCATGCGGCCACAAATGCAAATGCGCCAGAGATGTTGGTCGGCGGCAGAAACGTGCATAATGCGCTATTTGTATCTATGACTCCGCAGTCGATGTGTGTTGGCATATCGATGTATCATTGTGAGCTATACTGTGACGACGTCTTTGTGAGTTTATTACAGCAAGTGCCGGATTCCGTGATTTATCAAGATTGAAACCACTATCTCTATTTATTAAATTCGTCGTCAAGCGAATTTCAATTGCCTCCTTCACTATCTAGTCCCAAAAGGATGATGTAGTTGCCAAAATTTCGACGTTGTCATACAACATACTGTGACCATTATCAATACAGTGCTCTGCCGCTGCCGACTTGTTAGGTTGTAAAAGCCGTGTGTACCTCTGGTGTTCTGTACATCTTTGTTGGACAGTACGAGTTGTTTGTCCGATGTAAGAAAGGCCTCATTCAGATGGAATTTTGTAAACTCCAGATTTTCGGAGCAGCAAATCATCTTTGACAGAGCCCACGGCTGCAGCTGTCTTTGGTGGAGGACGAAAAATCACTTTTACTTTGTGTCTGCCGAGAATCCGTCCTATTTTTGATGACAGGCTACCCACATATGGCAGGAAGGCCATCGATTTAAAGGTTTCTTCATCTTGTTCTACTTTCTTTGTGGCCTCTTTCGGTTTCATTTTCATTGCCCTCTGTATTTGTTGTGGAGAGTACCCATTGTCTTCAAAACTCTTTGTAAGTGGGAAAGTTCATCTTGCAGACTGCTTTCGTCAGAAATAATATACGCTCTGTGGGCCAAAGTTCGAAGAACACTCATTGTCTGGGCAGTATGGTGGCAGCTATTTGCACGTAAATGCAGATCGGTATGGGCATGCTCATTCAAATACAGAGATATGTAAACAGGCAGAATACGATGCTGCGATCGGCAAGACAACAAGTGTTTGGCGCAGTTGAGAGATCGGTTACTGCTGCTACAATGGCAGGTTATCAATATTTAAGTGAATTTGAACGTGGTGTTAGAGTCGGTGCGATGGGACACAGTATCTCCGAGATAGCGATGAAGTGGGGATTTTCCCGTACGACCATTTCACGACTGTGCCATGAATATCAGGAATCCAGTAAAACATCAAATCTCCGATACTACAGCGGCCGGAAAAAGATCCTGCAAGAACGGAACCAAAGACGACTGAAGAGAATCGTTCAACGTGATACTACCAGCCTTCCGCACATTGCTGCAGACTTCAATGCTGGGCCATCAACAAGTGTCAGCGTGCAAACCATTCAACGAAACATCATCGATATGGCCTTTTGCAGGCGAAGGCCCACTCGTGTACGCTTGATGACCGCACGACACAAAGCTTCACGGCTCGCCTGGACCGTCAACGCGGCATTGGACTGTTGATGACTGGAAACATGTTGCCTGGTCGGACGAGTCTCAAAAATGGTTCAAATTGCTCTGAGCACTATGGGACTTAACTTCTAAGGTCATCAGTCCCCTAGAACTTACAACTAGTTAAACCTAACTAGCCTAAGGACGTCAAACACATCCATGCCTGAGGCAGGATTCGAACCCGCGACCGTAGCGGTCGCGCGGCTCCAGACTGTAGCGCCTAGAACAGCTCGGCCACCCCGGCCGGCGGACGAGTCTCGTCTCAGATTGTATCGAGCAGATTTACGTGTACTGTTATGGAGACAACCTCATGAATCCATCGACCCTGCATGCCAGCAGAGGACTGTTCAAACTCGTGCAGAATCTTCCATGCCCGAGGCAGGATTCGAACCTGCAACCGTAGCGGTCGCGCGGCTCCAGACTGTAGCTACCCCGGCCGGCGGACGAGTCTCGTCTCAGATTGTATCGAGCAGATTTACGTGTACTGTTATAGAGACAACCTCATGAATCCATGGACCCTGCATGCCAGCAGAGGACTGTTCAAACTCGTGCAGTTGGAGTGATATGGGACCTGTGATACGTCTAGATACGACTGTGTACGTAAGTATCCTGTCTGATCACCTGTATCCATTCATGTCCACTGTCCATCCAACGCACTTGGGCAGCAGGAGAATACGACACCTCACACGTCCAGAATTGCTACAGAGTGGCTTCAGGAACACTCTTCTGAGATTATATACTTCTCCTGCCCACGAATCTCCTGAGATATGAACATTATTGAGCATATCTGGGATAGCTTCCAACGTGCTGTTCAGAAGAGATCTCCACAATGTCATACTCTCACGGATTCATGGACAGCCCTGCAGGATGGTGTCACTTTCCTGCAGCACTACTTCGGAGCCGGCTGGAGTGGCTGAGCGGTTTTAGGCGCTACAGTCAGGAACCACGCGACCGCTGCGATCGCAGGTTCGAATCCTGCCTCGGGCATGGATGTGTGTGATGTCCTTAGGTTAGTTAGGTTTAAGTAGTTTTAAGTTCTAGGGGACTGATGACCTCAGAAGTTAAGTCATATAGCGCTCAAAGCCATTTGAACCTGTAACCTCCCCACAAAAATATAATAATTAAGTGAATTTTAAATATTGTAACTTCTGAACAAAATTTGGTTTCCATTCATAATCTCTGTGCAGAAATGCATTCACATTTAATGTACCCACAAAATTCAATTGCTAAACCCCGAAATAATAAAAAAAATTCAGTAACCTGGTAAATTTTATGACGACAGCAGCGCTGCGCCATGGCCCTGTATTCTGAATAAAAAAAAGCAAAAATTCTTACCTCAATAAAAAAACGGCGAATATATCTGCTATTACCTAAAAAATTTTCGGCACAGCTTCGTGCAATGCTGGCCTATGCTTTGTGATTCGTGAAAGGAATAATCATCCATTGGATAAAATGTTTAAATTGAAATGAATGCTTTTTTTTAAAAAAAATTACTTTATATTATAAAAATTATTATTTGGGAATTTTTTTAAAAGAACTTGGATGACAGTTAACATACATTACTAGATATGCGCAAGGCTGCTTCTTTACCTTCTACAATAATACTCATCCCCCAGAGCCCCGACCAGAGCAGACTGCAGACAAGCGCAGACACGCGCCGACTCCTACTGACTACTGCCGACTCACGCGGACTACTACCGACTACTGCCGACTAGTGACAAGCAACAACTAACTACATACTGCTCTCTGGTCAGAGAATCTCCTAAGTCTTGCCTGTTGGAGGCAGCGCATACATCGCATACCTCTTACAAACCATTTGAACTACTTCGGACATTAGTCGAGTTCATGGCACGTTCTGTTGCAGCACTTCCGAGTGCTAGCGAGGGCCCTACTCGACATTAGGTAGGTGTACCAGTTTTCTGAATCTTCAGTATACATGCACCGTGCGTGTGTCTGATTAGCAGTCATCTTTATCGCCTAGACGGGTTTATATCGATAGTAGTTTGGCGGCCATAATGTCCCCGCTAATCAAAGTATATAAATGTACCAAAACTACCGAAACGTAGTATTGGTAGAACGCAGCTCTAGTCTCAACTGTTCGTTGCCGTACCGGTCATGACACTAACGTAAGCAAACAGGCAAATCCTGCAGCGCACAGTCAGAATATGATTCCTGTAAAGGTGAGACCACATACAATAAATAGTACAGGGAGAAGTAGCGAAACTTTTAGTTATGATCACGCTGTATAATGTTATTAATAAATATCTCGAATACATTTCAAGCATCACTGTCACTCTTTCAATTGCAAACAAACGCTGCACAAGGTGTTTATATAATTTACAAATGATTGTATGTTACGTACCTAGCAGTCCGTGCTGCCCAGTAGACTTCTCCCACTGCACCAATAAATTCTACCACCTTCCCCCTCTCCCTCCCCCCCCCCCCCCTTCCTTCTCGAACATACCGTGGCGCTTCGCTAGCAGTGAGTAACTTCGTTCCCCCTGTGATAGCCGGTGTGCAGATTCTGTGAAACACTAGCGAAGCGGGTGGGAGCTAATTAAACTAATAACGAGAGCGCTGCAGGCGAATATCTCTGGCGGGACATGTGGAAGAGGTGGAGGTGAAGGGAGGGGGGGGCGGGATTTACTATGGGTGAGCGGGGGAGGAAGCCTGGTGGCTGGGGTGGGGGTAGGTAGCAGCAGCTGCTGGGAAGGAACAGGGGGGGGGGGGGGGTTAGGCAGGAGGTGAAGCGAGTTATCTGGGAAACGGCAGAGTTAGGGGAAGTCCGGCCGCGCGAGCGATTTGCTGCAAGTGGCAGGCAGCTGCCCGAGAGAGACGTTTAATAGTCAGTTAGCGCTGTGTGCTAGGAGAGTGACAGGACGACCCGACAACATCACAGCGTAAGCGGTGCCACCGCCTGGGCATTCCTCGTAAAGCAAATCACTGCACTGCAACGTACTGCAGCGGCGCCGAGCCTTCCACACACATTGTTCTGTTACTTTGGTAAGCTCCACAGATCAGCTACATAGTGTAGGCCGGCAAACAATATAACCGGCGAGGGTATCTCGAAGTCTGTCCCTCTTCGATTGGGTTGGTTCAAATGGCTCTGAGCAGTATGGGACTTAACATGTATGGTCATCAGTCCCCTAGAACTTACAACTATTTAAACCTAACTAACCTAAGGACATCACACAGCACCCAGTCATCACGAGGCAGATAAAACCTCTTCTATTTCCCCCATTCCTAAAGGAGTTCAAGGTCAGCGCCTCCGATGATTGGAAGATGTCGGACTGTTATGAAGGGCAAAATATTTCCAGCTATGTTACGGAATGGCTGTCAGTGGAAGTCATAAGCTGTGGTGATAAAAGTCATGGGCCAGTGCACTGTTTTGTACACCAACTTATCTCTCGACTGTGTCCCATAAACGTTGAATGGGATACATGTCGGGCGATCTGGATGGCCAAATCTGTCACCCGAACTGTCCACAATGCTCTTCAAACCAGCCGTGAACCATTTGGCCCGGTGAGTTCGCTCATTGTGACACCAAAAACTTCAATTCTTGTTTGGGAACATGGAGTCCATGAATGGCTGCAGATAGACTCCAAGTAGTCGAACGTAACCATTTCCAGTTTTAATATTTTTTGTGGGATCTAAAATTTAAAAACCTCTCTCACACCGGCCTGATTTAGCTTCTCTGATCAGAATAGTAAAAAACATGCGTATATTAAGGGAATTTTCATTCACAAACCAGGCTTATCACATTCACACTGTTCAACACTGTTCTATCCATAAGGCAGTGAAGCAATCTCGAAGTCTCGGTGTGACGAAAATTGTCAGTCGATTTCCTGAAAACATTTGTAATAATTATTAACTTTCGGTGATCATATGGAGAAGACCCGGAGATCTGCTGTTAAGACCGTGTTAGCCTATTTATTGAAAGTAATAAGCTGGATATCTTGAGCGTACAAAACGGCAGGTTCGTCCAGTGTAAATCAGACGTTCCCCACTGATCCCGTGCAACACAGCGTAGTAAGCAGACACTGTCAATAATAATCAGTTAAATAATACGCGAACACACTTACTTTAGTTCAGTTCAAGTATTAAATTCCTTCTTATCCAGAATCTCATCAAGATGGCGACTAGCTCAGCAATACATACATATACATCTTCGTTCTCTCACGGCTAATCGGCAAGTTCTCCTTCATTCTTTTCATTAGAGAAAACACCTATAGCAGAGAAGCTATTCCATGGAGTAAATGCTCGCACCAAGCAATAATAGGGCTTGAAACTACTTTGCATTGATAATCATCGTATATTAAAGTTTAGGAATCGGTAAGATAATAAGAGATATTTCGAGATATGTACTGAGTTATATAATTTATAAAATTTCTGAAAATATCGCGGAGGGACCGCTGCAAGAGACATTACACAGTCACTGATTGATTCTGTTGCACCAGAAGCCCCAGTCCATTCCATGCAAACACGGACCACACCATTATGGAGCCACCTCCATCTTGCACAGTGCCTCGTTGACAATTTGGGTCCTTGACCCGGGGGATCTGCGCCACACTCGAACCCTACCATCAGCTCTTACCAACTGAAATTGGGACTCATCCGACTACGCCACGGCTTCCCACTCGTCTAGGATCCAACCGATATGATCACGAGACCAGGAGAAGCGCTACAGATGACGTCATACTGTCTATAGTGACATGCATCCCGCACTCTTGACGTAGCATCGTCCTACGACCAGATCATCTATCTCACCCTGCTACGTCGAGTGCCACGCACCACTCCCAAACAGAAGTACCCTGCCATCCGTTGGTCAAATGTCTAGCGCCATATCCACCAACCTACATATGTGAACTAACATGGTATTTTGTAACCAATGGCAAAATTGCGACACGCCAGAAGTTACATGCAGTTAGATTACCTGACACCCCGTTGTGTGCTGCTTGCCAACTGGTCGATGAGGACTGCCACCACCTCGCAAGCCCATCAGCCGTTAACGTCTAGAAGATAAGCCGCAAGATGGTCGCCTGCTTCCTCCACATTCCTCTCACCATGGTTGAACCTAAGACAGACATCTTTCCTGAGGCCATATACATCCCAGCCACCAAAGCTAATGCCATACTCTTGATAAGAGGTTGGACACTCTGATGCATCTACAGCGACGGCGACAAATCAGACGTCGGATTTTGATGCAGGTTACAGAAACTCCACGCTGACTTGGAGCGATAATTCTCTTATCGGACCCCGTTTGCCAACTACTTGTATTGTGTTTTCATGTCCCTCTCCCCCCCCCCCCCCCTCGGGGTCTTAGGCGTTATCCGCACTTCCTTTTTTGACTTCTCCTTCTCCTTTGTCCCCGCCTTCTGACCGAGCGAGGTGGCACAGTCATTAGCACACTGGACTCGCATTCGAAAGGACGACGGATCAAACCCGCGTCTGGCACCCCGATTTAGGTTTTCCGTGATTTCCCTAAATTGCTTCAGGCAGATGCCGGGATGGTTCCTTCGAAAGGGCACGTCCGACTTCCTTCCCCATCCTTCCCTAATGCGATTGGACCGATTACCTCCCTCAAACCAACCAACAACCCACCTCCTGAGGACGTCACAAAGGCGAGCGCATCTCTCGCTGCACAAGGCATCTAATATGAGTTTTTAGACAACATAGTTGCGTGGAGATAGCAGCGATTGGTTTACTTATAATCAATCAGTCAATCAAACCAACCGTGCACAGGCAGGGTGACAACTCCAGCGAGCGACCAAATGGTGTAAATTGCCCTGAAGATGACCCCGTCGCGGGTTGAAACCGGTTGGCGACACAATAAATAACGCGATTGTGAGTGTCATTTTGATTGATTGATCTAACATAAGGCAGCACCGTGACACCCTCTCCTCCCATGTCCCCTGAATTGGGATTAAATAAATAATAGGATCTCTCCACCACCCGACACTAACTACCACTTGCACTCCCCTCCTACTCATCAGACTATAGCAGAGACCAGGTGCACTGTGGCCAGGCCTTAATTACAACCCCTGCCCTCGGGCTCCACTGATGGTCGGATGTCTCGCGCCAAATGATCTGTGAGCAAGACACCTGGGTTCGAATCCCGGCCTTTGTACAAAGTTTCATTCATCGCTTCGGTGTGCATATTTACATCACAGATGATCTTTGAAACTTGAAACAGTCTCTGGAGCCATACAGTTTTATTTGATTAACTGTTTTATCTTGTGTTCCTCTTGTGGGAATGTTCATGTCGTCCATTCACAGTGGAGAAAAATTGGAGCAGTAAGTGCCTGGGACGTAAAGCCAATAGCTGTCGGGCCCCTTGCTGTTCTCGCTGTAAAATGATAGGTCACATAAGTAGCTATTGATAGAACGGGCGAAATACAGACCATGGACAGTTTTCAAGGCACGTAGGTAAGGAAAAATGGAACACGGACTCTGCTCCAAGTTCCGGTAAGCTTGATTAATCCTGTTACATGTCGAGGTTGTCTCATCATGAAAATCAATATAAAAGAAAAATAAGTAAGGATTGTAACAGGCACGGGTGTTCAGGTGGGCCTACTACTTCTAGCCCCTAGCAATATACAGATACTGAAGCCGTCACGCTGCCACGTCAGTGGGCTGGGTGTAAAAAGTATTAACCCTTGGGAACATGCCATGCCGAGGTACAGATTAGCGTAGGAAAGTATAACGTTTTCATGGAAGTGCTTGGGAAAAGAGGAAATGTTTTTGGTGTTATTCTTGGGAGTGATTTCCTGCACCACTGTCTAGGAGGTGTTGGGGTTATCTTAGTCTTAGATCGTCGAAATTTCTGACTCACTGCATCAAGTTGTGTACGATGAACACTGTAAAGGCGTGACTAACCCAAGAAAAAATCCTGAGTTTACACCAAACCGTGAATCTTAGTGTTGAAAATTATCTGAAATTATCTGTGATGCGGCAGGGAGAGTTCTCTGGAGAACAACCGAAGTAGACGATCCTGCAGGAAACTTCTGCCATTCACTCACCAGAAACGAAGTGCTAGGTAGCCTCCAAGCACATTCAAAATGAAGCGTTTACCAAGCCAAGCGTATTAAAGACAAGTGTGTGTATGTAAGTTGAAGACAAAGTGGGGATGAAGGAAAGAAAAGGGAAGTAATTAATGTTATCAGCTGTATCAGGGCTTCATACGGAATCAGTGGTGACGAGTAAAAATGTGCGTCGCACTGGGACTCGAACCAGCGACCTGCTGAGTCCTCGGCAGCTGCGTTATCCACTGCGCCACCTAGACACAGTGTTAAGCGCAGCTGTACGGACTGTCTCGACCAAGTGCTTAGATCGCTTCGGAAAACAAAGAGTCATAATTCCACACGGAACATTACTGGCCAGTGTACAAGAAACAAAAGCAGTCGCTGTTGAACAGTATCACACGGAAGCAACAGTCTCAGGAAATTTAGAGGACTCACAATTGCTTTGGAAGACACTGGGAGCAATCCATGAGGAATCACTAACGTTACCCAACCCAGTAGAGCGCACAATTATGCCACCTAAACACCAATTGAAAAAGAAATCAATGTGTGTGGCGGAGATCAGCAGGAACCATGAAAGCCTCATACTGGATGTTTCAGTTTAATTGTAGTTCATAAGTGGTAGGCTTTCAGTATCAGTGCGCTGAATGCCATGAATAAACAAAACTGCGATGTAACTTCTACTGTTGAAATATTCGGAAGTAAGCAGATCTTTCACACTGCAATGATAAAAGTACGATGATCTTGAACATATGTTCAAGTAATGTAAGCTGATGATCAAGCAGTTCAGACCTTCTAATAATTTCTGGAAGTGTGATGCGCCTTCTCTTGTAGAGGAAACGCATGGTATGGAGATGTAGACTGCTACTTTGTCTTGCCTAACTCCTATTCTTAAAAAGCATGAATCACAAAAGCTACCGTCAACATACTGGATTCAGGATTAGCATGTCTTTATGTTCTCAGCAGCTTGACCTACCCTATACTTGCTGTAAAATTCACGCAAAGAATTAAATATGTGGTCTGCCATTAACAGTTTATCGGAATAACATCTCTGCTGAAGCCAGAATGTATTCAGTATAGCGTGCTGGGATCAACTACGATCTGAAAATATAAATGACCGCTTTCGTATTGACCATGAAACCGTAATAATTTATTAGTGGCTGTGCAATAAAAATAATTGAAGTGAATCTGAAATGACGCTCGATTGCTAATCAGTAAACAACCACAAAGAGTTAATAATGAAATTATGTATGTTATCTATGGGACCATGTGGAATACAATACCACAGGAACTGAACAAAATGAACGCCATATAATTTCTAATATCTGCAATATTATTAAATAAATGGAAAAGTAACGTGAGCCCTGATCTACGTTCATGGATGACTTAATGAATGACTGATGTTGATCCTAGAATATGGAGCCGGCCGGTGTGGCCGAGCGGTTCTAGGCGCTTCAGTCTGGAACCGCGTGACTGCTACGGACGCAGGTTCGAATCCTGTCTCGGGCATGGATGTGTGTGATGTCCTTAGGTTAGTTAGGTTTGAGTAGTTCTAAGTTCTAGGGGACTGATGACCTCAGATGTTAAGTCCCATATTGCTCAGAGCCATTGCAACCTAGAATATGGTAAAAAAGCCCTCGATTTGAACTACAAAGTAAACCTCCAGCACAAAGAAAGCTCATCTGCAGGGCGGAAATGGATCTAAACACACTGAGGCGCCAAAGAAACTGGTATAGGCATGCGTATTCAAAAACAGAGATGTGTAAACAGGCTGAATACGGCGCTGCGGTCGGCAACATCTGTATAAGACAACATGCGTCTGGCGCAGCTGTTAGATCGGTTACTGCTGCTACGATGGCAGGTTATCAAGATTTAAGTGAATTTGAACGTGGTGTTATAGTAGGTGCACGAGCGATGGTATACAGCATTCCCGAGGTACCGATGAAGTGGGGATTTTCCCGTACGACAATTTCATGAGTTTACCGTGAATATCAGGAATCCCGTAAAACATCAAATCTCCGACATCACTACTACCGGATAAAAGATCCTGCAAGAACGGGACCAACGACGACTGAAGAGAATCGTTCAACGTGACACAAGTACAACCCTTCCGCAAATCGCTGCAGATTTCAATGCTGGGCTATTAATAAGTGTCAAGAGTGTGAACCATTCAACGAAACTTCAGCGATATGGGCTTTCAGAGCCGAAGGCCTACTCGTGTACCCTTGCACGGCACAAAGCTTTACGCTTCGTCTAGACCCGTCAACACCGACATTGGAGTGTTCATGGCTGGAAATATGTTGCCTGGTCGCAGGAGTCTCGTTTCAAATTGTATCGAGCGAATCGGAGTGTAGAGGTATGGTAACGACCTCGTGAATCTATGGACCCTGCAAGTCAGCACCGGACTGTTTAAGCTGCAGGAGGCTTCGTAATGGTGCGAGGCGTGTGCAGATGGAGTGATATGGGACTGTGGAAGGTGACATGTGCGAAAACATCCTGTCTGATCACCTGCATCCATTCATGTCTATTGTGCATTCCGAAGGACTTCGGCAATTCCAGCAGGACAATGCGACGTCCAGAATTGCTACATAGTGGCTCTAGGAACACACTTCCGGGTTTAAATACTTCCGATGGCCGCCAAACTCCCCAGACATGAACATTATCAGCAGATCTGGGATGCCATGCCGCGTGGTGTTCAGAAGAGATCTCCACCCCTTCGTACTCTTACGGATTCATGCCTCCAGGATTCACGGTGATAATTCCCTCCAGCACTACTTCAGACATTAGTCGAGTCCGTGCGATGTCGTGTTGCGGCACTTCTGCGTGCACGCAGGGGCCCTACACGATATTAAACTGGTGTACCTGTCTCTTTGGCCCATCAGTGTATTTACTAGACACAGCACATAATTCTAACTGGGGATGCATGGCAGGTAGCTCAGAAGCCTTACCAAATACCCTATTACTTACAGTCAGCCATAGAAAACAGCACTGAACAGCAGTTAGATGTGGGAATAATCGCATCTTCGTCTATCCCACGGGCATGGTTCACTGCCACAGTACCAAAAATGAGTATCAATGGAAAGAAAAATTAGCGCCTTGGCGTTGATATACAAGCAGTAAATCACACTACAACACCAGACACGTATCCGCTCCACCCCCCTAGATGAAACACTCACCCACTTGGAATATCGTAAGCATTGCGCCATACCGGTTGATTTACCTTCAGAAACCCGTAGCTCCTCAAGATAGACCCAAGATGGCCCTTGTCATATCTTCTAGACTAGATGAATTTTTCATAACAACTTTCAGACTAGGACATGCCCTATATACTTTTCAGCAGTTTGCGTATTTACTACTGCATGGATTGAAAGCCACTGTTTGTCTGCCATGCCTCGGGAAGGTATCACTTGTCTCGCCACAGTCAGTCGAGAAATATGCCGAACGATTAAGAAGTGTGCTGTCACACTCGCACATGTTTTGAAGTCTCATGTGATGCATCTAGACCACATTATAATTTCCGGGGATGTTAAACTCGATCCACAACTCTGACGAGTTATTGATGACTTTCCTGCACCGAAAAATATAAAATGTTTCTGGGTCTTGCGAGCTGTTATCAAAGATTCATGTTAGATAATGCCACAGTCACGAAGCCTTTGACTAACATGTTGAAGCAGAGAGAAACTTTCATTAGGACCACTGACTGTGATGCGGCAGTTCAACAAATTGAAGATGTTCTCATAAAATCCCCCGGACTTTAAAAAACCAATCATTCTGTTGCGTGATGATAGTGATTATGCTGTCGTCCATGTTATAAGCCAGGAATAAGACGATGTTAAGAAACCAGTTGATTATAGATCTCCTGCCGAAGTGTCCGAGCAGTTCTAGGCGCTACAGTCTAGAACCGCGCGACCGCTACGGTCGCAGGTTCGAATCCTGCCTCGGGCATGGATGTGTGTGATGTCCTTCGGTTAGTTAGGTTTAAGTAGTTCTACGTTCTAGGGGACTGACGACCACAGTAGTTTAGTCCCATAGTCCTCAGAGCCATTTGACCCTTTTATATATATATATTCCGACGGCTCGGAGCAGAAATTAACAACAGTGCTATGGAGATGGCGCTGCTAACTCTGGTATTCGGAGTTAATTATTTCAAGTCCTGTCTCTATGGTAGACATTTTACGAGTGGTCACTGATCATAATATACTACCATAGCTTCTAAATTTAAGAGACCCGAGCTGTCGATTTACGGGTTCTAAAACTTAGCGAGAACGATTATTAGGTTCAATATAAACCCTCAAAGCTTCACTAAAACACCAATAAACCTAAGTAGGAAATTCTGTGTGCTACAAGTGGGTAAAGTCCTCATCGCTGGATTACAAGATAACAGGAAGAGGATGAGAAATGCCAGTAACTTGCCATCGTTCTGGACTCTGTGTCCAAAGGTGGTATGCTTCACCGTAAAAATCTTGACAAAGGGAACGAACAGATAACCCCAAAAGTGCTTCACTGATGTATTATTGCACAGTATGAGGATAGTATTCTACACCACAGGCCATTAAAATTGCTACACTAAGACGAAATGCAGATGATAAACGGGTATTCATTGGACAAATATATTATACAAGTACTGACATGTGATTACATTTTCACGCAACTTGGGTGCATAGATCCTGAGAAATCAGTACCCAGAACAGCCATCTCTGGCCGTAATAACGGCCTTCATACGCCTGCGTATTGAGTCAAACAGAGCTTGGATGGCGTGTACAGGTACAGCTGCCCATGCAGCTTAAACACGATACCACAGTTCGTGAAGAGTAGTGAGTGGCGTTTCGTGACGAGCCAGATGCTCGGCCACCATTGACCAGACGCTTTCAGTTGGTGAGAGACCTGGAGAATGTGCTGGCCAGGGCAGCAGTCGAACGTTTTCTGTATCCAGAAACGCCCGTACAGGACCTGCAACATTCGGTCGTGCATTATCCTGCTGAAATGTAGGGTTTCGCAGGGATAGAATGAAAGGTAGAGCCACGTGTCGTAACACATCTGAAATGTAACGTCCACTGCTCAAAGTGACGTCAATGCGAACAAGAGGTGACCGAGACGTTTAACCTATGGCACCCCATACCATCACGCCGGGTGATACGCCAGAATGGCGATGACGAATACACGCTTCCAATGTGCGTTCGCCGCGATGTAGCCAAACACGGATGCGACCATCATGATGCTGTAAACAGAACCTGGATTCATCCGAAAAAATGACGTTTTGCCATTCGTGCACCCAGGTTCGTCGTTGAGTACACCATCGCAGGCGCTCCTGTCTGTGACGCAGCGTCAAGTTACCGCAGCCGTGGTCTCCGAGCTGATAGTCCATGCTGCTGCAAACGTCATCGAATTGTTCGTGCAGATGGTTGTTGTCTTGCAAACGTCCCCATCTGTTGACTCACGAATCGAGACGTGGCTGCACGATCCGTTACAGCCATGCGGATAAGATGTGTGTCATCTCGACTGCTAGTGATACGAGGCCGTTGGGATCCAGCACGGCGTTCCGTATTACCCTCCTGAACCCACCGATTCCATATTCTGCTAACAGTCATTGGATGTCGATCAACGCGAGAGCAATGTCGCGATAGGCTACAATCCGACCTTCATCAAAGTCGGAAACGTGATGGTACGCTTTTCTCCTTCTTACACGAGGCATCACAACAACGTTTCACCAGGCAACGCCGGTCAACTGCTGTTTGTGTATGAGAATTCGGTTGGAAACTTTCCTCATGTCAGCGCGTTGTAGGTGTCGCCACCGGCGCCAACCTCGTGTGAATGATCTGAAAAGATAATCATTTGCATATCACAGCATCTTCTTCCTGTCGGTTAAATTTCGCGTCTGTAGCACGTCGTCTTTGTGGTGTAGCAATTTTGATGGCCTGTAGTGTAGCTTGCCATAGTTGAAGGTGGGCAACAAACACCCGGTTTATCAGCGGATACGAGGCATGTTACTTACAAATAAAGTATCTCCTCTGCACAGGAATATCATTAATGAGGTGTACGAGTACATGTGCGATACATGGACGACAACGTATGGAAGTTTGGGTCTGCCTATGAGTCCTGCTCAAACAGCGGAAGTGGTTAAGACGGTCGATAGCATAAAGCGGTAAATCCGGATTCGTGTCCCGGTTGAGCACAAATTTTCCAATATACAGCTGATGGACAGCTTCACCCAGGATCAGTATGTTGTCACAACGATGACTTATTATAAATCCGGAGAATGATGTTCGCGAATTCTGTTGAATATCTGGTCAACACAATGCACCGTATAAGTCGACTGTGCTGAGTGTGATTGCTAAATTTGAGAAAACTCGTTCGACCGCGCACGTTGACCTGTCTGGGCATTCTCGTGCCACTCGATCCGCGGATGACATCACCATCATCGTGGGTGACGATGGTTGCTGTAAGTCCGGTGCAATCAGTACACCTCCGTTCACAATAAGTGGATGTTCCCAGAACCAACATGCAACGAATCCCGAAAGAAGATCTGCAACTTTGAACCTACGAAATCAAACTGACTCAAGAACTGAAGGCATACGATCACGGAAAGCGCTATTGGATGATTGCAAAACGAAGAGTGGGAAACCCTTCCGTTAAAAAAATAATGTTCACTTACGAGGCATACTTCTTGTTGAATTGCTTCGTGTACGAGCAGAATTGCATTGGACTCGGGGCACAGAACATCCTCGGGTAATTGTGGACACACAATTACTTTGTAATAGATCTTTTAAGGGAAAAGAAAAATTAGGTATGGAATAAATATGCCGAGTATCGGCACAGAGCTAATTTATATACAGGTGATAGGCGTAAGATACAATTTCTCAGATAATTTTTATTTCTAAAACAAAGGACAAAAACTTTCCGCCATCATTCTTCTGTTGAGTCTGTTAGAGTTTTGAGAGGAACGTCTTAGTGTAATTTACCTGATGCTGTACAATTATTTAGTTGATAACGTAAGTCATCAAAAGTATCTGTGTCTTATTTAAAACGACAGTATACCGAACCTAATTGCTCGTATCATAAACAATCTGTATTTCTACAGTAACACACTTCTGGCCATTAAAATTGCTACACCACGAAGATGACGTGCTACAGACGCGAAATTAAATCGACAGGAAGAAGATGCTGTGATATGCAAATAATTAGTTTTTCAGAGCAAAAAAATTGTTCAAATGGTTCTGAGCACTATGGGACTCAACTGCTGTGGTCATAAGTCCCCTAGAACTTAGAACTACTTAAACCTAACTAACCTAAGGATATCACACACATCCATGCCCGAGGCAGGATTCGAACCTGCGACCGTAGCGGTCGTGCGGTTAAAGACTGTAGCGCCTTTAACCGCTCGGCCACTCCGGCCGGCTTTTTCAGAGCATTCACACAAGGTTGGAGCCGGTGGCGACACCTACAACGTGCTGACATGAGGAAAGTTTCCAACCGATTTCTCAAACACAAACAGCAGTTGAACGGCGTTGCCTGGTGAAACGTTGTTGTGATGCCTCATGTAAGGAGGAGAAATGCGTACTATCACGTTTCCGACTTTCATAAAGATCGGATTGTAGCGTATCCCGATTGCGGTTTATCGTATCGCGACACTGCTGCTCGCGTTGGTCGAGATCCAATGACTGTTAGCAGAATATGGAATCGGTGGGTTCAGGAGGGTAATACGGATCGCCGTGCTGGATCCCAACGGCGTCGTTTCACTAGCAGTCGAAATGACAGGCATCTTATCCGCATGGCTGTAACGGATCGTGCAGTCACGTCTCGATCCCTGAGTCAACAGATGGAGACGTTTGCAAGACAACAACCATATGCACTAACACTTCGACTACGTTTGCAGCAGCATGGACTATCAGCTCGTAGACCATGGCTGCGGTTACCCTTGACGCTGCATCACAGACAGGTGCGCCTGCGATGGTGTACTCAACGACGAACCTGGGTGCACGAATGGCAAAACGTCATTTTTCGGATGAATCCAGATTATGTTTACAGCATCATGATGGTCGCATCCGTGTTTGGCGACATCGCGGTGGACGCACATTGGAAGCGTGTATTCGTCATCGCCATACTGGCGTATCACGCGGCGTGATGGTATGGGGTGCCAGTGTTTACACGTCTCGGTCACCTCTTGTTCGCATTGACGGCACTTTGAACAGTGGACGCTACACTTCAAATGTGTTACGACCCGTGGCTCTACCCTACATTCGATCCCTGCGAAACCCTACATTTCAGCAGGATAATTCACGACCGCATGTTGCAGATCCTGTACGGGCCTTTCTGGATACAGACAATGTTCGACTGCTGCCCTGGCCAGCACATTCTCCAGCTCTCTCACCAATTGAAAACATCTGGTAAATGGTGGCCGAGCAACTGACTCGTCACAATACGCCAGTCACTACTGTTGATGAACAGTGGTATCGTGTTGAAGCTGCATGGGCAGCTGTACCTGTACACGCCATCCAAGCTCTGTTTGACTCAATGCCCAGGCGTATCAAAGCCGTTATTACGGCCAGAGATGGCTGTTCTGGGTACTGATTTCTCAGGATCTATGCACCCAAATTGCGTGAAAATGTAATAACATGTCAGTTCTAGTTTAATGTATTTGTCCAATGAATACCCGTTTATCATGTGCATTTCTTCTTGGTGTAGCATCTTTAGTGGCCAGTTGTGTATTTCGCAGCAATCAGCGCCAAGATAATTGACGAAGGATAATGGCCGTCAACTAATATTTTATTATCTGTCTCGTATTATAATATGTGTGATTTCAGACCAGCAACCTGTGTCTTTTAAACATCGATGTCTGAGGTTTCCTTGTCCGGCGACCCTAAGTTACAAAATAACATTTTAATTGTTTTAATTACGAGAGCCGTTATCCCTTCGAGGCTTCGCAAAAATGACTAAACAGAAATTCGCCATAAGAGTCAAGCAAAGTTTCACTGATATTAAAACTGAAATTCTATTTGAGACACCAATACCTGTATTACGAATATTTATCTCATTTCATTTCACGAATAAACCAACCTTTAACTTGAACAATTGCAGGGTGTCACAACACCTATGAAAACTTCGCGCATGCCGCGACCTCCAATGTTTTTGGAGTACGTTTAGGGCTTGGTAGGCATTTCCCGGCAGTAAAGTTGATGTTGCATTCGGTTGCACAAATCTCTTTTAGCGTGTAGCTTGTATACGTGAAAGTTTTTCATTATAATTATGACGTAGAGTCAGACTTCCAGTTTAAAAAACAACAACTTATGTGAGTTTGTGAATTCACATAGTGACTATATGTTGGGGTCACTATTTGAATTCTAGTTATTTCTCGCCAAAGCATGTGTTCAGGAAGCTATTATATCAGTCTCTTCTTCTAAGAATTCAAACAGATCATATGCAAAAGGAAACAAATCTCCCTAGGAATAATCATGATATCGTATTAGTACGATTCTGTATTCCATGAGGTCTCCCACTCCGTCGTAACCAATAAACGTGTTTGAAAGGGCCATGCACTTGAATTTACAAGGTAAGTGGAACCCTTCAGAGGCGTGCTTATTTTGTTAGTTCAATACAAAAGTCGAAAGAAAGTAGATTTTCTGACTCATTTTCCTGCACTTCTGCACAATTTCTGATTGCTATTGAAAAGCTACCTCGTATAAGTAAACACACTTACATTCCACAGCAGTGTGCCAGATTTCAGTTCCACACGCGGCAGTGCGATTTATTTCAGCTGCGGTCACAGACGATAATATTTCGGAAAGCTATGCAAATCAGGGCTGATCTTCCGTCATCAGGGCTGATCTTCCGCTGCGCAGGTAATATTTTTACTTCAGGGCCATAAGGAGCAGTTGTTTTGTGTTTCATGGCATCAGAAGATGTTTCCACTTCCCCGTAAGTTGCAAGGTGAAATCGTTAAATATTGAAAGGCAGGTTTTGCTTACAGATAGAGGAAGTTCCACATAACATAGACTCACATTTTGGAGCCGAGGTTCGGCTTACAGAGTTGTATATTGGATGGCGTTATAGTTAAAGATAATAAGTTACTGTTACTAAGTTTCACAGTACGAGCTTTAGCACAAATGTTGAACCCACCAGTGTTTAACATTTAATTCTGAAGTAATCGTTGTAGCAAAAAACTTTCGGCTATGTTTATCTAAGTTATTCATGTGTACCTCGTTATGTTATGGAGCTTCTATCAACTCCGTCGTAAATTTTTTGCGTCAGTGCTGTGATATTGCGGTAGTTATACAAGATGATCAAGTAATTGAGTGTAAGGAAAAACACCCTCCTTGCTCTTTTTTTCACATAGTTATCATGTGCATCCTGTTCCCGTCGTACCGGAAAATAACTGCCTCACATTTGAGTCATTCCTGTCTGTTAGTAACAAGAGATACCACACTTATGCACTTATGCCATCACCAAAAGCTGCCACAAAGCTAATTTCTTCGGAACCTTCGCTTCATGGTCTGACTCCCTTTTGCATATCACATACGTCACAAATAATAGTAGGTATAGATTCTGTGAATCTGTCAACATTGTTGTTCAGTGTACTTACAAGTAGACACTGCAATGCTTATTCCACTGAGAAGTACAGAACTTCAATACGATTCAACATTAAGATGATATGACGTACATTTACTAAATGAGCTACACTTGACAGAATACCTCTGAACAACATGCTGCCGACCGGAGTGGCCGAGCGGTTCTAGGCGCTTCAGTCTGCAACCGCGCGACCGCTACGGTCGCAGGTTCAAATTCTGCCTCGGGCATGGATGTGTGTGATGTCCTTAGGTTAGTTAGGTTTAAGTAGTTCTAAGTTGTAGGGGACTGATGACCTCAGATGTTAAGTCCCGTTGTGCTCAGAGCCATTTGAACCATTTTGAACAACGTGCTGGATGACGCGACACCTAGTAACAGGACTTCATTTGCCTTCCCAATTCTGCAAAAGTGTTCCGCAAACAATCTCATAAAATACGTTTCATTAATTACGACAGAAACTTGTGACGTAAAAACGTATTGGGAATATGAAGCGCTACGCTGTGTTAAATAATGATTGGGATCTCTTTTCTTTTATCCGCGTAGAACTCCACCGGTAAAATAACCCTCGCCGGTGGTGTAAGAATCGAAAGCGACATGCCATCCTTGCTGATCTTTTCTCCTTACGATCTTCGTCCCTACCCTCAATCGCTCCCGTGTCTATAATAGCTTCCGTGGGTAACAGTGTGCGTCGGTAGAGCGGGAGAGGACAGATTTTGGAAAGTAGTGCTTAAGGCTGTGGGGGAAGCAAAAGAGGTGAGGTGCGGGATGAAAGATGTGTGAGTAAAGGTGGAGAGTGCAGTTAGAATACTGAGACGGGGAGAAGTGTTGTGGAAAGGGAGGAGTTGGTGATAAACATGAAGGAACGGAGGAGAGAGAGAGAGAGGGGAGTAGCAGCAGGGGAGGTGTGCGGGCGGAGGTGAAATCACGGAAGCAAGATATTTCCGCCAGGGCGGCGATTGAATATATGAATTTTTATATCTGTTTTCCGGAAGGAGCCGAAATGAAAGACGGTAGGGGAAGGCGTGATGGCGGCCCAGAAATCGTTATTCGCCGGGCGGGAGGGAAATTGTCCGAAAACCGGCAAAATCTGAGCGGACGGAGTGGGTGGTTAGAGCATAGGGAAAAAGACACTTTCGTGTAAGCGACAACTTCCCCCCCCCCCCTCCCCCCGCGCTACTACCAGCCATATGCAGTTTTTGAATCACGCAAAGCAGCAATGGAAAAGGTTTTACGCAGATTGTCAAACTATCCATTCGAGTAACCGCGAAAGGCTTTTGATATGCGGTGCAGTCCTACAGAAGAATCTCGTCCTAGGAGCGGCTTTTATGTTTTTCCATCAGTCTTCTGACTGGTTTCATTCAGCCCGCCACGGATTCCTCTCCTGCTCTAACCTCTTCATCTCAGAGTAGCTCTTCCACCCAACGTCCTACATTACTTGTTGGGTTTATTCAAATCTCTGTCTTATCTTACAATTTATGCTCTACACGACTCCCTCTAGCAATATGATAGTTATTCGCCTCACGTCTTTAACCTATCATTCTGTACCATCTTCTCGCCAGTGTTTTGCACATATCACTTTGCCCGCCGATTTTGCGGAGAACCTCCCCATTTATTATATTATTACTCCACCCAATTTTCCAAATCCTACTGTAGCACCACATCTCAGACAATTCTCTTATCTTCTTTTCCCATTTTCACACAGTCCACGATCCGCTTGCAATCGTTGCTGAGCTCCAGAAGCAGATTCTCAAAAATCTCTTGCTCACTTTGAAGACCATGCTCGATACCAACAGAGTTATTTTAGTGAAGAACGATGCCTTACACTTTATTAGCCTGCTTCTACCCTCCCTGCTTCTTCATCGTGCGTTATTTGGCTTCCAAGGTAGCAGAATTTTTTCACTCCTTCCATTACATAGTCAGGAACTTTTACATAAATATTTCTTTCCATCAAGAACTCCGTTCTCTACCATCGTATTAATGAGATCCAAAAGAACTGAAAGGGCAGCATCGGTCGTAAATTTTAATCTGTTTATTGCAGATCGATTTCAGCTACTATGTAGCTGCCTTCAGGGCAGTCATATCAAAATCTATATGTCCCATCGTGAATAAAATCGCCGGCCGGGGTGCCCGAGTGGTTCTAGGCGCTTCAGTCTTGAACCGTGCGACCGCTACGGTCGCAGGTTCGAATCCTGCCTCGATCATGGATGTATGTGATGTCCTTAGGTTAGTTAGGTTTAAGTAGTTCTAAGTTCTAGGGGACTGATGACCACAGATGTTAAGTCCCATAGTGCTCAGAGCCATTTGAACCATTTTGAACCTATAGTTACGCAAAGTTCTGATAGGTGGCGGCGCTATATTTTGCCTTCAAAATTTTGTCTGTAATGGAGGTACCTTCCAGTCAGAGAGCTGTCACTGAGGTTCTTTTGGCGAAAAACCCAGAGCATCGCCGATATTCATAGGCTCTTGCAGAATGTGTATGGAGATATAGCAGTGAACAAAAGTGCGTTGAGCCGTTGGGCGAGGCGTCTGTCATCATTGCAACAAGGTGGACCAAACCTGTCCGCAGCCGGCCGCACACACAGCTGTGACTCCTGCAATGTCGGGACGTGTGGACACTCTCATTCGAGGTAATTGACGGCTTACAAGCAAACACCTCACTTATCTGCTGGACGTCTCTGTTGGTAGCGCTGACACACCAGCTAGGGTACTTAAAGGATTGTTCCTCCTCATCCACCTTACATTATCGATCTTGCACGTTTCGGCTTCCATCTGGTCGCCCAATGAAGCAACCACTCTGGGGGAAGCATTACACGGAGCATGGGATGGTTGTTGAGGCAGCAAGACGTCGCCTCTGACGTCGACCAGTAGAGTGGCACCATGTGGGCAGACACACCCTGCCAGTAAGGTGGCATAAGGTCGTCGCACTGAACGCAGCTAATACTGGAAAATACGGTTTTGTAGAAAAAAAGACTGGGGAATAGTATGGTGTATTGCAATCCTGAAAAAACCAAGCTGCTTTGAAAAGAAAAAAAGTGTTGCATTACTTACTGAAAGCCCGTCGTAGTCTTGTAAGGCCGGAAATGCATATCCTCCTATTTCCATCTGCTGCACTATAATTTTTTTTTCCTTATTTTGTTACCTGAAGGTATGACATTTCTGTGTCTTTATATATTGTAATTGTATTACTGTTTGTATATATATATATATATATATATATATATATATATATATATATATATATGTGTGTCGCGGACTCGCGGACGGGAAGCATTAGCTGGCGCACATCAAGAGCCCGTCTCGCCTGGTGACTGCGTCGAGAAGAAGGCGCGCCAACATCCAGCTTCTGCAACAGCGGCGGCTTCAAACCTTCAATCAACCAACAAGGAAGACTGGAAGCACGTAAAGTTTTGAACTGTATGGAAGACCTCAGCTTTTCAAACTGATCCATTTTCATAACTAAATTACAGCAACGTAGCATGAACCTTTGTTGCTCATTGTCCCAATTGCATTACCAAGCAAGGTCCCTTCATTTTCCGGAATGAACCCGAGTGTCGTTGAAATTCAAACGCCAGCATCATTCGATTTCACTGCTTTAATTTCAAAGTTCAGTTAAGGTATTCATAGCTGGCTACAATATTTAGATTACACAGTCACAAATTAAGAGTGCGAGTTTTGTTACCGTATTTTAGCTTACCTGTGACTGCAGCTCAGCTTGGTACGTACTAAATTTTACTATTGTTAATTGTTCAGAATCATTAAATTCAAGTTCAAAGTTAAATTTCTTATTTCTAAATTGCGTAGATTCAAGTAGCTTTTGAAATGATTGTTGAGGTAGTCCAAGACTAACCGTATTTTACTGAATTTCGATGTGCTTCAGAAAGAAAGCGACCGTAATTTTCCCCAAATCTCAAATATCTAATTACCGCTAGTTAATTGTTAACGTAACAGCCGCACATTTACTTTCTTTATTAACTTTACCCCTTTTCAAAATTAATTTCCGCCAGTTTCATTGGCATTTTTCCTTTCATTTAGATGTAACCCTTTCCTCCCACTTTACCGACAGATTAACTTCGGTGACGACTGCTTTTCCCAAATTTCCATTAGGTACACGCGGTTTAATTTTCACTGTCATTAAGGTCGATAAGTGAGGGGGAGGTTACAGACTACAGTCGTTTTGCAGAGATGAAGAGGTTTGCAAGGGACAGAGTAGCGTAAAGAGCTGTGTCGAAGCAGTCTCTAAACTGAAGAATACAACAGAAAACACTGCAAAGTATTTATATCGCTATTTATTGCGTACACGTAACTGTTTGCTGCTGACTCAGTGATGATAGTGATCATGAGATGTTTCTTGGCCATTAAAAAACAGAGAATTGTTCTTGTATGTTTGATATATTATGTACTGCCTGACAACAACAATGCAACGGCCTTGCCGCAGTGGATACACCGGTTTCAGTGAGATCACCGAAGTTAAGCGCTGTCGGACGTGGCCGGCACTTGGATGGGTGACCATGCAGCCGCCATGAGCTGTTGCCATTTTCCGGGGTGCACTCAGCCTCGTGATGCCAACTGAGAAGCTACTCGACCGAATAGTAGCGGCTCCGGTCAAAGAAAACCATGATAACGACTGGGAGAGCGGTGTGCTGGCCACACGCCCTTCCTATCCGCATCCTCAACTGAGGATGACACGGCGGTCGGATGGTCACGATGGGCCACTTGTGACCTGAAAACGGAATGCTTTGACAACAACAATGAAGCACCCAGAAGGAGAGAAGAAAACGAAACGTAACTTGCCAGGTCGAAAGATCATGGGATGTTACTTGCAATCATTACAAAATCGCATCAGATTTAGGAAGAACTTGGGAGTGTGTGCCCATTCACCAGCAAGTCGTTGCACCGCCTCTGGTCTGGATACACACAGTGATTCGATTGGGAAGCCGTTGTGCCCTTCCCAGACCAAACTGTCCCACAGCTGTTGTAACTGCTCCTTTCATTTATTTACTTGTTTGCTCGAGTTGCAAACAAATACTATGCATGGTAATTAGCATCAAAAACAGATGAGAGAAAGAATTATTGAGCTACACTACTGTTGCAGAAAATCCTGCAACATCAATTGCTCTCGGGATCACGGGCAGAAGAACTTCTCCTCTGTTAGGTGCAGGGTATAGGTGACAGACAACTAGGTGTTCCACGGTTGTTCTCCGTAGTCACAGTTGGTGGTATCCACTGGGAAGTGACATTTCTGGAGGTTGTTGCTGGATCTTCCAACTTCGGAAAGAATGCGACTGAGTGACCTCCCCCGGTAGCTGAGTGATCAGTGTGACAGAATGTCAATCCTAGGGGCCTGGGTTCGATTCGAGGCTGGGTCGGAGATTTTCTCCACTCAGGGACTGGGTGTTGTGTTGTCCTAATCATCATCATTTCATCCCCGTCGACGCGAAAGTCGCCGAAGTGTCGTCCAGACGAAAGACTTGCACCAGGCGAACGGTCTACCCGACGGGAGGTTCTAGTCACACGACATTTACTGCCTAGTGCTGTTTATGCGCAGGTGGGAGGGTTTGCCGAGGGCGTGGCCAGGTCGAGTCAAGTCGACAAATACACAGTTGTTTCCTCACTGTAGCTGGCGCTGATAGCGAAGCTGAAAGCTCTGAACCTCAACCCTGCGGCTGCTGCAATGTGCCCATGTATTGGATGAACCTGATTTATTCTCTCCATCTAGACACCTGCTTCACGACGAGTAGCTCGTGACGGAATGCCTGCGAGCTGCCTGGAGTTTTACAAATGGCGTAGATTTCAAACGTCCTGTAATAAGCTGACTCGTTTGTTTCAGTGCTTCGTCAATTTTCCTTTCGAGGCTGGATTAGTACCACACTGGGCGCACATATTCTGCAGCACTGTAACATACTGCTAGTGCTGTCTTTTGCAGAGTTTACAGTCGAAAGCCCCGGGTATTACCAGCAATCTTGCGAAGGATATTGCTTGTGTCTCCCACCTTCATTCGCGTATTCTCGCAGTGCTGCTTGTACGTAATAAAATGGCCCAGAGTGACTGCCAGATGTTTTGCATGTGTCGTATTTATTAAACACGTCCTTTGCCATGTGGTGTTAAGTTTGCAATATGGCTCATTATGCTTAAGAGTAAATGCACACAGCTGGGTTTCATCTGGGTTTGGACGAAAGTAACTGTTAGAGTAATGTAGACTCAACTCTCGGAGTGTTTGTCAGGTGAGTTTCATCTTCAAAAGATTTCGCTTCAAACACTAATGCCAGATAATCAGAGTAAAGGAAACTACTTATGGCCATCGGAAATGGTTTAGCATTGGTACAGACGTTGAATAACGCTACTGAAGTAACACTTCTTTGGGGTAAATCATTTCCTTTGTTCTATTTCTTATTTTACGCGGCTAGGTCCGTACGACCAAACTCAGGAACAAATCTCCATATCCATGGAACGTGTCAGTACAATAAATTAAACGGAAAAGTAATAACAAATAAAATAAACTGTTTATGAACCTTACAAAGACGACAAGCTATAAGTTAATATATACGCAATCAACAAAGTAACACAGGGATTAGCTTAATTTTTCAAAGAACTCCTCGACAGAATAGAAGGAGTGACCCATGAGGGAACACTTTAGTTTAGGTTTCAAAGCGCGTGGATTATCGTCAATATTGTTTAATTCTTGTAGTTGTTGTTGTGGTCTTCAGTCCTGAGACTGGTTTGATGCAGCTCTCCATGCTACTCTATCCTGTGCAAGCCTCTTCATCTCCCAGTACCTACTGCAGCCTACATCCTTCTGATCTGTTTAGTGTATTCATCTCTTGGTCTCCCTCTACGATTTTTACCCTCCACACTGCCCTCCAGTACTAAATTGGTAATCCCTTGATGCCTCAGAACATGTCCTACCAACCGATCCCTTCTTCTAGTCAAGTTGTGCACAAACTCCTCTTCTCCCCAATTCTATTCAGTACCTCCTCATTAGTTATGTGATCTACCCATCTAATCTTCAGCATTCTTCTGTAGCACCACATTTCGAAAGCTTCTATTCTCTTCCTGGAGTAGCTTATTGGGAATGGATGTAGCATGCCTTTCTGCACAAGAGTCAAGAAAGTGTGATGCAAATGCAGATCGGATATCTGCCTAGTATTAACTGAGTGAAAGCTGATGGTTCTTCGGAACAAGCTGATATTGGTAACGAAAAACAACATTAAAAATATATATATGTTGAGAGGCCAATGTCAGAACACTCATGGTAATGAACAGGGGTCGACAAGAGATTTACGATCTTACACCACTTATTTCTCTAACCGCACGTTTCTGAGCCAAGAATTCCCTTTGAGAATAGTAAGAGTTATGCCGTAATACAATAACGTACATCAAGAGCGAATGAAAATAACCCAAGTACACTACTTTTCGTGTCGAACTATCACTTACTTCAGATACTTTCTAACAATAAAAAGTCTTTAAAGAAGACCATGAACGTGGGCTTTCCACGACCGTTATCCATTTATCTGAACACCTAGAAATTTGAACTTTCAGTCTCAGTAGTCATAAGCCCATTCTGCGTAATGAGAACGTCGGGTTTTGTTGAATTTTGTGTTAGAAACTGTAAAAACTGAGTCTTATTGTGATTTAGCGTTAATTTTTTTTCTACAAGCCACGAAATTATGTCCTGAGCTGCACTGTTTCAAACAGTGCCAACGTTGCATACAACTTCCCTTACTACCAAGCTAGTGTCATCAACAGACAGAAATATTTTAGAAACATCTGTAATACTAAAGGCATATAATTTATATAAATAACGAACAGGTGTTGCCCATCTCCATCGAGTTCACCGACCCTTAAAGTCCACATAGATACATCGTTTTGGAGTAAATATTGAATAAGTTTGATGAAACCACCACCTTTCTTATCCCGTAGAATCTTCTGCGATAGTGCATGGTCACTTGCAGTGTCATAAGCAGTCGTCAGATCGATTAAAGCTAATGCTGTAATTTCTAGAGTTTCAAAGCCATCCTCAATGAATTGCGTGAGATAGAGGACCTGAGACGTATAGCTTTCTCCTGGTCTGAAACCTGCTTGTTCTTGTATTAAAACTGGCTCTACAACATGAATCAAAGGATTTAGCGACAATCACTCAAAGATTTTGGGCAGATGGTACAATACAGTTATTGGGCGGTTGCTTTCTGACTTAGCTGATAATTTTCCGGATTTTAATATCTGAATTACAAGAGATTTTCTCTACGTTTTGGAGAAATTACAGGCTTCTAAGGAGCTGCTGCAAAGTGCCAAAGTCAACTGTCTCGCTTGATCAGCAAAGTGTTTGGTCTGTTCCATTCGGATGTCGTTGGTGGCAATTACTACTCACATACGAAAAATCTGTAAAAGTTCACTTGTGTCCAGTTCTTCTCCCGTAAAATATTGTAATCTGTTGTACGTACAGGAATTACGTATAGGACGAAACCTGCGCGTGGTGCCCCTGCGTAGGTACCTGTTTTAGAAATTCGTACCCTCAACTGAACATCAGCACTCCAGAAGATAATCAACTGGTCCTTGATATCCAATATATTGGCACTAAAGCGGAGCTTAAGTCCGAACTGGTGCCACACATTTTCTATTGGGGAGAGATCTGGGCATCTTAGTTGCTAAGAGAGTATCTCAGCATCACGCAGACCCTTCTTAGAAAAACGTGCCGCGTGTAGAAGAGCATTGTCCTTTTGGAAAATGACACCACGATACTTTTACATGAGATGTAGCACGTGGGGAAGCAGGACGTCTGTTATGTACCATCGTGCTCTCAGAGATCCCTCAACCGCTACCAGCCACGACGTGAAGTCGTACCCAATGGCTCTCAACACTATGACACTAGAATTAGCCCCGCTGTTCCTCTCCATACCATTGGAAGAATAGGACGACTCCCTGGGTTGCAGCCATACTCGATGGCGACGATCATGTGGGGTAGTGCAGAACCACGATTCGTCGTTGAACTCAATGTGATGGCCTCTATCAGTCTTCCACGCTTCTCAGTCATCGCACCACTGGAAATGGAGCCATATGTGTTGTAGTGTTAAAGGAAACCTAGACGTGAAACAGTTGCTGCTAGCCTATGACCAATGATACATATTACTGCAGATAGTCCATTACTTGTTCTCAGATGGCAGGCACATGTGAAGGGGTTATGATGTGTTTGGTGCACAGTCTGGCGACCTTCCCTTTTGGTGGTCAGGCGTGGTCTGCTGGGACCTTGCCTGCCCTCACATTCCAATCCAGTCCATCACTGGGCAACTATCACATCCAAATGCCCCACATATCTAGATATTGCACACTTCACCCAGCTGGCCAAATGGAGTCCTACAGTGTAGACCCTTTAAAACTCTGTCAGATGCTGATAATGCTGTCTCACACAAGTATGTACTACCTCTGTGTCCTTCACACTGATCAGTCAACTTCTGATGCTGTTTTACACAGCTTGGATGCCCTACCAGACCAGGTAACAAAACTAAACACGAACAGTGCTAATGTACAGTGGTGGCTTTATTACCTGTCGCAGAGAACTGCAGTCATAACCATTTGTATACTGGACAATGATGTATTCTTGTACGAAGCTGCATTGGCATGCAACCATGTATTCTAACTGCTTTACTTTTTTGTCAAGCAGTGTATAGTACAAATGAGCCTCAAGCGTAGCGTTGTCATTCTGACAATACCCTGTGATGCATGTCGCATTAGATTCATTTCCTAAAATTCCGTGGCATTATTCTTTTAACTCATATGAGTCACGCCGTGCTTCTTAACACTGAAAAACTTAGATGATGAACTGATTAAATCGAGATCATTTAAGCTGTATATACACAGGCAGACGTGACGAACGAAAATTTGTATCCAGGTCAGGCTTGGAACACACGTAGATGCTCTAACCACCACACCACCCCGCCAAGTGGTTAGCACATCTGCCTAATGAGCTGGAGACCCAGGTTCGAATCCTGCTCTTGGTAAAAATTGAAATTCGTTGATTCAGTCAGTATATATACAGAGTGTATCAAAAAGAATCATCCGATCCAAAAAATCGTAACTATTATGTTATTTGAGATATGTTAGTGAACAGCGTACTGTTGGAAAGAGCAAACCTTCGGGTTTTACATGGTTCCCGCTAGGTAGCAGCAGTGTGCGCCCACTTCAGTTCTAGTACAAATGGTGTCACGACAACAGAAAGCGATTTGCGTCTTACCTTTTGCTCAGTGCGGGTCAGTAATAACTGTTCACCCTGACTTTCGTACTAGGTATGGTGTGGATCCTCCTACAGCACAGAGCATTAGACGATGGCATGAACAATTCCGAGAAACAGGTTGTTTGTGTAAAGGCAAATCGCAGGGCCGTCCCCGAGTGTCTGACACAGACGTCGAACGTATCCGCCACAGTTTCACGAGGAGTCCGCAGAAATCCGTTCGCCGTGCAACTCGACAGATCAGCATGCCCCCGATGTTCGTCTGTCGTGTGTTGCGTCGAAGTTTACACATGGAACCTTACAAAATTCAGCTAAAGCAAGGTCTTCGTGAAGGCGACAAACAACAACATGTGGAGTTCCGTAATTTCGTTCTTGGAAAGATGGAGGATGACAGTTTTCTTCGATGCTTCGTGTTTAGTGACGAGGCAACATTACACTCAGATGGATAGGTGAACCATCTTTATGTGAGCCGGCCGGGGTGGCCGAACGGTTGTAGGCGCTACATTCTGGAACCGCGTGACAGCTACGGTCGCAGGTTCGAATCCTGCCTCAGGCATGGGTGTATGTAATGTCCTTAGGTTGGTTAGGTTTAAGTAGGTCTAAGTTCTAGGGGACTGTTGATCCCAGAAGTTAAGTCCCATAGTGCTCAGAGCCATTTGAACGATTTGGCATCATTATGTGAGAATATGGGGTACTGAACAACCACAGGAAGTCGTACATCATGAGAGGGACTCTCCAACATTGAATGCGTTTTTTGCTGTTACACGGTAAAAGGTATGTGGTCTATTTTTCTTTGCCGAGAACACTGTTACAGGAAGCACATATCTCGATACGCTTGAGCATTTTCTTTTCCCACAGTTGGAGATTCGAACGCCTTCATTTACCAACAGGATGAGGCACCGCCACACTGGCATCTAGATGTGCGGGGATTTTGAAATCAAAGGATTACTGAACGATGGATCAGTCGCACAGGACCGAATGATTCAGACTTACATTACTGGTCTCCAAGGTCACTGGACCTGACTGTATGTGATCATTCCTTGTCAGGGGTTTATAAAAGACTCTGGTTATTTGCCGCCGTTACCAACAACAGTGAATGATCTGAGACATCGCATAACAGCAGCTGTGGAAGCTGTAACTCAAGACATACTCGCTGCAGTGTGGGGAACAGTTTGAATACCGCACTCACACATGCCGTGCATCTCAAGGGGGGTATACTGAACACCTATGAAAATGTGTGGGAAAAAAAACTTCTTGACGTTGCCGTTCACAAAAAAACAAAGTTCATTGCATAAAAATGGTTGAAATGGCTCTGAGCATTATGGGACTTAACGTCTGAAGTCATCAGTCCCCCTAGAACTTAGAACTACTCAAACTTAACTAACCTAAGGACATCACATACATCCATGTCCGAGGCAGGACTCGAACCTGCGACCGTAGCGCCTAGAACTGAAGCGCCTAGAACCGCTTGGCCACACCGGCCGGCCATTGTATATGTTTATTAGTTTCAGAACTATAGCTGTAGTAAATCGGATGATCCTTTTTGATACACCATGTACATTAGAGAGATGCTTGAGACTCGAAAAGGACTCTGGAACCATATTGTTTCATTTGAAACCATTTAAGTGAATCCTACCTACAATGCTTACGACAGACTGCAAACTGAGATGTTTACGAATACCGCCACCACTTAAAAAAACATCAACACTTTTTTGAGGAGTGTACAGAAAGGCGGCGATGTATAGACGGGACTTGGGCTCAAGGTACACTGCCCCTACTTTGCAGTGCCCCCTGCCACGAAGCGCTTTTTTCTGATACGTGCTGCTTATGCAGCTTAAGCACTGCTCAGCCAGACCGTACAAATTGTTGCGAGGACGAAGACGAGGTAACTAAAAGTGCAGCCAGCGGAGGCGCGAGGGTGTGTATGTGTGGGGCAGAGGGAGACACAGACAACGTCGCCACCCGAGCGAGAGAACAAGAGGGCGTTAGCGACGGGAGCCGGGGTGCGGACAGGATGAGGGAAGAAGGGCCCGCGGAAGAAATGAACTGGAATTTTTTCCTCCGGAAATTCTAAGTGCCAGATCTCCGGCGTAAAGGCTTGAGGCTTGGCTTCTCCACCCCCAGCAGCACAGCGCACCGTCCCGCCCGCGTTTCTTTCAGATTTCCTCTTTCCCCATCTTTTTACTCCCCACCACCTCATCCACCCCACTCCCCTACCTCCTCTCTCTATACACGTCTCGCATCATAAGAGGAGCGTCCGAGGTCTTGTAGAAGGGCCCAACACGACAAGAGGGTGTGTGTGTGTGTGTGTGTGTGTGTGTGTGTGTGTGTGTTTTCCCTCCTCAGGGCTTCACGTTGCCTTTCCGTGTAGGTGACGAGCCTCTTAACTGGATTGCTTTGCCAATGCCTGTATGTGTGTGTGTGTGTGTGTGTATGTGTGTGTGTGTGTATGCTTGTGCGAGATTACGGGGACACCGCCGCTCAGAGAGGGGGAAAAAAAAGAAGAAGAGAAATGTTTGAACGAGAAGCTGCGTCGCTACACGGCCCGGTGTATAGCTAGAACAAGCTGCGACGTTGTCCCCTAAGGCAGGAACTCTCAAGGTACTTTCCTAGCTAGCCGCGCAAAAGTGCAGGCAGTGTTCCCACTCAGCGGTGAAATAAAAATTTAGAGCACCGGTCTAGATACAAAAAATAAGTAAATGAATCAAGAGAGTCCCTCGTCACTAAGGAGAAGACGCCAGCACCGTCTTAGCAGGCGCGTCTATACAATTCGAATAAAACTCAAGGTGCAAACAAAATAAATATCTTCTGTTGCACAGTAATCTCCACTCACATGAAACACTTTGCGTAACGTTTAAGTATCTGCTAAATGACGACATGCCTCCACAGAATACTTAATTTGTAATCCTTATCGAACGAAACAACAAGTGTACTGTTTGTTACAAGTCACTATTTACTTAAATCCAAGACACGTTTCAAAGGTTTAAACCTCCATCATCAGGTGGATTTACATTTGTTAGTGTGACACGTATGTGTTGTGTTACGATTTTTGGAGAAACTTGTGGCACAGTCTCCAGTGGTCACAGATTTCTTTCACTGTCCTATTTTGTAAACAGAGATCTTTGTTTACAAAATATGACAATATAGAAAGACCTTTGGTTGCAAAATATAACAGCATACATGTGATGTTTTATGACAGTGAAAAGAACCTGTGACCACTGGAGATAGTGCCACAAGTTCCTCCAAAAATCGTAACACAACAGACACAAGTGTCACACTAACAAATGTAAATCCACCTGATGATGGAGGTTTAAACCTTTGAAATGCGTCATGGAGATAAGTAAACGGTGCAGTAACAGTAAACTTGTTGTTTCATTAGATTAAAGAACAGTCGCGGTAAAGCCTAACCTACAATTTTCGCACCTAAAACTCTAATGTTTATTTCTCTTACTGTGGTTGCATCAACGCCTAGGTTCATATAAATTGCAAAGCGTCTAAGACAAAAAAAATGCACGTGCATAGACGTTTTGAGAAACTAACAATACTCTGAGCAGTAGTCAACTAAAAAAAGGACAAGAAACAGGGGTAACACAAATACAGGTCACGAATTCAACCAGTTATCCAACTGAGTTGCCATTTAGAAAATTCGTAATGGCTTAGTGCCAACAAGAACCAAAACTAAAATTAATGAAGCATACCAAAATTAATGTTCATCAAGCATACCTTGCGGGAGAAATTCTGTGTAGTTTGGGAGTTAAGATATGAGGCACCTTCTGAAGCGAAGCTTCGAGGACGAGCCACGAGTCGTGCATGGGTAGCTCAGTCTGTAGAGCACCTGTCTGCAAAATACACAGGTCCCAGATTCGAGTCTCGCACCTGTCCAGAGAGTTAATGTACCAGCACACAGCGTACTGCAGAGTGAAAATTCGTTCTGGACCCTCCAGAACTCTTAAAAGTTCTTGGAAGTGCAAGTTAAACAATGAATTTTCGGCCTCTCATTTACTTTGCATATTTTAAGTGTCATCCTTAGCACTTCAAATGTTTATGTTGAGAAGCACCCTCATGCCGTGCTCATACTGTGGCATCAAGCAGTCAGGCCTGCAAGATGAGTGGTCTGCCAAAGCGAGTGGATTCATTCTTATTTATCGAGTAACATGAACTCTAGTACTCTCACAATTAAGTCACTAATCAACCTCCTGTATGAATAATACGCAACGGAAACATGCATCTGACTATCAGTAATTTACACAACTCTGACTGTACGCTACGCACTGGCAATACCACATTTTCTTTTTGTCTTTTATTTAACGGCTTTTGTCAGCACGTGGCCACCGCACTGAATATGAATGGCGCACACATTATAAATTCGGGACATTATGACAACATACAATTCGAAGGAAAAGTCCACCAATCTTTTTCTTTTCACTATCTTATTTATTCTGATAAATTCTCTAACCTAAACACACAAATTCTATAACCTACAACAATAACACATGAGAAATTCCGCCCAGTGGGCATGGCTTTACAATGGTGAATCTCTATATTATGGTCTCGTAATTATTTTTAACGCTACAGTGCACTTTCTGGATAGGATGGTGGATCTTTTATTGTACCTCACACTTCGACTCTCACAATCATCATCACTTAACTTTCCTCCAGACCGAGCGGTACAGAAGGAACAAGCATAACCCACTAATCTTTTGAAACTACGTCGCTACTCTCCCGTGTAAACCACACATACCCCAATTACATGACATACACCACACTACAACATGAAATACTACACAGAGAATGGTCACAACATTATCACTTTCAGCTTTCCCACTTCAATTAATATTTATCCCAGTTTCACACGACACTGCCCCACTTCGTAATTCTGCTTTCCTACTATGAACTCTGGAGATGTATGCACGTCTACCTGTGCAATGCAAGCCAAGTGGCGTTGCTGGATAGACAGCCGACTCACCTTGCTTCTCTCTCAGAGTATGAATCTAGCGTCACACGGAATCATATCACGCAAAGTAATATTAAGAACGTATTCATCACACACGCGAGTCCTCAACTGATACCATGGACGAGTACTTCTCTTTATCTTTTGTCTCATACACAGTTTGAGACTCACACAGTACTCACCACGTGGAAGTATTCATCTCTAATTTCAAGTCCTGCACACGCCATTTCTTAAATATTTCAACTTATGGTACACACGCTATTTCTTAAGTATTTCAACTTATTGTACACACGCTAGTAATTCAGCTTAACTTAAGCACACGGAAGTATTTCAACTTATTGCTACACGTGGTTTCATTGTGACCGTTGGTCACTTCCGAAGATTACTACAATCCCATTAATATTACCTGCCTGACATTTAATTCTCCCCACAAAAGTTCCTGAAATAGAAAAATTATTATTTCAAACTACTCTTAAATATTCTACATGCATACCATGTCTCCACTCTTTCGTCATTACGGAGCACAACTAAAACAGGTCTTAACAGCACAAGATCCAGCGGCAGAGTCCTGAAATATGGCCGTTCTCGAGGTCCTCTCGTACCTCTGCCAAAAAGTGGGGGAGCACTTTGCTACCGTATTGGTCAGCCACATTTCAGGCGCTCAAAGCTCAGGCAAATTTCATTTCTTTGGTCCCACCAAAGGTGGCCAAAGGATCGTCTCAAAGATGATCATATATTCACATTCACTATCTGCGGTTAGCAGACGATCATACATTCATTCATTTCACAGATCTCACCAAACTGGATGTAGGGATTTACTTTGTGGGAGTGCACATGTGATCAATTAAATAAATAAATTGTCATTCTTTCCCACACTGGTCTCCAGCTTCGCTGTATTAATTGAAATTGAGTTATTTTACAAAAAAATGTGTTCTTCTGACAAAAATAATGAAGTATGTTGTACCTATTTTCAATGTCGGGCGGTACTGTACCCTTTCACTGTAATCTATAAGGGGCGGTCAGCAAGTAATGCAACACTTGTTTTTCTCAAAGCAGGTTTGTTTTATTCAGGATTACAGTGCACCATATTATTCCCCAATCTTTTGGCTGCAAAACTCTTGTTTTCGACGTTATTTTCGTTCAATGCGACGGCCTTACCCCACCTTACTGGGAGGGTCTGTATGCCCGCAAGGTACCACAGTCTACTGGTCGACGTTGGAGCCAACGTCTAACTGCATCAGTAACTTCCCGACCTTCCACGTACTGCTCCCCGCAGAGTCCATCCTTCATTGGGACAGACAGACGGAGGTCGGAAGTTGCGAGATCCGGGCTGTAGGGTGGATAAGGAAGGGCAGTCCAATGAAGTTCTGTGAGCTCCTCTCAGGTGCGCCGACTAGTGTGAGGCTGTATGTTGTATTGTCTTTACCGGCTGACGGCGCGGCTTTGAACTTCTTCGGAGGTGAGGTAGTGTGGTGCCACTCCAGGGGCTGCCATTTCGTTTATGGTTCGAAGTGATGAACCCGTGTTTCATCGCCTTTGACGATGTTCGACAAGAAATCGACAAGAAATCATCAAGATCAACCGTGTAACGCTCAAGCAGTTCCGCACTGATGGTTCTTCGTTGCTCTATATGGTCTTGTGTTAAGCGTTGAAGAACCAAACGGGCACACAACTTTGAGTAAACCATACTAGCGAACGACTGTGCCAGCACCACCAACAGAGACGTCTAGTTGAGCAGCGAGGTGCTTGACTGTGATCCGTCGATCACCGCGAATGAGAGTGTCCGCACGTTCCAACACTGGGGGAGTCACAGCTGTACGCGTACGGCCATCACGTGAGAGATCGGACAAGTTTGGGCGACTTTGCCGCGATGATGGCAGACGTCTCGCACAACGGCTCACCGTGCTTTTGTTCACTGCAGACTTCCTGCAAGCCCCTAAGCACATCAGAGAACAGAAACTGAATGATATCTCCCTGCTTGGAACGCCCCTTCGTTAAAGAACCCCTTTTGAAGGCCGCATATAGCGCTGTCACCTATGGGAGCTGAATGAAACTGTACGGTCTGCTGCGAGAATATCACACGATGTTCCACAACAAATGCTGCATTTTTCAACCGAAATTGGCACACAAAAGAATGTGTTCCATTAATTATTGAATATCCCGCGTGTTTTCTTTTTTACGTGTTGACAGATCATTTCAGAGAGCCTCTGACTGGTTTCTTTTCTAGTTTTTTTCAATTTCAGAGTTTTTAATTGATCGTTTAATATCACACCACCATTTCGGTATGAAAATCTGGACAAGAATCCACTGCGTGATTTCTTGGAAGCCTCATTTTCGCTCCACTCAAACATTTGTCCAAAATGAAGGGAAAAAGTGTTGACATCACTGTTTCATATTTCCCACGTTACACACGCGCTCAGCACGTCATGGGAACGTGTGGCACATACGTGAGACTGTAGCAGTGGCGGTGGAAGTGCAAGGTACGTCCAGAAGTTCCGATTCTATTTGTTTCCACAGTATTACTGAAGAAATGCTTACTGCAGTTGAAAAGCTTGTAAAGCAGAACAGCAAGTTAGCAACATCTGGGTTGACTGAGACCTATCCCCAGGTTTCACGATTACTTCTTGGTGAATTTATGTCTGAAATATCTGCATTCTAGAAAAATGTTTGCTCTTTGGGCGCCAAAACACTCACGGAGCACCAACAAAAACACTGACAGTTCCGTACAAACTTTACTCAGTATATGAACAGTTCATCCATTCTGGGAACCGAAAATGTCGACGATTCTTGCCTGTTATTGACATTGGTACTGGCAAGATATCTATTCCAGGGAATCCTAGACTTTCGAGAATATTTTAATTTCACAAGCTGCGACGTGGTCGCGAATTGAACAGTCACCCGAAAACAGAATAAATTTCCTTTATTTTACGTCTATGGTCACTAATTCTTATGTCATCAGACTACCAATTTCGGTCCATAATGACCTTCTTTAGATCCGTTACGACATTTTTTTTATAAATTAGATCTGAAGATGGTCATTATGGACCGAAACCGGTAGTGCGATGGCAAAAAAAAATTGTGACCACAGATGTGAAGGAAAGGAAATTTATTTTAATTTCAAATTTGACGTCGGAGAGCAGAAGACAAAAATGGTTTTTCTTATGATGTAATTACAAATTAACAATTCTGTAATTTTTTTCCCTTACTTCAGCTGTGAAACCTTGCTTCTTGTCAAAGTTCATGATTTTACATCAACGGGAAGTACCCTACAGGTTTCAACGAGTGACTTTTCGATTTTCAAAATATGTGTCATAAATGGTCGTATCTTTTGATTGTACTGACTTAGAAACCAACGTTTATTATTACGCCAAGGGAGTCTTACTACATGACATAAATTTCAACTTGATACGTCCTCTTGTTCAGGAGAAAAAAGGTCTTAACAGACAGTGTAATAACAAATGACAATTTCTTTTCGTGTGATACAATAACAAATTAACAATTTTCGTATGTTTTTCCTTTACTTGTACAGTGAAATGTTCCATGATTCTAATTCGCCAGCAAGTATCGTATAGATTTTCGAGTATCAAAACATGTGACATAAACGACCGCATCTGTCGACTGCATTGACATAGAAGTTTGATGTTTTCACACCACCAGAGGACCACAGTCTTCACAATACGACAGGACTTTCAACTTCGTACGTCGACCCATTCCTGACGAAAAAGGGCCTTACAGGCAGACGGACTGACAGTCTGGTAACAGATGACGATATTTTTCTTGTGACAGTTTTATACACTGAACAACCAAAGAAACTGGTACACCTGCCTAGTATAGCGTAGGACCCCCGCGAGGACGCAGAAGTTCCGCGACAGGACGTGGCATGGACTCGACTCATCCCTCAAGTAGTGCTGGAGGGAATGGACACCATGATATTCCTGCAGGGCTGTCCATAAATACGTAAGTGTACGAGGGGGTGGAGATCTCTTCTGAACAGCACGTTGCAAGGCATCCCAGATATGCTCAAAAGTGTTCACGTCTGGGGAGTTTGGTGGCCAGCGGAGGTGTTTAAACTCATAAAACCGTTCCTGGAGCCACTCTGTAGCAATTCTGGACATGTATGGCGTCGCACTGTCTTGCTGGAATTGCTCAAGTCTGTCGGTACGCACAGACATGAATGGATGCAGGTCTTCAGACAGGATTCTTACGCACGTGTCACCTGTCAGAGTCGTATCTAGACGTGTCAGGGGTCCCGTATCGCTCCAACCGTACACTCCCCACTCCATTACAGAGCCTCCGCCAGCTTGAACTGTCCCTGCTGATATGCAGGATCCATGGATTGATGAGGTTGTCTCCATACCCGTAGACGCCCATCCGCTCAATAAAATTTGAAACGAGACTCGACCGACCAGGCAACATATTTCCAGTCATCAACAGTCCAGTGTGGGTATTGTCGCTGTTGACGTGCCTAGGCGAGGCGCAAAGCTTTGTGTCGTGCAGTCATCAAAGGTACACCAGTGAGCCTTCGGCTCCGAAATCCCATATCGATGATGTATCGTTGAATGCTTCGCACGCTGACACAGCATGTTGTTATCAATGGAGAGACGTCTACAGACGTTAAAGTAACCTCTGGCGTGCCACAGGGGAGTGTTATAGGACCATTGCTTTTCACAATATATATAAAATAATATAGATAGTGTCGGAAGTTCCATGCGGCTTTTCGCGGATGATGCTGTAGTATACAGAGAAGTTGCTGCATTAGAAAATTGTAGCGAAATACAGGAAGATCTGCAGCGGATAGGCACTTGGTGCAGGGAGTGGCAACTGACCCTTAACATAGACAAATGTAATGTATTGCGAATACATAGAAAGAAGGATCCTTTATTGTATGATTATATGATAGCGGAACAAACACTGGTAGCAGTTACTTCTGTAAAATATCTGGGAGTATGCGTACGGAACGATTTGAAGTGGAATGATCATATAAAACTAATTGTTGGTAAGGCGGGTACCAGGTTGAGATTCATTGGGAGAGTGCTTAGAAAATGTAGTCCATCAACAAAGGAGGTGGCTTACAAAACACTCGTTCGACCTATACTTGAGTATTGCTCATCAGTGTGGGATCCGTACCAGGTCGGGTTGACGGAGGAGATAGAGAAGATCCAAAGAAGAGCGGCGCGTTTCGTTACTGGGTTATTTGGTAACCGTGATAGCGTTACGGAGATGTTTAATAAACTCAAGTGGCAGACTCTGCAAGAGAGGCGCTCTGCATCGCGGTGCAGCTTGCTCGCCAGGTTTCGAGAGGGTGCGTTTCTGGATGAGGTATCGAATATATTGCTTCCCCCTACTTATACTTCCCGAGGAGATCACGAATGTAAAATTAGAGAGATTAGAGCGCGCACGGAGGCTTTCCGGGAGTCGTTCTTCCCGCGAACCATACGCGACTGGAACAGGAAAGGGAGGTAATGACAGTGGCACGTAAAGTGCCCTCCGCCACACACCGTTGGGTGGCTTGCGGAGTATCAATGTAGATGTAGATGTAGATGTAGATTTTGTTGGACCAGCATTGAAATCTGCAGCAATTTGAGGAAGGGTTGCACTTTTGTCACGTTGAATGATTCTCTTCAGTCGTCGTCGTTCCCATTCTTACAGGATCTTTATCCGGCCGCAGCGATGTCAGAGGTTTCATGTTTTACCGGATTCCTGATATTCACGGTACACTCGTGAAATGGTCGTACGGAAAAACCCCACTTCATCGCTACCTCGGAGGTGCTGTGTCCCATCGCTCGTGCGCCGACTATGACACCACGTTCAAAATGAGTTAAATTTTTATAACCTGCCATTGTAGCAGTAGTAACCGATCGAACAACTGCGCCAGGCACTTGTTGTCTTATATAGGTGTTGCCGACCGCAGCGCCGTAATCTGCCTGTTTAAATATCTCTGTATTTGAATACGCATGCCTATACCGGTTTCACTGGCGGTTCAGTGTATACAGTCAATGCTGTCAACAGCCGAGAAGAATTTTATTGACAGTGACAACGGCCGCGGGAGTCTTCGCTTACATTCTTGTGGTTTAATTAAAAATCAACACCTGTCGGAGTTTTTCATTTGGTTTTACTGTGCAACGTAGCTCCTTGCAAATTTGATGATTGTAGGCCATGTAAAATGACCTTGTTTTATAATATTACTATGAATATTTATATATGTGTTTGGAGAGAGAGAGAGAGAGAGAGAGATTGATTTCTGATTGAGATTTTTACTTTAAGTCGCAACTATAGTTCAATTCTTTTATCTTGGCGGCTCGCGCATGCCCGCCTAGACGCGGGAGATTGCTGCGTTGCCAGCTGCACACGACGCACGCGCCAATAGAAGCAGTGCCATAGTATAGCATAGTTCGCAAGCTTACGTTTAGGGGGGAGCGCGCAGTTCATGAAGTAAAGCCACCACGGCCGCATTAACCCTTCCGCTGTTACAACACGTGCTCCCTGCATTCCGCGCTGTGCGCGATTTTGTCACTGCACTGCTCGCCTGTGCAGACACATGGTGTTCCCACTGCTTTGACACACTTATCATTCGATTTCACAAAAACTATTTGGCTCAAAAATTAGATTTTTACATGTCTTCTTGACTGATACCTTCCCCCCATAAATGACTTAATTTTGTTTGGATGTTCAACGCAGTTATTATGCAGCATTAAATGTAGTAAACCATTGCACGAAATTTTGAAGAGTTTGCAGAGGTAGAAGTCCATAGCGTATATTTCCGTATGGTCGATTTTAGTTGCTACAGTGTTGAGAATGAAATGTGGTCAAGATACCTAAATTTCATATAAAATTTACTGTATAACAATATCTCATTTAAGTACCACATAGGTGTCGTACGTAATATTGAGAAATATTCCGTCTTTCGCGACTGTAACAAAAGTTTATTTACGCTGAGCACGTTTGGCTTTATTTTAAAGCGCTTCAATGAATCAAAAGGAAGTAGACAAAATACGTTAAACAAAACTGTGGACTTACAAAAACATTAGGACTTGAACATACCGTCTATCAGTGAAGTGCTCTCAGCTATGTCAAATATAATTTTTGTGTGTGGCACACACAAACATCATTTATTTGCTGAAACACTGATCAGCCAACACAAACGTTGAATATTGTGTTACCGCAGCACAAAACTACGAAAGGTGACTTGGCAATGGAGGAGACAAAATACTGTGCACTGAAGATGCTTCAAAAGAGAGAAACGCGTCTGGTCTAAATAAGTCACTTATTACAGTTGCAGAAGAGGAATATATTTCAGTACCATTGGTAAAACTGCGACTGTGGAAAAAAAACAAGAAAGAGAACATGAGTACCATTGTGTATGTGCCATATCTTTCATTGATTGAAGTGCTTTAAAATAAAGCCAAACGCGTCCGGTGTAAATACAAATTTTATTACAGTCGCGAAAGACGGAATATTTCTCAATATTACATACGAGACCTATGTGGTACTTAAATGAGATATTGTTATACAGTAAATATTATATGAAATTTAGGTATCTTGTCCACATTTCATTCTCAACATTGTGGCAACTAAAATCGACCATACGGAAAGTATACGCTATGGACTTTTACCTCTGCAAACTCTTTAAAATTTCGTGCAATGGTTTACTACATTTAATGCTGCACATCAAAACAAAATTATGTCATTTATGGGAAGAAGGTATCAGGGAAGAAGACGTGTAAAAATCAAATTTTTTGGCCAAATAGTTTTTGTGAAATCGAATGATAAGTGTTTCAAAGCAGTGGGAACACCATGTGTCTGCACAGGCGAGAAGTGCAGTGATGACAAAATTCGTGAAGTAAGGCACTCCAATATTGTTTTTAAATAAAGAAAATATTAAGCACCGCACAAGGTTTGAACTCATAACCTTACGCTTGGCAGCCTAACGCCTTAACCGTTCCGCTACCTCAGCTCATCGAACAGTGTAACTCCATAAGGACTCTAACACCTCACGCAACTACTTATAAATACTGTTGGTGTGACTATGAATTACCGCTGTTCTTTATTGCGAAAAAGCAGTTCGTGAGATTGAAACAAACACCTTTCCTTGCTATCGCCTGAATTAGGAGTCTTATTGCTTGTTTGGTTTAATTAATTAATAGTGCTCTGCTGTCGAGATCTGGCAACGTCGTTCTCTGTTCATTGGCTGACTGTGTTTTGTGACGTCAGATGCGCAGAACGAACCTAAACTCGGCCGCCAAGATATATGACGCGCACTTTAGTACCTGAATTTTGGTTGCTGCATCTTTGAATGATCAGCTTCTGCGCCAGTTGGTGACGTATTACAATTTGAAGGAAGTTATTGTTCTTTAATGTTTAAAATACGACTCTGTTAGTTGCTTGGCCGTATTTCGGATACCTTTGAGCCCAAGCTTTCGTAGCTTTTCATACCTAAGGGGCCACTGTTGTAAGCAAGTAAGTAAGTAAGATCAAACAGCAATCTGCTTTTCGTGAGAAAAGGAGATTGCTTGGCACACAAACTTCCTTCAAACTACACGTCCTGCCACATCAAAATTGGTCAGTGGACCTCAGCACCATACTATTGTACAAGAACATAAGCCAATTACTGTAACTAAGAAATCACGAGAGGTTGTTACTTATTGAATGAAAACTATAGAGAATGCATTTCTTTTCCGGTATTTTAGTGAACTTTGTACACTTACAATTCCGTCAATTGATAGACGGCGACAACAATGAAGTTCACCTCCTTTTCCAAAAACAAGACATTTCTATTTTTCACTTCCAGAAAATTTGTATACATAAATGTTTGGCTACTCTTACACATACTTCACTCGGTTTTATCACTAAAATATCAATTTTCATTAAATGTAACAATACGTTCTGAGCGACGGCCTAGCAACATGTCCTCTTTCCACAAGATACAGATTAACAGTCTTTTTTTTAATAAATAAATTCTCTTTTTTTTGAGTACATACTCAAAGATTCATAACTACTATCGTTGCGGGGATAGCGCGCTAAAGAGTTTCTTGCTCTCCAGCTGCGCATCACTTCACTTCAAGCACTTTTTGAATAAAATTTACATTTTCGGTATTTACATACATTACTGAGCTTCTCAGAATAAAATCAAGGCACAAATTAGTTAAAGAAAAAAAAACAGTGAGGCACACATAACATTACAGCCAAAGGGAAGTATCCTACAAGTAATGAAGAATGAGTTTGCTGCTGTCAATATATGTGACATAAATGACCGTATCTGTTTATTGCATTGATTTAGAAGCTTCCATTTTTTGCATCGCCAAAGGACTGTAGACCATACTATGTGACGTGACTTTCAACTTGACACGCCTACCTGTTCCTGAGGGAAAGATTTTTTATAGTTGGACAGATCAGCAGACGGACAACGTAGTCGTCCTTTTAGGGTTCCATTACTACCGCTAGCGTTACAAAACCGTAAAAAATCTGAACAGTGCGTTTGACTTCTCAAGACGTTACAATAGAGATGGTGATGATTTTATAAACAGGATAGTGACTGCGGATGGGACATCGGACCCCTCCAACGAAGCGACGATCAATGGATTGCAAGCACAGTGTGACACCAGTAGAGAATAAAGGCAAAGCAAATCTTGACACCTCGAAGATACGTGTGTACCGCCTTTTATACCCTGAGGTGTAACAATTTATGATAATCTTGACTATGAGACGTTGTTGAGAGTCAGGTAATACAGATTAAGCGCCGCGGAAAGCTCACAAACGTAATGTCTTGATTCGTGACAAGCCCGACCTAACAATGCGAACAAGACACGACACCTCCTGTCACAGGACTTTGGCTGTAGACACTTTGACCAGCGTCCGCATACTCCTGAAACAGCAGCTAGGAAAGACCATCAGAGTTTGGCGTCCGACAAAAACGGGGTCATTACACACGTAATCATCTCTTTTTTCTCATCTGAAAACGTTTCTCGTTGGTCAAAAATTCAACAACGACGACGAGCTCAAACAACATGGCCGACGACAAAAGTGGCAACGTTCCACAATGAGGTGAAAAAAGTCACGGGAGAGTGAAATGTACATACACAGATGGCCGTAGTATCGCGTTCACAAGGTGTAAAGGGGCAGGTCATTGACGGAACTGTCATTTGTACTCACGTGATTCACGTGGAATTGCTTCCGACGAGATTATGGCCGCAGTGCGAGAATTAACAGATTTTGTACGCGGAACAGTACTTGAAGAAACACGCATGGGACTTTCCAGAAGTCGCTAGGAAATTTAATGTTCCGAGGTCCACTGCGCCAAAAGTGTAACGAGAATACAAAGTTTTAGGTATTACCTCTAACCACGGTCAATGCAGTGGACGTCGGCCGTCACTTAAAGACCGAAAGCAGAGACGTTTGAATACAGTTGCCAGTGCTAACAGACAAGCAACACTGCATGAAGTAACCGCAGAAATCAACGTGGGGGCGTACGACGAACGCATCCGTTTGGACAGAGCGGCGACATTTTGGACATTAGTGGGCTATGGCATCAGACTACGGACGCGTGTGCCTTTGCTAGCAGCACGACATCGCCTCTGGGTTCGTGACCATATCGGTTGGACCCTAGGCGACTGGAAAACCGTGGCCTGGCCAGATGAGTCCCAGTTTCAGTTAACCGAGCGAGGTGGCTCAGTGGTTGGACACTGGACTCGCATTCGGGAGGACGACGGTTCAATCCCGCGTCCGGCCATCCTGATTTAGGTTTTCCGTGATTTCCCTAAATCGCTCCAGGCGAATGCCGGGATGGTTCCTCTGAAAGGGCACGGCCGACTTCCTTCCCCATCCTTTCCTAATCCGATGAGACCGATGACCTCGCTGTCTGGTCTCCTTCCCCAAACAACCCCAACCCAACCCCAATTTCAGTTGGTATGGCCTCATGATAGGCTTGAGTATGGCGTAGATCCAACGAAGCCATGGACCCAAGTTGTCAACAAGTCAGTGTGCAAGCTGGTGGTGGCTCCATAATGGTGTGCGCTGTGATTGCATGGAATGGACTGGGTCCTCTGGTACAACTGAACCGATCATCGACTGGAAACGGTTATATTCGGCTGCTTGGAGACCATTAGCTGCCATTCGAGGACTTGCTGTTCCGAAACGACGATGTCATGATTTCCTGTCAGAAAGGGCACAGTTCGTAGTAATACACGGAAAGTTACCGAGTAAAGTAGAAGTAATATGCGGCGTTTCCCAAGGAACTGTTATAGGCCCTCTATTGTTCCTGATCTATATTAACGACATAGGAGACAATCTGAGTAGCCGTCTTAGATTGTTTGCAGATGATGCTGTTATTTACCGTCATGTAAAGTCATCAGCTGGCCAAAACGAATTGCAAAATGATTTAGATAAGGTATCTTATGGTGCGAAAAGTGGCAATTGACCCTGAATAAGGAAAAGCGTAAAGTTATTCACATGAATACTAAAAGAATTCAGCTAAATTTCGATTACGCGATAAGTCACACAAATCTTAAGGCTGTAAATTCAACTAAATTCTTAGGAATTATAATTACAAATAACCTAAATTGGAACGATCACATAGATAGTGTTGTGGGTAGAGCAAACCGAAGACTGCGATTCATTGGCAGAACACTTATAAGGTGCAACAGGTCTACTAAAGAGACTGCTTACACCACGCTTGTCCGCCCTATTCTGTAGTATTGCTGTGCGGTGTGGGATCTGTATCAGGTGGGACTGACGGACGGCATCCAAAAAGTACAAAGAAGGGCAGCTCGCTTTGTATTATAGCGAAATAGGGGAGATAGTGCCACAGACATGATATGTGAATTGGAGTGGCAATCATTAAAACTAAGGCGTTTTTCGTTGCGACGGGATCTTGTCATGAAATTTGAATCACCTGTTTTCTCCTCCGATTGCGAAAACATTCTGTTGTCACTCGCCTACATAGGGAGAAATGATCATAACGATAAAATAAGAGAAATCAGGGCTCGCACAGAAAAATTAAAGTGCTCGTCTTTCCCGCGCGCCGTTCGAGAGTGAAACGGTAGAGAGACAGCTTGAAGGTGGTTCATTGAACCCTCTGCCAGGCATTTTATTGTGAATAGCAGAGTAATCAGGCAGATGTAGATGTAGATGTCGTGTCTCTGGGCCACAAATATTAGCGACTAGTTTGAGGAACATGCTGGAGCAGAATGAAATTTTCACTCTGCAGCGCAGTGTGCGCGGATTTGAAACTTCCTGTCAGATTAAAACTATAGCTGAGCTGGTAGAGCACTTTCCCGTGAAAGGCAAAGGTCCCGAGATCGAGTCTCAGTCTGGCATACAGTTTTAATCTGCCAGAAAGTTACAAAACGTGCTGGAGAATTTGAGCGAACAATTTGGCCATCCAGATCGCCAGACATGAAACCCATCGAGAGGTCAGTTCGTGCAAAAAGTCCTGCACCAGCAACACTTTCGTAGCTATGGGTGACTATAGAGTCAGCGTGGCGTAATATTTCTGCACGGGGCTTCCAACGACTTGTTTAGTCCATTCATCGTCGAACTGCTGCACTGCGCTGGGCGAAAGGACGTCCGGGACGATATTATGAGGTATCCCATGACTTTTTCATCTCACAAGGGGAGGCCGCCAATTGTGAAATTCAGATTCGATTCATAGTGCGCATAATAAAAGCTCATGGCCAGAGGTGTAATGTGGCAAAGCACCAAGATGCACTTCTCAGCCGTTGTCGAGAAAATCGACATTTAAAAGAAACCGTGGCGTTGAAATACTCTCTACGATTAATAATTTCTACAGCGTTGTGGCGCAGCGGTAAGCGTTCGGGTTCGTAATCCGAAGGTCGCCGGATCGAATCTCGCGCCATGCAACTTTTTTTATTATTACTTTTTTGTAATTCAAATGTACATACACACACACACACACACACACACACACACACACACACACACACACAAACTATTAATGAATTGCTTATGCATGGTGAAGGCGGATCGCTCTCCAATTGTACCGCCTCCATTTTTCCGTTTGTTTAACAGGATGTACCAAAGCTCTCACGTCCACACTGATTTTCGACAATGTTATAAGTTGCGCTAGGGACCGCATCTACCTTCTTTCGAAGTTAGCAGGCAAGTACGCTGTTATGCGGCTCGTTTCGGCCCATTCAACTGTCATTCAAGTGTAACGAGCGAGTAACGGAGTTCATATTTCATACCTGCCACAGCGAATTTGTGTTCGTGGGGTCTCTATTCTAATTCGAACGTTTGACTTACGCTATACGTATTCGTTTCGGAATATCGTTTCTACGTCTTCCGTTAACTATACGTGGTTAACATTATGAAGACAATTAATAACATTTGTGAAATACAACTTTGTTTGCGGAAAACATAATGATGTTCGAAGTCGCCAGTTTTTCCACGACAAACGACTTTCAACAACTTATTATATGCATAATTTTTGCAACTGTTTGCCAGGAATTATATATATATATATATATATATATATATATATATATATATATATATATATATATATGTATGTGTGTGTGTGTGTGTGTGTGTGTGTACACATTTGAATTACAAAAATCAAATAATTAAAAAAAAAAAACAAAAAAAAAGGTTGCATGGCGCGAGATTCGATCCGGCGACCTTCGGATTACGAACCCGAGCGCTTACCGCTGCACCACCACGCTGTAGAAAATTACTAATCGTAGAGAGTATTTCACCGCAACGGTTTCTTTTAAGTGTCGATTTTCTCGACAACGGGTGAGAAGTGCATCTTGGTGCTTTGCCACATTACACCTCTGGCCATGAGCTTTTATTATGCGCACTATGAATCGAATCTGAATTGCACAATTGGCGGCCTCCCCTTGGCAGTGTATGAGGAAGGCATATAGGCACTTGTGCCACGCTATGACAGATGCCTACAAAATGGTGGGAGCTACGTACGAGGATGGTTATGATTTGCTGTATTTTTACAATAAAAAGTTTTTCTGGATGTGCACTCTCTTTGTTTTTATTGTCAAACAGGATAGCACTTTCTGGACGCTCTTCGCACGTGCGGTAGGTGATAAAAGCCCTGAACGGAAGTCACCTCTGGAGGAGCAGGTTAGGAGGAGGGAGAGGTCAACGACGCAGCCAATTATGGGTCATTAGTCGCTGGCAGAGGTTCGCTGGCGGTGACGTCTCGTCTTTAAGCACACCACCTCTCCCCCCAGACCATCTGGGCACTCTCTAAAGGCGACAGCTCGCGGCAGGCTCCATTGTTACAGGCAATCTATCAAACACGCTTAAGTGAATCCATTAACTAATCACAGGCCCTACCCAGCGTCGGCGTCTGAGAAGTTGGGGACTGGTGGGGAGGGGGGGTGGGGGGGAGGGGAAAGTGAGGAAAGGAAAAAAAACAGAGACGGGAGCAGAAAAAGTGAGGAAGGAAAATGTGGTTGGCCAAGTATACGGTACGGAGGAAGCTGACCTGTGGGACAAATCTCGGAGGAATGAGCGAGATGGTGGAGGTGAGGTGGGAGCTTAGCAGGGAAAATGAGAGGTTGGTGCCCACTCTGCGAGGTGTGCGGGACTCTTGTAAGGCTGTTGCGACCTTTCTCTCCCCTCCAAAGTCGCCTCGCTCCCTCCCCACCACCCCTACCGCTGCCTCATTCTTTCTGAGCGTCGCCTGTAAGCCGTTAACTCAATCGACCAGGTCGCTTCCTTCCTCTTTCACTCGCCATCTCTCTCCTTAAATTCCTCCTGCGCTCTACTCACTCTCTCTCTCTCTCTCTCTCTCTCTCTCTCTCTCTCTCTTTCGCTCTTTCCATTTCTTCCCGTCTGTCTCACTCAGTCGCGGAGCAAACTCTTTAGCGGCCATCAGTCAAGGGCCGCTGGAAGAGTTCGGGGTTTCGCTCGAAGCGTCGGAGGATCTCTCCGACAGAGGCCAGCGATTTGGCGTCGCATTTCGTCGCTCCCCTCCCGCTGAATTACCTCCCCCCTACCCCCGCCCCCTTTTCCCTCCTGACACACGACGCCTCGCCCGCTGTACAACTCCATCTACGACTCACAAGAGGAAAATTGACTACTGCTGTTACAAGAAAAGAAACAAAACCGTCAATATCTTGTTTTAGTTGGAGAGAGTTCCTCACTTACATCAGAAACATAATCCTCTTCCACAATCCGTGTCCTCCTAATTCGCAGGTAGCTTCTCCTTTTTCTTCTTCTTTTTAGCAGTAAAAGCTTCTTTCCGAAACCAAGCAAGTTAGTTGAGAGTTTAATTTGCTGTGGTTTCAGAAAGGAATTCCTTGTTAACAACACGATATGAAGAAAATGACATATTGTCAAGACATCTGCATCAACAGAAACCCCCACAAGCCATCAAACGGTGCATGACCGACGGCATCTTGCACCATTGCTAGTCAATCTATTTCCTGTCCTATTCGCATATATGACGAGGGAAAAACGAATGTCTGTCCGCATCCTTACACGTCTTGATTTCTCTTGTGTTTGCGAGCCTTACACAAGATGTACGTTGGTGGCATTAGATTCGCTCTGTAGTCTGCCGCAAATGCTGCTTCACTAAACTTTAACAATAGTGTTTCGCGGAGAAGAATGTGTCCTTCATTGCAGGGATTTCTGTATGTGTTCACATACTGCTTCCGTGACACTCGGGTGTTGATCGCAGCCATCGGTAACGAATCTAGAAGCACACTCCTGAAATTTAATTCGACATGGTGGGGATCGCAAACAGTTGAGCAGTACTCAAGAATGGATAGGTCTGCTGTTACGTGCGTGGTCTCCTTCACAGATGAGCTACACTTTCCTAGAAGGAGAATTCCATAATCTACGGCAGATCTTATAAAATCACTCTTACTTACAACGCTACCAGCTGATTTAGACTGCTACACATTTTCTAGCTCATGCGCCTAATTAGCAAATTTGCGCTGTCACCCTCTGTGGTTAAATAGAAATTTAGGTCTGTCATAGTAAAGACGAGTGAGAACAATGCCCTGCACTCACAAAGCTTTAAAATAACATTACTGCCACAATGAAGTAAGTAGGCTGTTTAGGTTTTTATGTAGGTAACGCCACGTAGCGCTCTGTATGAAAGGCTATGTAAGTAGGCTGTTTAGGTTTTTATGTTGGTAACACCACGGAGCGGTCTGTATGAAAATCACTGACTGCGCTGTGTGCAGTCTGTGGCCGGTTGGACTCGTTGTTGGAATATTCTCTATTGTAGTGTTGGGCAGCTGGCTGTGAACAGCGCGTAGCGTTGCGCAGTTGGAGGTGAGCCGCCATCAGTGGTGGATGTGGGGAGAGAGATGGCGGAGTTTAGAGAGCGGACGATCTGGACCTGTGTCCGTCAGAAAAAGGAAATGTATAAGACTGGATGTCATGAACTGATATATTTGAACACTATTAAGGTAAATGCATTGTTTGTTCGCTATCAAAATCTTTCAAAAATGGTTCAAATGGCTCTGAGCACTATGGGACTTAACTTCTGAGGTCATCAGTCCGCTAGAACTTAGAACTACTTAAACCTAACTAACCTAAGGACATCACACAGGATTCGAACCTGCGACCGTAGCGGTCACGCAAAATCTTTCATTTGCTAACTATGCCTATTAGTACTATTAGTACTTAGTGCCTTCAGTAGTTTGATTCTTTTATTTAGCTGGCAGTATTGGCGCTCGCTGTATTGCAGTACTTGGAGTAACAAAGACTTTTGTAAGGTAAGTGATTCATGAAAGGTATCGGTTATTGTTAGTCAGGGCTACTCTTCTGTAGGAATTATTGAAAGTCAGATGGCGTTGCGCTATAAATATTGTGTATCAGTTTAGTGTTGATCAGAATAAGTAAACAGAGAAACGTTTGAGTATGTTGAGTTTCGCTCAGCTGCTTGAAAATCAAATAACGTAGATGTTTACCAGCACAGTCTTTCATAATTTTTCTACCGGGACGTTTCAGCACGTACACAAACATAGAAGTTATAATATAATGCCCAGAACATTCACCTACTCGTGTTGATTTGACTCTGTGTAGAATTGTTATTAAGTGCTGATTCATTTCAGCCTATGATTTCAGGAGTATAAGAAGAGCTGTTAATGCATGTAAGTTACTGATCTCACCCACTAGCAGAGGTAGTGTCTATTCTCAGTAATGTTGATTACCAACTATCAGCCAGAAACTAAGCGTAAGCATACGAAAGTTTCACTTAATTAGTGGTCAGAAACCAAGACGGAAGTCATGGGGTATACAGATGGCGGTAGTACCGTGTACGTAGGTTATACAAGGACAGTGTATTGATACAGCTGTCCTTTGTAATTTTTCAAGTGATAAGGCTTCCAAAGTGATTATGGCCGCAAAACGGGAATTGACAGAGTTTGAATGCGGAATGGTAGTTCGAGCTAGACGCAGGGACACTCCTTTTCGGATATCGTCAGGGAATACAATATTCTGGGATACACGGTGTCAAGAGTGTGTGGAGAATACTGAATTTCAGACCTTGCCTCCCACTACGGATAGCGCAATAGCCGCCTGTCTTCCCTTAACGACCGAGGGCAGCGCCGTTTGTGTAGTGTTGTCAATGCTGACAGACAAGCAACACTGCGTGAAATAACCGCGCAAATCAAATGTGGGACGTCCGTTAGGACAGTGCAGCGAAATTTGGCGTTAACAGATTATGGTAGCAGACGACCGAAGCTAGTGCCTTTGCTAACAGCACATTGTCTGGGCTCGTAACCATGTCGTTTTGACACTATACGACTAGAAAACAGCGGCCTGCTTAGATGAGTCCCGATTTCAGTTGGTGAGAGCTGATTTTAGAGTTGGAGTGTGGTGGAGACCTCACGAAGCCATGGGCCGAGGTTTTCATCAAGGTACTGTATACGCTGGTGGTGTTTCGGTAATGGTGTGGGCTGTATTTATAAGGAATGGTGTAACTAACCTGTTTCTACGGGTTATTACGTTAAGAGTGGGTATAAAAAAATGGTTCAAATGGCTCTGAGCGCTATGGGACTTAACAGCTGTGGTCATCAGACCCCTAGAACTTAGAACTACTTAAACCTAACTAACCTAAGGACATCACACACATCCATGCCCGAGGCAGGATTCGAACCTGCGACCGTAGCAGTCGCGCGGCTCCGGACTGAGCGCCTAGAACCGTTAAGAGTGGGTATAGAAATGCTTATTGATTGTGAAATTAACGTGAGAAGATTAGGGTCGCCACCGACTCTAACCATACAACTAAGCAAAGGTTTGGCCGAGTCGGAAAATAAATTAATTTGATGACAGACCAAAACCTCATAAAAATACGTACGTCGTGATATCGCTCATAGGGGATGCGATGTAATTAATAGTACTTCCCGTGCACTGTCCACGAGAATGAACCATTTAAAATAAAATAGCACATGCGTGAACACTGTGCAGAAGGTCAGCTCCCAGCAACACACCTGAAAATAAGACTTATTCTAAAGCATTTGTTTTAAAATAAAAGGGGAAACTAATCACTGGACCTGTGCGTAAGGAAACGCGTTGGATGTGCTAACAGGAAAGCTACGAGGTGAGTGGCTTAGGTGCAAAAACGTAACCTCGGAATGCAAGAGGAAATTGTGTATAAAATCATTTATTCTTAAGATATGGATATGAGGCATGTACACAATTCCTAATAACATTAATTCCTAAAACATTAAAGAAAAGCATCGATACATGCACCGTTATAATCTACACCTAAAATCATTGGTGTGAATCATTCATACAACTGCTGTTGCCTGATAACTGATCGCAATAACTCGTGAAACTGTACACGTTTCGCAGTACATCCGCGTGACCACGTGGTTTGTGGAGACGCAATTTCTAGGTATATCATATCACACAATCATGAACAGTTAACATTCTTTAAAACAAACATGAGACCGGACAGTTAGCGATGACGGTAGCCCAACAAACTAATGTTCAACCACGTGTTTGGCTCCCCACGGACGAAAGATACATAAACCAAGGAAATTTTACGAGAAGGCGAAACTATTAATATTTAGGAAAATAAAAGCTTATACAGGCACAGCTGAAGGTAAACAGACATTCATACAGGAGCGAGTGCTCACTTCTTATCGACACCTTTGTGTTTCGCTCTTCCGACGGATCCAAGTCTGCTATAGAAATTTACTAAGTGAAACATCTGCCAACGTTTTGCATTCCTTGATGCGACGAGGCAAAGCAATCTTTCAGAGTTGAAAAGCGAGAGCAAAAGCTAACAGCTCTCCCCTCGCCATGTAACAACGCGCCACACGGTCAAACTCACCCTTCTTCGACTGGAGCACAGCTGTGGACGCTTCCCGTACCGGCGGCAGACTGCCTCCCTTTTACTTCTCCAGCCTCTTCCGCGCTCCAAAGATGCCATTTCCGCCACCAACCTAACGCGCGTGGATTTCTCACAAGTAGCGCAAACCTCTTTGCCTACTTGACCACTACGAGAGTTGGCTATTCTGTACAACTGCTGCTGAATCTGTACGACTATCGCAGACTTTCTGCAGCAGACTACGGCACCGTCTAGCAACGTGACACACAACCACATTCATTCAGTCACACCACTATGAGAGTTATGAGAAAAGATAAACAAGGAAAAGAAAGAGAAATGCTAGTTAAATTGGGCTACCGGACTAATGAAAAGTGGCTACAGGACCCTTTCAATGGACTGGGTCCTCTGGTCCAACTGAACCGATCATTGGCTGGAAAGGGTTATGTTGGGCTACTTAGAGTCCATTTTCAGCCATTCAAGGACTTCATTTTCATGGATGACAAAGTGCCATATCATTGCACCACAGTTGTTCACGACTGTTTGAAGAACATTCTGGAAAACTCGAATGAATGATATGGCCATCCAGCTCGCCCCACATGAAACCCATAGCACATCATCATCATCATCATCATCATCATTTAAGACTGATTATCCCGTTCAGCGTTCAGTCTGGAGCATAGCCCCCTTATAAAATTCCTCCACGATCCCCTATTCAGTGCTAACATTGGTGCCTCTTCTGATGTTAAACTTATAACTTCAAAATCCCCCCACTTCCTCTTCTTTCTCACCCCTTACCCAAATGTCACTAACAGCTAAAACGTCCAGCCCCATCTTACTTGCAGCCTCTGCCAGCTCTACCTTCTTCCCAGAGTAGCCCCCATTGATATTAATAGCTCTCCATCTCATTACCATTTGTTTGCCAAGTCGTATCTTAGGAGTCTCTGGTTTGTCAGTTAGAGGGGGGACTCCGTCACCTCCAAAGGTTCGAGGCATTTTGCTCTGATTGTTGCCAGCAACATATTTAAAGTACCAGGGAAGCAGGTTGCTAGCCTTACTTGCCTCGAGTCCCATTGGGTTTTACCCCTAACGGTTGAGGGACTAACCAGTGGATTTGGTAGTCTTTGCCATATGAGAAGGTGACCACGACTCAGAATATGTCCGAGATGCCCAGCCTTATTCCAAAGTAACTGGTATCCCGACTGTTGGGACCACTTACTTGGCCACTCATACGTTTCCCGTGGTTCATGAACTAGGACACGACTACAGGAACCCACACCATGAACCACACCCATAGCACCCCCATAGCACCCATAGCACATTTATGGGAAATAATCGAGAGGTCAGTTCGTGCACAAAATCCTGCCCCAGCCACAGTTTCGCAACTCTGAACTGCTATGGGGGCAGCATGGCTCAATGTCTCTGCGTGGAACTCCCTCCGACTTGTTGAGTCCATGTCACGTCGGGTTGCTGCACTTCGCCGGGTAAAAGGTGGTCCGACACAACATGAGAGGGGAACCACGTGACTTCTGTCCACTCAGCGTAAAGGCAAAAACGTTTCACAACTAGTGACAGAGATTAAGTACAGGCGGCGAAATCACGAAGCTACGTAAATGAGAGTGGCGGACAGACTCAAGCAAACAGCAGAAGAAGTCCACTTAATCCGTTAATGTGATAATGTGTCAAATCGTGCTTTAACTGTTCCATCTTTCCTGGTTATTTGAACGGCAGTCAGTAATCAGTCGACAGGAGAGAGTCACAAGCAGCAATTACACTGAAGCGCCAAACAAACAGGCATAGGCATGCATATTCATTTACAGAGGTATGTAAACAGGCAGAATACGGCGCTGCGGTCGGCAGCGTCTATACAAGACAAGGGTCTGGCGCAGTTTAACTTAATTTTAATTTGTGGTAAGTTGCTGTGGGACCAGACCGCTAAGGTCACCGGTTCATAGACTTACACACTACTTAATCTCCGCTACTGGCCATTAAAATTGGTACACCAAGAAGAAATGCAGATGCTAAACGGGTATTCATTGGACCAATATATTATACTAGAACTGACATGTGATTACATTTTCACGCAATTTGGGTGCAGAGGTCCTGAGAAATCAGTACCCAGAACAACCACCTCTGGCCGTAATAACGGCCTTGATACGCCTGGGCATTGAGTCAAACACAGCTTGGATGGCGTGTACAGGTACAGCTGCCCATGCAGCTTCAACACGATACCACAGTTCATCAAGAGTAGTGACTGGCGTATTGTGACGAGCCAGTTGCTCGGCCACCGTTGACCAGGCACTTTCAGTTAGTGACAGATCTGGAGAATTTGCTGGACACGGCAGCAGTCGAACGTTTTCTGTATCCAGAAAGGCCCGTACAGGACCGGCAACATGCGGTCGTTCATTATCCTGCTGAAATGTAGGGTTTCGCAGGGATCGAATGAAGGGTAGAGATGCGGGTCGTAACACATCTGAAATGTAACGCCCACTGTTCAAAGTGCCGTCAATGCTAACACGAAGTGACCGAGACGTGTAACCAATGGCACCCCATACCATTACGACGGGTGATACGACAGTATGGCGATGACGAATACACGCTTCCAATGTGCATTCACCGCGATGTCGCCAAACACGGATGCGACCATCATGATGCTGTAAACAGAACCTGGATTCATCCGAAAAAAATAACGTTTTGCCATTCGTGCACCCAGGTTCGTCGTTGAGTACACCATCGCAGGCGCTCCTGTCTGTGATGCAGCGTCAAGGGTAACCGCAGCCATGGTCTCCGAGCTGATGGTCCATGCTGCTGCAAACGTCGTCGAACTGTTCGTGCAGATGGTGGTTGTGTTGCAAACATCCCCATCTGTTGACTCAGGGATCGAGACGTGGCTGCACGATCCGTTACAGCCATGTGGATAAGATGCCTGTCATCTCGACTGCTAGTGATACGAGGCCGTTGGGATCCAGCACGGCGTTCCGTATTACCCTCCTGAACCCACCGATTCCATATTCTGCTAACAGTCTTTGGATCTCCACCAACGCGAGCAGCAATGTCGCGATACGATAAAGCGCAATCGCGATAGGCTACAATCAGACCTTTATCAAAGTCCGAAACGTGATGGTACCCATTTCTCCTCCTTAGACGAGGCATCACAACAACGTTTCTCCAGGCAACGCCGGTCAACTGCTGTTTGTGTATGAGAATTTGGTTGGAAACTTTCCTCATGTCAGCACGTTGTAGGTGTCGCCACCGGCGCCAACCACGTGTGAATGTCCTGAAAAGCTAATCATTTGCATATCACAGCATCTTCTTCCTGTCTGTTAAATTTCACGTGTGTAGCACGTCATCTTCGTCGTGTAGCAGTTTTAATAGCCAGTAGTGGAACTTGAACTAACTTACGCTCTGAGCAACACATACACCCATTCCATCTCTGACGGGGCGAACCGTGCGAACCGTGGCAAGGCGCCGGAGACCACGTGGCTACTCCGCGCGGCCTGGCGCAGTTGTTAGATCGGCTACTAATCCTATAATGGCCGGTTAACATGATTTAAGTAAGTTTGAACGTCGTGTTATGGTCGGCGCGCAAGTGATGGGAGACAGCATTTCCGAGGTAGCGATGAAGTGGGGATTTTCCCCTTCGACCAATTCACGAGTGTACCGTTAATATCAGGAATCCGGTAAAACATCAAATCTCCGTCGTCGCTGCAGCGGGAAAAAGATCCTGCAAGAACGGGACAAGCGGCCATTGAAAAGAATCGTTCAATACCACAGAACTGCAACCCTTCCGCAAATTGCTGCAGATTTCAATGAAGGGTTATCAACAAGTGTCAGCGTGCGAACCATTCAACGAAACATCATCGGTATGGGCTTTCGGAGCCCTTATGACAGCTCATCACAAAGCTTTTCACATCGCTTGGGCCAGTCAGCACCGACATTGGACTGTTGATGACTGGAAACATGTTGCCTGCTCGGACGAGTCTCGTTTCCAGTTGTATCGAGTGGATGGACGTGTACGGCTATGGAGATAACCTCATGAAACCATGGCCTCTGCATCTCAGGAGGGGACTGTTCAAGTTGGTGCAGGCTCTGTAAAGGTGTGGGGCGTTTGCAGTTGGAGTGATATGCGACCCCTGGTGCGTCTAGATACGACTCTGACAGGTGACACGTACGTAAGCATCCTGTCTGACCACCTGCATCCATTCATGTCCATTGTGCATTCCGACAGACTTCACGTCCAGAATTGCTACATAGTGGCAGCAGGAACACTCTTCTGAGCTTGAACACGCCTTTAACGCGCTGTTCAGAAGGGATCTGCCCCCCCCCCCCCCCCATCCCTCGTATTCTTTGTACGTAACGAATAATAGGAGTCGCTAAGATTTTGTGTTTGGTGATTATTACATAATATTGCTGCGACGTATGGAATTTAGCTAAAATACTGAATGTTTCTTTAAACTTGGGTGGTGGTCTCTATCTGTCACCAATCTTCAGAAAATTGATCTGATGTGGCACACTCATCTGCGATCGCGTATATCAACGGCAAAGTCAGAATGAAACATCCACAACATTCCTCATATTTCATAAACGCTCTGACACATCTGAATGAGATTTTGGCTAATGATAGCACACAAATTGGGGAGGGTTTTGCTATATGGTTGTTATGCAAACTTCATTATCCACCATGTTATTCCACTAACTACAGACTTTTTCGACGCAAGGATGTAATGTTTTATGGGCCCTAGAAGGTGGTGAAACGAGAAATGCCAAGAGTTTTGTAACAACATAAGTGAAGACGTTAAACGTTTATTTCTGTACCGAGAATGTGATTCTGCTTAAGCTATCGTTCTTACTTTTCCTCAGTTCCTCACTTAATAAACTTATTAATCCATGAATTGCCTCATTGTTCTCTCTGCACAACGCGTTTGTCAGCCGACACTATGCAAACTTCGCCGTGTTTTGGGAAAAGAAGCTATTTTTTTAACATGGCAAAAACAGAAATGTACGTTCTTTCGCCACTCATGACGCTCCTCTGAAAGCCGACGAACCAAGCGAAAATAAATAGCTGCTTTTGTTGCACTTTCAGCAGGATTCTCTTTAGAGACCAAGCAAAGCAGAAGTGACTGTCAATCTTTTTGGATGTCCACCACGTGATTCTGTGCGTGGAGGTGCTCGACCTAATATACACCAGAGATGTGAGCGTAGGTTTCAGTTTACAAATTGCAGCTGGCCTCCAGCACTCTTCACTTTTCGTACAGCGCGTTGGTCGCCTACAGTCCCCCCTCCCTCCCCCCCCCCCCCCCCCCCGCCACCACCACCGGTTTCCTCAGGCCGGTATTACACTATCAAATTTCTTTGTCCAATTTCTTTGTCCAATATCTTTGTCAAAGATATTTGATAGTGTAATAGGGACTTTGTCAAATGTCGTCCAATATTTGATCAAATCTAGGGCCTCGCTGTATATTTGATCAAAGAAACCGCTTGTCTTCTGTTCACTGCAATGTGACATGTTACCACATGGAGCGCTAGCATCGCTGCAGCGTTCTGTCGTCTGTAGTGTTTTTATAACCATTGTCGGTAAATACAATTGGTGTGTGCCGACAACTACAAAATTAATAGAGATGTCTGAAGCTGATGAGGCGCTTTACAACGTGAGGCACCCTGAATACAAAAATAGATTAAGAAGATTGGAAAAAGAGATATATTATTTAGGACAAATTTCATTAAGGAATAAATATACTGAGAGGCAGTAGTTAGTATACCCAGTTCTTTGAAGAGGTTTCTGAATGACGTCCTTGAATTTACTCCACAAATAATACGTATTACACGCTTTTGGACCTTGAAAACTTTTGTTTGACTTGAAGAGTTACCCCAAAATATTATACCATACGACATTATAAAATGAAAGTATGCAAGCTTTTTCATTTTTATGTTGCCTATGTCTGCTAACACTCGAATTGCAAATACAGATTTGTTAAGGCCTTTCTGCAGTTCTGTGGTGTGCTCCTCCCAACTGAATTTATTATCAAGTTGTAATCCCAGGACTGTTAAGACTGTCAACCTCGTATGTATGGTTCCATTTTTTCCCCCCACTTCTTTTCCGCATGTGCACACAATGCAATTGGAGTACGTAGAACTGCTGCGGTTAATAACAAGTTGTTGTCGGCCATCTTGAACTTTGAGGAAAAATTTGATGACAGTGTAATACCCCTTGTAGCGCTACGTCAAAGATCTTTGTCAAATATATTGGACGGAAGATTGGATCACATCTTTGATCAAATCTCTCACGCATGCCCCACCGACAGTGCATCTACGGGCCACGTTATTCTGCGCGTACTCTACCAATGACGACAACCGATTTACCCAGTTTATGCTATCTTCGTTGAAATCGATTCCGAGAAAGAAAAGGAAACTGCACATTTTCAAGCCGGCCGCGGTGGCCGTCCGGTTCTAGGCGCTTCAGTCCGGAACCGCTCGACTGCTATGGTCGCAGGTTCAAATCCTGTCTCGGGCATGGATGTGTGTGATGTCCTTAGGGTAGTTGGGTTTTAGTAGTTCTAAGTTCTACGGGACTGATGACCTCAGATGTTAAGTCCCATATTGCTCAGAGCCATTTTTTTTTGCACTTTTTCACAGCCGAGACAAGGACTTTTCTTCCCGCAGTCGCTTTTAATGGGAGACCTGTACATTTGTTTGAAAAAAAATATTGCCCATGTTCGGCGTAATGGCCACTATATTAAAAAGTCAGAGTAAATTTGTTACGATCTCTTTGAGATACGAGGGTTGGAACTTAAATAGCAAAAACTATTTATTCACAACCGATACAAAAGAGTTACATGTTTGCACCTGTTACTGTCCTTCAAAGTAGTCACCAGCGTTGTGTAGAACCCGTTGCCAGCGATGTGGAAGGCGTAGTATACCGTTAGCAGAGCCTGTTCTGTTGATGGTGCGAATGGAGCGGTCTACTGCCTGTCGAATCTCTGGAACAGTTCTGAAGCGAATGCCGTGGAGTGGTTCCTTCATCTTCGGAATCAAATCAAAGTCACATGGACTTAACTCCGAGGAGTATGGTGGATGGTACAGTACTTCCCAGTCCCATCGAGCGAACAGAGCAGCCACAGCTTGCGCTGTATGCACCCGCGCATTGTCGCGCAAAATGATGGGTGGATTGCGCAGAAAGTGTCGACGCTTCTTTCGCAAAGCTGGTCGCAGGTGATGCTCCAAAAACGAACAGTAGTACTGTGCATTGACGGTCTGCCGTGGAGGAACGTAATGCGTTAGGATAACACCATCAGAGTCGTACAAGAGAATCACCGTAACTCTTAGACGACTCCATTCGCACCATCAACAGAACAGGCTCTGCTAACGGTATACTACGCCTTCCACATCGCTGGCAACGGGTTCTACACAACGCTGGTGACTACTTTGAAGAACAGTAACAGGTGAAAACATGTAACTCTATTGTATCGGTTGTGGATAAATAGTTGCCACTATTTAAGTTCCCACCCTCGTATACTGTCTATTTCCATCTGAATGTATAATACTAATTAAACTGCTCAAGAATTGTTCGAGAATTTTGGAAATGATGTTTCCTCTCTAAATATTAGAATAGATGACCTACTCTAGTTGTGACCCATTAATCCTGTGCAGTCAGCGGATACCACATACTAACAGCTAGTGTGGTAGATATCCTGATGTTTTACAGTATTAACAGTTACCTGCAAGTATTTGCATGAGACTCAAATTTGGCTGAGCTCTGACTCGATATCACTACTGCTGCAATTTTCACCGGGTATGAGTTACTCTCTGGTCAGCCTGACCGGCTAGCCACGCAGTCTAACGCGCTGCTTCCCGAGTAGGAAGGCGTGCCGGTCCCCGGCACAAATCTGCCCGGCAGGTTAGTGTCGAGGTGCGGTGTGCCAGCCAGCCTGTGGATAGTTTTTAAGGCGGTTTTCCATCTGCCTTTGTGAATGAGGGCACCGGCCGCTGTGGCCGAGCGGTTCTAGGAGCTTCAGTCCGGAACCTCGCTGCTGCTACGGTCGCAGGTTCGAATCCTGCCTCGGGCATGGATGTGTGTCATGTCCTTAGGTTAGTTAGGTTTAAGTAGTTCTAAGTCTAGGGGACTGATGACCTCAGATGTTAAGTCCCATAGAGATAAGAACCATTTTGAATGCGGGCTGGTTCCCCTTATTCTGCCTCAGTTACACTGTGTCAGCAATTGCTGCACAAACACCGTTTCCATGTATGCATACACCATAATTATTCTACTAAGCAAACATGTGGGGCTACACTCGTCTGGTATGAGACATTCCCGGGGTGGGGGGGGGGGGGTCCATTGGGGGCCGAACCGCACAATAACCCTGGGTTCGTTGTGGGGCGGCGGTGGGGTGGGTGGACTGCTGTAGCGTCTCTGTTGTTTCTAAGTCCCCGGTTTAATACACAGATACTTACATACATATACGCTGTTGGGTTACTACATGATGAACACATACCATCCGCCGAGTCATTACCGTAAAACGTGAACACTGTTGAACCCATTACACTGCTCTGTGGCGCATCAGACATTACTCCAGTATCTGTACATGGCGCTTCATCCATGACGATGTGGTTGTCTTGCCTACCAAGTAATTTCCAAAGTAAAAACACGCTTTTGAGGCACAGCTGTAACGAGAAGGGAGATGTAACCAGCACTGGAAACGGAGTGCCCTAAAGTGAACAGCACAGTAATCTGAGGAAGGGTGGGGAGTGTCCAACTCGTATAAGAGGGCAGAGTGAGCGGAGTGGTTCCACTGTCCGCCGTGGTGCGGCGCCAGTGCATTTAGGCAGATGAAACTGGGTGGCTTTTGCCCTCATTGTTACCTCCCCCTCCCCTCCCTCGGCCCACACTCGCACACACTTGTTTCGCGGGCCGACGGCCTTGAAAAGGCAGGAAACAAATGCATGGTTGCATCCACGACATTCTAGGGTAGGCGCATCTCTGTTTCTTTCACTCGGCGTCGCTCAGTTTCGAGGGCGTCTGTCCACCCGCCTGTTACCCTCGGGGGACGCCCGGTCGGCGTCGCTTCCCTTACAAGAACATCACAATGGCCTTGCACTGCGGCATCGCGTGCAAATCGTCTGAGGGAGCAGATGCGCCAGGCCCGTCCCACACGGAGGGTGGTTCGTCCACTGTACTGTAGATGGCGCGCTTGTACGTTCAACAGCAAGGGGTGGGGACGGCTGGTTCGCATGCCGAAGCTGACACGCGGTGCAAATCATCCTCACAGAGACGACTTAGGTAACCTTGGCGTGGGGCTACACCAGTTTTGTGACGTCACTTCCTGTTATTCCACATCGAGGAGACATTTCCTCGCGTGAAACGCAAAATAACTTGTGCGATATTTCGGCTAAATTCGACGAAACAGTGCACCAACAAAAGGCAAGAATGCATATACATCACAAACAGTTGATGCACATATTTGCTGAGTTTCATATTGCAGCTTAAACGCTATGAACTATGATATTTCTAAGCACCAGCACATCGAGATCTTTCGGAAACGCACCGTTATTAATATGACCTTTTTTGTGGTGAAAAACCGGAAACTTAGTAGTGGTGGTGAAAGAATTTTCGTAGTTAGTTATTACCGTGTTATAAAGCGCATGTTGTGAAAATCTGCCATTTTAAGACACTAGCACATTTAAGATTTATCAAAACCGCATCGTTCTTGGTGGTATATGTTATGATTAAATGTCTGTTATTAATACATCGGTCATTAAAGTCTTCAGAAGGTTATAACTAAGCAAAACGTCGAGTTTTGTAGAAGTTCTGCATAGTGTTGTCGGTAGAGCTGAGAAGTTACAAAAACTGAAGTGAGTTTTCTTCTTGCTGTATCCAGTTACTGTTCTCACCTTTGTACTTTCTAAAGCGTTTTGAAACTTTCTTATCAAATCAATACAAATATCTGTAATATTCGATGCTACGTGTAAATACAATTGTGCTCTATCGCAGAAGTGGGTGTGGCCGACTTTGTGAGGTTTTATAAGATGATGTCTATATTGACTGTATAAAGGCACATTTGCATGCCGAGCGTGAGTTTCCTCGGGAACGCGAAATATTAATTAAATAAATAATCAGTGACAAATAAATAAAGCCTATGGCACACAACTGCAGCGCTGTGTCGCTGATAAAACAAAAGCACAATTACGTTACTCTTATGTTTGATTAAGAAAGAGAGAGCTCTGGTTGAAGTGGTGCGAGAAGCACGTATTTTATTTTATTGTCTGGCACACCGCCATATTTCATGTTATAGAAGAATACTGCGAGTTGCAACCACACTAGGCACTCGATTCTGTAAAGAATTATATTTATAAAAGTAAGTAGGATTATGAACTGTAGGCTTATTCATTGAATATATCTGATTTAACTAACTGTGTAACTTTATGTTTAGTAGACAATCACCTCTGTACGACGTATTGGCATGGCTGGCAAATTATTGTAATATTGAGATTTAGATTATGAGTCCGCACCTACCGCAGCAGTCTTTGGAAACGATTTAATTACGAAGTCCGATTATTCAGTTTTATTTCACGGTCAACTACGAGTAACATTGCCTTTACGAAAAAGCCATTGTCAAGCGTCTGATACCGAATAATTAAACGTCCACGTTCCAGATAAGCAAATACAATTGCAATCACAATCACCATCATACAGATAGAATAATTAACATATTTAAAATAATAACATTTTATTTATTTATTTATTTTATTTATTTTATATTGGCGACTGCGTGTCGGACTTGTTATTTTGTCATTTGTTACATTGTTCTCTTTGTTTCATGTAAAAAATCAACTTTCTGGACCTGGACGTCAATGTATGAGAGATAACAAAATCTGAAGATATTTTACAATTCTGAAATTTTGCGGGAAGACGCAATGAAACTTCCAGCAAAATAAGGTAAGACGCAGCATCTTTGCATTAGCAGGCTTGACCAGACGTATAATTCAGTGTATTAGCTTTTCAGTAAATTCTGTGGTGTTTCTTTTCCGCATAACAGTTTCAGTGATAAATTTCATTCTCAGTACTTTTCCCTAAACAATAACGTATGCAACAATACCAATACACGAGTGTACAATATGGCCGACTTCTGTACGATATCATGTAACATGGCTAGCAGCCATTACCAATAATCTAAAATTCAGTTTATATTTTTAAATTAACAGACAGCCATTGTTGCTACGAGCGATTCATGCTCAACTACATTTTATTTTAAAATTAGTGTCAAAAATTTTCTTGAAACATATATCACGTGTGGCATGGTAATAACTAGAAAACAATACGCAAAAATGGAACAGCAAGGACGTACTATTCAGACGCAATCCGACTCGGACGTGAGACAAGTGTTAGAAAATGACTTTACGACAGCAACCGGTAGTGACGATTCATCAAACATTGACGCAAGTGTTGACGAAAATTTTGACGATAGGCCGTCCACTACAAAAATTTCAAAATCTCAATCAGAGCCCATGTTAATGCATGACGTCACGTCTAATGACGCGGCGGGGGCAGAGACCTTGCAAACGGTAAACATTGCCGACATGTTACAAATGCTAATGAAACAAAACGCCGAAAACATGGCAACCTTAAAGGCACAATTAGAGACACAAAATGAACAGTTAAAAACACAAAATGACGAAATCAAATCTGATCTCATAGCAATCAAGATAGGTAATGACACTTTATGTAAGCGTGTGGAACTTATAGACGCCACACTGACCAAACAGATGACCGAACTCAGTACTAAATTTTCCCAGCTCAATGCGAGACAAGAAAAGACTACAACTGACGTAGCACTTTTACAGACACAAGTAAAAAACCTTAATGTCACGTGTGAAGTTCTTACTGAACAAATTCAAACATATCCTTCAGTACATGACAATCTTGAAAAACGAATTACTGACGTACAGAATAAATTTGACAATGTTGAACAACACCTGACTGACATCTTACAATCAGATGCCACAGCTCATTTTCAAAATATTAATAAAGAATTTCATGATTGGGTTGAGAACAAAGACAAACATTTTGATAGATGCTTACGTGAAAATTTACCAACAATTGTGCACGACTCCGTAGCGCAATACATTACTAATAACAAACAGCTGATCAGTGACGCAGTACAATCCGTCACTGCACCCATGAGACAATTCACCGATCAACTACAGTCTGAATGTAACGAAAATAACAGTCAAAATGTACAGTTCAGAAACCAATATACATTCGAGTATGATACACACATTCCGCACACGACAAATACACAAGAACAAAACACACCGCGACTACAACACATACCACGATGTGGAAACACAAACACAAGCTATTATCATGGTAAACCACAGCAACATTATCGTAATTACTCGCCAGCTGAACATACCAGTAATTACAGTGGAATAAATCCATATCACAATGCGAAGGAAGATGAAAGCTTAATGAAACACAGGCAATTTCAGATTTTTATCCCAGAAAAACGAACCATTCATCCGGTGATTTTTCTTAAATCTTTTAGTAACGCATTTCCACGCACTTGGAGTGACCGGAAAAAGATTTCATATATTGTCGGTTACATCCAAGGCGATGCAGCTGTCTGGGCATACAGTCAAGCTGACGTATGTACCACGTACAGTGAGTTTGAGCGTGCTTTTCTGAACAAATTCTGGTCACAATCCGTCCAGGAGCGACTCAGAAGACAAATTTTAGAACCTGAAACTTTTAACAGTAAAAATGGTAACTTACGCAGATATTTTGAAAAATACTTGAACATGGGACATTTTTTAGACGAACCAGTCGCAACGCGTGATATACTCCGAGCGTTGAAGGCCAAATTGCCTTTCAACATTAAAGAAAAACTCCTACATATCCCGGATGACGATTCAGATTATTTTTTAACAGCTTTAGATTCGGTTGACATGTTACTTGAAGATCAGCGCTTCGCGCGGCAAAACAGCAGCCACAATGTTTACACTAGTGGTATGCAAAACATGCAGGCTTGCCAACACAATTCGGGTGCGCCCACAGTTGGATACGCGGTACAACAAAAACAGCAAACTCACATGCCGTCTCAGTACGGAAATCAAAATCAACACGCGTATTCCAATACAAACAATAGTTACAACAGTAATAACATTTCATGCGGCAATCCATACAAAAGGCACCGCGGTAATAACTACAACGGTAACAACGGATACAAAGGTAATAACAAAAACACAAACAGAAATAGAAATAATAATAACTACGAGCCAAGACAGCATCAAGGTTGGACTCGTAACGATCAGTACTTTCATTCAAACTCTGCTTTACCACAGCAGCCACCAGGACAAAATTGGAGCATACCTTACGACCGACAGGTAAGTTATAATGCGCAACAGCAACAACAACCGCAAAAGTTTGGAGATCATAATAGGCAATATCCGAATGTGAATATAATAGAAATGACACCTGATGCACAACCTCAATCTGTGTCAGTACCTAGTACAAATGATAATCCAACAAACTAGAAACAGTCACTACTTTGCCCCAGGTCGTGGCTGAAGAATTCTTGGGGGGCGACTTCAATGTTAATCAGTTATTTGACATCACACTTGAACAACAGAATAATGATATGCCGAGTAATTCTAAACAAAAACTACCTGTTTTATTTATAAGATACAACCACAATAACAATATATCAGATGAACTTTTACAAGACAGTACACGATGTCGTTTAAACACAAATGAAATTGTTTTAGCATCTACTACTGGTGTAGTCGGTGGGATTCCAACTACTATTATCCTAGATACAGGTGCAGCTGTGAGCGTTTTGTCTTTTAATTTCTATAAAAAGATGCGTGAATTGGAACCTGTGCCTGAGTTTCCTGCCCAAAACTGTAAAATAACTACTGCACTAGGTAATAAGTCATGTAGGGTTACGAAGCAAGTTTTTGTAAACGTTAAAATAGGTAATGGAACCGTACAATGGCCATTCCTGGTTGTACAAAACCTTGTGACAAATTGCATATTAGGAATAGATATTATGAGCGAGAAGGACTGCATTCTAGACTTCTCCAAAGGTAAATGTATTTTAAATGATAAAGGCAGTGTAATTATTATTGATTTGGACAGGAGAACTCTAAAGCATGACAAACACTGTACAGGGTACAAGGTTCAGTTAGTACTTGACAATGACATTCAAGACATGCAAACACACTCATCTGACACAGAGCTAATGGACTTGAAAACATTGCATGATCATAAGATAAGTGAAGCTACAGCTCTCAGTGTACATGAACGTATAAAACTACAGGAAGTGTTATCCAAATATTTACAAGTTTTTACCAAACGATTAGGTGTTATCAACACGTATGTGTACAAGATTGAAGTTAAGCCTCACAAGATCTTCTACCATAAGACATATAACGTACCGTTATCTCAACGACCTGCTGTGTGGCAAGAATTAAAACAAATGTTAGACTGGAAGGTCATTGAACCATCCACCTCACCTTATTGTAGTCCTCTACTTGTTGTCAAAAAATCAAATGGAAGCATTAGGTTAGTGTTAGACGCACGAGCTATTAATGAAATAATTTTACCGGTTCACACAAAACCTGAAAATTTAGAAGAGCAATTACAGAAATTTCTAGATGCAAAATATTTTTCCACAATAGATCTCGCTAATTCGTTTTGGCAGGTGGGTATCACTCCTGATTCTCGGAAATATACTGCATTTATGTTCGGGGGGCGAACCTATCAGTTTTGTGTTCTACCCTTCGGACTGAATGTCAGCTCTGGGGTATTCATTACAGCCCTGGATACCGTGCTTGGCGACGATTTAGTTGAGACAGTCACACACTATGTAGATGATATACTGATAGCTACACAATCTTGGAATGAACACGTTGACACTCTTCAAAGAATTTTAGAAAAATTTGCACAAGCTGGAGTCACAGCCAACCTAAGAAAATCAAAATTTGGTTGCAGTGAGATAAAGTATTTAGGACATATCATTAATTCACAGGGCATACGTCCGGATCCCAGTAAATTAGATGCTATCAGAAACTTTCCTAGCCCTCGAACCAAAAAGCAGTTAAAATCATTCCTTGGGCTATGTTCATTTTTCAGACGTTTTTTGCCACAACCACTTTTGAACAGTAAACATCTGCTAAATCTACTCAGAAAGAATCAAGTTTGGATCTGGTCGGAACAGTGCCAGAATGACTTTAATACAATTAAACATGCATTAGTGAATGCTAACATATTGAGCCATCCAGATTTCAATTTAGATTTTTGTATGACTTGTGACGCTTCACGTACTGGTTTGGGCTGTTGCTTATTTCAAGTTGTAAAGAATAAAGAGGAGGAACAGATAAGAATTATTGGGTTTGAGAGTCGCACTCTAACTGAATGTGAGCGTACATACTCCACTACTGAGTTAGAAACACTTTCCATAGTATGGGCATTCAAGAAATTCAATTATTATTTATTTGGAAAACATACGGTAATTTACACCGATCACCAGGCCCTGACATTTTTGTTAACTTGTAAACTTGTACATCCTAGACTATCACGATGGGCAGTTACACTTCAGAACTACTCTTTTGAAATTAAGTACATAAGAGGTAAGGACAACACCATTGCAGACACTTTGTCTAGACTTCCACAAGGTATGAATGATACCAACAGTGACTTAGAAAATATAAATGACTACAGGATTCTCTTAATGCAAGACAAGCAGTATCACCAATATTATATTGATATGTGCAGAAACATGGCTGAATTACAAAAATCTGATCCTCACTGGTATAAGATAATAACATTACTGGTAGAAAAACACAATCATCCTTTGACTAAGTATTACAAGTTACACAATGATGTGTTATTTTACCGCCGACATCCAAATGCTACTAACTGGTGTGTATGCATTCCCAAAGAGTCTGAACGTAATCTAATTTGGCACACACACTTAGTTTGGGGTCATTATGGGACGAAAAAGTGTTTGGCAAAGCTCAGCACATACTGTTATTTTAGCAATATGAGAAGAAAAATTTACAGGTAACTAAAAACATGTGTCATATGTCAAAAATCAAAACCTCAGAATTTATCCACAAAAACAGATTTACATTCTATTTTACCCAGTAAACCCCTGGAAATTCTATGTACTGACATCAGTGGACCGCATCCAGCAAGCTCTGGAGGCGTCAAATATATCTTAGCTTTTTACGATATATTTTCTAAACATGTAAAACTTTATGCTTTAAAATCCGCCACTGCAAATGCTATAATACGAAGATTCTCAAGTGATTACCTGACGCACGTGGGAAAACCTAAAGCAATTCTATCAGATAATGCAGCATACTACTCTGGGTACAAATGGAGAAATTTCTTGAAGGACAATAACATCAAAAGTATATTTATTTCGAGGTTTAGTCCACAATGTAACGCGACTGAGAGACTTTTCCGAGAATTAAACCGTTTCATGAGGACCTATATTTCATCAAAACATACTAATTGGGTGTCCTACCTAAGTCTTTTCGAAGACGTACACAATAACTTAAATATTTACGATACGAATTACACACCTAACGAGATCATGTTCAATTGCAAACAGAACGATCAGTGGATAGAACCATTACCTAAATTGTCAGACAAGGAAATCACACCTGAACAGAAAATAAAAGAAGTATTGACTACATTGACACATCACGCACAAATACGAAACAAACATCACAGAAACATAATAAAAAGAAAACAAAAATTCGAGGTAGGAATGCTTGTACTATTTCGTACTCATCATAAATCTGTAGCACTCAAACGACGCAACGCTAAGTGGCGTCTGCTATATGAAGGACCTTATATAATTGTTAACATACCGCATCCTGGTGCGTATCTGTTACAACATCCTAGAGCTAACAAAATTATTGGGCTATACGCACACCGAGATTTTAGAGCATTTCATGCTGAATAATGTCAAAGTCATACCCATCAAAATATTGCTAAGCAACTCGAAAAACTCTGTTGTTACAACACAGATAATAAGTAGTATAGAAATTTTCATTTCAGCGGTTCCAGTGACGCAGTTGAAGACAGAAGAACTCTTCTTTCAGCGCGCGCCTCCACCTGAAAGACGGAATATTAAAGTAAAATTTATGATTACGTAGCAGTGGATGACATATTAATTTTTCACGGAACATTTGTTACTGAAGGTACCACTGACTTGGTGTGACACCTGACGAACTGACAGACGTCATCTGTGAAGCGATCTTTTACTTTGAGAAATAGATTAGACGCACATCTCTCAACACGAAAAGCATCTATCAGTAGTCAAGGCCACACAGACACTCTACACACACGCACAAAACGCGAGGAATCGAACATTTTCTCTCTCTTACTATTTTGAATATTTATTGAGTAGTGAAAACGCCTGGTCTTGCCTACTGAAGTAATGAATGTTGTGTCTAACCTATCTTAATTTCAGATGACATCACAAAAAACATCGATAATATCCCAGCAAAACCGCTAAAGAGGATGTAAATATCTGCAATTCATGAAATCAAATGTGACACAATGTAATAACCTATAGCGATGTAATGATGATGTAAACATGTTTATGTGCAACTATATTATGTTTATGCTAAGAAAATATGTGACGTGTGTATGTATAATTACTTATTTTTTTTAACTGATGTATCATGTAACTGTTACTATGTAAAAAATTTGAACAAAACGAGTGCCAAAAAGACATTGCATAGTGAACCACTGTTCACGGACATTAACGAACATTACTAACTCTGCAACTACGCGGAAACCTATGTAAAAGAAACTGTTAATGCCATTCATTATGCAGCGTATCAATGTAAACGCGATGAACGATTTCCTTGATTAATAACTACGAACATTTAGGTGAGCTATATTCACCAAAAAACTGAAAATGTGAAGTGCATAATTCGTGCATCGTCTAGTGACATTACTACAGTACCCAACTTCAAGATGTTAACTGGATTAAATGGACACAAAGTGCCTGTCCAGAAAACAACACGACGGGTGGAAGAATTTTGGTTAGAACTTCAGGGAATGAAATGTTCTCGAAATGTGACGGACACTCTTACCTGGACTGTCCAAGGATCGACGCCAGCTATGTGCCGTCCGAGGTTCTGCAACCAAGCTTCCACGGAATGTAAAAAACGAACTGCACGTGGAACAATTACTCGACGGGTCACGTCTGAATTGTAATAAGCAATGCTTTTAGTCACAACGAACTGCATCACTACGACTATAATGGAAATGAGAAATGGACACGCTTATGTATTAATCACGTTGTTATACAACGATGTTACTGTGATCAAAAAACTTTACCACGACGATACTAACCTGTAAAAAATTATTGTGCAGCGGATGAATATGAACTGTAATAACGACACGATGTGTATAGGTCAACGCACCTGAAAAATACGGACATTTTTCTTTGAAGTATTTCAAAACAATACTATGTAACTAAGAACATTCAACAATCTAAGTTGTATTGTGTTATAACAAATATTGTAAATTTAAAACTAAGTTACCTGTCATAGAATGTAGTCTTCATATGTAATCTTGGTTGAATATTTTCTTTGTGCAACGACTGAAAAACGCGCGCACACGAACAATATGATCTGCAATACTGTGCCGCGTGATCTAACTGTACGAAATAACGGCAGTGCCGCAGTTACACAGACGCTTCTGCGCATGCGCGCACTCTATCTGCCAACTTTCACGGCGCACCCGCGTCATTCAAATTTTGTATATAATGTGTATAATGTGTAATGAAAGTCATGTAAATAGTTGTAGATAACTTAGATTTTCTTGTGCCTTTAGGTGAATTGCTCGCCTGCAGGTGTGTCCTTTCGCCTCGCAATTCAGGGGGCAATATAAAGGCACATTTGCATGCCGAGCGTGAGTTTCCTCGGAAACGCGAAATATTAATTAAATAAATAATCAGTGACAAATAAATAAAGCCTATGGCACACAACTGCAGCGCTGTGTCGCTGATAAAACAAAAGCACAATTACGTTACTCTTATGTTTGATTAAGAAAGAGAGAGCTCTGGTTGAAGTGGTGCGAGAAGCACGTATTTTATTTTATTGTCTGGCACACCGCCATATTTCATGTTATAGAAGAATACTGCGAGTTGCAACCACACTAGGCACTCGATTCTGTAAAGAATTTATATTTATAAAAGTAAGTAGGATTATGAACTGTAGGCTTATTCATTGAATATATCTGATTTAACTAACTGTGTAACTTTTTTATGTTTAGTAGACAATCACCTCTGTACGACGTATTGGCATGGCTGGCAAATTATTGTAATATTGAGATTTAGATTATGAGTCCGCACCTACCGCAGCAGTCTTTGGAAACGATTTAATTACGAAGTCCGATTATTCAGTTTTATTTCACGGTCAACTACGAGTAACATTGCCTTTACGAAAAAGCCATTGTCAAGCGTCTGATACCGAATAATTAAACGTCCACGTTCCAGATAAGCAAATACAATTGCAATCACAATCACCATCATACAGATAGAATAATTAACATATTTAAGAGAACAACATTTTTTTTAATTTATTTTATTTATTTTATAACTGGACATGGAACTTTCCTTTCTGTCTAATGACATGTTCATGGATATTCAAGATCTTATGAGGGCATTTAACAAGTAGTGCAACAATTATTTTTTTTTTTTTTTTTTTTTGTGAATGCAGGTTGGTTTTTATTCAGGATTCCATTGCATCAAGTTATTCCCCACAGTTTCGGCTATGAAATCCCGTTGAATACGAAGACCTTACGCGACCTTACTGGCAGGACCTGTGTGCCTGCATGGTCCCACTCTACTGGTCGACGTCGGAGCCAACGTCTCACTGGATCAATAAACTCCCCATTGCAGAGTCCACCCTTCATTGGACCAAACAGAAGGAAGTCTGAAGGTGACAGATCGGGGCAGTAGGGTGGATGAGGGAGGACAGGTTTCCGCGACCTTGTTGCCACGACGACAGACGCCTCGCCCAACGACTCACCGTCATTTTGTTCACCGCCAGATCTCCGCAGACGTACTGCAAGCGCCTGTGAGTATGTGCGATGCTCTGGTTATCCACCAAAATAAACCCAATGACAGCTCTCTGCTTGAAACGCACCTCCGTCACAGACGCCATTTTGAAGACGACTTATAGCGCTGCCACCTATCGGAACTTCATGAATTTACAGGCTTTGAAGCGAGGGTATTCCATAATGTTCCACAACAAATTCCGCATTTTTGTCAACCGAAATTGGTCCAGAAAAAAAAGTGTTGCATTACGTATTGAACGCCCCTCGTATTTATGTGTACTACAGAAGAACAACACGACTAGAATATAGACGAGGGAGGAAATCTGCGTTTTAAAACAGCTAACTTCGAAATTTTATGCATGTCCGTTTTTGTAAGCAAACTGTGAGGTCTGGGCGCCAGATCTACATCTACATACATACTCCACAATCCACCATGCGGTGCGTGGCGGAGGGTACCTCGTACCACAACTAGCATCTTCTCTCCCTGTTCCACTCCCAAACAGAACGAGGGAAAAATGACTGCCTATATGCCTCTGTACGAGCCCTAATCTCTCTTATCTTATCTTTGTGTTCTTTCCGCGAAATATCAGTTGGCGGCAGTAAAATTGTAGTGCAGTCAGCCTCAAATGCTGGTTCTCTAAATTTCCGCAGTAGCGATTCACGAAAAGAACGCCTCCTTTCCTCCAGAGACTCCCACCCGAGTTCCTGAAGCGTTTCCGGAACACTCGCGTGATGATCAAACCTACCAGTAACAAATCTATCAGCCTGCCTCTGAATCGCTTATATGTCCTCCCCCAATCCGACCTGATAGGGATCCAAACACTCGAGCAGTACTCAAGAATAGGTCGTATTAGTGTTTTATAAGCGGTCTCCTTTACAGATGAACCACATCTTCCCAAAATTGTACCAATGAACCGAAGACGACTATCCGTTTTCCCCACAACTGCCATTACATGCTTGTCCCACTTCATATCGCTCTGCAATATTACGCCCAAATATTTAATCGACGTGACTGTGTCAAGCGCTACACTACAAATGGAGTATTCAAACATTACGGGATTCTTTTTGCTATTCATCTGCATTAATTTACATTTATCTATATTTAGAGTTAGCTGCCATTCTTTACACCAATCACAAATCCTGTCCAAGTCATCTTGTATCCACCTACAGTCACTCAACGACGACACCTTCCCGTACACCACATCATCATCAGCAAACAGCCGCACATTGCTATCCACCCTATCCAAAAGATCATTGATGTAGATAGAAAACAACAGCGGACCTACCACACTTCCCTGGGGCACTCCAGATGATACACTTACCTCCGATGAACACTCGCCATCAAGAACAACGTACTGGATAGAGTCGACATCTGCCACGGAGAGCGCTACAGTCGCGTATCACGTTAACTAGCACTCATCCCACATGAGGAGCGCTGAAGTTCTGCATGAAGCGTGCTTGCTTGACTGTTGGCTACCAGGGGTGTTTCTGCTAATTAATGGCGTCGCATTAAGTCCAGTGATTAGTTGCGTGTTCTGCCTTACCCCAGATGATAACCGTCGGTGACTATGTCAACGACCAAGGGAGAGTCCTCCCTCCTACAGTGTTCTAAAGCGGCGCAGGGGCGTTACGCCTATCTCGTTGTGAGAAGCCACTGGGTATGATTTCAGGTCACGTCTCATAGTGACTGGGGGAACTCTGGAGGCAGAACGGTACGCCACACACGTCACGAGTCCTCATGTGTTACCTCTTATGCGACTGTATAGTGATGTCAGTTTTCAACAGGACAACGCTCGTTCAAATGTGGCACGTGTTTCTATGAAGTGTTTGCGTCATTCTAGGTACTCCTGAGGCCAAGAAGACTACCAGCTGTTTCCACGACAGAACATGTGCAGGACCAGCTAGGATGTCAACTCTCTCTCCCAGCTCCAGTATATCAACGACCACTTACAACTATTGTGGGTCAGATTGCCTCAGAAGAGGATACACGAGCATTATGACACCCATCCCGGCCGAAACTGCATGGATCGAAGCTAGGGGAGTTGATATGCTATGCTGCTATGTGCGCTCATACTGCCAAAATCTTTGTAAGTTTTTCACCATTTTGAAATCAGTGAAATGATACGAGCGCCATTTCAGAAGTTCTGCACACTGTAAGATGGAACTGAAGAAAACAATTTACTTTACAAAATGCCTTCACAGGCCTTCGATGTAATCTCTATTCTTGCTTATGACAGCTTCCCGACCTTTTGGCAACTTATGTATTCCGGATAGGGCACCTTCATTGTTGAGGTGTATGATTACTTGGGTCACCTCACGGATTGGGAAAGAATTTTCCATCCATAATTATCGGCCGGCCGGAGTGGCCGAGCGGTTCTAGGCGCTACAGTCTGGAACCGCGCGAACGCAACGATCGCAGGTTCGAATCCTGCCTGGGGAATGGATGTGTGTGATGTCCTTAGGTTAGTTAGGTTTAAGTAATTCTAAGTTCTAGGGGACTGATGACCTCAGACGTTAAGCCCCACAGTGCTCAGAGCCATTTGAACCATAATTATAGACCGTCTCAATGGAAGGGCAATATGCGGTCCTGCATTATCATGTAAAATGAGGACACCAGCTCCGAGCATACCACGCTCTCTTTGACTACTTTTTCGGACGGAAAACATTTTGCAGAAACAGCTTGTATTTCACGCTTGTTACAGACGTCCCCTGCGGCACTTTATTTGTAGCTGTGACGCCATTCGTGTCGCAGGCAAAGATCATCATCACTTCCACATTTGGCAGCGGAATTTTTTCGGGCGTGGAGACTCGGAATTTTTTCTCTGCGACGACTAAGACTTCAGTTTCGGCTCAAAATCTTGTATCCAGATTTCATAGAGTGCAACAGTCTATTTCAGAAAATGTTCTCCTTCTGTATTTTGATTACGTTGGAGTAATATTTTTACGATTTTTTTGCAAGCTGTTCTTCATTGAGATCAAGCGGTACCCATCGGGCAACAATTTTCCTCAACTTTAACTTTTCAGTTGTGATTCTGTTAACTGAAGTGACAGATATTCTGGCCTGATGTGCAGTTCCCTCACAAGGTTTTCGCCGATCCTCTCTTCACATTTCTTTAACGGTAACCTGAGAGGAGCAGTCAGTTGCAGGTGATGGCCTTCCACTTCTGCGGTTGCCCTCAGTGCCTACACGACCTTCATGGAAACGAACACAGCATCGTGACACTTTGCTATGATCCACTAAACTATTCCCACACACCTGTCTCAAACCACTCTAAAATACCCTTGCGTTCTTTCCACGCAGAGATCTGATTTTGTTGTAGGTACGCTTTCACTACGTGTAATCCAACCAGAATCGGTTTCAACTTCCGTTTTACAACTGGATTACTCACGGTACAGCCACGCGAACCTGCAAACACATATACACTGAAGCGCCAAACAAACTGGTACAGAATGAGATTTTCACTCTGCAGCGGAGTGTGCGCTGATATGAAATTTCCTGGCAGATTAAAACTGTGTGCCCGACCAAGACTCGAACTCGGGACCTTTGCCTTTCGCGGGCAAGTGCTCTACCAACTGAGCTACCCAAGCACGACTCACGCCCGGTACTCACAGCTTTACTTCTGCCAGTACCTCGTCTCCTGCCTTCCAAACTTTACAGAAGCTCTCCTGCGAACCTGCTTCTGTAAAGTTTCGAAGACAGGAGACGAGGTACTGGCAGAAGTAAAGCTGTGGGTACTGGGCGTGAGTCGTGCTTGGGTAGCTCAGTTGGTAGAGCACTTGCCCGCGAAAGGCAAAGGTCCCGAGTTCGAGTCTCGGTCGGGCACACAGTTTTAATCTGCCAGGAAGTTTCAAACTGGTACAGGCATGCGTATTCAAACACAGAGATATGTAAACAGGCGTAATACGGCGCTGCTGTCGGCAACACCTACATAAGACAACAAGTGTCTGGCGCAGTTGTTAGATCGGTTACTGTTGATACAATGGCAGGTAACCAAGATTTAAGTGAGTTTAAATGTGCTGTTCTGGTCGAGGCACGAGCAATGGCGCACACACTCTCCCAAGCAGCGATGAAATGGGGATTTTCACGTACGACCATTTCAAGAGTGTACCGTCAATATCAGGAATCGGGTAAAACGTAAAATCTCCGACATCGCTGCGGCCGGAATAAGATACTGCAAGAACGGGATCAGCGACGACTGAAGAGAATCTTTCAACGTGACCAAAGTGCGACCCTTCCGCAGATTGGTACAGATTTAAATGCTGGGCCATCAAAAAGTGCCAGCGTGCAAACCAGTCAACGAAACATCATACATGTGGGCTTTCGGTGCCGAAGGCCCATTTGTGTACCCTTGATGACGACACAAATCTTTACGCCTTCACCACCGACACTGGATAGTTGATGACTGGAAATAATTGTCTTGTCGGACGAGTCCCGTTGCAGATTGTATCGTGCGGGTGGACATGTACGGGTGTGGAGACAACCTCATGAGTCCATGGACCCTGTATGTCAGCAAGGGACTGTTCTAGATGGTGTAGGCACTGTAATGGTGTGGGACGTGTGCAGTTGGAATGATATGGGACCCCTGATACGTCTATATGAGACTGTGTACGTAAGCATCCTGTCTTACCACGTGCACCGATTCATGTCCACTGTGCACTCCGACGGACTTGGGCAATTCCAGCAGGACAATGCGACACCCAACACGTCCAGAATTGCTACAGAGTGGCTCCAGGAACGCTCTTCTGAGTTTAAACACTTACACTGGCCACCACACTCGCAGTACATGGACATTACTGAGCGTACTTTGGCTGCCTTGCAACGTGCTGTTCAGAAGAGATTTCCATCCCTTAGCACTCTTGTGGATTTATGGACAGCCCTGCAGGATCCATGGTGTCAGTTCCCTGCAGCACTACTACAGACGTTAGTCGAGTCCATGGCACGTCGCGTTCCGACACTTCTGCGCGCTTATAGGGGCCCTACACGATAGTTATACCTGTTTGTTTGGTTCTTCAGCGTAGATGGTACATCTACCATTTTGAAGAGGGAAGTCTATCCTGTTAGTAAGTCTGTTCAGATAACGAAAAATGTAGTATTGGTCATTTTTATGGGGGCCCTACACGATAGATATACCTGTTTGTTTGGTTCTTCAGCGTAGATGGTACATATACCATTTTGAAGAGGGAAGTCTATCCTGTTAGTAAGTCTGTTCAGATAACGAAAAATGTAGTATTGGTCATTTTTATGGGGGCCCTACACGATAGATATACCTGTTTGTTTGGTTCTTCAGCGTAGATGGTACATATACCATTTTGAAGAGGGAAGTCTATCCTGTTAGTAAGTCTGTTCAGATAACGAAAAATGTAGTATTGGTCATTTTTATGGGGGCCCTACACGATAGATATACCTGTTTGTTTGGTTCTTCAGCGTAGATGGTACATATACCATTTTGAAGAGGGAAGTCTATCCTGTTAGTAAGTCTGTTCAGATAACGAAAAATGTAGTATTGGTCATTTTTATGGGGGCCCTACACGATAGATATACCTGTTTGTTTGGTTCTTCAGCGTAGATGGTACATATGACATTCTGTAGAGGGAAGTCTATCCTGTTAGTAAGTCTGTTCAGATAACGAAAAATGTGGTATTGGTCATTTTTTTGGTTCCAGGTGCACGTCAAACACACACACGCACACGTACACGTACAAATTTTGCAAGTCGTTGCTTTACGCTACGCTATTTGGCTCACAAAGTAGCGTGCGGCTCTTCCACTGAAGTCGTCGCGTGCCTACAAACTCTTCTTTATTTTTTTGTATTTTCTAATTCATTTCCGCTCGCTAGCGTGTCTGGCACGCGAAGTAACGCAACACAACGCGGCCCGTTTTGTGGCCTCGTTGCAACTTTACTAATTACGCAGACCTAATTTCATGAACCGTACATTTCCTTTTTTTTATTTCCTCGCCTCTCTCACTCACGTTTTTTCCCACGCTAGAGGCCGCATTAACTGACTAACGCGTGGAAACTGATTCCTGAACGTAGGCAGAGGTCCGACACCCCGCGTGCAGCACATACGTGTACATACACCGGTGTGCGCGAGTCTACCAACCCGTCGCACATAATTAATTTCGAGCGCGACCCTGCGGTGCCACTGCGATATGCTTTTAATTACGGTCGGCTACTCTTTTTTTCCGTGATCGTGGTCGTCACTCGCAGTTCGCCACTGGCAGCGCTGAGGCTTTCGCCCCACCACTCACTCAGTCGATCTATCATTTCACGCAACTCCACCCCACCAATTCTCCTTCCGCCACCACCGTGAGCACAATCCACTGGTTGCTTCGAAATCTGACGCGAAAAGTGTTTCAATTAACGAGGTAATACGAGCTTCGTTAATCAGTGTCTAGTACCGCCACAAAGCAGAAGTAGGGGAAATAGTGTGGCTGCTATGTTGCACTAAAACAGCCTTTCCCAGTCCGTGAGAGAAAGCCGGTATCCAGCCTGCTGGAGTTAGCTGTCAGCTTATTCCATTACTACCTTCCGTTATTCGGTAAAACCAATTCTACAAAGTAAGATCAATTCACGATTAACTGTCTGCCATGCAGACAGGTGTTGGTTCGATTCTTGAAACTATCCCGGCGTAAAGAGCATTCCATGAAGTTTAAGAATTGCAGCCGTATTATGTCGACTTCTTCCAACCATCTTTCGGTTGACTGCAATTCAGCTATAATCAGGTGAGTGTTTCACTGTCTTTTTGTCTTTGTTGATATTTTATACTACCCGCACCATATGGGTGTGTGGTGGGGAGGGGCGGAGGGGGGGGGGGCTTTTAGCAGTAAAAGTCTCTGCTCTTCAGCCAAGCGAATTAAAAAAAAAGTTACAATTAGAAATTTTAACTAAAGTTGGTGTTGTGTTCTATTTAAATTAAAAATCAGAGCTGAACAGTTAAAAATCGGAAATATATACAGTTCAAAAACACATCGCAGGAATGTGAAAGTCTTCTGATAAAACCCCTGAAGCACTGCACTTCCACTTAAAAAACTGAATGACTTGTACTAGTGTAAGAGGTATTGCCTGAGGAGAGAGTACACTACTGGCCATTAAAATTGCTACACCAAGAAGAAATGCAGATCATAAACGGGCATTCATTGGACAAATATATTATATTAGAACTGACATGTGATTACATTTTCACACAATTTGGGCGCATAGACCCTGAGAAATCAGTACACAGAACAAACACCTCTGGCCCTAATAACGGCCTTGATACGCCTGGGCATTGAGTCAAACAGAGCTTGGATGGCGTGTACAGGTACAGCTGCCCATGCAGCTTCAAACCGATACCACAGTTCATCAAGAGTAGTGACTGGCGTATTGTTACGAACCAGTTGCTCGGCCACCATTGACCAGACATTTTCAATTGGTGAGAGATCTGGAGAATGTGATGGCCAGAGTAGCAGTCGAACATTTTCTGTATCCAAAAAGGCCCGTACAGGACCGGCAACATGCGGTCGTGCATTATCCTGCTGAAACGTAGGGTTTCGCAGGGATCGAATGAAGGGTAGAGCCACGGGTCGTAACACGTCTTAAGTGTAACGTCCCCTGTTCAAAGTGCCGTCAGTATGAACAAGCGGTGACCGAGACGTGTCACCAGTGGCACCCCATACCATCACGCCGCGTGATACGCCAGTATGGTGATAACGAATACACGCTTCTAATGCGCGTTCACCGCGATGTCGCCAAACACGGATGCGACCATCATGATTCTGTAAACAGAACCTAGATTCATCCGAAATAATGACGTTTTGCCATTCGTGCACCCAGATTCGTCGTTGAGTACACCATCGCAGGCGCTCCTGTCTGTGATGCAGCGTCGAGGGCTACCGCAAACATGGTCTCCGAGCTGATAGTCCGTGCTGCTGCAAAAGTTGTCGAACTGTTCGTGCAGATGGTTGTTGTCTTGCAAACGTCCCCACTTGTTGACTCAGGGAACGAGACGTGGCTGCACGATCCGTTACAGCCATGCGGATAAGATGCCTGTCATCTCGACTGCTAGTGATGCGAGGCCGTTGGGACCCAGCACGGCGTTCCGTATTACGCTCCTGAAACCACCGATTCCATATTCTGCTAACAGTCATTGAATCTCGGCCAACGCGAGCAGCAATGTCGCGACACGATAAACCGCAATCGCGATAGGATACAATCCGACCTTTATCAACGTCGGAAACGTGATTATACGCATTTCTTCTCCTTAGACGAGGCATCACAACAACGTTTCGCCAGGCAACGCCGCTCAACTGCTGTTTGTGTATGAGAAATCCGTTGGAAACTTTCCTCATGTCGGCACGTTGTAGGTGTCGCCACCGGCGCCAACTTTGTGTGAATGCTCTGAAAAACTAATCATTTGCATATCACAGCATCTTATTCCTGTCGGTTAAATTTTGCGTCTGTAGCAAGTCATCTTGGTGGTGTAGCAATTTTAATGGCCAGTAGTGTATATTCTATTGATGTGAAGGGTGCGAGTAGAAAGATGGGGGCCTGGTAGGTAGGAAAAACTACGGAGGTGAGAGGTATGAGATGAGGTGGATAGTGGGAAATGTAGTCGGTGGGAAAGACAGAGCGTGAAGAGTAGTGTGTCGTGTGAGTAATGTAGTGGTTGTAAGCGGAAGGGATGGAGATGGATGGAGAGGCGGAAAGGAGGGAAGAGTCCTCATGTGAAGCAGGAGAGGTGAGGAAGAGTTAACGTCGGAAGGAGGGGTAAATATCGGGGTGGATCTCATTGTCGGGGAGAGGGAGTTGCTTGAAGTTGAGTTGGGATAGGATATCGAGTGTGTGTAGGTGTAAGGATGTGGGGATGTGTTTGTGAAGCGCAACAGCATACCTGGGTTGGTAATCAGAGGGGAGACAATGGTGTGGTTGGAGCCTAGTTTGCAGATATTATAGGAATTGGGGAGGTGATAGATGTGGATGAGGATGCTTGAGAATGTGATGAGATGGTGGAAGATCCAGGTTGGGGAATGTGAACGGATTCAGAAAGCGAGGTGGAGTGCATGGCGTTCGAGGAATTGGAGGGACTTACAGGACTTTGGTGGGTGAGAGAACCATGCAACATTTGCGAGGCAGAGGATGGTTCAGATCAGGTTTTTGTAGGTGTGAAGAAGTTTGGCCTGTTAGTAGTTTTAGTCTATTGTGGGCTTTCTGTCGGATGTTTAGTAGTAGAGGTTTCCACGTTAGTTGCCGGTTGAGGATTCCTCCAAGATATTTTAGTGTGTTAGTTAGCTGGATAAGACGGCTGCAAATGGTAAGTTAGAAGTCATGAAGGTGGAAGGTGCAGATGGTTCATCCTATAATTATTGCCTGGGTTTTGGAGGGGTTGATCTTGAGAAGCCACTGGTTACTCCTGGAGGTAAACTGACTGAGGTGGATGTGGAGGGATGACTGGGATTTCTGGAGTGCATGGTAGAGGACCAGGAAACCGTTGTCATCAGCATACTGAAGGAAGCGAGCTGGTTTGGGTGGTTTGGCATATCAGCAGTGTAGAGGAGATAAACCAGAAAAGGGAGGACAGAGCCTTGGGTTACTCCTGCAGTGGGATGGGAAATATTGGAATTGGTACTGTTAATAGTGACAAAGGATGGACAATTAGATAGGAAGGATGTAATATGGTGGACATAGTAAGCAGGAAATGCATAATTATGTCTGGAGTTTAAAAAGGAGACCACACTGCCACACACGGCTTTTCCTAGGTCGAGAGAAATGAAAATAGTGGATTAATGTGACTTGAGTTAATGGGATAGGAGACGAGTGAGGTCATTAGAGGAGAAATTGGGACAGGAGGGATGTGGTCTTGGTTCAAGTGTTGATAAATGCATCAGGAGAAGAGGGATTTCAAGATCTTACTGAGACTGGTATTTCACATCGCCAAATTTGTACCAATAATTGGCGTGGAGATGCATGCACAAAGGCAAATGCTACACGAGTGGCCTCTGTCGAGTTACATGTCCTCCTCGAATACTGCTCCATCTACTGCTGGCAAGTGCATGCGTAAAGGTGATACTAGGATTGGCTGGATGGTAGAGCAGACGAGCTAGAGGGAAGACCTGGTCCTCGTCGAGTCTTATGATTGGCAGGAGACTGTTTTGGGGTTGGCTGCATAGGTGCTCTTTCCGAGTTTACCGAGGTTTGGTGGAAAGGGAGGAGTGGAGAAACGGGGCTTCTGATTCTGACTCAGGATCTGGATAGAAGATTCTGGACTTGACTCTTGTTATTAGTGGGTTGCACCTGGGACGCTGGTCCTGAGCATGATTTCTCGCTGGCACTGGTCTTGACTGTGGAGCCTGTGGTGAAGTCACAGTTGTTTTCGACCTCAGTCATCTTGGGGAACTTGCAGTGCCAAGGACAAACTCATTTGCATCAGGTACGCACCTTGACATTTGATCCCCCAGTGTGCACTTCCGTATAAGTGATTCAAATTGATCCATGGTATTACCGGCGATTGGAACTGTCACACGCTGGAATCTGCGGAGGTGTCAGAGCTCGTGAGTAATTGCGATCTGCCTAACAGATCAGCAGCCCGCAAATTTGCATATTTGGTGCCCACGATAAGGCTACAAATCGAGGAAGGGCTGTAGTATTGCCGCTCCGGTTTGTAAGGGCAAACAGAATCACAATCTCGTCAGCTGTTCTCCGCTGCACGAACATAGTATATATAACTTCTGTGTAGAACAAATACATCGAAATTTATTCAGTGTTAGATGGCTTCAGATTGCATTGTCAATGTTTTGAGCCAGGGTAAATCGATAAAGCAGAAAAACCTTAATCTTTGCCAACCAAACGCCATCCAGTGGAATGCTAATTATTTGTTGCTTCTCTCTGTGTTGCCAACAGTTCATGATTTATTCGTCACCTCCCTTATCTTGTGTCTTTTGTGCTATTTTATGATCAATAAACTTCTGCCATTGTTTAAATACTAGCGTTATTCGGAAAGCAAGGAACGATCGGTCGCGAAATGGAAACCACAGTGAAAATACGATGAAGTTTTGCACAAGTGTGTTGGGCAGTGTCTCTAGTATGGCTGTCGATCGCGTTACGTCGTTCTTTTTAGTTCTGAGCACACAGGGAGCACATAAAGATACCTAGAACAACAGTGTCTCCCGCCTAGTACGAGGGCCTGGAGAGAGATTTCGCCTGAAGCTATGCAGCCAACATTACATAACTGTCGTGCGTTTTCTTCTTCAAGACAATTCTCAGCCGCATTCTGCAGGGGCAATGAAGATGCTCCTGTATCGTTTCCAATTTCAATTGTTTGATTAACCACAATGTAGCCCATAATTGTCTCCCTCTGAGTTCCATCTCTGCTCGCATGAACCATTGGCTATGCAGACAACATTTTGGCACAGACAACGAGCTGTAGGCCAGTGTACAGAATTGGCGGAAAGCACTGGCGGCTGCCTTCTATAACGACGGTATTGGAAAGTTAGTACAACGCTACGACAAACGCCTAAGTCTGATCGGCGACTTTGGAGGTAAGTAGCTGGAAGTTGTAGCTAACTGTTGCAAATAAAACAGTTTTGATTTTCACTGTGGTTTCCATTTCGCCACCTATCGTTCCTTACTTTCCCAAAAGCTCTCGTATTAGATTAATCTCATGTTAATAATCAGTCAATAATTATGGCTACCATTTCATTAAATTATTTCTTCATTCAATCTTTATTTAAGATTCTGGTATAAGTGATTACCTCCAATGCAGGCTAGCAACAACTACCACTGTCAGAGGACAGAATCAATTTAGCAGATGCAAGGCAAGATAGACAAGTGGAAGGCCTACAAGTTAAAGTGATTTCTGTCAGCGTGTAAACTTACAGTCGCGTGTAGCCTTTCAAATCAAACCGCAAGACCAATGTAGTCTTGCAACGTTGAAAATTAAGACAGAGCTTCAAGACATTCGAGGTATACTGAATGAGAATTTAGCAGCATGACCACAGGGTGAAAGTACAAAGACAGTGCAGAAAGATCAGTCATAGATAGCAAGGGGGCAAATTCAAGGTCCCTCAAATTGCGTCAACCATACTCGCTGCTGATCATATAGCGATTTTAGGGGGACTTAAATATGCAAAAGTAGTTCTCGAAGATACAATCGTTACTTCGTCAGGTTCACTCTCAGCATTGGTGCTGTCAAAATGCTACGATATCAACAACACCGAAAAACGGTGTTGGTCCTCTCGGATGCGTAGACCTATGTGAGGCCTCGTGTTGTTATGGAGAAGGACGAATTCGTTTGCAGTTTTGCGACGACGAGCACACTGAAACTCGTTTCTTCAAGTTCCTGAGGGTAGTATAATACACTTCAGAGTTTATAGGTGCACCGTGATGGCGGATGTCAAACAGAATAACCTCTTCAGAGTCCCAGAAGTCCGTTGCCATTAATTTAAAGGCTGTGGCTTTGAACTTTCTCTCCAGACGAGAGGTGTATGGTGCCACTTCGTGGTCAGCCGTTTCGAAACAATGTATCATCACCTGTGACGATTTTCGACACAAAATTGTGACGATGATACTCGTAACGCGCAAGAAAATCTGCACACACTGTTCTTCGTTGCTCCTTGTGATCTTCTGTTAGGCAACCAGGAACCCAGGGTTGCGTATACTACCTTTGAGTACACCAAGGTGGACGAGTTTGTCAGCATTACCAACAGAGACGTCCAGTTGAGCAGTGAGGTGTTCAAATTTTGATCGGTAAATCACGTAGAATGAGAGTGTCCGCACGTTCCAACACTGGAGGAGTCACAGATGTGTGCGGCCGGCCGGAACACGGGGGGTCGGACGGGTTTGCGCGACCTTGTTGCGATGATGACAGTCGCCTCGCCCAACGTCTCGCCGTGGTTTTGTTCACTGCCAGATCTCTGTAAACCTTGTCAAGCACCTATGAAAGTGTAAGATGCTCTGGTCTTCCGCCGAAAGAAACTCAATGACAGCTGTCTGCTTGGAATGATCCTCCGTTACAGATCTATTTTGAAGGCTACGTATATTTCAGCTACCGATCGGAATTTTATGAAACTATACCAGCTAAAGAGCGAAAGTTCCACCATGTCCCACAGCAAATTCCGTATCTTTTCAACAGAAATTGAACGAAAAGAAAATGTGTTGTATTACGTGAAGAACACCTCTCGCACGTATACATTTGCGATTATAATTCTTTCTTTTTTATATTTGAAATCTTAAATTCTTTCCTTTTTATAAAAACTAAACTCTGTCCAAACAGCCCGTGAAGGCCCATCAGTATCAACCGACCACCGTGTCATCCTTAGCCCACAGATGGTGCCGATATGGAGGGCCATGTGGCCAGCGCACCGCTTTCCCGGCCGTTCTCAGTTTTAGCCACTACTTTCAGTGAAGTCGCTCCTCAATTGGCCTCACAAGGGCTGAGTGCAGCCCTCATGACAACAGCGCTAGGCAGACTCAGACAGTCAACTACCCAAGTGCTATCCGAGCATGACAGTGCTTAGCTTATGTGAAAATCGAAATGCCGTGTGGCTAGGGCCTCCCGTCTGGTAGACCGTTCGCCTGGTGCAAGTCTTTAGAGTTGACGCCATTTCAGCGACTTGCGTGTCGATGGGGATGAGATGATGATGGTTAGGACAACACAGCACCCAGTCCCTGAGCGGCGAAAATCTCCGACCCAGCCAGGAATTGAACCCGGGCCGTTAGGTATTACAATCCGTCGCGCTGACCACTCAGCTACCAGGGGCGGACTTAACTTCGGTGATCTGACAGGAACTGGTGTTACCACTGCAGCAAAGCCGTACTCTTTTCTTTTTGTAAACATGTAATATGCGACCTCTTTGCATTTCAGCAAGAAAAATGTATGAAATAAATAAACTGTCAGTCTGTTGTTATTCATTCTCATTAAGTGTCCATAAAATGTAATTCTATGCCGTCTTATTGTATCTATTATATTATCACTTTTTCATAGACCTCCTTGCTGTCTTTCCATTCCCATATCTCTTCTCCACACTTTCGCATCCATTTTTCGTTTCTTTGTTTCGTTTCCAAATTATTTGACTCTTTGGCTGTACTTACGGTTAGGAATTCTCAGCATAAAGACAGGCTTCGTCATAACATTAAATGCCTCAGTTTTTTACTAATCGGTAAGGATTTGTTACTGTACTTTTATTTGCACAGTAGAATGCTTCTTAGAAGTATCTGTATGCTTTGTCCAAAGCAATTGACAGGATTATTGTAAGTATTTAAATTCTGAAACCTTCTTAATTTCCATATTTTGCTTCCATATATTTTGATGGACCTTTAACGTTGGTCAATTATACTTCTTCCTTTTAAGTGATATTTGTAATCCAATTTTCTTTCTCCTACCTCTTAGAGAACGTCTATAAGTTTTCTTGCATCTTGTAGATTCTCTGCTAAAACTGCTGAATCATCTGTAGAAGCTAAGCAGTCAATTTCAAGTTTCTCTCTCTTGCTTCCAACCTTCACTTTGTTTATTCCATCTCATACAGTCATTTTCTTCATTCTCGTACTGTTTTCCCCAATATTAAATTGATAATAATGTAGGCAGCCCATTCACATGCCTCATGCCGATTTTAATTTCGAATGGTTTTGATATTTCACCGATAAATTTACCTGTGGAATTAGTATTAGACAAAGTTTGCTTAGTTTTATTGGCCGCTCCAAATTCTTCTATAACGCTGAATAGTGTATTTCTGTACACGTAGAAATAGGCTTCTTTAAAATCAACAAGAGATACATAAAATATTGAGCATGAAGTTCCTTATACCTGATTGAGTGGTTTAGGCGTAATATCTGTTTGACATATGACCTTCCTCTCCTTAAACCTCCGTAATATTTTTATAATTGGTTGGTTGGTTGGCTGTGGGGGGGGAAGAGACCAAACAGCGAGGTCATCGGTCTCATCGGATTAGGGAAGGACGGGGAAGGAAGTCGGCCGTGCCCTTTCAAAGGAACCATCCCGGCATTTGCCTGGAGAGATTTTAGGGAAATCACGGAAAACCTAAATCAGGTTGACCGGACGCGGGATTGAACCGTCGTCCTTCCGAATGCGAGTCCAGTGTGCTAACCACTGCGCCACCTCGCTCGGTATTCTAATTGTTCTTCCATTTGATTTTATTCTTATTATTACGCAATTATTTATTTAGTCGGTCATGTAAAGACCAGAATAGTCCCACAACCACTATGACAGGTCCAGAATGAAATTTTCACTCTGCAGCGTTCGCTCTGCAGTGGAGTGTGCGCTGATATGAAACTTCCTGCCAGATCAGAAATGTGTGCCAGTTCGAGACTCGAACTCGCTACCTTGCCCGTGAAAGGCAAAGGTCCCGAATTATATTCTCGGTCCGGCACACAGTTTTGATCTGCCGAGAAGTTTCGCTACGATAGGTCTTCTAAACTTTTCTTTTCATAGTTTAAGCCAAAGGTTTTTTAACAATCTACTGTGCAAAGAAAACGTATACTCATGTTGACTTCTACGCACCAACAAAAATCTGAAGTTTGGAGGATGCTGAGTAGGCACTATTCCGAAACACCACGTAAAACCAACAAAAACTGAGTCAAGTAACAAGAGACGATTCATGTGCCCATTACGAATCACATATAAGTACCTACGGTAAAATGGAACTACGTATTCATTATAAAAAATTTTAAGTTCTGTCCAGTGCGTCGCATATTTTACGAATATTGCAGACACAGTGCTTCTGCAGTCATATAGGTCCTAGCTAAAATTTTGTACGATACTTTAATTTCATTTTGTAAAACAATTTTTAATACCCATGCCGATATCGTGAAGCAACATCACGTCTATGTACTGACGAAACAACAGGCGATATGGTTCATTGAAGCTATCTGAAAGATTTTTAACAATCTATTGCTAAAACTGGCCGATTGTGAAACCGAAACATCAGCTATTGTGATACGTAGACCTAGCAATTCAGAACCAGGATCTTTATTCGCCTTTCAGTACTTTTCATATGGTCGGCTTCGTCGTAATACACAGTGGAATCAACTTTAGTTGGTGATCAATTATATACTTGGTCACAAAAAATAAGTATAGAGCTAAAATGTTTTCTTTCTCACTCAAGAAAATCATGTAATACAATGATTCATTTGTAGAAATTCTTCAGTTGAATACAATATATTTTATTTTAGCCGAGTACATAGTACACGCTTGTATTTATTTAGTGGTACTCTGAGTCATGTGCATGCTAACTTATTGAAAAATTTGTTTCTTGAGTACTGATAGTAATTACGAAGCGAAGCAAGTATCGAGGAAGGTAAATCCAACAATTGACTGCTTCTGCTATTGCGTACGTGAACGTCACGTCTCATGTTGAATTTTTCTACATTTTCGCTAGCATCTATTAAACAGTTATAATGGGTGGTCAGAAACAATATGAAAAGCTCGTTAGGGTGTTGCAGGTTAAACTGTGCCGAGAAATAAATATTAAGAAAAAAATTGATTACTCTGCGCCGTTTCCGAGTTAATTAGCTTTGAAGTTAGCCAATCAGGCCGTTGGGAGCACAAATTCGAGAGGCTCGCCGAAGACGGTAAGGCCAAACCTTTGGTTTCCCAAAACCGCACAAGAGAGCAATACAAGAATTGGACACGGGACTATAGTGGGGATCGAACCAGAGCCAAAGTCTGCAGTCCGTGCACTGTCATCTAAGCTATGAGAATAACTGACACTAATTTCTTTCGGGCCCTTTGAACTTGCGCGCGAAGCGGCCTGATTGGTTAATTCAAAGCTAATTAACTCGGAAGCGGCGCAACGTGTTGAATTTTCTTCCTTAACAATTATTTATCAGCAAAACCTACCCGGCAACGCCCTTATAAGCTATTCACAGTTTTTCTTACCATCCTGTATATCTGCAGGCCAGACATGTCAGTATGCAGAGCCATCTAAAGTAGTTTCTGAAGGACTTTCACGGGACTAATGCTAATGGAACTCTGACTGCCTTCTTCTGCCATCTGAAAATGTGCTCAGTTCATGGAGAAATCCATAGCAATCTTTCATACTGCAGATGGGAATGCAAGAAAGTAAGGTATGAGTGTACCAGTGTAGTAACAACTGTTTGCTCACACCGTTTCTTAATTTATAGAATAAAACGGTGCACGACCTAGTCTGCTGTAGAGAGAAGAGCGTTTTTAGTCTGTGATTAGTCCAAGCGATAGCGAACATGTAGCATGTCTAGTTAGCATTGGTAGTGAAAGGGAGTGCAGAAGATGTTAAATTAGCATTGACGAACGCGGGAAGGACAGATGCCGAGATGGTGGTGGTGCACAGTGGAGAAATGGCGTAGGCAAACTAGTAAAGGTCAGTGAGCCGGTGTTTTCAAATAAACGTGTGTAGAGCTGAGCTCCACTAAAACTACGATTTGGTAGATTTATTGCAGCACATAAAAGACGTAGTAAATGGTAGGATTATAGGCAGTATCGGTAGCACTGGTATGGAAAGAATCATACAATATGGTTCAAATGGCTCTGAGCACTATGGGACTTAACATCTATGGTCATCAGTCCCCTGAAAGAATCATACACTGAAGAGCCAAAGAAACTGGCACACCTCCCTAATGTCGTGTAGGGCCCCCGCCAACTCGCAAAAGTGCCGCAACACAACGTGCCATGGACTCGACTAATGTATGAAGTAGGGCTGAAGCGAGCTGACACCATGAATCCTGCAGGGCTGTCCATAATTCGGAAAGAGTACGAGGGATGGCGATCTCTTCTGAACAGAACGTCGCAAGGCATCCCAGATACGCTCAATAATCATCATGTTTGGGGAGTTTGGTGGCCAGCGGAAGTGTTTAAATTCAGAAGAGTATTCCTGGAGTCAGTCTGCAGCAATTCTGAAAGTCTGGGTTGTCGCATTGTCCGGCTGGAACAATGGACACGAGTGGATGCAGGTTGTTAGACAAGATGCTTACTTATGTGTAACCCGCAGGCTCGTATCTAGACGTGTCAGGGGTTCCATGTCCCTCCAACTGCACACGCCCCAGACCATTACAGAACCTCTACCAGCTTGGACAGCCACCTGCGGACATGCATGATCCATCAATTCATGAGGCTGTCTCCATATCTGTACATGTCCACCCGCTCGATACAATTTGGAACGAGACTCGTCAAGCCGGCCGCTGTGGCCGAGCGGTTCTAGGCACTTCAGTCCGGAACTGCGTTGCTGCTACGGTCGCAGGTTCGAATCCTGCCTCGGGCATGGATGTGTTTGATGTCCTTAGGTTAGTTATATTTAAGTAGTTCTATGTCTAGGGGACTGATGACCTCACATGTTAAGTCCCATAGTGCTCAGAGCCAATTGAACCATTTGAGACTCGTCGGACAAGGCAACATGTTTTCAGTCATCAACAGTTCACTGTCGGTGTTGACAGGCCCAGGCGAGGCGTAAAACTTTGTGTCGTGCAGTCATCAGGGGTACACGAGTGGGCCTTCGGCTCCACAAGCCCATATCGATGATGTCTCGTTGAATGGCTCACATGCTGACACTTGTTGATATCCCAGCACTGAAAAGTGCAGAAATTTGCGGAAAGGTTGCACTTCTTTCACGTTGGTCACGTTCTTGCAGTATCTTTTCCCGGCCGCAGCGATGTCGGAGATTTTATGTTTTAGCGGATTCTGTAATGTTGAACGATTCCCTTCAGTCATCGTTGGTCTTGTTCTTGTAGGATCTCCTTCCACCCGCAGCAATGTCTGAGATTTGCCGTTTTACCGGTTTCCTGATATTCACGGTACATTCGTGAAATGGTCGTTCGGAAAAATTCCTACTTCATCGCTACCTGGGATATGCTGCGTCCCGCTTCTCGTGCGCCGACTATAACACCAGGTTCAAACTTATTTAGATCAGTTACTGCTGCTACAATGGCAGGTTGTCAAGATTTAACAACTGTGTCAGACACTTGTCTTATCTAGGCGTTGCCGACTGCTGCACTGCATTCTGCCTGTTTACATACGTCGGTATTTGAATACGCATGCCTAAACCAGTTTCATTGGAGCTTCAGTGTAAATGAATGTGTGTGAGAGAAACTGGGAACAGACGATCTCTCTTTGTCTTTTGTTTGTTTGTTGTACATATAATTAGAACCGCGCGTCCTTGAGTGTTAGCTCCTTGTGTCTTTTACATCCGAAAAAATATAAATAGTATTTTGTAAGCAACATAAATTAGTTTGACATCGTAGCTTCTGAGCTTTTATGTAAAGAAAGCAATTATTTTTTATGCAAGTATAGTTTACACACACAAACATAAGAGTTTTATACAATTATTGCTGTTATTCTGCATTCAACAAAACGTTCTTCACCACGATCAAAGGCCAGAATATCCTGTTATTATCGATAAGTGCGAAAGCTATTTGTGAATAACAGAAACATGCTTTATATCGACTCGACGAAGTACTGAAGCGATGTTTGGTAGGTCTCTGCTTTGCAACTTTTTTAAACTTTTCCTTTCTTTAAGAAACTGAATATTCTAGAGCTATATTATAAACCTCTACCCTTAATTTTCCTACAGTATCCCTCTCTTTCACTCTACAAATAAACAATTTCCGATTCAAAGCTGAATTAAACATTAACAGTGTCAAGTTAGCATAAATACTTTTGATTTTTAAGTAACAGACAACAGGACAACTACGTAGAACAAAAATGTTCCGTTGATTACGTGTCCGTTTATATATCCTCATCTAGTCTGGTTTGTGGACGGTTCACCTCTTCCGGTTTCTAGGGAATCTACTAAGACACTGATCGCAACTGCAAACAAAATCATTGAAATAAAGTAACGCCTGTGTGGGGGATGTGTGGAGCTTGTTTGCATGCAGTGTACGGTACGGCTTCCCTGCGTGGTGCCAGTTATTCGGCAGCGTGTTCCAGCTGGATATCCAGTAATGGCGTCTGATTAACAGCGACTCACCTGTACCGTTATGTTTGCGTCTGCTTGGCCATAACGTACAGGCTGCGCGATTACCACCTTAACTGACCAAGGCTACTGGAAAATAACCACAGTCTACTGTTACTTGTGATAGTCTACGGTAGTTTTACAACTGTAATGAGGTGCTGTGAGACAGCCTGGCTGGCGCCAAACACCCTGTACCACACACCGAAAAAATGGAAGTACGCTCCTCTTGTTAGAGGCAGTCGGCGGTTTTAAGTAAAAGGACGCATTCTCGCTAGCCACTCCAAACTTTTTCCGCATAACTTCTGCACGAATCATAATGCAGCAGTCTCAGTACTCTAAGAGCCCCCAGAAGGTATAGTGTGTTCATTATTACTGAATAAATGATAGTTACGGCGGAAGTAGTAGGGAGAAAAGCACACGCCGAAGACACAGGCAGCAGCATTCCGCCAGTCCCACGATACCTGCGGCCACAGAAAGCCCACAAAGTCGCCAAACCTTCACCCATTACCACCACAACACTTCCTGCTTGCTCTGTGCGTGCTTCCGCTGCAGTCAGCTTGCTGTTCTGAGCCATCGTTGCGCCTCGTGACTTTATGGTCGGTTTTACGGTTCTAGTAGTGCTTAATTAATTTTTTATTGTTAGCGTAATTTTTTTAGAGGAACTGAACAATGTTGGTAGGTAGTTCCGAAAATTATGAATGGAAAAGGTAAGCACCGTCCTCTTGGCTAGGGGATCGTCACGCGAGAGTAATCGAGGTAAATGGTACTTTGAGAATAAGAAAACGTAATGGTGGCCGACTGCTCTTCTACATTAACACGGTAACCGATACAGCTGCCGAAGCTCTGAACGTATACAAGAACATCGTTGTGAAGATTGGGAAGGAAATTGCCGAGAAAGAAAAGGAAGCTGAAGATACTACACTACTGGCCATTAAAATTGCTACACTACGAAGATGACGTGCTACAGACGCGAAAGTTAACCGACTGGGAGAAGATGCTGTGATATGCAAATGATTAGCTTTTCAGAGCATTCACACAAGGTTGGCGCCGGTGGCGACACCTGCAACGTGCTGACATGAGGAAAGTTTCCAACCGATTTCTCATACACAAACAGCAGTTGACCGGCGTTGCCTGGTGAAACGTTGTTGTGACGCCTCGTGCAAGGAGGAGAAATGCGTACGATCACGTTTCCGACTTTGTTAAAGGTCGGATTGTAGCCTATCGCGATTGCGGTTTATCGTATCGCGACATTGCTGCTCGCTTTGGTCGAGATATAATTAGCAGAATATATGGAATCGGTGGGTTCAGGAGAGTAATACGGAACGCCGTGCTGGATGCCAACGGCCCCGTATCACTAGCAGTCGAGATGACAGGCAACTTATCCACATGGTTCGTGCAGCCGCATCTCGATCCCTGAGTCAAAAGATGGGGACGTTTGCAAGACAACAACAACCTTCACGAACAGGTCGACGACGTTTGCAGCAGCGTGGACTATCAGCTCGGAGACCATGGCTGCGATTACCCTTGACGCTGCATCACAGACAGGAGCGCCTGCAATAGTGTACTCAACGACGAACCTGGGTGCACGAATGGCAAAACGTCATTTTTTCGGATGAATCCAAGTTGTGTTTACAGCATCATGATAGTCGCATCCGTGTTTGGCGACATCGCGGTGAACGCACATTGGAAGAGTGTATTCGTCGTCGCCATACTGGCGTATCACCCGGCGTGATGGTATGGGGTGCCATTGGTTACACGTCTCGGTCACCTCTTGTTCGCACTGACGCCACTTTGAACAGTGGACGTTACATTTCAGATGTGTTACGACCCGTGGTTCTACCATTCATTCGCTCCCTGCGAAACCCTACATTTCAGCAGGATAATGCACGACCGCATGTTGCAGGTCCTGTACGGGCCTTTCTGGATACAGAAAATGTTCGACTGCTGCCCTGGCCAGCACATTCTCCAAATCTCTTACGAATTGAAAACATCTGGTCAATGGTGGCCGAGCAACTGGCACGCCACAATACGCCAGTCACTACTCTTGATGAACTGTGGTATCGAGTTGAAGCTGCATGGGCAGCTGTACCTGTACACGCCATCCCAGCTCTGTTTGACACAATGCCCAGGCGTATCAAGGCCGTTGTTACGGCCAGAGGTGGTTGTTCTGGGTACTGATTTCTGAAGATCTATGCACCCAAATTGCTTGAAAATGTTATCACATGTCAGTTCTAGTATAATTTATTTGTCCAATGGATACCCGTTTATCATGTGCATTTCTTCTTGGTGTAGCAATTTTAATGGCCAGTAGTGTAAAAACCGTTCGGGAGTTATTGGTCACACTTCAGCAATCACAACTTTTTCGAGGCAGATTGCACATCGTTATTCCCAGTTTTTAAAAGGCTCAGGTCACGCCCGTCTGCAAGAAGTGATCCATAAAACTACTATCCAGTACCGTTGTAGAATCTTAGAATGTATTCTAAGCTCAAACATAATAAGGTACGCCGAACGTCATGAACTTCTCAATACCAACCAGCATATATCCGAAAACATCGATGATGTGAAACGCAATTCGCACTTTTCTCTCAAGGCGTAATGAAAGCTTTGGATCAAGGCGGTAAGATAGATACAGCGTTTCTTGATTTCCGAAAAGCATTTGACTCATTACCACACCTTCGCTTACTGTCAAAATTACGATCATGCGAGGTATCAAGAGAAATTTGTGACTGGGTTGAGAACTTTTTGGTAGGGAGGACACAGCATGTTATCTTGGACTGAGAGTCATCGTCAGATGTAGAAGTGACTTCAGGTGTACCCCAGGGAAGTGTGCTGGGGCACCTGCTGTTGCAGTTGCAGACAGCATTAGTAGTCCCTCAGGCTTTTTGCAGATGATGCAGTTGTGTACAATGGGGTACTGTCTGAGAGAATCTGAATAAATATTTAGTCAGATCGTGATCAGATTTCAAAATGGTGCAAAGATTGGCAGCTAACTTTAAATGTTCAGAAATGTAAAATAGTGCAGTTTACAAAACGAAAAAACGTAGTAACCAATATCACCATAACATCAATGAGTCACTGCTGCAGCCTGACAACTCATTCAAATACCTGGGTGTAATACCTTGTAGGGATACGAAGTGGAATGATCACACAGGCTCAGTCGTAGGTAAAGCAGGTGGTAGACTTCGGTTTATTAGTGGAATACTGGTAAAGTGCAATCAGTCCACGAAAGAGATTGCTTGCAAATCACTCGTACGACTGGTGCTAGAATTCTGTTGAAGTTTGTGGGACCCGTACCAGATAGGACTAACAGTGGATATTGAACGTATACAGAGAAGGGCAGCACAAATGATCACAGGATTGTCTGACCTGTGGGACAGTGTCACATAGATACTGAAGGAACTGAACTGGGCCGCGCGGGATTAGCCGAGCGGTCTGAGGCGCTGCAGTCATGGACTGTGCGGCTGGTCCCGGCGGAGGTTCGAGTCCTCCCTCGGGCATGGGTGTGTGTGTTTGTCCTTGGGATAATTTAGGTTAAGTAGTGTGTAAGCTTAGGGACAGATGGTTTGAGCAGTTAAGTCCCATAAGATTTCACACACATTTTTTGAACTGAACTGGAAGACTCTTGCAGAACAATCCCGAGAAAGTCTATTAACAAAGTTTCAAGAACCGGCTTTAAATGATGACTCTAAGAATATACAACAATCCCCTACGTATCGCTCACGTATGGATCGTGAGAATATGATCAGAATAATTACTGGACACACAGAATCATTCAAACAATCATTCTTCCTGCGTTCCATTTGCGAATGGAACGGAAAGAAACCTAATAACTGGTACAATGGGACGTACCCTCTGCCATGCACCTCACTGCGGTTTTCGAAGTATAAATTTGGATGTAGAACCTCGGCTTTCACTTTGTACATTTCTGTGGCCGTAAGCTGTTGATGGAGAGCAAGGATGTACCTGCAGGGACATGCCTAGTTTGTAAGAAACATCCGTAGCATGAATATCGGCCAAGTGGTAGCGTAAGGGGTGGTATGAGGTGGATCACGCAGGGACGAATGGAAGTTAGATTAGTCTCATGCACGTAGTGCAGAGTTTGCTCATAGGCTTCCAGTAATTCACAGAATAAAATTTGCATCAAATTGTGTGTTCAACTACAATTCGTCGACCACATGGGTCGGTGAAATAAATTTAATTTAGAAGCTGTTAGGTGCTTTTTGTTATTTATTATGTCAGTTTGCCTGGTATTCCTAGAGCAGCGATTTCAAGACGATGTTTGATGATCCTAGATTACTGTTGTCATGGGTTAATATCTCAGATTTTTCTGCTTACTCTAGTGGGAACCATTGCGCATCACGGAGGCCAAAGATACTAGATGTATGAAATCTAGAGAATGAAGCGTGGTATCTGTAGTCAAGTGAAGGCAACACATGGCGTTTTCATATGCGCTTCACAACCATCATGGCGAACTAGAAATGTTCCACAAGTAATTTCGCTGATTCCTCATTTCTAATAACCTCGAGATTAAAAATGATTTTCTCTGTTTTTATCTGATTAGTGCGCAGTGGATTGCTCTGAACCGGTGACTAGTTATTTGTATCATTTCTCAGTCATTATCTAGTACAGCTTACGAATTGTTTCCTGATGTTATTAGTGTCATACCAGCAGCGAATATTACGTTCTTATACGATACATAATTCTAAAAGTCGTTAATGTAGGCAGTGAACAGGAGAGGTCCAACAACTATGCCTTTCGGGTACTTCTCTTTTCACTGGGCTATTGCTTACCTCGCCTTATCCGGATATACAAGCCGTAACCTACTGTTTAAAGAAGGTTTGAAGAAAATGACTGGTTTACTTGCGGTGCCATTGCATTATAACTTCTTGATAATTATGTCATGTGACACTGAGTACATACTTTTCGATAATTCGTCCTACAAATAATGAGTTACTCAGCGTCCACGAAAGTTTGAACAGCTCAGCTAGCGGTGAAGCCAAGGCAAGTAAGCTCTGCTGTAGGTACCCTGAGACTCACCTTTCGCTGAAAGACGGTTGCGGCGACGAATCAGCGACCGGAACGGAGAAAACAGAATGGCAGCGAGGAACACGGAACCGCTCACACCTGCCAACAAAAATGAAAAACGGAACCTTGAGTTACGTGGTAGCCATCACTACAAGAAATCTAGACAGACCTTGTTACTAAATCTCGAAGACACATTCCAAAAATAATAAATGTCACACTAAAAAAAAAAGGAGAAGCAGATTAGTGTTAAACGAGGTCATTAGAGACGGAGCACAAGCTCGGATTAGGGAAGGATGGGAAAGGAAATCGCCAGTGCCCTTTCGAGGGAACCATCCCGGCATTTGCCTGGAGTGATCTAGGGAAATCACGGAAAACCTAAATCAGGATGGCTGGACGCAGAATTTAAAAAAAAAATAAAGTTCAGATCTACACCTGTTAACAGCAAAAGCATCAAAACCACTCCGTGTCGCCTGGAAACCAAGAAACTAAAACAAAAAGATTCAAAGAGCTTGATCACCAGAAGGAACAAACTTAGAAAATACATACAAAATTGGTTCAAATGGTTCAAATGGCTCTGAGCACTATGGGACTTAACATCTGTGGTCATCAGTCCCCTAGAACTTAGAACTACTTAAACCTAACTAACCTAAGGACATCACACACATCCATGCCCTAGGCAGGATTCGAACCTGCGACCGCAGCAGCCGCGCGGTTCCGGACTGCGCGCCTAGAACCGCTAGACCACCGCGGCCGGCCATACAAAATTGATACGTGCTGTAAATGAAATAAGAAAAAGAGGAACGACAAATGACAACAGGCACTGAAAGAATGATTAAACTGCTTGAAGAAAATACCACATCTACATGAAAGAAGACGTCAGCACATACATAGAACACTTCGAGCAAAAACAGCAAACAAATAGGCAGCAAGAAGCGAAAATTCGAAAGGAACTCGAACAACACAGAACAAAATTACCAACGAAAGGAGTCCTATCAATATAAAAGAACGTAAGGTTACAGGCTCCTCTTCATCTCTTTTCATGAGAAAGATGAAACCAAAGCAGTGGCAAAATTGTGAAATCCTGTCAAATATTTTAGGAAACTCCAAAGCGGCGAAATTGACGTAATTTTCCTGATATTGCAATTTCGGCGTAATACTGCTGTGTCAAGCAGTTATATAAGACGTCCGAAGTTCTAATTTTTATTATTTCATTATTTTACTGACCTCCTTAGTATGCCATTTAAGTAACGCGTTAATCTAACAACCATTATGACAGTTACTCTGAGTTTTTCTTTTTTTCTGTAGATGTCTTTCGTCAATATGCTGTGCCCAGCAGAACATTCATAGAACCATTTCTGTACCAGGTATTGGTTTCTCATGTCGGAAAACCTCAAACGTCGCTATAGTTATCCAGAATTTGTTCCTGTTTTCTGAATCTTCTGGCCGTATGCCAATTTCCTCCAAGTCTTTTGTGCTTTCAATGTTCCTGGATATTCTTGTTTTCCGCTCCAATTCAAACGATTCAAGTATGTTCTTAGAACTATTTAGAGTCATTCATTCTTCTCATTACACCATATTTGTCTGGGCTGATTTACTTCAGATGGTTCAAGTGTCTCTAAGCACTATGGGACTTAACATCTGAGGTCATCAGTCCCCTAGACTTAGAACTACTTGAACTAAACTAACCTAAGGACATCACACACATCCATGCCCGAAGCTGGAGTCGAACCTGCGACCGTAGCAGCAACGCGGTGCGCGACTGAAGCGCCTAGAACCGCTCGGCCACAGTGTCTGACGCTGATTTAGTTCTTATAGCTTGGATATAGTATATAGTGGAATGTCTTTCACCATTTTCTCTCACATTCCGTTAGTAAATATCTCGTACATGTGGTAAAACCATCAGATCTAAGTAAAAGCATTTTGCACCCCTTTCTGTAGCAAAGACGGTCTTAATCAGGAAAAATTAATGTAGTCTTTTCTTCTGTTACTGTAATTGTGTACGTCATTGTTCCGTTTGAGCTGCATTGGGTTATTTACAAGAACAATGATGGTCACTAAAGATTTCCGAGACGTAGCGTATCGTGTGATTCACTAACGGACTGTGTGTTCTGATGCCGGCCGGTGTGGCCGTGCAGTTCTAGGTGTTTCAGTCCGGAACCGCGTGACCGCTACGGTCGCAGGTACGAATCCTGGCTCAGGCATGGATGTGTGTGATGTCCTTAGGATAGTTAGGTTTAAGTAGTTCTAAGTTCTCGGGGACTCATGACCACAGATGTTAAGTCCCATAGTGCTCAGAGCCATTTGAACCATTTTTTTGTGTTCTGATGACGAACTTCGAAGCAGTGGAATTGTAATTTAAGCACAAAACTTGGGTTCTGGGTTGTTTTTGAAATATAGTTTAACGGAATTAATACATTCTACACCGAAGATCCAAACTAACTGGTACACCTGCTTAATATCGTGCAGGGCCCCCATGAGCACGAGGGGTGGAGGTCCTTTCTGAACACGACGTTGCAAGGCATCCCACATTTGCTCAATAACATTCATGTCTGGAGAGTTCGGTGGCCAGCGGAACTCCGAAAATTGTTCCTGGAGCCACTCTGTAACAATTCTGCACCTACGTGGTGTGGCATTGTCCTGCTGGAATTACCCAAGTCCATCGCAATCCACAATGGACATGAATGAATGCAGGTGATCAGACAGGATGCTTACGTATGTGTCACCTGTCAGAGTCGTATCTAGACGTATCAGGGGTCCCGTATCACGTCAATTGCACACGCCCCACACCATTACAGAGTCTCCACCAGCTTGAACAGTCCGCTGCTGATATGCAGGGTCCATGATTCATGAGGTTGTCTCCATACCCGTAAACGTCCATCCGCTCGATATAATTTGAAACGAGACTCGTCCTACCAGGCAACATGTTTCCAGTCATCAACAGTCCAATGTCGGAATTGACGGGCCCACGGGAGGCGTAAAGCTTTTTGTCGTGCAGTCATCAATGGCACACGAGTGGGCCTTCGACTCCGAAATCCCATATCGATAATGTTTCATTGAATGGTTCGCGTGCTGACTCTTGCTGACGGCCCAGCATTGAAATCTGCAGCAATTTGCGGAAGGGTTGTGCGGTGTGCATACTGTAAGACCTTCAGTACACACACTATCAAATTATTTGACTTGTCGCTCTAACGAAGTAGGCGAGTGTCAGCAATATGTCTCGTGGTCTTATCGTGGCGTGTTTATCTTCTGCCGTTAGTTCAGACGCTTAGAGTAGCAGATTGACGGTGACGAACTTTAAACAGAACTTGATTAATTTTCACACACATTTATTAAAATAATAAAAAAACATAGATATTACGTAACTTGATTCTGGATGCTGTTTACAATTGACAATCTTGGTACGTTAATCTTACTCTCACATATCTCTGATACTTGACAAAGTGTCCATTCATTTATCTTCATGGCTACGTACAGGAATATGATAATCTTATTAAGTGCAGACTGAAACTTGACTATAGGCTGGTACAGACAAATGCAGACTAATGCAGACTGACTAATCGGAGGTCTGTACACTCATTATAATACCTCGAGCGTTCAGGTATCACTGCGCGAGTGTGATCCACGAGGAGAAAAGGTTCTACGTTAGCAGCAATCTCATTGGCTGCGTTACATATTAATACGCAGATCGGCGGAAGCAGAATTTGGTCCGTCACTATGGCAGCGCCATCTCGTAGTGCGAAGACGGACGAGCGCTGCGCCTGCGCTGTTGTGCTTAGCGGGGCGCGCTCTAGTGGGAAAGTTGCGTGCGCGCTGACTACGCGGAAGTATGTACACAACAAGTTGCACTTCTGTCACGTTGAATGATTGTCTTCAGTCCTCGTTAGTTCCGTTCTTGCAGGATCTTTTCCCGGTCGCAGTGATGTTGGAGATTTGATGCTTTACCTTGTTTCTGACATTCAAGGTACACTCGTGAAATGGTCGCACAGGAAAATCCCCACTTATTCACTGAATGGAAGATCCTGTGCCCCATCACTCGTGCACCGACTATAACACCACGTTAAAATTTACTTAAATCTTGATAAGCTGCCATTGCAGTTGCCGACCGCAGCATCGTATTCTGCCTGTTTACACATCTCTGTATTCGAATACGCATGCCTATACCATTTTCTCTGGCACTTCAGTAACCTTTAAAATGTAAACAGACGCTTCTTATAGAGAAAATAACGATCTGTAAAGAAACAGCAGTGTGAAATCTCACTGCTTTTGTTATTTGTTTACCAGTAGCTACTAATTAATATGCGTGATAAAATTAAATATTCAGTTTCGAACTTCAGTTACATTTGCACTGTAATTATGAATAATAGGTAACGGTAAGCACTGTAATTCAGCATTTAGTCAAATTATAATAACGAAAACTCAACAGTAAATATTTGTTGAGAAACGATTAATTGTGTGTGTGTGTGTGTGTGTGTGTGTGTGTGTGTGTGTGTGTGTGTGTGTGTGAATTCCTAAGGGACCAATCTGCTTAGGTTTTTGTCCTGAAGGTGAAGTTATGCAGTTGTGCTCGAGTTTCCAAAATTGTATTTTTAAACTGCGTTTGTAATTGTATTTTCCTGGCCCATTCCACAGTACCCTTTAAGCATGCCGCACGTATTTAAAAATTCTTTGTGTGGCGATATGGCATTTGCACACGGGTTGTGTAATGAAAATGCTACAGTTCCTCAGAGTGACTTCCTAACTGCAGAGTACCAGAATCTAGACTGTTTTCTCGAGTTTTCACTAAAGAGCGAGAGATGACGCAGTGGCCAGCAGTCGTATCTCATGAGAGTGTGCAAAGGAAAAAAGGGTGAAACAAGTAGAACACACCATCCAGTTGGAAGACGTAATGGGCAGGGTCTGTCAAAACATCCGGCAAATTAAAAGATTACCTTACAAAATCTAGCAAGAAGATTGTGTCACATGAAACACTGCTCGTAGGGTAAAGAGCCTTTTACCATTAATAACTGCATGAATTAAGGGGATCACACCGTGGTTCAGGTCGAAAAAAATCGATTTTCGGTTTTCATCATATTTCGATAGATTATGGTTTTATTTAAGTACTCTGAAAAGGATTTTGCTGAAAAAAAATTTTTCGAGCATTTAAAGAGCTTTTTCCTATCACGTGTGTTTATGTGCCACGCCCACTTTTCTGCTTATATTTTAGATGTTTATATCCCCTACATTGCACATTAGGGATTTTTTTTTTTACTCCCGAGTGTGTTGGCCATCCTTGGGATACAACGGTCGGTAGTCTTTTGTTCCTGCTGTTCGTAAACAGCATGCATTCAAACACGCGGTTAGTTTTGTCCAAGTGTGATTGTGGGTAGTTGTTATAGAAAACTTGCGGGTATACTATGGGCAGGCAATTAGGAGAAATAAAGAAAATCTGGAGGCGATGAAGAGAGATGTTTGGTCCATGTTCTTCCATAAGTCCGCTACTGATGTAAGCCATGTCATGGATTGTGTCCACCAGGACAATTCTTGGTGCAAATAAAATATGGCTCTGGCAACTGGAGAATCTTATTTTCACCAGCATTCTCTTCCTGCTGCTGTTATTACAGCAATTAAACCTATTATCAAAGACTTGGCCCATCCTGACGTTCTAAGGAAATGTCTGCATGGGCCACGACTGGAAAATCGTGGGGGGGGGGGGGGGGGGGGCACGACTGGAAAACCATGGCCATGACTGGAAAACTGTGGGGGGGGCACGACTGGAAAACTGTGGCCACGACTGGAAAACCGTGGCCTGGTGAGTTGTGTCCCGCTTTTGTTGGGAAGAGCTGATGGTGGGGTTCGAGAGTAGCGCAGGCCCCGCAAAGCTATGGACTCAGTTTGTTAACCAGGCTCTGTGCAAGGTAGTGGTGCCTCCATAATGGTGTTGACAGAGTCAACATCGCTTTAGAAAACATCGTTCCTGTGAAACACAACTAGCTCTTTATTCACATGAAGTGTTGAGTGCCATTGACAAGGGATTTCAGATCTATTCCGTATTTCTGGATTTCCCGAAGGCTTTTGACACTGTACCACACAAGCGGCTCGTAGTGAAATTGCGTGCTTATGGAATATCGTCTCAGTTATGTGACTGGAATTGTGATTTCCTGTCAGAGAGGTCACAGTTCGTAGTAATTGACGGAAAGTCATCGAGTGAAACATAAGTGATTTCTGGCCTTCCCCTAGGCAGTGCTATAGGCCCTTTGCTGTTCATTATATAAACGATTTTGGAGACAATCCGAGCAGCCGTCTTGGGTTGTTTGCAGATGACGCTGCCACAGTTTTCCAGTCGTGCCCCCGCCCCCCCACAGTTTTCCTGTCGTGGCCACGGTTTTCCAGTCGTGCCCCCATCCCCGGTTTCCCAGTCGTGCCCCCCCTCCCCCACGGTTTTCCACTCGTTTACGGTCCAACCGATTCGGCCACGAGCCCAGGAGAGCCGCTGCAAGCGACGTCCTGCTCTTAGCGAAGGCTCCCGCGTCGGTCGTCATCTTCCACAGCCCATTAACGCTGAATTTCGTCGCACTATCCTAACAGGTACGTTCATCGTACGCCGCACATTTGTTTCTGCGGTTATTTCACGCAGTGTTGCTTGTCTGTGAGCACTGACAACTACACTCAGACGCCGCTGCTCTCTGTCGGTAAGTGAAGACTGTAGGCTATTGCGTTGTCCGTGGTGAGGGGTGATGCCCGAAATTTCGTACTCTCAGTACACTCTTGACAATGTATAGCTCTAAATATTGAATTCCCTAACGATTACCGAGATGGAACGTCCCGTGCGTCTAGCTCCAACTATCATTCTGCGTTCCGAGTCTTCCTGTTTTGCGGCCATAATCACGTCGGAAACATTTTCACATGAATCACGTTGAGTACAAATGACTGCTGTGCCAATGTATGGCCAAAAGCAATACTGCCGCCACATATACAGGGTGTTACAAAAAGGTACGGCCAAACTTTCAGGATACATTCCTCAAACACAAACAAACAAAATATGTTATGTGGACATGTGTCCGGAAACGCTTACTTTCCATGTTAGAGCTCATTTGATTACTTCTCTTCAAATCATATTAATCATGGAATGGAAACACACAGCAACAGAACGTACCAGCGTGACTTCAAACACTTTTTACAGGAAATGTTCACTATGTCCTCCGTTAGCGAGGATACATGCATCCACCCTCCGTCGCATGGAATCCCTGATGCGCTGATGCAGCCCTGGATATTGGCGTATTGTATCACAGCCGTCCACAGTACGAGCACGAAGAGTCTCTACATTTGGTACAGAGCTTTCAAATGCCTCCATAAATGAAAGTCAAGAGGGTTGAGGTCAGGAGAGGATGGAGGCCATGGAATTGGTCCGCCTCTACCAATCCATCGGTCACCGAATCTGTTGTTGAGAAGTGTGCGAACACTTCGACTGAAATGTGCAGGAGCTCCATCGTGCATGAACCACATGTTGTGTCGTACTTGTGAAGGCACATGTTATAGCAACACAGGTAGAGTATCCCGTATGAAATCATGATAACGTGCTCCATTGAGCGTAGGTGGAAGAACATGGGGCCCAATCAAGACATCACCAACAATGCCTGCCCAAACGTTCACAGAAAATCTGTGTTGAAGACGTGATTGCACAATTGCGTGCGGATTCTAGTCAGCCCACACAAGTTGATTGTGAAAATTTACAATTTGATCACGTTGGAATGAAGCCTCATCTGTAAAGAGAACATTTGCACTGAAATGAGGATTGACTCATTGCTGGATGAACCATTCGCAGAAGCGTACCCGTGGAGGCCAATCAGCTGATGATAGTGCCTGCACACGCTGTACATGGTACGGAAACAACTGGTTCTCTCGTAGCACTCTCCATACAGTGACGTGGTCAACGTTACCTTGTACAGCAGCAACTTCTCTGACGCTGACATTAGGGTTATCGTCAACTGCACGAAGAATTGCCTCGTCCATTGCAGGTGTCCTCGTCGTTCTATGTCTTCCGCAGTCGCGAGTCATAGGCTGGAATGTTCCGTGCTCCCTAAGATGCCGATCAATTGCCTCGAACGTCTTCCTGTCGGGACACCTTCGTTCTGGAAATCTGTCTCGATACAAACGTACCGCGCCACGGCTATTGCCCCGTGCTAATCCATGCATCAAATGGGCATCTGCCAACTCCGCATTTGTAAACATTGCACTAACTGCAAAACCACGTTCGTGATGAACACTAACCTGTTGATGCTACGTACTGATGTGCTTGATGCTAATACTGTAGAGCAATGGGTCGCATGTCAACACAAGCACCGAAGTCAACATTACCTTCCTTCAATGGGGCCAACTGGCGGTGAATCGAGGAAGTACAGTACATACGAAACTAAAATGAGCTCTAACATGGAAATTAAGCGTTTCCCGACACATATCCACATTACGTCTTTTCTTTATTTGTGTGTGAGGAATGTTTCCTGAAAGTTTGGCAGTACCTTTTTGTAACACCCTGTATATTGTAGTGATTCCAGAATTTCTGTGTAAACTCTAAAACCACTCAGCATTCTACAGTCTCGAACACACGATATTCTAGATACGAGTGTGGGACGGTAAAATCCTGCCTACTGCACCTCACATTTCTGCGTGTGCAGGATTAAAATCAATTGCGGGAAGAAGGTAGACGCGGCGGTCGAACGGCACCCATAAGTACCTGTCGGGCAATCCATATAGGTTTTAGTGCGTGTGCAAGGAAGAGCCATGGAGTTCTCGTGCTGCTCTGTTTTTACTGTGTCATTGACTATTGTTAATTATAACAAGAACAGTTGAAAACGTACTCTGGTAGACTCTTGACTCAGCGTTGCTAGAGGCAAGACGTATTTTCTGATTCATTTTAAGAAAGTCATGATAGTCAAACCAACTTTCTTTTAACTGTTATTTATTTTCTTTTTATGTTCGACAGTACGAGATACTTACAGAAAGTTACATATGTATGTTGAAAGTGTGAATTATATTGTGCATGAAAGTCAAATACATCTTTAACTGACGAAAATCAAAGTTTGTATATCTACTCATTTTATAAGTAGAAAGAGGCTAAAAAGTTCCTGTACCTGGCGCTATTTGACAGAGAAGAAGCCAAGAGATTTTCCAGCAGCCGACAGTCCCGTAAAGAAGAGGGGCTGCAAAATTCAAAGTAAGTCACCCCGTAAGGAAGTGGAATGTGTTTTGGCGAAATAAATCACTACAACCCACACCCACACTCACACTTTAAGACGTCGCAACACGTTAATATACAGGGTGTAGTGAAATTAGCGCACTCGGGCATCGCAACGCGACTCCTCAGAGGCCAACGACAAAAAATATATCTCACAAAATTTCGTCCGGCGAGAACATCTGGCAGAAAAAGGACGTTACAGAGTGGCAACCTGGTGACACTGTAACCACATGTATGGTAACTACCTTTGTCAGCACGTATTAGTCGTGCTGTATCATTGCTGGTGCAGTGGAAGGAGTTTTGGGTTAACATGCAGGAAGTCGATGGTCCGATCTCTGGTTGAGGAAAATATATTTTATCTGGTAAATGTAGTATATGTGGTATGCTATCTGGCATCTTAATCATCAACAGTGATTGCGGCGGGTCCTCTAGAAAACACTTGCACTTACATACAACAATTGTACAGAACGAAGATTGCTCAGCTTTTAAATAAGCCCTTACCACGCCGTGGGTATAAATTTATTCGCACTACTTCATCTACTAGATGCGGAACCTGTTTTCTTTGTACTGTTCACCAATGGACCCATAGATTAGTGCCCACTACTATTCTTGCCTCATTCAGGTCCATTACATTTCGTTAGGGCCTTACGTTACCACTAGGACTAGCAACGTGCTTTGCGAATAATGTCCGAAGTCGGTTACCATTTCTGTGTGTTATCACCATGGTGACACTAACTATGCCTTTCAACAATGAGTCTGGTAACGGCAGGCTGTTTAGTATGTATCTCGATGCATTATTATTCTATCTGTATCCAGATCCCGCTCCAGCCACTGCCGGGTCTGGGTGCTGACGAGTCCTCTCCATTTGGATCGGTCCTCCCACCACTTTTCTTCCTACACTTGCTGCCAGGTCACACCTCTCCTTTCGCATTATTATTATTATTATTTCTTCACTCAGACGTTAAGTCTAGTTGAAGATGGAGTGAAGCGGATCTTGATCAAGCGTCACTTCCTTTTAACTGTACGGTATATGTTACATTGCATTTAGGAACTTTCGGGTAATTGAACATGTATCAATAATTACAGATTTCTGCAGTTGTATATATAAGTTTGGATGTAGCTGTATTGCATTGATGTACTGGTGGATATTGTGTGGTATGACTCCTGTAGTTGATAGTATAATTGGTATGATGTCAACTTTATCCTGATGCCACATGTCCTTGACTTCCTCAGCCAGTTGGATGTATTTTTCAATTTTTTCTCCTGTTTTCTTTTGTATATTTGTTGTATTGGGTATGGATATTTCGATTAGTTGTGTTGATTTCTTCTTTTTATTGGTGAGTGTGATGTCAGGTTTGTTATGTGGTGTTGTTTTATCTGTTGTAATGGTTCTGTTCCAGTATAATTGTATTCATCATTCTCCAGTACATTTTGTGGTGCATACCTGTATGTAGGAACGTGTTGTTTTATAAGTTTATGTTGTAAGGCAAGCTGTTGATGTATTATTTTTGCGACATTGTCATGTCTTCTGGGGTATTCTGTATTTGCTAGTATTGTACTCGTACATCCGCTTGTGATGTGATCTACTGTTTCTATTTGTAGTTTACAAAGTCTGCATTAATCTGTTGTGGTATTGGGATCTTTAATAATATGCTTACTGTAATACCTGGTGTTTATTGTTTGATCCTGTATTGCAATCATGAATCCTTCTGTCTCACTGTATATATTGCCTTTTCTTAGCCATGTGTTGGATGCGTCTTGATCGATGTGTGGCTGTGTTAGATGATACGGGTGCTTGCCATGAAGTGTTTTTATTATTATTATTATTATTATTCTATTGATGGGATTGTGGAAACATCTATTATCGAAACAGTGTAATTCAAAACCGAGCATTCCACAATTAAAGGTGTCGTGATGAATCATGCAGAATAGTATCTGTCAGAGGGGTAACGCTTGTTAGGTGGAACAGCCCACAGAACTGACAGCGTTATATCGTATGCGCTGTCCACCAGACAGGGACTACTTGCGAGCGGAGTAACGCGCCCGTGACAGACTCCAATGAACATGCGTAGACGTATCGAATTTTCTGTGGATACGCTTCTGGTCGTATCCACGGTCGTATACCGTACGCTTGTGCATCTGATAACCGGACTGGTGTTGACGCTCGTGAATAAGCAGCTAGATGTCCTCGTCAACGCCAGAGTACGCGAAGGAACTTGCCCCCCCCCCCCCTTCTTGCAGCGGTGTACCGTAGGTTTCTAGAAGAGCGTAGCGTTCCAAAGGATTGGAAAAGGGCACAGGTCATCCCCGTATTCAAGAAGGGACGTCGAACGGATGTGCAGAACTATAGACCTACATTTCTAACGTGATCAGTTGTAGAATTTTGGAACACGTATTTTGTTCGTGTATAATGACTTTTCTGGAGACTAGAAATCTACTCTGTAGGAATCAGCATGGGTTTCGAAAACGACGGTCGTGTGAAACCCAGCTCGCGCTATTCGTCCACGAGACTCAAAGGGCCATAGACACGGGTTCACAGGTAGATGCCGTGTTTCTCGACTTCCGCAAGGCGTTCGATACAGTTCCCCACAGTCGTTTAATGAACAAAGTAAGAGCATATGGACTATCAGACTAATTGTGTGATTGGACTGAAGAGCTCCTACATAACAGAACGCAGCATGTCATTCTCAGTGGAGAGAAGTCTTCCGAAGTAAGAGTGATTTCAGGTGAGCTGCAGGGGAGTACCGTAGGACCGTTGCTATTCACAATATACATAAATAAACTTGTGGATGACTTCGAAAGTTCACTGAGGCTTTTTGCGGATGATGCTGTGGTATATCGAGAGGTTGTAACAATGGAAAATTGTACTGAAATGCAGGAGCATCTGCAGCGAATTGACTAATGGTGCGGGGAATGGCAATTGAATCTCAATGTAGACAAGTGTAATGTCCTGCGAATACATAGAAAGAGAGATCCCTTATCATTCAGCTACAAAATAGCAGGTCAGCAAATGGAAGCAGTTAATTCCATAAATTATCTGGGAGTAGGCATTAGGAGTGATTTAAAATAGAATGATCATATAAAGTAGATCGTCGATGAAGCAGATGGCAGACTGAGATACATTGGAAGAATCCTAAGGAAATGCAATCCGAAAACAAAGGAAGTAGGTTACAGTACGCTTGTTCGCCCACTGCTTGAATACTGCTCAGCAGTGTGGGATCCTTACCAGATAGGGTAGATAGAAGAGATAGAGAAGATCCAACGGAGAGTAGCGCGCTTCGTTACAGGACCATTTAGTAATCGCGATAGCGTTACGGAGATGATAGATAAACTCCAGTGGAAGAGTCTGCAGGAGAGACACTCAGTCGCTCGGTACGGGCTTTTGTTAAAGTTTCGAGAACATACCTTCACCAAGGAGGCGAGCAGTATATTACTCCCTCCTACGTATATCTCGCGAAGAGACCATGAGGATAAAATCAGAGAGGTTAGAGCCCACACAGAAGCATACCGACAATCCTTCCTTCCACTAACAGTACGAGACTGGAATAGAAGGGAGAACCGATAGAGGTACTCAAGGTACGCTCCGCCACACACCGTCAGGTGGCTTGCGGAGTATGGATGTAGATGTAGATGTAGATGTGGAGATAAAAATGTGTTTTGTCGTCTCGAGTTACGCATTCGGGAGTCCGGTTCTCTCCTTTCAGCACTGAGTGACAGAGGTCATCCACGGACTCGCCGTACTCCAGTTAATGACACGTAGGGGAGGCTGTTCTGGGGGTCATACGCCAAGAACCTCAGCGAAGTAAGCGTAGCGTAGCAGGGCAGCTGCGTGCCTCGCGACGCACGGTCGTTACCGTGCTGCACGGGCACGGCCTCCGCCCCTATCATCACGCTGTCACGCAACATCCCTGCAGATTGCCATCAGCGGATGCAATTATGTGAATAGTTCCAGCAGCCACAGGAAGCCAGCGATGACTTCGTAAACACCGTAATATGGTCGGATGAAGCAGCATTCACTAGCGAGGGTGTCTTCAATATGCACAATGCCCACCATTGGTGTTAGGTTAACCTTCACGTCACCCCTGGCTGTGAATATGAAGTTCGCTTTGGTATCAACATCTGTGAAGGAATATTGGGTGACAGGTCTTTAAGCCCCTTGATGTTGCCAGCCCAGTTGACTGCAGTTGACTGCACTCCTCGCAAACTACACTACTGGCTATTAAAATTGCTACACCAAGAAAAAATGCAGATGATAAACGGGTATTCATTGGACAAATATATTATACTAGAACTGACATGTGATTACATTTTCACGCAGTTTAGGTGCATAGATCCTGAGAAATCAGTACACAGAACAACCACCTCTCGCCGCAATAACGGCCTTGATACGCCTGAGCATTTAGTAAAATCACCATGCAGCTTCAACACGATACCACAGTTCATCAAGACTAGTGACTGGCGTATTGTGATGAGCCAGTTGCTCGGCCATCATTGACCAGACATTTTCAATTTGTGAGAGATCTGGAGAATGTGCTGGCCAGGGCAGCAGTCGAACGTTTTCTGTATCCAGAAGGGCCCGTACAGGACCTGCAACATGCGGTCGTGCATTATCCTGCTGAAATATAGGGTTTCCCAGGGAGCCAATAGAGGGTACAGCCACGGGTCGTAACACATCTGAAATGTAACGTCCACTGTTCAAAGTGCCGTCAATGCGAACAAGAGGTGACCGAGACGTGTAACCAATGGCACCCCATACCATCACGCGGGGTGATACGCCAGTATGGCGATGACGAATACACGCTTCCTATGTGCGTTCACCGAGATTTCGCCAAACACGGATGCGACCATCATGATGCTGTAAACAGAACCTGGATTCATCCGAAAAAATGACGTTTTGCCATTCGTGCAACAAGGTTCTTCGTTGAGTACGCCATCGCAGGCGCTCCTGTCTGTGCTGCAGCGTCAAGGGTAACCGCAGCCATGGTCTCCGAGCTGATAGTCCATGCTGCTGCAAACGTCGTCGAACTGTTCCTGCAGATGGTTGTTGTCTTGCAAACGTCCCGATCTGTTGACTCAGCGATCGAGACGTGGCTGCACGTTCCGTTACATCATGCGGATAAGATGCCTGTCAACTCGACTGCTAGTGATACGAGGCCATTGGGATCCAGAACGGCGTTCCGTATTACCCTCCTGAACCCACCGCTTCCATATTCGGCTGACAGTCATTGGATGTCGACCGACGCGAGCACCAATGTCGCGATACGATAAACCCCAATCGCGATAGGCTACAATCCGACCCCTATCAAAGTCGGAAACGTGATGGTACGCATTTCTCCTCCTTACACGAGGCATCACAACAACGTTTCACCAGGCAACGCCGTTCATCTGCTGTTTGTGTATGAGAAATCGGTTGGAAACTTTCCTCATGTCAGCACGTTGCAGGTGTCGCCACCGGCGGCAACCTCGTGTGAATGCTCTGAAAAGCTAATCATTTGCATACCACAGCATCTTCTTCCTGTCGGTTAAATTTCGCGTCTGTAGCACGTCATTTTCGTAGTGTAGGAGTTTTAATGGCCAGTAGTGTATCTGCCTGGTGCGCTGGAAGATGTTCCACAACATCTTCGGCAGAGGATATGGTTGCAACAACATGGTGCACCTCCATACTCTGGAATTACTGTGCCACTGTATTTGGACAGAACATTTCCAGGGAAGTGGCTTGGACCTGGATGTCCAGTTGTATGGCCACCACCTTCACCTGACCTAAATCTCCTGGATTTCTTCCTGTGGGGACACCTGAAGGAGGGCGTGTACTCTACTCCGCCGACGAATGTGGAAGAATCTGTAGCGCGTGTTCATGCTGCCCTTGTTACTGTGGATGCAGCTTTGCTGCGAAGGGTCCAGAGCTGTAAGACCCGGCGGGTTGCGCAATGTTTGGACATGCAGGGACGTCGCTTTGAGCGCCTGTCGTTCTGAAGACAACGTATTCTGCTGTGAAGGTCATACGGTCATTAATATGGACATTATTATCGTCACTGTTTGCTAATGAGCGACATCTGAGCGCTCATATTACATGTAGTATAAATGACAAGTAGATGTTGTGTTATTGTTCTGTGCTATCATCCTTAGCATCTCGAAATTGATATTGTTCTTTTTAGTGATTCTGTCCTATGACAGGTCATCTTTTTAAACTGTCTGTTTCTTATTTGTCTAACCAGTGTTACTTTTTTTTTTTTTACATAAGTTCAGTCTTGATCACACCATTTATGTTTCAATGATACAGGTAACCGGTTTCGGTTATTTTTACATAACCATCATCAGACCCATGGCTCCCTTAGGATGGTAGGCGGAGCTCTCCTCAGCTGCTGCGAAGTTAACTGATGTTATAATAATCTATTGATCACTGTTTTCCAAAAATGTTTACTAAAAAAGTATTTCTTATGTTGAGGGTTACATAATGTTGTAAATTTTGGATACATGTGATTACGAAACGGTGTCTATTACAGTATGAAATGTCAGAATGAAATTAGCAAATAAGAAAATGCACCTCAACTGAGGATCGAACCATCGACCTCCTCACTCTAACCCAAAATTCTATCCACTGCGCCACCTGTACCGCACCTCTAACATGTGCTAACAGAGGTAGTTACCACACGTATGGTTACAGTGTTTCCAGACTGCCACTCTTTAACTTCCCTTTTCTGCCGGGTGTACTCGCAGGGCGAAATTTAGTCAGACATTTTTTTGTCGCTGGCATGTGAGGAGTGGCGTTGCGAAGCCCGAGTGCGCGAATTTCGCTTTACCGGGTGATCAAAAAATCAGTATAAATTTGAAAACTGAATAAGTCACGGAATAATGTAGACAGAGAGGTACAAATTGACACACATGCTTGGAATCACATGGGGTTTTATTAGAACCAAAAAAAGTACAAAAGTTCAAAAAATGTCCTACAGATGGCACTTCATCTGATCAGAATAGCAATAATTAGCATAACAAAGTAAGACAAAGCAAAGATGGTGTTCTTTAGAGGAAATGCTCAATATGTCCACCATCATTCCTCAACAATAGCTGTAGTCGAGGAATAATGTTGTGAACAGCACTGTAAAGCATGTCCGGAGTTTTGGTGAAGCATTGGCGTCGGATGTTGTCTTTCACCATCCCTAGAGATGTCGGTCGATCACGATACACTTGCGACTTCAGGTAACCCCAAAGACAATAGTCGCACGGACTGAGGTCTGGGAACCTGGGAGGACAACCATGACGAAAGTGGCAGCTGAGCACACGATCATCACCAAACGACGCGCGCAAGAGATCTTTCACGCGTCTATCAATATGAGTTTTTTTTTTGTTCTAATAAAACCCCATGCTATTCCAAGCATGTGTGTGAACTTTTACCTCTCTATCTACATTATTCCGTGGTTTATTAAGTTTTCAAATTTATACTGACTTTTTGATCACCCTAGATTATATATATATATATATATATATATAATTAAGGAATGTGGTGCCACACAACGTGGCACTACATAAAACTGGCGCTAATAGCGTAGGCACATAGGGAACACACACGACACAGATCTGTAAGTCCACGGTATTGGTGATAAGTTGAGAAAACCGTCCCGAAACACATGTGCTACAAAATGCCACTGTTTCCTGCGCATGTACCCCGACATCATATCCCATATTGATCACCATGCACACGTACACAGGTCGCACAACGGTTTGGCATACTCTGGATCAGGTGGTCCAGCAGCTGCTGGGGTATAGCCTCCCGTCCTTGCACCAGTACCTGTCGGAGCTCCTGAGGTGTCCTAGGGGTTTCAAGACGTGCAGCGATACGTCGACCGCCGGCCGGAGTGGCCGAGCGGTTCTAGGCGCTACAGTCTGGAACCACGCGACCGCTACGCTCGCAGGTTCGAATCCTGCCTCGGACACGGATGTGTGTGATGTCCTTAGGTTAGCTAGGTTTAAGGTGGGTAGGACGTCAAACGGGCCGACTTGTAGCAGGAGAGGCATCACACGACATTTTAATATCCAATGTCTATACTTTTACAAATAAGTTCATAAAAAAACTTCCTGGCAGATTAAATATGTGTGCCGGACCGAGACTCGAACTCGGGACCTTTGCCTTTCGCGGGCAAGTGCTCTACCAACTGAGCTACCCAAGCACGACTCACGCCCCGTCCTCACAGCTTTAATTCCGCCAGTACCCCGTCTCCTACCTTCCAAACTTTGCAGAAGCTCTCCTGCGAACCTTGCAGAACCAGCACTCCTGGAAGAAAGGATATTGCGGAGACATGGCTTAGCCACAGCCCGGGGGTTGTTTCTAGAAGTTCATAAAACTTTGTCAGCATCATCAGGAAAGATTCAGGATTCACACTCATTGCAGTGGCAGTTCGAAAACATAACAAAATAAATTTTTTTACGTGCGAAATTTCATCATTTTTTCACTTACTAATGGCTGCACTTGTTGCTATAGGTACACTTTTCTTTATAAGTTAGAGAGATTCTGCGATGAATTTTGCACAGCATACATACCATACTTACAGGTGTATGAAACTCTAGAATTTATTTAATTTATGAAAATACGAACGAGCTGTTGTATTTTAAACTTCGTGTTTAGAAAAACACAAATTTTGTAGTTAATTACCTCAATTTTTACCACAGTTTTTAATAGATTTGGAAAATTCTTGAGTTTGATGCACCTTTAAGTATGGTTTGTATGCTGTGCAAAATTGATCGAAGGATCTCTCTTACCTATGAAGAAAAGTGTACCTATAGCAACAAATACTGACATTAGTAAGTGAAAAAAATGATGAAATTTCACATGTAACAAAAATCATTTCGTTATGTTTTCGAACTTCCACTGCTATGAACGTGAATTCTGAATCCTTCCTGGTCATGCTGACAAAGTTTTATGAATTTATTTGTAAAAGTATAGACAGTGGAAATTAAAATGTCCTGTGGTGCCTCTCCTGCTCCAAGTCGGCCCGTTTGACGTCCTAATCGCCTTAAGTGGTTCTAAGTTCTAGTGAACTGATGACCTCAGAAGTTAAGTCCCACAGTGCTCAGAGCCATTTGAACCATTTTTTGATACGTCGACCGAGGGCATCCCAGACGTGCTCGGTGGGGTTTAGGTATGGAGAGCAGGCAGGCCACTCCATTCGGCTGATATCTTCTGTTTCAAGGTACTCCTCCACGATGGCAGCTCGGTGGGGCCGTGCGTTAACATCCATCAGGAGGAAGTTGGGACCCACTGCACCCCTCAAAAGGTGGACATACTGGTGCAAAATGACGTCCCGATACACCAGACCCGTAACAGCTCCGCTGTCAAAGACATGCAGGGGTGCACATGCACCAATCATAATCCTATCCCACACCATCAAACCACGACCTCCATACAGGTCCCTTTCAAGGACATTAAGAGTTTGGCATCTGTCTGGTGGATTCGTTGCCATAATCTTGAGATCACGCTTTGTGGCACACGGAGGGCCCGTCCTACGACCTGCTGTGTTTGGCCAGCCTCCACGCGCCCTAGTATTCTACCCCTCATAATGTCTTCAATATGTGTTCTTTGAGACATTTTCAACACACAGTCACCATAAGCACGTCTGAAAACGAACGTCTGCACACTTACTCGCTGCACCGTACTCTGACATGCACCAACACACCTCTGCGTATGTGGACTGCTGCCAGCGCCACCGTGCGACGACCGCAGGACAAATGCACCATATGGTCATACCCCGAGGTGATTTAAACCGGCAAACAACCCACCAGAGCGTTGTTTCACCATGTATCAGCATTATTCTTAATTTATGAGCATGACTGTACATCTCGCGTCGCCCAAGTTGTTCTTTGGTATGTATCTGCTGGGATTGGGATGCGATTGTCTGAACTAATTTTAGTTCAGACAATCTCATCCCAGGCTCAGCAGATACATACCAAAGAACAACTTGGGCGACGCGAGATGCAAGTGAGAAAAGCCGTGTGTTCCAGTAACGCATGGAACCGCCCTGCCGCTACGGTCGCAGGTTCGAATCCTACCTCGGGCATGGATGTGTGTGATGTCCTTAGGTTAGTTAGGTTTAAGTAGTTCTAAGTTCTAGGGGACTGATCACCTCAGATGTTAAGTCCCATAGTGCTCAGAGCCATTTCATTTCAACCGGTAACGCACACATTGTCGACAAACCCCCTGAGTGACAGTCTGAATATCGTGTACGCCAATAGAGATCTGGCTAGCTGCTTCTTGGACTTGTCAACTCACCAACGTGTTACGGAAGACAACAAAGGTGTTGGAATGTAGGAGCGGGGCGACTTCCCCACATTGAGCAATTAACGGATAGGGAAAAGACGCGGAATAGTGGTAAATGGTGAAGATTTGCCTGCTATTCTTTCTACAAATGTAGAATTTGTAATTAAACGGCGCACGGTGGCGGGTAATATTTAGTTAGTGTTCATCAACAGAAGTAAAAGTTGAATTCAGATTAAAAAATTTTAAATTAAAATTAATTGTAATACGGCCATGGCTGTGCTATGGAGTAGAAACCCGCCCACATCCACAAAGTGGCCCCCTTCAGGAGCTGACTAAGTGGCTAGTAGCAAAATTAATAGAAATTATAACAAGCAAGAAGCAAATCACTACAACAGACATTTTAACTAAAACTTAAAAGTTGATAGAACGTACGAGGGTGAGTCAAATGAAAACCTTAAATTTGTAATAACAAATCGAAATTTCGCGCCGTTATCCTGTAAGTTGGTAAGCGTGCTACAAACATCGAGCAAAATGGCCTGTAGGTGGGAGCATAGTGCAGATGCACACATACTGTCGCAGTATCACTATAAAGATGGCCGCTCCACTTGGTACTTGCATGAGGAAAGAACGGCGTTCTGTTATTCGGTTTTTGCGTAGTGAAGGTGTGAAACATACTGAAATTCATCGACGAATGAAGGTTCAGTACGGTGATGCATGTCTGTCACAGCAGCAAGTCTACGAATGGAGTAGGAAGTTCGCAAATGGTGTGACGTCAGTGGAAGATGCTCCTCGTCCAGGTCAGGCACAACGAGTTGTGACTCCACAAAACATTGCAGCAGTTGAAGCCATAGTGAAGGAAAACCGCCGAGTGTCACTGAATGAGATTGCGGAATCTTTACAGATTAGTCATGGGTCAGCACACGACATTGTGCACGATGTGCTCTAGTTTCACACAGTGTCTGCAAGATGGGTGCCACGGCAACTGACTCCTGAAATGACAAAACGACGTGTTGATGCTTGTGAAGAATTTCTTCGGCGCTTTGAACGAGAAGGTGATAGCTTCCTCGCAAGAATCGTTACTGGGGACGAAAACTGGGTTCACTTCCACCAACCGGAAACGAAGAGAGCGAGAAAGGAATGGCGTCATTCCCCATCACCTAAACCAAAGAAGTTTCGAACAGAACCATCAGCAGGGAAGGCTATGCTGACTCTCTTCTGGGACGAAAAAGGCGTCATTTTGGAGAGTTACATGCCTAGAGGGACCACTGTCACCAGTGCATCATACAGAGATCTCCTAAAAACTCATCTTCGGCCTGCAATCAAATCAAAGCGACGTGGATTGCTGTCAGCAGGTGTCCTTTTGCAACATGACAATGCAAGGCCCCACACTGCCCGTACAACAGCTGCAACAGTCACAGATCTGCATTTTGAGTGTCTTCCTCATCCACCATACCTACCAGACCTTGCCCCAAGTGATTTCCATATGTTTGGACCACTCAAAGACGCAAAGGGAGGAAAGAAGTTCCGTTCTGATGATGAGGTACTTCACGCGGTGCATGAGTGGTTGGGCGGACTACCACAAGAATTTTTTTCTAAAGGAATTTATGCACTGTGTAAGCGCTGGAGGACTTGCATTGAGCGTGGAGGTTCAAATCGTTCAAATGGCTCTGAGCACTATGGGACTTAACTTCTGAGGTCATCAGTCCCCTAGAACTTAGAACTACTTAAACCTAACTAACCTAAGGACATCACACACATCCATGCCCGAGGCAGGATTCGAACCTGCGACCGTAGCGGTCGCGCAGTTCCAGACTGAAGCGCCTAGAACCGACCATCCCGGCCGGCGAGCGTGGGGATTATACGTTCAAAAGTGATACAGCTTTCTACCGCTTCTGCACAATAAATAATATTTAAAAATAAATTTAAGGTTTTCATTTGGCTCAGCCTCGTATGACTTGAACAAGGACACACAGATTTTCTACACATAGCTGTGATCGTCTTACAACGATGTGGCGGACGTCTATATATGCACTGTTTCTATCGCCGCCATTTACAGAGGATTCAACACGTTTGAGAAGGTAATAAGGATAGAAGGTTAAAATTTTGCCGTCGGTTAATCGCAAAGTGCCGAGTAATCCCATCTCTACCATTAAACGGTTGACCCAGAACTAGTCAGACGATACCAGTTGCACATTGCCTATCTAATGTCTTCCAAGGGAAGCAGAAGTATGGTTTTCAGTACTTAATAACACAGGGTGTATAAAATTAATCATACGATTTGGTACGTCTATATTTCTGAAACGAATAAGCATATACAATGAATTTTGTGTTTTTGTGAACAGGAACACAAAACAAAAATTTGTACCTTTTCATAGGTATTCAATATGCTCCCCTTGAGATGCCCGGCATACTTCAATGCGGTATTCAAATTGTTCCCACACTGCAGCGAGCATGTCTTGAGTTACAGCTTCCACAGCTGCTGTTATGCGATGTCTCAACTCATCCATTGTTGTTGGTGACGCAGGCACATAAACAGAGTCTTTTATAAACTGCCCCGCGAGAAATAATCACATAGAGTCAGGTCTGGTGACCTTGGAGGCCAGTAATGTAAGGCTGAATCATTTGGTCCAGTGCGAGCGATCCATCCTTCAGTAATCCTTTGCTTTGAAAATTCCCACACTTCCAGATGCCAGTGTGGCGGTGCCCCATCCTGTTGGTAAATGAAGTCGTTCGGATCAGTCTGCAACCGTCGGAAAATAAAGTTCGCAAGAATATCGAGAAATGTGCTTCTTACAACATTGTTCACGGCAAAGAAAAATGGACCATACACCCTATCTCAAATAACTTAATAGCTATGGTTTTTTTTAAAAAAAATCGGATGATTCTTTGTGATGTACCATGAAAAACTGAAGAGTTTTCTCTTTCAGACAACACGTTATTCACAAACATATCTCAAATAACATAGTAGTTATAATTTTTTTTTTAATCTGATGATTCTTTTTGATATGCCCTGTTTTGTAGGCAGAATTTTGAAACAAAATTTAAATGTTATCAAAAATGTTCAAATGTGTGTGAAATCTTATGGAACTTAACTGCTAAGGTCATCAGTCCCTAAGCTTACACACTAGTTAACCTAAATTATCCTAAGGACAAACAGACACACCCCATGCCCGAAGGAGGACTCGAACCTCCGCCGGGACCAGCCGTAAATGTTATGATAATGTATTCATTATGAAGTATAATCGTATAGGTTTAACACAGCAAGACAACAATTTCAGTTAGAAACTGCGTGCGCTGTATATGAGGACGTGCTGAAAAGAACTTCCTCCGATTTTTTTAAAAAGTGAAATCTCCTAAGGCTTTTTAATTAACCCAAACATTACTAACATTCTACACTTTCATTTTTCAGGTCTACAAATTTATTTCTCAGCACAAGCACCCTGGTGACGAAGGCATTTCTCTCAGTGACACACCAGTTTGCTGATACCGTCAACGTAGAATCTACATCTACATCTACATCCATACTCCGCAAGCCACCTCACGGTGTGTGGCGGAGGGTACCTTGACTTCCTCTAACGGTTCTCTCTTCTATTCCAGTCTCCTATCGTTCGTGGAAAGAAAGATTGTCGGTATGCCTCTGTGTGGGCTCTAATCTCTCTGATTTTATCCTCTTGGTCTCTTCGCGGGATATACGTAGGAGGGAGCAATATACTGCTTGACTCCTCGGTGAAGGTATGTTCTCGAAACTTCACCGAGCGAGGTGGCGCAGTGGTTAGCACACTGGACTCGCATTCGGGAGGGCGACGGATCAATCCCGTCTCCGGCCATCCTGATTTAGGTTTTCCGTGATTTCCCTAAATCGCTTCAGGCAAATGCCGGGATGGTTCCTTTGAAAGGGCACGGCCGATTTCCTTCCCCATCCTTCCCTCACCCGAGCTTGCGCTCCGTCTCTAATGACCTCGTTGTCGACGGGACGTTAAACACTAATCTCCTCCTCCTCCTCCATCTCCTCCTCGAAACTTCAACAAAAGCCCTTACCGAGCTACTGAGCGTCTCTCCTGCAGAGTCTTCCACTGGAGTTTATCTATCGTCTCCGTAACGATTTCGCGATTACTAAATGATCCTGTAACGAAACGCGCTGCTCTCCTTTGGATCTTCTCTATCTCTTCTATCAACCCTATCTGGTAAGGATCCCACACAGCTGAGCAGTATTCAAGCAGTGGGGGAACAAGCGTACTGTAACCTACTTCCTTTGTTTTCGGACTGCATTTCATTAGGACTCTTCCAATGAATCTCAGTCTGGAATCTGCTTTACCGACGATATACTTTATTGATCATTCCATTGTAAATCACTCCTAGTACGTACTCCCAGATAATTTATGGAATTAACTGCTTCCAGTTGCTGACCTGCTATATTGTAGCTAAATGATAAGGGATCTTTCTTTTTATGTATTCGCAGCACATTACACTTGTCTACATTGAGATTCAATTGCCATTCCCTGCACCATGCGTCAATTCACTCCAGATCCTCCTGCATTTCATTACAATTTTCCATTGTTACAACCTCTCGATATACCACAGCATCATACGCAAAAAGCCTCAGTGAACTTCCGATGTCATCCACTAGGTCATTTATGTATATTGTGAATAGCAACGGTCCTGCGACACTCCCCTGCGGCACACCTGAAATCCCTCTTATTTCGGAAGACTTCTCTCCACTGAGAATGACATGCTGTGTGTTCTGTTATCTAGGAACTCTTCAATCCAATCACACAATTGGTCTGATAGTCCATATGCTCTTACTTAGTTCATTAAACGACTGTGGGGAACTGCATCGAACGCCTTGCGGAAGTCAAGAAGCCACCACAAATTAATGTCTTTTAAACATGGTTCGTAGTAGAATTGGATGTTTGGTAGTATTTTTCTGTTGTTAACCTTTACGGGTTAATCAACGGATAAAGGCGATAACCTTTAAGCAAGTCCTGTCCAAATTAATTTTACACTCTTTCAGGTAAGTTAAATTCACGTGAAAAGTTATTTTTGCGAGTTATTATAAATACAATATTCATTAATACTGAGAGTCAAAGATGCTATGACTTTGTTAACTTTTCTTTCGTTTTATCAAAAAAATTGTCGATCGCCGCTCTGGGCTGCGTAATGTAGCGATCGAAAATAATTAACGTTCTCACAGTTTCAGCTTTAAATTAACTTCTGTCTACTGAAATTCCCTATCTCATTTCCCTAAATTCACTTAAATAATCATCATTTCTTTTTCATAATGAAAGTTTTCTCTCTCACAGAGGTTTTACATTCAGATAAAGTGTAAGTTACTTCTGAAGTTAAAGTTTTGAATACCTTCATCCTAAATATTTCCACAATTAAAAGTCAGGAGTTCACATAACACAGACAACGTGAGACAATATGAGCTGAGACAAAATGACAAAATGAGATTGAGGCACTATTGTCTCGACTGTTTGTAGACTTACACAAAATAAAAGTTGACGTAACTACAACCTCTTACTCTAGAAGTTCTTAGTGCACTACTTATGCTTTTGACATGGTTATTCTTAAATAATTCACAGTTACAAAAAAAAACAAAAAACAGGAACGAAATTGTTTAAAATCACGGAGTATGGCTGTATAAGAGTGGCTTCAGCAACCACATACACCAGTAAGTGTACCTCCAAAATTATATCATTATACGAGACATAGTTCAAGACGTACGACGTCATAAACGTTGAGGTGTGTGGAGAACTAACTTTTGCTTAAAATGGAGCGCTAATTGCCCAGACTACACTCTTCCATTATTTGAGAGTGAGAGCACTAAGGCTGGCTCTGAGCGCTATGGGACTTAACACTTGAGGTAATCAGTCCCTTAGAACTTAGAACTACTTAAACCTAACTAACCTAAGGACATCAGACACATCCATGCCCGAGGCAGGATTCGAACCTGTGACCGTAGCAGCAGCCCGGTTCCGGACTGAAGCGCCTCGAACCGCATGGCCACCGCGGCCGGCTAGAGGACTTAGGGACTTCCAACAAACTGTAAACATAATTTTAAACTTTTCTCGACTTTTTCTCGCTTACGTGAATAAGTCAGACATTTAACACACTAACTCACTGGTAAAGCAATCAGATGACTGAATCCGATTTATACACGAAAGGTCGATTCTTTACGCAATCGCCGTTTACTTGTCAATACTTTTTAGTGATGAAGCCACTTTCGCTTGTAGCGACATCTACAACTACACCTACATACACTTCTACATGAGTAATATGCAATTCGCAATGAAGTGCCTGTCAAAGCGTTCACCGAACCACCTTCAAGCTGAAGGTTCGCAGGACAGCTTCTGTAAAGTTTGGAAGGTAGGAGACGAGGTACTGGCTGAAGTAAAGGACGGGGCGTGAGTCATGCTTGCGTAGCTCAGGTGGTAGAGCACTTACCCGCGAAAGGCAAAGGTCCCGAATTCGAGTCATGGTCCTGCACACAGTTTTAATCTGCCAGAAGGTTTCATATCAGCGTATACTCCACTGCAGAGTGAAAATCTCATTCTGGCACATTCAAGTTATTTCTCTATCGTTTCCCTCTCGAACGATTCGCGGGAAATCGAGCAATTGAATCTTTCTGGACGAGCTCTGATTTCTCTTGTTTGATCACGATCATCATTTCTCCCTATGTAGGCGGGTGATAACAAAATATCTACATGGATACTCTGCAAATCGCATTTCAGTGCCTGGCAGAGGGTTCATCGAACCACCATCACAATTCTCTATTATTCCAGTTTCGTACAGTGGGCGGAAAGAATGAACTCCTGTATCTTTCCAAACGAGCTCTGATTTCCGTTATTTTATCTTGGTGATCGTTCCTCCCTATGTAGGTCGGTGTCAACAAAATATTTTCGCATTCAGAGGAGAAAATTGGTGATTGGAATTTCGTGAGAAGATTCCGTCGCAACGAAGAACACCTTTCTTTTACGGACATCCAGCCCAAATCCTGTATCACTTCTGTTACGCTCTCGCCAATATTTCGCGATAATACAAAACGTGCTGCCTTTCTTTTAACTTTTTCGATGTACTACGTGAGTCCTACCTGGTAAGGATCCCACACCACGCAGCAGTATTCTAAAAGAGGACGCACAAGCGTAGTGTAGGCAGTCTCCTTAGCAAGTCTGTTACATTTTCTAATTGCCCTGCCAATAAAACGGAGTCTTTGGTTAGCCTTCCCCACAACATTACCTATGTGTTCCTTCCAATTTAAGTTATTCGTAATTGTAATAAATAGGTATTTAGTTGAATTTACGGCTTTCAGATTAGACTGACCGAAGTTTAACGAGTTCCTTTTAGCACTCATGTGGATGACCTCACACTTCTCGTTATTTAGGGTCAACTGCCACTTTTCGCACCATTGCGATGATGACTTTATTAGGCGATAAACGTCAGCGTCATCTGCAAACAACCGAAGACGGCTGCTCAGATTGTCTCCCAAATCGTTTATATAGATAAGGAACAGCAAAGGGCCTATAACACTACCTTGGGGAACGCCACAAATCGCTTCTGCTTCACTCGATGACTTTCCGTCAGTTACTACGGAATGTGACTTCTCTGTCAGGAAATCACAAATCCAGTCACATAACTGAGACAATATTCCATAAGCACGCAATTTCACTACGAGCCGCTTGTGTGGTGCAGTGTCAAAAGCCTTCCGGAAACCCAGAAATACGGAATCGACCTGAAATCCCTTGTCAATAGCACTCAAAACATCATGAGAATAAAGAGATAGTTGTGTTTCACTGGAACGATGTTTTCTAAAACCCATGTTGACTGTGTGTCAATAGACAGTTTTCTTCGAGTTAATTCAGAATGTTCGAACACAATACATGTTCTAAAATCCTGTTGCATATCGTCGTTAACGATATGGGCCTGTAATTTAGTGGATTACTCCTGCTACCTTTCTTGAATATTGGTGTGACCTGTGAAACTTTCTAGTCTTTGAGTACGGATCTTTCGTCGAGCGAACGGTTGTATACGATTGTTAAGTATGGATCAGGATACTCCTAAAGGGACCTAATTGGAATACAGTCTGGACCAGTAGACTTGTTTTTATTAAGTGATTTAAGTTGCTTCACTACTCCGAGGATATTTTCGCAGTCGGAGTAGAAAGTTGGCGTTTGAAATTTGACGAGATATCCTTCCGCAACGAAAAACACCTTTGTTTTAATAATTGTTACCCCAGTTTCCGTATGGTGTCCGTGACAGTCTGTCTCCTGCTTCGCAATAATACAATACGAACTGCACTTCTTGGAACTTTTTCGACGTCCTGCGCCGGTCCCATTTGATGCGGAGCCCACATCGCACAGCAATACCTCAGAAGAGAGCGGACAAGCGTGGTGTAAGTAGTCTTTTTGGTAGACCTGTTACACTTTATAAGTGTTGTTCCAATAAATAGCAGTCTTTGGTTTGCTTTCCCCACAACACTGTCTATGTTATCATTCTAACTTAAGCTATTAGTAATTGGAATACCTAAATACTTAGTCGAATTACCAGCTTTTGGATTTGTGTGAAGAGTCGTGTAATCCAAATTTAACGGTTTCATTTTACTTCTCATTTGGATGAGTTCACACTTTTCATTATTTAGAATCAATTGCAACTTCTCGCACGAAACAGATATCTAGTCTAAATAATTCTGATTACTTTACACGACGACAAATGACAGCGTCAACTGCAAACAGTCTAAGAGAACTGCTGAGATTGTCTTCTATGATGTTTATGTAGAACAGGAGCAGCAGAGGGCCTATAACACTTCCTTGGGGAACGCCATTGTGGTATTCTTGATAACATTTATGCGATCCTAGGCCGAGATTTGCGGTGAGCACAGAATGATGTTCACGAGAAATGTAGGACCCAATAGAAAATCTTGAAGGTACTCCCACAATCACGATTTCCTTAAGAAACCTCTGGAATACCGTGGTAGCCTGTATTAGTGCTACTATACAGCCGCCAATGTATGTTTCAAAATAACGTAGGACACAAAACAGAGCCTTGTAAAGCACTAACATTGTTTGTCAGAAGCGTGACACCTGAGCAGAATTTTGTGGTGTGCTTACTCCGATTCCAAGCATTAACACAGGACACAAGATGCTTCATTCTGGTAGTTACAGAAAGATTGCTAGCATCAACGAAGGACCCTTAGACAGAACACACAGTGAAACATATAAACAAAACAGGATCCAGGACAGTGTACCAAAAGACAGTTTCCTTCAAAAATTTGTGGCTGCTTAGTCACCCAAGTCATCCTGGATACTTCAAAATACCTTAATAAACCACAAACGTGTAAGTAAAACTATTGCAGGTTACATTTTAACAGTAATGAAATACGGCTCCCCTTCATGCAAATATCCCGTATTCCAGAACCACAAACAGCTTCTAAACGTCTGTCATCATCAGTGATGCATTGCAGGGAAGCATGATAGCGGTGTGTGTGTGTGTGTGTGTGTGTGTGTGTGTGTGTTTATCTGTGTGTGCGGCAAAATGCCAGCGGAGCGGATACGTGGGAAACAGATGCCTAACGCGACCGCTGCAGGGCTACCAACCGCCGAGCATACCGCTAAAGCAAACAAATGAATAGCGATAGGGCGAGCACGCGCGCGGCAGTTGTCAGCAGCGAGCGAAACAAACGCCTCTCGCACGGATATGAAATTCAGATGGCGGCTCACATATAGAGGAGAGAGAGCAGTTCGTATAAATGCAGGATTGCCGCGGCTGTCGGTGTCCCTGCTAAATGAGGAACTGACCAACGCACACACGTGCAGAGTGGCACGTCATCACACGACGCAACAACCTTTCATTGCTGCACATAATCTCATCCAATCAAATATTGACTCACTCCATTCGAGCAAATTTTTTAAAAAAGTTTGATTTAATGCTGTTGCATTAGTTAACATTTTGCGTGTACGTCTGAAAGCAAAATAGCCAATAGCCGCGTGACTTGATAAACGTTTCAAGGAATACAATTAAAAAAATCAATTTTGTGAATGACATCAAGAAACACCATAAACTGCTGTAAAAGTACTATTTAATGTGTGAACAACACGGCAGAAACACCTGTTAGCATCAGAACAATATCCTCTCTGTCCCATTCCATCATTCAGCCACTTTCTCAAAGTCCTTCTCAGTTGCAGGAGTACGATCTAGAACAATCTCCCACGTCATATTAGAGAACTGAATAACATATCCAGCTGAGAACTCGCTATATCATAAAACATCTATTTCTACACCCCTAAATTCTTTTTTATCTTCCACTATCAGTATTGTGATTGTTACTATCATCATCATCATCATCATCATCATCATTACTACATTTTCTTTTTCTTCTCAGACGTTACGTCTGGTCAAAAACGGAAAGTGACGTGGACCTTGATCAAGGGTGACTTCCTTTTAACTGTACGGTATATGTTACATTGCATTTAGGAACTTTTGGGTAATTGAACATGTATCAATAATTACAGATTTCTGTAGTTGTATATATAAGTTTGGATGTAGCTGCATTGCGTTGATGTACTGGTGGATATTGTGTGGTATCACTCCTGTAGTTGATAGTATAATCGGTATAATGTCAACTTAATCCTGATGCCACATGTCCTTGACTTCCTCACCCAATTGGATGTATTTTTCAATTTTTTCTCCCGTTTTCTTCTGTATATTTGTTGTATTGGGTATGGATATTCCGATTAGTTGTGTTAATTTCTTCTTTTTATTGGTGAGTATGATGTCAGGTTTGTTATGTGGTGTTGTTTTATCTGTTATAATGGTTCTGTTCAAGTATAATTTGTATTCGTCATTCTCCAGTACAGTTTGTGTTGTGTACTTGTATGTGGAAACGTGTTGGTTTATTAGTTTATGTTGCATGGCAAATTGTTGATGTAATATTTTTCCTGCATTGTCATGTTTTCTGATATATTCTGTATTTGCTAGTATTGTACATCCGCTTGTGATGTGATCTACTGTTTCTATTTGTTGTTTGCAAAGTCTGCATTTATCTGTTGTGGTATTGGGATCTTTAATAAGATGCTTGCTGTAATATCTGGTGTTTATTGTTTGATCCTGTATTGCAATCATGAATCCTTCCATCTCACTGTATATATTGCCTTTTCGTAGCCATCTGAGTCACCTTGGTATATTCCACGCTTAATCTGTATTGGCTGTGATGTGATATTATTTGAATTTGTTTGGATATTAAGTGTGGTTTTCCAATTTTTCATTACTATGTTTAGGAGCTGTATCAATTTAGGATCTACTTTGTATATTTCCAATATTTCTAGTAACCATGAGTGGGGTACACTATCAAAAGCTTTTCGGTAATCAATGTATGCGACCTTTGTTTAGTTTTACCTTGATATGTCACCTCTCCATCTATTATTAGTTCCTCTTTACATCCTCGTGCTCCTTTGCAACAGACTTTTTGTTCTTCATTTATAATTTTGTTCTGTGTTGTATGTGTCATTAATGTCTGTGTAATGACTGAAGTTAATATTTTGTATATTGTTGGTAGGCATGTTATTAGACGATATTTTGCTGGGTTTGCTGTGTCTGCTTGATCTTTAGGTTTCAGATAAGTTATTCCATGTGTAAGTGTATCAGGGAATGTGAATGGGTCTGCAATGTAACTGTTAAATAATTTAGTTAGATGTGAATGTGTTGAGGTGAACTTCTTTAGCCAGAAATTTGCTATTTTATCTTTTCCAGGGGCTTTCCAATTGTGCATAGAATTAATTGCTTGGGTGACTTCATGCTGCAAAATTACCACTTCAGGCATTTGCGGAATCATCTTGTATGCGTCTGTTTCTGCTTGTATCCACCGTGCATGTCTGTTATGTTGTACCAGGTTTGACCATATGTTGCTAAAGAAGTGTTCCATGTCTGTTATGTTCGGTGGATTGTCTATTTTAATGTGTGTGTTATCTATTGTCTGGTAAAATTTCTTTTGGTTTGTGTTGAATGTTTGGTTTTGTTTCCTTCTATTTTCACTTTTCTTGTATCTTCTAAGTCGTTTGGCCAATGCTTGTAATTTCTGCTTCTTTTCATCTAATTGCTCTATCGCTTCTTCTTGTGAGATTTTACCTAACATTTTTCGTTTTTTGTCTGATATTCCATTTCTTAAAAATTGTGTTAGCTGTCAGATGTCTTTTCTCAGTTTTTCTATTCTGCTCTGTAGCCTGTGTTGCCATGCTGGTTTTGTGGGTTTCTTCTGTGTGTTGGTTGGTTCTGATCTCTGCCTAGTGTGTTATTTAGTGTAGTGAGTGCTCCTATATAAACCAGTAGTTGTAACTCTTCCATAGTTGTATTTTCATTTATTTTGTTGTGTATGATTGTGTTGATAGTTGTTGTTGTTGTTTCGACTTGTGGGTTATTTGGTGGTCTATGTAAGAATGGTTTAATGTCTGTATTTGTGTCTTTGTATTCTATATACGTCAACTGAAATTTTTCTTCTATATCTAGCATGTGTGTCACTTCATGTTCTATTTGTGCTTGTTCTGGTGGCTGTCTTAAGATTTTGTTTTCCTCTGATTGTTTAATTGATGCGTCGTGTTGTTTGATTGTTTGCTCTGGGATGTTTGAGTCCAATACTGTATTTTCTTCTTCTTCTGACTGCACATTATTTTGTTCCAGTATTTGTTGTACTTGTTTTTTGATGTTTTCTAATTCTGACTGGGGTATCCTGTTATTTTTTATTATTACACGGATCAGATCAGCTAGTCATTGTTCTGTTAAAATTTTTTATTCTGGGTATCTGGTAATAAATGTTGTGTATACTTGTGATCTGTATCCAGTTGTGTTGGTTCCTAGCTTTGTTGCTCGGTAATAACAGAACATGAGGTGTCGGTTAACTTCATCTGACCATCTCATCCTCTGTCTTTGTTTTCCTTCTAGAGTGGTTGCAGGAAGCATATCCTGCAAAACACCTCTATTTGGATTTGAATCATTTTCCAGCTGGCTAGCAGAGTCGTTACCATTGTGGGCGGGCATAGGGTTCAAGCGTCGTCCCCGACCATGACAGCGCTTGTCCTAGGCTTCTTTAGTTCTGTCCTGAACCAACTAATCACACTAAAAGGGGGGTTAGCCCTATTAGTGGTTCGTTCTTTTCGTCACCTTTTACGACTGGCAGAACATACCGGAGGCCTATTCTTTTCCCGGACCTCCAAGGGCATTATTATTATTATTATTATTATTATTGCTATTAGAGTCAACAGCAGCAGCAGCAGTAGTGGTAGTAGTAGTAGCAGTATTAGTGGAATTAGTGGTAGTGGTAGTGGTAGTAGTAGTAGTTGTTGTTGTAGTAGTACAAGTATTGTCTGTGCTAACATTATTAGTTCATAGACAGTATAATTTCCTCACATTGTCACTGCAGATACTCAAATCGTCTTACTACCACGTATTATACCAAAATTATATTTCTTAGGTAACTATGATGTAAAAAAGGTACTGCATGTATGAAGCCCTGGTCCAATGTAAGAGATGGCCTGATAGTCACAATGACATCAGGTTAAATAGATAAGAAATCTATAAATAAATAAATTTTCCAGCACCTGGACAAAAAACATCATGTATACAGAGGAAGCAGGTGAAAACGTTTGTTTAAGAACTGCAGCATAATCAAAAACAATATTTTCAATTTGGGATAACAGTAAAAGTTACATTGAAATACAATGTCGTCAAATAACAAGCACATCGTCATAAATTTGACTGGAAACTACCCAGGAAACAAGAATCAGCAGTAAGAAAATTTCGTATGGTACTATGGGTTGTATGATAATTACAAAATTTTAACTGACTATGAAGTATGTAAACATGCTTATACAGCACAAAAAAAGTAAAATTTGGCAGTCTAACACCAGAGATACTGTTCGCCCATGTTATGGAGTTACATGATGTCATATCTTAAATTTATGAAAGCTGTGTAACAAAATCAACAAAAATTTCCTGTAAATCTGACAATCCTTGCTATATGCAGAGTGCTCACTTCGAACCTGTATATGTAATACCCAACTTGACAATGTTACATTTTTATGATAGTCAACTTCTTTTGTATGTCTGACGATGGTGTTTGCCAAATACAGCTGCTATAATCATCTTGATGCTGAAGCTCTTTGTCTGTGTTTGCTTCAACAATAGCATATGTTTTTGAGTGGGAACCGCCTAGACTCTATAAAAACGTAATACAGCAGGAAAACCACACGATGTGGTAAGAAGGTATGAATACACAATTTTATGTGCTCCTCAAAAAGCTGTAATTACGATTTAGAAACTTATACTTGTATGTATTTAAACAGTAAATAACATTCGTTATGTCTAACAATAAAAAAAACACTGATGGTGCTGCAACTGCAGTGAAACATGTCTGGGACAAAAAACCAAATTGTGTTTTGCTAAAGACGGACGCCACTCAAAAACATGTGTTACAGCTGCTGTAACTCCAGTCATGCAGTAGGTTTAGTTATTATAATGTATGTAAGCTGTGAAGCTTAATGTAAGCGAAAACATTTTGTTGTTGGGGCTTTAGATGTGCAACATCGATTTGCTACTGCCTCAGTAGATAACAGCAGGTTCACAACAAATAAATTACATCTACTTCTATATGACTGAGCCTGGCTGAAGTTTCATCGACAGCACCTTTGCGGTATCTCTCTACAGCTCCACTCTGCAACGGCGAACGGAGAAAACGAACACTGAAACATTTTCGTGTGAGCGCTGATTCCTCTTGCGGCTATTTTTATGTTTATCGTTTCTCCCTATGTAGGTGGGCGCCAAGAAAACATTATCGCTTTCGCAGGAGAAAGTTAGTGATTGAATTTCGTGAAAAGGCCCTACCGCAACGAAAAAGGCGTTTGTTTTAATGATTTCCACACCAATTCGCGTATCACATCCATGACACTGTCTCCCCTATCTTGCGATAATACAAAACGAACTGCCCTTCTCTGAAATTTTTCGACGTCCTCCGCATCACTCTAATATTCACGGTTTATTTTAATATACCGTAAATTCCTAAAGCTATATGACAAAAACTACAATCGTAAATTGCGTTATCATTTTATAATAACAGTTTGACAGAAAAGTACACTATGTGATCAAAAGTATCTGGACACCTGGCTGAAAATGACTTACAAGTTCGTGGCGCCCTCTGTTTGTAATGGTGGATTTCAATATGGTGTTGACCCACCCTTTGCCTTGATGACAGCTTCCACTCTCGCAGTCATACGTTCAATCAGGTGCTGGAAGATTTCTTGGGGAATCGCAACCCATTCTCCACGGAGTGTTGCACTGAGGAGAGATATCGATGTCGGTCGGTGAGGCCTGGCACGAAATCGGCTGTCCAAAACCTCCCAAAAGTGTTCTGCAAGATTCAGGTCGCGACTCTGTGGAGGCCCAGTCCATTGCAGGAATGTTATTTTCGTGTAACTACTCCTCCACAGGCCGTGCATTACGAACAGGTGCTCGATCGTGTTGAAAGATGCAATCGCCATCCCCGAATTGCTCTTCAACTGTGGGAAGCAATATGGTACTTAAAACATCAATTTCGACCTGCGCTGTGATAGTGCCACGCAAAACAACAAGTGGTGCAAACCCTCTCCTTGAAAAACAGAACTACACCGTAACACCACGGCCTCCAAATTTTATTGTTGGCACCACACACGCTGGCAGATGGCGTTCACTGGGCATTCGCCTTACCCATATACCCTGCCATCGGATCGCCGCATTGTGTACCGTGATTCGTCACTCCACTCAACATTTTTCCACTGTTCAATCGTCCAATGTTTACGCTCCTTGCACTAAACGAGGCTTTGTTTGGCATTTACCGGCGTGATGTGTGGCTTATAAGCAGCCGCTCGACCATGAAATCTACGTTTTCTCACCTCCCGCCTAAGCTTCATAGTACTTGCAGTGGATCCTGATGCAGTTTGGAATTCCTGTGTGAGTGTCTGGATAGATGCCTCCCTATTACACATTACGACCCTCTTCAACTGTCGGCGGTCTCTGTCAGTCAACCGGCGAGGACGGCCTGTACGCTTTTGTGCTGTACGTGTCCAATCACGCCCCTACTTCACTATCACACCGGAAACAGTGGACCTAGGGATGTTTAGGAGTGCGGAAATTTCGAGTACAGACGTATGACACAAGTAACACCCAACAACCTAAGTCCGTGAGTTCCGCGGAGCGCCACATTCTGCTCTCTCACGATGTCTAACGACTACTGAGGTCTCTGGTATGGAGTACCTGGCAGTAGGTGGCAGCACAATGCACCTAATATGAAAAACGTATGTTTTTGGGGGTTTCCGGATAGTTTTCACCACATAGTGTGTGTAGAGAACTTTGATCAAACTTCGTCTGAATGCCCGATAGGATCCACACAGTTCAGACATTCTTTAAACAAAAGCTTTAAAGCTTTTCTTGACATATTCAACACACGTCGGATGTCCCCACAGCTTATAACTTGTTCACTGAATCCTTTCATCAGCTGTATTGGTGTGAGAAAATTCTTTAAGACACCTGAGACACAGGGCATCCTCATTCTCTTCCTCATCTTCCTTATCTTTAAGAACCTCCATAGGAATGCCTTGATCCTTACTCCGTTTTACTGAGGAGTTTTATTATTTGATCTAGTTTGACCATAGGCACTTCTTTAAAAAAAATAGGTTTTTATACAGTGCGTACATATTTCCATTTAAATTGCTTTCTTTTCTTTCTGTGGAATCTTGTTCGCATTGCAACGCATCTTTCACTGGAGTATCTGACAGTATTGTTGAAGTACTTTATTGTTAGGTTTCTTTATTTTTTTCTTGGCTGGCGTTTGTCAAATGGCCAGATTTGCCCAGGCACTGGCCACCGGAAGTGACGTTCAACTTAATAGGCGTTGTTTAGACAGCATAGACGTGCCATTGTGTACTTGGGCAATTGATGGGCCAGCTTCAGTAATGAAACCACAACCAACAGCATTAGGATCAGGTCCACTTGTAATATATGAAGGCATCGTTGAAAACCAAAAATTTAACGGAAATCAACATCAAAAACCCATACATGCTACCGGTTTTAAATTACTTACGTAAAAATTGCATTTGATATGATCTGCACTTTGATTACGAATGTAGCTGATAAATAAGAATACTTATTTACACAAAGAGAGCGCGACAGGTTGTCCGACGTGGCCCATTAATTGAGCCATTGTGCCCCACGTCATCTAGGAATTACTTTTGATGAAATAATCCTTAAGCTATGGGCTGTAACCATTGTTCTTGCTTGTTCAGTAAGAGCGTTGTCTTCGAATACGCAACAAAAAACATTAAGCAAGCAAAATTTACTTTCACTAACAAGAAAACATAAAATGCGCTTCTAGGCGCTTCAGTCTGGAACCGCGCGACCGCTACGGTCGCAGGTTCGAATCCTGCCTCGTGCATCGATGTGTGTGATGTCCTTAGGTTAGTTGGGTTTAAGTAGTTCTAAGTTCTAGTTGACTGATGACCTCAGATGTTAAGTCCCATAGTTCTCAGATCCATTAGAGCTATAAAATGCGTGCCAGTCAAATTCGGGAATTTAACTGCATCGACGTGTTAATAGACGGACGACGGTATTGTTGCTACCAACCTCCGTGGTCGGTGGAATATTCTGACGGCGGTTGAACGAGATAATATCAAAAAATGGTTCAAATGGCTCTGAGCACTATGGGACTTAACATCTGGGGTCATCAGTCCCCTAGAACTTAGAACTACTTAAACCTAACTAACCTAAGGATATCACACACATCCATCCCCGAGGCAGGATTCGAACCTGCGACCGTAACGGTAGCGCGGTTCCAGACTGAAGCGCCTAGAACCGCTCGGCCACTCCGGCCGGCAGATAATATCAACTTCCCACTGTGCCCCTATGGTCAATGTGCTGCGTCCCCCCTACTTAGCTGAATATACGGCCATTAGATCTGTGTGAGTTATGCTACAACCGAAATTCAGCGGATTCCTTTTTGTATTCGTGTGGGTGACTTCACACTTTTCTTCATGTAGGGGCAATAGCCACTTCTCGCACCGCAAAAGTATCTTGCCGCTATCATTTTACTATTGGTTTTCATTTCGTGATGAATTTACTAGACGGTAAATGACAGCAACAATCTAAGAGGGCTGCTGAGATTGTTTATACAGGGAATTTCCGTAACAGCGTGCAAAAATATGACAGGACGCAGAGGATGCGCCACTGAACAATTTCAGGTAGGAAACCTGTGGTCGGAGAAGCCAGCTTAAGGCGATAACAGGAATAAAATCACATTACTGTGTACTTTTTCATTTACATCAGTTATAGTTAACTGCAAATACCATCATCGACACAATGAACGTATTATTTGTACTGTATCTTACAAAGCGTGGTGAAACTGACGGCCGTCAACCTCAATGCAGGCATGACATCGGCGAACAAGACTCTGAGGTTCCCTCACAAATACCCCTGGTATGTTCCGAATCACAACACAGGCAGCTACAATTCTGGCAACTAAGTCCATCTCCGTATCGATTACACTGTGTGTGTCTGTATTCTTAAGGGACCAAACTGCTGAGATCATCGGTTCCTAGACTTACACACTACTTAAACTAAGTTATGCTAAGAACAACACACACACCCATGCCCGAGGGAGGACTCGAACCTCCGGCGGGAGGGGCCGCGCAATTTTTTACTTAAAAAGTATTCGAGGCATCTCCTATCACTGCGTGCGACAGACCACGCCAACATGAATTACAAGGTAAGTTCGTCGTTGCCACATCTTAAACGTTTCGATAGAATTCTTACACCTAGACAGAGGAGAGAGAACACTTGTTGAGTCGCTGCCTCCACGAACCTACCTGTCTGACTGAAGAGAACGGCTGCAGGGGTTCAGCGTCACCAAACAGAGGGCGCGGCACAGCTGTTCATGCGACACCACTCCTCCAGTGCACCGCTGCTTTCCATGAACCCACCCAGACCCTCCACGTGCGGGCTGGAATGTACAACGTCGTCTTTCCAGGACGGCACATATCCGCTCCCGTAGGACTGGCGAATCGGTGGACACTTGGACAACGTATCCTGTGCCGTCACCAGGCAACAGTTCCATAGGCGTCGTTGATAAGACATTGTTGATGGGCATCGCTTCGGATCGATGCACACGTGGACAATGTATCCTGTGCCGTCACCAGGCAACAGCTCCATAGGCGTCGTTGATAAGACATTGTTGATGGGCATCGCTTCGGATCGAAGACGCCACGCAACCTGTACACCTCGAGTGCAAGCAACCCGCCTCCAGCGCTGTACAAGGCGACCATTTTGGTGTCAAATACCGCAGTTATAAGAAAACACACGCTGGGTCTTTCTGAATGCGTCATCATTTGAAACCGAACAACCTTTTCACCGGCCTGGTGCGAACCGCAATGTTCGCCTCAGATCGTCACCTGCACACAAAATCCTCAACTAGACTCGAAGAGTAAAAGCGAAGCTTTCTAACTCGGCTGTTGTACCACGGTGGCTCTTTTCTGCTTGGCACATACTCATCTAACGTATATTGTACGATGGTTTTGAACTTTGTCCACTGATCCTCAACACTATCTGTACTTAAAACAAAACTTTCGTGTTGAGCCATCAGGTACTCTGAAATCTGCTTTTTGTCACTTTTGCGAAACAGAAAAATCTTCCTACCTTTTTTAATATTTCTATTTACGGCTGAAATCATCGATGCCGTAACCGCTTTATGACCGCTGATTCCCTGTTCTGCGTTAACTGTTTCAAATAGTTCGGGTCTGTTTGTCACCAGAAAGTCTAATATGTTATCGCCACGAGTCGGTTCTCTGTTTAACTGCTCAATGTAGTTTTCAGGTAAAGCACTTAAAAAATTTCACTGGATTCTTTGTCCATGCCACCCGTTATGAACGTTTGAGTCTCCCAGTCTATATCCGGCAAATTAAAATCTCCACGCAGAACTATAACTTGGTGGAGAAACCCACTCGAAATATTTTCCAAATTATCCTTCAGGTGCTCAGCCACAACAGCTGCTGAGCCAGGGGGCCTATAGAGAAATCCAGTTACCATGTCTGAGCCTGCTTTAACCGTGACCGTCACCCAAATTATTTCACATTTCGGATCTCCGTCAATTTCCTTCGATACTGTTGCACTTCTTATCGCTATAAACACGCCTCCCCCTTCACTGTCCAGCCTGTCTCTGCGGTATACATTCCAATCTCAGTTTATAATTTCATTATTGTTTACATCTGGTTTCAGCCAACTTTCTGTCCCTAGTACTATGCGGGCATTTTGACCGTTTATTAATGAGAGCAGTTCTGGGACCTTTCTATAGACGCTCTTGCAGTTTACTATTAGCAGATTAATATTGTTATTCCATGTTGCATTTTGCCAACTCCTACCTTGCCGTGTCTCAGAAGGCGTCTTGTCAGGCCTAGGGAAAGAATTCTCTTACCTAAAAAATCCACATGTGCACTCCACACGTACTCCGCTACCCTTGTAGCCGCTTCCTGCGTGTAGTGCACGCCTGACCTATTCAGGGGGACCCTACATTTCTCCACCCGATAGCGGAGGTCGAGAAATTTGCACCCCAGATCTCCGCAGAATCGTCTCAGCCTCTGGTTTAAGCCTTCCACTCGGCTCCAAACCAGAGGACCGCGATCGGTTCTAGGAACGATACTACAAATAGCTAGCTCAGATTCCACCCCGCGAACGAGGCTTTCCGCCTTAACCAATTCCGCCAACCGCCTGTACGAACTGAGGATGGCCTCTGAACCCAGACGGCAGGAGTCATTGGTGCCGACATGAGCAACAATTTGCAGTCGGGTGCACCCAGTGCTCTCTATCGCCGCCGGCAGGGCCTCCTCCACATCTCGGATGAGACCCCCCCCCCCCCCCCCCCGGCAAGCAGACAGAGTGAACACTGGCCTTCTTCCCCGACCTTCCCGCTATTTCCCTAAGGGGCTCCATCACCCGCCTAACGTTGGAGCTCCCAATCACTGATAAACCCCTCCCCCCGTGTGCCTGCTCGGACCTTGCTGAAGGAGCGGCCACATGTCCACTCACAGGCAGAGCGGGCGATGCCACACGGCCAGCCTCCACATTGACCTTCCGCCTCGTGCGCCGCGAACGCCGCTGAACCCGCCACTCCCCTTGGGGAGAGGGTGGCCCAACCGCGCCCGGTACCCGCGAAGATGTCTCGACAGCAGGGACAGTGGGTGAAGCATGTAACACCTGGGGTGTACCATGCGACGCACCAGACTCCCCACTGCCGCTACACTCCGAGGCAGCAGCCTGAAGACGGCTGACCGCGGCCATCAACACGTTCAGCTGTTCGCGAACAGTGGCCAGCTCCTCCTGCGTCCGTACACAGCAGTCACACATCCTATCCATCCTAAGGAATCAATTTACTGTAGATAGTTAATCAACTTTTAACTAGACTGCTAATTCACTAAAGGCGGCTGATAGTTGACTAAACTGTGGTTACTAGACACTTCTTGTAGAAAACAATGAAAATAGCACTACCTGTCTCCGGACTGTATTCAAAACAAACACTAGCACTACTGGCACTATGACCGACTAAAGGGACTCTCTCTGACTGTATTCAAAACAAACACGTAGCTCGCTGCACAGCAGACGTGACACAGACGGCAGTTACGACGACACCGTGGTACAACAACCGAGTTAGAAAACTGCTGCGGAAACAAAGGGAACTTCACAGCAAACATAAACATAGCCAAAGCCTTGCAGACAAACAAAAATTACGCGAAGCGAAATGTAGTGTGAGGAGGGCTATGCGAGAGGCGTTCAATGAATTCGAAAGTAAAGTTCTATGTACTGACTTGGCAGAAAATCCTATGAAATTTGGGTCTTATGTCAAAGCGGTAGGTGGATCAAAACAAAAGGTCCAGACACTCTGTGACCAAAATGGTACTGAAACAGAGGATGACAGACTGAAGGCCGAAATACTAAATGTCTTTTTCCAAAGTTGTGTCACAGAGGAAGACTGCACTGTAGTTCCTTCTCTAGATTGTCGCACAGATGACAAAATGGTAGATATCGAAATAGATGACAGAGGGATAGAGAAACAATCAAAATCGCTCAAAAGAGGTAAGGCCGCTGGACCTGATGGATACGAGTTCGATTTTACACAGAGTACGCGAAGGAACTTGCCCCCCTTCTTGCAGCGGTGTACCGTAGGTCTCTAGAAGAGGGTAGCGTTCCAAAGGATTGGACAAGGACACAGGTCATCCCTGTTTTCAAGAAGGGACGTCGAACAGATGTGCAGAACTATAGACCTATATCTCTAACGTGGATCAGTTGTGGAATTTTGGAACACGTATTGTGTTCGAGTATAATGACTTTTCTGGAGACTATAAATCTACTCTGTAGGAATCAGTATGGGTTTCGAAAAAGACGATCGTGTGAAACCCAGCTCGCGCTATTCGTCCACGAGACTCAGAGGGCCATGGACACGGGTTCCCAGGTAGATGCCGTGTTTCTTGACTTCCGCAAGGCGTTCGATGCAGTTCCCCACAGTCGTTTAATGAACAAAGTAAGACGATATGGACTATCAGACCAATTGTGTGATTGGATTGAAGAGTTCCTAGATAACAGAACGCAGCATGTCATTCTCAATGGAGAGAAGTCTTCCGAAGTAAGAGTGATTTCAGGTGTGCCGCAGGGGAGTGCCGTAGGACCGTTGCTGTTCACAATATACATAAATGACCTTGTGGATGACATCGGAAGTTCACTGAGACATTTTGCGGATGATGCTGTGGTACATCGAGAGGTTGTAAGAATGGAAAATTGTACTGAAATGCAGGAGGATCTGCAGCGAATTGACGCATGGTGCAGGGAGTGGCAATTGAATCTCAATGTAGAGACGTGTCATGTGCTGCGAATACATAGAAAGATAGATCCCTTATCATTTAGCTATATAATAGCAAGACAGCAACTGGAAGCAGTTAATTCCATAAATTATCTGGGAGTACGCATTAGGAGTGATTTAAAATGGAATGATCATATAAAGTTGATCGTCGGTAAAGCACATGCCAGATCGAGATTCATTGGAAGAATCCTAAGGAAATGCAATCCGAAAACAAAGGAAGTAGTTTACAGTACGCTTGTTCGCCCACTGCTTGAATACTGCTCAGCAGTGTGGGATTCGTACCAAATAGGGTTGATAGAAGAGATAGAGAAGATCCAACGGAGAGCAGCGCGCTTCGTTACAGGACCATTTAGTAATCGCGAAAGCGTTACGGAGATGATAGATAAACTCCAGCGGAAGACTGCAGGAGAGACGCGCAGTAGCTCGGTACGGGCTTTTGTTGAAGTTTCGAGAACATACCTTCACCGAGAAGTCAAGCAGTACATTGGTCCCTCCTACGTATATATCGCGAAGAGACCATGAGGATAAAATCAGAGAGGTTAGAGGCCACACAGAGGCATACCGACTTTCCACGAACAATACGAGACTGGAATAGAAGGGAGAACCGATAGAGGTACTCACGGTACCCTCCGCCACACACCGTCAGGTGGCTTGCGGAGTATGGATGTAGACGTAGATGTAGATGTAGAAGCACCGCGAAAGAATTATCCGAATTAGACGGAAATGGATAGATGTGATGTACATGTATAGTCAAACAAATGATTGCGGCTTCAGAAAAAAATTATAGACGATTTATTCAAGAGAAACAGCTTCACATATGCAGCGAGTCAGTAACGCACTGGTCCACCTCTGGCGCTCACGCAAGTACTTATTAGGTGCGGCATTGATTGCTAGACTTATCGTATGTCCTTCTGAAGAACAACATGTGAAATTCTGTCCAACTGGCACGTTATACCGTCAGAATCCTGAGCAGGTTGGAGGGTTCTGTTGTAGTGCTCCAAACACTCTCAGGTGGGGAGAGATCTGGCGGCCTTGCTCGTCAAGGTGGGGTCTGACGAGCACGGAGACAGGCAGTAGGAACTTTAGCTCTGCGTGGCCGGGCATTGCCTCTCTGAAATGTAAGACCTGGATTGGTGGCACGAAGGGCAACAAAATGGGGAGTAGAACATAGCTGACGTACCGATGATCTGTCAGGGTGCCGAGGACGACAACCAAAGAGATCCTGCTGTCAAAAGAAACGGCATCCCAGACCATCACTCCTGGTTGTCGCACCGTACACCGAGCGACAGTCAATTTGGTATCCCACCTATGTCCAGGTCGTCTGCAGACTCGTCTTGGCTGGTCATCGGGGCTGACTGCGAAGCGGGACTCGTCACTGAAGACAGTTCTACTCCAGTCAATGAGATTCCAGGCAGAAGACTGGAGCGGTGGGGTACCAAGAAGTGACTCATACAACCGAGACAATCTGTTTAAAACTCTACCAATACGATAACAAAAGTATCTTATACTTAAGGTGTGCTAAAGATACTTTTGATCACATGGGAATTTTTGTCGATGTCTTATGGCAGTGGTATTCTACGCTCGTTCAACAACGCCGATATTTTGGATGAACAATGAAAGCATAGTAATGAAAACGCTTATTAGCTGTTTCATGTAGACCGCCACGGGAAACGTTCTCGGTGTATGGCGTCTGCAACGACCCATAGCAATGTTGGTCTGGTGCCTGCTTTCGTGTGGCATGATCAGCCCCAGTTGAACCGCTCTGTCAGGAGGGTAAATATGGAGTTGGATCAGTTGCAGTGAGCGGCCACTCCGTCAGACACTGGATTGGTTCCTGTCGAGGCTATTGATAGGAGGCATTTCACAAGGCATGCCCTACACCTCAATAGGAAATGGAAGGGCAAACTGGCAGGGTTGTTAGCGAAATCGATAAGGGGGGACACTAGTACGCATCTATGTACCTCTTTTTTAGACTAACATCAGTGTCCAATGAGAAGTATAGGAAGGCAGGTGCTAAAGAGGTCCAAAACTCACAATATTCTCACAACAAAAAAGTTAATAATAATGTTACCATATTTAATCAAAATATTGGTGGATTAAAGAAAAAAGTAGATTTTCACAGAAGTAAAGTAAAAAATAATGTTACTATTTTTCACCAAAATATTCCGGGATTGAAGAATAAAGTAGATGAGCACCTGGTTTGTTTAGATGACATTGAATCTGACAATGTAATAGATATACTATGGCAGTCTGAGCATCATATTTTGTCTGATATGGGAAAGGTAAATATCAGTGGTTATAAACTAGCTGCACATATGACAAGAGAGAATAAGGTGAGAGGAGGAGTTGCCATATACAGGGTGTTACAAAAAGGTACGGGCAAACTTTCAGGAAACGTTCCTCACACACAAAGAAAGAAAATATGTTATGTGGACATGTGTCCAGAAACGTTTACTTTCCATGTTAGAGCTCATTTTATTACTTCTCTTCAAATCACAATCATGGAATGGAAACACACAGCAACAGAACGTACCAGCGTGACTTCAAACACTCTGTCACAGGAAATGCTCAAACTGTCCTTCGTTAGCGAGGATACATGCATCCACCCTCCGTTGCATGGAATCCCTGATGCGCTGATGCAGCCCTGGAGAACGGCGTATTGTATCACAGCCGTCCACAATACGAGCACGAAGAGTCTCTACATTTGGTACCGGGGTTGCGTAGACAGGAGCTTTCAAATGCCCCCATAAATGAAAGAGGGTTGAGGTCAGGAGAGCGTGGAGGCCATGGAATTGGTCCGCCTCTACCAATCCATCGGTCACCGAATCTGTTGTTGAGAAGCGTACGAACACTTCGACTGAAATGTGCAGGAGCTCCAACGTGCATGAACCACATGTTGTGTCTTACTTGTAAAAGCACATGTTCTAGCACCACAGGTAGAGTATCCCGTATGAAATCATGATAACGTGCTCTATTGAGCGTTGGTGGAAGAACATGGGGCCCAATCAAGACATCACCAACAATGCCTGCCCAAACGTTCACAGAAAATCTGTGTTGATGACGTGATTGCACAATTGCGTGCGGATTCTCGTCAGCCCACACATGTTGATTGTGAAAATTTACAATTTGATCACGTTGGAATGAAGCCTCATCCGTAAAGAGAACATTTGCATTGAAATGAGGATTGACACATTGTTGGATGAACCATTCGCAGAAGTGTACCCGTGGAGGCCAATTAGCTGCTGATAGTGCCTGCTCACGCTGTACATGGTACGGAAACAACTGGTTCTCCCGTAGCACTCTCCATACAGTGACGTGGTCAACGTTACCTTGTACAGCAGCAACTCCTCTGACGCTGACATTAGGGTTATCGTCAACTGCACGAAGAATTTCCTCGTCCATTGCAGGTGTCCTCGTCGTTCTAGGTCTTCCCCAGTCGCGAGTCATAGGCTGGAATGTTCCATGCTCCCTAAGACGCCGATCGATTGCTTCGAACGTCTTCCTGTCGGGACACCTTCGTTCTGGAAATCTGTCTCGATACGAACGTACCGCGCCACGGATAGTGCCCCGTGCTAATCCATACATCAAGTGGGCATCTGCCAACTCCGCACTTGTAAACATTGCACTGACTGCAAAATCACGTTCGTGCTGAACACTAACCTGTTGATGCTACGTACTGATGTGCTTGATGCTAGTACTGTAGAGCAATGAGTCGCATGTCAACACAAGCACCGAAGTCAACATTACCTTCCTTCAATGGGGCCAACTGGCGGTGAATCGAGGAAGTACAGTACATACTGACGAAACTAAAATGAGCTCTAACATGGAAATTAAGCGTTTCCGGACACATGTCCACATAACATTTTTTCTTTATTTGTATGTGAGGAATGTTTCCTGAAAGTTTGGCCGTACCTTTTTGTAACACCCTGTATGTCAAAAGTTATCACTGTGTAGAAAGCTTAGATACAAAAAAGTTTTGTCTAGAGCAACATACAGAAGCATGTGCCTGTCAACTTAAACTGAAGGAAGGCTCTTTTATAATTGTAACAATATATAGGTGCCCTTCAGAAAACTTTCATTTATTCCTGGAAAATTTGGATGCCTTGTTGTGCTATCTGTCAGATACGGGAAAGCAGGAAGAATGACCTGAAAGTCTTGCTCGGTTCTTTCAATTTGACATCTGTCATTAATTTTCCTACTCGGTTAGTAAAGGACCGCAGCACATTGATAGGTAATAATTTTATAGACCAAGATAAGTTTAAAAACGTAAATTCTTGTCCTGTTGAGAATGGCCTTTCCGATTATGGTGCTCAGCTAGTTACAGTATATGACATAGTTCCATTCAGTAATTCAAATCTACCCTCCAAAGTTTTACGTCCAATTAATGGCTAAACAACAAGAAATTTCAGAGAAATCTTCAGCAGTTAGACTGGTATGAGCTGTACAAGGAACCCAATGCTAATTTAAAATATAACTTATTTCATGATACACTTGTAAGAGAATTTGAAAACTGTTTCCCCAAGAAAGTGGTTAAATCTAACTATAAGAAACCATGCAAACAACCTCGGCTTATTAATGGAATAAAAATATCTTGTAACCACAAAAGGGAACTATATCTAACAACAAGAAAGAGCAATGACCCAGAAACTACCAAATATTATAAAAACTACTGTGTTACATTAAGAAAGGTTATTAAAAAGTCCAGAAGTATGTGCAGCATGTCTGAGATTAATACCTCTGACGACAAAATAAAAACAATTTGGAATATTATTACAAGGGAGACAGGGCAACCAAGAGTACAGGATGATGGCATCACCATCAAAGCAAATGGAAACTTGATAAACAAGAAGCTGGAAGTCGAAAACATTATGAATAATCATTTTTTTAAATGTTGTAGAGAAAATAGGATCTAAATGTTCATTAGAAGAAGCAAGGTAGCTAATGGAAGAGGCCTTACCCACAACATTTGATACAATTGAAATTCTACCCGCCTCTCCTTCTGAAATTAGGAAGATAATAAACTCTCTCAAGAATAAAAGCTCACATGAAATTGATGGCATTTCCAGCACAATAATAAAAGCTTGTTCCCAAGAAAATAGTGGGATTCTTAGCCACATATGTAATAGCTCTCTGAAGCAGGGTATTTTCCCAGACAGACTGAAGTATGCCATTGTTAAACCACTGCATAAAAAAGGGGATATGTCTGATGTGAACAACTATCGCCCAATCTCTCTTCTGACTGCCTTATCCAAAATTCTTGAAAAAGTAATGTATTGTGGAGTAGCTTCACACCTTTGTAAAAATAAAGTTTTAACAAAATATCAGTTTGGTTTCCAGAAAGGTTTTTCAACGGAAAATGCTATATATACTTTCACTAATGAAATATTAAATGCTCTGAGTAACCGAAAGTCACCTGTGGGGAGTTTCTGTGATCTCTCAAAGGCTTTTGGTTGTGTAAATCATGGAATACTTCTAGATAAGCTCAAGTACTGTGGTATGAATGGGGCAGCACTCAAATGGTTTAAATCATACCTAACTGGAAGAATGCAGAAAGTTGAAATAAGCAGTTCACATAATATGCAAAAAACTGGTGATTTCTCGAACTGGGGAACAATCAAGAATGGGGTGCCACAAGGTTCGGTCTTGGATCCTCTGCTATTCTTAATATGTATCAATGAATTGCCATTCTATATTCACGAAGATGCAAAGCTGGTACTTTTTGCCGATGATACAAGTATAGCTATCACACCCAGGAGACAAGAATTAACTGGTGAAATTGTAAACGATGTTTTTCAGAAAATCATTAATTGGTTCTCTGCAAATGGGCTCTGATTAAACTTTGACAAAACACAGTACATACAGTTCCACACAGTAAATGGAATGACACCATTAATAAACATAGACTTCGATCAGAAATCGGTAGCTAAGGTAGAATATTCAAAATTTCTAGGTGTGTGCATTGATGAGGGGTTGAACTGGAAAAAACCACACTGAGGATCTGCTGAAACGTTTGAGTTCAGCTACTTATGCTATTAGGGTCATTGCAAATTTTGGCGATATACATCTCTTTAAATTAGCTTACCACGCCTATTTCCATTCTCTGCTTTCGTATAGAATCATATTCTGGGGTAACTCATCATTGAGTAAAAGATTGTTCACTGCACAAAAGCGTGTAATCAGAATAATTGCTGGAGCTCATCCAAGATCATCCTGCAGAAACTTATTTAAAGAGCTAGAGCTTCACTTTAGCCTCACAATATATGTATATTCACTTATGAAATTTGTTATTAACAATGCAAACGATTTCAAAAGTAATAGCAGTGTACATGGTTACAACACTAGGAGAAAGGATGATCTTCACTACTCAAGGTTGAATCTAACTTTGGCTCGGAAGGGGGTAAATTATGCTGCCACAAAAGTCATTGGTCACTTACCTAATAGCATCAAAAGTCTGACAGATAGCCATATAGCATTTAAAAGGAATTTAAAAGGATTTCTTAATGGCAACTCCTTCAACTCATTAGATGAATTTTCGGATATAGTAAGTGGGTAATTTCCCCAACCCGTACACACACACACACACACACACACACACACACACACACACACATATATATATATATATATATATATATATATATATATATATATATAGTGTAATGTAATATCCTGTGTAAACACTTTTTATTAACCCGACACGTTCCATATCATTACGAAGGCCAGGTGCAAGTAGCACGCACGCATTGAGGGTTCTCTATTACGTATGAGGTTTTGTCAGCAAGAACGTGTAAAAATGTAACAGAACATAGAGAACGCTCCACTGAACAATTTGGCAAATGGAGGTTGGGTCGGAGAAGCCAGCTTATGGAGATATGGAAGTAAACTTGTCTACCGCCTTGTCTAGCATTAGCATGTCTGGTACATACATTTATAGCTAACATGCGTACAAGTTTACACGTACTGTGCTGTTTATTTACATGTACATTCTCTATTTCAAGCAAGGAAACGAAGAGGAGGGGTGGCCGAGCGGTTCTAGGCGCTACAGTCTGGAACCGCGCGATCGATACGGTCGCAGGTTCGAATCCTGCCTCGGGCATGGATGTGTGTGATGTCCTTAGGTTAGTTAGGTTTACGTAGTTATAAGTCTAGGGGACTGATGACCTCATAAGTTAAGTCCCATTGTGCTCAGAGCCAAAATTAAAAACAAGGAGGACGAGCCTAATTACTTCACTTGTCCATAAGGTGGCTCTGTTGTTTTTAAATTGTTCCACGACAGAACATGCTACAAATGAAAGACAGACCCGTTGTGCTATTCAGAGACGTACAGTACAACACGATGGAGCACTACCGGTACAATGTTTCCTGTTCGCTGGATTGGAAAGGAAGGTCCTATTCCACTGCCTGCGAGGTAACCTGGCCTGAATCCCGTTGTTTATTTCCTATGGGGATATCTAAAATCACTTGTGTATGAAACCCCAGTGGATATCGAGATGGAATTAGTTGCCAGAATTGTAGTTGCGCGTGATGTGATTCGAAACACATCACGGATATTTGTCATAGTGCGTCACAAACTTGTTGGCCGATGTCATGCTTGCATTGAGGTTGATGGCCGTCAGTTTCAGCAAAATTTGTAAGATACGAAACAACTGGTACATTCATTGTGTCAATGATGGTAATTTCAGCTAACAAATTTAAATGAAAAGTGCACAGTATTGTGATTTTATTCCTATTATCTCTTTAAGATGGCTTCTCCAACCCCAGGTTTCCTACCTCAAATTGTTCAGTGCAGCATCCTCTATGTCTTCTTGCATTTGCACGCTCCTACGGAAACACCGCGTATAGACAGTTTATCCATTCCGGGAATCGAAGATATTGACGATTTTTAGCCTGTTATCGACATTGATAACGGTAATATATCGGTCCTAGGGATTCCAAGACCTTCGATAATGTTTTGGTTTCATGTTTGAAGTCGAATAACAAATGACAAAATAAAAAAAAATTTTCGGGTCGTGTAGTTACAGATTAAGAACTTTGGGATTTTTCCCTTTATTTGTAGTGTGAAACATTGCTTTTTGCCAAATTTCATGTTTCCAGAATGAGATTCTCACTCTGTAGCGGAGTGTGCGCTAATATGAAACTTCGTGGCAGATTAAAACTGTGTGCCGGACCGAGACTCGAACTCGGGACCTTCGCCTTCCCGGTCAAGTGCTCTACCAACTGACCTACCCACACACGACTCAGGCCTCCTCACAGCTATATTCCTGCCAGTACCTCGTCTCCTACCTTCCAAACTTTGCAGAAGCTCTCCTGCGAACCTTGCAGGACTAGCACTCCTGAAAGAAAGGGTGCCAGGGTCTGTACTGTAGGGGGTGCTCAGACTTCAGTGTGGGCGTGCATTACCGTGTTGGAGCAAGATTTCTGATGGATTCTTATCCGATCGAACACGTCGGAAACTGGTTCTTGAGTTTATTCCAAGTCTTCACGTATGCCTCTAAATTGATGGTTGACCGTTTTGGCATCACACGCACGAGAATGGCGCCATCACAATCCCAGAAGACTGTCACCATGACTTCTCCGGCAGAGGGGGTCTCGAATTTCTTATTTTGCGGTGAGTGCGGATGATGTCACTCCATGGACTGCCGTTTTGTTTCCGGCGCAAATTGGTGCACCCAGCTTTCGTCCCGCGTAACGATGCGTGACAGAAAGGCCTCTAAGTCGGTCTCAAAACGCTCCAGCAGTTCAGATGAAATGGCCATTCTTTGAATCTTGTGGTCCACTGTGAGAATTCGTGGAACCCATCGTGAGCACCTCATTGAATATCCGAAAGTCACAGTCATTGCAGGCGCACTTCCATTGCTGACCGACCACAGTAGAGCCAATTGTCGAGTTGTGATGCGCCGGTAGGCACGAATAGTGGCGTCCACGCGATTCAGCATGTCTGGAACAGTGGCTGTGACAGGACGTCCCGAGCGTGGCTGATCACGCAGTTGTGTTTCTGCATTTCCTGTGGTTGTAACTTTCTTTACCCATCGCCCAACTGTACTCCTATCAACTGAAGCCTCACCATACACTGCACACAAACGTTTATGGATGTTCACCACGGTTTCTTCTTCTGCACACAAGAATTCAAAACAGCACGGCGCTTGTAACGTGAGTCGTATGAAGACGTCATTTTGACACCGTACTACGGCTCTTCCACCTGCCACAAAGGTTTGAAACCTCAGCGTCGCATAGAACAAACATCAAATGTGAAGCATCAATGACGAGGTTTCTTAATAAAGGTCAGATTGTACCCTACCGCGATTGCGGTTTATCGTATCGCGACATTGCTCCTCGCATTGTTCGAGATCCAACGACTGTTAGCAGAATATGGAATCAGTGGGTTCACGAGGGTAATACGGAACGCCGTGCTGGATCCCAACGGCCTCCTATCACTAGTAGTTGAGATGACAGGCATCTTATCCGAATGGCTGTAACTGATCGTGCAGCCACGTCTCGATCCCTGAGTCAACAGATGGGGACGTTTGCAAGACAACAACCATAAGCAAGAACAGTTCGACGACGTTTGCAGCAGCTTGGAGTATCAGCTCGGAGACCATGGCTGCGGTTACCCTTTACGCTGCATCACAGACAGGTGCGCCGGCGATGGTGTACTCAACGACGAACCTGGGTGCACGAATGGCTAAACGTCATTCTTTCGGATGAATCCAGGTTCTGTTTGCAGCATCAAGATGGTCGCATCCATGTTTGGTGACATAGCGGAGAACACACATTCGAAGCGTGTATTCGTCATCGCCATACTGGCATATCACCCGGCGTGATGGTATGGGGTGCCATTGGTTACACGTCTCGGTCACCTCCTGTTCGCACTGACAGCACTTTCAACAGTGGACGTTACATTTCAGATGTGTTACGACCCGTGGTTCTACCATTCATTCGCTCCCTGCGAAACCCTACATTTCAGCAGGATAATGCACGACCGCATGTTGCAGGTCCTGTACGGGCCTTTCTGGATACAGAAAATGTTCGACTGCTGCCCTGGCCAGCACATTCTCCAGATCTCTCACGAATTGAAAACGTCTGGTCAATGGTGGCCGAGCAACTGGCTCGTCACAATACGCCAGTCACTACTCTTGATGAACTGTGGTATCGTGTTGAAGCTGCATGGGCAGCTGTACCTGTAGGCGCCATCCAAGCTCTGTTCGAGTCAATGCGCAGGCGTATCAAGGCCGTTATTACGGCCAGAGGTGGTGGTTCTAGGTACTGATTTCTAAGGATCTATGCACCCAAATTACACGAAAATGTAACCACATGTCAGTTCTAGTATAATATATTTGTCCAATGAATACCCGTTTATCATCTGCATTTCTTCTTGGTGTAGCAATTCTAAAGGCCAGCAGTGTACTTAAACCTAACCAAACTAAGGACATCACACACATCCAAGCCCGAGGCAGGATTCGAACCTGCGAACGTAGCGGTTGCGCGGTTGCAGACTGAAGCGCCTAGAACCGCTCGGCCACAAGGCCGTCTCAAGATAAGAGGGAATGCTGAATTTTATATGTAAAAATCCTGAAAGCTTTTAAAATAAAACAAACGTTATTAACGTTCCACATATTTACTCTTCATGTCTACATATTTTGCAGCGTCCTGGCACTAGAGGACTCTGCACTGTAGCGTGTAACATACACAGTAGTGTATATCAATGGCTTTTATTTTAATGTGGGCCATTACTTATTTAACGACCCTCGTAGTATACCGCAGTAGATTGGATCAACGGTCCGCTACAAAGTCGCCTGCATACTAGCGTTTTTCAGTCGGACCACTCCATGTTGAGCGCGTGGAGTCGACATCGCCCTGTGTGGGTGCAGCTAATGCGTGAGCCTGCCGGTCCACGTAGTGGAAGCGACCGTGCTGAGCGACGGACGGCGGCGGCGGGCATCGATCGCGGACTCCGGGCTGCGAGCGCCTGCAGGTATGCAATTAGGTCGCCCGGCCGGCCCGCAGAGGTGATCAAGGCGAGAGGCTGCGGCGGGCGACGTGGCCGCGACCCTGCCGCTGACGATGGGCGCGCACCGCAGAAACGTCTGCCAGCTCGCAGCCACTCGACTCTGCGCACAACGCACAACCTCTGCTGCATCCACATCTGCACGACTACTCTGCACCTCACACTCAAGAGCTTGACAGAGGGTTCATCTCTACCGTTCCACCCTCGAACAGTTAAGTCTTTCCGTACAACCTCCGACGTCTTGCATTTTATTGCAACTATTATTTCTCCTTATGCAGCTGCATGTCCACAAAATATTTCCGCACTCGGGGGAGATTCCGTATTCAGAATGAGATTTTCACTCTGCATTGGAGTGTGCGCTGATATGAAACTTCCTGGCAGATTAAAACTGTGTGCCCGACCGAGACTCGAACTCGGGACCTTTGCCTTTCGCGGGCAAGTGCTCTACCAACTGAGCAACAGGAGCACGACTCACGCCCTGTCCTCACAGCTTTACTTCTGCCAGTATCTCGTCTCCTACCTTCCAAACTTTACAGAAGCTCTCCTGCGAACATTGCAGAACTGGCACGACTGAAAGAAGGGATATTGCGGAGACATGGCTTAGCCACAGCCTGGGGGGATGTTTCCAGAATGAGATTTTCACTCTGCAGCGGAGTGTGCGCTGATATGAAACTTCCTTGCAGATTAAAACTGTGTGGTGGACCGAGACTCGAACTCGGGACCTTTGCCTTTCACGGGCAACTGCACTACCAACTGAGCTACCCAAGCAGATAGTTGTAGATTGAAATTTCGTGGATAGACCTCTCCGCAACGACAAACGCACTTGTTTTGCTGAGTGCCACACCAACTCGCATATCGTATCCGTGGCACTATGCGCTATTTCGCGAATACAAAACGAGCAGCCCCCCATCAAACTTTCTCCGTGTCCTGCGTCAGTCATAGCTGATGCGGATGCCACACCGTAAAGCAATACCGCAGAAGAGGGCGGATAAGCGTAGTGTAACCACTTCTTTAGTAGACCTGTTACACTTTCTAAGTGTTCTGCCAATAATCCCCAGCCTTTGGTCGCTCCACACCATTATCTACGTGCTCGTTCCAGCTGAAGTTATTCGTGAATGGAATCCCTAAGGTTTTAGTTGAATTGACAGCTTTCAGAATTGTGTGATTCATCGCCCAACTGAAACTGAGCGGAATCTTTTTAGTATTCGCGTGCATGACTTCATATTTTCCATTATTTAGAGTCAATTGCCACTTGTCACACGGTACAGATATTTTGTCTAAGTCTTTCTGCAATTGATTTTGATCTTCCGATGACTCTACTAGATAGTAAATCTAGTATATCTAGTAAATCTAGTATATAGTAGTAAATCTAGTATATCTAGTAAATCTAGTATATCTACGTATATCTCGCGAAGAGACCATGAGGATAAAATCAGAGAGATTAGAGCCCACACAGGAGCATACAGACAATCCTTCTTTCCACGAATAATACGAGACTGGAATAGAAGGGAGAACTGATAGAGGTACTCAGGGTACCGTCCGCCACACACCGTCAGGTGGCTTGCGGAATATGGGTGTAGATGTAGATGTAGATAAATGCTGCATCATTTGCTAACAATCTAAGAAAATCGTTTATGTATATTAGGAACAGCAGAGGGCCCTTTAACACTCCCTTGGGGAACGCAGTACGAGTGCATTACTTCTGTTCTGTTCTGTGTCTTCCCTCCTGTCAGTACGAACTGTGGCCTTTCTGACAGGAAATCACGGATCCAGCCGCACAACTAAGACGGTATTTCGTAGGAACGCAGTTCGAGAAGATCTCGCTTGTGAGACAATGAATCGAAAGACTTTTTGGAAATCTAGAATGTGGCATCAGTTGTCGATAACACTGATTACTTCACGAGAACAAAGAGCTAGATGTTTTGTACAAGAACGATATTTTCTTAATCAATGATGACTGTTCGTCAATAGATCGTTTTCTTCGAGGTAACTGACAATGTTCGAATACAGTTTGCGTTCCAATATCCTACTGCAAATCGACGTCAGCGATATGAGTCTGTAATTCACAGGATTACTCCTATCTCCTTTCTTGAGTACTGTTATGCCTTGTGAAACTTTCCAGTCTCTAGATACGGATCATTTGCCAAGGAGAGGTTGTATATGTCTTAACTGAGATGAAAATTGCTGATTTCAAATCTTCTTTGATCTCAATAGGAGATCCAAGAAATCATGCAGTACAGTAAGTCGTAGGGATACTAAGTTTACTTGAAGATGCCATTAAATCGCAGCTGACGTGGAGACTAAGCTTGCTGTTATAACCACATTAGTTGTGTATAATGACGGCCAGTCAGGTTTTGTGAAAAAACTGTGACCAAACCGCACTTTATCATTCCGAACCGGAAAAAGACATAATCTGTCTTGCAACCGATTAATGCAATGACATATCGATGTACAACAAGAAGAGTGATAATTTTCAGGGGATTACCGTTTCCACTGCTATATATTAGCACTGTCCGCCGCGGTAGCTGAGTGGTAGCGCTAAAAAATGTCAGTCCTAAGGGCCCAGGTTCGATTCCCAGCTGGGTCGGAGATTTTCTGCGCTCAGGAATTGGGTGTTGTATTATCCTCATCATCGTTTCAGCCCCATCGACGCGCAAGTCTCTGAAGCGGCGTTAAACCGAAAGACCTGCACCCGGCGGACGGTCTATTCGACGGGAGGCCCTAGTCACACGACATTTTATATCTGTCTTCAGGAACCTCAAGGCATATTAAGACCAAGAATAAAAACTAAGGACTGTTTAATGGAAAAATCCTGCCAAAAGCTGGAAAAATAGGAATGAATAGTTTCAACATTTCATTCGAGACGACTTCTAACCAGCTGCAGAAATTATTTCAATTCTTCTGTTTGACTTTTATCCTGGATATATCGATCCCTCTGTCCTTCACGAGGACGACGAAAAGCAGTTGATATAACGTACATTCCACATACGACAACCAATGGGACTCACGGTAAAGAAGTTTTTCGGCTGTGGGAAGTATTTTTAAGGAAACTGTAGGACAGTAGTGTTCCTTATTGCCCTTCGTCATTTGAAGGTTATCGGGAGAACAGTACTCCTAAATATGGAGCGAGGTGGCGCAGAGATCGGCACACTGGACTCTCATTCGGGAGGACGAGGGTTCAAACCGGCGTCCAGTGATCCGGAGTTAGGTTTTCCGTGATTTCCCTAAATCGCTTCAGGCAAAAGCTGGAATGATTCCTTTGACAAAGGACGCGGCCGCTTTCCTTCCCCTTCCTCCCGTAATCCCAGCTGGTGCTCCGTTTCTAATGATCTCGTTGTCCACGGGACGTAAAACACCAGTCTCCTCCTCCAGTACTCTTAAATTTTAGCCATTTGCGCATTATCACTTTGCATCGGCACAATTTAGAAAATGCTTCAAGTACGCACGATATGCAGCACAAAAAACAGAGCAACGCCCAGGATGATTTTTTACTCCATCGCAGTTCTGTCTAAACAAAACGTTTGTTTTTATTATTCAAGTGGCACTGCGCTTTACTGTGGCGACTGTAAATAATGAACAAGGAACTGTTTCATTGTTACTAATATAGACGTTATTAACCTTGAAGAAAATGACTTATTGACACATAACCAACACGGATTCAGAAAATATCGTTCTTGTGCAACACAGCTAGCTCTTTCTTCACGGCCGGCCGCGGTGGCCGTGCGGTTCTAGGCGCTGCAGTCTGGAGCCGAGCGACCGCTACGGTCGCAGGTTCGAATCCTGCCTCGGGCATGGATGTGTGTGATGTCCTTAGGTTAGTTAGGTTTAAGTAGTTCTAAGTTCTAGGGGACTGATGACCTAAGATGTTAAGACCCATAGCACTCAGAGCCATTTGGACCATTTTTTTCTTTCTTCCCGTGAAGTAATGAGTGCTGTCGGCAAGGGATCTCAAATCGATTCCATATTCCTAGATTTTCAGAAGGCTTTTGATACTGTTCCTCACAAGCGACTATTAATCAAATTGCGTGCATATGGAGTATCGGCCCAGTTGTGTGACTGGATTCGTGATTTCCTCTCAGAGAGGTCACAGTTCGTAGTGATAGACGGTAAATCATCGAGTAGAACAGAAGTGATATCTGGCGTTCCGCAAGGTAGTGTCATAGGTCCTCTGCTGTTCCTGATTTATAATAACGATCTAGGTGATATCTGAGCAGTCCCCTTAGTTTGTTTGCAGATGACGCTGTAATTTACCGTCTAGTAAAACCATCGGACGATCAGTCCCAATTACAAAATGATCTAGAGAGAATTTATGTATGGTGCGAAAAGTGTCAATTACCACAAAACAAATCAAAAAAAGTGCGAGGTCATCCACATGGGTACTAAAAGAAATCCGATAAATTTAGGGTATAAAATAAATCGCACAAATCTAAGGGGTGTCAGTTCGACTAAATACCTAGGAATTACATTTAAGAGCAACTTAAATTGGAAGTACCACATAGGTAATACTGTGGGGAAGGCGAAACGAAGACTGCGCTTTGTTGGCAGAACACTTAGAAGGTGAGACAAACCCACTAAAGAGACAGCCTACATTACACTTGTACGTCCTCTGCTGGAATATTGCTGCGCGGTATAGGATCCTTACCAGGTAGGATTGACGGAAGACATCGAAAAAGTGCAAATAGGGGTGAGAGTGTGACTGATATGATACGCGAGTTGGGGTGGCAGTCACTGAAACAAAGGCAGTTTTCTTTGCGGCGAGATCTATTTATGAAATTTCAATCACCAACTTTCTCTTCCGAATATAAATATTTTGTTGACACCCACCTACGTATGGAGAAATGGTCATCGTAATAAAATAAGAGCAATCAGAGCTCGAACTGAAAGATTTTCCCACGCGCCATTCGAGAGTGGAATGGTAGAGAAGTAGTATGAAAATAGTTCGATGAAAAAAATGGTTCAAATGGCTCTGAGCACTATGGGACTTAATATCTGAGGTCATCAGTCCCCTAGAACTTAGAACTACTTAAACCTAACTAACCTAAGGACATCACACTCAACCATGCCCGAGGCAGGATTCGAACCTGCGACCGTAGCGGTCGCGCAGTTCCAGACGGAAGCGCCTAGAACCGCTCGACCACACCGGCCGGCTTAGTTCGATGAACCCTGTGCAAGGCACTTAAGTGTGAATTGCAGAGTAACCATGTAGATGTAGATGTAGATTCAAAAATTATCTCAAGAACTGTGGTATGGGAAATGTTATAAAGTGATGTGTGTGTGTAAGAAATATTTCATTTCAGTAAATTAAAGTCACGACTGAGGAAAGTCGTCGGTAATGAATGTTCCTCTGTTTTGTAATAATTACATAAGCACGAGCCTAACTGTCGATATGAACAGCGTCTTATTCAAAACATTAGTGATAAGTGACGTCTTTTGTGTACTTTACGTGCTTCGTTTGTATCACACCTGATATTAGCAATACTATGCATCTCTACGCTCTCCTGCCACGGCCGAACGCACGCTGGGGACGAAGAACTGTATAAACCGCTGTCATAAGTAGTTCTTCGTACGACATAAAAAGTTTTAATAATTTAAAAAAAAAAAGACTTCCAGTGGGTCTTAGCAGGTAAAATTTTTACACTGCATTTTTTCCCTTGTCTTCTTCCTGCAGCAAAAAATTTCAGGGTGGGCTTCGACATGTCGGATTGGACCATTCCCTTGTAAGTGTCACTAATATTCAGTGCCTTATACGAGGTATCAGCATCCAAGATTAGTGGCTACAACCAAGAACTTCACCATCATTTTTATACAGCGTGGTTCCGTTATTATGGAGGAAACTTTCAGAGATGGTGGAGAAAGGTAAATGTATTAATTCGAGGTAAACAGCACAGGTCCAGAAATGACAGAGTCGAAAATTATGAGCGAAAATCGTTCTGATACCTCTGGCAGTGGAATTATCGGTACTGTTGTCGGTAAGACTGTAAGACAGGTGACCTGCAAAGGCGATAGTACGGACCAAACCAAGAAAGAAACGTCTATTAAGGATGGATTCTAAAATGCATACCTTAACAGGTATGGGTACATGTTCATCTTCGCTGCTTTGAAACACTATCTTCTACTAAATACGTAGTCATAGCTATTAAGGTATGCGTTTTAGAGACCATGTCTACTAGACTTTTCTTCTATTTTGGTCTATACTACCACCTATGAAAGATACCTATATTTCTGTCTTTTCGACAGCACTACCAGTGCATGCATTCCACTGCCAGAGGTAACAGAACTTCCCTGAATATGGAAGTAAATAGGAATATAAAAAAAGGGAGGATAGTTTATCTGTTTATCAAGAGTAATAGAAGGCAGATTTCAGACTACCTAGCAGATCAAAACAAAAATTTTTGTTCCGACACTGACAAAGTTAAGTGTTTATGGAAAAAGTTCAAGGCAATCGTAAAATGCGTTTTAGACAGGTACGTGCCGAGTAAAACTGTGAGGGACGGGAAAAACCCACCGTGGTACAACAACAAAGTTAGGAAACTACTGCGAAAGCAAAGAGAGCTCCACTGCAAGTTTAAACGCAGCCAAAACCTCTCAGACAAACAGAAGCTAAACGATGTCAAAGTTAGCGTAAGGAGGGCTATGCGTGAAGTGTTCAGTGAATTCGAAAGTAAAATTCTATGTACCGACTTGACAGAAAATCCTAGGAAGTTCTGGTTTTACGTTAAATCAGTAAGTGGCTCGAAACAGCATATCCAGACACTCCGGGATGATGATGGCATTGAAACAGAGGATGACACGCGTAAAGCTGAAATACTAAACACCTTTTTCCAAAACTGTTTCAAAGACGAAGACCGCACTGCAATTCCTTCCCTAAATCCTCGCACAAACGAAAAAAATGGCTGACATCGAAATATGTGTCCAAGGAATAGAAAAGCAACTGGAATCACTCAATAGAGGGAAGTCCACTGGACCTGACGGGATACCAATTAGATTCAATACAGACTACGCGAAATAACATGCACCCTTCTAACAGCCGTGTACCACAAGTCTCTAGAGGAACGGAAGGTTCCAAATGATTGGAAAAGAGCACAGGTAGTCCCAGTCTTCAAGAAGGGTCGTCGAGCAGATGCGCAAAACTATAGGCCTATATCTCTGACGTCGATCTGTTGTAGAATTTTAGAACATGTTTTTCGCTCGCGTATCATGTCGTTTTTGGAAACCCAGAATCTACTGTGTAGGAATCACCACGGATTCTGGGAACAGCGATCGTGTGAGACCCAACTCGCTTTATTTGTTCATGAGACCCAGAAAATATTAGATACAGGCTCCCAGGTAGATGCCATTTTTCTTGACTTCAGGAAGGCGTTCGATACAGTTCCGTACTGTCGCCTGATAAACAGAGTAAGAGCCTACGGAATATCAGACCAGCTGTGTGGCTGGATTGAAGAGTTTTTAGCAAACAGAACACAGCATGTTGTTATCAATGGAGAGACGTCTACAGACGTTAAAGTAACCTCTGGCGTGCCACAGGGGAGTGTTATGGTACCATTGCTTTTCACAATATATATAAATGACCTAGTAGATAGTGTCGGAAGTTCCATTCGGCTTTTCGCGGATGATGCTGTAGTATACAGAGAAGTTGCAGCATTAGAAAATTGTAGCGAAATGCAGGAAGATCTGCAGGGGATAGGCACCTGGTGCAGGGAGTGGCAACTGACCCTTAACATAGATAAATGTAATGTATTGCGAATACATAGAAAGAAGGATCCTTTATTGTATGATTATATGATAGCAGAACAAACACTGGTAGAAGTTACTTCTGTAAAATATCTGGGAATATGTGTGCGGAACGATTTGAAGTGGAGTGATCATATAAAATTAATTATTCGTAAGGCAGGTGCCAGGTTGAGATTCATTGGGAGAGTCCTTAGAAAATGTAGTCCATCAACAAATGAGGTGGCTTACAAAACACTCGTTCGACCTACACTTGAGTATTGCTCATCGGTGTGGGATCCGTACCAGGTCGGGTTGACGGAGGAGATAGAGAAGATCCAAAGACGAGCGGCACGTTTCGTCACAGGGTTATTTGGTAAGCGTGATAGCGTTACGGAGATGTTCAGCAAACTCAGTTGGCAGACTCTGCAAGAGAGACGCTCTGCATCGTGGTATCGCTTGCTGTCCAGGTTTCGAGAGGGTGCGTTTCTGGATGAGGAATCGAATATATTGCTTCCAACTACTTATACCTCCCGAGGAGATCACGAATGTAAAATTAGAGTGATTCGAGTACTGTTCAAACAACTCTTTTCTAAGATACTTCCTTTGTGAGTGGACCACACTTCGTCTGGAGTCTTTCAATGAGTCTCAGTCTCCCAGTTGCGGTAAAAGTGATTTGTTTTATGTGGCCGTCGTCCCTTTAAATTGCTCCGTGCCCATATTCGTGCATAATTTATGGATGCGATTGCGTCCACTGATTTTTCTGTAATCTTGTAGGTGTACACTGAGGTCACAAAAGTCATGGTATAGCGGTCGCACATATACAGCTGGTAGAATCTCTTGCATGAGGCACACTATGTGATGAAAAATATGCGGACACCTTCCTGAAAAGTTCGTGCGTCCTCCATGGGTAGTGCTGAAATTCAATATGGTGTTGGCCCACCCTTAGCCATCATTACAGTTCCACTCTCGCAGGTATACGTCCAATCAGGTGCTGGAAGGTTTGTTGGGAAATGGCAGCCCATTCTTCACGGAGAGAACGTATCGATGTCGGTCGGTGAGGACTGGCACGATGTCGGCGTTCCAAAACATCCGAACGGTGTTCTATAGGATTCAGGTCAGGGCAGTCCATTACAGGGATGTTATTGTCGTGTAACCACTCCGCCAGAAGCCGTTCATTATGAAGAGGTGCTCGACCATCTTGAAAGATGCATTCGCCATAGCCGAATTGCTCTTAAACAGTGGGAAGTCTGACATGAAGAGGTTGGCACATGATAGGAATTCGTGGCTAGCCGCATCTAGCAATTCAAAAGATTGATGACAGAATGAATCGTACGTAATGTAAAAAACCAAGAAGGTGATCCTTCCCGTCCTCACGAGTCACCCAGGTACGTAACAATCAGACTTCAAATACCTTTTAACTTCTGTCTTCTGGCGCCGAGGCTGCTGCTTGCTATTCCATTACAGCGGCGGACTTGGTGCGTCTGTGTACGATGTAGTCTCTTCTTGCATGACGGTCTCCAGCACCGAAACTGACTGAAAACTACGGCTACTCTCTTCTCTTTTCTTCTTTCCTCGTCTGTCGGGCCCACTGCGTCTCGCGTATTTATTCACTTCAGTTTACTGGAGGTGAACGACTTTACGGTCATTGCGTCTTCTGTCACGTTGAAAAGCTTCTCGAAGAATCTTCGTAACGTCGGTCATTGGCTCTTGGAATGTAGGCGTGGGCCTTTGATCACATGTGACAACTGAGAAACACGATGCCCTGACGGCTGAATCGACAGCGTCCGCTTATGTGGAACTTGCTGACTTCACGGTCATTGTCTCTTCTCCTCTGCCCGCTGTTTCCCAGTATGTAATTCTTCTAAACTAAACCAAGTTTTTCATTTATTTTCTAATTTCTACTTCACTTTGATTTCACTAATTTATTTACTTATCTTAAGTACCACTCAACAGTAGGTCTGTGCCGTGATAGTGCACGCAAAACAACAAGGGGTGCAAGCGCCCCCCATGAAAAACACGACCACACCACAACACAACCCCCTCTGACTTTTACTGTTAGCGCTACACACGCGGCAGATGACGTTCACCGGGCATTCGCCATACCCACACCCTGCCATCGGATCGTCACATCGTGTACCGTGATTCGTGAGTCCACACAACGTTATTCTACTGTTCAATCGTCCAATGTTTACTCCCCTGACAGCAAGCGAGGCGTCGTTTTGCATTCACCAGCGTGATGTGTGGCTTATGAGCAGCTGACCGACCATCAAATCGACGTTTTCTCACCTCCCGCCTAACTGTCATAGTACTTGCAGTGGATCATGACGCAGTCCGGAATACCTGTCGGATGGTAAAGATAGATGTGTGCCTACTACACATTACTACCCTCTTCAACTGTCGCTGATCTTTGTTAGTCAACAGACGAGGTTGGTCTGTACGCTTTTGTGCTGTACATGTCCCTTCACGTTTCCACTTCACTATCACATCGAAAACTGTAGGCCTAGGGATGTTTAGGAGTGTGGAAATCTCGCGTACAGACGTATGACACAAGTGACGCCCAGACCACGTTCGAAGTCCGTGAGTTCCGCGGAGCGCCCCATTCTGCTCTCTCACGATATCTAATGACTATTGAGGTCGCTGATATGGAGTACCTGGGAGTAGGTGAAAGCACAATGCATGTAACATCAAGAACATATGTTTTTGGTGGTGTCCGGATACTTTACGTCACATAGTGTGTAAAGGGGGGTGGATTGGCGAAGCTGTCCTCTGCACTCAGTTGATTCCTCGGAAAAGGTTTCCGACGCTATTATGGCCTCACGACGGCTAAAAGAGGCATTCAACGCGGAGCTAGATGCAAGGGACCTTCCATTTAGGAAACTGTTAGGGAATTCAAAATCCACAGTCTCAAGACTGCGCCGAGAATATCTAATTTCAAGCTTTACCTGTCACTACGGACAACGCAGTGGCCGACAGCCATTGCTTAATGACCAAGAGCAACGGCGTGTGCGTAGAGCTGCCAGTGCTAACAGACAAGCAACACTGCGTGAAATACGTGAAATAACGGCAGAAATCAACGTGAGACGTACGGGAGGAGGCTGCGACGAAATTTAGCGTTAGCGGGCTATGGCAGCAGACAACGGTCGCGACTGTTTTTGCTAACAGAGCAACGTTGCTTGCAGAGCCACTCTTGTGACGATATCGACTGGACCCTAGACGACTGGAAAACAGTGGCCTGGTCTGATGAGTCCCGATTTAGATTGGTAAGAGCTGGTGGTAGGGTTAGAATGCGGCGCAGAGCCCATGAAACGACGGACCCAAGTTGTCAAGAAGCCACCGTGCGAGCTGGTCGTGGCTGCACAACTGTGTTGGCTGTGTTTACCTGAAATGCACTGTGGCCTCTGGTCCAACGGAACCGACAATTCACTTTAAATGGTTATGTTCGGCTACTTGGAGACCATTTATAGACTTTATGTTTCCAGACTTCAATGGAATTTTGATGAATGACAATGCGGCCATGTCACTGGCCCACCATTGTTCGCAATTGGTTTCAACAACATTCTGGTCAGTTCGAGCGAAATGCTTTGGTCACCTAGATCGCCCGAGATGAATCCCATCGTACATGTATGGGTCGTAATAGAGAGGTCAGTTCGTGCCCCAAATACTGCACCGGCATCACTTCCATAGTTATGGACAGCTATGGAGGCAGCATGGCCCAGTATTTCTGCAGGGGACTTCCAACTACTTGTTGAATCCCACGCCACGTCGAACTGCTGAATTACGCCTGGCAGAAGGAGGTCCGACAGGATATTAGGAGGAACCTCATGACGTTTGTCAGCTCAGTCTACAACGCTGTTACTTCCTATCTAATCATGTGCAGTATGTCACGTTTACGTTGAGCGTCAACTGCCGCTCCCTGCATCGAGCGTTCATCCTCGGCAGGTCTTCCTCCATTTCGCTGTAATTTTCCAGTGTTGCCACTTCTCTATATACAACAGCATCATCCGCAAAATGCCTCGTAGAACTTCCGGCGTTGTGTACTAGGCCATTTTTATATATATTGTGAAACGTAATGATCCTGTATCACTCCCCTGCGGTACGCCCGAGACAACTTTTACGTCTGAAGATAACGTGCTGTAGTCTGTTTGCTAAGAACTCGTTAATTCTGTCACGAAGTTGGTCCGATATTCCGTACGCCCGTATTTTGTTCATCGGGCGGCAGTACAAAATTATATAGAACGCCTACGGTAAGTCAAACACACGGTAAAAACCTACACTCTTGCATTTACTTCTTTCTGGGTATCGCGGACGAAGAGAGCAAGCCGTTTTCGGAACCCTTGTTGATGTCTGCACAAGAGATATCTGGTCTCCAGAAATACTATAATACATTATCATTAAACGTGCTCCACAAATCTACACCAGGTCGACCTCATGACTATAGGCCTGCATTCTTGTCCGTTTCTCTGACAGACCTTCTAGAGAACAGGCATGACGTGCGTCCTTTTTTGTCTCAATCATTAGGAACGCTTAGCTTCTTCAACGACCAACTGTACACTGTTACTAGAAAAGCACCAAGTTCTTCCCAACACTCGATGTGGAATAGTATTGGTACCCCGTCAAGCACAGTGTCCATTGCCCTGTTGAGCGATTTCGGACATTTGATATAGCCGTTTCTGAAATGTCCTTAATAGAAAGTCTTACATTTTCAGGAACATTCTGCAGGTGAGCGCATGGAAAGTAAAAGGATTTGCTATCCACTGTTCTAAGAACAGAATGAAATAGATAGTTTGCCGTTGCTGAGTTGCCACATTTTGCAACATCTTTCAAAAAAAAGTCCAAAATCTTGGAATAAAGTCCTTTTCTTGAGAAAGTAATTCGTATGCATGCTAAGTTATGTTTTAGTTGCCTTTTCAGTTGCTTATATTTTTCACCCATATAATTTTACAGCATTATAGCTCTAATCAATGTATATAAAACGGTCTCATTGATCATTATCATCATCAACAGCAGAAGCAGCAGCAGCAATGTTATTTACAGGCCATTTCATAAAATTATCTTAGAAATACCTATATTCATGTTTAATACAATCAAGTAAACACTGAACGTCTTGCACGTTTTTTTCCGTTAATAGCCACTGCTCCAGTGTAAATCTTTTCAGAATTAGAAACAACAGGCACTTATAAAAATAAAACATCGAATGTACACTATGTGATCAAAAGTATCCGGACACCCACAAATCATACGTTTTTCATATTAGATGCATCGTGTTGCCCCTACTGCCACGTACTCCATATCAGCGACCTCAGTAGTCATTAGACATCGTGAGAGAACGGAATGGGGCGCTCCGCGGAACTCACGAATTTCGATCGTGGTCAGGTGATTGGGTGTCACGAATGTCATACGTTTGTGCGCGAGATTTCCACACGCCTAAACAATCCTAGGTCGACTTTTCCGATCTGATAGTGAAGTGGAAACGTGAAGGGACATGTACAGCACAAAAGCGTACAGGTCGACCATCTGTTGACTGGCAGAGATCACCGACAGTTGAATAGGCAGACATCTATCCAGACCATCACACAGGAATTCCAAACTGCATCAGGATCCACTACAAGTACTATGACACGCGGGAAGTGAGAAAACGTGCATTTAATGGTCGAGCCGCTGCTCATAAGCCACACATCACGCCGGTAAATGCCAAACGACGCCTCGCTTCGTGTAAGGAGCGTAAACATTGGACAATTGGACAGTGGAAAAACGTTGTGTGGAGTGACGAATCACGAAACACAATGTGGCGATCCGATGGCAGGGTTTGGGTATGGCGAATGCCCGGTTCACGTCATCTGGCAGCGTGTGTAGTGCCAACATTAAAATTCGGGGAAGGTGGTGTTATGGTGTGGCCGTGTTTTTCGTGGAGGGGCTTGCACCCGTTGTTGTTTTGCCTGGAACTATCACAGCACAGGTCGACATTGATGTTTTAAGCACCTTCTTGGTTCCCACCGTTGAAGAGCAATTCGGGGATGGCGATTGCATCTTTCAACACCATCGAGCACCTGTTCATAACGCACGGCATGTGTCGGAGTGGTTAGACGACAATAACATCCCTGTAATGCACTGGCCTGCACAGACTCCTGACTTGAATCTTATAGGACACCTTTGGGACGTTTTGGAACACCGACTTCGTGCCAGGCCTCACCGACCGACATCGATACCTCTGCTCAGTGCAGCACTCCATGAGGAATGGGCTGCCATTCCCCAAGAAACCTTCCAGCACCTGATTGAACGTATGCCTGTGAGAGTTGAAGCTGTAATGAAGGCTAAGGGTGGGCCAACACCATATTGAATTAAAGCGTCACCGATGGCGGGCGCCACGAACTTGTAAGTAATTTTCAGGCAGGTGTCCGGATACTTTTGATCACATAGTGTATATTTCTGTAATCCTATTATGTGTTTAGAAGCCACGAGACATGACTGTAACTTACTATGTTCAAAATGCGTAAAGGAATGTTGTTGGAAGGGGTAGCGTACTCATGACATTTCACTCAAGCTGTTTTTATAGCGTTCTGTTCACAATATCCAACATTACTTTTTTCTTCCTTCCTTTCTTTCATTCTTTCTTTGGTACTTTGACTATGTTCTAACTCAATACTTGATGTGTTTTTACATCCCACTATACAAGTTCACACATAACAACAGTTGAACTACGAAAAGCGAAACGTAACAGATACTGCACTAGGTGTTCAATAAATGACATGCGTAGTTGATCACAATTGAAAGGACATTATCCCAGGGCTAAAGCCCTTTCAAAAGTGATGTCGCTAGAACGATGTCGCGAAAATAAATTTACGAGGGTTGCCCAGAAAGTAATGCACCGAATTTTGTTTTTCTTCAACAATTCTTTATTGAACATAATGAGAATTACACAAGCGAAAGAGTGGTGTTTCATCTGGACACCCCATTTCTCCACGTAATCTCCGTCCCGTTCTATGGCCTTTCTCATGCACGAAACAGGGTTGTCGGTACCATTCCTTGTCGTGGTGGTGGAGCCAGTGCTTCACTGTGTGAATTACATCCTCATCGTCCTTAAAATACCTCCTACGAGTGGTATTCCAAACAAGTGGAAGTCCGAGGGGTCTAGGTGAGATGTGTCAGGTGTGACAGCCGTGGATGGTCTCCCCGACCGCTGCAAATGGTGGAGCTCCGCCGAACCGCTCTCTGATGACGTCACCGTCCACGCCCAGTGACTAACTGTTCTTACGTCGACAACAGATGCTCCATAGACTTTGCACAATCGTTTTTGAATATTCCCCACAGTTTCTTTCTCTGCAGCGTGAGATTCTATGACGGCACCTTTCTTGTAACGTACATCACCTACAGACGCCACTTTGAAACTGCCCTGCAGCTACGCTATCTGTCGGAAGTGAGGCAAACTTTGCGTGCTCGCTCAGGAGACTTCGAGTAATACTTGCGTAACGTTCCGCATCAGTAGCATTGCTTTAGGGCGAGAAAAAAATGGCGGTCCATTACTTTCTGAGTAATCCTCTTAGAGTATCTGGAATAAAGCCCTTTGCATGCAAAAAGATGTGTGTATGTCTGTAGAGTCTGAACTGTTCTTAACTCATTTTCTGGGGCACTTTCAAAAATGATTGTATCACTCTATTTTTAATCCTTCGAAAATTTCATTTTGCACGTAGGCTGGTAACCACCATACAGAGCAGCCGGCAGACACTCAAGTTGTTCTACATCTACATTTATACTCCGCAAGCCACCCAACGGTGTGTGGCGGGGGGCACTTTACGTGCCACTGTCGTTACCTCCCTTTCCGGTTCCAGTCGCGTATGGTTCGCGGGAAGAACGACTGCCGGAAAGCCTCCGTGCGCGCTCGAATCTCTCTAATTTTACATTCGTGATCTCCTCGGGAGATATAAGTAGGGGGAAGCAATATATTCGATACCTCATCCAGAAATGCACGCTCTCGAAACCCGGACAGCAAGCTACACCGCGATGCAGAGCGCCTCTCTTGCAGAGTCTGCCACTTGAGTTTGCTACGGAGGTAACACTGTCACGCTTACCAAATAATCCTGTGACGAAACGTGCCGCTCTTCTTTGGATCTTCTTTATCTCCTCCGTGATCCCGGCCTGGTACGGATCCCACATCGATGAGCAATACTCAAGTATAGGTCGAACGAGTGTTTTGTAAGTCACCTCCTTTGTTGATGGACTACATTTTCTAAGGACTCTCCCAATGAATCTCAACCTGGTACCCACCTTACCAACAATTAATTTTATATGATCATTCCACTTCAAATCGTTCCGCACGCATACTCCGAGATATTTTACAGAAGTCACTGCTACCAGTGTTTGTTCCGCTATCATATAATCATACAATAAAGGATCCTTCTTTATATATATTCGCAATACGTTACATTTATCTACGTTAAGGGTCAGTTGCCACTTCCTGCGCCAAGTGCCTATCCGCTGCAGATCTTCCTGCATTTCGCTACAATTTTCTAATGCTGCAACTTCTCTGTATATTACAGCATCATCCGCGAAAAGCCGCATGGAACTTCCGACACTATCTACTAGGTCATTTATATATATTGTGGAAAGCAATGGTCCCATAACACTCCCCTGTGGCACGCCAAAGGTTACTTTAACGTCTGTAGACGTCTCTCCAGTGAGAACAACATGCTGTGTTCTGTTTGCTAAAATGGTGACAATGTGTCGCCTTCTGCTGTTAAGTACAAGACGCGTCGCTCGGAATCTCCGCCGCACAAGTACCACACCGCATTTCTGAGCATCACTCTGGCAAAGGCCTCCCCCTCCCCCCCCCCCACCACCATCCTTCCCCCTGTGTCTCTCCTCGTAAACGAGGGGTTGGAGCTCGAGAAATAATAAGGGGGTGAAGGTCGGCCGGCGACGTTGTACCAGGCAAGGGGTGAGGCGGTGGGTGGAATCGGGGTGTTGCGTCGCACGGCGGCGCATGCGCAGATGGCGAGGAAGAGGACAGGTGGCGGATGGTCGGTGGAGGGGTGTAGAGGGAGCGGAGGGGAGGGAGCCAGCCCTGCGATTGTGCGCGAGAAGGGTGTTGGCAGGGAGGGAGGACGGAGGGAGGAGGGCAGAAGGGGGTTGCAGCGTGCTCATTAAATTAACATCAGGTGCAGCAGCCGCTATTTCGCCGCGAAACTCTGCGAGAGCTGTGTTGGTCACCGCCAAGCGGACTACACACACACACACAAACACACGCACGCACGCACGCACACGAAATGGCTTCTGTGAACCAGCTGTCGACGGTGGCAGCAGCGGACTCAGTGCAGGCAACATTTCCCGCGAAAATTTATGTCCACATGGAAAGTGTCAAAAGAGTAGTTTGTTTAACGCCGCAAGAAATGGCGAACATTACATCCATCAACCCGTTATGTACCTTTTTAGTTGCAAACACGTATTTTTCACAGTGTCGCTAAACCTGTCCTGTTCATTGCTAATTCTCTTAACTGGAAGCCAAAGAAAGAAACGATATTCTACGCCTCCTTGTTCTCCATCTTCTCCTTATTGTTCCAGAATGAAATTTTCACTCTGCAGCGGAGTGTGCACTGATATGAACCTCCCTGGCAGATTAAAACGACTCACGCCCCGTCCTCAAAGCTTTGCTTCTGCCAGTTCCTTATTGTTCCTTGGCCCACATCGGCTTTATTTATTTAGTCGTGTCAGAAGCATTGTGCATAAAATGAAAATGATTAACACATACATATCAAGTATATGACAAATACAAAAAGAGTATAAAAGTATACAGATATATAAGCAGGGTCAAGTAGTTTTTTATTTTATGAAGTCTTGGACCAGAACCTGGCCACGTCCAGCGCTTCCGGGGTGGCATTCATCAAATGCTTCGTGGTCCAGGTGCTTGGGCACAGCACACACTGCGTGAGGTGGGTGGTGGTTTGAGTGTGTCCACAGTCACACAGCGCCTGTTCATTTGAGAGGCCCCATTTGCGCATGTTCTCTTTGGATCCTGTGACACCAGAGCGCAGCCTATTAAGAGATTTCCATGTCGTCCATCCCTCCATATGGCCGGGAGGGAGTTCTTCGTTTGGGACTAACCATTCCTCGAGGTGCGCGTTTTCTCCTCGCCACATTGCCAGCCTCACTTGCTGCGGTGTCCCGACGATGTTTTCTGCTGAGTGCAGGAAGCTTTTTCTAGATTTTAGTCGACAGCGGGCTGGCTGGTGCTTGTACAGCGGGTGGGCGGGTGAGGTCAACGCCTTTGTCTTTTACTTCCTGGCCGCTACTTTCCTTCTAACATCTGGTGGGGCCACGCCTGCCAGGCAGTACAATTTATCAGTCAGGGTTGCTCTCAGACAACCTGTGATGATGCGGCAGGATTCATTAAGCGGTATGTCCACTTGCTTGGCGTGGCTAGAATTGTACCACACTCGGCACGCGTACTCCGCTGTTGAATGGCACAAAGCAAGGCAAGAGCTGTGCTTCTCACTATTCCAGGCTGTGCCCGTTAGTTTGCGCACATTGTTGTTTCTCGCGGCTACTTTGTGTTTTGTGTTCATGCAGTGCTTTTTATAGGTGAATGCTCTGTCCAAGGTGACGCCTAAATATTTTGGTGTTTTGCAGTGTTCCAGGGGCACTCCTTTCCAGTTAAGTTCTAGTCTTCTTGCAGATTGTCTTTTCCTTATGTGGAAGGCGCAGGTTTGGGTATTTCCCAGGATTGGGTTTGAGATGGTTCCCCTTATAGTAGGTGGCAAGCTGTTCGAGGGCTTCTGACAAATTCTGTTCAACAGTTTCAAAGCTGTCTGCTTGAGCGGTAATAGCGCAATCATCTGCATATATGAAGCTTTCGGTACCTTGGGGGAGGGGCTGGTCATTAGTATATATATTAAAAAGTGTTGGGGCCAGTACGCTTCCTTGGGGGAGGCCATTTTTCTGTATCCTCCACCGGCTTCTTTGTCCCTGAAAATCCACGAAGAATCTTCGATTCTGGAGTAGGTTTCAAATCAGTAAGGTTAGTCTGTAGTCCCTACTCAGTACGTATCTTTTCCCCAGGAGCAGTCGGTGGTTGATTGTGTCGTAGGCTGCTGATAGGTCTAGGAAGACAGCCCTGGTGATCTTCCTGTTCTCTAACCCATCCTCTATGTGTTGCGGTGAAGGATCAGCATGGTTATTAATGGATTTGACACGGTTACTCTATAGGGGTGGCCCAATGCCCTTCCGCTCGCCACCCCGTTACTCCCTAGGACGGAATATGTGTACCACAAATGCCTGCGTGTGGTAAACACGGTTGTTTTTGTTACTACAAAAATAGTGGCGGCTTCTGTGTAAGAGCACAAGAACACATGAACACCCTAACTTATAACAGCTTGTGGATTTACTGGTTATTTTCCTTCGAATGCTGTTAAACGTAATGTAGATGTGGTAATCTGAAATACAAGGCACTAAGTCCACCGCACTGTACTACATATTGCTCTTCCAGACTCTGTGAGCCTTGGCAACACGGTCGCGAGCACACCTTCACTTGTGCACTTTTTAACGAGTTTCTGTGCATGCGCAACTGGCGTGACGATATTGTTTTACGAGCCAGATACTTACGGATTTGATAAACAATGTGCACGGTTCACGAGGTGCGCAGCTAGCCCTAAGCACTCAACTACTAGTTTACGTCAATACCACCAGGTGGTAGCACACTGCAGCAGACTTCCATCCATGTTCACTTGGCATAAATCCCCCTAGGTAGTAGCACACTCCACAGATACGAGAATTTACTATGTAGTCAAATTAGGTCGGACGTCACTGTATTTTAAAGTTATACTGATTCAAAAAATCTATTTTGTGGGGTTCTGAATAAGATAAAGTACAATAAGTTTTGGATTTTATCACAGAGTAATTCACTTAAGGAAATAAAGACCATAAAGTATATCATCGTCGATTGTGATACTGTAGCATTTATTTGTGCTTCTGACATTTGTTGACCTTATGGTTCATCTGTACTGTAGGTCCACATTTTATACATATGTCTGAACATTTACGAAAAGCTGTCTCACTGAATTCTCTGATGTTCACTTAAATATGGCGAGGAGAGGGGCGGGGGGCTCTAAGACGGTGTCCTTTTGGCCCTTACGGCGATCAGCACCTCGTTTGTACTATAGTCAAGCGCTCTTTTTGGTGGACAGTACTGCTTGAATTTAATAACTTACGCAAACGGCAGTTTGTGCTTTGAGTTCGTTGTCTACTGTGCAAGGATCGGCTTTCCTGTGGAGTTCAACATGAACTTTCTTTAACATGTATTAAGCGCTAACAGAAAAGAAGATTACCAGGAAAAGTTAACCACAAAGGAACTATGGCATTCCAGGCCATATTCTTTGTCTGAGAAAGTGACGTAATCAAATACGCGCTACATTTAATAAAGAAATGTATCATAAGCGTAAGTTGTTCTGTGGGTATAACGTAAAAATGCCTGATTTTCAGAACAGAAGTTAATTCGTTAAAGATACGTACATTTGTCCGAAAAAATAAAGGAAAAGCATGAAAACACCCACTTACGCAAAACTAAGAACGTAGAGTAACAATAACTTGAACATTATTTCTTTCTTGCCTTGTTGTTGTTGTGGTCTGCAGTCCTGAGACTGGTTTGATGCAGCTCTCCATGCTACTCTATCCTGTGCAAGCTTCTTCATCTCCCAGTACCTACCGCAACCTACAACCTACTGAATCTGCTTAGTGTATTCATCTCTTGGTCTCCCTCTGCGATTTTTACCCTCCACGCTGCCCTCCAATACTAAATTCGTGATCCCTTGATGCCTCAGAACATGTCCTACCAACCGATCCCTTCTTCTAGTCAAGCTGTGCCACAAACTTCTCTTCTCGCCAATCCTATTCAATACCTCCTCATTAGTTATGTGATCTACCCATCCAATCTTCAGCATTCTTCTGTAGCACCACATTTCAAAAGCTTCTATTCTCTTCTTGTCCAAACTATTTTTCGTCCATGTTTCACTTCCATACATGGCTACACTCCATACAAATACATTAAGAAACGTCTTCCTGACACATCAATCTATACTCGATGTTAACAAATTTCTCTTCCTCAGAAACGCTTTTCTTGCCATTCCCAGTCTACATTTCATATCCTCTCTACTCCTTTGCTACTTTAAGTGTCTCATTTCCTAATCCAATTCCCTCAGTATCACCCGACTTAATTTGACTACATTCCATTATTCTCGTTTTGCTTTTGTTGATGTTCATCTTATATCCTCCTTTCAAGACACTGTCCATTCCGTTCAACTGCTCTTCCAAGTCCTTTGCTGTCTCGGACAGAATTACAATTTCATCGGCGAACGTCAAAGTTTTTATTTCTTCTCCACGGATTTTAATACCTACTCCGAATTTTTCTTTTGTTTCCTTCACTGCTTCCTCAATATACAGATTGAATAACATCGGGGATAGGCTACAACCCTGTCTCACTCCCATCCAGCCACTGCTTCCCTTTCATGTCCCTCGACTCTTATAACTGCCATCTGGTTTCTCTACAAATTGTAAATAGCCTTTCGCTCCCTGTGTTTTACCCCTGCCACCTTCAGAATTTGAAAGAGAGTATTCCAATCAACATTGTTAAAAGCTTTCTCTAAGTCTACAAATGCTAGAAATATAGGTTTGCCCTTCCTTAATCTAGCTTCTAACATGAGTCGTAGGGTCAGTATTGCCTCACGTGTTCCAACATTTCTATGGAATCCAAACCGATCTTCCCCAAGGTCGGCTTCTATTACTTTTTCTATTCTTCTCTAAAGAATCCGCGTTAGTATTTTGGAGCTGTGACTTATTAAATTGATAGTTCGGTAATTTTCACATCTGTCAACACTTGCTTTCTTTGGAATTGGAATTATTATATTCTTCTAGAAGTCTGAGGGTATTTCGACTGTCTCATACATCTTGCTCACCAGATGGTAGAGTTTTGTCAGGACTGGCTCTCCCAAGGCCGTCAGTAGTTCTAATGGAATGTTGTCTACTCCCAGGGCCTTGTTTCGACTCAGGTCTTTCAGTGCTCTGTCAAACTCTTCACGCAGTATCGTATCTCCCATTTCATCTTCGTCTACATCCTCTTCCATTTCCATAACATTGTCCTCAAGTACATCGCCCTTGTATAGACCTTCTATATACTCCTTCCACCTTTCTGCTTTCCCTTCTTTGCTTAGAACTGGGTTTCCATCTGAGCTCTTGATGTTCATGCAAGTGGTTCTCTTATCTCCAAAGGTGTCTTTAATTTTCCTGTAGGCAGTATCTATCTTACCCCTAGTGAGACAAGCCTCTACATCCTTACATTTGTCCTCTAGCCATCCCTGCTTAGCCATTTTACACTTCCTGTCGATCTCATTTCTGAGACGTTTGTATTCCTTTTTGCCTGCTTCATTTACTGCATTTTTATATTTTCTCCTTTCATCAATTAAATTCAATATATCTTCTGTTACCCAAGGATTTCTACTAGCCCTCGTCTTTTTACCTACTTGATCCTCTGCTGCCTTCGCTACTTCACCCCTCAAAGCTACCCATCCTTCTTCTACTGTATTTCTTTCTCCCATTCCTGTCAATTGTTCCCTTATGCTCTCCCTGAAACCTTGTACAACCTCTGGTTCTTTGAGTTTATCCAGGTGCCATATCCTAAAATTCCCAACTTTTTGCAGTTTCTTCAGTTTTAATCTACAGGTCATAACCAATAGATTGTGGTCAGAGTCCACATCTGCCCCTGGAATTGTATTAAAATTTAAAACCTGGTTCCTAAATCTCTGTCTTACCATTATATAATGTATCTGAAACCTGTCAGTATCACCAGGCTTCTTCCATGTATACAACCTTCTTTTATGATTCTTGAACCAAGTGTTAGCAATGATTAAATTCTGCTCTGCGCAAAATTCTACCAGGTGGCTTCCTCTTTCATTTCTTAGCCCCAATCCATATTCACCTACTACGTTTCCTTCTCTCCCTTTTCCTACTCTCGAATTCCAGTCACCCGTGACTATTAAATTTTCGTCACCCTTCACTATCTGAATAATTTCTTTTATTTCATCATACATTTCTTCAATTTCTTCGTCATCTGCAGAGCTAGGTGGCATATAAACTTGTACTGCTGTAGTAGGCGTGGGCTTCGTATCTATCTTGACCACAATAATGCGTTCACTATGCTGATTGTAGTAGCTTACCCGCATTCCTATTTTCCTGTACATTATTAAACCTACTCTTGCCATAACCTGTACTTAATTATATACAAAACAATAAAATTACACAAAAAAATTCTTCCTCCTTTCAGTTAAGTTACGTATAACTATTATTATTATTTCTTTCTTTTCTGAGCCGTTATGTCTGGTCAAAAATGGAAAGTGACGCGGACCTTGATCAAGCGTGACTTCCTTTTAACTGTACAGTATATGTTATATTGCATTTAGGAACTTTCGGGTAATTGAACATGTATCAATAATTACGGATTTCTGTAGTTGTATATATAAGTTTGGATGTAGCTGTATTGCATTATTGCATTATTATTATTATTATTATTATTATTATTATTATTGCTATTTTTATTGACAGCGGCTGAATTTGTATAGATAAGTTGATAAGGATAACTGATACACAGCAACTGCTAATAATATCGGACCCTCAAATTTATCTGAATTTAAAAACGTGTTAACACCCAGAATGTATACCTACGAGCCGCCACTGTATAAATGTTTATTCCCCAAGATCGCACAAAAATACACAATGGTTATCAGTCTGAGCGAAATTAAATCGCCATCTTCAGGTGATGTGAAGGTGATCGGAAGCTAGCGATTTAATTTCGTTGAAACTAGTAGCCATTATGTATTATTGGCCGATCTAGGCGAATAAACTTCTGTAATAAGATCCCCTCCAATACAGCTGACAATGTCAGTTAATCATCTGCGTGTAGTGTTATCCACGTGAAAGTAAGCGAAGGTTTTCTAAATGTTTGCGAACAGTGTGACTGAGGCACGACTTCGGAACCAGCCCGGCATTTCCCAAGTGGGATGTGGGAAACCTCCAAAAAACCACATCCAAGCTGGTCCGCACACAGACCCTCGTCGTTAACCCGCCAGGCAGATTCGATCAGGGGTCGGAGCACCTCCCCGTCCCGGAAGCGGCGGTTTAACACACAGGACTACCCTGGAGGTACTACGCGTTCATCTACACTATCTGATCAGCAGTATCCAGAGACGCCTATGTACTGAGCAGCACACCACTAGATTTGACGAGAGGATGAACAGATAAGATAAAAAGAGGCGCAGAGTACTGTGCTGACAGCACAGAAGCACTAACTGCACACTGGTTCGCCCATGACAGCTCAGTGACTTCGAACATAGACTAGTCATTGTGTGTCACCTGACTAACAAATCCATCCAGGGCAGTTCAAGCCTTCTAGACCTTCTAAACCAAGACCAGGTAAATTTCGTGTACCGAAGGAAAGGTTCCCTCGAACAATGTGGATGGTAGTTGTAAAAAGTCACAAGAAAACGATGAAAGGATTCGCTCCTCAGTTCCAGAGTGCTACCTGCGATCCAGCTAGCACAATGACTGTGCGTAGGGAGACAAACAGAACGGGGTACGGCGGTAGAGCAGCTCTTAGTAAACCACGCATCTCTGTAGTTAGTGGTACGCGACACCTGAAGATGGTTTAAAAAGCGACGCCACTTGATTCGAAACGAATGATTTGGAGCGATGCATCATGCTGTACGCTGTAGCAGTCCGATGGAACGATTTCGATTAGGCGAAAGCCTGGACCAACCTTCATGTGTAGTAACAATAGGGAAGTGGGGAAGTGGTGTTATGGTAAGAAGCAGTTTTTTGTGGGTGTGAACACCTTATGGTGTTTAGGGAAACGCTAAATTTGGGAGGATGCGAACAATATTTTACACCACTGTATACTATGTACAGTTTGTTCCAGCATGACAATACATCCTGCCATAAAGCAGCATCTTCAGGCAATGAAATGTAGTGGCCTGAACACAGTGGAAGGTCTTTGGGATGTCAGAACATCGACTTTGCTCCAGACCCCTCTAGCCAATATAACTTCCTTCTCTCGTTTCGACTCTGGAGGAAGAATGGGTTTTCATTCCTCTAAAGACATTCAGACACCTCATCGATCCCGGCAGAGATCAAGCTATCATGAAGGCTAAGAGTGGACAAACCTCATATTAATGTCCACTAACAGGTCTCCTGATACTTTTGGTTAGGCAGAGTACATCTACATACATACTCTGCAGACCACTGTGGCAGAATGTACTGCGCACAATACCACACGCTAGTGTCTTTCATTTTTTTTTCATTCGCTTATGGAGAGCGAAAAAACTGCCTGCTTAAGCGCCTCTGAGAGCGTTGTAATGGTGTCGTGGGGTTTCCTACCGTGGGGTTTCCTACGTGCAGTGGCACACTAAACCTGTCAGAGGTCCGGGCCGGCAAAATAAATTGAGGCTCCCCTTGCCCCTCCCTCCCTCCTCACCACACAGGATTTCTCCGAGAGTTTCAAACGCAAACGGAAGTAAGTCCCACATTACTTATCATCTTCATTTTGTGTCGCGATAATTTACAAGGTATAACGTTATTTTACGTAACACTGAAAGTGACTGCTCTCGTAATCTCGTTACTATTATTTAATAGCTATATTGCCCCTTGTTCGTATCTATTATTTATGTTTTACAACTAATTCGGCATAGAGCGAGCGGGCTGAATAAAAATGAATTCCTATTTCCCCAACCAAGAGAAAGGTCACTGTCTACATAAAACTTCGTTCAGTGCATGGTGGAGGGTACTTTACTTACGGATTTCCACAACAGCCACAGTGTTGCTCCGATCTTGATGGAATTTTGTACATTTGATCTTCAAAACAAGGGGAACCTCACCGTCTACGTGTATGGCGGAGGGTGCCTTACAACAGAATTACACACCATTTGACTGATCAGCTTGGGAGTTGGCTCATGTATGTATGTTTTCGTGGTGAAGGCATTTACACAAGCCTACGTATGCTGGATGGCGGATGGTTGGCCTACCTTTAAATAAATTCAACATCGTCTCGTCAATCATCATGGAAGTTGGCAGATATACGTATTTTTTCATAGACGGGGAAAGAGGAGATGGCATGACGGAGGCGGAGAAAGATATATTGATATACAGAGAGAGGAGAACGTGATGGGGGCGGGGAGGGGGGAGGAGGTGCATCCAGAGAAGTGAAAGAAGCAGATTAAAAGAGAGAGGGAGCAGCAGGTAAACAGAGTAAGGGGGAAGGTGATGAATGACTAATGGAACACTGTAATAAATACATAAATTAGGGGTGTTATTGTGAATTTGATGTACTATTAGAAAAAGCGGAGGAGGAGGTGGACAGAGACTGGAAGATGGATGGAGAAGGAGAGAAGGATGGAGAGAAGGATGGAGAGAAGGAGGAAGTGTTGTGAGAGAGGGGGGCAGATGGAGGAGATGGAAAGAGAGACGGATGGGCGGAAGGAGAAGGTGGATAGAGAGACGAGATAGGACTAAATGGACAAGAGAGATGAGGGAAGAGGGGATGAACTGACATAAAACTGGGATGAATAAATATCCAGGCAACGCCGGGTTTACAGTTAGTAATTAGATAAAGATTTACGCGACAATGGGCGTGTTCATCTGAGAGAAATTACAGAATATTTCCCTATGGTTAGATGCGGCCTATAAAGTCTCGATAACTAGAGTGTCGTTCTTGATGTCGCTACAGATGATAAAATTCGTTGCTTAATATAGATGACTCCATCAAAGTTTACCTAGTTGGAATTTCATCTTTATAAAATGAACTACATAATAATCAGCTGAAAAATGCTCCTGTTGGAGTACAATAAAGGCAAATATGATCGTGTTTAAAAATCTCTGACAGCAAAGTGGGCAACGAGCTGTCTGAGTCCTCATTCCGCCTTCCTCACATAAATTCTGGAATCTTCACAGGACGAGTTACCATGTTATGTAAGAAATTACCAAGTAAAATTTCAGTTTTGTTGCGATAAAAATTCAGTAAATAGCAGATTGTGTATTAGACCTTCAGAAATACCGTTAAAAGCGTACTTTTGTGAGTGAGATCCGCCAAATACAAATAAGTAGTTTTGTATGACATACACTCCTGGAAATTGAAATAAGAACACCGTGAATTCTTTGTCCCAGGAAGGGGAAACTTTATTGACACATTCCTGGGGTCAGATACATCACATGATCACACTGACAGAACCACAGGCACATACACACAGGCAACAGAGCATGCACGATGTCGGCACTAGTACAGTGTATATCCACCTTTCGCAGCAATGCAGGCTGCTATTCTCCCATGGAGACGATCGTAGAGATGCTGGATGTAGTCCTGTGGAACGGCTTGCCATGCCATTTCCACCTGGCGCCTCAGTTGGACCAGCGTTCATGCTGGACGTGCAGACCGCGTGAGACGACGCTTCATCCAGTCCCAAACATGCTCAATGGGGGACAGATCCGGAGATCTTGCTGGCCAGGGTAGTTGACTTACACCTTCTAGAGCACGTTGAGTGGCACGGGATACATGCGGACGTGCATTGTCCTGTTGGAACAGCAAGTTCCCTTGCCGGTCTAGGAATGGTAGAACGATGGGTTCGATGACGGTTTGGATGTACCGTGCACTATTCAGTGTCCCCTCGACGATCACCAGTGGTGTACGGCCAGTGTAGGAGATCGCTCCCCACCATGATGCCGGGTGTTGGCCCTGTGTGCCTCGGTCGTATGCAGTCCTGATTGTGGCGCTCACCTGCACGGCGCCAAACACGCATACGACCATCATTGGCACCAAGGCAGAAGCGACTCTCATCACTGAAGACGACACGTCTCCATTCGTCCCTCCATTCACGCCTGTAGCGACACCACTGGAGGCGGGCTGCACGATGTTGGGGCGTGAGCGGAAGACGGCCTAACGGTGTGCGGGATCGTAGCCCAGCTTCATGGAGACGGTTGCGAATGGTCCTCGCCGATACCCCAGGAGCAACAGTGTCCCTAATTTGCTGGGAAGTGGCGGTGCGGTCCCCTACGGCACTGCGTAGGATCCTACGGTCTTGGCGTGCATCCGTGCGTCGCTGCGGTCCGGTCCCAGGTCGACGGGCACGTGCACCTTCCGCCGACCACTGGCGACAACATCGATGTACTGTGGAGACCTCACGCCCCACGTGTTGAGCAATTCGGCGGTACGTCCACCCGGCCTCCCGCATGCCCACTATACGCCCTCGCTCAAAGTCCGTCAACTGCACATACGGTTCACGTCCACGCTGTCGCGGCATGCTACCAGTGTTAAAGACTGCGATGGAGCTCCGTATGCCACGGCAAACTGGCTGACACTGACGGCGGCGGTGCACAAATGCTGCGCAGCTAGCGCCATTCGACGGCCAACACCGCGGTTCCTGGTGTGTCCGCTGTGCCGTGCGTGTGATCATTGCTTGTACAGCCCTCTCGCAGTGTCTGGAGCAAGTATGGTGGGTCTGACACACCGGTGTCAATGTGTTCTTTTTTCCATTTCCAGGAGTGTATATGACGAAACTCCAGAATCGGCAAGTTAACTTTGCGAAATTATTGATGCTGATCGACGACGACACTGTCTGAGAAACGGTGGCAACACCTGCACTGAGGGGTGAGCGACTGGGGTAGACAAGCAGTGGGGGAGGCTCAGTTGGCAAACACCTCGTCAGGGAACCGGTTGCTCGGGACAGCTTGGCTGCCTGCTGCACCCTTGTAGGAAACCCCACGGTAGCAAACCCCACGTAGCCGCTGCAATTAGTAGCGTAAAACCTACCTAACTCCGTGACGTACTTTACTTCGTGACAGCAGACACATTCTTTGTCCTTAACTAGGCTACCCGTTCTACACGTAGTTCCAACTGCCCTCAGCAAGTGGTAGGAACGCCATGACAAGGGAGAGACATTCTGGGAGGGAATAAACGCTGTGTGCGGATCATGTACTTCATTGTTTGTTGTGTGAAGGGAAATACGTCGCTTGTTGCGCTCATTCAAATGGTTCAAATGGCTCTGAGCACTATGGGACTTAACTTCTATGGCCATCAGTCCCCTAGAACTTAGAACTACTTACACCTAAGGACATCACACACATCCATGCCCGAGGCAGGATTCGAACCTGCGACAGTAGCGGTCGCGCGGTTCCAGACTGTAGCGCCTAGAACCGCTCAGCCACTCCGGCCGGCTGTTGCGCTGATGCTGCAATACAAGTTCACTGAGGTAAATTGTTCAAGTAAATAGACACTTACATACAGTTGTATCAGCAGTGGAACATACATACAACCTTCGTCACCATACACTGAAGCTCCAGCTGGTGCGGATGCACACGCATTGCCCGAACTCTTACGGCACTCGGTAAGATTGTCTGCCGCGAGTAATGAGTGTAATGGGCAGGGGCACTACGAATGCAGTTTGTGGACATTGAGTTGGGAATGTGGGTCTCACGGAGAGCGTGCAAGGGATAAATCCCTGCAGTCGCACTATCCTCTGTGCCCCCGGTGCTTCAGATGGATAGAGCGTTTGCCATGTAAGCAAGAGATCCCGGGTTCGAGTCCCGGTCAGAGCACATATTTTCAACTGCCCCCGTTGATGTACACTACTAGCCATTAAAATTGCTACACCAAGAATAAATGCAGATGATAAACGGGTATTCATTGGACAAATGTATTATACTAGAACTGACATGTGATTACATTTTCACGCAGTTTGGGTGCATAGATCCTGAGAAATCAGTACCCAAAACAACCACCTCTGGCCGTACTAACGGCCTTGATACGCCTGGGCATTGAGTCAAACAGAGCTTGGATGGCGTGTACGGGTACAGCTGCCCATGCAGCTTCAACACGATACCACAGTTCATAAAGAGTAATGACTGGCGTATTGTGACGAACCAGTTGCTCGGCCACCATTGACCAGACGTTTTCAGTTGGTGAGAGATCTGGAGAATGTGCTGGCCAGGTCAGCAGTCGAACATTTTCTGTATCCAGAAAGGCCCGTACAGGACCTGCAACATGCGGTCGTGCATTATCATGCTGAAATGTAGGGTTTCGCAGGGATCGAATGAAGGGTAGAGCCTCGGGTCGTAACACATCTGAAATGTAATGTCCACTGTTCAAAGTGCCGTCAATGCGATCAAGAGGTGACCGAGACGTGTAACCAATGGCATTGCATACCATCACGCTGGGTGATACGCCAGTATGGCGATGACGAATACACGCTTCCAATGCGCATTCACCACGATGTTGCCAAATACGGATGCGGCCATCATGACGCTTTAGACAGAACCTGGATTCATCCGAAAAAATGACGTTTTGCCACTCTTGCACCCAGGTTCACCGTTGAGTACACCATCGCAGGCGCTCCTGTCTGTGATGCAGCGTCAAGGGTAACCGCAGCCATGGTCTCCGAGCTAATAGTCCATTCTGCTGCAAACGTCGTCGAACTGTTCGTGCAGATGGTTGTTGTCTTGCAGACGTCCCCATCTGTTGACTCAGGGTTCGAGACGTGGCTGCACGATCCGTTACAGCCATGGGGATAAGATGCCTGTCATCTCGACTGCTAGTGATACGAGGGCGTTAGGATCCAGCACGGCGTTCCGTATTACCCTCCTGAACCCAACGATTCCATATTCTGCTAAAAGTCATTCGATCTCTACCAACGCGAGCAGTAATGTCGCGATACGATAAACCGCAATCGCGATAGGCTAATATCCGACCTTTATCAAAGTCAGAAACGTGATGGTACGCATTTCTCCTCCTTACACGAGGCATCACAACAACGTTTCACCAGGCAACGCCGGTCAACTGCTGTTTGTGTACGAGAAATCGTTTGGAAACTTTTCTCATGTCAGCACATTGTAGGTGTCGCCACCGGCGCCAACCTTGTGTGAATGCTCTGAAAAGCAAATCATTTGCATATCACAGCATCTTGTTCCTGTCGGTTAAATTTCGCGTCTGCAGCACGTCATCTTCGTGGTGTAGCAATTTTAATGGCCAGTAGTGTATATCAACGCCTGTCGACAGCTTGATTTAATTAGCATTTCATTCGAAGAGAGGTGCAGGTTCACCGATAACATAAAACGTAAACATACAACAACAATGCAGTGTACAAAGTATCATGCCTCAGCTGTCCTGCCTACTATGTAGGCAGAAACTTCAAAACCCGTTTTCAAGAACACGTAAATGCTCTCAAGCTCATGACTTCGAAATATCGGATATTGGACAACATATGTTAGAAATGAAACGATGTAGAAAACAATTTGATAGTACTACATAATGAAGCCAATGGTAATACCCTAAATCTGTTAGAACAACTGGGGATATACCTCCACAAAATCCTAAAATCAGGATCTATGTTAAATCAACCAACAGATTTCGCAAGCCACAGCTATTTCAGTAATTTTAAAGATATATTCTAAAGTTGTATCGTGCGCATGTCAATTGTTTAATAATTATATTTTTAGCACTACGAATAAATTCATCATTGAGCACATCATGTACAAAAGCATCTGTAAAGTGTTTACAAATACCTGTATGCGAATGTGACTCTTGAAAGAATCGATGTGTACGAAAAAGATGGAGAAAATAATGTATGCTGGTGCTAAAACGTTAAAAACGCTTTTCTTGGATTATGTGGTAACTTTACACTTTTCATCTTTCCCACTATTTCGCACATATTTTCTGCCTTTGACTTACCATATTCGTAACCTAACACCAAACCTTTTGATGACAGGAATATGCATTTCACATCTTTCAATAGAAAAAAATATTAAGACAAATTACACATGATGATTGACCCACAGGGTCCGAAATGCATCGTGTACTTAATAAAACACGAAAAGTTTTGACTGAAGGCGTTTGTTAATTCATACTTCCACTGTAATAACGTCCTCATCTGTATTTCTATGAGAGACCTTCTATAAGTAGTGAACGCCTTTTCTCTGAAACCAGGTTGGTTTTATTCAGGATTCCAGTGCATCAAGTTATTCCCCAGTGTTTCGGCTATGAAACCTTATTTTTCAAAACAATCTCTGTTGAATGCGATGACCTCACGCCACCCTACTGGCAAGGCTCGTACGCCCACATGGTTCCACTCCACTGGTCGATGTCAGAGCCAACGTCTTGCTGCATCAGTAACCTCCCCGTCATGCAAGTACTGCTTCCCGCGAAGAAGCGAATTCTTCATTGGGACAAAGAGATAGAAGTCTGAAGGTGCAAGGCCCAGACTGTAGACTGCACGAGGAAAAACAGCCCAATGAAGTTCTTTGAGCTCCTCTCGGTTGTGCCGGCTTGACCGAGGCATTGCGTTGTCATAGAGAAGGAAGAGTTCGTAGATTCTGTGGCTGAACTGTTTTGTGGCTGGAAAACTTGGTTGCTGCCTGTCTGCCACGCATTTAGTTGATTTTATGTTTATTTACACGCTACAACACCCAATTCAACACTGTTGTCGATAGTTTAATGAAGTCTATTTATACCTGAAATTGTTGTACTTGATAAAGACGGCTGAAATCATGATAGTAAGAGTAGTATAAGATAAAGAAACTGTACCGTCAAATGGTGGAAATATCATTCAAATATATGTTGATAGTGAAGCGTCGATCACCTGGAATGAGAGTGTCCGCACGTTCCAACAGTGCATGAGTCACTGCGGCTGTGCGCGGCCGTTCAGCACGAGGGAGATCGGACAGGTTTGCGCGACATTGTTGCGAGTGTGACAGACGCCTCGCCCAACGACTCACCGTGCTTTTGTTCACTGCCAGGTCTCCGTAGACATCCTGCAAGCGGCTATGAATAACTGCACTGCTCTGGTTTCCGGCCAAAAGAAACTCAATGACAGCTCTCTGCTTGGAACGCACGTCCGTAACAAACGCCATTTTGAAGACTACGTATTGCGCCGCCATCTGTCGGAACTTCATGAAACTAGAGGGGCTGAAGCGAGAATATTCCAGGATGTCCGACAGCAAATTGTTCATTTTTTCAACCGAAATCGGCTGAGAAAAAAAGTGTTGCAATACTTATTGAGCGCCCCCCACCTTAAAAATATCTGTGCACAGTAGCGTTACAGTGAACTTAGCATCATCACCACGTCCTGCAATCCATGCACATATCGTATCGTCAGTACTTAATTTACAACGACGTCTATAGCGAAAACACAAAGCTTTATTAGCAGCGACAGATACAGTAGCTGATGCAGAATTAGACGAAGCAGTCTGAGACAGAAGTAAAGTACATTAAATGATCGACAACATTTGGGAGCGCAAACTTTTTCAAAGCAATAATTTCTGCACTATTATTCTTGTCAACATGAGCACCCAATTTTGACCACCATGAACAACAGTAGATGTTAAAATAAAGTCAAATGTAATTCTATGAAGAACTGCAGGACCGGCAAACAGCTGTTGATATTGTAACTCTGACACTTTTCTCTGGCATACAAGAGGTGTGGAGAACGCACAACTGCAATATTGCCCAATCTGCAGAGAAAGAAGCAGTTTCTACTCAAAATTAATGTAAGTTACCGATTACAGACTCGGATTGCTTGTGAAATTACGTATCTAACGACATAAGTCAGGGGTTGACCAAGTTACTGATTCGAATGTCGAGGGTACTTTTATGTCAGCGCCATAAGCAGTTTCAGGCTACCATGCCCATTTTCAGGTGGTTAACGTCTACAGTTACGTAGATGTTTCGATCAACAACTTGTCGTCTTGTGTACGCGATACTACCGCAATATGTACATGTGCGTATCGTTATCACACAGCTTTTGTCATCCCAGTGCATTAATTGTACAGGTACAGCTGCGTTTCACAATAACTGGCATACATTAATTACAAATTTATTTATGGTATTTGCAGGGTTACAATGTTTCTAAATTCTCATATTCTTACATTACAATCTCATATCAGTCGTTAATACTTGCATTTTTTCTCGTTTTTATTGTTCAGTAAGATTTGGTATATTCCCTTGGATGGTACAGATCGTACAAATATTCGAAACATAAAAGTTCAGAACACTACAAGCATCGCGCGAAAGTAGGGTTGCCGTATAGACATTTCTTCCTGCGAATGTCACTCGGGAAAAATGGCTCGGAGCACTATCGGACTTAACAGCTGTGGTCATCAGTCCCCTAGAACTTAGAACTACTTAAACCTAACTAACCTAAGGACATCACACACATCGATCCCCGAGGCAGGATTCGAACTTGCGACCGTAGCAGTCGCGCGGTTCCGGACTGCGCGTCTAGAACCGCGAGACCACCGCGGCCGGCCACTCGGGAAAGAAACGTAGTTAACATTCCTGAAGATTAAACGCGATGACGATAATTTCCCGGCAAATCAGACTTAACAAATCACTTTTCCGAAAACTGGCGCCTGCAGTTGATTACGAGGCCACACACACTACAGGAATTTCACCGAAAATAATTTCAAATAATTTTTCCATTCAAATTTGTGTTTTTTTTTTTCTCTTTCTCATAATTCATTCACCAGACATACAATTAGTAGGCAAATAAGGACAATGTTATTTCACTACACACTGGAAAACATTCTTGCAGTAATCTTCTACGAGCATGGATAGATAAATGAGAAACGGAAATGAAAATAATAAAGTATTTAGAGTGTCTCGGGTAAGTACAGAAGAAACAACTGCTGCAGTTAGGTTTGGTTTTAAAACCCGAGCAGAAAAACTTACCTTTTTGTTTCAAGGCAGAAACAGTATCAATGAGAACTGATGGAGCGGAAGTTTACATTTACGTTTTATTACCAGTATCAGGGAAACAAGCACGTTTCGAGTGCCTCATAGTTCGTGTATATCCTGTCAATTGTGGGATATTGAAGGAGTATATGTAGAAATGAAGGAAGCAAAGTTACAAAAATGCTACCTATGGTAATGGTAATGAAAGAGAGGTAGGATTCCTGCGCAGTTAAATTGCCAATGGGAGAATAGGAGTTAAGTGAATGTAATAAGGAAGTGATCGAGCTGGAATTGTACTTTCTGCAGGTCGAGGCACATAGGTTGTACTCTGCCTTTGACGCCGTGGTAGTAGGCGCTAGGTGTTTCGCTAAGAGGAAGCTTAAGTCAGCGAAAAGGCTAGAATTAAATGGGAGTGGTTTGTTATTAAATGGAACAGCGCGCCAGGTAATGGAGCCTGCTTTTCATCTGCCCACCGCTATATCAGCGTATTCCGCAGCCTTCTTTGTATTGGCCAGGGGAGCCCATGGAAGCGTTAGGTGCCGCAAATCTAACCACCTTAAATCAAATTCCAGGGCTCGAATTAATGGAGTCTAAAAACACGCTTTTGTACCAGCAGGAGGGGCGAAGTTCCCTGGAGAGCTCAGTGCAGCTCGTAAATTTATATCGGAAAAATCAGTATTAGAAAGAGACAACATTGACTATTGTGATGCCAACCACTACAGCAACACGTGTTCTGTTGAGCGTAGTCCTTGTTATGGTACGTAGAAGGCGAAGCAAAAGACTGATTTCAGGGCTGGATGTTGTTGTTGTGGTCTTCAGTCCAGAGACTGGTTTCATGCAGCTCTCCATGATACTGTATCCTGTGCAAGCTTCTTCATCTCCCAGTACCTACTGCAACCTACATCCTTCTGAATCTGTTTAGTGTATTCATCTCTTGGTCTCCCTCCACGCTGCCCTCCAATGCTAAATTTGTGATCCCTTGATGCCTCAGAACATGTCCTACCAACCGGTCCCTTCTTCTTGTCAAGTTGTGCCACAAACTCCTCTTCTCCCCAATTCTATTCAATACTTCCTCATTAGTTATATGATTTACCCATCTAATCTTCAGAATCCTTCTGTAGCACCACATTTCGAAAGTTTCTATTCTCTTCTTGTCCAAACTATTTATCGTCCATGTTTCACTTCCATACATGGCTACACTCCATACAAATACTTTCAGAAACTACTTCCTGACTCTTAAATCATTACTCGATGTTAACAAATTTATCTTCTTCAGAAACGCTTTGCTTGCCTTTGTCAGTCTACATTTTATATCCTCACTACTTCGACCATCATCAGTTATTTTGCTCCTCAAATGGCAAAACTCCTTTACTACTTTAAGCGTGTCATTTCCTAATCTAATTGCCCGCATCTCGTGGTCGTGCGGTAGCGTTCTCGCTTCCCACGCCCGGGTTCCCGGGTTCGATTCCCGGCGGGGTCAGGGATTTTCTCTGCCTCGTGATGGCTGGGTGTTGTGTGATGTCCTTAGGTTAGTTAGGTTTAAGTAGTTCTAAGTTCTAGGGGACTGATGACCATAGATGTTAAGTCCCATAGTGCTCAGAGCCATTTGAACCATTCCTAATCTAATTCCCTCAGCATCACCTGACTTAATTCGACTACATTCCATTATCCTCGTTTTGCTTTTGTTGATGTTCATCTTATACCCTCCTTTCAAGACAGTGTCCATCCCGTTCAACTGCTCTTCGAAGTCCTTTGCTGTCTCTGACAGAATTACAATGTCATCAGTAGAGTCGTTTAAATATGTGGTCATAACATTTAAAAGCAGTATGAGGCGGAACGAGCGTGTGAGAATTGTGACAGGGAAGGCGAGGAAGTGGTTTATTGGGAGAATTTAAGGAAAGAGTGGATGCTGATGCGACCTATCCGTGAGTACTGGTCCAGTGTCTGCGGTCCATACCAAGTCGGACTGAAGGAAGACATCAAAGGAATTCAGAGGCACGCTGCTAGATTTGTTACTGGTAGGTTCAAACAAAACGCAGATGTTAGATACGAGGGTGACTCAAATGAAAACCTTAAATATTTTTTTTAATATTATTGATTGTGCAGAAGTGGTACAAAGCTGTATCACTTTTCAACATAATCTCCCCCAAGCTCAATGCAAGTACTCTAGCGCTTACAAAGTGCCTCAATTCCTTTAGAAAACAAATTCTTTTGGTAGCCCAAGCAACCACTCATACACCGCGTGGCGTACCTCTCCATCAGAACGGAACTTCTTTCCTCCCATTGCGTCTTTGAGTGGTCCAAACATATGAAAATCACTTAGAGCAAGGTCTGGTGAGTATGGTGGATGAGGAAGACACTCAAAATGCAGGTCTGTGATTGTTGCAGCTGTTGTACAGGCAGTGTGGGGCCTTGCATTGTCATGTTGCAAAAGGACACCTGCTGACATCAATCCACGTCGCTTTGATTTGCTTGCAGGCCGGATATCTGTGTGTGATGCACTGGTGACAGTGGTCCCTCTAGGCATGTAATGCTCCAAAATGACGCCTTTTTCGGCCCAAAAGAGAGTCAGCATAACCTTCCTTGCTGATGGTTCTGTTCGAACCTTCTTTGGTTTTGGTGATGAGGAATGGCGCCATTCCTTGCTCGCTCTCTTCGTTTACGGTTGGTGGAAGTGAACCCAGGTTTCGTCACCAGTAACGATTCTTGCAAGGAAGCCATCACCTTCTCGTTCAAAGCGCCGAAGATGTTCTTCACAAGCATCAACACGTCGTTCTCTCATTTCAGGAGTCAGCTGCCGTGGCACCCATCTTGCAGACACTTTGTGAAACTGGAGCACATCGTGCACAATGTGGTGTGCTGACCCACGACTAATCTGTAAACATGCTGCACTGTCATTCTGTGTCGTTCGGCGGTTTTCCTTCACTATGGCTTCAACTGCTGCAATGTTCTGTGGAGTCACAACTCGTTGTGCCTGACCTGGACGGGGAGCATCTTCCACTGAAGTTACACCGTTTGCGAACTCCTACTCCATTCGTAGACTTGCTGCTGTGACAAACATGCATCACCGTACTGAACCTTCATTCGTCGATGAATTTCAATAGGTTTCACACCTTCACTACGCAAAGGCCGAATAACAGAACGCTGTTCTTCCCTGGTGCAAGTCGCAAGTGGGACGGCCATCTTTATACTGATACTGCGACAGTATGTGTGCATCTGCACTACGCTGCCACCTACAGGCCATTCTGCACGCTGTTTGTAGCACGCTTACCAACTTACAGGATAACGGTGCGAAATTTCGATTTGTTCTTACAAATTTAAAATTTTCATTTGACTCACCCTCGTATATGCTTCAGCAACTCAAATAGGAATCCATGGAGGGAAGCTGGCGTTCTTTTCGAGAAACACTGTTGAGAAAATTTAGAGAAGCGGTATTTAAAGCTGATTGCCGAATGATTCTACTGCCACTAACGTACATTGCGCGTAAGGAGCATGAAGATACGAGAAATTAAGGCTCATACGGAGCCATGGAAACACTCGTTTTTCCCTCGCTCTGGAAATGACCAGTAGTGGTACAGGGAACATTCCGCCACGCACCGTACGGTGGCTTGTAGAGTATCAATTTGCATGTAGATGTAGATGTAGATGTAGATATGTAGATGTAGATGAGAGTGACCCACTCGCTGGAAGGAGGTCACAGCTGCCTTTGCAGTATCGTCAGCTGCACTGCCGCACTTGGCCACAGCCGCATCCAGAGACATTGCTGATGGCAGCATTCGAGTGGTTCCAAACTCGATCCCACGCTTCGCACTGTCAGCAGTTCCGGACGTCTATTGTTTCGCATGAGAGGTAACAGGACGCCTCCACTGAGCTGTTCCTGGTGCACTACAGCCGAGGGTCAGAATGAACAAGTTAATTACACATACTGTCACCCTGACGTCTCATTTCACAATCCACGGGTCTTCTAACACTGTCATCAGCAATGTCTCTGGCTGTGACGACAGCACAGCTGATAATTCTGAGGAGGCGGCCGTGACGTCCCTCCAGCGAGTGGGCAGCTCCCTGCTCTGGTGGCGGTTGCTTTCGTGGCTCAGGGCAGGCAGCCCCGGCCCGTGGTCGAATAGCGGACCCCGTACTGCATTCCGAGATGTCACTCTGGGTGTCAAAGTTTCCTGGCGTAGTCTATGATATTGAGACAAGAATATTTTAGTACACGAATGGCTGTGTACTATAAGGTGACATGAAACAAACTATTTACCTTGTACTCCAATTAAAGTAAGAGGGAGCATTTGAAATTATACTAGCTAGGCAGATGACTGAACGTTTCGTATGGAAGGCGGTGAGTAGCACACAGTGGGAAGGCGAAAGTGAAGTAGCCGGAACGTAGAAAACGTCTCTATTTTCCTAGAAGCATCGTCACATAGGTACACCCTAGGTGTAGCGGTATGAAATGAGCGTTAAGATACAAATGTGTCGATAGGGAACATTTGTTGTGAACGAACGTTAATTTTCTTTTGTTTGGTTGGTATGACATCTGTCAAAGATATTTAGTATGCATCAAGTCATGCAACAAACAACATCATATGTTTTTATCGTGTTAACAATGTCGAATTTTGTACCAGAAAGTTATGATTTGCGGAAAGCATTAATTTTTTAAGTTTCCTTTAATTTACGTCTATGGTCAAAATCTTTTCTGTTTAACAGATTACCGGTTTCGGTCTTTAATGACCATAATCAGATCTGTCTCATAAAAACAAAGTCCTAATGCACTACAGTCACAGTGGCATTGTCAAATGTTAAATGCGGAATCAGCACCAGCATCGTCGAATACATATAAATTCATGAATCGTGCATGTGATGTTATCTATATGTATTTGACGATGCTGGTGCTGATCCCGCATTCGGGAGGACGACGGTTGAATCCCGTCTCCAGCCATCCTGATTTAGGTTTTCCGAGATTTCCCTAAATCGTTCCAGGCAAATGCCGGGATGGCTCCTTTGAAAGGGCACGGCCGATTTCCTTCCCCATCCTTCCCTCACCCGAGCTTGCGCTCCGTCTCTAATGACCTCGTTGTCGACGGGACGTTAAACACTAATCTCCTCCTCCTGATTCCGCATTTAACATTTGACAATGCCACTATGGCTGCAGTGCATTAGGACTTTGTTTTTATGAGACAGATCTGATGATGGTCATTAAAGACAGAAACCGGTAATCTGCTAAACAGAAAAGATTGTGCCCGTAGACGTAAATTAAAGGAAACTTATTAGATATACGGGCCACTGTGTTGTTTTCGCGACGATGTCGCAGCTTGTGAGGCATTAATTTTTTGTTTTCATTTGAAAAAAAGTGCTGCAGAGTCGCATCGAATGCTTGTCGAGGCATATGCCGATCATGCTCTACTAGAAGCAACATGCAAAAGATGGTTTCTACGGTTCTGAAATAATTATTTTGATGTGAGAAATGAAGAACGTGGAAGACCATCAAAAAAGTTCGAAGGCGCCGAATTGCAAGCAATATTGGATGAAGATGATACTTTGAGTCAGAAGCAAATGGCAGCAATGCTAAATGTTGCACAAAAAAACAACTTCTGACCGTTTGAAAGCTATGGGAAAGATCCAAAAGTGTGGAAAATGGGTGCCACATAAATTGAATGAAAGACAGATGGAAAACCGAAAAACCATTTGTCAAATTTTGCTTCAAAGACATGAAAGTAAATCAATTTTGCATCTAATTGTTACTGGCGATGACAAATGGATTTATTTTAAGAATCCTAAACGGGAAAAATCATGGGTTAATCCGGGAAAACCGTCAACATCGACTGCAAAACCATATCGATTCGGCAAGAAGACAATGCTCTGTGTTTGGTGGGATCAGAAAGGTGTGGTGTGTCATGAGCTTCTAGAACCCGGTGAAACTGTGAATACTAATCATTACAGACAACAGATGATCAATTTGAACTATGCATTGATCGAAAAAAGACCGGAATGGGCCAGAAGACACGACAAAGTAATTTTTTTACACGACAATGCACCTGCACCCAAAGCAAAACTGGTTATACAATCAAAACACTTGCCTGGGAGCTGCTACCCCACACGCCGTATTCACCAGACTTGGCCCCTTCCGACTACCGTTTGTTTTCATCAATGGGACACGCATTGGCTGAGGAACACTTCGATTCCTACGAAGAAGTCGAAAATTGGGTGTCTGATTGGTTTGCTTCAAAAGACGAACATTTCTATTGGCGTGGTGTCCACAAATTGCCAGAAAGGTGGTCAAAATGTATAGAAAGCAATGGTCAGTACTTTGAATAAAATGTTTTTTCTTTTCAATTCAAAATTATTGTTTTATTTTCACAAAAAAAAACGCTCATTTCATACCGGTACACCTTAGAACTATTTATTTTAATTGTGATATAAAGAAGCTAATAGCAGACAATAGCTAATGGGTCAGATTCCTCTGCTTCAGTCCATATGTTTTCATTTATTTTCGAAGGCGGGTACACCTGCTTTGTGCCACGCGGGATTATCCGAGCGGTCTTAGGCGCTACAGTCATGGACTCTGCGGCTGGTCCCGGCGGAGGTTCGAGTCCTCCCTCGGGCATGGGTGTGTGTGTTTGTCCTTAGGATAATTTAGGTTAAGTAGTGTGTAAGCTTAGGGACTGATGACCTTAGCAGTTAAGTCCCATAAGATTTCACACACATTTGAACATTTTTGAACACCTGCTGTGACTCACGAGCACAGAACCATAAGTTCAGTGGAGGGGGCGCCGGCTGTGGCGTCGGCGCGCTCGGTGGACTAACAAGGGAAAGGCGTCAGACACGGCCAACCGATTCAGCTCAAATTTGGCAAGTCGCTTGTGTACAACATAAAAGGAAGGAATCTAAGGTATTTTGGGTCAACACCCCCGAAATTTTGAGAAAATCGCCGCTATGAGTTATGACGAACAATCCACTCAAAATTGGCGGGATCGATAGATAATTGTAAATACAGCATTTTTCATCATCAGGTATAGGGTCCGAAAATGCATACTTTTCCAGAAATCGAGGTAAGAAACTTTTACAACTGCCGCTTCTGTAACCACATGGTTAACGCTTTTCGCTGACAGCACCGATAGCGCAACGGCCAAGGTACCTGGCTGTGACTTGCACAACCCGGGTTCGAATCCCGAAGAAACCTAGCGGATGTTGTTCTTTTCGTTTGAATTTTTCCATATCTCAATTAATAGGGATAGGAGGGTTAATAAGGTAAGTGCAGGGCTATTACAAATGATTGAAGCGATTTCATAAATTCACTGTAGCTCCATTCATTGACATATGGTCACGACACACTACAGATACGTAGAAAAACTCATAAAGTTTTGTTCGGCTGAAGCCGCACTTCAGGTTTCTGCCGCCAAAGCGCTCGAGAGCGCAGTGAGACAAAATGGCGACAGGAGCCGAGAAAGCGTATGTCCTGCTTGAAATGCACTCACATCAGTCAGTCATAACAGTGCAACGACACTTCAGGACGAAGTTCAACAAAGATCCACCAACTGCTAACTCCATTTGGCGATGGTATGCGCAGTTTAAAGCTTCTGGATGCCTCTGTAAGGGGAAATCAACGGGTCGGCCTGCAGTGAGCGAAGAAACGGTTGAACGCGTGCGGGCAAGTTTCACGAGTAGCCCGCGGAAGTCGACGAATAAAGCAAGCAAAGAGCTAAACGTACCACAGCCGATGGTTTGGAAAATCTTACAGAAGAGGCTAAAGCAGAAGCCTTACCGTTTACAATTGCTACAAGCCCTGGCACCCGATGACAAAGTCAAACGCTTTGAATTTTCGGCGCGGTTGCAACAGCTCATGGAAGAGGATGCGTTCAGTGCGAAACTTGTTTTCAGTGATGAAGCAACATTTTTTCTTAATGGTGAAGTGAACAGACACAATGTGCGAATCTGGGCGGTAGAGGATCCTCACGCATTCGTGCAGCAAATTCGCAATTCACTAAAAGTTAACGTGTTTTGTGCAATCTCACGGTTTAAATTTTACGGCCCTTTTTCTTCTGCGAGAAAAACGTTACAGGACATGTGTATCTGAACATGCTGGAAAATTGGCTCATGCCACAACTGGAGACCGACAGCGCCGACTTCACCTTTCAACAGGATGGTGCTCCACCGCACTTCCATCATGATGTTCGGCATTTCTTAAACAGGAGATTGGAAAACAAATGGATCGGTCGTGGTGGAGATCATGATCAGCAATTCATGTCATGGCCTCCACGCTCTCCCGACTTAACCCCATGCGATTTCTTTCTGTGGGGTTATGTGAATGATTCAGTGTTTAAACATCCTCTACCAAGAAACGTGCCAGAACTGCGAGCTCGCATCAACGATGCTTTCGAACCCATTGATGGGGACATGCTGCGCCGAGTGTGGGAGGAACTTGATTATCGGCTTGATGTCTGCCGAATCACTAAAGGGGCACATATCGAACATTTGTGAATGCCTAAAAAAACTTTTTGAGTTTTTGTATGTGTGTGCAAAGCATTGTGAAAATATCTCAAATAATAAAGTTATTGTAGAGCTGTGAAATCGCTTCAATCATTTGTAATAACCCTGTATTATTATCATTCCTTATCGATTTACTTACCTTATTAACCCTCCTATCCCTATCATGTTCTGAGGCATCAAGGGATCACCAATTTAGTATTGGAGGGCAGCGTGGAGGGTAAAAATCGTAGAGGGAGACCAAGAGATGAATACACTAAGCAGATTCAGAAGGATGTAGGTTGCAGTAAGTACTGGGAGATGAAGAAGCTTGCACGGGATAGAGTAGCATGGAGAGCTGCATCAAATCAGCCTCAGGACTGAAGACCACAACAACAACATCCCTATCAACTGAGATATGGAAAAATACAAACGAAAAGAATAACATCCGCTACGTTTCTTCGAGATTCGAACCCGGGTTTTCCGATTCTCAGCCAATTACCTTGGCTATTGCGCTATCGGCGCTGTCGGCGAATGGCGTTTACCGTGTGGATACAGAAGCGGCAGTTGCAAAAGTTTCTGTCCTCGATTTCTGGAAAATTTTGCGTTTGCGGATCCCATACCTGATGATGAAAAATGCTCTATTTACAATTAACTATCGATCCCGCCAATTTTGAGCCGATTGGTCGTCATAACGTTTAGGGGTGATTTTCTTAAAATTGCGGAGGTCTTGACACAAAATAACTTAGAGTCCTTCGTTTTAGGTTGTACATAAGCGACCTGCCAAGTTTGAGCCGAATCGGTTGGCCGCGTCTGAGGCCTTCCCCTTGTAAGTCGCTAGCGGGCTGCGTGAGAGCCGGGTGACGTAGACGAGCGCTTGGCAAAAGTGTTCATTTCTCACGTGATATACCACTTCGGAGTAATAGCGCTTTTCAGACACTGCTCCAAGTGTCCGAAACACCATCTGACTAGCAACAGGTTATCCCGCAAATATTAAAAGCAGTAACGTCTCTGAGTTGGAAGTCACATTGAATTTGTATACGAGCATCATTTCCCTCTGTGGCGATTGTTAAAACGATAGTAGGACCGGGTTCTCAAGTCACTATGCTGTCTCAACAGAGATTTCCGATGGTTGTATCTTAAAGAGTTATCCACGTAGATGGCCGTTTGGTCGCGTGATCCAAGTGTTGAATGATGATCGTTTATTTCGTTTATTATGCGCAGATGAGGAAGACTGTAGTTTAGAATCATTATTGAATCATTAATAAAAGGCCCGCGGGCAGTGTATCAATTTGATTAATTTAAGTGAAAGTCTCTTTACGTATTATTTCTCTTTGTTGTAACTATGTTAAACTACCAAGTGCTTGAGATAGGTTTGGAGTTCTAGAAATGGCTAATGTGAGTGTCGATTCTCTTCACAGTGACCGCCCGATTTGTGAGGAGAATCATGTTGTATAATGTAGATTCCGTCGAAACGTTGGAACACGTGAAGCAATACTGACCCTACGACTTATCTTAGAAGGAAGATTAAGGAAAGGCAAACCTACGTTTCCAGCATTTGTAGACTTAGAGAAAGCTTTTCACAATGTTGATTGGAATACTCTCTTTCAAATTCTGAAGGTGGCAGGGGTAAAATACAGGGAGCGAAAGGCTATTTACAATTTGTACAGAAACCAGAAGGCTGTTATAAGAGACGAGGGACATCAAAGGAAAGCAGTGGTTGGGAACGGAGTGAGACAGGGTTGTAGCCTCTCCCCGATGTTATTCAATCTGTATATTGAGCAAGCAGTAAAGGAAACAAAAGAAAAGTTCGGAGTATGTATTAAAATCCATGGAGGAAGTAAAAACTTTGAGGTTCGCCGATGACATTGTAATTCTGTGAGAGACAGCAAAGGACTTGGAAGAGCAGTTGAACGGAATGGACAGTGTCTTGAAAGGAGGGTATAAGATGAACATCAACAAAAGCAAATCGAGGGTAATGGAATGTAGTCGAATTAAGTCGGGTGGTGCTGAGGGAATTAGATTAGGAAATTAGACACTTAAAGTAGTAAAGGAGTTTTGCTATTTCGGGAGCAAAATAACTGATGATGGTCGAAGTAGAGAGGATATAAAATGTAGACTGGCAATGGCAAGGAAAGCGTTTCTGAAGAAGAGAAATTTGTTAATATCGAGTATAGATTTAAATGTCAGGAATTCGTTTCTGAAAGTATTTGTATGGATTGTAGCCATGTGTGGAAGTGTAACGTGGACGATAAATAGTTTGGACAAGAAGAGAATAGAAGCTTTCGAAACGTGGTGCTACAGAAGAATGCTGAAGATTAGATGGGTAGATCACATAACTAATGAGCAGGTATTGAATAGAATTGGGGAGAAGAGGAGCTTGTGACACAACTTGACTAGAAGAAGGGATCGGTTGGTAGGACATGTTCTGAGACATCGAGGGATCACAAATTTAGTATTGGAGGGCAGCATGGAGGGTAAAAATCGAAGATGGAGACCAAGGGATTAATATACTAAGCAGATTCAGAAGGATGTAGGCTGCAGTAGGTACTGGGAGATGATGAAGCTTGCACAGGATAGGGTAGAGTCTAGCGGTTCAGGCGCTCAGTCCGGAACCGCGGGACTGCTACGGTCGCAGGTTAGAATCCTGCCTCGGGCATGGATGTGTGTGATGTCCTTAGGTTAGTTAGGTTTAAGTAGTTCTAAGTTCTAGGGGACTGATGACCACAGATGTTAAGTCCCATAGTGCTCAGAGCCATTTGAACCATTTTGATAGGGTAGATTGGAGTGCTGCATCAAACCAGTCTCGGGACTGAAGACCACAACAACAACAAAAACGTGACTGATGGAAGTATCATTGAAGGCACGTAATGGAAGAGGTTCCCCTGATGCCACTGTATTTCGAGCTTTCTCGTCTTGAACAACAGGTGCCAAACACAACTGTAACTATCTATCCCTTGCTATTGTAACTGCTTTTTATTAGCGGACAAAGCACCTGTCAATTACTTTTGAAGGTTACTGCAGTTCCGATATTTTCATTCATCATTAAGCAACTCCCTCATCCCAGGCCACCTCAATACGATTACGATATGGATAGGTACAGTGTGTACGTACGACAGCGGATTAGCAGGGTTATCCTTAAGATGGTGAAATATCGACGTTTGTGGCGCTCGCGGCGTTTCACAAATACGGCGTGGGATGCCCATTGTCACGCTGCTCGCACTGGTAAATGGAGGCAGTGGCAACCTTGCACTCAAATAACTCGTCACTGTCATCCAACCGACACGATTCAAACGCATTTAAGTTTAGCTTTTGAAATTAAAACAAGCATGCTCCGAGCTACAAGCACGGTCAGGTGGGTGTGACTAATGCCTTTTACAATACTCCGGAGCGTGGCTGCTAATTTCCAAACGCATGGTTTTACAAAAGTCTGCGCACCCGAGAGGTGCTCTCAAGACTTCATCGGACTGTTCTCCCTCATCCACTCTGCAGCCCAGATCCCGCACCTTCCGATATCCATCTGTCTGGCCCAAAAAAGGGCGCACTCCACAGGCAGCGGTACGTAGGTGACGGGGATGTCACTCATGCAGCAAGATGTTGGCCAGCGGGGTGGTACCATGCGGGCATACAGGCCGTGCCAGTAGGCTGGCGTAAGGCCGTCACATTGAACGGAGATTTCGTTGAAAAGTAAGGTTTTGTAACCAAAACAGTAGGGAATAATGTGGCGTATTGGAGTCCTCAATGAATCCAACATGCTTTCAGAAAAAGATGTGTTGCATTAGATATTCAGCGCCTGCCATAACATTAGCAAACCTCTATGTTTTTATTTCTTCTCCATATTTTTCGATTTAATATTCTCTTTGATTTGCATATTTGCGTTCACTATACTTAGACTGAATGACATGAGGAATAGGCTACCCTCTTGATCAAGGGGGCCGGCCGGAGTGACCATGCGGTTCTAGGCGCTACAGTCTGGAACCGAGCGACCGCTACGGCCGCAGGTTCGAATCCTGCCTCGGGCATGGATATGTGTGATGTCCTTAGGTTAGTTCGGTTTAACGAGTTCTAAGTTCTAGGCGACTGATGACCTCAGAAGTTAAGTCGCATAGTGCTCAGAGCCATTTGAACCTTTTTTTTTTTTTTTATCAGGGGGCCCTGGGTTCGATTCCCGGCCAGATTGGGGATTTCCCCTGCCCAGGAACTGGGTGTTTGTGTTGTCCTTATCATTTCATCATATTCCTCATCATTCGTGGCAGTGGCTAGATTGGACTGTGAAAAAATTTGGACTGTACCAAATTTGTACGGGTGCTGATGACTGCGCGGTTGAGCGCCCCACATACCGAACATCATCATCATCATCGCACATACCCTTAGTCTCGTAACTACAGTCTGTCCTCTATACAACTTGTAGACAATCTTTCATATTGTAAATTTCATACCTACAATTTCATAATTCGTGGACTGCACATCATGCTATTCCTACACGCTACAGGCCAGTTGTTTGAAGACGCGGAGCGGGCGCCAGATAGCGTGCCCGGTGTGTTCTGTCGGGTTCAGATCAGGCGAATTTGGTGAGCAACACACCCATATGAATCATGCATGCCAGGAAGGTTCCTTTGACAGGGCATGATCGATATCCTTCCTCATCCTTCCTTAATCTGTTGGGACCAATGGCCTCGCTGTTTGGTCCCCTCCCCCAAACTAACCAACCAACACCATCATCCTCCTAAAACCACCGCAGAACGATTCTGGCCTCGTGAGAGAGACATTTACCCTGCTGGAAGACTGGGAGATTCCGTCGCCGTCAGAGAAGAGTTGAAACATGCTGGTGGTCCACTGTAAGGTCATGTGGTCCCATGTGGTGACTTCCACTGCTGCCAAAGGTGCCGTGAGGTGAATGTCTCCCAAAGGAAAATACTGTCTCGCCACCCTACCCATTGGACGGTGTCCGTGGCTCAGTGAATATTTTGAATAACTGGTCGCCTGGATCAGGGCATACGCGTACATGCTCATTGACCTGCTGTAACAAGAAATGTGATTAATCCGACCAAGCGATACATTTCCGTGGATCCACGGTCCAATGTCAATGATCCCGTGCTTAACGTGCAAATCGCGCTGTCGTGGAAACACGTAGGAAGCCCCTTGTTCAACAATGCACTCTAAACTGTGTAGTCGGAATACTTGTGGCAGCATTGTACTCTGTCGTCAGATCTGTTCCATGTCACGATCCATATTGCTCTACTGAGTGGCCAAGCCTCCAAACATCGCTTTCTGTGATGGGGTGTGAACGCCCAACAACTTCTTGTCTGCTCCTCGTTTCACCAGCCTTCAACCACGAAAGTACCATGCGAGCAGGCAACCAGCTTCTCTTTTTCCTGGATGCATGCTCTCAGGTGCCAGGCTGTAACAACCTGTCCTTTGTGAAAGTCGCCTACGTGAGTGGTTTCTTCCCATTTGTGGCTCAAATCGGAACTACAACGATTCCCCATTCGTCTCTGATCCGATTATATACTGGCGCCAGGGATATCTTTGGCTTGGGCACTATCGATTCCCTCTGGCAGAAGGAGCCTGGGCCGGCTCAGGATATAGGGGGCAGTACCGAGCGGGAAGAAGGACAACAACGTTTCGCACGGCACGCCGAAGTGCGCGTTGTTGTGTTGGCTGAAGAGCCTACACCGTGTTACGAGGGGAGGCCGAAATGCACGCGTTTTAGCTCACGCAGGCTTGCGTGAGGAGGGAAGGACTATACTGACGTGAGGTCTGCAACATGACAAGGAATTAGAATTCAGAAAGCGGACGTAGCTAGTTTGATAGAATATATTCTTGAAGAATTTGGCGCCTTGCTAGGCCGTAGCAAATGACGTTGCTGAAGGCTATGCTAAACTGTCGTCTCGGCAAATGACAGCGTGTGTAGACAGTGAACCATCGCTAGCAAAGTCGGCTGTCCAACTGGGGCGAGTGCTAGGGAGTCTCTCTAGACCTGCCGTGTGGCGGCGCTCTGTCTGCAATCACTGATAGCGGCGAGACGCGTGTCCGACGTATACTAACGGACCGCGGCCGATTTAAAGGCTACCACCTAGCAAGTGTGGTGTCTGGCGGTGACACCACACACGTATTAACGAGACGTTGGAGAGACGACAGCGAGCGCGGTGTGCCCGAGTACGGGCGGCAGTTGGCGCTTGATCGTACTGGGGTCAGGAACAGTGGGCCGGCGTTGCGAAGGATCACGCTGTTACTATGGGACTAAGTAATGTCTGGTGTCTTCGCCATATCGATCCAGCAGCTGGTATCAAGGTAAGTAATTCAAGTCCTGCCAACGATTAGTGAAATATAATGATGATTGCTCTTGAGGCAGCAAAGCAAGGACTGTGATGTGATATTTCTGGCCTCTTATTAAGCGTGTGCTTCGCTCCTTAATAGTATTGTTATTACTTCAGCTGACAAATGTCTAAAACATTGATACGTCTGCGCAGCCTTACCGAACGATCTATATTCCGTGTCTAAAGATTGCCGAGTGGTACCTTACACGCCTACTTAAGGTGCCCCACGTGATGCTTGGGTTTTAATGAGCCAGTTCCGTTTGCATCATTGGTGTACGTGGTTCTGCTTAAAGGAATTAAATCAGTTTTTTTATTGTCAATTTTATCGAAGTAGTTTGCTGTATAAGTTTGAGTATTAAGGTGAAGGAAGAGTTGTTTGGTTCCCTGTTGTCGCTTCTGATTTATGTTTCAGGGATCGGAAGCAGTGGGACACCGAAGTGTAGAGCCTCCCCTTTTAAATTACACTACTGGCCATTAAAATTGCTACACCACGAAGAAACGCAGATGATAAACGGGTATCCATCGGACAAATATATTATACTAGAACTGACATGTGATTACATTTTCACGCAATTTGGGTGCATAGATCCTGAGAAATCAGTACCCAGAACAACCACCTCTGGCCGTAATAACGGCCTTGATTCGCCTGCGCATTGACTCAAACAGAGCTTGGATGGCGTGTACAGGTACAGCTGCCCATGCAGCTTGAACATGATACCACAGTTCATCAAGAGTAGTCACTGGTGTATTGTGACGAGCCAGTTGCTTGCCCACCATTGACTAAACGTTTTCAATTGGTGAGAGATCTAGAGAATGTGCTGGACAGGGCAGAAGTCGAACATTTTCTGTATCCAGGAAGGTCCGTACAGGACCTGCAAAGTCATGTAGGGTTTCACAGGGATCGAATTAAGGGTAGAGCCACGGGTCGTAACACATCTGGAATGTAACGTCCACTGTTCAAAGTGCCGTCAATGCGAACAAGAGGTGACTGAGACGTGTGACCAACGGTAACCCATACGATCACGCCGGGTGATACGCCAGTATGGCGATGACGAATACATGCTTCCAATGTGCTTCACCGCGATGTCACCAAACACGGATGCGACCATCATGATACTGTAAACATAACCTGGATTCATACGTTTTGACATTCGTGCAGCCAGGTTCGTTGTTGAGTACACCATCGCAGCCGCTCCTGTCTGTGCTGCAGCGTCAAGGGTGACCGCAGCCATGGTCTCCGAGCTGATGGTCCATGCTGCTGCAAACGTCGTCGAACTGTTCGCGCAGATGGTTGTTGTCTTCCAAACGTCCCCATCTGTTGACTCCGGGATCGAGACGTGGCTGCACGATCCATTACAGCTATACGGATAAGATGCCTGTCATCTCGACTGCTAGTGATACGAGACCGTTGAGATCCAGCACGGCGTTCCGTGTTACCCTCCTGAACCCACTGCTTCCATATTCTGCTAACAGTAATTGAAACTCGGCCAACGAGAGCAGCAATGTCGCGATACGATAAACCGTAATCGCGATAGGCTACAATCCGACCTTTATCAAAGTCGGAAACGTGATGGTGCGCATTTCTCCTCCTTACACGAGGCATCACAGCAACGTTTCACCAGGCAACGCCGGTCAACTGCTGTTTGTGTATGAAAAATCGGTTGGAAACTTTCCTCATGTCAGCACGTTGTAGGTGTCGCCACCGGCGTCAACCTTGTGTGAATGCTCTGAAAAGCTAATCATTTGCATATCACAGCATCTTCTTCCTGTCGGTTAAATTTTCCGTCTGCAGCTTGTCATCTTCGTGGTGTAGCAATTTTAATGGCCAGTAGTGTAATAGCGGGCGTACGGGCGGTGGACTTCGCCTGAGCTCGTGTGTTCTGTTTGGTTCAGATTTCGGCGTTCTGAACGGGGTGGATGTACAAACGGAGTCCACATCTTAATTTGAAGATAAGTACTCCATCGTTCGCCGCCAAGTCGCGGCCTCACAATCTCGGGCCTCACTTACTGCACAAGCTGCTGTTTTCTAAAACTTGTGGTAGCTCTGCAAGGTTGACCGGGTTAAATGTTTTAAATATTTGTCTTAAGAATTTTGAGGGATTTCTAGAACAATGTGTCTTAATTGCAACCGTTTTTTTTAAATTGTGGCGCAATTCAACCTCAGTGGCGTATGTTAATTTCGATAGGGAAATAACTGGGTTATTATTGATCAAACTGTCTATAACCTTGCAAAGTTGTTTGGTAATATCTCGCCCGGGAGGGGCGGTCTTCAATCTATGTGGAAGTAATACTTGATTTCCTGGTTATTTGATGTAAAGTTTATTTTAAATGATTTACTTAGCCCGAGTGGCGGTTTTTTTTAAATGTTTTCGAAGAGATTAATTCATTTGTGGATTTATATAACAAGCAGTTTGTAAAGTTTGCCTGAATAGCGTTTCTTAAAGATATTATTATCTCATTTATGATTGTAATTCTCTTAATGTTATATCTATGATGCAAATAAATATGTTGAAATGAAATGGTCACTGTATGGGTCAAGTTCTTCTATTCCCTTTGTATTAAAGGTTAAGGAATTTGCAGTTCAAAAAAGAGAACGTTCCATGTACTGTTCACACGATCACAATGCGACCAGATGCAATTCAGCTTCGCAGTGGGCAGTGCTCATAATGTTTTGGCTCTCTCTTCGATTCATCATCATGTTCTCTAACATATACACTCTAAGACAAAAAAAATGAAAAGAAAGAAAACCAGCGCAGCACGAAGGAATTATCCGAATGGGACGGTAAACGGTATATATGATGAACGTGTACAGACAAACAAATTATTACAGTTACAAAGAAGTTGAATGACTTTTTGAAGAGAAAGACCTTCACAAACTCAGCCATTCCATTACACGTTAGTCAGTCTCTGGCCTTTATGCAAGCAGTCATTCCCCTTGGCACTGACTGATGGAGTTGTTGGATGTCCTTCAGAGGCCTATCGTACCAAATTCTGTCCAACTGGCACGTCATATCGTCTAAATCCCGAGCTAGTTGCAGGGTCCCGCCGTTATGCTCTAGACGCCCTCAGTTGGTGAGAGAAATCCAGCGACCTTCCTGGCCAAAGTACGGCCTGGCAAGCACGAAAACAAAAACTAGAAACTCTTGTCATATGTGCTTGTTGAATTGTGAGAACTTGACGGCTTACTATCAAGAAAAACAAAACAGGGTGAAGATGAACCTCTGTGCTGTAAGGGTACCGGGGATGATAACCAAAGGGGAGCTGGTGTGGAAAGAAATGGCGCTCCAGACCATCACTATTGGTCGTCAGACCATATGCAAGGCGATAGTCAGGTTGGTATCCCACCTATATGTGATGCGTCTACAGGCATATATTCGGTCTAGAATCTCATTGTCTAGAGTAGAATTGTCTTCAGTAATGACTCCCACTTCCAACTGAACCTCGATGACCAGTGCAAACGTGTCCGAAGATGCCCTGGACAGCGGTGGGGCCGCCCGCGACAGCTGTGGGTTACTAGCCTACCGTCATCTGCTGTACAGCCTGGCGATCAGGAGTGATAGCCTGGGGTGCCATTTCACAGCAGGACACTTTCGGTTGTCGTCTGCGGTGTCCTTACAGCACAGTAGTTCGACAATGATATCATAGGTCTCGTTTTGTTGTTCTTCACGGCAAACCGTCCTGAGCTCATACCAGCAAAACAGTGTCCGCTCTTGCACGGCCAGAATTTCTGCTACTTGTCTTCATGCTTGCCAAATCCCACCTTGACCAGAAAGATCGCCGGATTTCTCCCCAAGTGTGAATGTTTGGAGCATTATGGACAGGATCCTCCAACGAGGTTGGGATTGTACCAATTTAACACGTCAATTGGACAGAATTTGCACATTATCGCTCAGTTGGACATCCAAAAACTTCATGAAACAGTGCCAAGCCAAACAGCTGCTTGCATAAGGTGTAGAGGTGGAGCAACAAGTTCCAGACTTTCTTAATTTGTGAAGCTCTCTCTCTTGAATAGATCATCAATTTTTTTTTGAAATTGTAATTTTTTTTTGTCTTTGCATGTACATCACATCTATCGATTTCCGTCCCATTCACATAATTCACTCATGGTGAGGTTCTTTTTTTTCTTAGAGTGTATTTTCCCCCCTTGACTTAATAAAGTATCTCTTCATTCCTTACTCCATCAATTCACCTGCCCTTCTGCAGTCTCCAGTCACATCAAATGTCAGAGGCTTCCAGTCGTTTCATTTCCATCTTCAAAATCATCCATGTACCACACTGAGCCAGCCAGCCGAAGTGGCCGTGCGGTTCTAGGCGCTGCAGTCTGGAACCGTGAGACCGCTACGGTCGCAGGTTTGAATCATGCCTCGGGCATGGATGTGTGTGATGTCCTTAGGTCAGTTAGGACTAAGTTCTAGGGGACTAATGACCTCAGAAGTTGAGTCCCATAGTGCTCAGAGCCATTTTTGATCCACACTGACCCATGCTCTAGATATGAGCGACAGCAAAGCACCATTACTCTCTACGGCAGCTTTTATTGGGATGACGCACCGCAGCCCACATATTCACCTTTCCCAGTAACCCGAATGAAACGGTCAGAGCTCCAAATAAATTAAGAGGACCAATTACTGTTCTCCGTGCCCTCTGGCGTCAGCGAGGCCCAATTTCTGTGTAACGACGCCAGCTGCGCGAGAGAGAGGCGGTAGCACTTTAAACCCCCAATGAAGCGGTGAAGTGGATGCTCCGATTTGTAACTGTGGAAGACGCTGCAAATATCATCACTGCAATCAGCTGGTCGGCTCTCTCTCTCTCTCTCTCTCTCTCTCTCTCTGTCTGTCTCTCTCTCTCTCGTTCTCTACCGTTCTGCTTCCATCCCCCTGTTCTTACGCGTGGTTACCGCTATCGACTGCCACGGTGGACAGCCTGGCGGTACGGCGAGGGGGGAGGGGGGAGGAGTGGAGAGGGGGGCGGGAGTTGGAGGAGCGGGATCGATACCTCCCCCCACCGCCCACCACATTCACCCCTTCCCCCCGCGCAGCAGCGTCGACTGCCGGCAGGTTGGCTGCACTGCGGACAACCCGTCACGTGCCGGCTGTCTGGCGCGTCTAGCGGAGAGGCGCCGTGGTGTTGGCATCACTGTCAGCGAGTGCGGTACGCCTTTGTTCGAGTTTGGCTCTGCCCGGCGGCGGCGCAGAGAGAGGGGCAGGGGGAGGGGGGAAGAAGAGGGGGAAAGCGGCGTGGTGGGGAGGGGGGGGGGGATGAAGCGAGAGTGTTTTGTTACTCGTCACTCCGGCGCGATAAAGCGGGTCGCTAGTTACAGACTCGGGCGGTCGGTCAGACGCGTAATCGCGCGTCATAAATATTGTCCGCGGTTGGCAGGGCGTTCGGCGCTTCTTGACTGACTGACTGACTGACTGACTCTCCCCGTGATGGCGGCGGCGGCGGAGGCGGCGGCGTTTACCCAGGCAGCTGGCGTAACATTAGTCAAACAGTTTGCGGCTAATCTGTTAGCACAGTCGGGTACACTCGACGCTCAGTTTCTGCAGCGCGCCAAGACAAGTTAGGCGCCAGTGGAATCCACTTGGTGGAAGATCAACAGCTCCCGGCGCGTCCCCACTCCACTGGCGCCATCGCCGCACTGGCTTTTGATAGCGGTGAAACAACTTACTAAAAAGAAAAAAACAACTAAGGAAGTCCATCAGTTTGTTACAGAGCTGATGATTCTGAAGACGGACTTGATGCCCTCCTCCAGCCTACTCTATCCTGTACAAACCTCTTAATCACTCCCCCCCAATCACCACACACACACGCACTCTTCCCTCCATTAGAGACTGACATCATTTCCTAATACCCTCAAGTGCATGTTCTTTTATTAGTCAAGTTGTGTCACTAATTTGGATTCACTTTGAGGCACATCAACAACTTAAAAAAATGGTTCAAATGGCTCTGAGCACTATGGGACTTAACATCTGAGGTCATCAGTCCCCTAGAACTTGGAACTACTTAAACCTAACTAACCGAGGGACACCACACACATCCATGCCCGAGGCAGGATTCGAACCTGCGACCGTAGCGGTAGCGCGGTTCCAGACTGAAGCGCCTAGATCCGCTCGGCCACCACGGCCGGCTAAGGTTCTATGGGTACAAACTGCTGAGGTCATCGGTCCCTTAGTTTACATAATAATTTAACTAACTTATACTAACTTACGCTAGGGACAACACACACACCCATGGCCGCGGGAGGACTCGAACCTCCGACAGGGGAGAGCAGCGCCGACCGTGACAAGGCGCCTGAGACCGCGCGGCTACCCCGCGTGGCGAATTAGATTAGGAAGTGAAACTCTAAAAGAATTTCGTTGACACTGTTAACCAGGAGACGCGCGCTTTGTGGTACAATTTTTATTTGTGACAGGGATTGAAATCTCATAAAGTCCAGAGCGCGCCTGCAATCCTCTGTCATAAAATGGTTCAAATGGCTCTAACATCTGAGGTCATCAGTCCCCTAGACTTAGAACTACTTAAACCTAACTAACCTAAGTGTATCACAAACATCCATGCCTGAGGCAGTATTCGAACCTGCAACCACAGCAGCAGCGCGGGTCCGCACTGAAACGCCTAGAACCGCTTAGCCACAGCGGCCGGCGCTATCTTCTTTACTTAGATGTAATGCTACTTTCGACCAACAGTCTAGCCTTCTTCAGATCTAAGGTATAAAACGATTTTTTCTCTTGCTGTGGCCGAGCGGTTCTAGGCGCTACAGTCAGGAACCGCGCAACCGCTACGGTCGCAGGTTCGAATCCTGCCTCGGGCATGGATGTGTGTGACGTCCTTAGGTGAGTTAGGTTTAAGCAGTTCTAAGTTCTAGGGGACTGATGACCTCAGCAGTTAAGTCCCATAGTGCTCACAGCCATTTGAACCATTTTTTCTCATGCTAGCAATATATAACGGCTTACAGATCTGCAAAAAATATTGTAGCACCTTTCGAAAGCATACATTCGAATTAATTACACAATATGTATTATAAAATATTCCTCATTTTCGTTCGAGCCATTACGGCTTCAAATATCGTTTGAATCTCTTTTAAAATGATAACATTCATCCATTTCATAGATAAAAACAGCTTTTCAACATTCGTGGCCAGTGTAATTGGCCGATGGTCGCAAAATTGAAATTTGCGTTAATATCGAGAAGAAGCAGTGAAAATGAAAGAAAAATATTTGCATAAGAAACTATCGACCAAAATGCCTGAACGTAAAAGGTGACGTTTTACCAAACGCGTTACGCCGTAAAACCTTAGTTACTGACACAATCAGTATTTATCATCTCGTAACACAGGTTATCTACGTTGGAGCGGCAAAGAAACTGGCATAGGTACGCGTTTTTACATACAGAGACATGAAAACAGGCAGAGTAAAGAGCGACAGGACACAGCATCTCCGAGGCAGCGATGAAGTGTGGATTTTCCCGTGCAACCTTTTCACAAGTGCACCGTGAATATCAGCAATCCGGTAAAACATCAAATCTCCGACATCGCTGCGGCCGGAGAAAGATCCTGCAAGAACGTGACCAAGGACGACTGAAGAGAATCGTTCAACGTGACAGAAGTGCAACCCTTCCGCAAATTGCTGCAGACTTCAATTCTGGCCCATCAACAAGTGTCAGCGTGCGAACTATTCAACGAAACATCATCGATATGGGCTTTCGCAGCTGAAGGCCCACTCGTGTGCCCTTGATGACTGCACGACACAAAGCTACGCGCCTCGCCTGGGCCCGTCAACACCGATACTGGACTGTTGATGACTGGAAACATGTTGCCTGCTCGGACGAGTCTCGTTTCAAGTTGTATGGAGCGGATGGACGTGTACGGGTATGGAGACAACCTCATGAATGCATGGACCCTGCATGTCAACAAGGAACTGTTCAAGCTGGTGGATGCTCTGTAATGGTGTGGGGCGTGTGCAGTTGGAGTGATATGGGATCCCCGATACGTCTAGATACGACTCTGACAGGTGACTCGTACGTGAGCATCCTGTCTGATCACCTGCAGCCAATCGTGTCCATTGTGCATGCCGACGGACTTGCTACAACCCACTCATGGAGAATTGCTGAAGAGTGGCTCCAGGAACACTCTTCTGAGTTTAAACACTTCCGCTGGCCATCGAACTCCCAGAGATGAACATTACTGAGCATCTGGGATGCCTTGCGACGTATTGTTCAGAAGAGATCTCCACCCCTTCGTACTCTTACCGATTTATGGACAGCCTTGCGGGATTCACAACGTCAATTCCCTCCGGTACTACTTCAGACATTAATCGAGTCCATGCCACGTCGTGTTGCGGCGTTTCTGCGTGCCGGTGGGGGCCCTACACGATATTAGGCAGGTGTACCAGTTTCTTTGGCTCTTCAGTGTAAATACAAATCAGTAAGCAAATCGGGAGGTCACACTCGCGGATTCAAATAGGTTACAGCAATTGCAAGAAAATCGCATCTTCCGAACTCCACATTCAAGCTCAGTGAGGAAGTAAACACGATACGCACCATAACTCCCTTAGTAAGCCATGTGCCATCATTCAAAGCACTACTGCGACCCCAAAATCCAAACTGCACACGGCGAGAACATTCCAGAAAGCAAATTGTTGATACACTCTCTCTCCAAAACCCAGAAATCGGCCACGATGGATACTATCGTACAGATTGCTCCGAATTCACCAAGAGACGCCAACGGCCGCTATCACAACTCACTCGCTCTTCAGTCGATTACCTACTGCCGCTTCATACCAACACCAATTCGCCAACCGTGGCGCAGGTCCCGCCCTTTCGTCACTCGCAAACAGCGATAAACCGGATCAGTGCTGCCCTCTCCCCTCCTACCGGGATCCCAGCCAATCAGAGGATCCAAAGATAGCACAACGCCTCCGCGGCTCGAGTGATGCTGCTTAAACCATGGCTTGTGATGAAGACATGTAGGACAACATGTCAAAAATACCGTTACTCTGTCACGTACATTGTCACATATTTTATATCCTTTAAAAACTGTATAACCTTGTTTTTACCTGCTATCGTCACAATTGCGGGAAATTGTCTGTCAGTAGTTCAATCTTAATTGTGGCCCATAGTGTTGAGTGTTGACGATGTGCCTTATATTTTCGTTCGTAGTGTAGACATGTATCAAAAATAAAAATATTTTGAGACAGTGACTAAACCGTCAATCCATTTTTATGTATCAATACGATAAAGTATTACATTAAATTATACCACTCGGTTTATACTGTATCAGCTTGCTCCTATCATATTAGTTGCTATCGTTAAGGTCCTGTCGGTTCATCTATAAGACGAGCTGTATTGACGTCAATTATTTAATTTTAAGTACATTTGCACCTTGTTCCTTTAAATGGTATTATAAGATGTAGATTTTACGTAACAATATTATGTAAAGGATAGTTGCTACTCACCATATAGCGCAGATGCTGAATCGCAGATAGGCACGACCAAAAGACTGTTACAAAACGAGCTTTCGGGCAACAAGGCCTTTGCCGAAAATAGACACACACACACAGTACACACACACACACAAACACACACACACACACACACACACACACACACACACACACACACACAGCCTGGCTTCAGCTACCAAAGACTGTCGTCAGGTGCGTATGAGTTGCGCTTCTGTGTGTGTGTGTGTGTGTGTGTGTGTGTGTGTGTGTGTGTTTGTGTGTGTGTGTGTGTGTTTGTGTGTGTGTGTTTGTGTGTGTAGTCATCAGTCCCGTAGAACTCAGAACTACACTACTGGCCATTAAAATTGCTACACCAAGCAGAAATGCAGGTGATAAACGGGTATCCATTGGACAACTATATTTTACTATAACTGATATGTGATTACATTTTCACGCAATTTGAGTGCATAGATCCTGAGTAATTAGTACCCAGAACAATCACCTCTGGCCGTAATAACGGCCTTGATACGCCTGGGCATTGAGTCAAACAGATCTTGGATGGCGTGTACAGGTACAGCTGCCCACATATAACATAATATTGTTGATTCCACTCTGAGTTTTCCAATGTTAGACTTTATGTAAGTTATGTAGCCAGCTGCTAACGCTATCTAGCGGTCCTCGCTTCAGACAACGCGCCAAAACCTAGTGACGGTCTGTCCCTGTTTCGCTATACAGGGTGTTACAAAAAGGTACTGCCAAACTTTCAGGAAACATTCCTCACATACAAAGAAAGAAAATATGTTATGTGGACATGTGTCCGGAAACGCTTACTTTCCATGTTAGAGCTCATTTTATCACGTCTCTTCAAATCACATTAATCATAGAATGGAAACACACAGCAACAGAAGGTACCAGCGTGACTTCAAACACTTTGTTACAGGAAATGTTCAAAATGTCCTCCGTTAGCGAGGATACATGCATCCACCCTCCGTCGCATGGAATCCCTGATGCGCTGATGCAGCCCTGGAGAATGGCGTATTGTATCACAGCCGTCCACAATACGAGCACGAAGAGTCTCTACATTTGGTACCGGCGTTGCGTAGACAAGAGCTTTCAAATGCCCCCATAAATGAAAGTCAAGAGGGTTGAGATCAGGAGAGCGTAGAGGCCACGGAATTGGTCCGCCTCTACCAATCCATCGGTCACCGAATCTGTTGTTGAGAAGCGTACGAACACTTCGACTGACATGTGCAGGAGCTCCATCGTGCATGAACCACATGTTGTGTCGTACTTGTAAAGGCACATGTTCTAGCAGCACAGGTAGAGTATCCCGTATGAAATCATGATAACGTGCTCCATTGAGCGTAGGTGGAAGAACATGGGGTCCAATCAAGACATCACCAACAATGCCTGCCCAAACGTTCACAGAAAATCTGTGTTGATGACGTGATTGCACAATTGCGTGCGGATTCTCGTCAGCCCACACATATTGATTGTGAAAATTTACAATTTGATCACGTTGGAATGAAGCCGCATCCGTAATGAGAACATTTGCACTTAAATGAGGATTGACACATTGTTGTATGAACCATTCGCAGAAGTGTACCCGTGGAGGCCAATCAGCTGCTGATAGTGCCTGCACACGCTGTACATGGTACGGAAACAACTGGTTCTCCCGTAGCACTCTCCATACAGTGACGTGGTCAACGTTACCTTGTTCAGCAGCAACTTCTCTGACGCTGACATTAGGGTTATCGTCAACTGCACGAAGAATTGCCTCGTCCATTGCAGGTGTCCTCGTCATTCTAGGTCTTCCCCAGTCGCGAGTCATAGGCTGGAATGTTCCGTGCTCCCTAAGACGCCGATCAATTGCTTCGAACGTCTTCCTGTCGGGACACCTTCGTTCTGGAAATCTGTCTCGATACAAACGTACCGCGCCACGGCTATTGCCCCGTGCTAATCCATACATCAAATGGGCATCTGCCAACTCCGCATTTGTAAACATTGCACTGACTGCAAAACCACGTTCGTGATGAACACTAACCTGTTGATGCTACGTATTGATGGGCTTGATGTTAGTACTGTAGAGCAATGAGTCGCATGTCAACACAAGCACCGAAGTCAATATTATCTTCCTTCAATTGGGCCAACTGGCGGTGAATCGAGGAAGTACAGTACATACTGATGAAACTAAAATGAGCTCTAACATGGACATTAAGCGTTTCCGGACACATGTCCACATAACATATTTTCTTTCTTTGTGTGTGAGGAATGTTTCCTGAAAGTTTGGCCGTACCTTTTTGTAACACCCTGTAGTACCGGCCACCCATGTGCATACACTGTACATGCCGAATATTGCGTTTCTCGAACGTTGTAATGGGCATCAGTGCCATACTATTTATAAGCACCATGCTACAGCAACATAAATATCATAATCTCTCTTACGAGGTGATGTCAGTTACTAAGTTTTAACGGCGTAAACGCCTTTGGTGAGACGACAACTGTACATTTAGTCATATCAGTAGATAGTTCCTTATGCAAATATCTTTCTTCACTGCTTCTTCTCTACATTAGCGTATATGTTCAGTTTTCGGTCATCGTTCAGCGACGCTGGTTATGAATGATGAAAAGCTGTTTTTAACTGTGTCGTGGATAGATTTTAACGGTTTGTGAAGCCGTCATGGAATCAAGACCAGTCAAGAATGTTTTATGACATGTGTTCTGTCATTAATTTCTGGGCGTACCCTTCAAAACTGCTACAATGTTGCACTCATATTCACAAACCATGACGGCCCGCGGTTTCAAGGTCAACATCATTATCGCAGCGCAACACCACGTACCGGTGAAATGTACCAGCCACTTATAGCGTCCCCAGCGAAATAATAATAAAAGACTTAAAAAACAGTATTTATAAAGAAGAGACATTTAAAATTTGAATAATAAGTGGACACTAGCCGCTCAGGCGAACATACATTTTTCTCCATATTATAATAATTTCTCTGTGTAAGTTTCGAGTGCAAAGAAATATAACAAAATGATCTAAAAAGACGATTACGCGGCGATAGTAACTTATAAAAATTTAGCGGAAGCGAAAGACTCGCCCGCTATTAACATAATATTCATTTTTCTCCACAGCCGCACGAAGTTGCAGAAAATACGTAGCTTTAAGATTCTTATTTTCAGTACAACAGTCGAGAGCCAGAGCCAGGACTCCGAGTACGAGGCAATGTTTAACGGAGGTAAGAAGAAATACTCCCGCGCGTGCGTGGGCCGCAATTGTAATTAATAACTAAAGATTTTTTGCTTTAAAATGAACTGATTATCCGAGGAAATTAATATGAAAAGTTTATTCCATTGTTCAACTTATAAGATTCAGCGAGTCCAACATTCATTAACGTAACAAATAATTTAAGATTAATATTGTTAAAAATGGGAATTTCACAAAAGCATTTAATCGTAAATCAAAATTGAATCAAATATCATGTTTATTAAGGCCCACCACTTAAGTCGGCAACAATCAAAATAATCAACATAATAATAATAATAATATATTAAATTGTGTCTTGGAGAAGATAGTTCGAGAATGGAGGAAGGCCATCAATGCTAAAGGGATGCAACTAGGGAGAAATCCAAACAAGATCACTGTCGACTGTTTAGCCTTCGCAGATGACATGGCATTGATTACAGATTCACTAGACAATGCCCAAGAACAAATAAGACAACTACAAAAACAAGCAGCTAAAGTAGGACTACAAATATCCTATGAAAAAACAAAGTTTATGACAAACATCTGTGATGCTCCTCAAAATATTGCAGTTGACAACAACACAATACACAAAACAGATTCCTTTAAATACCTAGGAGAGTGGATTACATACAACGCCAAAGAAAAGATAGCTATAGAAACTAGAGTGCACAAAATGGCATGAGTGTTTCATAAGACCAAAAACGTTTATAATAAAAAAACCTTGTCCTGGAACACGAAATTAAGACACTACCAAACAGTGGCCAGACCTGAAGCTCTCTATGCGGCAGAAACACTTAAACTAACAAGAAATGGAGATCTTGAGAAACTAGAGAAGGTCGAAAGAAGAATTTTAAGGAAAATACTGGGAGCTAAAAGAAACGATAATGCTGAATACAGGTTAAGACCAAACAGAGAGCAATATCTGAAAACGGAGAAACTAACTGATGTAATGAGGAAGAGGAGACTACAGTTTTTTGGACATATATTCAGAATGGATAACAACAGACTAACCAAGCGGATATTCACATTACTCAATAGCTACAAATCCAAGCCAGCGTGGTTCATAGAGACTGAAAAGGACATTGAAAATGCTGGAGTTACAATAGACACAATAGAAAACAGAACACATTTCAGAAAAGCCGTTCAAAAGGCAGAATTTCAGGAGAGAAAGAAAATAACTAGACGAAAGTGGACTCAAGAAGAAAGGGAACAACACTCTAAAAGGATGAAGGAAACTTGGAAACTGAAAAAATCTAATACAATGAAGAGTAGCCAAAGTTGATTCATCGTACCCTCCAAATGGGTTATTCGAAAGAAAAAAAAAATATATATATATATATTAAATTACGACGGCCGACAGACGTGAGACGCTGTAAACCGAAGGTAGTGGATCAGTGTGGCGTGAACAGACGTGCAGGGTACCTCGCAGACAATTACGCGAACTGTACCGTCAAATCAGTGAGTTTGACCGAGGGTGTATTAAGGACATGAGAGAATGTGATACGTCCATCCGGGAAATTACTGCTCGTCTGAAACGAAGTGTTTCGACAGTGCAACGGGTGTGTGCAGGATGGTTCACTGAAGGCCGTAGAACACGACGAGATGGGTCAGGTCGCACCACCCAGACCAACCCCTGAGAAGGTCGGCATCTCGTCTGAATGGCATTGCAGGACAGAGCTACATCCTCCTCGGCTCTGCGGCAAACGGTGGAAGGCATCGTGTACACTATCTGGAGTGACAGTCGGTCGCCGTTTATTGCGACATGGGTTACGTGCGCTTCGCCAGCCTCTCTGCCTACCGTTGACGAATGTGCATAAAATCGCTAGGCGCCAATGGTGTATGGAACGACGTCACTGGAGACGGGAATGGGATTACATAATGTTTTCGGACGAACCCAGGTTCTCTTTGTTTGAAAATGATGGCCGCATTTTGCCATCACAGTGACAGCATTCACACAAGACATACAGCGCCAATTCAAGGCTCTATGGTGTTGGGTGATGTTGGTTACAACCACAAACCACAGCTGGTGACCAGTGTGACCTCCGTGAATGACATCCTGCATCCCGTACCCATGCCCCTTCTGCACAACACCCCAGACCCCATTTTTCAGCACGACAATGCACGACCACACGTCGCTGCACGAACACCACGTGCCTTCTCGGTGTCACAGGACGTCAGCCTTTTGCTCTGGCCTACCAGGTCACCACACTAAGTGTCTGTCTAACAAGGGGAGGCCGCCAATTGTGAATTTCAGATTCGATTCATATTGCGCATAATAAAAGCTCATGGCCAGAGGTGTAATGTGGCAAAGCACCAAGATGCACTTCTCAGCCGTTGTTGAGAAAATCGACAGTTAAAAGAAACCGTTGCGGTGAAATACTCTCTACGATTAATGATTTTCTACAGCGTCATAGCGCAGCGGTAAGCGCTGGGGTTCGTAATCCGAAGGTCGCCGGATCGAATCTCGCGCCATGCAATATTTTTTTATTATTAGTTTTTTGCAATTCAAATATATATAACTATTAATGAATTGCTTATGCATGTTGGTGAAGGCGGATCGCTCTCCAATTGTACCGCCTCCATTTTCCCGTTTGTTTAACAGGGTGTACCAAAGCTGTCCCGTTCGCACTGATTTTCGACGATGTTATAAGTGGCGTTAGGGACCGCATCTACCTTGTTTCGAAGTTAGCAGGCAACTACACTGTTATGGGGCGGCTCGTTTCGGCCCATTCAACATCTGTCCTCCAAGTGTAACGAGCGAGTAACGGAGTTTATATTTCATACCTGCCACAGCAAATTTGTGTTCGTGGGGTCTCTATTCTAATTCGAACGTTTGACTTACGCTATACGTATTCGTTTCTACGTCTTCCGTTAACTATACGTGGTTAACATTATGAAGACAATTAATAACATTTGTGAAATACAACTTTGTTTGCAGGAAACATAATGATGTTCGAAGTCGCCAGTTTTTCCACGACAAACGACTTTCAACAACTTATTATATGCATAATTGTTGCAACTGATTGCCGGGAATTTTATATATATATATATATATATATATATATATATATATATATATATATATATATATATATACGAATTATAAAAACCAAATACTAAAAAAAAAAGTTGCATGGAGCGAGATTCGATCCGGCGACCTTCGGATTACGAACGCGAGCGCTTACTGCTGCACCACCACGCTGTAGAAAATTACTAATCGTAGAGAGTATTTCAGCGCAACGGTTTCTTTTAACTGTCGATTTTCTCGAGAACGGCTGAGAAGTTCATCTTGGTGCTTTGCCACATTACACCTCTGGCCATGAGCTTTTATTATGCGCACTATGAATCGAATCTGAATTTCACAATTGGCGGCCTCCCCTTGTAAGACGTGTGGGATGTGGTGAAACGACGGGTACCGTGCTGTGACCCAATGCCAGCCACCACACACGAACTTTGGAACCAGGTGGACGCAGCATGGATGGCTGTACCACAGGACGCCATTCGCGCCTTATACGCGTCGATGCCGTCACGCATGCAGCAAGTTGTCAGGGCCCATGGCCGGACCCTGTGTCTACTAGGCAACTGTGCACATGCTGAACCGAGGTGACTGAAGTGCTAATCATTTCTGCAGGACATACTAATGAGGAGCGCCGGAACAAAAACCGATAAATCCGCACTTGCTGTTAATACAGCAAGTACCAAATAGTGATCTCTAAATGGCTCCACAAGCTATAAAAAGAGGAAACGTACCGTAAAACACTTGATGTCGCGTTGTACTGAAAATTATTTTGTGGCAGCATGTATTATTACTCCCGTATTTCCTCCCTACAGCTCAAACACGCGAATACTGGAAAAGTGAATATATCGGGTTTTGTTCCGGCGCTCCTCTAATGTACATGTCCTGTGAATATAACGTACTATTTAGCCGTTAAAGCTGTTCTCTTTTCTGAACATGAGTGTATGTGCTGCTTTGTAAATGGTTGTATGTTGCTAACACGAGAAAAAAATCTGTTTTGTATCTTGGATCTGAAGATGGTGAAGTTATTACCCGAAACTAGTATTGGAAATTAGGAATTTAAACGATTAACGCAGATTTTCATTTACCGTCCGTAAAATACGTGTAAATTAAAGAAACAGTCAAGATCTGCGTTTGGGCAACAAAATGAGTGATGATGTACGAAGTATAGTGGGTGTAAAATCCCTGCTGCCGATAGCTAGGAAAGCATTTCTGAAAAAGAGTAGTTTGCAAAAATATTATGTAGATTTCAGTGCACAGTTCGGGAGGCGTTTTTTTTTATCCATCGTCTTCAATTCCTGAACACCTAGGACATCATGCTTACGAAATTTTAACTTTTGGATCGTTCTGTGAGCACTGCCGTACAAAATTAGAGGCTGGACAGATAGTCTTCTCAGTCAGACATGATGTACGCTGAGAAAAATCGACAATAGAAAATGCACAGGAAATATGCCGCAAACAGCGACAATGATTCTTAAAAATATGCAGTGACATACAATACATAAGACTTAAAGAACCCACTCATGATGGCGATATTCGTCTCCAAAACTAGTTTGGGGAATAAATAAGTAAACAAGTAACAAAGTGTTTTGCATCAAGGCGGACTCACAATTCCCGAATTGTTGTTTTTCTATGCAAACACGGACCAAATGGAAGAATTTCAAGACAAAGTTATCATTTCTATTCATGTTTTTCAGTAACAATTTAGTATATCGGGCCAAGACTTAACCTCCCTCCTTTACCTTTCATCCTAAAAGAACAGTATCATGAATAAGTGATCAACCAATGAAAGCAATTAAGTTAAGTATATGCACTGAGCCCCCCCCCCCCCCCCCCACCTCACATGAACCATGGACCTTGACGTTGATGGGGAGGCTTGCGTGCCTCAGCGACACAGATAGCCGTACCGTAGGTGCAACCACAACGGAGGGGTATCTGTAGAGAGGCCAGACAAACGTGTGGTTCCTGAAGAGGGGCAGCAGCCTTTTCAGAAGTTGAAAGGGCAACAGTCTGGATGATTGACTGATCTGGCCTTTTAACACTAACCAAAACGGCCTTGCTGTGCTGGTACTGCGAAAGGCTGAAAGCAAGGGGAAACTACGGCCGTAATTTTTCCCGAGGGCATGCAGCTTTACTGTATGGTTAAATGATGATGGCTTCCTCTTGGGTAAAATATTCCGGAGGTAAAATAGTCCCCCATTCGGATCTCCGCTCGGGGACTACTCAGGAGGACGTCGTTATCAGGAGAAAGAAAACTGGCATTCTACGGATCGGAACGTGGAATGTCAGATCCCTTAATCGGGCAGGAAGGTTAGAAAATTTAAAAAGGGAAATGGATAGGTTAAAGTTAGATATAGTCGAAATTAGTGAAGTTCGGTGGCAGGAGGAACAAGACTTCTGGTCAGGTGAATACAGCGTTATAAATCCAAAATCAAATAGGGGTAATACAGGAGTACGTTTAAAAATGAATGAGAAAATAGGAATGCGGGTAAGCTACTACAAACAGCGTAGTAAACGCCTTAATGTGGCCAAGATATACACGAAGCCCACGCCTATTGCAGTAGTACAAGTTTATATGCCAAATAGCTCGGCAGATGACGAAGAAATTGGTGTATGATGATATAAAAGAAATTATCCCTATAGCGAAGGGAGAGGAAAATTTAATAGTCATGGGTGACTGGAATTCGATAGTAGGAAAAGGAAGAGAAGGAAACGTAGTAGGTGGATATGGAATGGGGGTAAGAAATGAAAGAGGAAGCTGCCTGGTAGAATTTTGCACAGAGCATAACTTAATCATAGCTAACACTTGGTTCAAGAATCATGAAAGAAGGTTGTATACATGGAAGAATCCTGGAGATACTAAAAGGTATCAGATAGATTATATAATGGTAAGACAGAGATTTAGGAACCAGGTTTTAAATTGTAAGACATTTCCAGGGGCAGATGTGGACTCTGACTACAATCTATTGGTTATGAACTGTAGATTAAAACTGAAGGAACTGCAAAAAGGTGGGAATTTAAGGAGATTGGATCTGGATAAACTGACTAAACCATAGGTTGTACAGAGTTTCAGGGCGAGCATAAGGGAACAATTGACAAGAATGGGGGAAAGAAATACACTAGAAGAAGAATGAGTAGCTTGGAGGAATGAAATAGTGAAGGCAGTAGAGGATCAAGTAGGTAAAAAGACGAGGGCTAGTAGAAATCCTTGGCTAAGAGAAGAAATATTGAATTTAATTGATGAAAGGAGAAAATGTGAAAATGCAATAAATGAAGCAGGCGAAAAGGAATACAAACGTCTCGAAAATGAGATCGACAGGAAGTGCAAACTGGTTAAGCAGGGATGGCTAGAGGACAAATGTAAGGATGTACAGGCTTATCTCACTAGGGGCAAGATAGATACTGCCTACAGGAAAATTAAAGAGACAGTTGGAGAAAAGAGAGCTACTTGTATGAATATCAAGAGCACAGATGGAAACCCGTTCTAAGCAAAGAAGGGAAAGCAGAAAGATGGAAGGAGTATATAGAGGGTCTATACAAGGGCGATGTGCTTGAGGGCAATATTATGGAAATGGAAGAGAATGTGCATGAAGATGAAATGGTAGATATGATACTGCGTGAAGAGTTTGAGAGAGCACACAAGGACCTAAGTCGAAACAAGGCCCCCGGAGTAGACAACATTCCATTAGAACTACTGACAGCCTCGGGAGAGCCAGTCCTGATAAATACCGTCTGGTGAGCAAAATGTATGAGACAGGCGAAATTCCCTCAGACTTCAAGAAGAATATAATAATTCCAATCCCAAAAAAGTAGGTGTTGACAGATGTGAAAATTACCGAACTATCAGTTTAATAAGTCACGGCTGCAAAGTACTAACGCGAATTCTTTTCAGACGAATGGAAAAACTGGTAGATGCTGATCCCGGGGAAGATCAGTTTGGATTCCGTAAAAATATTGGAACACGTGAGGCAATACTGACCCTACGACATATGTTAGAAGCTAGATTAAGAGAAGGCAAACCTACGGTTCTAACATTTGTAGACTTAGAGAAAGCTTTTGACAATGTTGACTGGAATACTCTCTTTCAAGTTCTAAGGGTGGCAGGGGTAAAACAGGGAGCGAAGGGCTATTTACAATTTGTACGGAAACCAGATGGCAGTTATAAGAGTCGGTGGACATGAAAGGGAAGCAGTGGTTGGGAAGGGAGTGAGACAGGGTTGTAGCCTCTCCCCGATGTTATTCAATCTGTATATTGAGCAAGCAGTAAAGGAAACAAAAGGAAAATTCGGAGTTGGAATTAAAATCCATGGAGAAGAAATAAAAACTTTGAGGGTCGGCGATAACATTGTAATTCTGTCAGAGGAAGCAAATGGCCTGGGAGAGCAGCTGAACGGAACTGACAGTGTCTTGAAAGGAAGATATAAGACGAACATCTACAAAATCAAAAAGAGGATAATGTAACGTAGCCGAATTAAATCGGGTGATGCGGCGGAAATTAGATTAGGAAATGAGACACTTAAAGTAGTAAAGGACTTTTGCTATTTGGGGAGCAAAATAATTGATGATGGTCGAAGTAGAGAGGATATAAAATGCAGACTAGCAATGGCAAGGAAAGAGTTTCTGAAGAAGAGAAATTTGTTAACATAGACTCTGTATTTAAATGTCAGGAAGTCGTTTCTAAAAGTATTTGTATAGAGTATAGCCACATATGGAAGTGAAACATGGACAATAAATACACTCCTGGAAATGGAAAAAAGAACACATTGACACCGGTGTGTCAGACCCACCATACTTGCTCCGGACACTGCGAGAGGGCTGTACAAGCAATGATCACACTCACGGCACAGCGAACACACCAGGAACCGCGGTGTTGGCCGTCGAATGGCGCTAGCTGCGCAGCATTTGTGCACCGCCGCCGTCAGTGTCAGCCAGTTTGCCGTGGCATACGGAGCTCCATCGCAGTCTTTAACACTGGTAGCATGCCGCGACAGCGTGGACGTGAACCGTATGTGCAGTTGACGGACTTTGAGCGAGGGCGTATAGTGGGCATGCGGGAGGCCGGGTGGACGTACCGCCGAATTGCTCAACACGTGGGGCGTGAGGTCTCCACAGTACATCGATGTTGTCGCCAGTGGTCGGCGGAAGGTGCACGTGCCCGTCGACCTGGGACCGGACCGCAGCGACGCACGGATGCGCGCCAAGACCGTAGGATCCTACGCAGTGCCGTAGGGGACCGCACCGCCACTTCCCAGCAAATTAGGGACACTGTTGCTCCTGGGGTATCGGCGAGGACCATTCGCAACCGTCTCCATGAAGCTGGGCTACGGTCCCGCACACCGTTAGGCCGTCTTCCGCACACGCCCCAACATCGTGCAGCCCGCCTCCAGTGGTGTCGCGACAGGCGTGAATGGAGGGACGAATGGAGACGTGTCGTCTTCAGCGATGAGAGTCGCTTCTGCCTTGGTGCCAATGATGGTCGTATGCGTGTTTGGCGCCGTGCAGGTGAGCGCCACAATCAGGACTGCATACGACCGAGGCACACAGGGCCAACACCCGGCATTATGGTGTGGGGAGCGATCTCCTACACTGGCCGTACACCACTGGTGATCGTCGAGGGGACACTGAATAGTGCACGGTACATCCAAACCGTCATCGAACCCATCGTTCTACCATTCCTAGACCGACAAGGGAACTTGCTGTTCCAACAGGACAATGCACGTCCGCATGTATCCCGTGCCACCCAACGTGCTCTAGAAGGTGTAAGTCAACTACCCTGGCCGGCAAGATCTCCGGATCTGTCCCCCATTGAGCATGTTTGGGACTGGACGAAGCGTCGTCTCACGCGGTCTGCACGTTCAGCACGAACGCTGGTCCAACTGAGGCGCCAGGTGGAAATGGCATGGCAAGCCGTTCCACAGGACTACATCCAGCATCTCTACGATCGTCTCCATGGGAGATTAGCAGCCTGCATTGCTGCGAAAGGTGGATATACACTGTACTAGTGCCAACATTGTGCATGCTCTGTTGCCTGTGTCTATGTGCCTGTGGTTCTGTCAGTGTGATCATGTGATGTATCTGACCCCAGGAATGTGTCAATAAAGTTTCCCCTTCCTGGGGCAATGAATTCACGGTGTTCTTATTTCAATTTCCAGGAGTGTAGTTTGGACGAGAAGAGAATAGAAGCTTTCGAAAGTTGTGCTACAGAAGAATGATGAAGATTTAATTGGGTAGATCACATAACTAGTGAGGAGGTAATGAATAGAATTGGGGAGAAGAGGAGTTTGTGGCACAACTTGACTAGAAGGAGGGGTCGGTTGGTAGGACATGTTCTGAGGCAACAAGGGATCACCAATTTAGTATTGGAGGGCAGCGTGGAGGGTAAAAACCGTAAAGGGAGACCAAGAGATGAATACACTAAGCAGATTCAGAAAGATGTAGGCTGCAGTACGTACTGGGAGATGAAGAAGCTTGCACAGGTGTACGTAGGCTGTTTATGTTTTCTCTATGTAAGCTATGTAAGTAGGCTGTTTATGTTTTCTCTATGTAAGTAGGCTGTTTAGGTTTTTTTATTGGTAACGCCACCTCTGTATGAAAATCACTGGCTGTGCTGTGTGCAGTCTGTGGCTAGTTTGCATTGTTGTCTGCCATTGTAGAGGGGCAGCTGGATGTTAACAGCGCGTAGCGTTGCGCAGTTGGAGGTGAGCCGCCAGCAGTGGTGGATGTGGGGAGAGAGATGGCGGAGATTTGTAATTTGTCATGAACTGCTATATTTATATATGATGATATCAAGGTAAATACATTGTTTGTTCTCTATTAATATCTTTCATTTGCTAACTACCCCTATCAGTAGTTAGTGCCTTCAGTAGTTTGAATCTTTTATTTAGCTGGCAGTAGTGGCGCTCGCTGTATTGCAGTAGCTTGAGCAGCGAAGATTTTTGTGAGGTAAGTGATTTGTGAAAGGTATAGTTTAATGTTTGTCAGGGCCATTCTTTAGTAGGGAATTTTGAAAGTCAGATTGCGTTGCGCTAAAAATATTGTGTGTCAGTTTAAGCACAGTCTTGTAGAATTATTCAAAGGGGACGTTTCATATGTCGACCCTTAGCCGAGGATACCTCACTGGAATCTTCTGATTTTTTCTTGTAGTTTGTGTATTTAGTGTATATTTTGTTTATTGCTAGCGCGTAATTGTAGAGAAAATCTCCTTTGTAGTTGCAGTCTTTCATTGTTGTACAGTAAAACAGTTGTGGCATGCATGTAGATTTGCACCAAGTATTTCGCAGCTGCGCTGGTAATTAACTAGATATTATTTTCAGTGCTATTTTAATGTGTTCTCTTATTTTTTATCTTCAAATTGTGTTTTTCTGTGTTGTCGGGTGAAATACTGTAACAATAATGGCGTGTGAAAAACGTAATACTAGGCTCCAAAGTAAACTGAGAAATGACAGTGAAAATGAAAGCAGTGTGTTAGCGCCACAGAGTAATGACTTAACTGATGTTCAAAGTAGTAATTTGGTAATTGTGCATAGGGAAATGGAGCGGGCGGCAAACAATGGTGTAGACAGTGAAACAATTAGAGAACAGGGAAGTATTATCGATCGATCGGTCGGTAACAGCACGCCTCAGGAATCCGAAATGACAGGAAACAATCTCGCAAATACTGTAGATTCAGGTTTTGGTTCCTCACCGTTTTCTCAAATAAGTCAAGACACATTTTCTGCTTGTCAAAATGTGAATGTTGCCGGTGCAAATTCACTGCCGAAAAGCACTGAGGAACATGTTCCAGACACCAGTGCATTGTTATTACAATTAATACAGCAAATGGGACAAACACAGCAAAAGCTTCAAAAGTTAGACACAATGGAACAAAATCTTCAAAAGTTAGACACAATGGAGCAAAATCTTCGAAAGTTAGACACAGTGGAACAAAATCTTAAAAAGTTAGACACAATGGAACAACATCAGAGACAAACACAGCAACAGTTAGACACAATGGAACAAAATCTTCAAAAGTTAGACACCACACTTGAACAAACACGTGAAGATTTAACTACTGAGTTACATAACATTGAATCTAAATGTCAAAAAGTCTGTAATGACGTAAAAACACAAATTTGTGAGCATTTTCAACCTATTTTTTCGCGGCATCAAAATGCATTACAGAATCACGAAGCAGCCATAAAAGAACTGCAAATTATTGTTCATGAAAATCATGAGACCTTGCAAGCTAAATTTGACTCAGTTGCATCTACCGATTCGGTTACGCAACTTGCAAAAACTCAGGATAACTTAAAGGACACAGTAGATTCGATTTCAACACAAATGGACACTCTGAAACTTGGTTCAGAAAAACACACTGAGGAAATGTGTTCATTATCAGAGAAAGTAGTTGAACTTTCGGATCAGCTAAATAATTTATCTACGAAGGTAGATGATAATCTGAATGACGCAAAACCGGTAGTCTTTAATGACACAGAACAGAGCGAACAAATTAGGAAACTGAAACAAAATCTGAATCAAATTGATACGCAACACCAAAGAGAAATCCGGGAAGTACAAGATCAGCTGACACAGGTAATACAAGAATTACGTATTTCAGAAGACACTCGCGCTCCAACACGGGAAGAGGGACTTAGAAACACGGAAAAGCTGCAAAATAATAACACAGGGCATTTCGGAAGTAATGAAAGAAATTGGGAATGTGCACCGAATTTTGAGATGGAACGGCCGACACGACCTAACAATGACCGATATGCGACTCGCCGACATGATGATTTTGACTATAAGCTGTTCATTACTACACGTAAATTCAAAACATTTAAGAATTCTGGCAACGACATTCATCCACAAGCATGGCTCCATCAATTCTCTCATTGTTTTCCTCCCAACTGGTCGTTAGAACACAGATTAGAATTTATGTGTGGCTACTTGGAGAATGAACCAGCTGTAAGAATGCGATCGGTAATTCACGATTGTCACAGTGAAGGAGATTTTTATCATGCCTTCCTCTCAGCATATTGGTCTCAAGCTACACAAGACCGGGTAAAATATAGCATCATAATGATGAAACATTTCGAACAATCTGAATTTTCCAGTCTTGTGAAATATTTTGAAGACATGTTGCACAAGAATCAGTACCTGTCAAACCCATACAGAAGTAAATAACATATTATTAATGCCAATTATATTCGAGGATAACAGTATTGCTGGTTCTAAGGACAATTCCAAAAACGTTGTGAGTGCACAAGTGGTGGTTTATGGACTTGCCATATTCTCCACAAGACTCTTCGAGGGTGATTGTGCACCTGCACAGTCGCAACAGATGGCTGCTGGCCGTCTCTACAAGGACTACAGTGGGTCTGCACCTTCGATGGCCCACCATTACCATTATCTCTACAAGGACTACAGTGGGTCTGCACCTCTGGTGGCCCACCAATACCGTAATCTCTACCAGGACTACAGTGGGTCTGCTCTGTGATGACCTACCTACCAATATTCGTCAGAACTTCGAATGACTCTGCTGTGGGTTTGTTCTGTTGTGGACCATTACCTGTATGCATGTCAAGAGTCAGCACTGTCTTTCCGTTGGAAGGACAACACTACTTCTTCAAGACTGCATGGAAATCCACTACTTCTGTGTGCAATTTCTTTTACTAATGAGACTTTGTGAAAAAAAACCTGTGATTACCGTAATGAATGATCAGGACTGTCTTTATAGACTGTGAGAAAATTTTAGCTTTTGACCAACATTGTATCAATAAGTGTGTGCATTTTATATGTTTGTTACTGTAATTGTGAAAAATTTTTGTCAAATCTGTATTGGCCACTGCCCAATCCAATATGTAAAAATTTTTGTGGGGAGCATGGGGGCTATGTAAGTAGGCTGTTTATGTTTTCTCTATGTAAGCTATGTAAGTAGGCTGTTTATGTTTTCTCTATGTAAGTAGGCTGTTTATGTTTTCTCTATGTAAGTAGGCTGTTTAGGTTTTTTTATTGGTAACGCTACCTCTGTATGAAAATCACTGGCTGTGCTGTGTGCAGTCTGTGGCTAGTTTGCATTGTTGTCTGCCATTGTAGAGGGGCAGCTGGATGTTAACAGCGCGTAGCGTTGCGCAGTTGGAGGTGAGCCGCCAGCAGTGGTGGATGTGGGGAGAGAGATGGCGGAGATTTGTAATTTGTCATGAACTGCTATATTTATATATGATGATATCAAGGTAAATACATTGTTTGTTCTCTATTAATATCTTTCATTTGCTAACTACCCCTATCAGTAGTTAGTGCCTTCAGTAGTTTGAATCTTTTATTTAGCTGGCAGTAGTGGCGCTCGCTGTATTGCAGTAGCTTGAGCAGCGAAGATTTTTGTGAGGTAAGTGATTTGTGAAAGGTATAGTTTAATGTTTGTCAGGGCCATTCTTTAGTAGGGAATTTTGAAAGTCAGATTGCGTTGCGCTAAAAATATTGTGTGTCAGTTTAAGCACAGTCGTATATGTAAAATTGTTGAAAGGGGACGTTTCACAGGATAGAGTAGCATGGAGAGCTGCATCAAACCAGTCTCAGGACTGAAGACCACAACAACAACAACAACATACACTGAGATGAGGAAAGTCATAGGATACCGATAGGCACAAACACAGATGCCGGCAGTATCGCGTAGACAAGATGAAGAAAAGGGCAGTGCATTGGCGGAGGCGTCATTTGTACTCAAATGTTCCGTGAAAAAAGAGTTTCGTCGTGATTATGGCTGCACGACGAGAGTTAAGAGACAACGCAGAGTGGTTTTTTCAGCGAGATGCACAAGACAATCGATTTCGGAAATCTTTAGGGAATTCAATATACCGAGATTGAAAGTATCGAGAGTGCGCCGAGAATACCACAGTTCAGGCGTTACCTCTCACCACGGACAACGCAGTGGTCGACGGCCTTCACTTAACTACCTAGAGCAACAGCGTTTGCATAGGTTTGTCACTGCTAAGAGACAAGTAACACTGCATGAAATAATAGCATAAATCATTGTGGGAGCTACGACTAACGTTAGGATAGTGCGACGAAATTTGGCGTTAATGGGCAATGGCAGCAGACGACCGAAGGTGGTGCTATTGCTAGCAGCACATCACCTGGAGCCCCTCTCCTGGGCTTGTGACCATACTGGTTGGATCCTAGACGACTGGAAAACCGTGACCTAATTAGATGAGTCCCGGCTGCAATTGGTAGGATCTGATGGTAGTATTCGAGTTAGGCGCAGACACCACCAATCTATGGAACCCAGTTGAAAACATGGCACTGTGCAAGTTGGTGCGGGCTTTGTTTACATGAAGTGGACTGGATCGTGTCGCCCGACTGAATCGATCACTGACTGGAAATGGCTATGTTCCGCTACCTGGAGACCATTTGCAGCTATGGACATCATGTTCCCAAACAACGATATAATTTTTGTGGATGTCAGTGCGCCATGTCGCCTGCCCATAACTGTTCACTACTTGTTTGAGGGACATTCTGGACAGTTTGAGCGAATGATTTGGCCTCTCAGATGGTCCGACATGGATGCTATAGAACATTTATGGGACATAATCGAGAGTTCAGTTCGTGTATAACATCATGAACCGTCAACACTTCCCCAATTATGGACGGCTATAGAGGCAGCATGGTTCAGTATTTCTGCGAGGGATTTCCAACGACTTGTTGAGCCCATGCCACGTGGAATTGCTGCAGTACACCGAACAACAGGAGTTCCGTCACGATATTAGGTGGTGTCCCATGTTTTTTATTACCTAATTGTAGTGCGTCAGAGCGATTTACCACTGTAATGTGATTTTATGAACGAAGTGTGTTACAAACAATTCAGTGAAGTACAGAATTGGTCAGGCTTTTGTCGATACTTGTTGTCATATTGCCTGTTGGCTTCTGTCTCGGACTCTTCGGCCGACATCTGTTGGATGATTTTTCTGACGTTTCGCCAGCGCGATAGGCTGGCATTGTCACAGCTTCACCCATCACTGCTGGCGGTGGACCGGAGTCTATATCGCGGCCGAATATTACCTGTACCTGGAGCGCCAACGTCCAGGGACTTTTCTGAGGACATTTACCACTGCGGTTCTCCCTTGCTAACACCAACGATCGTTCGCTGCATCACGCGAATGCACCAGCAATGGATGGTGAAGCTTTGGGAATGCCAACCAGTCGTGTGCTGGCGAAATGCCAGAAAAATCATCAAACGAACATCGGCCGAAGAACCCGAGACAGACGCCAACAGGCAGTTTGTCAATGCAATGAAGGCTTTGATACCTGTTGCAGACAGGAGTTAAAATTTGTAAGCTGAGACTGTGTGCTCAGTGTGTGAAACTGTTCACTGACCATTCGCCCGCAAGTGCGGGAGACGTACGAAGTGATAAAGGCATTTGTCAATTTACGTCTGAAGGTGACTTCAGTAAAGGACGAAACGTCACTAAGTACCTTTATACACCGAGCACAGTTTCTCAACCTTGGATCTCTAAAAGAAGTATGGTTCAAATGGCTCTGAGCACTATGCGACATCGGTGGTCATCAGTCGCCTAGAACTTAGAACTAATGAAACCTAACTAACCTAAGGACATCACACACATCCATGCCCGAGGCAGGATTCGAACCTGCGGCCGTAGCAGTCACGCGGTTCCAGACTGAAACGCCTATTACCGCACGGCCACACCGGCCGGCTAAAAGAAGTATGTTGCTAACATTTAACAGTGTGCAAGATGTGTTGACAACCTATAACATTACGCTATGGGCATTTCCACAATGGTGACGGGCTGATTTACGAAATTGAATGTTTCCCGAACAGCGAAATTGGTGGTTCCTAGAACCAAGATCTCTGAAACGTCATGCATTGTTGGGAAAAACGCGTCGCATTGAATGGTGAACATGTGAACAAGGAATGGCACCCTCGCCAACATTCATGGTCGCAGCTTGAAGTTTTCGACGCGATGTCTCAAATTTCAGACCTATGTCTTGTACATACAGATTGTTTCGTTTTTATGTGCCAACCTACTGCGAAAATACAGCTTAGGAGAATCAAACGTGGATAACAAGTATTGGGCACCACTCTGTAATTCGAAATCTACCACAAGATATTACGAAAGACAGACCCGCCAGTATAAAAAGGCAGGGGTACAGATTTTCAGTGGAGAAACAGTAACAGCAGATTGGGTACGTAAGGGGAGCTTAGTCACTTCGAATGTGGAACTAGTCACTGGGGTGTATCAGACATTCTAGAGCTGCCCAGATCGACTGTTGCTGATGTGATTGTTAGGTGGAAACGCGACAGAAGAACCACAGTTAAAGCAAGACTGGGCGGAGATCATGTGTTGACCATCAGGGACCATCGAGCAGTGCCGATTGTGGTTGTAACAAATCATATGAAATCAGCGGGAGGAATCACTCGCGAGTTCCAGAGTGCCGAGTTAAGAAGTACGGGGTACAGTGGTGGAGCAGCTCCTCATGAGACACACATTTCCGTAGTCAGTGGTAGGCAACGCTCGAGACGGTGTAAAGAATGTCGCCACTGGACAGTGGATGATTGCAGGCGAGTGACTTGTACTGATTAATCACATTATGCGCTGCGGCGATTCGATGGAAGAGTTTGAGTTTGGCGAATGCCTGGAGAACGTTACCTGCCATCATTTGGAGTGCCAACAGTGGTGTGTGGAGTGGTGGTTCTACAGCATGGGGGTATTTTTCGTGGTTATGGGGTGGTCCCATTACGCCGTTTAAGAAAACATCGAAAGCAGAAGGATATGGACCCGCTGAAAGGCTTTGTGTATGGCAGAGGAACAGTTCGGAGACGACGATTGCAGCAGCATGAGTACGTACCTTGCCGTAAAGCAGCGTCTGCGAAGCAGTCGTTTGTTAACAGTAACACTCCAGAATGAGATTTTCACTCTGCAGCGGAGTGTGCGCTGATAAGAAACTTCCTGGCAGATTAAAACTGTGTGCCGGATCGAGACTCGAACTCGGGACCTTTGCCTTTCGCGGGCAAGTGCTCTACCATCTGAGCTTGTTCTGCAAGGTTCGCAGAAGAGCTTCTGTGAAGTTTGGACGGTAGGAGACGCGGTACTGGCATAATTGAAGCTGTGAGGATGGGTCGTGAGTCATGCTTGGGTAGCTCAGATGGTAGACCACTTGCCCGCGAAAGGCAAAGGTCCCAAGTTCGAGTCTCGGTCCGGCACACAGCTTTAATCTGCCAGGAAGTTTAACAGTAATATTCCTGAAATGGGCTGGCCCTCCCAGAATCCCAACCTGAACCCAATGTAACTTTTTTGGGATGAGTCAGAACGACGACCCTAATGGCCAACGGAACTATCTTGTCTGGTTTCCGGTCCAGAGGAGAAATGTGCTACAATACCTCCACTGACATTCGTACATCTCATAGAACGTTCGTCCAGCAGAGTTCACGGCGCCATAAACGTGAATGGTGGTGCAACGGTTTTGTTTCATATAGAAAATTGTAATTTTCGTAATATTTTGGGTGTCAAGTGGAAAAGTAAAGCTTCCACTACATCTGAGTAATAGCGGGCAACATCTCTGCCAATGAGGTTGCGCTGCGAGAGACTGTTAGCAGATCTTTGTCTTGTGAGTGGAGTGCAGTCTTGGGGGAGAGAGAGGGGGAGAGGGGGGAGAGGGGGGAGAGGGGGGAGAGGGGGAGAGGGGGAGAGGGGGAGAGGGGAGCGAGAGGGGGAGGGAGAGAGGGGGGAGAGGGAGAGGGAGAGGGAGAGGGGAGGGGGAGGGGGAGGGGGAGGGGGAGGGGGAGGGGGAGGGGGAGGGGGAGGGGGAGGGGGAGGGACAAACAATGACAACATTACACAGAAAAGAAGCAGATGATACACTATGGCTTATTCATATAAATTAACACACAGAGTGGCAAAGATACTAAAGAAACATAGCTTCCAAATAGCATATAAAACTGCAAAACCTCCAATCAAACATAAGGCAATCAACAACCAAGAAGGATAAATTCCAGGAATCAGGAATATACAAACTTGAATGTCAAAGTCGTGATGCAGTATACATCGGCATGACGTATAGGAATTTTAAAACATGATACATTAGGTGTTGTGTAATATCTCTTTATATTCGATGAATTATTCAGATACAATTTTACCCTTGAATGACGTTTACTAATTTTCTATCTTCATACTCGCAGAATCCATGCGAAAAGTAGTTCATACAATAGCTATACCATGAGCGCATAAGTATTCTTTGTAGTACTCTCTCTGGTGGTTGTTAGAAAAAAAAAAGAAAGGGAGCTTCCGAGATTGTCTTCGTGCCGATTAGCCTGAGCTTGGTTTGGAAGAACTGTAATCCGATTATTGAGATTTATCACAGAAGATAACTGAGACGAAACTGTACGATTAAGAGGAAATATATATAGATTGCTCCTTCAAATAAAAGGTGTGTATTGGAAATTTGAGAATTAATTATATTTATCGATATATTGCGTAGTTGTTAATCAGAAGGGAACTTCCGAAAGACTGGATACGAACCTGCATTTAATAATGCAAGAGCTCCATTACTTCTTCGGAAAGTTAAACTTCATCAAAGCCAAATATCCGCTTGATTTGAGGTTTCCCGACTGATTATACAACGCTCCCAAAATTACGAGGCATTTTATTTGTACAGATTAGCAGACTGCCACAAAGCACGAGCCTGCAGAGAAGAAGAATCATCGCCTGATTTCATTCTAACAAGTAAAATTTCAGAGTCATTTTGAGTGACTGAGATATGACTGTGTCTCCTATCATGAATGATTGATTGCTCGAACGAATTGAAAGCTACAGAATTACGTAGAAAAGATAGAAGGAAAAAAAATTACAGTGGCGCCAGTGTGACAGGACTCTCTTGGATTGTTATATAATATATGTATTTTTTTGTTTCATGAAAACCAACGAGAACGAGAGGTAACTAATCTGAAGAGAGATTCGGTGCCCATAGTAAAAGATTGCTGTTACCAAGAAACGATTTCAACTATTGGACGACACCGAGACTACAGAACAAGGCCAGAGAAATCTAATTTTTTTATCCTGTAGTTAAAATAGTTTGAAATCAATTTAGAAAGAACTTTTTTCCAGATAGTAGTTAGATTGTAGAACTGTATATTGTGTGATTTTCGTATCTGGACATCGAACTTTATACCATCTGTGAAGTAATTTGAAAGTTAAGTGTGTCTACGACAGTAAATTTGAAACTGTATTTAGTGATTTAAACCTGATATTGACAGTTATTTAATGGTATTGACTAGAGCGGCATTTAAAATGTCATTGAATCAGCAACGAGACGTGCAACAGCCTTCAGCTGTTTGCGCAGGAGCAGAGGCCACGGATAACAATTCTAAGACTGTTGTGGCTAGCGGTAGCAATATAAATAATCCCGCTGGTTCAGAAAACATTCATACAACAGCTGATCGGAGGGTTGTTGACACATTAGTTGTTATTATGCAACAGTTGTCTCTATTAGCCGAAGGCCAAGCGGAGGTAAAACGAGACTTATCCGTTATGCAAAATGAACTCCAAAATCAATTAGCCGAAAATCAAACAGAATTACAAAATCAGTTAAGATCAACCTTTACCGAATTAGATCAGAGATTAAATACCCAGACACAGGAAATAAAGGAACAGGCAGAAAGGACCGAACAGAATCTTATTGCTCGAATTGAGCAGGTCCGCCAACAATGCCAAAAAAACAATAGTAAATTAAAAGCGGAACTAACCGAATATGTATCCGTCAAAACTGACACGATACAAAAACAAGTAGAACTGTTTCCTCAAGTAATACAAGCTCAAAAGGACATACAGTGTTCCGTAGCTATGATACCAGAAATAACAGAATCCCAAGATAATCTAAAGAAGCAATTTGACGAAGTGAAGGAAAAACAGGAGATAGTGGAACATAGAATGAATGTACTTGCGGGAAAGTTTTCAGAAATGACATTAGAGCGGCAAAATTCTCCTTCGGAAACGATAGAAGAAACTGTGAAAGTAGCTTTACAGTCAATTTCAGAGTGTTCCGAGGATAATTTTTTTAACAAAGGGTTAAAGGAAGTTCGAGAACAACTTGGCGAAGATTTCTCGCTTTGGAAAGAAAATATCGAAAGATCACTAAATCTCTCGCAGGAGGATTTAGAAACAGCGAGAAGTAGGAAACAACATCCTCAATCTGCGCGTGACATTCCGTCCACGTCAAGATCCGATGTAGACAGAACTGGAACGTCACAAGTTAGATTCGATATAACGGATAGCCACAGGGAAAAGTACGAACAGGATGATTTTTGGTATCGTAGTAGCGTTGAGGAGAAGATGATTAAACAGAGACAATTTCAAATCTTTAACCCTGACAAAAAGAATGTTCATCCTGTAGTCTTTATTCGAAGTTTCAGTGGTCTATTTCCACGATCTTGGACAGAATGGCAAAAGATTAGTTTTGTATCTGGATATATACAAGAAACAGGATCATTGTGGGCATCTGAACAAACATCTTCTTGTAAACGTTACAAAGAATTTGAGCAGGCTTTTCTAGCAAAATATTGGTCTGCAGGATTACAAGAAAGACTTAGGCAGGAAATATTATATCCTGAGCCTCTCTCATTTTCTATAGGATCTCGAAAGAGATATTTTGAGAAATACATTAATAAATCTTTGTATTGGGATGTACCGATTCCTTTGCCGGATATACTTAGAATACTCAAGTCCAGACTACCCACCAGTATAAGGAATCAGCTGTTGTATATAAATGATAAGGATATACACTCATTTATGACTACGCTTGATCCTATTGATATAATTGAGGAGGACAATAAATGGGCAAGAGAAATTTCATATCAAAGAAGAGCAATAGAAGCGAATCCGAGCTGCAACTTGAGTGGGAATGGCAGTAATGGTAGCAGTAACAATAATCGCAACCAACTACACTCTCCGAGGAGACTTAGCAATGGACAAAATGCAAACAATAATTATTACCATAATGGAAACTTTAATAATGGTGCAGCGAGGCGCTATTTTAGGAACAATAGGAATTTTAATCGATATAATCCAATGTATGGCAACACAGGACAGTTCTACCAACACCAGCAAAACAACAACAATAATTACACGAATCAAGCAAGACAATATAGACCGAATTCACCACAACAACCGATAATCACTGAAGTAGCTGAAGAGACAAATACCAATCGGACCAACAGTCAGTCAAACTAAACGTGACCGCATCGTGCCCCGGAGGAGTGGTCAGGGGATCTATTAGGGGCGAAACAGTAAAATTACAATTGTTAAGATATAATGATGGTGAGCTGTTGACTGAAGAGTTAACAAAGGATTTAATAACGTGTCATAATGACAGATCGAGTGTTCCGGTATCGGAAGTATTTGTTGAAATAGAGGAAGTTCCAACGAATGTGGTATTAGACACCGCCGCTTCCGCCAATGTCATCTCAGGCGCTCTTTTTCGGAGAATTATTAGGAAGAAGAAGGTACCAATTTTGCCAGTACAGAACTGCAAAATCATCGGAGCTGTTGGAGCACGCTCTCCCAATGTCAAAATACAAACACAATTAGAGATGAAAATGGGAAATGTAGCAATAAAATGCACGTTCCTTGTAGTGGAGAAGTTATTAGTGGACTGTATTCTTGGTATTGGGAGTATGCAGGAGTGCGATTGTCAGACTGATTTTTTGGAAGGAATAGTTAAATTTAGATTAAATGGAGAAGAGATAGCACTGGATTTAAATAGAAAGGAAACGGTGCATGAGAAATATTGTCGCGGTGCCATAATTCAATTAATTGACACTACAAACGGTCGTTGGAAGGAGCTTTCAAAGGATTTGATACAACAGGAGGACTTTAACCAAACAACAATGATAAAAGCTAGTGAATCAAATCAGCTTTCCGGAGAACAAAGGCAGCAGCTTCATTATTTGTTAGGGGCATATGAAGAGATTTTTGATGAGAAACCAGGAATTATTTAAGGGTATATTTGTCACCTACAAGTGAAGCCACATCAGACTTACTGTTACACGCACTATCCGATCCCCTGGCGTTTAAAACAATCCGTTCAAAGGGAGATAAATAGAATGTTAGAATGGAACTTGATTGAGCCATCAACTTGTCCATATTGTTCTCCGCTCTAAGTCGTTCCAAAACCTGGAGGCAACGTAAGAAAAGTATGAAGACCAGAATTTAAAATGGGAGGAAAAGATTCGACTCGCACTTGTCAATTTAACTAAAAAGGCAATACAACGGAAATTGACATATGATAAACGGATTCACCGGATTCAGACGTTTCATCTTGGAGAAAAGGTTTTATTGAGGCGACACATCCATTCCTCGAAACTGATGAAGAACATAAGGAAATGGAATCTTATTTATACCGGACCATATGTTATTGTAAATATACCAAATCCTGGATCATACTTGTTGGCATATCCCGAATCGAAAAGGATAAAGGGATTATTCCCGCATAATGATATTAAGAAATTTAGTGAAGGATCGTAGATCTGTGATACCAAATATGGAGTAGAATTTAGAGTGGAATTTGACTATGAGTCAAATGTGTATATAAATATCAAGAAGTTTATGTTGTCTAGAGGTTAAGAGACAGTGAGACTACTCCTGTGATAGGTTAAGAGACAGTGAGATTACTCCTGTGATAGGTTAAGAGACTTAAGAGACAGTGAGATTACTCCTGTGATAGGTTAAGAGACAGTTAGATTACTCTTGTGATAGTTTAGCACAAAAATTTTAAGATAGGTAGGAGAATTTGTTAATTACTAGCGTTTGTAAGTGTGGACTATGACCAGAAGCCACAGTGATATACAATGAAAGTGCATCTACATTTCCTCAAGACACGGCACTTATGTGAGAATTGCGTGTGAAACTTGAACAGTGTGGGATATGTAGGTAAATACGCTGTGTGTATGATGTGCGCTGTTCGTGCAAGAAAACAAATGAACTGTGAAATGAAGCAACAGTCGATAATGTCACTGTTGCAAACAATTGAAGAAACTCTCTGGTTGCGCGAGAGAAAATTATTATAATTTTTAGATTTTTTATTATGCCTTCTTTACTAGGAGAACTACTTTCTGAATTTTAATTAACTTTTTAAGAATAGCAGTTTGTGTGTTTCATATTATGGACATAATTGTTGAAATATATTTCCATAAATGTTCATGAGAGGATGAAGAAGATTCTGCGATTGGATGATTTGTTAAATGAACATACGTCATCATTAATGATGTTTATTTGCAAGTGGATCTATAAATCAATTAGTTATAAGAATAATGAAAATTTTTCAAATTATTCCTTTTGTGGAGTCAGTGTCATATGCCTATGTTTAAAATTTTTCATCAGGTGTAAACTTAAATTTTATCCTTAATTTCGTAATTGAAAGCAAACCTCGGACAGATTCAATGCTCTACTTCCACCTGCACTATAACAAAACGAAGATTGGATTAAAATTTTTTTTGAGAGGAATACATTCGATATGAGCTACAACAAAATTTAATTGCCCACAGTCTATTTGGCAATGTTTTGGACAATCAGCAGTTGTAATGCAAAACAACTTTGGTATTGAGGACTACAAAAAAATTCGTGATTGTCAGGACTGATGGATATTCCAGTCTAGTACAGATGGAAGAATATAAGAATCCACTCCGATTTTGAGTTCAACGATGAAATATGGACTTCTTTGCCTTAATCCACTCTCTTCCAGGGATTTATTCAGTCAGAACCTTTTCTTATTCCACTTTAAACCTGTTTCATGTTCACGTCCCTGATCATCTGTTCCCGAGATCATCTTCCTGTTTCTACGGCACGTTACCAGCTTCTATCCTGTACCATAAGCCATCGCCTGTCCTCCGTGCCGCCTCCACCAAACGCTGTACGTCGCCTACCCGGTGTCCGTACCCAGTGTTCCTGTTCCATCGACTTCACAACGAGATCGCCGGCTACATCGTCGAAAGAAGAATTTTGAAAAATTTTTTTGAGCAATATTGTAAATTTTTTTTTGGCTATGAGGCACTTTTCCTTCGATCTAATCTATAGAGCTTCTATATATTTCAAAATTACTGGATTTAGGCTTTCCTATCTTCTTTAATACCTGAGCTGGGGTCTATTCTTCCAGGTTTTCCAGGGTTTCCCTGTGAAGGCCAGTTCCCAAATGGGTAGACCTTTTTCGTAATTACACCAATCTACATCTTCCCTGGTTATGTACTCGGGATGCGGGTATACCCCGGTACATGTAAAAGCTACAGCTTAGGTATTCTCGTAACTTATTGTCTTAACATGTTACCCATACTCTCTATAGTAAAATTCTACTAATTCAAAATATTCCTCTTTTGAATAAACAACCCAACAAATTTTTTCTGTTAGCTCGCAAAGTGTATTATCATTAATTTTACTCGCTGCGAGGGGCAATTGTAATATCTCTTTATATTCGATGAATTATTCAGATACAATTTTACCCTTGAATGACGTTTACTAATTTTCTATCTTCATACTCGCAGAATCCATGCGAAAAGTAGTTCATACAATAGCTATACCATGAGCGCATAAGTATTCTTTGTAGTACTCTCTCTGGTGGTTGTTAGGAAAAAAAAAGAAAGGGAGCTTCCGAGATTGTCTTCGTGCCGATTAGCCTGAGCTTGGTTTGGAAGAACTGTAATCCGATTATTGAGATTTATCACAGAAGATAACTGAGACGAAACTGTACGATTAAGAGGAAATATATATAGATTGCTCCTTCAAATAAAAGGTGTGTATTGGAAATTTGAGAATTAATTATATTTATCGGTATATTGCGTAGCTGTTAATCAGAAGGGAACTTCCGAAAGACTGGATACGAACCTGCATTTAATAATCCAAGAGCTCCATTACTTCTTCGGAAGGTTAAACTTCATCAAAGCCAAATATCCGCTTGATATGAGATTTCCCGACTGATTATACAACGCTCCCAAAATTACGAGGAATTTTATTTGTACAGATTAGCAGACTGCCGCAAAGCACGAGCCTGCAGAGAAGAAGAATCATCGCCTGATTTCATTCTAACAAGTAAAATTTCAGAATCATTTTGAGTGACTGAGCTATGACTGTGTTTCCTATCATGAATGATTGATTACTCGAACGAATTGAAAGCTACAGAATTACGTAGAAAAGATAGAAGGAGAAAAAATTACAGTTGGAAGTACGAAACAAACCATTCAACATTTGCAGAACACTTAAAACACCATAACGACCACCCTATAAACATGGAACAAGAAATGAAAATAATGAAAATAAACAAACATGAGAAATACCCTATAGAAATGCAAGAAAACCCACATCCGGAAAGCCATTGCTCAAAACAAACATGTCATACATGCGAAAAACTCACATCAGTACACACTCCCTACTGCACTTAATAAAATAAATGATCAGATAAAAATTCTCTTCCTTCCAGATGCAGTGACACTAAAACAAATACATACCTCCCCCACCTCCCCCACCCCCTCTCTCTCTCTCTCTCTCTCTCTCCAACCTTCTGGTCACCTACACACACACACACACACACACACAGACATTATATATATATATATATATATATATATATATATATATATATAGTGTGTGTGTGTGTGTGTGTGTGTGTGTGTGTGTGTTGTGTGTGTGGAAGGAAACAGAATCAGATCACAGATAACTCAAAAAAATTACACTCGAAAGTTGGCAGTAGCATTCGATCTTTGACAATAACATCCATCAGTCGCTGACACAAACCAAAACATAGCGTCAAAACAAGTGTTCAGTTCCTAGTGCTGTGAAGCGTGGAAAACAAAAACCCAAATGACAATTGTAAGAAGAACAACAGCGCCAAAAACGGAACTATAACATAACATGTAGGAAATCATCTGTGGAACATGTAAGTAGAATTTAAAATATTACTATGCCATAGAAAAACCAGTCTTCAGAACTTCTTTTAACCTATATATACACAGCACCATAATGTAAATCAAATAGCAAAAATACATACATATTCCAGGCCACTGAAGATTCCTTGCAGAGAATAAAGACGAAACACGTATTCGCACGAAAATTGTGTTTCATTCAGTTGTAGTTAGACAGTCAACAAGTAATAATTAACAATATACCGTAAGATTACACGCAACTGAAGAAGACAGCACTATAAAAGTTGAAGAAGTTTGATCAGCATCACCCGATTTAATTCGACTACCTTCCACTATCCTTGTTTTGATTTTGTTGATGTTCATCTTATACCTTCCATTCAAGACACTGTCTATTCCGTTCAGCTGCTCTTCCCATAAAGCTTTTATTTCTTCTCCCTGCACTTTATTTCCCACTCCAGATTTTTCTTTTGTTTCTGTTGTGTACATAGTTCTGCATAGTCAGCGCATACACAACTTTCCCACTAGAGCGCGCCCCGCTAAGCACAACAGCGCAGGCGCAGTGCTCGTCTGTCTCCGCACTACGAGATGGCGCTGCCTTAGAGACGGACCAAATTCTGCTTCCGCTGATCCGCGTATTAATATGTAACGCAGCCGATGAGATTGCTGCTAACGTAGAACATTTTCTCCTCGCGGATCACACTCGTGCAGTGATACCTGAACGCTCGAGGTATTATAACGAGTGTACAGACCTTCAACTAGTCAGTCTGCATTAGTCTGTACCAGTCTGTAGTCAGTTTCAGTCTGCGCCTAATAAGATTATCATATTCCTGTACATAGCCATGAAGAGAAATGTATAGACACTTTCTCAAGTATCAGCGATATGTGAGAATAAGATTAACGTACCAAGACCAAAGGAACTTCAGATTGTCAATTCTAAACAGCATCCAGAATCAAGTTACATAATATCTATGCTTTTTATTATTTTAATAAATGTGTGTGAAAATTAATCAAGTTCTGTTTAAAGTTGGTCACTGTCAATCTGCTACTCTAAGCGTGCAAGTGGCATTTCTATCGTCTGACCTAACGGCAGAAGGTAAGCACGCCACAATAAGACCACGAGACATATTGCTGACACTCGCCTACTTCGTTAGAGCCACAAGTCAAATAATCTGATGGTGTGTAGACTGAAGGTCTTACAGTACGCACCCCACAGTTCCCTTTATTGCTTGCTCAATACACAATTTAAATAACATCAGGAATAGGCTCTACCCTATGTCACTCCCTTGCCAACCGCTGGTACATAGTTTTTCTTTCCATGTGTTTTACCCACACCGTGTTTAGAATTTGAAAGAGAGTATTCCACTCAACATTGTCACGGGCTATCCCTAAGCCTACGAATGCTACGAAAGTGGTTTGCCTTTCCTGAACCTGTCTTCTATGAGAAGTCGTAGGGTCAGTATTGCCTCGCATGTTCCTACATTTCTCCAGAATCCAGATTTATCTTCCCCGAGGTCACCTCCTACGAGTTTTTCCATTCTTCTGCAAGGAACTGGTTTCATTGTTTTGCAGTCTTGACTTATTAAACTCATAGTTGGGTAATTTTCACACCTGTCAGCACCTGGGAGGGTATGCGATGTTGTTACAGCGATTAGTAAATAAAGTTCGCAAGGAACTTGTTAGTTCGAACGCAGTCATCAGTGTGTGGTTGCACCCCCTGTGACCCAGATGGATTGACTGATTTGGTTGGGGAAGAGTGTCATGAAGCTGTCAGGTCCTCTCCAAAGGCAAGCCGGTACACAGCTGCTTTGACTGGCACTTGGTGTCCTGGATACTGCCTCTGGAACCAGCTTGTCCCACACGAGCTCTTTCGAGAGAGTGTCTTGCTCGCCACAGGAGTGCCTGAATCCTGACAGTTCATAGAGACACACGTGCCATGCATTGTCGAACACTGCCCTTTTGAAAAATGCCACCACTATACTGTTGCGTGAGAGGTGACATATGAGAAGACGAAACGTACTGTTGTTCAAGTAGAGTTCCCTCAACTAATACCAGCCATAACATGAAGTCATACCCGCTGTGTTCCCACACCATGAAGTCACGACGAACACCATTGTGGCTTTAGAAAGTATTGGAAGGATGGGACCAATCTCCAGGTGGCTACCATAGTCCCCGACAGTGGTCATTCCGGGTAGTGCAGAACGGTGATTCGTTGTCGAAGTCTGCAGCTCGTGGTCTAGTGGTTAGTACTGCTGCCTCTGGATCATAGGGTTCCGGTGTCGATTCCAAGCCGGGTTGCGGATTTTCTCCGTCCGAGGACTGGTTGTTTGTTTTGTCCTCACCACTTCGTCGTCATTCGGGAAATGGCGGGACTGGAAAGTCGGAAGACTGGGAATTTGTACGGGCGCTGATAACCACGCCGTTGAGTTCCCCACAAACCAAAATGATCATCATCAAAAATGTGTGTGTGTGTGTGTGTGTGTGTGTGTGTGTGTGTGTGTGTGTGTGTGTGTGTGTGTGTGAAATCTTATGGGACTTCACTGCTAAGCTCATCAGTCCCTAAGCTTACACACTACTTAACCTAAATTATCCTAACGACAAACACACACACCCATGTCTGAGGGAGGACTCGAACCTCCGCCGGGGCCGGCCACACAGTCCATGACTGCAGCGCCTCAGACCGCGCGCCTAATCCCGCGCGGCTATAATCATCGTCATCATCTTTTTCGTCATCGCTGTAATCGGTGAACACAATGCGACGCCATTCCTCAGGAGTCCATGTTCGCCAGTCATGGCGTCGCTCCAGACGCAGCGAAGCATGAAAGGCAGCTTACGGAATACACTCGACGGTAATTTCTTAGTCTGGCAAATGCAATTCTACAACAACGAGATGACACAGAATGTTACATGGAGGGTACATTAAATGTTGCCGGGTGGCAAGCGTAGATGTGAAGGGACTGCTGTGTGCACAGTAAGCTGCTCCCTCCCTTGTTGTGGCCAGATGTGGCCTACAGAAAGCTTGACGACGATTACGCCAGGCCCGAGGTTCGCGTGCAGTTCATCACTGGGCCACTGCCACAGCCGATATCCCTAGAAATGTGGATATTGCACGATTCGGCCGGCCAGCCAAATGGAGACACACAATGAGTCCCCTTCCAAATTCTGGCAGGTGCTAATAACGCTGTCACATAACACGGCGTCTCCATGTAGTTTAGAGTCATCACTCAGTACCTTATGCTGTTTACGGCCCTTATGTGCTCTTACACTACCGTTGTAAGTAGGCTGTTTAGGTTTTTATGTTGCTAACTCCACGTAGCGCTCTGTATGAAAATCACTGACTGTGCTGTGTGAAGTCTGTGGGTGGTTGGCATTGTTGGAATATTCGCTAGTGTAGTGTTGGGCAGTTGGATGTGAACAGCGCGTAGCGTCGTGCAGTTGGACGTGAGCCGCCAGCAGTGGTGGATGTGGGGAGTGAGATGGCGGAGTTTTGAGATCGGGCGATCTGGACGTGTGTCCGTCAGAAAGAGGAAATTTGTAAGACTGGTTGTAATGAACTGTGAGATATATATATATATATATATATATATATATATATATATTTTATATGATGACTTTTGAACACTATTAAGGTAAATACATTGTTTGTTCTCTATCAAAAACTTTCATTTGCTATGCCCATCAGTAGTCGGTGCCTTCCGTAGTTTGAATCTTTTATTTAGCTGACAGTACTGGCGCTCGCTGTATTGCAGTAGTCCGAGTAACGAAGATTTTTGTGAGGTGAGTGATTGATGAAAGGTATAGGTTATTGTTAGTCAGCGCCATTCTTTTGCAGGGATTACTGAAAGTCACACTGCGTTGCGCAAAAAGTATTGTCTGTCAGCTTATTGATGATTAGAATAAGTAAAGAGAGAAATGTCTGAGTACGTTTAGTTTTACTCAGCTGTCTCTGTATCAAATAACGTAGAAGTTTACCAGCACCGTAATTTAATAATTTTTCTAAGGGGCGTTTCACCGTATCTTATAAACCTTGATGGCCGTTCTGCCTGTCACAGAGAAATGACTATTTACGAACTCGCCGATGGGGTGTACGAGGCCAAAGTCGCATTGACATCTGAGCGTTCTTCTGGGTGCTAAACTTCTTTTCCCGGTCAGTCATTTACTTGCCGAAAGAGCTGAACATAAGCTTGAAACAGTATACGTCAACATGAGGTCTGTTCAAAAAATTCCGTAACTGTGTTAAACAATTTTTTCTACGCTTGTCTTTTACTTATTGTGTATGGTCTCCTTTGAAATACTCTCCTCCAAAATTAATACGTTGCTTCCAACGCCGTTTCCACTTCTGGAAACAGTCTTGGTATGCCCCTTGCACGATCGCTCGAAGCGCCCTCCACGAATTTTCTTTTATTTCGTCTATTGTTGCAAATCTCCTCCCTTTCTACGGAGTTTTCAACTTTGGAAATGAAAATAGTCCTTAGGGGCCAGGCGTGGAGAGTACAACAGATATTCGAAATTTGTATACGACATCGTCAAGGTTTTTCATCTAAGTGAAGTCCTTTGATTTTAGTTGTCTGAAAAGTATTTTTTGGTAACTTCAGTATGTACTCCCCTAATAATTTTTTCCGTTTTTTTATTTTTGTGTTTGGTCATGATTTTTATTCATTGATAATAATGCAACAGAGGCGACTGCTCTGGGTTTTTTATGAATAACTGCGCTTTTGTAACAAGTACTTGCTGTGAGTTTCTGAAATAAACTTGCGCCAGTGACTTGAAGAGATGTACTTGAGTAAGTTTTTCTTCTAATATAAACACCTCAGCAAGTGCTTACGGAAGTTATTTCCTAAAGGGCTCAAGCTTTTTGTAACACTTCGCATCCAGGGGCAGCTTGACATCGGCAGCTCTCTGACATATGAATATGTTTCAGGTAATACCGGTTTTCTCCGCTTCTGGCAGCACTAGCGAAACTGTCAGGTTATCGTCGTCAAACAGTAAGTGGTTCGACAGGTGTTGCGCTATAAATGGATGGGGGAAATGGATCGACAATTGATACGCTGTATATTAGATTTTTTTTTTAAACAGTGCTCGGGTTTATGGGAAACTTTAAATATCAAGTCTCTACTGTATTTGTCTATACGCCCCCATATCGTAATTATTAGATGACCTAGAGTATATTAAATGAACCCAGTGCCTAGGCAATGTGTTTTTACATAGCATGAATGTACTTAAAATCTGACAGCCATACAGGCGGTGTCAGCTATCCTGGCCAACAGGATAACACCTCTTTCATTTTCTCACTTTTTTTTTAATTTCCCACCAGGGAACTACTATTTCGAAATCAAATAACTGTGATAGCCGTTTTTGGGAAATAAATTATGGTAGAATAACTGCGTAACAACTAGTACAAGATTTCCAAAACTGTATTTTTTTTTTTTTTTTTTTTTTTTTTTGTTTCTCACCATTCTTATCCAAGGCTAAATCTTGGCAGCCATTTTTGGGTGTTAAATCATCATATACTTAGATAATAAATCACAGAAGGGTAATAAATAATGCTAATAAAACATCAGGCAATAACCCACAGTAATTGAGTAACATAAATACACTGAATGGACAATAATTTATAGCAGTTGCATGACACGGCATTAATAAAAGTAATGAGAGATAAGAAGGCTAGACTAAGTGGTTGGTTTATTTACACATGATGAATCTGCGGTTGCGTTATCGTTATGCAAGACCCCTGAATTTCTCGCCACATTTCAGGCCGTTTCCTTCTCACAATTTCTCGCGTCACAACACGCCCCGATAGTAGCATCGATTAACTGTTTGTCCCTATGGTACCAATTCATGACATTTTATCTGACCATTGCGATGATTGAACCTTGGTCTTAACATCATAACCGTAGACCCAAGTCGCATAACCAGTTATGATTCTCTTAAGGAACATCTCGTTCTCATTTGCTCGATCCAAAAGCTCGTCACAGATTCTGAGGTGAAAGTCGTTCTGGTCTTGACACATGAGCTGCGGGACCAACTTGGCGGCAACACGATACATCCCAGGATGCTGTGTAAGGATCTCCGTCGTCGGTAGACGTCGAAGGTTGTCCTGAACGAAGGTAAACTTCCGTCCGGCCATTTTTAAACGGGTGAGCCATTCATAACACCGGCTACGGCTTAAGCACTCATCGACGTAAGTTTCCTGCATGATCTCCTGTGCTTCTCTAAAGCTTTTCTTAAGTTTAATGCAGACCCGTTGCTCCTCTGACTCTATCATCTCGAAATTCACAAACTGCGCGATACAACGTTCAACTCGATACAACACTGAACAATAACTGACAAACATACAACGATGAAACTTGCGGCAGTTGCACATTACAAACAGGCGTGTGCAAAGATGCCATCCGCAGTTCGCTTCAACACACCATCGGCGCGAAATTACGAATATTCCGGAACTTTTTGGGCAGACGTCGTACATGCAGTTCTTACACTGAGTCTTATTTCTCTGAACTGAACTTTCTGAGATGTCGGACACTCTATTCTTCCGTTGTTCTTCATGGAAGGGCAAAAGATAACATTCAGTGACGTGGTTTGAATAGAGTGGAATGGAGCTCCTCGTAGCAAAGATCGGAGTAACGAGATGCCTGTGGCTTTTGATACTGGACCACGTTAGTGTGGATACAGCAGAAACGAGCTGGCCGCTGTGGCCGAGCGGTTCTAGGCGCTTCAGTCCGGAACCGCGCTGCTGCTACGGTCGCAGGTTCGGATTCTGCCTCGGTCATTGACGTGTGTGATGTCCTTAGGTTAGTTAGGTTTAAGTAGTGCTAAGTCTAGGGGACTGACGACCTAAGATGTCAAGGCCCATAGTGCTCAGAGCCATTTTTGAGCAGAAATGAAGTCGCACGTCCACACGTGATCCTCATGTTGAGTTGCGATCTACCAGTCTTTCATCGTTCAGTTTAGAAAATGCGAGCTGCAGTCAGCACATTCTCACCTCTATGATTCCCTTGTGTGTCACTGACTCATATTGTGACTTGTTGGTCGTCCAGGGTCACAGGTACATGGATACAATGGCTCGATGGCATCTACCAGCAGGACAATGCAACATTCACACATCTCACAGCGGACGTGCGAGGTCTGAAGAGCACCAGAATAAGTTTACCTACTACGCTGGTCACAAAAAGCCCCGGATTTAAATCCAATCTATAATTAGTGGATCACCCCGACCGCGCTATTCGCGCCACCGATCCTCAACCGCGAACCCTAGCGCCCTGGACTCGTGGCTCCACGTCGCTGCGGTAGCTTCCAGAAACTCAATGACGCTCTTCCCGCACGTGAACACTGCAGAAGAAGGTTATTCAGGTTCCTGACCGTTGTCACATTAATGTGACTCGACAGTGTAAAGTTGTAGATATCAACTGGTTCAAATGGCTCTGAGCACTATGGGACTTAACATCGGATGTCATCAGTCCCCTAGACTTAGAACTACTTAAACCTAAGGACATCACACACACCATTGCCCGAGGCAGGATTCGAACCTGCGACCGTAGCGGTCGCGCGATTCCAGACAGAAGCTCCTAGAACCGCTCGGCCACAACGGCCGGCTTTTAGCTATCTCTGCCTATGTTGAAATCTAGTGTTGTACAGTACACGTTCAGGATCTTGTTCAGAGACTTAGCCATTTTTTCTATTCGAACGATATTTGAAGTAAATGATCGTTCGACAAGAAAATTAGGCTACTTTTCTTACTTTCTTTTGTGGACTGGCAAAACAGCCAATCCACGAGGACGGGAGGCCGAAGGGCACGCGTTTAAGCTCACGCAGGATGGCGTGAGGTCTGAAAAATGACAGGGAACTGAGACTACCAAAAAAGGTACATAGCTGCTGGAATACTTAACTTTAATCCATAATTGGTGAACATCGGTCTGACGGTACATGCATCACAAGATAAATAGCAAATGATAATGGCGCCTTGCTAGGTCGTAGCAAATGACGTAGCTGAAGGCTATGCTAATGGCTCGATGGCATCTACCAGCAGGATAATGCAACATTCACACATCTGACAGCGGACGTGTGAGGTCTGAAGGGCACCAGAATAAGTTTACCTACAACGCTGGTCACAAAAAGCCCCGGATTTAAATCCAATCTCGGCAAATGAGAGCGTAATTTGTCAGTGAACCATCGCTAGCAAAGTCGACTGTACAACTGGGCGAGTGCTAGGAAGTCTCTCTAGACCTGCCGTGTGGCGGCGCTCGGTCTGCAATCACTGATAGTGGCGACACGCGGGTCCGACGTATACTACCGGACCGCGGCCGATTTAAAGGCTACCACCTAGCAAGTGTGGTGTCTGGCGGTGACACCACAGTTTCATTCGCTGGTGTAAGATGTTGTTATATTTTGAGGTAACTATTCCCATTCTCGAAGGATAGGTTTGGCTCAGAAACGGGCAGTTCAGGCAATAAGTGGTGTAAGTTCGCGAACCTCTTGTCGACCCCTGTTCATTAGTCTGGGTATTCTGACTTTGGCCCCTCAGTATATATATATATACCTTTTCATGATGAAGTGGTACTGGCTGATTTGGCTGATTTGCGTGTGGTGTGGATTTTCTGTTACCCATATTCGACAATTCTGTGAATTAACATATCCTGTCAGGTGGAAGTGGGCTTCGTCTGTCCACAAAATCTTCCACGGGCAATCATCGTCCACTTCTATGTGAGCAAGAAATTCTAAAGTAAAGGTCTCTGTTGCTGGCAGGTCAACAGGAAGCAACCCGTGCACATGGGTAATTTTCGAATGGATAGCAAACAGGGATGTTTCATAGTATTTTACGCGCCGTTCTCTCGGGTATGTCCAATTTCCGGGCAATTCCCCGTGCACTACACGTTTGCACACCACCACTCGTCTCCTCCTGCAATGCTGTGGCCGCTGCTTCCACTGACGTCAAATCAATTCGTTTCCTCCCTCTACCAGGTTGCACACTAGCTGGACCCGTCTTTTAGAATTTCCGAATCATATAGCCTACTGCCGTTAACAATATCAGCCTATTCCCAAGAATTATCAGCTTTCACTCATTTAATACTAGGCATAAATCCAATCTGCGAGATCGCAGTTCCTTAACTTTTGTGCAGCAAGGTGCGCAGTACACTGCTGCATCCATTTTCAGTAAGCTACCACAACATCAACAATCTCAGCAGTGATCCACTCTCTTTCAAGACGAAACTGAAGAGTTTCCTCATGGGTCACACCTTCTCCGGAGTTCCTTGAAAAATTAAACTGATTCCTATGTTGTATATTGTTGACTGCGTTTACTTAAACTCATGTCTTGAGTTTTTAAGCAATTATTGGCGCTGTTTGCAACATATTTTCTGTGCTCTTTTTTTGCTGTTACCGTCTTTTTACATGTCATCTGCACCTATGTGAGCGGCTGTTAGTAAACAAATTTGTTTACTAACAAGCCGCTCACATGATTGCAGATGACATGATGTTCGCTAAGTAAAAAGACGACAACAGAAAAAAAGAGCACAGAAAATATGTTTCAAACAGCGCCAATAATTGCTTAAAACATGCTGTAACATACAATAAATAAGGTAGTATCAAAGTATCAATAGAAAACTATATTTCAAAAGACGAATTGCAAAAATATAATAATGTTTTAATGTGTTTGTACAACCATGCCATTTTCTGCATGTTTTAGATTAAAAAACCCCACTGATGATGGTGATATTTTTCGCCGAATCTAGTTTGGGATAATAAAGAAATAAACGAATAACAAGGTGTTTTGCATCAAGGCGGACTCAATTTCTGATATTACTGTTTTTCTATGCAAACAAGGACCAAATGGAAGAGTTCCAAGGTAATGTTATTGTTAAATTAGTGACTTGGCTTCCCTGTATTTCAGGAACCACTGTAGCCATTGACATAAAACTTTTACAGGACATTAAACTGTATGTTTTGAGTCTACTGAACTACCATAATTGCATTTCAGTTACTGCTTTTGGAAATACAATTTTTTAATTACACGGTTAAAATTTTGTGTACTTTTTTGTACGTAATCCTAGATAATTTTAATATGGCATAACATTATGTTTTTCTTTTAGTTCAGTAGAGTCAGGATATGTATGTTATTACTCCCTGAAGATCTGAATACTTTACGCGAAGTGGTTTCTGAGATCTAGGGAAAAATGCAACATAAAATATAAATTTTCAGGAACGGCCTCTAAAGTTTCAAAAGACTTTAACTCACTTAATATATGCTTAATTTTTTTATTTTTAGACACTTAGCAGCACCCTGCACCAAGCTGTATGTCATCCTCTTCAGCTTTTCCCCAAGTTTTTTCTTCTTTTCTTCTTTCTGGATTCCTTAGTGGCCAACTGTGCTGCATACTCTGCTTTATAAATGAGAACCTTGTCCATCCGTTCAAGTTCTCTGATACAGTTTGCTCCAGGAATAATTCCCATATGCTGTAACACTTTCAACTTACCAATGTTGACATCATTAAAAGCAATAACAGCATGCCAGACCCACACTTTAGTGCCTTCATTGCAACAACACCGTTTTTGGTAAGCGATTCCATATAAGATTATTGAACGACTGATTGGGATTTTGAGCCTGACGATGCAGACACTTCTTCAGTAATTCAGTATTTGCCAGGTCTATGTAAATAGGTTTTATGATATCCATGACTTCTGCTGGATGGAACGTTTATGGCTGTATGAACAGTTTGAGTACTGGGCATTGCGGTAATTGCACCATGAATCACATCCAGGAGGGCAAAGGTGGGGCACCGGCTTTTCATCAGTTGTCGGTCTGTGGCAGAGGGTAGCCCATACTGCCTGCTTCATTTTCAACAAATCCTCAGTATTATTTCTCATGGCCATCCCATAATACTGTTGTAGTTCATCGGTCATTTTGTCTGTCGGCCTGCCTCTTATGGTTTTACCATCAGAAAGTTCCTTTCTCTCTCAAACCTTGTTAGCGCGTTTATACTATGAAACAATACGATACTGTTTTTGACAGTGCTACCAATACAAACACGTAATTTAACCTTTATAACACAGAAATCCGCAGCCTTCTATACATAAATTGTCGATTTTATTAGATCCACGTACAAATTTTAACGTTTTCAACCAGTGTAGTTTATTTTTTGAAAAATGAAATAAAAGACTTCCCATGTGAGTTTATAAGTGATATATATATATCATTTTATTCGGAAAATTGCAAATTTTGTGAGATAATAATCCTAAATGTGAAAAAAATTTCCGTTCAAACTCCCCTTAATGAACAGATTATGACAGTATTTCAAATTTTTAAAATCTGTAAAAATAATATGAAATTTTGAAAATGGCATTTTTGTTCCCCCCGGGGGCCGTTAGATAGGCAACGTGCATCTATTATCGTGCACCCTTTTAACGTTTTAGTCGCCCCTGTAGGTACTTCACAGGTGTTAACAGATATTGTCCCAAGGAAATTATGATGTTTTTGAGATATAAAACGTCAATTGTGGTTCTCTTCAGTCTTCTAGCTGTAACTGTCTGTTACAAAGTATTGCTTCTTCAGTGACGCTTTCAGAAAGCATCCCAGTTCTAGATTTCTAACCCAGCAGTCCCACAAATAGATTTCTGCTGCATTCATGACTGTATCACGCCGTCGCGTCAAACAGCGGGTACCGACTACTGCACTGGACAATAGCTTTGAGACCTCCAGTTTTCCCTCCACGCTGGGACGCATGTATCTGGACACAGTGACAGATGGTGGTGCAGGAAGCTGAACCGGAAGTACTCAGTACAGGCTCCTTACGGCACAGCACGCCGCGCCGGCACGGCTAAGGAAGGCAGCGTTCCCGCCTAATTACTCTGTAGCAGCTACAGCATCTCAGGCAATAATAACTCTGGAGGTCCTCGGCGAAGAACTCCGCCTTATAAGCGGACCGGGGAGGACTTCGCAGCGAGGCGCAGGTATTAAGTCGACAACCTCTCCCCGACAGGAGCTACTCCCTCCCCCTTCTCTCCCTCTTCCACTGCTTCTTTCACCCCCCCCCCCCCAACCACCACTGGCACGAAGAGGGAAGCAGTTGTAGATGGAGGGGGGAGGGGGGAGGGGGGGCAGGAGTCTGATGGGGACGCATTTACAGATGCCGCTGGTTCGCGTGCGGGAAAAGGGTGAGGGGGATGGAGGGGTGCCTCGTATTAGAAGAAAATTAGGGGAAGTGGGGGTGAGCGCAGCAGGGAGAGGGGGTGGTGGTAAGGCTGGGTTTGTTGCTGGAGGAGCGCATTTGCATTCCGGACGCGTCGGTAAGTCGGGGAGGAAATGAAGCGCTGTTAGCGGCACAGCGAAAGCCTTTTCAGGGTGCGAGAATCTCTGGCTAGAGGACGGGAGGGGAGTGGGAAAGAGAGAGAGAGAGAGAGAGAGAGAGAGAGAGAGAGAGAGAGAGAGAACCAGGGATGAAGATAAGCGAGTGTAGGAGAGACACAGTAGAGTAGGGGGCGCCGCCTATAGGCCGTCAAAATACGGACGTCACCTGTCAGTAAGGTTGTAGCCCAATGATTCGGATTCGGCAGTTTCTGTACGACAGTAAAAGTGCACACATCACTCTGGTTTAAGTATAAAAAAATAAAAAACAAAACAAATAAATAAGAGAAGAGCCAGAGGAACGATTGATAAAATCATTCGAGAATTAGTGTCAAAAGAAAATTACCAAAACATATGTTTTTGGATGTTAGCAAATCACAGTTT